>NC_092385.1:42463932-44963932 GCF_030028105.1 Mobula birostris
GCACATTTTAATTCGATGTAGCCAAAAAATGTGCCGCTGGAATGCACCGTTTGCACTAATTGGAGGTCACAAACAGACAAACAGACAGACAGAGCATGAGAGTTTTAGTAGTATACTAGATGTCTGCTTTCACAGAGAGGTAAACCCTGAGATATATTTGAAATGTGCACATTGGAACTAATAGTTTTAATGAGTAAAAAGCTTCCTTTCTGATAGTGAATGTGGGACAGCTTAATACACTACAGATACTCATTTGTGGTTGAGCTATAGATGGGAGTTCATTGCTAATGCGAGCAATCTTAAGATACATGGGCTTAAGTGCATGAAATAATTATTTTCTTATTGCTAAGAAATTACTTAAAATTGTCCCTATTAAAAAAATTGAGAATCTGTATGCATATTCTACAGAGCACTTATACGAAACAATCAAACTGAGCACAAATTTAATAAAAATTAAGTGTATTTAATTTGAAACCACAATCACTTAGCGTGGTCTTAACATTAACATGTAACAATTCAAACTAGACATGCTATGAAATGTTATTTATTGCAGTAGATATCTGCTTAAATAAAGTGTTATTAACGCATTCAACCACTCAGCTCCAAGAATTTCCATTTGATTGTAACCAAGGCCAAAGAGCAACTCCCAACAGCATGATTACACAATATATACATTACTGAACCTGACAATAATTAATAAAATGAAATAATTAGCTACACATTTTCTGAATTATTTCCAAAGTGAAATAACTTGAAACAGATGGTATGAGCAGTAAATTTGACTTGTAGAGTAAATAAAGTCATAGGGCAAATTTGATTAGTAACAACATTAATATGCAAAGTATAGACCAATATTCTTCAAAGTTGCATTTCTGTTGCAACTCAGATTGAGTCCTCCGATTTTCTGCACAATTCTCAACTATTATATGCACAAAGTAGCTTCCACTTGATTAGTCAATGCTTATGTTTGGAATATATATTTTTCTTTAAGCAGCACGGAAGTGATTGTCAGGGATGACATCACGTGCACTACTGTTTCGGTTAATCGCAGTAAACTATATATCATTAAAGATCTGATTGAAAGGTAGCTTTCAGTTCAATCTGTCGGAAGATTGAACCCTCAGCCAATGATCTGTGAATCTGAGCTTCAAATACACTTGTCACTTCAACTCATTTTCAAATGGTTGAGTTGAATGAGTTCCTTGCCCGGACATCAGGTGGAGTGCTGGATGGGGATATGGCATTGTTTCTTTTGAAAAAGCAATCTGACATTCATCAAGAAACTACCAAACATTGGTCAGTCAGAAGACAGCTGTACATAAGGTGACAGCCCAGACCATCTCATTCTCTATTTCAAGAAACTTGCCTTCTTGCAAGCTGAAATACTGCCTAAGAAGTAATTTTTCAGGATTTGAGCATTTTGCTGAAACACAACTTCTCTTTCAGTCCTGACACATACTTCGTAACATTCTGACTATTTGCAACAAATTAGTTTTTATTGCCACCATCCATTTGCTTTGTTTTTATCCAAATTCCTCAAAAAGCACATCAATGGTCTTCATCTCAACCACGTCATAAACTAATTAGCTGCATTTTCATATTGTTGATTTATTTTTATTTATGTAATATACGTTAGTTAAAGTCTGTCCCGAGCCTTATAGGCTCATCTGGCCGGAGCTTATGCCGGTTTCTGTGGCATGAAGCAACTGAGAGTACAAGACTCCCCATCGGATAGGACGCCAGTCTATCGCGAGGTTAACCCCCAGCATTTTGCCGGTACCCATTTTCAGCTGGGTGGACTGGAGCAGTATATGGTTAAGTGCCTTGCTCAAGGACACAACACACTGCCTCGGCTGGGGCTCGAACTCACAACCTTCAGATCATTAGTCCAACACCTTAAACACTTGGCCACATGTCACAAATTTAATACATGTGACTAACTTAAATTTGTTTTCATTAGCTTTCACTTTTTCATTATGTGTAAAGATCTTTACCAACACTCCATCTTTTTTTTAATTGTCAAGTACCTTCCAGGATCAAAATATTTTATTTCTATAAAAATATCTTGTTCTATTCAGTTTTTCCCAATTATTGTATTTTTTAATATAACTTGTATTTATATAAAACATTTGTTTTATATAATTGTCTGTTCCTGTAATATAATTATCTATTCCTTTGAATTGCTTTGATATGGTACCACACCAAAGGGTTTGGTAGAAATGTTATCATTCACTTTAACACAGCGATACAGAAAGCATATAGAAGGAGAAGAGAGGTAGAGGCAGAGAAATTATGGGGAGAAATTCCATAACTTAATAGCTAAGCACTCAGAATATCATATGTGTGAGTGGCTAGAACTTAAGAATTAATGAGATTTTGGAGTGTTACATGACTGGACAAATTGACAAACTTAGGAAAGGGAATTGATGTTTTATGTTATTGTTTCCCTAATGCTTTTGTAATGTTGAAAGTGAACTATTGATTAGAACAAAGGAACAGAAAAGATAATTGAATTAAGAAGGTCCAATTTCTGGTATTCACTTGTGCTTTGAAGTGAACATTGAGTGACCAGTGGCTTTGGAATCAACAAGCTTTTAAGACTGGAAACATAATTTAAAATTGCTTGATGTACTACACAATTATTTTATTTAACTCCATTCCAAAATCTCAGTGATAACTCCATCACAGCATTGATTCAGAAATGAATATGAGAGTAAGCATGACAGCGAATCCTAGAGGAGAGGTGAGAACAGCTGTTGTCAATTTCAATGCATCTTTTGATCATGTTTGGCACTAAATTAGCCCAAGAAAAATTTAAGTCCGAAAAAAGTAGTTCTGGGAAAAAGTCATCATAGCCCCACAATATCAGTTCAACCCGTTAACTACTTCAAGAGTCTTCTATCAACCATGATTAGGTTTTTTATTTCATTAGATTATTATTGGCACATGTACTGAGGGGTAGTGAAAAACTTTGTGTTGCAAGCCATCCATACAGATCACTTAATGACAACAGTACATGGAGGTAGTACAAGAGGAAAGCAATAACAAAATGCAGAATCACAATTACAGTTACAGACTACAAGGAAAGTGCAGTGTAGGTAGACAATAAGGTGAAAGGTCATGATATCGTACATTGTGAAAATGAGTTTATCACAAGTGACCCTGTTCAATCATCTTATGACAGCAGGATAAAAGGTATTTGCGCGTCTGGTGGCATGTACTTTCAGGCCCAGTGGGAAGGGGGAGAAGAGACAACATCTGGGATTGGAATGCGTTTAGATCCTTTTGGCTAGTTTGCAGTGGCAGCGAGGAGTGTTGACAGAGTCTATGGAGGGAAGGTTGGTTTCCATGATGTGCTATATTCATAACCCTCTGCAGTTTCCTGTGGACTTGGTCAGAGTAGTGGCCATACTAAGCCACGATGCATCTGGATAGGATGTCTTCTATGGAGTATCTGTAAAAAATGGCATGTTTCAACGGGGACATGCTGAATTTATTAAAAATCCTGAGGAAGTAGAGATGTTGGTGTGTTTTCTTAGTCATTTCATGATAATTCATCAGTGAATTTTGACTTCTACCATTGAAATACATAGAACAATACTGCACTGTACAAGCCATTTAGCCCATGATCTTAAGCCTACCATGGGGAACCTTATCAAGCACCTTACTAAAACCATACATATCCACCACTTTACCTTCATTAAATTGTTAAATCATTAAATCCACTCACACCCCTCTTCACTTTGACAACACGGCAGCGGAAACTGCGAGCAGTTTCAAACCCCTGGGACTGCCCATCTCAGACAATGTCTCATAGTACCACAACATATCCAAAAAAAAGCTCGCCAACGCCTCTACCTTCTGAGGAGGCTGAAGAGAGCTGGCCTGTCCACATCAATATTTACACACTTTTTCTTTTTTTTTCTTTTTGAAAATCTTATTATTATTATTATTATATTATTCAAAAATAACATGAGCACATTGAAGTAAACAACACTTACAATGTCTCAAGGAAAAGAAAACATTATTTTAAGGATTAAAAATTTTGGTGATAATGAAAAAAACCCTACTAAGCAGAAAAAGTGGGAAAAAGAAACCCATTAGATGTACAACCTGGAGCCATCCGTCATACAAGATGCTTCTAAAGATAAACATCAAACTGCCAGCAAGAAAAAAAAAAATCACAATTAGATCGTGGAGGAAATCTATCAATTAACTCAAATGATAATAATGAGCAAATGAGCCACATCTTTTCTCAAAATCAAATAAAAGTTCAAAGGTTCGACTTCTAATTTTCTCCAAACTAAGACATAGCATCACTTGAGAGAACCATTGTGACAAAGTGGGAGCTGATGTATCCTTCCATATATTTACGTACTTTTACAGGTGTGCAGTTGAGAGCATCCTAAGGTGTTGCATTACATTCATCAAAATCCCTTTCCTTGATGAATGCTGAAGGAAGGTATTCATCAAGGGCCTCCCCTACCTCCTACATCTCCAGGCACACATTTTCCCCTTTATCCCTGAATGGTGTGATCCTTTCTCTAGTTATTCTCCTGTTCTCCATGTACAAGGATTTCCTTAATCCGACTCACCAATGCTGCGATGCCAGTACCTGCTGAACACCACCTCAGTAAGATTAAACTGAGAACAAAGCATCACAAAAAAGTATGTGGAACAATAGTTCTTTGCTGCAGTGCAAATTCTAATTCCAATTTTTTTTTTTGTTTCCAGTAGTCAATTGTACTCCTCTAAGTTACTAGCAGAAAAACAAAGTAGAAGTTTCAAGCAATTAACATTGGGATAAGCCTTCTTGGGCTGGAGCTGACAATTCCAATTGGAACTGCCAGCTTTCAGCTATTGTAACTTCACTAAATCTCAAACGTAGGGATACATATTGCTGAAAAGGGAAGTCCAACACTTATAGAATAATAGATGGTAGTATATGCACTCCAGTGACATGATGGGATTCCCTAACATTACCATATGGAATGAGCCCTCCCAGCCTGTAGCCAGACCTAACTTAAGATTGGACACTGTTGATTTCAACTGTGATTTCAGGAATATAAGTTAGGAAAGTACTTGTATTTTAAAGAAAAATCCCTTAGCTTAATGTTTTAATTTGTTTTTTTTTATCCTCGCCAGGAAATACCATATACATAATTTTAATTACAGATGGTGTACAATTTGCTGAACAATGTAACGTCTTTCATATATCAACAGAATATACACTATATGCATCCAACCAACTTAAATGAATTATGTTCATTTTTGATCTTTATTCTTAGATTTCAAACAGTCCAAGTTTGTATCAACAACAATCATACACTTTGTTCCAAATTCTGCCCATCTATACCATATTTTTTAAAGACTTAAGTTATAAACCTTTGAACAATAAAAATGTAAATATGATATAACTTTCTTTTAGCAATTGTGATCTCCTCCTGCCAAAGTACAAACATCTCTAAAATTCTTTCCAAATAACACCAAAGATGCATGATAATAGTCCGCCATTTTGATTCTACAATGTAAGAAATTGAATAATCCGAAATTTAAAGCCAGTGATGAAAAATCAGCACTAGCTTCTGATGTTAAAGTAAGTTGCCAATAAAGATCAAGCAATGTCTTGGGCAAAAAAAATCTTTTTCCAACTACCTGTATTAAAAGGAATCTCTCATATCTAGTAGTTGTGATGGCATCAATCTGCCAGAGAAGTTAATTCTATTGAAGAATTCTTCCAATTCACCTAATACGAAAGGAAATGCACAATTTTTCAAATATTGCTTTAAAAAATTAGGCAGAGTCCTGAATAAAATATAGGGAGTACTCTTTTGATTATTACATAAGCTAAAGTGTCACGAACTTTAAAAGAAATACATACCTTATTTTATGAAAAATTGAAGTGAATGAATTACAATACACATATCTAACGGTAGATTTTTTTGAAGAAAAGTGGTTTGCTGAACAGCAATTATGGCTCAATAAATGATTAATAACTTGCAGACATCATAAAAATATAAAAGTTTTCAGGATATTGTGCAGCAGGTCAAGCATGTCAATACACAATTTAAATTCATAAATTTAAACCAACACACAGATAATTTCCATTTTTCTTTTGGAAAACGATCAGAATAGAGCAACAGCTATTAATGCACTGGGTAACTGGCTGCAACCTCAGGCCTTATGACTTAAAATATGAATGCCCGGAAATCGTACATTTATTCTCAGTTTCACAGAACATGAATGGCAAATGTTGCTGATTTTAGTGTATTCTTTTCTTCAAGGTTTTAAAATTTTGAACTATTTGAAAGACTCCTGGAGCAGGTGGGACCTGTACAAGTAGGATTAGTTGCAGCTAAATTGGAACAAAGTCCAACATCCAGGGAGTTTCACTTGTGCTATTAGCAAGGGCATAGGGCACAGAGGTTCATGATTGGGGAAGGATGTACTGTGAGTGGGGGCATTCAGACAAATACGTAAGCAAAACTATGTCAGTTTACATAAAACACAGAATACTACAACACAGAAGAAACTGTCTGGCCTACAATGCTGTGCTGACCTTTTAACCTACTCTAAGATCAATCAAATCCTTCTCTCCCATACAGCCCCCCATTGTTCTATCATCCATGTGCCTATCTAACAGTTTCTTAAACGTTCCTAAAGTATCTCCCTCTATTCTCACCCCTCACCCACCACTCCCAGTACAAACAACCTACCTCTGACATGCCCCCTATACTTTCCTCCAATCACCTTGAAATTATTGCTGATTGATTCCCTTGTACAAGCCATTTCTACCCTGGGAAAATGCCTCCGGCCATCTATTCAATCAATGCATCTTATCATCTTGTACTCCTGTATTAAGTCACTTCTCATCCTCGTTTGCTCCAGAGGGAAATACTTCAGCTTGCTCAACCTATTGTCAAAAGACATACTCCAAGTTTAATTGGTAGAATACAGCTAGGGCCAAGGATGGCTCAATTTGGAGCATTCATGATGCTGAAGACACTGGGTTAAGCCCGTTTAACAAGCTTGTCATACTGCAAACAATGGCCACACAGAGGAAAAATGACGGACAACTATTACAGTAGCTGTGAACAAGGCTATCAAATCGTATTTTGACTCCTTTGTGCCAGGTAGGGGGATATTTGAATGGCTGTAGGTGAACAGCTCATGTTGAATGTAAATATTTTTCATTGGCATTCATTAAGATATTGCAGCTGAGTATTCTGGTCAGGGCAGTGAAGTTCTCAAGCATGTTAAGTTTATAAAGGAGGAGCTACTGAATGTTTCAGCATTGATTAAGTGGGATAAATTTCCAGAGCCTAACGATATGAACCCCAAGCTACAATGGAAAACAAAGGAGGAAACTACGGGGCCTGAACAGAGATTCAATTTGGGGGGAGGGGCAAGGTCAAATAAGGGTAAGGTAGATACCATAAATTAATGGGCCCTGAGGAGTAGTCAGTCCAAGAGCAAAGAGCCTTAAGGATGAAAAATGAGTGGAGAGGGTGATGAATAAGGCTTGCCTTCACAAGCAACAACATAGAATCTCAGTGCAGGGAAGTCTGGGTGCAACAAAATATTGGTTCGGCAGCAGCTTCAACAATATGTACAGTCCAGGTTTACATTCTGTAGGATGGACATGATTGCACTGCAGAAGGTGCAGAAGAGATTTACCAGGATGTTACTGGGATGGAATGTTCCATTTCCAAGGAGAGTAGATAGTTTTAATTTGTTTTTCAGAAGACCATCAGATATAGGAGCAGAATTAGGCCATTTGGGTCATCAAGTTTGCTCCATCATTTCATCATGGCTGATCCATTTTTGCCCTCTCAGCCCCAGTCTCCTGCCTTCTCCTCGTATCACTTCACACCCTGACCCACCAAGAATCTATCAAACTCTGCCTTAAATATACATAAATATTTGGCTTCTCAGCTGCCTGTGCCAACAAATTCCACAGATTCAACACTCTCCAGCTAAAGAAATTCCTCCTCATCTCCATTCTAAAGGATTCCTCTATTTGAGGCTGTGCCCTCTGGTCTTAGACACTCCCACCATAGGAAACATCCTTTCCACATCAACTCTATCAAGGCTTTTCACCATTAGATAGGATTCAACGTGGTCATTCCTCACTCTTCTAAATTCTAATGAATACAGGTCCAGAACCATCAAGCGATCTTTATATGACAAGCCGTTTAATCCTGGAATCATTTTTGTGAACCTCCTTTGAAACCTCTCCAGCTTCAGCACATCTTTTCTAAGATAAGGAGACCAAAACTGCACACAATACTCCAAGTGAGGCCGTACCAGTGCTTCATAAATTCTCAACATTACATTCTTGCTTTTATATTCTAGTCCTCTTGAAATGAATGCTAACATTGCATTTTCTTCCTCAACACAGGCTCAGCCTGATAATTAACCTTTAGGGAATCATTCAGAAGGACTCTCTAATCCCTTTGTGGCTCAGATTTTTGTATTTTCTCACTATTTAGAAAATATTTAACCCTTTCATTTCTTATACCAAAGTGCATGACTATATACTTCCTAACACTGTATAACATCTGCCACTTCTTTGCCCATTTTCCTAATCTGGCTAAGTCTCCCTGTTTCCTAAAAACTATCTGCCCCTTCACCCAACTTTCTATCTTCTGCAAACTTTGCAACAAAGCCATCAACTTCATCATCCAAATCATTGACATATAAAGTAAAAAGAATCAGTCCCAACTCAGACCCTTGTGAAACACCACTAGTCACTGGCAGCCAGTCAGAAAATGTTCCCTTTATTCCCACTTTTTGCCCCCTGCCAATCAGCCACTGCTTCATCCATGCTATAATCTTTCCTGTAATACCATGGGCTCATCAATTGTTAAAAAGCTTCATGTGTGACAACTTGTCAAAGGCCTTCTGAAAACCCAAGTACACAACATCAACCAGTTCTCCTTTGTCTATCCTGCTTATTACTTCTTCAAAGAATTCCAACAGATTTGACAAGCAAGATTTTTCCTTGCTGACTACAGCTAATTTAATCATGTGCCTCCAAGTACCCTGAGACCTCATCCTTAATAATAGGCTCTAACATCTTCCCAACTACTGAGGTCAGACTAACTGGCCTATAGTTTCCTTTCTTCTGTCTCTCTCCCTTCTTGAAAAGTGGACTGACATTTGCAATTTTCCAGTTTTTTGGAACCATTCCAGAATCTAGTGATTCTTGAAAGATCTTTACTAATGCCTCCACCATCTCTTCAGCCACCTCTTTCTGAACCCTATGGTGTACACCATCTGGTCCAGGTGACTTATCTACCTTCAGACCTTTTAGTTTCCCAAGAATCTTCTCTCTGGTAAAAGTAACTTTGCACACCTCATGACCCTGACACCTGGAACTTCCACCTTTAGAGCTGGTGTATTCCTCAGTGAAGACTGATGCAAAATACTTAATCAGTTCACCTGCCATTTCTTTATACAGCATTACTGCCTCACCAGCACTGTTTTCCAACAGTCTGATATGCACTCACACCTCACTTTTATAATTCATGTATCTGAAGAAACTTTAGGTATCTTGTTTAATAATATTGGCTATTTTACTTTCTTATTCCACTTTCAGCTTCTTAATGACATTTTAGTTGCCTTCTGTTGGTATTTAAAATCTTCTCAATCCCCTAACCTTTCACTAATTTTTGCTCTATTATATGCTCTCCCTTTGGCTTTGATGTCCCTTGTTTGCCATGGTTGTGTCACCTTGCCTTTGGAATACTTCTTCCTCCTAGGGTTGTATACATCCTGTACCTTCCAAATTGCTTTCAGAAATTCCAAACATCCCTGCTTTGCCACCACCTCTGCCAGTGACCTTTCCCAATCAATTCTGGACAACATCTTTCTCATGTCCCTGTAATTTTCTTCACTCCACTGTAATACTGATATATCTGACTTTAGCTTCTCTTTCTCAAATTTCAGAGTGGATTCAATCATATTTTAATCACTCTCCCCTAAGAGTTCTTTTATCTTAAGCTCTTTAATCAATTCTGGTTTATTGCACAACACCCAAACCAGAATAGCTGATCCCAAGCTGCTCAAAAAAGCCATCTCATTGGCAATCTAGAAATTCCCCCTCTTGAAACCCCCCCCACCCCACCAATCTGATTTTCCAAATCACCTGCATATTGAAATCCTTCGTGACAATTGTAACAATTGGCATGCTTTTTCTATCTCCTGTTGTAACTTGTAGATCACATCCTCACTACTGTTTGGAAGCCTGTATATGTCTGTTATTTGTCAAGTAGGGTGCCATGCACAATCCTGATTTGATGGAGACGGACGTGAGAGCACAGAGGAACATCTAGTGAAACTTCAGAAATGCCTGCTTTGCTGCCGCTGCTACTGTGAGGTCCAGAATCTCCGGAGGAGAAGGCCCCGAATCCTTGGCTTTGCTTGTTGCTCGGCGGCCGGGGCAGGGGTCGAAGTGCTCGGCAGAGAGGCTGTATCAGAGGGTCTGGTCGGAGGCTCGAAGTTTTCGGACGGAATCAAATTCGACTGCGGTCAGGTGCTTCCAATGCATCAGCAAGTTGTCGGCCCTTGGAGGTTCATGGCAGGGAGAGTTTCTCCCTTCTGCCGCCTGTGTTAGATGATGAGTCGATCGGGACATTGAGACCTTTTTTACCGTGCCCATAGTCTGCTCTTTATCAAATTATGGTATTGCTTTGCACTGTTGTAACTATATGTTATAATTATGTGGTTTTGTCAGTTGTAGTCTTGGTTTGTCCTGTTTTTCTTGTGATATAATTCTGGAGGAACATTGTATCATTTTTTAATGCATGCAATTCCAAATGACAATAAACGAGGACTGAGTGTCCTTATAATCTCATCTAATTTAAACTCTGATCAGACTCTTTTTTACCCTTGCAGTTCCTTCCATGATTCAAAACCTTCTGACCCTATGTCACCTCATTCTAATGACTTTATTTCATTTTTACCCATAAAGCCACACTACTCCCTCTGCCTTTCTGCTTATCCTTTAATATAATGTGTATCCTTGGACATTAAGCTCGAAGCTGTAATTATCTTTCAGTTCTGATTCGGTGATGCCTACAACATCATATTTGCAAATTTGTAACTATGCTACAAGTTCATCAACCTTATTTCATATACTGCGCACATTCAAATATATCACCTTTAGTCCTGTGTTCACCTTTAATAATGCACAATAATAATATGTATACAACCTTTTCCTTGTAGCAGAGCAGAATGGTGGGAGGGGGTGGTGCAGGTAACCTGACAGAGGAGTAGAACACTATGAGAGGCACATGTAGGGAAGATGCTTAGAATAATTTCCCTACGGAAAGACATAATTTTAAGGTTAGTTAGAATATTAGAAAATATCTGATGATGTATTTTTCACCCCATGTGGGACACAATCTGCAATGTATTACTTGAGGAGGTTGTGATGGAATTTGCTCCTTCAATACTTAGGAAGCATCTGGCTTGAGTTGCCAAGGCAAATATGGTTATGATCCAAGGGCTGGCAAATGGGATTAGTATCAATAGGTACACAGTCTGGGTGGGTCAAAGAGTCTGTTTCTCTGCTGTATGGCACTATGACACCAAAGATGACTAATATTAAAGTACCATGAAGAGTAAAGATTGGGGAAAAACAAAATGATTGAGCATTATGATTCTATGTATTTAATTTAAATTTTGCAGGTGCTATCTGAACAGTCAAGTAAATTGAAAACAGACATTACTTATTTTGCTGAGCTGTACTTGTGGAATTTCAGCATTCAATTCTTCAAGAAATACATTTCTGATGATTTTGGATTATACTTGCTTCTCCACAAGATTATTTGTAGTAGTTCTTTTATTTTCAACAGGATGTCTTCATTAAATAAGGCACCCTGGCCTCAAGAAAAATTCCATACTTGGCAATGAATTTGAAACCCAGTTAATTACAATAAAATAGATAGTAGATGTTAGTTCTTGATTTTGGGTTCCCTTCCTCAAAGGAGTTGTGACCAGGATAGTAAGTTATAATTAAAGCTCAGCAGAGGAGCTAAGATGTTTAATGATCAGTATTCTCTGAATAAATGGAAAATCAACTGAAATTCATTCAAAAGTACTTATGGATCTTCAGGGCAAGTAGTCTATCACTTTATGTGTAATATGGAAATAATTATCATGTTGTCAATAATCTTATTCAGAATAGCTACCAGTACACATTTCTCTTTTTCTTTGCTCCCTTCCCTCACACATTATAATCAGCTCCTCTACTATAAATTGAAGAAACTTACCACTTTTACAGAGGCACAACTCAAATTACTCAGTTAAGTTAGAAACTGTCTTTTAGTAAATATGACACTGACTCTATTAGCATTATTCTTGCTGATGAGCAAGTCGTGGTAACATGCAACAGAAACTGCAATCTGATTTTTTTCCCCAGAATTTGTAGCCTTTGATTAATTGAAATTTGTTCTAATAATCAAGAAAATTATTCCTTATTAACATCATTTTAGCAGCAAAATACTTGGCTAATAAAGGATATTACATAAACTAATCAGGGAAATATGTGCTTGTGGCAGTGTGCAAAGGGCACCAAATGGATTGCTGATTGAAGCTTGAATTTAGATTATTACAACCATAAAATAGATATAAAAGTAAGTTAATTGATTATAAAAATACAGTAAATTTATGGACTGCTCTGTTAGTTTAGTAAGGATACAACTTTATGCACAAATGATGGTGTGCAAATGGGAAGGCAAGGACATTTGTCTTGTCTTATTCCTGTTGGACAAGTCACCAGGATGTCCCAGCCATGATTACACATCTAATGGGCCAGTGATTGATGTAAGCCAGTGTGAAACAATCTTTAAATGGAATAAGGATATCAAAGCGGAATAGTTTGGTGGGCAATTCCTATAATTTGGGAAATTTGCAGCTGATCACAATACCCAATAGTGGACTGATTATAATCAGGGATAATCAGGGAAGTATAAAAGTCAGTAAGTGTTGGAGCAGAGTTAGCTAAGAGAATTATAGATAATGAAAACTTCAGAAGGATTACAGAAGTTATTAGAACTAGTTGAAAGGAAGAATAGTAACTTCAAATCCAAATCAGTGGAGATGAGAAGGCTTGAGCTGATAAGTGAATGGGTCAATTTAGGCAAGGGGGAAACAGAATTTTCTTTTATCAAGTATATAGAGGTTGAAGGGCAGAAAATCAGCTTAGACTGTGTACCTACGTGTCCACAAATTGCAATTCTAATGCACCTGTGGGTCGTGTCTCCAAACAATTTCATAGCTATCACACTTCACCACAACATCCTGCAAACAATGATGCTTGGAACGGAAATTATTGGGGAAGTTAAGATGAGAATTTTCAACAATTGCGTATATGAGTTAAAATTAAAATGTCAACATTTGAAGCCACTTTAAAAGATCTTAGCAAGCAAGAGTCTAATTTAGTGTAAGTTTATACATCAAATAAAAATGTCCATCTATTTTTTGTTTCCCTCAGTTGAAAGGAATGACCCAGAGACACTTGTAACCCAATATATGAGCCTGCACTGTTTTGGTAACTGCAGGACTATGAACAGGATACCCTCTTTTAAGAGTTGCACCTTCATAATGTTATTAGGATTTAAGGATTTGCCATAAGTCAACTTGGCTTTGTACAGTGATCACTATCTGCATTCAAGTCCACCCAATTATTTTGCATGAAAGTTTTAAATAAATGCGGGTTCTATTACTACGTTTTAGTTCTCTGATTAAGCTTTCTCATCTGCCCAATTCCCAAGCAATTGCTCTCCACCTGAGTGAAAAAGAAATCAGTTTACACATCTTACTTTCTATTGCTAACATGGTGGATGTCCTTGGATCACATAATGGGAAGAGACTGAATATTTTCATGTTCATGGCATCCATTACAATTATATATCTAACTGCAATGTGCAAGTTACCAGCAAAATAATTTGCTTGCATTCAATCTCTTTTGCAACTACACCCACCTGACTAAGTTTTCAGCGAAAATAAAAAGGCTAAATCTGAAATACAAATCAGCTTTAGTTTACATGCCATTAATAAATGGGCCAGAGCAAAATGGGAAAAAGTGATCTGCAAGCTCTTATCCACATCATCCTGGCTTGGAAGAATGTCAATGTTTCTTCACTACCCTTGACTTAATATTTTAGATGTCCCTATGCTGCACCAACATATCAGTACCACTTGCACAGAGCCGGAAGCAGAAACATGAAGTTTCCTCAAAACTGGAAATAACAACAATTCTAATATCTAAGAACAAAGTAAATAATATTGGTAGAAATAATCTGGAGGAAGCTGAGAGGAAAATATACAAAATGATGAGGATTTTTGGATGAATTGAATGGTAACATCCTTTGGTGGAGGAGGTGGAATAAGACCAAGGAATTGATTGTGGATTTCCAGAAAGGGATGTCAAGGAAGTACATACCACTTCTCATTGAGGGGTCAGCAGTAAGCAGTTCATGAGTGTCAACATATCTAAAGATCTATCCTGGGCCAAATATTTTGATGCAATTATGAAGATGGTACACGAGTGGCTATACTTCATTTGCAGTTTGAGGAGATTTGGTATGCCACCAAAGCACCTAATGACTTTCTACAGATATATTGTGGAGACCATTCTATCTGGTTGCATCACAGTCTGGTATGGAGGAACCAATGCACAGGATCAGTAAAAGCTGCAGAGTGTTGTGAACCAGCCAGTTCCATTGTGGGCACTGGTCTCCCCATCAACGAGGACATCTTCAAAAGATGATGCCTCAAGGATGCGGCATCCATTATTAAGGACCCCTACAACCCAGGACATGGCCTTTTATCATTATTACCATCAGGGAGGATGTACAATAGCTGAAGACACACATTCAATGTTTTAAGAACAGCTTCTTCCCTTCTGCCATCAGATTTCTGAGGAGTCAATGAATGCATTAACACTACCTCATTATTTTTACTTGCTTTTTGTATTACTTATTTAATTTGATTTTAATATATTTTATATTTCTTATTATAACTTATAGTATATTTTCTGTACTGCAATTTACTGTTGCCACAAAACAACAAATGTCATGACATATGTCAGTGTGAATAAATTTGATTCTGATTCAGAGGAGAGAGGATACCAAAATAAAATAAAAGGAGGTGAATAAACTCTTCATATGGGCCATTTATCCGGAATCTGGTCTGAGTTGGTCTGCAGATGTGGTGGAGACAGGATCTACAATGACGTTCAAGAGGGAAGTGGATAAAAATAAAATATAGTGGAGGACAATGTGTAAAGTTAAAGTGAAAGGGCTAGTGAGGGAATCAGTGGATTGCTTGAATACAGAGGTAGCATGGATGTAATAGCTGACAGGTCTCCTGCACGCTAACCATTCCATGATTCTGACAGATCTGACTTTCACATTACCTCCTTTGCTGGTGCAAACCTATTGCCTCTCAATGAAGTTTCCAAGAGCAGGCTTTACTGGGACAAAAATCAGGAAGCTGCCATTGCAAAATGAGCAGAAATTAGATAAGCACAGTGCAAAAACAGGGTCATTTATGTTGGAAGTTTTACCTTGCAGATACCTTAGAAAAAAAAACTGATTCTTTCATTTTTAAAACTTATGGATGGGTATTCTACAGCAATATGTCCAGTAAGCAATGAGGGACAAGCTATATTATGTTAACAAATTAGTAAATTGACGCATCAACGGATGGGAATAAACAGTCTATGTTTTAGGCCAAAACCTTTCATCAGATGAAGGATCATGGCATGAAACATTAACTATTGAATTATACAGTAAAATGTATTGCTTGCATCAGGCATATGCTGGTGTCAGCCCGCAAGTGTAGAACTCTTCCGGAAGAATTACTGTATAATTCAATAGTTTAATGTACATATGATAAATAATGTTAATCTTTATTTTTAGTGTTGTGGAAGAACCCACAAATATTTCTTGCTTCACAAAAATCTTAGTTATCTTTAACTGTGACTGCTGTCCCTTTACTGACTCTTACCTTGAGTATTTTATCCTCTAATAACAGGCATGCATTTTGCATCCTAATACTGCCAACAATTATCATATGAAATATGGTCCACTATACAAATCACATGATCTATCAATTACACTGGTTTTCATAACATTGTCTCATCACCAATGCTCCACTAAATGGTTTGTGGAATTTTCGAGAGTCAAGTGCTTTTCACTTCAGCTGTTCCTCTTTTCCACCATACCCACCCAAAGGTTAGGTTTCCTTAGTAAAAAAACAACAGCCTGGACTGATCTTTAAATTATTCAACACTGCAGTGAACAACATTTGTTTAGGCAAAACTTCAGTCAGCAATATTCAATAAGATGTTAACACACCCTTTACTATTAATTAAAGAAGATAAATATTTGGTGTAGATTGAAGTGTTGTTAATTAGCCATAATCATGTACTGTACTCTTAATTCTTAGACAACAAGGCATTTTCCATGTAAAGACATCATTCATGACTGTAGAGCTTTATATAGGGTAACTGACTGAAGGATTAGTATTAGGCAGACCTCAGGATGTCTCCATTGCTCTTCTTCAAAAATGAGCCTTGGTTGCATGTTTACATCAACCACAAAATGTAAAATGAGATCTTAAGTTAATGCTAGACCTGAAAGAAGGTAGTTTTTCCTCAGTAACAGAGTGGCAGTCTTGAGTTTACTTTATTTTTGCTTAAGTCTCTTTGGTGGGATAGGAAGCCACTATGTTGTATCCCAAAGCAAAATATGCTGCATATATAAACCAGAGCAAACACTATTTCTTTTAAAGGAAGATTCTATGGGTCGAATTTCAGAAGCTTAGAAAAATATACTCTACATTCACACAGTTATTGTGCATGATAGAATGCTACTTCACATAAAAAATATAACAAATCCAAACAAGTTCCATTGCTTGATTGACCAACCTTCTGAAATTCAGATACATTTACATATTTTCCTCAAATTTCTGATCAATAGGAACCTCGTAGGTCCACTGTTAACCTCTAAATGTGAAAAATGCAGTTGGGAATTGCATCATTTTTTTTTAGGAAGAGACTCCAGCATCAACAGGAATGAAATTATCCGAAATTTCTCTTGGTCACTTGAAGTCTTGCCCTGCATGAAAATCAGAAGTAAAGTTGTTCTTCACATCCAGGCCCATCTTACTACTGTTAGCTTGCTCAGATTTTCCTTTTATCTCAGTCTTGATCAATCACTTCTATCCCTATCTATTCCATTCTCTGTACCTAATGTGGACTAATTATTCTGTGCAGCATTTCCAAATTTAGCTTATTAATAATTCCTCACATGATTGATGCAGAAGACGTAGTTGATAGCCTTCTTCACACAAATCCCAACTACTTTGTGGATCACACTGTGATTCTGTGGATGACATGAACATTGCAAAGCCACAAATGGATCTATAATGAATAGCCCATACTATTGTTTAAGTGATAAATGCATTATTTGTCCGACTATATTTATCATCTGATGAGGGGCTTTCATCCAATGAGTGTCACTAACCAAGATCACCAATTTGACAGGATGTTTAATGAATGAACACTTACCACAGCATTACAATCAACTGTTTGAAAAACATTTAACCCAGGATTGGCAAAATATGCAAAAGATCAGGTGCATTAAAAAATCTTGGAGGAAAAGTATTGTAAGGAAATATGTATAAAATTAAAATAACTAAATCAAGATGGCTTAGTTTCTTACTCCAATACAATTAATTACTGTTCTAATTTACTGAAGTGAAGGTTATCAGTTTCCAATGCAGGTTCAGTATATCAACTGCAGAAGATAAATTAGATCATTCCTTTTATCTGTGTTATAAAGGTACTGCAAATCAATGACACTGAATTAACAGTAAAGGGATTTAAGCCTGCACAAAGTTTATTGGTGTGAAATTAAGATTAAAAACATAATATCTGTTTTTAGTTTTTAACATGACACCTTCCTATTCGACAGTAAATAACTGTTTTACAACATTTAAACAAAAAATAAGAATTGAAATGTGTCCTCAAAAGTTCATGATAAATTTAGCTTATATTCAGCTGTAAGGGGATCAGTTGGGAAGAATTTATAGTTGAGTGGTATGCAAGCTTCTTAGATATTCAAGAAATAAGGTGATTACTTTGTAGTTCAAACTTAGAATACTTAACTTCATATTTTTCATTATAAGTGAATTGCCTGGCAGCCTTTTCCCTCCTGGACAAAAAAATCAAAACAAAAATATAACTAACTACCACTTTTTCAGCTGAGGAATTTTTATTTGAGTGGCTCATTGAATGACATGGATATGTAGTATTCTGAAGGTCTTTTATTTTTCATTCATGACAGCTGAGGCATGGCTTTAACACTGGCACAAGCCCCAGGAATCTCTTGTCTTTAAGTCAAATAAGGATAGGGACATCTGCTCTTTACAACTGGTCCCCTCCTTCACCAATGCTCCTCTACGTTGCACACCACTTGGCTACAGTAAGAAAAGTAGCTTTATGGGCAAGATACCTCCAACGACCCTCGTTAACACACACTCATAATGACTGAGAGCTCCATTCCTGAATGCTTTTGTTTCTCCTGTGATTAGAAAAGGCAGCAAGTTAAGTAATGTAAAAATAAACCTATTTAACCTCTTACACAGCAATCCACATGCTGCAGTAGCATTTAACTTTTTCTATTTTGCCTTGAGTTTATCAACAGAAAAACCTATTGTTCTCTTCAGATGCTTCCTGGCTGGAGAACATTGTCTGCATTCTCCAGTTCAGTTGCTATGAGTGTGATTTGATGATGGTAAATGAAGGTAGTTTGTCAGATGCAGCCTCAGAACAACTTGTACACTTTCAGAATAAAAACTGTGAATGTGATATTTGTTCTGAAGAACAATGTTGTTGGCACAAGACGTTGTTCAGCAGAAGAACAACAATGCTGCTGGTACAATACATTTTACCTATTTCTTCTTTCCAGGAAATACTTTGAGCGAGTTGTTTTAAAGACTGTGTTTTAAGGCAAAGTGCACCTGCATCTGAAAACCTGACATAAAAAAGTGGAAAATTAAGGATAAAAACAAATAGTGTGAATGTTTCAGGACTTGCCTTATCCTAAAATGTGTGCCTTATCTAGTCGTTGCAGTGATTCACAAGAACAAGAAGGCACATAATGAACAAAAGATATTTACAGTACTCAGTGATAAAACCCAGTAATGCCTGGATGCCATTTGACACGAGGTAGACCAAAATATAAAACCACATAACAGATTATATGCAAGTAGCTCTTTCTTTGGACCACAACAAAAGAGAGTCTAAATTTCAATGGAAAATTATTCTCTAGATTTGGACTTAAACTAATTTTACATGTTGTAATTTTTCTGCCCCAAATAAATTGTGAATAGTTTATTCTGAATACAGATTTATTATTTTTATCAGAGGTTGCTTAACAATGAACAATGTGGAGCCTTGCAATTTAAAAAAAACAGCATAGCTTCATTGACAATGGCTTAGAAGAAGAGAAAAATTCTTAGAATTTTCTGCACATTTAACTGCCTGATTACAGCCTCTGTAAGCAGGAAGTTCAATGTCCTAATCCAGAAACTGCAATTAGTGGTTCTTTGCTCTTTCAGAGTTGTTATAATCTTCGAAGGAGCAAAAGCCATACAAGTACTGATCTGGATTCATTGAATAGGATGCAACGTACTTTTTAAGCTGATTAAATAAGAATATAAAAAACAAAAGCAGGAACAGACCATTTCACCTTCTTGTGCCTCCTTCGACCATTCAAGATCAGGACTAATAGTTCACCTTGGCACCATTTGCTGTATTAACCCATAAATTTTGATTCTCTTCATAATGATCTATCAGGAGAAATAAGTTCAATGCAAACCCTCCATATCCTTTTCAAGGAAGTATATCACTATCCTCTCAAGCAAAGTAAAAAAAATCATCTCATCTCATTCCTGAATTATAAGCTTCTTATTTTAAGACAGGGATTCATGTCCAGCACAATTTTAGTCAATAGTAATATAATCCCTGCATCTAACCTGTCAATGAGATGACCTTCCATTCTTCCAAACACTAAAGAATACAGGCACACTTTGATTAGCCTTCCCTCAAGGGATATCCTCTCTCTCAAAAATCAATCTGATGCACTCCCTCCATCACAAATATATTCTTCTTCAAGTCTGAAGACTAAACTTGTAATTATGTCTCAGGACCCTATATAATTTCATAAAAATGAGTTTAGTCTTTTGTTCAATTTTTATCAATAATACATAAAATTTTCTTTTTTAGTAACTTGCTGCACATGTGTAATCGCTTCTGGCAATTAGAATACAAGGACACCCAGGTACCTGCCAATCTCATAAGATTTTAAATTACCCTACTTCCCCATTTTTTTTTACTGCAATGGATGATTTCACACATATTGTTTCTCCCATTGGATAATTCAAATGGAAGGTGAAGTTATTCTCACCACTCCCTTGAACAAGGTGATCTATTTCTTAGAAACACACACAAAATGCTGGAAGAACTCAGCAGGTCAGGCGGCATCTATAGAAAAGAGTATAGTCGATGTTTTAAGCCGAGACCCTTCATCAGGATTCATCAGTCCTGATGAAGGGACTCAGCTCGAAATGTCGATTATACTCTTCTCTATGGATGCAGTTTGGCCTGTTGGGTTCCTCCAGCACTTTGTGCGTGTTGCTTGGATTTCCAGCAACTGCAGATTTTCTCTTGTTTGAGATCTATTTCTTAGGGGTGTATTTAAGTTAAAAGTATAGCTCCTTTCTTTTGTTTAACCTTAAGTTAAACAGCTGGTAAACTCAATTGCAGTTTGACATTTCTTGCCATTTCTGAATTTGTAATCATGAACATCAATTCCTTTGAAATAATTATTTCAAAATATTATGGTTTTAAAAAAAAACACAATTTTGACATTGGCATAGCCTCAGATTTATTGCAGTTGATTTTATAACCAGATACTTCAGAATATAATTGAATTGTTTTCATTAGTGGGGGTAAGGAATTAGGAGGGTCACTAATCAGTAACAAAATATCATCAGCATATAGCATCAATTTATGCTCCTTTCTGCCTCCCTTCACCCCCTAATATTTGGATTGCCAACGGTTCCAAAAAAATCGTAAATAACAGTGGGGAGAGGGGGCAGCCTTGGCGTGTACCCTGTAAAATGTTGAAAAATGGGGATATGATACCATTTGTAATAACTGCAGCCTTAGGGCTTTTATACAAAATTCTAATCCATGATTAAAAGATAGAGCCAAACTGAAAGAATGACAAGGCTGTGGTTAAAAATCTCCACTCAACCCTGTTGTGTTATTCAAATTCAGTATCTCAGTTTAATTTCAGCTGGGTGCCAGTTAAAATGAAGTACCCAGGGGTCAAACTCAGTCAGAATTTGGATGAAATAATTACTTTAAATTATGATCCATTATTGAGTAGGATAAGTGGGGGGCACTGAGACTGTCACTCTGGGGTAAAGTCAATGTAGTTAAAATGGTCATCGCACCTCAGTTTAACTATCTTTCTATGATGCTTCTTTTAAATATTTCAGATTTGATCTACAAGCAATATGACAAAATTATTAGTGATTTTCTATGGGATAAGAAGAAGCCCAGAATTAAAATAAGTAAGATGTGCATGTCCAGGGACATGGGTGGGCTCAGTCTACCAGATATCGTTTGAAATGATCAAGTTAGCTAAACATTGGGACAGGGCTGATGTTGATTTAGATTGGGTAATTATAGAACGGAGCCTGGCTGCATCACATTCTCCCCTTAACATCCTCTCACAACATGAGCAAAACAAGACTAATCTAAATCCTATACTATTTCACTCAAGGAGTGTGTGGAGTATAATTTATAAAGCTTGTAGAATGTCACATTTAAACCAGTTATACTCCTCGCTCTGGAATAACCGAGATATGCATTGGGAAAAGAATGGTGTACTGGAAAGAATGGAAGATTAAAGGTGTAAATACAGTGGGTGATCTCTATGAGAATGGGATTTTTATGTCATATGTGGATTTGCAGAGGAAATATAACTTTGTAGGTAAAGGGAATTTTTGGAAGTATTTACAAATAAGACATTGCATTAGTAGCATATTCAAGAATGGTGACCCACAAAGTAACCCTTTAACTGAATGCTTTACGTTACCACAGAAAGTTCATAAAGCATCAGTGTTTTATAAAATGTTCAAGCACTCTGTGGGTGAATCGTGTAACAATCTCAAAGCAGTGTGGCAGAAGGATCTTGGAAGTGATATTGAAAATAATGAGTGGTCAAATAATTTATCAAATGTGGGTAGACATATTAGGGAAGCAAGAGGGAAATTTATTCAGTATAAGGTAGTACACAGATATTATTGGACACCAACTAGACTATACAAAATGGAGATTGTTGATAATAATTTATGCTGGAAATGTAAAAATGAGGTGGGCACATATTTTCACATGATTTGGGAGTGTTCCATGGTTCGTCCATTTTGGTATAAAGTTCTTGATCTGTTGGGGAGTTGGTCGGGTTCTACACTGCCCTTGTGCCCACGGCTTTGTCTCCTGGGTGATAGGACAATGATACCTAATGTAAACAATGACAAATTTACTATTTTAAAGGTAGGTATCACAGCTGAAAGAATTATATTGCAAAACTGGAAAAAAACCCAGATGTCCCACTATGAAGGAATGGACTGAGGAAATGATTAAGATTTCATCATATGAACACATTTTGGGAAGAATTAACAGTGAGGGAAAAGTGCAAGGTGCGTGGGATCAATTTTGGCTGTATGTTAATTTAAACTTAAATTAGGACTTCTTTCTGTTTCTAAGTTTTATTTGCTTTCCTGTCATGGGATGGCTGTGTAAATATGCTGTACTGTATCTGCTCTATGATATGCTGTGCTGCTTTGTAAAATGAGAATAAATAATAATAAAAAATTGAATTACAAAAAAACACAAAAAAACTTATTTTCTTTATTTGTTTGTATTTTAGCTTCTGTCTTAAATTCCATCTGTATATCTCAGTGTTTATTCACTTTCTTAAGACATTGAAAAACTAAGTTCATTTTATTGACACAAGATGTACTTCAGGTGCTGGAAATCTCAAGAAATACACATTGTGTGTTGGAGGAGCTCAACAGATCAGGCAGATACATGGATGGGAATAAACAGTTAACGTTTCAAGCCAAGGCCCTTCATCAAGACAGATCATTCATTTTATTTTATGCTTTCATCTGTCATGATTACCTTGTTGTTGGTCTCTCCCAAACACCGCCCAAAGACTGAAGACAGCTACTCAGTTCAGGTAAAGCAAAATCTCACTGGAGAGCCTGCACTTAGTTTAGAAAGGTTACTTTGAAGTTATTGATTCTTCATGCTAATTAGCAAATCCAGACTTTTACAATACATATACAATTGATCCTTCATTTATTTTCCGAAAGGATTCGATATTCATTCTGCAAAACATAAGGCTGAAAATAATTATGACATTTTTTTCTGTGTGTGCCTCCATTAATTCACCTACGCTGTAGTGGAACCATAACAGACATACAACAGGGCATAAATGACTTTTAAAGAATTTTCTGGTTAACCCTCCTGGCATTTATTCCTGCAAGTGTGATACACTGCTGCTACACCTTCTCTCACATCACCATTTAAAACCCTAAACAGTTCTTTCTGCTGAGGAAACACTTCACCTCCTACTATGGCGGGATCAACCATTGTATCCAATGTTCCTGGTGTGGTCTCCTCTACACTGGTGAGATCCAAAGCAAATTGGGAGACTGATTTGTTCAGCATCTTCATGCTGTCCACCACAAAAGGCAGGATCTTCTGGGTGCCTATTCATTTCAATTTGACTTTCCATTCCCATTTTGTGATGTCTGTCCATGACCTCCTTTACTGCCATAATGAAGCCAAGCTTAGTTTGGAGGAAAACCACCTCATATTCTGTGTGGGTAGCCTCCAACCTGATTGCATGAACATTAACAAACAAGGGAAAATCTGCAGGTGCTGAAAATCCAAGCAACACACACGAAATGCTGGAGGAACGCGGCAGGCCAGGCAGTGTCTTTGTGAAAAAAAAGTGCAGTTGATGTTTCAGGACAAGACCCTTCAGCCGGACAGCTGCCTCCAGAGTTCCTCCAGAATTATGTGTGTTGTCAAGATTTCCAACACCTGGAGGATCTTGTGTGCTGGGTCATCTGTTACAATATTGCTTGATAGCAAGAGATGATAACAACATGGTAACTCACTCTTCTTAAGGTACCAAAGAATGTACTCTCAATGTAAGTTATTGTCAGCAATTTCACACTTCAATGCTAGTTCTCACTGCCAAAGAACAATGTTTCGGTGATCTGTTCCAACAGAGCACAAAAAATCATGTTATTGTTTGTACAGAAGATATTCTTGGACTCCCATCAACATGGATGGTTAGTGTAGTATCTCAAATTATAGTAAGATTCACCTTAGAGACCTGAAAATGTCAAACACATAGAAGTCTAAATTGCTTTGAATGAGGTCAGAGCTCAGCCTTTTCCATTTAATTTAATTTTCACCGAAGAGCCTAAAGTGTTCATATACTTGAAAAATACTACATGTTCATGTGTATAAGCTATAAGTAGGTAACACTCAGAAGACAATCTTCATCCTCATCGCATCTTCACAAATTCTGAACTGGGAGTTGAATTTTGTGGTTCTGCACCGAATTATTGGACAATTTATGAATTTCCACCAGATTCTTGACCAAGAAAACTAAAAGTACCCAAGTGCTTCACTGAAACTTGTGAAGAAATATGCTGAACCAAGTACATTTTTGCAGTTAGTTTAATTTTTTTTTGT
Organism: Mobula birostris; assembly: GCF_030028105.1. Lineage (NCBI taxonomy): Eukaryota > Metazoa > Chordata > Chondrichthyes > Myliobatiformes > Myliobatidae > Mobula > Mobula birostris. Next base: position 42,488,801 of record NC_092385.1, read on the forward strand.
AACTTCTATTCAGGTACTCAAGTGCAATGTAGCAAAATGGTAAATCTAGATTATTTCCTGTCAATCTCGTTGGGCTTGATGATTTACTGCTTCACATAGGAATGGGATCAATCAATTTATTCCATGTGCGAGGTCTATCATTCATTACCATGGCTGATCTAATTGTTTACTTTTTCTTTCCCTTCCACATCTTAAACTGTGAAAAATATCAGCTCGGTAGTGTGTATAAAAATAACTATGGAGCACCCATATAAAATCAACAACTGACTTAAATTTCTACCTTTCCGCGCAGGTGAAGATGTTCTGACTTTACTCCTCAGAGGTTAGGCTTTAATCTCTATTCACAAATCACAAGCTCACTTTAGAATCTGAGCACCATGAAGTCGGGTAATAGGTGGTTGTGAGAGATCTAAATAGGGCAACTCTTTCTCATTTGTTATTTTTTAATCTGCTTGGCTGCCTAAATTGAGTTTATTGTCATGCACAGGTGCAATGAACAACTTACCTGTAGCATCATCACAGGCACATAGCATCGTATAAGTAGCATTCACAAGAAAATCTAATTATATACAATATTTGCACAAAGAAAAGCAAAGTCCATTTCAGTGTTAATTGGTCAAAGTAATGATAGGTGCTAAACTGCAATGATTAAGGTTTTGTTGGTGGCTTCAAGAACTGAATGGTTGAAGGGAAGGGGCTGTTCTGGAACCTAGTTGTGTGAGAATTTTGACTTCCGTATTTCAAGCCTGACAGTAACTGGAGCTAAATGGTTATGGTCCAGATGGTCCAGCATTATCGAGAATGATAAGGCTCCTCTAGTTTGATGATAGATATTCCCCTTGAGACAGCACCTCATGTAGATTCTACCAATGGTGGGGAAGATGGTGATTGCATAGACTTCATGGGCCAAGTTGTCTAATTCTACTTTTATCTCTTATGGATGTATCGGGCAGCGTCCATAGCACTCTGTGGCTTCTTTAATTTTCTACACATTCAAATTGACATAGCAAACCATGATGCAACCAATTAGGATACTTTCAATAGGACCTCCATAGAGGTTTGTTAGAGTATTTCATAACAAACTGTACCTCCTTAACCTCTTTGGAAAGCAAAGATGCTAGTGTGCTTTCATTCAGATTGCATTGATGTCCAGAACCCAGAAACATGTATGAATTGAAAACAAAAAATGTTATAAAGTACTCAATAATGAGTTATCAATCTATGTGAGCCATTCATGGTGGCCTTGCATAGGAATGATATGCAAATTGGACCTGGTTTTTGTTTTGGATAATCTTATGCTTGTGGATTGACTAGGCAAAGTATTCAAATCTGGAAATGATAAATGTTAAATACAATAGCTCAGGGCTTCAGTACTTGAAGAACTGAATGAGAAATATTTTGGTTTCATTATGGAAATGGTAATGTTGAGGATGCTATTATTTAATCAAAACATACTTGAGGTTGGACATGACACTAGGTGGGGTTGGCAGGCGCAGTTGGATGCTAGGAAACAAAGTTTACTTGCCAATAATTCTTCTTAGAAATGTAATGCTCATAATGTACTGCATATCAAACAATTGATTTTACAATTGGTCAAGGGAGGCAGTGATGAAATGTAGCTGGGAGTCATCAACATACCAATGGAAGCTATTATGATTTTTTTTAGAGGAAAGGTGGTGTAGGGAAGGTCCATGATATAAGTCTGGGAGACTGAAGGTACTGGGGCAGGAACAGAGAGGGCAAAATAATAATAGTGATTCTATGACAATGAATTGAACTAACCAAATAAGATGCAATCAGGCTCAACAACATTGAACTGATAACATTTCCTTATGATTGCATCTGTATGCTGGGCTCAACACAAATCATTCAATATGTCAATGTGCAGGAGTTTAAAGCTGCTGACTCTCTTACCTGCCAATCTCTCAATGTCGAATGATGTATGTTTATATTCCCCCCTCTTCCTGAAGTCTCATCTCTATAATTTTGACACTCAGCGAGGATATCAAGCCCTTCAAACTCATTATCTTAGTTAATTAGTTAATGGTAAATATAAATGAATGCAGGCTCAAAGTTATTATGTCAATATTTGTACAGTTTCATCTGATAGCACAGGCATTTTTCTCCCCCCAGGTCAATAACTTGTCTTTGGTCTTGTGTGATTCAACTTTAGGTAATAGTCTAATGTGGGAAAGTAAGCCACTAACATTAAGAATCTAACTTACTGGAATTCATATTTATGTACATATCATTTTTTATTCACTTATTTAATTGTCACTTTAAAAATATCAGTAGGGTTCATCAGACATGACCTACTAGTTACCAATTAACTTGGAAAACTTGAGTATTGAGTTATCCTGTTTTTAATTATAACTCTAGTAGTCTCCTCATAATAACTTTCATAATTGTCTTATTCTTTATTCTTGCTATCCCAAACATTAAATTTTATTCTTTCAGTGGTAGCAATGTGTACCACATACAATATACAGTGTGATTATTTATCTAGATGCCTTCATCAGCATTGTCCTTTACCAGTAACAAGGACAAAGTTCTCAGATACAATGGAACATCACCATCTGTAATTCTCTCCAAGTCACACAATTCCCTGACTTGGAAATATGTAATTGTTCTCTTATCAATCATGCATCTCAATCCTGAAATTTCTTTTCCTCCGGTATCTTCATCAGAAGGACTGTATTGGTTGAAGAAGACAGCTCACCAGAACCTTCTCAAGGGTACTTCTTTTTTCTAAAAAAATAGTGAGTAAATTGTGGTTATGCAATACCAGTGTAATGACCTGGGAAAGGTTTCCCTGCTAATGTAATGGTTTCTCTGTAGTGCATTGTTTGGGTTATGACTAGAGATAATGGGGGCTTCGGAATGTGCACTGGCCAATGAGGGGAGATGTTTTCTTTCTTGTGTGCCCGAGCGAAGGTTTTGCGGTCTTTTCCTCGATGGAAGACAGAGAGAGAAGATGCCAGACTGGGGAAGTCATAGACTGCAGGATGGAGTGGACTTGAAATGGGGTCAGAAGTCGATGCCTGGGGAGAAAATCGATGGAGAACAAACAGACGGGAAAACTGTGAGCTCCAACGTTGCACATTAGACTGTTTCACGAGAATGGGCCCTTTTTCTTTTATTGTTTCTTTACTAACCCTATAGTCAAATTAAGAATTATAAAGCTCAATTATTTATTTGCATATTGTACACTTCTTGTTATTTCATGGTGCTGATTTGTAACAGGGGAACTCATTGCGCAGCATCCACCCAAACAAGATTTCTCAAGTTTGGTCAGGTTGGGGCTGTCTTCCCCTAGAATAAGCTGCTAGCCGAACCTGTGGGTTACACTAGCCATTCACATATACTGAAAAATGAATAAATAAATATCGAGTTATTACAAATATAACATTTATACTTCTTTGCTTATTCTCTCCCTTAGACTAATCCTACCTTCCTTCCTCCTCCTTGTTAGAATCAGCATCAGGTTTACTATCACTGATGTATTTTGTTAATCTTCTTGGTTTGCAACAGCAGTACAATGCAATGCCAAAAATTTGTAAGAATATATAAAGATAAACAGAACAAAATGAAAGGAAAATAGTATGTTAGTGTTCATGGACTATTCGGAAATCTGATGGTGGAGGGGAAAAGCTATTAGGAAAATGCTTAGTGTGCAATTTCAGGCTCTTTCTCTCTGTTGGTAGTAATGAGAATAGGGCATGTCCTGCTTGGTGACGATCCTTCATGATGGAGTCACCTTCTTGAGGCTTCACCTTCTGAGGATACCCTCGATGGTGGGGAGGCTAGAGTCAGTGATGGATTTGGGTGAGTTTATAACCCTTTGCAGCTTTTTATGATCCTATAAATTGGTGACTTCATACCAGACGTGGATGCAACCGGTCAGAATGTTCTCCACTGTACATCCGCAGAAATTTACTGGAGCCTTTCATGCCATATGAAATCTCTTCAAACTCCTAATGAAGTATAGTCAGTAGAATGTCTTCTTTGTAATTGCATCTATATATTGAGTCTCGGTTAGATCTTCAAAGATGCTGACATAATTGATCTTGAAGCAGCTTACCCTTTCCACTGCTGAGCCCTCATTGTAAACTGCAGTGTGTTCTCCTGATTTCCACTTTCTGAAGTTCACAATCAATTCCTTGGCCCTACTGATTTGTATATCATTACTTCTTGTATTTTATTATCACCCTTCAGAGTGAATAGAAATGAACAATTAATATACAGTAGTTTACCCATGCCAAACAAATCTGAAGAATAAATCCATTTAAAACAGATTGCTTCTGATAACTTCAAGGCCCTCTTCTCTTTCTACTTCTATGAGCCATATACATGGAAATAGAATTTCAAAACCACAGCATTTCAACTATTTCATGATTGTTACTTCTATTGCTGTCAAAACAGAAATAAAAAGGACAAGAGCTACTGGAGACCAAAAATTGTGACATTCTCATTTCGCAAAAGAAGTAGCCCTTGTATAACTGATCTCTTAGTCAGTGAAAACACTTTAAAACAATCAGATCATTGAGGCGGTAGGAGGAGACAGCAGCACGCTGCGCGCACGCAACCTTCCGGTAAAAATGATATCGTTTCCGTTAAGTAGGGGCCATGGACAATTCTGATTTGATGGAGACAGATGTGAAAGCACAGAGGAACATTTGGAGAAATTTCTGAAACGCTAGTTCGCTGCCATTGTTACTGCGCGATCAAGAAATCTTCCGGAGGGAAAGCCCCAAAATCCCTGGCTTTGCCTGCTGCTGGTGACCAAGATTGAGGTCGAATCGTTCGGATAGAGATGGTGCTCAGTACTCAGTGTCGGAGGGCTGATCGGAGGCTCGAAGTTTTCGGATGACTCAGAGTCGGACTGTGGTCAGGCATGGCAGGGAGAGTTTTTCTTCCTTAACCCGCTTGCGTGAGATGTGGGACATTTGAGAGACCTTGAACTTTTTACTGTGCCATGGACTGTTCTTCATCAAGTTATGGTATTGTTGCACTGTTGTATCTATATGTTATAATTATGTGGTTTTGTTAGTTTTCTCAGTCTTGTTTTGTCCTGTGTTTTGTGATATCACACGGAGGAAATATTGTATCATTTCTTAATGCATGAATTACTAAATGACAATAAAAGAGGACTGCGTGTCTTCATAATCTAATCTAATGAATGACAAATTAAAACTGAATATTTGATAGCAAGAACTATTAGCAGTCTGTGAAAAAAAACCTAACATTAGGGAAAAGATCTGACATTAAGAAGCTGCCAGAAATCCATTTACTTCTCAAGTTGCTGTTAAAATTAATGTAGAAACATGTGCAAACCAATTAGTTTTATTTTGGAGTGTGAACAGGGACCCAAAGCAGCAGTCAGCTAACTATTTCTTAACTTCCAGTTAAACCGAGATATGATAAAACTATCAGTGCTTCAAAATACATTTGAATGTAGCAATTGTTGCAGAAGACCTTAAGAGTTAAATTGTTTAAATTGACAAGTTTGCCATTAACTCTATTGATCCCTGCTCAGCAATTGCCATTGAGCAATCTTAGTGCCCAAAAACAGTGATGTGAAATATTTGAGTTACAGAAATATTGGTATTATTTTAAAATATCATTCATTTCAATTTTAATTTGTGGGATCAATGCTCACATAAAATATGATACTACAAAGATACAGAGAAAATTGTCAAGGTTCACAAAATATTACAGAACGTAGGGCTCAGAGGCTCTTTAATGCATCAATATTGAATTTTCATTTACAGGCACTCTGTCTCCAAACCTGGTAGAATAAATAAAAAAGACAAACTTAATCTATTACAAGATATGTTATATTTGCTGTATTTCATAATTCATTTTAAGAATGGATGACAGCAATTCTTAAGAATTGACTATTCATCAGAATGGCAGATGTGATGACTCGTGATGATGTATATTTCTCTCATTCAGGTACACAATAGCTGAAGATTTTGTAATATCCATAACTTTTCTTTGGAGATCAAGTACACAAAGCAGAAAAATTGTGTAACTAAAGGGCCATCCATTTCTTTGTCTTGCCTTTTCGGCTCTTGGGAGACAGTATAGAAAGAAGAATATGGCTATTTTATATAGAAACAGAAATTGTGAGTATGTTAACTATAAATTTTGTGCCAAAGCTTGAATATTAATAAATAAAAATAAATCCTTAAGGTAGAATTCTGCATTAGAGGCAGAAAGTTCTAGAAATACTTTGTCACGCTCTATTTGTTTAGAGACAAGAACAGTTAATGCTACAAGTCTAATTTGAAAATGTTGAAATGTTAGAATGTTGAAATGCTCTGAAAAGGCTGCTGACTTAAAATTTTCGAGACTGAATCTTGAGAAATGTTGCATTCCCAAATCAGATTAGGTGTGGTTCCTCAACTTACATCAGGCATCACTGAAACAATTTAAGAGGCCAAACGAGAGAGAGAAAGATCAGAGCAGGAGTGAGTTGACAAATTGAAGTGACATGCAAGAGGAAATAGAATCACCTTTCCTCAATGAGCAGAGCTGTTCTGCAGAGTAATTACCCAAATTCATCAAAGTGCTCCTGAACAGTGTCCCTATAATGATCACGTTATGAATACCAAATGCAATGCAACAAATTGAAAGTAAATTGCTGCTTTATCATGAAGGACTGTTTGGGTCCTCGTATTCTCACCTGGGAAAATGTAAGAGAGTCGCTGTTCTACCTTCCGTGGTTCTATGGGAAGGTGCAATAAGAAAGGAATGGGTGTCATTGGGAATAAAAGAATGAACCAGAGAACCACACAGTAAAGTTCCTTTTTGCTTTCTTTATTTCTCATCCAGAGACCCAAGCACAATTCACTGCTACTCCTTCTGATTCATGTGCATTCCATCCAAATATTTGCACTGCTTGTGATGTGATGTCTTCAGTACTGGGAAAAGCAAAACACAGAGCAGTTAACAGCTTTTGCAGTATACTTTAGTTGGGTACACCAGGGTGATGTTGAGTTTCCAAGTTGCTGATCACTTTAATTCTCCATTTAATTTTGACCCCTGCCGTCTTCTCTTTAGCATATAAAACTACTCTATAGAGCCAAATACAAACTCAGTGAACAGCATTACACCTTCCAACCAGGCACATCTAGCCTCTCTGAAAGCTGGCTGTGTCAACTAACAATGTCATTTCCACTGAGGCCACCTCACCTGCTGGGTGTGTCCAGCATTCTCTTGTATCTCTCATTTCAACTATTGCAGTGTATTGTAATCCACAGCCGTAGCTGATAATTCACAGGTCTATATCCACTTTTAGTTCACAGTTTTTCCAGGGAAACATTTGTGACAAAGCTTCATCATCCTCTCTCAGCCGACATAAACATCAGTTAAGTAATTGAGACTGTTGTTTTTTTTTTTTGCCCTACCTCTCACAAGCACTGTCTTTGTTATCTCCATCCTATCCTCTGCAAGGGTTAAAACATTGATTGGAAATGTTATTATCCTGCTACTTCCACAGATGCTGCCTGACTTGGTGAATCATTCCACAAAAACTCTTACATATTTTCTTCAATCCACAACTGTTACAATGATACAGGCTATTCTCTCTATAATTGTGTATTAATAGAACAGTGAAACACTATGAAATCAGATGTTCCAGGAAATAGTGTCTATTGAAAGTCTTTTAATTAATTGAAATAATGTTAACACAAAATTGTGGTGAACTGTGTGCAGGTAATTATTAAACTTCAAGGCAGTGCAGATAGGCTGTTGGAATTGGGGCAGAGATGGCAAATGATGTTTAACGGCAGGAAAAGCAATATGTTACCTTTTGGTTTGATGAATAAGGAGAGACAATATAAACAAAAATAATTCTAAAACAGGTTCAATAACATTTGTAGGGTTATTGGGAGAGGGACAATTCAATTGCTTTCCATAGATCCGGTATGAGCAAAAGCATTCTGAGTTTGTTATTTGGAGAAAAAAAATTATCAACCTATTCTTAAATCTCTATTATTTTATTTAGTTTTATATAAGAAATTGCACAGATATTAACCAGCTCAACTTATAGGTGCATATCTTTTCTACTGTAAGAAGTTAGCTAAAAATTATCTTCTGCTGAATGGATCAGTAATTTGCTACAAGATAGATTCCACACTGATTTCCTGAAGGCAGCCCCAGTGAAGCAGAATAGGACTGTTAGTCCCAGCGGGAGGATTTAACAGCCTCTTTATTTCTGTATTTTACCTAGAAACAAAATTCAACAAAGCATACCATGGTGTAATTGAGTCTTCAATTCTGAAGATATACTGTACAATGCAGTATTAAATATCTTCACATTAGTTAAATAAGTACCGGAAGACAACTTGATTTAACTTCAGCAAGAAAGGAAAAAGGGATTGAAAGTGATTGGAAATGATTTTCATTCTATTTTACACTCCAGTGAGAATCTTAAAAGAAAAAAAATCACTGTAGAAGACATAGAGATGATAACATTTATCTAAAAAATATTTCCTATGACAAGCAGTTATGCATCATTATGCTACTAACTGAATGTTACATATTCATGGACAAAATAACTTGCTTAGAAAATGAATACCCCCATGAGGTTTAGTGATAATTCAAATGAATGCACCAGCATGAAAGTTGCTTTTAGTGGGCTTGAGGTAGGATGAAGATGTTGACTGTTCCAGCAAAGAATTTAATCACATTTGCTCCTTCAACAGTCAATCAAACAGTGATCATGAACACCTGTTTTAGTTTCCACCTCTTCCCAAACACAACAATGCTGAACTCTGCAACAGAATGTGTTAAATTGAATCAATGCTTACTCTTCCTCTGCTAAAGTCTGTAAATTCCTCATCTATTGGACCATAATGCATACAGCTACAGAAAATTCTGAGACGTGAACTGAAAGACAATAAGCCTCTTAAATCTCTATTTCCCATATGTTTAAAGTCAAGCAAAAATCTACTTTAAAGTAACCACTGTACAAATTCTGCCAGTAAAGAAAACAGAATAAGCAAAACCATACATCAAAACCTACTCTTGAAATATCTATAATTGCTAATATTCTCCTGCCTTTACATCTATTTCTGAGGATGCTCTTGGCACACTGAAGATATCATGTTGGATTCAATGTGATTCTTTCAGAAACCCTGCGCCAGAAATTATTTTCACAGACACTGTACTTGTATGAAGACCTCATGGGGCAGCAAATCTGAAGAAGTAAGCTTTACATTCCAAGTATCCTGTTCCATTAACTGCTAATCAAATGCAGTGACACTAAGCTGATGGTATTAGAACTAGAAAAAAGCTTGACATTTTCTGCAGGAAATTGACCTGAAATATGAACTCCATTTTTTTTCACTGACAATATTGCTTGACTGATAAACCATGTCAAGTATTTTCAGTTTTAATTTGTACAATATTACTCATTCACTTGATTCCTTTAAAAACAATGACTCCATAATAAAAGGAAATAAAATGCAAGAAAGTTAAGCTTGCTTGCATAAATGCTGTTATCATGCAATATGCAATAGGCTGTAGATACAAGTGCTGGAAACTACAAAACAAAGAATGTGTATGTACTGCACATGGAACAAATCAGATACTATTAGTTAAAATCTTGTTAATACCACAGTCAACTGGTATAAAATGGGCAAGAGAAAATTTTCATTTTAAGTAAGTACCAATGAGGAACAAACAATCAACTTGTTCCATGAAATTGATTAGGCTTCTTAACTCATTAGTACCAACAAAATTAATGTTAAAAACTGCGCCCAGAGTATCAAGCTATCACAATAACATGCAAAGTAGTTGTTCATGAGTTACTGTGTGCTTACAGCTGGGTATACTCTCAGACCAGTTTCCACTAGGTGCTATCTGTGGCCCACACTGACAACTCAGACTTCTTATGGCCATAAACTCATTTGATCTAGACCTCCATACCAATCTTACTGACAGAGTCCATACAGTTTGGTATTAAGACTCTGAGTTGATCAATAAAAAAATGGTATATTAAGTAGATGGCCCAAAATGTCAAGTTAATACTCACAGCATGCATGAACACTGATCTGTGGAAACAGTGGGGCTTGCTATAAGAGCAAACGATTCTAATCGGGGAGGTTCTTAGCAATGAAATATTTTTATACTTTTCTGATATAATGGACAGAACTCCAGATGATTTTAATGCAAAACAAACTGCACCAAAATAAATATATCTTCTGGTCCTATGGTCTTTTTTTATTCCAAAAAAGTACTTTTGAATTATCAGTGGTGTTTTCTGAAACATGGAAGCCTATTTATGCACAAGCTCTCAGTTTTCTCAAATTCCCCTCCCCTTTTTTTTTAGCAATGATGAGAGAAGAATATTGGCCAAGACACCTGGGGTACCGTTCCTGCTTTTCCTCAAAGTAGTACAGTGGCAATGTTTACATCCGCCCAAGAGAGTGGACAGGGTCTCTGCTTAATAATTCAACCGAAAGATCATCTCTTCTCCCTCACCACTCTAAGTACAGCACTCTATCAGCACTGACCTAGAAATGCTAGATGCACTGACCTGAAATGCTAGCCTAGATTTTAAATCTCTGGAGTGAGCTTGCTGATAATACAAGAGCCAACAAACTAATAATTTGAATGCTGTCCCTGAAAGACTGGATTGGATTCAACAGTAAATTCTGAAATGAAATTTGATACAATACAGTATTCAGGCAGCATGTATGGTTAAGTTGGCGGCATCTGCATATCTGCATTCATGTGAGAACGTGCAACATGGAAGGCAATCTCATCACAATTGACTAAGTTGTAAGGCAAGAGGGTGTTGCTGAAACTGATGAAAAATAAGCAGCAGCTCTTAGCATGGCCTGGTGCCTGAATCATTACATTTTCACCATTTATGTAAATGGGATTCTTTTGGGAATCAAACGTTTAATACCCATACTTATTGGATGATATCACTTTAGTCGACAGTGTTTGTACTGATTATTTCCAAATACAGGAAGATTTTATTATTGATTATTTTTAAAGAAAGAGCCACAAATTGGCAAACACATTTCAGATAGTGAGATGATCCAAAAGCATGAATAGTGAGAGCAGCTACTCCTTGAAAAATGAATAGGAAAGAAAAAGTAATAATTTGCAAAGGGACTAACTAACCAGGTATCCCTGAACAATATCCTAGGTCTGTGATACCTTATCTCCTAAAACTATCCCCACTTCCTTTCATCTGGATGTGGTTCAAAATATGTGGGCTCTGCTTCATTTTTACCAAGCCAATCAATCATCACTTCGACATTTCGGCCAGTTCATCTTATCTCATTTCCAGGTGCTTTTTTTCTTTGATCATATTTGGGACAATGCTGTAAGAAAATTTGTAGCTGAATGATTCTCACAGCACTCAAAATGAGCATCAGTAAACAGATTAATGGGCAGTGCCACCTGGCATTGATAATTTTTTCTATCACTGATTATGATTTCGTAGATTCATTAAACTCAGTGGCTAATATTTTATGCTGTAAATTATATATGTGTTGTTAAAACATGAAAATAAACTTGCTAGAATTACAACTACTTAATTTTCTAAAATGGCTCTCATACAACCTAATAACAGGATGCAAGCCAATCAAAGCTTCTGAACCACTTAGTTTTCTACCAAAAACTTTGATGATATACTAACTAAAACAAATACAACCAGAATTAATAATCAGAATAAATTTCTGAAAATATGGGCTAAGGCATTAGGTGCAGAAACAAAATAAAGAATACAAATTTTCACGTCATTTTTATTCTTATTTTAAATTGTTGCAGATGATTTAGGTGAATAGGTAAGAATATGATCCTTAGGCTAAGATAAAGTGCAAAGGTCTACAGCTCACTTTGATCGTTGTGTGAAAACAGAATATTTTTTTCTATGAACTTCGCCACTGTGCATAATGAGCACACACAACTTTTCTAATTAAAATGGATGTTGTTTAAACAGGACTTGGCAGCTTTGGAAATCAAAATTGTAATCAGGTAGGCACGGATGGTTTATTCTGGAAACATGAATCAAGGCTAATGATATCATATAAACTTGGCCAGAACAAATCAAATGAAGTATTCTAATAGGAACTTATTTTAATAGAGATCACATAGTAATAACCTACCTGCTGTTCTGGGCCCACGTAAGCCCTAGATTGAAGAGAGTGTTTATTGCATAAAATAACCACTTCTGCTCTTTAATCTTGATCAAGCAATGATTGACCATGACTGAGAGATCCACCCAAGCTTAATGTTTTGACAATGTTGCAGTTGATGAAGGTTTTAGTTTTAATGTTATCAAATCATTGCCAGCATTTCTGTCCATCTTGTCTGGTAATCCATTATCTGAATTTCTATTGTGCAAGTTAGAGTCATAGATTACCTATTCAATTTTCAAGTACAGAACACTACAAGTAAAAAGAAAAACAAAAATAACACAAAAATTAGGCAATTTTCCTAATTACTTAAATCCAACACATTCAATTTGGATCAAATACCTTCTTTTCAAGCTATAAAATTGTGATTTTAATTCCACATATGAACAAATTATATTATTAATAGCAGAGGCATTGATGGAAAAGATGGGCTGAAATGTATTGTCCTTTTCACCACAGACTTATAACAGATCATAAAGATACAACCATCACTGAATAATTTTCTGGATACCTGGCATGACTCTTCTAGCTTACTTTTCAATTGATGTTGAAGGACAAGTTTGAATGCTGAATGAAAATTTCAATACAAAAATGTTTTGAATTGAGTAAATGTAGCTAAAGGGTCAAGCGTCAAGCTGAGTATCTGAACATCTCTTAATAGCAAATAAAGAGAATTCAGAATCTATTACAAAATATTGACATCAACATGAAAGACTTGATACAGCTTGAACATAAAGATAAATAAAAATTAGTCCAGTAGCAGCTTGTGTGTACTTATGTCAGTTTTCTGGGGTGAATCTTAATTTAAACACATTCAAAACTTGGCATTCACATGAAAGATAGGAGAAACAGTTTGTGTCTGGAATTGTTAGGCATGATTGCACTTGTCATTCCCATGAGCAGGCAAGGAAAATTGGGGGCATGTGTATTCTAAATTAAGTCACTTAGAAATGTGATGTATTGTACACAATCTTTTCATGATGCTCATAGTTACTCGGTTCAGCACTTTTCATTAATCTTTATCAGAAGATCTACATAGAAAGCAGCACAAGATTTCTGTTCAGCAATATGATACACACTTATTTCAAACCAGGTATTATGAATACAAATCGTTCCAAAAACAGACACAACATGGTTAGACATCTCAAACACCCAGAGAAAAATGGTAACAGACATTTTAAAAATCCTTATTACACATATGTAAAAAAAATTTGTCTAACTTTTAAAAATAACAATCAAAGCCGTAGTGGCCGACATTTCCTGAATACACTGTTAAGCTTTGTAGATTAGTTCTGTGGAACAAACTTCTGTAATCATGATTTTATTTTAGTGATAGGCAATGTGTTAAACTTTTGTGCAGCATATAATCTTTGTGCACCACAAGAAAGCAGTAGTTAACCACTAGAGTCTGCCATTCAATAAGTTTATTGTCTTCAATCATAGCTTCAACCCCACTTTCCTGCTCTGTTCTCATAAACCTTGCCTTCAGTCTGATCTAAAAATCTGCCTGAGCTTTGAATACATTTAATAATCCAGCCTCTGCAATGCTGTGGTTGAAAAATCAAAAGATTCCTAAGAGTTCTGAAACAGAATTTCATCCAGTGAAACATGATTTTCTACCGATGGGCATACAGTATACCCATGCCTTTCAACAGCTGTATGTTCGTCAGTATACAAAGCAGATGTCACTCCAATGACATTTAATCTCCCATTTTCCCTTAAATCTGGTCACACATGGTAAAAAGCATGAATCACATTGAAAGGTGAAGACATAAATAGGATAAAATAAAGCGTGCTCCAGCACATTAAAGCATGTCATTAATTGAGTCACATTTAGCAGTTTAACTGTACCGAGATACGCTGACCACTTTTTTGATTAAAAATAGAAAAATTTGGATGTGCTTAAAATCCATTATGTGCTTTAAGAAGGAATCTCATGGAAGCAAATAGGCTCTTAAAATACATTTGCAACCAAGGACGCTTTCTTCTCTCGGCAAATTTATCAGCTAATGAGCTAAATCAGCTAATCACTTAAATGCCTCTACAGGCTCCAAAGGAGATGCAATACCAATTTATGCAGGCAAATTTTGTAGTTTTTCCCCAGCCTCCACTGCTGATTTACTCTCATGTAGTACAGTGTAGTGAGGAAAGACAGCTACAGGAGATTATGACAGGTGATATTTGAAGCTAACTTGTTGAATGGGTTCAAAAAACATTTCTGTGAACTTTTGTCGAACTGAAAAGGGATAGAACAGAAAGTAATGGGATGTACACTAAAAGAAACACGTATGTACTCTTGACATGCAGGTTGAAGCCTGGAGACAATAAAAGAGGAATTAGACAGCACATGATGGCCAGCTTCACATTTAACAAAAGTAGGGCAACTTTGACCAAGCAACATTCACAATCCAGTAGCTGTTTTAGGCATAGGTTCCTTTCCCAACCACATCAAACAAATTGCAAGAGCTTTTGGGATGCTGCACAGAAAAATGTCAAAATACCATTTATGTTTTGCTGGAATCAATGTTCCTTTTATTTAGGTGTGATCATACCAACAACATGTAAAGATGTGTAGGTCTTGCGGGGGGCGGGGGGGGAATTATTTTGATCCTTCATAAACAAAGCATCTTTGTGCCAACCTATATCTTTCAATGCAATGCAGAATCGACAATTTCTGGCAAGTTCCATAATTGCAATCCACTCATGCTAGTTACATTTGGGAAGCCAGTACTTACCCCTACTGTTGTTTAAATGGGGAGAAGATGCATATGGAAGAGAGGAGCGGCTCCTATGAGTATGGTATCCTGGCTATTTCACTGCAATGAAAAGGACAAAAAAATTAGGAATCTCTTGCTGGGAAATATACAACACAACTTACCATTTCACAAATGATCTTTTTTCATTTACTTTAAACATCAAGTTTCTATTCAAATTCACCTACCGTAATTCAGGATTAAATCCACTTGAAATACAACCCCCACCCCCCGACTTGCTTCAGTCACAAGAGGGTTCTGTGACAAAAACAACACTGCACAATTGTACTTATCAGAAAAATGTTTTTTTTTAACACGAAATACAATTTACTGCAAATTATGTTATAATTGCCTCAGTGCTTTTCATAGGTCATAATAAATCTAATCAATAGAACCAATAACTACAAATAGTTTCACAGACTTAATAAGTAAAGTATGCCTTTGCATTACCATTCACTTTCAAGAGCACACATATTCACTCTGCAATGTCATATTAAATCTTGATGAACTAAAAATTTGTTTGAAAAGAATAGGCTTTTTATTCATACACAATAGGACTGACAGATCTATGAATCACAGTTCAAGTGTTTAGAGCGATTGTTAATGGCACCATCATGAGGTATTATTACTGGAACATTAATTTTCAATGTCAAATGTCGAACAGTTTAAATACTTGGTGCAGAAAGATAAGTGAAGATTAAAACATGGAATGTGTTACATATGTTTTAAACGTTGCAAGATAAGGAAAGGATCATTTGGCTTACACTAAAGAACTCAACTGAAATTATCTTTATGCAACAAGTTTACAATAGAATGAGGTCATAAAACCCATACACTGTACCAATGAGCAAAGAACCAATTTATTTTCATCTGCTTGGTCTGCTGCCTTAAATCACAGCATTTCAAAGGTCTCATGATACACTTTTTCATTGCCCTATATTTCTGCCAACAATATCAGAGAGCAAATTTCAAGCACATCTCCACCTGGATGAAAAATCTGTCGAATTCTCCTCTAATTCTTTCACTTTGTATTGGTTCTTGATTTCCATGCTAAGTGAAACATTTTCCTTATATTCACTGCAACAAGTTCCTTAGAACTTAAATATCTCAATTACAATTCTCCTCCTCCCACCCACAGCTCATTTAGTTCAAAGAAAACAATCATCATCTACTTTATCTTTCCTGATAAATAAAATACACTAGTTTAGATAACAAACTCATAATTGATTTTAACAATGAGTCAACATTGAGACATAAAAAATCAAACAAATGAAGCAAATATTTTTTGAAACTTATTTTAATAGAAGTCCAAGCACGGGAACAACAAATTAAAAATATTAAAACCAAAAATAAATTAACAGCATCACACACAAAATGCTCAATGAACTTAGTAGGTCAGGCAGGATCTATGGAGGGAAGTGAACAATCAATATTTTGGTCAAGGTCCTCAGTGTGGGGGTGGGTCACAAACTGGCAGGTAATGGGTGAGTCCAGGTAAGAGAGGGAAGGTAGGTGAGTGGAGGAGGGGTGGAGAAATAAAAAAGGAATGATGTGAGAGGCCATAGAGACAAATTCCCAGGTAGGACACATGGCTGTTGTAGCGAGTCTGGATGAACACAAGGTGAAAGAGCCATCCCCTTTTACTCCTGAATCTAGAATTCTGCAAATCCTTTTTAAATCAATTGGGTTTCAGATCCTGATCTAATCCGGCAGAGGATCCCAGTGGTGATTCCCCAGAAAGAGAGTGCTCACCCCAAAACTCTGTATGGCCTATTTCCTTTGGGTGACTCTTTCCCTGGGATCTCTTTCTTTATGTATTTAGGGGTGACTTGTGTCACTGTTGAGGATTTGGTTGAAGTGATCCTTTCAGCATTCATTGACTGTCAACCTACCTTTGGAGCTCCTCACTTTTTGGTTTACAATGCTTTGGTCCATTGGAAGCTTAGTCATTACTGTCTTAATAATGTATCATAATTATCAATGTAGCTGTACTCCCTGTGAACATACCATAGACTTTTTCTTTTCTTTGATAAACATTTTTTTCATTGAATCTTAGTATTGGTACTCTCGGAGATGGAGCTATTAAGTGTGGACATGCACTGCAAGTAGTGACTCTACTAGTGTCACTGGTCCAGAACAAACAGACCAATAATTTCTTTGAAGACCTGATGTAGGGCTTCAACCCAAGGTGACAATTCCTACCCCTCTACACCCCTAAACAGATGCAGCTCAACCTGCTGACTTCCTTCAACAGATTGGTTTCTACTAAAAAAAAATCCTTCCCCGATCATATCCCAGAAATATTGACTTCTATTTGTTCCCCACCCTTCCAAATGGCATACTGCTGCACCTACATGAAATGGTGTTAATGGAAAAAGTATAAATTATTTTTTAATAGAGAGTGTCCGAATAATTGCTGCAACCATTTGACCCGAGCAAGAACAGCCAACTTAGCAGCCTCAAAAATGATCTTGACCTCATGATATTTTTTAGACTACCTAATGTCCAAATTAACTTGATGAACACTGACTGCAAACTATCTACTAACATAAAACTAAGACCTGTAATTCATCCCTTATTAGCCTTTCATCTTCATCTTACACTTGTGATCAAGTAAATTTCTTTTGTTATATAAATACTTTTTTGAACATCACCCATCTTTACCGACAATGAGAGGCAAATAATTTTACCTCAAAAGTAGAGCATTGATAGAAAGAAAAGGAGCAATATTCATACAGTCCTCATATTTGTGACAAATTAAAACTAAATTGAAAGCAGTTTATCTGTTAGTCAAGTTGTTACTGGATGGTGGAATTTAAAATGGAAGTATTGCAACAGGAAGACAGTATCAGTCTAAATGGATTGGGTAAGTTCACATATATCACTTGACAGATGGAAGTAAGCATCTACTCTTGCCTCCGAATAAAAGATTGTCAATAATATAACTTCATCTGCATGAAAGTCAGCACATAATTATTCTCTGGTCATTTTTTGTACAAGTTGCTGAGTATTTTTATTTGTTTGTAGTGACACATATCAAAATGATTATCATGAAATATCCATCAATAAAAATTGGAAAGTGTTTATTATGTATAGACTGTGACTTGACAACATATAACGCTCTGACAAGCTAGAATTACGTACCATAGAGATAACTTTTCTATGAAAAACTTACTTCAAGATATAAACAGTAAGGTGCAAGTCAGAGGATCCTCATCCCATATGATTTTTGGTATTGAAATACACATCAAAGGATAATACGGAAAGATAGGCAGGAAGGCCAAGGAGGTGGGGTGGTGCTCTTAATTAAGGATGAATTCAGGGCGATTGTGAGAGACGATATAAGATCTTCGGAGCAGAATGTTGAGTCCATCTGGGTAGAGATTAAGAATAGTAAAGGGAAAAAAATCACTGTTGGGTGTTGTCTATAGAACACCCAATAAAAATATTGCAGTGGCAGAGGCAATTAACCAAGAAATAACTGAGGCTTGTAAGAACGGAACGGCAGTTGTCATGGGAGATTTTAACTTCCACATAGATTGGGCAAGGAAGTCTTGAGGAGGACTTCATAGAATGCATCCATGCTGGCTTTCATGAGCAGCATGTTAGTGAATCTACAAGGGAAAATACTATCTTAGATCTAGTCCTCTGCAATGAGATCGGTAAGATTAACGATCTTTAGCCAGGGATCCTCTTGGAAAGAGTGATCACAGTATGATTGAATTTTGCATACAGATGGAGGATTAAATAGTTAGATCTAAAAATAGTGTATTATGCTTGAACAAGGGAGATTACAATGGGATGAGGGAGGAGCTGGCTAATGTGGATTGGGAGCACAGGCTATTTGGTAGGACAGTTGAGGAACAGTGGAATACTCTCAAAGAGATTTTTCACAGTGCTCAACAAAAGTATATTCCAGTCAAAAGTAAGGACAGTAGGTGTGGGGAGAGCCAGCCTTGGATAACTAAGGAAATGAAAGATAATATTGAATTAATATCTCGTGTACAAAGTCGCGAAGTGTAGTAGGATAGGGAAAACTTTAAAAAGCAACAAAGAACAACTAAACAAAAAATAAGGAAAGGGAAGATAAAGTATGAAAATAAATTAGCACAAAATATGAAAACAGATAGCAAAAGTTTTTATAAATATATAAAGCGGAAGAGGGTGGCTAAAGTCAACGTAGGTCCTTTGGAAGACGAGAAGGGGAATTTGATATTAGGTGATAAGGAAATGGCTGAGGCATTGAACGACTATTTTATGTCAGTCTTCACAGTGGAGGACACATCTAATATGCCAAAGAATGATGTTATGGACAAAATGGGAGGTGAGGACCTTGATAAAATCACTGTTACTAAAGAGATAGTGATGAGCAAACCAGAGGGCCTGAAGGTAGATAAGTCCCCTGGTCCTGATGGGATGCATCCCAGGGTGCTCAGGGAATTGGCGGAGGTTATAGTAGACGGGTTGGTAATCATTTACCAAAACCCTCTACACTCTGGGCAGGTCCCGGCAGATTGGAAGACAGCAAATGTCACGCCACTTTTTAAAAAAGGATGTAGGCAAAAGACAGATCACTATAGGCCAGTTAGCTTAACATCTGTCGATGTGAAGATGCTTGAAACTATCATTAAGGAAGAAATAGCAAAACATTTCTAAAGGAGGGGCTCCATTAGACAGATGCAGGATGGATTCAAAAAGGGCAGGACCTGTTTGACAATCTTACTGGAGTTCTTTGAGGACATAGTGAGTGCAGTGATAGAGGAAACAGGTGGATGTCGTATACTTGGATTTCCAGAAGGCGTATGATAAGGTACCGCACAAGAGACTTACAGTATAAACAAGATATGGATGTATGGAGTTGGAGGAAGTGTATTGGCATGGATAATAAAGGCATCCCTTAGTCTTATGAGACCATGGATCTGCGCCTGGAAAGTCTTCACTCTCCAGGGCGCAGGCCTGGGCAAGGTTGTATGGAAGACCGGCAGTTGCCCAGGCTGTAAGTCTCCTCTCTCAATGACACCGATGTTGTCCAAAGGAAGGGCAAGGGCCGATACAGCTTGGCACCAGTGCCGTCGCAGAGCACTGTGTGGTTAGGTGCCTTGCTCAAGGTCACAACACGCTGCCTCAGCTGAGGCTCGAACTTACGACCTTCAGGTCGCTAGTCAAATGCCTTAACCACTTGGCCACATGGCCACTGGCATGGATAGTGGATTGGTTAACTAACAGAAGGCAGAGAGTTGGTATAAATGGGTGTTTCTCTGGTTGGTAGTTGGTAGTGAGTGGGGTACCGCAAGGGTCAGTGCAGGGCCCGCTGCTGTTTACCATTTACATTGATGATTTGGAAGAGGGGACTGAGTGTAGCATAACAAAATTTGCTGATGACACTAAACTGAGTGGAAAAGCAAATTGTACAGAGGATGTGGAAAGTCTGCAGAGGGATATAGTTGGGTTAAGTGAGTTGGCCAAGGTCTGGCAGATGGAATACAATGCTGGTAAATGCAAGATCATCCATTTTGGAAGGAATAATAGAAGGGCAGATTATTATTTAAATGATGAAAAATTGCAGAATGCTGTTGTGCAGAGGGACTTGGGAGTGCTTGTTCGTGAATTACAAAAAGTTGGCTTGCATATAAAACAGGCTATTAAGAAAGCAAATGGAATGTTGACCTTTATTGCCAGAGGGATTGAATTCAAGAGCAGGGAGGTCATGCTGCAACTATACAGGGTACTGGTGAGGGTGCACCTGGAGTACTGTGTGCAGTTCTGGTCTCCATACTTGACGAAGGAGATACTGGCTTTGGAGGTAGTGCAGAGGAGGTTCACCAGGTTGATTCCAGGGATGAAGGGGTTAACCTATGAGGACAGATTGAGTTGCCTGGGGCTATACTCTCTGGAATTCAGAAGTATGAGAGGGGATCTTATAGAAACATACAAAATTTTGAAAGGGATAGATAAGATAGATGTAGAAAATTTGTTTCCATTGGTAGGTGAGACTAGAACTAGGGGACATTGCCTCAAGATTCAGCAGAGAAGATTTAGGATGGAGATGAGGAGAAACTGTTTTTCCCAGAGAGTGTGTGAATCTGTGGAATTCTCTGCCCAGGGAAGCAGTTGAGGTTTCTTCACTAAATATATTTGAGATACAGTTAGATAGAATTTTACACAGTAGCGGAATTAAGGGTTATGGGGAAAAGGCAGGTAGTTGGAGTTGAGTTTATAGAGAGATCAGCCATGATCTTATAGAATGACTGGGCAGGCTCCATGGGCCAGATTGCCTACTCCAGCTCTTACTTGTTATGTTTTTATAAAAAGTGTGAAGTCCACCAACTCCAAGCTCCATCAGAATGCAACTTGGCCATAGGATTCCTGAGTGACCAAGGCACAAAACCCTTTGAGCATGACTGCCAATTAATATGCTGGTTTTATTGGCAGAAAGCCCCAGTGTTTATGCATCTCAAATTGACTCCTACAGCTGGTAATAACTCAATTTGTCCTATATTGTTTCTCCATGAAAATTTTAATAAAGTCTAACATATGACCGAACCATGGAGAAATGGAGAATGAGAAAGCTACAGATGGCTATGGTCCGGTTGCAGGTTGGTGGGACTAGACAGAATAATAGTTTGTCACTGACAAGGTGTGCTGATAAGCCTGTTTCTGTGCTATAGTGTTCTGTGACTCTGTGACATTGAGTGTTGGTATTCATAAGATTTTCCATCTTAAATTTTTATGGCTTATGGGTTTCAAATGTATGTATTCACAAGGTGTTAATGTGGTGAAACTGAGTCTTATTGACAATGGGTTGGAAAGAAAAACAATCAGATAGGTTTGGAGAGATTTACAGTTCCTTTTAATTCCCATTTTTTTACTACCCACATAATATTAAGATAGGTTCTTGAGAGTGTTACACCAATGCATTGTGATATTTCCATATATACGGTAAATATCAAATGCATCCATGTCTAACAATAGAATATCAGAAGCCTTAATCACTGGGCATATGATGTAACATGCAGGCAGCAGTGGTCTGTTGATACCTTGACAAATCTACAATACAAATTCTGATGAAGACCCACTATCCTGCACTTCTGGTCAAAAATCAGAATCAGGTTTACTTTGATGATCTTATATGGTGAAAATTTGCTGTAATGCAACAGTAGTGCAAAAAAAGTGACGATAAATTACAAAATAAACAAAAATACGAGTAATGAGGCAATGTTCATGGACCCTTCAGAAATCTGATGGGAAAGGGAAGGAAGCTGTTTTTGAATACTGTAATTAAGTGTGGGTCGAGATGAGGAAAAACTTCTTCACACAGAGAGTGGTGAATCTGGAATTCTCTGCCACAGGAAACAGTTGAGGCCAGTTCATTGGCTATACTTAAGAGGGAGTTAGATATGGCCCTTGTGGCTAAAGGGATCAGGGGGTATGGAAAGAAGGCAGATACAGGGTTCTGAGTTGGATGATCAGCCATGATCATACTGAATGCCGGTGCAGGCTCGACGGGCCAAATGGCCTACTCCTGCACCTATTTTCTATGTTTCTCTGTTTCGAAGTAGAGCTGATGGCATGCCTCTTTCACAATGGCACTAATGTGTTGGGCAAAGGTTAGCTCCTCCGAGACGTTGACACCAAGGAACTTAAAGCTACACATGTTTTGTGTCACCAACAACCTCAATGAGAATCATTGCATGTCTACCAATGTCCCCTTTCCTGAAGTAATTGAGTGCAAGTTTGGTGTTATGACACCACTCAACCAGTCAGTCAGTATCATTCCTGCATACCTTTGCATCACCATCTGACAAATGATTAGAGTATTCATACTTTTCCATCATAATGACCTGAAATGCCTCCTATTGTCCATAACTTCAGGTAGTCTAAAGTAGACTTGTCAACTGCAGCTCCCAGTACATGACTCTGGAGTCAGAGATCACTTAGGACACCTCTATGATGTATGAAAAACTTGAAAGATTAGCTCATTTATGCTTTCCTGTTTTAATATTCAAAAAATTGTCCCACCTGTCAAATAATGATTGAGAGAAGGATCCTTCCATCTAGCTTTCAAAAAAGACAATAAAACGCAATGGAACTGTATCACCCTAATCCCTACTTTATCAGTAGCCAAAGCTTATGAAACATTGCATTATACTGAAAGACATTAAAACTACTTTGAGTCCTTCTCTCAGCATTGAAATTAAATTGTGACTCCATTAGAACTTTCCTCTGAATAATCCACATTGGTGGAATAATTTTTACCTTTGTGAGAGATTATATTTGCTAATATTCTTCCAGAGTAACTGAAAATATGATTTTGTAATTTTTTTTTGATAAAAGGTCCTGCTTTTTTTTTATCTACTAAAACATAACATTTTAAATCTGATTTGCATGGGAATATTATTCAGGCCCAAAATGTCACTTGTTTTAGTTGCATCAATAAGATGTCATATATCATCAAACAAATAGAAAAATGCCCAATTTAAGAAAACACCTGATATATACAGTGGAAAATGTTGAGTAACATTTGCCTCAAATGATACCACTTAAAATTAATATGGTGCAAAAACAAAGTATTCATTGTCTCTTGTTAAGTACCCCATTTCTTTCAAAGGCAGATTCACTGTTACGTTATATGGGAAGTAATTCTGGTGTTATAATGAGATGATTTCCTTCAAAAGGCTATTAGAAAAACACTTTATGCCCTTTTAAGATTATGCATTCTACTGCAATTTGTTTCATGAACAAAGGATTGAGTTTCAGGCAAAGTAACGATAGGGAAATAATGATGGGACTTGCAGACACATTCCCACCCAGGCTCCAGATATTCACATGATGCTGCAGCAATCCCTGGACAGTTGTTGTGAGTCAGACCCTGACTGATATTTCACCTCCCAAACACAAGACAATAGCAACTAAATTAAAATCTCCTCCCCATGAAGGTTGGCATTAGATAGCTTAATAGATAAACTCGTAAACCTCACATTTTTGTAAGTAAATTGCCTAAAGGAATTCTGAAGGACATTTGGAAAGATAGGGATTGATTAGGGATAATTAACATGGTTTTGGGCATAGGAGTTCATACCTCTCAGCTTTGATTGAGTTATTTTGAAGAAGTAACCAAAAAGGTTGACGAAGGCAGGACAGTAAGCTTGTTGTATATGGACTTTAATAAGGCCTTTGACAGGGGTTCACATGGAAGGCTGCTATGGAAGATTAGTTTGGATGAGATCCAGGAAAAGCTAGCCAATTGGAAACATAATTTGCTTGATAGTATAAAGTAGAGTACAATGCTGGAAGGTTAATTTTCAGACTGGAAGCCTATGACCAGAGGTCAGTACGAGGCCCATGGCTATTTATCACCTGTTATCAATTACTTGGATGAGAATGGAAATAAGTAACTACTGAAGACACAAGAAACTGAAGACGCGTAATCTAGAGCAACAAACAATCTGCTAGAGCACAGGTCCTCAACCGGGAGATCATGGATAGATTCCAGAAGATCCATGAATTTGGATGGGAACAAATTTACATCTTCTATTCACTAAACTCAAACTGAAATGTAGCATTTCCTTCCATTGTGAATATAGGCAACAAACCACAGTAGTATTAGCAGTACATGTGACTGTCACCAATAGAGATCACAGATATTTTCACATTACAGTGGTTACAAGTATCTCAAAATATTTTTAACTGCACACTCATCACTACTTCATAATTACGGTAGATATTACATCTGTTGCTAGATCAAATGTAATCACAGTCTTCCCATCTGCGGGCGCTTGTGCGATGTAACTGGTCAACTATTCTGTAGCTCTGCGCCTTGTAAATGCTCAGCCACAAAACAGCGAAGTCGCATGTTCTCACACTTGTGATCCAGACATTTACGTTGCTCTTCATTATCTTGATCTACACTTGCTTGGAGATCAATGACAAGAAGGAGCTGAGTCATTTTTATTGTTTGCTAAAATTTCGTTTGAACTAGATAGTTCAAATGAAAATTCTTAACTCTTCGGAAGGCTATGCAGCCTCTTATAATACTACTCAATTCCATGCGTATAATAGCCAAATTCCAGGAAGGACACAACTCCTGAGCTACTGCTGTAATCCGCGTGTCTATCCGAGTATCTAAAATCCGACAAAAGTGTTAAAACTTCGGATACATTGTAAAACCTGCCTTATTTTACTTACTTGGCATACAAATTTCTTAAATATCTTTCACTTTGCTTAATTAACATACAGATTACTTATTTCTTTGCAGATTTATCAAACAAATTACTTAAAAACCATACAAAATTAATGTTTCAATTGTTACCATTATAAAAAAAATCAAAATCATTGAATGTCCAACATGACATCTGTATTGCTTTGTAAAAGATCAAAAGGCACAGATTAATGTTCTTATTCAAGCTAAGCAACAACAACTTTCACATTGATATGTCTTTGATAAGGTACTCCAGGCAAGGCTTATTGAGAAAGTAAGAAGGCATGGGATCCAAGGGGACATTGCTTTGTGGATCCAGAACTGGCTTCCTTCTGGACCACAGAAGGCAAAGAGTGGTTGTAGATCAGTCATATTCTGCATGGAGGTCGCTGACCAGTGGTGATGAGGAAGTGGAGGGATGGGCTAGTAAATTTGCTGATGACACAAAGGTTGGGGGTATTGTGGATAGTGTGGAGAGCTGTCAGAGGTTACAGCGGGACATTGATAGGATGCAAAACTGTGCTGAGAAGTGGCAGATGGAATTCAACCCAGGTAAGTGAGAGGTGGTTCATTTTGGTAGGTCAAATATGATGGCAGGATATAGCATTAATGGAAAGACTCTTGACAGTGTGGAGGATCAGAGGGATCTTGGGGTCCGAGTCCATAGGACACTCAAAGCTGATATGCAGGTTGACTCTGTGGTTAAGAAGGCATACAGTGCATTGGCCTTCATCAATCATGAGATTGAGTTTAAGAGCTGAGAGGTAATGTTGCAGCTATATAGGACCCTGGTCAGACCCCACTTGGAGTACTGTGCTCAATTCTGGTCGCCTCACTACAGGAAGGATGTGGAAACCATAGAAATGGTGCAGAGGAGATTTACAAGCATGGTGCCTGGATTGGGGAGCATGTCTTATGAGAATAGGTTGAATGAACTCGGCCTTTTCTCCTTGGAGCAACAGAGGTTGACAGGTGACCTGATGGAGGTGTACAAGATAATGAGAGGCATTAATCATGTGGATAGTCAGAGGCTTTTTCCCAGGGCTGAAATGGTTACCATGAGAGGGCATATTTTTAAGGTGCTTGGAAGCAGGTACAGAGGAGATGTCAGGGGTAAGTTTTTTTACACAGAGAGTGGTGAGTGCGTGGGTGGGCTGCCGGTGGCGGTGGTGGAGGTGAAAACGATAGGGTTCTTTTAAAAGACTCCTGGATAGATACATGGAGCTTAGAAGAATAGAGGGCTATGGGTAAGCCTGGGTAGTTTTAAGGTAAAGACATGTGCAGCACAGCCTTGTGGGCCGAAGGGCCTGTATTGTGCTGTAGGTTTTCTATGTTTCTAAAAATAAAATTTAATTTTAACTTGCCTAAATTTTAAATGTATAGTATTGATATTTAATGCATTAATGAAGGACATATATTAACATACCACATTAAAAAATCAATACCTGTATTTCAATATAATTGATTTCTTTTGTAATCCTATTTTATTTTATATATTTAAATATATTATTCTGAGACTGGACAGCCAAAGAAGTCTATGGTATAAAAAAAGTTTAGAACCCCCTGTGCTTGAGGAATTCAGGAGGTGAGCAATATCAGTGGAAGGAAAGGAACTCTTGATGACTTTGAGTCAAAACTTTGCATCGCGACTCCTCAATCCATTGAGTTCCTGCAGCCGATTATCTTGTTGAAACAGGAAACTATTGAGTTGTTAGGCAAATGTCAGTGTGTTTTATTTGGATTTTGGAAAGCATTAATTAAGCATAAGAGGTTGGGTGACAAGGTTAGGTAAGAATCACTATCAGGTTCATTATCACCGACATCTGTTGTGAAATTTGTTTTTTTGTGCAGCAGTACAGTGCAAGACATAAAAATCACTACAAATAGCAACAAATAAATAAATAGAGCCAAAAAGGAATAGCAAGGTTGTGTTCATGAGCCTTTCAGAAACCTGGTGGAAGGCAAGTTGATGTTCCTAAACATCAAATGTGGTCTTGAAGCTCCTGTATCTCCTCCCCAATGGTTGTATTGTGTCCCGGACATTGAGTGGCATTAATGATGGATGCCACCTTCTTGAGGCACTGCTTTTCAAAGATGTTCTCAATGGTGGGAAGGCTTGTGCCAATGATGGAACTGACTGAGTTGACACTCTTTGCAGGCTCTTTCAATCCTGCTCACTGGAGCCAGGTGGTGTTGTAACCAGTCAAAATGCTCTGCCCTGTACATGTGTAGAAATTTGCAAGAGTCTTTGGAGGAGGAGCTTAGGCGAGACAATGGCGCCTAAGGGCGATTCCTTTCATTGCATCTTTGGAAACAGCTCTATTTCTATCTTTAATATCTCTATTTTTCCCTTTCAGGGTTCATTTGAAGACCCTGACCTGGAGTTACATGCTGAAATTGGTTCTTTACAGGGCTGGGACCCGCTCTTGTGGCTTCATGACTGGCCGTTATTCGATATGCCAAGGACGCGGCCTAGAAGATCAGCTCGCCTTTGGAGTTTCTGGATCTTGTGGCTCTGGAGGCAGGTAGACTTGAGGTCAGTGCCTCTGCAGGAAATCGATGTGTCGTGGGAGAGCTTGGAAAAAGCGGCGCAACTGACTTTTAACATCGTAAATCAGCATTGTTTGTTATGCTGTAAAATGGAGACACCTCTTTTTCCCTTATTAGGGAGAGAGCAAGCTTGTGGTATGTCGAATACCGGGTGAACGAGTAGTCTTTGGGGTACTGCAAGTCTGTGTCTTTACTGATGCTTTGTTGCACGCTGAGTGCTTGGTGGGAGGCACCATTCCTTTTATTTTGCTGGTGGGTGAAGGGTGATTGTTGCTTTGCTGCTGCTTACGCTTGGGTAGGGGGAGCTGGCGGGGCTTTGGGGTTCTAACATTTAACTGTCATTCATCCTTTGGGGCACCCCTTTGTGTTCGTGGATGATTGTGAAGAAAAAGTATTTCAGGATGTATTATTGTATATATTTCTCTGACATTAAATGTATCTTTGAAACCCTTGAACAGCCAAATTTCTTCAGACTCCTAATAGATTATAGCCACTGGCATGCCTTCTTCATAAGTTGGGTTTATAAAAGATCTGAGAGGCTGACATCCAGGAAGTTGAAGTTTTGAACCACCACTGACCCCTTAATGAGGGTTGGTATGTGCTCTCCCTATTTCCCCCTCCTGAAGTCCATAATCAATTCCTTGGTCTTACTGACATTGACTCGAGGTTGTTGTTGTGACACCCGTCAACTCACCAATCTATCTCGCTCCTGTACACCTCGTCATCACCATCTGAGATTCTGCCAACAATAGTAGTGCCAGTAGCAAATTTATAGATGGTGGTTGAGCTGTGCCAAGCCACACACCATGGGTGTAAAGATAGTCAAGCAATGGGCTAAGCGTGCATCTTTGAAATGAGTCTATGTTGATTGTAAGCAAGGAGATGTTGTTTCTGATCTGTACTGACTGTGATCTCCGATGAGTAAGTCAAGGATTTACATGTAGAGGGAGATACAGAGGCTTAGGATTTGAAGCTTGTTGACTTGTAATGAAGTGACTATGGTGGTGAATGTCAAGCTATAATCAATAAATAGCAGGCTGAGGCATGCATTGCTGTTGTCATGTGGTTCAAAGCCGATTGAAAAGTCATCTGCTGTAGTACTGTTGTAGTGGTAGACAAATTGCAGTGGTGCATGTCCTTGATTAAGTAGGTGTTAATTCCAGTCATGACCAATCTCTCAAAGCACTTCAACACAGTCATGTGAGTGTTTTCGGGCAATAGCTGTGGAATTAATGTTGTAAAGCTACCCTCAGAGTAGCTGTGAAAGGAGGTTCAGGTTTTTGATCAAGAATCTAGCAGGAATGGCAGCAGATCTTCATACAAGAAAAATGTTGGAATGAAACATATGGCTATTGGCATCCTCACACACTTCTGTTAGATTCTATTTTCTAGCTGTTGGTTTTAGAAATATAGAAACTTAGAAAATAGGTGCAGGAGTAGGCCATTCGGCCATTCGAGCCTGCACCGCCATTTATTATGATCATGGCTGATCATCCAACTCAGAACCCCGCCCCAGCCTTCCCTCCATACCCCCTGACCCCCGTAGCCACAAGGGCCATATCTAACTCCCTCTTAAATATAGCCAATGAACTGGCCTCAACTGTTTCCTGTGGCAGAGAATTCCACAGATTCACCACTCTCTGTGTGAAGAAGTTTTTCCTAATCTCGGTCCTAAAAGGCTTCCCCTCTATCCTCAAACTGTGACCCCTCGTTCTGGACTTCCCCAACATCGGGAACAATCTTCCTGCATCTAGCCTGTCCAATCCCTTTACGATCTTATACGTTTCAATCAGATCCCTCCTCAATCTTCTAAATTCCAACAAGTACAAGCCCAGTTCATCCAGTCTTTCTTCATATGAAAGTCCTGCCATCCCAGGAATCAATCTGGTGAACCTTCTCTGTACTCCCTCTATGGCAAGGATGTCTTTCCTCAGATTAGGGGACCAAAACTGCACACAATACTCCAGGTGTGGTCTCACCAAGGCCTTGTACAACTGCAGTAGTACCTCCCTGCTCCTGTACTCAAATCCTCTCGCTATAAATGCCAGCATACCATTCGTCTTTTTCACCACCTGCTGTACCTGCATGCCCACTTTCAATGACTGGTGTATAATGACACCCAGGTCTCGTTGCACCTCCCCTTTTCCTAATCGGCCACCATTCAGATAATAATCTGTTTTCCTATTTTTGCCACCAAAGTGGATAACTTCACATTTATCCACATTAAATTGCATCTGCCATGAATTTGCCCACTCACCCAACCTATCCAAGTCACCCTGCATCCTCTTAGCATCCTCCTCACAGCTAACACTGCCACCCAGCTTCGTGTCATCCGCAATCTTGGAGATGCTGCATTTAATTCCCTCATCCAAGTCATTAATATATATTGTATATATTGTTTTTTGGGTTTTGGAGCTGTACTGAATAAAATAACCTGACACACTGCATGCAGCTTAGCTTGAAACAATAATGCTGCATTGAAGAAATGGATGCTTAGGGTGATGGATGATGTGATAAGCAACTGGACCCAGCAACTAAAAATCATCCTGGATGGGATGAATCAAAAAGTAGGCAATATGTGCTACTATACCAAACTTGCACTCCCAGGTATTTGGATAGATGGTCCAGATAAGGAGAAATGAAAGAGCCAAAGGTTAGAAAATATTCTTTCCATTGCCACGCAGTTCAGAGAAATACCACATATCATAGAAAAGTTAATTCAAATCAAATGCAACTAGCATTACGTGCAGACCTTGACAACTGGGCCAGCATGAGAGACAGCACAACTAAGCAACTTAGGTCAGTGAAAGGGAGAAATAGACCACCTGGAAAACTTAAAGCCTTCTCTGTGATCAGTTTGCCTTACTTGTTTGGTCTCTCCTTGACATTTGCCAATCTTTCTGAATCCCCACGATAGAGCACAGAGCATTGTTGCAAGAAAGCAGCCATTATCAGGAACTCCCACCAACCAGATCATGCTCTCTTCTCTCTGCTTGCATCAAGAAGGTGGTACAGGAGCCTCAGGACTTACATCATCAGGTTCAGGAACAGTTATTACCCCTCAACCATCAGGCTCTTAAACCAATGGGGATAACTTCACTCAACTTCACTTGTTCCATCACTGAACTGTTCCCACTTTCAACGACTCTTTATTTCATGCTCTGGAAATGTATTTCTTATTTATTTATTGTTATTATTTCTTTTTTTTTCTTTCTTCTGAATTTGCACAGATTGTCTTTTGCACACTGGCTGTCCACCCCGTTGTTGTGATCTTTCATAGATTTTATTATGGTTATTGGACTTATTTAGTATGTCCACAAAAATGAATCTCAGTGTTATTATGTATGATGACATGTATGTACTTTGATAATAAATTTACTTTGGACTTGAACTTTGAATTCCATTTACGGTTTCTGCCTACCTGACAATCCAAGGGCTGAAAGTTGGAGAAAATTTTAAAGGCATTAAGTGCTGGCCTTGCGAGCAATGTTCACACATAAAAATTAAAATAATCTCTCTGCACTCACCAGCTTTCTTCCTCATAATCAACTACAAATATAACGTCTCCAAGTGCCTTGATTATTATGTAAAAATAAATGAAAGGGATCAAGTACTGAGCACAGTAGAATCGCATTGGAAACAACACCTGTTTATCAGATGCCCATTAAATGCCCACACCCTTTAACATTTGCCTCCTACCACTGATCCAATTTTGGATCCAGCTCGTCATTTTCTTTTGGCTTCTTGTTTTTATCTAAAATAAATATAAAGTTACATTTAACTCATCAATATACATTAAGGCCCCAAAAACTTATATCGACACTCCGATTTGTGACAATCTTTCCTTTTTGCTTGGCCTGAATGATACTGTTTTTTCTACCTGGAAACAGAGAGGCATCTGTAGTGTAGGTGACCTATACATTAATGGAAACTTTCCCTCATTTGCACAGTTACAAGCAGTTTACAATACCCCTGCATCTAGTTTTTTTTTAGATATTTACAAATTTTTGAGATTATGTTAGGAAATATATACCTAACTTCGAAGTTTTAGACAAACATGAGTCCCTGGAGGCAATAAATAAATTTGATCCTGTTACTCGTAGTGCAGTATTCTATTTTTATCAGATCCTACGTAGTGGGACTCAGGTGAATACTGCAGGTTTTAAACAGGCATGGGTGGATGAATTAGGTATAGAACTGACAGAGGAGGTCTGGGATGAGTGTTTAAAGCGTATACATGATTGTTTGGTCAACATTAGACACAGACTTATATATATAGACTCCATTATTCCAAAGAAAAGTTGCACAGTTTTACCCTGATGTTTCACCAGTTTGTAATAGATGTAAATCTGTGAACAGTAATTTGGCACATTCATTCTGGTCATGTTGTAAACTTTATTCATACTGGAAAAGTATTTTTCACTGTTTCTCTGAGGCTTTTTGGAAGTGGTGGGAACCAGACCCGCTCATAGCCATTCTTGGAGCAACAAGCTCCCTATCATCAGCCAATATGTATGAAAAAAATGGCTGTATTATTTGGAATGGTGATTGCTAAGAGGTTATTCCTGCAAATGTGGAAAATGGACTCTGTGCCGACGTACGATCTGTGGCTGAGAGAACTGGCAAATACTTTACATTTGGAGAGACTGAGACTATATAATGAGGACAGAGGGGACATATTTGAAAGGATATGGGGCCCCGTATTGGTCTTCCTTACGGGGTGAGGACTGAGTTTTTTTGGTGCGGTGCACCTCTGCTGTGTATATTTATTTTTGCTTATATATTTTTATCCCTTTTGTTGCTCAATATTTAATTTGATTTTGTTATGGTTGTGGTTTTTGTGGATGTGCTGTATTTTTTCGTGTTTTGTTTTTGTTCGTAATAAATAAAAATAAATAATTTAAGAAAATATATGTAATTACCATACAGACATAAACATACCATAAATCCATTCTGACCATACTTGATTAAATATTATTAAGAGAAGCCTGTAATAATCTGTTCCACTGTTGTTTTCCAACAATTCTTCCATTGCTAATGTTTGGGTGATCTTCCTATATTCTGTCTATTCTATTCAACCTTTGTAAACAACATGAACAATGTTTCTATCCTTTGGGGTGGATGGAGTATCCAGGGAGGGTAGCACCTCTGGTGAAAGGGGCTTGTTGTGTTCATTCTAGGGAGTTCACTCACCTATGGTTCCCACTGGACACTCAACTCTCACCTGTGGCTCCAATTAACTATTTGCATGCAACAGTGGCCTCACCCCGATTCACCACTTCAACAAGTGGGCTAAACTAGGTGACAGTAGCCAGTGGCTTCAGGCCCTGGTGAGATAGGTACAACCCTGCCCTAGCATGCAACGTCAGCTCCAGCTGCCTGGGTGGATGAGATCGATAACGAGATCCAATAGCCAGGAAGGTGGTTCTGCAACACTCTGTGGAGAGCGAAGGGCATGACAAGGCACAGCAGACATCATGATCATCCACTGTAACCAAGAAAGACCCCAGTTTGTATTGCTTGCTCGTACCACTGGACCCAGACTTCTGAGGTCGAGAGTGTGGAACTACCTCGTGCAACAATCTTAATTTTTCTTCTGCAATAGTTTTTAAAGCCTTCAATTGTTTTCATCATTTCTTTATTTTAAACTATTGCACTTTTCCAGGTCATCTGTAGGAATGAAGTCACAGCACAAGGTTCTCTTTTTAAAGAGAAAAGCCTCAACCTACCTTATGAAATCCTTCTTATAGTAGGGTCTATTTTTTTTTATCCCCCTTTGAGTATTTGGTCATCCATAATACAGTCCCAAAGACACGATAGTTACTTCTTTTTTCTTTACCTCAAGCCATAACAACAAATTCTTATAGCTTTCCAGCCTTTCCCTCCTTTGTTTAGCATTTAGTGTTAATCAATATTCCCCAACCCCAACTTTGAGGAAAGCAAATAAAGAATTCCTTATTTTATGTCTCCCTTTAACTTCTTTGGAAGGCCTCTCCCAAGAATGTTAACCTATCAATTCTTCCCTCTGTTAAGTTATACACATATTTATTATCTCTTTGTCACAAGCTCTGGCTCCCAGAGTTACTAGCCCCCTACCTACAATTTCCAATGGTGCTTCTATCTCTTCTGTACCCTCTCTTGCATTGCTACCCCAGTAGCTAACTGGTTTTCAGTAAATCTTCCTTAACAGGTAACAGTTCATCTTTCCAAAATATTACTGGCTCTAGCACTGCTGAAGCAAAGTCCATCAACCTTGGAGGATCTAAGCAGATCTAGAGCCAAAGGAAGCTGAGGCATTCTGTATATGCAGATCTCAAATCGAGCATTTATGTGCATAATCTACTCAAAGGAACTGGAGTAATCCAGGGATAACTACCATCATGTATTTTATTCCCCTTCCATCTTAATCTATTTCCTTGCTATCCTACTCTTGCCCTCCCTGCATTTTCCACAATGCTATTAGCGTCAAAATAAACTGCAGCCACCCAACTGCCTATCTGCATTCTGGGCTGCTCTCTCCTCCAGTCAGTCATACTTGAATACCACGAAACTTTTTACGTCTCTTTTCCACTACCCATTTCCCAATTAGTGCTTTATTTGTACGGGCTATTCCGTTTGGGAAATCCACTCAACACATTTTCTATTGCCTATTACTTACCCTTCCCTCAGCAACTAATCCCAGCTTCTAGGATATTATTAAACAAGTATTGGGCTCCTTCACCTCTGAAAGATTATCTCTCCTCCTGACCTTCTCAAAACTTCCATTCTTAATTAGTTTGTTTTCAAAATACAAGTCGACTTTCACTAGTCCGGCACCATTGGGAACTGAGGAGTGCCGGATTAGTGAGAATGCTGAATTACAGAAGGATCACGTTAAGCATAATCAGTACCGGATTATCGAAGGAACCGAATTACAGGTAGTCGGATTAGTGAAGGTCGACCTGTACTATTTTAAAAGGAAGAAGCATTATGAGACAGGTGTTGAGATGTTGGAGAGATAATCAAAAAAAAGAAGCAAACTGTTCTTTTTAATATGGTCTAATTGATATCTTGCCAATATATCAAATATTAAACAATTGCTTCAGAATAAATTACCAAAAATAAAAGCATCAGTAATGTCATCTCCTTTCTGTCACTTCTCTCTCCTCTAGTTTAATATAACAATGAAAATAAATAGATAGAATATTGAATAGAAACTGCCAATATTATCACCTATGTTCAGAAATAGCTTCCCAAAATATAAAAATTACATCAACAATATTTTTTACATTGCCTTCATTCTTATGCTGGCTTGAAAACAAAGAACAGATGGAACCTTATGAAAGCCAGAAAACTGCACAACTGAAGCAAATTAATTTGGGGAAAAAATGTACACAGATGCATCTTGGGAAAACAGATAACTGCACATGCTCAGTTTGCATGAGTGCAATTAGAGAGAGAGAGAAGCTAAGCTTGGATGTATCAGTATTACAGTGGAATAATGGGAACTGCAAATGTGGTTGACGAGGGAACTCAACACCAACATAAAAGCAAAAAATAAGGTATATATTTGAGCAAAAATTAGTGGGATGTTAGAGGATCGGGAGACGTTTAAAAACCAACAGAAGGTATCTGAGGTGCAAAGGGACGTGGGAGACCTCATGCAGGATTCCCTGAAGGTTAATTTGCAGGATGAGTCAGTTGTGAGAAAGTCAAAAGCAACGCTAGCATTGAATTTGAGAGGACTAGAGCATAAAAGCAAGAATGCATTGTGAAGGTCTTATAAAGGATTGGTGATGCCACTTGGTGTATTCTGAGCAGTTTTGGGTCCCTTATTTAAGAAGGGGTGTGGTGACATTGGAGAAGGTTCAGAGGAGGTTTACGAGAGTGATTCCAGAATGAAAGGCTTATTGTATGAGGAGCGATTGATGGCATTAGGCCTTTACTCACTGGAATTTAGAATAATGAGGGGGGTTCTCATTGAAACCTATTAGATGTTGATACACCTAGACAGAGTGGATGTAGAGAGGATGTTTCCTGTGGTGTGGGAATTAAGACCAGGGTACACAGCCGCTGAATATAAGGGTGTCCATTTAGAACAGAAATGAGGAGGAATTTCTTTAGCCAGATGGTGGTGAATCTGTGTAATTCATTGCCACAGACAGCTGTGGAGGACATCATTGGGTATATTTAAGGCAGAGGTTGATAAGTTTTTGATTTGTCAAAGCATGAAAGGTTAGAAGGCAGGAGGATTGGGTTGAGCTATGATGAAATGATGGAGTAGACTATGATGAACTGAATGGCTTAATTCTGCTCCTATGTTTTATGGTCTTAAGGTCCAAATTGTGGTCTGACTCACAGCTGTGGACTGTCATCAAATTCAAGTGTGGGCACATTGCATAGGCAGAGTTCTTCAACGAGAAAGATAAGTCTGTCACAATCCACACATTATTTGTTCTTGTGAAATATACAAATCTTAATTCTAAACACCTACTGGTCTCTTATTGACAACAAAATGCCCAGAAAACAATTTGAGTTATTCTATTCATACGTGTAATCTTGGGCTGAGGAACTCAAACTCAAAAATCATTAGTTTCATTGGTCATTGCAGGTTTAACATACATCGTATGTATGTATATGCAATTTTTATCAACGTAGCTACTCTCAACATGCAGAATTGAACAAATAAGACTTGTTA
Organism: Mobula birostris; assembly: GCF_030028105.1. Lineage (NCBI taxonomy): Eukaryota > Metazoa > Chordata > Chondrichthyes > Myliobatiformes > Myliobatidae > Mobula > Mobula birostris. Next base: position 42,525,140 of record NC_092385.1, read on the forward strand.
GTAAGACTCTACATCTATTCTCTCAGAATATTCCTCATAAATATTAAAAATACAAAGACAGTCAGGAATTTAGTACTTGGAAACTAAAATTTTAATTGGTCTAATTAAAACTAGAAGTTTAATTAGTCTCCAAAATTTTAATTTTAAATTAGTTTCTCATTGTTGTTTGCCAAACAGAGACAAATTGCTTTGCATCATCATGATGCAAATTTCACAATTTTTTTTGTGAGAAATACAGTGGAAATTCTCTGCAAGTTAGAGGTATTATTAACAAGTCAAAATAATTGGCTTAGAAGCAGACAATTTAAAAACAGGAGATACTGCTTCAATTAATAATAATGAAGGATGGAAGTAAACAATCACAAAACAACTATCAATAATTTAAAAAGGTCAAATATCACACAAATAAAAATAACAATAATAAAAGCATCGAGTACGGAGCAAACTATGTATACAAACTATGTATACGTTAACATGGGGTCTTTCAAATATTGTTGGTATTGTGTTAAGCATGATTGCCCCCGAGATTTCAACCTGTGCTTCTGCTGTAATTGCACTTATTTTGTTTATTAAATCATGTGAACAATACCATCAAAAGTATTCCATCTGATAAGCTTTGATTCTCCACACAAACTTACTCTGTGCTGCTTTTCTACAGTCATTAGCCCATTGAATGCTGCTCCTTTTGTGCCTACCACATATTAGTCACCCTTCTCTTTCTTAAAGGATGCTAGTTCCTCGGCACACTATGCATTGAAACTCCTTTACCTATTGCCGTTCTGCCATACTCGCAGTATACTTCTGCTCCCCAGCAATCCTCATTCCTCCAATCCTTCTGTGTTATTGTCATTCACTCAACCATGGAGCCCAGACTTGTGCTTACTGTGCATCTGCTCTGTAGCATCCTGTTCTCTTTAAAAATGAACACCTCTGACAACAAAAAATAATTGATTTGGATATCATCCCGCACCTTCCTTTATCTTGCAACCATTGTTGGCCACCCAGATTTTCAAGAACTTTCTGTAGCTTAGGCACATCGAGAGAAATTGTGGCCAGGGCAGCAAGTTTGCTCTAGGTACAGGTACATTTATGTTTCAAGTGTTAACCGGGATCCTTAAATGTTTCCCGGTCTTCCTGACCATTATCCATGCCACTCAGCCCAGCATTATCAATTTTCAGTACACATCTCAGCTTCTTCTAACCCAACTGTTTACTCGTTGATCTGGATGCTTCCAAGCCCACCTCAAGCCAACACAGCTGAGCAGGAGAAAGTTGTGGAAACAAAAATATGTGAAGTTAACAGGAGAGATGATAATAAAATCTATCAGATCAAATTTGTCAGAAATGGACGATAAATGTGAAGAAAATCATCAGCACAAGAAGGTTAACTGCAGAGATTAAAACAATAAATTGGATCAGAGACAAGCACAATCTTTAGGAAATCCAAAGGCAATCGGTCACAAATTCAGACAGAAGGGCCATACAGATCATGACATCTGAATTGTTGCTCTGAGAATTATGTTTAAGAAGTGATGTTATTAACACAGGTGCAGCTTCTGCTCTGGTAACTACCATCACTGTGGTATATTTGGGACTGTCACATCTTTCAAATGAAACAGGGGTCTTCCTGAAGCACACATTTGTTCCCAAACTGAAGTAATGACACTTGGTGTGCAGTTTAACAGTTAGATTATGAAGAAAGTTGTGTGCTCAGATTCAAGGCTTTGATGGATTTTGAGGTGGTGTGAAGAAATTAAGAAATTGGGCAGGGGATTTAAGAAAGACGAGTTTATATGAGACTTCGGCCTTTTTCCGTGTTTGATCTTTGCCAAAGAGAAAGAAATAAGCCCAATTTTGTTTCTTTTTTCCAATGTTTAAAAGTTGAGAGGCACAACAAATAAAGCCCTCATGCCCATACATAACTGGTTTAGACTCCTGTCAACTGTACCTCCAACAAATGCAGTTGCTTTCAACTTCTCAATCTCCAACAGTGTTCTATCCTTACACATCTGGAGAAGAGGGATGCTTATTTGAGAATGCTGTTCTTGGACAACAATTCAGCATTCAACACCATAATTCCCTCCAACCTTGACAAAAAGCTCAGAGACCTTGGCCTTCACCCTACCTTGTGTAGTTGGATTCAGGGCTTCCTGTCAAATCATCGGCAAGTGGTAAGAGTGGGCTCCCTCACTTCTGCTCCTCTGACCCTCAACTCAGGTGCCCCTCAGGGCTGTGTACTAAGTCCCCTCCTTTACTCTCGGTATACCCACGACTGTGTCGCCACCCACAGCTCCAATCTGCTAATTAAATTTGCTGATGACATTACACTGATTGGGCTAATCTCAAATAATAATGAGGCAGCCTACAACAAAGAAGTCACCACCCTGACAGAGTGGTGTCAAGAATACCTCTCCCTCAATGTCGCAAAAACAAAGGAGCTGGTTGTGGACTATAGGAAGAATAGAGATAGACTAGTCCCTATTGACATCAATGGATCTGGGGTTGAGAGGGTGAACAGCTTTAAATTCCTTGGCGTAAACAACACCAAGGATTTCACATGGTCTGTACATACTGGCTGTGTGGTGAAAAAGGCACAACAGCACCTCTTCCACCTCAGACGGTTGAAGAAGTTTGGTGTGAGTCCCCAAATCCTAAAAACTTTCTATAGGGGCACAATTGAGAGCATCTTGGCTGGCTGCATCTCTACCTGGTAGGGGAACTGTACTTCCCTCAATGGCAGGACCGTGCAGAGAGTGGTGCAGACATCCCAGCACATCTGTAGATGTGAAATTTCTACTACTCAGGACATCTACAAAGACGGGTGTGTAAAAAAGGTCAAAGGATAATTGGCTACATGAATCACCCCAACAACAAACTGTTCCAGCTGCTACCATCTGGGAGATGGTACCGCAGTATAAAAGCCAGGAGCAACAAGCTCTGGGACAACTTCTTTCATCAGGCCATCTGACTGCTTAACTCATGCTGATACATTTGCGTTTCTATGTCATAGTCACAGTCATAGTCATACTTTATTGATCCCGGGGGGAATTGGTTTTCGTTACATTTGCACCATAAATAAGTAAATAGTAATAACACCATAAATAATTAAATAGTAATATGTAAATTATGCCAGGAAATAAGTCCAGGACCAACCTATTGGCTCAGCGTGTCTGACCCTCTGAGGGAGGAGTTGTAAAGTTTGATGGCCACAGGCAGGAATGACTTCCTATGACGCTCTGTGTTGCATCTCGGTGGAATGAGTCTCTGGCTGAAAGTACTCCTGTGCCCACCCAGTACATTATGTAGTGGATGGGAGACATTGTCCAAGATGGCATGCAACTTGGACAGCATCCTCTTTTCAGACACCACCGTCAGAGAGTCCAGTTCCATTCCCACATCATCACTGGCCTTGCGAATGAGTTTGTTGATTCTGTTGGTGTCTGCTACCCTCAGCCTACTGCCCTAGCACACAACAGCAAACATGATCGCATTGGCCACCACAGACTCGTAGAACATCTTCAGCACCGTCCGGCAGATGTTATATTGACTATCCTGTTGTATATACTATTTATTATAAATTACTATAAATTGCACATTGCACATTTAGACAGAGACGTAACGTAAAGATTTTTAACTCCTCATGTAAATGAAAGATGTAAATAATTAAGTCAATTCAATTCATTCAATTCACTTCAAGCAAAACCAACTTCCCTTCCAAGGTATAACTGGAAACGTGGCTTTGAGGATCTTTTTTTAAATAGCACACTTCAATAGGGGATCTTCCTGTTGTTAAAAGGTGAGTTCCTATTATGTCTTTCACATGTGGCATCAGCTATATTGTTGCAGTTCAACTGAAAGTGCAGTTTTTGAATCAACATTGCATGAGCACTGATATTATGGTGACCACTTTTTTTGCATACATGTACAAGGAGTGACAAATGCAAATCCTATATTCCTCATCTATTAAATTAAAATGTGCACTCAAGATTCACTACTTGAAGCAAAATAGCATCTATGGTGCTGAAATAAATCTGTTATGGAACATAATTGCCATGTTTATGTAGGGGTTTCTTCTTTTATGTCACTGCGGAAGCTAACAAAATGGCTTCTTTGTTATGTTATAATTGAAATGGCTTTTCAGTAACTACTGCGATGTAAAGAGTTCTCTCTCTCTCTCTCTCTCTGCTTGTTTGGGTTATATTATTGATAAGAGAAGGAACGAACCAATTGGGATAGATGTTCTTCTTTCTTGTGTGTCTGTAAGCTATTGTTTGCGCAGGCTTTGAGGGAGAAGGCGCGATGGGGACAGAGGGAGGAGATGCGATACTGTAAGCTGGCTGACGGGACAGACCCCGAGTGGGAGTCCGAGGCCCAGGGTCTTCGGCAAGGAGAGGAGACGAAGACAGACTCATGTGGAGCGTCTGGTCGACCACCGTGGCTGGTCCCAGGCGGCGGGTCGAGGCCGTCAGCGGGGATCAAATGGTGGAAAGAAGACTCCGTTAATTGAGTTCCAACTGTTGTGCACGAAGTGGTTGAACTTTGATAAGTTTGGCGCCTTTTAAATTTTATCTCTATTAATTACATAGTTCCAGTAAAATCTGTAAAGTGTAATCACTTATCACATATGGAGTATGGTCTGTTATTTGGCAGGGTGGGGTACATCACACAGCATCCACACAAACTAATTACCCAGTTTGGCAGGGCCGAAGGCTGCTCCCCCTCGACAAAAGCGAGTTGAGTGAGCCTGAGGCTTACTAGGGGGCTACATTTTAATATCTAAACTACATTCAAAATGTATAACACTTCAGTTTTTGGGCAATGGTGAAAGTCATCTCATAAAACTAATACCAGCTTAATCATTCCCAAGCGTGCACGTTGAGTTATTACCATGGTGTCATAGAGGGTTACAGCACAGAAGTAGGCCCTTCAGCCCACTGAATCCAAGCTAATCAATCATCTATTTATACCCATTTGATGTTAATCACCTTTTATTCTCCCAACATTCCCACAAGCATCTCCAAAATGCTACTTCTTACTGACACACCAGTAAGAATTCACAGTGGCAATTAACCTATCAACCTGCACTTCACTGAGATGTAGGACAAAATCACTAAGCTCACAGAAAGGATGTTAAAACATCACACAGACAGCATCTGGGGCCAGGATTGAACATGGAACTCTTGTCCTGTGAGGAAGTAGTTCTACGACCAGTGCCACTCTGCCACCCCATGTCTCTATCTGCCAACTCAGAAATGTGAATGTTGTTTCCATGACTTGCTTCCAGTAATAGCTTGTGCTCCAGCACTAGAGTCCTCATGCAGTTTAAAAAGGGAATAAGAATCTGCCAAATGCTTACATTAAGAATTTGTTAGAGAATTCTGCACTGGTTCTGCAAAAGTACAAGGAACACAGATTCTGATGCTGAGGAGTAACACCAACAGCCTCAGCTAAGAGTTTGGCAATTTAACAAATCTTTTATCAGTCTCTGCTAGTCCCATTGGCATTAGTTTTCTGCAGGTTATATGTGAAAGTAAGATAATTCTCCATTGAACAGAAGTGTGTGAAACTTTTATAGCTATAAAATCTAACTCATCCCAAAACTGTTGGTCTAAGTAAGTCTCTTTGGCATTGCCAAGGAGTACATATATTGCTTAATGCTGCAAAATAATCTTAAATTTTCTGTCAGATCTGAAAACATTTTATTGCAGTTAAAGTGAAAATATCAAAGAAAGTTAACAATATCCTACTGAAATTTTACAAGTATTTTTCAGATGTCAATTTATTTGCTACTTTGAATTTTTGAAATATTTAAATTGTTTGAAATTGTTTCAAACTGCTTTCAGTTTTCTTTTCAACATTTAATTTTAGTCAATTTGTTTATGAACGAAAAAATAATTAAAATATTCAGAGCCATTTGAAATATCTAAGAATTTGGTCAGGCTTAATCTCAGTGCACGATTTTATGGCTATAAGATTGTTTTTCCATTTCGTCAGTGAGATAGGTCTTCGCAGATAATGTTTCTCCTGATGGACAAAGCTCTGTCACAGGAAACAGCTCAGCATTTTCAAGCAGTTTCTGCTGAGATGTTTGTCTAAGACAGGTTGTATTTTTTAACAAGCACCCCTGTTGTTAATAAGCTATTTTTGAGCAAAAGATAATCATCAGGTGAGGATTACTGTGGTAGCAATTCACAGTTTAACAGCTCTTAATATCCCACATCAAATTAGGGATCTGTATAATTTTTATTTACAGAACCTGACTGTTAATCAGGCATAGCATTTTGAGGTGCCTCTTAAAGTTCAGCCCTTAGGGTTTGTGAATTAAGATACTGTTCTTTTTTCTGTCACTTTGCACATATTAACTAAATAATAATTTTGCCAATGTGTTCACCACAGCATCATCAGTTTAGGATAACTTCCAAGACTAAGTAATCTGATAAATAGATTAGATATAGATAAATAATGGAATTGGCCATATCAGTTTAAGAAGTGCTTAAATTTTCTTACAGGTGTGGCCAACTCACAACAAATGCTGGAGGAACTCAGCAGGCCAGGCAGCATCTAGAAAAAGAGTTCAGTTGACGTTTTGGACAAAAAGCCTTTGGCAGGACACAGTTCTTGGCCCACAACATTGACTGTTACTGTTTTCTTGGATGCTGCCTGGCTTGCTGAGTTCCTCCAGCATTTTGTGTCTGTTACTCGGATTTCCAGCATTTGCAGATTTTCTCTTGTTTACAGATGTAGATCTGTGTTTCATGAATACCACAAGTATTCACAATATTCTCTGAACTATTGCGTCTTTCCTAACCAGTATCATTTCAAATCCAAAGGTAAAAGGAAAAAGTACTACCATATTAGGCAATGTATGATGTAACCGGGTTTACTTAAAAATAGATTTATCATATGATAAACAGAGAAATGAACAGCAACTAAACTGATATATGGAGAAAATATAAACTATTCTTGCTAAATCAGAACCACACTTTGGATGGACAGTAGTTCATTTTATTTTGCATTTCACTGCTAATCTACTATTGAACCTAGGACCCATCAGTGTCTCTAATGGATTTTAATGTGCATCAAATCGACCAGAAATATATTTGAATGGTTCTTAAGATAGCAGATTAAAAATGTATCCAACAAAAAATATACAGCTTCTAAGCAAAATATACTTTGAAAAGATTCTATGGAAAATTTGCTTGAACTAGAACATATTTCTTTCTCCATATGACCAACATATTAGTGCATTTGGAAAATATTAACACTGTGCACTTATTAAGCCCTTCCTGAATGATACCTCATTTTTCTCTTCATATAAAAATAAACATTTATGTTTATTTATAACTCACCTTTCACACTTCCAGTCACTTTCTAGCTGAATAAGTATATTTGGCATGTAACTACAATATAGATTATGTTGTATCGATCAAACCAATGACAATTTCTATGAATGAACAGTTTTAATTCAAATTAAAGCACAACATGACCGGCAAAAACTATAACATAATGTAGAAAGGCAAAGAAAGCAAGGAAAATAAAGATGCTTGCATTGTGCCTCAGATATTTTTGTATGACAATAGGAAGGAGAAGTGGTAAATCTACATAAAATCTTTAGTATATTAAAACAAATCTAAATGCCAAGAATAAACATTTCATACCCTTGGAAGCTTGAGTTCCTTCTGTTTTAATTTGAAATTATCTCAAGTGATCATTTTTGGGTTCACAGCTAAATACAGAAAATATTGATTTGGCATCTTTTACATACTAATAGATCCTACTGATGATGGCAGTAGAAAGCAAGCATAAAGCTGCCTTGGTAGATGTTCAATAATATTAAAACTTTCTTGGAAAATCAAGAGCCTCCAACATGCACTGAAGTCATGAGAATGGATTTCCCATAAGCATGCAGGAGAAAACAATTGGGCATCCAGTTGGTTGCTCTGAAAAAAGTTGGAAGGATACAAAACAGGGAACAAAATATAAACATGCTTAGTTTTTCACTTAATTCAAAAGCATGGAGGAATTTCATTATGCATCCAAAGACCGAGAGAGAAGATATTTTTACCTGATATCAGCGAGTTGTTTGTTATGTCTCCCCTCTCGCTGTGAAATGCAGATGTCTCTTTCTCCCTTATTAGGGAGAGAGAGACTGTGGTATGTCAAATACTAGGTAAACGAGTAGTCTTTGGACTACTGCAAGTCTGTGTCTTTATTGATGCTTTGCTGCGCGCTTGAGTGTTCAGTGGTGGGTGCCGATGCTTTTATTTGCTGGTGGGGGAGGGGGAGTTGGGAGGGGCTAAGGGGTTCTAACATTTAACTGCCATTCATTCTTTGGGGGCACTCCTCAGTTTTTGTGGATGGTTGCGAAGAAAAAGCATTTCAGGATGTATATTGTATACATTTCTCTGACATTAAAGGTACCTTTGAAACCTTTGATAGATGTAACGACAGATTTAAGAAAGGGTCTTGAAGATCTAAACAGAAAAACCCTTCAAAAAAGATAATTCAAGTTAAATTTTGAAAACATGGACAAGATAATGGTAACTGTTACCAATCCTGGAGGTTGCAATACTCTTGATGTAGTCCAACTTTCAAAGTTTTAAAACAGATGACAGAAGTGTTGCTCCAAATATGATGAACCTAAGCTCCTGACAGTCTATCTGGTGGTAAATGCATCTACAGGTGTGAATGGTACCTGCTCATTGCTCTTTTTGCTGGTCATTCTAGTAATGTGCCACTTGGAGGCACAAGAGAAATAATTACACCCAGAGACATCCTAAGACATAGGGACAGAATTAGGCCATTCTAACTATCAAATCTGCTCTGTTAATTGACCACAGCTGATTTATTTTCCTTTTTCACTCCATTCTCCTGCCTTCTCCCTGCAACCCTTGATGTCCTTTACTAATCAAGAAACTATCAACCTTCTCTTTAAATATACCCAAAGAGCCTCCATAGCTGTCTGTGGCAATGAATTCCCTAGATTCACCACACTCTGGCAATGGAAATTGTGCCTTATCTCTGTTTTAAAGGGTTGACCATCTATCTGAAGCTGTGTCCTTTGGTCCTGGGGTCTTCCATGATTGGAAACATCTTCTCCATGTCCACTCTATCCAGGCCTACAGATATTCAATTGATTTCAATGAGATCTCCCCTCCCCCAACAACCATTCTGCTAAACTCCATTAACTACAGTCCTTGAGCTATCAAATACTCCTCATACTTTAACTATTTCATTCCTGGGATCATTCTCACGAACCTCCCCGGATCCTCTCTAATGCTAGCACATCCTTTCATCGACATGGGGCCTAAAACTGCTCAACATACCCCAACGATTGAGATGTACAGGAGGCCCCAGAGGAGCCCCCTCTAGGCAGTTGACAAATGTGCAGTCGCTGGAGAATACGGTTTGGAATCTGAGTGCAAGACTACTATATCAGAGGCTGATAAGAATCATATCTCCGGACATGCTGGATGCACCAGTTAGACCAGAAGGACTCACAATTTACAGAATAGACTGAACTGTGGACTCGGGTAAGGAGGTGTATATTTTATGGATAATTCCCACTGGTGCTCTGAAGTGGCAATTCTGTCAAAGTCATGCATCCCTGATTTGAAACACCTACCACTCAAGTGTCGTCATTAGATTAGATTAGATTAGATCATAAGGACACGCAGTCCTCTTTTATTGTCATTTAGTAATGCATGCATTAAGAAATGATTCAATATTCCTCCAGTGTGATATCACAAAAACACAGGACAGACCAAGACTGAAAAGCTAACAAAAAACACATAATTATAACATTTCAAAGTTGCTGGTGAAGTGACTTTGATGTGTGTTGCTTGAATTTCCAGCATCTGCAGAATTCCTCGTGTTTACATTAATTATAACCTATAGTTACAACAGTGTAACAATACCATAACTTGATAAAGAACAGGCCATGGCACAGTAAAAAAGTTCAAAGTCTCTCGAATGTCCCACATCTCATGCAGATGGGAGAAGGAAGAAAACTCTCCCTGCCATGCCCGACCACAGTCCGATTCTGAGTCGTCCGAAAACTTCGAGCCTCCGATCAGCCCTCCGACACCAAGTACCAAGCGCCATCTCTGTCCGAACGGTTTGACTTCAGCTTAGTCGCCAGCAGCAGGCAAAGCTGGGGATTTTGGGGCCTTCCCTCTGGAAGATTCTCGATCGCCCAGTAACAGCGGCAGCGAACCAACGTTTCAGAAATTTCTCCAGATGTTCCTCTGTGCTTTCACGTCTGTCTCCATCAAATCAGAATTGTCCACGGCCCCTATTTAACGGATATGATATCATTTTCACCGGAGAGCTGCGTGTGCAGAGCGTGCTGCCATCTTCTCCTCCTGCCTCATTGTATGTACCTCAGAAACCCCAGTGTGTAATACTGACTGCAGTGTATATAGTACCAGAGGCCAACTGCAATAAAGCACTTGCAACACCACAGGATGCCGTCTCCTAACAAGAACCAGCCCACCCCGACACATTTCAAAATATAGCCAGAGACTTCAACCAGGCTCCTTTGAAGAAAACTCTGCCCAATTATCACCAGCGTACAACCAGAGATCCCAATATACTAGACCACTGTTAATTTAGGATAAGAAATGCCTGTCATTCCTTGCCCAGACCACATTTTGGTAAATTTAATCAGTTGGCTATCTTCCTCCAACCTGTATACAGGGAGAGCCGAAAAAGCAAGGGTCCAGAAATCAGGACTACTAAGAGGTGGTCGTGCAGGCAGAGAAGCATTTACGGGATTGCTTTGAGTCCGTGGACTGGACCAAGTTCAATCACTCATCTAGAGATCTGAGTGAATACACAATGGTTGTAACGGGCTTTATTAAAACAGCTATAGATGAGTGTGTCCTCACCAAGTCATTTAGAGTCTTCCCCAGTCAGAAGCCCTGGATGAACCAAAATTTACCGAGGCCAGATCAGAGGCATTCAAGTCTAGAGACCAAGAAAGCTACAAGAAGTGTAGGTATAATATCTGGAAGGCCATTTCATGACCAAAGTGGAAATTCAGGACTAAGCTTCAATCAACAAGGGATGCTCGACTGCTGTGCTAGGGCTTGAATGCTATCACTTCCTACAAAGTTAAAATAAATTGACATGGGAAACAGCAGGTTTTCACTTCCAGATGAGCTGAATGGCTTCTATGCTCACTTTGACCATCAGAACATAGAGAAACCATTGTGGTCCCCCACACACCCCGATAATCCTATTTTATCAGTGCGCTAAGCTGATGCCCAGGCTGCCTTCGGAGGTAAACCATAGAAAGCATCTGGACCGGGCCGGGTACCTGGCTACGTACTAAAGACCTATGCAGAATAACTGGTTGATGTGTTCGCCGAGATCTTTAACCACTCCCTTTGGTAGTGTCTGGTACCCAGCTACTTCAAGCAGGCTTCAATTATACCAGCGCCCACGATGAGCATTGTGACCTGCCTCAATGACTATCACTCATTGCAAATAGAGCCACAGTGACGAGATGTTTTGAGAGGTTGGTAATGAAACATATCAACTTCTGCCTGAGAGGCGACTTGGATCTTCTCCAATTAGCCTACGGGAGCAACAGGTCCTCAGCAGATGCATCTCATTGGCTCTTCACTCAAACCTGGAACATTTGGACAGCAAAGCTGCATACATCAGCATGCTCTTTATCGACTACAGCTCAGCATACAATACCATCATCCCCTCAAAACTAATCAATAAGCTCCAAGACCTTGGACTCAGTACCTTATGCAATTCGATCCTGTATCTCCTCCACAATCTCCACTAGCATAGGTGCACCACTGGGCTATACTCAATTTACACCGCACCTATGACTGTGTGGCTAAGCACGACGCCAGTGCCATATTGAAGTTTGCTGATGGCGCCAACGTTGTGGGTCGAACCGAAGGCAGTGATGAATCAGCATATAGGAGGGAGATTGAAAATCTGGCTGAATGGTGTTATGGCAACAACCTCTCACTCAATGCCTGCAAGATCGAAGAACTGATTATAGACTCGAGGAGATCAAAACTAGACGTTCATGAGCCAGTACCCATCAGCGAATCAGAGGCAGAGAGGGTGAGCAGCTTTAAATTTCTGTGTGTTTCTATTTCAGAGGAGCAGCACATAAGTGCATTTGTGAAGAAAGCATGTCCGTGCCTCTACTTCCTTAGGAGTGTGCGGAGATTCGACGTGACATCTAAAACTATGACAAACTTCTAAAGTTGTGCAGTGGAGAGTGTATTGACTAGTAGCATCACGGCCTGGTAGGGAAACACCAATGCCTTTGAACAGAAAATCCTACAAAAGGTAGTGCATTTGGCCCAGTACATTACGGATTAAACCTTCCCAACCATTAAGCACATCTACATGAAACATTGTCATAGGAAAGCAGCATTCATCATCAGAGATCCCCACCAGCCAGGCTATGCACCCTTCCCACTGCTGCCATCAGGTAGAAGGTGCAAGAGTCCAGGACTCACACCACCAGGTTCAAGAACAGTTACTACCTCTCAACCATCAAGCTCTTGAACAAAAGCAGATAACTACACTCACTTGTCCCATCATTGAAATGTTTCTACAACCAATGATCTACTTTGTCTTTTTATCTCATTATCTCATGTTCTCACTATTTATTGCTACTTACTTATATTTGTATTTGCATAGTTTGTTGTCTTTCTGCGCTCTAGGTGACTTTTCATTGATTTTGTTAAAGTTACTATTCTATTGATTTGCTAAGTATACCCTCAAGAAAATGAATCTGAGGATTGTATATGTACTTCGATAATAAAATTTACTTTGAACTTTGAACTTTGAAATATGGTGTGACCATTGCCTTTTAAAGTCTCAGCATTACATCCTTGTCTTTATACTTTAGTCCTCTCAGAATAAATGCAAACATTGCATTTGCTTTCTTTACCACCGACTCAACCTTCAAGTTAATCTTTTGGGAAGCCTGCACGAGGACTTCAAAATCTCTTTGTACCACTGATTTCTAAATCTTCTCCCAAGTTAGAAAATGGTCTATGCTTTTATTCCTTCCACCAAAGCTCATGACTAAGTACTTCCATACACTGTATTTTAGCTGCCCATTTTTCCCCATTTTCCTAATCAGTAGATTCCCTGATTCCTCAACACTACCTATCCCTCCTCCTTTCTTTGTATTATCTGAAAACTTCGCTACATAAATTCTGTCAATCAGGTCAGTAACATACAGTGGACCCAAAACTGATCCTTGCAGAACACTACCAGTCACTGGCAGCCATTAAGAAAAGGCCTGTTTTTTTTCCCCCACTCTGTTCCTTCAGCCAGTCAGCCACTCTCCTGAAGATGCTAGTATCTATACTGTAATACCATGCAGTCTTATTTCTCAGTCAAAATTCCCCTTGAAGGAAACAATGCTGTTTTTGGCTTATTTTATTATGTGCCTTTAAGTCTGCTGAAACCACAACATTAATACTGAAGTTCAACATCTTCCCAATCACTGAAGTATATGTAACTGGTCCAGAATTTCCTGTCTTTTGCCTCATTCCTTTCTTAAAGCTTGGAATGACTTTTGACATTTTCCAGCCCATAGAAACCATAGAAACCATAGAAACTACAGCACAGAAACAGGCCCTTTGGCCCTTCTTGGCTGTGCCGAACCATTTTCTGCCTAATCCCACTGACCTGCACACGGACCATATCCCTCCATACAGCTCCCATCCACGTATCTGTCCAATTTATTCTTAAATGTTAAAAAAGAACCTGCATTTACCACCTCGTCTGGCAGCTCATTCCATACTCCCACCACTCTCTGTGTGAAGAAGCCCCCCTTAATGTTCCCTTTAAACTTTTCCCCCCTCACCCTTAACCCATGTCCTCTGGGTTTTTTCTCCCCTTGCCTCAGTGGAAAAAGCCTGCTTGCATTCGCTCTATCTATACCCATCATAATTTTATATACCTCTATCAAATCTCCCCTCATTCTTCTACGCTCCAGGGAATAAAGTCCAAACCTATTCAACCTTTCTCTGTAACTGAGTTTCTCAAGTCCCGGCAACGTCCTTGTAAACCTTCTCTGCACTCTTTCAACCTTATTTATATCCTTCCTGTAATTTGGTGACCAAAGCTGAACACAATACTCCAGATTCGGCCTCACCAATGCCTTATACAACCTCATCATAACATTCCAGCTCTTATACTCAATACTTTGATTAATAAAGGCCAATGTACCAAAAGCTCTCTTTACGACCCTATCTACCTGTGATGACACTTTTAGGGAATTTTATATCTGTATTCCCAGATCCCTCTGTTCCACTGCACTCCTCAGTGCCTTACCATTCACCCTGTATGTTCTACCTTTGTTTGTCCTTCCAACGTGCAATACCTCACCCTTGTCAATATTAAACTCCATCTGCCATTTTTAGCCCATTTTTCCAGCTGGTCCAAGTCCCTCTGCAGGCTCTGAAAACCTTCCTCACTGTCTACTACACCTCCAATCTTTGTATCATCAGCAGACTTGCTGATCCAATTTACCACATTATCATCCAGATTATTGATATGGATGACAAATAACGATGGACCCAGCACTGATCCCTGTGGCACACCACTAGTCACAGGCCTCCACTCAGAGAAGCAATTCTCTACCACCACTCTCTGGCTTCTTCCATCGAGCCAATGTCTAATCCAATTTACCACCTCTCCATGTATACCTAGCGAATGAATTTTCCTAACTAACTTCCCATGCGGGACCTTGTCAAAGGCCTTACTGAAGTTCATGTAGACAATATCCACTGCCTTCCCTTCATCCACTTTCCTGGTAACCTCCTCGAAAAACTCCAACAGATTGGTCAAACATGACCTACCACGAACAAAGCCATGTTGACTCTCCCTAATAAGCCCCTGTCTATCCAAATGCTTGTAGATTCTGTCTCTTAGTACTCCCTCCAATAACTTACCTACTACTGATGTTAAACTCACCAGCCTATAATTTCCCGGATTACTTTTCGATCCTTTTTTAAACAACGGAACAACATGAGCCACTCTCCAATCCTTCGGCACTTCACCTGTAGACAGCGACGTTTTAAATATTTCCACCAGGGCCCCCGTAATTTCAACACTAGTCTCCTTCAAGGTCCGAGGGAACACTCTGTCAGGTCCCGGGGATTTATCCACTTTAATTTTCCTCAAGACAGCAAGCACCTCCTCCTTTTCAATCTGTACAGTTTCTATGGTCTCACTACTTGATTCCCTCAATTCCATAGATTTCATGCCAGCTTCCTTAGTAAATACAGATGCAAAAAACCTATTTAAGATCTCCCCCATTTCCTTTGGTTCCGCACAAAGCCGACCACTCTGATCTTCAAGAGGACCAATTTTATCCCTTACAATCCTTTTGCTCTTAATATACTTGTAAAAGCTCTTTGGATTCTCCTTCACTTTGACTGCCAAGGCAACCTCATGTCTTCTTTTAGCCCTCCTGATTTCTTTCTTAAGTATTTTCTTGCACTTCTTATACTCCTCAAGCACCTGATTTACCCCCTGTTTCCTATACATTTCATACAACTCCCTCTTCTTCTTTATCAGAGTTGCAATATCTCTTGAGAACCAAGGTTCCTTATTCCTATTCAATTTGCCTTTAATCCTGACAGGAACATACTGGGACAGGAACTCTGCACTCTCAAAATTTCCACTTTGAAGGCTTCCCACCTACCAATCACATCTTTGCCAGAGAACAACCTGTCCCAATCCACGCTTTTTAGATCCGTTCTCATTTCTTCAAATTTGGCCTTCTTCCAGTTCAGAACCTCAACCCTAGGACCAGATCTATCCTTGTCCATGATCAAATTGAAACTAATGGTGTTATGATCACTGGAACCAAAGTGCTCCTCTACACAGACTTCCGTCACTTGCCCTAATTCGTTTCCTAACAGGAGATCCAATATTGCATCCCCTCTAGTTGGTCCCTCTATATATTGATTTAGAAAACTTTCCTGAACACATTTTACAAACTCTAAACCATCTAGACCCCTAACAATATGGGAGTCCCAATCAATGTATGGAAAATTAAAATCCCCTACCACTACAACTTTATGTTTCCTGCAGTTGCCTGCTATCTCTCTGCAGATTTGCTCTTCCAAGTCTCGTTAAGTCTTCCAAGTCTTCGGAAACTATTCCAGAATATGGTAATCCTTGGAAGATCAGTACTAATGCCTCCACAATTGGTTTAGATATGTCTTTCAGAACGATGGAGTGTAGTTAATCTAGTCCTGTTGAGTTATCTACCTTCAGACCTTTCAGCTTACCAAGCACCTTCTCCTTGGAAATTTTGACTATACTCACTTCTGCTGCTGACATTCTCAAATGCTGGTGTGTTCCATGGTAAAGATAGACTCAAAGTACTTATTCAGTTTGTCCGCCACTTCTTTGTTCCCCATTGCTACATCTCCAGCATCAGATGTTCAATCTGTCCTTTCTGTTCCTCTTTATCTCCCTGAAAAAAATCTTCTGGTATTCGCTTTTTTTTAAATTATTGGCTGGCTTACCTTCATATTCCATCTTATCTCTCGTTACTATTTTAGTTGCCTTTTGCTGGTTTTTAAAGGCTTCCCAATCCTCTAGCTTTCCATCAATTTTTGCTACATGTTTGCCCTCTCTACTTTCTTTAATGCTGTTTTTGCTTGTCAGCTAGTTTTCTCATCCTCACTTTCGAATGCAGCTTCTTTGGGATGAACTGGTCCAGCATCTTATGAATTATTTCCAATCCATGTTGTCCAGCTCCTCTCTCTTGCCTCTTTAGTTACCTATACTCAATTGCAATACCGATACATGTATATTTGATTCCAGCTTCTCTCTCTCAAGCTGCGGTATGATAATTACTCCTGAGTATTCCCTTGCCTTAAGCTCTCTGTTAAGATCTGGTTCACGACACAGCACCCTATTCAAATCTGCCTTTTTCCTAGTGGGCTCGACCACAAGCTGCTCTAAAATTCTGCAAATTTCTTCTCTTGGGAAGCAGCTCTAATCTAATTTTCCTAATTTATCTACATATTGAGATTCCTGATGACTATCATAACACTGTCCTTTTTACATGCTTTTTCTATCTCTGGCTCTAATTTGTACCCCACATCATGTCTATCGTTCAGAGACCTGTATATAACTCCCATCAGCATGTCACCATGTTACCTTAAGTTAAATTTTTATCCCTTTCCAAACGTTTTGTCTTATTCTTTATATTTTGGAGACTTTAGTTAAACTCTCCTGCACGCTCCTTCCCTTTTACATTACCCATACTTTTTGAAGCTGTTGAACCCAATTTATTTTAAAACCCTATCTGTAGCCCTAGTTATATGATTCGCCAGCGCCCTGGTCTAAATGTGTTTCAAGTGGAGCTTGTTGCTTTGGAAAAGCACCCTCAATCCTGTTGTCAATGTCGCACAAATTCAGACCTAGTCCCCTGACTATACTATCCTCAATTACAACTACATTTCTCTTCTCTCACCTTTCTTGAATGGCGACCTGAACCATGGTTCCAAAGTTTGGTTGCTCATCCTTCCTACAGTCCCCATTTAATCTTCACAGGGAGTAGCAATTTCAAAACTGGTGGGCATGTTCAAGAATGTATGTACTATGTTAGGAAGCATAATCAGATTAATGAAGAAAATAAATGTTTACATGCTGATTCTAAAAATTAAGTCTGTTGTTTTTTTTAACATTTATATTTATTCAAAAATATAATGGCCAAGAGTCTGAAAATATCTGAGGAAAACTGTACCCTTAGCAGAAATGAGAACACGTACAAACTGAAAAATATTCCCTAAGGTTTCATTCAAACTGGATTCTTGATAATGTCTGGCCAAATATATTACTTGTATTTCCTTCAGGCATTTCCTTTATCAAAGCAACTATGAAGAACATAGAGTAAGAGACTTAACTTCCTCAACAGGCACACAATTTCCATCCAAAACGTAGCTGTCATGGTTTTCATGCAGTAGTTCCCTGATATTGGTTTGTACCTAGCGTTTATGCTAACATGGCCTTTAGCCACAGAAACAATTAAGGGTATAGTCATAAAGGAGCTCCCAAGCACCATAACTTTCCATCTGGAATTACATTTCAGTCCTGTTTTCTTATCATTTCTTCTATGTGAGCAATATAGAGCTGAAAAGTAAGTTTTATAGAGGCTGTATGGGTTTAAAATACCAAAAGATGCCAAAATTAATGATATAGTAAAATAAATCAAAAGTCTTTAATGAATTCTATATCCCAGATGTTATCCTTCAGCAAAGACAGGCATTACTGATGAAATGTACAACTATCACTTGTGTATCAACTCAGTTTTCAGTTAACTTCCCATCATTGAGAATATCTGAAAAGAGTACTGCTATAAGAACGCAAACACGAGGAAATCTGCAGATGCTGGAATTTCAGGCAACACACATAAAAGTTGCTGGTGAACACAGCAGGCCAGGCAGCATCTCTAGGAAGAGGTATGTTCGACGTCAAAACTAACTGTAAGAAGAGCTAGTAAGAGATTTGAAAGTGGGAGGGGGAGGGGGAGATCCGAAATCCAAAAAAAAGTGGCAGTGGAGACACATTCCAAGAAAGGATATATGACTGTGATAGCGAGTCTGAGTCAAAATGTGGTCGAAAAGTTGAAAAGTTTCGGATCTCCCCCTCCCCCTCCCACTTTCAAATCTCTTACTAGCTCTTCTTTCAGTCAGGCCTGATGAAGGGTCTCGGCCCGAAACATCGACTGTACCTCTTCCTAGAGATGCTGCCTGGCCCGCTGCGTTCACCAGCAACTTTTATGTGTTTTACTACTATAAGAAAGCAGCATCCATCATCAAGTGCCCCTCACCATCCAGGCCATGCACTCTCCTTGCTGCTACCATCATGAAGGAGGTACACAAGTTTAGTTCCCACACCACCAGCTTTATGAACAGTTATTACCATTCGGCCATAGGCTTTTGAACCTGTGGATAAGTTCACTCATCTCAACTCTGAACTATTTTCACAACCTGTGGACTGACATTCAAGGATTCTACAACTCATGTTCACGATATTATTTGTTTGCCTATTTATTTTTTATTCGCACAGTTTGTCTTCTTCTGAACATTGGTGGTTAGTTTGGTCTTTGTGTGCATTTTTTCATTGATTCTATTGTACTTCTCCATTCTATTGTAAATGCCTACAAGAAAATGAATCTCAAGGTAGTACAAGGTGACATATGCGTATGTATGTACTTTGATAAGAAAAATTACTTTGAACTTAGAACTGTGGAAAATGTCGTTCAAAGACCAATACTTCAAACCCGTTACCAAGCCTCTGTGAATCATAGATAATATAGTTTTAGCCCTGTAACTTGCACATATTATTACTGCTATCTGGAAATCAGTGTTTCTATTTCCATTGTTCCATTTCATGTGTTGTTTTAATAACAATATTCTTACAGATTTCAAGCAGTAATTCTCATTTTTACTTGCTCTGTTGTCAAATTGTGATACCCAGGGCAGTAAATGATAATCCAAAGTCAGATACTGGAAGAGAGAAATTTTAAAAACACAAGTTTGTTTTCAGTAGCAGAGATTCAGAGATTGTAAGGGAATGATAACCTCCCACTACAATCTCTGCTTCTGAGAAGGAAAAGGGTATATCTTTACAAGAATGAGACTAAATAACTGAAGTAACAGTTGAAGTTGTAGTAGTTGGAATCAAAGTATGCTTCTTTATTGGTATAATGCATTGATAATAACAAGACTGTAGGAAATGTCCAGCAGATTAAATGATACAAACAGAAGAAAAACTGAACTAAAATAATGACAGGCAAAATCAGTCAGTTCTGATGTCAACAGAAAGAAAGAGTGAATGACATAAACTTGTTAAGTTTGATATCAAGTCCAAAAACTGCAACGTTTCTTGGCAGAAGCTGAGGTACTATTTGTCATGTTTTTTGGATGCCTCTTTGTAATAGTGCAGGAGGTCATGGAGTGAGAATGTGATGTTAAATTAAAACGGCAGGCAACTGGAAGCGATCATCCAATCACCTCGATTTCCTCACGAAAGTTTCCACACCTCGTCTCTGACCAGGAGAAGCAGACAGAAGTTGAAGGGGCAGTTGTTCAATGTGAGACAAATTCAGCTGAGTTTGTGAGCACACAAGAGAAAATCTGCAGATGCTGAAAATCTGAGCAACACACACAAAATGCTGAAGGAACTCAGCGGGCCAGACAGCATCTATGGAAAAAGAACAGTCGACGTGTTAGGCTTTTGAGGATGTTGGTGGAGGGGAATTGATTGGGACTTGGTTTCAGGAAGAAATGAGGGATACTCAGACCCACCATATGTGGAATAACAAACATAAATTAAACATACATTTAGAATCAAAATCAGATTTATTATTACTGACATATGATGTGAAATTTTTTCTTTTATGGAAGCAATACAGAGCAAAGAAATAATAGTCTATAAAGTATTAAAATAAACAGTGCAAAAAACAGGAATAACAGGAAAATGTTGCAGTGTTCATGGACCATTCCGAAACCTGATGACAGAGGGGAAGAAGCTATTTCTAATTCATTGAGGTTGTGTACCTCCTCCTTGAGTAGTAGCAAGAAAAGCACATGATTTGAATGGTGATGGTCTCTAATGATAGATGGCACCTTCTTGAAACACCATCTCTTGAAGATGTCCTCAGTGGTGGAAAGGGTTGTGCTAGTGATGAAGCTAGCTGAGTCTATAATCTTCTGCAACCTCTTGCAATCCCTTGAATTGGAGGCCCCATACCAGCCTGTGATGCAACAAGTCAGAATGTTCTCCCGTCTACATCAACAAGAATTTGTACCTGTCTTTGGTGACATAACAAATCTCCTCAAACTCCTACTGAAGCAGTACCACTGATGTGCCGTTTTCATGATTATATCAATGTGTTCGGCCCAGGATGGATCCTTTGAAACGTTGATGCCCAGGGGCTTGAAGCTGCTCATTCTTTCCGCTGCTGACCCCTCAATGAGAACTCCTGTGTGTTCTCCTGCCCTTCATTCCTAAAGTCCACAGCCAGTTCCTTGGTCTTGCTGAGGCTGAGTGCAAGATTATTGCTGTGACACTCCAACCAGCTGATCTATCTCACTCTTATAATTGTGTAATTATACACAATGTTTACAAGAAGAACACAATTAGAATTTAAAATACAAGTCAATTTTAGTGCAAAGTTTTTGAAATGTCCATGGTGTTAATAAACTGTAGTGATTAAGGTTTTTTCCATTTGGTTCAAGAATCAAATGTTTGAAGGGAATTAGCTGTTCCTGAACTTGCTGGCGTGGGGCACCAAGCTTTCACACCTCCAGCTCAGTGATCATCTGATATGTTAATGCCCAGGAATTCCACCACTCTACCCACTATCAATCCCCCAATGTATACTGGGGCATGTTCACCCTCCTTCCTCTTCTTGAAGTCAACAATTATCCCTTTCATTCTTGCTGACATAGGGTGAGAGGTTGTTGTAGCAAAACACAACCAGGTGTCCATTCTTACTACTTGTGACTTGTCCAACCACAGTACTGTCATCAGTGAAGTTAAAGGTGGCATTGGAGCTGTGCTAGGTGGATAATCGCGTGTGCATAGAGAGCGAAGCAGGGGCAAGCACACAACTGTGAGTTACAAAACAGTACCCTGATCAATGCTCTAATGGCACCTAACACATCAGAAAATAACAGCTGGAGTGGGCCACTCAGTACTCAAGCTGCATAGTTATTCAATATGATCATTGCTGATCTATCCCAAGCCTCATCCCCTTTTGTAATAGTTTCTAATTCCCTGATCTTTCAAAAGTGTATCTACCTCCTTAGTGACATCAGCTCCACAAACCTCAAGGGCAGAAAGCTGCAAACATTCACCACTCTGAGCTTCTAGCCCTCTACACTGTTCATTTTCCGGTATATACAAATAACAGGCCCAAGTTCCCCTTTCTACCATTCACATCTCCTGCAGGATTCTACACAATTTATAGCGGCCAATCACAATGAAACTCTCACTTTGCATATTGAGGGAGAGTATGAGCAGCAAATTCCCCATTGCCCAACATTTAAATAGACTTTCAGTAAGATTGTAAAGTGGCCTAGTAAATCTCAGATAAAATTGTACTTAGCCCCTGCCTCTGAGCGCAGCTTGTTCAAGTTAATTTTTACCAATAATCACCTAAATAAATAATGACTTCCTTTCAAACATTTGATTCTTGAACCAATGGCAAAACCTTATTCACTGCAATTTTCATTTGTTTTCGTTTAACAAACCATTAGGCTACAAAAATTGGCATTGATTTTTCACTCACTGCACTGTTTTACGAAGTGAACATTGAAGTGACTAGATAGAGATCTGTTGGTGGATACATTTTAGCCAGCGATCCAATAATCATTATCTAGATGCCCATCTCATTTTTAAGTTGCAGTAATATTACCATCTAGAAAAATCCTAGTCACAGTGTTCAGATGATCACCTATCAGAGAGCACCTTGCTCAAAGTGCTTGGGTCTTCTCTTTTTGACCATCAAATAACATGAGTAGAGGGTCTGATTTTAAATTACTAATTGCTTTATAATTTTCTTATGTACCAAGGTACAGTGATAGCTTTATTTAACATGGCAAACAGATCATTTCAGTGCAACAATGCATTGAGGCACTACTGGAAAAAGAACAGAATGCAGGATACAGAGAAAGTGCAGTGCAGGCAGACAATAAGGAGCAAGGTCATGATGAGCTACATAAAGTGATCAATAGTTCATTCTTATCATACAAGAGGTTTATTCAAGAGATTTATGGCGGTGGGATAGAAGTTCTTCTCGAGCCCGGTGCTGTGTTCTCAAGTTGTTTGTATATTCTGCCTGATGCGATGGGAGAGAAGAGAGAATGATTGGTTTCACTGAGCATCTCATTGGTGAGGGCAGTCCTGTCTGTGCACCAGCTGATCACAGTGAGCAGAATTAATTGCCCCTCGTGTCAATCGACCTCCAACATTGACATGGAAGATCAGTGCCTTTTGATCCCGCAAACATTTTTTAAACACGGAAGGGGGATCATGCATTAATATCCTACCAGAACAATTAAAGGAGGTCCAATATCTGGCAGACTAGATACTGGTTGATTACATCTGGCTTTACAAGCATTGCACACAAATTGTAATGACCTGCAATGTATTGGATAATGTTATCATCTGGAGAGAGCACCACTTGCCACCTGTTATAAAATGGCAAGCTGAAGTGCAGGAACAATAAAGAAAAGGAAAAGAATGGTAGGAACCAACTTAGACTATTTACACTTTATGAACTGTGGAGATTTCATGCATGTGATTACTTTGATCCCCAACTGCTCTCACTTCGCTGTTCAATACCATGCCTTCGGGGAGGCGTCACGTGATGACGTGGGATTGAGACGTGTAAATCCAGCTCTCCCGCAACAAATCAGTAAAGTACCGTTTAAACAAAACAAAGTTAATAAATATTTTCTGAAAACTATTTATAAACTTTGTAAGACTACTTTACGATATGCCTCCTAAACCGCAACAAAAGAAGTCTGCTGTTGCGAAGCAGCCGCGAGAGGGGAAGAAAAAAGGGCCTACTGCAACGATGGAGCCTCGGACTCAGGTTGGATCTCCTTCGGTAGAACAGGGAGCAATGGCGGTGGTAACGGGTTCTTCGAAGAAGGCACTGGAAATGCGCATACGCAAAGAAGAGCGCATGCGCAAATCGACACAACGCAAACTACAAGAACCGACAGCCACTGCAATTGAAAATGACTCAGAGTCAGAATTGGATTCTGCAGAGAACACAGATGAAGAAGAGGAGGAAGAATTGGAAGCGATTGGAAGTAAAGGAGATGATAGAGACATAAGAGAGGCTATATTGCAATTAACGGCTGAACTAAGAAAAGTAAGAGAAGAGCTCAGACATACGAAGATGTGCTATAATAAAGTTATGGAAAGACAGGACAAAATGGATAAGAAGCTTCAAAAGATGAAAAGAGCAATGGGGCATATGAATGATAGAGTGGAAAAAACAGAAAATGATTTGCTTTTCTGGAACTCGGAAAGAAATCGACTCTTGGAGAAAGTGGACATGTTGGAAAATTTCAGTAGACGTAATAATATTAAAATTGTTGGTCTTAAAGAAGGTACGGAGGGAGAAAAAACAATAGAATTTTTTCAAAAATGGATCCTGGATGTTTTGCAAATGGAAGAGAAGGTTCGACCAATTGAAATTGAGCAGGCACATAGAGCTCTAAGACCAAAACCAAAAGATGACCAATATCCACGATCGATTTTAATAAAATTCTTAAGATTTCAAGACAAGGAAAGGATTCTACAGGCAGCTGCTCGAGCTGCCAAGGATAGAAAAGGGCCATTGATAATTAAAGGCAACAAAGTTTTTTTCTACCCTGATATAAGTTATGAACTTTTGAAGAGAAGGAAGAAATTTAATCCAGTGAAAAAAACCCTATGGGATCATGGTTATCAATTTATACTGCGTTATTCTGCAACCTTGAAGATTTTTTTGCCTGGTGGAGAAAAAAGATTTTTTGATGACTACCAGAAAGCAGAGCAGTTTGTGCGAGATTCTCTGAATATTTACCAGATACAAGAACAAATCCAGGGGAGCGAGATAGATTGAAGATGAAAATTGGGTTAAAGAATGGACTTGTTGGATTTTTGAAGCTGGACGAATGTATAAATATATCATTAATTATACGAGGGGGGTAAGAAAGGTAAAAACTGGAGGAATATTAGTTGGGAATAGTAACATTAATTTTGCCTATATATATATAACTTTTTTTTGTTGCGGGGGAGCTGGAAGAAGCACTGATCGATTGCTACGCTAATCATGTGTGCAAGCGTGGCTTTTGCCATGACCCGTGAAATGGAGGGGGGTAGTGTTGTGTATCTTTTCATTCACAACATTAGTGGGGGGGTATTTTGTTTTTTCTTTTTTTGTATTCTTTCTATCTTTTCTTTTCTTTTTGCCTGGAAGGTTGGGAGGGAAACACATAGCAACATGGTGAAGTTTAAAGAGATTCCCCAAGGAACTATGAGAGTTGAGAAGATAAATAATGTTTTAGATTGGAGTAATTTTGTTAAGAATAATGACTAATTTATTGAATTTTTTGAGTTTTAATGTTAATGGGCTTAATGGACCAGTGAAAAGAAAAAGAATCTTAACACATATTAAAAAAATAAAGATAGATTTAGCTTTTTTACAGGAAACGCACCTAACAGAAACAGAACATCAGAAACTAAAGAGAGATTGGGTGGGAAGTGTTGTTGCGGCTTCACTTAATTCAAAAGCGAGGGGAGTAGCAATTTTGATCAATAAAACGTTACCAATTAGAATACAAAATGTAATAACTGATTCTGCGGGGAGATATGTGATTATACATTGTCAACTTTTCTCTGAATTATGGACTTTTATGAATATTTATGCACCAAATGAAAATGATGCAAAATTCATACAAGAAGCTTTTCTGAATTTGGCGGATGCACATGAAAAAATATTAATTGGAGGAGACTTTAATTTTTGCTTAGACCCAGTCTTAGATAGATCAACCAAGGCTGTTATAAAATCGAAGGTAGTAAATTTAACTTTATCATTGATGAAGGATTTAAGTTTGATTGATATATGGAGAAGAATCAATCCTAAAGAAAGAGACTATTCGTTCTACTCCCATAGACATAAAACTTACTCAAGGATAGATTTGTTTCTATTATCAATGCATATTCAACACAGAGTGAAAAATATGGAATATAAAGCAAGAATATTATCAGATCATTCCCCTTTATTAATGACAATAATAATGGCTGATAAGGAAGAAGTGGCTTATAGATGGAGATTTAATTCAACATTATTAAAACGTCAAGATTTCTGTGATTTTATGAAAAAGCAGATTCAATTTTTTTTGGATACAAATTTTCATTCAGTGGATGATAAATTTATATTATGGGATGCGATGAAAGCATATCTTAGGGGCCAGATAATAAGTTATACGTCTAAAATTAAGAAAGAATATATGGCAGAACTAGATCAATTGGAAAAAGAGATTACAAAAATAGAAAAAGAATCTCAAAGATATATGTCAGAAGAAAAACGAAGACAACTTGTTAATAAGAAGTACAATATAATACTCTTCAGACGTATAGAACGGAAAAAGCAATTATAAGAACTAAACAAAGGTATTATGAGTTAGGTGAGAGAGCACATAAAATTCTTGCCTGGCAGTTGAAAACAGAACAAGCTTCCAAAACAATAAATGCAATTAGAACAAGGGCAAATAAAATACCTTATAAACCTCTTGAAATAAATGAAACTTTTAAAAATTTCTATTCTGAATTATATCAATCAGAATCCCAAAATGATGGTAATGAGATAGAAAGGTTTTTATCACAAATTTCTCTTCCAAAATTGAATTTGGAAGAACAGAAGGGATTAGATATGCCTTTTACATTAAAAGAAGTTGAAGAAGCTTTAGGATCACTCCAAAGTAATAAATCTCCAGGAGAAGATGGTTTTCCACCTGAATTTTATAAAAAATTTAAAGATTTATTATTTCCTCTTTTTATGGAACTAATACGTCAAGCAGAAAAAATACATAAACTTCCAGAATCTTTATCAACAGCGATTGCAATAGTATTGCCAAAAAAAGACAGAGACCCTATGAAACCAACATCATATAGGCCTATTTCTTTATTGAATACGGATTATAAAATAATAGCAAAAATTTTATCGAATAGATTATCTAAATATTTACCAAAATTAATACATATGGATCAAACAGGATTTATTAAAAATAGACAATTGGCAGATAATGTAACCCAGCTACTCAGTATAATTCATTTGGCACAAAAAAGGGATGAGAAGAGTATAGTAGTAGCTTTTGGATGCAGAAAAAGCATTTGATAGATTAGAATGGGATTTTTTATTTAAAGTATTAGAAAAATATGGGTTAGGATTAAAACTTTAAATTGGATTAAAACTTTAAATTCTAACCCTAAAGCTAAAGTAGTGACAAATTCTCAAATTTCAACACCATTCCAGTTAAAAAGGTCAACTAGACAAGGTTGTCCATTATCACCTGCTTTATTTGTACTGGCGATAGAGCCATTAGCAGAACTAATCAGAATTGATCCAGATATTATGGGTTTTAGAGTTAATCAGGAGGAATATAAAATTAATCTTTTTGCCGATGATTTGATCTATTTAACAAACCCACAACATTCGTTACATAAACTATCTTCTAGATTGGATGAATATGGGAAGGTATCAGGTTACAAAATAAATTGGGATAAAAGTGAAATTTTACCTCTTACTAAAGGAGACTATAGTCAATGTCGATTAGTAACCCAATTTAGATGGCCGGTAAATGGTATAAAGTATTTCGGTATAAGACTTGATAATGATGTAAAGAATTTATATAAATTTAATTATTTACCACTGTTGAAAAAAATTCAAGAAGATTTTGACAGATGGATGATACTACCAATAACATTAGTAGGTAGAGTCAATGTTGTAAAAATGAATATATTTCCTAGATTACAGTATTTGTTTCAAACATTACCAATACAATTGCCACAGAAATTTTTTCAAGAGTTAAATAAATGTGTGAGAAAATTTCTTTGGAAAGGTAAAATGTCAAGAATATCATTGGAAAAATTGATATGTAAATTTAGGTTAGGAGGGTTAAAACTTCCGAACTTTAAAAACTATTATAAAGCAAATCAACTTAGATTTATTGCATCTTTCTTCGATGATCAAAAACCAGCATGGATTAAAATAGAACTAGATAAGATAGGAGAAAATAGACCTGAAGATTTTATATATAAATGGGAATCTAAATGGATACGGGAAAAGAAAGAATCTCCTATATTAACACATTTGATTGATTTATGGAATAAGATAAATGATGATAATGAAACAGAAATCTCTATTAGCAAGGAGACCTTTGTTTCAAAACAGACTTATTTCTTTTACAATGGACAATCAACTTTTATATAATTGGTACCAAAAAGGGATTAAATTTATAGGAGATTGTTTTGAACGAGGTATATTGATCTCATTTGAACAATTAAAGGATAAATATAAAATATCTAATAATACTTTCTTTTTTTACTTTCAATTAAGGGCTTACTTAAAAGGTAAGCTGGGTCAAACAATGTTTTTGCCAAAACCTAATGAAATTGAAATTTTAATTCAAAAAGGGAAAATTAAAAAAAATATTTCTTGTATGTATAATTTGATTCAAGAACAGACAATTAAACAAGGAACCCATAAGTCAAAGCAAAAATGGGAAACAGATTTGAATACTAATATTGATGAAACAAATTGGTCAAGACTCTGTCTTGACAGTATGACAAATACAATAAATGTTCGACTTAGATTAGTACAATATAATTTTTTACACCAATTATATATTACACCACAAAAAATAAATAGATTAAATTCAAATCTATCTGATAAATGCTTTCGGTGTAATCAAGAAATTGGTACTTTTTTACATTCTACTTGGTCTTGTTTTAAAATTCAACCCTTTTGGATAAATTCAAGAGTCTTATTGGAACAAATTACTGGAACTCAACTTCCACATAACCCTGTATTATTTCTATTAGGTGATATTGAAGGGATAAAACCGAAACTTAAATTGAATAAATATCAGAAAGAATTTATAAAAATTGCATTGGCAGTAGCTAAGAAGACTATAGCAGTTATTTGGAAATCTGATTCGTATTTAAGTATGGATCGTTGGAATAATGAAATGGCTAGTTCTATTCCACTCGAAAAAATTACTTATAATTTGAGAGATAAATATGTAACATTTTTGAATATTTGGCACCCTTATTTACAAAAGATAGGATGGCATATTTAAGTGCTCCGATAAGACCTTGGTCCCTTGGGGAAAGTAACGAATAATTGTACCAAATTTATTTTGAATCCCATGGAGCATGTGGAAACCTTCCAACACCCAGGCGGTTCTTTTCTTTTTTCTCTCTTTCTTTCTTTTTAGGTAGGACTATATATATATGGCGGGGGGAGGGTTAAGGGGAGGAGGGATGGTAGATTTTATCTTTTCATGTATTCTTTTTGAAAACTCAATAAAAATTACATTAAAAAAAAACCATGCCTTCCATCTTTTGTTCACTATTACAACATCTATTTGACACAATTTTCAAATAAAAACAAAAACAGAATCAACATCTCAGTTAATTTCTTGAGTTAATCCAAATTGCATTTTGTACAGGATCAACTATCATATTTGTATATTCTCTTAGTGACTGCCTTTGCTGTGCTTTGCCTGTTTGGTTCTCTGTCATGAGTGTATGCTCATTACAGGCTGTTGCCTTTAGTAGAGCATAACATGGAGAAGCTCTAGGTGGCCCAGCTCTGGAGTGTACCAGCTTGGTATGGACAGTAACGTACTGCCAGACCAGATGAATAAGATGAGGAAAGTGCTAGGGGTGGCAAAATGTTCACGGTCAGTCTGACGTCAGTGATGGGTAAGATACTGAAAGTAGTTCCTGAGAGTAAGGATCTACCACCATTTGGATAGATTAGGTCTGGTTCGAGACAGTCAGAACAGCATTGTGTGTGGGAAATAGTGCCTGTTAGAGATTTTCAAAGAGGTAACAGAGGATCAATGAAGGAAGAGTAATGGACATTGTCTGTAACGACTTTAGCAAGGCCTTAGCAAGGTCCAGAGATTCTGCTAACCTAAAAGGATAGATCATATGAGCTCAGTGGATAGCAAGTTAACTGGATTTATAATTGGCTAACTGGTGTGAAACAGAGTGAGAAGGTAAACAAGTTGGGCCGAACAAACTGGTTAGGTGTTGTGACTCTATGACTAGATGATTTCTTTACCATTCAATCCGCTTAACCTCCTATGTCCATGGATCTGTGATCATGCACTTCAATTCCTTTCATTTACTTCACACATCTTCATATCCTACTGTTTACTATGCACCTGTGTGCCTATTTATTTCACAACCATCTTACCTCATAATCTTCTGCATTGAATTTCATTTACCATTTTTATTCCTAACTTGACTAGTGCATATCTCTCAGCAGTCTACAACATTATCTTTCACTTTCAATGATATAGAAACCATAGAACCATAGAAACTACAGCACAGAAACAGGCCTTTTGGCCCTTCTTGGCTGTGCCGAACCATTTTCTGCCTAGTCCCACTGACCTGCACACGGACAATATCCCTCCATACAACTCCCACCCATGTATCTGTCCAATTTATTCTTAAATGTTAAAAAAGAACCTGCATTTACCACCTCGTCTGGCAGCTCATTCCATACTCCCACAACTCTCTGTATGAAGAAGCCCCCCTTAATGTTCCCTTTAAACTTTTCCCCCCTCACCCTTAACCCATGTCCTCTGTTTTTTTTTCTCCCCTTGCCTCAGTGGAAAAAGCCTGCTTGCATTCACTCTATCTATACCCATCATAATTTTATATACCTCTATCAAATCTCCCCTCATTCTTCTACGCTCCAGGGAATAAAGTCCCAACCTATTCAACCTTTCTCTGTAACTGAGTTTCTCAAGTCCCGGCAACGTCCTTGTAAACCTTCTCTGCACTCTTTCAACCTTATTTATATCCTTCCTGTAATTTGGTGACCAAAACTGAACACAATACTCCAGATTCGGCCTCACCAATGCCTTATACAACCTCATCATAACATTCCAGCTCTTATACTCAATACTTTGATTAATAAAGGCCAATGTACCAAAAGCTCTCTTTACGACCCTATCCACCTGTGACGCCACTTTTAGGGAATTTTGTATCTGTATTCCCAGATCCCTCTGTTCCACTGCACTCCTCAGTGCCTTACCATTAACCCTGTATGTTCTACCTTTGTTTGTCCTTCCAACGTGCAATACCTCACCCTTGTCAATATTAAACTCCATCTGCCATTTTTAGCCCATTTTTCCAGCTGGTCCAAGTCCCTCTGCAGGCTCTGAAAACCTTCCTCACTGTCTACTACACCTCCAATCTTTGTATCATCAGCAGACTTGCTGATCCAATTTACCATATTATCATCCAGATCATTGATATGGATGACAAATAACGATGGACCCAGCACTGATCCCTGTGGCACACCACTAGTCACAGGCCTCCACTCAGAGAAGCAATTCTCTACCACCACTCTCTGGCTTCTTCCATCGAGCCAATGTCTAATCCAATTTACCACCTCTCCATGTATACCTAGCAAATGAATTTTCCTAACTAACCTCCCATGCGGGACCTTGTCAAAGGCCTTACTGAAGCTCATGTAGACAATATCCACTGCCTTCCCTTCATCCACTTTCCTGGTAACCTCCTCGAAAAACTCCAGTAGATTGGTCAAACATGACCTACCATGCACAAAGCCATGTTGACTCTCCCTAATAAGTCCCAGTCTATCCAAATGCTTGTAGATTCTGTCTCTTAGTCCTCCCTCCAAAAACTTACCTACTACCGACGTTAAACTTACTGGCCTATAATTTCCTGGATTACTTTTTGATCCTTTTTTAAACAACGGAACAACATGAGCTACTCTCCAATCCTCCGGCACCTCACCTGTAGACAGCAACATTTTAAATATTTCTGCCAGGGCCCCTGCAATTTCAACACTAGTCTCCTTCAAGGTCCGAGGGAACACCCTGTCAGGTCCCGGGGATTTATCCACTTTAATTTTCCTCAAGACAGCAAGGACCTCCTCCTTTTCGATCTGTACAGTTTCCATGATCTCACTACTTGTTTCCCTCAATTCCATAGACTTCATGCCAGTTTTCCTTAGTAAACACAGACGCAAAAAACCTATTTAAGATCTCCCCCATTTCCTTTGGTTCCGCACATAGCCGACCACTCTGATCTTCAAGAGGACCAATTTTATCCCTTACAATCCTTTTGCTCTTAATATACCTGTAAAAGCTCTTTGGATTATCCTTCACTTTGACTGCCAAGACAACCTCATGTCTTCTTTTAGCCCTCCTGATTTCTTTCTTAACTATTTTCTTGCACTTCTTATACTCCTCAAGCACCTTATTTACTCCCTGCTTCCTATACACGTCATACAACTCCCTCTTCTTCTTTATCAGAGTTGCAATATCCCTTGAGAACCAAGGTTCCTTATTCCCTTTCACCTTGCCTTTAATCCTGACAGGAACATACAAATTCTGCACTCTCAAAATTTCTGCTTTGAAGGCTTCCCACCTACCGATCACATCCATGCCAGAGAACAACCTGTCCCAATCCACGCTTTTTAGATCCTTTCTCATTTCTTCAAATTTGGCCTTCTTCCAGTTAAGAACCTCAACCCTAGGACCAGATCTATCCTTGTCCATGATCAAGTTGAAACTAATGGTGTTATGATCACTAGAACCAAAGTGCTCCCCTACACAGACTTCTGTCACTTGTCCTAATACACAGACTTCTGTCACTTGTCCTAACTTGTTTCCTAACAGGAGATCCAATATTGCATCCCCTCTAGTTGGTACTTCTATATATTGATTTAGAAAACTTTCCTGAACACATTTTACAAACTCTAAGCCATCTAGACCCCTAACAGTATGGGAGACCCAATCAATATATGGAAAATTAAAATCCCCTACCACCACAACTTTATGTTTCCTGCAGTTGCCTGCTATCTCTCTGCAGATTTGCACTTCCAATTCTCTTTGAGTATTGGGTGGTCTGTAATACAATCCCACTAATGTGGCCATACCTTTCCTGTTACTCAGCTCCACCCACAAGGACTCAGTAGATAAGCCCTCTAACCTGTCCTGCCTGAGCACTGCTGTAATATTTTCCCTAACAAGCAATGCCACTCCCCCACCTTTCATTCCTCTGCCTCGATCACATCTGAAACATCGGAACCCTGGAATATTAAGCTTCCAGTCCTGCCCCTCCTGTAGCCAAGTTTCACTAATTGCTACAACGTCATAATTCCACGTGTCAATCCACGCCTTCAACTCATCCGGCTTCCCCGCAATACTCCTAGCATTGAAATATATACACCTCAGAAGATTTTTACCACCATTCACAACCTTTCTATTAGTGGATTTGCTTGAACTTTTAACATCATTTATTTTCACTCCAGCCACACTGTCAGCTCTGGTACTGTGGTTCCCATCCCACTGCAAATCTAGTTTAAAGCCCCCCCCCCAATAACATTAACAAACCTCCCTGAAAGGATATTGGTCCCCCTGTAGTTCAAGTGTAACCCGTCTCTCTTGTACAGGTCCCATCTGCCCCAGAAGAGGTCCCGATTATCCTGAAATCTGAAACCCTGCTCCCTACACCAGTTCCTCAGCCACTTGTTCATCCTCCAGAGCATCCTATTCCTACCCTCACTGGCACGTGGCACAGGTAGCAATCCTGAGATTACCACCCTCGAGGTCCTGCTTTTCAACTTCCTACCAAGCTCTCTATACTCACTCTCCAGGACCTCCTCACTCTTCCTTGCTATGTCATTGGTACCGATGTGCACCACGACATCTGGCTGATCACCCTCCCACTTCAGAATGTCATGCAATCAATCAGAGACATCCTTGATCCTGGCACCTGGGAGGCAACAAACAATCCTGGATTCTCTGTCATGACCACAGAACCTCCTATCTGCACCTCTGACTATCGAGTCCCCTATCACTACCGCTCTCCTCTTTTCTCCTCCTCCCTTCTGCACTGCAGAGCCAGACCCAGTGCCAGAGTTCCGGCTACTGCAGCTAGTTCCAGGTAAGTCATCTCCTCCAACAGTATCCAATGCGGTATACTCGTTGTTGAGGGGAACGGCCACAGGGGAACCCTGCTCTGCCTGCCCTTTCCCCTTCTCTCACCTGACAGTGACCCAATTTCCTGTCCTCTGCTCCTTTGGCGTAACTACCTCCCTGTAGCTATGATCTATAATCTCCTCATTCTCCCGAATGATCCGCAGGTCATCCAGCTCCTGCTCCAGTTCCCTAACGCGGTTTGTCAGGAGCTGCAGCTGGATGCACTTCTTGCAAGTGTCATTGTCAGGGACACCAGAGGTCTCCCTGACTTCCCACATCCTGCAAGAGGAGCATTCCAACATCCTGCCTGGCATTCTCTCTACTCTAAACTATCTGAACAAAAAAAAAGACAAATTTTTGTATTATGTAAATATCTTAATCACAGATTTAAGTCTAAAATATTGGAAAAAATATATATATATTGAAAAGTAAAGGATCTTAAATTGAGTTCTGTCCTCCACTGGAATATTCTTTGATTATTACTCTGTTTTCTATTACAAAGCCAATTTTGGATTCAACTTGCTATTTTCCCTTAGATCCCTGAGGATTTTGCTTTCCCGAACAGTCTACAATTTAGGATCCTATTGAAGCTCTTGCTAAAATTAGTGCAGACTACATCAAGTTTATTAGCTTCATATACTTTCCTGGTTAGCTCTTCAAAACATTCAATCAAATTAGTCACATATAATGTTCTCTGAACAAATCTCTGCAAGCTTTGCATTAAGTTGCACCCTTTTAATGATTTCTCTTCTCCCAGAAAGCTTACCAACAATTTTATTGTCTGACCTGTAATTACTAGTCTAATCTATTTCTCCTGTTTTAAACAATGTTACCTCATTAGTAGTCTTTCACTTCTCCAGTACATGCTTACAGTCACAACAAAATAAAATTTATGATGATCAATGTTTCTGCTATTCCCTCCATGATTCTCTTGCATTCCACCTGGACCTAGCAATCTATCCAATTCCAAAGACAGTAAATACCCACAATGCTTCTTCTCACGGACCTGAAGTTCAGAGGTGAGCTGGACTTGATTGAACTGACAGCAAGGTAGCTTTTGATTGTGACATCACGGCATGTATGTACAACTGCAGTTTATGAGCATCAACAGGAAAAAAAATCTATTGGCTGGAGTCAAATCTTACATAACGATCATTGTGATGAGACTATCATTACAGGAGTTCCCTTGGGCAGTTTCTTAGACCCACACACCTATAGCTACTTCATAGTAACCTTCCTTCCATCCATTATAAAATCCATGTTTTCACAAAATGCCATTGCATCTGCAACTCCTCAGCAAATGAAGCAGCCCATGCTTGCATGCAGCAAAATCTAGACAACATTTAAGTATGGGT
Organism: Mobula birostris; assembly: GCF_030028105.1. NCBI lineage: Eukaryota > Metazoa > Chordata > Chondrichthyes > Myliobatiformes > Myliobatidae > Mobula > Mobula birostris. Next base: position 42,560,277 of record NC_092385.1, read on the forward strand.
TGATAAACCATAAATAACAGTCATGCCACAAAATACAATCTCAAATAAGGGAAATTTTGCCCATTTACTCTTGAAGTTCAGTGACATTACTATCGCCATGCTCTCAATAACAACACCCTGGAGTTACTACTAGCCATATAAATTCTATGGTTAAAGTAGACTGGGTATCCTGTCAACTTGCAAAAGGAATGGAACATTGTGCAAACTCCCCTGGCTTCTGACTTTATGATGGAAGGAAGGTTATTACTGAAGCAGCTGTAGTTGTGCTCTACCTAAGGTTTGCTTCAAGAAATCTCTGGGGTGAGTGATGCACATTCTGATATACCAAATACTTTCCACCATTTAAAAGGCACAAGTCAGGAGCATGATGCAATGTCTCTCCACTTACCTGATAAGAGCAGTTAGGACAACTTCTAAAAAGCTGAACTTTATTTAAAACAGAAAAGTCCACTTGATTAGTATATCTTCTACTACATTCAACATTCATTCATTCATCACCAGCTCTCTGTGGATGCAGTGTGGATCATTGACAAGATGAACTTCAGTTATTTACTGAACCTACTTTGACTATAACTTGCAGACCTTCAGCTTCTGTAACAATGAAGGATCGGAGCAGAAGAAGCATAACAACACTACCATCTATAGATTGTTTATTAAGATATACTGTGTAACAAGCCGACTTGGAAATATATTGTTGTCCATCATTAGGTCTTAGAACTGCTAGCCCAACAATCACCAGAAGGACTGCAGCAGTTAAAGATGGCAGCTCACCAACTTCTTCTCAAGGGGACTTAGGAATGGAAAATAAATGTTTTGCCAGTGATACCCTTTTACTGGAAAATGAATCAATAAATAACTCCTGCCAGCATATCACACCAGTCTATTCAGCATATCAGTATTATCTCCATCTTTTGTGAAGAAAGATCCAAGGCATTCATTAAGAACAGCACACATGTCAATAAGTTCTACATTTTCTTTTGTTAATTTCCATTTCCTTACGTACTTTGTAAAAATACTTTTCTGTTTCCCTGGATTATTATTGTCAATACTTCTAATGTGCACTGTTTGGCCTTCCTAATTTCACTTTTTAAATTTAATTGCTGCACTTTCCATATACCTATTGATAATTCTGCAGCTCCCGAGTTCTCACTACTTGACAAAAAGCTGATTTTCTTTTTTGCGTATTCCGCTAACACCCAGCAGCAGTACCTACAATTAGAAACCTCATTTTGTTTCCTTTTTTTTTGGAACAAAATTGTTCAAAGTGCATATTATTTTCCTGGAATGATACCTACTGTTCTAACAGTGTTTTATCCTCCAGAAGTCATCGGCACCCTATTTTTGTGATCTCAAAATGGTAAATTTACACTTTGCTTAATCTAGAAAATTTACATCTCATTAACTTTTAATTTTATTTTTCCTTACTACTTACATGTCTAACAGGACCATGCTTAATACCATCAAGAGGAATTACCATGTAACCCTTTTCTCATGTCCAATTTCATTCCTCAAAATTAAATCCAAAAATTCTTCCCCCTTTGTTGTACAAGCAACATTATGGCAAAGGAAAAATTCTTTTGAACACATTTTAGAATTCTGCATTTTCAAACTTATCTTTTGAACTGATTCCACTCCAGTTAGATTAGGGTAATTTAAGTATTCTACAAATATGCATCTGTCTATGCATTACAAATATTTATTTTGTATTTGCTCTTCTGTTTCTCTGTCTGTTTGGAAGTCTGTTGAGCATTCTCAACGTGTTGATGGGTTATTTTTTATGTTTCATTTTAACAGATGAACACATTGTTTTGATGCTTTCAGTATGTCTGTCATCATTTCCACCTCAACTAAGGCCCCCAGAGAGTTGTCAAAACTTCCACCTTTCATTCTTTCCCTTGCCATATCTTTCTTCATGATTTCCTTGCTCAACTTAAGTTGTGGAACAAATACTTAAATCCATACCTGGGACAAAACGCTTTTCTCTTAAGAGGAGTAGGTCATTTTGAAGGCGCACAGGCTATTTTACCCACTTTAATGATGATCCCCTACTTAAGATTCTAATCAGTGAATGTCTCTACGGATATAAGGACTGGTTCTGATGCAGGGTCTCAACCGAAAAATTTACCATTGCTTTGCCTCAGCAGATCTTTTAGATGTTTATTTTTTGCAAGAACTCTGCAGACACTGGTTAAAAGCTTCATATGGTGTTTCATGTTCCTAGTTTTGAAGACTACTAAGCCCTTGAAATTAAAGCTTGTTAAATGTCAATCACTTTACCACCTCCAAACCTGACAATTCTGTGCAAACTAATGCATGTCAAAATTGGCAACAAATGACAAATACTTCTGAAGATCAACTTAAGAGTACATTCTCCTTCTCATATTGTTTCCAAGACATATTATTCTTCAACCTATTTAGAAAAGGTCCTTAGGATTTGGGGTCTCATTTCATACTTTTTCCAACCGTCTGTGGTTTGTGCTTTTTTCATCAAACAACCATTATGTATAGACCAATGAGATCCTGGGTGATGTGTAAGCTGAGGAACTTGAAGCTGTTCACCCTCTCAACCCAAGATCCGTAGATATCAATAGAGGTGAGCTTGTCTCTATTCCTCCCGTAGTCCACAACCAGCTCCTTTGTGTTTGCGACTTTGAGAGAGAGGTTGTTTTCTTGACATCACTGTGACAGGGTGATGACTTCTTCTCTGTTGTTATTGTTTGAGGTAAGGCCAATCAATGGAGTATCATCAGCAAATTTAATTAGCAGTTTGGAATTGTGGGTGGTGACACAGGCATGGGTATACAGAGAGTAAAGGATGGGGCTTAGGACACGCCCTGAGGGGCACCTGTGTTGAGCCCACTTTTACCACCTGCCAGCAATCTGACAGGAATGACAGTCATGGTGGCAGGTTACCATGTTCTTCTTAAGCACCAATGACTGAAGACTACTTGAAGCAGCTGTGTACCTCAGACTGCCAAAGTGAGAGGATAAAGATATCTGTATACACCTGAGCTAGTTAATCAGCACAGGCCTTTAATACCAGGTACCCCCACTGGGTTGGATCCTTTCCATGGGTTCACTCTCATGAAGGATGCTCTTCCATCAGCATGAACTCACTGTGTCAACAGGGGCTGTGGGAGTTCATGAAGGTAGTTCTATGTTTTGATTGTCAAATAAAAGACATTGAGCTTCACCTCCCAAAATATTATTTTTATATCTGAGTTTAGCTAAAGAGAACAATGTTTTCAACAGGCAATAGACAATAGGTGCAGGAGTAGGCCATTTGGCCCTTCGAGCCAGCACCGCCATTCACTGTGATCATGGCTGATCATCCACAATAGGTATCCAGTTCCTGCCTTATCCCCATAACCTTTGATTCTGCTATCTTTAAGAGCTCTATCCATCTCTTTCTTGAAAGCATCCAGAGACTTGGCCTCCACAGCCTTATGGGGCAGAGCATTCCATATATCCACCACTCTCTCGGTGAAAAAGTTTTTCCTCAACTCCGTTCTAAATGGCCTACCTCTTATTCTTAAACTATGGCCTCTGGTTCTGGACTCACCCATCAGTGGCAACATGCTTCTTGCCTCCAGCGTGTCCAATCCCTTAATAATCTTATATGTTTCAATAAGATCCCCTTTCAGCCTTCTAAATTCCAGAGTATACAAGCCCAGTCGCTCCAACCTTTCAACATATGACAGTCCCGCCATCCCGAGAATTAACCTTGTGAACCTACGCTGCACTCACTCAATAGTAAGAATGTTCTTCCTCAAATTTGGAGACCAAAACTGCACACAGTACTCCAGGTGTGGTCTCACCAGGGCCCTGTACAGCTGCAGAAGGACCTCTTTGCTCTTATACTCAATTCCCCTTGTTATGAAGGCCAGCATGCCATTAGATTTCTTCACTGCCTGTTGTACTTGCATGCTTGCTTTCAGTGACTGATGTACAAGAACATCTAGATCTCGTTGTACTTCCCCTTTTCCTAACTTGACTCCATTTAGATAATAATCTGCCTTCTTGTTCTTACCACCAAAGTGGATAACCTCACATTTATCCACATTAAACTGCATCTGCCATGCATCTGCCCACTCACCCAGCCTGGCCAAGTCACCCTGCATTCTCATAACATCCTCCTCACATTTCACACTGCCACCCAGCTTTGTGTCATCAGCAAATTTGCTAATGTTACTTTTAATTCCCACAGCTAAATCATTAATATATTTTGTAAACAGTTGCGGTCCCAGCACTGAACCCTGTGGTAACCCACTGGTCACCGCCTGCCATTCCGAAAGGGACCCATTAATCGCTGCTCTTTGTTTTCTGTCAGCCAGCCAATTTTCAATCCATGTCAGTACTCTGCCCCCAATACCATGTGCCCTAATTTTGCCCACTTATCTCCTATGTGGGGCTTTATCAAAGGCTTTCTGAAAGTCCAAGTACACTACATCCACTGGCTCTCCCTTGTCCATTTTCATAGTTACATCCTCAAAAAATCCCATAAGATTAGTCAAGAACGATTTCCCCTTCGTAAATCCATGCTGACTCGGACCAATCCTGTTACTGCTATCCAGATGTGTCATAATTTCATCTTTTATAATTGACTCCAGCATCTTTCCCACCACTGACGTCAGGCTAACTGGTCTAAAATTCCCTGTTTTCTATCTTCCTCCCTTCTTGAAGAGAGGGACAACATTAGCCACCCTCCAATCCACAGAAACTGACCCTGAATCTATAGAACATTGGAAAATGATTATCAATGCATCCACGATTTCTAAAGCCAACTCCTTAAGTACCCTGGGATGCAGACCATCAGGTCCGGGGGAATTATCAGCCTTCAGACCCAACAGTCTATCCAACACCATTTCCTGCCTAATATAAATTTCCTTCAGTTCATCCATTACCCTAGGTTCTTTGCCCACTATTACATCTGGGAGATTGTTTGTGTCTTCTCTAGTGAAGACAGATCCAAAGTACCTGTTCAACTCGTCTGCCATTTCCTTGTTCCCCATAAGAAATTCACCCGTTTCTGTCTTCAAGGGCCCAACTTTGGTCTTAACTATTTTCTTTCCTTTTCACATACCTAAAGAAGCTTTTACTATCCTCCTTTATATTCTTGGCTAATTTACCATCGTACGTCATTTTTTCCCTGTGTATTGCCTTTTTAATTACTTTCTGTTGCTCTTTAAAAGTTTCCCAATCCTCTGGCTTCCCACTCGTCTTTGCTATGTTATACTTCTCTTGTATTTTTATACTGGCCATTACTTCCCTTGTCAGCCACGGCCTCCCCTTACTTCCCTTAGGATCTTTCTTCCTCTTTGGAATGAACTGATCCTGCACCTTCCACATTATTCCCTGAAACACTTGCCATTGCTGTTCCACTGTCATCCCTGCTAGGGTATTGTTCCATTGAACTTTGGCCAGCTCCTCCCTCATAGCTCCATAGTTCTCTTTGTTCAACTGTAATACTGACACTTCCCAGTTTCCCTTCTCCCTCTCAAATTGTAGATTAAAACTTATCATATTATGGTCACTACCTCCTAATGGCTCCTTTACCTTGAGGTCCCTGATCATATGGTTCATTGCACAACACTAAATCCAAAATTGCCTTCTCTCTGGTAGGCTCCAGTACAAGCTGTTCTAAGAATCCATCTCAGAGGGACTCCACAAACTCCCTTTCTTGGGGTCCAGTACCAACCTGTTTCCTCCAGCCTACCTGCATGTTGAAGTCCCCCATAACAACTGTAGCATTACCTTTGCGACATGCCAATTTCAGCTCTTGATTCAACTTACACCCTATGTCCAGACTACTGTTTGGGGGCCTGTAGATAACCCTCACTAGGGTCTTTCTACCCTTAGAATTTCTCAGTGCTATCCATACTGACTCTACGTCTCCTGATTCTATGTCCCCCCCCCTTGCAAGGGACTGAATATCATTCCTCACCATCAGAGCCACCCCACCCCCTCTTCCCATCAGTCTGTCCTTTCAATAGGACGTATACCCTTAAATATTAATTTCCCAGGCCCTGTCCGCTTTTTAAAAGATACTTGGATCAAATCTTCAATACTTGGATCAAATATTAACTTTGTAGAAAAAAGACACGCTTATAGTTTAGAGATAATTCTGCTTTTATTGGTTATATTAAATAATCAATGTTAGTATTGACAGTTCAGCAAAATTATAAATTTGTGATTTTACAGAATCTGGGTCACGCAATTTCTCCAAAAAAGTCTAAAAGAATATTGAGCACTTGAAAATTAGTTTGATATGCAGTTAAGCAATTTTGCGCACACTTCTTGCTATTTTAGAGGTTAGACAAAAATTTATCTCCTCTTCTTCTGGCAGAATGTTCGTTCCACTTTAAGGTCCAAAATATTCAGAATTACTCTGCCTCCAGCGATGTTGTCCAAACAGCAAAGTTCCTCCAGCACGTTTTTTTTTTGGCTCTAGATTCTAGCATCTGCCTTTTTGTGTCTCAGAGTATCATTCTACCCTGCACTATTATTCTGCTGCAAAGTTCCTCAAAACAACATCACAGGTGTATAACAACCAAGCTCCCCTTGCACTGAAATTTGTCAGCTCACTAGTCCAGAATTTGACAGATTACTGAGAAAACATAGATGTTATGGACTTATCTCCTTTTTAAAGAATCTTTTAAAAAGACCCAATGTACTGTGAAGGGTATTCATTGTCCTGGGCAGCAGATCTTATGTTTGCTAATCTCACCTTCTAAACACAGCAGCTGCCATGATTAAGATCAAACAGATATATGTAAACTTCCAACTAATTTGTTTAGTTTCTCGTCATAAATAGAAGTAAATCTTCAGTTCTTAAAATGTAAATAGAAAACAGAAATCGGCTTCAAGTTAAAACACAACTTTGAAAAGAAGCGCAATTTATAGCACACAAACACTGTGAGAATTAAATTCTTTGCTCATTGCGGCTGCTGATCAGCATTGCAGTACAAGACAATGAGTTATTTAATTTGGGTTGTTTCAAAATAGACAGTGCTGACTAATTTGCTTAGTTCAAGGAAGTTTGAAGATCATATTGAAGCAAATTATCTAGCAAATCAGATGACTGATATGTTTATAGTTGCGAGTTTCATGTACCCAAGGAAGTAAGCTTTATAGCATTACTTGTGAGATGTGAACATTAATCTGAGATCTATGTCTCCAAGATGCTTTTAGACCTTTTATGTTACAAGTGTATCTGAGGCAATATCATATGCATATGAAGTCATTGGAGTGGTAGAAAAAAGGGTATAAATGTAGAGAGCAGTTTAGGCTTATTAGGAATAGAGTAAGGAACATCAAACAGAAACGAGGAAGAAACACGGTGTGAACTAAAATCCATTCTTCTTGTTTCAGTTGCTACATCAGACAATTTGTTTGTCTGCAACTTGTTGATATGTCATTACTTTATAGGAATTGTACAGGTGTTTTGGAAATACTTTGAGTTTAAGAAATCCTATGTGAGTTTTAAATGTGTTTTAGAATCTTTGGATTTAAACCTGCTTCACTGAAAATAAATGAGCTGTGGTTTAAGCTACTTTGTTAGATGGAAGTATCTTTTCCTTGGTAGAGAAAGGGGACCCACTGCTCAATAAGTGGGTACTGGAAGCTAAATTCACCACGGAGAATAAACAGGGATGTAAATAGTCTTTGAAGATTAGGTTGTTACAGTATTATCTCCCTTTACTGAGAGAACTCTTGGCTATTTATATCCAATAGGGCTTAAGGTCTCCATTTGATTTTTATAATTCTGCGGTCAACAAATGCAATACCATCTCTGTGCAAACAGAATTCTTTGTCCTCACTGAGATTTGCAAGCACCTGCAACCTCAAACATAGCGTCACACGGATTATTTAATTTCTTGCTTATGGAGCTCAGAGTCATGGTCACATTGAACTTCTTAATACTGGAACTACTCAGCGTTTCAACTACATCTCACAATTACTGTTTCCATCTGGAAAATTGCCCAAACTCAGTCAAGAGATTTCATCAATTTTACTTTCAGTCCACAAGAAGAATGAGCAAAGATATTTACTTGCATTATCCCTTCCCTTCATAACATCATAACCCTCAGATATTTTCCTGGTTGGTCAAAATGCCCTCTTCCTGCCATCCCTCACTCAAACAACATGTCTCTTGTGGGCATAATTCCTCACCAACCTGCCAAGATTCCTTTAACTCTGGTGCAATACTCTCCATGCTCCTTTCATGACTGCAACACCTATTCATTCAGTAACAGCACTCCCCTGGAGCTGGAAGAGTTTTGCTTGTTTTGTGGGATATCCCTTTAAGAGTTGGCTGAATACTTTCATCTATTAAGCTCTGTGCTGACAATTGCAAGGCCTTGTGACAGATTATTTAGGATAAAATGCTGAAATGAACAATGCCTATATCAGCATGACATTTTGCTTGGACATCCAGCCAAATGTTAGATAAACCTTGCAACAACATGTCTGGTTAATTATGCATCTTCATGAACAACCTTTAGAATGACCAGTAGTATTATTTAATTGCCAAAAAAAAAAAGATGTGGACTGATTCTATGTCCCGGCTTGCTTCCTCACGTAGCTGATAATGTGAGAATAGTCAAAATATGTGAAATGAAATTCAAAGTTTTCAATTCGTGCCCTCTTCACTTGAATCATGAAATTTCTAGCAACACAAGTTTTTGGATTTGGCAGAAACACATTTGGATCTAAAGATTGTTTATCAGGTGGGTTTGCCAAATATGGGTCAGAATGCTGCAACTCATTAACAATGCACTTAAAAGACAAAGTGCAGCCTGATAATTACTGTCTACAACCTGTTCCTCCTGAGAGGACAATTGATTGGAGGGATAACAGAAAAAAACACTGTAAGACATAGGAACAGAATTAGATCATTCATCCTGTCGGGTGTGCTGATTAATTATCCCACTCATCCTCATTCATTTCCCTTATTCCCATAACCTTTGCCGCCCAACTAATCAAGAGACTATCAACATCCATTTCAAACATACTCAATGACTTGGCCTCTGCAGCTATCTGTGGCAATAAATTCTACATAGTCACCACTATCTGGGAAAAGAAATTCCTCTTCACCTCCATTCTAAAGGGATGTTCCACTATTTTGAGGCTGTGACCTTAGGTCCACGATACCCCCTTTATTGGAAACATCCTTTCAATATCCACTCTATCTGTGCCTTTCAGTATTGGATAGGTTTCAATGAGAGCCCCTCCCCCATTCTTCTAAACTTCAGTGAGTACAAGTCCAGATCCATCAAACACTCCTCATACGTTAACCCTTTCAGTCCTGGAATCATTCTCATGAACCTCCTCTGGACCCTCTCCAATGCTAGCACATAATTTCTGAGAGAGACCTAAAACTGCTCACAATGCTCCAAGTGTGGTCTGACCAATGCCTTACGAAGCGTCAGCTTTACACTCTTTCTTTTGTATTTTAGTCTTCTCTAAATACAAACGTTTGTAAATGCCAACATTCCAATTGCTTTCCCTACCACAGGTTCAACCTGCAAGTTAACCTGTAGGGAATCCTGCACAAGAACTTTCAAGTCCCTTTGCACTCTGATTTCTGAGTCTTCTCCCCATTTAGCAAATAGACTATGCCTTTATTCCTTCTACCAAAGTGCATGACCTCCATAAACTATCTCCTATCTGCCACTTCCTTGTCATTATCCCAATCTGTCTAAGTCCTTCTGAAGACTACTGCTATCTGAACTCCACCTATCTTCATATAATCTGTAAACTTGGCCACAAAGCCATCAATTGCGTCATCCAAATAATTGACTTATAATGTCAATAAAAGCAGTCCCAACACCAACCCCTGCAGAACATCAAGCAACACACATAAAAATTGCTGGTGAATGCAGCAGGTCAGGCAGCATCTATAGGAAGAGGTACAGTCAACGTTTCAGGCCGAGATCCTTCGTCAGAACTAACTGAAAGAAGAGATAGTAAGAAACTTGAAAGTGTCCCCCTACCACTCCCACATTCAAATCTCTTACTATCTTTTCTTTCAGTTAGTCCTGGCGAAGGGTCCCGGCCCAAAACATCGACTGTACCTCTTCCTATAGATGCTGCCTGGCCTGCTGCATTCACCAGCAATTTTTATGTGATGCTTGAAATTCCAGCATCTGCAGATTTCCTCTTCCCTGCAGGACATCATTCATCGCTGGCCACCAACCAGAAAAGGGCCCTTCTTTTTCCACTCTTTGGTTCCTGCCAGCCAGCCAATTTTCTATCTGTGCTAATATCTTTCCTGTAATACCACAGGCTTTTTTCTTGTTTATCAGCCTCATGTGCAGCATTAGTGCTGTAGTGCTCTATGATTTGTCAAGTAAAATAACATTTAACTCAGCTATAGTTACTGACTCATTTTTATCTGCCTGTTATTTCCTCGAAGTATTCCTAAAGGTTTGTTGGACATGACTTCCCTTCAAGGAAACCCTGCTGACCTTGGCCCATTTAACATGTGCCTCCAAGTACCTCAAAATGTCATCCTTAATAAAGGATCACTGAAATGCTGAGGTCAAGCTAATAGGCCTATAATTTCCTTTCTTTTGCTTCCCTCCATTTTTAAAGAGTGGAGTGACATTTGCAATTTTCCAGACCTCCGAAACCATTCAAATTCAAGTTTTATTATCATTCAGCCATACAGAAATATAGCCAAATGAAACATTCTGGGGCCAAGGTGTAAAACACATTACCAACAGCATACAGCACATTGCACTTAGCACATAGCAAAAATAGCACATACAGTTATGATTTCAGAGAAGCATACACTCACAAAAAAAAATAATGTAACTCAAATCCCTGAGTGGCATCACAATTGATTGTCCTGGTCCAGCTTGTTCCTCCATGAATGAGCACTGGAGGGCAGCACTGAGCGAACACCAGAAGTCAGCTGCAAGTGAGCACTGGAGGGCAGCACCAACAGGAGTGGACAGCCCCCAATCCAGTACAGATTCCAGCACACCCAACAGAAGCCCCTGCTCTTTCCCACACCATCACACCATCTCCTCCCCAGGGTGACCGCAACAATTAACCCTGTGGCTTAGGCCTAAGCTTCACCACAACCAAGGCAATGCAGCTCCCCTGCCATCTGTCTGGTCAATGGACCAGTGAACCGGCCTTGCAGTTGCTACTTTACCAATATCCAACAGGGTCTTGTGATCACAATAAAGACATCCAAGACAGTCACTCACTTTGTTTGTTGGATCACCTGGACCTCTTGGTATGCAACAAGTCCAGGCGACAACACAACAATGTTATGTAATCTCCATCTCCATGGCTATCAAGCCACTCACTGATGGGATAGGCTGACAACACTTTATGTTCTTATGTTTTGTGTTCGGTGACTTGCAATCATAAAAAAGGCATACAAGAAGAACAAATGCCTACCTGATTGGACCTGGAGTGGCCACTGTGTCCAAGTGCATAGCCATCTTACTGGAAAAATCCAGAAGCTAACAATTCTTGAAAAATCATTACTAATGCTCCACAATTGGAGCTACCTCTTTCAGAACCCTGAGATGTAGTCCATCTGGTACAGGTAAGTTATCTACTTCAGACCTTTCAGCTTCCCAAGTGCCCTGCCCTTAGTAATATCAATTGCACTCACTTCTGTCCCCTGATAATCTCCTGAATTTCTAGCATACTGCTGGAGTCTTCCAAAGGGAAGACTGATGCAAAATACTTAATACTATTTCTCTGTCATCCATTACTACCGCTGCAGTGTCATTATCCAGTGTCTGACATCTCGTCTCTCTTTTACTTTTTACATATCTGAAAAACATTTTTATCCTCTTTTATATTATTGCCTGGCTTACCTTCATTTTTTAGCTTTTTTAGTTGTGTTCTGTTGGTTTTTAAAATACTTCCCAATCCTCTAACTTCCCACTAATTTTTCTGATCTGTCGTATGCCCTCTTTCAAATGACCAAATTGTAATGCTGAATTCTGCATCAATCCTCCTCTGAGCACTAAAGGTTTTCTTGGGTTGGAAGAATTCTAATTTATACTCCTCTAAAAAGATGTGGAAGCAGCTCTTTTGTTGTATTATTCCTATGCATTATAGGGTAGTTTCTTGCTTTAAAATAGAGTGGATTTGTATCTGAGGATAATTGAAGCTCCGTTTCACAATCACCATGCTGAAAAGATGTAATAAAGGCACTGTCAGAGAAAGTATTGAGCATATCCCTGCAAAGAGGAGCTTCTATAAAAACATGTTCCAAGGACAGTGTAGAAGTTCTGCAGCAGAAGCGTGGATTATCATTCCAATGGCTACATAAAGTGTATCTGAAAATGTACACCGAATTGCAATCTGAATAAGGGCCAGACAAAATATCCAGGTCTACATCCAAGTCCTGGTAACGATGATGCTAGCATTTTCAGGTTAACTATCTATTGGTAAAATTTCCAAGTGATCTGTGCTATCCCAGACCCAAAAGAGAAAGAACCATTCCTTTGATCCTTACTTGTTCTATGAGCATCTCTACAATCATGTTGTTTACACAAAAGAATGAAAACTATGACTTTTTGATATAACATTTCCTGCAGAAAAGGAGGATGCATCTTGGAATTGAGCTTGAAACACTATTTGTGTGAAAGTATGTTGCTCTTTTCCATGCTGTCCTGTGTTGAAACTCCAGGGACTAAAACTAGTGATGGAGTGAAGTAACTGGCAATAATTTCATTGACACTATTAATAATTCCATTGCATGCAATGAGCTTGATTGATAGAAAGTAAAAAAATCTGTATTATAAGATCTCAGTAGGGGAAAAAAGACTAACAGATGTAGAATCAGATCAAAGGATAGGTACGGCGTTTTGTTTGGACTGCAAAGAATGGTTTATTAAAACACATTGTAAGTAAACATAGAATCAACTACCAGAACAGAAGAACTCACATATAAGGATAAACCTTTAGTGGCTGTATAAATGATGGATGTTTTGGCTGAAAATAACATACGATTTCTATTGATGATTTAACAGCAAAAGCATCAGTAAAACTGAGATCTTCAAAATTAACCTGATGATCTCCTGAGTATTTTAAATATTTTATAATGTATCTTTGTCTTGGTTTCATTCCCCTCCTCACAACAAGATGCTGTTATCAGAGGCGAGACTGCATTGCAGAATGGTTTTACAAATCTGGACAGTAAATTTAATTAGTTTGGTCAATGTAATTTCATTTACTATGAAAAAAAAACAAGTCAACATACTTCACCTGTGCTATTTACAAGTAATACATATACACAGTTAAAAGTCCCAGTCCATCCTTGACTCGAGAAGCAGCACACTCAAAGTATTTTAAATGTACTCTATTTCCTTTCTGACACTGGTCCATTTCCAAAATCTGCCTCCCCTTTCTTAATCTCTCTGTCTCTACCTCTGGAAACAGCTTATCTACTGATGTCTATTATAAACTCATTGATTTTCACAGCCACCTAGATTATATATCGTCCCAACCTGTTACTTGTAAAAATGCCATTCCCTTCTCTTAATTCTTCCATCTCCACCGCTTCTGCTCTCAGGATGAGGCTTTTCATTCTAGAATAAAGGGGTTTCACTTCCTTCATTATGAATTTTGCCTGCAACCACATCTCTTCCGTTTCACACATGTCTGCTCTTACTCCATTCTCATGCCACCCTACAGTGATAGGGTTTCTCTTGTCCTCATCTGCCATTCCACATCCAGCACATAATTCTCCATAACTTCCGCCACCTCTAAGGGGATCCCACCACCAAGCACATCTTCCTCTCCTCCCCCGACATTCTTCTTTCTGCAGGGATTGCTCCCTACACGATTCCCTTGTCCTTTCGTCCCTTCCCACTGATCTCCCTCCTGGCATATATCCTTTGCAAGCAGAACAAGAGCTACATCTGCCCCCACACCTCCTCCTTCACTACCATTCAGGGCCCCAAACAGTCCTTCCAGGTGCAACACTTCATCTGTGAGTCTGTTGGGATCATCTACTGTATCCGGTGCTCCTGGTGCGGCCTCCTGTACATCGATGAGACCTGACGCAGATTGAGAGAGCACTTCGCCAAGCACCTATGCCCCATCTGCCAGAAAAAGCAGGCTCTCCCAGTGGCCATTCATTTTAATTCCACTTCCCATCCTCATTCCAACATGTCAGTGCATGGCCTCCTCTACTGTTGCAATGAGGCCACATTCAGGTTGGAGGAGAAAGACCTTATATTCCACTTGGTTTAAATAATTCACACTTGTTATGTTGTGCTCCTAGCCAATAATCTTCTAATCTTTTTAACACTGTCTTGAGATTTTGGAGATGTTCCTTGCCATCCTTACCACCAAAAATAATGTCATCCCAGGTAACAACGTGTACCTGGACAGCCTTGAAGCAAAGTGCAGGTGCAGATGTGACTCCAAAAATAAGCCTACTATAGCGATAAAGCCCTCTGTGAGTGTTTATGGTGAGAAACAATTTAGACTCTTTTTCTGTGGATGCAGGAAAGAAACTCGGATAGTAGTTCACCTCCCAGGTGCCAGGGTCTGGGATGTTTCAGATCACGTCCAAGACATCCTGTGGTGGGAGGGAGAACAGCCAGAAGTCGTGTACATATTGGTACCAATGACATAGGTAGGAAAAGGGAAGAGGTCCTGAAAAAAGACTGCAGGGAGTTAGGAAGGAAGTTGAGAAGCAGGATTGCAAAGGTGGTAATCTCAGGATTACTGCCTGTGCCACGTGACAATGAGAATAGGAATAGAGTGAGGTGAAGGATAAGTGCATGGCTGAGGGATTCGAGCCAGGGGACAGGGATTCAGATTTCTGGATCATTGGGACCCCTTTTGGTGCAGGTGTGACCTGTACTAAAAGGACAGGTTGCACTTGAATCCCAGGGGGACCAATACCCTAGCGGGCAGGTTTGCTAGGGCTACTGGGCAGAGTTTAAATGAGAATTTTTGGGGGGTGGGAACCGAACTGGGGAAGAGGAGGCTGGCTCGCAAATAGAGAAAGCTTGTAGACAGTGTGAGAGGGAGGATAGGCAGGTGATAGAGGAGGGACGCACTCAGATCGAAGGATTGAAATGTGTCTATTTTAACACAAGGAGTGTTGTGAACAAAGCAGATGAGCTTAGAGCGTGGATCAGTACTTGGAAATATGGTGTGGTAGCCATTACAGAGACTTGGATAGCTCAGGGACTGGAATGGTTACTTCAAGTGCCCGGTTTTATATGTTTCAGAAAGGACAGGGAAAGAGGCAAAAGAGGTGGGGGCATGGTACTGTTGATCAGAGATAGTGTCACAGCTGCAGAAAAGGTGGACGCCATGGAGGGATTGTCTATGGAGTCTCTGTGGGCGGAGGTTAGGAACGGGAAGGGGTCAATAACTTTACTGGTTGTTTTTTATAAGCCACCCAATAGTAACAGGGATATCGAAGAGCAGATAGGGAAGCAGATCCTGAAAAGGTGTAATAATAACAGAGTTGTCATGATGGGAGATTTTAATTTCCCAAATATCGATTGGCACCTCCCTACAGCAAGAGGTTTAGATGGGCTGGAGTTTGTTAGGTTTGTTCACGAAGGTTTCTTGACACAATATGTAGATGAGCCCACAAGACGAGGGACTGTACTTGATTTGGTATTGGGAAATGAACCTGGTCAGGTGTCAGATCTCTCAGTGGGAGAGTATTTTGGAGATAGTGATCATAATTCAATCTCCTTTACAATACCATTGGTGAGAGATAAAAACTGACAAGTTAGAAAAGCGTTTAATTGGATTAAGGGGAATTATGAGGCTATCAAGCAGGAAATTGGAAGCTTAAATTGGAAATAGATGTTCTCAGGGATAAGTACATAAGAAATATGGCAAATGTTCAGGGATATTTGTGTGGAGTTCTGCATAGGTACGTTCCAATGAGACAGGGAAGTACTGGGAGGGTACAGGAACTGTGGTATATAAAGGCTATAATAAATCTAGTTGAAAGAAAAGCTTACAAAAGGTTCAGGGAGCTAGGTAATTTTAGAGATCTAGAAGATTATAACGCTAATAGGAAGGAGTTTAAGAAGGAAATTAGAGAGCCAGAAGAGACCATAAGAAGGCCTTGGCAGGCAGGATTAAGGAAAACCCCGAGGCATTCTACAAGTATGTGAAAAGCAAGAGGATCAGACGTGAAAGGATAGGACCTATCAAGTGAGACAATGGGAAAGTGTGTATGGAACCGGAGGAAATAGCAGAGGTACTTAATGAATACTTTACTTCAGTATTCACTATGGAATAGGATCTTAGTGATTATAGTGATGACTTGCAGCAGACTGAAAAGCTTGAGCATGTAGATATTAAGAAAGAGGATGTGCTGGAGCTTTTGGAAAGCATCAAGTTGGATAAGTCGCCGGGTCCAGATGAGATGTACCCCAGGCTACTGTGGGAGGTGAGGGAGGAGATTGCTGAGCCTCTGGCAATGATCTTTGCATCATCAATGAGGATGGGAGAGGTTCTGGAGGATTGGAGGGTTGCTGATGTTGTTCATTTATTCAAAAAAGGGAAGTAGTGATAGCCCAGGAAATTATAGACCAGTGAGTCTTACCTCAGTGGTCGGTAAATTGATGGAGAAGATCCTGAGAGGCAGGATTTATGAACATTTGGAGAGGCATAATAGGATTAGGAATAGTCAGCATGGCTTTGTCAAGGGCAGGTCATGCTTTACGTGCCTGATTGAGCTTTTTGAGGAAGTGACTAAACACATTGATGAAGGAAGAGCAGTAGATGTAGTGTATATGGATTTCAATAAGGCATTTGATAAGGTACCCCATGCCAAGCTTATTGAGAAAATAAGGAGGCGTGGGATCCAAGGGGATATTGCTTTGTGGATCCAGAACTGGCTTGCCCAAAGAAGGCAAAGAGTGGTTGTAGATTGGTCATATTCTGCATAGAGGTCAGTCACCAGTGGAGTGCCTCAGGGATCTGTTCTGGGACCCTTACTCTTCGTGATTTTTATAAATGACCTGAATGAGGAAGTGGAGGGATGTGTTAGTAAGTTTGCTGATGCCACAAAAGTTGGAGGTGTGGATAGTGTGGAGGGCTGTCAGAGGTTACAGCAGGACACTGATAGGATGCAAAACTGGGCTGAGAAGTGGCAGATGGAGTTCCACCCAGATAAGTGTGAAGTAGTTCATTTTTGTAGGTCAAATATGATGGCAGAATATAGTATTAATGGTAAGACTCTTGGCAGTGTGGAGGATCAGAGGGATCTTGGAGTCCAAGTCCATAGGACGCTCAAAGCAGCTGCACAGGTTGACTCTGTGGTTAAGAAAGCGTACGGTGTATTGGTCTTCATCAATCATGGAATTGAATTTAGGAGCCGAGAGGTAATTTTGCAGCTATATAGGACCCTGGTCAGACCCCACTTGGAGCACTGTGCTCAGTTCTGGTCGGCTCACTACAGGAAGGATGTGGAAGCCATAAGAAAGGATGCAAGGGAGATTTACAAGGATGTTGCCTGGATTGGGGAGCATGCCCTATGAGAATAGGTTGAGTGAACTCGGCCTTTTCTCCTTGGAGCGACAGAGGATGAGAGGTGACCTGATAGAGGTGTATAAGATGATGAGAGGCATTGATCGTATGGATAGTCAGAGGCTTGTTCCCAGGACTGAAATGGTTGCCACAGGAGGACACAGGTTTAAGGTGCTGGGGAGTAGGTACAGAGGAGCTGTCAGGGGTAAGTTATTTACTCAGAGAGTCGTGAGTGCATGGAATGGACTGCCGGCAACAGTGGTGGAGGCGGATATGATAGGGTCTTTTAAGAGGCTTTTAGATAGGTACATGGAGATTAGGAAAATAGAGGGCTATATGTAATCCTAGTAATTTCTAAGGTAGGGACATGTTTGGTATAACTTTGCGGGCCAAAGGGCCTGTATTGTGCTGTAGGTTTTCTATGTTTCTATATTTCTTTTGGCTTCAGCTATATTCACATTTCGGATGGATTACCTTCCAGAAAGGTTTGCAAATATATCCTCCATCCTGTGCTGAGGTTATTGATGCACATTCAATATTGGGTCATTGGTGACATTAAAATCATCACAGGCCCATTCTTCTTGGTCACTGGGACCACTGGTGTTGTCTATGGCTCCACCCAACCTTGGAAAGAATTCCTTCAGCCTCCATGCGATCTAGTTTAATGGCTAGTTCATCACAAATGGTAGAAGGAACCAAGCTGGCTTTGTAAAACTTGGGTGTGGTATTTTTATTTCACCCTATTATTCCGTTGATATGGTTGAGTTTCCAGTTCCGTCCTTGAACACACCTGTAGCATCATTCAGTACCTTTTTAACTTCACTTTCTGTTGACTCTGTTGCATGGAATGTGACATGGAAATGGTGGATCAATCTCCAATCAAGTTATAGCTGTCTCAGCCAATCACATCCCTACAATACTAGCCCTCCTACCAGTTACACATCCAGTGTGGCTTGTTGGTTGTTGTATTTCACTATTACAAATATCATTCCCACAGGAGTTATCTTTACTTCTGTATAAATTCTTAGTTGGATATCTGCAGGCTTCAGTCCAGTATCTTTAAAATGCCAATCAAACTTATTTTGTGGAATGACTGAAACAGCTGAGCCAGCGTCTAATTAATTTGCTTGTCTACTGTTCGGTTTTACATTGTAAATCTCAAGACCACTCAGTCCTGTGTCACACTCATGATTTTCAGATTCTTCATCAACAGCATGCAGATTACTGCTCTTTCTAAAACTGCAACTGGAGTTGTTATGTTTTTTCCTCTTCCTTCTGAAGTGTATGTAGTTTTGTCTGTCCAACATGCATAGAACATAGAAAAGTACAGCACAATACAGGCCCTTTGGCCCACAATGCTGTGCCGACCCTCAAACCCTACCTCCCACATAAGCCCCCACCTTAACTTCATCCATATACCTGTCTAGTAGTCTCTGAAACTTCACTAGTGTATCTGCCTCCACCACTGACTCAGGCAGTGCATTCCACGCACCAACCACTCTCTAAGTAAAGGACATTCCTCTAATATCCCCCTTGAACTTCCCACCCCTTACCTTAAAGCCATGTCCTCTTGTATTGAGCAGTGGTGCCCTGGGGAAGAGGCACTGGCTATACACTCTATCTATGCCCTTTGTATGTGTCCCAGTTTGTTCCATTTTCTACAAATAACACTTTTAAACCGGCATTTATCTGGAGCATGTGAGCTCCTGACACAAAAGTAACACAATTTGTTCAGCCAGGTCAGTTTCTGTATAGACTTCCCAATTTTGGCCACTCTCACTTTCATTTTTGACTGCAATTCAATTGTGTCACTGTCAGCTGCTTCTATTGACACAGCTATTTCAACTGTTCTTTTAAATGTAAGTTATGCTTCAGTCCAGAGCCATTTTTTCAATGCTTTTTTGTCAGATTGCACAAATAAAACAATCTCTCAGTGCATCATTACACCCATCACTGGACTGACAATGCTCAGACTACCTCTTAAATTCAGCCATATACATTGAAATGACTCCCCTTCCTTTCAATTTCACTTATTAAACCTAAATCATTCTGCAATCAACAATGATTTCATTCTAAATATTACTGTATCACTTTCACATTATCATCAAAATTCATTTCAACTGCTTTGGTTGGAGCATTTAAACTCTAACCAAACAGTATGCTCTTCCACCTAATGCACTAAGCAAAATTGGCACTCTCTTCTTCTTAGCTATTTCATTTGTTTCAAAATACTGCTCAATTTGTTCTGTATACAGCACCCAGTTATCTTTTGTGCAAATGAACATATCTATATTTCCCTTGTTGCCAGCCATTATAGCCTTTTTTTAAGAAGTATTATTAATATCACCTAGCACTCACTGTTTATGAACCTACAAGGCTATCTGCCTTTTTTTGAACTTGGCTGAAGAAGTACATACAGTGCTGCTTTTATTCAATTGTTTCTCACTACACTTTTTTAAAACTCAAATATCTTGTCATTCACTTGGTAGGTAGTCATCTCAGGTTCACTTAAAACTTCCTCCTCACCACTGTTATGTATTGTAACTCCAAAACCTAAAACCAATTGAAAGAAAAGCAAGGGAACCAAGAGATGCATGCAAACTTATTTTTTTCTGTAAGTGAGATGCGCGCACTTATGCCGTGGTAGTGTGATGACCCGTAACATTCATGTAGTTTTTACATATAACCCATAATGAATTATTTATACAAATAAAAATGCTTAATCAAACAATATATTTAGAATATTATTCCAATAGTACTGAAATATTAAATACACAACAGAAATTAATATTTTGGGCTAAATTCATAACCTTATCTTAGAGATATTAATAGGTCATTCATACAATGAAACTAAATGACATTTTTGAAACAGCTAGCATGACACTCATTAGGCATTCTGAATATTCACATCCTCTCAATAAATGTAAAATATATGCAGCATAATTTGTCAAGCTCCTTTCTGGAACATGTCTCATGTAGAACAATATGTTCCACCCACATCTGAAAACATGGACCATGTATGCCAAAGCAAAATTTCAGTATTTCTTCAGAACAATTTAAATAACTTGAAATGAATGTTCCAGAAAATCAAAATGAAGGAAATTGTTTTAGTGTGTTTGCATCTTCTTATTTACCCTTAATTTTCACAGATCTTCAAGAGTGTAACTATCTAGGAACATATTAATATCCTTGAGCAACTAATTTCTTCAAACTTTCATAATACAAATATTACCTTTTAATATATTATTTATTCAAAGAGTAAATCCTAAAGAAATGATTTGCCATGGCCTGCGATACCATCCATGCTTCATTGAATGAAATTAGAATGCTTCAGGCCAGCAAGGTTGAGTCTATTAAAATAGTTTTATACAAGTGCTTTCCTGGAGTAATGAACTGTACAAAGAATACTTTTAATGATTCATTATTGTCCTGGCTTTTGAAACAGAAAACGTTGTTGAAACCTACACTAGATTATCCTTTACTCCATTGGCAGCAGACTGAAAACATTTGCCTTAATAGTGGGCATTGAAGCATTATGCTTCGTTATTCAAATCTGTCGAGAATCAATTACAAACACCAATTTGCTAATCCAAGAAGACATGGGTAATTTGTTTCCAGAAATTATGTGTTCATTCTGTAAACTATTTATAGAACAATGTGTCTATGTTACCATCAGAGAACTGTTATCATGTGAATATTTGAGTATTAAGATATCTTGGTCTTATACTTTTTTCTAAAATCAGAGCTTAGTTGCTGTGACACCAAAGAAAGCATGTGCTGTAATCATCTTAGAAGAACTAGACATCACCTGCAGTTTTTAAAATATATAGCATGTTTTCTGCTATACAAAATTGCCAGCTTCCTGTGAATGTTTGGTGCTGATTAGAAATCAGGATCAGAATCAGGTTTAATATCACTGGCATATGTTGTGAAATTTGTTGTCCTTGCAGCAGCAGTCCAATGCAATACAGAATAATAGAGGGAAAAAAAACCATGGATTACAGTAAGTATATATACAGTATATCAAAAAGTTAAATTAAGAAAGTAGTACAAACTTTGTTTAAAATAATGCGGCAGTATTCATGGTTTCAATGTCCATTCAGAAATTGGATATCAGAGAGGAGGAAGCTGTTACTGAATTGTTGAATGTATGTCTGCAGGCTCCTGTACCTCCTTCCTGATGGTAGCATTGAGAACAGGGTATGTCCTGGCTTGTATAACTAGTGAAATCTTACTGAAAGTCTGTAACAGGGACTGCTCAGAGCAGAATATGGTATATTCTGTCCAAAATCCAACAGTAGTTCCATACAGTCAGGATTTTTCTATTAACTTGCACAGAAATAATTTTATCGTGTTTATTGTTGTCAATTTGCCCAAAGATACAAGACTGTAATACAACTCTGTCAGACCTACAAGGTCAATGTAGATCAACAAAGAGAGATCACATTATTTGGGTTTTAAGGGAATAGTAAGCAAAACTGTCACAGCAACTTGCATTTTCCAGCATATTCAAATGCATATATCACGGATATTTTGCTGAGAATATGTGTCGACATTGCTGCCGGTTGTTAATGACTTATTGTTTGATTGCATTTTATTGCTGGAGTCCTGATATTTGGCGAAGAAGCAAGATCTTGAGCAAAGTGTCCCTCACTTCTGTTCCAAACTTGTCAACCATCCAATACAAAGCTAAAAATGTAAGGATCTACTGATTATTTTTCCCTTTGCTTAACATAAAAGGCAGTAGTCTTAATCAATTAAGTTTTTCAAGGATGTTGAGAAACACATCTTATAAAAACGCTTCTGGCTTGTTAAAATTATTTGTATACTTTTAAATTATTTAAAACCTTTTAATTTTCTAAACGTCAGAGATACTCAAGAGTCTTTGCGCTGTCTTTGGTATGTTTTGAGAGGACTAGTATGTAAAAGCAAAGAAGTATTACCAAGGCTTTAGAAGAGCATTGGTGAGACTGCACTTAGAGTATTGTGAGCAGTTATGGGTCCCTTATTGAAGGAAAGATGTGTTGGCATTGGAGATGATCCAAAGGAGTTTCATGAAAATGATTTCTGAAATGAGAAGATGAAAATATGGGAAGTGTTTGTTGGCTCTGAGCCTGTACTCATTGAAGTCCAGAAGAATGAGGGTGGATCTCATTGAAACCTATTGGTTGGTAGATAGAGTGGAGGTGGAGGGGATATTTCTTATAGTGGAGGTGCATAGGACCAGACAGCAGAGCCTCATGGTAGAAGGAGGTCCCTTTAGAACAAAGATGAGGAGGAATTTCTTTAGCTGGAGGATGATGAGTCTGTGGCATTCATTTCCACTGACAACTATGAAGGCCACATCTAGGGCCTTATTTAAAGTGCGGGTTGATAGGATCTTGATTAGCAAGAGCGTCAGATGTTATGGGGAAAAGTCAGAAGAACGGGGTTGAGAGGAATAATAAATGAGTTATGATGGAATTGTGGAGCAGACTTGATGGGCCAAATGACTTAATTCTGCTTCTACGTCTTATGGTCTTATGGTATTCCTTTCTAAAATCATTCATCCAATTGCTCTATGTCCTTCCCATTACCAGGGATCTTTCAGTCTCTTCCCACATTTCAAAGAGGTGCTGGTAGGTTAAGTGGCTGCTGGAAGTGAAACGTGGTGTTGTCAAGTCGAAGAAGGATCAAAAAAGTGTTCATGGGCGTGTAAGAAGGAACATGTAAAACTTAAGATGCTCATTTCATGAATGTTCCATAATTAAGTATCTGTATATAAATTTGCCAATGACAGAACTATTGTTGGTAGAATTTCAGATGGTGATGAAGAGGCGTACAGGGGCTAGATAGATCAGCTGGTTGAGTGGTGTCACAACAACAACCTTGTACTCAAAGTCAGCAAAGTATTGACTGTGGACTTCAGAAAGGCGAAGTCAAGGGAACACATACCAATCCTCGCTGAGGGATCAGAAGCAGAAAGGGTGAGCAGTTTCAACTTCCTCAGTGTCAACATCTCTAAGGAATTATGCAGGGCCCAACCTATTGATGCAATTATAAAGAAGGCATGACAACAGCTACATTTCATTAGGCATTTCATGACACTTGGTATGGTATGATACCAAAAACAATTGCAAATTTCTATAGATGTACCGTGGAGAATATCCTAACTGGTTGCATCTCTGTCTAGTATGGAAGGGCCATTCACAGGATTGGAAAAAAGCTGCAGGAATTTGTGAACTCAGCCAGCTCCTTCATGGGCATTAGTCTCCCCAACATTGAGGACACCTTCAAAAGACAACATCACTAAAAGGTGGAATTCATCATTATGAACCCTCTTCAAACAGAACATGCCTTCTTCTCATTGTGGCCATCAAAGAGGAGGTACAGGAGCCTAAAGACAAGCATGCAACATTTCAGGAACAGCTTCTTCCCCTCCACCATCGTATTTCTGAATGAACAATGAATCCATGAACATGGCCTCACAATTTTTTTCCTCTCTTTCGCACTACTTACTTTTTATAGTTTTTATTATTATGTATAGCATTGTACTGCTGCTGCAAAACAACACATTTCACAACATATGCCAGTAATATTAAATCTGATTCTGATTGCTTTGAGCTACATTCAGAGCATTTGAACAAACCTCTTCTATCCCAGCAAGCCCTGAAAGACAGTGTTACTCTGATCTCTGATTCAGCTTTCATGCAGCACAGGAAATGCTGGAATGTCTGCAATATCTTTCCAATGGTCAGTTGAACAAAGCACTGTAAATTGTGTTGGTGTGTATAAAAATAGGCTCAATTTAGCCAAGTAATTGTACCAGTGTTCTCAATCTGTGTCCTCTTCAGTTATCACAATCTACTGAAGGATCTTTGAGCTCAAATGCTAAATACACTCAATGGTCACTTTATCTGGTACCTTCTGCACCTCATAAAATGGCCACAGAGTGTACTCTCATGGTCTTCTGCTGCTGTAGTCCATCCATTTCAAGGTTCAACCTGTTCTGCATTCAGATATGTTATAACACACAGTGATTTGAGTAATTGTCACCTTCTTGTCTGTTTGAACCAGTCTGGCCATTCTCCTCTGATGTCTCTCATTAACAGGGCATTTTTTTTGCCCACAGAACCTCCACTCACTGGATGTTTTTTTTTTTTGTTTTCCGCACCATCCTCTGTAAAATCCAGATACAGTAGTATGTGAAAATCCCAGGAGATCAGAGGCTTCTGTGATACTTAAACCATCCTATCTGGCACCAACAAACATTGCACAGTCAAAGACAGTTAGATCATATTTCTTCCCTATTCTCATGTTTGGTCTGAACAACAACTGTACCTTTCGACCATGTCTGCATGCATTTATGCATTGAGTTTCTGCCATATGACTGGTCGATCAGACATTAGCATTACCAAGGTATACCAGTGTCCCTGATAAGCTGCCCACTGAGTGCATAGAAACACAGAAATATGGAAAACCTACAGCACAATACAGGCCCTTTGTCCCACAAAGTTGTGCCAAACATGTCCTTACCTTAGAAATTACTAGGTTTACCTATAGCCCTCTATTTTTCTAAGCTCCATGTACCTATCCAAAAGTCTCTTTAAAGACCCTATTGTATCCGCCTCCACCACCATTGCTGGCAGCCCATTCCATGCACTCACGACTCTCTGAGTAAAAAACTTACCCCTGACATCTCTTCTGTACTTACTCCCCAGCACCTTAAACCTGTGACCTCCTGTGGCAACCATGTCAGCCCTAGGAAAAAGCCTCTGACTATCCACACGATCAATGCCTCTCATCGTCTTGTACACCTCTATCAGGTCACCTCTCATCCTCCATCGCTCCAAGGAAAAAAGGCCTAGTTCACTCAACCTATTCTCATAAGGCATGCTCCCCAATCCAGGCAACATCCTTGTAAATCTCCTCTGCACCCTTTCTATGGCTTCCACATCCTTCCTGTGTTGAGGTGACCAGACTGAGCACAGTACTCTAAGTGGGGTTTGACCAGGGTCCTATATAGCTGCAACATTACCTCTTGGCTCCTAAATTCAGTTCCACGATTGATGAAGGCCCATACACCATACGTCTTCTTAACTATTGAGTCAACATGCGCAGCTGCTTTGAGCGTCCTATGGACTTGGACTCCAAGATCCCTCTGATCCTTCACACTGCCAAGAGTCTTACCATTAATACTATATTCTGCCATCATATTTGACCTACAAAAATGAACTACTTCACACTTATCTGGGTTGAACTCCATCTGCCACTTCTCAGCCTGGTTTTGCATCCTATCAATGTCCCGCTGTAACCTCTAACAGCCCTCCACACTATCCACAACACCTCCAACCTTCGTATCATCAGCAAACTTACTAACCCATTCCTCCACTTCCTCATCCAGGTCATTTATAAAAATCACGAAGAGTATGTTTCTCTATTCATAGATGCTACCTTATCACTTGAATAATTTCAGGATTTTCTGTTTTCACTACAGCTACTACATTACTGTTTGATGAAATTTCAATTATCGATCTTGACTGTCATGTTTGTGTGCAAATAACAGCAAATTTACTGAAAAGTTTGGTGCATTGCTCTTGTTTTAACATTGAGGTGATTGCAAATTATAAGTGCATTCATTTCGGACTAACTTGCAGGATGAGTCTGTGGTAAGGAAGTCATTTTCAATGTTGGTGTTTATTTTGAGAAGACTAGAATATAAAGCAAGGATGTAATGCTGAGGGAGGCTTTATAAGACGTATCGCACTTTGAGTATTGTAGTGGTTTTAGATCCCTTATCTAAGAAAGGACCATCTGGTATTGGAGGTGGTCCAAAGGAGATTCACAGAAGTTATTCTAGGACTGAAAGGATTAACATATGGATAATGTTTGATTGATGAATGAGGGGCTTAGTATGAATGGGAACTCTGAGCCTGTACTCACTGGAGCTTAGAAGGATTAGGGGTGATTTCATTGAAACCAATCGAGTACTGAAAGGCCGGGACAGAGCAGACATCGCAAGGAGGTTTTTTATAGTGAGGGAGTTTAGAATCAGCGGGCACAGCCTTCGAAACAAAAGTGTCCCTTTAGAACAGAAATGAGGAGTGTTATGTTGTGGAATCCATTGTTACAGACGACTGTGGAGACTGAGTATATTTGAAGCGGAGCTTGATAGGTTCTTGACTAATAAGAGCATCAATGGTTATGGGGAAAAGGCAGGAGAACAGGGTTGAAA
This sequence comes from Mobula birostris, assembly GCF_030028105.1. Lineage (NCBI taxonomy): Eukaryota > Metazoa > Chordata > Chondrichthyes > Myliobatiformes > Myliobatidae > Mobula > Mobula birostris. The sequence continues at coordinate 42,586,984 of NC_092385.1, forward strand.
AGTATAATGTCGGTCATGGTAGAATAGCGGTGCAGAATTGATGGGCTCGATGGCCTAATTCTGCTCCTGTGGTCTTATGGATCAAATCACACCATCACATCAACTGACAAATTCATCTTTACAAAGCCAATCATATCGTACAATGATATTACTCCCTGTTGAACATTCCCCTGGTATATTGCCAGGACTGAAGAATTTTTGCCATATGGTCTTGGGTTACAAATATTAAGGGAACATAATCTTAAATATAATGTTTATCCTGAGAGATCTGTAGATAAGTGACAAATGTATTATCAAGTGCTGTCCCCTCAGAATACTTGTACTTTACAATCCTAAACTGCCGAGGTCAACCCATGGCCCTGATGCTGGATTTTGTAGTTTCACTCCCATTATGTTCTAGCCAGGACTGACTCTCTCTTCCTCTGCAATGCTTTGGACCACACTCAGCAATGCCTTACCAAAACTGGTTGGCCTACATCACTAATATACTGATGTGTGAACACCCAGACTTAAAGACTTAAGTGATCCAGCTCAAACAGAATCATCAAGTTTGCTGATAACATAACATTGGTGGGCCTCATCAACAGCAATTCAAGACAGCATACAGAGAGAAGGCAGAGTGGCTGATAGAATGGTGTGAGCACAACAACTTGAGTCTCAATGTGGACAAGACTAAAGAAATGAATGTGGACTTTAGGAAGGTGCAGGCTGACCACTCCCTACTGATAATAATTGGCTCCTTTGTGGAGAGAGTTAAGAGCACCAAGTTTCTGGAGTGCACATAACAGACAATCTCACTTGGTTCCTCAACACCATCTCTTTAGTCAAAAAAACACAGCAGGCAAGGCTCTCCCCCACCCATTTGAAGCAATTTTTACAGGAGCATCATCACATGTGTCCAGACCAGCTGCATCACCGTCTGGTAGGAGAATTACAAGGCATTTGACCGCAAGACCCTACAAAGCGTTATGAGACTGCTGAGAAGATCTTCAGGATCTCCCTTCCATCCATCCGAGATATTAGTCATAGAGAAGTGCAGCACAGAAACAGGCCTGTCATTGTCAATAATTCTTCCCATCCATCCAACAGTCTCTGACCCCTGTCATCAGGCAGAATTTACAGCAACCTTAGGAAAAGGACTGTTAGGGTGAGACTACTAAACTTCCTGCCACCACCCAGGTCTCACCGTGTATGAGGTGTGAGTAGTGTTATACTGTTTACTTTCTAACTTGTGTTGTAAATGCACATTATTATTTGTTAATTACTTTATGCATTGTGTGTGTTATATGTTCCATGTTGTGCTCCTTGGTCTGGAGGAACATTGTTTCGTTTGGCAGTATTCATGTATGCGATTAAAATGACAATGAAGTTTAACTCGAACTTGACTTGGGAACAGCTACTTCCCCCCCTGCCATCAGATTTCTGAACAGTTCATGAACCCAAGAACACTACTTTGTTATTCCTTTTTTTTTTGCATCTTCATTGTTTTGTATCTTTTGCCCCTGTAAATTGTGTAAATTACAGTAATTTTTTAATTAATTTTTTATTGCAACACCAGCAAATTACATTCAATACAACCAGTTGCCAATTACATTTTGACTGTTTAAGCCAGCCACCCCCCAAACTTCATCTCCATCCCCCCTCCACCCCTCTCTCCCCCATCCCTCTCCCCTCCACCAATCAACTGAATAGTAGTACATACACAGACAAAGCATTCTTATTTTAACAAAAGACCTTTTAAGTTAGATATCAAATTTGTCCACATTAAGATTGTGTTTGGTCGTGCATCATTTACTCTTGCTGATAAAAGTTCCAGGTAAGAAATGTCCAAAAAGCTCCGAAGCCAGTGAATATTTGAAATATCATGGGAAGGTTTCCAACGCTGGACTACAATCTTCTTAGCTGCAGTCAGGTCTGCCAGCCAGATTTTGCGTGTTTTTTCCGTAAGGGAAAGGTGGGAGTCATCATTTAGAAGATATACAGCGGGGTCCATTGGTAATTGTACCCCTGTTAGTTCTGTAAGAGTACTGATAACCTTCCCCCACAAACCAAAAACCCCTGGATATTCCCATACAACATGTACAAAAGAGCCAATGGTTCCATGGGGACAAAATGACAATGAAGTTTAACTCAAACTTGACTTGGGAACAGCTACTTCCCCTCTGCTATCAGATTTCTCAACAGTTCATGAACCCAAGAACACTACTCTGTTATTCCTTTTTTTTGTATCTTCATTGTTTTGTATCTTTTGCCCCTGTAAACTATGTAATTCACAGTAATTTTTGTCTTGCACTGTACTGCTGAGGCAGAACAACAAATTTCATGACATACATCAGTGATAATAAACCTGATTCTGATTTGCATTTGCTGTGAACTATTCTCTCATTCCAGTTGACTCTGGTGGTCTCATTCCAACCCACCCACACATATATCTCCCACATCTCTGTACTCCATCCATCAGAGATTCCTGCACTCTCTCTAGCATGGAAATTGATTCAATTAAAGTGGTCTGGAATTTCTCGTTTAGTATGTTTTAAAAAGTTACTTGCAAATTATGTAGAATGCTATAGAAATAATACAGCCTTCTTTTTCTTTGAAAATGGCCATTAAAGAAATGAATTATTACTGGATGTCAGATATGAAAATGTTCTTGGCTTGGAGTAAGAACTTATAGAATTCTCTGTAATTTAGGCACATTCTGAAACCAATGTTAAAGAGTGTGAGAAATGTCAGATTTTTCTCAAGTCATGCCCAGCATTTTAATGTGGCTGAACATGTTCAGCATTGTACAGAGTCCCTAATCCATCCTGAAGCAAACACAACTTTCCTTCAATTATCTGGTCAGAATGCTCACAAGTACAATCAATCTGCCAAATTTCAGTTTAGCTGCCAAAATCCTGTTGTGTGAAATTTGGGGTTTGTTCGGTAATCCTTGCTGGCATCAGAGTGATCAATCATTTTAAGTGAGTAGCTAAACAGGTTGAGATATTAAGCTTGCCTAATTTCTTCCTTTCATCTGCAGTTTATGAAAGTGAAAATCTTGTATCATATGTTGTGAAAAACGTATTTATTCACTACCTCTGATATATCAAATGTTAAATGCAAGATAGTTACTTTCAGGACTAACAACCTCAAATTCATAAGAGTACTGATGTATTCCAAACTGATGAATCTGGTATTCCTGAAGACCACAGAGGAAAAACAAAGGACCAGTAGAGCATATGCGGGCAACACATCTGTCATTAACCTTTGACTTCTCTGCAGAAAATAGTAATGAATACCTCAATTGTATAACTAAATGGCCACTAATAACAGTAGTCCATATCATTGACCCTGTTTCTCCATCCCCCATTGACCACCAGGCAACACATTTTATAGTCTTCTTCCCCTCTCTATCACAATCATAGCTATCATGTCCAGATGTGGAGGGGAAATATCAGTAGATCAAAGCAACCCAAACCTCAGCAGCATTAGAGACTCTCCTGATACAATGAGGAACAGCTCCCACCAAAAGAGTGTTCTTCAAGTTTGACAGTGGATAAAACTAAGGAACAGCTTTATTGGTTCTCAATTTTGCACAGAATATATTTAATGAAAACTATTGGTGAATCTTAAAAAAGTTAAAAATTTAACTAAAAATATTCATATCTAAATTAATTAATTGAACTGAAGTGGCATAATTTAGAAAACAAGTGAAAATCTGCCATTTGATATATGGTCCTCTCATCCCATTTAAATCATTAGGGTGCCTGACCCACTGGCAGCAAGTCAGGAATCTCTCACTGGAATTAACAAGGAGTCTAGCATTGGAATGAACAGCCTGATGTAGCTTTTTAATCTGTATTGAAGATCTGGACTCATGAATTTGACAGTGCATGTGAAGAAGTCCCAGGCTTAACTGCTGCTTAACTGACTAAATGCCAGAGGTTCCACTTAGAGCTACAGGCATTAGCCTTTGCAGTTCAACACATTATTTATTGAACAGACAAATGCATTAGTAATTTGTTGCCTGTGGGCCTGTTTTATTGGACATTGTTCTGCCGTGTTATTTGGCTTTCTGGTTTGTACTGTTCTTCAATTCTTTTTTTTCTTTCATCTTCAACTTGACATACTCAGCAACTCTTATGGATTTTATGTGGTCTCACCTTTTGGTAGTCCCCATTTCTAAGTCTTTTTAAACATCCATTTCCCTATTTCAGCCCCCTTCCTGTTCCAAACATCATATTCTCTCTGCATGTCTCTTCTTATCATCACCAATATAGTCCATTTCTAAAACAGAGAAAGCTCCTTCACCCATGGTTTGCACTTAATTTAAAGTTGTTTCTGTCACATCTTAAAGTTATTAATCAAGTTCATTGACCTGAATGAATGCCTCTGTAACTTCCCTCTATCTGACCCACCGAGCGTTTCAAACATTTTAATTTTTTAAATTCTGGATCTCCAGTATTTTCATTATTTCACTTTTATCTTCAAATGAATAATGTGACCTTGAAAAAGGTCCAGGGCAATTTTGTCAGAATGATACTGAGTTTCACAAGTTGAACAGTGATGACTGATTGCGCGATCTGATATGTATTGAGTTGATTGTAAAGGTTGAAGTTCAGTCTCATGTTTACAAACCTGAAGACGAGAGTAGATACAGAGAACTACCTCCTCAATTTCCATGAGAATTTAATATTTAGATTAAAGTGCTGTTATGTTATAGTTAAATCTGCAAGCATCTTCTCACATAAAGTGGAACAAGTATCTGCAGAGCACCTATGTTCAGTTTGCAAGGGTTGCCAATCACTTTAGTTCTCCCATTCCCACTCTGACATATATGTCTATGGCATCATGTTTCATTATTACAAGTCCCTATATGATCCTAATGAACAGCACCTAAACTTCTGCCCACTCACTTTGTGGCATTTCAGACTCAATATCAAATTCCACAATTCCAAAAAAAAACACATACATAAATCTCCCTCCTTCCTCCCCATCTCTCCCTCTCTCTCTCTCCCTCCCTCTCTCCCCTCCTCCGCTCCCTCCCTCCTGAGGTTTAACACATCCAGGCTGAATTTAATATGTTGTTCTCCAAGCTTCCATTGTATATCATTGAAGCAAATTAAGAGTTTAAATTCAGAAAAGAGAAAGTGAATGGAAAATTCATGCAGCAGTGATTAGAAGTTCAGAGTTGTCCTTGTGGACTCAATGGAGATATTCCGCAAACCATGTACCCAATGCACGTTTGAGTTCTGAAATGGAGAGGAGACCATATTGTGAGCATCAAGAGCAATGCATTGGTTTTGAAGTGCAAGTGAATTTCTGCTGCATCAGGGGGGACTGTTAGGATCCCTGAATGATACTGAAGTATATGAGTAGGTGTTGTGATCCCTTGTGACAGCTTGCAAAAAGGCATGTAAAACAGCGTGGTTGGTGGAGATGGAAGAGGGGATCAGGAGTTGCAGAGGGAAAGACCCTTTTGGAAAGGGGACAGGAGGGGAAATTGTAATTATTGGTGGAAATGATTAATTGAAACTGGAAGCTGATGGCATTGAAGGTGACAATCTACGTTTGTGCAAACCTTTACCCTCCTCCTGTCTGGGAGGATGAGATTCAAGCCATGCTGCCTTCATGTTATGAGAGACGGTGCATCACACAATGAGGTTTATCTATGCCTGCTCATGCTGTTTCTATGCCTGATGTGAGAACCTACACACTGGATAGAAGCTTCCTTCACTGTGCTATCAGAATTTGGAATAGCCTTCCAGATGCTGTGGTTGGAAACATCTGCGACAATGGGGTCCAAGCCTTCAAGTCGAGTGCACAAACACCTATCATCTCTGGGAGGGAAGTCACATGCTTCTTCATAAGCTATCATGAAGGGGACCAGGATGGCAATGCTTGGTTGTTGGTAAGTGGGATTAATACCTGACTTTCAAAAGCACTTGTGAGTTATGTTCCGGCTGGACTTAGTCCTTAAACTGCTGGGGAACCGTGCGGAAAGAACAGGTGCTGTTTTCTCTCGGTAGGGATTAGTTTTTAGTTCCAAGTGCTCCTGCCACGTTTTGTCACCCTGCAACCTTATCCTTCAATCTCTTTGAATTATGGAGGACAGCATGTGTATAAATGTTTCTCTCCAGCAGACTTCATCATGATCATCATGACTCCAGTATCTCGACTATTTTTTAATGTTTCTTAATTGTACATATGATTTTTTTTGTGTTCTATCACTGAGCAGCAGTGAACCACCTGATTGGCCTATCAGAGTTCTATTTGGGAACTAGTTGACTTGATCAGCATTTCTGATCTGGCTATTGTTCACGATTGCACTTAATCAAAAAAGCAGAACTGTAGGAAATAGAATGATCAGTTTGAGAGCTCTGTCAGCTGTGGTTGAGGGGGAGACACAATAAATAAAAGGAACCTTAATGATAATATCTGGTTCTCTACAGGATACATGGAGAAGCACTTGGTTCATTCATATTCATTCTCCTTCCTTTTACAGCATGATGAAGGCTGTATTGATGCTCATGTGAACCTTGAAAATATCAGTACATTTCTTAAGACCATAAGAAATCGGAGCAGAATTAAGCATTCTGGCCCATCGAATTTGCTGCATCATTCTATTATGGCTGAATTGTTATCCTTTCAACCTTATTCTCCTGCCTTCTCTCCATAATTTTTGATGCTATGACTAATCAAGAACCTATTAATCTCAGCTTTAAATATAGCCCAAGTTCAAAGTTCAAAGTAAATGTATTATCAAACTACACATGCGTCACCATATACAGGCCTGAGATTTGTTTTCATGCAGGCCTACTCAGTAAATCCTAGAAACATAATAGAATCTATGAAAGATTCCACCCAACAGGACAGAAAAACAACCCATGTGCAGAAGACAACAAACTGTGCAAATACAAAGGAAGACAAATAAGCAGTAAATTTCAAAAACATGAGATGAAGAGTCCTTGAAAGTGTGTCCATAGGTTGAGGTTGTCCATAGTTTGGTGATAGGGTGAGTGAAATTGGGTGAAGGTATCCCCACTGGTTCAAGGTCCTGATGGTTGAGGGGTTTTAACTGTTCCTAATCCTTGTGCTGTGGGTCCTGAGGCTCCTGTGCTTTTTTTTTTCCTGATGGCAGCACTGAGAAGAGAGCATACCCTGGGTGGTTGGCATCCTTGAAGATGGATCCTGCTTTCCTGCAACAGTGCTGCATGCAGATGAGCTCCATGCTGGGGAGGGCTTTACTTGTGATGGACGTGACTATATCCATTACTTTTTGTATGATTTTCCATTCAAAGGCATTTGTGTTTCCATACCAGGCCATGATGCAAACTGCCAATATACTGTGCATCACACATCTATAGAAGTTTGTCAAAGTTTTAGTTGCCCGTGCCGAATCTTTGCAAACTCCTAAGGAAGCAGAGGTGCTATCGTGCTTCTTTCATAAATGCTGGGCCCAGGACTGATCCTCTGAAATGATAACACCAAGGAATTTAAAGTTATTGAACCTCACCACCCCTGATTGCCCAGTAAGGACTAGCTCATGGACCTTCGGTTTCCTCAATGACTATACTCAATATACTCGATGACTTGGCCTCCACAGCCATCCGTGGCAATGAATTCCACATATTCACTACCCTCTGGCTAAGGAAATTTCTCATCACCTCTGTTCTAAGCAGATGTCCCTTTAACTTGAGGCTATGACCTCCGAATCTAGAATCGTCCACTATGCAGTGGTCCCCAACCTCTGTGCCGCGGACCGATACCGGGCCGCGAAGCACGCAGGGGTGCAGCGGTAGCCGGAGCACACCCAGCACTTCTTTGAGAAAAAAGCCAAAATAAATAAGCTAATTAATTAGGTGCCACCCAGAAGCCAGTCTTCATTTGAGGAACTGAGGTGGAGAGGGTCAATAACTTTAAATTCTTCGGCATTAAGGATCAACGTTTCTTCCTCTAGAAAGTGTCAGAGGATCTGTCCTGGGACCAGCACGTAACTGTCATTACAAAGAGAGCACGACAGCGCGTATACTTTATTAGAAGTTTGTGTAGATTCAACATGTTACCTCGATCCTGACAGCCCTGTCTTTTCAGCCTGTCCAGGCTGAATTGACCAAACAATGGAACAGCAAAACCTCCAGCACCCTGGAAAGAGGAATGAATATCGCGTAGAGCAAGTGAAATCGGCAATCACCTCTGATCTGGGCCGACATTTATGTGCTGGGCAGCACCTAATTAATTTTCTTGTTTATTTCAGCCTTTTTCTTAAAGATGTGCTGGGTGCGCACCGGCTACCACTGCACCACTGCATGCTTTGCGGCCTGGTATCAGTCCGCGGCCTGGAGGTTGGGGACCACTGCACTATAGGAAATATCCCCTCCACATCCACTCCATCTAGGCCTTTCAATACTCAATAGGTTTCAATGTGATCCTCCTCCATTCTTCTAAGCTCCAGCGAGTACATGCCCAGAGCCATCGAACACTCTACATATGTTACCAATTTCATTCCCGGAATTATTCTCATAAATCTCCTCTGGACCCTCTCCAATACCAGCACATCTTTTCTTAAATAAAGGGGCCAAGACTGCTCACACTACTTCAAGTGTGGTCTGACCAATGATTTATAAAGCTTTAGCAAAACTTCCTTGTTTTTATATTCTAGACCCCTCGAAATGTATGCTAACATTGCACTTGCTTCAACCTCAACCTGCAAGTTAGCCTGTAGAGAATCTTGAACAAGTACTCCTAAGTCTCTTTGCACATCAAATTTTTGAATTTTCTCCCCACTTAAAAAATAGTGTACATTTATTCCTTCTACCAAAATGTATGAGCATACACTATATTCCACCGGCCACTTATTTTGCCCATTCTCCTAATCTGTTTAAGTCATTCTGCAAGCCCTGTGCTTCCTTAACATTACCTGACCCTCCACTTATCTTCGTATTATCCTCAAACTTGTGACAAAGCCATCATCCAAATCATTGACATGAAAGTGAAAAGAAATAGTCCCAATACTGACCCTTATGGAACACCCCTAGTCACTGGCAGCCAACCATAAAAAGGCCACTTCACTTCCACTCTTTTCCTCTTGCCAGTCAGCCAATATTCTATCCTTACTCTTGTCTTTCCCATAATACCATGGGCTCTTATCTTGTTAAGCAGCCTCATGTGAGTCACCTTGTCAAACGTCTTCTGAAAATCCAAGTAAACAACATCCACTAACTCTCCTTTGTTGATCCTGCTTGTTACTTCCTCAAAGAATTCCAACAGATTTGTCAGGAAAGATTTTCCCTTAAGGAAACCACACTGTCTTTGGCCTATTTTATCAAGTGTCTCCAAGTACCCCAAAGCTTCAATCTTAGCAATGGACTCCACCATTTTCCCAACCACTGAAGTGAGGCTAATTGGCTTCAGGAGCTCTTGTTCTGCCTTCCACCCTTCTTGAAGTGACATTTGCAATTATTGAGTCCTGTAGAACCATTTCAGAATCTAATGATTCTTGAAAGATTATTACTAATTCTTCCACAATCTGTTCAGCTACCTCTTTCAGAACCGAAGGGTGGAGTCCGTATGGTCCAGGTGAGTTACCTGCCTTCAGCCTTTTCGGCATTCCAAGCACCATTTCCTTTGTAGTAGCAACTACACTCATTTCGGTCCCCTGACACTCTCTAATTTCTGATATACTGCTAGTGTCTTCCACAGTGAAGGCTGACACAAAATATTTAATAAATTCTTTTGCCACATCTTTTCCCTCCATTACTACCTCTTCAGCATCATTTTCCAACAGTCCAATATGCACTCTCATTTCTCCTTTACTCTTTTATTCTGAAAAGGTACCTGGTATCTTCTTTTATATCAAGGACACGACCCATCCAGCCAATACACTTTTCGTCCCTCTTCCCTCCGAGAGAAGGCTCAGGAGCTTGAAGGCTCATACGGCCAGATTTGGGAACAGCTTCTTTCCAACTGTGATAAGACTGCTGAACAGATCCTGACTCGGATCTGGGCCGTACCCTCGAAATATCCAGACATGCCTCTAGGTTTTTTTGCACTGCCTTACTTTCCCTTTTCTATTTTCTATTTATGATTTATTATTTAAATTTTTATTATATTTACTATTGTCATGTGTGACGCCAAGCAAAGCTAACGGACGGTTGATGCTAATGAGAGAAATAGCGAAAGACGATGGAGAAACATTCAAAATGCTAATAAGAGAGATGAGAGGGATTAACGGTGAAGAAACACAATTCAGATATTGACAGACCAGTTGCTTTGAACCTGAACTGTTTGAAGTTTGATGGACAGGTGATACCGCAGCAGGGGGATAAAAGGAGCAGGTTTGCTAAGGCAGGAGACACGCCACTAGACCCTGGAAAGAGCAGTATGCCCCCACAAGTGGTGGAAGTTTGGAGGATGGGTTCGCGGGAACCGATCAGAGGCTCACAGGGTGTAAAGGTACGATCGGTGGGAACCTGTGGTGTGTGTCCGCCCTTGCCTGGGTGCCGGGTTCACTGTGGAAGAACGATCGTATCCGGAACGGAGGGGTCACAGTTGGTGACCACAGCGGGATCAGAAGACATCAAAAGGTCTGCCTGAAACCAACTGCGAAGACAACAAAAGGTCTGCCTGAAACCAATTGCATCTCCCTCTCTCTCTCCAAGTACAACAACAGCGACTACTTCGAAGTGCACTAAACTGAACTGAACTCTGCTTCACTTGAGACTGATCATTTTACCCGTAGACTGCGATAGAGCTTGGTTGATTCTTATTACCCTAGTTCTGTGTATATGTGTGTATTATCATTGCTAACCTGTTACAGTTATATCCTTACGATTAGTGTACCGTATTACTTATTTCTTTCATAAAACTTTATTAGTTCCTAGTAAGCACAGACTCCAACGAGCGTTCCATTTCTGCTGGTTTGGCAACCCGGTTACGGGGTACGTAACATAAGTGGGGATCTCATCCAGAGTTTTGAAGGCCAAAATTTAGGACTTGCTAAATTGATTGGGTTAAAATTCCCGAAAGTAAAAAAAGGGCAAACAGCAGAAATGGAGATTGAGGAATTTCTAAAGGCGCCAACCTTGGAGGCATTAGAGGATATCAGGAAATCAGAATTGGCCACTGTTGCAAAACAGTTGAATATTTTTAAGGGGAAGCTGACAATAAGGAGAGCGGAGATGCACAGAGCTATCGTTGAGCATTATGTATCTAAAGGTGTGTTTCCCCATGGGGAGCCGGAGGTGGTGTCTATGAGCAAACCTGGTGGAGAAACAGTGCAGCTGCAGATGGAAAGATTAAGACTCGAGCACAAGTTCAGAGTAAAGCAGCTAGAACGAGAAGAAAGAGAGAAGCAATTAGAACGAGAAGAGAAGCAGTTAGAACGGGAGGAGAGAGTAACGCAGTTAGAACGAGAAGAGTGAGAGAAGGAAAGGGAGTTTGAGCTGGAGAAGTTAAGGATGGCACTAGAGAGGGGCCAAATGCCAAACCAAGATGGAGGTTTCAGGGCGACCCAGGAGGTTAGGTTGGTTCCCCCATTTGAGGAGGCCGATGTTGATCAGTACTTTCTACATTTTGAAAAAGTCGCTGCAAGTCAGGACTGGCCAAGGGATAAATGGGCTGTTTTGCTTCAAAGCGTGCAGAAAGGGAAGGCTTGACAAGCTTACTTGGCATTGTCAGCAGAAGATTCCCAGAGGTATGATGTAGTGAAAGAGGCTATACTCAGGATTTATGAGTTGGTCCCAGAGGCATACCGGCAAAGGCTCCGGAATGTGAGGAAGCAGTGGGGCCGCACGTATTTAGAGTTTGCCCGTGAGATGCAGATGTATTATGAGCGTTGGTGCACCTCGAAAGGGGTCACTGGGAATTATGACAGACCGCTACAGCTAATACTGATTGAGCAATTTAAAGGTTGTGTCTCTGAAGGTATGAGGCCCTAACTAGATGAGAAAGAGGCAGAAACCTTAGCTGCAATTGCTAAGTTAGTGGATGAGTACGCGTTAACACACAAAGCAAAGTTAACCCCGAGTAAGAGCTACCAGAAGGGTAGTCGAGAGGACGGAGAAAGTCCGCCAGAAAAGCCAGAAAGTAAGCCGGGGACTAGTGAGAAGAATAAGGAAGACAGGAGCAGTTTGGTAGGAAGTCTCCTGGGGCCGTATGCTATAATTGTGGGAAAGCCGGTCACATTGCGTCCAGGTGTTTTGCCCCATAGAAGGAGATGGGGGAAGGGAAAACAACGACTCCGACTGGCTGTATTGAGCCGGCAAACAAACCGCTAGGGGAGAAGAGGTCTGATAGAGTTCAGGAAGGGTGCAAGAAGTTTATTTCGGCTGGATTGGTGTCAGTGAAGGAGGGGTCAAACCCAGTTCCAGTACGGATCTGGAGAGACGCTGAGGCTTGTCAGTCATTGATCTTAAGGAAGGTGTTAGACTTCAGTGCAGAGACCGAAATTGGGGAGGTCAGTGTGATAAAAGGCATTGGGAAAGGGACTGAAGCATTACCTTTGCACCAGATACACCTAGACAGTGACTTGGTCTCTGGACCGGTCACGATAGGGGTGAGGCCCGAATTACCAATGGAAGATGTGGAGGTCTTACTCGGTAACGACCTTGCAGGTGGATATGTGTACCCAGCAGTAAAGCTGACAAGCAAGCCTGCCAGGACTGAGGACCCGCCTATGGACTCACAGGTTTATCCCGTTTGCGCAGTAACTCGGAGCATGTCCAGACAGGCTGCCGAAGTGAATGTAGATTTAGCTGAGACGTTTTTACCAGCCTTGTACCAGGAGGGGTTAGAAAGTGAGAAGAGGGAACATAGTGGAGCAGAAGAAAGTGAGGTAGATTTATCATTAGCGAGGAAGGAATTTATACAGGCACAGGAACGAGACGAGGAGCTGATGGTTTTGATGGAGACAGCTCTCTTCGGAGCAGAAATAAAAAGGGAACCAGTGGGCTATTACGTGAAGGAGAGAGTACTGATGAGGAAGTGGAGACCAAGTACCGTGCCCGCAGATGAGGAGTGGGGTGGTACACCAGGTGGTAGTGCTGAAAATTTATAGGGATGAGATTTGTAACCCGGCCCACAAGATACCCCTTGGTGGACATTTTGGGGTGAGGAAAACAGTCAATAGAATTATGAAAGAGGTTTACTAGCTGAACTTGAGGAAGGGTATTATTGAGTATTGTAGACATAAGCCAACACCGTTAGAGCATATTAATATATTAAAAGCTTACCACGATAAGAAAGCAGACCTAGTTGGTGTTATCACCAAGATAAATGAGGCTGGGGTGCAAAATGATAAGGGGATAACCCATCTTTAAAAAATAAACATGGTGTCGACCAGATTGGAGAACTCTAATGTTTTGGCCAAGTTTGCTGATAAGGTCTCTCACTTAACCCCTGAGCAGAGCGAGCCGCTGATAAAGCTAATTAACCGGCATGTAGATGTATGTCCGGATGTCCCGAGGCGATGCAAGGGGACAGTACATGATGTTGTTGTCACATCAGATCAGCCTATTAAGCAACACCCCTATAAGACGATTAATTCAGTGATAAAAAGGTTAAAGAACGCAGAAGTGTATATTGACGATTTAGTGGTCTGGAGTGACACGTGGGAGGAGCACATTGTGGCAGTAGAGGACCTGTTTAAACAGCTGTCTGAAGCCAGCCTGACAGTGAACCTCACAAAAAGTGAGTTCGGCCACGCTAAGGTCACTTACCTGGGGTATGTGATAGGACAGGGGCAGCTGGCACCGATGCAGGCTAAGGTACAGACTATCTCTGAAGTTCCTATCCGAACGGACAAGAAAGCCCTGAGAAGGTTCTTGGGGATGGTGGGGTACTAACGGAAGTTTTGCAAAAACTTTGCGGATATTACCTTCCCTCTTACTAAGCTCTTGCCGAAGGATGCGAAGTTTGTGTGGAACAACCTTTGTCAACAAGCCTTCGAGAGTCTGAAGGCGATTCTGTGTCACCACCCTGTATTGAGTGTGCCTGACTTTTCAATCCCCTTCTCCCTAGCAACAGATGCTAGCGACGAAGCGGCAGGGGCGGTACTGTTGCAGACAGACAAAGAAGAAATTGAACACCCAGTGGCTAATTTTTCTAAGAAGTTTAATGTCCATCAGAGAAATTATTCCACTGTGGAGAAGGAATCACTGGCAATCATACTAGCATTACAACATTTTGAGGTTTATATTTGTCTGGCACGGAAACCATTGATAATTTACACTGATCACAATCCATTAGTGTTTTTAGCCACAATGAAGGATAAAAACAAACGCTTACCAAGTTGGAGCCTGGTCTTACAGGAATTTGATATTAAGATAAAACATATAAAAGGAACGGACAATGTGATTGCTCATTGTCTGTTAAGGTGTTAAAACTTAAAGTTCTCTGTATTAGCCGAATAGCTGATGATTAGCTGTATATTAGTGTGTATCTTATAATGTGCATTCATGCCCATAATTTTTACCCCGGTAAAAATCCTTTTAAGGGTGGGGGTGTCATGTGTGATGCCAGGCAGAGCTAATGGGTGGATGACGCTAATGAGAGAGACAACGAAAGACAATGGAGAAACATTCAAAATGCTAATAAGAGAGAAGAGAGGGATTAACGGGAAAGAAACACAATTCAGATATTGACAGACTGGTTGCTTTGAACCTGAACTGTTTGAAGTTTGATGGACAGGTGATACCCCAGCAGGGGGATAAAAGGAGCAGGTTTGCTAAGGCACAAGACACGCCACGAGACCCTAGAAAGAGCAGTGTGCCCCTACAAGTGGTGGGAGTTTAGAGGACTGGTTCACAGGAATGGATCAGAGGCTCACCGGGTGTAAAGGTACGATCGGTGGGAACCTGGGGTGTGTGTCCGCCCTTGCCTGGGTGCCGGGATCACCGTGGAAGTACGATCGTATCCGGAACGGAGGGGTCACAGTCGGTGGCTACAGCGGGATCAGAAGACATCAAAAGGTCTGCCCGAAACCAACTGCGAAGACATCAAAAGGTCTGCCTGAAACCAATTGCATCTCCCTCTTTCTCTCCCGCTCTCTCTCCAACAGTACAACAACAGCGACTACTTCGAACTGCACTAAACTGAACTGAACTCTGTTTCACGTAAGACTGATCCTTTTGCCCCTAGACTGCGATAGAGCTTGGTTGATTCCTATTACCCTAGTTCTCTGTATATGTGTGTATTATCGCTGCTAACCTGTTACATTTATATCCTTATGATTAGTGTACTGTATTACTTATTTCTTTAATAAAACTTTATTAGTTCCTAGTAAGCACAGACTCCAACGAACGTTCCATTTCTGCTGGTTTGACAACCGGTTACAGGGTACTTAACACTATCGATTTGTACTCCAGGGAGCGCCAAGTGCAGAATCAAATATCGCTGTGATGATTGTACGCTGTAGTATCAATTGTTTGGCGACAATAAAGTAATAAAGTAAAGTATATATTATTAGCTAGCTTACCTTCATATTTCATCTTTTCATGCCTTATGGCTTTTTAGTTACCTTCTGTTGGTTCTAAAGCTTCCCGATCTTTTAACTTCCCACTAATTTTTGTTATATTCTATGCCCTCTTTTTTCCCTTTATACTGTTTTTGACTTCCCATGCCAGCCATGATTGCCTCATCCTTCTATTGGAATATTTCTTCATCTTTGGGATGTATCAGTCCTGTGCCTTCTGAATTGCCCCCAGAAAATCCACTCCTAATAGTGCCCCTTTCAATGAACTTTGGCCAACTCCCCTGTCATGCCTCTGTAATTCCCTTTACTACACTGTAATACTGATACAGCTGATTTTATCTTTTCCTTCTCAAGCTACAGAGTGAATTCTACCATATTATGAACACTGCCTCCTCAGGGTTATTTTTAGTTTAAGCTCCCTAATTAAATCTGGTTCATTGCACGACACTCAATCTAGAATTGTCTTTCCCCTAGTGGGCTCAAACACAGGCTCCTCTTAAAAAGCCATCTGGTAGGCTTTCTATAAATTCCCTCTCTTGGGATCCAGCACCAACCTAATTTTTCCAATCTACCTGCATATTGAAATCCCCCATGACCATCACAACTTTGCCCTTTTTCATGCCTTTTCTACCTCCCATTGTTATTTATATCCCACATCTTGGATGCTGTTTGGAGGCCTGTATGTAATTCCCATCAGATCTTTTTTTTTACCTTTGCGGTTTCTTAACTCTACCCACAAGGATTCTACATCTTCTGATCCTATGTCACCTGTTTTTAAGGATTTGATTTCATTTTTACCAAAAGAGCCACCCAAACCCCTCTGCCTACTTGCTTGATCTTTCGATATAAGGTGTATCCTTGGATATTAAACTCCCAACTATGATTTTCTTTCAGAATCAGTGATGACCACAACATCATACCTGCAGGCTCTAACTGTGCTACGAGATCACCTACCTTATTCTGTACACAGTGCACGTTCAACTGCAATCACTTTAGTCCTATATTCACTGCTGTTTTTGATTTTGCCCCCATGTTACATTTCAACTTACCCCAGTGACTGCAATTTGTCCCTATCATCAGACTGTCCTTCCTCACGCTTTCACTACACACTGCATCTACTTGTATGCCAACCGCCCCATTTTCTGCTCCATCGCTCCCATTCCCAACCCTATTCCAAATTAATTTAAATCCTCCCCAACAGCTACAGCAAACCTGCCTGCAAGGATATTGTTTCCCCTTAGGTTGAGTTGTAACCTGCCCTTTTATTTTTCTACAGGTCGTACCTTCCCCAAAAGTGATCGCAATAGTTTAGAAATCTGATACCTTATCCCCTGCACCACTTCCTTACCCACTCATTCATCAGTACTGTCATCTTATTCCTGCCCTGACTAGTATATGGCACCAGGAATAATTCAGAGATTACTATCTTGGAGATCCTGCATTTCAGCCTCTTCCCTAACTCCCTTTTACTCACTGTGCAGAACCTCCTCCCATTTTCTACCTATGCTATTGGTGCCAATGTGCACCACAACCTCTAGCTGTTCACCCTCCCTCTTGAGAATATCCTACAGCTGCTCTGAGACATCTTGACCCTAGCACCTAGGAGGTAACACAACATTATGGCATCTTTTTCATAGTCATAGTCATAGTCATACTTTATTGATCCTGGGGGAAATTGGTTTTCGTTACAGTTGTACCATAAATAATTAAATAGTAATAAAACCATAAATAATTAAATAGTAATATGTAAATTATGCCAGGAAATAAGTCCAGGACCAGCCTATTGGCTCAGGGTGTCTGACCCTCCAAGGGAGGAGTTGTAAAGTTTGATGGCCACAGGCAGGAATGACTTCCTATGACACTCTGTGTTGTACCTCGATGGAATGTGTCTCTGGCTGAATGTACTCCTGTGCCCACCCAGTACATTATGTAGTGGATGCGAGACATTGTCCAAGATGGCATACAACTTGAACAGCAACCTCTTTTCAGACACCACCGTGAGAGAGTCCAGTTCCATCCCCACAACATCACTGGCCTTACGAATGAGTTTGTTGATTCTGTTGGTGTCTGCTACCCCCAGCCTGCTGCCCCAGCACACAACAGCAAACATGATCGCACTGGCCACCACAGACTCATAGAACATCCTCAGCATCGTCTGACAGATGTTAAAGGACCTCAGTCTCCTTTGGAAATAGAGACGGCTTTGACCCTTCTTGTAGACAGCCTCAGTGTTCTTTGACCAGCCGTAGAATCTACTGTCCTTCCCCCTAACTATCCAGTCTCCTATCACTATCACACAACCTGACTTTACCCTTTTCCTGCACAGCCTCTGAGCAGGTGACAGTGGCACTGTCCTGGCTTCTGCTACTGTGCTCTGCTAGGTCATCCCCTTCAGCAATATCCAAAGAGGTGTACTTGTTCCTGAGAGGAATGGCCACAGGGGAGCCCTGCACTAACTGCTTACTCTACTTATTTCTCTTAGTGGTCAGCTATCTCCACTCTGAAGACTGTACTCTGGTTGAGACTGCCTCAGTAAAAGTCTCATCAATGGGATGGTTCTGAGTACATCCAGCCCCAGCTCCAGTCCCGTGAATTTGTCAGCTGAAGTTCAAAGCATTTCTTGCAGTTGTAGTCATCAGGGACCATTAACTACCCTGCAATCCCACATCTTGCAGGAGGAGTATTCCACTGCCTTAACTACCATCTTGCCTACACTTATTATACCTTTGGCTCTAACTTCTTAAACTTAAGTTCTGCAATCAAACAAATGACTCCAAAAGACTCAGTACCTGACTCAGCACCTGTAGCCTATGCCTATTCTCACCAAAGCCTGTTGTTTTTTTTCCATACTGCTCTCACTTTCACATATCCACTTTTAACGTTATCCTTACCTTTCTGGGTATCTTTATTTCCATCTCTGGGAATAGGCAAGTGACAATTATCCATTAGAAGCCAAATAACACCAACAGCTTTCTGAATTACACCCCCTTCCACTTTGAATTTGTTATGAATAACATACTATTTTGTCACTCTTCTACCACCATCAGACCTGCATTCTGCTTTTAAGAAATAAAGATTAAAGATTAGCTTCATTTATCATGTGTACATTAAGGCATACAATGAAGTGCATTATTTGCATCATTATTTACAATGTACTGTATTCAACCTGTATAGTGAAAATATCTTGAGAAGTATCAAAGGCATCAAAGGATTCACAATTGGAGGCCATAATATAAATAACATCAGATGTGCTGATGACATCGTACTAATAGCTGACTCAGAAACAAAACTTCAAGAACTACTCACTTTAGTGGCAGCAGAAAGTAATCACAGAGGCCTCTCAATCAACACCAAGAAGACAGAAAGCATGGTCATCTCCAGAAAGACAAACATCCCACAATGTGTGATCAAGATCGGAAATACAAACATCAAACAAGTCAATAAATTCAGATATCTTGGCAGCCTAATAACAAGTAATGGCAGGTGCAACACAGGTATCAAATACAGAATAACAATGGCAAAAGAAGCTTTCCAAAAAATGAAGATCATATTAACAGACAGAAAGATGAGCACGTACACTGAAAACAGAATACCTTAGTGCTACATTTATTCTGTCCTGACTCATGGAAGTGAATGCTGGACCATTTCCCCAGTAATGGAAAAGAGACTAGAAGCAGTTGAATTATGGTTCTACAGGAGAATGTTAAAAATATCATGGACCACACACACATCAAATGAAGAAGTTCTCAGAAGAGCCCAAGCAGTTCGATCACTCATACCAACAATGAGAGAAAGACAACTCAGATTCCTAGGACACATCATGCAGAAAATGAGCTAGAAAAACTCATGCTCTCTGGAAAGTTTGAGGGGAGCAAACCTAGAGGAAGACCTTAGGCTTATGTACATCAAAAGCCTAGCCAGGTGGTTACACATCGAGGAAATGGAAGTTATCCAAGGAACAAAGGATAGATCTATATGGAAAACCATGGTCACCAGTGTCCGCATCGTATATGGTACCTAGACAGACAGACAGATTTACAATGTGCTGAAGGTGCTCATAAGTGTCGCAATGCTTCCAGCATCAGCATCGTGCGCCCACAACTCTAACCCTAACAGTACATCTTTGGAATGTGGGAGGAATCCGCAGTACCTATAGGAAACCCATATGGTCATGGGGAAAAAGTGCAAACTTCTCACAGACAGCTGTGGGAATTGAACCCCAATCAGTTATCAATGCCGCAGTGAAGCAATTGTGCCAACCACAATACTGCCATGCCATTCTACAGCAAAGAATCCACACATCTTCTGTTAGACTTTCTGAGTGCCATGCCAAACTTTTTTTTGGAGGGTCTGTAGGATTTAATTTGCTCCAATTGCTTTTCTACTAATTAATACAGTCCAGACACCCAGACGAGGAGAAGCTCTTGGTGAAATGCAGATGGTGAGATTTTGCTCATTTCACACTGGAGACAGACTAAAGACACCTCTATTTTTGAATTCATTAAAACATTCAGTCTGATTTCACATTATAAACAGAAGGTGGATTACATAAGATTCCATGTGAGTATATGGAAATTTGCTGAGAACAGTCAACACCAACAATGCTTAATAATTTACGAACATCTTGAACAGCAGAGCCAGAGTAGGATTGTGTTGCTTGGTTAAATCACTGTTCTAAACATTGCTGCAATATATTGAATTCCTGCTGTAATGCAGCTTCAGTGTTATTGCCACTTCAAATCAGTGATTGTGATGACTGACTTAGATTCCTCAGTTCTGTGACAATGATACATAACATGAGTATATTAATTTGTTGAAAGAGAAGTGTGTATTATAGGCCTTATCTCGGTTAAATGTATTTAAATCATTCAAAATTCCCTCAGGACTTCATTATCCCTTTATAATGGTGAAAGAATCACAAATCTATGACTTTATCTGTGTAAATGTCAGTGGTTATGAAACTTGACTATTTAAAAAAATGGAATATTATGTTTCAAGCGTGTGTGTTATGTGGATTTTCCTATCAGTGCCACTTCAACTTATTGTATAAGGTTTTGATTGTTCATTTCTCAAAGTTTGATTAAGTATGCTATCTATTATGAATGAGACCATAACAAAAGAATTTAATATGTTCAGTAGTAAAGTAGCAGGATCTCGTCAAATGAATATTATAAGAAGAGACAGAATTTATTCATCATATCAAATAAGTGTTAAGAGTGTCTAGCCAGGCTGATCAATGAGCTTGGATCTTGTGGTCAGAGGCCAAGCAAGAGTGCTCATCAGAGAGCTTGAAGAAGTCTGCTCGCATCTAATGACAACTTAAGAGAGACCGCAGGTACTGAAAATCTTCAGCAACATGCACACATACAATGCTGGAAGAACTCTGTCAGGAAGCACCTATGGAGGGAAAGAAACTGTTGATGTTTCTGGCTAAGACCCTTTATCAGAAATGGAAAGAAAGAGTGCAGAAACTGAACAAGGAGGTTGAGGAACATGAGCTGAAAGGTGATAGGTGAATCCAGATGAGGGGAAGATAGATATGTGGGGGAGAGGGCAGGAATGGTGCAAGAAGTGGAAGGTGAATAATCCCTTTATTCCATTGAATACTGTCCTCTCCTATCAGGTTACTTTCTCTTCAGCTTTTTCTCACTTCTACTCATCAGCTCCCAGTTTCTGATATCATTCCCATTCCCCTCTTCCCACCAGCCATTCTTTCCTGCTTACCTGAATTCACCTATTATCTACCAGCTCTTGTTCCATTCCTCCTCCACGATTTTGTACTGTTTTTTTCCGTCCTGAGGAAGGCCCTTGACCTTTATGTTATCCGTTCATTTCTCTCCATAGATGCTGTCTGACCCACTGAGTTGCTCCAGCATCTTATGTGTGCCGCTCATATATGATGATCTTCACGGTTTGCATTCCAATGGGGCTGGGAGACATCAACTCCCTGGAAACTAGTAATAGTGGTATCTTGCAGTAAGCCGAGCACCTCATCACACAGAACATTTTCAGAGTCAACCAAAACCATAAAGAGCAATTTTAATAGCTTGATAAACACATTACAGAGCATAAAATTAATTTAGGACAGTTTAGAGCACAAATTAAAGATGATCAAGATAATAATTTCATTTTCAACTTCTTAGCTGAAATATTGAAATAATTGACAGAATAAAAATCCTACATGAATCCCAATTTATTTACCCCACATTCCCATTACCTCACCCTTATCCAAATTCTTCCAGATTCTACCATTCACCTACATACCAGGGGCCATTTACAGTGGCAAAATAAACATTTACAGCGGCAAAATAATCCAAAGTCTATGAAATGTTGGAGTTCAGGGATCAACCAGTGGAATCTCAGAGAGCCACAGGGAGAACTCCCAACTGCCAATAGAAGATTAAAACTGTCATCAGTAGTGCTACCGGATGACACTCACTCACCATAATGTGCTCAACAATGTCCATTCTGGGTTTCACCAAGACCACTTAGCTTCAGAGATGATCATAGCTTTGGTCCATGATCCAGTCAGTGAGGTGAACATTTGGAATGAGTATAGCTTCATGGAGCTCTGGTAAAACTGAAGTCAATAGGTTTGAAAGCAAAAGTACTCTAATGCTCATACAAAAATCACAGCTGTTGTTGTTGGAAGTCAATCATTCCAGCTGCGGTGGGATGTCTCAAGCCAATTCATCTTCAGCTACTTTATTAAGGATCTTACTTGCATCAGAAGTGGAGATGTTTACTGATGTCTGCATAATCTTTAATTTCATAACAATGGAACTGATACATACAGCAAGACTTTCGACAGCATTCAGGAGAAGTGGTTTGTACACAACTGTCAAGCAATGTTCTTGACATCTAACGGTGTTACCAGCACAGCATTTCCCATCATCAACATCCTGAGGCCATCACTGATCAGAAACTCAAACGCATGAGCTTCATAAATATTGCTGCTGTAAGAGCTTGTTCAGTGCCTAAAAGGCACAAATCAAAACTAGAAAGGGATACTCTCCATTTCTCTGGATTGCAAGAACTGCTTTTATCAACAACTCTAGACGAGCTTGACACCATCCAGGAGAAAGCAACTCAATTGATTGAAACCTATCAACCATACAAAGCATTCATTCCATCTAATACGAGCACATAGTAGATTTGGTTTATACCATTTACAAGATGCTCTGCTGTTACTTACCCAGCCAATATCAATGATACATTCCAATCTCATGACCTTTCCCACTCTAAAGAACAAGGGCAGAAGGTATATAGAATCAGGATTACCTATATACTCACTCCTTATCTACAGCATCTTGACTTAGATATACTCACCAGTTCTTCATTTTCCCTAAGGTGCAGGTAGCTTAATTCCAGGATGTAGGCCAAGTGAAATATATTGCCAATCTTCCTTTATCACTGTCAAAACCCTGAAGCAGAGGATAACACTTTAGTCTTCCCAATCTTTATTTCTCCTCATTGTTGACTTCCCTATTTCCATACTCTGTTATTTTACTTCATCCCAATAGAGAACCAACCAACACAGCTCCTCCTTGCTCTGCTGTTATGAATTTTTTATGGGGTTTTTGCCTTTCAGAATCATTGCTAAGTATGATTAATCTGCATATTCCCCTGGAAAAAGAAACCAATTAAGTGTATCGCCATTAAGTGTCTGGATGTACCATGTTCTCTTATTCTTTTCAAACACCGAACTCTGCAAAGGAATGTGGCTGACATGTCACAGAGTGCAGTCTGTTTCTATGTTTTAAAGCATTTTAAATCCTCTTAAATTGGATTTTTTTCACTGCTAAAACTTTCTATCTAACCTCAATTTCCTTGTTGTTATCCTTTGCTTTATCTGGTCCTCCCTTTCCACAATTTGTTTAACTAGTGCCGTCTCATTAAAGGCCAGCACTAAGTAAATTAACCTTGCTGATTGTAATTCTCGTAGCAAGCTTGCAACCATGCTCCCAGCCCATTAATTACATGGTAGTTAAAATCTTACAATTGAAAAGCTCAGATATCTGAGACAGCAATGCGCTGGAGGAGATTACAGGGAGGGATGAGACCATGGAAGGAATTAAAAACAGGAATGAAAACAAGAGGTATTGATTAACCCAAGTAAGATGAGAGGAGCCAACCAATCTTTTATGATGATGCTGAGGATATCAGCTTCAGCCTTCACAAACTTTATTTCTCCTCACCCAGTATAGAAAAGCCTGTGCTCTTGATAGAGAATAAAAGTAATGCTAAGATAGTGCTGGGTGTTATCAGTTTTTCTCCAAGGCTAACGTCTCTGCTTTGAAGTCCTAATCACTTTCAGTTCACTCCAGCAGGCAGACACATCAGATAACAAACTCCCAAAACAGACACTCCATTCCAAGTGGTATACGTAATTCAGGTTAATTAAACCTGAAGATACAATGTTAGAAAGTTCAACATGTGGAGGAATGAAAATGATGTTTACCGATAAAAAAAGGAAATTTGAAAAAAGTGCTATGGGAAAAGAGGTGTGGCAGATGCAGGTGCTGACAAGGAGAAAAGAGCAGCAACAGTTAAAAGCTGAAGACATGAACTGTTAAGAGTGGAATTAGTGGTGAGTATCCTTACCATACTAATTTGAAAACCTCAGGGTGAAATCCCTGGAGGAGAGACAATAGCAATAAAAGGCTTATTGAAGCAATGGTAACACGCAGCAGCTTTAATGAGACAATATCGGCAGAGATGAGTGTCCAAGGTCCCTACTGTGTAGTCGGGAATTAGATCTGTAAAATCATACCAAGGGATTCGGTTACATTTTGGTACAAGTTTGTGAATTGACTTTCTGTGGGATAATCAACTATTTCTTCCAATGAACCAAGAAACAAGATGGTGAACCACCCAAGATGACAAACCAGTACGGGAACGAAATGTATAATGACACAGAGGATTTAATACGATTGGATGTGTAAGTTATTTTCAATCAAAGAATCTGAATTATTTTTGCAAAGACTTTGGTAAGTTCCTGAATGAGATTTACTTTGTTTAAAAGTTGTGATGTTGGAGAATTGTCAAGAAAGGAGTTAAACAGTGTAAATACAATTTTTCATTTTGAATTTAAACTTGTAGATACACTGCCTGGAACGGAAACTGAAGTTAACTAGAAAATAACCAACACACACAAAACATGCTGGTGAACGCAGCAGGCCAGGCAGCATCTATAGGAAGAGGTACAGTCGACATTTCGGGCAGAGACCCTTCGTCAGGTCTAGCTGGAAGAAGACAGATTAAGAGATTTGAAAGTGGGAGGGGGAGGGGGAGATCCGAAATGATAGGAGAAGACAGGAGGGGAAGGGATGGAGATAAGAGCAGGAAAGTTGATTGGCAGAAGGGATACGAGGCTGGAGAAGGGAGAGGATCATGGGACTGGAGACCAACAGACAAAGAAAGGGGGAGGGAAGCCCAAAGGATGGGCAAGGAGTTATAGTGACAGGGACAGCGGGAGGAAAAAGAGTGAGTGAGTAAATAAATAAATAAATAACGGATGGGGTACAAAAGGGAGGTGGGGCATTAACAGAAGTTAGAGAAGTCAATGTTCATGCCAGGAGGTTGGAGACTACACAGATGAAATATAAGGCACTGTTCCTCCAACCTGAGTGTGGCTTCATCTTGACAGTGGAGGAGGCCGTGGATAGACATATCAGAATGGGAATGGTAGGTGAAATTAAAATGTGTGGCTACTGTGAGATCCTGCTTTCTCTGGCAGACAGAGCGTAGGTGTTCAGCGAAACGGTCTCCCAGCCTGTGTCGGGTCTCACCAATATATAGAAGGCCGCACCAGGAGCACCGGACGCAGTATATCACCCAGCTGATTCACAGGTGAAGTGGCGCCTCACCTGGAAGGACTGTCTGGGGCCCTGACTGGTGGTGATGGAGGAAGTGTAAAGGCATGTGTAGCCCTTGCTCCGCTTACAATGATAAGTGCCGGGAGGGAGATCGGTGGGAAAGGATGGGGGAGGGGACAAATGGACAAGGGAGTTGCGTAGGGAGCGATCCCTGTGGAAAGCAGAAGAGGGGGGAGGGAAAGATGTGCTTAGTGGTGGGACCCCATTGGAGGCGGCGGCGGAAGTTACGGAGGATTATATGTTGGACCCGAAGGCTGGTGGAGTGGTAGGTGAGGACAAGGGGAACCTAACTATAACTATAATACTTAAGAATAGGAATTACATTTGGTTTTCTAACTAGGGATAAGTAAAAAGGAACGTTTAGTCTGTAAACTTTTAAATAGGGAATAACACTAGATCTAATTAGTTAGAGAGATTAGAGTATTAAAGGAATCTCATTGATTCCAATTAAAAAGGAATTTGTTTTGGTTTGATATCTAGGATTTCGAACCTCTGACAGGAGGAGAAGATGGCGATGCGATGCAGCACGTGCGGTCTCTCAGGTGATGAATATCTGTCAAGTAGGATGCTGTGCACAATTCTGATTTGATGGGGGCAGACATGAGAGCACGGAGGAACATCTGGTGAAACTTCTGAAATGCCTGTTTCGCTGCTGGCGCTACTGTGTGATACGAAATCTCCAGAGGGGAAGGCCCCAAATCCTTGGCTTTGCCTGTTGCTTAGTGGCTGGGGCCAGGGTCGAAGCGCTCAGCAGAGATGGTGCTCGGTGCTCGGTGTCAGAGGGCTGGTCAGAGGCTTGAAGTTTTCAGACGGACTCAGAGTTGGACTGTGGTCGGGTGCTTCCAGGATGCTGCATCGGCAAGTTTGCGGCACTGGAAGCTCATGGCAGGGAGAGTTTCTCCCTTTTAACGTCTGCGTGAGATGTTAGGGCTATCGGGACTTAGAAACCATAGAAACCATAGAAAAGCTACAGCACAGAAACAGGCCTTTTGGCCCTTCTTGGCTGTGCCAAACCATTTTCTGCCTAGTCCCACTGACCTGCACACGGACCATATCCCTCCATACACCTCCCATCCATGTATCTGTCCAATTTATTCTTAAATGTTAAAAAAGAACCTGCATTTACCACCTTGTCTGGCAGCTCATTCCACACTCCCACCACTCTGTGTGAAGAAGCCCCCCCTAATATTCCCTTTAAAATTTTCCCCCCTCATCCTTAACCCATGTCCTCTGGTTTTTTTCTCCCCTTGCCTCAGTGGAAAAAGCCTGCTTGTATTCACTCTATCTATACCCATCATAATTTTAAATACCTCTATCAAATCTCCCCTCAACCTTCTATGCTCCAGGGAATAAAGTCCTAACCTATTTAACCTTTCTCTGTAACTGAGTTTCTCAAGTCCAGACAACATCCTTGTAAACCTTCTCTGCACTCTTTCAACTTTATTAATATCCTTCCTGTAATTTGGTGACCAAAACTGAACACAATACTCGAGATTCGGCCTCACCAATGCCTTCTACAACCTCATCATAACATTCCAGCTCTTATACTCAATACTTTGATTAATAAAGGCCAATGTACCAAAAGCTCTCTTTACGACCCTATCTACCTGTGGTGCCACTTTTAGGGAATTTTGTATCTGTATTCCCAGATCCCTCTGTTCCACTGCACTCCTCAGTGCCTTACCATTCACCCTGTATGTTCTACCTTAGTTTGTCCTTCCAAAGTGCAATACCTCACACTTGTCTGTATTAAACTCCATCTGCTATTTTTCAGCCCATTTTCCAGCTGATCCAAGACCCTCTGCAAGCCTTGAAAACCTTCCTCACTGTCCACTACACCTCCAATCTTTGTATCATCGGCAAACTTGCTGATCCAATTTACCACATTATCATCCAGATCATTGATATAGATGACAAATAACAATGGACCTAGCACTGATCCCTGTGGCACAGCACTAGTCACAGGCCTCCACTCAGAGAAGCAATTCTCTACTACCACTCTTTGGCTTCTTCCATTGAGCCAATGTATAATCCAATTTACCACCTCTCCATGTATACTTAGCAACTGAATTTTCCAAACTAACCTCCCATGCGGGACCCTGTCAAAGGCCTTACTGAAGTCCATGTAGACAACATCCACTGCCTTCCCTTCATCCACTTTCCTGGTAACCTCCTCGAAAAACTCCAATAGATTGGTCAAACATGACCTACCACGCACAAAGCCATGTTGACTCTCCCTAATAAGTTCCTGTCTATCCAAATGCTTGTAGATTCTGTCTCTTAGTACTCCCTCCAATAACTTACCCACTACTGACGCCAAACTTACCGGCCGATAATTTCCCGATTACTTTTCAATCCTTTTTTAAACAACGGAACAACATGAGCCATTCTCCAATCCTCCGGCACCTCACCCGTAGACACCGACATTTTAAATATAACTGCCAGGGCCCCTGCAATTTCAACACTAGTCTCCTTCGAGGTCCGAGGGAATACCCTGTCATGTCCTGGGGATTTATCCACTTTAATTTGCCTCAAGATAGCAAGCACCTCCTCCTTTTCAATCTGTACAGTTTCCACGATCTCACTACTTGTTTCCCTTAATTCCATAGACTTCATGCCAGTTTCCTTAGTAAATACAGACGCAAAAAACCCATTTAAGATCTCCCCTATTTCTTTTGGTTCCACACATAGCCAACCACTCTGATCTTCCAGAGGACCAATTTTATCCCTTACAATCCTTTTACTCTTAATATACCTGTAAAAGCTCTTTTGGTTAACCTTCACTTTGACTACCAAGGCAACCTCATGTCTTCTCCTGATTTCCTTCTTAAGTATTTTCTTGCACTTTTTATACTCCTCAAGCACCTTATTTACTCCCTGTTTCCTATACATGTCATACAACTCTCTCTTCTTCTTTATCAGAGTTGCAATATCCCTTGAGAACCAAGGTTCCTTATTCTTATTCACTTTGTCTTTAATCCTGACAGGAACATACATGCTCTGCACTCTCAAAATTTCTCCTTTGAAGGCTTCCCACTTACCGATCACATCCTTGCTGGAGAACAACTTGTCCCAATCCACGCTTTTTCGATCCTTTCTCATTTCTTCAAATTTGGCCTTCTTCCAGTTCAGAACCTCAACCCTAGGACCAGATCTATCCTTGTCTATGATCAAGTTGAAACTAATGGTGTTATGATCACTGGAACCAAAGTGCTCCCCTACACACACTTCCGTCACTTGTCCTAACTTGTTTCCTAACAGGAGATCCAATATTGCATCCCCTCTAGTTGGTACCTCTATATATTGATTTAGAAAACTTTCCTGAACACATTTTACAAACTCTAAACCATCTAGACCCCTAACAGTATGGGAGTGCCAATCAATATGTGGAAAATTAAAATCCCCTACCACCACAACTTTATGTTTCCTGCAGTTGCCTGCTATCTCTCCGCAGATTTGCTCCTCCAATTCTCGCTGACTATTGGGTGGTCTATAATACAATCCCACTAATGTGGCCATACCTTTCCTGTTTCTCAGCTCCACCCATAAGGACTCAGTAGACAAGCCCTCTAATCTGCCCTGCCTGAGCATTGCTGTAACATTTTCCCTGACAAGCAATGCTACTCCCCTAACTTTCATTGCTTTGCCTCTATCACATCTGAAACATCGGAACCCTGGAATACTAAGCTGCCAGTCCTGCCCCTCCTGTAGCCAAGTTTCACTATAACGTCATAATTCCACATGTCAATCCATGCCCTCAACTTGTCTGCCTTCCCCGCAATACTCATAGCATTGAAATATATGCACCTCAGAAGATTTTTACCACCACTCAGAACCTTTCTACAAAGTATTTGTGGCTTTGCTTGAACTTTTAACATCATTTATTTTCACCCCAGCCACACTGTCAGCTCTGGCACTCTGGTTCCCATTCCCATGCAAGTCTAGTTTAAAGCCTCCGCAATAGCACTAACAAACCTCCCTGAAAGGATATTGGTCCCCTTGTAGTTCAAGTGTAACCCGTCTCTCTTGTACAGGTCCTACCTGCCCCAGAAGAGGTCCCAATGATCCTGAAATCTGAAGCCCTGCCCCCTACACCAGTTCCTCAGCCACTTGTTCATCCTCCAGAGCATCCTATTCCTACCCTCACTGGCATCTAGCACAGGTAGCAATCCGGAGATTACCACCCTCGAGGTCCTGCTTTTCAACTTCCTACCAAGCTCTCTATACTCACTCTCCAGGACCTCCTCACTCTTCCTTGCTATGTCATTGGTACCGATGTGTACCACGACATCTGGCTGATCACCCTCCCACTTCAGAATGTCATGCAATCGATCAGAGACATCCTTGACCCTGGCACCTGGGAGGCAACAAACAATCCTGGATTCTCTGTCACGACCACAGAACCTCCTATCTGCACCTCTGACTATCGAGTCCCCTATCACTACCGCTCTCCTCTTTTTCCACCCTCCCTTCTGCACTGCAGAACCAGACTCAGTGCCAGAGATCTGGCTGCTGCAGCATGTCCCAGGTAAGTCATCCCCCCCCCCCAACAGTACCCAATACGGTATACTTGTTGTTGAGGGGAATGGCCACAGGGGAACCCTGCTCTACCTGCCCTTTCCTCTTCCCTCGCCTGACAGTGACCCAATTTCCTGCGCTCTGCTCCTTTGGTGTAACTACCTCCCTGTAGCTACTATCTATAATCTCCTCATTTTCCCGAATGATCTGGAGGTCATCCAGCTCCTGCTCCAGTTCCCTAACGCAGTTTGTTAGGAGCTGCAGCTGGATGCACTTCTTGCAGGTGTCGTTGTCAGGGACACCAGAGGGCTCCCTGACTTCCCACATCCTGCAAGAGGAGCATTCCAACATCCTGCCTGGCATTCTCTCTACTCTAAAACAATCTGATCAAAAAACTTACCGGAACCTACCCTGGCCTCTGCCTGTTCTCGCTGAAGCCTGTTGAGCCAAACCCATCCCACTCTGCTCCCTCTCACTCTGCTGCCCGCTCACAACGCTGCCCGCTGTATATGGTGGTCTGTTTTTAAACCTTGGCGCACTACGTCACGCGCCTGCGCAGTGCAGACCCTTCTCCCCAAGCAGTGTTTAAAAAAAACGACTTGTTGCACTCGATTTCTTCACTCCCTTCTTCTCAGCTGCTTGCTTTGACTGAAACAAGAACCATTGAAAATTTCTCTTGTTAAACCTTGGCGCGCTACGTCACGCGCCTGCGCAGTGCAGACCCTTCTCCCAGAGCAGTGTTTAAAAAAAAATGATTTTTGCACCCGATTTCTTCACTCCCTTCTTCTCAGCTGCTTGCTTCAACCTTGAAACATTTTTTTACCGTGCCCATGGTCTGCTCTTATTAAATTACGGTATTGCTTTTCACTGTTGTAACTATATGTTATAATTATGTGTTTTTTGTCAGTTTTAGTCTTGGTCTGTTTTGTGTTTCTGTGATATCATACTGGAGGAACATTGTATCATTTTTTAATGCATGCATTTCTAAATGACAATAAACGAGGACTGAGTGTCCTCATAATCTAATCTAAATAGAATGTTGGGATTTTGAATTGTTCTTGATCATGTAAATATTTTGTACATATTATTTTTATTTTAAAAAAATTATCCCCAGAAGGTGTCGTTTCTATTAACTGTCTTCTTCTGAAACCAAAATCTTCTGATGGCTTACTAGCATCTTGTGTTGTACTAAGCAATTTGATTTTCTCAAAGAGTGTGGCGACTAGTCACACATGATAAGACAGGTGCTACAGCGGTATTGCATATACCTATTATAAATGAGTAGACAGACAAGGAAAGTGATAAAATGTTTTCACTTTCATAAGGAAATCCATGGAATGACAACTCACAATGAAGGAATATTCAGCATATCACTGAAATCCTCAAATACATTCAGTGGAAGCAATGAGAAGCTGAGCATGAATGTTGGAAGGAAAATGTCATCACACACTTTACACATTTGCCCAATCCATGAAACACCTCCTACCTCACGCATAAAAGTTTACAAGTTTCACATTGTCCTTATCAATTCAAGTATATTCAAGATACAAGTTTCAAGTAAATTTATTATCAAAGAATGTATAAGTTATACAACCTTGAGATTTGCTTGCTCACAGGTAGCCACAAAGCAAGAAACCTGAAAGAACCCAATTTAAAGAAAAAATACCAACACTTGATGTGAAAGGGAAAGCTAAAAAATACAAGTCATGCAAACCATTGAAGCGACAACAGCATGCTAAAACAAAAATGAGTCCTCAGATCTGAACTCCAGAGCAGCCCAGAGTAGGCCCAAAGCCTTGTTTATCAGTTCATCATTTTAGCGGGCATGGAGCACAGCAGCCAGGGCAGTCTTCATAGCCTTGGTGCCATAGAGATGACCATTACAGAGAACGAGCAAAATCGGCTCTCGTCGAGTCCGATACCCTGTCTTTTCAGTCTACCTGGGCCGGCTTTTAAATTGACCCAATGATAGATCAGCAAAAGGCTCTGTAACCTGGAGAAAGGAGTAAACATCGCAGAGAGTGAGCAAAATCGGCTCTTGCCTCCGATCTAGGCCATCCCTTAATTTGTCTAAATAGCACATTGTACCTTGCACTAGGATCCAGACACTGACAGCCCACAGAACTGGAGTGGAGGCAAGTTATCCTTGATGCTGAAGGGATTATCTCAGAGAAAGGGCAGGAACAACATCAAAAACAGAACTGTATTGTAGATGAGCATTTCCATCAGAGAGGTAGGATGGAAAGCAAAGGTTTTTATTGGAAAATCTAGCAGGAATCAAATTAAGTATGTAAACTATAGGCCATTGATTGTGCAATACTTTCCCACGATACTTTATGACAACTGAGGTACAGGTTAAAACTAGATTACAAAAGCATTAGATTTATTTCTGAAAATGGAAAAAAAAAGTCTGTTTTTATAAGGGGAATAGGATTACGATGGGGAACACCAGGAACTAAAGCTGTGTCTGCTTAACATTATGTAATTCCAATCATTCTACAAAAACTCTTCTTTATTGAATCCAAGCTCTGCAAGTTTTTAAGGAGTGTTTGTGCTGACATGATGACAATATGTCCCATGGAAAGAGCCTAACACTGAGCACACTGTACGGCACCATATGGTTCAGATCAATCTGTAATGTCTCAATTTAAGAACTTCAATTACACGTCAACTCTAATCGAAGCTCTCAGTTCAACATTGCCATCATTGCTCAGGGCTGGAATCCCAGGAGATAGCAGGAGCGAGTGAGGTTAATAAAATTACAATATCTGGAGAGCTAGAGTAGACCTTGCCAATCACACAGAAATTCTGGTACAAATACTTGGAGGCAGATGTTCTGGCAGTACACTTACACCTATTATTATTAGTAAGTTATTGTACACTATTTATGAGGGCAATCTTCTACCAATACTACAACTATCAATGCAATTACAGTGCTATGTTTCGATACTGGTGGAATTAAAATTTCATTCAGTTCTGATTTTTTTCAGCAGTTTGTTCCTCTTACTCCAGCTATTTCAGCTTCTCGTCACCCTCAACCTTTGTGTCTCCTCTTCACCTACTTACAGGTGACTGCTGTAAGTTGTCTCTGCCAACAGAAAACAATGATTTAGAAATGCAGGAGTTCGGGGCATTAGAAGGTGAATATTGTATCATCTCGTGATCATACATCATGTGGTTGGCATGGTACTTTAATGAACCTCTCAGAATTCCTCCAAGAATAGCTTAGAACCTTACATATATTCCACATTTGAAAACCCTCTCATAGAAACCTATTTTAGAAAACACTGCATGAGAACTTTGGCATTATTTTCTTTCCGTTCTTCAAATACAATCTATTTGTCTTTTTCCACTCCTTTAATCAATTATGCATGGCTGAATTCAAACAGAAGCAAGAGAACCTGAACAGAATTCGATTGCCCCAGTCTTACATTCAGGGTTGTCTCCCGATTAGTTCATGTGACTGAAGATGTTAAATCACCTCCCTGATGTACGCAGTGACATTTTTGTTGTATAATTTCATCTGGAGACTCACATCAATCTTGTTTGTCACCCTGAAATGATTTCAGAGCAAAAATCTGTACTCCTGGGGTAAGCACTTCTTCGCTGCATGATAGTAAATAAAAATCATTGTTGAATCATTTAGTACTTTGGTAATCAGCTGCAATGTGCAATTAATGCATGAATATTTAACTTTTGATTAACTCACATTTAACATTTGAATGCAATCTGACTTCTGCATGTCTTTGCTTTAAATAGTAAAGGTGAACATTCGTTCTCATATAACCCTAACATAAAGAGATAGGAATAACCCACAAGAAATTTTAAGTAATGTAGGTCAAACTGACATTGCATCTCATCAGTACAATCACACAGTCATAGCCGAGGACACATAGAACCACAGTTAGTTCAAGCCTTGGAATGATTTTTACAGTATAAACTACCAATAATGCACAGATTGAAGCAGGAATAGATTAAATTTAGGATGACCAATAGTTAATGTTGCATTCATTTAAATCTAATTTGTTGCTGTTAATGTTAATAATAAAGGAGATTAAGGTTATATTATTTGTTATATACACAGAATACATATGTTCACAGTTCAAAGCTTTCAGCCTCATCAACAAATTAGCAGATGCTCACAAAAGATAGTACAAACCAGCCTCCTGTTCCATCATTGCCATTCCAAACGAAGTTCTTTAATGAATAGACTCTGGCTGCTTAACATTGTAAACAGAGAATCATTTGTGAAGTTTTGACCTCTTACGTACACTTTTCTGAACACCCCTCAGCCAATAACTAGACTTGGTTAGCATTGGCACCAAGAGCAGAGGGAAATAGAGAGCAATGGAGGAATAAGGGGAAAGAGCCAAGATGGGAGCTGGAGGTTAGTAAAATGCAGTAGGACTAAATTTAAGAGAAACAACAAAGTAAAAAAGAACAAAAAACTGGGAACTATGATTTGGGTGGGGGAGGCAAAAGAATTGGCATCAACAGATGGAAAAATAGAAAAAAAGGATGGGAAATAAATTAACAGTGGGCATTAAAGGGAATGATAAGCAGGAGAAGAATATTTACATGTACTATACGAAGTTGGAGGAGAAGAAAGTGCATCAGGTGAAGGAATTGGATTGGATGGAAGAAGGGGCTAATATAAATTGAGATTATTGGCTTTTTGAAACAAGAGTAATCTTTAAGAAATTCCCAATCTTCCATAAGACACCATAGCTTCAAAAATGTCTACCTTTCACACTTACATCCATCAATCTTTAAATGTAAATCAAGGCTCAATTGAAAAGGATCCCTAATTTAATGTGAAAAACATATTAACTTTCCAAAGAAATCATGTTGGAAATGGATCACTGATTTTGTACTTTCTATGTCAGGGCTTCCTTTCAAGGTTTCATTTATTTCAATATACAGAGTGGTGGGTGTACCCGAGGCTCAATTTGCAAAGCACACAGAGCTATTTCTGTGACATGGCACTGACTTGCATCCATATTGCTCAAGTTGTCATCAATCTTACAAATTGAGTCAGCTTTTCCTTGTTTCTAGGTGTCCCTGACAAAAAAGACCTAGGCTTGCTGTAGTGATTCTTAATTAATACAAATGTTTTGTGACATAAAGCAGCAAATAGAGAAAAATATCATTTACAGACTTAGATAAAATATCAGAATTTCATTTTTTCATTCATTTTCTGAATGTCGATATTAACAATTAATTGTCCATCCTTAGTTCCCTGTGAACTGAAGATTTAATTAAAACTCAGTCATATTGATGGATCATAGAAAGACCAGACTGTATAAGGATATCAGATTTCCTTCTCCTAAATTCAGAAGCGGACCAGTAAATTCTTTATGCAACTTAACTCAGTTGTTAATTTACACATCTGTTGTCATTAGTTTGAGATTTACTTAATAACTTCAATGTTTGAAGTCCAAAGTAAATGTATTATAGGTTTTGCACCTCTTAGTGGTATGCTGATTATGAAACAAGGAATGATCTAAGATGATGAACTGAAAATTGAAGGTAATTGTGATTATTTGGCAGGCTAGTTGCAGAAATTTTTAAAAAGGCATGGTATTATATTTTTAATGATTTGTGGTGATAAAGTGACTACTGATCATGAAGCAGGCAGAAAAATTCATTGATGAGTTTGCCAAGATCATCACTGTTGATGGTGATTTCAAACAGCCACTGACTGTCCACCGAGGTGGCAAAGGTTACCTTTCTGATGGTTCAATGTACACATGATTGTTTCATGCACAAAATTATAAAAATATTATATAAAACTACCTTCAGGATATACATATAAGCTGTATATGTAATGTGTTTAGACTTTGGCCCCATCCTCAAGGTATCTCATTATACATATAGAAGCAATTATTCCAAAATCCAATAAAAAGAAAATCTGAAATGCTTACAGCCCCATGCATTTTGGACAAGGAGTGCTCAACCTGTATCGAAGTACATATATGTTACCTTAAGATTCATTTTCTTGCAGATATATACAGGAAGGAAGAAATAGAATTGATTTTTATGCAAAACTATATATAAACAAAGATTGACAAACAACCAATGTGCAAAAGAAGACAAACTGAAGATAAAAAGTAATAGCGAGAACGAGTTGTAAAGAGTTTTTGAAAGTGAATTTAAAGGTCATAGAAGCAGTTCAGAGTAGTGGTGAATGAAGTTACTCCTACCACTTCAGTAACTTGATGTTTATAGGGTAATAACAGTTCCTGGACCTGTTGAGTTGAGTGCGACCTAGGGTTTCTGTCTTTCCCGCCTTATCGCATTGGCGAGAAGAGGACACGGACTGGATGGTGGGTGTCTTTGATGATGGATGTTGCTTTCCTGTGGCTCAGTGGTGGGGAGGCATTGTCTGGGATGGACGGAGTGTACACCAATTTCTGCAGACTTTTCCATTCCAGAGTCTTGGTGTTTCCATGCCAGGCAATGATAATCACTGCTGTGCGTCCATAAAAAATTGTCAAAGCTGTTGTTGACATGCCTAATCTAGGCAAACTTCAAAAAAAAACTATAGGCCCTGTTGAGACTTTTTTGTGCTGATGCTTACGTGTTAGCATGCAAGTTACAGTTGCTATGGTGGGAGTTAAATTCATGTCCCTAGATTAGAAATCCAGGACTCTTCCTACTAATCCAGTAATTAAACTAGTATGCTATCATAACTATTAAAATAATTCTCCAAAGAGATACAGAAAGATTCCCTCCTTGACAAAAAAAGTTAAATTCTCATTAATAACCCAAAGGAAATACTTCATTCTAAGGAGTGCCATTTTACAGAATCAGATTCTGAAGTCAATGTACAGACTGGTTAAGCCCACAAGTTGAATATTTTTTTTCCAATTACTCGTTGGGGCTCCTTTTTCATTGCTTATACCTCAAGGTTCTATTTAAGTTTCTGCAAAGTTATACCTGTGCACATTCTTTTCTAGAATTGCTACAGAGGGGTGAATCGTACGAATCTTATTCGTAGTTTGATATCACACTCAAAAAGTACCTCAAAGGTTTTTATGTCCTAGGAGGGAATGGAACATAATTGTCAGATACAGAGTTGAACACACAGATTTATTTCTCACATAGAATGGATAACTTGATATACAAATTGCAGGAATTTGTCAGTTCAAAATTAAAAGTAAGTTTTATTATCAGGGTACATACACATCACCACATACAACCCTGAGATTCATTTTCCTATGGCATACTCAGAAAATGTATAGAATAATAACTATAACAGGATCAATAGAAGATCAACCAGATTGCAGAAGACAACAAATGACAGAAATATAAATAATAGCAATAAATAACAAGACATGAAAAAAAAACAAGATAAAGAGTCCTTAGAGTGAAATCATTGGTTGTGGGAACATCTCTATAGATGGGCCAAGAGAGTGTAGTTCAAGAGCCTAATGATTGTGGGGTAGCAACTGTTCTTCAACTTGATGGTGCGAGTCCTGAGTCTCTTGTACATTCTTCCTGATGGCAGCAGCGAGAAAAGAGCATGGCCTGCTTGGTGAGGATCCCTGATGATGGATGCTGCTTTCCTACAAAATGTTTCATGTAGATGTGCTCAATGGTTGGGATGGCTTTAACCATGATGTATTCAGCTGAATCTACTACCTTTGTAGGACTTGCCATTCAAAGGAATCAGAATCGGAATCAGGTGTAATATCACCAGCATATATCATGAAATTGGTTAACCTTATGCCAGTAGTACAATGAAATACATGATAAATAAATATAGAGAAAAATAACTGAATCACATGAAGTATGTATACGCCTATTATATGATTGGGTCAAAATAAGTAGCACAAATAAAAAATAATAAGGTTGTGTTAATCGGTTCAATGTCCATTTAGAAATCGGATGAAGCTGTTCCTGAATGGTTGAGTGTGCACTTTCAGGCTTTTGTACCTCCTTTCTGATGGTAACTATGAGAAAAGGGCAAGTCCTAGGTGGTGGATGTCCTTAATGATGGATGCTGCCTTTTAAGGTGCCACACCTTGAAAATGTCTTGGATACTGTGGAGGCTGGTACCCATGATGGAGCTGGCTAACTTTATAGCTTTCTTCTTCATAGCTGCCTTCTTTATAGCTGCATCAATGTGTTCCATCCAGGTTAGATCCTAGGTGATATTGACACCAGGGAACTTGAAATTGCTCACACTGTCCATTTCTGATCCTTCTATGAGGATTGGTTTGTGTCCGCTCATCTTACCCTTACTGAGAAGTCCACAGTCAGTTCTTTGGTCTTGCTGATGTTGAGTTCAAGGTTGTTGCTGCGACACCACTGAACTAGCTGATATATCTCACACCCTTTCGTCACCACCTGAAATTCTGCCAGTAATGGTTGTATCATCAGCAAATTTATAGATGGCATTTGAGCTGTGCCTAGCCACACAGTCTTAGGTGTAGAGAGAGTAGAGCATGGAAATGGTGTTTCCATACCAGGCTGTGATGCAGCCAGTCAATACACACTCCACTACACATCTATAGAAGTCGGTCAAAGTTTTTGATGTCATGCTGAATCTCTGCAGACTCCTAAGGGAATAGAGGTGCTGCCCTGCTTTCTTCGCATTTGCATTTATGTGCTGGGTCCAGGACAGGTCCTCTGAAATAGTAACACACAGGAATTTAAAGTTTCTAACTCTCTCCACCTCCAGTCCTCTGATGGGGACTGGCTCATGGACCTCTAGTTTCTCCCTGCTGAAGTCGACAATCAGTTCCTTGGTCTTGCTGACATTGAGTGAAAGGTTGGTGTTGTGACACTACTCTGCCAAATTTTCAATCTTTCTCCTGTATGCTGATTTATCACTACCTTTGATGTGGCCCACAACAGTGGTGTCATCAGCAAACTTGAATATGGTATTGGAGCTTTACTTCATCACTGAATTTAACTCTTTCTGATCTTATCATAGTGCCATTTTACATACTGTGGCTAATGATAGAGCATGAAACAACATATTTGTAATCTGATGAATTCCAGATATTTCCATTTGCTCTATTGAGACTTTTAAGACATAACAATTTAATCAAACATTCAAGATACATGACATTTAGTGTTACAGCTGGTTGAAAAACAACCTACACTTATTCCACATCATTATCCAGATTTAGCAACCTACTAGACTTGAAAATCAAACATCAATTTTGCAGCATTTCAGGTGTTAAATCTCAATAATCCAAATATTTTCTTATCTACTATTCAGTATGTTCATAAATATAGCCGGACCCCAGAAACCAATAAATTTTGAATCAAATTTTTTAAAAAAGATTGTTAATGATGAAACCAGTGACTATTAGAATATAGCCTCTACATTATAACCATTAATTTGCAATGAATTTGTTTTGATATGATTTTTTTTGTTTCCTTGTAAGAAAATGAATCTCAAGGTTGCATAAAGTATATATACTTCGATAATAAATTTACATGGAACTACGATCATTGATGAAAGCAGGATTTAAACATCAACTGTGGTTGATTTTACATTAATTTTCTAATTTGGATAAGGTTAATGGTGAAATGTGTGCATAACTGGGATTATCCAATATCGAAAGCTGGTAAGGCCAGTAACTCTGTAATAGGTTACAGTGGAATACAATTTAGTTGAGAACAGTTATTATTTCATGTTGGAACAATCACATTCTGGAACTCTGAACACAAGAAATTCTGCAGATGCTGGAAATCCAAAGCAAGACACATACACACACGTGCACAGACAGACAGACACACACACACACACACACACACACACACACACACACACATCAGGCAGAATCTACTGAAATGAATAAACAGCTTTGTCATGATGAGGGGTCTGGGCCTGAAGCATCGACTGTTTCAATCATTTTTATAGATGCTGGTTGATCTGCTGAGATCCTCCAGCATATTGTGTCTGGAACTCTAAAGATAATTTGATAAACAAGTACACTATATTTTAATCTGCAACCTCTGCAAAATAAATTCATCTCATCTTGAAATTTGAGTTCAACAATGTCCTCCATGCTTCAGCGTTGAGGAGACAGGGATGCAATCAACTGGTTTGGATTAGGTAAAGTATCCTGCATGATAAAATTACTCCTTTACTCACAACAATGTCTCACACCCGAGTCATCCCTGCTGTGGACTTCAGCACCTGTTAATTTTCCTAAGTTCTTCTGCATAAGATTTCCATATTATAAGCAAATAGAAACTAGCTCCCAGTACTTCAATACAATCTAAATGCTGCTGCCTGGTAACAGCTAATTTGCAATCTTTACTGATTGAGAGCTCTTCAATTTGGACAGATGTTTACTAATAACAAAAAATGGTAAACAGCATTCAAGACCTTATGTGGCGAGCACTATGAACCCATTCAAAATGCACAAGTTTCATCAAGCAAATTAATCATATTAACACTGTTTTTATACAGTAGTTGCAAAATATTTATTGTGAAAAGGAAGCTATTTCCAAACATCGAGAGACCTGTTACATAATTTGTTCAACTGTTGTAGGATCACAGTCAACTTAATAAAGTAGCTAAATTAATATAAAGATCAAATTTAGATATACAACTGGGCTAGAACCTGCTGCTTGTGGTGAGTTGTCTATGCTTGATGCTGGCCTGTGATGAGTGAAGCACCATCTGCCAGTGTTAATTTGCTGCCCAAACCCATTCCACTGCTGAATGATGAAGAAATACATGAAACCGGGCTATTCGGATACACAGAATTATTGTGTGGGCGAAATATTACAAGCCCACTTAATAAACAAGAGAAAATATTTTAAAATCAGCAGGAGAATGCTCCCAATATCCATAAACAGTAAAATAATGTTCAATAGCAATTAAAATTAATGAATCAAATAGTTTTAAAATTTAAAATGTGCGCAGAAATTGAAATACCAAAGAGTATATTGAAACAAATAAAATGCATGTTAATATTTACCTTTCTCTAATGTCTAATCTGTTCCTCTCTACTGAAATGGATGATCTAAAATGGCACACAAGTAATGGCCACAGCATAAATGCCTACAAATTGCAGCAAGCTCTTCCTCACTGGACCAAGAAGTGTGTGTGCAGTCAGGAAAAAAAAACAGCCTAATGTCAGGTTGCC
This sequence comes from Mobula birostris, assembly GCF_030028105.1. Taxonomy (NCBI): domain Eukaryota; kingdom Metazoa; phylum Chordata; class Chondrichthyes; order Myliobatiformes; family Myliobatidae; genus Mobula; species Mobula birostris. The sequence continues at coordinate 42,627,951 of NC_092385.1, forward strand.
AACAAATTCAGCACTTTGCAGAGAAATCGGAATCCTGAACTTTGTGGCACTTGTGATCGGAAATGCCAACTGTTCAGTATGTATCTGTCAGCCTTTAACAGCAAATTTTTGCCTATTAATCTGCAAAGCTTAGCTGTACACTGTAGAAATTCACTGCTATGTAAAGGGAGCAGAGTTAACTTTCTGATAAGAAAGCAAACTCTTCTACTGATTCAGATGAAGAAGACACAAATATATTTGGTAATTATTAACTTATATGAAGTTGATTAAATGCCAGCTGTAACTTAACTACGCTGATGTTGAGCTTAAAGCGTTATATATCAAATTTACAACTTTTACTATTATTTGCACTACCAATATCATCAGACAGTACAAGAAAACCACAGAAAACCAAGATAATAACTTGACCTTAATCTGAAAAGAACATTCATAACAAGGAAATTTTGTAGCATCTTTTCCAGCATTAGACACTAATTTATGCTATTATTTCTTTCACTGTATTTCAGTGAACATTTGGTAGAATTGGAGACAAGAAAGAAATATTAAAATACCATCTTTGAAGAGACCATAAGGTGCAGTGGCTTGTTACATTACCATTTTAGCTCTAGGAGCTTGTATGAACGTATTTCATATTGATAAAATCAATGTCTTTGTTTCTTCCAGCTGTCAGGATGCTTCATGAAATGTGAAAGGTGGGTAGGTAGGTTTCCATTAATCTAGCCACTGATTCTTGAGAATTTGGATAAAACAGGTTTTAATTTCGAAAAGAAAAAAATTTAAATGTTAAGAAATCTAAACTTATAAGTTTATAGAACAAGGTCTCAGCAATCAGGCAATATTTTGGTGCAACCTCCTGATTTTGTAATTTTTTCATAAAATATGTGTTTTTCCTGTCATTACTTAGTTTTTGTCAACACAGTCAGACACAATAAAAAGCTAATTAATCCTATTTATTTTGTCTTATATAGATTTAGGGCTTTTAAATATATGCGCTTTTGTTCATTTTTTATACTATTTCACGTGTACTCCTTTAAAAACTCTTACATCGTGCAACTGCTATTATTAGCATTAAATATACAAAAATAATAATCTTGGACATAAAAAACATATTTTTAATTTTAAAGAGACAATTACTTTAATAAATCAACTGTTTTGGAGGAACAGATTGTAAGCATATTAATTTAAAACAAAGAAAGTTCCATCTGACGGTGGTGACTGAGACCTGACAGTGGTGGCAGTGGCCTAACTACAACAAACAATCCAACCTGGGGAGACTGTGCCTGTCTGTAAGTGGAGTATCAGCAGTTTTGTGCTGCTCTTAATTTTGTTCCTTTACCCCTAGTTTAAACTTCAAATTTAAAATTTTTATTTGCTGATACTTGAGGGGGAACAATATGTCTATGTCTACGAGGAGTGGGAAGAACTTGTCTGAACTAGTGACAAGGTAATGGAAAAAGAAAGATGTAAAAGGAAAGATCTGATGAAATGGCACCATGAGCTGAAGCTATGGTTTGGACACTGAATTCAATTAAAGATCAGAATGGGTCAATTAAAGACCAACTGGAAAAGAATAGTAATGAAATGCAGTCAGTTCTGGGAAAACTTAAAGACTTGGAAACTCAAGTTATTACACACGAAGAGGAGTTGAAGGTAACTAAGCAAAAATTGTTTGAAGCTACAACTCATTTGGAAAGATATCAAAATAAGATTATAGACCTGGAAACTAGGTCTTGCCGAAGGAATATATGAATTGTTGGGCTGCAAGAAGGAGCTGAAGATGGGGATTTAACTGCTTACTTTGATAAGCTTTTTCATCCCTTATTTCTTACCATATTATCACAGCCACCTACTATAGAAAGAGCACATAGAGCTTTTACTTCGAAATCTAAAGATCCAAATAATCCAAGGTCTGTTTTGGTTTGTTTTCATCACTTTAAAATTAAAAACAGACAGCTTTTGGATTTAAGGAATCTGAGCTCTGTTTTTATGATGATTATCCCAAAAAGTTAATGGAACAAAGATCAAGATTTACTCTGGTAATGAAACAGGCATATGATAAGAAACTGCTTCCTTCTTTGCGTTACCCGACAAGAATTAAAGCTTTTCCTCCTAACTCTCCTCCTCGTACATTTTTTGATCCAAAAGCTGCACTGGAGTTCGTTCAAACTATACCTGCCGCCGCTACCCAATGAACTGTCTGAAAGGTTGTTTGGTTATCTGTATATTATTGGCATTTTGGAAAGAAGATTTATGAAGGTTACTTGGATATTTCATTGAGAGACTAATAAAAGAAGATAAGGAGATTTGTTCATTATTGCATATTATTGTTTTTTTTTGGAAAGAAGATCTATGGTTCAAGTATGACTATTTAAATGCTAACTCAGATATTCAACTGAGAAAAAGAAGATAAAGGGACTTGTTCCTTTAACCTAATATCTGGTTTGATGTTTTTTTTTGTTTCTTTCTTAATTAATTAATTGGTAGTTTTTTCCTACAAAAGGGGCTTCTTTTTATATATATATTTAGGGGAGGGTTCAATTACTTATGATATTATTAATTGCTATTTTTGAAAATTTAGTTGGCTTAAATATGCTATTAACTTTTTTTCTACTTCATTATACTATCTTATAACTGAATTTAAAGTTTCTTTAGGGATTTAATGTTAAATTTAAAAATGGTGCTGGTTTTTCTTTTTAAGAGAGAACATCATTTTCGTTCTTCCTTGTTTTTTAAAAAAGATTACATATAAATATGGGATAGCTTGTAGATGCTGGAATGTAAACACTTTCCTTCGTTGAGACTTTATCGTTCCTCTTATAAGATCAGTTTTTTTTTAACTAGGGGAAGGGAGAAAGATTCTTTTTAATTTTTTTTCTGTCCAGGCAGAGCGGTCCCTGGCTCCATATTCTATCATTGGGCTATGGGAGGAGGAGGGTGGGGTTAGAGTTAGGAGTTTTTTCCCATTGGGTGGTTCCGGAGCGTGCGTGTTTTCTATGTGGTTGTATTCTTCATCATCGCTATTTTTGAACATCCCATATTGGTATGTGCTCTACACATGTGTAAAGTAGAATAAAACTATAGTATGGTATTTAAACAGATTAATGTAATAAGTTGTAATGTACGTGGTTGGAATCATCCTATCAAACAAAAAAAAGACTTTTAAAATCATTAACCGATTCCAACCTGATATAATTTTTGCTCAAGAGACACATATCAGGGCGGGAGATAAAAATAGATTTTTTGGATGGTGGAGGGGTTTGCAGTTTCACTCCAGCTCTCAGAGTAAAACTAAGGGTGTGTCCATCTTTATTAAATCCAATATATTTACTCAAGAGGATATTGAGTCAGATTTTAATAGTAGATTTTTAATTGTTAAAGGAGTGATCTGTAATAGAAAAGTTGTTTTGGTCAATTTGTACAGTCCTAACTTAGATGATCCTTCTTTTTTAAAAACGTTATTTGCTTTACTGCCTGATTTAAATGAATATATGTTGATAATGGGTGGGGATTTTAACTGTTGTTTAAATCCTTTGATTGACGAAAGTTCAACCAATCAGCGACTTCCAAATCGTTCCGCGTCACTTATTAACTCTTTTTTGAACGATTTTGTATTGATTGAATTATGGACGTATCTACACCCTGATAATAGAGAATATTCTTTCTTTTCACATGTTTATAAAAAATATTCGAAGATCGATTATATTATAATTGATCCTTGCTTCTTGCCTAGTGTTAAAAATTGTGAATATGATGCTATTGCTATATCTGATCATGTGCCTCTGAGTTTGTCTTTTGAATTTGATGATGTCATTCTTGCCTGTTCATCATGGCGCATATCTCAGGCATTATTGCAAAACTCTGACTTTGTCAGTTTCATTGAAATCCAGATAATTTTTTTTTTTCTTTTTAATGATATAGGGGTACGTCCAAATTAATTATAAGGGATACATTTAAAGCATTTTTATGTGGTCAGATCATTTTTTATTCAGTTAAGCTTAAAAAACAGACTAAAGTAGAATTAGATAAGATTTCAAAACAAATTAAACACTTAGATAATATTTATGCAATTTCCCTTAATATTGATTTATTCAAACAAAGAGTGGAACTTCAATCACAATATGACCTATTATTAACTCATCCTATTGAAGGCTATTTGCTTAAGTTAAAGAGCCAACTTTATATGTTTGGAGATAAGAATAATGAACTGTTTGCATCTGAATTAAAAACAGCCAGAGCCAAGAGGTAAATTTTGAAAATCCATTGGGAAAATGAAGAAATTAATAAGATTTTTCAAGATTTATATACTGAACTTTATAAATCTCAATGTCCAGTAGATTCTTCTAAAATGAATGCTTTCTTACAAAAGATTGCTTTTCCTAAAATTTCTGTTGAGGATCAAAAAACTCTTGATGCCCAAATTACTGAAGCCGAAATTCTTAAAGCTATTTTTTCAATACAATCTGGTAAGGCCCCTGGACTTGATGGCTATCCTGTAGAGTTTTTAAAAAAATTGGAAAATTGCTTTCTCCATACATGTTGGAAATGTTTCAGGATTCTTTAAGGAAAGTAGAGGGTGAAAGGTGATTTACCCTCTACTTTCTATGAGGCTTCTATTTCTTTAATTCTTAAAAAGGATAAAGATCCTACTGATTGTGCCTCATATAGACCTATTTCATACCTGAATGTCGATGCTAAGATTCTGTCAAAGATAATGGCCAATCAGTTGGAGAATATTTTGGGTTAAATTATTTTTAAAGATCAAACAGGCTTTATAAAGGGTCGATAGTCTTTTTTAAATGTTTGTAGATTATTTAACATTATACATTCGTCTTCTTTTAAAACTCCACAATGCGTCATCTCTTTGGATGCTGAAAAAGTGTTTGATCGAGTCGAATGGAAATATCTATTTAATGTTTTAGAGCAATTTGGCTTTGGTATTAATTTTAATAATTAGATTAGAATGATACATAAAGCTCCTGTTGCTACTGTTATTAACAATAACTGTAGGTCTCCTTTTATCAGCTTTCACGGGGACAAGACAAGGTTGTCCATTAAGTCCTTTGTTATTTAATTTAATATTAGAATCCCTTGCTATTGCTCTTCATGAAGCTAAAAATATTTATGGGATTTTTGTGAATGAGACCATTCATAAGACTTCTCTTTACGCTGACGATTTATTAGTTTATATATCTAATCCTGAGGAATCTATTCCTGCTTGCTAAAATTATTTAATGAATTTGGAGATTTTTCAGGATTTAAAATAAATTATAGTAAAAGTGAATTGTTTCCTTTAAATGAATCTGTTTCTATATATGATAATACTCCTTTCAAAGTCACGGATTCTTTTAGATATTTAGGTGTTATAATCACTAAAAATATAAGGATCTTCATGAAGCCAATTTTGTTCCCTTGGTAGATGCTATGAAGTATCTATTTAGTCAGTGGAGTCCACTTACATTTTCACTTGTTGGTCGCATCCATATGGTCAAAATGATGATTTTACCAAAATTTTTATATTTATTTCAGAATATACCTGTTTTTATTGACTAAGAAGTTTTTTGATCAGATTGATTCTATTATTTTATCTTTTATTTGGAATAATAAAATACCAAGATTTAGTAAATGTCACTTATAAAAGTTGAAAAAGGATGGATGTCTCGCTTTGCCTAATTTAAGAATGTATTACTGGACTGTTAATGTGCGATACGTGTCCTTTTGGTTATACTGGGTTGATAAGAACGATCGGCCAATTTGGGTAGACTTGGAATTGAAAGCTGTGAAACAGTTTTATTTAACCTCATTATTGGGAGCTGCTTTAAAGTTGCTAATTTAAACTTATACCCTGACATTAAGCATTCTTTACAAACTTGGCTCCAGTCCGCAATTTTTTTAATCTTAAAAAATTTAAACCTTGTAGTTTAATTTATCGAAATTACTTTTTTAAGCCTTCGTTGAGTGATCCAATTTTTTAACTTTGGAAAAATAAAGGTATTACTTCTTTTTTGGATTTATTTAAAGAAGATAGACTGATGTCTTTTAAACAATTAGTTGATAAATATTCTCTTTCATACTCAGACTTTTTACAATACCTTCAAGTTAGACATTTCTTACAAAAATATTTTAGTAATTTTCCTCACATTTTGGATGCTGACCTGTTAGATACTATTGTGAGTATGAACCCTTCCATGAAGGGTTCCACTGGAAGAATTTATAATTTACTATTACAATGGGATAAGTGTCCTTAATTTAAGATTAAACAAGATTGGGAAAAGGAACTCAATTTGACTTTTATGATGGAGGATTGGACGTGGATTCTGAAGCTGGTTAACTTTTCTTCAATCTGTGCTAGTCATTCACTGATTCAATTTAAAATTGTACATCGTTACCATTTGACGAAGGAGAGATTGTCTAAAATATTCCCTAATGTTGGTAGTCATAGTGATAGATGTAAAACTGAGACAGCTATACTGACACACATGTTTTGGTCTTGTTCTCTACTGGAACAGTTCTGGAAGACAGTTTTTTCGACAATTTCTAAAGCACTTAAAATTAATTTACAACTTAAATTAACTGTAGTTTTTGGAATAATTCCTCAAAATATCCGTGGTATCACTATGTCTGACTAACATGTTATTGCATTTGTTACATTGAAGCTAGGAGGGCCATTTTGTTGAAGTGGAAGGATATATCGGCTCCCACTTTGTCACAATGCTTCTCTCAAGTGATACTATGTCATAGTTTGGAGAAAATTAGAAGTCGAACCTTTGAACCTATGTTTGATTTTGAGAAAAGATGGAGTTCATTTGCTCGTTATTATAATTTGAGTTAATTGATAGATTTCATCCACAATCTAATTGTAAATTTTTGTTACAGTTTTTTTTTTTCCTTGCTGGTGGTTTGATATTTATCTTTAGTCGATTTTTGTATGATGCATGGCTCTGGGGTTGAACACCTAATGGGGTTTTTCCCACTTTTTCTTGCTTAGTAGGGGTTTTATTCAATCACCAAAATTTTTTCAAACTTTAAAATATTTTTTTTTCCTTGAGACATTGTAAGTGTTTCTTACTTCGATGTACTTGTGTAAATTTTGGATAGTAATAATAATAATAAAAATATTTGAAAAGAAGAACAATTCCAACCTTTTCATCACTCAAGTCAATGCTTCCTTGCTTAATGACTTCATTTAACAATTTGGTACAACAAATAACAATTTGTCATTTACATTTTATCCTTCTGTAAATATTAACAACAATGGTAAACAGCAAAATAAAAACTACAGAACAACTGCAATGTTTAAGCATAAACATCAGAAAACACACAAGGAACTAAAAAAAAATTCCATCCATTTCTGGGCTTGAAAATCTTTGAAAACGTTCAGTCAGCTTTACCAGGAAGTAAACAATTAATATGCTCCTCCTCTATGAAGTCTATGACTTCAGCAGACAGGTGGCAGATCTCCCTCGTCCTGCTTGCTCCATCAGTTTGACCAGAATATCTTCAACTGGTACGAAGCATATACCCTTCTACTTGGTTTTAGATAGCAGCACGTGTTGGGCCCATGAGGGTGGAAAAACTCCACTTGAACATCTTGATGATGAGCATCCACAGTTAGAGCCTTTGCTGTCCACCAATTTTGGTCATAAATGATGGCAAGCCAATCTCTACAACCAATGACACCGGCAGATATATCTGTCATAGTCCCATCAGGACCACTCTGGGGTTCCTGCTCCATTTCCTCCATCAGCATTGCCAAAGGCCCTCTGTTCTTTCCCATTGTGGTAGGGCCATATTTCTCCCCAGCCTGTACCCTGGCATGTGTATTTTCAGTCAACTGAAATGTCGTTGGGCTGAAACACTGGCACATCTGTGGCTCACTGCAGAAACATGACAATGATCTGCAATGGATGCTGTTTCTGTAAGGTATGACCTGATGGATGTTCCTCATTGCTTGTACAGGTTTTAGTGGTTGAGAAAGGAGTGCATCATATGTCTGCATGTCACCTTCAGCATTATGATAGAGCTGAGTACTGCAAAGGCTTCTCCCAACCATCTCATGGAAGATCTTGCCATCCACAATGTTATTCCCCCATAGTACAAGGCTGTATGCAGTCCTTTTCACAGTCCCCCCAATGCCATCTGGAGCTCCCTTCCCATGTGAAGTGGTGAAGAAGTTCCAAGTTGTTCTCTTTAAACCCAGTGTTGGAGGGACATTGCAGAGGAAAGAAAAGTTCTTCTTGTTTTTGTACTGCTTGCTGGGGCCATCTGACCAAAATTCAATGGTATCAACTTTTGGAAATTTTAAACAAGTATCTCTGAAAAATGGTTCCATGTGAGTCCAAATGGCAGAAGCATCCTGTCGCTTGGATTCTGATACTGTACAAAATCCTGTTTTCTTTACTTTTGTGTAGTACATGTCAGTGTGCAGATTGAGCTATGGGAGGTTCGGACCAAAGCGGCATGACTGTACCTCAGAATTATATTTGCATTTCCATGCCTCAAAAAAGTCCACATGCACAATTACAGTGCTTTCATTACAGTTCTGTATCATGCTCCTGTATTCCCTGGACTGGTTCTGAACCAAGCACACACGTGTTGTTGTTTCACTCTTTAGTTTGTCTTCATACTGTTTGATGAGCTCTGCCATCGTGCTTCACAAGTCTTGTATTGCAGTGAATTCCATCTGCTCTTTGGTCCTGAACTCATTCCCATTGCTGCCACTCAACATCGGTCAACTCTTGCTGTGGGGTGGGAAGTGTGTGCTTGTGGAGACACCGGGTGCAGGAGCGCAGAAGACAGGCCTCACTTGTCTGAGAACAACACACAAGTTCAAAACTATCCTCCAATCTGCTAGATTTGACAATACTATATACTGTTAGGACCTCAAACATCATTTTTGCATTTTCATGGTACTGGCATTGGCATGTCTTTCGATCTGATGGTTTTGGTGCTGTGACAAAGAGTGGACGTAAAGCACAGAAGGATGAATAACTGAGTTTTACAGTTGGTTCCTTTTTGATGAACTACCTGTGGAGGTTGAATATTGTGTCAGTCAGAATCATTCTCTGATGCTTTATTTTCTTCCATGTTATCGTGTCCTGTTCGTCAGTTGTCAATCGTGCAGCATTATGGTAAAAAAACCTGAACCATCTGGGTTATCGTTTGAATATAAGTGGTTTTTTTGTCAGTAGTCCTTCTCTTTAGCAGTGTGTTGTATGTCAGCCCGAACTGCTTTGTCTGGTGTATTAGGCGATATTTCTTTAGAACCCTGCCTGAGAGAGTCAAGTTCTTTGATGTTTGAGCAGACCTGCGGGGCAACTGTAAATTATTTTTGTTTTGATTAAATTCTTGAATGAGACAGTTGTGGAAGAGCAAAGTTTTCTTGATGGAGGGGCTTTTGAGTTTGCTTCCGGGTAGCATCTGCTCTGTTTTTTTTCTTGGTAATTCTTGTGTTTTTTTTAATTTCTAGTTTGCTCTCGTCGCCAACACTTTTTCAGTTTGTTCTTATCTTTTATTATCTCTTGAAGTTTATTTTTCAAAGCTTTCACCTCTCTCAAGTATCTTGGTCTTATCTTCTTTCTTTCCCTTTCCCTTACGCTCTCTTGACTCTTGCTGTCTACGTTTCCACGCCTTTCTCTTACTCCTCCTTTTCCTTTCATTCAAATCACTGATGGTTTTTATCTTCCCATCCTCTACTCTCTTCTTCCATCTTTGCTTTTCCTTTCTCAGGTATTCCCCCTTTAACTCTGGCTCACTATATATTTTCTTTCTCCACTTTTTTTGGTATTCCCTGTTACTTCTCCTTCACTACTTCAATGATAGCTGCTGCCTAGCTATAACTTCCTAAAATACATAAAATGAAGGTCAGAATTTAATGGAATTATAATGAAATTGTGCAAAAGTTACTATGAATTTAATTATGTTTAATTTGGTGAAATTTTATAAAATGATTATGAAATGGTGCAACTAAATTCATTTATGCTTTTTGTCATTGGGGATACATATAGTAAGGAAATATTGTAGGCCTGTTAGTGGAAGAAATAAAAGGGAAATTATGTATATTATAAATAAAGAGGTTAATGAAACATTGCAAGCCATATTACTATTATTGTGATCATAAATTATATTCAAGCCTCCATTGAGGATGATTTGGATGTTTTGTCATCACCGTCAAACTATGTATCACCACCGTCAGACAGAAAACCTGACAGTGTTGATGTCTGATGGTGGTGAAGAAAACATGTTTTTTTTACATGACATGCATGAGTTGTATACAGGAGCTAGCTTGTTTTCCTCTGTTGCTAGCTGCCTCTGGCCTCTACTTAAAATGCATATATTTATGCCATAATTTAAAATAATTCTTTCCATACAAAAGAAACAGTGTTGACATGTCATGTTTGTGACAGTAGCAATATAAATAAATATAGAATAGTACAGCACAGTACAGGCCCTTCGGCCCACAATGTTGTATCGTCCCTCAAAACCTGCCTCCCATATAAGCCCCCAACTTAAGTTCCTCCATATACCTGTCTAGTAGTCTCTTAAATTTCACTAGTGTATCTGCCTCCACCACTGACTCAGGCAGTGCATTTCATGCACCAACCGCTTTCTGAGTAAAAAATCTTCCTCTAATAACCCCCTTGAACTTCCCACCCCTTACCTTAAAGCCATGTCCTCTTGTATTGAGCAGTGGTGCCCTGAGGAAGAGGCGCTGGCTATCCACTCTATCTATTCCTCTTATTATCTTGTACACCTCTATCATGTCTCCTCTCATCCTCCTTCTCTCCAAAGAGTAAAGCCCTAGCTCCCTTAATTTCTGATCATAATGCATACTCTCTAAACCAGGCAGCATTCTGGTAAATCTCCTCTGTACCCTTTCCAATGCTTCCACATCCTTCCTATAGTGAGGCGACCAGAACTGGACACAGTATTCCAAGTGTGGCCTAACCAGAGTTTTATAGAGCTGCATCATTACATCGCGACTCTTAAACTCTATCCCTCGACTTATGAAAGCTAACATCCCATAAGCTTTCTTAACTACCCTATCCACCAGTGAGGCAACTTTCAGGGTTCTGTGGACATGTACCCCCAGATCCCTCTGCTCCTCCACACTACCAAGTATCCTGCCATTTACTTTGTACTCTGCCTTGGAGTTTGTCCTTCCAAAGTGTACCACTACACACTTCTCCGGGTTGAACTCCATCTGCCACTTCTCAGCCCACTTCTGCATCCTATCAATGTCTCTCTGCAATCTTTGACAATCCTCTACACTATCTACAACACCACCAACCTTTGTGTCGTCTGCAAACTTGCCAAACCACCCTTCTACCCCCACATCCAGGTCATTAATAAAAATCACGAAAAGTAGAGGTCCCAAAACAGATCCTTGTGGGACACCACGAGTCACAATCCCCAATCTGAATGTACTCCCTCCACCACCACCCTCTGCCTTCTGCAGGCAAGCTAATTCTAAATCCACCTGGCCAAACTTCCCTGGATCCCATGCCTTCTGACTTTCTGAATAAGCTTACCGTGTGGAACCTCGTCAAATGCCTTACTAAAATCCATACAGATCACGTCCACTGCACTACCCTCATCTATATGCCTGGTCACCTCCTCAAAGAACTCTATCAGGCTTGTTAGACACGATCTGCCCTTCACAAAGACATGCTGACTGTCCCTGATCAGACCATGATTCTCTAAATGCCCAGAGACCTTATCTCTAAGAACCTTTTCCAACAGCTTTCCCACCACAGACGTAAGGCTCACTGGTCTATAATTACCTGGACTATCCCTACTACCTTTTCTGAACAAGGAGACAACATTCACCTCCTTCCAATCCTCTGGTACCATTCCCGTGGACAACGAGGACATAAAGATCCTAGCCAGAGGCTCAGCAGTCTCTTCCCTCGCCTCGTGGAGCAGCCTGGGGAATATTCCATCAGGCCCCAGGGACTTATTTGTCCTAATGTATTTTAACAACTCCAACACCTCCTCTCCCTTAATATCAACATGCTCCAGAACATCAACCTCACTCATATTGTCCTCACTATCAAGTTCCCTCCCATTGGTGAATATCGAAGAGAAGTATTCATTGAGGATATCACTCACTTCCACAGCCTCCAGGCACATCTTCCCACCTTTATCTCTAATTGTTCCTACCTTCTCTCCTGCCATCCTTTTTTTCTTCACATAATTGAAGAATGTCTTAGGGTTTTCCTTTACTCTACTCACCAAGGCTTTGTCATGCCCCCCTCTTGCTCATCTCAGCCCCTTCTTAAGCTCCTTTCTTGCTTCCTTATATTCCTCAATAGACCTATCTGATCCTTCCTTCCTAAACCTCATGTATGCTGCCTTCTTCCACCTGACTAGATTTTCCACCTCACTTGTCACCCATGGTTCCTTCATTCTTTATCTTCCTGACCGGGACAAATTTATCCCTAACATCCTGTAAGAGATCTCTAAACATCGACCACATGTCCATAGTACATTTCCCTGCAAAAACATCATCCTAGTTCACACCTGCAAGTTTCAACCTTGTAGCCTCATAATTTGCTGTTCCCCAATTAAAAATTTTCCTGTCCTCTCTCATTCTATCCTTTTCCATGATAATGCTAAAGGCCAGACAGCGGTTGTCACTGTCCCCCAGATGCTCACTTATTGAGAGATCTGTGACCTGACCCGGTTCATTACCTAGTACTAGATCTAGTATGGCATTCCCCCTGGTCGGCCTGTCCACATACTGTGACAGGAATCCATCCTGGACACACTTAACAAACTCTGCCCCATCTAAACCCTTGGAACTAATCAGGTGCCAATCAATATTAGGGAAGTTAAAGTCACCCATGATAACAACCCTGTTAATTTTGCTCCTTTCCAAAATCTGCCTCCCAATCTGCTCCTCGGTATCTCTGCTCCTACCAGGGGGCCTATAGAATACCCCCAATAGAGTAACTGCTCCCTTCCTGTTCCTGACTTCCACCCATACTAATTCAAAAGAGGATCCTGCTACATTACCCACCCTTTCTGTAGCTGTAATAGTATCCCTGACCAGTAATGCCACCCCTCCTCCTCTTTTTCCACACTCTCTATCCCTTTTAAAGCACTGAAATCCAGGAATATTGAGAATCCATTCCTGCCCTGGTGCCAGCCAAGTCTTTGTAATGGCCACTACATCATAATTCCATGTATGTATCCAAGCTCTCAGTTCATCACCTTTGTTCCTGATGCTTCTTGCATTGAGGTACACACACTTCAGCCCTTCTACCTTACTACCTTTACACTGTTTATTCTGCTTCTCTTTCCTCAAAGCCTCTCTGTATGTTAGATCTGGCTTTACCCCATGCACTTCTTTCACTGCCCTATCGCTCTGGGTCCCATCCCCCTTGCAAATTAGTTTAAACGCTCCCGAACCATGCTAGCAAACCTACCTGCAAGGATATTGCTTCCCCTCAAGTTCAGGTGCAACCCATCCGATCTGTCCCACCTTCCCCGGAAGAGATCCCAATGATTCAAAAATCTAAAACCCTGCTCCCTGCTCCAACTCCTCAGCCACACATTCAACTGCCATCTCCTTCAGTTCTTACCATCACTATCACGTAGCACTGGCAGCAATCTTGAGAATGCTACCCTTGAGGTCTTGTTCTTCAGCCTTCTGCCTTGTTCCCGAAACTCACACTTCAGGACCTCTTCCCTCTTCCTGCTTATGTCGTTGGTCCCTACATGGATTTGTGAAAGGAAAATCATGTCTGACGAATCTCATAGAATTTTTTGAGGATGTGACTAGTAGAGTGGATAGGGAAGAACCTGTGGATGTGGTATACTTGGATTTTCAGAAGGCTTTTGACAAGGTCCCACACAGGAGATTAGTGTGCAAACTTAAAGCACACGGTATTGGGGGTAAGGTATTGGTGTGGGTGGAGAGTTGGTTAGCAGACAGGAAGCAAAGAGTGGGAATAAACGGGACCTTTTCTGAATGGCAGGTGGGGTACCACAAGGCTCAGTGCTGGGACCCCAGTTTTTTACAATATATATTAATGACTTGGATGAGGGAATTAAATGCAGCATCTCCAAGTTTGCGGATGACACGAAGCTGGGGGGGCAGTGTTAGCTGTGAGGAGGATGCTAAGAGGATGCAGGGTGACTTGGATAGGTTGGGTGAGTGGGCAAATTCATGGCAGATGCAATTTAATGTGGATAAATGTGAAGTTATCCACTTTGGTGGCAAAAATAGGAAAACAGATTATTATCTGAATGGTGGCCGATTAGGAAAAGGGGAGGTGCAACGAGACCTGGGTGTCATTATACACCAGTCATTGAAAGTGGGCATGCAGGTACAGCAGGCGGTGAAAAAGGCGAATGGTATGCTGGCATTTATAGCGAGAGGATTCGAGTACAGGAGCAGGGAGGTACTACTGCAGTTGTACAAGGCCTTGGTGAGACCACACCTGGAGTATTGTGTGCAGTTTTGGTCCCCTAATCTGAGGAAAGACATCCTTGCCATAGAGGGAGTACAAAGAAGGTTCACCAGATTGATTCCTGGGATGGCAGGACTTTCATATGAAGAAAGACTGGATGAACTGGGCTTGTACTCGTTGGAATTTAGAAGATTGAGGGGGGATCTGATTGAAACGTATAAGATCCTAAAGGGATTGGACAGGCTAGATGCAGGAAGATTGTTCCCGATGTTGGGGAAGTCTAGAACGAGGGGCCACAGTTTGAGGATAGAGGGGAAGCCTTTTAGGACCGAGATTAGGAAAAACTTCTTCACACAGAGAGTGGTGAATCTGTGGAATTCTCTGCCACAGGAAGCAGTTGAGGCCAGTTCATTGGCTATACTTAAGAGGGAGTTAGATATGGCCCTTGTGGCTACAGGGGTCAGGGGGTATGGAGGGATGGCTGGGGCAGGGTTCTGAGTTGGATGATTAGCCATGATCGTAATAAATAGCGGTGCAGGCTCGAATGGCCGAATGGCCTACTCCTGCACCTATTTTCTATGTTTCTATGTTTCTATGTATCACGACTTCTGGCTGCTTTCCCCCTCGTACCAGGATGTCGTGCACCTGGTCAGAGACATCCCGGACCCTGGCACCCAGGAGGCAACAAACCACGTGGGTGTCCTTCTCACGTGCACAAAATCTTCTGTCTGCTCCCCTGACTATAGAGTCTCCAATGATGACAGCTGTCCTCTTCTCCGTCCCACCCTTCTGCACCACAGGGTCAGACTCAGTGCTCTGCACTACCTGTCTACTCACCTTCGCTTTCCCCCCTCTGACTGTCACCCAACAACCTGCTTCCGACAGCCTAGGTGTGACTACCTCCCTGTAGCTCTCAGCTATGATTGTCTCATTCTCCCTTATGAGTCGAAGGTCATCCAGCTGCTGCTCCAGATTCCTTACATGATCTTCCAGATCACCCAGCCGTATGCACTTCTGGCAGATGTGACTCTGCAGGAGAGGGGAGTTCTGCCAAGACTGCCACATCTCACATGAGAGGCACATCACTGTCTCAGGAGACATTGTAAAAACTAACTGCGAGCTAGCTTGTCCACCGCCTCTTCTCATTGAAGCCTCTCGAGCCAAAGCCTCAAAGCTCCATTCCTTCACTGGCCCACTCACGCTCTGGCCACTTCGCTTGAGCTATCCCTCTATTTATCTGTTTGAGCTTTTCAAAATGTTTGGTCACCTGACCTTGATTGCCCAATCAGCTGCTTTCTGCTGAGTCTGAGCTATTCAAATCTTGATTGTCTAATCAACGGCTTTCTGCTGATCAATTCAAATCTTAATTGACTTGATTGTACAGACCAACTGCCAAAACTGCCAGAATCTCTCGAGTCAAAGCCTCAAAGCTCCACTCCTTCACTGGCTCACTCACTCACTGGCCGCTTTCCAACATATTTTACAAATATGTAAAAATTATTTTAAAAATATCAAACATACAGGAGCTTGTTTGACCTTGTTGCATTTAGAAGATGTGAAGGGTGGAAAGGGGGTCCTCAGGAATATAGTTGACTATGTGGTTGCCTGATTTTATTGCTTTTTTATAAATACCTGATGGTGTTTACAAAAACTTAGGACACATTTTGAGCAACTACAAAATTAGAGTAAATATTGTTGAAAATTCACTGCTTTTAGGTTTAAAGAGGGTTATCACTCTACTCTTTCATATGCCATATATATTATAGATTTTAAATGATTTTTTTACACTTTTTTATCAATTTGAAATAATAATCTCTTGTCTGAGGACAACTGATTTTGTGGGTACTGGGTTATCATATAATTTATAAAATTAAAAACAAACATATGAAAAAAGTTGCATTTGTGCAAAAGACCCTCAGATGATCAACCCTGATTATTTTAAATAAGAAAATGTTATTCATTTTCAACAGAATTAGCACTTTTCTTAGTGGGACATGTGTTTGCCGAAGTTTCAAGAGTCAGTGTAGCCTATTATCACTACCTTCAGAAATATCTTGAATCTTTTCAGGGACAATGAGTTATTTTGAAGTGCAGTTATAGGACAGATATGGAGTCCAAACCAGAAATTAAATTGTGCACAGTGACATTCAGCAAACAAATAAATCAATGATCAATGGCTGATGGATATGCCAATGTTAGTCAAGTCACCAATAGAATGAATTACCTTTTGAGTTCAGGAACTGCAAACTTATCAAACATCACCTTCAAATGAGAAAGCCAGAGAGGTCATGAGAGGGAATGTAGGAGAGGAAGTAGAAGAGAATTTCCAACAGCTATGTTATGAAAACTCAGCCTATTAGGCAGACTCAATGATGAAAACACATGCCAATGTGACACTAATTAGCAAACTCATCTAGGCATTGCTATAATAGTGATGCTGAAGGATATAATATCAAACAAATAAACACCATTGAGAAAGTCCTTCCTTCAGATTTAACTTCAGTTGCACACTTGGACTACTTGCTTTGAACATTAAGGGTCAGAATTTACTGACAAAATAAAGCTAAAAGCAATTTGCATTTCCATGTAGTACTTCTTACGCAAGAAGATGAATGAGAAAATATGAATATCCAAAGATTTCTGTTCAATGTATGATGCTCTTTCACTTTGTAAAAGAGCTTTCCACCCATAGCCTTTAAATTATCTTGGGAAATTTATTTGTACTTTCTAATTAAACTTGGCCAGCAACAGAAATGGCAACAAAGATAAATAAATCGTATATTTGTCTGGTTTGACATTGGAAAGAAACATCATACCTTGCCATTTGCTGTTTTTGTTGTTAAATCTATTCTACTGCCACTTTCTTTTTCCCTTAAGCTGCATTGTAACTAAAAGTAACAGTAGTTCAACAATTTTACAGACAAAGTCATGGGTGGTTCAATCTTCTCAAAACAATCCAATCCAATATTCAAGTACACCCGGCAAAGCAGGTTGGGTCTTCTGGTGATATCACGTGCAATGATGTGCCAGTACATGATTGGACAGAGTACTGAGCATGTGCAGGATTGCCAGAATGTTCCAGCACGTGGCTTGGTTAAGTCGTGTGTGTTTATTACTGTAAATAAAAGTTCTCTATTTCTTCCAGAATATGATTCTTTACGTACGTACGTTTTACTCACAGTACGTTTAAATAGAAGTAACATAACATGGTGTCAGAAGTGGTTCTGGAAGAATAATATGAGAGAATTGAGAATCGAAGATAATTGAGGAAAAAAAAGGAAGGGCCGGCTGGTGGCGCAACGACATTGGCACCAGACCGGGGAGCGGAGGTTCTCGAGTTCGAAACTCGTCAGGTCTGTCCCCGAGTACGCTTTCCATCCGTGCCGGGTTGAATGTCAAGGTCGCAACTTGACCTCGTAAAACAAAAGGAAAATACTGCGAAAAATGTGTGGGAGGAGTGGCACGCCACACAGTTTCTCTCTCTCACTCCGCGCCTTGTAAGAAAGCCATGAAAAATCCATCATCATGGACGCACGCACACAGATGCATACACACAGACTTGCACGCACGCAGGCACACGCTAAAAAAACGATGAAGAAAAAAAGTTCGAACTGTAAATGGTAAAATGGAAAGTTTACAACCCCCACCATAACTTCAGCTGACTGGCAACGTAGCTGAAAGTTGGAGGATATTCATGCAACAGTTTGAACTGTACTTATCAGCGATTGATTATGAAGAAAGATCGGGAACAACTAAAGCCGCGCATTTGCTCCATGTAATCGGGAATGATGCAGTACAGGTATATAATAATTTTGTCT
The DNA here is from genome assembly GCF_030028105.1 of Mobula birostris. Lineage (NCBI taxonomy): Eukaryota > Metazoa > Chordata > Chondrichthyes > Myliobatiformes > Myliobatidae > Mobula > Mobula birostris. Next base: position 42,646,183 of record NC_092385.1, read on the forward strand.
TTGAAGATAGAGATAATTTCAATTTAAAGTCGATAATGGACAGACTTGAAGTATTTTGTATACCTAAGCGTAATTTAACATATGAACGAAAAAAAATCACGTGTGCAGAGAGCCACTGAAACAATTGATCAGTATGTTACTGAGTTAAGAAAGCGTAGTAGAACATGTGAGTTTGGATTGCTCACGGACTCTCTTATTAATGATAGACTTGTTTGTGGCATTCGAGATAATGCTCTGAGCGAAAGGCTGTTGAGAGAGCAAGATTTAAATTTTGAAAAAGCTTTCGCCACCTGCAAAGCTTCTGAGACCGTAATGTCACAGGCGGAAGAGCTTTTTGTTGAAAACTGCAATGTAAACACTGTAAAAAAGCACGAATATATCAAGAAATATAATAATACATCGACAAAACCAACGGGTAGCAAGACAGCATTGGAAAGAAAGAAGTCATGTGATCGCTGTGCACAGGAACATCGCCCAAATCAGTGTTTCGCATATGGCAGAATTTGCTACAACTGCGGTAAGGTTAATCATTTTTCGTGATGTTGTAGAAGGAGAAAGAAGGAAAATGAAATGAAACAAGTAAATGCAGTGATTGAAGATGACCATGAGGAATTTTATATAGATGCACTTTATGAAAATGCTGACATGGAGAATTTAAAAGCAGTAGCTGCAGTGTCTGAGACGACCGAACAGGGGGCAATTGATGATATGAAAAGGCAATGGGAGGAAGAGGTTGCTTCAATGCAAGCGATGATGAAAGAGACACTAAGAGAATATGAGATTCAGTCTAATCACCGGCTAGAGCAAGAACGCTCACTGTGGGCAAAGTATATGGAAAAAGTGAAACCACAAGTGAAGGAATTGAGAAGTTGTATTGAAATGATGAAGTCTCAGCATAAAAAAAGAGATTTCACAGTTAATGAATGAATTAGATGAAGAAAAGAATTTTCGTATTTCATTACAAATGGAAGTGGAAGGAATTAGGAAAGATACAGTCTAAACAGAAACAGGGAAATAGATTGCTGAGGAGGATAGCGTGAACTGCTTACCCGAAATTCCAGATTCTAACCAGGAGGCATGTAAGGGTATACCAAAAAGTTTAGTTGAGATACATAAAGAAAAGCTTAAAGCAGAAAAGAAGAAAAAAAAGAAGCACAAGAAGAGTTATGGCACTGATAGCGAAGAACCAACTGCAGAGTTTCAGTTAGCTGATATAGACTTGTTTATTGGTTAATGTTGTTATTTGTTTTTCTTTTTAAGGAAAGGAAGATGTGATTCTTCAGAGATTCAGTTAACTGATGCAGATGAGACAAAGCATGTAAATAATAACAAGGAAACAGAAGATCTGTGTGTACCACTTAGAAGGCCGACTCGTGTTCGTAAACCCACAGAAAGATGATAGAGTCTTGTTGAATTATGTATTTGCTTTGATTAACATTGTTAATTATTTTTTTCTTTTTAAGGAAAGGAAGATGTGGTGATATCACGTGCAATGGTGTGCCAGTACATGATTGGACAGAGCACTGAGCATGTGCGGGATTACCAGAATGTTCCAGCACGTGGCTTGGTTAAGACGTACGTGTTTATTACTGTATATAAAAGTTCTCTAATTCTTTCAGAATATGATTCTTTAATAATCCATGGTATGTTTAAATAGAAGTAACATAACAGGTCTTGGCCCAAAACTGTTTATATCCCTTCATATATTTTGCCTGACATGCTGAGTTCCTCCAGCATTTTGTGTGTGTTGCTTTGGATGGGATTATCCTTTTTGCTGATTTCACAAACCTGCTGACTATTCCATGGTTCTGGTGGACAGCAACTTTCCAGTCACACAATTCATGATTTAGGTCATAACTCTCATAGCCCATGTTCCATCATGATCTGCAGTGCTGTCGGTGTGAATTTTACATATTTTCCCTGTGACTATGTGTATTAGCCTCCAATGTTCAGGTTTCTTTCCAGCTGATGAAGACTTGCCAGTTGTTAAGATAATTAGATGCTGTAACTTACTCCTTATGCAGAGTAGGAGACAGGAAAATTGAGGTAGAGGAAATTGACAGAGATAGAAGGGGAAAAATAGAAATAGCTTGATGTTGGTGCAGACGTAGAGGGGTGAACAGCTTGCTTATGTGTGCTGTTACTTAATGAATCCATGACTTTTCCACCATCTCAAAGAACAATCATCCAAAAAAAACAGAACAAGGGGCTATTTATCTCACTCCAATGTTTTAAATAGAAACATAGAAACATAGAAAACAGGTGCAGGAGTAGGCCATTCGGCCCTTCGAGCCTGCACCGCCATTTATTATGATCATGGCTGATCATCCAACTCAGAACCCTGCGCCAGCCTTCCCTCCATACCCCCGATCCCCGTAGCCACAAGGGCCATATCTAACTCCCTCTTAAATATAGCCAATGAACTGGCCTCAACTGTTTCCTGTGGCAGAGAATTCCACAGATTCACCACTTTCTGAGTGAAGAAGTTTTTCCTAATTTCAGTCCTAAAAGGCTTCCCCCTTATCCTCAAACTGCGGCCCCTCATTCTGGACTTCCCCAACATCGGGAACAATCTTCCTGCATCTAGCCTGTCCAATCCCTTTAGGATTTTATACGTTTCAATCAGATCCCCCCTCAATCTTCTAAATTCCAACGAGTACAAGCCTAGTTCATCCAGCCATTCTTCATATGAAAGTCCTGCCATCCCAGGAATCAATCTGGTGAACCTTCTTTGTACTCCCTAAATGGCAAGGATGTCTTTCCTCAGATTAGGGGACCAAAACTACACACAATACTCCAGGTGTGGTTTCACCAAGGCCTTGTACAACTGCAGTAGTACCTCCCTGCTCCTGTACTTGAATCCTCTCGCTATAAATGCCAGCATACCATTCGCCTTTTTCACCGCCTGCTGTACCTGCATGCCCACTTTCAATGACTGGTGTATAATGACACCCAGGTCTCGTTGCACCTCCCCTTTTCCTAATCGGCCACCATTCAGATAATAATCTGTTTTCCTATTTTTACCACCAAAGTGGATAACTTCACATTTATCCACATTAAATTGCATCTGCCATGAATTTGCCCACTCACCCAACCTATCCAAGTCAGCCTGCATCCTCTTAGCATCCTCCTCACAGCTAACACTGCCGCCCAGCTTCGTGTCATCCGCAAACTTGGAGATGCTGCATTTAATTCCCTCATCCAAGTCATTAATATATATTGTAAACAACTGGGGTCCCAGCACTGAGCCTTGCGGTACCCCACTAGTCACTGCCTGCCATTCTGAAAAGGTCCCGTTTATTCCCACTCTTTGCTTCCTGTCCGCTAACCAATTCTCTATCCACATCAATACCTTACCCCCAATACCGTGTGCTTTAAGTTTGCACACTAATCTCCTGTGTGGGACCTTGTCAAAAGACTTTTGAAAATCCAAATATACCACATCCACTGGTTCTCCCCTATCCACTCTACTAGTTACATCCTCAAAAAATTCTATGAGATTCGTCACACAAGATTTTCCTTTCACAAATCCATGCTGACTTTGTCCGATGATTTCACCGCTTTCCAAATGTGCTGTGATTACATCTTTGATAACTGACTCCAGCAGTTTCCCCAACACCGACGTTAGGCTAACCGGTCTATAATTCCCCAGTTTCTCTCTCCCTCCTTTTTTAAAAAGTGGGGTTACATTAGCCACCCTCCAATCCTCAGGAACTAGTCCAGAATCTAACGAGTTTTGAAAAATTATCACTGATGCATCCACTATTTCTTGGGCTACTTCCTTAAGCACTCTGGGATGCAGACCATCTGGCCCTGGGGATTTATCTGCCTTTAATCCCTTCAATTTACCTAACACCACTTCCCTGCTAACATGTATTTCCCTCAGTTCCTCCATCTCACTGGACCCTCTGTCCCCTACTATTTCTGGAAGATTATTTATGTCCTCCTTAGTGAAGACAGAACCAAAGTAATTATTCAATTAGTCTACCATGTCCTTGCTCCCCATAATCAATTCACCTGTTTCTGTCTGTAGGGGACCTACATTTGTCTTTACCAGTCTTTTCCTTTTTACATATCTATAAAAGCTTTTACAGTCCGTTTTTATGTTCTCTGCCAGTTTTCTCTCATAATCTTTTTTCCCCTTCCTAATTAAGCCCTTTGTCCTCCTCTGCTGAACTCTGAATTTCTCCCAGTCCTCAGGTGAGCCACTTTTGCTGGCTAATTTGTATGCTTCTTCTTTGGAATTGATACTATCCCTAATTTCTCTTGTCAGCCACGGGTGCACTACCTTCCTTGATTTATTCTTTTGCCAAACTGGGATGAACAATTGTTGTAGTTCATCCATGCAATCTTTAAAAATGCTTGCCATTGCATATCCACCGTCAATCCTTTAAGTGTCATTTGCCAGTCTATCTTAGCTAATTCACGTCTCATACCTTCAAAGTTACCCCTCTTTAAGTTCAGAACCTTTGTTTCTGAATTAACTATGTCACTCTCCATCTTAATGAAGAATTCCACCATTTTATGGTCACTGTTACCCAAGGGGCCTCTCACGACAAGATTGCTAATTAACCCTTCCTCATTGCTCAAAACCCAGTCTAGAATAGCCTGCTCTCTAGTTGGTTCCTTGACATGTTGGTTCAAAAAACTATCCTGCATACATTCCAAGAAATCCTCTTCCTCAGCACCTTTACCAGTTTGGTTCACCCAATCTACATGTAGATTGAAGTCACCCATTATAACTGCTGTTCCTTTATTGCACACATTTCTAATTTCCTGTTTAATACCATCCCCAACCTCACTACTACTGTTAGGTGGCCTGTACACAACTCCCACCAGCGTTTTCTGCCCCTTAGTGTTATGCAGCTCTACCCATATCGATTCCACATCTTCCCGGTTTATGTCCTTCTTTACTATTGCGTTAATCTCTTTAACCAGCAACGCCACCCCACCTCCTTTTCTTTCATGTCTATCCCTCCTGAATATTGAATATCCCTGAATGTTGAGCTCCCATCCTTGGTCACCCTGGAGCCATGTCTCTGTAATTCTAACTATTTGTTGACAACAGTCTCTCTAGCTTATGTTCAAATGTTTTGAGAGAGAAAGTGAAAGGCAGTACACCATTAAAATTCTCTCCTTTTCATTGAAAGTTGGGCTCATGTATGAAATAGTCACTTGTTGTCACTTGTCAGATCTGATCATTGTGAACAAAAACCAAAGCTCTGCTTTCAGAGTCATTGTACAGTAAATGCAGTCACTGAAATGGTTCAGGAGACCAAGATAATTTGATATAAATGGCTTAAAGGAAAAAAAAAAGTATTACATTGGTTGGAGCCTCGGTTATTCTGTGCAGTTACAGGAGGCATCAACAGTCAATTACAGTATATATTTTTTTCTGAAAGATAGAGTGAGAAGACAGAATAACCTTAGTGAAGATAATAGAAACCTTCCACCTGATAATTTGAGCCTTTACTGTGTCTGCATATTGTAATAATTTAACACTTCAAAATAGAAATAATAATCTACGGAACTATAAATTTTAAAACACACCATTGAACCGTAATCCTGTGGAAAAAAATAGTCAGACTTGTAAGAAAAAATATCACGTCAGGGAGTCATTATGAACACAGCATAAAAAATTGTGAAGGATTTCAATTTATTCATTAGTCAGTATAGCATCTGGAGAAAGGTACGGGGAAAGAAATCTCCCCACTGGGAAAACGAACAGCTTACCAAAGGCACTGCATCTGCAATTAATGATTCTTGTATGGCCACTAAAATTATTTCTGGTTTGTGAAATATGTTTATCTATGAATACTTTATTGCAGTAAATAAAAGAGATTCATTCATTAGAAAAGCATGGGAAGACAAAGAGTATACTGTTTTTTTTCTATAATCTGCATGCCATCATTTTATTAAGTGGGTCAAGTAGACCAACTGAATAACTTAAAAAGAAAATGGATGATACAGAATGATTCTATCACCTGTGAATAGAATGTGTTTCAAATTCAATGGGCTGAAACAGGCAGTACACATGTAAAGAGCCTCTGATTATCTTCAGTACCATATCAGTCAGACTTCCAGATGTTCTAGAATTCTCCACCGTTTCTCCATCACTCTCTTCCACCTTCTTGTCAGCCGTGTGGGACAGTCTATGTTCCAAGCCTACACCGGTATCACACCACAAATTTTCCTATGTTACATCGAAGACTGCACTGGCGTTGCTTCCTGTTCCCATGCTGAATTCATCTACATCATCAAGTTTGCCTCCAACTTCCATCCTACCATCAAATTTACCTGGTCCACTTCCAACACCTCCCTCCTCTTTCTTGATCTCTCTGTCTCTATCTCTGAGACAGTTTATTTCCTTCCTCAGGAGGCTAAATAAATTCAGCATGTTTCTGCAAACTATTACCAATATTATCAATGCAGCATAGCAAGCATTTGATCTGGATGCTTCATGGCTTGGTACGGCAACTGCTCAGCATGTGACCACATGGAACTGCAGAGTGTTATGGACACAGCCTCCACTCTGTCTGTACTTCTCACTGCCTTAGTAAAACAAACAGACTAGTTAAAGTCCTCACCCACCCTGGACATCTCGCTCTCTCATCAAGCAAACAATACAAAAGCCTGAAAGCACATACTACCAGGCTCAAATACAGGATCTATCTCACTATAATCAGACTTGAATAGATCACTTGTACAATTAAATAAACTTCTGTCCTCAAAATCTACCTTATTATGATCTTGTGCTTTATCATTTCCCTGCACTGCACTTTTTTGGTAGCTTTGCACTTTATTCTGCATTGTTACTATTTTACCTTATTCTAGATCAATGAAGTATAATGATTTGATCTGAATACATAGCATGCAAGACAAGCTTTTCACTATATCATGGTACGTGTGTGGTAAACCATATATATATATTGTAACTGGTTTAACTGTCTGGACACGCCCCTCTGCTGACTGCCCCTGTAGCTCCTCCCACAGATCCCTGAATAAAGGCGTTTTCGCCCTGATCCTCCCCCTCAGACCAGGGGCAGATACTCAGCATGGAGGTCATGTCTTACTGCGAATAAAAGCCTTTCAGTATTTACCCTACTTCAGTCTTTTGGAATTATTGAAGGAGCTTCAATTTTATTCGCAGTAAATTTTAGAGCATGGAACACGCTCTGAGACCTGACAAGTTAAATCTCGATCTGCAAACGCCTGAAGCTGGAAACACTTTTGAACTCTGGCTGGACTGCTTCGAAGCGTACCTAGAGGAGATTAAAGCAACTGATCCTGTAGCGAAGCGCAGAGTTCTACTCTCCAGGGTCAGTCCACGGGTCTATTCGCCGATCAGAGACCAGCCGAGCTACGGCGGCGCGATATGCGCCCTCAAAGGACAATACTTGCGGCCGGTAAACAGCATCTATACGCGACATCGCTTAGTAACACGGCAACAATGGCCCAGGGAGTCAAGTGCTGAGTTCGTCCGAGCCCTGCAGACATTCGTGTGAGCCTGCAATTGCCAGGAGCTGACAGCGGCACAGCATGCAGAACTCCTAGTGAGAGACGCCTTCGTCATGGGGACCAGGTCAGTGTATGTGCACTAGCGGCCACTGGAACAAGCTGATCTTACCTTAAGTTCGGCGATCGAGCCGGCTGACATGCTGAAGGCCGCCCTGCACAACTCTTAGGCTCTCCAGGCACGCGATTCCTCGATGGCCTCATGGGCGCCACAGACCCCGCAACCCATCAGCGAATCGACCTCGGCTGCGGCCAGTTGCGAGTCCACGAACTGCTACTTCTGCGGACTCGATAAGCACCCTCAGAAACACTGCCCGGACCGAGAAGCTACCTGCTCCAGCTGTGGAAAGAAGGGCCACTTCGCCAAGGTCTGTAAGTCCAAACTGCGAGCGTGATCGAGCAGCGCCGCGTGCGAAACATGGGGATCGTCATCTTTCTGGCACGCTGCCACCATGTGCGAGACATGGGGGCTGCCATCTTGGTCAGCGCCACCTTCCACTGCCTACGACCAACGGTTGCTCACGGGGCACCTCACCGCACCGGACCAAGACAGTGACTCAACCCTGGTTTCTGTGACCCTCGACCAAAGCGCCCCCCCCACCAGCTCACAAGGTCAATGATGGACATCCTGGTGGAGGGGCACAGGACAAGCTGCCTGTTTGACACAGGCAGCACGGAGAGTTTTATCCACCCGGACGCGATGCGGCATTGCAGACTCACGATACGGCCGGTAAGTCAAAGGGTCGCCGTGGCTTCCGGGTCGCATACAACAGACATCTGGGGGGGTTGTGTAGCGATGCTAGTGGTGCAGGGCACAGAATATAGAGACTTTACATTACTGGTCATGCCTCAACTGTGTGCCCCTGTGCTATTGGGGCTCGACTTCCAGAGCCACCTGAAAATCGTGACAATGAAGTATGATGGGCCCCTCCCACCAATCACTGTTGTAAATCCCCTGTTTTGTAGAGATATGTCACGTACCCCGCTACTGACCATACACACACACCGACCCGCGCATCCCACCCAACATCATGCCAACTGCCACACTACCAACGCCACTTGCGGCCTCTCCACCCTCAGGATCCCTCCCCCACCGCTGTTCACCAACCTGACCCCTGACTGTAAACCTGTGGCAACTAAAAGCAGGAGATACAGTGCGGGGGACAGAGCTTTCATTAAGTCGGAGGTGCAGCGTCTGCTTAGGGAGGGGGTCATTGAGGCAAGCACAAGTCCTTGGAGGGCGCAGGTGGTGGTTTTTCGGAATGGGGAGAAGAATAGGATGGTGGTGGACTATAGCCAGACCATCAATAGGTTCACGCAGCTCGACGCGTACCCTCTACCCCGCATCGCGGACATGGTCAATCAGATAGCACAGTACAAGGTGTACTCGACCATAGACCTAAAATCCGCTTACCACCAGCTCCCCATCCGCTGGGAGGACCGCCCTTACACTGCCTTCGAGGCGGACGGCAGGCTTTATCAATTCCTGCGCGTCCCCTTCGGTGTCACGAATGGGGTATCTGTCTTCCAGAGGGCAATTGACCGGATGGTGGACCAGTGCCAACTGAAGGCCACGTTCCTATATCTGGATAATGTCACCATCCGCGGTCACGACCAGCAGGATCACGACAACAACCTCCAAAAATTTCTCCAAGCGGCCAAAGCTTTCAATCTCACCTATAACAAGGACAAGTGTGTGTTTGGGACCACCTGACTTGCTATCCTTGGATGTGACGAGGAGAATGGAGTCATTGGCCCTGACCCTGACCATATGCGCCCCCTGTTGGAACTCCCTCCTCCCAACAGCCTCAGAGCCCTCAAGAGGTGCCTGGGCTTCTTTTCATATTACGCCCAATGGGTCTCTAATTATACAGACAAGGCCTTCCCCTGGTCAAGTCCACCACATTCCCCCTTTCAGCCAAGGCCCGCACGGCCTTCAGCCGCATAAAAGGGGACATTGCCAAAGCAGCAATGCATGCGGTGGACGAGGCCATTCCCTTCCAAGCAGAGAGTGACGCCTCTGACTTTGCACTGGCTGCTACCCTCAACCAGGCGGGAAGACCGGTGGCGTTCTTCTCCCGTACCCTTCAAGGCCCTGAAATTCAGCACTCCGCAGTGGAGAAAGAGGCCCAGGCCATAGTGGAAGCTATTAGGTACTGGAGACACTATCTTGCCGGCAAAAAGTTCACCCTGCCGACTGACCGGGGCTCAGTCGTATTCATGTTTAATAACCAACAGCGGGGCAAAATCAAAAATAATAAAATTCTGAGGTGGAGAATTGAACTCTCCACCTTCAACTATGACATCATGTACAGGCCTGGGAAGCTCAACGAGCTCTCCGAGGCCCTATCCTGGGGAATGTGCGCCAGCACGCAGATCGATCGGCTATATGCCCTACATGTAGGTCTTTGCCACCCAGGGGTCACCCGACATTTCCACTTCATGAAAGCCTGGATCCTGCGTTACTCCCTTGAGGAGATCAGAATGATGACCAGGGAATGCCAAGTCCGCGCAGTGTGCAAAGCACACTTCTACCGACCTGAAAAGGCACCACTCATCAAGGCCACCCACCCCTTTGAGCGACTGAGTGTTGACTTTAAGGGCCTCCTTCCCTCCACCGACCACAATGTGTACTTTCTTAACGTTACTGATGAGTACTCGCAGTTCCCCTTCGCCATCCCCTGCCCTGCCACCACGACCACGTCAGTTATAAAAGCCCTGTGCAAGCTCTTCACTCTGCTCGGATACCCATGCTATATCCACAGTGACAGAGGGTCCTCGTTTATGAGTGACGAGCTGCGCCAATACCTACTGGCTAGGGGAATTGTAACTAGTAGGACCACGAGCTATAATCCCCGGGGAAATGGACAGGTGGAGAAGGAGAATGGCACAGTGTGGAAAGCCACACTCTTAGCCCTCAGGTCAAAGGGACTGCAGGTCTCCCGCTGGCAGGAGGTCCTTCTCAAGGCACTCCGCTCCATCCTCTCCCTGTTATGCACAGCCATCAATGCCACCCCCCATGAGCGGCTCTTTTCTTTTCCCAGAAAATCGACCACTGGGACCACCCTACCATCTTGGCTGACGTCCCCGGGGCCAGTGCTGCTCCAGAAACATGCGAAGAGCAATAAATATTCCCCGATGGTCGAGAGGGTTCACTTATTTCATGCGAACCCCCAGTATGCCTACGTGGTTTTACCTGATGGGCGGGAGGACATGGTCTCCATCCGTGACCTGGCACCCGCAGGAGCACCGGGCCCCTACCCTGAACACTCTGTGGTGACTATTAACCCTGTATCCACCGGTATGTATACCCACCATTCACCGCGCACTCCAAGCCTTACACATTCACCACAGGACACTCCCATACCGGGTGCGATGCACATGCACGAGGGATTACCAACGCCTAATGTGCTGGCACCTCAAGTCAGGCCGGAGCCAGCACAACCACCGTCGCTGGTGCAATTACCACCAGTGCTACGTAGATCACAGCAACGGACTCGACTGCCTGATAGATTTGACCTGTAAATATACTTGTTTTAAATATTGTCAGTCACTTCATCCCGTGGGACTCTTTTTAAAAAAAGGAGTGAATGTGGTAAACCATACATATATATGTTGTAACTGGGTTAACAGTCTGGACACGCCCCTCTGCTGACTGCCCCTGTGGCTCTGCCCACAGAGCCCTGAATAAAGGCGTTTTTGCCCTGATCCTCCCCCTCATACCAGGGGCAGACACTCAGCATGGAGGTCATGTCTTACTGCGTATAAAAGCCTTTCAGTATTTACCCTACTTCAGTCTTTTGGAATTATTGAAGGAGCTTCAATGTGACAATGATAAACCAATACCAATACCAATATTAGCCCAGTAGCCATGACGGTGTGTTACCCCTGATAACAGTAATTATCACAGAATCCATTAGGAACAGCAGTATGGAGATTATCATCATCATTATACCATTAAAAGCGACAAAATAATCATACACACAAGATAGTCAGCAGATGAATCCAGAACAGCAGACACAAAATGCCGGAGGAACTCAACAGGTCAGGCAACATCTATGGAAATGAATAAACAGTTGATATTTCAGGCTGACCTTTCAACAGGGCTGGCAAGAAAGGGGGAAGATGACAGAATAAAAAGGTGGGGGTAAGGGATGGAAAAGAAGCTAGAAGATGATAGGTGAAGCCAGGTGGGTGGGAAAGGTAAGGAGCTGGAGAAGAAGGAATCTGATAGGAAAGAATAGTGGACTATAGGAGAAAGGGAAGAAGGTGGGGCACCGGGGGAGGTAATAAGCAGGTGAGAAGAGATAAGAGGCCAGAGTTGGAAATGAAAGAAGTGGGAAGAAGGAGGGAATTTTTTTACCAGAGGGAGAAATTGATGTTCAAACCATCAGGTGGGATGCCACCAAGATGGAATATGATGTTACTCATTCACCCTGAAGGAGATTTCAATTGTGCAGAAGAGGAGGCCAGGGAAAAACATAGAAACATAGAAACATAGAAAATAGGTGCAGGAGTAGGCCATTCAGCCCTTCGAGCCTGCACCGCCATTTATTATGATCATGGCTGATCATCCAACTCAGAACCCCGCCCCAGCCTTCCCTCCATACCCCCTGACCCCCGTAGCCACAAGGGCCATATCTAACTCCCTCTTAAGTATAGCCAATGAACTGGCCTCAACTGTTTCCTGTGGCAGAGAATTCCACAGATTCACCACTCTCTGTGTGAAGAAGTTTTTCCTAATCTCGGTCCTAAAAGGCTTCCCCTCTATCCTCAAACTGTGGCCCCTCGTTCTGGACTTCCCCAACATCAGGAACAATCTTCCTGCATCTAGCCTGTCCAATCCCTTTAGGATCTTATACGTTTCAATCAGATCCCCCCTCAATCTTCTAAATTCCGACGAGTACAAGCCCAGTTCATCCAGTCTCTCTTCATATGAAAGTCCTGCCATCCCAGGAATCAATCTGGTGAACCTTCTTTGTACTCCCTCTATGGCAAGGATGTCTTTCCTCAGATTAGGGGACCAAAACTGCATACAATACTCCAGGTGTGGTCTCACCAAGGCCTTGTACAACTGCAGTAGTACCTCCCTGCTCCTGTACTCGAATCCTCTCGCTATAAATGCCAGCATACCATTCGCCTTTTTCACCGCCTGCTGTACCTGCATGCCCACTTTCAATGACTGGTGTATAATGACAACCAGGTCTTGTTGAACCTCCCCTTTTCCTAATTGGCCACCATTCAGATAATAATCTGTTTTCCTATTTTTGCCACCAAAGTGGATAACTTCACATTTATCCACATTAAATTGCATCTGCCATGAATTTGCCCACTCACCCAACCTATCCAAGTCACCCTGCATCCTCTTAGCATCCTCCTCACAGCTAACACTGCCACCCAGCTTCGTGTCATCCGCAAACTTGGAGATGCTGCATTTAATTCCCTCATCCAAGTCATTAATATATATTGTAAACAACTGGGGTCCCAGCACTGAGCCTTGCGGTACCCCACTAGTCACAGCCTGCCATTCTGAAAAGGTCCCGTTTATTCCCACTCTTTGCTTCCTGTCTGCTAACCAACTCTCCACCCACACCAATACCTTACCCCCAATACCGTGTGCTTTAAGTTTGCAAACTAATCTCCTGTGTGGGACCTTGTCAAAAGCCTGCTGAAAATCCAAATATACCACATCCACTGGTTCTCTCCTATCCACTCTACTAGTTACATCCTCAAAAAATTCTATGAGATTCGTCAGACATGATTTTCCTTTCACAAATCCATGCTGACTTTGTCCGATCATTTCACCGCTTTCCAAATGTGCTGTTATCACATCCTTGATAACTGACTCCAGCAGTTTCCCCAATACCGACGTTAGGCTAACCGGTCTATAATTCCCCGGTTTCTCTCTCCCTCCTTTTTTAAAAAGTGGAGTTATATTAGTCACCCTCCAATCCTCAGGAACTAGTCCAGAATCTAATGAGTTTTGAAAAATTATCACTAATGCATCCACTATTTCTTGGGCTACTTCCTGGGATGCAGACCATCTGGCCCTGGGGATTTATCTGCCTTCAATCCCTTCAATTTACCTAACACCACTTCCCTACTAACATGTATTTCGCTCAGTTCCTCCATCTCACTGGACCCTCTGTCCCCTACTATTTCTGGAAGATTATTTATGTCCTCCATAGTGAAGACAGAACCAAAGTAATTATTCAATTGGTCTGCCATGTCCTTGCTCCCCATAATCAATTTACCTGTTTCTGTCTGCAGGGGACCTACATTTGTCTTTACCAGTCTTTTCCTTTTTACATATCTATAAAAGCTTTTACAGTCCGTTTTTATGTTTCCTGCCAGTTTTCTCTCATAATCTTTTTTCCCCTTCCTAATTAAGCCCTTTGTCCTCCTCTGCTGAACTCTGAATTTCTCCCAGTCCTCAGGTGAGCCACTTTCTCTGGCTAATTTGTATGCTTCTTCCCTGGAATTGATACTATCCCTAATTTCTCTTGTCAGCCACGGGTGCACTACCTTCCTTGATTTATTCTTTTGCCAAACTGGGATGAACAATTGTTGTAGTTCATCCATGCAACCTTTAAATGCTTGCCATTGCATATCCACCGTCAATCCTTTAAGTGTCATTTGCCAGTCTATCTTAGCTAATTCACGTCTCATACCTTCAAAGTTACCCCTCTTTAAGTTCAGAACCTTTGTTTCTGAATTAACTATGTCACTCTCCTTCTTAATGAAGAATTCCACCATATTATGGTCACTCTTACCCAAGGGGTCTCTCACGACAAGATTGCTAATTAACCCTTCCTCATTGCTCAAAACCCAGTCTAGAATAGCCTGCTCTCTAGTTGGTTCCTCGACATGTTGGTTCAAAAAACCATCCCGCATACATTCCAAGAAATCCTCTTCCTCAGCACCTTTACCAATTTGGTTCACCCAATCTACATGTAGATTGAAGTCACCCATTATAACTGCTGTTCCTTTATTGCACACATTTCTAATTTCCTGTTTAATACCATCTCCGACCTCACTACTACTGTTAGGTGGCCTGTACACAACTCCCACCAGCGTCTTCTGCCCCTTAGTGTTACGCAGCTCTACCCATATCGATTCCACATCTTCCCGGCTTATGTCCTTCCTTTCTATTGCGTTAATCTCTTCTTTAACCAGCAACGCCACCCCACCTCCCCTTCCTTTATGTCTATCCCTCCTGAATATTGAATATCCCTGAACGTTGAGCTCCCATCCCTGGTCACCCTGGAGCCATGTCTCTGTGATCCCAACTATCTGCACTTTCAATTCATCCACCTTATTACGAATGCTCCTTGCATTGACACACAAAGCCTTCAGGTGCTCTTTTACAACTCTCTTAGCCCTTATACAATTATGCTGAAAAGTGGCCCTTTTTAATGCTTGCCCTGGATTTGTCGGCCTGCCACTTTTACTTTTCTCCATAGTACTTTTTGTTTCTACCCTCACTTTACACCCCTCTCTCTCTCTGCACTGGTTCCCATCCCCCTGTAGTGAACTAACCTCCTCACGCCTAGCCTCTTTAATTTGATTCCCACCCCCCAACCATTCTAGTTTAAAGTCAACTCAGTAGCCCCCGCTAATCTCCCTGCCAGGATATTGGTCCCCCTAGGATTCAAGTGCAACCCGTCCTTTTTGTACAGGTCACGACGAAACATGTCAGAATGGGAATGGGGATAGGAATTAAAATAGTTGGTCACCAGAAAATTCCAGTCTTGGCAGATGCAGTGGAGGTGCTGGACAAAATAGTGCCCCAGTTTGGGTCTTATCAATGTGGAGGAGGCCGCATCGGGAGCACCAAATAGAATAAACGACCCCAACAGATTTGCAAGTGAAACCCTGCCCCACCTGGAAGCACTGTTTGGGGTCCTATATGGAGGTAAGGGAGGATGTAAATAGGCAGGTGTAGAATTTTGGTCACCTGCGGGGGTAAGTGCCAAGAGGGAGATTAGTGGGAAGGTACGAGTGGACAAAGGAATCACAGAGGTTGCAATCCCTGTGGAAAGTGGAGAATGGAGTGGATGTAAAGATGTGTTTGATTGCAGGATCCTGTCGAGGATTGTGGAAGCTGTGGAAAATGATGTGTTGAATGCAGAAGCTCATGCAGTGGCAGGTAAGGACAAGAGGAACTCTATTCCTGTTAAGGCAGTGGGAAGGTGGGGTGAGTGTGGATGTTCGGAAAGTGTAGGAGATGAGGGTAAGGGCAGCATCAATGGTCATACCCCGCATGCCTTTGCCCAACCAATGTCATCCTCATCCTATAAACTCATCTGTTATTTATGATGAAGATGGTGTGAATAGGAGCTAATTGTAGTAATCCTTCATCATGACCCTAACCTTGGATCTTCTCTTCTTCATTTGGCCAAAAAAACTCTTCGACTGGACCATATCTACTCAGCACAAAGGAAGTGACATTCAATTGACAGTCACACTCAACAATTCTGATATTGGCATTGCAAGTGCAGTGGAGAAAACCTTAGACAATTTAATAGGGCAGTCTATATCCAAAGGTATACGGACACTTAAAGTACATAAGTATACCTTTTGCCATGTTTGCTTGAAAACCTGATTACAAATCCCAAATAGCAGAAGAATCCAGTTACTATTTTACACATAATTTTGTATTGAGACTAAAACCAACTCTTTCCTGCATGATATGACGACCAGCTCCTGTTCAAGGCTTGAACTCAATCATCATACCGCGGCAGACAACCAAGATCCCTGGTTCTAGGTAAGTGGAAGCAGAAGCCAGCCGATGTCTGGGAGGTGCAACAGAAGCGCAGACATTGGCCATACAAACACTAGGTTGCTGTGATCCCATTCTGGATGGAGCTTTGCCATCAGTATTCCAATAAACAATATGGATAGTTCAGACACTTCAAAAGCACAACACCGGTTTGCTCAGATCGCGGATGCTCAAACAATGAGTATTTGTGATCTGAACAAACCTGTATTGTGTATTCTTATTCTGATGTATGTTACTCTTTAACTTGGATTAGATTCTTGAGTTATACAGCAAGGAAATAAATCCTTTGGTCTACCTCTTGCATGCTGACCAAGATGCTGATCTAAGGTCATCCAATGTGCCTGTATTTTGCCCATATACCTCGAAGCTATACCTATCCATGGACCTGTCAAAATTTTTTAAATGTAGTGAATACTTCTACCTCTACACTTCCTCCAGATGCCCATTTTATATTCCCGTCAACTCCTATGTGAAAAAAAAATGCCCTTCAGAATCCTTTTACATCTTTTCCCTTCTCACTTTAAGCCTATGTCCTAGGACTTCCATACTCTGGGCAAAAGAATGTGCTTATTCATGCCCATCATTATTTTACAACCTTCCATAATGTTACCCCCTTGGCCTCCTTTTCTCCTAGGAAGATATCTCAGCCTTTCCAATCTCTCTTTATAATTCAAAACATGTCTTTTTTACTTCTCTTATGTCTGTTTTTCACCTTAAATGTGCTTTTGGGACGATTAGAGCCTGTGATTTGCAGTTTGGAAATCATTTCATCCAGTGCTTTGTTGTCTCCGAGAAGAGTCTGGGAAGTGAGCACGTACTTGGACAGTCTCGATGTGAAGAAATTTTGAGGTGGAACATGAGCCAATGTTTGACTCCATTTCTCAGGCTAAAGAGTCAATTAATCCCCAATTAAAACATCGACGAAGATTGAGACATCAAGGTGAGGGCATAAGGTGAGCGCTAACTGCCTTCCTTTTGTTCTCTGCCAGGGAAGAAGTCTGTGAGCACCCTATCACTGTGTGGCTCACAGTGGCAGGTGGATAGGCCTCATGTGGTGTCCCTCTCTTTCAATGAATGTCAGTGACATCGTAGGATGGTATCATGGTTCTGTGTTTATGGATTGGTCTATTGTGTTTATGGACTGTGAACTTTTTTTCAGACTTAGGGTTTTATATCGAAATTTTATATTTGAAATCATCTGTTCCTTTTCCATTTTGCTGTGTGAGGGGATTGATGTTCTGTTGTGTTCTGTTAGTTATTTGTGAGGGGAGGGATTGTTTAGGGGGCGTAGATGTTCATGTTCCATTTTGTGTGGGGGATGGGGATGTTGGATGTTGATGATCAGGATGTTGTTCCTTTTTATGCAGTGGGGTTGGGGTTGATGTTTCCTTCTGTATGACTTTCATGTTCTTTCTTTGGCTTTGTGACTATCTGGAGAAGACAAATTTCAGAGATATATATGGATACATGCTTTGATAATAAATGAACCTTTGAACCTCGCCATTCCAGCCAAGATCCTTGTGGATTTTTCCTCTATCTTTATTGCTAAATTCAATGCAAAAGAGTACCATTATTGGAATCTGGAGCAAAAATCAAGCTGCTGGAGAGCACAGTAGGTTCTGTGGAATCTGTGAAGGGGAGCAATTGTTGACGTATTGGATCAAGGCCCTGCATCAGTCATACTCCTCCACTTTAGTTATTCAAAGCCGTTGTCTTACTCATATTCAATGTTGAAACTAAAACAATAATTTCTTCAAGATTTCCGGATAACATTCATCCAAACCTCTAGTAATTAAGTTTCATTAAAGTATTTTCTCTCAGCCACAGAACCAAAGGGAACAAACAACATGAAACATGTAAAATTGATGTGATTAAAGAAAGACCATAAGTTGTAGAAATTTGTTCTTAATATTGAAAAACCCTGTTGGATTGTAATGGATGTGTTTTATTCTACATCTGAATTTTCATGAAGAAAATTAGGATATCCTATTAAATACCTCTATGAAAAAGCTATGAAGAATGTATATTTTTCTCATTTGAATTGACAATATTAGAGAACTGCACATATCTTATTTATGAGAAAGCTAATCTGCTTTGATGAATAGTTAAACAAAATGCTTTTACTTTAAACAAGTTGTAATTTTGAACATTTGAGACGTGACAGAAGGTAACTATATTATATTACAAGGAGCCTAAAGTTTCTGATGGTATGGAAAGATCTAAACACAACTGTCAACTCTTCATTTTCCTCCAAGCATTGTGTTGCCTAAAATAGTAAATCAATTTAAATTAAATTGTGCATTTCATAGATAATTCTAGATTCATGTAAATCAAGATGCAGTCGCATTAAATTATCTACAGGCTGGTTATTTGGAAAGCCTTTGGCAAGTACACTGTACAACCAGGGGCTACTTCTTATTCTAAATCACCATTGCGAAGAAAGCACATTGTACCAACTGTTAAGATTGTATGAAAGAGATTGTGCTATATGGTAGCACAGCCAGTGCAGACAGAGAACCAGACAACTTTCTGAGAAACAGAAGTTCGAATCCTGCCTGGAGGTTATTAAAATATTTAAATTTTTAAAAATAGTAATAGTAATAGTAATAGTAGTTAGTAATACTAACCATGAAACCACTGGATTGTTATAAGAATCCACCCGAGTCACTCATGGCCTTTGAGGAAGGAAATCTAATGTCCTTACTAGGTCTGATCTATGTGGTCATCTCTTAATTGTTTCTTAGTACAGATGGTAATAAGGGATGGACAGTAAATGCTAGTGATGCCAGTGACATCAACACATTGTGAACAGATTTTTAAAAGTACAGATAGCATACAGCATTCACTAGTCAATAGTGTACTGAGGCTATATTGACACCAAAATCAAACTGATAACTGCAAAGTATAGTACATCTCACTTTGCAGATCTAAACATTCACTCACTCAGTCATTCACTCAGTTTTATTACAGGCACTTTTGGAGAAATGATAGAATATGATTCCACTGGTGGCACTTCGTTCAAGTGAAAAGAAAGTGTAAGAATCAACCATTCTACTGGAATAAAACAAAAGGAATTAGTTAAGTAGCCAGGAAGTAATATATTGAAGCCATGGTGTAATTTTCATTTGAATTACGTCAGCAAATTTAGACAAAATCAAAATATATGTAGAGGTATCCAACAACCCAAACGGAGATGTTATTAACTTCCTGATCACTTCAAATATTTGAAGTTTTCAAATACTTGACCTTTTTCAGTGAACTAGTCATTCAGTTTCAGTTCTGCAGCTCAGTGCAATATATAATATTCTGGATTTACTTTGTCCAATATGTACTTATTTAAAATCACCTGGATGAAAATCTGCTTCTGAGACACTTTCTCCAAACTTAGATATTTAACGCTGGAAGTGTTGATTGATGAACTCCCCTTTTTCTTGGTGATTAAAGCTTGCAGTCACATCATCTCTGACTTTATAAATGATACTGCCATGATTAAGTTAGGGGTCGCAGGTTCACGCTCCCCTAAGGTATCCCAAATCCGGGCTGACATATCAGTGAGTGATACTGAGTGAGCACAACATCGTCAGAAGTGCTTTGTTGTGGTGTTATCACAGGAGAATATGAAGGGTTGCATGGTATTAAATCATAGAAATCTATTCATCTTTTAATCAATACTTTCAAAAGCAACAGATAGTCAATAGGTTGCAATATATGGGATATTTTTGTGTGCAGATGAATACACTTAAAAGCACACTATTGCCTGAAAAATACTTTGGATATCTTGAATGAGATCTGAAAAGCACCTCATAAATTCAGGTATATAGCCTTTTTTAAAAATGCATTTTCACATCAAAGTGTCTTTGTTTAGTGGACTAACACATTCAGTCCACACTTTGTTAGTGATTGCATCAACATCGTACAGTATATATTCCCTTCTCTTATGCTTCATTTGATGCTTAATGGCAAATCTTTCACTAACTGGTACCAATCACATAAGTTGCTGGTTTATTTCTCACATCTCCCTGAATTCAAGGTGACATATCATCATTAACCCTTTGCTCTTCCACCTTTTCACATTATTTTTAGAATTTTGCTTTAGATTTAGCTATCCTGCAAATATCACTTTATTAAAATACCATAATGTTATGACAGCTTCCTGTTAAAACACTCTTTTTCCCCTTAAGCTTCTATTTCAAATGTCTCTTTACATATTAGTCACCTTTCACCTGACATATTTTTGGTTGTGTGTCATCCAGGGGTCCACTGTTCATACCTCTTTCCTGTTGACTAATGGGATCTGTCTAATGCAAGATCCTGCTTCTTTCTGCAAATCATCCTACACCTCCTGCCATCCACTTCTCAACTCAACTCAACGTCCTGATATCTAAAGTGTAATTCTCATGTGTTATGTTTTGCAACACCAAAAACTAATTGAAAGAAAAACACAGGAGCCATGATATGTTTTGTCTACATAGTTTTTCTTTACTGAGGCGTTCACATATGACATAGTGCTGTAAAATCGTATGTCATTTACGTACTTTTACATAGAACCCATAATAAATTATGTAAACAAACAAAGCTTAGTCAAACAATATGTTTACAGTATTACTCAAATATTAATGAAATATTAACTACAATACACTCCTCCCTGCTTAGATAAAAACTCCAATTCAATATAGAATACATCTCAAGTCAAATGTGAAACATATTGCTCTCTAGTCATTATATGTATGTCTTTTCTGACAAAGAGATTTGTGGCTCTGAAACAATTGCAGGCTCTGGTGCCTCCTCCATGATGATTGTAGGAGTTGACTCCAGGACTGCAGGAAGCTTTGGACACCTTTATTCTCTAATAATTGACTTTGCTCTCCTCAATTGATCGATGTCTCATCTCGAGATGACATCATATGCAATTTTCATTGTGTAGGGGAGTGGTCCAGTTCTATCCCTAATTTTTCTAAGTATCCACTTTTGATCATTTCTGTAGTCCTTCACCAGGATTGCTTGTCCAAGAGTGAAACATCAAGCTTTCTTGTTTTAGGAGCCTTGGGATGGATCAGCAGATTGAGCAGCTTGCTATGCATTGATTGGGATGTCAACATGTTCAGAAGATGTCAAGAGCAGCACCAGTCCATCCCTGGGAATGGTCTGCCTTGCCATGGCATAGGATTCATGTTGACTTTGCCAGTCTATTCATGAATCCAAATTTCTTGGTCGTAAGGGATGTAGCTACAAAATGTTCACTTCAGTGAAGCGTTTCCTTCCCTAAAGGTTTACAGAAGTATCCTCTATCCTGGGCAGAGAGTATTGATCTACTTTCTGTATTGGGTTAAAGGTGACCTTAAAATCCCCACAGATCCTGACTGACCTAGCTTTCTTGTCTACTGGAACCACTGCCATTGCCCATGTGCTCCACTCAACCTTGGAAAGAACTTTATCACAAAAGGTTTAAGGAACCAAACTGGCTTTGCAAAACTTAGGTGTGGCATTTTCATTTAACACTATTTTACCCTTAATATATTTGAGTTTTCCAATGCCATCCTTGAACACTACTGTGGCATCATTCAGTACTTTTCTTCTTTTGCTTTCAGTTGACTCTGTTGTAGGGGATGCCACATGTTGGTCGATGGACCTGTAGTCAAGTTGTGGATGTCTCAGTCAGTCACAGTCCGACAATGCTGACCCTCCTGTTTTTACCACGTACAACCCAATCTGGATTGTTAGTTGTTGTATTTCATTGATACAACTGTCATTCCCACAGGAGTTATCTTTTTCTCCAGTACAAGTCCTTAGTTGGATATCTGCAGGCTTCAGTTAATTTTGTGTGTCCCGTGGAGGCATGCCTTATTCTAATTGTTGGAAGCTGCTTCCATTGTGATTGGTTAGTGTAGAAGCTGCAGCTGTTTTTCCAATTGGATAGATGCCAGGCATCCAGTTTTAGGCATCCTGGGTATTTGGAAGGGGTTTGCTCTCTCTTCCTTTGTTTAAGGCAAGAATTCACATGATAATTGGAAAGTAATATGTGTGTGGGCACTTTTAACTCAAAATGTTTGTTGAGTATTCAGCTTTGTAGTGCCTGTAACTTGAGGAACATGAATGTTTGAGTGAATTTTTACTTTTGTACATAAATGATTAATATGCCTATTCCTGTCTCAATTGTCCGACCAACAAACCTGATTCAACATTACGTTATGCAGTGACTGAAGCAGTGTCCCATTCCATTTTAATTAGTTTGCCATTCAGCTCTGGTGTAAGCCATATTTCTTGTTTCTTGTTAGTTCTCAGATTGCAAATCTTAGGGCTGCTCAGTCCTATGTCACTCACATTGTTATCAGATTTTCCATCAATAGTATGCAGAGCAGATTAGTGCTCTGCTTAAAACTGAAACTTGACTTTTTATCTTTATCTCATCCCTATGCAGTGCATTTATTTTTATCTGCCCAACATGCTCTTTGTATTTGTCCTACTTACTTGCATTTTCTGCAAGGTTTGCCTTTAAATCTGCATTGGTCAAGTTTATGTGAGCCCCTGACACAAGAGTAATGCAATTTGTTCAACCATGCAGGTTTCTGTTGCAATATTGTTTACAATCACTTTTATTCCTGACTACAACTCAATTGCATCTTTCCCCACTGTTTCCATTGATACAGCAATTTTGAATTCAAAATGAGGTGCATTTCCATTAGGAGCTGTATTTGAATGCTTTCTTGTGAGATTCTACAAAGTAAATGATCTCTCAGTACATCATTAAGCCCATCACTGAACTGACAATGCTCAGACAACCTCTTCAATTCAGCCATAAATGTTGAAATGGACTCTCCTTCCTTTTCATTCTTCTTTTGAAACTAAAGTTTTCTGCATTCAAAAGTCATTTTGGTTCTACATGTTCCTGTATTATGTTCAGGATATCGGCAAAGCTCATTTTGGCTGGTTTGGTTGGAGCTTCTTGGGAAACTGGATGTTTTTCCACCAATTCCACTCAACAACACAGGCATCCGTTTTTCATTAGCTATTTCATTTGCTTCAGAATACTACTCAATTTGCTCAGTATACACTATCAAGTTATCTGCTGTGCTATCGAACACATCTATCTTTATGATGTAGCCAGCCATTTCTATTTTATTTATTTATTATTATTACTCCCCAGTATTCACTGTTTATGAGCCTGTGGCCATATTCATTGCATGCTAATTTCATCTCTTTTCTGTTTTCTTTTTATTCTCAACTGTCTCTCTCCCCTTACAAAGAAAAACATACTGGGCTTCTTTTTTCAACTCGAACATCTCTTTCGCCTGTTCCAAAGAAAAACATGCTTTGCTTTAAATAGTCACCTGGTGTTCATTTGAAATCTTCCTCGTCACCACTATTAATGTTGTGTAACTCCAGAAGCTAATCAAAAGAAAAACACAGTTGCCGGGATATTTTCCGTCTACTTGGTTCTTCTTTAGTTACACACTCAGATATGATATGGAGGTATAATAGATAGATAAATAGGTACTTTATTGATCCTAAATGAAATTACAGTGTCACACTAGCAATACAGCTGCACAGATATATAAATATTAGAAGAGAAGTAGAAAGAATAAAAATTAAGTTACCTCAAACAGTCTAACAAGAGAGCGTCATCACTTCCCCAGCTAAAGGTTGACGCATTGTAGGGCTTAATGGCCAAGGGTAAGAATGACCTCATACAGCAGTCTTTGGAACAGTTGTCTTGGTCTATTACCAAAAGTGCTCCTCTCTTCAGCCAAGGTGGCAGGATGAGTGTGAGAAACATTCTACAGAATTGCCAGGATTTTCTGTAAGGTCCTTTTCTCTACCCCAGCCTCTAGTGCATCTAGTTTGACTCCTATAACTGATTCAGTCTCTCTATTCAGTTTATTGAGCCCATTGGCATCACCCATATAATTGCCATTGCCTCAGCACACCACTGCATAGAAAATTTTACTGCCGACAACAGACTGGTAGAATTTGTGAAGGAGAGGCCTGCATACTCCAAAGGATCTCTGTCTCCTCAGGAAATAAAGGCAACTCTGGCCCTTCTTGGAGACAGTCTCTGTGTTGGTTCTCCACTAATGATGTATGCTATTCACCTATTTCTTACATATGACCCATGACGAGTTATGTAAACAAACAAAGAGAGCTTAATCAAACAATATATTTATATCATTACTCAAATATTACTGAAATATTAAATACACTACATTGTGCAATAAGCTTCACTCTCAAATTCTGTACTTCTGTGAATCTCAGGCTTCCCATCTTACCTCAAAAGTCCCTTGTTTGGCTAGCTGACTAAAACAGGTTCTTAAACTTGTTGATTTACAGGTAACAGTCACAATTCTTTACACTGCTGTCCTATCTGTCTCTCTGATTCACAAACAGCACAGGAATAGGTCCTTCTGCTCACAGTGGTCATGCTTACCATGCTGTCAATCAAATTAATCCCACTTACCTGTATTTCCTATTCCCTGCTGTTTAAGTGTCTGTCTAAATACCTCTTAAAGATTGCTATCATATCTGCTTCCAGAATATTCTCTGGCAATGGGTTCTAGGCATCTAACACTCTACGTGTTAAAAAAACTTGCCACACAAATCTCCTTTAAACTTTCCCTTCTCACCATAAATCCACTCCTTCTTGCATTTAACATTTGACATGGCAGCATGGAGAAAAGATAGCCTGTCTATGCCTCTCATATTTATACATAGTTTTATCACGTCACCCTTTAGCCTTTGACATTTCAAAGAGAACAATTCAATTTTGTCCAAACTCTCCTCATAGCTAATACTCAATAATCCACATAACATCCTGGTGAACTGCTTTTGCACCTTCTCCAAAGCCTCTATATCCTTCCCGCATTATGGTAACTACAATGCTCCAAATGTGGCCGAACCAAAGTTCTAAACAACTGCAGAGTTTACATATCTGATAAAATTGGTACAAAAAGGAGATGAACACTTATAATTTAAGCTACTGGTACTTCTGAACAATTTGCTGCAATATTTTGGGTTAAGTTAAAGTTATATGTGAATAATTGCTATTTCTTTGAATTCTGTATGTGTCAGGCTATCAAGAAGTATGTGTTGTGCAAACACGAGGAAATCTGCAGATGCTGGAATTTCAAGCAACGCACATAAAAGTCAGGACGAAGGATCTTGGCCCGAAATGTCGATTGTACCTCTTCCTAGAGATGCTGCCTGGTCTGCTGCGTTCACCAGCAACTTTTATGTAAGTATTTGTTGTGGACATGCTAGTTATATAACAGCATAAGTGAAATTTAATTCTAAGTTCCACAGCCTTAACTTTGATATATCAAATATCTCAGAAAATTTAAGAGTAGATAAATATTTTCTCATTCATTTAGAAAGGTTCTCAAAGTAAAGCATTATCAATAGTACACATTAGCTAGAATCAACTGTAAATCATCAATGAAAAAAGTTTAAGAAAGAACTTTCTTTGTTTATTTGATTACAATCCAAGTCCACAATTTATTTCATATTGTCCATACTCTTTAACAATGAAAGAAAAGAAATGGCACAAAGAATTAAATATAATAGCAGCAAATAGGGTTAAAGTTTAACCCACTGGAAAATTTTTAATTACATTTCAAAATTTTCAAGCATATTTTTCATGTTAACAGATTTTCAAAGCTATGCAATTGACCATGAGGAACATTGTGCTCCTGACATGACTTAAATATCAAGCAATAGAAAATCTGTACAAAGATATTTCTTAGTTTTGCCCAAATCTGCAGTAGGCTGCTTAATTCATGCTGACACAAATGTACCCTATATTATATTGACTACCCTGTTGTATATAACATGTATTATAAATTACTATAATTGCACTTTGTACATTTAGACAGAGACGTAATGTAAAGATCTTTACTCCTGACATACGTGAAGGATGTACGTAATAATAAAGTCATTCAATGCAATATCATTAAAAGAATTAGTAAGCTAATTAATGTTTGGAAGATTGTTATAATAAAAGTTTTCTCAGAAATTAAACTACCTTAAGTAATTTCACCAACTTTACATTGCGAGTAGAAATCAAAGAACTCAACCATCTTTGTATCTATTTCTACACTTACCCCTTTTTTATTCCTAGAATCTATAACTATAGTGCAAAATTATGGATGTGTTCCAAATTACTCTTTAATATACTGTGAAAGCCATAGAGGTATAATGCAGTCTAACAATAATTAGAAGGATGTCAGTACATCCAATCTAATTGAAAATCTATTGCTCAGTTTACCGCGAGGCACAAAATGAATCCTGAATCTCCAGATTAAAGATGAAGTATAGTTTGATCCTACTTAATATATAGATTCAAATGATTGATTGTTTGAAGAATGGTGATCAATTTACTCTTTTTCTTGCGAAGTATGAATGGTCTGAAATGTCATTGACAATGAATGTACAGACTATTGGATGGACCATCAAAAGGGTCTGAGATAAAGATCAAAATGTTTACAATTTGAAATTGGATCACTTTTAAATGGGAACCTATAATTTGTGCTGCTTGCTTAACCCAGTCCTACCCAGGCCTGTACAGGTTAGAAGAAGTATGCACTCATTATCCATTGATAAATATCGATGCTTGATTTGCAGATGCAATGCTGCTTTTATTTATTAATATGAGAACCTAGATTGTTTGTATATTAATATGTTTCACTTGACCCATTTCTTGAGCCTATTGACACCAGAGCTCCAGGCCTTACTATGGCATTTTCAGTTAATTCACATCTGTCCTGCAAGTACAGGCTCTACAAGGAAGGGAGAGTGTCCAATTTTACAGGAGTGGTCGGGATAGAGTGCAGGAGCCATCATCCATGCATCAGAGGCTCCATTAGGATTCCCAGATCAGCTGCAAAATGCCATTGGCAGGAGGGGAGTACCGATATTATTTCCATGTCTGATCTCAGTGGAAAGAAATACCTTAACCTTGAGATGTGTCAAAGTTATCATTCTGGCACATTGAGCTACTGTAAATCTCACTTATGTTGCCTTGAAACAAACATAGGCACATCACTCACACTTCAGACCTTGACAGCCCCACACACGCATAATTCAATAGATCATCCATTTCTTATGCTGCCTCCTTGTGCTCTTCATTCCCGTAGCCATTCATATCAACTCAAATCCCAATGCACACACCACAACTGCAATAACCACATTATCAGAGCAACTTGATGTTAACATTCTCATTTGTCTCGCAGGATAAACTAGGCTGCAATGGTGTGATGAAGGCCCATCACGAACCACGGACGGCACATGGTGCACTCGGTAAAACACTTATCTCCAGCAGTAATAGTGACTGGGTCTGAAACAGAGCTGCTGCATGGAGCTGTCTCATATAGAGGCAGCAGCAACTTGCACAGGTGTGCTGATGGTGGTGGATACCATCTTTAACTGGATAATTGAGTTAATTAGCTTTTGGCTGGTCTAGGAGGAGGAACTTCGCAGTTATAAACCTCAGGTTACCAAGGCTCTGGGGTGAGATTTCTTTGGTGTTTAGTCTGAGGGTGGTTTTATATATATATATATAGTTTTTTTTCCCAGTGTTTGTCTTGTTTTGAGGTAAATAAAAGCACCCCAATTTATTTTTGTGACTCAAGCCATCTGGTTATTTTCCCTCAACTTCTCCTTCCTCAAGTCCACCAATAATTCCTTGATCTTACTGAATGAACATCGTTTATGTGTAACTAGGGGGCCATGCACTATCTGGATTTGATGGAGACAGCCGTGAGAAGCGCAGAGGAACATCTGGAGTAACTTCTGAAATGCCTGCTTCGCTGCTGCTGCTACTGTGCAATTGAGAATCTCCAGAGAAAAAGGCCCCAAATCCTCGGCTTTGCATATCGCCTGTTGCTGGGGCCGGGGTTGAAGCGCTCGGTAGAGATGGTGCTCGGTGTCGAAGATGGGTTGGAGGCTCGGAGTTTTCGGATGGACTCGGAGTTGGACTGTGGTCGGATGCTTCCAGGTGCTGCATTGGCAAGTTGGCGGCGCTGGAGGTTTACTGTCTGCGTGAGATGATGGGACTTCCGAGAGACTTTGAGACTATTACTGTGCCATGGTCTGTTCTTATCAAGTTATGGTATTGCTTTGCACTGTTGTAACTATATGTTATAATTATGTGTTTTTTGTTAGTTTTTAAGTCGGTTTGTCATGTGTTTTCGTGATATCATTCTGGAAAAATATTTTATCATTTCTTAATGCATGCATTACTAAATGACAATAAAAGGGGACTGCATGTCCTCATAATCATAATAATAATGTGATAGGGAAGTTCATATATCATCTACCAGAAGGAATAATGGTACCTTGGTTCTGCTTGGGGGACTCGAACTACGACTTGGCATGGGATGCATGAGGGGGGATGCTGTGGAAATCTTCATCTTATTGTGAACCTTCCTCACAAATTGCAAGAGACATTAAAAAACAGAAAGGAGTCAATATTTAATTTTCCATAGTGTGATGACATTAGGTTCCCTGTCCACAAAGCCCTAAACTCAAAAGGAAAATTTTAAGCTCCATCTAATATGGATATTTATGAGTATCTTCACTATAGGGGGGTTATACTATATCCAGCAGCTCTTCAAGGACTGTCTAGCCTCTGCAGTGAGGTTTAGCTCCCTATAGCCACTGTTTGAGTGGTGATCTACCCACACCTATCATCCACACCTACCCACCCGCCTCCAAGGAGGAAATACTCCAGCTAACAAAGTAGTTTGAACAGTTATTCCTTTCAATGATACATGTTTAAATTCAGATAAATAATTCTTAACACACATTTAACATTCACGGAGGATTTCTAATCTATAAGTGAATTCTGAATTACAAAAGACTTGCAAACTACAAAAGATTTCCAAACACACATACAATTCTTACGAACAACAAGAACATACCAACGAGTTGCAGAAGAGTCAATCCTTTGTCACAGAAACTGAAAGTTGAGAATTGAATTCTAGTTCTTCTGTCTGTAACCAGATCGTTCTGTCATTTTCCTTTCCATTCCTCAAAATCTATCCCCTCCCCCAACTTTCTGATATTTATATTATTTTCTATTAGATGACATCATCTGCATGTAATGTTTTCCATATACCTTTGCTGGGATAAAGTAACTCACACAGATCATCTTAAAAGCTTCTGGAGATGGAAATCCCAATAGTCACAATTAATGTTGTGATGGGTGACCCTTCCCCCCCCCGCCCGAGTACATAAAAATCCCAACTTGGAACCCTGTTTAATGTGCTAAGTGACATTTGGCTAAAGGAGACAAGTCTCCCTGTCACTTTAGAAAGAGTTATTGGTTTTATACCATGCCCAGTTAACTTTTTTTTGTTGCTTTTGATTTCCAAATAGGTAAAAATTACTTCGAAAAAATAAAATTCATTAAAGTAAAAGTGCCTCCAACTTTAAACTAAGTACTACTTTCAACTTACATGAATAACTAAGGACTTCCAGCAAAAAGCTGAGTAAAGAGTATCTCTTAGAAGTTTAACTTTATCACCAACAATTCTGACATACAGTTGTGCTATAAAGCTGAGTTTAGAAATAATTTTCTTGGGCCCTGGAAAGAGAATATCCATCACAAAAGGACGTCTTATAGTTTGGAGCTATTATAAACTTCAATGACAAGCTGCATTGACACTCTCATATTGTTGCAACTCTCAGAGAATATTTTTTGCTTCCACTGATGAATGAGTAGGGACATCAGAATTATTTCTCCCTTATGTAGTCTTGGCCATTCAAATTAGCCCTGCTCCAAACTACTGTCACCCTAGAGCAGATGACATATTTTCAATAACAAGAAGCTCACCGGAAGCAGCAGACTAATGTTCTCTGATGGGGTCGAGATTTGACAATTTAGAAGCCAACTGCTGCTGTACAGAAGTTGATTTTTCACATCAGTCTGGATATGGAGGCATTAAATGCAGCTGTCCAAGTCAGGTAGCAGCCTTCTATCATTCTGCTGCAGTCACAGAGCTGAGCAATATACAGTATAATAGGGTCAGCAAATCCCACTGGAAAGCTATCACCAAAGGAAATACACATTTGATTTGTTCATCTCAATGTAAAATCATTGCGTCCTTGGTCATTATTGTGAGATTAAGTTCATTAAAATGTTCTTTTTTAATTATACATGCCTAACTATTCCATTGAAATGCACAGATTCAGAGACTAGAAAACCTTCTTAATAATACCACCAAAGACGTAGGTGGATGGTGGTGACTCTTTGCACGAAGCTCCAAAGGGAATCATCAGATATTCCCATTTTGGACTACTGCCGCTGGAATGTACAGTCACACTCTGAGGAACTTGAGTAATGATAGTCTGCACCCCCCCACCCCCAATGAGCTTCATATGTGTGACCTTACTGATGTTATTTGTTGAATTTGCTTAAAAGCCGACACTTTATGTTTTAATATGTCCAAATTCTGGAAGCACCTTGGTATTCAGCTTTCAGAAGGAGATGGAGCTGTTGCAAAGCTGTAGTGTGCTTTTGGGAAGATTTGTATAAACTTACCAGTGACAGGGAGGTTTACTATTATTTGTGTATTTATATGTTCTTGATCTTGGAGTCAATTTAATCTTTCTCTGTCTTAGAACATATATAGAACATAGAATAGTACAGCACAGTACAGGGCCTTCGGCCCACATTATTGTGCCGACCCTCAAACCTTGCCTCCCATATAACCTCCCAACTTAAATTCCTCCATATACCTGTCTAGTACTCTCTTAAATTTCACTAGTGTATCTGCCTCCACCACTGACTCAGGCAGTATATTCCATGCACCAACCACTCTATGAGTGAAAAACCTTCCTCTAATATCCCCCTTGAACTTCCCACCCCTTACCTTAAAGCCATGTCCTCTTGCATTGAGCAGTGGTGCCCTGGGGAAGAGGCGCTGGCTATCCACTCTATCTATTCCTCTTAATATTTTGTATACCTCTATCATGTCTCCTCTCATCCTCCTTCTCTCCAAGGAGTAAAACCCTAGCTCCCTTAATCTCTGATCATAATCCATACTCTCTAAACCAGGCAGCATCCTGGTAAATCTCCTCTGTACCCTTTCCAATACTTACACATCCTTCCTATAGTGAGGCGACCAGAACTGGATACAGTACTCCAAGTGTGGCCTAACCAGAGTTTTATAGAGCTGCATCATTACCTCGCGACTCTTAAACTCTATCCCTCGACTTATGAAAGCTAACATAACTACCCTATCCACCTGTCTTGCATTTCTTCATTCTGTTTAAATGAATCATATGTTACACAGTCTTCTGGAACTGACATGCCAGTGGAGCATTTTAGAAGGTCACATACACAACAATCCCATGGAGATCAAGAGATCTTCATATTGAGAGTGAAGTAATCCTTCATTATCATTTCAGAACACGCAAACAATTGTCGAATTGATGCTCACGTAATGCTGAGCACAAATCTTGAAACTATTTTCCCAATGAAAAAATCAACTTTTTGAGATGGATAGCCAAGTGAAATCATTCAAAGGGAATTCTCTACTTCAAGCTCCTTCAAGCATCAATGTGGTACTGACCAGATAATCCACTTTAGTGATTTGACCGAGGAGTAAATATTGCATTGGACGTGAATATAAATTGTTTGCTCCTTTTTGAAGTAGGGTCACTGAACCTTTTGTTCTGAGATATTAATTATAAATTGGTCAGATGGTGATGTACACCATTAGTATTGCAATGAAGCATAAAGTTAGATTTTCATGAGAAATAAAGGAAAAATCTTCTGAAATCTACGTGAAGTCGTGTTCATTGTGCATTTAATTGCTTTGCAAGAACTTTATTTTAAATGCACTATTTTGACTTAAAAACAGTGGCTGCAACTGTCTAAACATGCACAATGTTTATTAATGCAGGAACTTCATCTCTACAGATAAAGCTTTTTGAGAATGACTCTATGCGCTATTCCTTTGCTAGAAAAGCAGCAATACAGATTTATTTCAATGAATAACCCTTCTCTAGGTTATAGTAGATCTGATGAACTGCAATTTCTTATGTTAAGTCTGCAAGAAGCCTTAAAATCCCTGGGCTTTGCTGTGCAGGGCTCATAATACTAACCTTTTTATTGGGCAAGAACTGAGCCAATCCGATATTAACTTGCTGAGCCAGGTGGATTACTGGTGTCAAGCTAGAAGGATCAAGATACTTTTACAACAAGTAATTCACACCCTCTTCTTCACAATCGACTTCCACTCTACAAAGAGTTCCTGACTTCGAATGACACCAATGATCAATAAGGCTTCTGAAAGTAGTTGCAATTCCACGTAGAGAGGAGGATTTCAAGTGCACAGGAAGTTCCGCATTGACTGAAGAATTACAAAATTGGGAAGGTATTATGACTGATTGAATAAATAGCACTATACAGTGATTAGCTACTGTGCATAACCATTGAACAGTAAAGAAATGGTAGCAGCATAAAATTATAACATCGATTAGTATTTTTTTCATGAAAACTAGGCCCAAAGCCGGATATTTGGGGTGAAAATAATAATGTTTATTTTTGCTGCTTGAACATTTATTTTTCATTTGGTTGTTGAATCTCGGTGACTGGTTCAAGCAACATATGTTAAGCCACCGTACACTCGATTATCTTCTGCCACCCAGGCTCACTAGCAGGAGTCCCTGCCTACCTGATTGAAGGTAAAGGGTGAAATGAACTGAGTCTCCCAATCCTGGCAGTTGGGTAGTAAGTTATCAATAATGATTAGCCCAGTCAGTATAGTCCTGCGCACCATCTCCAGAAATGACCTGACATCATTTTAGAGGAGACAAGGATTTGAAGAAATATTTCCAAACTATAAAAAAATGACTGTAAATAATTTGCAAGAGTATTTTTAATAAAATTCAATGAAAACACATTAAATCATTGAAAAATAATTTTAAAAAAGCAAACAATATAGTAAATACCCTTTTCCTCCCGATCCCCAAGTCGGAAATCCTTACTGAAATGAACAGTGATTCCAATTCTAGTCCAGATATCTTAGTAGGCATCTATCATTCTGCTCAGACTCAATCCAGTTTCAGGAGTTCTTCCGATCCAGTAGGTTTGTGACTTACTGATCTGGCAGGAGAAGAATACTGGTAGTGCCAGTCAGAACTACTAGCCACCAGCAGCATGTTTGCAACCCACCCATTATTGTTTCCATGAACAGTTGTTAGCACGAATTGAGGACCGTAACATTCGCTTCCCAATTTAGCTTAAAGGCTGACATATTTATTATCTTGAAGATATTTTGCAAATTTCACAATTAAGTGTTGTACTGTTTCAGTCCTGAACACAATGCCCCAATTTCCTTTCAAATTAAAAGAAAATATAATGGAAGCCAGAGATCTGTCTTCTGCTTTTATTTTTTTAAATTTTCCTTTCATACATTGGCTGCTTGTCACAGTCAAGTGCTTTTTGCATGAGATAAAGCTCCAAAGTAGTTTTCTCAGAGACCTAATACCATTAAAATTTTATTGCCTGGCCAAGCCATCTAAGATACATAAATAGATTTTTCTGACCTCATAAATAACCCCAACTACTTGACTGGGTGTTAGGCATCATTTCTTGAATAAAGCTACTTTGTTATACTTGCACTTCAAACGGCAAAAATGTTTTCTCTTCTGAATATACAGTTCTCACAAAACCACACTGAATGTTTGCAATGGACCAGCAATAATAGAATCAGACAATGGAACAGACAGCATGAAATCATGCAAATGTTTTTGTCCTAAATAAATCTAAAAAAGCCTGGAGTACCATAAATGAGCAAACATATGACAAGAGAGCTAACTGTTCTCCAGGTCATCTTTGAACTACAATTTTACTTCATTAATTCAATCAGTCAAAAATATTTTGTGCGAGAAGTTTGATATTCAGGTACAAAAAATAAAATTTAACATCAATAGTTATATATTTATGTCCTTAATCTCAAATAAATCAACAGTTCATGTGGATGGAAAAATGTCAGTTGGCCATATTCAAAGTTCAAAAGTTCAAAGTATACTTATTATCAAGTACATTACACAACCTTGAGCTTCGTCTCCTTACAGGGAGCCACAAAGACAAAGAAACCCAAAAGAATGCATTAAAAAAAGACCAACAAACACCCAATGTGCAAAGGGGAAAAAAAAACGTGCAAACAATAAAAGTAAGCAAGTAGCACTTAGAATGAAAGTGAGTGCTCAGATTCCAAGCCTGGAACTGCCGTACCAAACCACAGCCTCAGCTCAGTTCAGTGCAGAGCGAAGTAAACATCACAGAGCCAACAAACATGAAGCCTGGAACACCCAGAGCAGGGCTCAGTGCAGTGCAGATGGTGTAAACACTGCAGAGCAGTGAACAGAACCAGACCAACCCTCACATCTAGTCCTGACTCCCTGCCTTTCAATCCATCCAGCCTGGTGTTTAAACTGTCCAAACACTGGGTCGTCCTTTGCTCTAAGACCTGGGCCTTGTCGCATCGACATGCTCTGGGCCTGGATCCCAACGCTACGTTTCAGCCCCTCCCTGACCTTTCCAAATCAGCCCAGCACTTAGATCAATCAAACCTCGCTCTTGGTTTAGGCGGACAGGCCTCAAATCCGCTTCTCCTCCACACCGACTTTGCTCCACTTTGCCTCGAATATGCCTCAGCCTTGGCTCGACTTTGCCTCGAACATGCTTCGACCTGACTTCGCCTCACACTCGCATGCTTCGACCCTCGACTCAATCTCGCCTTAGCTTGTCTCTTCATTGTTTACGGTTCATCATTTACCATAATACTTTACAGAAAATGTGTTATTAATGAAGTATTTAGTTGTCTCCCTTGTTTTGTTAACCACCAGTAAGTAATCATTCACCTTCAGCAGCGCCATCTTAAAGCAGAAGCATATCAAAGAGACTGTAACACTTTTGCTAAAATAATCTAAGTGGAACATCACAGTGAGAGTAAAAACTTTCCAGAAAGTAGTCAGTAAAAGTAGGACTTGATTCTACAAGTAAAAAGAACTCATTAATCAAAGGTACACATTGCTGAAAAGGGAACTTAGAAACAGCTCAGTCCTCAATGCTTACCTCTGCTTCCTTCATATTCACAAGAACCACTGGCTCTTGCCCAGTCTCATCATGGGCACTTTTAGCTTCAAATTAATTGGCCATATCCTTTACACTCAAGCTCATTTATGCCAACTCACTTCAAACAGGCCCTTGTGTGCAATTTACTGTCACTCTACTTTCATCCTTCAATTAGTTCATTGCATCAAAGCTCATCTATTGATCTGTTTATTAAATATCTATCATATATAGACTTTACCGGATAAGGACAGCAACTTTTCTTTGATCCATCAAGGACATTATTAAAAGCAAAATTATTCTCTATTGATTTGGAACTGTGGTTTATAGGTGATTTTCTGGAGTGTCTTATTCATATGAAGTTTGCCATAAAGTTTTTTTTCTGACTTGCAATTCCAGAAGATCACATTCATAGATATGAAGGCTGTACTTCATGGTGGTAAATTGGCGGTTAGCCCTCTTACAAGGTTCTCACTTGAATTTCTTCCCTTCATTTACCCATCGTAGATGTTGGCTGAGGCTGTTCCCCCAGTCTCTGAAGGGGACAGAGGATCCAACCACAAAGCTGTTCCTCACCAGTGTGACCATCACTGTGAGTAGACTACTGAACTACAGGAACGCCACAGCCAAGTCTGATCTTGTAGACAGATGCTCACCTTGCATCCAGAGCGGGAGTTCCATGGACCTCTCGGCTAATGGTAAGGTTCCATGGCATAAAAAGGGTTAGGAAACTCTGATCGAGAAGATAGGGATCGTATCAGTGGCAGAATCCATACTAATTATTTCCCACCAATCTCTTACCAAATATGACACATTCTGATGCTCATAGCAGGTACCTCAACAATGGTGCATTCGCTCAGTAAAGGCAAATGATTGTACCATTCAAATGACATTAATGTAATCGTGAGGAAGCAAGTTAAATAATGATCTGATGTTAAAGAAGTAGAAATAAAATGCTCAATTCAGAAAGTTATAGATCTCAACAGGATGGAAGTTTTGAATATCAGTAAGTAGAGTGGATGAGCTGAGAAAGGACTGAATCCAGGGTGTGTGTTGAATCAAGCAGCCACCATGTCTCAATCTACTACTGCAGATTGTGAGGAGATAGCTAAATATATAAGAAATGCAGTTCTTCCTCATTTACCCTCTCAATCCGAGCTCAAGACTTTTCCCTTTACTTAAGCCTCCAGCTGTACCTCAGGATCAAAACACACACATTATTTATCAAAGCTGAAATATACGATGGTGTATCATTGAAGGTGATGCTCACTTGTCACATTGACTGATAACTTATTAGTCTGTTAAATAAAGCCCTCTTGCTCTGATCTATTGCCCTGAGCTATCCACCATGTTGTTGGAAATACATTACAGAGCCAGACCACAATGCCTACCAATTTCTAACCCAAATTTCAGGACGAAATGGTGTAAGATTTATTATTTGATGCAAATGTTGAAAGGTGATTCACATTAAGCGCATATGAAAAGACTGAAATGCTACCCTTACATTTTGAGACGTCTTTTCCAAGAAAGTCTGGATCCTTCCTGGATCATAATTTAGAAAAAGAGTATAAAGAATTTGGAATAAAGGCACATTGGCCAGAATTTGATGATTAATGCTAGCAGATTTCTGTATTCTGCCAAGCTCCATAGGCTGTGTCCTGAATGCACCCTGTATGTAGTCCAAAAGTGCAGTAGATATGTTTATTTATTTATTTATTTATTGAGAAACGGTGTGGATTAGGCCCTTTCAGCCCTCTCAGCAAGACCCCAGCTTAATTCTAGCCTAATCACGGGACAATTTACAATGACCAAGTAATGTACCAACCAGTACGTCTTTGGACTGTGGGAAGAAGACATAGCACCCACAGGAAACTTACACAGGCATGGGGAGAACCCATATGCGAATTCTCCATAACTTTCTGTGGAGATCCTATACCAGAGTATGTTTGCTCCAGCTCCACACATCTTACTAACTCCAATGCAGATTGTAGGGAAGAAAGGAAATTGTGCTTTTTTAAAACTTACCAATAAACGAATAAATTGGAAACAGGAGAAAGTATCCCAATCCTTCAGGGTTTCAAGGTTTCTTTGTCATTCGTTTAATTCAAAACTGATTTGATTGTAACCTCAAATCCACATTCCTGCCTTCCCCTCATAACCTTTCATCCTTGTGCTTATCATACTTATTTTCCTCTGCCTTTATGAAATCACAATGATTCTGGCTCCACTGCCTTGTGAGGTTGTCCAAAAACTCAGGACCCTCTGAGATAAAAACTTTGATCACACATCAGTCTTAAAAGGACTGCCCCTTATGTCTGAACAGTGAACTAATTTCTAGATTCTCCCATAAGGGGAAGCATTTGCTCCATATTTGTAAAGCTCCTTCAAGATCTTCTGTATTTCAATTAAATCTCCTCTTTTACTCTGAATGCTAGCAGGTACAAGCTGAACCTGTCTAAACTTTTCCCAATGGACAACCTGTCAACTCATAGGTTGACTCTTACTTAACCTTCCCTGTCTGCTTCCAATTCACTTCTATCCTTGTTAAGGAGTGTATCCCTGTTAAGGGGTGTATGGGGTATCAGGGAGGGGTAGCACCTCTGGTGGGGGAACATGTTGTGTCCTTCTCAGGGCGGTTAGTCCACCATTGGTCCCCTCCTGGAACTCAGCTCTCACCTGTGTTTCCCTGTAGCTGTTTTCATTCGACAGAGGCCACACCCTGGGCAACAGCTTCGACAAGCCGGCTAAACCAGGTGAGGGTAGCCGATGGGTCTCAAACCCTCGGTGAGATAGGGAGTTGTCTATCCCAGCATGTGAAGACAGACTCCGGCCGATTGAGCGGACGAGACCAATGGAAGGTCCAACAGTCAAGAAGGCGGTTTCTGCAAGCGCTGTGGAACATATAGAGCAGAAACACACACAGAAGATGTCCTGGTCATCCACTGCGCCTAGTCCCATCTCCAGCCATCTCGACTCTTGTCTTGCCACTGGATCCAGATGGGAATTGGGAAGAGAGAGTGAGGCTGACACTGCACAACTCTCCCTCACTTAAATCCAAATCAAGTGCCAGTCTCGACACCATCATAAGCTGGCTGGTGGCGCAGTGACATCAGTGCCGGACTCTGGGAGCAAAGGTTCCCGAGTTTGAATCTAGTTGAGCCACTCCTGGGCAAGCTTTCCATCCATGCCAGGTTGAGTGTCGAGCTAGCAACTCGACCTCGTAAAAAGTACTAATGGTGTCGAGGTCTTCATCGATGAAGATGGACGAACCTTATCCTTGTTAAATAAGGAAACCAATACTGTACACAGTACTCCAGATGTTCTTAATTGTTTTAAAGTACTTTAAGCATAATTTTCTACTTCAATGCTCATCCATTAACATGTTGGAAGATCGGAGATATTTAGAAATATTTTATCACTTGAAAGATTTGACAATCAGCAAAGTTGGGGACAAGGCATTCAAGGATGTCAAGATTTTCAAAGGATTTCCATAAGCTGGAATTATTCAGACCTGTATCAGTTTAAAAGATTGTTCAAATCTCTACCATCACCAAAGGCCTTGCTATTTGACTTATCTGGACATACAAAATCTTCCAAATTTGGCAAATGGTAACCATAGGTGTTAGGGCCATATGGTCAATTTTGGACCATAAACTTTTGTAAATAGTCCAATTTTACTAACCACTAACAGTGGTCAAGAAGATCAAATCTACAAATCCTTCTCATTAAACTTCTCTCTGAATTCTCCCACAGAATATAAACAAATGTGTATAAAACAATACAATACAATTTAATAATATTACATAGATAATGTCATTGAACCCTTGAATGTAGCTCTTTGACACTATTGACAGGAGAACAAAGGATTGCATTAAACTCTCAGTATATTGCTCAGCTGGATAAAAGCTCTAGATAAAAAAATGCACTTTTGTTTTTGTTTTAATACCACTTTTTCTCCCACTTAGTAACCTTAACTCTAAACAAGCAATAAGCTTGAAAGGCTGGGGGAGAGTGCTAAGAAGCACTCTCAACTCAGTGAACCAGATTTTATTTGAAAGCTAAAACAGAAGGTGAAAGTCAAGATTTAAAAAAAAACATAAACACATCAAGATGGCATTGGGAATACAGGCTGAGCAAGACAGCATTTGTAAATTCTCTTGGTCAATTGTTCAAGTGCGAATGAGAGGTCTCAATTACTCAAACACTACCCACTGGTATACTAAGTGTCAATCAGGAGGAGAAACTCTTGTAGATGTTCTGAATAAAACTGCTTCTACCTTACCTTATGACTTGATTATTATTGGTACTAGTATAATTTTCTGATGAAAGTTGCAACTGGATATTTTGATGGGAAATATTCCGCCCCTTTTTTCAGCTCTTTAGTTGTAGGTTCACTGTGGTTAATGGTCACACAAGTGCCAGAATCCCATACCACTAGAATTCCATGAACACTGCCCATCGGGAATTTTCTAATTCTGGAACTGTCAGCTACGTAAGACAATGCTATAAAGCTCAGTTTCTAACCCAAGTCTACACTGAGCAAAATCAGGGAAAATACTTTCAGTTTGTAGCAATGATTATTTTCATCTCAATCAATTCTAAAGCTAAAAGCGCAAATCTAATGTGCTGCTTTGCCAATTAGTTTATCAATATGCCTACACTCTGTGCCAGAAGTTCATTTGTTACCGTAGTTGCTAACAGGAAAATATGCTGTGTAATTAAATAAAAATTCACACTCAAGAAAACCCTCAGAAATATTAGATAACAGACATGGAAAGGTTTAGGACTAATTTGATGATCAACAATGTGCAGATGTTAACCTGCCTGGGGAATAATTACCAATCTGATCATATTAAGGATACTGCTGAAGAAAAAGATTTGCTTTGGATATGAGCTGCACATTAATTATAATAATTCGTGATAAAAAAAATGCCATAAGCTTTTTCTCAGTAATACAATTACAATCTTGGGCATTCAGAAAAAATAATCAAGTTTGGAAGGAGATTTTATATTCTACATTTATTTGCAAGGTCCAATTTGATGTTCATATTTAGTGTGTTGCATGTGCTCAATCCAAAGGAGATGTGTGAGGGGACGAATAACCCTTGACCACAAAGAGATAAGATTTATTAAATGTGAAGAACCAACTATCACAGAAATTTGATAGATCATGCCTCAGACCAGAAGGGAATTGAAATCCTCGGGCAGACATGAATCAAAACTCCATCAAAGTAACAGATGGCTTGGAAGTTGATAGACACACACCCAGCCAGTGTTGAAGCTTAGTGAATCAGACATTTATTTCCTTTAAAATGAAATTGAAATAAAATCTCCCTGACCCACACCCTACATTGCTTTCAAAGGAGCAACTAACTTGTCTGACTCTGACAGATATCAAACAGTGTTAATATTGTCCAGGACTTGCTACTCCCCAATATCAGAACAATGTGAACCTCTATAGGGTGCAAGTGTTTACCATGCTAAGAACAAAATGAGCTAATCTGCTGTATATAAATTATTAACATTTGAACTATATCTTTCATGACTTCAGAATTTATAAAAATGCTTGATAGGAACAAATTCCTCTTAAAATGAACCGACAGCTGTAGTGCAAAGTAACACAGTGATTTGTTGGCCCAGAGCAAGTTCCCAATTACTTAATTTAGCAGCATTATGTGCAGTAAATGTTATCCATCACACCAGGAACTTCCTTGCCTTGGAGTCATTTATGTGGACTGAGTAGGAAGATGTAATATTAACACATCAACCACACTATCTCAGAATGTGTAATCTAGGAGAATGATGCATTTTCACACTCGTGATTGCTTATGACTATCCAGTGAGCACATGCATATGGATTGGATGAGGATTAGCAGTAATGCCCCTAACAACTGAACGGCTTACAGAAGATCGTTTAATAATGGTCCCTGAGATAAAATAACAGAATGTAAAAAGATGATTCAGGTTAATCCAATGGACTAAAATTAGGTTATTCATCAGATAATTCATATTAGATAAATTTAGGTGGTGTTCAGTTTTGAGTAATAAATCAAAAGGCAGAAACCTTTCAGGGTATGTGAACAATTGCTTCAAAGATGAAACTACAAAATGAATTCTGACTCAGCTGTGATATGTTTAAACTACAAGCCTTTATGCTTCCTTGAAAACAATTACCAGTGGAATTTTACTTTTGTAATAATATCATAGAAAACAAAACCTTTGACAGTAATGTTAATGACAAATTGAAGATCTATTTAATCTCATAATGGAAAAGATTATATTTGCTTCATTTACTGTCGGCAGGAGTACCCCTTGATGGGAATATGAGTCAGAGAGTGGCTGCTACATCATACTTGCTGTACATCTGTCATACACGCTCTGTGCAAAATCTCCAACTCCAAGTATAGGATCACTGAATTAAAATACACTTGGTTGTACAATTGGAAATGGTGTACAAGCTGCTTATTATGTCCAATCACATGTAACTCCTAATAGCATGGCTCAGCATGATTCTCACCAATCGGTAAATTATTTAGGCAGTAGCCTAGTTAGATGATACAAAGCTCCAGAATAAAAGATTGTGACACCCGTCCTGAAACACTGTAGGTGATGGTAAACTGTATCCCAATAATCAAGCTAACTCCACATAATAAGCATGCAAGGAGAATACACAGTTTAGCAGCAGGAGGAAATTTCTGCCTACTCTATAAAGCAACCAGCACCAAAGTGCTTACTTCATAATTTATTACCACCAATACTGCTAGCTGAAAAGTGTGCCATTTGCAACATTTACCAGAAATATCCAGAAGCTGAACCATGGATGGGATTGGAATTCTGGATAATCTGGGAATAATGGGGTTTCAGCTTCTAACAGGAGCTGTGGAGTTCAAGGCAAAAGCAGGAGCTACTCATCATTGAATAGACGAGGAATTCTTAATACAATTATTATATTTATATGACTCCCAACTGTGTCAAAAATCACAGCTACATCACCTACATGTGGTATGTGCCTGATTTGGGCCTTGGCTATCCAAATGCTACTGCATCATACCCATCCAAGCACCTGACAATGTCTGCTACACGTGGTGAAAGACTGCAGGTCTTGTAGGATGTCCTTGAGCTGCTCTGAGTCTAAAAGGGCAAGGACTCAGCCATCCTAACAATTACTCAGAGTACACATGAATGAAATACTACGACTCATTTCAATCATTTTTATACAAATACCTAAAGACATGATGGCAGAAATGTAGATTTCCACTCCAATCCTCAAACCTTAGGTGACTTCTGCCATATGAAATGCTTCACATTTCTGGGTTTAACAAAAGTTAAATATAGTTGGCCAGCACTTTGACACTTAGAGGATTTTCTCCAGGATTTATGGAAGCTCATACATAAAACTGGAGCTAGACTTTGTCACATTCCTTGACGTGAAATTAATGTGGCTTAAGAGCCTGCCAATGAATCAACAATTTCATTGTGTAGCAACCCTATAGTGTTTGAGCCTTTCTCCTGGGGCTGGTGATTACCTACCCTTTCCTATTTCATGGATCTGGACAACATGTGCACTGTGATCACCATGTACTGTCCCTGCCTCAGTGAGCAAAGTATCTGAATCAGAGCTGGTGGCTACAGTGGTTCACACTTGATAGATGCTTTTGTCAAAATGTATCTAATTACAGTCTGCAGACACCATCCACCAGCTGTGAATTATTTGTTACTTGAAAGCTGTCTTTTGGTGACCAAAGTGTGTGCACAGTTATGGGAGAGGGGCACTAAAAGGTCAGGGTGGGAGAGGTACCTATAGCTTGTGCATCAGATGAGATCGCTGGAACAAGACGACGTGGTTTGGATATGTGTCTGCTGCTGTCTTCCACCTTCTGTGTAACTCCAGATAGCATCAGTGATGGCTACTCTCATTTTAGCCAGCACTCTCTCTTCCTGGGGGAAGGGGATGAAGTCTGTGGGCAAGCTTAATCTATCACACAGCTACTACCAGTGCCGCCTTCTCTAACAGAGAGTGAAGCAGCTTGGAGAGTGTTTTGCAACTGCCATGGCTGTATACCAAGGCAATAAATTCTGACCCTGAGGTTTCAAACTCTTTAAGAGGGTTATACACATTCTTTCTGACTCTGTTTGATAGAGATTGTTGGTAGCCAGTTGATGGAACCCTATGGTATTGTGCAGAATTTGGGACAACTGGTGGAGGGTGTTTCAATGCCTTGGACCATGAGTAAGGATATTTGCCACTGTAATAATCTTCTTGGAATTGTTCCTGTTGATAGACGCTTTCTCTCACTGTCATTTGCATTTATGCTTTGATGGATTTCTGGCCCAACTAGGATAGTTCTTTGTCCAGTTTCTTTCTACTCCATGAGGGGTGGGGCTCTGCTCCCATCTGCACTTCAACAATGAGTTTTGGAAAGAGGCAGAAACAGGCTGCTTGGGGCCTTGGGCTAGACACAATTAGAAACTGGCATAGATCAGTTAGATGGACCTGAGCCAACAAAATTGAAACACAATAGATTAATCTGACGAGGAAAAAGATAAGAATGGAGGATTTCAGGAGTATTGGCAGCAACTAATCTGTTTATCCAATAATCAAAGAAGTAGATGACCACACGTCAAACATCTGGAGACTCCATCAGGATCAGGAAGAATTGTTGGTCAGCATAGACTCCGTTCCCTGGGTCTTACCTT
Source organism: Mobula birostris (assembly GCF_030028105.1). Taxonomy (NCBI): domain Eukaryota; kingdom Metazoa; phylum Chordata; class Chondrichthyes; order Myliobatiformes; family Myliobatidae; genus Mobula; species Mobula birostris. The sequence goes on from NC_092385.1 coordinate 42,690,252, forward strand.
TCTTTTTACTTCCTGATTGTTCAAGGAGAGTCAGAGAATCCTTGTGTGTGCGTGTGCACAGATATTTAGCTTTGTACAATTCACGTGCTTGTTGCTAACTGAACCAATGAAGATATTTGCCAGTAAGTACAGATTTTCTCTGTGCCTAACTGAACATTATTGTTGAGGGTGATTACCTGCAACATAAGGTCTGATCATTTTGGCTCACTTTCTGCTGTGCTCCATAATCTCCTGCGGTGCCTGCAGAGTGAATTCCATGGCATTTGAAGTCATAAAGCACTTCTTCATTAAAGCAGATAAACTTTTAAATATTGCCATCTAAAGGATATCAGCAAACACCAAAAATGAGAGGAGATAGAACATTACAGCACAGTACAGGCCCTTCGGCCCACAATGTTGTGCCGACCCTTAAACCATGCTTCCCATATAACCCCCCCCCCACCTTAAATTCCTCCATATACCTGTCTAGTAGTCTCTTACATTTCACTAGTGTATCTGCCTCCACCACTGACTCAGGCAGTGCATTCCACACACCAGCCACTCTCTGAGTAAAAAATCTTCCTCTAATATCCCCCTTGAACTTTCCACCCCTTACCTTAAAGCCATGTCCTCTTGCATTGAACAGTGGTGTCCTGGGGAAGAGGTGCTGCCTGTCCACTCTATCTATTCCTCTTAATATCTTGTACACCTCTATCATGTCTCCTCTCATCCTCCTTCTCTCCAGAGTGTAAAGCCCTAGCTCCCTTAATCTCTGATCATAAAGCATACTCTCTAAACCAGGCAGCATCCTGGTAAATCTCCTCTGTACCCTTTCCAATGCTTCCACATCCTTCCTACAGTGAAGTGACCAGATCTGGACACAATACTCCAAGAGTGGCCTAACCAGAGTTTTATAGAGCTGCATCATTACCCCGCAACTCTTAATCTCTATCCCTCGACCTATGAAAGCTAACACTCCATAAGCTTTCTAAACTACCCTATCTACCTGTAAAGGCAACTTTCAGGGATCTGTGGACATGTACCCCTAGATCCCTCTGCTCCTCCACAGATCTAATAGAGGGATACAAAATTATGATGGTTATGAACAGGGTAAGTGCAAGTCGGCATATTCCAGTGAGGTTGGGTAGGACAAGAACTAGAGATCATAGAGTAAGGGTGAAAGGTAAAATGTTTAATGATGTGGATCTTGTTTACTCAGAGGCTGTCAAGAATGTGGAATGAGCTACCAGCAAAAGTGTTAGATGCGGGTTCAATTTCAAGATTAAAGAGAAGTTTGGATAAGTACAGAGATGGGATGTGTCTGGAGGGCTATAGTCTAGATGCAGGAGCTAGGTAGAATAATAGTTTGGCACAAGACTAGGTGGGCCAAAGGGCCTGTTTCTGTGCTGTAGTCCTTTATGACAACACCTTATTCTAATGCACTCTGAGAGAACCCATGTGTTTAATACTTCTCCGAGATGCAGGTGCCTTGCCTTCTTAAATGGATTACACTGTAAAACATTGAGTAGGAAGCCTCATATTATTTAGCCAGGCATTAAAAAACTGATAATATTGTTCAGAATCTGCACTCACATCTGCTTTAATTGCAGATATCTGTTTGGTACAAGTATAAGTGTAATTAGATTTGAGTGCAAGAAAGCAGGTCTCTCATGTTTCATGTCAAAAATAGTATTAATTTAAGATGATGGGCTGTGAAAAAGAGACACATCTACGTTATTTATTATCTGGACTCCTGTAAACAAACTTTGGTTTTGCCTTAAAGGGGAGAGAATGCTTAGAAGTAAATTTAGCTGACATCTAACTAATGCCTTTGAACACAACTTGTAGGGACCTGGGTGGTTAATTTTGAAGGATACACTTTATACTATCCCTTGGTCTCAGCTTAGATTTTAAGACATTGGTTGTAATTGTTGCCCTGCAGCAATGCTCCACAGTGATTTTTTTTTGCTTCAACAGGTTACTAATGGACTGCAGCCAGTGGAATACTTCACAAATATCTGAGCTCTGGTATAAACTTGATGTACGTTCAAAGATATACAAATAATCAAAAGATTAGAGATGCCTATTACTTTTTCCCCAACAGACTTACTGGTGGGAAATAAATGAATCAAGTGTTGCAATCTAATTGGCAGCGTTTGCTGTTGATTTTACTTGTGCATAGGGCTGGGAGGTACCACCATCAATCAGAGGCCAGCAGCCGACAAAAGCAAGTAAACAATTGATTCACATTTTGAAGGAATTCTTCAAATATAACAATGCCATTCTTCTGACCTATAACTTTTAGAATATTCCTACCTCTTAATAGAGATCAAAATGACATATTGTGCTAATAGACATCTTTGCAGTCATTTACTTCCTTGTTTTAAAGAGAAACTGTGATCTTCTGATTGGCCTAACAAAATTATTTATTTGGAAATCACAGTGGGAGAGAAACAAAACTTCACTTGACAACCATCACAGACCTCTTAAATATTGTTCATGAGATAGATAAACTCAATGGCCATTTTTTGGATACTAGAGTGGAGCCCAGTGTGGATTTCTGCTGCTGTATGATTTTAATGTTTTTTGTACTATTCTCTGTAAACTCTAGAAACTGCTGGCCGTGAAAATTCCAGGAGATGAGCAGTTTCTAAGATATTCAGACCACCTTGTCTGGCCCCAACTATCATTCCACAGTCAAAGTCACTTACATTACATTTCTTCCCATTTCTGATGTCTGGTCTGAAGAGCAACAGAATCTCTTGACCATGTCCGCATGCTTTTATGTGTTGAGTTGGTGCCACATGATCGGCTGATCAGATCATTGCCTTAGCAAGCTGGTGTAACAAAGTAGCCACTGAGTGTACTTATCTCTCAAAGGGTTGAAGACTGAAAAGGTGACATCTTGGTTCAAGTTCCCTTCATGCACAGTAATCTGATGCCCATCCCTCTCCTATCAGCTCTGTATGCCATTTCATGGCAACATTAAACCTACTCATCAGTAACCCAACCCTTAAACTATTTGTTGCAATATTTTGAATGAATAATACTTAAACTCACCACAACATATACAATAGGTCACCAATGCTAACGAGAAAGCCATCAAAAATTATGACACAGAAGAGTTTTCTCTAAACCTAAAAAGACAAATTTACTGGATCAAATTTTGCTTTTGGCATAAGTGTAAAGTTGTCAGCATTTTCCATCATCACAAGTTGATAAAAAGAGAAACTTCTGGAATAAGCAAATTTGCAATCAAATGTCTCCTCAGGGGGCAGCGATTCCCAGTGTATCAGTAAACATGGAGAGAAGAGCAGAAAAGCAGAATATTATTTAAATCAAGAGAGATTACTGAATCAATAACAGAATCATTATCATTGCTTTATATGACGAGAAATTTGTTATTTTGCAACAGTGGCACATAAATTCACAATGAATTACAAAATGAATAAATAAATAGTGCAAAATAAATGGAATAATGGTTTTGTGCTCACGGGTTCATGAACCATTCAGAAATCCAGTGGCAGAGGTTAAGAAGCCATTTCTGCATCATTGTGTGTCTTCAGGCTGGTATAACTCCTCCCTGAGAGCAGTGATAAGAAGAGAGCATGTCTCAGATGGTCAGAGTTCTTAATGATGGGTGCTGCCTTCTTTAGACACTGCATCTTGAGGATGATGGTAAGGGTTGTGCATCTGATGGGGCAGTCTCTTGTGATTTTTTTGCCAGGATCTGATGTTATCAGTCAGAATGCCGTTGTACTGAGAGATCTGGATTTCTTTGAACATGAAGAGTAGAGAGCTAGCATATAAGTACAGCAAGTGGTTGCGAAAGCAAAATAATTTTTGGTCTTTATTACCATGGGGATTGAATACTAATGAGGTAAAGCTTTGTAAAAACTATACAGGGTGCTGGATGTACACTTACACAGGATTTTAGTAACCACATTTGATGAAGGCTACACTTGCTTTTGGAAACAACAGGAATTCTGCAGATGCTGGAAATTCAAGCAACACACATCAAAGTTGCTGGTGAACGCAGCAGGCCAGGCAGCATCTGTAGGAAGAGGTACAGTCGACGTTTCAGGCCGAGACCCTTCGTCAGGACTAACTGAAGGAAGAGTGAGTAAGGGATTTGAAAGTTGGAGGGGGAGGGGGAGATCCAAAATGATAGGAGAAGACAGGAGGGGGAGGGATGGAGCCAAGAGCTGGACAGGTAATTGGCAAAAGGGGATACGAGAGGATCATGGGACAGGAGGTCTGGGAAGAAAGGCAAGTGGGGGGGGACCCAAAGGATGGGCAAGAGGTATATTCAGAGGGACAGAGGGAGAAAAAGGAGAGTGAGAGAAAGAATGTGTGCATAAAAATAAGTAACAGATGGGGTACGAGGGGGAGGTGGGGCCTAGCGGAAGTTAGAGAAGTCGACGTTCATGCCATCAGGTTGGAGGCTACCCAGACGGAATATAAGGTGTTGTTCCTCCAACCTGAGTGTGGCTTCATCTTTACAGTAGAGGAGGCCGTGGATAGACATGTCAGAATGGGAATGGGATGTGGAATTAAAATGTGTGGCCACTGGGAGATCCTGCTTTTTCTGGCGGACAGAGCGTAGATGTTCAGCAAAGCGGTCTCCCAGTCTGCGTCGGGTCTCGCCAATATACAAAAGGCCACATCGGGAGCACCGGACGCAGTATATCACCCCAGTCGACCACAGGTGAAGTGTTGCCTCACCTGGAAGGACTGTTTGGGACCCTGAATGGTGGTAAGGGAGGAAGTGTAAGGGCATGTGTAGCACTTGTTCCGCTTACACGGATAAGTGCCAGGAGGGAGATCAGTGGGGAGGGATGGGGGGGACGAGTGGACAAGGGAGTTGTGTAGGGAGCGATCCCTGCGGAATGCAGAGAGAGGGGGGGAAGGAAAGATGTGCTTAGTGGTGGGATCCCGTTGGAGGTGGCGGAAGTTACGGAGTTAGTAATTGGCAAATGTATTAAGATACAGTGAAAAGCCTGACTTGTGTTCTGCTTATACAGACCAAATTATTACATGGTGCATTGAACCGGAATAAGGTAACACAATAACTATGCAGAATAGAGTGTAAAAGCTATCAAAGGAGTTCAGTGCAGATAAACCATAAAGTGCAAAATAATAATGAGGTATACTGTGAGGACAAGAGTCCATCTTATCATACAAGGGGTCCATTCAAGAGTCTGAAAACATTATGCTGGCTGCAATCCGGGGTATATTACGATCGAGGAATGTGTTTGCAGACTGGATATTGAACTTTTTACTGTTGGACTTCGACCACATTCCAACGTGATACAACACTTGGCGGCACGGGAGGTCGTTCCTGCCTGTGGCCATCGAACGTGCAGCTCCTCCCGTGGAGAGTCAGACACCCTGAGCCAATAGACTGGTCCTGGACTTATTTTCCATCTGGCATAGTTTTGCATTTTGTTGTTTGATTGTTAGGGTTTTTTGTCTTGCTATATTTACACTCTATTCTTGGTTGGTGCGGCTGTAACGAAACCAAATTTCCCTTGGGATTAATAAAGTATATCTATCTATCTATCTATCTATTACTGAGGTGGCGAGAGTATAGGCAGAATCTTATGGAGGGGAGGCTAGTTTCTGTGATGTGCTGAACTGTGTCCACAACTCTGCAGTTTCTTACAGCGACATGCTGAGCAGTTATGAAACCAAGCTCTTATGCATCCAGACAAAATGCTTACTACAGTGCATCAATAAAACTTGGTAAGAGTTGATGGGAGCATACCAGATTTCTTTAGCCTCCTGAGGAATAAGAGGTGTTGATGAGCTTTCTTGTCTGTGACATCAGTATGGTTGGACCAGGGCAGATTTCTGGTGATGTTTGCACTGAGAAACTTGAAGTTCTCAACCCCCTCAACCATATCAAATAGCATTGGGAGCTATCTGGAGTAAACTCATGAGTTAATTGTTGAAGTGCTGATTATATTGAACCTATTCTCATTGGAATTACAAAGAATAAGAAATGAACTTATCGAAATCAATGAGATTCTGAAGGGAAATTACAGAGAGGATGTTGACAGAAGGCTTCTCCCCTTGGCAGGATCTACAATTAGGAGGCAAGGTTTCTGAATAAAGGCTGATTTATACTTCTGCCATAACCTACGCAAGTGGCCTACGCGCGTTGTGAGCATTTATACTTGTGCGTTGGTGTGTCTGCGTTGCTTGGCAATTCGCATACATCACGCATGCGCACTCACCTGCCCGCGCAAGGCTTCATGGTCATGGCAGTCTCGGGGTAAACAAGATGCGAGTGTCTTTTTTCGTGCGAAATGTGTCCTCCATAATTTCGGAGGTCTGTAAAGCTTTATGGAAAGCATTGCAGCCAGAGATCCTTCAGTCGCCCAACGGGAAGCTATAGCAGCGTAGGATGACATGCGATGCTACCAAGCAGACCAATCACAGCTACTGCAGTCTGCGTTGCCGCGATGCGCGGTTACATTTTGGGAGAGGTGCACATCGCAGCAACGCAAGCTCTCACGTAGGGTTCCGCGTCAGCTTTACGTAGGGTTTGCGGCGACGCCTTGACGCAGAAGTATAAATCAGCCTTAAAGGTTCACCAAAGTAAGATGTAAACTGGGGAGGAATTTCTTGTCTTTGAGTGTTGTGGATCCTTGTCATAATAGGATCATTGCGGCTGAAATTTGGTCTGGGCTATCAAGCTTTTGACACTATAGATACTTTGGTCTTCATGAGCACTATGTCAGTGACTTTTGTAAGAACCAAGTCCAATAGCATTATGTGAGAGAGCGTGAGGGTGAGAGAAGAGAGAAGACAGAGAGAGAATGAATGAGAAAGACCACCATGATAAAAATGAGGGACTGAATCTGATAACTGACCCCAAATCTGACTTATGGTCATATTGCACACTAACCATTTGTGGCTGAAAGCTTCTAATTGTTTGAGGCAAAAAACAAACAGCTGGATAACTCAATGGGTTGAACAGCATAAACAAGAAAAAATCTGCAGATGCTGGAAATCCAAGCAACACACACGAAATGCTGGAGGAACTCAGCAGGCCAGGCAGTATCTATGGAAAAGAGTACAATCAAAGTTTGTATTCTTGGCCCAAAACGAAGACTGTAATCTTTTCCATAGAAGCTGCCTGGCCTGCTGAGTCTCTCCAGCACTCTGTGTGTTGGGTTGAACAGCATGTATGGAGGCAAAGGGATAACTGATGTTGCAGGTTAAGATCATGCATCAGCCACATTGGGTCTCGGTGTAGTTTTAACTACCCGTTTGCCTCCACAGATGCTGCATGACTCACTGAGTTTTATTGGAGTTTATTTTTAACTCCTGATTTCAGTGGTTTCAGCCTCAAGCCTCCTCTCTTGTCTCTGTTCTGGAGACTATCAGGCATAGCAAGCCAAGTCCCCACACATAGATCTCCCTGATTGCTCTTCGACAGCTCAAAATATCTCTGATATTTAAATTCAAGTAAAATTTATAACCTGTGCTTAATACATTTTCAAAAACAATTGTGGCATAAATTAATTAGTATTCCTAATTGAAATAATAACTGGCAAAATTAATTAATAAATTAGAAATTAAATGAAGTTAAACAATTACTTTGTCAAAATTATCAGCAAAACCTTCCAAATGAAAAGGGCTATGCCAGTTATGCTAATTACAGTGTAATTAGCATAAAAAAGAGCCAGGAAAGGTGAGGGGCAGGACAAGCCTCAGTGGAGTTCAGGTTCAGTACATAATGATCCTCAACACGGGTCATAACCGACTTCTGAACTCCGTTATGTCCTGATGCACAACAGGTTAGGGTTGCCATTGGTTGAATATTGGTATGTTCTGTACCACTACACTGCAGCATGCAGACGTACAAGTGGAAGTCTAAATTGTATGGCTGCATGCCCTGCTCGTGGTTCCCCTTGCATCTGCTGGTCAGTCCTTGGAGCACTCCAGCTACTTGCATCCTTCATCAAAGTATTGGTTTCTTTCAGGCTTTGTACATATGTGAGTATATGCCTGCTCCTGTACAGAAAATGTTTGTTTTTTTGCAAAAATAGAGACATCAGCAAAGTAGCAAAGCACATATAATTGAGTTAAAATCTCAACTGATAATACTTTCTATTATGCAAAGAAAAAAAAAGCAGCATTAAATTCAAACATGAGCATCAGGCAGACTCTTCTCTCTGTATATTCTTGATTAAAATTGATTTTTGAGTTTAAGGAACTTCCTTTGCTCCAACTGAACATTGCTACTACTTATCAAATTGTCTTGTTCAGATGTAAAGCCATCAGGCAATGATAAATAGACAAGAGAAACCACATGAATGCGCAGAAGGAAATTGTCACACTGAAGTAATATGCAAGAATGGCTGTCCCAGCCCAGTTCACACTGTAGTTTAGCACAACAGATGTGACTAAATATAATTTATGATCGTCTGTTTCAATCATCCAATGGAGAATTGTTAAACTTGCAATAACCAGATATCTATAGTGTGTCATCTGCTCACATTCATTTATTGCTTAATAAATCTGTTTGGCAGTGTTGTGTTTTATTAACATGGTTTTTTCTCATGAAAGGAATCTGGAAGGAAATTTAACCTCTTTGATTTAACAAAATAAGGTTTGGCATATTCAGGCATTTGAGAGGGTTTGGATGAGGGAAGTTTTTATGATGATAATGAAGTTACATTATTGCTGGACTGCATGAAGTGGGATTCTTCCTGGGCTTGTAGCCTGCACTTAGCTGAATCAGAAACTGCTGACCGGACAAGCTCTGCACCTGAGGCAGCAAGGTAACAAGCTGCAGTAACCAGGCCTCAGGAGGCACTCTGCTTAAGTACCCTCCCTGAATTACCCTGCCAGCATCCTGCAGGTGACATGCCTGTGTTTTCTATCAAAGCTGGGAGGCCTTTTAACAGACGTTAAATGGCTCTGATATTCAAAGACATAGAAAAAATATTAAGACTACAATAAATGAGTAAAAATGGAAGAAATACTTAAACATAATTAAAACACATGAAACCTCAATGAATTAATTTTTAATATTAAAGTATTTAAAGATTAAAAAGTGTAGCTGCTTCTTTCTATTCTGCTGGGTTAGGATTATTCAGAAATCTCCAGTAAAGGAGCCAAGCGACAGTTATGCCGGCATCCATCACTCAGCTTGTCTCAGACTTCATGCAGAGTCTGCATAATCCTGCGACTAATTTACCTGGCAGCAGCTGAAAACTGGTAGCTGGTTTTCACCTCCGTCAGCATAATTTGGTCTGTTGCTTTCTCATACAACATAAATAATAAGCAGTTTATTTTGTTGCCTCACTGATCACAATCCACTTAATATCTATTGAGGTGGTAAAGCTTTGTTCACTTTTTTTATCCTGTGGCCTGTGGCAAATTAAACAGAAATATACGGTGTGTGCACATGTAGTGGGGAGTTGCGTTACTCCCAAAACTGTAATGGGGAATGCAATATGCAATTAACCTGGAACTGTTTATATGGTTTGCCTGCAACATGTTAAATTGGCAAAAAGCTTCTGCTTTAACTGCTACCTGTGTGGGTCAGACCAAAATTACTACACATTGACTGAATACATTATTGGGAATGGAGGAGTCAATATCACAGATGGTGATTTATTTTCATTGCTAGATCTGGTCATCGCTAGCAGCATTTATTGCCCACTTATTGAGCTATTTTTGTAAATCCTATGTGGCAGCCATTTTGAAGCGGCCATTCTGTGAGCGGGCCAGTGAAGGAATCTGAGGTCTTAGGCTTTGGCAAGGAAGCACAAGTGAGTAGCAGATAAGAACAGATCAGTTTTTTTTAAAATAGTAGTTAACAAAAAGGATATCATATAACAACTAACTAAATGAAGTAGGAATTCAGGATTGGTAATGTGTTGCAGCTGCATGATGTGAGAGCTGATGATTCCTGATGATCACATCTGCAGCACAGTGGAGTATAAAATGAACCATGGCGCCAGAATGGTCCATGGAGCGGTTGTAGAGGCAGGTGTTGGTAAGACCTCAAAGTCAGGAATCAAAAGGTTGAGCATGGTGAACTAATGTCCTGAGCTGCACATATTCCAATCCAAGAGGTATCATAAGAAAGGCAGATGAGTTCAGGGCATGGATCAATACCTGGAATTAAGATGTTGTAGCCATAGGTAACACTTGGAGGTGCAGGACTGGCAGCTCAATATTCCGGGGTTCTGTTGCTTTAGATTTGACAGAGTGGGAAGGATTAAAGGAAGAGCGGTGGCATTACCATTCAGGGAAAATGTCATGGCAGTGCTCTGTCAGAACAGACTGGAAAACTCAGATCGTAAGACATTATGGGTGGAAATGAGAAGAAAGAAAGATAAGACCACATTAATGTGCTATACTACAGACCAGCCAACAGTCTTAGGGACTTAGAGGAGCAGATCTGCAGAGCGATCGCAGACTGTTGTAAGAAATGTAGGTTGTTATGGTAGGTGATCTTAGCTTTCCACATATTGACTGGGAATCCCACACTGTAAAAGGATTAGATTGGATAGAGTTGGTCAAATGTGTTCAGGAAAGTTTACTTCATTAGCACGCAGAACGCCCAATGAGAGAGTGTGCGATTCTGGATCTGCTATTGGGAATTGAGACAGGGCAGGTGACAGAAGTTTGTGTGGGGGAATATTTTGCATCAAGTGACCACAATTCCATTAGGTTCAAAGTAGATATGCAAAGGGATAGCAGGTTAAGATTCTATATTGGAGAAGAGCCAATTTTAATGGTATCTGAAATGATCTGGCAAGCGTGGATTCAGACAGGCTGTTTTCTGGCAAAGGTATGCTTGGAAAGTGGGAGGTATTCAAAAACAAAATTTTTTGAGAGTACAAGCTTGTTTGAGCATGTCAGAATAAAAGGTAAAGATAACAAGTGCAGGGAACCTCGGTTTTCAAGAGATATTGAGGCCCTGGTTAAGAGAAAAAAGGAGGTGCCTAGCAGGTGTAGGCAAGTAGGAACAAATGAGGTGCTTATGGAGTAAAGAAATGCAAGAAAACACTTAAGAAAGAAATCAGGAGTGCTAAAAGAAGGCATGAATTTGCTCTAGCAGACAAGGTGATTGAGAATCCTAAGGGATTCTACAGATATGTTAAGAGCAAAATGATTGCTAGGGACAAAACTGGTCCTCTGGAAGATCAGAATAGTAATCTATGTGTGGAGCTGAATGAGGGGAGATGTTAAATACATTCTTTGCATCTGTATTTACTCGGGAATTGGACACAGAGTCGAAAGAAGTGAGGCCAAGTGGCATCAACTTCATGGAGCATGTACTGGTTCCAGAAGAGTAGGTATTTGCTATCCTGGGACTAATCAGGTTGGATAAATCCCAAAGGCCTGGCAATGTGTTCCCTTGGACACTACGGGAGGCAAGTGCAGAAATTGCCAGGGCCCTAGCAGAGATATTTAAAACATCCTTAATGACAGGAGAGATACCAGAGGATTAGGGGATAGCAAATGTTGTTCTGCTGTTTAAAAAAGGGTCTAAGCAAAAACAAGAAAATTAAGGGATAGTGAGTCTTACATCATTTGTGGGAAAGTTATTGGAAGGTAATGTAAGGGACCAGATATATAAGTATTTGGATAAATACGGATAGATTAAGGATAGTCAGCATGGCTTTGTGTGTGGTAGGTCATGTCTAACCAATCTTACAGAGTTTTTCAAGGAAGTTACCTGCAAAGAGGATGAAGGCAGGGCAGTAGATGTTGTCTACATGGACTTTAGTCAGGCATTTGACAAGGTCCCACATGGGAGGTTGGTCGAGAAGGTTCAATCGCTCGGCATTCAGGATGAGGTGGTAAATTGGATTAGGCATTGGCTTTGTGGGAGAAGCCAGAGAGTGATAGTAGCGGGTTGCCTCTCTGACAGGAGGCCTGTGGCTAGTGGCATGCTGCCAGGATCGATGCTGATTGTTGTTTGTCATCTACCATTTCAAGAAAAATGTTTGTGAACCCTTTACAATTACCTAGTTTTCTGTATTAATTACTCATTAAATGAGGTCTAATCTTCATCTAAGTCACAATAATGGACAAACACAGTCTGCCTAAACTAATAATGCACTAACAATTGTACTTCTTCTCGTCAATCCTGAGTACTCAATTTAAACAATCACCTTCTAAGTTAAAAAAGTATGTGAAACTTTGGGGTAATGCCCTATACAGAAAAAATTCGGAGGCAGGTCTTCAAATCAATGAGATGAGATTGGAGGTGAGGGCTGTAGAAGAGCCCTGCTCTTTAAAAAAAGGGACACAAAGTCATGTCGCTGACAGAGCTTGCACTTCTCAAGAAAGATCTGTTTATGTGCGCCATGCCTCAATCAAAAAACTTTCAGAGGACCTTAGAAGAAGAATTGTGGAGATGCATGAGGCTGAAAAAGGCTACAAAAGCATTTCTAAAGACATGAGTGTTCATCAGTCCACAGTAAGAGAAATTGTCTACAAATGGAGGAAATTCAGTACTGTGGCTACTCTCCCTAGGATTGAGCATCTTGCAAAGATCACACCAAGAGCACAATTTGCAATGCTGAAGGATGTGGAAAAGAAACCCAAAGTAACAGCAAAATACCTATAGGAATCTCTAGAACTTGCTAAACCCTTTGTTAATGTTTCCACCAGAATAAAAAAAAACTAAATAAGAATGGCGTCCATGGAAGGACACCACAGAGGAAACGACTGCTCTCCAGAAAAAGCATTGCTGCATGTCTCAAGTTTGCAAAAGACCACCTGGATGCTCCACAGCACTTCTGGGACAATGTTCTGTGCACAGATGAGACAAAAGCTGAACATTTTGGCAGAAATGCACACTGCTATGTTTGGAGGTATAAGGGCACTGCACACCAAAACCAAAACTCCATCCTAACTGTGAAGCATGATGGAAGGAACATCACAGTTTGAGGCTGCCTTGCTGCCTCAGGACCTGGGCAGTTTGCAATAATTGAGGGAACAATGAATTCAAAGTTGTATCAAGGCAAAAAAAAGTTGAGAAAGGGTAAGAATTTAACGTAAGGCAACATGGAGGCAAAATTGAACAGAAAGGTGGTGAATACAAGATGAAGGTGTTGTATTAAAATATATGCATTATACAAAATATAGTAGAAGAACTTGTAGCTCTGTTAGAAATTGGCGGGTATAAGTTTGTGGTCATCGCTGAGTCGTGGTTGGAAGATGAATACCACTGGAAGCTTGACATCCAAGGAAACACCTAATATCAAAATGACAGGCAGATGAACAGAGTGGGTAGTGTGGCTCTGTTGGTAAAAATAAGAGAAGTCAAATATTCAGAAAGAAGTGACATAGGATCAGAAGATGTAGAATCCTTGTGGGTAGAGTGAAGAAATTACAAGGGAAAGAAGACTCTGATGTGAGTTTTATACCAGACTCCGAACAGTAGCCAGGTGTGGGATACCAGTTACAATGGAAGATAGAAAAGGCAAGTAAAAGGAGCAATATTACGGTGTCATGGGGGATTTCAATATGCATATATATTGAGAAAACCAAGTTGGTGCCGGATCCCAAAAAATCTAATTCGTAGAATGCCTATGAGATGGCTTTTTAAAGCAGCTTATTGTCAAGCCTACGAGGGAAAAGGTGATTCTGTATTGGGTGCTGTGTAATGAAACAGATTTGATTAGTGAGCTTTGGGTAAAGAAACCTTTAGGAGAAAATGATTATAATATGATATAATTCACACTGTAATTTGAGAGAGAGAACGTAAAATCAGATGTACCAGTATTACAGAAGAGTAATGGCAACGATAGAGACATGAATGAGGAACTGGCCAAAGTTGACTGGAAGCTGGGCCCTGTCACATCGATATGAGATCAGGATTGTATGTGGGTCACTGGAGCTGAGCATTGTTGCAATCCTTCCAGTGAAGGTAGTGAAACAGTGCTATTAGGAGGATTCTTCCTTTTAAAGGGAGGAAGAGGCTGAATTGTGGGACTTGTAACTGCAGGAATCCTTTGAAAAGTGGATCCGTGCTGTGAAAAAAAAAACAAAAGAATCTTTGAACAAACCAGAGCATGCATTAAAGCTTTCCTATGCTGCAGTGGAAGTCTGGGTGCAAGAATGGGACATCAAAGGCATCATGCAGAATGACAGAAAATCCAGCAGACCTAAACACAGAAGGCAACAGGAAGAAGTGTTTTTTTTTAATATTGTGTTCTTTATCTCATTGTTTTTTTTGAGTGCTGTATCACATCTGGAATAACAATTGTTTTGTTCCCCCTTACACGTGTGCTGGAAATGATATTAAACAATTTTATTTCTTGAATCTTGAATTCCAGGATTATTTCTTCAAGGACCTCGGTTTAGTGCAGGAAGAATGTTAAAAAATTTGACATGATTTCAATCTTTATAAGGCACATGCCATCACCACTGAGATTAATAACTACTCAACAATCTAATGCACCATCAACTTACCTTTTATCAATCAGCACTCAACCCTTCAAGATGTAAACTTCATTTTACCCATATCCACATTGCACTGTGGAAGATCTGTCACGAATAACTCCCTGCTCACTCACATACAGACAACTAATCAAACATGACAGATTCATCATCTCAGTATGCTGGAGAGCTCCCACTGACACAAAGTCTGCTTTCCAACATGTAGGTGGCACATAACAGGAGGCAGCTAGGAGGGCACAGAGGAGGGGAAGCATGCCTTCACATATTTAACTAGACGCTCACCTGTCAAAGTCCAGACAAATATTTATATTATTAACCTCCAAAGTTGAGCAAGTGGAATCTGCTAACTGAAGTACAATAACAAGGATTTTTCACTACAGACCCTGAGTCTTCACAAGGTTATTGAACACGATAATGGACACACTTAGCTTTTGGAGCTTACGGTAGTTTTCAGTTCTATGTATCTGAGCTGCTAAAATTAATAACAAAATCCTAAATTATTTATGATATTAAAGGGAAAGTGAGACTAGGTTAGAATGTGCTGAAAACTTTATAGTGTGTGGATAATGCATGGTATCATTAATGTGCAAACTGGCCAGCATCTTGCAGTAAGATTGATATTCTCCATGAATTCTGAATTGCCACAGCTCACTGGATGATTTGTGCACAAGGCCATTAACTACCTAGTGAATTTCATGAAGTTGCTCTATTGGCACATTAACTGCCCATTAAACTCATCACAGAAACCAGTCCCAAAGCGAATGGTCAAACCATCTTTTTACTGACATAATAGTGGTTAATTATAGCCAATTCATTGTTCTAACTCAGAGTAAGAACAACTATGCATAGCCATATAGCCCTGAGAGACCATTGAAGATTTTATTGATGTCAAAGCATTAATTCTCATTACCAGATTGTTTATTTTTCCTTTTCTTCCCATGCAATATTTTTTGTATTTTTTTTCTTTTTACACCTTATGTGATATGCACCCCATATTTTACTCTGTTATTACTCTGTTCTTGAACCCCAGTAGTATCAGATAAACATTGTTTGTCTTGCTTTCACTGTCATTCTTATGTCAGTGATTATCACTTCACAGTTCCAACTTCCAGAGAGAAATAAATTGAACTGAAGGGTAAAGGGATGTGATTAACTGTATATGCTATGAATTGAAAAGACAAAAACTCATTCCCTTTGTGGAACTTCCTTTATAAAATCAGAGAACTACAAAATGACAGATCAAAGGTTTCAAAGTTACATTTAATGTCAGAGAAATATATACAATATTCATCCTGAAATGCTTTTTCTTCACAACCATCCACGAAAACAGAGGAGTGTCCCAAAGAATGTTAAATGTTAGAACCCCAAAGTCCACCCCCCTCCTGTGCGTAAGCGGCAGCAAGCAACAATCCATTCTCCCCCGCTGGCAAAAACAAAAGCATTGGCACCCACCACTGAGCACTCAAGTGTGAGCAAAGCAACAGCAAAGACACTGACTTGCAGTTACCCCAACGACTACATTGTTCACCGGGCATTCGACATACCACAGGTTCTCTCTCTCCTTAATAAGGGAGCCAAATCTTAATAACAATGTTCATTTCAATTAAGCTAAAATTCAATAGTCCTCACTGTCTTCCAGCAACAGACAGTCTGCTGGAGGAATTCGTGAGCTGAGCAGCACTTGAGGGAGGAAAGGAACTGTTGGCATTTCAATTCAAAACCCTGCATGAGGACTTTTAAAGTCAGTATATCTTGAAGTAACTTCATCATTGCATAGTAGAGTGGAGAATTGTACAGTACAGACCCTTCAGCCTATGATGTTGTGCTGACCTATATAAACTGACTCCATAATCAATCTACCCCTTACCTCCAACATAGCCCGTTACCCTCCATTTATCTTACATCCATTTACTTAATCTAAATTAGTTTAATAAGACATAATCTGTAATCTAGGCCACATCATGGTAAACTGCTGGAACTCAGCAGGTCAAGTAGCAACAGTGGGATGAAAGGAAACATCCTGACACAGCGAATTGATAATTCCTTTCCTCCTATAGATGCCGCTCACCCGCATTACTCCAGTAGATTGTTTGTTGCTCCAGATTCCAGCATCTGCCACCTTTTGTGGCTTTCAAGAGTCCTCCAGACTTGCAGAACTCCAGGGGAATGTTTCATGCGGAAACCAGGTTAGCAATGAATTAGTCATAGCGAAATACAGTGCAAAAACAAACATTTTGGCCCATGAGTCCATGCTAGCCAACGACAGTAATCTACATTTAACCCATCTACACCAATACTACATTTTATTCTCTCCATATTCTCATCAATTCCCCCATAGATTTAACCACTCATTTACATACTCGACAATTAAGCTATCAATATATTTAGGGTGTGGGGGTGTAATTGGAGACCAGGGGCAAAACTGGAGCTCTCGGGGGAATGTGCAAGTCCATGTAGACATCACCCAAGGTTAGCATTCAATCTGGGTCTCGGGCACTGTAGGGCAGTGGCTTTTGGCAGTGCCACTGGGCTGCCCCAAAACCTTTGGTACTTGTTGCTCTACCTCCTTTAGACCTAAAAACTGAAACTACAGAGTGCACCAAGCACTTGTGAGAATCATAAAAATACAAACAAAATCAACTGCCAGATACACTGTAGACAGCATATCCTCACTTTACATTTTAGACTGTGAGTATTTAGCCTGATACTGAGTGCCTGTTAATAATGTTAATCAGAGTTGGCGAAAGCTCGCAACAAAATGGTGTCTGATGCACATCGACATTATTGATGCCATTTTTCTACCAAACAGACCAAAATACACAAACAATAGGTACTATGGATAAAAGTTAACAAATCAATTATTCAGCTATGAACTCTTTTGTGTGTTGTAACAATTAAGTAGTCATTTAAGACAGTCAAATCCCACACTTTTTTAAAGTTTGTTTCTCCCTTAAAATAATCTGATGAAATCTGAAGTCATCATTCAGTGTTTGCAATTGGTGACTATTACTTATTTTCTGTATTTATGATTTACAGAAAATGAAGATTTTTTTTGAAACAATGTGTACCAGTCCCAAGTGAAAAAAGGCCACTATTACAGAAGCCAGTGGAGCAATGTCATGAGTTCTTAGTACCCAAGCAGCATTAATAATCACATTACTCACTGAGGGGAAATCAGGTGCATCAAGAAAGCAAATCCTTGGGACACCACAGAACCTGAGTGTTTGATCAGCAGAGCAGAATGGTACAGGCTAAGCCACAAAGCAATTAAAATCTCCAGCCTGTTCAATAGATGTGAACCTTGAGTCTGTCGTGGACAGCACAGTCGAGAAAATGATGAGTTCAGCATGCTTCAGCACTGCACTTATTTGAACATCACAAAGCAGGATAAAGCATACTATCGTTACGGCCATGACCAGCGTGAGCACCGGCAGCATTATTGTAAAACTGACAAAATGAGTTGTGCCAAACATCTATGAAAATTGTTGAGGAGCAGCTTAAAACTTGATCTTTTTTACATTAAACTCTAAGGAGAGGAAATGGGAGGCAAAGAGTTGGTCATGCCGGGATAAAATATGATCTGATCTGATATACAATACAGCATAATGATAGGGGGAATATTAGGAAACAAGTAATATAAGACTGTTGACATTGGGAGCACTTATCTTGAGTATCCTGATATTTCTGCAATTTCATGAAACAAAGTTCCATCTGAAATTTACCTCCCAATTACCACAAATGCAAATTTTATCACTGAGGAAATAAAAGATCCCAAAATAATGACATCTTCATGTTATTTTTTTTTACATTCTCAGTTTGTTTGATTGTTTTGCAGTTAATAATGTACTTTCAAGCATAGACATAGCTGTAACATGGTTCATGAATCACCCAATTTACACACAAGGTCTGATAAACGATGATTAAGGAATGAACAGATCATTTATTTCAAATGCTGGCCAAGATGCCATGGAATCTCAGTGCAATTCATATTCATTTACTTCTGTACAACAAACTTTCTAACAAGCATTTGACTGTATGATCAAGAACAGAAAAAAAGTCAGTGAAATATCATGAATTAAAAACTTAATGAAAAAATGAGAACATTGTCATCAGTGTTCAAATTGAATATTAGTTTTATACCAACCATAGCTAAATTCTAGTGGAGACATGTGAAAGAGCAAATTAATCAAAGCCACATTACACTTGCACTCCACGCAATCCGGAAGTATCATAAGACGTGTTGTACTAAAACACGTCATGCTGTGTCATTGCAACATTCACTGGAGCCATCCTAACAGGAAATTCTCAGTTACAAGGTACATGCCAAGGGCAAGGAGAAGGGGTTGTGAAATAAGTAATTATAGATGCAGGTACCACCATTCATTTTAATTCATCTTTCCCAATACCATCCTTTATAAAAATAACATGTGAAGATGAAAGCATCATAAGTTAGAAAGTCATACTGCTGGTGGGGGCCAAGTGAAGACAATGTAATTCATCGAGGAAGTTTCAGTTCCTAACATATGAAAATACAGAAGCTTTTATGGGAGGATTTATGATCCATTTTATGCAAATAATAATGTTAATAAATTTGCCAATAGGTAGAAACAAACCTTCATATTCAGCAGTTCCCTGTTCCCATCACTGTTTAATGTTCCTATGACTTTTGGTTGAATTGTTGATTTGAATAGTTGATGGTTAATTTTATTTGACTGCATACTGACCACTACACACTTCCTAACTTTTTCATCCACACAGTCCAATTTACATACAGCATGCTCCAGTAATCTTGACAGGATTTAGCCCTGTTAAAATTAATTCATAATATTAGTGCAAAATATCTTACAATTTTGCTGGGCCAAATTCACCATGAAAATTAATGAAATTGTGGTTGTTTCATTATAAAGCACTTAAGTGATGAAGCTAGACAGGAAAGCAATTGTAAAAATTAATATGATTTTTCATACATATTAATACTGACTTTAAGAAAACAGCAGAATTATATAGTGCTCTACTGTGGCATATGCAATTTAAGCTGGCAGCTCAGTAGAGGCAGCACTAGATTTTCTAGACATGATACTTCCTCTAATTTTAATCCCAGTGCAATCTAAATCATGCAGATTCTGGTGTGCAGTATGCTTAACTAGGGCAGCAAAGAAGCATTGAGAAAGCATCTCTTAAAAGTTGCTGTGTTGTTGATTGCCAAACAGTACAGAAGACTGATACTTTGGTAATTTTCCACAATCAAATAACAGATGCATATGGAGAAATGCCAATGCAGCCAGACCAGGAATGTGCAGTTATACTTGAATTCAAGATTAGATGTAAGGAAAATACTGTTTTAATTAATGCATGGTACCAGTTATCCAAATGAGGAAGATGTTTGCTGATGTTAAGGGAGAAAATGCATAAAAGATGACCAGTCATCTATGATTATTAAGACCAGATATCCATGCAATTTGCACGATATATATGGAAGTGCATTGTGCACAGCAAATTCTTCTTTAAATGCACTGGTGTCTGCTAGGCCCAATAAGAGCACAGCAAGGCCTTTCCCTTGTTCAAAGTCCAATGTAAATCTATTATCAAAGTACATATATATCACCATATATTACCCCGTGATTCATTTTCTTGTGGGCATACTCAACAAATCTATCGAATAATAATCATATCAGAATCATTGAAAGATCACCCAATATGGGCATTCAACCACAGTGCAGAAGACAACAAACTGCAAATACAAAAAGGAGAAATAATAAATAAATAAGCAATAAATAACAAAGAATGTTTAGTAAAGTCAAACTTCTTGGAATTTGAGAACACATGCTGTTCATGGCTTCTGCATCAACACAGGAATCTTAAACATGAAAGATTCTGCAGGTGCTGGGAATATTCAGCAGCACACACAAAATGCTGAAGGAACTAGGCAAGCCAGGTAACATCAATGGACAGGAATAAAAACACCGACCTTTCAAGCCAGGACTCAAAAGGAAGGGAGAATAAAAAGGTCGGGGAGGGAAAGGAGTACAAGCTGGCAGGTAATAGGTGAGACCATGTGAGGGGGAAGGTGGGTGGGTGGGGGGGGAAGGTTTGAAGTAAGTAGCCAGGTAGAAATAGGTGGAGGAGGTAATGGGCTGAAGAAGAAGAAACCTAATAGCAGAGCACAGTAGAATGGGAATGGAATGGGAATGGGAATAGAAGAATGGGAAAGAGGAGGGGACCCTGAAGGGAATGATGAGTAAGTGAGGAGAGGAGAAGGGGTGAGAGGATAATCAGAATGGGGCATGGAAAAGAGCGTGAAGGAGGAAGGGGAAGAAATTACAGAAGTTAGAGAAATTGATGTTTATGCCATCAGTTTGGAGGCTACTCAGAGAGAATATGAGGTGTTGCTCATCCAAACTGAGTTTGGACTCATCATGGCAATAGAGAAGGCCATGGACAGACATGTCAGAATGGGAATGAAAAATTGAATTGATATGGATAGCCACTGGGATATCCTACCTTATGCAATGGACAAGGTGCTCAACAAAGCAGTCTCCAATCTGTATCAGGTCTCTCTGATGTAGAGGCGGCTGCACCAGGAGCACTGGATGCAGTAGGTGACTCCAATAGGCTCAGGTGAAGTCTTGCCTTACATGGAAAGACTGTTTTGGGCCCTGAATGATGGTGAGGGAGGAGATGTAGGTGCAGATGGAGCACTTCTCACGCTTACAAGGTTAAATGCCAAGAGGGAGATTAGTGGAGTGAGACGAGGGTACATAAGAGTCACGTAAAGAGATGAGCTTAGTGGTAGGATTCTGTTTGCAATGGCAAAAGTTATGGAGATCTCGCTTAGGGTTCCAGGGTTACTGGGCAGTGTGGCTTGAGGGGCCAAGTTGCACTATATTGCTAAACAAAAATAAATAAATAAATAATGTGCTTGATACCGAGGCTGGTGGGGAGGTAGGTAAGCATGAGGGGATGATGGCAGGAGAATGGAGCGAGGGTAGATGTGCAGGAAATACTGGAGATGTGGATGAGAGCAGCATCAATGGTGGAAGAAGAAACACTGCATTCTTTGTAAAAAGTGAACTTCTGAGATACTCCAGAATGGAAAGCCTCATCCTGAAAGCAAAAAAACTGATGGGTTACAGCTACTGCAATACATACTGTCCTCTGGTGCAATGCCATTTAATTGGAATTGTATCTTATCTATTTCATACACCTCTGCTCCCACTCTCTCTCTTCCTGGTCAAGGCAACAAAGTTCCCTACCATCCCAACAGCCTCCACATTCAATGGACCACCCTGCACAGTTTCCACCAACTCCAAGGTTTCATTACTAAACACTATTTCACTCCAGTTCCAGCATTGCAAAGGGATTGCTGCTTATATCAACTCCCGGTCCATTGTTTGGTCTTCACAAAGCACTCCCCATCTTCCCATGCAGGAGATGCAAATCCTGTCCTTTCACCTTCTTCCTTTCTACCCTCGTAGGATCCCTCTCATGTTTTTAAGTGTAGTAATGATTCTTTTCATTAAAAGATTGCTCTCTTCACTGGGTTTGTGCTCCCTTCTGTGCTCTCCAACCCACCCTGTCATATGGCATTTTTCCATATTAGCAAGAAGATGATGGACCTCTCCTTTTATTTTCTCCTTTCCCACCATGCAGGGATGCAAACAATATTTCCAAGTGCACTTCATCCAATCAGTCCTGCTGCATTCAGTGTTCATAATGTAGTCTCCTCTGTAACGAAAAAGCCAAACACAGATTCTGTGATCTTTCTGCAGAGCACTTACCTTCTATCTGCAGACATAAACCTGAACTTCCAGTTGTCTGCCATTTCAATTCAATATGCAAATCCCACCATCCCCCATCTGTGGCCTCCTGTACTGTTATAATGCAGCTAAACAAGTCTCATTATCCATTGGAGTGTGTTGTAGCCTCCTGTGCCCAAGAGCATCCGTTAGTCTTGCGAGACCATGGATCTGCACCTGGAAAGTCTTCACTTTCCAGGGTGCAGGCCTGGGCAAGGTTGTATGGAAGACCAGCAGTTGCCCATGCTGCAAGTCTCCCCTCTCCACAACACCAATGTTGTCCAAGGGAAGGGCATTAGGCATTAGGACCCATACAGCTTGGCACCAGTGTCGTTGCAGAGCAATATGTGATTAAGTGCCTTACTCAAGGACACAACACGTTGCCTCGGCTGGGGCTCGAACGCACGACCTTCAGGTTGCTAGTCCAATGCCTTAACCACTTGGCCACGTGCCCAAGAGCAAGATCTTCAACTTTAGATAACCTGCTTTTTTCCCCAGTTTGTCTCTGTACATCATCGGATATTTTTCTTTATTTAGTGATGTCATATTTCACAGACTTGCAATGAGCAACACATAATGCAAATAAAAAAGAAAACCTGACGAAGGGACTCGGCCCGACACATCAACTGTACCTCTCCCTATAGATGCTGCCTGGCCTGCTGCGTTCCACCGGCATTTTGTGTGTGTTGCACGGTCATTTAAATGTCATTTTATGTCGTTTAGTCTCAACTTTTCAGATATATTGACATATTTACTTTGTTCTACTCCTCTATTGGCCTCCACCCCCAACTCCCAACTTACTCACTTGAGGAAAGCTTATTTTTGCTCTTTTCGGTTCTGACAAAGGGTTTAAGATCTGAAATGTTAACTGTCTCCCTTTTCACAAATGCTGCCTGATTTACTGAATGTTTCCAGCATTTTCATTTCAGATTTTCAGCATTTTTTTTTAAATTTCACTGCTTGCACACCGAAGGAATGTAAACCTTTTCACATTGACCATCGGATTAATACTGACAACTCTGCTGAGAACTCTCCTGAAAGGATACCAAAGAAAGGGATAAGCACTAGACTCAGTGCTTCTAAGTAACAATGCTCCCCGATTCCTGTAATGAATGACTTCTCTGCACCACATCACTGTCATTCTTTTTAAACGTGGATAAATAAAGTAAACTTAGGAACCCATCTTCTTCCAAGGCAGTCACACGGAGTCAAGGATGACTCATTTCCTCTCCGGTTCTGTGGGTTCTGAGCTGGATTAGGATGAAAGGTGTCTGTACATGGTTTATCTTAATATGCATGCACAGACATGCCAGATTAAAGTTTTGATCCAATGGCAATTTGGTCCAAGGCAACTGAAGATAAAGCTATGCTGCTCAGACCTAGCACATGCACATGCGTTGACACACATGAACACCTAGAAGCTTGCACAGAGCATTCTGTCCACACACACACACAACATCAGTAAAGTCCAAGGAGACCATGTTATAATGCCAGAATTTACGTAGTCATCTCATATCTGCATTATATGAGTGCGCTGTTATTCATAATATTGAAGTTAATGTCAGTAATCACACAGGAAATCTCCACAGAGATATCAAGAACATATAACCCTTGCTAGTGATTATAATTATGTTTGAAAGCCCTTTTTGAACACCAAACAGAAGACCCATAGATCACAACACTGTCACAGTTCACAACATTTCTGGTCACTTTTGCTAATCTCTGAAAACACAGAAATCTTCAAAGAGAACTTCAATATAAACACTTGTAATAAAAGCAAAACTATGAGAATTGACAGTGCAGAGAAACAATCACAACATTAACACCAACTAACAGCACTTAGATATTTGCAGAAATGACAGAGTTCAGTTAAATCATTGCAAAGTAATTTCTGAGTACTGAGACTCAGATGGTTCTTTGTACCCAGCAGATGGTAATTGTAATCCAACAGATAATGGAAAGTTTCAATCTATAATATTTCTTGCTGAAACTTTTTGTATTGTCTGCCAAGTTTCTTGTAGCCTGTTCAATCAAAATATATGCTTCAACCTTCGTACATGACAGGTTTTCTTATGTAAAATCTCAGAGCTCACGGCCTTATGGATTTCTCATTAATAGGAATTTAGTATAGTGGATTACAGCTGTAAAGTATAACTTGTTACTCAAGTTCTGTAATTACACTGCATTATAGTATTTCCCCTTGCTACTTTAGCTGGCATCTTAATCTGTTTATGTGCCACACTGATGAATTTTCGATGAACACTTTCCATTTTTTTTAAAATAGTTTCTGTGCTGTAATATTAGGGTTCTGGAGGTTTGCTGGTTCAGTGAGAAGTCTAATATGCATTGTTCATAGTTAGCTGAAGATACTATTATATTAATTGAATACTAAAATACACAGAAATAGAGCATAGGTTGAAATTGTAATTACTAACTTCTTTACAGAATTATAACATAGCGTTAATAGTGTATAGTATGTATATAAGAACACAAGGAAACAGGAATAGGAAGAAGCCACCACATTTATAACACCACACAGGCCATTGTTTGTAAGATGGCACAATGCTGCAGCTAATGGAGTCACTGCCTTACAGCACCCGAGAGCCAATTCATTGTTAACCTCATGTGCTGTTTTATACATGGATAGCATGTTTTCTCTGTACTTCGGAGATTTCCCTTCACATCCCAAAGATGTATGGCTCAGCAGGTTATGTAAACTCCTAGGTATGCAGATAAATAATAGAACATCTGGGGGCTGGAGTGGTCAGGGTTAGGGAACTGAAAATCTACAGGGAGAATGCAATTAATGGAGGATTAGTGTAAATGCTAATTGTGGTTAGTACAGATTCGATGGGCCAAAGGGTCACTAATTGCTATATTTCACTGACATTCTAATTCTTTAATTCTACTACTCAACATGAACACAGCTGATCTATGGCGGCCTCACCTCCTCTTCTGTGCCAGCTCATCATACCTTTCAATTCTTCGATCTTACAACATTTATCCAACTCCACCTTATATGTACTTAATGGTCTAATCTTCTGGGGAGATAAATCCCGAGATTCATTTCCCAAAGACAGAAACATTTTCTGTACACCTTGGTTTTAAATGACTGCTCCTATTTGGTAACTATGTTCCACTGACTGTAACTCTCCAACCAGGGAGCAGATCTTAACATCTACCCCGTCGAACTCCCCCGGAATCTAATGTATTTGAACGTGGCCACACCACATCTCCCAGAAATACGGACCCAAGCTCTCTTGATGGAACAATACGTTCATCCCAGAAATTACCTTGTTGAATATTCAAATCCCCAAATCCTAAGAATTTTCAAAAGGGGCACAATTGAGAGCATCCTGACTGGCTGCATCACTGCCTGGTATGGGAACTGCACTTCCCTCAATCACAGGACTCTGCAAAGGGTGTGGCAGACAGCCCAGCACATCTGTAGATGTGAACTTCCCACTATTCAGGACATTCACAAAGGCAGGTGTGTAAAAAGGGCCCGAAGGATCACTGGGGACCCGAGATACCCCAACGACAAACTGTTCCAGCTGCTACAATCGGGGAAACGGCACTGCAGCAAAAAAGCCAGGACCAATAAGCTCTGGGACAGCTTCTTCCACCAGGCCATCAGACTGATTAATTCATGCTGATACAATTGTATTTCTACGTTATTTTGACTGTTCTGTTTTACATACTATTTATTATAAATTATCATAAATTGTGCATTGCACATTTAGACAGAGACATAAATATTTTTATTCCTCATGTATATGAAGGATGTAAGTTAAAAAAATAAATTCAATTCAATATAGACTATACATTAAGCTTTAATTGCAAAAGCTCATCTCTTTCAAAAGGCAGATTGTTAAATTTCTATAATACAAGCTTATGGTTATTTTGGTGAATATTTCCCAGATCAATTTTAACAAAGCAGGAAACCTCACCTTTTAGTACAAGAATAGAGTGCACAACAGTATAGCACAGGACAGGAATTTTGCCACACATACAATACCTGAGGCAAAAAAATCTCAAAATTAAACTAATCGCCTCTGCCTGCACATGGCCTGTATCCCACCTATCTCTGCTAGTCTGCGTGTCCATCCAAACACCTCTTTAATGTTGCCATTGTATCTGCTTCCACCACTTCCACGGCAACCTGCTCCAATTGCCCACCACTTTCTGTTTTGTTTGCATATGTTCTATGCACTTTCTCCTTCTCACACTCAACTGATGTCTCATAATAGTTAGCATTTCCACCTTGCTATAAAGACTGACTATCTACCCTATTGAGACCTCTTAGTTTTATAAATTTCTATCAGGTCACCCCTCGCTTCTGATACTCCAGAGAGAGCTATGGACTTGCAACCCGAGATCTTTCTGTGCATGAATGCCTCTCAGGATCCTACCAATTTATTGAATTATTAACTTCAAACTTTCTGCACAATCATTCAAAGCATTGAACTGCGCGTGCATGTAACAAGAGCTGTATAACTCAACTCCTTCTAACTTAGGCCACAAACTTATCAATCACCCCTGCTGTGGACCACTTTCTGGAGGTCCAAGACGCCGACTTCTACAAAGAAGGGATCCAAATGCTCCACGACCGCTGGATTAAGTGTGTACGTGTAGGAAGGGACTATGTTGAAAAATAAATGTGCTTGGTTTTCTAAAATTGTCTTCTTCTACTTTAGGCCACAAACTTATCAATCACTCCTCGTACATTTACATAGAGCGCTGCCACAAAAGAGCAAGATCCATCACCAAAGACCTACACCATCTAGGCTTTACCCGCTTCTTGATACTACTATTCAGAAGGGGATACGGAAGCCTTAGGTCCCACACCACCAATTCAAAGTTCAAAGTAAGTTTATTATCAAAGTACATTTATGTCATTATATTCATTTTCTGGCAGCATGTTCAATAATTCATAACAGAATCAATGAAAGACCGCACCAACTTGCCTGTTTAACATGTGTAAAAAAAGATGACAAATAGTGCAAATAAAAAAATGAAATAAACAAACAAATAAATAAATAATTATTAAACTTAAGATGACGAGCCTCTGAAAATGAATCCATGGGTTGTGGTAGTCCAAGTTTATCTATTTATGTATAGATTTTTTGGGGAAAATTCTATTGCATTTCATTTTTCCTGTAAATGTGCAAGAAAATGGATCTCTAGGGAGTATAAGATAAAATGCAGTACATATATATATAGAGTTAATAAATGTATTTTGAACTTTAAATCCTCTTGAGCAATGACGTAGTGATTAAGTAAAGTTTACTGCAGTATAAGTTTAAACATGTTAAGATGCTGCCATCATATTTTAAGGGTATTTTTGATGAGGCAAGTGAAGTTGAGTGAAATTATCCCTTTTGTTTGAAAGGCATGAACTGCTCTTGCTGGTGTGAGTCCAGAGGCTCCTGTACCTTCTTCTGTCCTGGGTGGTGGGTGTCACAAATGATGGATGTTGCTCTCCTAACACAACACTTCTATGTAGATGTTCTCAGTGGTGGGGAGGGCTTTACCAGTGATGAACTGGACTGTATCCATTACTATTTGTAGGATTTTCCATTCAAGAGCATCAGTGTTTCCATACCAGGCTTGTGATGCAACCATTACATATACTGGACTCTCCACTGCACATCTATAGAAGACAGTTATTAAACTATAACCACTGGGCTTTTGAACTGAAGTGGATAACCTTATTCACCATGACTATGAACCGTTTGTATAAAGTACAGACTCTCTTTCAAGGGCTCTTTACAACTTATATTTTCTGTATTATTTATATTTACCATTTGCCTTGTTTTGCATATTTGTTGTTTGTTAGTCTTTGTCTATTTATGTACAGATTTTTTGCAATTCTATTATAAAAAAATCTATTGCATTTCACTTTTCCTGTAAATGCTTGCAATAAAATGAATCTCAGTATCGTATATGTACTTAGTTAATAAATTTACTTTGAACTTTATATTTTCCTAAGCAATGATGTGGTGATTTAGTAAAGCTTATATCATTAAACTTAAACATCTTGAGACTTTGGCACCATATTTTAAGGGTGTTCTTGAAGCCAATAAAACAATATTTATTGAGCGACAGACTTTTTGTGCATTTTAATTTCTTTCTTTGGCTTTCTCTGACTCATTTGGGAAGCAGATTTCATGATGCATCTGTGAGTCACACAAACCAATAAAATCCTGCTCAGCAGTAAAGCAAAAGAAGGACATTTAAAGGTGCCTGTGTCCCTTTGTTGGAAGGGGAATTTATGTCGGAAAGTCAGCCAGTTTTTCCAGTTCTGACTATAATCGTTTGTAAAGGTTGATGGGGAAGATCTGGTTATGCTATGTATGTATGTATGAATGGTAAAATAATTTACACTTAAACACAACTTTTGTCCCTATTTTAAGGCTCACTTTTGTGAATTACTGACAACCTAACAATTAAAAAAATTATATCGGAAGAATGAAAAGTGAGGATATTAGGCAAAAAAAAAACAGCTTTGTTAAAGATATTTTCAAATTTAAAAAAATATACATAAACACATAGAGTTTGGCTGTCAGTGTTAAAAATAGTTTAAAAATGTATGCTTATTTTATTTTGACAAATAATTTATCAAAATTCTTGTAACCATCAAGTACAATTATAAATGATAAACAGTTATTCAATAAATGAAGTAAAGAGGAAACAAAAGAACCACAAAGCTGCTTTAACGTACCACTGTTCTCCAAGACTTGGACCTCTGTAAGTGGATTCTTGACTTTCTCATCAGAAGACCACGGTCCATACAGATTGGTAATGACATCTCCTCCTCATCAACATAGGTGCACTTGAAGGTTTTGTGTTTAGCCCCCCCACTCTACTCTCATGACTTTGTGGCTAAGCACAACTCCAAAACCTTTAATAAATTTGCTGGTCTCACCATGGCTGTTGACTGAATCACAGAAGTGAGATGTCAGAATGTATGAGTATGATAGAACACAAGGATGAATGGTGTCACAGTAACAACAAAGGTCAGGAAACCCAGGAGTTAATCATTTATTTCAGAAAGAGAAATCAAGAAACAATGCACTAGGTCTTATCAGTGGGTCAAAGGTGGAGAGAGAAAGCGGTTTCAAATTCCTGGGTGCAAACATCTCATACGACCTGTTTGGGGTCGGCACATTGATGCAATCATGAAAAAGGCACACTAGCGCCTCTACATTCTGGATATTTCTAACTTGTACTGCTGCCCTGTTGAAAGTACCCTGACTGGCTGTATCACGGTCTGCTACGGTGACTCTAAAGCACAGGATTGTAAAAGGTTGCAGAGGGCTGTGGATGCAGCTCAGACCATTATGAGAACAGTCCTCCCCACCACTGTGAACATCTACAGGAGGCACAGCCTCAAAAAGATAGCATTCATCATTGAGCATTGCCACTATCATGCCATTTATTATGCCATCTTCTCATTGTTCCATTAAACATGAGATACTAAAGCCTGAAGTGCCACACTATCAGGTGCAAGAACGTCTACTTTTGTACAACCATCAAGTGCTAGAAACTACCTATAGAACTCTAACCCTACCTCAGCAATGGAAGATTACAGACCATTTCTTGCACCACCATAGACTTGACTTTATTTTGTACACTATGAGATGTCATGAACAGAGCAAGCACATAAAGAGAAATAATGTATGAGATCATGAAAAGGCAATTTAACTTCACTGGACATGTGATTAGGAAAAAGGAGTTAGAATGCATAGTAATTATGGGAAAGATTAAAGAGAAGAAAGCAAGAGGGAGGCAAAGACAAATGATGATTGAAGACAGTAGCCAGAGAACTGGAAATGAATACCAATGAACTGATCCACTTGACCCGAAACAGGAGTGTGTGGGCCATGGCAATCAAAGCTCAATCTGGGCACAGCACCTGATGATGATGATGATGATGATGATGATGATGATGATGATCCTTTTTCCACTATTTGGTATAATTTATATGTAAAATATGTACACTTAATATCTTATGTATTGTTGGTACATATTTACGATGCTGCTACATTATGTTTTTCTCTGTACCTGTGCACAAAATAAATTCATTATTACTTTTAATTTGCCTCTACGGTATTTATTCATTGCTAGAATTACACATTTACTGGGAGGTTACTCAGTTTGTGTACCACAGCAATTTGTCTAAATCCCATGGGCAAGTTTTTAGACCACATGGAAACCAGTTGGCAAATTAACTTCCACTGCTCTGAAATAGCTTGGGGGTATGCCTCAAAAGAATTTGCTTCAGTCAGTTACTCTCAAATGACTTCAATATATATCATATCAATATGAACTTTACTTTTGAAGGTCTACCTTGTGGAACTCACAGCCAAAGAAGGGATGGTGCATGCCCTAAAGCACTGAAGAACAATATGCTTGTTGAAGGAGAAACTGAATTCTGTGGATACTGACTCCTCACTAGCAAATCAACTGGGAATATTTCATACTTGAGCAATGAGATACCTATGGCTAAGACTCAATTACTTAATACTGCAGTGTGATGAAGTGATACACACTATTGGTCAGGGTGTGACACTAATATAAAGCTCTATCCACTTTTAAATTTCCTTAATCAAAAAATCATTATGTACCTGTACTATTAATTCCTATTATTCCTTGTAATACTAGTTACTTTAGATTAGATTAGATTATGAGGACACTCATTCCTCGTTTATTATCATTTAGAAATGCATGCATTAAGAAACAATACAATGTTCCTCCAGAGTGATATCGCAAAAAACAGGACAAACCAAAGACTAACACTGACAAAACCACATACAGGTGTCCCCCTCTTTTCAAACGTTTGCTTTACGAAACCTCACTGCTACGAAACACCTACATTAGTACCCTGTTTTCGCTTTCAGAAGGTATTTTCACTGTTACAAAAAAAAAATCAGCACGCGAAAAAATCAACGCGCGATAAAAGGCAGTGCGTGCCCCGAGCAGCCACTCTCCCAGGATTCGGAACTGCATTCTCGCCGGCATTGCTTAAACACATGCCTGTGAGCAGTCGTTTGCAAGATGAGTTCTATGGTATCGGAAAAGCCTAAAAGAGCTCGTAAGGGTGTCACACGTAGCGTAAAACTAGACATAATTAAGCATTTTGATCGTGGTGAACGAAGTAAGGACAAAGTGAGTTGGCTTGTGGAAGCTGACAAACATGACGTTGAAGAGGTTTTGGCATCCCATGACCAAGATCTGATAGATGAAGAGCTAATGCAATTGGAAGAGGAAAGGATAACAATCGAAACCGAATGAGTAATGATAAAATAAGACTTTAATTTTGAAAGGGTACGTAGGTTTAGGAGATATTTGCAGGATGGTCTGAGTCCTTACAAAGAACTGTGTGATAGAAAAATGCGCGAGGCTCAGCAGTCGTGAATTTTCGCTATGGAGAACAGTGCAGTAATGATTGTGGAAAAGTATTTCTACTTTATATAGGCTGTGTATTATCATATCATTCCTGCTTTTATGATATGTTACTGCTATTTTAGGTTTTATGTGTTATTTGGCATGACTTGGTAGGTTATTTTTGGGTCTGCGAACGCTCACAAAATTTTCCCATATAAATAAATGGTAATTGCTTCTTCGCTTTACGACATTTCAGCTTACGAATCTTTTCAAAGGAACGCTCTACCTTCGGATGGCGGGGGAAACCTGTAATTATAACATATAGATACAGCAGTGCAAAGCAATACCATAATTTGATAAAGAGCAGACCATGGGCACGGTCAAAAAATGTCTCAAAGTTCCAATTGCCTCCCGATAGTCCTGATAGCAGGCGGCAAAAGGGGGAAACTCTCCCTACCATAAACCTCCAGGTGCCAACAACTGCCAATGCATTGGAAGCACCCAACCACAGCCAACTCTGAGTGCATCTGAAAACTTCGAGCCTCTGACCAGCCCCTCCGATACAGCCTCTCGAGCACCATCCTCTGCTGAGCGCTTCGACCCTGCCCCAGCTGCCGAGCAACAAGCAAAGCCAAGGACGCGGGGCCTTCCCCTCCGGAGATTCTGGATCAGACAGTAACAGCAGCTGCAAAGCAGGTATTTCAGAATTTTCTCCAGAAGTTCCTCCATGCTCTCATGTCTGTCTCCATCAAATCAGGATTGTGCACGGCACCCTACTTGACAGATAACAGATATCATCCACCGAAGTGGCCGCTGCGCCTCCTTCTATTGAAACTTCCGTCTCCTCTCAAAGAAAAAGAAGGAACACATTCTAAGGAACATATTCTTCTAGTGAACTGGAGAACTAGTTTAGCTATTCATTGCCAGAGCTGGATTCACCACATCACCATTTGTTTTCTAAAGCTATTCTCTAATTAATAATCATCCTGGATACAAGGGAGAATGCAAAAATACTCTTGCAACTCAAATCAATTTTCAAAATAATTTTGTTCTTCTCTTTGATCCTCAGTTCCAACAATCTGCTCTTTGTTTATGTTTCTCAGAGTGATACCAGTTAGCTTTCGCTGTCGACTGCTTCTTTTTTTTATATCTCCTCACTCATCTGGCAAACTAGCCTTTTTAAATTTCCATTCCCTTAGTCCTGAGCTGTAACTTTTTTCTTGATTCTCACTTTTATTCTTTATTTGACTCCATGACCAAACCTGAACTCAGGAATTCATAATGAATGTCAATTCAATGGTAATAATCTAGGTGTAGGAAGCAGTAGCATAGTGGTTAGTGATCCAGTGACCTGCACCATTCAAATGTCATCATGTTGCTAGTTAACCAGTCTGATTAATACTAAAATTGTTGGATTTGTCATTTAAAACAATCTGCTTCACTGAGGTTGCAGGAAGAAAACCTTCAACTTTCACTTGGTTGTCATCTGCAAGACTCCATGGCAAACGTGACAGTGATGGTAAGAATTAGAGGAGATGGCAGTTGAATGCGTGGCTGAGGAGTTGGTGCAGGGAGCAGGGTTTTAGATTTTTCAATCATTGGGATCTCTTCTGGGGAAGGTGGGACCTGTACAGATTGGATGGGTTGCACCTGAACTCGAGGGGGAGCAATATCCTTGCAGGTAGGTTTGCTAGCACGGTTTGGGAGGGTTTAAACTAATTTGCAAGGGGAATGGGACCCAGAGCGATAGAGCAGTGAAAGAAGTGCATGGAGTAAAGCCAAATCTAACATATAGAGAGGCTTTGAGGAAAGAGAAGCAGAATAAATGGTGTAAAAAAGTAAGTTAGAAGGGCTGAAATGTGTGTACCTCAATGCAAGAAGCATCAGGAACAAAGGTGATGAACTGAGAGCTTGGATACATACGTGGAATAATAATGTAGTGGCCATTACAGAGACTTGGCTGGCACCAGGGCAGGAATGGATTCTCAATATTCCTGGATTTCAGTGCTTTAAAAGGGATAGAGAGTGTGGAAAAAGGGGAGGAGGAGTGGCATTACTGGTCAGGGATACTATTACAGCTACAGACAGGGTGGGTAATGTAGCAGGATCCGCTTTTGAGTCAGTATGGGTGGAAGTCAGGAACAGGAAGGGAGCAGTTACTCTATTGGGGGTATTCTATAGGCCCCCTGGTAGCAGCAGAGATACAGAGGAGCAGATTGGGAGGCAGATTTTGGAAAGATGCAAAAATAACAGGGTTGTTATCATGGGTGACTTTAACTTCCCTAATATTGATTGGCACCTGATTAGTTCCAAGGGTTTAGATGGGGCAGAGTTTGTTAAGTGTGTCCAGGATGGATTCCTGTCACAGTATGTGGACAGGCCGACTAGGAGGAATGCCATACTAGATCCAGTACTAGGTAATGAACTAGGTCAGGTCACAGATCTCTCAATGGGTGAGCATCTGGGGGACAGTGACCACCGCTCCCTGGCCTTTAGCATTATCATGAAGAAGAATAGAATCAGTGAGGACAGGAAAATTTTTAATTGGGGATGGGCAAATTATGAGGCTATAAGGCTAGAACTTGCGGGTGTGAATTGGGATGATGTTTTTGCAGGGAAATGTACTATGGACATGTGGTTGATGTTCAGAGATCTCTTGCAGGATGTTAGGGATAAATTTGTCCCAGTGGGGAAGATAAAGAATGGTAGGGTGAAGGAACCATGGGTGACAAGTGAGGTGGAAAATCTAGTCAGGTGGAAGAAGGCAGCACACATGAGGATTAGGAAGCAAGGATCAGATGGTTCTATTGAGGAATATAAGGAAGCAAGAAAGGAGCTTAAGAAGGGGCTGAGAAGAGCAAGAAGGGGGCATGAGAAGGCCTTGGTGAGTAGGGTAAAGGAAAACCCCAAGGCATTCTTCAATTATGTGAAGAATAAAAGGATGACAGGAGTGAAGGTAGGACCGATTAGAGATAAAGGTGGGAAGATGTGCCTGGAGGCTGTGGAAATGAGCGAGGTCCTCAATGAATACTTCTCTTTGGTATTCACCAATGAGAGGGAATCTGATGATGGTGAGGACAATATGAGTGAGGTTGATGTTCTGGAGCATGTTGACATTAAGGGAGAGCAGGTGTTGGAGTTGTTAAAATACATTAAGACGGATAAGTCCCTGGGGCCTGATGAAATCTTCCCCAGGCTGCTCCACGAGGCAAGGGAAGAGATTGCTGAGCATCTGGCTAGGATCCTTATGACCTCGTTGTCCACGGGAATGGTACCGGAGGATTGGAGGGAGGTGGATGCTGTTCCCTTGTTCAAAAAAGGTAGTAGGGATAGTCCGGGTAATTATAGACCAGTGAGCCTTATGTCTGTGGTGGGAAAGCTGTTGGAAAAGATTCTTAGAGATAAGATCTCTGGGCATTTAGAGAATCATGGTCTAATCAGGGACAGTCAGCATGGCTTTGTGAAGGGCAGATCCTGTCTAACAAGCCTGATATAGTTAGTGTTAAACACTAACTCAGTGTTAAACATCACCTTAATGCCCTTCACTAGTAATACATGGCCTGGAGATACCATTTTTGGCTGAGTTCTGTAGAATGGAATTTCCAAATCAGGTCCATGACAAATAGTGAGAGAATTTACTTGTCCTTACCAACCTACTTGTGACAATTACATCTGTCAGTATTAGTAATAAAACTGACCATTGAACAGTCCCTGTTGGCACTACAATCTTCTGGAGGGAATAATAACAAGAGTATTATAATAAGTCTGGAAGCTCAGAACTGTGCACCTATGAAGCAAAACATGACATTGACAGTAGAGGACCTTATCTACCACAAATATAAACTCATGGTCTGTTGTATCACCAACTCTACCATTATTATCATGCAGGGACACAATTCTATTGCAGTGAGTGCGGAAGTACATGTCAGGGTCAGCACAAACCATACTTAAAATTAGCTGACAGCTATATGAGGGAATAGCTCAAGCATGTTAAACAATCAAATTAATATGCAATAGAGGGAGTTAAGTAATCTCAGAACCAATCTCAGTGCTACAAACTTAAGACTTTCCAGTCATGAAATCTGGTGAATTAATCAAAAGATACAGTTAAGCATATTAGAGCAAATGACAAAACTGACAAACTTGTAGCAAACTCCAATGGAAATGCCAAAAGAATAATCCACTCTATCCACCTGGCCTTGTCCTGATATTCCAACCTTCAATGAGTGCAAGTTCAAGTTTAATTAATACTCAATATTACCAAATATTATTAAACGAACCAGTGTTTCTCCCAGGCCAAGGTGCAAAATACATTACCAACACCGAAAACACTGTAAATTGCACATGGCACATATAGTTACGATTTCAGAAAAAAACAGTCACAAAGGGAAAAAAAGTAATAACAATACAGTCCAAGTCCCTGAGTGGCATGACTAGATTGATGATAATTTGTCCTGGTCCAGCTTGTTGTACCACTGAGCAAACATCGGAGGGCAGCACTGAGTGAACAACGGAGAGCAGCACCGCCTTGGTATCTCCTGCCTCAGATGACCCCTCAGGCCTAGTCCTCACCAGCACCAAGGCTACGCAGCTCTCCCACTGTCAGTCTCGCCAATGAACCAGTGAACTGAACTTGCAGTATTCTATCTTACCAATGTTCAACAGGGTATTGCGATCACAATAAAAACGTCCAAGACAATCACTTGCTCCATTTGTTGGACAGCGCAATCTCTTGGCACAGCGGTGCACAACAGGTCCAGGTGCACACACAATAATGGTACACAATAGGTCCAGCTCCATCACTTATTGAGCGACTGACTGATGGGATAGTCCTGCAGTACATGATCTTCTTAGTATTCAGCAGTGAATTGCAATCATAAAAGAAATGTACAGGATGAACAAATGCACTTTTGATTTGAATGAGGCTCATTCTCGTACCTAATTCCACTCACACCATCACAGATCAAGCAGCCTATGTTTGAATGAAGAAATATTTGAACAAGACAGAGACACACGAGAGACAGCAGAAGATGGAATCTGGATCAAGAGCACACACAATGGTGGAGGAGCTCAGCAAGTCAGCAGCATTTACAGAGGAATATGAAGATAATGTTTCAGGCTGAGACCCCTTATCAGGATAATTAGATTTGAACAAGAGTCAGGCTAGAAATATGTACTACTCATGAGACAACAATAACAGGCTGATCTGTATCCTTCCAAAGTGGATGACCTTGCATTTACCAATATTGTATTCCATCTGCCAGACCCTCGCCTACTCACTTAACTATCTCATTTTTCTCTGCAGACACTCCTCACCCTTTACAATTTGCTTTCCCACTCATTTTGGTGTCATCAACCTAGATATGTTATACCCCATCCCCTCTTTCAAATTGTTAATGTGCGTCATGAACAGTTGTGGGCCTAGCATGACCCCTGAGCCACCTCACTTACTGTTAACTGCCAACTAGAGAAACCACCATTTATCCCAACCCTATCCTTTTTATTGGTTAACTAATCCTCTGTCCATGTCAATATATTATCCCTAACTCCATGCAATCTTATCTCAGGGATAAGATCTTTTCACAGCATTTTTTTGAATGCCTCCTGGAAATCCAAATATGTAATATCACCCTGTTTCCCTTTATCTGCTGTGCTCCTTATATGCTCAAAGACCTCCTGTAATTTTATTAATAGGACATGCCCTTCACAAATCCGTGCCTGATGAAACCATTCCTATCCTGGTGTCTTGGTATTTCTTCCTTAATAATAACTTCAAGCCATTGTACAACTACATATGTTAAGCCTAAAGTTACCCACTTTTTGCCTACATCATTTTTTAAACAGTAGCATGACTTTCACTGCCTTCCAATTTGCTGGGACATGCCTAGAGTCAAGAGAATTTTGGAAAATTCTCACAAACGCATGTATTATAACTTACAATATTGCTTTCAGTACCCACTGATGCATCCCATCAGAAAATGGAGACTTGTCTAAATTTAGGCCCATTAGTTTGCTCATCATTACATCTATACACTCAGTGGGCACTTTATTAGCTGCATTCTGAACCTAATAAAGTGGCCACTTGGGTGGATGTTTGTGGTCTTCTGCTGCTGTATCTCATCGAATTCAAGGTTCGATATGTTGTATGTTCAGAGACGTTTTTCTGCACACCACTGCTGTCATGCATGGTTATTTGAGTTACAATTATCTTCCTGTCTGCTTGAACCAGTCTGGCCATTCTCCTCACTAACAAGAGAAAATCTACAGATGCTGTCGGCAGGACTGGAGAAAAAAATCTGAGGAATAGATTTAAAAGGTGGAGGGAGGGGAAAGAGAACCACCAGGTGATAGGTAAAACCTGGAGAGGGAGGAGTGAAGTAAAGAGCTGGAAAGTTGATTGGTGAGATGAAATGAGAGAGAGAAAAGGAGATGGGGAATGGAGATGGGCGGAGGGGATTGTTACCGAAAGTTTGAGAAATTGATGTTCATGGCATCAGGTTGAAGGCTATCCAAACGGAATAAAAGGTTTTGTTCTTCCAACCTAAGTGTGGCCTCATCAGGACAGTGGAGGAGGCCATGGGTGGACATATCGGAAGGGGAATGGGAAGTGGAATTTTAAATATCTCTGCTAGGGCCCTGCAATTTCTGCACAGGCCTCTGACAAGTTCCGAGGGAACACCTTACCAGTCCCTGGGGATTTAATTTGCCTCAAGACAGCAAATACCTCTTCCTCTGAAATCTGTATAGGGTCCATGATCTTGCTACCTCTTTTCCTCAGTCCTGTAGACTCTATGTCCTTCTTCCAAGTAAATACAGGTGCAAAAGGCCCTTAGAATTCTCCTTCAGCTCTGCTGGAGCAATCACATGCCTTCTTTTAGCCCTCCTGATTTCCTTCTTAAGTGTTCTCTTGCACTTCTTATACCCTTCAGTACCTCATTTGTTCTTGCCTACTGTGCACCTCCTTCTGATGCGTTCTGTGAAGTCCTCCTCATGACTGTTTTAAGCAAACTGATTCATCAATTAGATGTGCAGGTTCAAGACCCTGATGACCACTGCCATTCTAGTCTTCATACATCAGATATTCCTTGGTTTATTGCCTGTGCTACGGTTATGTTATTATTCAGTAGCCTATAGACAACTATCATCAGTTAACTTTGTTCCCTTTACCTTTTCCTTAAACTCTTCCCAGATGGACTCAATATTCTGCTCCTTGGATTTTATATCACGTTTCGCTATCACCCCAATCTCATCCTTAATTAAGAACACTACCCTTCTTCCCTTTTCTTCCTTCTTTTCCTTCCGTATTACCCGATACACTTAGATATTTAGTTCCCCATCAACTCCACCTTGCAACCATGTTTCTTTAATGGCTACTTAATCATACCCCTTTGTACTGATATGTATCACAAGTTCACTGACCTTGATTCAAATACTATGAGCATTCAGATAAGGTGCTCTTACATTCATTCCTTGTAGAATCTTGCAACCTTTCTGCCTTTGGCTTTTGGCTTTTCTATACTCCATTCTGACATTCTCCTTTATAACTTCTGCTTTGGTCTCTGAACTGCTTCCCTCTGTCTTTCTGCCTGGTTTCCCATTACCATGCCATATTAGTTCACACCTTTCCCAGCAAAACCAGCAAACAATCCCCCCTTGATGTAAACCATCTAGTTTGTACTAATTCCACCTCCCCCGACAACCAGTTCCAATGTCCCACAGATTTGGAACCCTCCCTCCCGCACCACTGCTCCACCCACATATTCAACCTACTTGGTTGCTCTTCCTACTCTGACTAGTACATAGCACAGGTAGCAATCTTGAAATGAGTAAGTTTGAGGTCTATATTTAATTTATCTTCTCCCTCTTTTTTCCTATACCATTGTTATCTACGTGCACCATGACAACTGGCTGTTCATCCTCCCCTTTCAGAATGCCCTGCAGCCCTTCTAAAACATCTCTGACCCTTGCACCTTGGAGAAATACGTTGTGATGCTCTGGGCATGGCATGGTTGACTGCCCACCCCTGCATTTCTAATTACCAGCACTGTTTATTGTTCTTGTGTTAAATTGCTTTTGTGGGATTATGGTGGGAAGTTCCAGTTCATTTATTGTTACATTTTAGCTTGGGTTATACTGTTATTCACTTGTGTATTTGTGGGTCACCCTGACTGTAACTGGGGTGTGTGATGGTCACCTCCCCCATCTGTATGAGACTGGTTGGGTACACTCTCCGGGTCATGGTGTCCGGTCTATTTTGTGTTTATCACAATAAAATGGTTGTTGAGTTTATTGAGCTTCCTCGACTGTTGTTATGGATCAAATGTTTGCCACAATATCAACCATGAATCGTATTTGCGGCCACTGAAGCTGCTGTCTCTTCCACTTACCGTGGAATCCATGACCATGATAGCTCTGTCATTCTTTTTCCTGCCCTCCCATGCAGCACAGTCACCTGTGGCATCGTGATCCTGGTTATTGCTGTCTTCTCCTGATGAACCATCTCCTCCAACAGTATCAAAAGCACTGCTACAACAAACACTGAATATTCCCATGGCTTGAGCTATCAGAATGCACAAAACCACGACAACGCTCTGGTAAAGTGTCATGTTGAATATTGCTTTTAATTCTGTTATTGGCTCTGAATGAACATATTTCCCTTGTGATGTACAAATTTATGGAATGTGCAATGGCATAGGGACTATCAGGAAACTAATATCCAGAGACCTGAAGTATTGAAATCATTAGTTTGAATACCACCAGGGTGGCCAAGGTACTTAATTCAGGTAATTAAATTGCAGATAAAATGCAAACATCATTAGTGGTAAATATAAAACACATCTGATTTTTCAGTCCTTAGCTGGTGGTGTCACAGAACACTACAGTATAGAAACAACCCTTTGGCCCATCTAATCTGTGCTGAGCCATTAATCTGCCTAGCCCCATTGACCTGTACCTCGATCATGGTCATCTACATTCTTTCAATTCATTCCCTATCCAAATTTCTCTTATATGTTGAATTCGATCCCACATCCACCACTTGCGCTGGCAGATTTTTCAACACTCTCAACACCTTCTGAGTAAAGAAGTTCTCCCTCATGTTCCCTTTAGACATTTCACCTTTCAACTTTAAGCCTTGATCTCTAGTTGTAACCTCATAAAACCTCAATAGAAAAAGCCCGCTTGCATTTACCCTACCTATACCCTTCATGATTTTGTATACTGCTATCAAATCGCTCCTCAATCTTCTATGTTCTAGGGAATAAAGTCACAGCCAATTCAACCTTTCCCTATACCTGTCACAGTCCCGACCATTAATTCCCCATTTTTCTCCTAATTCCCTCAGTTTCCAGCATATGAAGATGACATTGCTGTGCCTTCAGTTCAGGCCCATCTCCGCCGGTGCCGCTAGATCTGGAAGGATGCACGCGCTGCACTGCCCCACTCAGCTGACCGCAACCGGAGGATTGCTGATCGCCATCGAATTCCTGCACCTAATTATTGGCTTGGTCAGAAGGTTTGGCTCTCTTCTAAAGACATCCCCCTCAAGAATGAAACCAAGAAACTCGCTCCTCACTACCTCAGGCATTTGAGATTGAAAGCATTATCAACCCCTCGGTGGTCAGACTTAAACTGCCCAGATCCATGCACATTCATCCCACGTTCCACATCTCCCAATTGAAACCTGTGTCTGTCAGCACAGTGTGCCCATCTGCTGAACTTCCCCCACCCACCCGGATCATTGACAACTACGCAGCTTACACCATCCAGCAAATACTGGATGTACACCGCCAAGGCAAGGCTCTCCAGTACCTGGTCGATTGGAAGGCACACGGCCCTGAGGAGCATACCTGGATTCCCCACTACTTCATCCTGGACCCTTCTCTCATCTGTGATTTCCATCGAGACAATCCGGAGAAGACTGGTGGTTTGCCTGGAGGCTCCCATTGAGGGGAGATACTGACCCTTCGTCTTGGCACGAAACGTGGACTGTATCTCTTCCTAGAGATGCAGCCTGGCCTGCTGCGTTCACCAGCAACCTTGATGTGTGTAGCTTGAATTTCCAGCATCTGCAGGATTCCTCGTGTTTAGGATTGTGCGTACCGAGATTTATCTGTGAAAATCAGTCTCTCAGTGTCAAGATCAGTTTTTAAGTTCTACTCCAGTTCCCAGGTTTACCTGTGAAACCCAGTCTTGCCATGTCAAGAAAAATTCTGCCTGTCTCTTGCCTTCCTGCTCTCCCTTCTGTTTACCGTTCAATGCTCAAGCCCACATCTGCATCCTAACTAAATCTCCGTGCCTGTGTCCTGCGCTTGGGTTCGCCTCATTCTTTGCAACAACACCTCATGTCCTCAAGTCCTGGCAACATCCTTGCAAGATTTCTCTGCACTCTTCAATCTTACTTACTGTATGTACATCTTTCCTTTAGGTAGGCAATCAAAGCTACACACAGTACTCCAAATTTGGCCTCACTGACATCTTATACAGTACAATTTCAACTTCTGTACTCAATACATTGATTTATGAAGACCAATGAACCAATGTGTTAAAAGCTTTCTCTTTGACTCTATCTACCTGTGACGCAATTTTCAAGGAATTATGGATCTGCATTCCCAGATTTCTCTGTTCTATCACACTCCTCAGAGCCCTACTACTTATCATGTGAAACCTACCATGGCTGGTCCTCCCAAGGTGCAATACCTCACACTTCTCTGCATTAATTCCCATCTGTCATGTTTTAGCCTATGTTCCCAACTGGTCCAGATCCCACTGCAACTTTGATAGTCTACTTCGTACCCACGATACCCCAATCTTGGTGTCATCCACAAACTTACTGATCCAATTTACCACACTATCATCCAGATCATTAACATAGGTGACAACAACAATGGACGTATCACCGATCCCTGTATTGCACCTCTAGTCACAGGCCTCCAGTCAGAGAGGCAAACATCTAAAACCACTATTTTTTCAAAAAGCCAATGTCTAATTCAGTTTACTACCCCATTTTGAATGTCACACAACTGAACCTTCTTGACCAACTTCACATGCAGGATCTTTGCCAAAGGCTTTGTTAATGTCCATGAGAAAAACATCCACTGCCTTGTCTTCATCAACCTTCCTGGTATCTTTCTCAAAAAAACTCTAAAAGATTGGTTAGACACAATTTACCACGTTGACTATCCCTAATCAGTACCTTAAAGTAGCTTCAAATAACTTTCACACTACTGATGTCAGGCTCACCTATCTATAATTTCCTAGCTTATTTTTAGATCCTTTCTTAAACAACAGAACAACATTAATTATCATCCAATCCTATAGCCATTGACCCGTTGGCTACGGATGTTTTAAATAAATCTGCTAGGGCCACTGATATTTCTGCACTTGCCTCCCACAGGGACCAAGGGAACACCTTGTCAGGCCCTAGGGATTTATCTACTTTAATTTGCCTCAAGACAGCAAACACCATTTCTCCTGTAATCTGCATAGGATCCATGACCTCACTGCTGTATTTCCTCACTCTATAGACTCTGTGTCCATCTTCTGACTAAATACAAATGCAATAACTCTATTTAAGAGTTCCCCACCTCTTTTGGCTCAATGCATAAATTACTAGTTTGTTCTTCCAGCAAACCACTTTTGTCCCTTGCTATCCTTTTGTTCTTAATATATCTATAGAAGCCCTCAGGACTATCCTTCACTTTGTCTGCTAGAGCAACCTCATGCCTTCTTTAAGCCTTCTTAATTTCCTTCTTAAGTGTTTGCTTGCACTTCTTATACTCCTCAAGTACCTCATTTGTTCCTGCCTGCCTCTGCCTGCTAAGCACCTTCCTTTTCTTACCCAGGGCCACAATGTCTCTCAAAAACCAAGGCTCCTTAAACCAGTTATCCTTGTCTTTTAATCTAACAGGAACGTACAAATTCTGTACGCTCAATACTTCACTTTTGACGGCCTCCCACTTAACATGTACACCATTGCCAGAAAACAACCTATCCCAATCCACACTTGCCAGATCCTTTCTGATACCATCAAACTTGACGTTTCTCCAACTTAGAACCTCAACATGAGGACCAGACCTACAGTATCCTTTTCCATTATTATCTTGAAACTAATGGCATTATGATCAGTAGATGCTAAGCGCTCCCAACACAAACGTCTGTCACCTGCCCTGTCCCATTCCCTAATAGGAGATCTAGCATTGTACTATCTCTAGTTGGGACTTCTGACTAAGGAAACTTCCCAGAATACATTTAACAACCTTTTTGTCATCCAGTCCTTTTACAGTTTGGGAGTTCCAGTCAGTATGTGGAAAGTTAAAATTATCGACTATCACAACCATGTTTCTTACAATAGTCTCCGATCACACAATTGCTCCTCTGAATCCCGTGGACTATTAGGTGGTCTGTAATAAAAGCCCATTAATCTAGTCATACTTTTCTTATTCCTTGGTTCTATCCATGAAGCCTCACTAGATGAGCTCTCTATTCTGTCCTTACATTTTCTCTGACTAGAAATGCCACCCCACCCCCTTTACTCCCTCCCACTCTATCACATCTAAAACAACAGAAACCCAGAACACTGGGCTGTCAATCCTGCCTCTCCAGCAACCAAGTATTACTAATGGCTGTAATATCATAATTCCACATGCTGATCCATGTCCTAAGCT
The DNA here is from genome assembly GCF_030028105.1 of Mobula birostris. Lineage (NCBI taxonomy): Eukaryota > Metazoa > Chordata > Chondrichthyes > Myliobatiformes > Myliobatidae > Mobula > Mobula birostris. Next base: position 42,734,527 of record NC_092385.1, read on the forward strand.
CATACAACTTTCATACCATACTTCTTGTATTGAAATATACGCAGCTCAGAACATCAGTCCCACCATGCTCAACGTTTTGATTTCTGGCTCTGTATGCAGACGTAACAACATCTTCCTTCAGAACCACATCACTATCTGTTCTGGCACTCTGGTTCCCACCCGCCTGCAACTCTAATTTAAACCCCACACCAACACACCCCCTGTGCAGCACTTGCAAATTTTCCCACTAGGATATTTGTCCGCCTCCGGTTCAGATGCAAACTGTCCCTTCTGTAAAGTTCCCATCTTTCTTCGTAGAGAGCCCAATGATTCAATAATCATTATTCTTTCATCTGCACCAACTCCTTAGCCATGTGTTAAACTGTATAATCTCCTGTTTCTGGCCTCACTGGCACGTGGCATAGGTAACATTCCTGAGAACACAATCCCGGACGTTCTCTCCTTTAAATTAACTCCTAATTCCCTGAATTTACTTTACAGGATCTCGTCATCCCTCCCGCCCATGTCATTGGTACTGAATTGGACCATGACTCCTGGATGCTGACCCTCCCACTTAAGAATGCTGTGGACTTGATCCGGGATATCCCTGACCTTGGAACCCGAGAGGTAACAAACTATCCATGAATCCCATTCTCATCTACGACCTCCTTTCTGTTCTCCTAACCAATGCATCTCCTTTCACTACAGTTCATCTCTTCTCCTCCCTTCCCTTCTGAGCCACAGCCAGACTCAATGCCAGAGACCTGTTCACTGTGGCTTCTCTCTAGTAGGTCATTCCATCCACTCCCCGCGCCCCCCCCCCCGCAATAGTGTCCGTAGTTGTATACTTATAATTGAGGGGAATTATCACAGGATTACTCTGCACTGCCTGCCTATTCCTTTTCCCTTTCCTGTCACCCAGGTTCCTGCCTCATGCAACTTCGAGGTGACTGCCTCCCCGTAGCTCCTATCTATCACCTCCTCATTCTCCCATATGAGCTGCAGGTCATTAAGCTGCAGCTCCAGTTCCTTAGCACGGGGCTGTAAAGAGTAGCAGCTTGAAGTACTTCAGGCAGATATAGTTAACGGAGATGCAAAATCTCCCAAAGTTCCCACATCTCGCACAAGGAACATGCCACAAACAGTGGACCCATTCTCAATGCACTAGCTCTGTATGAACAGAATGAAAAAAAACTTACTGAAAACTTACTTAGAGACTATGCCTGTGCTTGTCCAAGTCTGAGACTCCAGATCAAGGTAACTAATGGTTAATTACCCTCACTCACATGCTAAGTTGAGAATGGACAAATAATTCATCATTAATGATGTGCATACCCATGAATGAATTTTCAAAGAGCAGATTTACCTGAATACACCCAAGGGGAAACAAATTTCTCTTCAGAAAACCAAGGTGCTTCAAAGCAACTGGACAGAGGAGACAGCAGTTCCTAGGCTGATAATATTGAATATGGCAAATTGTCAGAATTTGGTTATAGGTTGGTCCAGAGATAAAGGAAGACAATTATTTATGCACGACCTTATACAATTGCAAGAGACATCACATCACTTTGCAGCCAAAGGGATAATCACCCTATAATTCAAACTGCTGCCAAGACACAATGGGCAAAGTTTACATTGAATTAGCTGGTAGGAATTTATTGGTTTGCTGGCTGTACAAGCATAAGCCTGGATAAATGAGATCTATGCACAAAACCAGTTGATTTGAAACTTACATTATTTGGCAGTGAAAGAAAGCATCATTTTGACAACATTTAAGAATGTGGCAAATGTGTGATTTGTCAGATCAAGCAATGTGAGGAACTGAAGGAAAAACGTATTGGCTCAATTTAAAAACAGCTCTGTCAGCCATAAACATTTTTTAATTTAAAAATATTTGAGTACTCAGCCTTTCTCATAAATCTTAAAAATAATCAGCTCTGCATCTTTATCTAATTTTTTTTTCCCATTGGAGTTCAGAGAGGCGGGACTGCGCAGCCATGTGATGTCAGGGAGTGAAGCGCGGAAGATTTAAAAGGAACAGAGCCTTATACAGCGGGCAGCGTAGTTTATGGGCTGTGGAGTGAGCCGGGAGCAGAGTGAAGGCTTAAGGGCTTCAGCTCAGTGGGCTTAGGTGGAAACGGGTGAGGCGAAGAGGGTTTGGTATTCATTTTTTGTTGTTATTTGAGGAGAGGGGAAGTATGAGTGTGAGGGAAGCTTGTTGTTCTGGGTGCCAGATGTGGGAGGTCCTGGAGTCTCCAAGCCTCCCGGACGTCCACATCTGCGCCAGGTGCGCCGAGATGCAGCTCCTAAGAGACCGCGTTAGGGAACTGGAGCTGCAGCTCGATGACCTTCGTCTGGTCATGGAGAGTGAGGAGCTGATAAAGAGCAGTTACAGGCAGGTGGTCACACCAGGGCCACGGGAGGCAGACAAGTGGGTCACGGTTAGGAGGGTGAAAATGAAGAGTCAGGTAATAGAGAGTACCCCAGTGGCTGTGTCCCTTGACAATAAGTACTCCAGTTTGAGTACTGTTGGGGGGGACAGTTTACCTGGGGGAAGCAACAGTGGCCGTGCCTCTGGCACAGAGTCTGGCCCTGTAGCTCAGAAGGGTAGGGAAAGGAAGAGGAGGGCAGTAGTAATAGGGGACTCAAGAGTAAGGGGGTCAGATAGGCGATTCTATGGAGCAGTCTGGAGACCCGGATGGTAGTTTGCCTCCCTGGTGCCAGGGTCCGGGATGTTTCTGATCACGTCCAAGATATCCTGAAGTGGGAGGGAAAGGAGCCAGAGGTTGTGGTACATATATGTACCAATGACATAGGTAGGAAAAGGGGAGAGGTCCTGAAAGGAGAATATAGGGAGATAGGAAGGGAGTTGAGAAAAAGGACTGCAAAGGTAGTAATCTCAGGATTACTGCCTGTGCTACACGACAGTGAGATTAGGAATGCAATGAGGTGGAGGATAAATGCGTGGCTGAGGGATTGGAGCAGGGGGCAGGGATTCAAGTTTTTGGATCATTGGGACCTCTTTTGGCGCAGGTGTGACCTGTACAAAAAGGACGGATTACACTTGAATCCTAGGGGGACCAATATCCTGGCGGGGAGATTTGCAAGGGCTACTGAGGTGACTTTAAACTAGAATGGTTGGGGGGTGGGAATCAAATTAAAGAGACGAGGAGAAAGGAGGTTAGTTCACAAATAGAGAAAGCTAGTAGACAGTGTGTGAGAGAGGATAGGCAGGGGACAGAGATCAGAAGCACTCAGACCAAAGATGTAAGGGACAAGGAAGAAAAAGATAACAAAGTTGTTTGCTCCGTTAAGGATAATAAGAGAATAAGAGGTGGAGAGTTTCTTAAGTGCATCTATTTTAATGCTAGGAGCATTGTAGGAAAGGTGGATGAGCTTAGAGCATGGATTGATATCTGGAAATATGATGTTGTAGCTATTAGTGAAACATGGTTGCAGGAGGGGTGTGATTGGCAAATAAATATTCCAGGATTTCGTTGCTTCAGGTGTGATAGAATAGGAGGGGCAAGAGGGGGAGGTGTTGCATTGCTTGTCAGAGAAAATATAACAGCGGTCTTCTGACAGGATAGATTAGTGGACTGGTCCAGGGAGGCTATTTGGGTGGAATTGAGGAATAGGAAAGGTGAAGGGACGCTTATAGGGGTGTATTATAGACCACCTAATGGGGACCAAGAACTAGAGGAGCAAATTTGTAAGGAGATAGCAGATATTTGTAGTAAGCACGAGGTTGTGATTGTGGGAGATTTTAATTATCTGCTCATAGGCTGGGAAGACAATTCTGTAAAAGGCCTGGATGGTTTGGAGTTTGTCAAATGTGTGCAATATAGTTTTTTGCAGCAATACATAGAGGTACCATCTCGAGAAGGGGCAGTGTTGGATCTCCTGTTAGGGAATGAGATAGGGCAGGTGACGGAGATATGTGTTGGGGAGCGCTTCGGGTCCAGTGATCACAATACCATTGGTTTCAATATAATTATGGAGAAGGATAGGACTGGACCCAGGGTTCAGATTTTTGATTGGAGAAGGGCTAACGTTGAGGAGATGCGAAGGGATTTAGAAGGAGTGGATTGGGACAATTTGTTTTATGGGAAGGATGTAATAGAGAAATGGAGGTCATTTAAAGGTGAAACGTTGAGGGTGCAGGATCTTTATGTTCCTGTTAAGTTGAAAGGAAAGGTTAAAAGTTTGAGAGAGTCATGGTTTTCAAGGGATATAGGAAACTTGGTTCGGAAAAGGGAGGGATTTACAATAAATATAGGCAGCTTGGAGTTAATGAGGTGCTCAAGAATGTAAAAAGAATCTTAAGAAAGAAATTAGAAAAGCTAAAAGATGATATGAGGCAGCTTTAGCAAGTAAGGTGAAAATAAATCCAAAGGGTTTCTACAGTTATATTAATAGCAAAAGGATAATGAGAAATAAAATTGGTCCCTTAGAGAATCAGAATGGACAGCTATGTGCGGAACCAAAAGATATGAGGGAGATTTTGAACATTTTCTTTTCTTCGGTATTCACTAAGGAGAAGAATATTGAATTGTGTAAGGTAAAGGAAACAAGAAAGGTAGTTATGGAAAGTATGACGATTAGAGAAGAGGAAGTACTGGCGCTTTTAAGGAATATAAAAGTGGATAAGTCTCCGGGTCCGGACAATATATTCTCTAGGACCTTGAGGGAAATTAGTGTGGAAATAGCAGGGGCTCTGACAGAAATATTTCAAATGTCATTAGAAACAGGGATGGTGCCGGAGGATTGGCGTATTGGTCATGTGGTTCCATTGTTTAAAAAGGGTTCTAAGAGTAAACCTAGCAATTATCGGCCTGTGAGTTTGACGTCAGTGGTGGGTAAATTGATGGAAAGTATTCTTAGAGATGGTATATATAATTATCTGGATAGACAGGGTCTGATTAGGAACAGTCAACATGGATTTGTGTGTGGAAAGTCATGTTTGACAAATCTTACTAAATTTTTTGATGAGGTTACTAGGAAAGTTGACGAGGGTAAGGTGGTGGATGTTGTCTATATCGATTTCAGTAAGGCCTTTGACAAGGTTCCACATGGAAGGTTAGTTAGGAAGGTTCAATCGTTCGGCATTAATATGGAAGTAGTAAAATGGATTCAGCAGTGGCTGGATGGGAGGTGCCAGAGAGTAGTGGTGGATAACTGTGTGTCAGATTGGAGGACGGTGTGTAGCGGTGTGCCTCAGGGATCTGTACTGGGTCCAGTGTTGTTTGTCATATATATTAATGATCTGGATGATGGGGTGGCAAATTGGATTAGGAAGTATGCAGATGATACTAAGATAGGTGGCGTTGTGGATAATGAAGTAGGTTTTCAAAGCTTGCAGGGAGATTTAGGCCAGCTAGAAGAGTGGACTGAAAGATGGCAGATGGAGTTTAATGCTGAAAAATGTGAGGTGCTACATTTTGGTAGGACTAATCAAAATAGGAGATGATCAAAATGGTAAATGGTAGGGCATTGAAGAATGCTGTAGAACGGAGGGATCTAGGAATAATGATGCATAGTTCCCTGAAGGTGGAATCTCATGTGGATAGGGTGGTGAAGAAAGCTTTTGGTTTGCTGGCCTTTATTAATCAGAGCATTGAGTATAGGAGTTGGGATGTAATGTTGAAATTGTATAAGGCATCGGTAAGGCCAAATTTGGAGTATTGTGTACAGTTTCTGGTCACCGAATTATAGGAAAGATGTCAATAAAATTGAGAGAGTACAGAGGAGGTTTACTAAAATGTTGCCTGGGTTTCATCTCCTAAGTTACAGAGAAAGGTTGAACAAGTTAGGTCTTTATTCTTTGGAGCATAGAAGTTTGAGAGGGGACTTGATAGAGGTGTTTAAAATTATGAGGGGGATAGACAGAGTTGATGTGGATAGGCTTTTTCCATTGAGAGTGGGGGAGATTCAAACAAGATGACATGAGTTGAGAGTTAAAGGGCAAAAGTTTAAGGGTAACATGAGGGGGAACTTTTTTACTCAGAGATTGGTAGCTGTGTGGAACGAGCTTCCAGCAAAAGTGGTTGAGGCAGGTTCGATGTTGTCGTTTAAAGTTAAATTGGATAGATATATGGACAGGAAGGAATTGGAGGGTTATGGACCAAGTTCAAGTTGGTGGGACTAGGTGCGAGTGGGAGTTTGGCACGGACTAGAAGGGCCGAGATGGCATGTTTCCGTGCTGTAATTGTTATATGGTTATATGGTCATATATAATTTGTGATCGCTCTGTTTTATTTCACAAAACAATGCTGCAAACAACATATATAAAAGTTGCTGGTGAATGCAGCAGGCCAAGCAGCATCTATAGGAAGAGATACAGTTGACGTTTCAGGCCGAGACCTTTCGTCAGGATATGAGAGGATCATGGGACCGGAGGCCTAAGGAGAAAGAAAGGGTCCCAAAGTTCCCTTTCTTTCTCCTTAGGCCTCCCGTCCCATGATCCTCTCCTATCCCTTTTTGCCAATCAACTGTCCAGCTCTTAGCTCCATACCTCCCTCTCCTGTCTTCTATTATTTTGGATCTGCCCCCCCCCCCACCACTTTCAAATCTCTTCTTAGCTCCACTTTCAGTTAGTCCTGACAAAGGGTCTCGGCCCGAAACGTCGACTGTACCTCTTCCTATAGATGCTGCTTGGCCTGCTGCATTCTCCAGCAACTTTTATGTGTGTTGCTTGAAATTCCAGCATCTGCAGATTTCCTCGTGTTTGCACTGCAAACAACATGATTAAATAAAACAAAGGTATTTGGACTTCCAAGCTACAATTCCAGTTCTGCATTTTTTATGTTTTAGAGCAGCTATAAGCAAACAAACGGATTTATCTTGCAAAGAGAAGCAATCCAAGTGAAACACAACATTGTCTGTGTTTTAAGTTTTAGTAGTTGCACAGCAGAAGCTTCATAACTAAATTTTGCAAATTGAAATCACATTGATGTAAAACAGGTTACTAATATGCAATTCAAAATCAATTAATACAAAAAAAACATGTTACTTCAGAATTTCTTAACAATTTCAGAGGCATGTCAAAATAGTCATTCAAATATTAAACCAAGTTCTGGAATCAACTGTTTCAATCTGTAACATTTTAAAATTTTATAAAGAATATTTTTTCTGGGCAAACTGAGGTTTGTGCCAATGCCACAGCTATAAAATTGTTGCCAGACCATAGTCCAAAACTGATGTGGCATGATGGCCAATGTGGTCAGGTAGCAGCTACATCAGCTCCATATTGGACTGTGCTAACAGACACTTCTTGCTCCTGTAATCATGACTGATTTCACCCATTAGCAAATGTTTTTTTTCTTTTCCACAGAAAACAAAGAAAGTAAAGTGTACTTTCTTCCTTTATGAGAACAGATTTTCCACACCTGATTTAAAAACACAGCACATTCTTTAGAAAACACGATTTCCATGACTGAAAATCCCCAATTTGCTAATATGTAAATTGGAGATATTATGCAAAATGATACTTTCAATCAAGGTAAGAAATTTGCTGACTGATAACTCAGTAATTTACCTCAGAAATAAAAATTAAAGGGGAATAATAACAGAAATCCCAAATAAAATGCAAGATCAAAACTGAAATGTTAACCAGGGAACTAAAAGGATTCATACGGATGAACTTGAGCAAGTGCGGACCAAATGCAACCTTTTAATTTCATTTTCCATTCAGGAACCTAGTATTTATTTAAGTGCATCACATAGAATGTATTCAGAATAATTATTTTTGCTGGCAGATATTTGAAGGAGAGGGTTGCAATCAGAGACATGATCCCTTCAATAATCACCTCAATATATTTGGGGTAGGTGATAGGTTCATATACTCGATGTGCTCTTCTTGTGTTATCAAAGAATCATATCTAGACTCCTCCAAAAACCAGTAAACTTAAATTCCTTTTCTGGTAGAATAGACTTTACAATTGTGAAACAAAGAAGGCATTTCAGAATGTCTTATCAACAGAATTGGTAAAACGGTGCCAGAGAAACTTAAGAATAGAATGGATGAGATGCAGTCACAATGTTTCATATTGGTGCTGCGATTTCTTTATTTTTACGTTACCACTGTTTCCCCTTAATCACTACTAGCAGAGTTCTCAGCAACATCTCCACCTTTCAGTCATCAATACTCTACTCCCACCTAGAACACAGAAAGATTTCCTCCTGTGCTCACCACATATCCTCCTAACCTCTGCAGTTACTGCATCTTCTTCCACAATATTGATCAATATGCCACTGGCAGACCAAAAATTCCATTTTCATTACATTTCCCATAACAGATTGGACAGCTATGCTTTTGCTTTTCCACTTCAGGGGTTCAAAATCTCATTCCTGGTGAAGAAGCAATTCCTTCAATTCCTTCCAATTTAGCATGGTGCATTTACACTCATTACGTGGTCTCCCAGCTACACAGGAAAAAGTCTGTGTAGCTTGGGTGACTGCTTTGTACCTTAAGAACACTGAGGAACTGAAAGCCCAGGTCTCAAATTTGAATTCCGGATGTCATGAAGAGTGTGTCTGCACGCTTACCTTTTCCTGTAAATGTCAGGTTATCTCCTATCTGAGCAGAAGTTTTGATTAATTTCCTGGCCATGTGAGATACAAGATCATTAACTTGTAATGTTAATTCATCTTTTTCTCTCTTCACCGTTGTGGCTTGACCTGACAGGGGTTGACAGAATTCATTTAATTTTATGGTTTCAACATTATATTTTTGTCCCTTACTCTTCATCTTCTATTTACACATTCTATAGGCAAATTAAATATCCTAAACAGTTATTTACTACACTCTCCTAAACAGCTTCAAAAGAATTTATATTATATCAACTGGATTATCTTTGCCTCCACTAATTGGACATCCCCTGTATTCTCTCCACTGCTCCCCCTTGTCTGCCACTCAGAATAATCTTGCTTCTCATATTTCCAGTTCTAATCAAAGGTTATCCACCTGTAAGGTTCACTACTTTTTTCCACGGATGCTTATAATCTTTCTTCTGTTTTCATTTCAGATTTCTAGCATTTGCTGTACTCTTTTACTTCTTAAAATTATTAATTAGGTTAGTCTCCAATGATGGGAAATTGAAAAGGTGGTTAAAATGTCCACTAATGATTTTAAGGAAATGAACACCTAACTTTGTCAATGACTTTTACTGTTTACATGTTCATTTGGCTCTTCTATTTGGGCAATAGTTTGAATTAATTTACGTACTTGTCTACTTAAAATGGCTGTGCCCTTCTTGACTGAAACTATCACTAGAACTGAATAGTGCTGAAATATTTTGAGAACATTTACCTTCAAAGTAATGTCATTATTTGGTCAAAAATAATGTAATTGTTTAACAAATCAGTAAAAGCTAAAATTTAATGGCAAATGAGTGAAGCTCTATATTGCAAAAAGATAAAGTACTAGATAGAAATACGTTTTTCAGCAGGAAGGATTAATCAAAGGCACCATAATTAGTTCAGACCTGGTATACGCAGTGGTTTGTCATGGATCCAACAAAAAGTCAAAAAGCTAGAGATACTCAGTGGGTCAGGCAGTATTTATGAAAAAGAAAGCGGAGTTAATGTTTCAGGTAGACAACCTGTCATCAAATCTAAGTAATTAATGACAATGTTATGTTTATCAACATTTTCCAGAAATTGGCAAGAGGGTATTCCCTGTCATATCATTGTTTACAAAAAGCAAAGATGAATGCCATGGAGACAAGACTGAAACTACTAAAAATGCAAAGAAATAATAGACCATCAACACCAGTGTTTTGGTGTTTTGGAGAAACAGTTGGAACATATGTAGAATACCTTTACTTCAGCAAATGAGAAATGGTGCCAATCTGTTGTTACTGCTTTCAACAATTATTTTGTTGGTGCAGTATCCCATGACCATAGGGGAACCTTTCATAAAGATTTCTATTTTATTTAGTTTTAGTTACCATCTCTTACTCCATTATTTACTTCTAACCATCAGTAACCATTAATTTCCTGTAACTTCTTACTTGCATTTCCTTTATTGCATCCTCCACATCACTAAAGTCATGGTAATTACATGTTGCAGGCTGTGCAGATTGAACTGGAGAAACATAGAAACATAGAAACATAGAAAATAGGTGCAGGAGTAGGCCATTCGGCCCTTCGAGCCTGCACCGCCATTTATTATGATCATGGCTGATCATCCAACTCAGAACACCGCCCCAGCCTTCCCTCCATACCCCCTGACCCCCGTAGCCACAAGGGCCATATCTAACTCCCTCTTAAATATAGCCAATGAACTGGCCTCAACTGTTTCCTGTGGCAGAGAATTCCACAGATTCACCACTCTCTGTGTGAAGAAGTTTTTCCTAATCTCGGTCCTAAAAGGCTTCCCCTCTATCCTCAAACTGTGACCCCTCGTTCTGGACTTCCCCAACATCGGGAACAATCTTCCTGCATCTAGCCTGTCCAATCCCTTTAGGATCTTATACGTTTCAATCAGATCCCCCCTCAATCTTCTAAATTCCAACGAGTACAAGCCCAGTTCATCCAATCTCTCTTCATATGAAATTCCTGCCATCCCAGGAATCAATCTGGTGAACCTTCTCTGTACTCCCTCTATGGCAAGGATGTCTTTCCTCAGATTAGGGGACCAAAACTGCACACAATACTCCAGGTGTGGTCTCACCAAGGCCTTGTACAACTGCAGTAGTACCTCCCTGCTCCTGTACTCAAATCCTCTGGCTATAAATGCCAGCATACCATTCGCCTTTTTCACCGCCTGCTGTACCTGCACGCTCACTTTCAATGACTGGTGTATAATAACACCCAGGTTTCGTTGCACCTCCCCTTTTCCTAATTGGCCACCATTCAGATAATAATCTGTTTTCCTATTTTTGCCACCAAAGTGGATAACTTCACATTTATCCACATTAAATTGCATCTGCCATGAATTTGCCCACTCACCCAACCTATCCAAGTCACCCTGCATCCTCTTAGCATCCTCCTCACAGCAAACACTGCCACCCAGCTTCATGTCATCCGCAAACTTGGAGATGCTGCATTTAATTCCCTCATCCAAGTCATTAATATATATTGTAAACAACTGGGGTCCCAGCACTGAGCCTTGCGGTACCCCACTAGTCACCGCCTGCCATTCTGAAAAGGTCCCGTTTATTCCCACTCTTTGCTTCCTGTCTGCTAACCAACTCTCCACCCACACCAATACCTTACCCCCAATACCGTGTGCTTTAAGTTTGCACACTAATCTCCTGTGTGGGACCTTGTCAAAAGCCTGCTGAAAATCCAAATATACCACATCCACTGGTTCTCCCCTATCCACTCTACTAGTTACATCCTCAAAAAATTCTATGAGATTCGTCAGACATGATTTTCCTTTCACAAATCCATGCTGACTTTGTCCGATCATTTCACCGCTTTCCAAATGTGCTGTTATCACATCCTTGATAACTGACCCCAGCAGTTTCCCCACCACCGACGTTAGGCTAACCGGTCTATAATTCCCCGGTTTCTCTCTCCCTCCTTTTTTAAAAAGTGGAGTTACATTAGCCACCCTCCAATCCTCAGGAACTAGTCCAGAATCTGACGAGTTTTGAAAAATTATCACTAATGCATCCACTATTTCTTGGGCTACTTCCTTAAGCATCCCTGGGATGCAGACCATCTCGCCCTGGGGATTTATCTGCCTTCAATCCCTTCAATTTACCTAACACCACTTCCCTACTAACATGTATTTCGCTCAGTTCCTCCATCTCACTGGACCCTCTGTCCCCTACTATTTCTGGAAGATTATTTATGTCCTCCTTAGTGAAGACAGAACCAAAGTAATTATTCAATTGGTCTGCCATGTCCTTGCTCCCCATAATCAATTCACCTGTTTCTGCCTGCAGGGGACCTACATTTGTCTTTACCAGTCTTTTCTTTTTTACATATCTATAAAAGCTTTTACAGTCCGTTTTTATGTTGCCTGCCAGTTTTCTCTCATAATCTTTTTTCCCCTTCCTAATTAAGCCCTTTGTCCTCCTCTGCTGAACTCTGAATTTCTCCCAGTCCTCAGGTGAGCCACTTTCTCTGGCTAATTTGTATGCTGCTTCTTTGGAATTGATACTATCCCTAATTTCTCTTGTCAGCCACGGGTGCACTACCTTCCTTGATTTATTCTTTTGCCAAACTGGGATGAACATTTGTCGCAGTTCATCCATGCAACCTTTAAATGCTTGCCATTGCATATCCACCGTCAATCCTTTAAGTGTCATTTGCCAGTCTATCTTAGCTAATTCACGTCTCATACCTTCAAAGTTACCCCTCTTTAAGTTCAGAACCTTTGTTTTTGAATTAACTATGTCACTCTCCATCTTAATGAAGAATTCCACCATATTATGGTCACTCTTACCTAAGGGGCCTCTCACGACAAGATTGCTAATTAACCCTTCCTCATTGCTCAAAACCCAGTCCAGAATAGCCTGCTCTCTAGTCAGTTCCTCGACATGTTGGTTCAAAAAACCATCCCGCATACATTCCAAGAAATCCTCTTCCTCAGCACCTTTACCAATTTGGTTCACCCAATCTACATGTAGATTGAAGTCACCCATTATAACTGCTGTTCCTTTATTGCACACATTTCTAATTTCCTGTTTAATACCATCTCCGACCTCACTACTACTGTTAGGTGGCCTGTACACAACTCCCACCAGTGTCTTCTGCCCCTTAGTGTTACGCAGCTCTACCCATATCGATTCCACATCTTCCCGGCTTATGTCCTTCCTTTCTATTGCGTTAATCTCTTCTTTAACCAGCAACGCCACCCCACCTCCCCTTCCTTCATGTCTATCCCTCCTGAATATTGAATATCCCTGAACGTTGAGCTCCCATCCCTGGTCACCCTGGAGCCATGTCTCTGTGATCCCAACTATATCATAATCATTAATAACAATCTGCACTTTCAATTCATCCACCTTATTACAAATGCTCCTTGCATTGACACACAAAGCCTTCAGGCGCTCTTTTACAACTCTCTTAGCCCTTATACAATTATGCTGAAAAGTGGCCCTTTTTAATGCTTGCCCTGGATTTGTCGGCCTGCCACTTTTACTTTTCTCCATAGTACTTTTTGTTTCTACCCTCACTTTACACCCCTCTGCCTCTCTGCACTGGTTCCCATCCGCCTGTAGTGAACTAACCTCCTCACGCTTAGCCTCTTTAATTTGATTCCCACCCCCCAACTATTCTAGTTTAAAGTCACCTCATTGTTAAACATATTGGGCTCAAGATTCATTGTTAAACATATTGGGCTCAAATAGCCTTTGTCTTCTGAGATATTCCCTTGGGGTCAATGAGATCTAATCTCCACTCTGATTATGTTGATTCTGAGATAGTTAAATAGGTCAATGTTAAAACTCTGCACTTTTCCCCAGATGGGGAGATGATCCTCAGGAGAGGTAGACTGGTAGATTCTGAGGTGGTGCATCCCTTCCGTCATTTACACAGGGTATCTGTGTGCTACCAATGCATGCCATTGAAGTTCTCAGTACTGTCTTGAATGTTCATGGGCCAAAGTTTCCCAGGAGCCAGTGAGGAATATTAATGGAGGAAGAAAGTTTTGAACATTTTCTCAAATCTTATTCTCTACCTGCGTGTAACCTCCTCCTGAACAGAATAGAAATAAATTTATTATATATCTATATATCCATATAAGACTTGTATATCTATATCAGTCAAATCTCACTTGGCCACATAGAACAGATCAGTCTCAGATTTTGTAGCATTTCAAAATGAATGAAAAATAACGAACAAGAAATATAAGAAACAACAAAATGAGTGACAATAGATAAAAATAGATAACATTATAAATGTTTGCCTTGCCAGTTAAATAGGTATTCTCTTATAAACTATGTCACTTATGTTTATCATGTTACACATCTTTATTTTTCTAACATTACTTATACATATCATAACCAAACATTTCACAGCATAGATTACAGGTGTCCCCCACCTTTCGAACATTTGCTTTACGAAACCTCCCTGTTACGAAAGACCTACAGTAGTACCCTGTTTTCACTTTCAGAAGGTGTTTTCACTGTTACGAAGAAAGGCAGCGCACGATAAAAAATCAGCGCGGAAAAAATCAGTGCGCAATATAAGGCAGCGCGTACCCCGAGCAGCCACTTTCTCCCAGATCCGGAACGGCATTGCTTAAACACGAGTCTGTGAGTAGCTGTTTGCCAGGTGAGTTCTAAGGTGTTGGAAAAGCCTGAAAGAGTAAGGGTGTTACACTTAGCGTAAAACTAGACATAATTAAGCGTTTCGATCGTGGTGAAAAAGCAAGGACAAAGTGAGTTTGGCTTGTGGAAGTTGGCGAAGATGATGCTGAAGAGGTTTTGGCATCCCATGACCAAGAACTGATTGATGAAGAGCTGATGCAATTGGAAGAGGAAAGGATAACAATCGAAACCGAATGCAACCGAATGCAGAAAGTGAAGCAACTGCGTGAGATTTTCGCTGCAATGATAAAGTACGACTTTAATTTTGAAAAGGTACATAGGTTTAGGGGATATTTGCAGGATGGTTTGAGTGCTTACAAACAACTGTATGATAGAAAAATGTGCAAGGCTCAGCAGTCAAGCAAGCCTTCCACATCAGCCACAGCAGACGACGAACCTCGACCTTCGACATCGAGGCGGGCAGTCATAGCAGAAGATGAGCTGCCTGCCCTGATTGACGATGAGATGACACCCCCGTGTCCCACCACCCCAACACCCTGGTCCTGGACAGTTACTGTACTGATTCGTGAAGAACACAGCTGTAGCCAGGAGGCACACAGCACATCTTTAAGAAAAAAGCCGAAATAAACATGCTAATTAATTAAGTGCTGCCTAGCACGTAATTGTCGGCCCAGATCAGAGGTGATGCAATCAGCAATCGCCTCTGATCTGTGCCGACATTTACGTGCCGGGCAGCACCTAATTAATTAGCATGTTTATTTCGGCTTTTTTCCTAAAGATGTGCTGGGTGCCTCCCGGCTACCACTGCATTCTTCACGGCAATGTATCGGGTTGGCGGCCCAGAGGGTGGGAGCCACTGCACCACCCAGCCTGCAACCACTCGGTCTAACACAGCATCATCAGTGTGCTCTGTGCTGTTTTCCCAATTCCGGTAAGTGATACTACACTGCACATACATTATTTCTACTTTATATAGGCTGTGTATTTTTACGTGTTATTTGGTAGATTTGGCAGCTTCATAGTTTAAAGGTTACCGGAGAGTGCATTTATGCCAACAGCACTTGCGTGAGATCTTCGCTACGGAGATCTGTGCAGGCAATCGTTGTAGAGAAGTATTTCTACTTTATATAGGCTGTGTATTTATCGTATTGTTCCTGCTTTTACTATATGTTACTGTTATTTTAAGTTTTATGTGTTATTTGGCATGATTTGGTAGGTTATTTTTGGGTCTGCGAATGCTCACAAAATTTTCCCATATAAATAAATGGTAATTGCTTCTTCGCTTTACGACATTTCGGCTTATGAACCGTTTCATAGGAACGCTCTACCTTCGGATGGCAGGGGAAACCTGTATATGATTGTGCTTTAAGTTCTCAAAGCTACTTAATGAATAGTCACTGCAAATAAAAAGGTAAAACATTCAGCACAACGAAGTTTTTTGTGCAGAGTGCAAGGTCACAGTATTGGGCCCGATACTTGATAGATTTCAAGTCTGGGAACAATAAAGGTTCATACACAATACCACACACATATAGGAGAAAATGAAAGAGCCTTTTACATTCAAAGCACATGTTTTCTTCTTCAGAAAGAACATAGATACCATTTCATTCCTTTTAGCTCATAACTTGAAGATTAGATGTCATTATCCTAACGTGAGGCCATGTTTAAGAAACCAGAAATTCAGGAAAAAAGAATCAATTTCATTGTATCAGATCACACTTCTGTTTGTTCAGATCTAATCATAAAGATGGGAATTAACTAATTCACCTGATAAAAATTAAATAAACCTATCTTACCAGACATGAAATTTATTACTCAAGTTTAGAAATGATGCCTTGTATTTTTTGATATACCATGCTATGACAGGGTCCTTAATTAAGTAAGGTTATCTACTGAATCAAATTATATGAATGAAATTTTTTTAAAAATTAAACTAAAAATACATCACTCCACCTGTGGGTTCAAATGATTTTTCATTTCCAATTAACATAAATAACAGCAAAGAAAATGAACTGTTTCAGAATAGATGAAAGAGGATATACAAGATTGGGATAGATGTTTGTCAGTCACATAAGCAAGTAGCACGGGAATAAATGGAGTTACAGGAAGAAATCAATTATAAATATGGTAACTCCCATGAAAATTTGTTAAGGTGTTCCCTTGACAGCTTAATGCAGTTAATTAGTAAGCAACATGACCATTCAATCCAAAATAATCTCAGGGTAAACCCTTATTATTCCTGGACAGCTATACAGCTGTGAACTGCAATCTTGCAGTATAAAGGAGAAAAAAACTTACTAAAAGTGGACCAGATAAAGTCAGGTTTGTCTCTGGTGCCAATTGATATGCCTATAACAAAACAATGTAGCACTCTTGGGCTTATAAATGAGCATTTTGCAAAAAAACAAAACTGAATTCTCTAATACCATCATTGATTGTTTTGATTTTAGGCTGAAAAAAAAAATAAGGCCAATACAGACATTCCACCCTGCAAAATCTCATATCAGGGAGGTAGCACCACCATTTCAGGGAGCCCCAACCCCCCCCCCATATATCCACCCCCTACCCCCCACAGTCGCCCTCCAAGGGTGTATATAATACTTTTAGTGATTTTGTCTAATCTGTAAACCAAGTTGAGTATATGCAGAAAATGTGACATTAAAATATGCACTTATATTATATTATATTATCATGTTTATTCTATTTCAACTTTAAGCAAATCTACAGGGAGTTTGGCCTCATCATTTAGGACTTATAGAGTAGCTCCTTAGCAGCTAGCCAGCTATTTTAAATAACGTTAACTATGCTAATGAACGAATGACACCTGTTACTCACCTCAACATGTCTTTTACATTTTAACCCACCATGGGCAATAGAAAAGTCACTGTTGCAAACAGTGCAGTGAGCAGCACTGTCATTATTTTTGAGGTTGACTGTAAAGCCCACCCACAGGGAAAACTGATAGGTCTACTTAGCACAAAGAGAGACCAATCAGAATGCTTGCTCTTGCTCTTGCTCTTGCTCTTGCTCTTGCTCTTGCTCTTGCTCTCGCTCTCCCACTCCCTCTCCCTCTCAAACAAATCGATTTCTGGGATATTGTATATAATTTCCGGGTATCAGGGAGCCACTATCAATATGCGGGACACTCCCGGAACTTCCAGGAGAGGTGGGATGTCTGCCAATATATCTGCTGCTTTCAGCCTTGAACTCTTTCACCAATGCTGAAATGAATAGGAGCCAGAAACTTGACAAATGAGAAAGCAAAAATCTCTTAAATTATTCTATTTCAAATCACCCTTCCAAAGTGACCCACCAACAGTTAAACTATGAAGGCTAGCAAAATCAATAGCATCATAACAGATTTCTTTTTTCAAAATGTTTTTAGCTACTATTTTGCTTACTTGAAATCCATCCCCTACTGTTTCTTTGCTTGTGACTGAAGTTCTACAACTCTTTATAGTTAATACTATTTTTGAAACACTTTGAATGAAACTACTTGACTAGATGGAGAAGCACACTTTGAGAATGCAGCAGCATTAATCTGTGGAAACATCCTGCCGGCTGTAACTCTGAAAACATAGGGCATGATTGTCATGGACTGTGCATGGGGTACCATTTCTTGTCAAGATTTTTCTTTGTAATTCAATGTAACTTAACATTCACAGAGTATGCTACAATTTGCTGCTTTCTTATCCTTATTTCCATTACTTCTGCAGGAGATTGCTAAGGACTGACTGCAGCAGGAGCCAGTGAAAGTATATGTGAACCAACAAAGAAGATGAGAAAGCCTGTTGTGCATAGTAGCTGCAGAGAGTTCCAACGACATAATTTTTAACCTTCAGCCTACCAAAGACAGACAAAAGATCAGCTCAATTTTAAAACAAAGAACAACAAATAGATTCTTCTTCTGTCCTCTGTACCAAACAGAAAAGGCCTCAGGAATATCCATTACCTATATTTTGATCAATTAACCAGTAACTTTCCCTTTGAAAATTGAAGTATGCTCTCCTTTCAACAGCACGTCAAGTTGTGCCTAAAGAGGATTTGTAGGAATAGCATCCATCATCAAATGTCCACACCACCCAGGCCATGCACTTTTCTCACTGCTGCCATCAGATAGACGGTACAAGTGCCTCAGGACTCGCACCACCTGTTCAAGAACAGTTTCTACCCCTCAACCATCAGGCTCCTGAAGAAAAAGGAGGATAGCTACACACATCTATTGACATGTTCCCACAATCAATTATCTCACTTTAAGGACTCTTTATCTTGTTTTTTCATGCTCTCATTACTTATCGCTATTTATTTATATTTGGATTTGCACAGTTTGCTGTCTTCTATGCTGTTTCTCGTTCATTGATCCTATTTACAGTTACCATTCTAAGATTTGCTGAGTATGCTCACAGGAAAAAGAATCTCAGCATTGTATGTGGTGACATGAATGTACTCTGATAATAAATTTTACTTTGAACTTTGTAATAAACCATACCGATTACATAACAGGATGAATACATAGAAATAAATTCAACTCTTTCATGCCTGCAGTGGATTCAATAGGACTGTAGCACAACTTCATCCCAAATTCGACTTGAGTCACTCTCCCCATGACACTTCTGTTGCATCTGTGCTCAACCACATATTGATTAAGTAAAAGCACACAAGCAGGAGATGGCTCTAACTAGCGTACTCACTTTGCAGTGAGAGAGAGAACAATGTGCATGCATAGACAATAGTTCAATACACAGTGTTGGAGGGGTGGGATTGCTCTAAATAAATTAGATCCATACATTATACCTCTTCTCCCTGTAGATTAATACAACATAGAACTGTATATGTATAAAACATTTAACTTCCCTTTCATAAACCCATATTCCAAGTAAACATGCTTTCACAATAACAGTCCGTACCTAACTTCAGAGTTCTAAAAGTTCAGTCTTTTGGGTGATGCTCTGTTCATTCAGGATAGCAAACCTGAACCTGTGGAGTGGCATCAGGTTGCGTAGGCGCTTTCGCTAAGACAACAGTCTCGGTTTCCGGTGTCACGTTGCTGTTAGTGACATCATCACTGAAAGATACATCCGGTGGCTGTAATGTGTCTGTCTTATTGGATGCCATCGACACAGGTGTGTTCTTCAATTGACCATCCAGTATCTAGTCCACATGGCATCTCCATGTCTGATCTGCAACATCCACTCTGTGAATCACTGGTCCAGTTCCTGTAGCTATCCTACGAGGTGTCTACTTGTCTTCTCAGTAATCACACGCTGGGACGTCCTGTCCTTGCTGCCTCACTTGGCAACTGGCTGAACCATTTATTCTGTATTTCCCTCTGTGGATCTGGTTTCAGAAGGTCTATCCAAAATCTCAGATCCCTGCTCATGAACAGCATTGTAGGTGTTTGATTTGTCGTCGTATGAACAGAGTTCCAATACACAAAAAAGGAAGTTGTCCACGTGTTGTAGAGAAATGTCTTCCTTGTCCATTAATCTAATGGACTTCTTGAAGTTCTGGATAAACTTTTCAGCTAACCCTGGGTTACTGGGTGGTGAGGAGCTGACTTGAAATGTCTGATGCTATTTTCCTGCATGAACAGTTGGAATTTTTCTGACATGTATTGTGGTCCGTTGTCACTCACAATTTGTTCTGCTAAGCCATTTCTGGCAAAGCTGGTCCTTGGGGTGGAGGCAATCTTTGCTGATGTGATTGACTTCATTGGTATAACCTCCAGCCACTTCAAATGAGCTCTTGCTCCAATCAAAAACATGAATGGCCCTGCAAAGTCAATATGTACTCTTTGCCCTGATGAAGATGGCCACTCCCATGGGTGTAATGTTGCCTATGGGGGTGTACTTTGAGTTTTTTGGCATCTCGAACAGCTTTTGGCTGAGTCTTCAATTTGTTTATCTATTCCCAGTCATCACACTAGCTCTGGGCAAGACTTTTCATCTTGACTGTACCCAGGGGTCCTTCATGCAGATTTTATACCACTCTGGTGCACAGTTTAGAGGGAACAACACATGATCAACCCATCAGCGTTATTCGGAATACTAACAGATAGTCTCTTCTCGCTGAGAACTCTGAAAAAATAGGGTTACCATGAGCTGGCCATCATGGCATCGTGATTTCATAGACTTTTGACAATGAAGATTAATTCCTTCTTTCCCTTTGTATTTCAGAACTTGTTACCGGTTAACTTGTCCACCAATACGGTCTGGAACTCTTCTGCTGGGTCACAGTATGAAGACTTTTCTTCTTCAGTTGACTAAAGTGGAAGACATGACAGGCCATCAGCATTGCTGTGTTGTCTGGTACCCTTGAACTCTATGTCATAAGAGTGGGATCCTGGGAATGGTGCCCAACGTTGTAACTGGGTAGCAGTCATCAGCGAGATTCCCTTCCTGGGATGAAAATGGACACATGGGGCTGGTTACCTTCCACTAGCATAAACCTTCGTCGTTGGAGGTAGTGGTGTATCTTCATTATTCCCCATACTATACTCAGGCCCGTGGTCGATCTGTGTGCAGTTGCATTCTGTGAGCAATCTTGAAGCAAGTGCAACCAGATGTTCAAGTCCATCTTTCATAATATGTGACAAAATGGCTCCAGTGCCAGAAGGGGACACATCGCAAGCCAATCTGATGGGCTGGGATAGGTCATAATGGGTGAGCAGCTCATCGAATGTTATTAGTCTCTATGTTTCCTTGAATGCCCTTTCACATCTTTCTGACCATTCCCACTTTGCTCCTGTCTGCAACAGTGCGTTCAATGGATACAGCACTCCCACAATGTTTAGGAGAAACCTGTGGTAGTAGTTTACAAGACCCAAGTATGGCCTGAGTCGTGACGCATTTTCCCGTTTAGGTGCCTGTAGCACAGCTTCATTCTTCTCTTGTATCTTACGTAAGCCATGTTTGTCAATGACATATCCACAATATGAGATTTCATCCTTTGCGCACAGACCATACTCACTCCAAGGTTCTGGAGGTGCTCTTCATCATTTTTGCCAGTCACAATGAAGTCATCAAGGTAACATTGTGATCCTGTGATATCTTCCATTACTCTCTGCCAAATTGCTGGAGCTGATGCGATGGCAAAGATGAATACACTGGAACAGAGCATTGTGAGTGTTGATTGTGAGGAAACTCCTGCTTGACACCTTAATCTCCATTTGCAGATGGGCTTGTGAGAAATCAATCCTTGAAAACCTCTGCTGCCTACCAAAGATGCAAAAATAAGTTCTATTTGTGGTGGGGCACTGCACCCTACGCAACACTGAGTTGATGTTCACCTTGAAATCCCCACATTTGTGAATGGCTCTGGTCTTCAGTTACCTGATCAGCAGGACAATAGGCATGGCTCATCCTTTCCACTCAACCTTGGAGAGAAATCAAGATGCCTCCAAGCTCTGTGTAAGGCACTGGATGTACTTTATGGAATCTTGGTTTTGCTGTTTCATCCAGTTCAATTCTTGGCTTTCTGCTTTTCAGTTTACTAATCTCCTTCTCAAACACCTTCTCATTATTATTCAACAGCTGTGCCAGTCTCTGGTTAGTGCTATCCTTTGGGCTGTCATTTCCTGCTGATGCCACACTGACGGCTTTGATTAAGTGCCAGTCTAGTTGGATTTTTCTCAACCATTCACATCTGGAAAGTGCTGGCTCTCCACATTTCAATACATAAAGCTCTAACTGTTGTGTTTGGCATCCATACATCACATTTACTTTCAGTTTGCCTCTGGGAGACACTTTTTGCCTGTGTAAGTCTTTAGCATCACTGAGGTATTTTCTTATGCTATCTTAGAAAACAGTCTGAGGTTGTCATCCTCTGGAATTATGAACAAAGCTGACCCTGTATCCAGCTCCATTTTCAGTTTTACACCGGACACATCTACTGTGGTCCAAATGATTTTGTGCTCTGTTTCAGTTGTACTATGCATTTCTAGGTATGATATCTTATATTTGTCAGACTCCGTGCTGTTTGATTCTGTTTTACATTGAGGAACTTCAATGCATTTGTGTTTGAGACTTTTAACTCAGTTGTGCTTTTGTTTGCCTTGCTCATTCTCTCCACGTGACCTTGTCTGTGACACTTTCTGCAGACTTTTTCTTTGAACCAACAGTCATTTGCATCATAAGAGGATTTGCCACATTAAAAACATCTTTGGCTTTTTGCACCATTCAGGGACATTTTGTGCAATTCATATTCTACCTGCTTTTCTGTAGTTCTGCTGCATCCTTTGCTGCATTCTTTAATGATATTGCAATAGTCAAGGCCCGTTCTAAGGTTAAGTCTCTTTTGGACAGTAGCGTCTTTCAAGTGCTTTGACTGTGCATGTCACATACCAGCCTGACCCTTAATGCATCAAGGAGTCCATCTCTGAAATCATAGTACTGGGAAAGTTTGCGGAGTTCTGCAATATATTCAGAAAGGCTCTCATCTTCTGACCAGTTCCTTTCGCAAAATCTAAGCCTCTCAGCTACTACCAGTGGTTTAGGGTTCAAGTGATTTGGCAAAATTGGAACAATTTCATCGAACGTCTTGCTTGCTGGATTTGCAGCAGTTACTAAATTATGTAAGAGACTATATGTTCTTGGGTCCATTAAGCTAAGAAGTGTAGGGCTTTCTTTTGCTCATCCTCGTTGTTCATGTACAGTTCAATCCTCTCAATATATGACACCCAGCCTTCATTAGGGCTATCAAATTCATCAATTTTCCCAACCAAAGCCATCGCCACATTATTTTCACTTAAAATTCAATGCATCTTTCACTGCATTTAATGCAGGCAGTTACTCACACATCCTTTTGTTAGAATCTGTGACGGACTTCTTGTGCTATTTAACTCTCACTGTTTCATCCTGTAACTGTCAGTGCAGTTGGTGATATTCTCTGACAGTCAGGTTTGTACTCATCGCCAATTTGTTGTGCCTGTGCACAACTACGTATTAATTAAATAAAAGCGCACACATGGGAGATGGTTTTAACTGGTCTATCCACATTGCAGCGAGAGAAAGAACAATGTGCATGTGTAGACAACAGTACAGCACAGACTACAGATCAATATGTAGTGCTGGGGGCAAGGTCATTGCTCTAAGAGAAATAGATCCATACATTACAACTTCAATCTCTTAAATATAAGCATCTGTGTTGGATTTTGAAGTATCTTCAGCCTTCTGGTATGGAGAATTCCAAAGATTCATAGCTCCTTGAGGGAAGAAAGTCTCTTCATCCCTTACCTAGTGGTTGTGTCCCTTGATCTGCAACTGCCATCCCTAATTCTAGACTCTTCAGTGAGGTGAAGCACCACCTCAGACAAGTACCATAAGAATTTGTATGCTTCAGTGACTTTAATTTCTAGTTTTCTCAGCTCAAAGGAAATTCGAATTGTCTCCACAATCTTCCTTAATAGAATAGACCTTCATCTCTGGGATCCAGAGGGCATGGGATCCAAGGAAGTTTGGCCAGGTGGATTCAGGATTGGCTTGCCTGCAGAAAGCAGAGGGTCATGGTGGAGGGAGTACTTTCGGATTGGAGGATTCTGACTAGTGGTGTCCCACAAGGATCTGTTCTGGGACCTCTACTTTTCGAGATTTTTATTAACAACCTGGATGTGGGGGTAGAAGGGTGGATTGGCAAGTTTGCAGACAACACAAAGGTTGGTGGTGTTGTAGATAGTGTAGAGGATTGTCGAAGATTTCAGAGAGGCATTGATAGGATGCAGTAGTGAGCTAAGAAGTGGCAGATGGAGTTCAACCCAGAGAAGTGTGAGGTGGTACACTTTGGAAGGACAAACTCCAAGGCAGAGTACAAAGCAAATGGCAGGATACTTGGTAGTGTGGAGGAGCAGAGGGATCTGGGGATACATGTCCAAAGATCCCTGAAAGTTGCCTCACAGGTAGATAGGGTAGTTAAGAAAGCTAAAGATAGGGTGTTAGCTTTCATAAGTTGAGGGATAGAGTTTAAGTATCGCGATGTAATGATGCAGCTCTATAAAACTCTGGTTAGGCCATACTTGGAGTACTGTGTCCAGTTCTGGTCGCCTCACCATAGGAAGGATGTGGAAGCATTGGAAAGGGTACAGACGAGATTTACCAGGATGCTGCCTGGTTTAGAGAGTATGCATTATGATCAGAGATTAAGGGAGCTAGGGCTTTACTCTTTGGAGAGAAGAAGGATGAGAGGAGACATGATAGAGGTACGCAAGATATTAAGAGGAATAGATAGAGTGGATAGCCAGCACCTCTTCCCCAGGGTACTACAGCTTAATACAAGAGGACATGGTTTTAAGGTAAGGGGGATATTAGAGGAAGGTTTTTTACTCAGAGAGTGGTTGGTGTGTGGAATGCTCTGCCTGAGTCAGTGGTGGAGGCAGATACACTAGTGAAGAGACTACTAGACAGGTATATGGAGGAATTTAAGGTGGAGGGTTAAATTGGAGGCAGGGTTTGAGGGTCGGCACAACATTGTGGGCTGAATGGCCTGTACTGTGCTCTACTATTCAATGTTCTATGTTCTATAAGTACTATGAACATTTGTTACAGGCTCCTTTTAGTACATCTCTCATTAAATGGAAAAGTCACCAGTCAAGAACATTATACAAATTCTTAGTCCACTGATGATAATCTGGGCTTTGACGATATTGATTCTTTTGTTTTTATTTCATATCTCTCATTATGTGATGCTGTGATCCATTCTGATTGGTATTGACTCCGTTTAAAATAATATATCAAAGTTATTTATTCTTTGCTCCAATAATTCCTAGCCAGTTATCAAGTGTGGTTGAGTCCCTGAGCTGAGGGGCTACACGCACTTCACATCTGGCTCCTCGGTTCTACACCACCTATAACACCCCCATTCATTTGCTTAAAAAAAGAGTAACTGAAGAAAGGTAGTTTGTTTTTGTTTGCTATATTTTAATTAACAAGCCATTTAATTAATAGCTATAACTAAAATATACTTGTAAATTATTTTTTTGTTAATTTTTATGAATAATGTTTACTTTACAATTGTTTATTTTTCCCAGTATATAACTGCCTGTAATGATCAGAGACAATTAAAAACAATGTTAAAAGCTTATTATAGTACAAGCTGCCAGCAGGTCAACAGGGCCAAGTGTGTGGCAGGCTTTAGTTTATGTTGCTTGTAGCCAAGTTACCACTTGTGACTCATTACATTTCCTCTTATGATCATTGGAGTGACACCTCCATGTTCGGAACTCTCTGCCTTCTATTTACAATTGCAACCGTGGGGCTGGCACGGGAGGATGAAGGAAAAGTATAGTTCCGATCAAGGGAAATAATAGCCCTATAGAACACATCAACTCAAAATCTACATAAGGTATTCAAAGTCTAACCGTGCCAGCGTACCTATGTCTATTTGACATAATCTTGCTTAAAACCCAAAATCTAATTTACGTTAAATACTAGATCAAGTTCACAATTACATAGAGTGATTAACCAATTCTCCCAAGTTTCTACCATCCAGACTGATACGTCTGCAGATTAAAGGGTCTCCCTCTTACCTCATAGCAATCAAGTTGTATTACTGTAACTTGATTTTATATCTTATGCATTTTTAAAGATGCCATTATCTATTTAAAAAAAATATTAATTTGCAGGATGTGGACGTTACCAACTAAGCCAGCATTTATTGCCCATCCCTAGTTGCCTTAGAGAAAGTGGTGATGAAATGTAAATAAAATTAACAATTAAAGTAAAAGAAAGAATGTGGTGAAATTCCACATAATCTTTCTGATCCAGACAAACTCCCAACAATGATAATTCTCCATCTATAAGAAAAAACATCTTTTCATTACAGTGCTATTTAGTAATTCTACGCGATGTAGTATTTTATTAACTACTGAAGCAGGTACTGTGCAAGGGAAAAAATACAGCAAAATGGGGTAAAATTGTGTATTTGCACTATTTTTGAGCAACCTTGAGAACAATTGTAATATAATTAACTATTTATGAAGCCTTCTAATTTACAATATTTGCAAATATGCCAGATGTTTCAAACTTCCAACTTCAACCAATTCTAACCTTTATTGCCCTTGATTGCTAGCTTTTTAGGGTATCAACCCATTACTGATAGCTCATCCTAATCTATTCTCCATGTCCCAGTGTGTATAACAACCTCTTGTTTAGCCAAAAAATACATAATATAAAATATTGCTCTGTACAATTTCTTGCATAACCATGTCAAAGCATTTGACTTCATATAAACCAAACTGGTTATTGAGAGTTCAAAGCAAGTAATGAATAATAATATTGCCCTTTGGAATTATTAATATTTATAATGCCGCTGTGACTGATCTGACATTGAAGTTATACATGCAATGAATCAAAATACCAACCCCTGAAAAACATACATAATAAAAACATTTCAATAAATATGCAGTATGAGCTATTGCTGTTTTTCTGGTAATTATTGTCATTTCATATTTCCAGAAATTTTGAAATCTCTTGGAAATGTTAATTTTCAAGTATCAGTTGTGATTTCTTTTTCCTCAGTTCTTCAACTTGTGTTATCTTGGATCATTTATATAGTTGTACCTGTCACACAATGTCAATATGTTCCATTAGAGAAAAGTGGTCATGAATCTAGAGGTCACACTAATTCGAACTGCAGTGACGTAATGGCCAGTCGAGGTCAATATAAAGTGGACTGGGAGGTGAGTCAGAATAGCAATCAGCAGCCAGGGTTCCAGAACATTTATTCAGAAACACAAGTCTAAGTCCTGCTCTGGCAGATGGAAAATCTAAATACCAGCAATTGAATTAATTCAAAGCTAGCCTTGGTAACAGCACTTGAAACAACTGGATTTTTGCAATGATGAACATCTGATTTGTATATGTCCATTTGGGGTAAGTATTCTTACCTTATCTGGCAGAGAACTGAATCCAAAGCAATCACTGTAGTTGCTTTTTAATCACTTCCTCAGTTCAGCAGAAATGAGGGATAGACAATAAAATTCTGGTATTGCCAGCAAAGGCTCCATCATATGAATGAACAAAGTCAAACCTCTACTTTTCCAGTTGTAGGGGAGTAATGAGCAAGTAACAAACCATCCAGGACATAGTGTGATGTATCATTAATGATATAACTTATGAAGTAAGGTCCTTGCTCTTTATTTTTCTCTTCCACTTCACTCCAGCATTGTAATATTTGTAAATTAGAGACTGCCAAATAGAGCCCTTCATTTGTTTTCAAATGGCTATTGGATAAGTACAGAAAGCCTAACATACATGGATTGGCTATATATCTTGCACAATAAGTTATTTTGCTTGCTTTCATGTAGGACTGTGGTCAGTTGTGGAACCCTACCCCTAGGATATGCACATCTGCTCTGTTTCCAGATTGATTTCCCGCTCCCATTGATTTCTTGAGTCATTTTCTACTATGTACAGGATGTCCCAATCCTGGTTTGGCAGCCTACACAGGAAGCAATTACTGCTTAAGGGAGATCCCAAGCAAAATGAGAGCCATGAATTTTTTTTTTTTTTGGTCTTGGTCTGGGTACCTTCCTCTCTATTTCTGCAACTGCTCATTTTTGAAATGTATGGACTCTCAAGAAAGGAGTTATTGGTGGGACGGGATGCCTAGGCTGGTCAGCACTAAATTGCATCTTGGAATTGTGATCATGTAATAGTTTCATCACTGTTTCTGAACGTATGACATTTGACTGTATTAAAACAGATGGCAGTCCCATTTCCCACTCTCTCCCCGAGTATCTAATCCCCATTGACTTTATTACCCTATTCCCAGTATCCATCTACCCCAATCCCCATTGTCAGCTCCAGCATTTCCATACCTCTAATGCTCATTACACCTCAACTGCCAGTTCCTGAGCTTTTCCAATGGATTGCTCCAGATATCAGCACTCATCCAATTCTAGAACTACTTAATATGGTGGGAATAGTGTTAGCAGGATAGAGATGAGAAATTAAACAGATAGCCCATATAGTTAACCGCTACAAAGAGTGTGAAGTTAATGGCTCAGCATCCAAACAAACACCCCTAAACCTGTGATCGGATTGTGCAAGTGTTGAATCCCAGAGACCTTGAGATTCATTGGCACATTGGTGAAGTAGTAAATGACCAAGTTGCAACAAGCCAGTGACAGGTGTGCTTATGAAGCGCCATTTGAAATTTCATCACACCCCATGTGTGAAGTGCTATTGACTGGAGCTGATACACTTTCCTTCAAATACAGTGCCATTTTGGGTCTGGAATTTGAAAGGAACCTAACCCTCCAGGCTAGGATGGATCATCAGGAGAGGATCCTGTGGTGGAATGATTGGGGCCTGTGGGTTGCCTGTTGCAGCCTGAAAGATAAGTGGTGTGATTGGTGGTTATAAGTGCTCAATGGCCAAATGTCCTGAGTAAGAACAGTGGGTATCAGAACAGTTGGGAGGGAGGTGAAGTTGTGGAAATAAATAAAGAAACAAAAATTATGATTTATCCATATGAGTTTTCTCATGCATTGCTGGAATGATGTTAAATTTGACTGACCACTGATACACAACAGAAAATGGAAGCTAACTTCCCCAGAAATTGCTAAGTGGGCATTGTGGATGAATGGTTTCATTCAATGCACTCTTGATCCTGATCAGATGTCAGGATGGCAGATCATCAAAAATGAGGCCTGGAGCTCAGCGCGCTGTTGGCGGGTTCCAGAACTGGAGATCCATTGAGGCCGTTGGCACGAAGGCCGGTAACACCCCTAGGCAAGTAGGCAAGTGGAAATCCGAGCAACACACACAAGTTGCTGGAGGTACTCTCACTGCTACCTGGACTATACCTCATCACACCCTGCTACTTGTAAAAACGCCATCCCCTTCCCTCAATTCCTCTGTCTCCGCCACATCTGCTCTCAGAATGAAGCTTTTCACTCTAGAATGAAGGAGAAGTCCTCCTTTTTCAAAGAAAGGGGCCCCCCTTCCTCCACCATCACAAGAACATAAGAATATAAGAAATAGAAGCAGGAGTAGGCCATCCGGCCCATCGAGCCTGCTTTGCCATTCAATAAGATCATGGCTGATCTGTCTGTAAACTCAGCTCCATCTACCTGCCTTTTCCCCATAACCCTTAATTCCCCTACTATGTAAAAATTTATCTAAGTGTATCTTAAATATATTTAGTGAAGAAGCCTCAACTGTTTCCCTGGGTACCCCACTCACCACTGACTGCCAACCGAAGAAACTGTCTGCCTTCTATTGGTTAACCAATCCACTATCCATGCCAATACACCTCCTCTCTCAATGCTGCCCTCAACCGCATCTCTTCCATTTCACGCACAAATGCTCTTACTCCATCCTCCTGCCATGCTACCAGGAGTAGGGTTCCTCTTGTCCTCACCTACCACCCCACCAGCCTCCATGTCCAGCATATAATTCCCTGAAACTTCCGCCATCTCCAACTGGATCCCACCACCAAACACATCTTTCCTTCTTCTCCACTTTCTGCTATTCCCAGGGATCCCTCCCTATGCGACTCCCTTGTCTGTTCATCCCTCCCCACCAATCTCCCTCCTGGCACCTATCCTTGCAGGTGGAACAAGTGTTACACCGGCCCCTACTACCATTCAGGACCCCAAGCTGTCCTTCTAATTGAGGCGACACTCCATCTGTGAGCCTGTTGGGGTCATATACTGTGTTCGGTGCTCCTGGTGTGGCCTCTTGTATATTGGTGTGACCCGACAAAGATTGGGAGACTGCTTCACCCAGCATCTATGCTCCATCTACCAGAACAAGCGGGATCTCCCAGTGGCCATGCATTTTAATTCTACTTCCCAATTCCCATTCTGCTATGTCCATCCATGGCCTCCTCCACTGTCGGGATAAGGTCATACTTAGGCTGGAGGAACAACATCTTATATTCCATTCAGGTAGCCTCCAACCTGGTGGCATGAACATCAATTTCTCAGACTTCCAGTAATGCCTCCCCCCACTTCACCATTTCAAATCCCCTTCTGATTCTCTCATGTTGTCTCCTTGCCCGCCTATCACCTCCTCTGGTGCTCCTCCACCCCCCTTTTTTTCTTTCTTCCATGGCCTTCTGTCTCTTTCACCAACTTCCTAGCTCTTTGCTTCATCCTTCCCCCTCCAAGTTTCACCTATCGCATGCTGTTTCTATCTCCCCTCCCTTTACCTTTAAAATCTACTCCTCAGCTTTTTTTTCCCCAGTCCTGCCAAATGGTTTCGGCCCAAAATGTCGACTGTACTTTTTTTCATAGATGCTGCCTGGCCTGCTGAGTTCCTCCAGCATTTTGTGTGTGTTGCTAGGCAAGATCGGAGTTGGAGGCCCAGCATTCAGGATCCCATCATTGATGAGTCCAGACTTTGAAACCTAGAGCTCGGGGTCCTCATTTGTCATCATCTGGGATTGATACTAAAGATCAAAGTCCAAAAGTCCAATGTACGCCTGGAAGTCAAGGCCCAATAGCTGGAGCCCTGAGTCTGCATGTCCACTGGGCAAGTCAAAGGCTCAATGTCTATGAATCTGCAAGTCCACTAGAGGCCGGAGACAGCCTTTCCAGGGTTGGAAGACTGTGTGTGGGCATGTGTGGGTGGGAGTGAGGAAGAACAGGTTTGTTTTGCTGAACACCTTCGCTCTGTCTGCCAGAGAAAGCAAGATCTGCCAGTGGCCACACATTTTAATTCCATGTCCCATTCTTATTCTGATAATGTCCATCCATGGCCTCCTCTACTGTCAAGATGAAGCCACACTCAGGTTGGAGGAACAACACCTTATATTCCGTCTGGGTAGCCTCCAACCTGATGGCATGAATATTGACTTCTCTAACTGCCGTTAATGCCCCTCCTTCCCTTCACACCCCATTCCTTATTTATTAATTTAAAATATTTTTAATTTCCTCCCCTTTTTTTCTCTTTCTTTTTTCTCCTTCTGTCCCTCTCACTATAATTCCATGCCTGCTCTCTACCCTCTGGGCTCCACTCCCCACTTCTCTCTCTCCCCAGGCTTCCCGTCCCATGATCCTCTCCCTTCCCCAGTCTGGTATCCCTTTTGCCGATCAACTTTCCAGCTCTTGGCTCCATCCCTCCCCCTCCTGTCTTCTCCTATCATTTTGGATCTCCCCCTCCCCCTCCCACTTTCAAATCTCTTACTATCTCTCCTTTCAGTTAGTCCTGATGAAGGGTCCTGGCCCGAAACGTCGACCGTACCTCTTCCTATAGATGCTGCCTGGCCTGCTGCGTTCCACCAGCATTTTGTATGTGTGCTGCTTGTATTTACAGCGTCTGCAGATTTCCTCGTGTCTGCGTTGTTTTGCTGTCGTTGTTTTGTTGCTTGTTGTGTTCTGTGTTGTTGTGCTAATTATTGTGGGCGTGCCACGTTGGTGCTGAGGTGTGTGGTGACACTTGCAGGTGAGCCCCAGCACATCCTTAGATTGTGTTGGTTATTTATGCAAATGACACATCTCACTGTAGGTTTCAATGTAAATTAAATTATTAAATTAATCTGAATCCTGTTGCAGAAAACCATTCATTGGTGAAAATGGATAATATTGTCATGAACACCCAATGCTTTGTCAAACCATCCTTCCATTCTCTACTCACTTTGCATATCAGGTACAATTGATCAGCTATTCAGGTGTCTGTCACTATCATCTTTCTCATTTACCATTCTCAATAGCCATTTTTCATTAATGTTACGTATGTAAATTTCAATCCATGTAAATCCAGAACTGAACAGATCGTGAACAACGTGAACACTGCTTTACAAAAGCAATGGGCCTTTCTGAGTATGCAATTGGAGTTAAATAACTTTCTTTTATATCGTACAGAAGGATGCCTTTTGTTCATTTGCTCAATGTCATGTTAGCAATACACCAGTTAGCTGCTAAATTCAAACAACTGTACTTGTAAACATCAGTAATTAACTTTGGAAACATTTATCAGAAATCTCTAATTGTTGCTACAACAAAAAGCTTAAATAAATGTTCATGCCAACACCATTACAGTTTCATTTGTTATCTTCAATTGTTAGTAGTAGTAACTGTTCAACAAAGCACAAAGCCAACAATTAAGGTGACATAAAAATTAATGTTATAGCTACTTTTTCTCCACATAGTTAGATTTCCTTTCTCCACATGTATGTGTTAACTGCAGTCATTTTCTATCCTTGCCTGTGTTCAAAACAGCAGTTCTACAGTTCACAAGCAGTCCGCATACCTTCACTCCATTTTGTCCCCATTGGTTCAGTCCCTTCCTACCTAATACATGGCACTGTACAGTCTCAATCACTTCCTTCACTTTAAGTTCCCTGGCCCTGATTGCCTCATTATTCCAATAGATGTCCAGCCCTTATTCACTTCTCTCTCTTATCAGAAAGGTCTGAAGATCTCAGTTTCCTTTTGGATAACAGACCTAACTAGATTCCCTTCATCACACTCTCCCCCTCCTTCTGGCAAAACTAGTTCTCACCCTCAATAATTTTTCTTTTTGCTCCTTCCACTTTCATCAATCTCAAGGTGCAGCCAAGGACAACCCCATAGACCTCAGCTATGCTTGCCTTTTTGTCGGCTACTTGGATCAGTCCATGTTCCAAGCCCAAAATGGTAACACTCCTCAACTCCTTCTAGGTTATACCGATGACTGCATTGGTGCTGGTTCCTGCACCCATGCTGAGCTTGTCAATTTCATCAACTTTGGCTCCAACTTCCACCATGCCTTCAAATTTATATGGTCCATTTCTGATACCTCTCTCCCCTTTCTCAATCTCTCTGTCCCCATCTCTGTAGAGCTCGACGGGCTAACTACCAATATCTTTTACAAACCTACTAACTCTCATTGTTACCTTGATTATACATCCTTCCACTCTGTTTCTTGTAAAAATTATATTCCCTTTCTTAGTTCCTGTCTCTGCTGCATCTGTTCTCAGAATGGGGCTTTCCTTTCCAGAACATCTGAGATGTCTTCCTTTCTCTAATAGGTTTTCACTTCCACCACCATCAGTGCGGCCCTCTCCCACATCTTCTCTGTTTCCTGCACATTGTCCTCACCCCATCCTCCCTCAATCATTATTAGGATAGTGTTCACCTTGTCCTTATACCACGAGCCTCTGTATCCAGATGGGGTGAGGACAATGTGCAACTTGAGCCATCTACAATGGGATCCTTCCACAAAGCACATCTTCCCCTCCCTTAATCCTTCTGCTTTCCATAGGGATTGCTCTCCCCGTGACTCCCTTGTCCACTCTCGCTCCCCCACTGATCTCCCCCCTGATACTTATACCTGCAAGCGCGACAAGTGCTATACCTGACCCTGCGCCTCCTCCTCATCACCATTCATGGCCCCAAACAGTACTTACAAGTAAAACAACACTTAAAATGTGAATCTGTTGGGGTTATCTACTGTATCCAGTGCTCCCAGTGTGGCTTCCTCTACAGTGGTTAGACCCAACATTGATTCCTCAAGCACCTTTGTTCCATCTGCCAAAAAAGGCACAATCTCCTGGTGGTTACCAATTTCAATTTGACTTCCTATTCTTAATGTGACATACCTTTTTCTAGCCTCTCTACTGCTGTTCTGAGACCATATTCAGGGTGTCGGGGCAACACCACAATGTGTTGAGGTAGCCTCGAACCGAATGGCATGAACATCAACATCTGGCCAGAGCATGAGTGGGCCAGTGAAGGAGTGGAGCTTTGAGGCTTTGCCCGAGAGGCTTCGACGAGAAGAGGCGGAGGACAAGCTAGCTCGCAGTTAGTTTTTACAATGTCTTCTGAGACGGTGATGTGCCTCTCATGTGAGATGTGGCAGTCTTGGGGAAACGCCCCTCTCCTGCAGAGTCACATCTGGCAGAAGTGCTTACGGCTAGGCGATCTGGAAGACCGTGTAAGGAATCTGGAGCAGCAGCTGGATGACCTTCGACTCATAAGGGAGAATGAGGCAGTCATAGATGAGAGCTACAGGGAGCTAGTCACACCTAGGCTGTCGGAAACAGGTCGTTGGGTGACAGTCAGAGGGGGGAAAACAAAGGTGAGCAGACAGGTAGTGCAGAACACCCCTGTAGCCATTCCCCTGAATAATAAGTTTACCGTCCTGGATACTGTTGGCGGGGACGACCGACCTGGTGTGAGCCACGGTGGCAGGGCCTCCGGCACTGAGTCTGACCCTGTGGTGCAGAAGGGTGGGACGGAGAAGGGGAGAGCTGTCGTCATTGGAGACTCTATAGTCAGGGGAGCAGACAGGAGATTTTGTGGACGTGAGAAGGACACCCGCATGGTTTGTTGCCTCCAGGGTGCCAGGGTCCGGGATGTCTCTGACCGGGTGCAGGACATCCTGGTACGAGAGGAAAAGTAACCAGAAGTCGTGATACA
Source organism: Mobula birostris (assembly GCF_030028105.1). Classification (NCBI taxonomy): domain Eukaryota; kingdom Metazoa; phylum Chordata; class Chondrichthyes; order Myliobatiformes; family Myliobatidae; genus Mobula; species Mobula birostris. Next base: position 42,769,075 of record NC_092385.1, read on the forward strand.
TGTTGGGACCAATGACATAGGCAGGAAGAGGGATGAGGTCCTGAAGTGTGAGTTTCGGGAATTAGGCAGAAGGCTGAAGAACAGGACCTCAAGGGTGACGTTCTCAGGATTGCTGCCAGTGCTACGTGACAGAGATGTTAAGAATTGGAGTAGATGGCAGTTGAATGTGTGGCTGAGGAGTTGGTGCAGGGAGCAGGGTTTTAGATTTTTGGATCATTGGGATCTCTTCTGGGGAAGGTGGGACCTGTACAGATTGGATGGGTTGCACCTGAACTCCAGGGGGAGCAATATCCTTGCAGGTAGGTTTGCTAGCATGATTCGGGAGGGTTTAAACTAATTTGCAAGGGGAATGGGACCCAGAGCAATAGAGCAGTGAAAGGAGTAAAGCCAGATCTAACATACAGAGAGGCTTTGAGGAAAGAGAAGCAGAATAAATGGTGTAAAGACAGTAAGGTAGAAGGGCTGGAATGTGTGTACCTCAATGCAAGAAGCATCAGGAACAAAGGTGATGAACTGAGAGCTTGGATACATACATGGAATTATGATGTAGTGGCCATTACAGAGACTTGGCTGGCCCAGGGCAGGAATGGATTCTTAATATTCCTGGATTTCAGTGCTTTAAGAGGGATAGAGAGGGCGGAAAAAGGAGAGGAGGGGTGGCTTTACTGTTCAGGGATACTATTACAGCTACAGAAAGGATGGGTAATGTAGCAGGATCCTCTTTTGAGTCAATATGGGTGGAAGTCAGGAACAGGAAGGGAGCAGTTACTCTACTGGGGGTATTCTATAGGCCCCCTGGTAGCAGCAGAGATACAGAGGAGCAGACTGGCAGGCAGATTTTGGAAAGGTGCAAAATTAACAGGGTTGTTATCATGGGTGACTTTGACTTCCCTAATATTGATTGGCACCTGCTTAGTTCCAAGGGTTTAGATGGGGCAGAATTTCTTAAGTGTGTCCAGGATGGATTCCTGTCGCAGTATGTGGACAGGCCGACCAGGGGGAATGCCATACTAGATCTAGTACTAGGTAATGAACCGGGTCAGGTCACAGATCTCTCAGTGGGTGAGCATCTGGGGGACAGTGACCACCGCTCCCTGGCCTTTATAATTATCATTGAAAAGGATAGAATCAAAGAGGACAGGAACATTTTTAATTGGGGAAACGCAAATTATGAGGCTATAAGGCTAGAACTTGTGGGCGTGAATTGGGATGATGTTTTTGCAGGGAAATGTACTATGGACATGTGGTCGATGTTTAGAGATCTCTTGCGGGATGTGAGGGATAAATTTGTCCCGGTGAGGAAGATAAAGAATGGTAGGGTGAAGGAACCATGGGTGACAAGTGAAGTGGAAAATCTAGTCAGGAGGAAGAAGGCAGCATACATGAGGTTTAGGAAGCAAGGATCAGATGGGTTTATTGAGGAATATAGGAAAGCAAGAAAGGAGCTTAAGAAGGGGCTGAGAAGAGCAAGAAGGGGGCATGCGAAGGCCTTGGCGAGTAGAGTAAAGGAAAACCCTAAGGCATTCTTCAATTATGTGAAGAAAAATAGGATGACAGGAGTGAAGGTAGGACCGATTAGAGATAAAGGTGGGAAGATGTGCCTGGAGGCTGTGGAAGTGAGTGAGGTCCTCAATGAATACTTCTCTTCGGTATTCACCAATGAGAGGGAACTTGATGATGGTGAGGACAATATGAGTGAGGTTGATGTTCTGGAGCATGCTGATATTAAGGCAGAGGAGGTGTTGGAGTTGTTAAAATACATTAGGACAGATAAGTCCCCGGGGCCTGATGGAATATTCCCCAGGCTGCTCCACGAGGCAAGAGAAGAGATTGCTGAGCCTCTGGCGAGGATCTTTATGTCCTCGTTGTCCATGGGAATGGTACCGGAGGATTGGAGGGAGGCAAATGTTGTTCCCTTGTTCAAAAAAGGTAGTAGGGATAGTCCGGGTAATTATAGACCAGTGAGCCTTACGTCTGTGGTGGGAAAGCTGTTGGAAAAGATTCTTAGAGATAGGATCTATAGGCATTTAGAGAATCATGGTCTGATCAGGGACAGTCAGCATGGCTTTGTGACAGGCAGATCGTGTCTAACAAGCCTGATAGAGTTCTTTGAGGAGGTGACCAGGCATATAGATGAGGGTAGTGCAGTGGATGTGATCTATATGGATCTTAGTAAGGCATTTGACAAGGTTCCACACGGTAGGCTTATTCAGAAGGTTAGAAGGCATGGGGTCCAGGGAAGTTTGGCCAGGTGGATTCAGAATTGGCTTGCCTGCAGAAGGCAGAGGGTGGTGGTGGAGGGAGTACATTCAGATTGGAGGATTGTGACTAGTGCTGTCCCACAAGGATCTGTTCTGGGACCTCTACTTTTCGTGATTTTTATTAACGACCTGGATGTGGGGGTAGAAGGGTGGTTTGGCAAGTTTGCAGACGACACAAAGGTTGGTGGTGTTGTAGGTAGTGTAGAGGATTGTCAAAGATTGCAGAGAGACATTGATTGGATGCAGAAGTGGGCTGAGAAGTGGCAGATGGAGTTCAACCCGGAGAAGTGTGAGGTGGTACACTTTGGAAGGACAAACTCCAAGGCAGAGTACAAAGTAAATGGCAGGATACTTGGTAGTGTGGAGGAGCAGAGGGATCTCGGGGTACATGTCCACAGATCCCTGAAAGTTGCCTCACAGGTGGATAGAGTAGTTAAGAAAGCTTATGGGGTGTTAGATTTCATAAGTCGAAGGATAGAGTTGAAGAGTCGCAATGTAATGATGCAGCTCTATAAAACTCTGGATAGGCCACACTTGGAGTATTATGTCCAGTTCTGGTCACCTCACTATAGGAAGGATGTGGAAGCATTGGAAAGGGTACAGACGAGATTTACCAGGATGCTGCCTGGTTTAGAAAGTATGCATTATGATCAGAAATTAAGGGAGCTAGGGCTTTACTCTTTGGAGAGAAGGAGGATGAGAGGAGACATGATAGAGGTGTACAAGATAATAAGAGGAATAGATAGAGTGGATAGCCAGCGCCTCTTCCCCAGGGCACCACACAAGAGGACATGGCTTTAAGGTAAGGGGTGGGAAGTTCAAGGGGGATATTAGAGGAAGGTATTTTACTCAGAGAGTGGTTGGTGCGTGGAATGCACTGCCTGAGTCAGTGGTGGAGGCAGATACACTAGTGAAGTTTAAGAGACTACTAGACAGGTATATGGAGGAATCTAAGGTGGGGGCTTATATAGGAGGCAGGGTTTGAGGGTCGGCACAACATTGTGGGCCAAAGGGCCTGTACTGTGCTGTACTATTCTATGTTCTATGTTCAACTTGTAATTTCCTGTAATTTCTACACCATGCCCTATTTTTTCTTTTTCTCCGTTGCACATTGTAGTACCGCACCCACCCCTTCTCTTCATGTGCTCATCTCCTCCCTCTGAAGACCCATGCCTTCCACTATCCTGTCTGATTAGATCCCTTCTTCTTCAGAGCCTTACATCCTCCACCTAGCAGCTCCATGCTTCTTACATCACCCCTCTTCCCCACCCATCCACATTATCCCTCTCCTGCTTTCACCAATCACCTGCCAGCTTGTTCCACATTCACCACCACCTTCTACTGGATTCTGCTCCCTTCCTTTCCAGTTCTGATGATAGGTATTGGCCCGAAGCATCAACAGTTAGCCCTGACGAAGAGCCTTGGCCCGAAACGTTGACTGTACTTCTTCCTATAGACGCTGCCTGGCCTGCTGCATTCACCTGCAGTTTTTCTGTGTGTTGCTTGAATTTCCAGCATCTGTAGATTTCCTCGTGTTTGCGTTTTTGCAACTGTTTATTTCCCTCCATCAACATTTCCTGATTTGCTGAGTTCCTTAGTATTTTGTGTGTGTTGCTCAAGGTTTTCAATGTCTACAGAATCGCCTGTGTTTATTAAGCTCTACACAGTGGCCACTTTATTCTTCTGCCACTCTCCCCCTTCTCTCTTTCCTTATTCCACAGTAGTGAGCGAAACTGTGAACAGTTTTGGGTCTCTTATCTAAGAGAGGATGTGTCGGTAATTGGATAGGATCTAGAGGAAATTCACAAGAGTTATTCTGATAATGAAAGGGTTAATGCATGAGGAATATTTGCTAATTCTGGGCCTGTATTCACTGGAGTTTAGAAGAATGAGGGGGATCTCATTGGAGCTCTGGATAGAGTAGATGTGGAGACGATGTTTCCTATAGTGGGGGAGTCTAGGACCAGGGTGCACAGCCTCAGAATTGAGGGATTTCCATTTAGAACAGAGAGGAGGAGGATTTTCTTCATCCAGAGGGTAGTGAATCTGTGGAATTCATTGACACAGAAGCTGTGGAGGGTAAATCATTGGGTATGATTAGTCTGACCATTCCTCTCTGACCTCTCTCACTAATAAGGCATTTTCATCCACAGAACTGGGCTCAATGAGTGTGTGTTATTTTTTCTGTTTATTGCTCCATTTTCTGTATCTTTGAAGATTTTATTCTGTTGAAAAAGCCAGGAGAACAGTAGCTTCTGAGATACTCAAGCCACCTTATCTGAACCAACAATTATTCTATCGTCAAAGTCACTTAGATCACATTTCTTCCCCATTCTGATGTTTGGATTGAACAGCTGAACCCTCTGCCTATGCCTATGTTAGGGCATATTCTGGACTTTGAGTATGTAACAAAATATAAATTTCAGCAATCAATCTTTAGATCTGAATGCGGATTGTAGATTAAATTTAAAATGCAGGCCTGGACAAAAGGTTCCTAAAACTGTGGACAGCAATTAATTGAAAAACCAGACAATGCTGATTAACATTCATATTGGGTGTCCGAAGCGTGGGTGCAAAAAGGAAGTATGAAATTTATATGTAATTCAAAGGAGTGCCAGACTTCGGGACGAGAGGTCCCGAGTTTGAATCCAGCCGGCTCCCCTTCGTGCTTTCCATCCGTGCTGGGTTACGAGCTGGTGATCTGTTTGGAAACTCACCCGGCAGAAGGCAATGGCAAACCACTCCTGTAACTTGCCTCGTATGCGGTACCTCACTGCGTCAGAGTGGCGTGGAGGGAAATCGTCCGCTAACCGGAGAAACTCCGGATGCGACGTACCTTTCCTTTTTTTCAAAGGAAGCATTATAAATACACTGTAAATATAGATTTGTCATTTGATCTTTAGCATATAAAATCTCATGCAACATTAGTTTGAGCAGGCTTCTTCCTCCAAAGGGTGTCTCACTTTGTTGAATGAAAGACTACTTTTGTATCCAGCTTCAGTATCTCTCTGGCAAATATAAATTTATTATCATAACTGGTGTGGCTAAATTTAAAGGAGGAGCCATTTGTTTTCAGGATACAGATGTGATTCTTCTGTTGTACTAGCTGGAGGTCTTGGAAGCTCAATTTCAACCATTGGAAAATGTCATTATCCGTCAACACAAGCACCTTTTGTTCAATAAATGACCACATTCCATTGCATTTGAAACCAGTTCGATAAGAGAGTATTATACATTTTTCACAAATGTGCACAAAGTACTTTGAGCATGGACACAATATTGAGCACTACAAAAAGGGTTCTATCTTGTCATTTTTTTAATTTTGAATTGACATAAGAAAAGGGATTAAAAACCAAACCAGTACTTTAAACCAAGAATTGGAAGATCATTTTGAGAACATGAGGGATAATGAAAAGGATCATTTTATTGCAAACATGAAGATAATTCTGTGAAAATTACTCAAATCTTTTAAACTGAATATTTTTATTTCCATTGTTCTCCTGAGGGTATTGCAACTTGTACTCTTTCTTAATTGTGAAAACAATATGATTTTCTCATTTTTGAGTAGATGGCTTTATTTTGGTGATTTTTGCACATTACTTTTAAGCTATTTTGCCATTTGAATATATTGACCTAATTCCTTCACAGTTAATGATGTGTCAAAGCTTTTACTAACATCTTCCAATAAGGTTAGTGTTGATATGCATGACTTATGGTACATTAACATCTCTGTAAAAATATACAGTATTTTACGTTGTGGTCACCTGCTTGTGAGCATTGCTAATGTGACCAGAAACACACAGAAATTAGACTGAGAGCTGGAGCTCTGATTTGAGTTGACAAAGTTTGCTGTGCAAACCTAAGTAAGATGAACTTGTTTGAAAACAAAAAATGTTATTTATTTTCTTACCAACTCATTTTCATATTTATGGTTATCTTAAGAAAAAAAAAATCTCTTTTAATAACCCAGGCATGCTCTTGCAGTATTATGTTTAAAGCTGCAAGGTTAATCTGATGCATTAAGGAACACTATTATTATTCATCTTTGGTCAATACACAACCATACAGGGGGTCTTAATGAGCAGGATTGGTTACTGACCCAACTAACACATGTGTTCATCAAAATAATAAAAATATATTTCCTGCTGTTTCAAATGAACCTGTTCAAGTGCATTTTAAATATTATTGATTTTTCCAAACCAGAAGCAGAGACCAATGCCTGAATTATAGAATGACCCAAGAGCAGAACTCCCCATGATACCACTTAAATACTTATTTACTATCACCTCCATAATTCTTCAGTGACTTCTCCAATGTACTCAACTATGATACATTTCGTGTTGTAATCAGCAATTACCTGCACTAAATTACTGCGTTAGATTGACTAAGCTCTCACACCAGTGTGAATTATTGTCAAAATGTATTATTTTTCCATAAACTCTTCTTCATGTCAATTAATATAGTTTTACTCATGACCTTCTGCATTAACATTCAAAATATTCTGAGGTGGCCTGGGAGTGTTTATGCAGAGAGATTGCTTTTATTAAAAAAAAAATTTCAGAATCTAATTATCCGGTGAGCCACTTTCTTGTCCGCTGCTATCCATTTGGTGAAGATCCCTCTAAAACATTGTCAGATAGGGAATTCGGAGATTCAGGTCAAGCAGCAATAAAGTCCCAGCAGCACAGATGAGAAATAGCAAGTGGTAGCTCTCCAATGCACCTGAGGCCTTTCTCTCCCTTGTCATTTAAGGTCATGTGTTGAGGAGGCGCTGTTGGAGTGGATGGAGCAGATGGTGTAGAATAATGGCAGTGCATTTTGTGGATGGCACATACTGCACCTACTGTGCAATAATATTGGAGAGAGTGAACGTTGAGGGCAGTTCAAAGTTGCTTGAATTTCCAGCATCTGCAGAATTCCTGTTGTTGAGGGCAGTTGACTGGATGTGAATCTAGTAAGCTGCTCTGTCTTAAGTGGTGACAAAGGTCTTTAGGGTTGTTGGCTATGCACTCATTCAGGGAAGTGATGAGTATTTCCTCATGGTTTGATAGATCACAACAATGTCACCCCTCAACCTCCAGCAGTCCAGGGAAAAATGCCCCAGCCTATCAAATATTATCTAATCACTTAATCCCGCTAGGCCCACAAACATTCTTATGAATTGTTTTGGCATATGCTCTATCTTAAGAATCCTTTCTAAGGCATGGCAACCATTACTGCATACACCAGTCCAATGCAGTCTCACTAATACAGCCGTAACATGACGCCTCAAATCGTGAACTCAATGCCATTGTGATCAGAGAACTAAGCAAGGATGGTTAGGACCCAAATGCTGGTGTATCTGAGAATAGAAACGAGACACGTTACAAGACTAAAATGAGAACAGGGTCCAAAACTAGACGCTAGACAAGAATCCAAAGTAGAGCTGAAGACTGAGCACCGAACATCAGTGCAGGTGGTATATAAATATTAAAATTCTGGCGCCAAAATTTGGACGACAACTAGCGGGGTAGGTCTCAATGTTTAAAGGGGCCACGCCAGCTATCCATAATCTGGAGAGTCAGATCATCGAAACCCCAGAAGCTGGCACGTGTATTGTAACAGTCCTGACCAATGTGGGCAAGCATGTCATATGCCCTCGTCACCAACCTGTCAAAAGTGCTGCTACATTCCGAGAAGCATGAATTTGTAACTCAAAGAATTTTTGTTCTACAGCCTTTCTCAGGGTCCTGCCATTCATCGTGTATGTCCTGGCAGGCAGGACAACTTACCGAAGTGCATTGCTTTGCATTTATCTGACTTAAATTCCATCTGCCATTCATTTGTATACTTCCCGGACTAGAGTCAATAAGACCATAAGATATTGGAGAAGAATTAGGCTATTTGGCCCATGAAGTCTGCTCTGCCATTTCATCATGGCTGATCCAATTTTCCTTTCAATCTTAACCTCCAGCCTTTTCCCCACATCCCTTCATGCCCCAACCAATCAAAAATCTAACAATTCCATCATCCAAACCATTGACATATAACGTAAAAAGAATCAGTCCCAACACAGATCCCTGTGGAACACCACTAGTCACCAGCAACCAGCCAGAAAAGACTCCCTTTATTCCCACTCTTTGCCTCTTGCCAGTCAGCCACTGCTTTATCCATACTAGAATCTTTCCTGTGAGCCCATGGGGTAGTAGCTTGTTAACCAGCCTCAAAGGTTCAAAGGTTCAAAAGGTTCATTTATTATCAAAGTACATAAGTCTGAAATTCTTCAATTCTCTGGCTAGCCACGAAACCAAGAAAAGAAAGGCGGCGTGAGCGTTAGCCCTCAAATCTCACCACCCCACAAAAAAATCAAAAATGGAAGAGCACATCAACCCCCAAATCCTTCCCCCTGCACAAAAAACTAACAAAAGGGATTAGGCACATCAACTCCCATTCCCGCACAAACAAAACGGATCAGGCACATTGAGGCCCATATCCCTCCTCCCGCACTAAAAACTGACAAAATGGATCAGGCACATCGACCCCCAAAGCTCCCTCTTCACTCAAAAAAAAAATCAGAAAATCTAGTGAAAAAAACACAGAATATAAAAATTACAAGACAGAAAAAACAGAGCTAATGTTCAAATCCAAAATGCAAAAAAACACCTGAACAACACTTTCCAGAGTGGCAGGCTCTCCCGTCTCCGGTACAGAGTGAGCGATCGAAAGGCAAACAGCCGGTACTCACCTTTTGCACCTGCTTTTATGCTTCAATCTTCCCTCGTCGCTTTAATCGGCGAACAATGGGAGCTTTAATCAGTGAAAGGGAGTCAAACATCGACTTCCACCTCGTTCTGAAGCCTGCCTGCTATGAAGTTTGCGTACATTGCCTCTGCCACTTGGAATCCTCGCGGAGACTGCAGAGTGCTGGAAAACCAGAACGATCTTCTAACTTCAACATTTGCTTCGATGTTTCAATCGTCTTTGTTGCTTTAATCTGTGAAATGGGGTCAAACATCGGATCAGATGCCATCCTGCAGCCTTCGCTCACACTGCCATTGCCTTCCGGAATCCTCTCGGAGACAGCAGAACACTAAAGCACCCAAATGAACTCTAAACAGCAAACAGGCTCCAATGGTTCCAGAATCACATTCAAGATGAGAAACAAATGTAAAAGTCATAAAAGAAGTAAAATGGATGGTTTCATGATCTATCCAGAAGATGTTGACCAAAGGAGCATTGTATGCAGGCACCATGATGTGTGGTACCTTGTCAAATGCCTTCTGAAAATCCAAGTACACAACATCAACTGATTCTTCCTTGTCTATCTTGCTTGTTATTTCTTCAAATGATTCCAATAGATTTGTCAGCGGAAATCACACTGACTACGGCTGTCACAAAGGGGGCGCTGAGGGCAGACGCAAATGCAAGAAGCAAACACCTCCTGTGAGGTTGACTTAAATTAAGTTTATTGCTCGTTACAAGGGGAGCAAAGCCGAAGCAGGAATAGCGTACAGCACAAGGACTCAGGCCTTGGACTAGGCTGGGACTAAGGGTCTGGGCTAGGACTCGGAATCACAGACCGCTGGGGCCAGGACTTGAGACTTGGGGCCGCCAGGACCAGGACTTGAGACTTGGAGCCGCCGGAGCCTGGACTTGAGACTTGGAGCCGCTGGGGCCCGGACTTCATACTTGGAGCCTCCGGAGCAAGGACTTGATACTTGAAGCCTCCAGAGCCAGGAACTCTTCTTATTCACGGGACAGACTCAAACACAGGACATAAAACATAGAGCCGGGAATCCTCCTTAGACACAGGATGGAGTTGGGACTCTTCTTGACACGGGGTCGGGACCCTTCCAGGGTACAGGGCTGGGACCACTTTTAGACGCAGGACATGGATACTGAGACCACACAATGATGGACAGTACTATAACTGGGCACAAGTACGCTCCAAGCCGCGGTGAGCTCTTGACTCACCCCCAGTGGGTTAACTTAGACTGAACCGTACTGACAAGGAAAGGCAGCTTGCTGGCACTTGCTTCAGTAGGAGACTAGGCTTGCTCCGGCCAGATGACATTGGCTCACAGTACCTACGGTGACATTGTTAACGCTCTCGCGCCGAACGGCTGAAAGCCGGAGACTATAAACTGCCGGTGCAGCTGAGAGTAAATTGCCTCCAATCAGCAAGCCCAAGGGACATGGGAAAACAGGGAACCAAAGGGAAACAGGCAGTCAACAGTCCGGATTGTAACATAAACAAAGTAAGTTTAAAGGGACCCCAATCCGGACCATGAAAACCGCCTATTTTATCATGTGCCTCTGAGACCTCATTCTTAATAATCGACTCCAAGATCTTCCCAATCACTGAGGTCAGACTAACTGCCCTACAATTTCCTTTCTTCTGTCTCTGTCCCTTCTTGAAGAGTGGCATGACATTTGCAATTTTTCAGTCTTCTGGAACCATTCCAGAGTCTAGTGCTTCTTGAAAGATCATTAATAATACCTCTACAATCTCTTCATCCACCTCTTTCAGAACCCTAGAGCGTACACCATCTGGTCCAGGTGACTTATCTACCTTCAGACCTTTCAGTTTCCCAAGATCTTTCTCTCTTTTTATGGCAACTTCACACACTTCGTGACCCCTGATACCAGGAACTTCCATCATACTGCTAGTGTCTTCCACAGTGAAGACTGAAGCAAGAAAGTTATTCAATTTGTCTGCCATTTCATCCCCCTCCTCCCCCATTACTATCTCTCCAGCATCATTTTCCAGTGGTCTGATAACCATTCTCACCTCTCTTTATGTATCTGAAGGAACATTTGGTATCTTCTGTAATATTATTAGCTAGCTTACTTTCATATTCCATCTTGCTTGTTGTTGAGGTAGATGGCCATTGGGGTACTCTGCAAAGGCTCCTTCATCCCTTTCCCCTTCCTGACTGTCACCCAGTATCCTGTGCCCTACACCTTGGGTGTAACTACTTTTCTATATGTCCTATCTACCACCCCCTCAGTCTCCCGAATGATCCAGTGTTCACCTACTTCTAGCTCCAACTCCTTAAAGCATTTGTTAGAAGCTGCGGTTGGATGCACATGTCACACTTGTAGTTGCCAGGGACATTGAGGTCTCCCTGCCTTCCCACATCACACAAGAGGAGCATTTCACTATCCTGCCTGGCATCTCCACAGTACTAGCTGAGCAGATATAAAGAAGAGTGAGCGGACATTTAGATTTGCAATTCTAGCTGGATTCACCCAGCTGCCGGCAGAGAAATACTGCACTGCAATCAGAACTACCAAGGAGAGCATGGACCTTCCAACAAGCAGGGATCATGCCACTATGCTGACATGCAAGAAGAATAGAAACACAGAAGAATCCTTCTCCAGTTGTGCACAAGATGCCCAAACATCTGAGAAGATTCCTTCATCCGTCGGCACTGATCAATTCTCCAAAGAAAGTTTTTGGAGGTGCGGGAAGTTACTGTTAGGGAAATAGGAGCCTCATAAACCAATGCAGATCACAAGCAATGCAGCACAGCAATCCTTCAAATTCACCCACCCGCCCTTAGAGAGGAAACCATTTCACTGCTTTAGTCGTGTCTGCATATATTCCCTTGCAATATGTAGGTGTCAGACCATCAAGACTGATGATGACACTGTGCAGGGAGGATGCACATTCCATAACTCATTACATCATTCAATATTAGACACAAACAACCACACAGATATACGCAGAGGAGGAAGAAAAAGTGCCACAGGTATTGTATCAAATATGTTATTTCAAGTTTCAACGTAAATAACAGCAAATACTCTTGTACGGTGATAGGTAAGTAACAGATGAAATATTGTATTCCAATGAAGTTGCTGGTGTTCTTGTAAGGTTTTGATTGTTTACACTGCTGTAGTCTTACTTTTTCAAAATGTACAAAAGTGCACAGAACTTACTTCTAGCTGCAGGGCCCAGATAGATCCTTACAAAGGCATAATTGACACCCAGTTGTAATCCTTGAATAGAAATATTTAAAGTTAATGCTTAGACTTTTGGAAAACATAAATGTGCGCTTCCAAAATTCCTTCTCTCCCAACCTCCCCCCACCGCACCACATAGCGTCACTTCAGCAGTGTCACGGGCGGTCTGCTTTTCTCAGTGCACTGAGAGATGAACTGATCAAAATCCCATTGGTTTCAGAGTCTGAGAGAGACATTGCTGCATACTTCTGGAGGCAGAGATTGGGAAGAACCGAGACTTTTACTGGAATTTGTGGAGGGGAAATAGACTAAAAGAAATCTCCTTCTCCACTTCTGGCCCCTCTCATGTCCGTGACCTGCTAAGTATAATACTGCACATAAACAAGGCACTACTCACTTTACACAGCACGCTGTTGGAGCAGTGTTGCCAGGATAATCAAGGACACAACCCACTCGGCCAACACACTCGGGAGAAGGCTCAGGAGCTTGAAGCCTCGTACAGCCAGATTTGGGAACAGCTTCTTTCCAACTGTGATAAGACTGCTGAATGGTTCCTGACCCGGATCTGGGCCGTACCCTCCAAATATCCGGACCTGCATCTCTTTTTTTTTCACTACCTTACTTTCCATTTTTCTATTTTCTATTTATGATTTATAATTAAAATTTTTAATATTTACTATCGATTTGTAATCCAGGGAGCGGGAAGCGCAGAATCAAATATCGCTATAATGATTGTATGTTCTAGTATTAATTGTTTGGCGACAATAAAGTATAAAGTATGTCCAAGGCAAGGTGATCTACCACCCTGTCAAAGATGTCATTCACAGTGTCTATGCGTTTATTCCCTCACACTTCAATGTTTAAAGGTGGTTCCCAGTTCTTTGCATGTTAAAACATCATTACAGAGAAACCAATATCATGTAATTTATGGCCATGTTATACTCCTCTCTGCTTTCTGAACAAGCATGGTTGCAAGATCAATTTACAATGTAAACATCTGAGTCATAGAATCATACAATCCAGAAGCATTCCCTTCAGCTCACCATGTGCACCTTGATCATCAAGGACCAATGTAAACTAATCCCATTTATTACTTCCTGGGTTTCTTAAGGCTGTTACAGCTACGGGTGGTAGTGAGGATAAGCTCCCACTACCTATGAATGCTCCCAATGACATGTGTCTCCAACAGTCCCTCACAACCAAATCCAGCTCATGGTCTTCCATGTGTGGCTTAGCTACTGAGCCTGGCAGAACTATTTCTACTGATGGAAGAAGGGGCAATAGCAGATTACTGGGGCCTTAAAACCAATAGTTTTAGGCAAATGGCGCTCATCAGCCATAGTTGGCAGCTCATCTAGAAGAAGGAAAATTCTAATCTCAAACCTCCACCGCTGTGCAGTTATACCAACTCATGGGTAAGGCCTTGGGAGTTACCCTCAAAGAAAAGTCTGGAGGTGGAATCCTTAAGGCAGTCCAATGTTGAGTTTAACAATGGTCGGCAACGCCTGTGACACTACTGGTGCCAAACTGTATTGGTCTCTGCATTTCCTTTGGATTCATCTGGTGTGTGGAGAGAGGTGGCCTGCTGCACAGGCAACAGTTTGCTCTCCATGTAGTACTGTCCTGGCTTGTGTTATCATGTAGACATATTGGACACAATATCCATGGTCAACCCCAACTAACAGAGGGTCTGTCAGATTTACTAGCTCTTAGTCTGAGGCCTTGATGTTCTGTTAATTAAAACACTTGTTTAGATACTCTTAAATACTACATGAGTACAGTCGGCCCTCCATATTCGCAGTGGATTGGTTCCGGGACCCCCTGTGGATACCAAAATTTGCGGATGCTCAAGTTCCTTATATAAGATGGTGCAGTATTTACATATAACCTATGCACATCCTCCCATATACTTTAAATCATCTCTAGATTACTTATAGTAACTAATACAATGTAAATGCTATGTAAATAGTTGTTATACTGTATTGTTTAGGGAATAATGACAAGAAGATAAAGTCGTACATGTTCAGTACAGACGCAACCATTGTAGCTCTTCTGAGAACACTGATGCTGCCTCAGCGAAAATAGGGTTCAGTGTTTGTTTTGCAGCGAGCTGTTATAGAGGCAGCGTACATGCCATGGCTTTGAACTGCATGAGATTTTTGCTACGATTGACAGTGCTGGAATGATTGTAGAGAAGTATGACTTTAATTTTGAAAGGGCACATAGGTTTAGGGCAGGTTTACAGGATGTTTTTAGTGCTTATAAAGAACTGCATGATAGAAAAATGCATGAACCTTCCAGTGTGCTCACTGTCTTCCCGATTCTGGTAAGTGAAACTACACTGTACATACATTATTTCTACTTTATATAGGCTGTGTATTTATTATATCATTCCTGCTTTTACTATATGTTAATGCTATTTTAGGTTTTATGTGTTATTTGGCATGATTTGGTAGGTTATTTTTTGGGTCTGGGAACGCTCAAAATATTTTCCCATATAAATTAATGGTAATTGCTTCTTCACTTTACACCATTTCCACTCTACTTACGGATAGCGGAGGAAACCTGTACAGTATTTTCAATCCGCGGTTGGTTGAATCCGTGGATGCGGAACCTGCGGATACGGAGGGCCGACTGTACCTACTTGCACAATCCCCCTCAGCAGTGCATTCCAGATCCTCAACACCCTCTGGGTTAAAAACTTATTGAGATCACCTCTAAAACTCTTACCCATTACTCTAAACCTATGCTCTCTAATTTTAGACACCTCTATGATAAGTAAGAGTTTCTGATTATTCCCCTATCTTTGGCCCTCATATACAGTACCTGTCAGGTCCCCCTCAGTCCTCTCCACTTCAAGAACAACAAACCCAGTCAGTAATGGGAGATGTTAGGGGGTGTATGGAAAGAAATGGAGACATGCACCTCCAAGGAAAGTTGATGTGACTTCTATTCAGGACTCAATTAATCTGAGGGCAACCTTGCAGTTCATCTGTCTTTTCTGATTGCAATTGCAGCCAATGACAAAAATATGAAACTCCACTAAAGTGGTGGGTGTCACTTGCCCATTGTCTATCTAGCTTACCACACTGTTAAAAAAAAGCCCAAGCCTCACTCAGCTCACTGGATAATTAAGTTACACATGTATCCTAGTGAATATACTTTGCCATATTATCATTCAGTAACTTGCAAATTCACTCAACATCTATAGCACAAACCCAGTAGCTTGTATTAATTTGCAACTTTCATCTTACTGATTTAAAGAATTATATTTGTGGAAAGGGAATACCAATTACAGATGCAAGTGTGATTTCATTCTGTAGAATCTTGCAAAGATAATTTGTGAAACTACCAAGATATCTTAAATATTTATGTTATTAAATGTCCTACTGGCAATTTTGCAATCAGTTACATTAGTTGGAGTGGCTGGTAATTGAAAATGCCTACAAAAAGATGCTGACAGCAGAGTTCATCTTTGTAGTACCAATTATTTGGGCACGAAAGATGCAAATTAGTTCCAGCTAATCCACAGAATGAATAGGAAACAACTCAATATCTGTTATATCCACCCCAGAACTAAGGCTACTCCAATCTCAGTTACTCAGCTACAGCATTAGCATAATTCTTACATCCATGCACATTTGAAAGCTAAGTTCCAAGTCATTGCTTTCTAATTACATAAGGATATTCGACATTGAACCTTACAAGCATCTGCAGAGTAGAGTAATCTGTCTATGCTGCACGATATAAGCTCCTTTACAACAAATGTCCTTGACACCACCCAGGAAAATGTGGATTTCTTCCCATATTTTGGGAGCCACCTCTCAGCAAAGGCAGGTATATCATTATAAGAAGCGCCATGTGCACAAGAGATTCTGCAGATGCTGGAAATATTGAGCAACACACAGACACACACACACACACACACACACACACACACACACACACACACAAAATGGTGCAGAAACTCAACAAGTCAGGCAATATCTATGAGGGGGAATAAACAGTCGATGTTTCAGCTGGAGAAAACATCACCTGTTTACTCTGCTCATAGATGCTGCCAGTTCCTAGGGCTGTCATAGCCAGGGTGGTAGTGGGGATAAGCTCCCACTACCTATAAAGTGCTCCAAATGGCGTGCGTCTCGAACAGCCTCTGACAACCAAGTCCAACTCTTAGTCTTCACGTGTGACTTTGTTACTCAGCCTGGTGGAACTGATTCTACTGAGAAGAGAAGGGGCAAAGGCGGACCACTGGTGCCTCAAATCCAGTTGCTTCTGGCAGGTGGGATTTGTCAGCCTTGGACGGCAGCCCGCCTAGGAGAAGGAAAACTCTGATTTTAAACCTCTGCTGCTTTGCAGCCATACCCACCCATGGGAAAGGCTTCGGGAGTAAACCCTGAGGAAGAAATTTGGAGCTGGGGCCCCTAAGGCACTTTGATGTTGTTTACAACTTCACTCTGGCAGCCTCTCCGTTGACACTGGTACCAAGCTGTATTGGTGCTTGCCCTTCCCTTGGACTACATCAGTGACGTGGAGAGGGGGAACCTGCAGCATGGGCAACAGCCAGTTGTTCTTCAAACCTTTCCACCCATGCTTGCACCCTAGAGAGGGCACAGTCCACCAGAGGCAGAAACCCATGATCCCCTGGGATTGACGGCTTCCAACTAAACAGATGCTGCCTGATTTGCTGAGTTTCTCCAGCATTTAGTGTGTGTTGCTCTGTATGATTTCCAGGAGGACCTAAGCCAGAAATGTATGTATTGTTGAAAGCCTGCACATACATACTTTCTTCATTATTTGCATATAAAAAAGGTACACTTCTTTGTCTCTTATTCAATTTCATCTTGTTTTCTGTTTTATGCTTTTAAGTATTTACTACAGTGGATTCAGGTTAAGTGGGCCACGGGGTAATTTGAGCAGTTGCTTATTTGGGACAGCTTGTGAAGAACAAAAACAAAGCAAGAAAATTGACAGAATTGTCCTTCTTTAATTTGGGACACTATGCTGCTCAATTAGTGCAGGAGACTGTTGCTGGACAGGTTTTAATCGGTATCATTCGAGTTAGAGGCTATATCATGCTTAAAGTGAACAGTTTTTAAATAGCATCAAGAGTGCATGTTTGTGTTCAAAAAACAGTGATTTTTGTCACTGATACTCAGCAAGAAATAAGCAGTAAGACAATTCCAAACTGTTTTGCTCACTGAGGTTTCAGGCATTCAGCCTTGGAGGTACCAGAATGGCCAGGAGAGAAAATGAAACGATTACACTTCTTCAACAAATTAGAAACTATGAATAATTGGAAGGTGTCAAAAATCATTTTAAATGTTACAATGAAAATGAAGATTTGGAGGATGCAATTGTTGATGGCATTGTTTGTAGGCAATCCATTATCTGCTCTAGGCATCTGCGCTAATTTTGTTCATTGCATACACTGAATGAGTTCCTCTGTTGATAAGTATTTGGAATTAAAACACAGTTTTATAGTACTGTAGTAATATTGGCAGTGTTCTAATTTGATCTGTAATTTATTCAAATACATAATTTGTTACTCAATTTATCTTAATTTAATAGCATTTTAACTATTTCCATGAAACTTCAGCTAATTGGGGCAGCCAATTAATTGGGCAAAAATGCACAGGTTCCAATTAACCAGAATCCATTATATGCAAATAATTGATAGAAGTTCTTCACCTGCCTTGAAGAGATTCAAATTAATTTTTTTCCAGAGCATTAGGCCACCCTCTGGTTCACCAGTCTAGAAGTATAACCACTCAACACATTGTAAAAATGTATTGAATGAGGAAGAGCATAGTAATCGACTTCAGTAAGACAAATTTTTAGATTATGAAGACACATAGTACTCTTTTATTGTCATTTAGTAATGCATGCATTAAGAAATGATACAATATTTCCTCAATATTTTTGATATCACAAAACACAGGACAGACCAAGACTGAAAAAACTGACAAAACCACATAATTATAACATATAGTTACAACAGTGCAACGAGACCATAACTTGATGAAGAAGTCCATGAGCACAGTAAAAGTTCAAAGTCTCTCAAATGTCCCACATCTCACACAGACGGGAGAGGGAAGAACTCTTCCTGCCATGCCGACCTCAGTCCGAATCTGAGTCATCCGAAAACTTCGAGCTCTGATCAACTCTCCAACACCGAGTACTGAGCGCCATCTCTGTCCGAACGATTCGACCTCAACCTCAAGTCGCCATCAGCAGGCAAAGCCGGGGATTTTGAGGCCTACCCTCCGAAAGATTCCCAACCACGCAGTAACGACAGCAGCGAACGAGCTTATCAGAAATTTCTCCAGATGTTCCTCTGTGCTTTCACATCCCTCTCCATCAAATCAGAATTGTCCACGGCCCCTATTTTACAGGTACAATATCATTTTTCACCAGAGGGCTGCGCACGCGCAATGCGCTGCTCTCTCTCCTCCCACTGTGGTGGAATGGGAAGATGAAGTTTAACGTGAAGTGAAAAGATGACAATGTATCATATTTAGACAACTACTCTTATTTGCTTTTTGAACACTCTGACACATTTCAAGAAATTGATGACTAATTTTGCGGCCAGCAAAGCTCATCACAAACCAATCAGACGAAACTTGCAAAATCTTGATTGCACTTCTTAAAAGTAAGAATATTCAACTGAAGGGAAAAAAATGTGTTCAGCAAGTACAAAACATTGAGATGAAAAGATGGAAGGACAAATAAACAAGGTTGTTAAAAGGGAAAGATGGTGATTCTTTGATTAATGTAACACACACTACTGCATGTGTTTGGCCCAAGGCAGAAATCTGTCTCCATTTCTAAGGAACTGCACTTCAACAAGGTTGTCAGAATCTGAACCAGAATCAGGTTTATTATCACTCACATATGTTACAAAATTAGTTTTCTGGCAGCAGTACAGTGCTATATATATAAAAAAGCAGAAGTTACAAAAATATTTTTAAAAAATAAGCAGTGCATAAAGAGCAATATAGTTAAGTAGTGTTCATAGGTTTAATGAAGCATTCAGAAATCTGATGGTAAGAGGGGAAAAAGCTGTTCCCAAATTTTGAGTATGTATCTTCAGGCTCCTGTACCTCCTCCCTGATTGTCGTATTAACAAGAGGACATGTGCTGGGAGGTGAGTATCATTAATGATGGGTGCTGCCTTCTTGAGCCAATGCCTTTGAAGATAATCTCGATGGTGGGGGGACTAGAGCCCATGATGAAGCTGAACGAGTTTATGATCTGCAAGAGTCTTTGGTGACATACCAAATCTTCTCAAACTCTGAATGTCATGTAACCAATGATGTGTCTTCTTGGTAATTGCATCAATATTTTGGGCCCAGGATAGATCCTCTGAGATGTTGACACCCAAGAACTTGAAGCTGTACATAACAAACAACAGGAATTCTGCAGGTGCTGGAAATTCAAGCAACACACATCAAAGTTGCTGGTGAACGCAGCAGGCCAGGCAGCATCTGCAGGAAGAGGTACAGTCGATGTTTCAGGTCGAGACCCTTCGTCAGGACTAACTGAAGGAAGAGTGAGTAAGGGATTTGAAAGTGGAAGTGGGAGGGGGAGGGGGAGATCCAAAATGATTGGAGAAGACAGGAGGGGGAGGGATGGAGCCAAGAGCTGTACAGGTGATTGGCAAAAGGGATACGAGAGGATCACGGGACAGGAGGTCCGGGAAGAAAGACGGGGGGGGGGGGGGGGACCCAGAGGATGGGCAAGAGGTATATTCAGAGGGACAGAGGGAGAAAAAGGAGAGTGAGAGAAAGAATGTGTGCATAAAAATAAGTAACAGATGGGGTACGAGGGGGAGGTGGGACCTTAGCGGAAGTTAGAGAAGTCGATGTTCATGCTATCAGGTTGGAGGCTACCCAGACGGAAAATAAGGTGTTGTTCCTCCAACCTGAGTGTGGCTTCATCTTTACAGTAGAGGAGGCCGTGGATAGACATGTCAGAATGGGAATGGGATGTGGAATTAAAATGTGTGGCCACTGGGAGATCCTGCTTTCTCTGGCGGACAGAGCGTAGATGTTCAGCAAAGCGGTCTCCCAGTCTGCGTCGGGTCTCGCCAATATATAAAAGGCCACATCGGGAGCACCGGACGCAGTATATCACCCCAGTCGACTCACAGGTGAAGTGTTGCCTCACCTGGAAGGACTGTTTGGGGCCCTGAATGGTAGTAAGGGAGGAAGTGTAAGGGCATGTGTAGCACTTGTTCCGCTTACAAGGATAAGTGCCAGGAGGGAGATCAGTGGGGAGGGATGGGGGGGACGAATGGACAAGGGAGTTGCGTAGGGAGCGATCCCTGCAGAATGCAGAGACAGAGGGGGAGAGGGAAAGATGTGCTTAGTGGTGGGATCCCGTTGGAGGTGGCGGAGGTTACGGAGAATAATACGTTGGACCCGGAGGCTGGTGGGGTGGTAGGTGAGGACCAGGGGAACCCTATTCCTAGTGGGGTGGCAGGAGGATTGAGTGAGAGCAGATGTACGTGAAATGGGGGAGATGCGTTTAAGAGCAGAGTTGATAGTGGAGGAAGGGGAGCCCCTTTCGATAGTGGAGGAAGGGAAGCCCCTTTCTTCTTAACTTCTGCTAAGGCCCCACCTCCCCCTCATACCCCATCTGTTACTTATTTTTATGCACACATTCTTTCTCTCACTCTCCTTTTTCTCCCTCTGTCCCTCTGAATATACCTCTTGCCCATCCTCTGGGCTTCCCCCCGCTTGTCTTTCTTCCCGGACCCCCTGTCCCGTGATCCTCTCGTATCCCCTTTTGCCTATTACCTGTCCAGCTCTTTGCTCTATCCCTCCCACTCCTGTCTTCTCCTATCATTTTGGATCTCCCCCTCCCCCTCCAACTTTCAAATCCCTTACTCACTCTTCCTTCAGTTAGTCCTGACAAAGGGTCTTGGCCTGAAACGTCGACTGCACCTCTTCCTACAGATGCTGCCTGGCCTGCTGCGTTCACCAGCAACTTTGATGTGTGTTGCTTGAAGCTGTACACTCTTTTCACTGCTGACCCCTCAGTGAGGACTGGTGTGAGTTTTCCCAGCTTACCATTTCTGAAGCCCACAAATAATTCCTTGTATAGGTGTTTAGTGCAAGGTTGTTGTTGTGACACCATTCAACTAGCCAATTTGTCTCACTCCTGTATGCCTCCTTGTC
Source organism: Mobula birostris (assembly GCF_030028105.1). Lineage (NCBI taxonomy): Eukaryota > Metazoa > Chordata > Chondrichthyes > Myliobatiformes > Myliobatidae > Mobula > Mobula birostris. The sequence continues at coordinate 42,790,463 of NC_092385.1, forward strand.
AATGTTTGAGAGACTACCAACATTAGTGATGTCATCAGCAATTTTATAGACAGTTTCTGTACTGTGCATATCCACACGTTCATGGATATAGAGAGAATTGAACAGTGGGCTAAGCATGCATCCTTGGAGTGATGATTGACAGTGAACTGGAGATGATATTTCTAACCTGCATTGACTTTGATCTCTCAGTGTGGAAGTCAAGGATACAGTTGCAGAAAGAGGTACAGAGGCCCAGATTTTAAAGCTTGTTGATTAGTACAAAGGGGATGATGGTCACAACATGAGAAGAAAGTGTCTAGTATAATATATGTTATAAGGCCATCACGTGAGCAGAGATATTTGTGAAATATGGGTTGTTTTCCCAAAAGCACCAAGGACTGAGGTGAGAACTAACAGTGCTGTTTAAAATTATGAATCTATCTGACAGCAAAAAAATACTGTTCCTAGTGACAGGAGTAGGCATTTATATATGAAAATTAACAATGGAATCAGGCGGCTTGTGAAGATCGATTATTTTAAAATGGTATTCACTTTCATGTCCACAACAAGATTCCATCATGAGATAATTCTCCCCCCCTCAACACTCTCTCTCTTTCAGCATTCTAAAGGGAATAAAACCTTTATGACTTTCCCCTCTGCTCTTCCATCTCCATTAACTACTCCCCTTCTCATAATGTTTCCTTATGCAACATTCATCCTTTAACTTTCTCCATTTACATCATCCAAGGGCATAAGCAGTCTTTTTCAGTCCTACCAGGTGAAGCAGCAATTCACATGAACTTATCTCAGTCCAATTTCCTCTATTTAATGCTCACAATAGTCTCCACTATGCTGGAAAAAAAATAAATGCAGACCTGCTGGGCACTTTATGGAGAATCTGCATTCAATTTACGGGCAATCTTCAGGTTGCCTGCCACCTAAATTTCCCATTTCAGCACATTACACCATTTCTGTCAGTGACCTCCTGCTCTGTACAGTGAGTTATAGTGAAGCATAATATAAGCTTGAAGCACAGCACCTGATCCTTCTACACTAGCCAGTCAAAACTGCCCAGCACTAGCAATGGCACTAGCCTACCCATCATCAAGGACATATATACTGAAAGGTGCTGGAAAAAGGCCAGTGATATCATGAAGGCATCTCATTCACCTTCTCATGGACTGTTTGTTCCACTCCCATCAGGGAGGAGGCTACATTGTATCTATACCAAGACAAATAGACTCAAAAGCAGTTACTTGTCCCAAGCAGCAAGGCTGATGAACACTTGCACCCACTAATCCACCCTACCACCATTACTTTATCATTTCTTCGCAGAGTCACTTTCTGTTAAGACCCTCCTGTGCCTAGCGTCACTTCACGTACATACAATCAAAGTATAAGCTATTTATATTTATGGTGTGTTTTTTTATTATTGTGTTCTTTAACTTACTGTGCTTTTTGTACTGCATTAGATCCAGAGTTACAATTATTTTGTTCTCCTTTACACTTTTGTACTGAAAAAGACATTAAACATTCTTAAATCTTAAGGATCATGTTGCAGCCTTCCGGACTTGAAATCAAACTCGACAACTTCCATTAACCTCTCTGTTTGGTTCAGAATAGTCCTGTTCTGCTGCTGGTCGTCCATCTGTAATGTTGGGTTAGTTTTACTTGCACAGTTTTCAGGGACTTCCCACAGCTCTACAGGTCTTCCTTTGTCTGTGTACCATCTCTCCAAATCCCCTTATTTCCAAGATCTTATGTTCATTTATTTATTAGTTTGTTTTTTTGTATACTGTTCCTCATGAACATATAAACAGGAGACTGACTGTTCCCTGACCCTCTTTATTTTATCTGTCACTCCCTCATCCTCTCTACGCTTAAAACTTAGTTCTTCTTCTTTTTCTCAGATCCCGAGGAGGGTAACCAAGCTGAACTGTTAACTCTCTTTCCTGATCTACAGATGTTGGTTGTCTTGCTGATTGTTTCCAGTATTTTCTGATTAAATTTTGGAACACTCCATGTCAAAAGGTTTGACTTATACTTCAAACAATTATGATGTGTGGGATTAACGTAGGACTGGTGTAAATGGGTGGTTGATGGTCAGTGTGGGGCCAAGGACCTGCTTCCAGGCTGTATGACACTCTCCTAGCCATTCTGCTATTCCCCTGAGACACTGCTCAGTGACACTTTTTTGAACTGTCTGTACTACTTAGTACAGACCACTTCCTTCCAGTACATCAAAAATGTTTAAAATCTACTGAAGTATTCTGTAAAATATTCCACAAAATTTACTGTAAACATGGAAGTCACATAGAGAAATATTAAATCACATTTTATTCCTTTCAGTTTCAGGTTCACTCTATTTTTATTTAAACTATGCATTTCTGTCTTCGTCAATTTGGTCTCTTCTTCTTCTGCTAAAGAGTGATTCAATATAGATTTGTCTACATGGAGGCAAGTCATTTTGTTACAGAGCCATCATTCTATTTCTATCCAAGTTTACACACTGCAGTGCCAAAGCCCCCAATATTTCACGTAGACAGAAGTAGCGCATCACTACGAACATACTTAGGATTTAAAAAGCAGCCCACTGCACCCAAGATATTTTTCCTCACATGTCTTTTCCAAGTATGTCTGGCTTGTAAAACAATTTGCTACACACTGTCATTTCTGATGCCAAATTGTTATCAAGGTATCATATTACTCTTGAGCCATCTGCCCCAGAAAAGGAGAGAGAATTATGTAAAAATTACTGAGATTATTAATAAATATTGAAATTTGATCATAACATCAATTTGGAAACTGTGAATTGGTATCATTACCTCAATGTTTGTACATGCAAAATAATTGAGTATTTCAGCGCACTTCAGATTTTGTTTGGAGTTAGCTGAGCAGTCTGGGTCAGATTAAGGATGCTCAGGCCAGGGAAGGTAACATTAACTGAGCTTTCTGTTTTGTTCCTGATTTAGAGATCCATCGGAAGATCTGCACATGTGGAAGTTGGAAAATAACATGACCAATTTTTGCTGTGATTTCCCACATGATTGAGCAGACAACTGATGCTCACCTCTGGGTTGACACATGATAAATAGCCATCTGTACAAAATAACTGTGCAGCAGGATTCTACTGTGGTAGCAGTTAACACTTTTAGGATGTGACGAGAGGAGAAAATTGACAATGTGGTTAAAAATAAAGCTCAATTAAAAACAGTGTTTTTTGAAACCATGCAAACTTGTCTATTTCTCCTGCTATTTTAGTTGTATTAATTTTGACAGATGTTCATACTGTTTTAAAGTGTTAAAAGACTGTATTATTCACATTTTTACAATGCCAAATACATCACTTCTAATATTTATTTACTTTCAAGCATTACTTCTTCTGGGGTGTCCAGTTTGTCAAAAGACTTATTCAGTCACCTTATTGGAAACATATGTTATTCTCCAGATTTTGACAACAGACTGGCAAGTATTCCAGCCTGCATACATTATTGTTCTACTTAACCACACAAATTGGATGTCAGGTTGATAAAAATCAAAATGCAATTCTGCCCATATCTCTTTGTCTGAAAAAAGATGAAACTACTGAAATCTGACAAGTTCTTTCTCCTCCCTTGAGAAAGCTTACTTGCATAAACTACACTGGCATTGTCATTTTCACACAGTTTCACATCAATTTCTGTTTTGTCCCATGCCTTTGTAAGTAACTCTTGGGAAAGAAGCTGTTCGTCTTCCAGTCTGTAGCATAAATAATTCAGAAAAGTCACACTGATTCATTGAAGTTTGAGTTATTAATGTGGAAATGAAACAGTCTGAAAACAACAGAGGGTCTTTGCTTTGCTTGCAGCAAGGGGAAAACGAGACAACACATTGCAAGTTTTTTTTTTCTTTTTTAAATTTATAGTGTTCATGGTTTTGATTGTCCATTGATCTGTAATAATATTCATCAGTTTCATTTAATATATAAATAAATGCAATTAACCTAATCAACTAAATAGTAACATACCACGAGAAGTCCAGTTGCTAAATACAAGTTGATAACGGCACTTTGCTCCACCCAAGGCTGATGTGCAATTCCTCATAGAAAGATTCAACGTCAGAAAAATGAGATATTCAAATCACTGGAATAACTAACTGAGATAGTTTATATCCCACGTGGTAGGATGTGTGCAAACTGAAAAATATCAGCAATTTGGATGTGATAATTAATCACAGAGACCAACTGGTTAGTCACCAATTGCATTTTGCTTGGCTCATTCAATACTGAAGCGCACCAGAGCTTCTATTCTTCATTCATGCTCCACCGTTGCAGTGGCACTGCCTGTCATGCGATAATGAAAATAATTCCAATTAGTAGGATTAGAAGGAAGAGCCAGAAAAGGTAAAACATAAACCACAAGAGCAAAGAGGCAAAAATCAAACTAAAAATGTATCTGCAGAGTGAACTTTGGTGAGACGGCAGCTCCACAGGTGTATCTGCGTTTTGTCAGAGCTTGACAATGGGTCATGCTGAAGAGCACAATGATTATATCCAGAAAATGATCATCAACAATTTCATCATCCAGCAATATAACCAGCTGATTTCCTTTATCCAAAAACAAAACATTTTCCTCTCCTCAGTATAAAAAGGTATAAAGGTGATGGAAATAACCCAGAAGATGTGTGGTTTGGTGGGTGGGGGGGGGGGTGATGATTAAGCTGAGTTCTTCTCCAATCATGGCAATTTACGTGCAAATGTTTCATCACCATGTGAGGAAACATCGTCAGTACGGTGTTCATTGTGGTATGTCCTCTGAATGCTTGGTCTTCGTTTACATTTCAATCAGCTGATTCGACATCATTTTGGAAACTCAGATGTGACGTGGGGAGGAGATCTCCCTCCCATGCATAAGAATTCCTAGAACTGTGGCTTTCCGCAAACTATTCCGTAAACAAACATGTAGGCCTTGATCTTATTTTTGAGCCAGTGAGGTCAAAATCCCTGATGAAGTTCACCACACAGCCACTCGGCGATACAATTTCCTCCCTAAATCGCAACTGAGCTTCTGAAATGATGTCCAGTCAGCTGATTGAAAAGTATATAAAGTCCAAGCATTTGGAGGACACACCACAATCAACAATGTACTGATGCCATCTCTTCACATGGTGATGAGATGTTTGCAAGTAAATTGTCAAGATCGGAGAACTACTCAACCCAACCAATAAAGATGATATTGAAACTCACTAGAGCAAATGATTGTGGTTCTCTAGTACATTGGAAAGTGGCTTATTTTCACTTTCTTCCTGAAATGTATCGGAGGCTGGTAGGCCATAATAAAACAAGGACAATTAATTTGCTTGAAGCGAGTGTTAATTTCAATCTACACTGGTCAGTAGTAAATTTCATCTGCCACTTGTGAGCCGAATAGTGCATGATCTAAATTGTTTTGAAAAGCTTTAACTGCAATTAGCAGTCTCACAATACCTCTTACATTTTTCCCATGCTCATGAAATCTGACTGGCTCAGAACTGTTATTGAAACCTTACTGTGCACAGCTTGGTTCCCACATTTCCTGCACTGCAAAAGCATCAGCACTTATGAAGCCTTAAATGGCTGCAAAACATATTCCGATGCTGCAAAGACAATGAAGTAAATATCACCTTATGATTTCTTTTAACTCCAGTACTAGATAAATAATTATGTACTGATTCTATAGAAAAAAAACAATATTAAAAAGAAATCTTAAGACCTATCAAGGCTACTTCACCATTCATAACACCATAGCAGACTTTTGTCAACTGCATTCTGTTGCACTAGCGTGACATCTCTTGGTCTCCAAAATTTACCCCGGTCTTTAATATAGATATGTTCTGAACGACCAGCAACCATCGCAGTGAGAAACTACAAATGTAGTCAACACACTCAATGAAACAAAAGTTGCCCTAATTTCAATCCTACAGTAGATGACCAATGAACACTTAGTTCAAGCAGACTCGGGTGAAAAGTCTAAAAGCCTTTACTTTAATAAGCCCCCAAGCATTTTTTTGTATATTTTATAAATATTCTTCATAATATTGTGGAATATAGATCCGATGTACTCAATTTCTCCTCAAAGTTAAGGACTCTGCATCAGTAAGTCGTGGCAATTTCCACTGCATCCACTCTCAGGGCACTTCCATCCTTGTTGAGATAAGGAGACCAGATCCCTACAACATGAAAAATCCCCGCACCTGCTTTCTTTACACTTTACACTCTGATCCACTTCTGATTAAGCTTTCATACTATACACCTTCCTAAATGTTTGGTGCAAATCCACATTTACTTCATGTGATTTGTGTTGAAAGAAACTCAAATGCCCCTGGAAATCAACACTTAACCAATAAAACTTATTTTCTTTCTTTCTTCATATTTCTATAAATATGCTATTATAATAGACAACCCCTTTCACAGCCTCAGTTTACTCAGCCTGTTCCTTCCCCTTTTCTCTATCTAGTGGATATTACCAAGCCAGACTAACCCAGCAGCTTTAACCTTGTGCAACCCCTTTTGTTTGGCTCCATATCATTGCTTCTGAAAATTCAAATATACAACATACCTGATCTTTTTAAACTACACTTCAAGTTGGATCTTCGAGAATTCCATTAGAATTGTGAAACACAATGTTCCTTTCATAACCTCATGTTGTTGATGTTTACAATTTGTCATGTGCCTTGCTACCAAGAATTAAGTCGAACAATTTCCTGATAACTGATAAAGTGCCTTCAAGTCCTATTTTTCCTTTCTTTCTTCAACAGCGGGGTGGCATTTTCTATCTTCCAATCCACAATGATAAAAGCTAACACATCCATAAACTCTGCACAAGGCGCTTACAGAGCCTTGGATGAAAAGCAACAGATTTTGCCATATTTTTAATGGAAGTTTAAAATACTGAAAATATAATTTTCAGGAATTAGTTATATTTAGATGCATTCTTTTTCTGGTCTTATTTTTCCCCAAAGACCTGGATAGCGCTCAATTGACCCTTCTTGAGTTCACCCATGTCCATTCCAGTATAATTCTTATGGATGTTCTTCCTGTATATTTTGAAGCTCTGTATTTTTAAAATGGCCACCAGGCCTCACTGTCATAGGTTACCCCACAGGTCAGAGAAATTCATGAATGTTGTCTGGACATCAGGTACAGGTCCTGAAGTCACACTTCCACACTGACCTCATGGCCTTTTGACAGCTTTCTGTTCTCTGAGCATCTTGAATTGTTTTAACATGATCATAGTCAGAAACTGTTCAAAAAATGAATATATTAATTAACATATTATTGAAAAATGTGTAAAGGCATATTATAACGTATTTAAATAAACCATTAAGTAAAATAAATTAGATGCATAAATTTATAAACAAAATATATGACTGCATTGAAATGAATGAGATCACAATAAAGATGCCAGCCCTTCAGCTCTGTTCATTTGTGTCATTAAGTACTGAGTTCAGCTGTGGAGGAGCCCATTTTGAGTTTATGTATTGCTATGCACAGATGCAGAAACCACAAGTGAATAGTTTATCTAAAAGGCAAACCATTTCACTGTGGAAATGCTGGCAAAAAATAAATCTGTTTTGATAATCACTTTATCTTCCTCAGTCATTATACCCTTGATTTCTGGTGACAAAACACACTAATTGTGTCTAATATCTGTGTTTTCTTTATTTCCAGATTATTTCTCCGGCATTTGCCTCTAAGTGACCAATCTTTTCTATTCACTAATCTCTGCATTTTTGCATACAAATTCTTACAGTCTGCTTTTGTGTTTCCTGTTAATTAATTTGGAATGTCCTTAATTTTCTATTTAGCCATGACAATTCCACCTCCAGCAAAGATTTTATTTCGCATGGAGAATCAATTAATTGAAAATTACAGTTTTTATAAATGTTGCTAATTCATACATCTTATCCTTGAACACAGCCATTTCCATTTTAGCTATTTTGCCCCTCAATCCATTGAAAAAAAATAAACAGTCACCATTTGGACAGAGATACTTCATTAGGACTGGATTGATTTTCTCAGCCAAAAACGTCAATTGTTTATTCTTTTCCATAGATGCTGCCTGGACATGCTGAGTTACTCCAGTATTTTGTATATGTTACTCTAGATTTTCAGCATATGCAGAATCTTTTCTGTTTATTGTCCCTCAGTCCTTCCCTATTGGCCCTGTTGAACATTGAGACATCAGTTCCAATCAAAATCACATTACGTTCAAACTGAAAATGATATTTTATCATATCATAATCATTCTTCTCCAGAGAATTCTTTGCAATAGATTACTGTAAACCTGTCTTATTACAATCATTGGATATTAGATAGTTGAATGGCCAGTTGATTCATGGTCAGACTCTTTTAGAAAATCATATTGAAAACAGCTCAAAGTTATTTTTGTCAATTTCTTTTGCTTACTCTGCCAGGCTCCCCCATAAAGACTGCACCAGTGCTGTTCCTTATTTCTTTCTGTATACCTTGTCCAAGACAATGATTACTGTTCAAGGCCCATCAATTATTCTAAACAGTGTTTTCTACCTTGCGTTATTATAACTTTACCCATACCCATGTGCTGAGATAAGATTGGTCTAAGAGTTCAAAGTTCAAAAGTAAATTTATTTCCAAAGTACTGTGCATACATATATTACCATATACTATCTTGAGATTCATTTTCTTGAGGGCATTTACAAGAAAGAAAAGAAATAGAATAAACTTTTACAAAAAAAGCTATACATACACAGACAAAAATTGACAAACACCAATGTGCAAAAGAAAGTAAGTCATGCAAATAAAATTAATACTGACAGCATGAATAATGAGAAACTGAGAGTGACTCTGTAAGTCATAGATTCAGTTCAGAGTAGTGCTTGAAATTTTTCACACTGGTTCAAGAGCCTAGTGATTGTACGGTAATAACTGCTCCTGAATCCGGTGGTGTGGGACCTAAGTGTCCTATACCGCCGCCCCCCCCCCCCCGTCTGATGGAAGTGGTGTGGCTTGGATGGTGGGGATCTTTGCAATGGATGCTGCTTTCTTGTGGTGGCGCTCCTTGGCGATGTACTCAAGTGGTGGAGAGGGCTTTGCCGGTGATGGACTAGGCTTTATCTAAAACTTCCTGATCCTTGGCATTGGTGTTTCTGTACCAGGCTGTGATGCAACTAGTCAGGACACTCTCTCCTGTGCATCTATAGAAGATCATTGAAGTTTTTGGTCTCATGCTGAATCTATGCAAACTTCAAAGAAAATAGACGTGCTATCATGCCTTCTTTGCGCTGACACTTATGTGCTGGTCCCAGGGCATGTCCACTGATATGTTAATAGTAAGGAATTTAAAGGCTCTGGTCTTTCACAGTCATCTATGCTGGGCAGGTTATGTGGCAGGTATAAATGAAAACAGGCTCATAAAGCACATTATTCTGACCTCTGCCAGTTCAAGCAGACAGAGGAAAAGATGCAAGATTTGGGTCAAATCCTACTTGTAAAGTTGGCATCGTCCAAACTGATTTTCAGGAATCATTGTCTCAGCACCACTCACGGAATATTTGGGTTAATTTTGAAACTCAAGCCATGCATTGGTAGCATACAGAAGCATGTGATTCATTAACAACTGCCTCACTTATCCCACCCATCAGATATCTGCTGCACACCAAGAGTCTGTAGTTCCCACATTAGGCTCGTTTGTCTCCTAGAACTACTAAACATCATCCTTTAATCTGAGGGATTGCCTAAAAGAAGGATAAGACTACCTTGGATAACAACTGAAAATCTTTGTGCAATCTTGCTGTGTCGTTACTCACACAGTGTAGATATGGATTTCACTATTCACTGATTCCTAATATTCCAGATGAGGCATATCTCTTGCACTGCCAACTCTATCAAAACATGTTTAATACGTGAACTCAAACTGCAATTGCAATCCTTTCAGCATCCTTTCTTTCCCTTAATTTGACCTGTGTGCACACAATATCTTTTATATCTACAGTGATTACCACACTTCATCAAGAATGAGGATAAACTGACTTGATCTTAAGTTTAAAAGATACTAGTTATAGATTGCGATTTTGAACTTTAAATGAAACTCCAGAACATGCTGATATTTACCAACATCACACTAGTTAAGGATTTTAATGTGCTGTCTGATTATCTGAGCTGTGAGAGGAGGTGGGAAAATTCAGAAAGAGGTTCACATAAGCAAGCTGGTGCGTGCTAATTCTTGTTATAAGAGAAATGTTTCTATTTTAGTGGTTGCTGCATGTGATGATTTAAGTCATCCGGTGTGACTGCAGCACAGCAATTTTAGAATTTCTTTCTCAATACATCTGGAAGCATGTGACATGAGGAAACTTTTACTTTTAACACTTTAACTGATGGATTTTATAGCAGTTCAGTGTGTATCAAACACATAAAAAAGTGTTCATCTGTTGACTCAATAATTTGCTGCTCATTCCAGAGTAATGTTGAAGAGATACAGGTGTGTTTCCTTCCTGAAATACTACAGAGAAAGAGCTCTAGGAAGAGGTTGCCAATAAGATGTTCCAGTCTCAAACACAAAGCTCCCTGGACTCTTGGCAATTACTATTGAAATTGAAGGAATTTAATAATGTGGCTTGCAACAGAGAAAAGTAGCAAGGGGTTATATTTGTATTTCAGGATTACTCTGGCAGATGCAAGTGGAGCCTGATGGGAAAAGTACCAAATAACTTGGGCAGCAGTTCAGGGAAGCTTACAACAGATCCAACATTTCCTCTTCCTGCAGGGCCCTGAGAACATTCCATGAAGATAATATTTTGATTGACAACATCAAAGGTATTCTCCTACACAAATCTTTCTGTGAGTAGACTGCTGATATGTGATGATCCTATTGCATTTTTCACAAAATCAGTGATAAAAAAAAGAACCTCAGCACATGACGGCTCCCGGGTCTGTGGACCAATGACCTAAGCCCAGCTTGACACAGCCACGTGAAAGGATCCACTTTCTCTGAGGACTTATTCTTTATTTGTTTGCGGACAAGATACGTCTTCAGTCCCAAATAAATTGCAAGGTTTGGCAGATTGCTGCAGCATAGCTGCAGAGTATTGGCTACAGTTATGCTACATATAGCAACACCAACAGCATGTCACACCTGAGGATAAGATTCTTTCCAGCAATCAGCAGGAAGCCAGTCTTAATCCAAGTTTCTCTTTCTCCTTGGCAATGCATTCCCCACAGTTCTTAATATGTGCCTTGGTTCTTCTGAGTTGTTTATCTCAGCACCTCTAGGTACTTGGGCCAGATGGTGAAGGAAACAAATTTAAAACAGTTGTGTCAGAACATGGGTGGCCTTTTGCTGCTACTTATTCTGACTAGGTCAAGTAGGTTACAGGTACTCATAACTTTGTGGACCTGGAGAGAACATAGCCAGCAGACAGTGATGTCATCTACACACAGGGAAGCTTTAACCAGGGTAACTCCACTGTGTGGGATCATCATTTCTATTATGCTCACATTCTTCTCTTCCAGTTCTGCTCTATATGTGGCGATGACCAGAAAATTTATGTCATTATCTTTTAAGAAATGATGGCACAGTGCACTTCTCATTCAAGTAACCTGTCAGCAGTCATTGTCAAGGATTCCATGAGCTTTGGTAAAATGTGGAGTTCCAGCAAGCAAAGGAAATGGATGAGAACAGAATGAACAAGAAATCAAAGATAAATTATCACGTCGTTACTATCTTGTACATTCATGTGAAGTAGATTCAAATGAGGCATCAACTAATCAGGAATTAATGGAAAATGGGTCTATAATCATGCTTCAAGAAGAGAGTACAAAAGACCAGATTGCCTGTCAGAATAATAATGGGCATGCTGCTTTGCTAAAAAAGTCCAGCTCCTGTTCAAAACGAGCAAAATTCTTGGGGTCTAATGTAAGAAGGCATTATATTGAGGGCAATACAGGATTAATCTACTGGTGGAGTAATTCCTGTCAATTAATTTCTGTCAATCAGGCAGAGCTGCAAACTGAGCTTCAGAACACCAGTTTCACTTTTAAATAAGTGCTTTAATTTTTCATGAGAAATGGCACGCTGACACCTCATTTCAATGCACCATGTGAATTTTCACAAACTTACATGGACTCTATTCATTTTACTTCTGCTTTTTACCACTGCTTATATCTCCCCAGCAACTTCTCCCCTCGCCACACCAGCATATCCATGCACTTATGTAATTCCAGTATCAGTGCACATTACATTCATTGCTCTTATTAGCATTTTCAAATATCACAAGGTATTGCTTAAAGCAAGTTGGAAGTTAAACATGAACAAAGCTGCTGTTGCCCTCAAACTGAACTGCATTTCCCTGCATTAGATAGAATAATAGGTATCTATCATTCATTGCTGTTCAGTACAATGAATAGCATTGATAGTACTGAATGGCATAAATGCAACTGATTACATCCTCATAACACTGCCTTCTGAAAGATTCTCAATAGATACTTCTTGATAATCTGGATGCTAGATTTGCACACAATAATTAACACATTGGAGGAACATTTTCCTAATTTACCTCTGTGCTCCTTTGTTCATATTCCTTGTGGCTGAAAGGGAGACCCAGAAGAAATTGATTTATGGATAGCTGGGAGGGCTATTGCCTGAATGGTAGCCTCTTAAATTAAACTGAACTGACACTGGCATCACCTTCTCCAATCAAAACCACTGAGATCAAATAGGCTCCTTGTCCAATCCACAGAATTTAATATTTGCAACATATATTTCTTGTCGTGTGGCGCGTGGCCAAGTGGTTAGGGCATTGGACTAGCCATCTGAAGGTCGTGAGTTCGAGCCTCGGCCGGGGCAGCGTGTGTGTCCTTGAGCAAGGCACTTAACCACACAATGCTCCGGTCTACCCAGCTGAGAATGGGTACTGGCAAGAATGCTGGGACTTAACCTCGCGACAGACTAGCATCCTATCCAGGGGGGGCGAGGGGAGTCTCGTACACTCAGTCACTTCATGCCACGGAAACCAGCATAGGCACCGGCCTGATGGGCCACGAAGTCTCATGACAAACTTTAATATTTCTTGTCAGTATTACTTACCTTAACGGTTAAAATGATAATATCCACAAACCAAGTCATGGAAGTATCCCACTATGCATAAACTCTCACCATCTGGTAAGGCATTTGAACCAATTTGGCAAGATTCCCAGCTCCTGATAATTTAAGTACTCTGCTGGAATCAATTGGGACACCTCAATAAATTCCTTAACAATATCCTTCAGGACCATGAACCTGTTAAGCACTCAGGTGCAGGATTACTTAAGCGCCACAGATGAATTTTGTGTCCTGAATAGGCATGTTTTCTTTGCAGACAATATACCCACTGGAGAACCTTTGCTTTTCCCTGAACCCCAAAGAAAACAGTGCTTTGATTAACAAATTCAGAGAGCAGGATTTTTGTTGTGTATTGTGGTTCTTCTGAACCAGTCTCTGGAGTACAGTAACCCATTTATGCATTGAGGTCTGAAGCTTCAAATAAACACAACCATTATATTGTGGCAAATTTCAAGTGAAATGCAGGCATGGCACAGCATCATAAGGGATGAACATTTGACATTGGTTTTCTGTTGTAGCAACGCTTTCCTCAACAGTGAAAAAAAATGATATCACCATTCTAAATCCGAGTGAAGAACTACCAACAGCAGTCAGAGCACTAGTAAATTCCCCAGGTTTGGTCAGCTTCACTGACCCATGGGGCTCATTTCAATGTCTCACCTGAGCAACTTTGAAAATGAAGAAAATGAATGCTGGGTGAAAAAATATTTCCTTGAGCGATGCTTTGTATTCCGAAGCATTCTTTACACATGAATATGCTGATTTACTCCAAAGCAAAGTAATTGCAGACAGCAGTCAGGGAGACGCTCATCATTCAGCCTAAGCTGAAACGGAATTGACATCAAAAAGGTGAAGAGAGAATTTTAACCAAGGTCCTTATTCTTGTTTGTTAACCGCAGCTACTCCTATTTGTATTGCAGTTTCAACAGAGCAAAATTTCCGAAGAAAATTCAGAGGAGTATCATTAAATAAAATGAGACTAAGTCCTGCATGCACGTATTACAGCAGATAATAAAAAGTCAATGGAGGTCAATCAGGACAGCATAGCTATAAAAAGTTTCTGAAGGCTGCAATAGAGTTTGGGGAGAGTGGAATATACAATGTATCCCAAAATAAATTTCTGGTACAGCTAACATTCTTGTAATGTTTCACAAAACAGCTGCAGGACACAGGAATTTGAACATAGAGGCAGAATAAATGACTATCAACAGGGAACTCAGTAAACATGACACTTAAACTACATATCTATATAATGATATCGGTATGTCCTCTGACACATGATTTATTTACATAATTAAACACAGATACACGACATTCCTTCTGTCAAGAAAACCTGTGTTAGTACATTTCATGGTCAGACACAGATTCTGGCTGCTAATTGGTTTGATTAGTCAATTTGATGTTTTGGGTCTACTGACATAGGGTTTCAAACCAAAATATTGATTTGCCTTCATAAACATTGCTTGGCCTATTGAGTTCCTCCAGCGGTTTGTTTTTTTTCCAAATTCTAGCATCTGCAGTTTCCCTTGTGTCTCTGTTGGAAGACTTCATTCTCCAAAGGCACTTTCAATGCAATCTACTGCTCTGTTAGGAGGCAGTATGACAAGATGATTGAGGCATGCTAACCATGCGTTACACTAACCTTACTTCATTCTGCCCACATATTCTAACAATCACCTGCAAACTGGGGAGAATTGACAGTGAGCACTTAAACTATCAACTCAAACCTACTCGGAATATTTCTGAGGAAAGCCCCTGTGTCAGTGGGAAGCTTCATACGGACAGCACCCCGGAGGATGAGACTGAAGCTTTGCCATAAGAGCTGTGAGGCAGCAGCTCTACTAAACAAGCCATTATGTTCTAACTAAATCACAAGACACAGGTTGTGCCTTATTAGGGAGGACAACTAAGCTGATTGTTAGATATATACTTCTCCATAATAGACAGACCATTGCCTCGTGACGTTATCGCCCTGTTATTTCACTCCCTACACCACAGCTCTTTGCACACTGCCTTTTATGGTTAATTGTTTGTCTCCTGTAGTGATTATAATATTGTGCAAAATACCCTTGTATATGACTTCTTATGACGAACTTCATCTTGCCGTACTCGCGTTGCATTTTAGATATTATTCTTGTCTGTTCTCTGAAGTTATGTACATTTGAAAAGAAACTTTTGCAACACATTTTTTTCGACTGCGAGTTTCTTTTAGGGTCTTCTGATGAACAGCTGCAAGAGAAATAATTGTTAGTTTATCTATCAATTCTTCCTCATGTCGCTGTTCTTGATATATTTGCTCCAAAGGAGGCTTGTAGTCCAAATCAAGCACAAGCTTTCTGTACTAAACATCTTCTGTTGGCTCCTTTCATTTTTTTGACCAGGTATAAACGATTCCCTCAATATAAAATCTTAAAATTTCTTCATAGATACCATACCTTGACAGCTCTTCAAGTGCAATGAAGTGTTCACTCCGGTTATATCCAGCTTTATTTGCCTGTTCCAAATAGCTCTTCACTATTTCAAAGGGCTTTGGGTTCAAGTATTCTTCCAAATACCACTGCAAATAAGATAATTACGACTTTCTGCCAAGTGATTTGGTTAGTGACTGTACATTATATCATAGTGCCAACTCCACTAAATATGATTACCTTGAATTCATTGCCTGTGTGCTCTCAGCACCATTTTCCAATTCAAGAAATATTACTAACCAAGAAAAACATTTCTGTAGTGTGTTTAATATCTCAGTAATATTTGAGTAATATCACAAATGTATTGTTTGATTAAGCATTCTTCACTGTTTACATAATTCATCATGGGCTATATGTAGAAGTATATGAATGGCATACATTACTACACCACCATACCATACGTGAGCACCTTACTAAAGTAAGGAAAAGTAAAATGAATTTTTACTTTTCCAGATCCGATTTTTTTTACCTAGTTTCTGAGGTTACAAAATATAACATCTACATTCTCTCTATATAGGGTATAGAGATCCACATGCCTCATTACAATCTCCATGCTGCTTGTGAAGCCAGCTTCCAGCTGAGTTGCTATTTTGTCTGTTCTCATCACGTGCTTCCACCTGGCCCACTCTTTGCAGAGTTACACTGTCAAAGTTCAAGATCAAAGTTCAAAGGAAATTCACAAAGTCCACATATGTCACCATATAATACCCTGAAATTCATTTTCTTGTGGGCATTCACAGTAAATACAAAGAAATACAAAAGAATGAATTAAAACACACACACACACACACACACACACACACAACAAAGATGGACAAATAACCAATATGCAAAAGACAACAAACTATGCAAATATAAATAACAAAATACAAACTGGTCCTTGAAAGTGAGTCCATAGGTTATGGAATTAGTTCACTGTTGGGGTGAGTGAAGTTGAATGAAGTTATCCCCTCTAGTTCAAGAGGCTGATGGTCATGGAGTAATTGTTGTTCCTGAACCTGGGGGTGTGGGACCGGAGGCCCCTGTACTTCCTCCTTGATGGCAGCACTGTCTTCCCTGCTTAAATTTTGAATTATTGTTGTTTCAATCTAGCACACAGCAGCTGGCTGGAGCCTTCCCTTTGATCGGACTTGTAGCAAATACACAAAATGCTTTTAGTGGACTACAGTTGGGTTCTGCCTTTAGGGACCATTTTCTGACTTTTTTTTCCAAACAACCACAGGTTTTCCACAGTTTTTTTTGAACTAAAATCAAATAACAATGCTGATTTCTTTGGTTCAATCATTTTAAGCTTTTTTTTCCCCTTATTAATGACGGAAATGCATCCTGTGGTGGACCAGAGGCACAACACACATGACATTGTTATGCCCTCTGAGCATGAGTAATTTACAAAACTACTCGTGAAAGAGGTGCTAGGATAGAACCAGGTACTCTCTATGTACATATGGAAACAAGTGTTTTCAGATGTCGTTGTCATGTTTCAGCTTGTTGATGGAAAATAGAAAGCTCACAATAAAAAAAAACCTTTCTTTTGAATAGATGTATTATACTGGATGATAGTAAGTTCAGGGCCACCAAGTTGATTGCGGAGGAGAGGTAGTGGAGCAGGCTAGCATCGCATGTTGCAAGAAGGTCGAGTGGATTGTCTGTGGCACAATCGTTGGTATTTTCATCAGTGACTTTAATAACCAGTGGTGAGTGATCGGAGGCTGTGGTGCATATCACACTGGAAAATTCAAACAAGGAACTCCAAAATAAATGGCACTGTAGGGTTACATAGCATTTCCTACTTTTGAAGTCAAATTCAACTGAATCATTGATGTATGCCTCTTATTTATACTTTCTGCTTTCTTTTCGCCTACCTTCATGTAGAAATAAGCAATTTAACTCCATGTGGTTCTTAAAACACTTACTCTAATTCCTGCATTGGCTCCATTCCATCTACCGCACTTCTGAGAGAAATGTATAACTTTTGATCTCATATATAATATTACTGACTGCGGAAGCTTCTGCTGCTTCGAGTTTTCTAACATCCTTTAGATTAACATGGATTTTGTAATATGTGTCCTGAATGACCCAGCTTATAAAGTCAGGCTCTGCCTCAGTGTTGTGGACATTTTATTAGCAATAAATGTTTCTTTCCTTCCACCAAGAAATTCCCTTCGAATTCCTATTAACCTCTTATCCTTCTTTGGTAATTGTCACATTGCCCTGGTGGACCGGTTTGCCTGTTCCAATAAGCACAACAACACTGCACCGTCACTGTAGGCAGTCAGGACAAGCAAGAGATAGGAGGCAAAGAGTAATCCGTGTTTCGTTAACTATGGAGTAGGCAGGAAAAGGCGGTGGACCTTTCTCTGTGCTGTGCTCTGTGCTGTACTAGTGCAAGAAGGTTCCAACAAGGAAATTATCCCAATTGCTGTATTCACCATGCCCATGAACCTGACCAAAAACTGGCAAGATCAGATGAAATCATATGTATACCATTGTCTCCATGTTAAATATGCCACTCAATGGCTTCCATCCAATTTCAAACATGATGAAGGCTTTGGTTTGTTTCCAAGGGCAGAGCTGAGCGATGTGGAAGCCCAACCCAGCAATTTGCAGACCATCACCAATGACAGGGATCTCCTTCAGGAGAAGCCATATCTATGACTTGGCAGATATTTTGTGGATGCCCTCTGTTCACAACGAATGAGAATGGGGCTAAGTGCTCCAAACATAACCTCTTCCATCCCTCCTTGTGGGAAGCCACATCCAATATTTTTTTTAGTGCAACCCTCTTACCAGGGCCTGTATACAAATGTGGCTCATTAGCTAACTCTACTAATAGCCACATGACTCAGCAGTGAGAAGGCCAGGTTTTATAATCAATACATGTCTAGGGTTGGTAAGATTTGGGATTCAACTAAACAGGAAAGTTGGGATGTTCCAATTAAGGAACACTGATTGTAGCAAATGCTGTGCAAATACTATTCACACACAATTATCAGTCACCAAGAAAAGACAGGTCGTACACCAGCATAAAATGAGAAAGAAGTATATTCACCAGTTTTTCAACTTTATGAAATAGTTAACAGGAAAAGAGAAGAAAATTAAAAGGGCCCATTACAGTTAAACCAGTCCAATGTGCATATAAACATTGGAGCTCATTTTTGAACTAGTCAGGTGTATCACCGTGCTTATGCATGAAAGACACTAGTCACAATTCAAACTTTCCTCAAAGACCATTTCAAATGAACTGGCTAACTCAGGAGAGTTGACATTTCCTCCTAGGAACTATTCATCTCCACAAAGCCCTTCTTTCATCAGGCTCTCTCTTTCAAGTAGTGTTCTGCGGGAACCTTCCCTTGTGCCCCACGCTATCCCTTCCGCCAAAAGACCCCAAACCAGATTACTGTCCTACAGAAATCGCATTCCACCTAGCTCTCTAGAATCATCTCTCGCTTCCCATTAGGCAAAAAGTTACAACACATACCCAGGCAGTCCTGACTGGCTAACCCGCATTCCTAATTTGGACAACATGGCTCATTATCTTTAGCCAAAGCCAAAACACTCTTACTAGTCATAGTCATAGTCATAGTCATACTTTATTGATCCCGGGAGAAACTGGTTTTCACTACATTTGTACCATAAATAATAAATAGTAATAGAACCATAAATAGTTAAATAGTAATATGTAAATTATGCCAGTAAATTATGAAATAAGTCCAGGACCAGCCTATCGGCTCAGGGTGTCGGACCCTCCAAGGGAGAAGTTGTAAAGTTTGATGGCCACAGGCAGGAATGACTTCCTATGACGCTCTGTGCTGCATCTCGGAGGAATGAGTTTCTGGCTGAATGTACTCCTGTGCCCACCCAGTACATTATGTAGTGGATGGGAGACATTGACCAAGGTGACATGCAACTTAGACAGCATCCTCTTTTTCAGAGAGTCCAGTTCCATCCCTACAACATCACTGGCCTTACAAATGAGTTTGTTGATTCTGTTGGTGTCTGCTACCCTCAGCCTGCTGCCCCAGCACACAACAGCAAACATGATAGCACTGGCCACCACAGACTCGTAGAACATCCTCAGCATCGTCCGGCAGATGTTAAAGGACCTCAGTCTCCTCAGAAAATAGAGATGGTTCTGACCCTTCTTGTAGATAGCCTCAGTGTTCTTAGACCAGTCCAGTTTATTGTCAATTCATATCCCCAGGTATTTGTAATCCTCCACCATGTCCACACTGACCCCGTGGATGGAAACAGGGGTCACCGGTACCTTAGCTCTCCTCAGGTCTACCACCAACTCCTTAGTCTTTTTCACATTAAGCTGCAGATAATTCAGCTCACACCATGTGACAAAGTATCCTACCGTAGACCTGTACTCAGCCTCATCTCCCTTGCTGATGCATCAAATTATGGCAGAGTCATCCGAAAACTTCTGAAGATGTCAAGACTGTGCAGTAGTTGAAGTCCGAGGTGTAAACAGTGAAGAGAAAGGGAGACAAGACAGTCCCCTGTGGAGTCCCAGTGCTGCTGATCACTCTGTCGGACACACAGTGTTGCAAGCACACGTACTCTGGTCTGCCAGCCAGGTAATCAAGAATCCATGATACCAGGGAAGCATCCACCTGCATCGCTGTCAGCTTACTAGGAGAACATATCGCTTTTAGAGAAAAATAGAAATCTTAGCCAGGGTATTTCATTAGCTTTGTGGCAGACAAGATAAGAGAAAGCTAAATTCTGAACCCAGAATTGGAAAACTGCTTCCTGACAAACAAACAGAGTCAATTCCCAGAAAGATAAACAGTCATTTAAATCCAGGGTATCAAGGCAGAGTATTCACATTTCTGCTGCTAGTGAAACTCAGCTTGTCAGAGATAGACAGGGGAGGACATACCTCATCTGTCCCAAGAATATCCTTGCCAGGTAAATCCACACAAGGCTGTGGGGTCAGACAACATAACTGGTCAGATGTTGTGGAATTATATCGACCAGCTAACCAAGGTCTTAACAGATATCTTTCATATCACTGCTAACCAAGGTCTTAACAGACATCTTTCATATCACTGAAACAGTCCAGTGTCCCTGCAGGATGCAAGACAGCCACCATTATTCTGGTGCATAAAGAGAGCAACAGTAACTGGTCTAAATGATTACCATCCAGTGGCAATGACTACAATAATCACGAATTTCATTAAGCAGCTGGTTATGGATCATCTAAAATCCCACCTTCCAGGTATGTAGGACCCTTTCCAGTTCACTTTCTGCTTAAACCGGTGCACTGATGGTGTGATAGCCTCAGCCTACCACTCTGTTCTGTCCCACCTAGAAAATGATGCTTCAGAATTCAGGACGTCGTTCATAGTCTCCAGCTCAGCTTTTAACATGATCATCCCTCAGAGATTGGTGGGTAAATCGTCCTCGTGGGGACTCAGTACCATTCTCTGTATCAAGAATTTCTTGACTGAAAGACCTCAGTCAGTCTGAGATGGCAACAACATCTCAAGCTCCTTCATGTCGAGCACTGGACATGTGTTCAGCCTACTGATTCATAACCACACTGCGAGATCCAGCTCAAATCGTATCATCAAGCTCTCTGATTATTGCTGAGGAGACCAATCACAATGAGGAGTTGACATACAGAGAGGAGGTGGAGAGGTTTGTCAAATGGCGTGAGAATAACAACCCGAGTCTCAGCATAGACAAGAAAAACAAAATAATTTTGGACTTCTCGAAGGCACAGGTTGATCACTGTCCATGACACATCCATGGCTCTTCTGTGGACAGAGTGAAGAGCACAACATTCCTTGGTGTGCACAAATTGCATGCCATCTTGGACAATGTCTCCCATCCACTACATAATGTACTGGGTGGGCACAGGAGTACATTCAGCTAGAGACTCATTCCACCGAGATGCAACACAGAGCGTCATAGGAAGTCATTCCTGCCTGTGGCCATCAAACTTTACAACTCTTCCCTTGGAGGGTCAGACACCCTGAGCCAATAGGCTAGTCCTGGACTTATTTCCTGGCATAATTTACATATTACTATTTAATTATTTATGGTTTTATTACTATTTAATTATTTATGGTGCAACTATAAACGAAAACCAATTTCCCTCGGGATCAATGAAGTATGACTATGACTATGACTATGACTATGACTATGACTATGACATAATGGATGAACTAACCTGGACTTCAACACCTGCAGCACAGCAGTGTCTACACTTTCTGAGAAGATTGAACTGTGCAAGGCTCCCTGCCTCCAATCTAACAACTTCCTACAGAAACACCATTGAGAGTATCCTGTCTGGCTGCATCTTTGTGTGCTAATGCCGCAAGGCATCGGACTGAAAGACCTGGAGGAGTGAAAACCACTGAGAGGGTCGCTGGGGTCTTCCACTCCCCATTTGTGACATTTATCAGGAGTGTTGTAGACAAAGGGCCAGAAGCATTGCTGAGGATCCCTACCACCCATTTCACAATCTCTGCTGCCATCAGGAAGGAAGTACAAGAGTATCAGGACTAGGGCTCCTTCCCTTAGGCTGTGACACTAACGAATACCATGGCACCACTGAGGTCTTGTCACTAGGACGGTGGGTTGTTACTGTTTTCCTGTGTTATGCACGACATGTATTTTGAATTGTATTTTATTATCTAAATTGTGATAACATTTTCTCTTCTGTGCTGTCTGCGACATATGTTTAGTAGTACCACCGTGGTCTGGAGAAATGTTGTTTTGTTCGGTTGTATGTACATAGTCAGATGATAATAAACTTGAACTTGAACTTGGATTGGAATGGAAATCAGACTATGACTCCCACTATACAAAGACGCAGTGTCACCATCATGAACGAGATTGCTGTCACAAAACCCTCCCATGGTATGACTCATCACCTCAAGGGTAAGATGGTGACTTCCACCAGCTCCAGCACTTCAAACTCTGGGATTCTTCAAGCCAAATAGGAACATAGTTGAATAATTCCCCTGACAATCCACTTGCAACCTGATGATTAGCAATGATGCCTGTAGGCTAGGTGTTATATCTGCAGAGGTTCAGTATAGTGACTACTTCTGCCTCACAATTCAACTATTTTGTTCTCCATCTCTATGAAGAGTATATTCTCAGTGATTTAAGGAATGTGAACATCTCAACAATCTGTTAAAAGGGGAGAACACAGGGATATACCCTTCATGTCCATTGCAGCAAAGACCCTAGCCGTCATCTTCTTGGACATGTTGAAAATTAATCACATAATCTTTCCAGAAACCCTTCTGTATATCCCAATGCACACAGCTGTGGAAGTCTTCGGAAAGCAAATCCAACAGAAATATCAGGAACAAAAAGCGAAACTGTTCCTTGCCTTCATTGAACTGAAAAAGGTATTCAGCTTCTTAAGTTATGAGAATCACTTTATCATTCCCCAAAGCTCTTGTTGCTGAGTGGTCTTACACCTGTTGAGCAATGCTGAGGCATCTGTAGAATCACTTGACTACCACTATCCTGAATGAACTATCTTGGACTTGCACTTCATTCACATGGACTGTACTTGTAAAAGGTCATATAACTTTGTTTATCAGCAACCTGACTGTCATCATCAATCCAAGATGATCTACCATCTGGCATCATTCTCAAAGCTTGGTCACTTTCAGACTAAAATAAACCTCATCGTCAAGTATAGCTATTGCACCTTGTTTGAAGACTCACCCCACGCATGCTTTACAAGTGAAGCCCTGTCCTGTGTCTACAGAACCAAAAGCCTTGGGAAACTATTTAGCTGGCAATCATCATAAACTGCAGCAAAACTTAACTTATCTCCCAGCTCTGCATTCCGACTCCTGACTGTGTTCAATCGTGGTGCTTGCATTGAATCCTGTGGATCAATGAAGGACCATTGGTCTACATAATCTACATAGTCTATCAGTGCTTCTGTAAATCCCCGTTCATGTCTGAAATGCAAACTTTGTTATGAATCTTTCTGCTATACACAGACTTGGATGCATGCTTGCTTTATTGTGTTACTTCAATCATTAATAAAGTAATATCTGCCCTAACTCGCATCTTTGTTCGATATTACCATTTCCTACCAATGTGAAAAATATGTTTTCCAGTTGAAACCTAATCACATAGAGATAGTTTGCCCTGTATCACAACTACTCTCTTGCATACAGTTTTCATTATAATTTGCATGAATTGGTAGACTCAAATATGCATTTGTCTTTTATTGGATTAAACTGTACAGGCCCATGCAGGGCATGCAACTATAAGATCAGTGGGCATGAGAGGGTGGTGCTCAAATCGATGGTCTGGCAGCCAGAGTTAGGTCCTTGCAGTAGATCAGTGATACTTCTGAAATTATTCATAGTCTGAACTAATGTTAAGAATATTAATTGGTATTGTTTAAGAATTCAGGCCATTGCCGAGAAAAACTGAGGGACATTTCCCCAAAATACAACATTTCTATCAGAAGAACACATTTTCAGCCCATTCCATCTATGTTTTGTTTATTAGGACATAATCAGTTCTTCAACCAGTCTTATAAGGTGTCTTAAATTCACTGAATTTTTAGCTAACAACCTTCCATATTCTTATACATCTCAGAAGAAAGGAAGAAATAATTTGATTCATCAAATCTAAACTGAATCATGCAGCAGTTTCGCCAACCCTACTACAGGCACTTATTTTCCTGAAACTGGTTTTCTCTCTCAAACCCATCAAAAGTTATTCTCCCCACTGTAACTGTACTCAAGGCAATTTAAAAGACAATGGGTAGTAGTTGATGGGATTTACTTTGTCTGGAGGTCTGTGTCTATATATGTTCCCAAGGATGGATGTGTGTCTGTGTGTGCTGTTGATACAAAAATTGGTGATCTGTTGATGGTACAGACAATTGCAAAGCATACAAGATATAGATGAGTTGCAAATATGGGCAAAGAAATGGCAGACGGAATTTAATCCAGCCAAGTCTGTGTTTTTGCACTTTGGGATATCAAATATAAAGGGAGAGTACACTGTTACTGGCAAGACATTAAACAGTTTTTTGTTCAGATGGATCTCAGGGTCCAAGCCCATAGTGCCTTGAAAGTGACTACACAGGTTATTAAGGTGCTGAAGAAGGCAAATTACATGCTTACCTTTACACGTTGAGGCACTAAGTTCAAGAGTCAGCAAACATTGTTGCAGTTTTATTAAACTCAAGTGAAACTGCATCTTTAACATTGCATTCAATTCTGTTGGCCCCCATTATAGGAAGGATGTGCAGGCTGTTATCAAGATGCTGCCTGGTTTAGAGGGTGTGCGATAAAGACAAACTTGGCTTGCTTTCTCTGAATTGGTGGAGGGTGAGGGGAGAATTAATAGAAGCTTGTAAGACAATGAAACAAATCAATAGAGCAGACAGCCAGTATCTTTTCTCCAGAATCAAATATCAAATAATCGATAGCATACATTTCAGATGGAAAGGGTTAGGTTCAAATGAGATGTGCAGGTAAAGTGTTTTGTTTTCCACAGAGAGTGCTTGAAGCCTGGAATGTGCTGCTTGGTATGTTGGTGGAGGCAAATATGGCAGAGACATTTAAAAAATTCTTAGATAGGCACATGAATGTACAGAGAAAGGAGGGATATGGATAATGTGCTGGCAGAATGTGCTGCACATTCTCCTTACTACAGCATGGATTTCCTTTAAGTGCCCAGATCTTCTACACATCCAAAACACATGTTGGAAGGTTAACTGGCTAGAGGGAAATACCTCTTTCAAGCAGGTA
Source organism: Mobula birostris (assembly GCF_030028105.1). Lineage (NCBI taxonomy): Eukaryota > Metazoa > Chordata > Chondrichthyes > Myliobatiformes > Myliobatidae > Mobula > Mobula birostris. Next base: position 42,815,762 of record NC_092385.1, read on the forward strand.
AATAGCAGAACAATGCAAAGAAAGTTTATGGATGTACAAGAGAGAATTAATTGAGTGGTACAAGGAAATGAGGAGGAAAGGACAGATGGGATTGTGTTGCTGGAAGTCAGTATGTACCTGTTAGGTTGAACAGCTGAATAATTAACTACTTCAGTTTGAATCATTTTCAATCCTCACCCCTAAAGGACAGCAAAATATGGTGGAATGGGTGATGCATGAATGAAGGTAAATGATAATCGGTCAGATATGATCAGAGGATATTACAAGGATACTCAAATGATTGTGGAGATGGTGGGAAGCAGACTGTAAGAGCTGCTCCTACAAATGACCCAGGCACCTTTCTTGAACCACAAAAATGTTTATATTAAAAATTATTAAAACATTGGAACATATTTAGTTAATATGCAAACTGAAAGGATAAATCTAAAAGCAAGATGATACAACCAGTATACACACATTATCACACTAATCACATTCTTATAAGCTTAAAGTGAGCACATTCGTGTGAATTTATTTTTGACAATGATTCAAAATCCATAACCTACTCATTTTGAAAAGGACAGAATGCTCATTCTTTTGCTCCTTGTGATCTGGATGCTGCAGCTGCCCTTTCAGAGATAATCAAACAAAAAGCAAACTCTGAGAATTATACAGAAGAGAAAATGCTATAAATTATTCAGCTAAAATAAACTCTAAGAAGTCCAAAGGCAGAACAAAATACTTGACAGTGATGTCTTAAAATGAATCATTGATATTTCTAACCTGCTCGATGAGACTTCTATTAAACGTTCTCAATTCCAATAACCAATTACTTCGCTTGTCATCATTCATCTTTTCCTGAAAGTTCAACCAACTCCAAAATCCCCTGGATAGAGATATAAATGGGAAAACAACACAGCAAAGATAGCTGTAATCTTGTCAAATAGCACATCATGTACACCTGTGTAAAATTCTTCACTTCCTCTACCACTACAGAAACTGTAATAGAAAATTATAACTAATTTGTATCCAATTATTGAAACTTAAATTGAAAAATCAATATAATTTAGTATAAAACTAATAATGAATAACGAAACCCACTGAAGTGATGGCATAGTAAAATACTTCTTTCTCAGTTCATTGGTTGCACATCAGTGAATCAATAGAGACTGACATTTAAACATGCCTGCCATAAATGCAATTGGTCTTATCAGTTCTCAGCCAGATACCGATAAGGTGACCAGTGAACGGAGGGAAAATGATGGGTATTCAACATAGCATTACCTATCAGCTGGAAGATGAACGCTCAGTAACCTTTAAAGACTGCACATAACAGTAAGGGATTTTTTTCCAGTTAATATATTGCCATTTTATAGCATTCTGTGCTGTACCATGCAGAGTTGCAATCTGAATATCCACATCTATACAGACAAGTAAGAATTTTTAGAAAAGCATATCATCATGCTCAAAATCAAAATGATAAAAAACATATGGGAGGACAATGAATTTTGCCTTAATTGTACTGAGGGCTGGTGTAGGCTTTTTTTTTCACTCTTGTAGGATAACGTCTTTCCTGACAAGGGGGATCACTCTGCTTGGCAGGTCAGACTTGTGGCTCTGAAAGAATTTCAGGTTCTGATATATCCTCCATGGTGGTTCTCCGAGCTGACTTTGAGACTGCAGGCTGTGGTTCTGATAGCAGTAGCCAACTTCCTTCTCTAACAATTAACTCTGCTCTCCGCAGCTGATCGATGTATCATCTCCAGATGACATCCGACGCATTCTCCACTGTACAGTAGAGCGGTCTAGTTCTGTCCTTAATCCTTCCAAGTACCCACTTTTGCCCTCTGTAGTCCCTCACTAGGACTGCTTTTTCCAGGAGTGAAATTTTGAATCTCCTTGTTTGAGGAGCTTTCAATTTGTCTCAGTTGTTTGCCCTGCGTCCTCATTCTGAGACTCTGCATTTCTGAGAGGAGATCCAAATGTAAATGCAAACAATGCCCAGGAACAGCATAGCTGGTCAGTTGTTGGTTTGGAGTGTCCTGAACTCCAATATACGAGGAGGGAATTGGTGAGCTTCTGGTTCAGTTTTAGTGTATTATGTTCTGTTGACATTGCATGCAGTGCATTCATTTGTTAGACTCTGGACAAACCTTTACACCTAGCCATTTGTAGCTGGGTGGTATGGTGCTGATGAAAAATGTCTTATTCCATTCATTTTTCAGAATGACTGAAACTGTTCCACCACAAACTATGGCATATTGCCATTGACTAAGTGTTCTGGAGCAGCAGTCTTTGAGAAGAGGCTCTTCAATACATCAACAGTCTGTGCGGCTGTAGTGGAGGCTATTGGGAACACTTCTGGCCACTTTGTAGCTGTATCCACTACTACCAAGAAATTTGTGCCTATGAATCAGTGACAAAATCCACATGAATCATCTGCCGGGGCAAGGCAGGTCATTCCCAGGGATGGGACTCACTGCTCTTGGCATCTTCTGGACATGTTGGCATTCTGTACAGTGCGTGACAGGCTGTTTGATCTGCTGATCTATTCCAGGCCACTAGACAAGGCTTTGAGCCCATGCTTTCATTTTAACCATGTCTAGATGACCTGCATGTAGCTCCTCCAACACTTTAGCTCTCAGCTTCGATGGTACAACAAATCTCAGTGCCCACATAAGGCAACCTCCATCAAGGGCAAGTTCATCTTGGTGACGGTAAAAGTGGAGGAACTTGAGTTTCTGATGCACGTTCCAGACATTTATGGTAGTCATGTAGACCTGAGACAATGTAGGGTATTTTATGGTTTTCATTTGGACTATCATTGTCATAACAGGGGAGGCATTTGATTTGCATTAGAGAGAATACATCAGAATTCATGGGTTCAGGACAAGTGAGTGAGATATTTATCTCATCCCAGAAGAGACCCAGATGATCCAGAAATCTGAACTCCTGCCCCTTGCACAAGTTCCTCAGCCACACATTGACTCACCCGTTCTTATTCTACTGGCACGTGGCATAGGCTCCACAAAATCTCTCTTCGACCACCTCACTTTTCCTACCTATGTCATTGGTGTCAATATGCACCAAGATATCTGGCTGCTCCCCTTTTCCCCTTGAATGCCGTGCACCCAATCCGAGACATCCCTGATTCTGGCATCTGGAAGGCAACATGCTGTCAGGGTGTCTCAATCACATTCTCAATTTCTAGTCTCTACTCCCCTAACCATTGAATTTCCTTTCACGACTGAGGTCCTTTCCGCCTCTCCTCTCTTCTGAGTCACAGCACCGGACTCAATGCCAGGCACCTTGTTGTTGCAGCCCCCTTTGGTGGGTCATCCCTCTCAACAGAATACTTATTATTGATGGGAATTTGTACTGGCTGCCCATTTCCCTTCCTTCTCCTAACAGTCACCCTGCCTCCTGCAACCTTGGGATGACTTCCTCCATGTATCTACCACTTTGTCATTTTCCTGTACAAGCTAAATATCATTGAACTGCAGCTCCTGTTCCTTAACATGTTAAATGAGGACCTGTAACTCAGTGCACCTGGTGCAGATGTGGTTATATGGGAGGCTGTAGGTCTCATAAACTTCCCACATCTTACAAAAAGAGCATAACACTGATCCTGGAGTCATTCTCACAGCTCTAACTATTCCCTAGCCAATAAGGAATGAAGAATAAAGAAGAATAAGAAGAAACTTACCAGATCCTTACCTCACCCAAACCTGATTTTGCCTAACCCTGATGAGACAAAGCCGAAGTCTCTCCACTCCAACACCAGCCCACTCCAACAATGGCTGCTCCACTTGCTCCTGCCTTATTTGGATTTGACCTAGCTAATAGATCCCATTCACTGATTGACTGCAGTTTAAACTCTGATAAACGCCACATAGTGTTGATTTTTTAATCTTCAGTCACAAATCTGTATGCACTCACTTCTTCTTCTCACATTCCCATTCACTGATTGGCTGCAGTTCAAACAAGTATATTGCCCACCAGTATATTGTCTCCTTTGGGTACACATGTAACCTATCCTTTTTGTATTGGTCAAACCTTCCCCAGAAGAGATCCGAATGATCCAGAAATCTGAAACCCTGCTCCCCTGTACCAATTCCTCAACCACACATTCATCTGCCAAATCATCCTCACTACATGTAGCACAGGCAGCAATCCAGTGATTATTACTTTAGAGGTCCTGCTTTTGAGCTTTCTACCCAACTCCCTAATTTCTCTCTTCAGGATCTCCTTCCTTTCCCTCCCTATGTCATTGGTAGCGATACGTACCGAGACATCCTTGACCTGGAAGGCAACATATCATCCAGATGTCTCTTTCATGTCTTCTGAAACTCCTGCCTGCTCCTCTGACTATGAAATTCCCAATCACTATGGCACACCTCTTCTCTCTCCTTTCCTCTTGAGCCATAGAGCTAGACTCAGTGCCAGAGATCCAATCGCATGGCCTTCCCCGGTAGGTTATTTTCCCCTATCCCCAAAAAAGTATCCAAAGTGGTGAATTTATTATTCAGAGGATTGGCCACAGAATTACACTGCACTGCTAGTTTCTTCCCTTTTCCTCTTGTAAATGTCACCCAAGTACCTCCTTCCTTTACCTTTGGGGTGACTACCTCCCTAATGCTCCCATCTATCACCTCCACTTTCTTCTGTATGAGCCATAGGTCATGAAGTTACAGCTGCAGTTTCTTAACACCGTCTCTAAGGAGATGTAGGTCGATGCACTTCATGTAGATGTAGTTATCAGGGAGACTGGAGATCTCCCACAGTTCTTACATCTCACACAAATAACACACCACTGTCTGTAGACCCATTCTCTGCACACTCACAAAGAGAAAAAAAAATGCTAGAAATTTACTTAGAACCTCAATCTGTGCTTGCCCAACCTTGTACTCACTGAAGCCTGTTGAGCCAAAACGTCCCACTCCAACTAGCCCATTCCATCAATGGCCACTCTGCTTACACTACCTTTGTTTTTACTGGCCCAAATAAAACACACATCCGATGAGACTTGATTTTTTTTTTCAAATGGAACTTGCCCTGCAACGATGTTTCTCTCTCACCCACCACTTCAAATTATGATTCACCCATGGCAAGAGTGAACTTTGTTCTTTTCAAAAGGCTCCCAGCCTACCACAATGTCTCTCTCACTCACTACTTCAAATAAGAGTGAACAATAATTCCAACAAACAGGCAGAAATGAAGACAGATAAAGCATTATTAAATCATTGTAAAAATAAACATGCTCATGCAATGAAAATGACTTTAAAAACTTACAGGTAAAGACCTAATTATTTTGCTTTAATATTATAAATACAATTTAACTTTTGACTCAAGTCAGCTTTTTTTTTGGGTGAATACAATTCCACAATTGTAAAATAATTTACTCATGGCTAAAGAAGCTGCTTGGCAATAATTAATACTAAGTATACCAGTTGCTCATGAGTAAAAAATCCCTAATTTCCTTATCCATTTTACAGCAGCTCTAATTTCTCTTAGTTAGTGTTATTACGTACATGCCACTTCCACGAGCAGAAGCTGCAACAGTGCATCTTGCAGAGAAAAAGGATGGTTCAATTAATTAATTCCAAATTTTATCATTTTGCTATACATCATTGGACACCAGAAGACATTACCAGATTTACTCATATTGATGTGAAGGCTGCAGCTGTTGTAGTATTCACACTGAAAATTGCAGGCTGCTTTTTGTTTGTTTTCAATGTATTAGAATATGAGAACAACAGTAAGTTGCCTAGTTTCTTGAGACCAATATGCAATTTATTATTGCCTAATCTTCTTCTCCTGCCTGTGGCACATTTCACTTTTTTTCCCCATTTGTACAAGTATCTTAAAATCCAACTCAGCCTTAGATATATTCAATGACTGCCTTCATATATCTTCTGGAGAGAATACTCCGAAGATTCAAAGGTCGCTGAGAGTTAGAATGCCTCCTCAAATCCATCTGAAACGCATCGTCAGAATCTATACCTCTCTGGTCTAGAATCCCCACAAGGGAAAATATCCTTTCAACTTGAAAAAGATTGACACGTGAAATAGTGCTATTTTAGTAAATCAAGCAAAACTTCAATTGGTAATAAAAATAAAATGATGTTAGGCAAATTATTCAAGCCTTTTTGTTCAATGCAAATATTGTGCAGTTTATACTGCAATGTTATCCAATACAATCTACAGAAAATAAGGAAGGGCTGTGCAGTTTGTACTTGCCAGTTAAAATAACATGTACTCTGATATTGCTAATGACATGACAGTAAGATATTAAAAAAAATACTCTAACAAGCTGATTTACCCGTTTTAACTTGAAAATGCAATGCACTTAACACAAACAATTAAACCTATTAAACCATACCAGCAATATTTAGTTTTAATGATATATCCACTTGCAGAGAGATCATACATCAGCTTAAACAAACTCAACTTCACCGAAATGCTTACTTTGTAAATTTCATCACTTAAGAAAAACATTGCATTTTCTGTAATTTGACAGTTCTAATAAAACAGATCAGGAGTCAGAAATCTGGCTCATATGAAAGTAAAATGTCAAAAGCTGTCAAAGTAAATGAATTGGACATGGCATATTTTTAATGAGAAGACTTGTTTATTTTAGTGTGAAATCTAAATGAACAAGTGGATTGCAGACTTGATTGTGCAGATGCTTGGACATACCCTAGGACTGAAGAAATGTTTAATCATTTTACCAGTACTTAAGAAGTAAACCACAAAATGATTACATTCAAAATAATCAATACAGATAACTTTGTAGCTATACAGCCTTTATAATGTGTTGATATTGTCCAACATCAAGGAGATCGTGCTCTGTTTGTTGACATTAAGAAGCATCAGAACAAGTCCATTTTCCCACTGATTGGAAATCAGTTTCCGTCCTTTTGTTTCAGTTTTATGACTTTATATCAACAGCTCATGCACATTCACAAAATGCAGATGGCTCTGGCATGATCAGCACCGTATTCCTCCTCCTTTCTAATTGCCATGTATTCTACACAGCAGAGGTTAGAACCATTGAATGTTTTCATCCATCTTGTTGATAAATGAAACACGTCTATCCAAACACCAATGCATTCAAAGCACACTGCCTCTACTCAGAATGACAAGTTACTCTGAAGGATAAGTGAAGTAGTTTTGAACGGAAGTGGGGAGGTGTGGAAATGAATGAGATTGCATTGGTTGTCTGTTTCAAGCAAGACTAGTTTTCCTATGGCACACAAAAGTTTTGAATGCAAGGATGACCTAGCATCACTTCATTGTTAAAGGTTAAAATTACCTACTTTTTGCCTTTGGGAATAGAACTTGTTCCTGGTACAACTCACAACATATTCATCTGCAGCATTGTTTTTTTGTCTTGCCTTTGTTCAGTAATTTATCAAGGGACATTGAATTATCACTCAGAATTAAATTTCATTGGTTAAAGAGAAATATTTTTCAGAAACTTGCTAAAATCCAGCAATAGCTTTTAAATCTTTCAATGGGTTTATATGGCATAACACTGAGGTCTTTCATCGAACTAGCAAAGTTCAATTAGTAAGTATATAGTTTCCCAGCTTTATTATAAATTTCATAGACAGTTCTTTTCATTTTAAGGAATAACGGCAGATGCTACTCAATAAACAAACTGACACAATGACCACATGACCACTTCCTTTATTTCTTTGAGCTCCCTTGAATAGAATTTGTGGTTGCAACATGACCCATTTTCAACTTTCACCCAAGATGATAACCACATTTACTTTAAAGCTTTACTTATAGAATCAATCCTATGAAGCATTATTTCCTAACCTAGAATCAACTTTAGGACAGAAAGCATACAAAGTGAATATTTAAAAGCTTTGTCATATCATGGGACTTGACCCGAATCTGAAATTTTACAAAAATGCTGGAAATTTGCAGCATCTACGAAGAAGGAATGAGCATTTCAGGTCACTGGCCTTTTATTATGTGCTCCAATTAAGTCATCAACTGACAAAATAACTCTGTTTCACCCTTCGCAAATGCAGCCTGACCTGTTAAGTATTTTAAGAGTTTCCTTTTTTTTAATTTTAGGATTGCAGCATCTGTAGTTTATATTTGCTTTCCTTCACTAAAGTTTCTTCTGTAGAATATCTTCAAAGGTCTGGAACATTGGGAAAGATTGAAAGGCAGATAAAAAGAAATATTTAATACCAAAGCAAACCAGTGACACTATGTATAAGGTTTCGGTTAAGAATAAAAGAAAATGACTTGATTCTGCAAGTAGGTTCTGGAAATCTACTGGCATAACTCACCTTAACCCTAACCTAACCTCACAGTAACACGCTCTTCATTCCCCCGGTCCATGAAATGCCAATAAGAAAGTCGAGCTACCCAAAAGGCAAGAGATAATCAATATGTTAAACCCAGGCTGGGTCCACAGAAAACAAGTCACCATTAAACTCAGTGACAGGCTGGAGTGATACTGAATCTCCTGTAAACACTGTTAATTTAACCCATGCTATCCCAGCCATACAGATGCAAAATAAAGACAGTTGTAAATTTAAATTAGGGAAATTGAATCTTCCTTTGATATAAAGCCTGATAACTAGGCCTCAGACACTTTACTCCCCAAGTGGTCAAAATAAAGCCAAGTAACAAGGTATAAAATACCCATAACATGCAGAATTTCATGCCTTTCATTATCTTGGACCATGGGATAAACAGAACCCGGGCCTGATCAACCCTGGCTGGGTTGCCTGGGTGAGGGTGTCTAATAATTAAAGACCTGAAACACCTGATGGCCCCAGGTTGCATTACTGATGATGTGTCCCAGTGCACACCCAGTTTATTAAACCAAATGGTGTCGGATCACGATAACGAAAGGCATGGGCCAGATTAAAATGGCTCCACTACACTACCCTATCTGTCATAGCCCCACATACCTCACCACACTAACCTCCACAAACTTACCTCTCCCAGCCCCACATATACATCTACCAGCCCTACTCTCAAATCTAATCCTAAAGTCCAAGCGGGCACACCCCCCCACTAAACCGAGGCGCAGCCCGATTAACCCTGGCCACACCTCCACAAATCCGCAGCCACCATACTACCCTATCTACCAGAATCCTGCATACCTCACCACACTAAAATCCACAACCTTGTATTTCCCAGGCCCACATATACATCCACCAACCCAACCCTCAAACCTAACATTCTACAGTGTAATGCAGTGTAAAATCTAATTATTTTGCAAAATATTCTACATCTCCATTTCCCAGTGATTTCACAACTCCCTGTAAATTCAACATGCAATTCCTAGAGTTGATTTTTCTTCTTGTACTGACTTAATTCTACAAATAACTTGATTCAGTTACTTGGACATCATCCCCACATCACTTTTTCAGCTCGCGAGACTAATCCCATCAAAAATTCCAATTCAAAATTATTATTTAGGTCCCTATTCTACCCATTCACCTCTACCTGTTCAATAACAAAATATCTGTTTCCTCTTCTTAGTGTTCACCATCAATAAGTATTACTAAGTAACACACTGTATCTGTGCAGTAGTCGAACCACTGTCTCGGCACCAAAGATTCAGGTCCAGATCCATACACGGTGGACTGCGTGGACTTTGTAATGACTCATATCTGAAAACCTGCATGCAGGGTGAAATAAATTTGCAATAGGAAGATTCATACATGCAAACTTGGAACTTGAGTTAATCTGGATACTGGATTAAGGTGATTATCACAAGAGATCCTGCAGATACGAGGAATTCTGCAGATGCTGGAAATTCAAGCAACACACATAAACGTTGCTGGTGATCGTAGCAGGCCAGGCAGCATCTATAGGAAGGGGTACAGTCGATGTTTCGGGCCGAGACCCTTCGTCAGGACTGAGATGCTGCCTGCCATGAGCAACACACGCACAAAATGCTGGAGGAATTCAGCAAGTCAGGTAGCATCTGTGAAGAGGAATAAATAGTTTCAGGCTGGAAAGGAAGGGGGCAGAAGCCAGAATAAGAGGCTGAGGGAGGAGGGGAAGGAGTGTAACTGTCAAGTGATAGGTGAGACCAGATAAGGGAGAAAGTGGGTGTGTGGAGGAGGGGGATGAAGAAAGAAGCTGGGGGGGGGGCCGATTAGGAAAAGGGGAGGTGCAACGAGACCTGGGTGTCATTATACACCAGTCATTGAAAGTGGGCATGCAGGTACAGCAGGCAGTGAAAAAGGCGAATGGTATGCTGGCATTTATAGCCAGAGGATTCGAGTACAGCAGCAGGGAGGTACTACTGCAGTTGTACAAGGCCTTGGTGAGACCACACCTGGAGTATTGTGTGCAGTTTTGGTCCCCTAATCTGAGGAAAGACATCCTTGCCATAGAGGGAGTACAAAGAAGGTTCACCAGATTGATTCCTGGGATGGCAGGACTTTCATATGAAGAGAGACTGGATGAACTGGGCTATTACTCGTTGGAATTTAGAAGATTGAGGGGGGATCTGATTGAAACGTATAAGATCCTAAAGGGATTGGACAGGCTAGATGCAGGAAGATTATTCCCGATGTTGGGGAAGTCCAGAACGAGGGGCCACAGTTTGAGAATAGAGGGGAAGCCTTTTAGGGCCAAGATTAGGAAAAACTTCTTCACACAGAGAGTGGTGAATCTGTGGAATTCTCTGCCACAGGAAACAGTTGAGGCCAGTTCATTGGCTATATTTAAGAGGGAGTTAGATATGGCCCTTGTGGCTACGGGGGTCAGGGGGTATGGAGGGAAGGCTGGGGCGGGGTTCTGAGTTGGATGATCAGCCATGATCATAATAAATGGCGGTGCAGGCTCGAAGGGCCGAATAGCCTACTCCTGCACCTATTTTCTATGTTTCTATGTTTCATATACCCCTTTCTGTGATTAAAACATGACTAATCTCAGGTTTAAAATTAAACTATTAACATAAAAGAATAAACTGTTTATTGGAAGAGAAACTCCAACCACTTTTACATGTGTTAATATCAAGTGTGATCATTATGCTCTGTACTTCTTCCTGTCTAAAAGACAGCAAACTTCATCAAATATAATTGTAGCATTAGTTTCTTACACATCTTAGAAATTGAGTATTTTTGTATCAGTTTTGACAATCAGAATCACAATTCTCTGTAGTTCTCACAGTCATGGCAGAGCATTTGCCATACCAAGCCATGATGTATGCAGATAAAATGTTTTTGATGATGCATTGATTAAAAAAATCTTCTTTTTAATCCACTTTATATCAAATTGTAAATCTTGCTCAAATTCTGAATGTTATCATATTTCCTAGGGTTGGAGGGCAGGAGTTCTAATGTTGTAAAGGCACTGTAAAAACAGAAGTTTGATAACCTTCGTCTAGACATATCTGATCAAACAATTCTGGCTACAAATGCCCAAAGTCACATCAAAGTACAAAAAAGTAAATATGATTTTTGACCATAGCAGATACATCATTTCCTGTAGAGCTTCAGAATCACATTTGTTAATTGTACTTCACAGATGATGATCAGAATTTTTTTTTGTTTAAACCTATAAGCATACTCGCTATTGATGTTTCACAGTTGTGTAATAGAAACTAGTTTCAAGTAATGTATTCTGAGTCAGTTGTACAAAAGTACTGAATTTCTGAGTCAGGATAGAGTGTCCCTCCGCTTCTACATAATATGTACTAATGGATGTACAATTTTCATGAGCAATACCAATTTGTTCACAACAACTTAAAACACCTAATGTGCATTTGATTTTTCAGTAATATTTGAGCAATATTATAAATATATTGTTTGATTCAGCATTCTTTGTTTACATAATTAGTTTATATTTAAGAAGTACGTGAATGGCATACATCATTACACCACCACTTCATAAGGGCACAGTAAAAAGTAAATATACTTGTTTCCTGATACCAGTGTTTGTCTTTCAATTATTTCTACATTTTTGAGTTACCAAACATAACACATGCCACCGAAGAAAAGAAAGAATTAATGTCCAAGAAGACACATATACATAAGTTTAAAAATTCTCTGGTAGGATTTACTATTGTTAAATCGCTCTCATTAGTGAAAATGAAGTAATATTCTTCAAAATTCTTTTTGCACTTCTATTTGAAGTCTTATTAACAGGGGAAAATGGTGATCAGCAGAATGAGAAACAACTATCTCAATAATTTATTGGGCTCCACGGCATTTGTTGATGCATGAATGGTAAAGTAGCAAAAAGAAATGAAGGATTTGATTGTTCATTCTCTGCTGGGGATCATTCATCATTTTAATATGTTGCTATTACGATTTATTTAGGTTCAGTTAACTGGATACTTGGCTGATGAATTAAGAAATGCATGGCAACTTGATTCAATTAATTTGTTATAAAGCAACTTGCTGCAGAAACAACACTGATGTATTTTATGCATGTATAATAGATGAAAAAGTTACAGAATCAGGTATTCATAGGAGAACTTTTCCACTTATTAATTAGGTATTTTATGTTACACGCAGATTAGTAATAGGAAATGGTTGAGAAATGTGTAATTCCCAAATCTTAAGCCTAATTATGCACTGTATTGCAGGATTCCAACAAATAGCTCTTTAAAAGGAAAGTAAAGTGGTGCGTATAACAAAATATATTTTCTCTTTAGGAAGGTTATTAGATAAAAACATTATTGAAGGCCAATCATTTTATAAATGTTTCATCTCTTAGGGGCACTTTTTCTTAAAGAGCCGTGCTGATTCTAAAATATTCTTCTTTTAAAAACTGTTCTTGGCCTCAAGCTAATGAGCTCCCATAAAAGCTATCATTCATTCAAAATATGTTCTGATTAAAAGTAAACTCTTTCAGCTGATTCATATACCTTATCTGGAACTAACAGAGGTTCACAATCAAAACTGACCCTTTGATGTCATTTGGAAGGAATCAGCAGCAGTCTTCCAATGAGATTTAAAACCACCCATTTGTTACTATGCTTCAAATTAATTTCAATTACTTCTCCAAGAAGATTAATATATACAACTTTATTTACTAAATTAGACTTTTTCTCAAACCTTATTAGCAGCAGGAACAAAATTAACTGCTAATGCAAATTATTTCAGGCAGTGCAATGTATAAAATGGCTACCCTAATTATCTGCACGTGTTTTAATGGTAGTTAGAATACAGAACAGTAGAGCACCATACAGGCCCTATGGCCCCCAACGTTGTGCCAATGCTTTAACCTACTCCAAGACCAATCTAATGCTTCCTTATCACATAGCCTTCCATTTTTCTTTCAACAATATGCCTGTCCAAGAATCTCTTTAAAGTCCCCAACGTATCTGCCTTTGCTACCACCCCAGACAGTGTGTTCCTTGCACTTACCATTCTCTGTGTGAAAAACCTACATCTAATGTCCCCTCTATACTTTCCTCCACACATCTTAAAGTTATGGCCATTTCCACATTGCAGAAAAAAGTCTCTGGCTGTCCACTCTATCTATATTTCTTATACTGTTGTACCTTTCTCCCAAATATCTCTCATCTTCCTTTGCTCCAAAGAGAAAAGCCCTGGCTCACTCAACATAGCCTCATAAGATATGCTCTCTAAGCCAGGCAGCATCTTGGTAAACCACCTCTGCACCCCCTCTGAAGCTTCCACATCCTTTCTACAACGAGGGGACCAGAAATGAACACAAAGCATTTGTAAACATGATAAATACACAATGCAAATCCATCACAAACATCAAATGGGAAGAAGTTTATAACTCTGTACTGAGAATATGCATTTGCCTTTCTTTATGTTGTGTGGGTTTAACAGGATGAAAATAAACAAAGATGATGAGCCCAACTACATGGTTAAACTAGATTTTTGTGTAATTAGCTTTGAAATAAATTTGCACAATAACAATTGCTCTTCAAATTCTTTACCGTCAAGTTCAATTTCAAGGTATGTTTAATAATATCAAAAAGCTTCCCAGTATTACTTCTGGCAATGACTGTATTGTACTCGAAGACCAGCAACGTGAACATGGGGTGGAAGACATCTGGAATCTAGGCCTCTGCTCTGTGTTTGAATGCCAATGATGTGGATGAGTACAAAGGACATTTCTGGATATTGGGCAGGCAAGTGCTTGATCGAGGACCAGCAAAGACAAAGGCTGCTGATCCACCAGGTAAGCAAGTCCTGCCCAGTCTGTGGGTCCTGGGATTGGATGTCTCTGTGAGCCAGTGACCCCCTAGGTATGCAATTCAGCGGTCTGGAGTCACAGTCACTGGCGAGTAAAGAGTTCAAGGTCGGGAGTTCGGGGTTCTATCATCAGTGAGTCCTGGGGTCATTAGCAAAGGTCAAAATCTGAAAGTTGATTGGAAGCCTGGACATCAGATCCTGGTGTCCGAAGCCCTCGATCAATAGATCTGAGAGTCCAACTGGAAGTCGAATGCCCGTTGTATGCAAATCTGCAAGTCCACTGGAGACTGGAGGCCCATCGTAGGTTTGCAGTACTGTTTGTGCACGTATGAGTGAACATGTGGATGGTTGGGAGGAAAGGGGATACTTTAGCTGTTGCTGTTTTGTTGCTTGTTACATTGTGTTTTGTGTTCTTCTGCTGAACACTGTGGGCATGCTGCATTGGTGTTGGGGTGTGTGAACTGCCCCCCCCCACCCCCCCCCCCCCGGGCATCCTTAGGTTGTGTTGGTGTTTAATGCAAACAATGCATTTTAGTGAATGTTTGCATTTACATGTGATAAACACATGAATCTGAATCTAAAGCAAAGCTCAATTGACTACTCCAAAACTTCAAGTTGATATGTGCAGTTCTAGCCCACTCACATGGTCATTAATGGCTACAATAATGATTATGATTAATCATAACCAAACTCATAATCTAAACAAAAACAGACTTAAAAAGACAAGGAAACCACTGGGGTATCAAGCTTTCATAGATAGATATCCAGGGTTGGCTATTCCTCCTAAATGAAACAGATGTACTAATTCTAAAACTGAATTTCTTCATCTGCACCTCAAAATGTTATTCTGTGGTCAGAATCCAACTAACTTGCAATTGGCAAAACCTAACCTCTTTCAATATCTCCTCAGAGAAATTATTCCACTGTTTAATTTTTTTTCTATTGATAATCTATGTTCCACCTTTCAAGTTCCATCCCTATCCTCTAGTTTAATGGTTCTAATCAAGTATTATATTGTATTATATGAGCTAGTCTTTTAAGAACCTTCCAAACAGTTTTTGTAAAGCTTCTCCATCTTCTTTTCCAGAGAATATGTTCGATTTACATAATCACTCTTCATAATTCAATCCCTTACTCATTTCAATAGCTGCAGAAGTCTTTGTAAGCATTAGGAGCAGCTTCATGTGTTGCAGGCAATAAGCATATAGCTGAAAAGCAGCACACTTGGAAACTAATTAGGTTGTGTTCTGGTTCAATGGGTCATTGACTGCATTCAAGTATAGTAGTTGCTAATAACATAAAAGCTTGGATCATTACTATGCCTAAGAGCTACAAATGTCACCAAAATAACATGTAGTAAAGGCCACAAAGACTACTTTGACATGCTATTTAGAAATAAGGGTATGACAATAAATGTGCAAGAATAATCAACCGATACTGCATCAGTGAGGGTTTCAGTGTTTACTAGTTCTTCCTTCTTTTTTCTGCTGAAGAGAGAAACTACATTGTAAGAGGAACAAACATCTATAAACACAAGAGGCTGCAGAAGCTGTAAACTGGAGCGAAGAAACAAACTGCTTGAGGAACTCAGCAGTTAAAGAAAATGGTGCAACCCGTCATTGAGACTGAAAGACAAAGGGGAGAGAACTAGTACAGAAGTTTGTGAGGGAAGGGGCAGGGCAAGAGCTAGAAAGTGAAAGGTGAAGAGGGAAGAGGGGATATAGGAACAGAGGCTGAGAGATGAGAGGCAGAAGCAACAAACAGCTGTAAAGCAACACACATAAAAGTTGCTGGTGAACACAGCAGGCCAGGCAGCATCTCTAGGAAGAGGTACAGTCGACGTTTCAGGCCGAGACCCTTCGTCAGGGCTAAGTGAAAGAAAAGCTAGTAAGAGATTTGAAAGTGGGAGGGGGAGGGGGAGATCCGAAATGATAGAAGAAGACAGGAGGGGGAGGGATGGAGCCAAGAGCTGGACAGGTGATTGGCAAAAGGGGATACGAGAGGATCATGGGACAGGAGGCCTAAGGAGAAAGAAAGGGGGAGGGAGGAAGCCCAGAGGATGGGCAAGGAGTCTAGTGAGAGGGATAGAGGGAGAAAGAATATATATATATAAAAAATATAATAATAAATAAATAAATAAATAAATAAATAAATAGCGGCTGGGGTACAAGCGGGAGGTGGGGCATTAGCGGAAGTTAGAGAAGTCAATGTTCATGCCATCAGGCTGGAGGCTACCCAGATGGAATATAAGGTGTTGTTCCTCCAACCTGAGTGTGGCTTCATCTTGACAGTAGAGGAGGCCGTGGATAGACATATCAGAATGGAAATGGGACATGAAATTAAAATGTGTGGCCACTGGGAGATCCTGCTATCTCTGGCGGACAGAGCGTAAACATTGTTCATCTCTCCTGAATGCTTTACTTTTTTAACCCATTTCTTGCTGTGTTTTCAATGGCTTCAGCTCAAGCTCTGGTATTGTTTTCCTAAATCCTTCCTCCGATCTATCCAATTGCTTATTAGGATCTCTCATTAAACTAATCACTTTATCCAAGTAGTTGGCATAATTCTCAAGAATAATCGTCTGTTTAGCATTTATTTTGCCAGATTATGAGTCAGTAAAACAGCTTGGAACAAGTTTCTGCAGTAATTTGTAATGTTAAGAAATATCCGAGAGCACAGGATATAGCAAAACTAAAACAGACTTTAGTACGGAAAACAAAACCATTTTCACATCTATCCAAGCAACTGCAGTATTTTTACAGATAGAACCAAATCAAAATCTTGGTCCAATCATGGAACAAAGATTTTGACAGTTGAGATGAGAGCTACTTTACTCGACAATGAGTTACTATAGCATGGTATCAATGAGTCCTGTTTGAAATAAAATCAATAAGTATCGACAGAAATGCATAGTCAAACCTCACAGAAAGGAAAGTAGTTGAATTACTGGAAGACATTCTTCTCTGCTCCTGTATGGTCTATTTCAAACCTATACGCCAGGCGCAGCTATCTTCAACAAATGACCTTTCTTCCATTATACATTCAAAAATAAGGATATTGGAATCCTTATTTCACAAAATCCTTACATCACAAAATATTAAATTGCATTCCTACAGAAAATAACCATCTACAGTCCTTTACAGCAAGACTTGGATACATTTTAAGCACAGGCTGAAAATAACCAAGTATTTTGCATCAATGAAATGTTAGGCAAAGACCATCCCTGAGAAGTTCAGCTCTAAAGTTGGTTCATTGGGTTGTATATATGTACAGTCAGATGACAATAAACTTGAACATAAAGTTTATTGTCATCTGACTGTACATATATACAACCAAATGAAATAACATAATGCTGGACCAAAGATGCACGTACAAAACATATATCACACACAGCACATAAATACCTACCATTCATAATCAGCCACTTTAGCATGACTATGCTTCCTGACACATTAACCTGAAGCTCAATCAGACTGTTAATGTGCCATAGATCAGTAAATTAGAGATAAATAATCCTATAATCATGGAAAACTTTAACTTACAGACTGGATGAATCAAATTTTTATTGATGCAAAATACTTGGTTACTTTCAGCCTGTGCTTAGAGGACGATGAAATATACACAAAATGTTGTCACAATTAATATACTGAAGAAATCAGAACTATTTTGGATCACATTCTGTGAAGTGAGGGAGGGTTAACTTACAATCTTATCAAGCAGCCTTTGGTCAAGGGTAACTATGAGAGAATTTAACACTGATCTGCTTCATGTTCCAGCTCAGTATGAAACTAGGATCTTAGATCTAAACAAAGACAACTATGAAGTTATGAAAAACAAGTTTGCTGTGATTGATTGGAAGAATACATTGAGGCACATGAATGCATACGTAAGGATTCCAATATCTTTATTTTTGAACATATAATAGAAGAAAGGTCATTTGTTGAAGATAGCTGAGCCTGGCGTATAGTTTTGAAGTAGACCATACAGGAGCAGAGAAGAATATCTTCCAGTAATTCAACTACTTTCCTTTCTGTGAGGTTTGACTATGCATTTCTCTGGATACTTATTGATTTTATTTCAACCAGGACTCATTGATACCATGCTATAGTAACTCATTGTTGAGTGAAGTAACTCTCATCTCAACTGTTGAAATCTCTGTTCCGTGATTGGACCGAGATTTTGATTTGGTTCTATCTGTAAAAATACTGCAGTTGCTTGGATAGATGTGAAATTGGTTTTCTTTTCAGTACTAAAGTCTCTTTTAGTTTTGCTATATCCTGTGCTCTTGGACTTCATTTGGAAATGCACAGAGGACTGTGTGACTCGCAAGACAATCTGGGTATTCCCTAACCGGAAACCTTGGATGAATTATGAGGTCAAGTCCCTTTTGAAGGCTAGAGCTGCAGCTTTTAGGTCCGGGATACCAGTCGCTACACGGAATCCAGGCGTGAACTCCGGAAAGTCATTAAGGGCACCAAGAGGCAATATCGAGCAAAGTTGGAAGCCCAGGCTAACCAGAGGGAAGCCGGTAGACTATAGTAGGATCTAAATGAGATCACTGGGCACAAAGAAAAGGCTGGGAATATCAATAACTGTGGCGCTTCTCTTCGTGACGAACTTAATGTATTCTACGCAAGAATCGAACAGAAGAGGAGCATCCCGCTCCCTCTGGAGGAACTGGACCTGGTGGCATCGAGATTCATCGTCACCGAGAAGGACATTAGAAGGGCCTTCCTGAAGATAAATCCAAGGAAGGCGACTGGCCCAGATGGCATCCTAGGACGGGTTCTTCAGGCCTGTGCAAGCGAGCTAGCTGGAGAGTTTGCTAACATCTTCAACTGCTCGTTGCTTCAGTCTAAGATCCCCTCGTGTTTTAAGGAGGCAACGATAATCCCAGTGCTGAAGAAGAGCAAGGTGGCATGCCTGAATGACTATCGACCTGTTGCTCTGACATCAATTGCTACGAAGTGCTTCGAGTGATAGGTTATGGCACACATCAACTACAGTCTACTGATCAACCTCAACGCTTTGCAATTTGCCTACCGGAGCAACAGGTCAATGGCAGATGCATCTCTCCAGCCCTACATTCCTGCTTAGAACATCTGGAGAATAAAGACGCATACATAAGGCTCCTTTTCATTGACTACAGCTCTGTCTTTAATACCATCATTCTAAATAAACTGATTCCTAAGCTCCTGAACCTGGGCCTTAGCACTCAGATCTGCAGCTGGATCTTCAACTTCCTCACAGACAGGACGCAGTCTGTAAAAACAGGGGACAAGCTCTCCTCTACAGTCACTCTGAGCACTGGTGCCCCACGAGGTTGTGTACTCAGCCCCCTGCTGTACTCACTGTACACCCATGATTGTGTAGCCAAGTTTCCATCAAACTCAATATATAAGTTTGCTGATGACACAACAATTGTAGGCCGTATCTTGGGTAATGATGAGTTTGAGTACAGAGAGGAAATTAAGAACCTGGTGGCATGGTGCGAAGACAATAACCTATCCCTCAAAGTCAGCAAGACGAAGGAATTGGTTGTTGACTTCAGAAGGAGTAGCGGACCGCACAACCCAATTTACAAACGTTTGTACATCAGTGGTGCGCAAGTGGAACAGGTCAAAAGCTTTAAGTTCCTCGGGGTCAATATCACAAATGATCTGACTTGGTCCAACCAAGCAGAATCCACTGCCAAGAAGGCCCACCAGCACCTTTACTTCCTGAGAAAGCTAAAGAAATTTGGCCTGTCCCCTAAAAGCCTCACTAATTTTTATAGATGCACCATAGAAAGCATTCTTCTAGGGTGCATCACAACCTGGTATGGAAGTTGTCCTGTCCAAGACCAGAAGAAGCTGCAGAAGATCGTGAACACACCGCAGCACGTCACACAAACCAATCTTCTGTCCTTGGACTCACTTCACACCGCACGCTGTCGGAGCAGTGCTACAAAGATAATCAAGGACACGACCCACCCAGCCAACACACTTTTCGTCCCTCTCCTCTCCAGGAGAAGGCTCAGGAGCTTGAAGACTCATGTGGCTAGATTTTGGAACAGCTTCTTTCCAACTGTGATAAGACTGCTGAACAGATCCTGAACCGGATCTGGGCCGTAACCTCCAAATATCCGGACATGCCTCTCGGTTTTTTTGCACTACCTTACTTTCCATTTTCTATTTTCTAATTATGATTTATAATTTAAATTTTTAATATTTACTATTGATTTGTACTCCAGGGAGCAGGAAGCGCAGAATAAAATATTGGTGTGATGAATGTACCTTCTAGTATCAATTGTTTGGCAACAATAAGCTTTTTAGGAAATAATGTACAAGTTGCAAAGCCTATACATTCATCCAAGGCACTAAAGCACAGCAGGAAAGGTAATTTATCCATGGCTGACAAGATAAATTAAAAGAAAGTGTTTAATCCAAAGATGAGGTTTATAATTTGCTAGAAATAGTATTAGACCTGAGGATTGGGAGTGATGAAAAGCACAATGAATGAGGAAGCAAGAAATGAAATAAAGAATGAGACAGACAAAAATTAAACTGGATTGCAACTGCAAGCATAGCTTCCTTAATAGGAAAAAAAGGAAGAAGAATTAAACTAGTAAACATTATCTTTATGGAAAACAAAATAAAACCTTCCAGATATTTGAGAATTAACCCTTACATATAGTTCATATTCTATACTTTCACAGTATGGTCTGGGTCAATTTTGACCTGGCCCAAGAATCCCCTCATAACAAGTGTCTATACCAAATTTTGAACCACAGATCTATTTAGAATGTATAAATAGCCTATCTGACATTAATAAATGGGTGATTAATCCTTAATTAATGTTCCAGAAATGTAAAATCCATTTCAATAGATACGGGTCAAATTTGACCCGGAACAGCCACAATGTACATTAATCCTTAATTAATGTCTCAGATTTAATATCCATTTCAATAGATACAGGTCAAATTTGACCTGACATAGTCTCAAAGTACAAAAATTGGTAGCACCTGTACAAAAGTATAAAATATTTAAATATTTTCACTTTTGCGCATTTTGGGTTACTTTAGGAAAAGTCATCAAATTTTGGCTAAAAAAATGGCATTTAGGGTGTTTTTACTACTGTCAAATGTCAAAGTGGGTCAAATTTGACCTGAACAGTATGTAAGGGGTAAGTATTGGGCAAGAATGAGGAACTGAAGGAAGTAAATATTATTCAGAGGAAGTTATTAATCAACAAGTTAGTGGAATTGGAAGCTGATGAATCCCAAAGATCCAATGACTTATGTCATAACATTTTGCAACAGGTGTCTTTCATGAACTGATTTTTCTGGTTATCATCCTTTAATGTTTTTTAGATTCTAGAATTTTCTGCTGTGAATTGGACGATATTAAGACGGGATGGAGAGAATTAACAAGGAACTCTTCAGTTGTCAGCCCATCATCAGCGGTAAAGAATTTGCTGGAATCTAAGTTAAAGGATGTGATAACAGAAAGAGAATAGTAAAACTGAACAGAGTTAATGTGGTTTTATTAATGAAATATCATGTTTAACTATCCAGCTGGATGCAAGTTATAGAATAGAAAAAGAGCAATCAATAGGTGTGGCTTATTTGAATCTTCAGAAGGTGTTTCTGAATACAAGAGACTGATCATCAAGATTAGAGCACGTGGATCTGAAGGCAATATGCTCACATGGATTGAGTGCCGATGATTAGCGGCAACAAACAAATTATTCTCAGACTGGCAAGCTGCAACTAGTGAAGTAGAACAACTTGTGAAGCAAAGATCGGGACAAACACACAAATGTCTGGAAGATGAATTTGTAGAGAGTGAAACAATTAATGTTTCGGGTCTGCAACCCTATGATAGAACCAGGAATGAGAGAAATGCATTTAGGTTTTCAATGGGAGTAAAACTGTGTGAGTGTGTAAAACATGACAGGTGGAATATAATGAAAAAATGTGAGGTTAACCAGTTTGGGGCATGTAACAGGAATGCAGTATGTGTAAAATATTTGGGTAATGCCAGATTCAGGGGGACCTGGCTGCACTTGTTCATAAGTCACTGAAAACCAACATACAAATTCAGCAAGCAATTAAGAGGCAAATGAGCTTCTATTATAACCAGATTTAAAACAAGAGTTAGAAGATCTTATTGCAATAGTATCTAGACTTGGTGAGATCACACCTGAACAGTACAGTATTGGTCTCCACACTCAAGAAAGTGAATGCACTGAACATTTACTACACTGCAGAGATTGAGTCGACTGAGAGTTATACAATGTCCTTCAACATTACACAACTTAATACTTTAGCACCATCTCCACCAGCATAGTGAAGGCATCTTCACCAGAAGGATGGTATTCATTCAATAATGTTGCTCATAACTATCTTCTAAGCATAGATGGCCATTGAATAATATCCTTGCCAATGACATTCACAGCCAGAAAAGGTGAATGAAGCAACAGGTACGCTGCAAACATTATTGTCAGAAACAAACATTTTAGCAATTTCTAAAGTACTGTATGTACCATTAAGTTGTTCAAGGACAAATCAGAAAATACTCAAGGATAACTACAATGCAATGAGTATTATGCATGTTGAGCTTCACAAATTTGATGAGCACATAAAAGTAATACTCCAGGGAAGGACTAATGCATTTTCATAGGTATCATCCAGTGTTGGGAACATCTGCTTTCAAGGGAGATTAAACACCTTCTGCACAAAGCCAAGGAAAGCTTAGAATGCTTCAGTAACCATGCTCAGCTTTCCTCTAAAAATTAATCCCACTCTGAAAAAACATTGATCTTCACTCACATGGCCATCTTTTCTGTGCCCCTTTAGATAAGCATTGAAAGTGTTGATAGCAACCTCACTTAATACTCCTCTAACAAATGTTCCTTATCGATGCATTGAAATTTTTGTTATTATCTGTGACACCCAGTAAGATTGCTCACAAATTTAGATATTATAGACTCCTTTGTTGCCACTGATTGGTGTCGAGAACCAAATCCATGCTAAGTATATCACATGGCCCTGAATCACAACCTACTTCCATCTTCCTCAATCATTTATGCCGAATACAATTTCCAAAGAATATTTATTTCAGAGGTATATTTCCATTTTCTATATAAAATGCTTCACTAACTCAAATTCAAGCATATTTTGGCACTAAAATTTAGATAATATAGTGCTTTGCAACAATAACTGGATGATTCTGAATGTAGACTACTCAACCTTTTCTTTTATCATTAGAAAATGATTTTGTCATTGATGTCAATTTTGGTATTGATTTCAAATATGTGTAAAGAAGATGTGCTGTTGTTCACATTTAAACTCAGCAGCTCCTTTAATCTTGCAGGTTTTCTTAAAAATCTCTTCTGTCTTTTCACTTGAAATAACCTTCCAGCAAATAAAGGACTAATTGCAGTTACGGGTGAGATCATTCTATTGAGACCATCTGGATTAAGAAGATTTATTACAGAAGAAATATCAAATGTCTACTCCTCAGTGAAGTCTAAATGCAAAACTATGCTTCCATTTCCACCACTTATGCAAATAAGAAGGTAGCAAGTACAGAGTGTCCCTTTATAGAGATGTATACAAACTTTTACTTTGAAGAAAGGATTCGATTGTTCGTTATGTGCTGTGTTGTATGACATAGTCGATTATGGTCTTTCCCTTAGTCAGTTAATTTGGAAAAATGATTTCTGTTGCTCACTTTCCAAATTATTTTAATAAAATCCAAATGTTTTATTTTAGCCTTTGTAATAAATGTCTTCAACCACTTCCTGCTTACAAGAACACAATACATGAACAATAACTGGGATTTTATTAACTCTGAGTTGGAATAGCTAAGAACTGAAATCCTATAGATAAAAGTGCTGGACTTCTCATTAAAATTTGCTCAACAATTCTTCACAAGCATGTCTTTTACAAGCTCATCAAAATAGCATTAAAATTATTTCACCACAAATGAACACAAATTTGACTACCCTGGGTTGAAAACAAAGAATTACAAAGCAATTAAAATTAACATAATACAACACAAATGAAAAGTAAGTCATGAATCATGCTTGCTCCCAATATTATTTGTTTTGCTGTAAAAGACAAATCTGTATTTCACATGTTCCAGAACTTCAAAGCAGTTAATGCAAAAAAAGAAAATGCATGCAGCAGGCAACAACTTTCCTAACTTTTTGAAAATTTTCTGCTAGATCATGCATAGGATTACATTAAACTTCAAGTAACTACAACAGACAGGTAATTATCAACCAAACCAGACACTTTGTTACAGGTTAAATGATTAAATCAAACACCCTAGATAGAGTTAATCAAAAGAAACCAATCAGGCAAGACCTGTTTGAATTATTTTTATAAAGCTTGTGATGATCTATTCTGAGGAAGGAAATAGGCAATCGTGTTTCTCTACAAACAAAAAAAATCTTTGCTTCAATCACACAGGCAAGATTTTATGAAATAAAATTTAACTCAGAGTTCTTATGACAAACTGAATGGCCAATGTACGAGGTGTTTTATTTTGTACATAAACCACTAAAGCAAAATGACAGTTTTGTTGAAAACTGATCTACCAGATACATTTACTTGCTTGGATGATGCCAATGTATAGGTACAAAGCCACAGCTTCCTGGAGATTTTGCATATAACCATTAAATCATAGCTAAGTGGATTGGGCAAATTCACATAATTTCAACCCAGAATAATTTAAACATACATTCTGTTTATAGCCATTTAAAATGTTCTGATCAGGAGCAAACAGTCTTGTCTTGCAGCAAGAATAACACTAGGCAGTTCTCATTTTGAAAACTATATGATCTAATAGTTCTTCAAATCTATAAATAAATTCAAAGAGAAAATTATTATCTTCTTTATTGAATGCAGCAACAAAGAAAAGCAACTAGAATGTGGGAAGATGTTATCAAAAGGAAGAGTATTGGAGTGTTGATGTGCTGAAAGGAAAATGAATAAAGTCATAGATCATCAGTCTTCAATCGTCCGACCATTTTTGAGTCTTAATTCAGATCATGCAATTGAGACAATGGGAAAGAGGACCTGATGTGGTTTTGTACAATGTTTCGCATTATTCTTTTAATCTTCAGAGTTACCTCTCCAACGTCCATAGCAGCCAAGAATAAACGTGTT
Source organism: Mobula birostris (assembly GCF_030028105.1). Lineage (NCBI taxonomy): Eukaryota > Metazoa > Chordata > Chondrichthyes > Myliobatiformes > Myliobatidae > Mobula > Mobula birostris. The sequence goes on from NC_092385.1 coordinate 42,841,070, forward strand.
ACCACTGAGGCAGTAATCAAATCACAAACAAGAGAATGTCTGCAGGTGCTGGAAGTCCGAGCAACACACACAAAATGCTGAAGGAACTCTGCAGGCCAGGCAGCGTCTATGGAAAAAAGTACAGTTGACGTTTCAGGCCCAAACCCTTGGGCAGGGCTGGAGATAAAATGCTGAGGAGTAGATTTGAAAGGTTGGGGTGGGGGGACGGAGAGAGAAACATCAGGCGATAGGTGAAACTTGGAAGGGGAGGGATGAAGCAAAGAGCTGGGAAGTTGATTGGTGAAACAGACAGAAGGACATGGAAGACAGAAGAAAGGGGTGTGAGGGAGGAGGAGCACCAAAGGGAGACAATGAGCGTGCAAGCAGATAACATGAGATCGGAACATCCTCCCACTTCCTTCAGACAAAAGTGGTAGGCATGGGCACTCGCATGGGTCCCAGCTATGCCTGCCTATTTGTTGGCTAGGTGGAACAGTCTATGTTGCAAGCCTACACTGGTGACTGTCCCACGCTTTTCCTATGCTACATTGACAACTGCATTGGTACTGCTTCCTGCACCTGTGCTGAACTCGTCCACCCGGCCCTCAAATTCAGCTGGTCCATTTCCGACACTTCCTCTCCTTTTCTTGATCTCACTGTCTCTTTCTCTGGAGACGTCCACTGATGTCTATCATAAACCAATGGACTCTCACAGCTATCTGGACTATACTCGTCCCATCCTGCTACTTGTAAAAACGCCATCCCCTTCTCTCAAATCCTCCGTCTCCACTGCATCTGCTCTCAGGATGAGGCTTTTCATTCTAGGAGGAAGGAGATATCCTCCTTTTTCAAAGAAAGAGACTTCCCTTCCTCCACCATCAACACTGCTCTCAACCACATCTCCTCCATTTCATGCATGTCTGCTCTTACCCCACCCTCCCGCCACGCTACCAGGGATAGGTCTCCTCTTGTCCTCACCCCACCCCACCAGCCTCCATGTCCAGCACATATTTCTCCGAACCTTCCACCACCTCCAACTGGATCCCACCACCAAACACATCTTTCCCTCCTTCCCACTTCCTGCTTTCCGCAGAGGTCGCTCCCTATGCGACTCCCTTGTCTAAATGTCCCTCTCCACTGATCTCCCTCCTGGCACTTATTCTTGCAAGCAGAACAAGTGCTTCACCTGCCCTTACACCTCCTCCCTCACTTCTATTCAGGGCCCCAAACAGTTCTTCCAGGTGAGGCGACAATTCACCTGTGAGTCTGTTGAGGTCATATACTGTGTTCGGTGCTCCCGCTGTGGCCTCTTGTATATTGGTGAGACCCGATGTAGATTGGGGGACAGCTTTGCCGAACATCTACACTCCATCAGCCAGAACAAGTGGGATCTCCCAGTGGCCACCCACCTTAATTCCGCTTCCCATTCCCACTCCGATATATCCATCCAAGGCATCCTCCACTGCCGAGATAAGACTACACTTAGGTTGGAGGGAACAACACCTTATATTCCATTTGGGTAGCCTCCACCCTGATGGCATGAACATCGATTTCTCAAACTCCCAGTAATGCCTCCATCCCACTCTTCGCCATTTCCCATCTCTTGTCTGGCCCTGGACAGAGGACTCTGGGGAGATGGGGTTAAGAAGAAGAAAAACTATGCTCACATCTTCCTGCTGAGAGTGAAAAAAATTGGTCAGGGCTTCTCAGTTCTATCAACAGACTTCTTCTTCTTCTTCTTCTTTGAGTTTTTATGGCAGTTGGCATCCACACTGTTGCATTACTGCCCACTTCAGGATTTATTGTCCCTCATTGTCCATTCACTTTAAAGCCGTCTTTCCAGTCCCATCGCCATTAAAAAACTAAACAACCATTTCCTCCCCTGATCACTCTCCCCACATTCCAATAAACCTTTAACACTGTTCTCTACCAGTCCTATTTTGCGTAATTGTTGTAACATTTGTTGCCTTTCCTGTGCAAATTTCCTGCATGAAATAAGGATATGCTCTACTGTTTCAGTCTCCTGACATAGATCGCAAAAGCCTGTTGGATGCTTATTTATGATGGCCAGAGTGCCATTAAGGTTGCTGTGCCCAATTTTCAGTCTACTTATAATTACTTGCTCCTTCCGCTTTACTCCCCTACTTATTCCCATATCTACTCTGTTCTGAATTGTATGTAAATGTCTTCCTTTTATTGCTCTATCCCAATGCTGCTGCCACTGTTGATTTATTCTTCTCCACACTATGCTCTTCCCCTCTGACTTTGATCGTTTAATATTGGCCTCGATAGATCCTTTTTTGACTGCTGCTTTTGCCAGCCTATCAACGGACATCTAACTAATATATGGATTATTGTTCAATTTAACTCGCAGAACAAAAATGCTAGTCCCAAAAAATATATAAGAGCTTAAGCTCTGCATTCTCATGGTTAATCTCATTTCTTGCCAGGACAAAAAGCTCCACTTGAGTTAAAAGAGCAGATGTACTAAGTGGACAGATGACCAATTACATTCCTCACTATCTCAGAGTCAGTCCACATTTAACAGGTCTATTAAAATCTGTTTTTGACCATGCTGTCTTCTCTCGTGTGATTTCGAAGATGAGACTGGCCATAATTCCATGAGTGATAACTACCTTCGAAAATGGAGCATTTTACTGTCGTCTCCACACATTCTATTTTCACCAAGTGCTTCAATTTCCTCAACAATTTATTTTCACTATATTTAGTGCCCAATATAACTACCTGCTCCTGGAGTTACACAGCCAAATTATAATATCAGGGCGTCCCGATGGCACAACAGAAAGATATGCCAGCCAGGTTCAGACTGATAATTTATGTTTCAACTGCATCTATTTTCACTGATGACATTATCATGCTGATCTCTCCAATATTGGATTCAGTGAGTTCAAGAAAAAAACACTACAGATTCTTTTTTAAAATCAATAAAAACAAAAGTACTCAGAAGTTCGGAAAGATTCTATGAAGATAGAAGTAAAGATAATGACACAAAAGTTATAAACAGATGAAGCACTTGTACTTCCTACTAATCATAAATCTCTAACTGGAATTGGGACAATACATATGGCGACTGGTGAGGTTACATGCTGTGTTTACTCATTTGCCAAAATTTTCAAATATTTGGAATACTTCTGATAATCATAATCTCTTTAAAACTATTTAAATTAGTCTGGGGTTAAAAAACATGAAAATATAAACATTTATGGAAAATTTTTAACCAAACACAAACAAGTAAAATCATCTAACAAAACTTAATACTTATTTTAAATGAGGAAGGCAACGAAGAAGCTGTCTCTTCAACAGTTCTAATGTAGTCAGGTTGCTGGAAGATATTCCCCATTATGGGGACATCGTAAGTGATGCACATTCAAGCTCCCTTAATTGACTCAACAGGGAATTCAGCATCAGGATGTATTTATCTAAAAAATTGCTTGAATAGTCAGGATGTAATCGAAGCCAGATGACTCCCACAGCTATTCTGATTGCACATCCTCCCATCAAGATTCCTGCAAAAAAATACTTCCCTTTCTCTCAGTTTTTCTATATATGTCACATATGCTCTGACAATGAAACATTTTGTAGAAGTGTCTCGAATGTCTTACTGCCACTGGGCTATTGAGTTACCTCAAACATAACAGTCAGAGGCCTTGACTGCGTTTCATCTATTTCCTACATCTCTGCCCTCACCTCCTGGAGAGAAAAATAGATGAAGTCCTTCACAATACTTACTTTTATATTTATTTAATAAATCATCCTTCATAATTTTAGTTACTTAGTTTCGAGATTCAGCATGGTAATGGGCCTTTTGGCCTAACGAGCCTATATATGCCAAATACACCCATTTAACTAATGAACCTACTGACACATAATTCTTTAGAATGTGAGAGGAAACTGGAGCACCCAAAGGAAATTCATGTAGTTACAGGGAAAACATACAAACCCTTACAGACAGTGACAGAATTGAACCTGGTTCTCTGGTGCGGTAATAGTATTATGCTATCCACTATGCTACTGTGCTGCCTCCAACCAAGTACATATTTCCCTCCACTCACCCTTCAGCATTCTACAGGTCTACTTTTCCATTTTCACCAACTTGTCCCCATGTTATGGTTCTTACCCATATAACCACAGGAGATATAACATTCGGATCCTTGCACCACTTCCCAGCCCATCATCAGGGAACCCAAACAGTCCTTCCAAGTGAAGTAGTAATTCACTTCACATCATCCAAAGTAATATGTTCAAGATAGTCTTCACTATATCCTCTCTTCTAAACTGAAGAAACCAAACGTAGATTAGGTGATCACTTGGTGGAGCACCAATGTTTAGTACACAGGTGTAACCATCCCATTTCCACTCTAATCTGCCTGTGCCTCCAATACATTTACAATGTGGCCAAAAGCAAATTTAAGGAATATTACAATATCTTTTCTGCATACATTGGAATATTCACGATCCAAAGTTACATTCTCTAACTTCTCCAATTTCCTTTTTCTTTCTACATGTTAAAGAACTGGCCAGTTTCACATCACAGGATGGTTCAGCTTTTCTTGTTCTATTCACATAGTCTTGCCTGCTGGACATGTGCTGGAGCCGCACTGGTTATAACACGTTACACAGACAAAGAAGCTTAATGTGCTGGTAAAAGTACCCTATCAGAGGCATTATCCTTTGATCTACACATCCCGCACTGACCTTCTCTCCTACTGTAAGCCACTTGTTTCTCCATTTCCCAATTCTGACAGAGTCATAAACCTAGAAAATTAACTGTGTTTCATTCATTGAAGCTGCCTGACCAACTGAGTGTTTCAATCATTTTCTGTTTTGTTTTGTTTCCTAACTTCATTTTTTTCCAGGTCCATGAGCTTTGATCAAAAGGTGATATCAACGCTACTTCACCTGCCTGTAAGGACAATTTGATATGTCTCAGCTCCCAGAACTACAGCATAGAGTGAAGGCATCCTGTTTATGAGGGGCTTTGAAAGATAAAAAGAAAACTAATGATACTGCCCTGTGCTTTCCCCTCCACATAACTCTGCATTTTCCTCAGTCTCAAACATTATCAACCTTTCCTTAAAAAGGCACAACTGACCATCTCAATCACTCCCTTTGGCAAAGTATTACATGCTCCAGTAACCCCATGTCAAGAAAGGAATTGCTCCAAATCTTATTGCTCACAGTATGAAGATGTTCTGTTAATCATTTCTTCTCATCAAGTAGCAAATTACCTTCATTGTTACTCATTCTTTCCCAAACCTTCTAAATGTGAAAGGAAAACCTATTAAAACTCTGCTCTTCTGTTCTACTGGTGGTATTTCCATACTTAGAAACTGGCTTTCAACCTTTATTTAGCTATTAAATTTGTACTGAATTCAGCATTGCTACCCATTCCATTTTCCTGTGTAAATTCCTGAAACAGACCAAGGTAACGTTTGAAATGGCATTAGAATAGTTTACACAAAGAAACAAATCACTAAAAACATGTGTTGTTCCCAATGGGACCTCAGCCAATTCAGCACAGCTGCCAACACTTTGCTACACACCAATCACAGAAGGTCATCAGCTCGTAAAGGCACATTGCCTGTAACAGCCAGACAGCAGCAACACATAAGGCTGGCGACCATTGATAACAGAGAGGTAAGGGAAATTTTACTGCATTTCACTCAGAAGCTCATAGCGGTCAATGAGGTATACTGTATGATGGACGAAGAGCTGTAGTATGGGTGGAAGTTTTACATGTATGAATTGAGGAAAGGAAACTGCCAGGGGTGCATTTAAAGAACCCAGAATGTGGTTGCTTGACTTTTGTCAACCAGGAGTGAAAAATCCTTCATCATGGAGCAATGTCACGTGTGCGTGCAGAAGATTCTCAAGTGAGAGGGTGAGCAGCCAGATGTTGTGGTACACATTGGCATCAACAACATAGATAGAAAGGGAGAAGAGATCCTATGCAGTGAGTGTAGAGAGTTACGAAAGAGGCTAAAGAGCAGCACCTCTAATATGATAGTCTCTGGATTTCTCCCAGTAACACATACTAGTCAAGACAGTAATAGGATGACAGTACAGAGAAATGAGTGGCTGAAGGTGTAGTACATGGGGCAGGGTTTTAGATTTCTAGACCATTGGGATCTCTTCTGGGGAACACATGACCTGTATAAAAAAGACAGGTTTCACCTGAACCCAAGAGGGACCAACATCCTTGTGGACAGTCTTGCTTGAACTGTCTGGGAGGGTTTAAACTAATTTGGCACTGGGATGGAAACTGGAGTGATAGAGCTGAGGATGGGGCAGTTGGTATACAAATTGATGCATTGTGTAGTGAGTCTGTGAGGCAGAACAGACAGATGATAGGGCAAAATCACATTCAGTTGAAGTGTAACTTGTGGTCAAAATCAAAAAGGGTGATGAATACAGGACTGAAGGTATTATATTTGAATGCACACAGTATATGGAATAAGATCGAAGATCATGCAGCATAGTTAGAGATTGGTGGGTATGACATAGGCATCACTGAGTCATGGTTGACAGAAGATCATAGGAGGAAGTGTATCATCCAAGGATACACATTGTATCAAAAGGACAGGCAGATAGGAGAGAGGGTGGTGTGGGGTCTCTGTTGGTAAAATGTGAAATAAAATCCTTAGGAAGTGGTGACCTAGGATCAGAATATGGAGAATCATGATGGGTAAATGTAAGAAACTGTAAGGGTAAAAAGACCCTGATGAGAGTTATATACAGGCCTCTGAATGGGAGCCAGGACGTAGTGTACAAATTACGATGGGACATAGAAAAGGCATATAGAAAGGGCAATTTACAATAGTCATAGGGACTTCAATATGCATGTAGATTAGGAAAATCAGTCTGGTGCTGGATCCCAAGACAGGGGATTTGCAGAATGAGTAGGAGGTGGTTTTTTAGGAGCAGCTTGTGGCTGAGCCCACTAGGGGAAAGTCAATTCTAAATTGGGTGTTGTGTAATGATCCAGATTTGATTAGGGAGCTTAAGATAAAGAAACTCTTCTGAGTCAATGGTCATAACATGATAGAAATCACCCTGCATTTTCAGAAGGAAAGGGTAAGGTCAGCTATATCATTATTACAATGAGTAAAGGTAATTACATAGGCATGACAGAGGAGCTGAGCAAAGTTGATGGGAAAGGGACACCTGCAGGGATGATAGCAGAACAGCAATAGCTGGAGTTTCTGCGGGCAGTTTGGAAGTCACAGGGATAGATGTATCCCAAAGATGAGATAGTATTCTATAGGGAGGATTAGGCAACCATGGCTGACATTTTTCAGATACACTGCATAAATAGTAAAAGAGGTGAGAGTGGATATTGAACTGCTGGAGAGGTAGAAAAGGGAGGCAAAGAAATAATGGATGAACTTAAGTAATTTGCATCAATCTTCATTGTGGAAGGCACTAGCAGTGTGCCAGAAATTCGAGACTATCAGGGACAGAAGTGAGTGTAGTTGCTATTACTAAGGAGAAGGTGACTGGGAAGCTGAAATGTCTAAAGGTGGATAAGTCACCTGGAGCAGATGGCCTACCCCACAGTGTTGTGAAAGAGGTATCTGAAGAGAATATGGAGGCATTAGAAGTGATCTTTCACAAATAACTAGTTTCTGGAATGATTGCGGAGGACTAGAAAATTGCAAATGTCACTTCACTCTTAAAGAAGGGAGAGGGACAGAACAAAGAAATTATAGGACAGTTAGCCTGACTTCAGTGGTTGGGAATATGTTGGAATTCATTATTAAACATGACATCTTGGGTACTTGGAGGCACATGATAAAATAGCCCAAAGTCAGCATGGATTCCTTAAGTGGAAGTCTTGCCTGTCAAATCTGTTGGAACCACAGTCTGGCTCATCTTTGTACAAAATGAATATCCCTCTATTCTGAGGCTGTGCTCTCTAGTCCGAGACTCACCCACTATAGGAAACATTCTCACCACACCCGTTGTATCCAGGCCTTTCAATATTCAATACATTTCTGTGTCATTTCCCCTTAATCTAAACTTCAGTGAGTACATATACAGAGCTATCAAATGCTCCTCATACATTAACTTTTTCATTTCCAGAATCAATCTTATGTACCTCTTCTGCACCCTTTCCAATGTCACCACATCTTTTCTTAGATAAGGGGCCAAAAACTGCTTCCAATTTGAGGTCATGGACACTGGTTCTAAACTTCTAAGTCAGATGAAAATATAGTCCCAGCAAAAGGGTGAAAGCCAGTTTCTAAGCCAGGACTAGAACTAAATGAACAGAAGAATGGAGTTTTAGTGCACTTCACTTTCACATTATGAAGGTTTGGGATAGAGTGACTGAAAAATAAAAATAATTTGCTCCTTGGGGAGGTTAATGACAAGAAAAGAGTAAAAGAAAATCTTCATACTTAACAGAAAGATATGGGCAAATAGTGTACTCATGTCAATTTTGTCATGTCAGTGAACAGTCTTCTGAATGTTTGCTGCACTTCCTCCTTGGTAAGTATATGGAATTTTCAGTAAAGGGATCAAAACTGTGTATAATACTTCAGACGCAATTTCATCAAGTCTTGTATAATTGCAGGAAGTTCATTGTAATTTCTCATGATAAAAGTCAATATACCATTTGGTCTCCTAACTGCTTGCTACACCTGCATGTTAATATTCAGTGAATTGGTGCAATGTGAAAAGTCTATTTGAACATCAACATTACCCACCTAAAAAGTGCTCTGCTTGTCCGATTATTTACTAATGCGTACAAACTTGCATGCTATTGAGAAGGATCTCAGCCCAAAACATCAACTATCTATTCATTTCCATAGATGCTGCCTGACATGCTGAGTTCTTCCAGCATTTTCTCTTTATTGCTTTGGATTTCCAGCGTTGGCAGATATTTCTCACGTTTATATTTCACCTGCCATATTTTTATCCACTGAAAAAGTTTGTCTATGCCCTACTGAAGTTTATTTACAACTCCCTACATCCTGAAGAAACCCCTATCTCATCCAGGTCAGTCAACATGGAAACATGATACATTGTTCCCTCAGCCAAATTTACTTGTATAGCTAGTGAAAAACCAGGGCCAAAGCACCAGTCCCTGTTGTAGCCACCAATCACAGTCTGTCAACTTGAAAATGATCTTCCTGTTCCCTCTCTGCTTTATTCTGTTAACTAACTTTCATTCCATGCTTGTGTCTTATCCCAATTCCTCTAATATTACTGAACAAGCTCAAGAGAGGAAGAAGATACTAAGACCCAATATTGCAATTTGATAGATGTCAGACACTGAGAATGCTGGTGATATTAAGATGAATTTTGAGAAGCCAGTTTCCTGATGAGTGTAAGTTCACACTGAAGTGATCTCCTGTTTGCCAGGAGAGCCCCCCCCCATTATTCTCATCCATCTCCTTCACAAGGCCTTGAGTGCAGCAGTAGAAAAACTTTTGAGCCTACTTTCTTAAACGATGCACCATGGTTACATTAACTTCTGCATCACAATCAGTTCAGAATGGCTTACATCATCTGCACCTAAAACATATACATCTTCCCTTTAAGAGATTCCAGGTGGATTTAAGTGGAGCTCTCCAGCTTTAAGCTGTGCAAGCCTCTCACATATTTTGGAGCCTGCTGAGCCATTCAATAGTATAGTTTGCCCTGACTGCATGCTGTAATCACTTTAATTAGCAAATAGCATGAAGTTGGCATGCTGCCTGTATTAGAAGGAACAACAGGGGCTTAATTGTGTCAATTTAATACATTTTCAGAATTCTGCCATCAACTGTTTTTTTTTAAATCAGAGACAATACAGATAGGTGATTGCTGCTTTGTGTGTCTTCTGAGGTTCTGAAAAGAATTATTGTTTGCAAGATAACTGTTTACCTCTCGGTGGCTTGCACGTGAACCCATTTTTAAAAAAGTTACTGCCCCCGAATTACCTCATCAGTAGTATTCCTCACTTCTACAGTACAACACACACAGAAAATCAATTTCAACCATGAATCATGGAATGTATAACACATTAAGAACATGCCGGTGTTTTTGTCCATGGATCCTTGGAGTAATTCCTTTCTTCTATTCACCATCCTTTCATCACTGTAATCCCCACACTACTTGCCTCCACTCAATCTAATCGCCACAGCTCTATCCTTAACACATACCTTTATTTCATGCCACAAACTAATTCCCTTAGTAAAAAGACTTGCCTTTGCTTTATCAATAATCTCAGTTCAGAATTCCACATTAGAACAATCAAATTAGGAGAAGGAGTAGGTAATCTGGCCCATCAAGCTTACTCCATCATTCAGTACGGTCATATCTGATCAGCAGATGGACTATCTTTAGTCCATGCGCAGATCACCTTTCCTTTAGGACCCACAATTCCCCTAATATGAAAATATCTAACTGAGCTTTAATGAACTTTTATTGCTCGCCTGGGCAGAAAATTATAGAGATTCACAACTCTCTGGCAAAAGCTGTTACTCTTCATCTCCATCCTAAATCTACTCTCCTGAATCTTGAAGTTATTGCCCATCGTTCTTGTCTCCTGTATTAGTGGAAACACCTTTCCTGTCTCTATCTCTACCTTATCTATCCTTTTCATAATTTTATAAGTTCCTCTAAGACCCACTCTTATTCCAGAAATTTATGGAGGGACGGCAAGTTTTTGCGAATTGTGGACACAGGTCAACACATCTCAGAAACCAGCCTCCCCTCTATGTACTCTGTGTATATTTTTTGCTGATTCATAAAGCAGCCAGAATAATCAAAGGCTCTACTCACCCGAGATATTCTCTCTTCTCCCCTCTCCCATCAGGACGAAGAATCAGAATTGGAATCAGGTTTAATATCACCAGCAAATGTCATGAGACTTGTCAACTTTGCAGCAGCAGTTCAATGCAGTACATGATAAATATAGAAAAAAAAACTCCTGAATTACAGTAAGTAACATATAATAGTTAATTTAAAGTAAGTAGTGAAAAAAAACAGAAATAAATTAAAAACAAGCTGAAGTTGTGTTCATGGGTTGAATGTCCATTTAGAAATAGGATGGCAGAGGGGAAGAAGCTGTTCCTGAATTGCTGAGTGCGTGCCTTCAGGCTTCTGTACTTCCTCGCTGACGGTATCAGTGAGAAATGGACATGTTTTAGGTGGTGGCGGTCTTTAATGATGGACTCTGCTTTCTTGAGGCACTACTCCTTGAAAACATCTTGGAAACTACAGAGGCTAGTACCCATGATGGAGCCGACTAATTTTACAATTTTCTGCAACTTACTTCAATCCTTTGCAGTTAAGTTGAACATACACAAGTAATACAAGTTAACAGTGTAAGGGGAACGAAGTCATAATATGCACACCTAACATGGAAAGTTGGCTTTACAATAGGAACCACATAGGCATATATACAGATCTGAAAAAAACTGTTATGCTGTAGGCAGGAAACATTTATTTTCATATGTCTGATGCTGAAAATGCAACACCATCAACAAAATTTCCAAATGGTTATTCCCAAAGGCAGTTAAATTTGTCAACTCATGAAGAAAAAGCAGAGGCTAGGAGTGAGTGAATATACCCCAAACTACAGAAGGATGGAAAGCTTAAATCAAGAAAAGGACATGAGTAAATGTCATTGTAAATGGATGGTGGCAAATGAATTAATGAAATAAAAGTTGGCAAGACCTGAAGGACAGAACAAGATAAAAAGCAGAAAATAAATGTCAGATTAGTTCTTTTTAAAGAAAAATGAAAATTAATTGAAATCTAGAAAAAAAATTAACTCTCTTGTTATGTTTTAGCTGGTGGTTTTAAATTGCCAACTGGGTAGTTGATTTAGGGTGGAATTAGAAATTTTAAGATTATGTAATCAAGTGGCTATTGAATATTATTTTTTATCATCAAAGTGCACATGTATTCACCCTGGTAATGCTAAAATAGCAGCCCGTGCCTTTAAGAAAAAACAGTGATATATTTACGCACATATGGAGTAGAAAGGAGAATTACAATATTCTAGAAAGAAAGTCGAGTACTGGTCATATGGTTAGGAAAGATTTTCGCGAATTAGGTATTGGGGTCGCATAGTGTGATAGTGTGAAGTTCTTTGTCGGCCTAGTAGTGTGAGGTGAGGAGAACTCACTTCAGGGCCTAGCTTCTACATGTTTGGAAGTTAAGCACATGTGTGTCAAAATTACCACTACCATATTGGCTTTGTATATTTTGTGTTTTTTTAAAATTTTCTTACTGCACACGTAACTAATTGATACACGAGTGTGTGGACCAAATTTAAGCTGAGATTGTAACAGCAGGAACCGAGTTTCTTTTTATTCATTTTGTTATTTTTACTTTGATACCCTCTTTCTGCATTAAAACACCTAAACAAATAAAGGAATTAAAGACCCAAAAATATATTTGTTGTCCTGCATCTGTATTTTCCCCAGGCAACAATAATCTGAGAAGAATTTCTGGGAAGATATATATTGGTTCAAATATATATCTATGTAAAGGTTTAAAGAAAAACCAATAAAAATTTGTTGGAAAGATTCAGAACCCCATTTTAAAAACAAGACATGCTTTTAAATAAAGTTATCTTGTAGAAGAATCAAGATACATAAGGTAAACTTTGTACAAAATGGAGTAATAGATTAGAACTACATTTTCTCAACATTTCGTAGTACCAAAGTACAATTCTGGAAGAAAACAAACTGCATTCCTGGGTAACACCAACCAACATCGGTTTACAATGCTTTTATTTTAAAATCTAATATGAAGCACTTACACCAAACACAAAGGAGCAAGTCACATCAACTGAGTACATGTCAACAGAGACTTCATACAAATTGCAAATGTCATTTCTATCAAGAAGCCACATTTGGAAAGATAATGCTTAGCAACAAAAGCTTAAGGTTGGATGTAGTAAAATAACTTTCATGACATAATCCCTCCCTCCCAGACTCAACAACAGAAATGCTCAGACTGACTTGCTCTAGATACAGAAGGCTCATCTTACTGTGAACCCCACCCCAATCCTGGAGACGTGACAATACCTCAGGCAGCACAATGATGAGGCCTTGCCAATCTTCAGAAATGGCAAAGGCTTGGAATTGATGGGTGTGATATCAGAAACTGATTTTTAAAGTAATATTTAAATGCCTTTGGCAATGAAACAATGTACACCATCATGATATAAAAATGTGTAAAATACAGTTTTAAAGAAGTCAAAAATGTTAAAAATATTTAAACAAGAACATATAGTCTGTGCAAAAGAACCAATGCAATTCTCTTTCTTCTTTGCTTTTTAATTCTTTACACTGCTGTCCCCATTGAAACTAAAAGCCCCCAAGTTCTTTGCTAGTGTGGACAGGAGCAGAAATATAGTGAATTAATCAGAGTTCCAGCTAAACCTGGTTCCACTCTGAAGCGCATACAAGCTGGTGTAGACCAGCCTCGGTAAGAAAGAGATCAATGCTGTGTTTGCAATATTGTCACACCTGAAAGAAGTTTAATCTACTCCCACCATAGTTCCACCAATGGCCTCTAAATGCAAGAGCATCTTAGTAGGTTTGAGCTACAGGATCTGTCAATAAGTGCAGGATATGTTCCACCTCTAATATTAATTTCAACATCTGAACATCAACTGTCTTGCTTAGGACTGTTGACTATAATGCACAGATTCTAGGTCTGTATGTCAAAATGAGGAGGTATATGTTGTAATAAGAAGTTAATAGAAAGTCAGAGATTGAAAAGAGGACACAGGGGAGGCTGTAAATATTGATGGTGAAGTAATTGGTTAAAATAGCAGCATGACTGCCAAGTCAGCCACTCTCCTTCAGACAAAAGTGGGCCAGGCTGAGGTTAACACTTTGCACAAATGTTACAAGATGACAATTGACTTGCATTACTGTAACTATCTTTGATGCAACAAATACATTATTTAAAATCAAATATTTAACATTTTGCAGAATGAAGTCCATGTGAACTCAGGGCTTTAAAATATTCACAATGCAGGCTGTTACAGTTTCACTGACTTTTAGTTTGGGCTCATGAGAGGTACAAGCATCTGTAAAGTAGAACCTGCAAAAATCCTTTACTTTTAAATGACCTTTTTTTTTATTTCTTAACATTCATTTTAATTAGAGTTCACTGGCCACTCAAGGGCATTTTTTTTTTTGCAAAATAAGATGTCTTTAACATAACAATTGTCAGGGGATTCATCCATAATCCAGCAGACTGAACCTTGCAATTCAAGTTTTGATCATCCAAGACTGAGAGTGACAATGAATCGATCAAACCTGCTGCTTGGGAGATAGCATAATCTGAAGGGGTGGGGCAGATGGACAGTGTCAGCACCATCTTTATTTGATTGACACTAAGGAAAATGCCTTCTACCACCAGCAATCACTGTCACCATTTAAGAGCTTCCAGATGATAATGCTAAGAGTCAATTAGATGAAGTTGCATTGCTCTCAGTAACACTACCCACTCTATCACTGCTCATTTACTGTACCTGCCAATTTTGTGCTTCTTAAATGCTGTCAAGTTTGAAGTATTGAAACAGATTTTTAATAAAACTGCCATTAACATTTAAAGAAGACGCAAAATGGATTTCACTTGATGACAAGGAAATGGAAAAAAAAATCCAATGATGGAACTTTGGGATTCACTCAAGGATTCCAGTCAAAAAACTTTCAGATCCTAGGCCATTCCTACTTGTCATTTCTCTTGACTGGCATAACTGGGTGAAGTTCATTTTCACTGAGCGAAGGCACTGGAGGGGTTCACTCATATTTGGCATTCCTCTTGAAAGGAAAGTTAGAAATGGATTTCTAAGTATTTCAAAATCACTATCATTGTAGTACTGACAAGCTTCAACTGTGAATATAATTAGTTTTTGTCACTTGGTCCTCAAAGTTTAAATAGGCTTTTAGATGTGGAAGTGGGAAATCTCACATTATAATTGCACAAGTTGACTCTGCACTTGTGTTTAATTATTTATCAATCATTGAAAAACACTTCAAAGATTCCAAACAGGTCAACAGCCCAAGAAAATGTTGTACCAGACAAAATGTGTTTCATAATTGTACATCAAGAAAGGTGATAGATTAGCAACTATGATAGAAAGTCACAGAGATCTGCTGACTTCAGTAAATTCTGGGGTTCTCTGTGTTTTAAAGTTCTCAGTTTGACAAGCTGCACTTCAGAAGGAATATTTTCCTATTTACAAAGCACTCTCGTTCCAAGAACGAACAAGCTTGATTCATCATAAGACAATTATTCAACACTAGTGACAGCAAGAATGATGAAAACCCTTTTCCTGGCTGTTTTTGTTGGCTATAGTGCTGTAGAGAAGTCAGTAACAGAGGAATAAAAAAAAAATGTCAGGGAAAGTAGGGTGAAAAACTGATCTAATTGTCATGCTGTCTTTTTATAATCAAATAAATAAACAAAGAAACACACGAACAGCTCAAGGTGTGTATATTTTGACAACTACGGAATGGTTTCTTTTCTTCTTCCAAGAATACTACAAAAGCAATAGTTTATTGCTTTTTTACCCCTTCAAAGTGTGAGACAAATTCCAAATGTTCTATCAACCTTTGCTATTCTCTCAAGTGAACAACACTAACTATTCTCAAAAATGGACAAATGTGCCTTCTGATTTGGAATTTTCTTTCACAACTCATTATCCAAAGAAAGTGAATCCTGCAACAAGAACTGGACACCAAAATGCCAAAGTATTTCTGCATCCAAACAAAACCCACCTTTCACTGCCCCAATCTTTGACTTTGGTGGGAACTCAGCTCAGAATGAACTCTACTCTTTCTTTGTTCAGCATATCCACAAAAATAGCTATGGACTTTGTCCTCTATTTTCTCCATTATATATTTAGGAACAGTTATTACTCTTCAATCATTTGCCTACTGAACCAGTCTGGATAACTTCACACAACTCAACCCTAAGTTGATTCCACAACTGATGGATTCATTTTCAAGGACTTCACAATTGATGTTCGTAGAGCAATTGATTTACCTATTTATTTATTTATCTATCTATTTCTCCTAATCTTTCTATCATATCCCTGATGAAGATGGCAGAGTTTGTCATCAGAGCATTGGTTATAATCAATACCTGCAACTGGCTGGAAGCCCGAGAAGAGTTTATTCATCATATACGCCAGGGAAGCACAAGATCCTTTTTCACTTATTTATCTATCTATCTATTAGTTGCACCACTCGTCTTCTTTTGCACATTTGTTCTTCGTCAGTCTTTGTATGTAGTTTTTCATTGATTTTATTATATTTCTTTGTTTTACATAGACTAACTTTAATAAATTTATTGTGAACTTTCAACTATCCAGGAGTCAATCACTGAGATTGCCAATAAACCAACAACTAATTTTTTTCATCTGTCTCCTTCCATGGAGGTCTGACCTGACCAACACATTCTCAATTCCCCTTTTCCCTCTAACTTTAAATAGGAATGCCAATATGATGACTTGAAGTGAATAAATAAACGCTCTGGATTATTTATTTATTTCAAGGATTTATTCATATCTTTGTGGCTGCATACCGTGAGCACTAATTACAATAGCCGATCCTCAACTGACTGAATCCCAACAGATTTGGAAATAAAGAACCAATCTTTCATCTTTGCTGGATCCAAATCTTGATGTGCAAGTATAATTTTAATTAATATTTTATCTTGTAGTAAAGTTTGTCTGTTTTATACTTTGTTGTGCTTAGAAAAGTAGTTCAAAATACAGAAGCAAAGCAGTACAAAAGTAAGATCAAATACATAAAATACTGATTATATGTAGATTAAACGCTCATGTAGTTTTCTAAGAAGAGAATATCAAGGTTGCCATCTTGTACAATGCTGGCCCCCACATGGGATTCAAAACATAATTCTGAGCAACATCTAATGGGCATAAGTGAGCATCATTGAGGAACATGAGTTAATTCTAATGAATCCATGGGTGCATTTTTATATTTTTGAATTCTGCTTTCAAGGAGTTCATCCACTTCTATTGCAGCAGTTTTGAAGTTATTTCGGAATAAATGCTAACTTATTCCACTGTTCCTCCATAGGTTCCGCAAGGATTTTTTTTCCAGGAGCAAGCAGAGGGCAAAGCAAACTTCCCTGGAGCAAAAGAGGCTTCAGGGTGATCTGGCAGAGGTATACATATTTGGAGGAAGATCAATGGGTAGATAGTGAGAATTATTTCCCGTCATGGGAGTATCAAAGACAAGAGGACATAGGCTTACAGTGAGAGATCAGAGGTATGGAAACAACCTAAGGGAAATTCTTCACAGATAGTGATCAGAATATTCTGGCCGAGGAGGAGGAGGCAGAGACTATATCTATTAAGCATGTAAACAAACATCTGAATCATCAACCTGTAGAAATTATTGAACCTAATATGGCAATGGCAAAGTAGGATACATCTAGATGGGTGCAATGATCTACATCAATGTGGTAGACAAAGGGCCTGTTTCTGCCATGTGTAACTCTATGACATGCAGCTAACCATAAAGATGAAAGGTATCTTTAAGGCCAGCTTTGTGGAAGTCTTGGGAGACAATACTACTTAAATAGTGCTGATAACCCTGATTGTGGGCTAGATAAGAGCAAATTAAGTTTAAGTACTCCGGAGTTCCAGAACATATTGCAAAATGTACATTTGCTCTACATATAATTAATCTGACAATCTTCTATGTTAATCAATTAACAGAGGAACTGTGGATTGCCTGTATGTCAAGTTATTATGCTTCTCTTGGTGTCAGAGGCATAGACGTCGTTGATTCTGTATTCATGTTCACTCTTATTCTATACAGAGACAGAGCTGTATCTGTAACAGATCTAATGGTTAGCAGAGCTTTGCACTGACATTCATGAGAGACCATTCTTTTTCAGATCCCCAGGGCTCAAGGTAACTCAGCAATTATACTGTCACTGATTGTCCATGGACAGAGAGCAATTGGCCAGCTTATAGGGACAGAATTTCAGTAATATAGTGCAAGTTTTTGCAGAAATTAATGGCATAAAACTTCATTTGATGCATGCTCACACATAAAAGTCTACGATAACACTCACTGTCACTAATCTAAGCCAGACAACTAAATCTGTGCTCTACCATCTTCATTCTATTCTGCAAACCTTGGTTTTATTTAATTGGAGATTTTCACTGTTTTTATTTACACATTTTTCAAGATCTGGCTCTCACTGGGAAGAACAGCCCTTCAGAAGATGATGAGCCATGTTCTTGAACAACACATTCCTTCTGCTAAAGGTATTGCCACAACACTGTTGCCAAGGAAACTCCAGGATCTGGACCCAATGAAATATTTACAAGTCAGGAGAGTGTATGAATTGGAGGGAAAAAATTCCCTTATCCTATAGGTTATTGATTTCAGGAAAACCTGCATGTGTAGCCTGGGCAAGTAAATGCATTATAACATATTTTAGTCACAATGCAGGTGGAATAGGAAATATTAAGGACTTCATCCAGGGAATAGTTGGGGTGAAAAATCGTGGCATCAAAGATGGCAGAAATGGTTTGGTCAAGCAGATAGTTACCTGAAGAAAAATGTGTCGTAAAACAAAGTACAAAGGCTAGACTACTAAGCTTCTAAAAATCCCAGCATTAATGAATTTTGGTGAGATATTTTTCAAAAGTAAATACAGAAAGAAATGAAAAGCGGATGTGGACGGTGATTCAGGGAGGTCGATAGAAATTATCTCGTGACTCAGATAAAAAAGATGCTTCAGGAAGTGCCACAATCAATAGGGCCACTATGAATTTTGGTAAGGATTTGATATGCAGGAAGATATCAAAGCAGGAAAATGAGATCAAGAACTCATGAAGAGCTTGGTGAGCTAACATGGAGGTTGAAGGCATAAGAGATGTGAAGTTGCCTGGAGCAGGTGCTGAAGATTATTTGTTGAGAGCATTTTTCTAGAACTTGGTTTGACTTGAAGGGCAAGACAAAGTGATGTGTCCAAAGAAGGTGAAAATGTTGGATTGATGGAGTGATAAACAAGATGTCATTTAATAATAGGGGCTAGTGGTGTATGATACAAGTTGGCAGGCAACTGAAACACCCACTGGCATGGAGACAAACAGCAGCTCCAACTAAATTGCAATCATTAATACTGCAAATCCTGCAAGAAAAGGGGAAGAGATAAGAAAAGATACCAGCAATGGTGCAGAAATAAAATCAAAGGTTTTTTGGTGGAATAAATTGATGAAAGGTGATCGAATTTAGGAGGAAGCCATTCAGTATCAAGAAACTGATCTCCAAGTCCTGCTGTACAGCTGATAACCAGGAGTGGGAGATGCTGTGAGAACTTTCATGATGCAACCTTCAGAGACAACTAACATCAGCCCATAGCAAATTTCTCAGAAGAAATCAAATGGGACGAAAAAAGAACAAAGCCACTTTATAAATGAGGTGTTTGTGATCTGCCACAGCTGGAATTGGTACATGTTATACTTAGAAATATTCGACATTGATTTTTAGTAGACATTGGAGAAGCTGAATATCTTGAGAAATCAGGATAGGTGTCCGATCAGCAACAGAAGTTCATCATGTTGCTTTTCATACTAACAATGAAAATGCACCACACTGGCTTTAAGAAGGGTGAAGACAGAATTCACTCCCAACAACCATGATTTCATTTCCAAACACAAGAAATTCTGTAGATGCCGGAGAACCTATAACCTCATGAATCATTGTATCCTGCATATAATTCTCTGTACCTTCCACCATTTCCAAAAGGATCCTACCATTAAATGTATCTTTCCCTCCCATCACACCTCCACTTTCTGCAGGGATTGCTTTTTATGTGTCTCTCGTGTGTCATCACCCCTTCCCACTGACCTCCCTCCTGGAAATTATCCATGCATGCATGACAAGTACTACTACTATCTCAGGACTGCAAAAGGTACTTCCAGGAGAGGCCACATTTCATCTTGCAAATTTTTTGGAGTATTCTATTGTATCTGGTGCTTTTGGTGTGATCTCACCTATATTGGTGAGACCTAACAGAGATTGGGGTATAACTTTCTTGACAACCTTCCCTCAGTCCACAGCAAAAGGGAGTATTTCCCAATGGCTACTCATTTCAATTGACTTTCTATTCCAATTCTGCCCTATTTGTCCATGGCTTCCTCAATGCTAATGATGAGGTGAAACTCAGGTTGGAGGAACAACGCCTCATATTCCTGTAACCTATAACACTGAACCCCCATATCAATCAGGAACTGATCGATTTCTGCTTTGAATACACATTCCATAGCACGCTGCGGCAATGAATTCCATACTCACTATCCTCTGACTGGAAAAAATTCCTCCTCATCTCAGTTTTAAGTGCATATCCCAAAGTCCCTCAGATCCTAGACTCCCCTACTAATGGAACATCTTCTCGAGGTCCATTCTATCCAGGCATTTCAGTATCCGGTAGGCTTCAATGAGATCTGCTCTGATCTTTCCGAACACCATTGAATATAGGCACAGGAACATCAAACATTCCTCATATATGAAGGTTTTTATTCTTGCAAACCTCCTCTGGACCCTTTCTAGGCTCAGCACATTCTTCCTTAGATAAAAGGCTCTACCATCTCTTCAGCTACATCTTTCAGAACTCTTTGGTGTAGTCCTAGCCCAGTAGATAGATCCGCTTTCAGACCTTTCACGTTTCCCAGCACCATTTCCATCATGATGACCACTGCAGTCATCTCTGCCCCATGATTCTCTTGAAATTCAGGTAGGCTGTTGGTGTCTTCCATTGTGAAGTCTGATGTACAGTACTTAGCTCTTCCACAATTTCACTGTTGCCTCTCTCTTATCCTTTATGTATCTACAAAAAAGAAAACTTTGGAATCTTCTTTTATATTGTTGGCTAGTTTGCTTTTGTATTTCATTTGCTCCTTCATAACTTTTTTAGTTGCCTCTGATGGCTTTTAAAGTTTTTCCAATTCTCTGGCTTCTCACTAATTTTCACCAGATTGTATACCTTGTTTTTATACTGCCCCTTGCTTCCCTTTTCAGCATGCTCACCTCAAACTCCCATTAGTGTCCTTCTTCTTCCTTGGGATTCTGAAAACTTTAATCATAAATGCAAATTATTTTCGCTTCTGAATTGTCTTTCTGTGGTGGTGAACAATATGGCAATAATAAGATGTGGCACAAAACTGATAGCATTAACAGAGGAATGCTATCAGTAGCTACTGCGAATGCTAATAGTATAGAATGTTAGGTGATGAAAATTAAAGAATGAATTTAATTTGGTGTTTTGGTTGTGACCAAGTGCCAAAAAGGTTTGATTGCAGCACAAAGCATTTGGCCAAGCCAACACTCACATGATACTGAGTATCCTCTCTCTCTACATTATCATATCAATTTATTCCTCTCACACATACTTAAATCAATCTTCAAGAATTATAAACCTATCAACTCAAACCTGACCTGGAGTGCTGATTGCATTTCCACAGACTGCCAATGCTGATTAGACATACTTCTTTCAAATAAAGAGCAAATTTATTGATCCAGCTAGAAATGAACAAAATCTATTTATTTCCCCATTGTTTAAGGGTGTTAAGATGGTAAATATCTTTGGCTTCTTCCTTTGGTTTCTACCTGCCTATCTGATATGTTCACTGCCAGTCAGATACAAATTGGAAAATCATTATCGTGAATATTAATCAACTAAAACTATGATGTTGCCAATTTGCTAACAAGGCAACAGTGTGGAATAATATATTGATAACAATTTTAAAAATTACCAGAAACAGAAACTGCCATTAACACTGAGATCTGGAGTTCCTGACAGGAGCAGCTGTGGCTGTAAAATTCATGTGGAACAGAATAAACTGATAAAAGATGGCTCCAAGAAATTTTCAATGCTAGCTGAAAGTCATTAACATCAACAGTATCATAAATCAAATTCACTGAAATTTAAGCTTTCAGCGATAATGAAACCTAGGCTTCTCCATTTTATCATATTCCCTACATGCATCAGTGATGTTCAGAGTATTTTTTTCTGAACGAGCAAGCCTAATGCCAATGCAGATGCACAATTATCATCCTTATTAAGCACTGAAGTTTATTTTTGAAATGTAAACATCATTTGCAGAATAAAAGTTTATCATGTTTTCATATTCAATGAAAATATAATTGCAACTTCATAGACCAAAAAGAAAATATCTTTATTAAAACCTGCAAATACTTGATACCTGCACAACATCTGATCAGATAATTCAACTAATCTTACCGGTATGCTCAAAATTAAAATACATATTGGGTCAGTAGTTTGTCTTTGTGCTTCAAACAAAGGAGCAGAAGCATATTCCAAAATTCAGCTTTTGGAACTTAGGCGTTCCTTGGGAAACACTTTCTGAGCACCAATCCCCCCAAAGATTGACTACCCCTTGAACCGTTCTAGTCCATCATAAATTTCCTTTGGAGTTCCAAACTTCCAAAGCTTTATAATTGTGGATGCCTTAGGACTCCTGAGTGATGGGAGGTCTCATTCTGAGTGAGAATCTGAGAAGGACCAATGTCACTGTCTTTGCCTGGCATTCACTGAGGACAATTAAATGAAGGCAGAGGCTGATTATATTTTAATTCCCCTTTCTTGCTAGTTTATTGACAATAAAATGGTTATGCTTCACAGATGCTACTTCTTTGTGCAGAACTATCTCGAGAACACAGCCAAGAAACATCACCAAATATTTTCATATCAATCAGTTATAAAGTGGAGGAAATAACTTCATAATCATATGCGCGGTCTAGTTATGTGTTCTTCAGTACATGCTAATGATGTTTGTGATGTCTGTCTACACAGTTTAGGATTCTAGAAACAAGCAATGTTGGTAGAAGAGGGTATAAAATGGTGCTAAATAGACAGAAAGCAGTCATCAAGTGATACATGCGATGGTTTTGCCCATTTTGTCTGATGATGAGATGCTTAAAAGAATTTAAGCAGCTGGTCTTGAAAAAAAGATGAAAGCTTAATTCTATCCTCTTAACTGAATTTGCCAAGCTCCACATTTAGCAGTTGTCTGCTGAAATTAAATTTAGTGCTATGGTTAAGTTGCTATTCTAGCAGAGAGAGTTTCTTTATTTCAATTTAATTGAAAATGTTATCAACTCAATTCCAAAACCATCAAGACATAAGATATTTATTATGTAACAAATCACCAGGTGTTAAAATGTTGGAATAACACCAGTCTATTGTTCTTCCAACTATTGATTAATAACTGCTTTTGTTCATTTTCAAAAAGGACAAACTGTACTGAAATTGCAAATCTATAATACTCAAGCAATTGGACTTTTACAAATTACACCAACAATAACCTTATACTAATACATCATTCTCTTCATACCTGACATATTTCTAGGTACTATCAATTGTGGGAAATCCAGATTCACAAAACTTTAGGCCAATTAGTATCTAATTTTACAGATGAAGCTGCTTAATTAGCATTTTACAACAGATTTGACTAATTTATATTAGGTGAATTTCAACAGCTCAATTTGATGGCACCATCAGACACATAACCTCCTCCTTCTTCTTTCAGCATTCCAAAGAGACTTTTCATTCCAGAACTTTGTGCTTCACTCTTCTATTCCTATTGATAACTACTCCCTTCACCTTATTATTTCCCATTCAACCAGAGGAGGAACAAAATCATAAGACAAAGGAGCAGAATTATGTCATTTAGCCTGTCATGTCTGCTCTGCCATTTGATCACAGCTGTAAACCAGCTCTTTTCTTTTTCCCTTACCAGTTACCCACAACTTTTCATTCTCTTCAAGCCTCTGAAGGTCCAACTGCCTGCTTAACACCACCCCATAAACCTCAGATGTCTTATAGCACTTCTGGCCTGGAGGATGAACACTCACAGGTGCATACCTACTGCATCTTGGGAAAAGACATGCCAAGTGCAGCTGAGTTGGAAACCTGGCATTCCTGCAGCGGTGAACAGTGATCTGGTGGCTGTGTGCCTTGCAGTGAACTGCAATGGTTGCCTATGTGGGTAGGAGTTGGATGGGCAGGAGTGACTGGTGCTCAGGCCAGAACCGTGAGTGTGGTCCATTGCAGAGCCTGGCCGCCACATGCTCCACAGACAACCCAGATCTTACAGTTTCTCTTGTCACTTGCTGCTGTCTCCCCTGCTTGTTGTTTGGCTGCACACTCTCCTCAGCCTGGAACTCCCCCTGTGCCAGAGACCTGAACAGTCATGGGGAGAGAAATTTCCAAGCTGAGGAAATTTCCCATAAACAAAGTGACAGATGTTGATTTACATCTGACAAGAGAGACAGGAGGATATGGGCATTGGACCAGCATACAGAGAAGGTGCTCCTGGTCCCTAGCACACTCCCCGTGCAGAACAAAATGCAGATCCAGTCTACTTCTGATGCTGTAACCCCACTACTTATCCTATCCCTCACAGGCAACCACTGCACATTTTCTCAGAGGCTCAGCCCACACCCACTCCTGCAGTAAGGATGTCATTTGAGCCATTCATTGCTATAGGTGTACCAGTGATGTGCTAAGTCATAAAACAGGTACCCAGCACAGCGGCACTATCAGTAAGACATGGCAGCACAAGTAAAACTAGAACCATTGCTGTCAGTACTGATTTCATTAGTTGCCAGACAACATAGTTGGTGGCAGTGTATGTAATATCTGATCTTTCTGTTGTGGAAGTTACTGTAACTTGCCAATGAAGCTCACTTGCAATAACGAGAAATCAAATGCTCCTACCTGGGCACACTGGTAACTTCTCAGATTACTGCCAACACACTGGTCACCCCAAACCACAACTCAAACAGTTGGACCAATAAAGGTTACTACA
Source organism: Mobula birostris (assembly GCF_030028105.1). Classification (NCBI taxonomy): domain Eukaryota; kingdom Metazoa; phylum Chordata; class Chondrichthyes; order Myliobatiformes; family Myliobatidae; genus Mobula; species Mobula birostris. The sequence continues at coordinate 42,865,911 of NC_092385.1, forward strand.
GGCAGAAATCTGCAGATGCTGGAAGATTTTTCATCTGCTCCCAATGAAGTAGGAAAGGAGCAGGCTTCTCAAACAGAGGCACATACTGCATCCATCTGATTTTTCACTCCATTCATTGGGATGCAATGAAGATGTGAGGCCGTATAACAAGTCAGCTAGTAGAGCTGTTGCCTCAGAGCACCAAAGGTCCACCTTGACCTCGAGTGCTGTCCATGTAGAGTTTGCAAATTCTGTCGTCATCTGGACTTCCTCCAGATATTCTGGTCTCTTTGCATATCCTAAACTCATGTGAGTTGGTAGGTTATTTGATCATGGTAAATTGTCCCGACTATGCCTGCGACCAGTAAGAAGTTCTAGAACAAGAGGGCATGACTTCAGGATTGAAGGATGTCCATTTTGAATGGGGATGCGGAAAAATTACTTTAGTCATAGGGTGGTAAATCTGTGGAATTTGTTGCCACGAGCAGCTCTGGAGGCCAAACAGTGGGTGTATTTAAGGCAGAGATAGATAGGTTCTTGATTAGCCAGGGCATCAAAGGTTATGGGGTGAAGGCAGGGGAATGGGGATGACTGGAAGAACTGGATCAGCCCATGACTGAATGGCAGAGCAGACTGGATGGGCTGAATGGTCTAATTCTGCTCCTATTTCTTATCGTCTTATGGTCTTATAGAATCTGGGGGAAGCTGATGAGAATATGGGGAAAATAAAATAGAAAATTCCATTAACATAGGATGGGTGTAAATGGGTGGTAGATAGTCGGCTCAGTGGGATGAAGGATTTGTTTCCATCTCAGATTTCTCTGTGACTCTAAATCAGTGAGGTCTCACTGGCCTCCTTGAGGAAAAGGAGGTGGGGCATGTCTAGGATGGGAGTTTGCCATTCTGCCTGACTCCAGCACACCAAAGCTTCTGTTCAACTGAACTAAAATTCTACCCAGCCCTAAAAGTACAAAATACCTGACATAACCACAGCAGGTCACTTTGGCGAAAGGATGATAGCAGAAGCAAAATGAAAGTTATGCCAGTAAGGTACTTTTGAATCAAGTTTATAGAAACATAATTTCAGCATTGAATTGTATTGCTGAATTCCTCCAGTTCCAGGCAATTCTATTGAATTGCCTGGAACTGGTAAAGCAGAATCTCCTTAAAGCTGAGAAAATGTAATTTTTGTTGAGCAAGATATGTGTGTTTCACACTCAGTGATGATGTAGAGGGTGCTGGCTTATCGACAGTGAGACTTTTCAGGCAAACTTACAAACAGAATGACAGGTGCACAAGCCACTGGAGATCCCAGTGAGAAATTTTAAAGAAAATGGGATATATTTACCTAAAAGGGTATGGGAGGGGAGGTGGTGGTCATGCAGGTGGAAATGGGAGGGATGGGAATGAAGTCTCTTTTGTTCCTTTTGCAGACTACAATGGTCCACGATACCCATGTCCAAATATCAACTTTCTCCAATTGGTATATACGGTAGGTATCCAGCAAGTCCACAACACTTACTGTTTTTAGGCAATGTCCTCAATTTTCAGAATAAAGTTTTCTTGACTTTATTCCCAAAAGTTTACGAATGTACATCAGAAAATCTCTTCAAATCAACAACAGTAAATGTTGACACAAGGGAAATTACCATGTTGTCCCAAGTTTTCTTATCAGAATCACTATTTTTATTTAGGTCTCAATCTCAACATCTGTATGATGGACATCAGTTTGCAGATAATATATAGTACATTATGTCAGTCATTTCAGAAAGATATGGTATGAAGAATACTTTGGTTGAATTGAGTTGCTATTAATTTGAAAAAGTTTCAATTTGAAAATAAACTCTCAGGAAAATGGCAGTATCAACTAAATGCAATATTTAGTTGAAAGAATCGAGATGAAAGACTTCAATTTTCCAAATTATTGGAAGAGGCATGACAAGTTGATGAAGCTGTCAATAAAAGACATGGGAACCTTGGCTTTATAATTAAAAACAAGCAGTACAAAACTGAAATGTTACAATAAATCTTTTGATAGTATTCATTAAACCTCAGCTACAATATTGACCATAACCCAAACCATTTCAGGAGTGATTTCATTCAGAGATGTGAAGGCTGCTCAAACTGGAATTGTTCCTACCACAAGGATAAAGGAGAGCTAAAATAAAATCACAAGTGGGTTTGATACAAAGATGTAGTTTCAAATGCTAGGACAATTGGTATTCAAAGAAAACGGGCTTAAGATATGATTTTATTTACTGCTCATGGTCATCACTGGAAAAGCCAGTATTTTCATTCGTGTTTACTGTTGAGGTAGTGTGGATAACCGTTTTCTGGAAACAAATTCACCTGTATTAACATTGTTTCAATAGTCATGTAAATGGATATATGGTAAAAAGGGATAAAAGAAATTGCAGGGAATAGACAAAAAGGACGAGCAATGTAATGTACCACAAATTCTCTTGAATGTACTTCGAGAAAAATAGCCTCTGTTTATATTGCAGCATTCCATCTCATAAGCTCTTCTCCTCCATCAGCAATACCATAGTTTCTCTATCAATTATTTTTCTCAAAATATGATTCCAAAGCTAAACAATTCTCTGTGTAAAGAAGTTCATGCTGCCATCTCTTCTTAAATCTCTTGCCTTGAATCTTTTTCCTGTGGTCTCTCGTTTCCTTCACTCAAATACTAATCTCTACATAGTTCGGTCTTAAGAGCTTTAAGAAAGAATTAATCTGGTTTGTAACAAATAAAAAAAATCAATTTGCAAGCCAACACAATTAAAGGTTCATGTAATTGTCTGTAATAGACAAAATTCAAAGGTATCAGTGCAGTACTGGCTGTGCCCATTATACAGGTATATTACAATGGTACTAACAAATACAAAAATACACAACTAAGATTAAAAAAAAAGCTAACATGATGTAGGAGACAAGAGAGCTGAAATTGTATTGTATCATGCAACTTTTATGTGGACTACAAAACTGAGGATTATTTGAAGGTAATTTGGTACTTACTGTGAGGCTTAACTTTGTGATTTTTCTTCCCGCAGCTCCTTGCAGTGACTTCCAACAGTGTGTGATACACACCTGCACAAGGCTTACAAGACTTATATATAAAAAGCATGGCCAGATCATCAGGACCACTTCAGGCAATCTTTCAATTATAACCCTCATACACCAAATGCCTCTTCTTCAGAGACTCCAAAATCATTTCCTTCCCCTTTGTAACGACAATCCCCAAATGTATTGTAAGCTTGACTCTAACCTCCAACTTGATCACAACAGTATCCATGGCCAGCTAATCATGAATGCCCGATTCTCGATCCCAATATATCAGCCCTCCTTAACTCCTCAAACTGCAGCTCTAAGTCCCTCCAACCCCATCAGTTACTCACAAATTTTTGTCCCAAAGTCAAATAGCCCAATTTGTCACCTACCTGACTTACCTTGTACGGTTTACAAAGGCCCTGCTTAAAACAAGATTGATCACCGCCATGGTAGGTTTATCCCATGAGGAAACCTCAAGTAGTCTGAGGTTATATGTTCTTAGATTGAGAAGAACAGGAGGTGATGTCACTGTAACATAGGGGAGTTGCAGGGATAAGGTCTTCCATGCTTAGGTATCTTGGGTTCACACCTCTAAAAGGATTAACCAGTCAGGAATGAGGGGACAAGAAATTTGTTCATCCAAGGGGGAAATAAATCTTTGATATTCTCTACCTGAGAGGGTTGTGGGTTCCCAATAAATCCATTAAGGTCTAAGATAATAAATGTTAAGACAGCAAAGGAATCAAATGATTTGGTGCTACAGCAGTGTAGAAAAGTGGTACTAAGTTAGGTCATCTCAATTATTTGAGAGCAGATTCTAGTGGCTGAATAGTCTACTCTGGCTCCCATTTTTTATGTTTGTTTACGAAGATTTTGCCATTGGAAATCAATTGTCATTTAGAAGTCACATAGAAAGCAGTGGTTTAAAAAAAAAGTTTCAAAATTGGCATTTTACATGATTGATATATAAAAATGACTAATAATATAACAGGGTGATATTTCAACAACCCCACCCCCAATGAATATGAGATGATGAGATAATGTTATACATTAACTCGAGTGGCATTGATCCAGTGTCAACAATACTGGAAAAAAAAGCTGTTATTTTGTTCTCTGTTGATTTGAATTAGGTCTTTGAAGCAGCATCAATAGAGTATAATTTTCACTTTCAACTTAATGCATGTAAATGGTTAAAATAAATCAAAAAACTGTCCCTATATCCTTCTGTGTAAAAGTGCACTTTCTGATAACATTCCTGAATAATCTAATTCTAGTTCAAAGATTGTGCTTTTTTTCCCAGGTTTCCTCCACTGGATAAAATAATTTCTCTGTATCAGTCTGAGACATTCTTTGAGGCAGTTCAATTGGATCACATCCTTTTAACATGCAAGAACATGCAAATCAAATTTATCAAAGTTTTTCTTAATTTAACCCTTTTTTGTCCTGTTAGTATTCTGTTGAATATTTGACATTGTCCAACAGTAGACCATATATCCCACCTGAGATACACTGCCTCCAACAGAATGCAACATATCAGTTGAGCCCTTAAGCAAGGCTACTGAATAGTGAAGTATACGGATGCTAGAAATTTTGTGAATCCTGTAGAATTTTCTCTATTTCTGCATAAATGTGACTTAAAATGTGATCAGATCTTCACACAAGTCCTAAACCTAGAGAAATAGAACACAATTCAATAAATAACACACAAACATCATACTTGTTCATTTATTTATTGAGAAAAATGATCCAATATTATATATATTTGTTGGAAAAAGTAGGTGAACCTCCAGGCTGATGCCTTCTACAAAAGCTATTTGGAGTGAGATGCTCCAATCAATGAGATGAGATTGGAGGTGGGGGTTGTAGAGGTGCCCTGCTCTATAAAAACCGACAGAGCCTGCTCTTCTCAAGAAAGCCCTGTTTATATGCACCACACCTCGATCAAAACAGCTTTCAAAGGACCTTAGAAGAAGACTTGCAGAAATGCATGAAGCTGGAAAATGCTATAAAAGTACTTCTGAAGACCTGAGTGTTCATCATTCCAAAGTAAAGAGAAATTGCCTACAAATGAAGTAAACTCAGGACTGTTACTACTCTCCCTAGAAGTTAGTATCCTGCAAAGATCACACCAAGAGCACAACGTGCAATGCTGAAGGAGTGAAAATGAACCCAATGGTAACAGCAAAACACATGCAGAAATCTCTAGAACTTGCTAAAGTGTCTGTTCATGTGTCTGCTATAAGAAAATCACTGAACCAGATTAGTGTTCATGGAAGGACACCAGAAAGGGATCCACTGCTCTGCCAAAAAAAATTACTGCACATCTCAAGTTTGCAAAAGACAACCTGGATGTTCTACAATCTTCTGTGGACAGATGGAACAAAATTTGAACTTATTGGCAGAAATACACATTGTTATGTTTGGATGAAAAAGGGCACTGCACACCAATACCAAAGCCTCATCCCAACCGTGAAGCATAGCGGAAGGAGTGTCATGGTTTGGGGCTGCTTTGCTGGCTTAGAGCCTGGACAGTTTGCAATTACTGAGGGAACAATGAATTTAAAATTGTATGAAGATGGTTTACAGGAGAATGTCAGAGTAGCAGTCTGTCATCTGAAGCTTAATAGAAGTTGGATAATGCAACAGGACAATGATCCAAACGACAAGAATAAATCAACAAGACAATGGTTTTAAAAGAAGCAAATACATGATTTGGAATGGCTGAGTCAAAGTCCTGACCTTAATCCTATACAACATATTGTGGGAGGACCTGAGGCAAGCAGTTCATGCAAGGAAGACCACCAACATCCCAGAGTTGAAGCAGTTTCATAAGGAGGAATGGCCTAAAGTTCCTCCAAGGCAATGTGCAGGACTGATCAACAGTTACCGGAAATGTTTAGTTGAAGTTATTGTTGTACAACGGGGTCATACCAGTTACTGAAAGTAAAGCAAAGGTTTACATATTTTTCCAACAAATACATGTAATACTGAATCATTTTTCTCAATAACTCAATGAACAAGTATAATGTTTTTGGGTTATTTATTTAATTGGGTTCTCTTTATCTAGTTTTTTGGACTTACATGAAGATCTGATCATAATGTAGGTCATATTTATGCAGAAATAGAGATAATTCTACAGGGTTCACAAACTTTCTAGCACCAGTATAAGTAGGTTACTTTACAACTGCAGATAAACTTCAGCAATTTTGCATTCCAAATCTTTTGTGATCTTCTAAAAACAATCAATGAAAGTTGGTCTTTTTGAAGTCTTTGTAGTATCGCTGAAGCTTTTAACAATTTATGCACCCCTTACATCTGCAATCTTTTGGCAATGTAAGTAGTCTAATTTTACCATTCTTGGAACTTTTCACTTTGCCATGATCAATTGTGTCTGAAACAAAGAAACTATTGGAACTTCTACTTCTATTTGCACAGTGGGCCAGTTTAGCGGACGTGGATTTCAAATCCTTATTCTATCATCCAAGCAAGATAAAAACCTGAGCTTCAATGGAGTACAATTTGAAGCACAACTTTCAAGTTCCGAACAATCACACTACAATCTTTTAATTCCCTATTCTGTTCCTTGTATCTATAAATCAGTGGCTAACAGATGTCCTGTAGATTTGTAAGTACACAGTGCACTACAGCACAGGCCTTTTACCCATCTAGTCTTTCCGACCTGACTTTCTGCCTAATCCCATCTACCCGCACCCAGACTATAGCCCCCCATATCTCTTTCATCCATGCACCTATCCAAACTTCTCTTAAGTGTTTCATTCGAACCTGCATCCATCACTTCCATTGGCAGCTCGTTCCACACTTGCATAATCTCTCAGTGAAGAAGCTCTCCCTCAGATTCCCTTTGAATATTTGACCTTACATATTAAACCCATGACATCTGGTTCTAGACTCACCCAAATGGAGGGAAAAGGCCTGCACGCATTTACCCTATTTATACCCTTCATAATTTTGCATATCCCTGTAACATCTCTCTTCACTCTCCTGCGTTACAGTGAATAAAGTGCAAACCTATGCAATCTTTCCTATAGATCGGGACTAATGCCCCAGCAACATCTTTGTAAATTTTCTCTGCTGTCTTTCAATCTTTCCTGGAGGTAGGTGACCAGAACTACACACTACACTCCAAATTCAGCCTCACAAATGTCTCATACAACTTATTGACAACAATCCTACCCCTGTACTCAATGATCTGATTTATAAAGGCCAATGTGGCATAAGATGTTCTAATCATTCTATCTGTAGTACCTGTGATATCACTTTCACGCAATCATAGATCTGTATTCCCAGATCCCTTTGTTCTACCACACACCTCAGTGCTCTACCATTCACTGTGTAAGTTTGACCATGTTTTTCCTCGTAAAGTGCAACACCTCACACATGTCTGCATTAAATTCTGTCTGCCATTTTTCAGCCCATTTTCATAGCTGGTTCAGACCCTGCTGTAAGCTTTGATAACCTTCACTGTCCACTACATCCCCAATCTTGGTGTCATCTCCAAATATGTTGTCCCAGTTTATCACATTATTGTCTAAGTCATTAAAAATAGACGACAAACAACAATGGACCCAGCACTGCTCCCTGCAGCACACCACTAGTCACTGGCCTCTAGTCAGACAGACAATCATTTACTACTGAAGTCCATGAACTTCTCAACGACTGACGCTAAGACAACAGGCCCTTAATTTTATGGTTTCTTCCATTCTTTTATTCTAGAAATTAAAAAGACATTTTCAGTTTACAAATCCAAGCCAATTTCCTGTATCAAAAAGTCCCTGGAAAATGACCAGCCCAACTGCAATTTCTCTCAAAAAATTAACCCTATAGCATTTTGTTCTGTAACTATACCAACTTTTGGAATAGTTAGAGACTCGGAGGGGCTCGGACTCAAAGTCAAGATGGTGCTAAACGGCAACTACTTTTCTTGCATCTTTGGAAACAGCTCTATTTCTATCTTTGATATCTGCTTTTCCCTTTTCAAGGTTCTTTTGAAGGCCCGGACCTGGCATTACACTCTGACTTTGGTTCTTTGTGGGAATGGGGCCTGCTCTCAGGGCCTCACGACCAACCGCTTTTTGATATCCCAAGGACGCAGCCTGGAAGACTATCATGCATTCAGGGTGCCGGATTTTCGTGTCTCTGCGGACGTACTGATTCTAGGCTGGTGCCTCTGACTGAGGCGTCACAGCAGAACACGGAACATCTGAAGCAATGGGTTAGCTGGCGGGGATTGGGTGTCCAAAGATCTGAGCCTTTCTAGGGCCGACTTTCTGGGCACAGAGCTCGGACAAAGCAATGCAACAGACTTTTAACATCGTAAATCAGTGAGTTGTTTGTTATGTCTCCCCTCTCACTGTGAAATGGGGACACCTCTTTTTCCCTTATCAGAGAGAGAGAGAGAGAGAGAGAGAGAGAGAGAGAGAGAGAGAGAGAGAGAGAGAGAGAGAGAGAGCCTGTGGTATGTAGAATTACTAGGTGAATGAGTAGTCATTGGGGTAAGGCAAGTCTGTGTCTTTATGGATGCTTGCTGCACGCTTGAGTGCTCGGTGAAGGGCGCTGGTTTTATGCTTTTTTGCTGGTGGGGGAGGAATGGGGTCATTGCCTTGCTGCTGCTTGTGCATGGGGGGGGTAGTTGGGGGGGCTTTGGGGTTCTAACATTTAACTGTCATTCATTCTTTGGGGTACTCCTCTGTTTTTGTGGATGCTTGCGTAGGAAAAGAATTTCAGGATTATATTGTATACATTTCTCTAACATTAAATGTACCCATTGAAACCTATTGAAATCTATTTTACCAATTATGCTATACTCCTTTTCCAATCCATGAACATTAACATACCCAGTTACAACTGCATTGTTTTGGTTTTCCTGATGTTTTGCGAGATATTCATCTCTGTGCTTTATAATTATCAGATCAATAAGTACCTCCCAGGGGCTAGTGTGTCTTCCTCAGACATCCCACCCTGCAAAAACTCATTTCAGGGAGGTAGTACCACCATTTCAGGGAGGTAGCACCCCCGCCCCCCGCAACCCCATATACCCGCCCCTCCCCCCACCCCCGGTCGACCTCCAAAGGTGTATGTAATACTTTGTTTCATGATTTTGTCTAATCTGTAAACCAAGTTGGGTATATGCAGAAAATGTGACATTAAAATATGTACTTATATTATCATGTTTATTCAATTACAACTTTAAGCAAGTCTACAGGGAGTTTGGCCTATTCACGTAGGACATCAATAGAGTAGCTCCTTAGCAGCTAGCCAGCTATTTTAAACAACATTAGCTATGCTAATGAACAAATGACACCTGTTAATCTCACCCCAACATGTCTTTTACATTTTAACCCACCATAGGCAATAGAAAAGTCACTGTTGCAAACAGTGCAGCGAGCAACACTGTCATTATTTTTGAGGTTGACTGTAAAGCCCGCCCACAGAGAAAACTGATAGGTCTACTCAGCACAAAGAGAGACCAATCTGGAGGCTCACTCTCGCTCTCCCTCTCCCTCTCCCTCTCAAAAAAATCGATTTCTGGGATATTGTATATAATTTCCGGGCGTCAGGGAGCTGCTATCAATATGTGGGAGACTCCCGGAACATCCGGGAGAGGTGGGATGTCTGCTTCCTTCACCCAGGACATGCGTTCATCTCATTGTATCATCAAGGAGGATGTACAGGGGCCTGAAGACACACAGTCAAGGTTTTAGGAACAGCTTCTTCCCCACTGCCATCAGATTTCTGAATGCACAATGAATCCATGTACACTACCTCACTAACTTCTTTCTTTTTATTTGCTTTCTTTTTGCACTGCTTATTTAATTTATTTATTTACAGTTTATATTTCTTACCATAATTTCAATAAAGGCATCCGTTAGTCTTGCGAGACCATGGATCTGCACCTGGAAAGTCTTCGCTCTCCAGGGCGCAGGCCTGGGCAAGGTTGTATGGAGGACCGGCAGTTGCCCATGCTGCAAGTCTCCCCTCTCCACAACACCGATGTTGTCCAAGGGAAGGACATGGGCCGATACAGCTTGGCACCAGTGTCATCGCAGAGCACTGTGTGGTTAAGTGCTTTATTCAACACACTGCCTCGGCTGGGGTTCAAACTCACGACCTTCAGATCGCTAGTCAAATGCCTTAACCACTTGGCCACGTGCCAAGTTTATAGTTTTTTAAGTTATGTATTTCAATGTACTGCTGCAACAAAACAGCTTATTTCACAACATACATATGCCAGGAATAGCAAACCTGATTCTGATTCTCCTCACATTTTCCCATGCTCTGAACATCTTTCTTCTCTCTCTACAGCAATGGTTCCCAACCTGGGTCCCACGGACCTCTCAGTTAATAGTAGGACTTCATAGCAGAGAAACATTGGAAACACCTGCTCCACAGTGATGCTGTTTGCCCTGCTGAATACCTAGACCAATTTCTGTTGTGCTTTTCCAGCATCCAAAGAATTCTACCTTTTTAAAGCCTGAACCACGGCTGGAACAATTGCTTATGAATTATGAACTTCTCTAGATACTTAATCAATAGATAAAACTAACAGAGATTGATTTATATATTCCAAATCAAGTCAGGACAAAAGGAAATGGTACTTAGGCTGATATAAACTGCAGACAAAAGAAAGGCAGTTATGATTTCAAAAGAGCCAAAATATCTCCAACATTCTTCATCTGCAGAGAGCTTAACTAACACTCTCATTCCAGCATAGTCAGGATAACAATTATTTTGTGCTGAGGTCAAATTTACCATCATCTGCAATCAACATGATGAGTTTTCTGAGCAACAACTGAGACCTTGCAGCGAAGAACGTAATGCATTTTGGACTTAAAAGAAAGACATAAATTAATATGACTACATTAGGCAATCTTGAGTGCTCAGTGGATTACTTACCAATTGAACTTGCAAAGGCTCTTTGAAATACTCAGATTTTCCTTCCCTCTAATTAGCTTTCTGCAGCACAATACGGTTTTGCTTTTTAAAGGCTCCCTGTTAAACAAATAATGGAAAATATATAATTCCTAATCAACAGAAGAGGTGCCATTAGGCCACAAATCACAAAAGCTTTTTAACAAATTGATTTCATTAATTTTAACCAATATCACTTCAGAACATCACTATAGGATCACAATGTACACATGTTCAGAGGCTTTTATGTGATGCATAAATTGCTACTCAGACAGAGGGCAAACATTATTTGTTGTCATTGAAAAAAGCTCTAAGATGTTGCAAGATTTGTTAAGGGGCTTTAATTTCACTTAGCTCAGATACAGAACTCAACAAGATACAAATAAATATTTTGATTTATTTTGCTTTTTCTGTACAGATAAGTACACCTCAAACATTGCAATCACCATAAAAAAGAGTACCAAATTATTTCAAATCTATAACAACAAGTCTGGATAAAATATAGGGCTGTGCTCACAATTAGAATTGGATTATTATAATATTTATATGTATTATAACACATCATAATATAATCAATGTAAGTTTAACATTCAATGGCAGCTCACTAATTTTATGTGTATTTCTGCTTGTACTAAATTTACAGAATTAAAGCTGTTATTTCAGATAAACTTTTAATATTACACTTTCCATAAAGTTGAGAAAACTTTTATATAAGTTTATTAAAATTTTCAGTTTACTTATACATTCAAGATCGAAGGACAACCAACTGCTCAGACAGAGTAGGTAAGGGGCTTCCAACTGATAACTCTCTTCAATAGTTTGTGAAAAAGTTATGTGGTTCATGCTTGCAATTTTGCAAAGTCCCTGACTGCTGCTGACTGGAGTTTCATCAGTTACACACTGCTGCTATACCTATACAGGGGCATCTGTCCATTTAATCTGGGAACAGTTCTCTGAAAGGTTAAGAACATTTCTTGCAAAATTTTATTTTTGCATTCATTGGAGTCAAAGATTATCTTTGGTGTAAGTTGGTCCCTATGTATTAATGGCACCAAGAACTTTATCCTTTAGTACTGATCGCACCTACAAAACATTCTAACATTTCAAATGATATTCCAGCATATATACTTCAATTTTATCCCCAATCAATTCCCAGTTATTTATTCCCCAGATTTAAAGATTGCCTACACAAGTAAAATTTCAGTTATAAGGTGTATGTGTAATAATTTCACAGCTCAAGTTTACTGCAGCATGAACATTTTCTTTGCATAATGGCTTGCGATTAGCTTAATATAGATTTATTTAAAGATGATCAGAAAAAGACCCAATTATATGTTTTGTGGTCATTGAATCTGGAATGGAAAATCCATTTGTCACTATATCCATTTTAAAATGTTTGATTTAATTAAGTATTCATAAAGACTTTTTAAAAAGAAAATGTAACCCAATGGAGTCTCCTTTTTCTGATCCACCTTATATCAGCAACAATAAAGTGTCTAATTCATTGACATATCTTTTGTCTTAACCTCTTAAGCTAGCTCCAATAATCTAAGAAACAAAATTAATTTCCAGAAGAATGGTTAATAACTGAAATCAACTCAATTTTAAAAAAAATGGTTTGACTAATCTAATAACTTATTTAATCAAATGGAGAAGGTTGAAAGTATAATTCAGCTCCTCAAACCAGCACCATCAATGGAAACTCAGAACAGCCAATTTGAGAGCTCTGTGGAACTCCACAAGGTGTAAAGATGTATCATGTCACAAATAAGCTAGAAGAGTTATGTCAGAATTGTGAAATATTTAGATATTTACTTGATCCTGGCCAAATTAATTTCATATCTGGATCAAATCATTAGGATTATATCAGGGATCAAACCTATTTGCAGTAAAGATTATCTGCTGATTTATTTGTCTGATCACCCCTAATCATTTAGGATTTACTTGGAGACTTAAGCAGAACAACCATTTTAGACCAGAATATCCATTCATTGCCATATGGCCAACATATCCCCTGATGCATTATAATGACAAGTACCTAGTGTTTGGTTACATAGTGGGAACTTCCTGGAGAAATAGCCCTTATTCTTACCAGTTAGGTCACTATCAAGAGTGGATTCAAAGGTTTGAAGGTCCAATTTAGTGTCAGAGAAATATATACAATATACATCCTGAAAAGCCTTTTCTTCGCAAACATCCACGAAAACAGAGAAGTGCCCCTTAGAATGAACGACAGATAAACGCAAGAACCCCAAGTTTCCCCCAGCTTCCCCCCTCCCGCGCGGAAGTGGCAGCAAGCAACAATCCTCCCTACCCTACTGTTAAAAAAAGCAAGCATTGACACCATCACCAAGCCTCAAGCGTGAGCAACGCATTCATGATCTTAGTTCTGTGTTTTGGGTGATATGGAACAAGCGCATTTCGCAAAACACCAAGTGAACATAATATTCAACAGCCAGCTAAGTCTTAATTGTTGTTCTTTTCCATGCCTTGTGGCACATTGGGCAACAATCATGCCATTTCTTACACATTTTGTCTGTTTTTTATGAGGCCGAGTTGCTAGCTCGGCACTCAACCCAGCACTGATGGAAAGCATGTAAGGAGCCGGCCGGATTCGAACCTGGGACAAGTCGCCTGGAAGTCCATTGCAGATGCCACACCACCACCGGCCTGCAAGCAAGTCTTAACATCTCCTGATATCGCCAACTTTTCTTAAAAAAGTGTATGTTCCCAAATACCAAAAAATATTGTAAAACGAAAGACTATGTAAAGAAATAAACTATTAAATGTTTCAACAATAAAAGTAAAACAAAGTTCAAAACTGACACATGTATAACCTCAGACAATTGGAAAAAGATGAATTAATTTAGAATCTCTCAGATATTCCTCTCCATTGAATGTTGTCTGCCGCAGATTTTGTTTATTTGGTCTTAGGAAATATATTAAACAGAATACTGTGAGTATGTGTGTTAATGGTAATGACAGGATTTTTGTGTCTTAGTCTCATTGTGGTTTTCCTTGAATTTAGGATTATGCTCTTTGATCTTTTAATATATATTAGTGAAAATGACATTGATACATGGAACACACCCTCAAAGGATGTAGATAACAGGACCGCTGGTACAGGTTCTGGGGTGTGGGTAGGAGGTCATAAGTGGCTCTGATGACAAAACTTAACTGAGATCCCTCCATCTCCCAGCTGTCAAACCAGCTAAGTTTCCTCTTTTCCAGGCTCTCCCAATTAGTTCAGGGGCCTTGCTTGGTCATTGAGACAGCCCTGGCGTGTCGCTCTGCCTCCTCGTGTCTTCTCAAATCCTCCACCACGAGTCGTCTCTTCTGCACTGATGTTTCCTTATGCCATTGAGGAGCCTCTGGGATAAGCCCGAGCCCACCTCTCCCATGTTGGACTTGGCCAACCACATCCCTGAAGGACATTAGAAGGGCCTTCCTGAAGATAAATCCAATGAAGGCGACGGGCTCAGATGGCATCCCGGGACGGGTTCTCCGGGCCTGTGCAAGCGAGCTAGCTGGAGTGTTTGCTGACATCTTCAACTGCTCCTTGCTTCAGTCTAAGATCCCCTCGTATTTTAAGAAGGCAACGATAATCCCGGTGCCGAAGAAGAGCAAGGTGGCATGCCTGAATGACTATCGACCTGTGGCTCTGACATCAATTGCTATGAAGTACTTCAAGCGATTGGTTATGGCACACATCAACCACAGCCTACTGGTCAACCTCGACGCTTTGCAATTTGCCTACCGGAGCAACAGGTCAACGGCAGATGCCATCTCTCTGGCCCTACATTCCTCCTTAGAACACCTGGAGAATAAAGACGCATACGTAAGGCTCCTTTTCATTGACTACAGCTCTGCCTTTAATACTATCATTCCAAGTAAACTAATTCCTAAGCTCCGGAATCTGGGCCTTAGCACTCAGATCTGCAGCTGGATCTTCAACTTCCTCAGAGACAGGGCCCAGGCTGTAAAAATAGGGGACAAGCTCTCCTCTACAATCACTCTGAGCACCGGTGCCCCACAAGGCTGTGTACTCAGCCCCCTGCTGTACTCAATGTACACCCATGATTGTGTAGCCAAGTTTCAATTGAACTCAATATATAAGTTTGCTGATGACACAACAATTGTAGGCCGTATCTCAGGTAATGATGAGTTTGAGTACACAGAGGAAATTAAGAACCTGGTGGCATGGTGCAAAGACAATAATCTATCCCTCAATGTCAGCAAGACAAAGGAATTGGTTGTTGATTTCAGAAGGAGTAGCGGACTGCACGACCCAATTCACATCGGTGGTGCACAAGTGGAACAGGTCAAAAGCTTTAAGTTCCTCGGGGTCAATATCATGAATGACCTAACTTGGACCAACCAAGCAGAGTCCACTGCCAAGAAGGCCCACCAGCGCCTTTACTTCCTGAGAAAACTAAAGAAATTTGGCCTGTTCCCTAAAACCCTCACTAATTTTTATAGATGCACTGTAGAAAGCATTCTTCTAGGGTGCATCACAACCTGGTATGGAAGTTGTCCTGTCCAAGACCGGAAGAAGCTGCAGAAGATCGTGAACCAATCTTCTGTCCTTGGACTCACTTTACACCGCACGCTGTCGGAGCCGTGCTGCCAGGATAATCAAGGACATGACCCACCCAGCCAACACACTTTCCGCCTCTCTTCCCTCCGGGAGAAGTCTCAGGAGCTTAAAGACTCGTATGGCCAGATTTGGGAACAGCTTCTTTCCAACTGTGATAAGACAGCTGAACGGATCCTGACCCTGATCTGGGCTGTACCCTCCAAATATCTGGACCTGCCTCTCGGGTTTTTTGCACTACCTTACTTTCCACTTTCTATTTATGATTTATAATTTAAATTTTTAATATTTACTATCGATTTGTACTCCAGGGAGCGGGAAGCCCAGAATCAAATATCACTGTGATGATTGTACGTTCTAGTATCAATTGTTTGGCGACAATAAAGTATGAAGTATAAAACTTAGCATTGCAGTGAACAATAAGAAAGATAGGAACAGACTTCAGAGTGAAAAGTATATCAGCAGAGTGAACAAATAAATAAAAAAAGTAAGTTGAATGTAGAGAAATGTGAAGTGATACATTTTTATTGGATAAATGGGAAGAGAAAGTTTAATATTAGTGTTGTCACTTTAAACGGCAAAATATATAGCATGCAAGGTGTACATACACAAGTGATTGAAGGTGGTCGAAAAAGAACATGGAGAAAGTTTAAAAGTGAAAACAAATGGCTCCAAAGGCTTTTCTGATGGAACCATAGATTGCAAAGACAAGAGAGCAACAAAAGACATTCAAAAAGCATTAGTTTCACTTCAGCTGCAGTACTGAATTTAGTTCTTGGCATTATTTTTGGAAGGATGTCAAAGCAGAGGAGCTATAGACATTCAATAGAATGGTACTTGGATTGAATAACCTTAGTTAATGAAGCAAAACTAAAGCAGAGAATCTTAAAAAAGAGACATGATGGGTGTTGAAAGGCACATATTGTCCTGTTGACAGGAATGTTGATAATCAAAAGATGGAGACAATGATAATCTGAGTGTATTGGGGAGAAGCCATGTATACAAACACATATCAAATTAACAAGAGAGTATACATAATAAGATATATCTGTTGACTGCAAAAATAGAAAGAAATGTGTCTGGTCTGATAACCATTATAGGGGCATGTTTACAAGGTGCAAACTATTTCAGAGTACTCAACGTTTTGGAGGGATGGAGGACAGAAAGGAAAGGAAGTCATAGATTCATAGAAGTATAGAGGATTACAGCACAGAAATAGGCCCATTGACCCATCTAGTCCTTGATGAACTTTTTATTCTGCCTGGTCTCATCAACCCGTAACTGAACCATAGCCCTCCAAACCCCCCCCCACCCATGTACCTATACAAACTTCTCTTAAGTATTTCAATCAAACCGGCATCCACCACTTCCATTGGCAGTTCATTCTACATTCGCACCACCCACTGAGTGAAGAAGATCCTCCTCAGGTTCCCCGTAAAAATTTCATGTTTCACCCTTAACCTATAGTTCTAGTCTCACCCAACCTCAGTGGAAACAGCCTGCTTGCATTACCCTATCTGTAATCATCATAATTCTGTATACCTCTAACAAATCTCCCCTCATTTGCCTATGTTCCAGGGAATGAAGTCATAATCTATTCAACCTTTCCCTGTAACTCAGATTCTCAAATTCTGGCAACATACTTGAAAACTTTCCCTGTTCTCTTTTAATCTACTGATATTTTTCCTGTAGGGGGTAGGTTTCCAGAACTGCACACAAAACTCCAAGTTCAGCCTCACTAATATCTTACACAACTTCAACAAAGCATTCCAAATCCTGTACTCAACATTTAGATTTATGAAGGCCAATGTGCCGCTCATTGCAACCCTATCTACCTTTAATGCCGCTTTCAAGGATTTATGGATCTGTATTCCCAGATCCTTTTGTTCTACCACATTCCTCAGTGTCCTACCATTCACTATGTATGTCCTACCCTGGTTTGTCCTCCCAAAGTGCAACACCTCACACTTTCCTGCATTATATTCCATCTGCCATTTTTTCACCATTTTCCAGCTGTTCAGAACCCACTAAAAGCTTTGATAGCCTTCCTCTATGTCCAGTATACTCCCTGTCTTGGTGTCATCAGCTAATTTGCTGATCCAGTTTATCACATTATCATCGAAATCATTAATATACAGTAGATGGCAAACAATAATGAACCCAGTACCAATCCCTGCAGTACACCACTAGAAACAGGCAACCATCTCATACCACTCTCTTGCTTCTCCCGCTAACCAATATTGAATTAAATTTACTACCTCATTCTGAATGCCAAGCAATTAAACCTTCTGGACCAGCCTCCCATGTGGAACTTTGTGAAAGATCCCTGCAGTGGTGAAGATCAAAGTCAGATCAGAATCAACTTGGGTGAATATTAAAAGAAAAATAATAAGGAGAAGAATATGTCAGTCTCTATTACTATAGAACAGAGTATCAATAATCAGTTTATGAACAGTGGCCAACCAGAGTTCAGAGACAAAAATTAATTGTGTCTTCACCTATGTTGAGGAGGGAGCTTAAAAATCAGTGCTTTATAGTCATTTTCTCAGAGCTTGAACTGTAGCCA
The DNA here is from genome assembly GCF_030028105.1 of Mobula birostris. NCBI lineage: Eukaryota > Metazoa > Chordata > Chondrichthyes > Myliobatiformes > Myliobatidae > Mobula > Mobula birostris. Next base: position 42,884,030 of record NC_092385.1, read on the forward strand.
ATCAAAGTTTGAGATTCATTAGCAAGGTCAGATAAAAATAAGGCAGGGGCAAGGGGAGCAGTCATTGTTGGAGTGGGGTAGTGTTAGATTGGGAAAGCTTTGGTATTGGCTCAACAGGCTTGGGTGACGTTAGTATCTGGTAAACTTTTTATTCCACATTCTTCAATATAGCTAGGGCAGTAAGAATTGCTTCATGGTCTGTGTTTTGTTCTTTGTGCAAGACCTCCATCCTCCCAGATAACCACATCTGTACCGGATGCACCAAGCTGTAACTCATCAGCAAATGTGCTAAAGACCTGGAGCTGCAACTTGATGACTTTCAGCTTAGAAGAGAAACTGAGGAAATGATAGATAGTAACAACAAAGTAGCCACCCCTAGGTTGCAAGAAGAAGGTGAATAGGTGACTCTCATGAGTGAGAAGGGAAATAGGCAGCTGGTACAGAATACCCCTGTGGCTGTTCCCCTCAATAGCAAGTATACCGCTTTGAATACTGTTGGGGGAGCAACCTACTGGGGGGTGCTGCAGTGACTAGGTCTCTGGCACCGAGTCTGGTGCTGCGGCTCAGAGGGGAAGGGGGCAGAGGAGGAATGCAGCGGAGATTTGAGAATCCATAGTTAGAGGAGTAAATAGGAGAGTCTGTGGGTGTGATAGAGAGATCCAGATGATACGTTGCCTCCCAGGTGCCAGGCTCAGCGACATCTCAAATCACGTCCACAGCCTTTGAAAGGGGAAGGGTGAATATCCAGATGTTTTGGTACTTATTGGTACTAATGACAAAGGAATGAAAAGAGAGGAGGTCCTAAAGAGAGTATTTAGAGAGCTGGGTAGAAAGCTTAAAAACAGGACCTCAAGGGCAGTGAGGGCAAGAATAGGATGAATGCATGGCTGAAGAAGTGGTGCAAGGGGCAGGGTTTCAGATTTATGGATATTTGAGATTTCTTCTTGGATAAGGATGAGCCGAATAAAAGGGATGGGCTACACCTAAATCCGAGGGGAACCAATATCCTTGTGGGTAGGTTTGCTAGAGCTGTTGGGGATGGTTTAAACTAACTTGGCTGGGGGGATGGGAACTGGAGTGAGGACAAAAATGTTGATTTGCAAGCATAGGTAGTGTACTGTGAGACTGTCAGGAATGGCAGGCAAACGATAGGACACAATTGTATCAGTGGGATGGGTTGCAGTAGAAAAGATGGACACAATTGCAAAGGGTGACAAATACAGGACTTCATGGTGAACTCTATATCCAGATAGACTGGGAAAATAGAGTTGATGCTGGATCCCAAGGAAGAATTCGTGGAATGCCTCTGAGATGGCGTTTTGAAGCAGATCGTACAAGGGGTGATTGATAACTTTGTGGCCTCAGGTGGAAGGAGTCAATTTTAGAAAATCTAGCACGTTTATTTTTCCTACATTTACACACTTAGTCCAGCGGTCATGGAGCATACGGATCCCTTAGAGGTCGGTGTCTTGGACCTCAAGAAGTGGTCCACAGTAGGGGTGATTGATAAGTTTGTGGCCTAAGGTAGAAGGAGATGAGTTATTCACTTCAAACTTTCTGAATTTTCACTCCAAGAGTTGAACTGCATGTGCTTGTAACGAGAGCTGTATAACTCATCTCCTTCTACCTTAGGCCACAAACTTATCAATCACCCTTGCTGTGGACCACTTCTACAAAGAAGGGATCCGTATGCTCCATGACTGCTGGACTAAGTGTGTACGTGTAGGAGGGCACTATGTTGAAAAATAAATGTGCTAGGTTTTGTAACATTGACTCCTTCTACCTTGGGCCACAAACTTATCGATCACCCCACGTAGTTCAGCTCACTAGGGGATCAGCAATTCTGCATTGGCTGTTTTATAATGAACTGGATATGATTAGGGAGATTAAGGCAAAGGAACCCTGAGGAAACAGTAATATGATAGAATTCACCTTGGAATTTGAGGTGGAGAAGCTAAAGTCAGATACTCAGTATTACAGTTGAATGAAGGGAATAACATAGGCATAAGAGAGGAGCTGTCCAAAGTTGATTGGAAGGGGACACTAGCAGGGATGACAGCAGAGCAGAAATGGTTAGAGTTTCTGAGAGCAATTCAGAAGGCACAGGATAGATATATCCCAAGAAGAGAAAGTATTCTCAAAGCAGAATGATACAATCATGGCTGACAAGGGAAGTCAAAGCCAACATAAAAGCAAAAGAGAGGGCATATAATAGAGCAAAAATCACTGTGAAGTTAGATGATTGGAATTTTTAAACAAAACAACGGAAGGCAACTAAAAAACACAAGAGGGAAAATGAAATATGAAGGTAGGCTTGCCAGTAATATCAAAAACGATCATCAATTTTTTTTCAGATATATTAAAGAGTAAAAAAGAGGTGACAGTAGATATTGGACTGCTGAAGAATCATGCTGGAGAGATAGTAACGGGGCAACAAAATGATGGACAAACTGAAGAAGTATTTTACATCAATCTTCACTGTGGAAGACACAAGTATATGTCAGAAGTTTGAGTGTGTCAAGGCGCAGAAATGCGCGCGGTTGCTATTACTAGGTGCTTGGAAAACAGAAAGGTCTGAAGATAGATAACTCATTGGACCTGATGGACTACACCCCAGGATCCAAAAAGAGGTACCTTATGAGATAATGGAGGGATTAGTAATGATCTTTGAAGAATCTAGATTCTGGCATGGTTCCAGCGCACCAACAAATTCTTCAAGAAGGGAGTGAGGCAGAAGGAAGGAAATTATAGGCCAGTTAGCTTGACAGTGGTTGGGAAGATGTTGGATTTGATTGTTATGGATGTGATTTTTGGTTACTTGGAAGCACATGACAAAATAGGCCAAACTCAGCATGGTTTCTTTAAGGGAAAATCTTGCCTAAGAAATGTGATGGAATTCTTTGAGGAAATAACAAGCAAGATGGACAAAGGAGAAATGGTGGATGTTGTGTACCTGGATTTGAGAAGGCCTTTGACAAGCTACCAGACTGTTTAACAAGGTAAGAACCCTTGGTATTATAGGAAAGATACTGGCATGGATAGATCATTGGCTGATTGGCAGAAGGCAAAGAGTGGGAATAAGGGGAGCATTTTCTTGTTGGCTGCCAGTGACTCATGGTGTTCCACAGAGGTCTGTGTTGCGACCACTTTACATTGTATGTCAACAAATTGGAAGGTGAAATTGATGGCCTTGTGGCCAAGAATGTGGACGATACAAAGATAGGTGGGAGGGGCAGTTAGTGTTGAGCAAGCCGAGATGCCGTAGAGGTCTGAAACAGATTAGGAGAATAGACAAAGAAGTTACAGAATACAGTGTCCGAAAGAAATAAAAGCAGAGACTATTCTTTAAGCAGGGAGTAAATTAAAAAATGCAAGGTGAAAAGGGATTTGGGAGTCCTCATGCAGGATTCCCTAAAGGTTAATTCGCGGATTGAATTGGTGGTGAGGAAGGCGAATGCAATGTTAGTATTCATTTTCAAGAGAACTAGAATATAAAGTTAAGGATGTAATGCTGAGGCTGTATAAGGCACTGTTGAGGCGTCACTTGGTGCACGGTGAGCAGTTTTGGGCCCCTTATTTAAGAAAGGATGGGCTGACATTGGAAAGGCTTCAGAGGAGGTTCACCAGAATGTTTCCGGGAATGAAAACTTTATCATATGAGCAGTGATTGAAGGCTCTGGGCCTGTACTCACTGGAATTTAGAAGAATGAGGCTACCAAATGTTGAATGACATGGATAGAGCAGATGTGAAGAAAATGTTTCCTTTGGTGATGGAGTCAAGCACCAGAGGAAACAGCCTCAAAGTAGAATGACGTCCATTTAGAATAGAGATGAAGAGAAATTTCTTCAGCTAAAGGTGGTGAATCTGTGGAATTCATTGCCACAGGTGGCTGTGGAGTCTAGGTCACTGAGTGCATTTAAGGCACAGGTTGATAGGTTCTTGATTTGTCAGTGCATGAATGGTTATGGGAAAAACACAGGAGAATGGATCAGCCATGATGAAGTGTCAGAGCAAACCTGATGGGCTGAATGGCCCAATTTTGCTCCTATGTCTTATGTTCTTATGTCTTATTACCATAGGATAATAAAGAATATTATTGAGAATAATGATGAGTACCTTGAAGTACAATCTAGCGAAATCAAATTGTCAAGGTTAACCTTGAAAATAAATTTGCATAATGTTTTCAAGATGGACTCTCAAAATAATAATTTGAAGAATTCATGGGGAAGTGGTCTCTTTTGGATCTGGTATTGTGTAATGATATGAATTAATCAACAATCTCACAGGAAAATCTTCCTGAAGGGAAATGACCACAACATGGTGGAATTTCTAATCAGCTTCCACAGTGCTAAGGTTTTGGGTCGGGCAGAATCTGTTAAGAGTGTTTTCTCAAGCAATACAGTATGTAGATTCCCTACTGGAGAAAGGGTAATACTGGACTTCTTATTGGGAAATAAGGCTGTGCAAGTGCTGATGTATCATTTGAGAAGCACTTCGGGCCCACTGACCATAATTCTACTAGTTTTAAAATAACAATGGGAAGCATTAGACGGAAACATGCTAAAGTTGATAGGGGAGTCTGTTAGTAGGTAACAAGATAACTACCCAGTATTTGTCTCTGTATGGAGCCAAAAGAGATGTGTGGGCCTTAAATAAGACAGGGATAAGTTAGGACATTAAGGTCATGGCTGGCAGAATTAGGGAACACAAACTGATGAGGGACATCAAAGCTCTGGTTAAGAAAAACAATGCAGCATATGCCAGGTATAAATAGCTGTGGTCAGCTGTATGAGGAGTATAAGGAATATAGAAAGGGAATTGGGAGGAGAAAAGGGGGACACAAGATATCTTTGACAGAAAAGGTAAAGGGGAATCCTAATAGATTTTCCACATATATCACAAGATAATCAAACTGGAAACCAAGTATGAACTAGAAGATGCACTTTCTGCTGAAGCCTGGGACTGCAGCATTCAAAACAGGTGACTCTGACCTTTACAAGAAATTGTGAGATGACCTCCAAAAAGGGATCAGGGATGCCAAGTGACAATACCAATCCAAACTCGAGTCTCAGACCTATCAGCTCTGGCAGCTAACCAGTTACAAAACTAAGGCAGGAACAGCAGCACATCCCTTCCCAATGAGCTTAACCTATTATATGCATGTTCTGAACAGGAGATTGGAATGTCACTAACCCCCCAACAACCTCTAATGCATCTGAACCCACCGTTACCATTGTAGACCTAAGATCAGTCTTCTGGAGAGTGAACCCACAGAAAGCACCTGGCCCTTATAGTGTCCTTGGCTATGTCTTTAGATCTGTGCAAAACATCCGGCAGACATTTTTAATTTCTCTGTGCTTCGATACAAGGTTCCCACCTGCATTCAAAAGACTACGAACAAAAACATAGGAACATAGAAACTTAGAAAATAGGTGCAGGAGTAGGCCATTCAGCCCTTCGAGCCTGCACCGCCATTTATTATGATCATGGCTGATCATCCAACTCAGAACACTGCCCCAGCCTTCCCTCCATACCCCCTGACCCCCATAGCCACAAGGGCCATATCTAACTCCCTCTTAAATATAGCCAATCAACTGGCCTCAACTGTTTCCTGTGGCAGAGAATTCCACAGATTCACCACTCTCTGTGTGAAGAAGTTTTTCCTAATCTCGGTCCTAAAAGGCTTCCCCTCTATCCTCAAACTGTGACCCCTCGTTCTGGACTTCCCCAACATCGGGAACAATCTTCCTGCATCTAGCCTGTCCAATCCCTTTAGGATCTTATACGTTTCAATCAGATCCCCCCTCAATCTTCTAAATTTCAACGAGTACAAGCCCAGTTCATTCAGTCTTTCTTCATATGAAAGTCCTGCTATCCCAGGAATCAATCTGGTGAACCTTCTTTGTACTCCCTCTATGGCAAGGATGTCTTTCCTCAGATTAGGGGACCAAAACTGCACACAATACTCCAGGTGTGGTCTCACCAAGGCCTTGTACAACTGCAATAGTACCTCCCTGCTCCTGTACTCGAAACCTCTCGCTATAAATGCCAGCATACCATTCGCCTTTTTCACCGCCTGCTGTACCTGCATGCCCACTTTCAATGACTGGTGTATAATGACACCCAGGTCTCGTTGCACCTCCCCTTTTCCTAATCGGCCACCATTCAGATAATAATCTGTTTTCCTATTTTTGCCACCAAATTGGATAACTTCACATTTATCCACATTAAATTGCATCTGCCATGAACTTGCCCACTCACCCAACCTATCCAAGTCACTCTGCATCCTCTTAGCATCCTCCTCACAGCTAACACTGCCACCCAGCTTCGTGTCATCCGCAAACTTGGAGATGCTGCATTTAATTCCCTCATCCAAGTCATTAATATATATTGTAAACAACCGGGGTCCCAGCACTGAGCCTTGCTGTACCCCACTAGTCACCGCCTGCCATTCTGAAAAGGTCCCGTTTATTCCCACTCTTTGCTTCCTGTCTGCTAACCAACTCTCCACCCACACCAATACCTTACCCCCAATACCGTATGCTTTAAGTTTGCACACTAATCTAATCTCCTGTGTGGTACCTTATCAAAAGCCTTCTGAAAATCCAAATATACCACATCCACTGGTTCTCCCCTATCCACTCTACTAGTTACATCCTCAAAAAATTCTATGAGATTCGTCAGACATGATTTTCCTTTCACAAATCCATGCTGACTTTGTCTGATCATTTCACCGCTTTCCAAATCTGCTGTTATCACATCCTTGATAACTGAATCCAGCAGTTTCCCCACCACCGACGTTAGGCTAACCGGTCTATAATTCCCCGGTTTCTCTCTCCCTCCTTTTTTAAAAAGTGGTGTTACATTAGCCACCCTCCAATCCTCAGGAACTAGTCCAGAATCTAACGAGTTTTGAAAAATTATCACTAATGCATCCACTATTTCTTGGACTACTTCCTTAAGCACCCTGGCAGGCAACAAAGTAGAATGCCTTAATGATTCCCACTGGATGGTTCTGATATCCAACATCATAAAGGAGCTTGCATTAAAAGTACACAGTTCTCTGAAAGTGAGGGAGACATGGTGATGAAGAAGCCTTTTGGCACATTGGTCCTCATAAGTCAAGGCAGTGAGTATAAACATTGAGAGGTCGTAGTATGGCTGTATAAGATGGCGGTGAGCCCAGATAAGGAATTGCTGAAGTCACAGATAGGAGAACTGGAATAAGCTTTGTAATCACTAACTAACGAGGTGACACATGGATGTGGGATCTTCAGCCATTTCCGATCTTTATTTAGTGTCCTGGTTGAAGAGACCTAATGTACTGTGGACAGATTTGCTGATGATACAAAGGCAGACAGGTAGAGTAAGCTCTGAAGAAGGCATAAAGAGTCACCAAAAAAAATGAACTGGTTAAGCACCTGGGCAAGAAATTGCCAGATGGAATAAAATGTCAGAAATTGTGAGGCTAGCTCTTTAGCAAAAGGACTGAATAAGCAAATTATTGAATTATTTAATTAGAGTTAAGCTGCAAAATACTGGAAATAAAAAAATTGGGATTCCTTGTTCATGATGATTGAAGGATATAGATACAGTAAAATACAGAAATGGGATGTTGACCTTTCTTCCAAGGAATATAGAATATTAAAAAAAAAGGTTTTGACCCAACTGTACAAAGGTTCAAAAGTTCAAAGGTTCATTTATCATCAAATTATACAACTCTGAAATTCTTCTGTTCTCCTGGTAGGCTGTAACTAAGACCACATCTGGAATTGGGTACTGCACATAAATGTACACATTTAAGCAAGGATATATTTGAATTAGAGATTCACAAAGTTTGTTTTTGACATGAAGTGGTGATATACTGTATGCAGAGAGATTGAGTACACTAGTCCTGTTCTCAGAGGAATTGCATAAAATGGAGGTGATCTTATGAAGCATCCTTGAAACTGGGAATTGACAGGAGGATAATTCTTATAGTCTGGATATCAAGAACAATGAACATGATTTTTGAAAGTTTATTACACAATTAAAATGGGTATATTTTGGATAGTTTTTCTCTCAGATTTTTGTAACCCTTTGGAAATCTATTTCCCACAAAACTATTTGAGTGAAGTCATTGAATATATTCAATTCAAATGAATACTTTGATTGTACATGTATAGTCCAGGTAAATACTGGACTAGGAGTTATGAGCATGTGTGATCCAATATGTAAAAGAAAAGAAATATTAGGTGGTCAAGCACCTTATCTTTCCCTTTTCCTAATAATTGTCTATGGCAAACTCAATGGCACATTTGGCCCTTTGAGTTCGCAGCCATGAATCCAAGCCATTGTTAAAGGCACCTGTTTTCATCCAGCTCTGCACTGCCTCAGTTCCTCACTGAGACACTTCACTTTTCACCTCTTTCCTTCTTTAAGATATTCTTTCCAATATACTTGGGCATCTCAATGTCAAATTTTCTCTAATCTAATGATGAGCCTTTGGGTCTTCATGTTACATAAATGCATGTTGTTTTTGCTTCTGATGTAGTAACTTGATTTCCCCAATTGGATATTAAGAAGGACAAGTACTAGTTAAAGAGTTATTTGTGTTCTTGCTATTGTTTTAAAATTATAAATGTTGTTTCTCTGCACAAGGCTAGTCTGCATACAATAGATTCCTTAATTGGTGCAAAGACTCATCTGGAATTTCTGTATGAAGCTCTTGGGAACTGAAATGAAAAGTCTCCGTGGATGCAGTGCCAGACTAAAAATATGCACACATTCAGAATTGTGACAGCAATTTTTTTTCTATATGTTTCTTTTTTTGTCCTCAGGGAAACACCCAAACATGATGGAAGAACAAATTCTAGATAAAATAATTGATGCATAATTATAACAGAAAAACTACAAAGTACTGAATGGAATTACCTCAAAATCAGTCATTTGTAGTTCTGGTCTAATCAGCAATTAATAATGTGAATTGTAGTCATAATTGATCAGATTTATTTATATAGTTCACCTGTACAGTACATGCTCCTCCTTTTAAAGTGTGATATTTATCACTGTGTATTTGAAAATTGTTCCCCATTGCCTCATTAACTGGCTTTCCTGCACAGTTCACAGATGAGATATCTGCTGACATGGCTTAAATTCATTCAGCTAGATGAGCTTTAAAAATGATAGTTTATTCTGAATTCCTCAGTAATGGCATCGAATGAAGGAACAGTCTTTTGATGATACTACACTCAGCGCAAACAGTAGCAAAATGGAAAATATTGATGCTGTTGTGGTTCACTTCAGCAGGGGTTAACTTATTGCATGGAATGGGTAAAAAGTCAGGAATGGCACCTGCATCCAACGCTCCTTTGGTCAAAGTCTCCTGGATTGACCATGAAACCATTTATTTCACTTCGTTTATGTCTTTTGCATCTGTTTTACATCTTGATTGTGACTCTGGAGCTGTTGGAGTCTGTGATAAGCAGTTTGGAGATATTTTTTTTTCCAGCTCACTGCAGTCTCCGAGAAGATTCTGGGAGGCAGAGGCAGTGTGCGCAAACCTCGTGACAAGGGGACTGAGTGATGGGGTGCAAGCTGAAGTTCAACTCCATTTTGCTGATTAAAGCTTCCAGTGTTTGCTGATTACAGCAACTAGGGAGGCTGAAACATCGAGGCTAGTACAGAGGGTGAGCACTGTCTGCTTGCCCTCTGATCGCAGGTGGGAGACTGCCCCTTGATCACTGATGGGATAAGTCTGCTTCTAGAGAGAAAAACTGTCTTTTGATTACTGGTGGGATCGCTCTACTGCCGGAGAGGGGAGACTACCTTTTGATTGCTGGTAGGGTTCCTCTGCACCCGGAGAGGGAAAGCTGCTGATGGGATCGCTCTGCTGCTGGAAAGGGGAAAGGCTGCTGCTGTGCCCGGAGAATGTTACCCAGGTTTTCTGTGTTTTGGATATGGGTAGGAATATGGACAGCCTACGGACTATTTTTCAGTCATATAGTTTTTTTTATATTCTGTGTTTTTTGCCCAATCATTTTCTTTTTTTGTGTGTGTGAAGGGTAGGGGAATTTGGGGGTCGTTGATGTGTCTGTTCCATTTTGTTTGAATTTTGTGTGGTGGGGGGGGGATCTGGTGGATGAAAACCGTGCTGTCATTCTTTTCTCACTTGGTTTCATGACTATCTGGAGAAGAAGACTTTCAGAGTTGTATACTTTGATAAGAAATTTAACTTTTGAACCCTTGAAATTTGGCTGAACTGAAAGACAGATGATAAAATGAGATGTGTCACTTGTGCTATGATATTCACAAGGTCAGAGAGTGAATGTGAATTCATTTGGTTTCTGCTCAGCTTTTTACCTCAACAAATGTCATAAATCAACCTTGTTTATTAACCATGTTTACAACATCACAAAATGAATGTGAAAATCCTTTCGAGCCTTCAACAGCCATATGCTGTTTAGATTCTATTCTATCACAACTCAAAAAGCATATCGGTTCCCTGGTGGGACAGTCAATAGCAGGGAATAAAGATAGGCAATTTATTGCAGCTTTACATGATATTTGCTTTATATTTGAAGATATAATGGTTTTATCATTGCATGAAATGTCTTGAGTTTCACATTTGGAGTTTATGGATTGGAAGATTTGATGCTTCAGAGAACACAACAGTTAAATTTATTACTTAACTATTTCTTTGCACATTTATGTGATATGCTTTACTAAATTTTTATAGGATAATGAGTGGAAACCTGGGACTGAACAGTCCAGCTTTATTTTGAAACACTCTTCAGAATTATGAATTTATGATACAGTCCTTATTTTCATGGGCATTCTGACCAAATGAATAAGTCCTCAAGTTGATTTTAATATTCACACCACAGAGGCTGAGGCCATCACTGAGGGAAGCTTTTTGTTGGAGCTTCATAAGAACAGAAGAAACAGGGGCAGAAGACAGCCAGTTGTCATTGAATCTGCCAAACCACAAACTCTATATGTGATAGTCAAGATACTTCATGGCCAATCCAGTTTTGGTCTCAACTCCACTTTACTACTCATCTCAACTTGCTTGTAATTAATTATCTGTATTATTCATTCACGCTCACAAAACACAGTGGTGGTGGGATCATGGAAATTAATTGAGGGGAGAATACAATCTTGAGATGTTAAAATGAATTATAAGCTTCTCCTCTACTTGCAAGAAACTATTTAAGTCATTTATGCAGTATTAAATTGAAGGTTTGCAGATGCAATCATTTAAGTCATACGTTTATGTAAATCTTGAATCACAAACACAACTTTCTTTCCCCTGTCAATAAAAAGGTACAAAACAAATTCTTGCAATCTTCATTCTTTCAGCAGCTTTTCTAATGTGAATTCCTACAACTTAATGCAATAAGTGTTTCACCAGAAATAACTATGCTGTCAATTTATTAAAAAGAAGCCCTTCCCATACAGAATACAAGAAACTAATTTGTTCCACTTTGTAACCTCAGTAATTAAATCAGTCACACTTGGCAGTCTTGAATTAGAATTTCATTTATATTGTAATAATAAGTGCATATCCCAATGAGAATTATGATACATGATGTTTTGTGACAATCTAATCAAATATTGCTACAGCACAGTAATAAATATTTCTTTAAAAAGAGAAAAAGACTTTGTGATGTTTTTCAGCCAAATCTCTCACCATTTTTATATTCCTTTTCACAATCTTCATATGTTCATAAGTGCTCCAAAACAATTTAATTACTTTTAAAATCAATTAAATCCCTGTTGCTTTCCAGGCAGAACTACCAGCAAATTCATATACTGTTTAATTCCTTGATCAACAATGCATTAGAAACTCTCATGTTCATTCTCAGAATGCTGTTGATCTAAAACTTACTGTAACAGAACTACCTTATTTAATTCACAAATGATCAATGTGTTAATTTGGCAAAGAATCTATCAGAATATTAATGAAATCTCAAATAGAATGTATAGCCTTTTAATATTAAGGACTGAATAGCTATTAATGAAACCAGAGAAGAACAGCTTTATATTCAGGAAATGCTGTTTGAGTAGTCTAATCTATACTAAGAACACAAACAGAAAAAAAGAGAAAGATCTGAAAAGTGGATTGAACAAAGGCTAATCTTATATTCCTGAAAGAGAACAGTGCACATTGTGAAATAATCACACAGGCAACATATTATCCTATGGAGAAGCAGAAGGGTTGCTAGAATGAAGACATCATAGTAAGGAATGATTTAAACTACTTAAAAAATCGGACCTAAACAAGTAAATGTAATGCATGAATGCTTAGTGCTGCAGCTGAAGTATCTATGAGAAATGGCTTTCAGCTCGCCTTCTGAATGGTTAACAACTCTGAAAATGCACAGGAAACACAATCATCACAATGTAATCATGGACGCAGAATAAGCCCGTTTTGTAGGAGCAGCAACGAGCCATTTGGTCTCTCAACCTTTCATTATTCAAAGAGATCACGGTTAAGTGAATCAACTCAACCTTTGCCTCATTTCCCTTAATAGCATTGGCTGACAAATGTCTCAAATTTCAAATTATTATCCACAAAACTAAACCAATCCTTTAATATGTAGACAGCTTTCACAACATCACTCAGACTATTTGAAGAGAAGTTTTCATACCAAATTTAAAGGTTACCACCAAAATGACAAACAGATCAGCAGCTATGGATTAAAAATGGGGAAGTTATTTGACTCATGTCTTTAATTTTTCTGAAGAAATGGTATCTTTTCTAGATGATGAAAGAACTAAATTTCAGCAAATTGTTACTGATATTCCTGACAAGACATGGCTCAAGGAAAATCCTTAGAAATAGATAAAGAAAGATGGCTAGAGAAAAAAAATGATTACTTACTAGTAGGGAGACAGTGGCGCCCAGTGCAGAGCTGACCTGGCTCCTGCTGCCATAGTTCTGCTTCCAATCTACAATAATGTTATGGATCTCTTTTGGTTAAACCCTCAACTGGTAACCATCTCAACACCAGACTTGATCAGTTAATAGCTTCAGGCAGAATTTTACAAAAATACTTCATGAACTGTGAGTGGTAGATGAAATCTAAAAAAAAGAAAGTACATGGTACTGCTCGTTTTGCAAAAGGACGAAGAAAATAGCTGCTTGTAAATTTGAGAGGGATCTGGGAATTACCATGAACCCAACACTTCATATAATCCATTGAAATGGAGTATTATTCACTGCGGAGTAGTAATAAACTAAACCAACAGAATAACAAAGCATTACAGTAATCAGCTGAACACAAGTCCAAGAATGTAATAAAACTGCACAGTGCACTGATAGTTAAAACAAAACATCATTGTTTTTATCTCTGTGAAAGTATTTGCATCGCATAGGAAAAAAAAAGACAATGTGACTACTCTCTAGCTTTATGTAATTGGATTAAGAAAGGTTAAATATATTAGTCTTGAGAAGAGTTGTTAAGAATTGACTAGTTGATCAATTGAAAAAATTTGCATATGCAAAACAGGATCTACATTTGAATAGCTTGAATAAACAGTGAAAGAGGTGAAAACATAGATTATGCCAGACCTACATTAGATGGTTTTTGAAAAACAGTTTATTGTTATTGATGTGGTCATGTCAAATACAGACAATTTTTCAATGTGTACTAAGTTGTTGCTGTCTGATTGATCTTGTCAAATTGCATAAACCACTGTGCAAAACTGAAATACTATTCTGAAATAATGAAATAAGGCAGTTACCATTTGAAATTAACACCTTCATTCACCTTTTAATGGTATACTTGTATTTTTCACAGCAGTATTCTAAACCCGTTCTTTTTTAATCGTGTTCATACCTTATTATCCGCAATTATCAGACCTTTCCTGGCAAATACTTTCGGAAATTAAGTATATGTGATTAAAAAAATCCTTAAAGAGCAAAGAGTAATGTTATATAAATACTATGCAGCAGATATGATTTTAGGTCTGGTACAAAACTCAGTCCACCAGGCCATAGAGATTCCCGATACTCAGCATACTACAGAGACCATCTCATGCGCTACAATAATCGCCCTATTCCCTCTCCACAAGATCCTCCAAATTTATTGGAAGGATAAACAAACCAATGTCAGTATTCTCTCCCATTCCAACTTTCACTGCATTGAGATCCTCGTAACACTCATTTGGTTACATTGGACTACATCATTCAGGACTGACACTAGACTCCCAAAACAGATTCTCTGTTCTGTGTTCGGTCATGGAAGGAGATTGCCAAGCTTTTAAAACAATTTAAGCTCATCGTCCCATGCTGCATACAGTTCTGTTATACAACATGCATTTTTGCTTAACAATGTTTGCAGTCTGATGGAAGTCAGCACCCAAAACAAATTTCAGGATCAGTTCCTTTAAGTAAATACCACTGAGCCTTCTGCTGGGAGTTGGTTTAATTGGATCATATTCAGGCTCAAAACCATGGGATAAATCATTGCAGAAGTGTTTTCCTACAGAAGTATAAGGAAAGTTATGAATGTGTATTGCCATGTCAATATCTAACAGCTGCAAAATTCCAAAGTGTTGTGTCATGCTGTTTCTAGGTTCTTGCTACCTTTTACCCATGGACATGCCTGGTCAGATGAAGACATCTAAAATGGCTTTTACTCCTGAAAACACCACCAACTATCATTATCTTGGAAACATTTTAGTCATATCAGCTTATGCTTCCATCTATCTGGAAGTACATAAATCATTTTCTCTTGCAAACAAGATTTGGGAAATTGTTTCCTGAAGGTTGTGTATCAATTTCACTCCTAATTGGTGATGGTGCAAAAGTTCCAAATATTGAACATTTTGCCCTTAGGGATGAGCTGTTCAAAGAACTCTTCCTTCTCCAAATATGGAAGATAATTAATAGCTTGAGACGTATTTCCAAAGTGGTTACTTCGAGTCAAAGGACAACCAACATGCAGAGTGTTATAGGATTCTGGATCAGGATCTGAATGACTTAAAGGGGGAAAACAACCTCAATATTGATAGAATGTTAAATATCTCAAAAAAAGTGACAACCAGCCCCAATAAATTTACAAATCAAAATAAAGAAAAATTGAACTTTCTGCATTAAGCCAATTAAGCATCTATGTATTATTATTCATCACAAAGAAAAAAATTAAGCATTTCAGCAAAATGTTTCTACCCACTTACTCAAACCTGAAATTTATCCTTAATAGTGATTCATATATTTTGGACTATATAATCAAAATAATTTCTAATATTCAGTGAAGTTGGAAGAACTCTTCAAAAACAAGGCCAGTTATTTAAAGACCAAAAGATAACTCTGATTTGTCTACAACAAATGTTGTGTCATTGAAGATTTATTAACCTCAAATGGATCTTAATTGAGGTCATTAATTCAGCAGATGAAGAACCAAACTTTCCCTCACCACCTGCCATGAATAATTTGAAAATATAGAGCATTTTTTGATGCTACAAAGGCCAATATAATTGAATCGTTTACAACAGCCGGGTCTTGGTGAAATTAATTAGGTGCGTGATCCATATAATTTAAAAAACATAACATGGACTAATATATTTTCCATTCAAAAGGCAAATGCCCTAGCCTCAAATGATTTTCAATTAATGGCTTGTTATAAAAGGTTTTCTAAAAAATTGTAAATCTTTTGCTTATTCAACAATGATAAATTCATAACCATTTATTAAAACCATGTTTTTTGTTTTGAGCTTGAGAATAAACAAAATGAGCAAGTTTAGTAGCTACAGCTGTTCTCTTGTTGGAAAAGAATTATGAGTAAAAATGATTTGTTCTTTTTGCATTTCTTAGAAGATTACAAAGTGGGATTTTATAATTTATTTTGTGAACAGCAGCATTTCTTTGACCCCTAATTGGTCAGGAGGCTATGAGTCAAATAATTATATATATTTACTATAAATCAAATTAAAAGTATACCTCCCACGTATTTTGCCCAACCAGCAGTCTTACAAATATTAAAGCTACTCAGTGAATAATTTAACTGTAAATGCATGAATTTGGTTATTTGTAAACCTGTTACAAGAAGTTGTCAACCAACAGACTGAATGCCAGACGGCAGATCAGTTTCCTTATTAAACAAGGAGGGTCTGTTGCAGCCACTGACCCAGCAAAGAGAAACAAAATCTAGGAACAGTTTGCTCCAAAACTGATTGAGAAATATCAGCTGCAGAGTGTGGGATTGTGACAAATAGAGTTTAGTGGCATTTTTGTTCACAAGTAGAATTTCAAATACAGTATACCACATCAGTGAATAGGGAACAACTTGTTTCAGGCTTAAACTGAGAAGGTTAAAAATGCTTGCAAATATTCACCTTGCAATTTGGGTGAGTCCTAGATGAATGAAAAAAAAAGATATTATAAGAGAATGCAGAAGCATCATCACTCTCCTGCCAAATGTTTACTTGAAGAAAAATAATTTAATTGTACCATTATAGGATGTCCTCATTGTTCTCCGAAATTAACAACTTTAAACTACTCCAATATTATGTTCATTGGTGAGATAAATTTAATTCCTCTGATAATCTTTGATGAACAGATGATTTGGTGCAACACTGCTTAAGTTTGGAAGCGAGGGAAAAAGGTTTCCATCTGGTCCTCGATGAAAAGGAATGACCCAGATACACATCTGATTGAGGATATACACAGAGATTACAAGGATGGAAATTAGAAATTCTATTTTGTAAAAAACCTAACTGCAAATGATCATACTAAAATTTGAGAGAAACGAAATCATTTATTTCCAATGACCCTAACAGGGAAAAATACAAAATCTAAATAAAAAGAATGTATAATAGGTCATCAGCAGGGAAATGAAGCAGATATTTGCCAAGATTATCAGCAGCATGCAGGAAGGAATTGATGCATACTTTGGGGAGCAGAATCTGGAAATGCCAAATCCAGGGAAAACATGGAATCTCTTATTCCATTTTATACCCAGCAGATAGCCAAACAGTGTGGTGGACTGATCACCAGTCCAGAAGGGCACCTCATTTGATTCTACGGGTCCTGGGCATGCGCAAGATCAAAGGGCTATTGGGAAGTCATCAGAGAATTTAGACAACTCACCAACTGCTACATTTTTGTTTCCGCGTCTTTGAATGAACAATTCTCTGGTGGATCTGGTATCTAAGTCATTAACCCAAATTATCTTTGGACTGGATAATAAGATGGTTAAAGCTTGCCATGGCATGCATATACCCTAGTGAAATAGGTTGTCACAAAGTGTTGACCAATATTTCTGTCTGGACACACATTGTAATTTTCTTTCATTTGACTGCATTGTTGTTCTAATATGGAATAGGCTGCAACAATGTTGCTTTGATCTCTTTTACGTCACAATGGTTGCCAAAGATTTGAAGAAGACAATGGCTTTCCAGAAACCATTAGAGAGGTTATTGTCAACAAATGGGTTCAGGGTGAGCTAGATGGATGGGCATTTGTTAGTCTGCTATTTTGCAGTTTTAACTAATTCAACTGGAAGTGAATTCCCCAACAGCCAAATTACTGTCTCCACCTGTGCTCCACTGTGCTCATTGTACAACATGAATAATTTCAACTGAAGGCTTCATTCCAAAGTTACTTCATACTTTTACAGGAATTAACAACGGGAATGCGGGTGTCTAAAGACAACAGATATTTCTTACTGCAATGTGACTTTATTTATCACAGTCAGAGAAATGCAATTTTCAGCAAGAAAATGGTTTGACAATATAGGGGGGAAAAGGCAGCTTGTAATGAACACTTATGAAAAACTCTGCACTTGTCAACAATACTGGGCATATCGCCTCTTTCCAGCCTGCTTCCATGAAAAGGCTTTGCCATTTCCGCTTATTTTTACATAGAAGCCACTTTCAAACTCATCATGGTGAAGTGCTCGGCAAAGAAGTGACCCTGAAAGCTGTTTAATGTGATGCAGCAACTTCATGTGCCTGCGTATTAAAGTAGTATCTTATTGACTTTTGACTTCCCATAATTTAGAGATAAAATATTTTATGTTCATTTCTGAAGGACAATGATCCTAAATACAGAGATAATGAAAGGTAGCAAAGAAGCATGAAATTAATTTGGTATTCACTGCAAAGCACTGTTACAAGGTGTATAATATAGTAAACTGGCTCTCTGAGAGGTGCTCCTTCACAGTTTAATTTGACAAATCACAAGATAATAAATATTTGTGTACTTGTAATGTTCTCTATCCCCTGCAATTCAACTCAGTGGGGATTGCAAACTGAAGGGTTGATGGATAATACTGCAGATTCAAAGAGCTCTGATTCACAGAGGTACGTCTAACTGCTTCAATGCAGGAATTCTTGTCATAGGCCAGGAATCTGATGCAGTACCTACTATATTTTATAACTCTGGAAAAAAAGTGCCTGTATCCTATTTTCATCCACATCATGAAATGCAGTAAGTCTTCTTATCACTGGCACAAAATGCTATTGTCGGAACAACTGTTATCACATGTCATACAGTTTCAGGGGTCAGTGGACCCACATTTGCACATTAACTTCATTAAGTGTTATTATCAGTGCTGCATTCATTTTCTCACTCATGTAATCTCAATATTATTTCACCATCACCAGGCTCCTTTTGTGTCAGAACTGAGGAAGGATTGGGTTAGCAGTGCAGAGGTCTTATGGAGAAGGACAAAGGGAATTAAATTAATGACTGCTGTTCCGATTCAGGTCTCATAGTGAGCAAAGTTTCAGATTACTGATTGAGGGAAGGGAACAGAGCAGAAAACAATGATTGACCATGGGACGTAACAGTCATCTATTTTTCCCATTCATCACAAGTTCACCCAACCACATTTAACTCAGTTTAAGACGCAGCTGTTGAACCAGAATGCCACATTATACTGCTTACTGACATGTCAATGAGTCATAAAGGAGTACAGATGGTTTTCTGATTCTCCTCTTCTCCCCGATCAAAACCATTGCTCTGCTAACTCGGTCTGCTGCCTTGTCTTCTACTTAAAACCGAGCAAAGGTATTCAAAGAACAAGAGAAAAATAAACTCAAAATAAAATGAAGCAAGATTATAAAATGCAAAAACATGTTGCAATAGCTTCCACAGCAGCATGATTCTTCAGAAGATGAAAAGAGGAAACTAAACCTTGGGTTCTTCTGAATGTTCCCAAGCAACTTCTTAAAGTACAGTATATGAAAATACACCCAAACCTATAGGTTAATATTGCTGAGCTGAAAAACAAACTATTTCCATTGTATCATAAGATGCAAGTATTCTTATTCTAAGCAGTGCTTCAGGATCAGAATCAGGTTTAATATCAAAGGCATACTGTATGTCAGGAAATTTGTTTATATATATATAGTTAAATTGTCAAATTAAGCAAAGTAAACAAAAAAATAGTGAGGTAGTGTTCGTGGATTCAATGTCCATTCAGAAATTGGATTGGAGAGGGGAAGAACTGTTCCTTAATCACTGAATGTGTGCCATCAGGCTTCTGTACCTCCTTCCTGAAGGTAACAATGAGAACGGGGCGTGTCCTGGGTGGTGGGGATCCTTAGTGATGGATGCCGCCCTTTTGAGGCATCCCTCCCTGAAGATATCCTAGATACCACAGAGGCTAGTACCATGGTGGAGCTGACTAACTTTACAACTCTCTACAGCTTATTTTGCTCCTGTGCAGTAGCCACAAACCCTCCTTCCAATACCAGACAGTGATGCAGCCAGTTAGACATCTCTCTGCTATGCATCTGTAGAAGTTTGTGAGTGTCTTTCATGACAAACCAAATCTCAACTCCTGATGAAATATAGCTGCTTTTGTAACTACCTCAATATGTTGGGCTCAGGATAGATCCTCAGAGATACTTACACCCAGGAACTTGAAGTTGCTCACTCTTTCCACTTCTGATCCCTCTATGAGAACTGCTGTGTGTTCCATCATCTTACCCCTTCTGAAGTCCACAATCAGTACTTTAGTCTTACTGACATTGAATGCAAGATTGTTGCTACGACATCACTCTAGCTGATATAGCAGTCTCTTGTATGTTCTCTCGTCACCATCTGAAATTCTGCCAACAATAGTTGTGTTGTCAGCAAATTTATAGATGACATTAAAGCTGTGCTTAGTGTGACAAAAGACCAAGTTATCAGAAGATTGATGCCGATAAGAGAGACAATGGGGAAACATTCAAAATGCTAATATGAGAGACGAGAGAGATTAACGAACAGAGACACAGTTCCGAGTATTGTCAGACCGGTTGCTTTGAACCTGAACTGTTTGAAGTTTGATGGACAGGCGATACCGCAGCAGGGGGATAAAAGGAACAGGTTCGCTAAGGCAAGCAACACACCACAACACCACGAGATAACGAGACCCTGGAAGTGCGTTGTGCCCCCTGCCCACAAGTTGGTGGGAGTTTTGGAGGTCTGGTGCGGGACCGACCATAGACACACAGGGTGGAAAGGTACGATCGGCGGGAACCTGATGTGTGTGTCCGCCCTTGCCTGGGTGCCGGGTTCACTGCAGAAAAACGATTGTATCCGGAACGGGGGGGGTCACAGTTGGTGACCTCAGAAGATATTACAAAGGGCTCGTCTGAAAGCTAACTGCGAGGAATATCAAAGGTCTGTTTGAATCCGATTTGAATGTCATCGTTCGCTCTCTCTCTCTCTCTCTCCAACGGCACAACAGCAATTACTGCGAACTGAACTGAACTGAACTCTGCGTCACTTGAGACTGATTATTTTACCCCTAGACTGTGATAGAGCTTGATTGATCCTATTATCCTAGTTCTGTGTACATGTGTGTTTTATCATTGCTAACCTGTTGCATTTATATCCTTACTATTAGCGTACTCTGTTACTTATTTCTTTAATAAAACTTTCTTAGTTCCAGTATTCCAGACTCCAACTAAGTGGTCCATTTCTGCTGGTTTGGCAACCCAGTTACGGGGTACGTAACATTAGCCACACAGTCATGGACGTAGAGAAAGTAGAGCAGTGGGCTTAGCATACATCCATCAGTTGTGCTAGTGTTGATCATCAGCAAGGTGGAAATGTTATTTCTGATCCACACAGATCGTAGACTTTCAGTTAGTAAGTCGAGGTTCCAGTTGCAGAGGGAGGTATAGAGACCCAGCTTTTGGAGCTTTTCGATCACAACTCTTGGAATGATTGTTCTAAACGCTGAGCTATAGTGTATAAGCAAGATCTTGACATAGGTATTAGTCTTGTCCAGGGGGATCAAAGTTGACTAATTATCACTCCGGGTTTCTGGGTTTTTAAATGGCACACTTTTGACACACACGTTTCCACAGAGGGAACGGGAGGTAGTGAACAATGAGATGGGTTGTTTGTAAAATGGTGTACTCCTTCCGCCACTTATGGAGGGCTTCTGTGTGCGGCTGATTCATGGTCTCATAATTCTCAGTAATGTCACAAAACTCCTTCCCCATTCTGGGCAGTTAAAGTTCAAGAATTCACAGTCAGTAGGGGTTGGTGCATTATTTTAATAATGAAAATTTGAGCATTCCTTTGAAACTTTTCCTCTGTTTGTCCAGTAATCTCTTTCCATGGCAAAGTTTGGGAAGGAGTGGCATAGAGGAACCTAAAAAGCCATTGGAATGTAAATGGTACTTCATTGCTGAGATAATTGGTCTGTGAGAGATCAGTGATATTTCTTCACTTATCCTTCTAGTGAATTTAAAGGATTTTGTAGAATTAGAATTAATGGAGGAGTTTTAACGTAAAGGCATGGGTATTTTTGAGATCAATTGACAAGATAAGAAAAAATAACTTTACCAATTCAGTGGTTTATTAACTCATTGAGATAACCTCAAGTATGTTTATTAATTGTTCTGGACAAGCCAGCGAGCACTGTGAGGGTCATGTTTTTTGATTTCTCCAGTGCGTTCAACACCATCCACCCTGCTCTGCTGGGAGAGAAGCTGTCTGCGATGCAGGTGGATGCTTTCCTGTTGTCATGGATTCTTGATTACCTGACTGGCAGATCACAGTATGTGTGCTTGCAACACTGTGTGTCCAACAGAGTGATCAGCGGCACTGGGCTCCACAGGGGACTATCTTGTCTCCCTTTCTCTTCACCATTTACACCTCGGACTTCAGCTACTGCACAGAGTCTTGTCATCTTCAGAAGTTTTCTGATGACTCTGCCATAGTTGGATGCATCAGCAAGGGAGAAGAGGCTGAATACAGGGCTACGGTAGGACACTTTGTCACATGGTGTGAGCAGAATTATCTGCAGCTTAATGTGAAAAAGACTAAAGAGCTGGTGGTAGACCTGAGGAGAGCTAAGGTACCGGTGACCCCTGTTTCCATCCAAGGGGTCAGGGTGGACATGGTGGAGGATTACAAATACCTGGGGATACGAATTGACAATAAACTGGACTGGTCAAAGAACACTGAGGCTGTCTACAAGAAGGGTCAGAGCGGTCTCTATTTCCTGAGGAGACTGAGGTCCTTTAACATCTGCCAGATGATGCTGAGGATGTTCTACGAGTCTGTGGTGGCCAGTGCTATCATGTTTGCTGTTGTGTGCTGGGGCAGCAGGCTGAGGGTAGCAGACACCAACAGAATCAACAAACTCACTCGTAAGGCCAGTGATGTTGTGGGGATGGAACTGGACTCTCTGACGGTGGTGTCTGAAAAGAGGATGCTGTCCAAGTTGCATGCCACCTTGGACAATGTCTCCCATCCACTACATAATATACTGGTTGGGCACAGGAGTACATTCAGCCAGAGACTCATTCCACCGAGATGCAACACAGAGCGTCATAGGAAGCCATTCCTGCCTGTGGCCATCAAACTTTACAACTCCTCCCTTGGAGGGTCAGACACCCTGAGCCAATAGGCTGGTCCTGGACTTATTTCCTGGCATAATTTACGTATTACTATTTAACTATTTATGGTTTTATTATTACTATTTATGATTTATGGTGCAACTGTAACAAAACCAATTTCCCCTGGGATCAATAAAGTATGACTACGACTATGACTATGACCATGACTATGAAATTGAGGCAGATTATGCAGATAAGTGATCATCCCACTCTCAATGGGCAGATAGATCTATAGATCCATTAATGTTTTTTTTTTACTTTTTAATAGCCAGAAGTCAAGACTCGCGTTCATGCATTACTCTGCTTGGAAGCTAGGTTTGAACCAGGCTCAAGAAGCTTATCTGTAAACGAGCAGACTGAAGTCCATTTCAAACACTCACCATAAGGTACAATTCAGTACGGTGTGTGCAAAACAGTTCAACGACCCAACCATTTTACAAAGAAATCCAACTTGCCAGATGGCTGCTGCCAGCTGCTTTGCAGTTTGACATTCAGCCAAGTCATCAATCAAACTTATCAAATGGCCTGATACAAAACACAGTAAGTATTTTTCAAAGATTTTTTGCCGCCAAATCTGGTTTAGAATTCCAGTGTGGATTCAATCCCCGCGACTTTTTCTGGTCTGTTCGTAAAGATCAAGTCAATGTAATTAACAGTAAAAGGAACCCAGAGCAACTCAATGAGTTTCCTCTAAAATAGGAGCATGGATAAATCTTCTATGAGGAAATTAGACAATGTCCCAAAATAAACATAATAATCTCAAAGTAAAATTGGACGTTTTATTTTAAATATCATGCTTTCTGCGTTTTCCATGTTAAGTTTATCTATATTACTATTGACGGCTAATTTTTCTTTGCAGAAAGCTCCAGGCCAAAAACACTTGCTGCTCACTTCTTGTAGACTTCAGCAACTTTAAAGAACTTCTGATAGCATCAATTGGACAGAGATGACTGATTCTTCAAGTAGCGCTGGATGTGTTCAGCCATGTCTCATTAAGTAAGGATGTTATGTGCAGCATTGAGCTCCAAGGTGGCAATGCTCATGTCAGATGAACATTACAGGCTGATTGATGCCATGGTCTGCCTGTTCCAGATAGATGTGTGTTGTCAAAGCAATTGGACACATTCCCACATCCAAAGACATATAGGCACTGAGGGCCTTTTAAAACACAAATGAGCCCGTGACACCAAAAATCTTGAGTTTCAGATCCAAATTTTATTCTCCCATCACCCCCAACTCTTTTTTAAAATTTTGAAACCAGGCAAGGCTTCCGAATGTTTCATGTCATCTATTGCCCTCTGTACAGAGTTGATTTTCTTCAGTGCAAATCTACTAACTTGCCTGCTTTCAGCTTTCATTACCCAAATCACAAAAACTTGAATTCTTAATTTGTTTTCAATTTAGGGTTATGCATTTGATCCAATTGTTTCAGAATACTTCTTTCTTGTGTTCAAAACTTGGTCTTTGCCCTTACCAGAAAGAAACATCAGAAGTATAGGTTATGAAAACCGAGGTAGGGTTTCAACACAAATGTCTACAATTCCTTTCCCACTCACAGATGCTGCCTGACCTGTTGATTTCCTCCAGCAAATCATTGGTTGCTCCAGATTCCAGCATCTCTGGTACCTTATGTCTCCAGATCTACAATTGTTCATTGAACACATTCCATAGTATCACCAGCCAGTGGTAGTGACATAAGTGGGCTGAACAAGGAAAGCTCAAGAGCCATGATAAACAAAGCAAATGGCTGTAGAAACTGCATAGGAGTAAATTCAGATCTAATATTAGAGGGAGTTAAAGTTCTTCCAAAGGTAATAAAAATAGTAGATATGATTAAGGATCCAAAAGAAGATCTGCACCAGAAGAGAGAATAAGTGCATATGTTTTTATTAAGGAAAACGATGCTGCTGAAAGTCACAATAAAGGAAATGATTAACTGGAGTGCTTAAAATTTGATACAGAAGAAGTCTTACATAATAGTGGGTAAGTCATCAAAATCAAGTGAAAATCATCTGAGACCACAATAGGAACTAGGGATGAAAATTGTTGACTTCCTGAGCATAATTTCACAATTCTTTTTAGATATTTACTTTAAGCTGTTAGATAGATGAATAAAAGGTTGGCAAATGGTTAAAGGCAAATCAGATTTAGTGAAGGACTATAAGATAAATAGAACAGTAGAAGCAAAGAGGTTATGTTGAAATATTGTTGCTATTTTTGAGAAACACATTTTGGGATGGTGAATCACTTTAGTGAAGATGTACTTGAATAATTCCAGGGCTGAAGAAGCTATGATTATTTCCCTAGAGCTAAGAAAATAGAAAGAAGATTTCATAAAAAAAATTTAAATCTTAAAGAGCCTAAACAGAGCAAACGCTAAGTATTGGCAGAGGTGTTACGAGCTAAATTTAAGGCTCATTCACTGAGTATATTGAAGACAGACACCAACAGATATTAAAGGAACTGAGAAATATAGAGTCAGCACACGAGGATGGTCCTGAGGTTAAAGATCATCCATAAGCTGCTTGATTGGTACAGCAAGAGAAACGGGCAAAGAGGCCCATTCCAGTTTCAATTTTTTTTGTAGTTGTTGTAAAAATACCAAAGGAAAGTTGACAAAACAACATTCAGAAAATTAGGTCAATATTTTTCAGAGAAAAAAAAGATTTGCTGGGCCCTGGAGACTGAGCAGGATGTGAAATTACTCATAAAAAGCCTTTGTGTGCTCAGTGCACCGGATGGTTCCATTCTGTCGTGATTCATTGTGTTATGACAAGGTATGTGCTAACCCACACTCAAACAGGAGCACTCAGTTACATATTTCCCTTCCAATACATGACAAGGAGAAGTCACAGTTGAAACATGGAGCAGAAGCAGCTGCTGGGAAAGAGGAATCATTGAAGATCAGGAGAATTCTTAGCAGGAGATCCGAATAAGGGCCATTATTTTGCTTAATTCATATTGATGTCTTGAACTTTGGTGCAGAGAATTTGGAAATGCAATGATCAGTGAATAAAATAGCTAGAGACTTTAAGAGAAAGTAAGTATCGGGATCCTCGGCTTATAAATTAAGGAACTGAGCAAAAGAGCAAGATTTCAGGAGTATTCTGGAGTCATCATGAACTTCAATTAAAATAATGGTTTGGCTACTAGTGTGTTACGTTCAGTTCCACACACCAGACTTTAGGGATGACATTAATGCCTTAGAGGAGACACAGAAGAGATTTACTGGAATAATTTCTGGTGTGAGGGACTTTATGTACCTAGATACACTGGAGAAGCTGGGGTGATTCTCCCTCAAATGGACAAGGTTGAGAGGGAATCTGAGGGAGGGGCTTGTAAAATCACAAAGGCCAAAGCAGCGGGTGGACAGAAACTTATAAACAGATGAGATTCTGCAAATATTGGAAATCTTGAGGAACACACACAAAATGCTTGAGGAACTCTGTAAGTCAGGCAGCAACTATGGAAAGAGTTAACAGTTAATGTTTTCAACTGAAATCCTTCATCAGGGCTGGAAGGAAAAGGAGCAGAAGCCAGAATAAGAACATATGTAGAGGGGAAAGAGGAAAAGCTGGTAGTTGATAGATGAGACCAGTAGATGAGGAAGGTGAGCCGGTGGGGGAGGGGGGGGGTGGAATGAAATAATAAGCTGAGAGGAGATAGGTGGAAGACATAAAGGGATAAAGGAGAGGGAATCTAATAGGAGAGGACACTGGACCATGGAAGTATGTAGGGAAATGAGGAGGGGAATCAGAAGGGGGAAAATGGGCAGATGAGGAGAAGAGAAGGGTGAGAGGACAACAAGAATGGGGAGAAGAAAAATGGAGAAGCAGAGGAGGTGGGGGAGAAATTACCAGAAACTGAAGAAATCAATGTTTATGCTATCAGATTGGAGGCTACGCAGTCGGAATATGAGGTGTTGCTTTTCTAAATTGAGCTTGGGTTCATCTTTGAAGTAGAGGAGGGCATGGACAGACATGTCAGAATGGAAATAAGAAGTTGAATTGAAATGGATTGACAAAGCGATCTCCAAATCTGTTGTTCTTACTCGCAGAAGAAAGAGAAACCAAGAACATAGAATGAAGTGAACGAAGAAAGAACTGGAAGTTATATGATTTTAAACTCCTAAAACACAGAAAATAATTAGAACCTGCTGCCAAGAGAAGCAGTAGAAGTTGATTTAATTAAGATGTTCATAAGGAAACTGTATAAGGGTTTGAAAGAAAAAAAACACTGGCAGGATTATGGAACCAGATGCATTATTTTTCATTGAGCTAGCAGTAAATCAATTTGTCAAATGACCTATTTCTTTCCAGAAAGATTTCTGTGATCTGAAGCAATTCTTCTCCTGAGTTTCTGGAAAGGAACATTCATGAGGTACCCAAGTGCAAGAACATCCTGACTAAAATCTTCCAATTGCTTCTTCCTTATAAATCTCTCCCTTCAAGTAGTTGAGGCTGGCCAATTCAGCTGCTGAACTTATGCAGCTGCCTAACATATTCATTTGTGACGATCACAACTTGCTGCATCTTGATTGCAGCATCTGCTTCTGGAAGCATTTACAATAAATTTAACAAAAAACACACATTCACAACATCTACAAAACCGTCCAGTTAGATTTTCCCTTTCCTTTCTAACTGAAAGTGCTTTGCTCTGACTAACAAGCAAGCCTGCTGGCTCGTATGCAATCTTTGGCACATTACGGCGTGCAACCCTTTTCCAACTGTTGTCCTTCATCGTCCAGTTTGCATTGGATCAACCTTTCATTTCTTCACGTTTTGTTCAGTCACAGCCACAAAACCACCTGCAATGTTCTCTTCTCTCCCCTATGCTGTCACGTACGGAGTCTTCTCAGCTCCCTGCTATTACTCATCACTGTAAATTTGTAACACAAACTGTGCCAGTATTGATCCATATTGAGCTAAATCTGCTTCTTCTTGGCCAGTTGTTTGTGAACTGTGAACAAGTCACAAAGGGCTCAGGTTGTGTTATTTGAAATAATGTAATGCCATAAGATTTTATCTAAAAGGCTGAAGACAAATCCAGACAATGAAGGTCATGCAATCCATCTTACCACATTACTTTCAGAGAAATCCAGTCATTGTTACACAAATAATTTAAGTCATGCATGCAAATGCAGAAACTCCTTCATTAAGTTCAGAACTATTTCAGGTGAAGAACAATTTTGTACAAATAACTATTTGACAGTGAACCTAAATAGTCTTCAGTTTTCTCTCTTCATCTAATTTGGAGAAACTTTCTGAAAATACCTTTTTCAAATTTACTCTTTTGTGTCATTCCAATAAATCATATTCTTTTAAGCTTGAAAAAAAAAGGTCAATTTCTTGAGTGTTTATTTATAACTCAGTCATTAGATGCTGGGACACAGCCACCAAATTTTGATTTGATCTGCTTTAAGCACCTAACCATCTCCCATGTGTCTCAGTGACCAGAGCATTCTGACACTGTAGTAATGGTTAGAACTCTATTATTATGCTTTCAATTCAAAATTCTGCTATATATTTGATGACCTAATTGTTGAAAACCTACATTTACTTCATACACTTGATATCTTATAGCAAGATTTATAAAACATTTATTTAAAATAGTTTTCCCCTTTTCTATAATACCTTAAATTGCTAATTCCAATGCACATACATCAACCTACATATGGACTTATTCTCACTGGCATTTACATTACTAGGCATGCTAATGATTGGTAGTTTAACCTAATGAGAGCAATTTGTTATATAACCTTTCATCACCTGTAGGATCAAAGTTCACCTGTATTTCTGTTGTGTAGAGCTGCAGTTTCCTTTACCTGAAAATATTATACCCCTATGAACTGCATTTCATAGTGTCCATAATATTTCCTATATTCCTACTAACTTGACACAATGGTTGGTTCAAGAATGTTGCTCCTAATTCTTCTGGTGTTTAGGGTGCTTAGGTGCTTAGGGATCATAAAAGGTATGCCATGTTATTCATAGGGTGTTTAGGGATCATAAAAGTTCCTCTCTTGAATCTAGGTACCTGTCTGTACAAATAGCTAGTCCATTTTCTCTTGGTAATTTTTCAGGGAGTGTACGTATCTTTAGTTAATCATTTACAGAATTAAGGTATCACTGGCCAAACTATCCCTATTTGCCCTAGAAACACTCATGGCCAGCCACCTCCTTCAACTGTTGCAGTCATTTTGGTAAAAATACTCCTAAGGGGATCAAACGGAATTTCCATATTTCAGATTCAAATTCATTTATCAATCAAATATCCATCGAACCGTACACTGAAATGTGCCATCTGCATTCACAACAAACACAACCTCGAGGATGCACCAGGGGAAGTCTACAAGTGTGGCTATACATTCCGGTGCCAATATGGCATACCCATAATGCTTGGCAGAACAACGCAGAACACCATGAAGCAGAACACAATATGCGATAAAACAAAAACAACGAAATAAGAACTATTCCTCCCTCCCAGCCACCCATGCAGACACACAGTCCTCCAGCCCTGGGACAAGCTGTTCCCAGAAGCCAGCCTCCAGTAGACTTGCAGATATTGGACTTCAACTTCCCCAGTGGACTCAGACCCCTGGCCACTGCGCGTTGACTTTTGGACTTCAGATTTAGAGAGAGCAATGATGAGAAACGATGGTGCAAGGATTGTAACTTGGAGCAGAGCATGGTGGTGTTCAGCATAAGAAATCTATTCGTGTACTCTAATCTACATCACAGCTTATACCTATATGCTTGAGTGGGCTCTCTCAAACTAAGGACATGGCTAAGCAGCAGCTGAAACCACCAGCTGCTGCCTGGACTCGGGGTGGATGGGAAGGAATAACACTGGCCAAAGAAGTGGGTGCGGAGCTGATGACAGGAGAAGAAAAGCTCAATGTCATGTCATGCACAAGGTAGTTTAAGATGGCCAGTGTAAGAGAATGGAGCTGCTACTCCTGCTGCGGGCAAATGTCTTGGGTTCAGCACAGGCAGCTCACCTTGGAGAGCAATGGACAAGATTGGAAGGCTCAATGGGGCTCCAAGGTAACTGAAGAGAAGATACCAAAAGGTGTTGGAGTGTTCAAGACTGTAGTCCTTTAAGAAAAAAAAAAGCAGCAGTAGTAGTCCTTCTGGCCGTTTGTGTGTGGTGTGTTATTCAGCAAGACAATGGCTCACCCTCTAAGTCAACACCATTTTCTTGCATGAACCCCATATCACTTAGCTTCCTCAATATATTAGAAAATTTCAGTCTTTTGAATATGCTCATGGCTGAGCTTCCTTCTTCCTTTCAGATAGAGAAGTGAAATAGCCAGCATCCCCTGGGTGATTCAGTTTCTTCTCATCCATGTCCTGAATGGTGGACCCTGACCCTAGTGAAACACATCTACCCTGTCAAGCCCATTAAGAAATTTATATGTTCATGAGATCACCTCCCATTCCTTTAAACTCAGGAAACTGGAACTTAGCTGCTTACTACCTCTTCATTTGTCAAATGTAACTTGATTTGCAAAAGGAAGGAAAATAGTTTTTGCTGTAATGATAGTTACATGAAAAGTGAAATGGGACTCTAAACCTGGATAGTTTTGGAGATGAGATGGTGCTGCAAAAGAGGGCAATGCACAGACTACTTATGATGGTATACTGTATATTGTTGATCTTAAATCATAGGCCATGGTAAGAAACTGCATTTTTTATTGAATATCTTGCATTAGAAACTGACTGTGGGCACGTGGCCAAGTGGTTAAGGCATTCAACTAGCGACCTGAAGGTTGTGAGTTCAAGCCTCAGCTGAGGCAGCGTGTTGTGTCCTTGAGCAAGGCACTTAACCTCACAGTGCTCTGTGACGACACTGGTGCCAAGCAGTATCGACCCTTGCCCTTCCCTTGGACAACATTGGTGTTGTGGAGACAGGAGACTTGCAGCATGGGCAACTGCCGGTCTTCCATACAACCTTGCCCAGGCCTGCGCCCTGGAGAGTGAAGACTTCCCAGGTGCAGAGCCATGGCCTCGCAAGACTAATGGATGCCTTTTATAGAAGACTGACTCAACCTAAATTTTGAGTTTGAATTTAGAACTTGTAGAATTAAGTCAGTGCTTAAGAGTCACTGGGGTAAAGGGTATGGTGAGCTTTTGTTGATACCTGATGAAAGGCTAGTAGACAAGCAAAACAAAACAAGGCAAATGAGGTAAAATAGAATGGAAATTCTGTCAGCATAAAGAAACAGAACTTCAATATGTTATTCCTGGAAGGTAAGTCACAGGGAAATAAGCATTAATGCAAAGGATATCTGGTTTTGTATTTGTTTTGTATGCCTATATTGTCACAACCTAGATTACTATACAGCTAGAATAAAAAGATAAAAGCTTCCTTGGTCAAATATTTTGAAAGAAACTGAAGGTCAAATAAAGGTATTTCATCTATTTGCAATTTCAGGCCATTAATTACCAAAAATCTGCTGTACTCCAAATTACCTCTCCTGTAATAGAGCATCAGTATTTTTCCTGTTAAAGATGTGAAACTAATAGCCCAATGATTTCCAAGATCATATTTCTGACCTTTGATAAAATTGAAATTGCTTTAATTACTGCAACGTTTCTACTTAATCAGGTGCAAAATATTTCAGTCACGGATTCCTTCAGATGTTTTTTTGCTTTCTCTTCAACTTGTATTTTGGCTTCACTTCGGTCTCAGTTTGCTGGGTAGATGCTGACTCTGGATTTAAGGACTGAAGAAATAGGAGCAGGCATCAACCCTTCAGCGTCTCTCATCTGCTTTGCCATTGAATCGGATCACGACTGATCTTTACTTTCAGCATCACTGTCCTGCACTAATCCGGTAATCCTTCGTTCCATTAATACCCAAGAGTTTTGCCCACTAACTTGAAACATACTCAGAAACCAAGCCTTTACATCCCTCGGGTAGAGAGTTCCAAAGATTCACTCTCTCTGCATAGAGAAATTTCTTCAGCTTTTACACTCCAGGTAACTATTTTATATCTTCCATCATTGACATAGCTTTGCACACAGCTAGCAGTCAAGAAAATAATGGGCACACTCCTGCTCAGAGAATCTTTCTCAGTGTGCTGGTACTTTCAAAATATTTCAATAGATGGGAACATTATGAACAGCTTCTTGTGATTTACTAACAAGAGTTGGCAATGTTCAAGTCTCCAGCAGCAGCACAAGTCCTCAGAATGTCAATTGTTGCCAATTCTCAACAGTTTCAAAAGAGACTACAAACATAAATACAGTCAGAAATGAATTGTTAGCACAACAGTTAACACAAAATAGTCATTCATCCATTTTTTTTTAAAAGGATAATTCCTTGGTCACGTTAATTTCTTTCTCAGATCTGTATATTTATTGAATGGGAAAAGCTATTTTATCTAATAGGCATCTGTTAGTCTCGTGAGACCATGGATTTGCACCTTGGAAGGTTTCCAGGGTGCAGGCCTAGGGAAGGTTGTATGGAAGACCGGCAGTTGCCTATGCTGCAAGTCCCCCCTCTGCACACCACCAATGTTGTCCAAGGGAAGGGCACTAGGGCCGATACAGCTTGGCACCAGTGTTGTCACAGAGCAATGTGTGGTTAAGTGCCTTGCTCAAGGACACAACACGCTGCCTCAGCTGAGGCTCGAACTAGCGACCTTCAGATCACTAGACCGACACCTTAACCACTTGGCCATGTGCCAAGCTATTTTATCTGTTAAATCCACAACCTAACATAATACAAACAGACAAAAGTTGTTGGCAATGAGATGTAAATACTCACACTTTTCTTGTCTCTTATTATACTCTTCCCTTACCCTCCTCCTTGTGCAGATTTTAACAATTCCATGCATGTGCATACAGTAAGTGCCTATCATTCATGCTGAGTTTTGTTACTCAGTATACGCAGTCTGTCTGACTGCAGAATGAAAAGGTGTCACTCTATTTATAGATACCCAGAATTCAAAATCTGAAAAATAAATCAGGAGAAGGAATCACAGACAGTTTTCCTTTTCCTAACTTCAAGATATACAAAATATCAATGATACTGCAGCAAAATATATCATATTCCAGGTTTAACATAAGCTTTCTTATATAGTTACATTACACTGAATAATGTTTCCCGATGTGCATATCTAATCAATTATTGTTCCTCCATTTTTGCTTGCTAATACCTAGGTATAATTCTTGCTTACTATTAGAGTGAAACAGGTTGAATATAAATCATAACAGAAGAAACGTGGGAGTTGGATGTTCAATTATATGGGTCAAGCATAATAAATTGTCTGCTCACTTGATTTGCTCAATTGTGGTTGTTCACAAGCAGATTTGAAAACTGGATTTTGATTAGATTTATACGAAGTTTTCACTGAATAGGCTATCATGCATTCAGGATTTTTGAAATGATACTTGACAAAATATTTCCTATTATCAGCAGTTGTGTTTCAACCTCAATTCATATGGAGTTACCTTCTATTTCCTCAGGCTTGATATGAAGGAAACAAGAGGATATCTTGGATTGGAATATCACTAAATTATAAAGCTTGCAGATGTTCAACTGTTGCTTCTGACTGTGAGATACAGAATTATTCTCTTTGTCTCTGGCTGACAGTCAAGGTGGACAAAAACACAGGCCTCAGGTATTATTGTTCATTCATATACTGTCACATGGAAACAGGACCTTTGGCTCGACTTGTCATCTGACCACGTACCTGTCCAAGTATCTTTTTAATAAAGTGATTTTTGAAAATATTTATTTTAATCTACTTTTGTTTTCTAAACTTAAGTCAATTCATAGGATCTTCACCAGGTTGGTTCCTGGGGTGATGGGGTTGTCAAAATGTTTCAAAACCTTGGAGCGTTTCACCTCCCATTTCTTCCAAACTGTAGATGCTGAGACAATGTATCCCCTTGTGAGGTGTGGTCATTCCCTTACAACAGGGAGGAATTTCTTCTCTCTGTTTGTGGTAAATCTTCATCCTGGAGAGCTTTGGAGGAAGAATCATTGAATATATTCAATCAACATAGATAGATTCTTTAAAAATTTCCAGTAGTGTTAGATTGTAAAATGAATACGAGGCCAAGATTAGATCAGCCATTGACTTAAAGAATGGTGGAGCATATTTGATGGAACATACAACCTTCTTATACAGATTATATGAGTAACCTATGTACTCATATAGGTTACTCATATACCTATGTACTCATATAGCCTTTACATTCTTATGCACCTTAGCTTAGTTGGTCATTGCAAATTGTCCCGCGATTTCGTTAGGTTTAGCCATGGCTGTGGGGTTGTGGAGTTGCTGGGGCGGCATCTCTCAAAGGGCCAGAATGGACTAGTCCATGCCGTGTCGCTTAATTAATTGTTTAATGAGCTTTTAGTGACTAATAATTTTTTAATACATTGGATAATGGCTACACTTACTTGTTGATGTAATGTTTTAATTTTGTTTATCATAACCTATGTTGATCCTCATTTCCAAGTACAGTATTTATTTCATAGTTGTATTGACAGAGAATGTTCAGCCATACTGGAAAGCATCACAAGAGAACTTGCTGCACCATAATCATAAATTGATAGGTTTCCTTGAATATAAAATATAAACAAGAAAATGCTGAGAAATTCTTGAAAACAACTAATTTTGAAACTTGATTAAAGTTATTTTTCCAACTGATCTCAGTGACAGTTCTTCAAATTAATACATCCATACAAATGAATGTATATTAGATTTTACTTATTCTACTTCAGAAATAAATCTGCTTGCTCAATAGCCAGATTTAGAAACATAGAGACATAGAAAATAGGTGCAGGAGTAGGCCATTCGGCCCTTCGAGCCTGCACCGCCATTTATTATGATCATAGCTGATCATCCAACTCAGAACCCCGCCCCAGCCTTCCCTCCATACCCCCTGACCCCCGTAGCCACAAGGGCCATATCTAAGTCCCTCTTAAATATAGCCAATCAACTGGCCTCAACTGTTTCCTGTGGCAGAAAATTCCACAGATTCACCACTCTCTGTGTGAAGAAGTTTTTCCTAATCTCGGTCCTAAAAGGCTTCCCCTCTATCCTCAAACTGTGGCCCCTCGTTCTGGACTTCCCCAACATCGGGAACAATCTTCCTGCATCTA
This sequence comes from Mobula birostris, assembly GCF_030028105.1. NCBI lineage: Eukaryota > Metazoa > Chordata > Chondrichthyes > Myliobatiformes > Myliobatidae > Mobula > Mobula birostris. The sequence continues at coordinate 42,918,990 of NC_092385.1, forward strand.
GCCTGTCCAATCCCTTTAGGATCTTATACGTTTCAATCAGATTCCCCCTCAATCTTCTAAATTCCAACGAGTACAAGCCCAGTTCATCCAGTCTCTCTTCATATGAAAGTCCTGCCATCCCAGGAATCAATCTGGTGAACCTTCTTTGTACTCCCTCTATGGCAAGGATGTCTTTCCTCAGATTAGGGGACCAAAACTGCACACAATACTCCAGGTGTGGTCTCACCAAGGCCTTGTACAACTGCAGTAGTACCTCCCTGCTCCTGTACTCGAATCCTCTTGCTATAAATGCCAGCATACCATTCGCCTTTTTCACCGCCTGCTGTACCTGCATGCCCACTTTCAGTGACTGGTGTACAATGACACCCAGGTCTCGTTGCACCTCCCCTTTTCCTAATCGGCCACCATTCAGATAATAATCTGTTTTCCTATTTTTGCCACCAAATTGGATAACTTCACATTTATCCACATTAAATTGCATCTGCCATGAACTTGCCCACTCACCCAACCTATCCAAGTCACCCTGCATCCTCTTAGCATCCTCCTCACAGCTAACACTGCCACCCAGCTTCATGTCATCCGCAAACTTGGAGATGCTGCATTTAATTCCCTCATCCAAGTCATTAATATATATTGTAAACAACTGGGGTCCCAGCACTGAGCCTTGCGGTACCCCACTAGTCACCGCCTGCCATTCTGAAAAGGTCCCGTTTATTCCCACTCTTTGCTTCCTGTCTGCTAACCAACTCTCCACCCACACCAATACTTTACCCCCAATACCGTGTGCTTTAAGTTTGCACACTAATCTCCTGTGTGGGACCTTGTCAAAAGCCTTCTGAAAATCCAAATATACCACATCCACTGGTTCTCCCCTATCCACTCTACTAGTTACATCCTCAAAAAATTCTATGAGATTCGTCAGACATGATTTTCCTTTCACAAATCCATGCTGACTTTGTCCGATCATTTCACCGCTTTCCAAACGTGCTGTTATCACATCCTTGATAACTGACTCCAGCAGTTTCCCCACCACCGACGTTAGGCTAACCGGTCTATAATTCCCCGGTTTCTCTCTCCCTCCTTTTTTAAAAAGTGGAGTTACATTAGCCACCCTCCAATCCTCAGGAACTAGTCCAGAATCTAACGAGTTTTGAAAAATTATCACTAATGCATCCACTATTTCTTGGGCTACTTCCTTAAGCACCCTGGGATGCAGACCATGTGGCCCTGGGGATTTATCTGCCTTCGATCCCTTCAATTTACCTAACACCACTTCCCTACTAACATGTATTTCACTCAGTTCCTCCATCTCACTGGACCCTCTGTCCCCTACTATTTCTGGAAGATTATTTATGTCCTCCTTAGTGAAGACAGAACCAAAGTAATTATTCAATTGGTCTGCCATGTCCTTGCTCCCCATAATCAATTCACCTGTTTCTGTCTGCAGGGGACCTACATTTGTCTTTACCAGTCTTTTCCTTTTTACATATCTATAAAAGCTTTTACAGTCAGTTTTTATGTTCCCTGCCAGTTTTCTCTCATAATCTTTTTTCCCCTTCCTAATTAAGCCCTTTGTCCTCCTCTGCTGAACTCTGAATTTCTCCCAGTCCTCAGGTGAGCCACTTTCTCTGGCTAATTTGTATGCTTCTTCTTTGGAATTGATACTATCCCTAATTTCTCTTGTCAGCCACGGGTGTACTACCTTCCTTGATTTATTCTTTTGCCAAACTGGGATGAACAATTGTTGCAGTTCATCCATGCAACCTTTAAATGCTTGCCATTGCATATCCACTGTCAATCCTTTAAGTGTCATTTGCCAGTCTATCTTAGCTAATTCACGTCTCATACCTTCAAAGTTACCCCTCTTTAAGTTCAGAACCTTTGTTTCTGAATTAACTATGTCACTCTCCATCTTAATGAAGAATTCCACCATATTATGGTCACTCTTACCCAAGGGGCCTCTCACGACAAGATTGCTAATTAACCCTTCCTCATTGCTCAAAACCCAGTCCAGAATAGCCTGCTCTCTAGTCGGTTCCTCGACATGTTGGTTCAAAAAACCATCCCGCATACATTCCAAGAAATCCTCTTCCTCAGCACCTTTACCAATTTGGTTCACCCAATCTACATGTAGGTTGAAGTCACCCATTATAACTGCTGTTCCTTTATTGCACACATTTCTAATTTCCTGTTTAATACCATCTCCGACCTCACTACTACTGTTAGGTGGCCTGTACACAACTCCCACCAGTGTCTTCTGCCCCTTAGTGTTATGCAGCTCTACCCATATCGATTCCACATCTTCCCGGCTTATGTCCTTCCTTTCTATTGCGTTAATCTCTTCTTTAACCAGCAACGCCACCCCATCTCCCCTTCCTTCATGTCTATCCCTCCTGAATATTGAATATCCCTGAACGTTGAGCTCCCATCCCTGGTCACCCTGGAGCCATGTCTCTGTGATCCCAACTATATCATAATCATTAATAACAATCTGCACTTTCAATTCATCCACCTTATTACGAATGCTCCTTGCGTTGACACACAAAGCCTTCAGGCGCTCTTTTACAACTCTCTTAGCCCTTATACAATTATGCTGAAAAGTGGCCCTTTTTAATGCTTGCCCTGGATTTGTCGGCCTGCCACTTTTACTTTTCTCCATAGTACTTTTAGTTTCTACCCTCACTTTATACCCCTCTGTCTCTCTGCACTGGTTCCCATCCCCCTGTAGTGAACTAACCTCCTCACGCCTAGCCTCTTTAATTTGATTCCCACCCCCCAACCATTCTAGTTTAAAGTCACCTCAGTAGCCCCCGCTAATCTCCCTGCCAGGATACTGGTCCCCCTAGGATTCAAGTGTAACCTGTCCTTTTTGTACAGGTCACGCCTGCGCCAAAAGAGGTCCCAGTGATCCAAAAACTTGAATCCCTGCCCCCTGCTCCAATCCCTCAGCCACGCATTTATCCTCCACTTCATCTCATTCCTACTCTCACTGTTACGTGGCACAGGCAGTAATCCCGAAATTTGATTTACTTACACCAACAGTTTAATTTTCTTGAATATAAAGTTTCAGTTAACTTGTCAAAGTGGGAAATTTAGAAAGTTGAGCCTATCAGGTATTTCTATTCAGTTTTAAATTGATTGGTTAATTAGGAAATCGTCAAGGGCCAACAAGAAGAATTTAGGTTTAAGTGGAACAGCCATAATGTGAGCAGACAGGGTTGAAAGCTTTGGTTCAAGAGGCTTGGGTAAGAAGAGGCAGAGGCTGAGGCTGGAGTGAGGTTTGTCAAGATTCTGTTTCTTTATGATTGCATAGACGGAGCAGAGTGAATAGATCCCAGAACAGTGCTGTGCTCCTCTTGCACAATGTGGGACGTCAAGGAGACCTCCAGTGTCCCTAACGACCACATCTAGAGGAGGTACGTCTGGCTACAACTCCTTAAAGACTGTGGTAGGGGACCAGAACCAGAACTAGATGACTTATAGATCATTCAGGACAATGAGAGGATGATAGACAGGAGCTACATGAAGAATATATTCTGAATATATTCTGTCAGTGCTTGGCAAACTAATGAGGAAGATTCTTAGAGACAGGATTTATGAGCATTTGGAGAAGCATAGTCTGATTAGGGATAATCAGCATAGCTTTGTAAGGGGCAGGTTGTCCCTCACGAGCCTGATTGGATTCCTTGAGGAAGTGACAAAACAGTGATGAAGTTAGAGCTGTGGATGTGGTATATTTGGATTTTAGTAAGCTTTTCCATGGTAGTCTCATTTAGAAAGTACGAGATCCCAGGGAAACATAGCTGCGTGGTTGTGGATTTGGCTTGCACACTGAAGGCAGAGAATGATAGTGGATGGAGCATAATCTGCCTAGAAATCTGTGACTAGCATTTTCTGCAGGGGTCTGCTCTGAGACCCCATACTCTTTGTGATCTTTATGAAGTCATATAGATGAAGAAGTGGAAGGGTGGGTGAGTAAATTTCCAGATGACATGAAGGTTGGTGGTGTTGTGGATAGTATAGAAGGTTGTGGTGAGTCGCATTGGGACATTAACAGGATGGAGTGTTGGGCTGAGAAGTGCCAAATAGAGAAGTGTGAAGTGATACACTTTGGAAGGTTGAACTTGAAGGCAGATTTTAAGGTTATCAGCAGGGTTCTTAGCAGTGTGGGGTCAATAGATCTTCTCCGTGGATCTCTAAGTTGCCATGCAAATTGATAGAGTAGTTAAGCAGGTGAATGATGTAATGATCTTTGTTAGTTGGAGGATTGAGTTTAAAGCCACAAAGCAATGTTGCAGCTCTATAGAACTCTGGTTAGATCACAGAATTTCAGATAATATGTTCATTTCTGGTTGCTTCATCGGAGGAAGGATGTGGAAGCATTTAGGAGGATGCTAAAGAGATTTAACAGAATGCTGCTTGTATTAGAGAGCATACCTTATGAAAATAGGTTGAGCGAGTTTGAACTTCTCTCTTTGGAGTGAAAAGGTTTGAGGGATGACTTGATAGAGGTGTATAAAATGATAAGTGGGAAAGATAGAGTGGACATCTAGCTCTTTTTCTCCCCCGCCACCCAGGTGACAAAGGCTAATATGAGCGGGCATAATTTTAAGGTGATTGGAGGAGAGTATAGGTGTAATGTCAGTGTTAGGTTTTATGCGCAGGAACAACACACACACACACACACACAATGCTAGGGTAACTCAGCAGGTCAGGCAGCATTTATAGAAATGAATAAACAATTGATATTTTGGCCTGAGACCCTTCAACAGGATTGGGATGGAATGGGAAGATGCCAAAATAAAAAGATGGAGGGAAGGGAAGAGGACAAGATGGGTGTTGTCTGGTGGGTGGGGAAGGGTGTGAAGTTGTGAAGTGATAGGTGGAAAAGGCAAAGGGCTGGAGATTAAGGAATATAATAGGAAAGTTGAGTGGACCAAGGGAGAAAAGGAAGGAGGAACGGCACCAGGGGGAGTTGATAAGGCCGGTGAGCATAAGTGGTAAAAAGTCAGAGTGCAGAATCAAGGAATAGAGAAGGGGAAGGAAACACTTACCAAAATGAGAAATCAATATTCATGCCATCAGGTTGGAGGCTACCTAGACGGAGGCTATGGACAAACATGTTGGTACAGGAATTGGGATAGGAGTTAAAATAGTTGGCTACTGGGAAATTCTGCATTTTGCAGATGGAGCAGAGGTGCTCAACAAAGGTGTAGCCTCATTTCTTTTGGGTCTCACCAATGTAGAGGAGGCTGCATTGAGAGCACTGGACACAATAGAAGATCCCCAACAAATTTGCAAGTGAAGTGTTACTTCACATGGAAAGGCTCTTTGGGACACTGAGTGGAGTTAAAGAAGGAGGTGAATGGGTAGGTGTAGCATTTCTTTTGCTTGCTGTGACACATATCAAGAAGGAGCTTTGTGGGAAGGGATAGATAGACAAGAGAAATATGGAGGAAGTGATTCTTGTGGAAAGCAGAGTATGGGGGGAAGGTAAAGATGTATTTGGTGGAATGATTCCATTGAAGATGGCAGAAGTTGTGGAGAATAATGTGTTGGATATGGAGCTTAGAGGGTGGTAGGTGAGGACGAGAGGAATTCTATCCCTGTTAAGATGGTGGGAAGATGAGGTGAAATGGATAAGATGCAGGTGAGCCAGCATCAGTGGTGGAGGAAGGGAAATCCTGTTCTCTGATGTCCTTGAAAGGAAAGAACAGATGTAGCAGATACAAAGGAACTGAGAAAAGGGAATAGCATTTTTCCAGGAGACATGGTGGGAATCGGTAGGTTTATGTAAGATATTGGTAGACAGTTTGTCTTCAGAAATGGAGATAGAAAGATTGAGAAAGGAGAGAGAGGTGTCAGAAAGTAAGTTCATAAAGCACTCTGTCAGGGGGTGGTAGAGCCAGATACATTATAGGGATATTAAAGAGGTTCTTAGCCAGGCACTTTGATGAAAGAAAGCTGGAGGGCAATGAGGGAGAGAAGGGTTAGGTTGATTTTGGAGCAGGTTAAAAGGTTGGCACAACATTATGGGTCAAAGTGTCCGTACTATTCTGCAAAATCATAGAGTCATGGATCACCACAAAATCAAAGCAGGCCCTTTGGCCCATCTAGTCTTTGCAAACTGTTGTTCTGCCTAGTCCCATCAACTTGCACCAGAACCATAGTCCTCTATGCTCCTGCCATCCATTATTTATTCAGACTTTTCTGAAATCTTGCAATCAAAGCCACCTTCACCATTTCTGTTGGTAGCTCATACCACCCTCCTAATGTAGAAGTTCCCCTTTCACATATGACCATTCACCCTAAGCCCATGATCTCTAGTTCAAGTCTCACCCAACTTCACTGAAAAGAAAACCTTCTCGCATTTACCCTATCTATATTTTTCATAATTTTGTATAACCTTATCAAATCTCCCCTCATTTTCCTATTACTCAGGGAATAATATCCAAATATATTCCATCTTTCCCTATAACTCACATCCCTACATCCCGGTAACAGCTTTGTAAATTTCCTCTGTACTCTTTCACACTTATTGATATCTTTCCTGTAGGTAGGTGAACCGAACTGCACACAATACTCCAAATTTGGCCTGACCAACGTCTTACACAACCTCAAAACAAAACATCTGAACTCTTGCACTCATTTGATTTATGAAGGCCAATGTGCCAAAAGCTCTCTTTGCAATCTTACTTACCTATGATACCCCTTTCAAAGAATTATGGATTTGTATTCTCATATCCTTCTATTCTAACACACCCTTCAGTGTCCTTACATGTAAGTCTTAATGTGGTTTGTCTTTCCAAAGTGCAACACTTTTCTGCAATAAATTCCACCTGCCATTTTTCAAGCTGTTTGTCCAGCTGGTCCAGATCCCAATGCTGGCTTTGACAGGGTTTCTCTTTATCTTCTATGCAACAATCTTGGTGCCGTGTACAAATTTGCTGATCCAGTTTTTTTTACATATTATGATCCAAATCATTAACATAGATGACCAACAGCATGCCACACACCACTGATACCTGCAGTACGCCCTGTAGTCACAGGGCTTTGGTCAGAGAAGCAACCATCTACTATCACTCTTTGACTTCTCTTGCTAAGACAGTGTGAATCCTATTTTCTGCTTCATCCTGAATGCCAAGTGACTTCACCTTCTAGAGTCAACTGAAGCTGAGAACTAGCAGTATTCATTTTATATTTAGATATAACCTTTCAGCCACGGTGTTGCCATCTAGTTTTCCATTTGAAAGTTTTAGTTAATGGTCCCGTTTGGCCTAATGTTTATTGTTTTCTTTTTCCCTTAAAAATACTGTTCACATTAAAGTCTGTGAACTAGCGACCCGCTTCAGCATCTCTCTCTCTCCGCACTTGGGTCAATCCAAATGAACTGACAGGAACTTTGTCAAAATCCTTGCTAACTCCATGTAGACAACATCCATTGTCTTTGCTTCATTAACTTCCCTAGTACTGTTGTTGAAATATTCCATAAGATTGGTTAGACATGATACCCACGCACAAAGCCATGTTGACAATCTCTAATCAGGCCCTGTCAAGAGCAATATGTCATGTCCCTTTGAAAATATTTCAATAATTTACTCACTACTGACGTCAGGTTCATCGCCCTATAATTTCCCAGAATGAAACTATAGTGAGGTAGTGTACTTGAGCTGATTGTCAATTCAGAAATTTCATGGCAGTGGGGAAGAAGCTTTTTGTAAAAATTTGAGTGTGTGTCTTTAGGCTCCTGTACCTTCTCCTAGTGGTAGCAATGAGAAGAGGGCATGTTCTGGGTGATGGGGATCCTTATGATGATGCTGCCTTTCCGTGGCATCGCCTTTTGAAGATGTCCTCGATGCTGTGAAGGCTAGTGCCTATAATGGAGCTGGCTGAATCTACAACTGTCTGCAGCTTTTTCTGAGCCTGTGCAGTGACCCCTCCACACCAGACAGTGATTCATCAAGTAACTCTCCAAGTACATCGGTAGAAATTAGCGAGTCTTTAGTGACATATCAAGTTTGCTAAAGTTCCTAGTGAAAGATAGCCGCTGTCGTACCTTCTTTGTAATTACATCAATATGTTCAGCCAAGGATAGATCTTCAAAGATATTGACACCCAGGAATTTGAAACTACTCACCCTTTCTACCACTGGTCCCTAGATGAGAACCGGTGTGTGCCCTCTCGACTTCCCTTTTCTGAAGTCCACAATAAATTCCTTGATCTTACTGATGTAGAATGCAAGGTTTGAACACCACTCAATCAGCTGATCTATCTCACTCCTACGTGCATCCATATCACTATCTGAAATTCTCCCAGCAATAGTGTTTCATCAGCAAATTTATAGATGCTGTTGGAGCTGTGCCGAGCCATGCAGTCATGGATATAAAGGGTAGGGCACTGGGCTAAGCGTGTATCCTTGAGGTACACTAGTGTTAATTATCAGTGAGGAGATGTTATTTCTGACAGACTGTGATCTCCTTGTGAGGAAGTCATGGATCCATTTGCAGATGGATGTACAGAGGCACAGGTTTTGGAGCTTCTTGATTAGCAGTGAGAATGTGATGGTGTTGAATGCTGATCTGTAATCAATAAACAACATCCTGATGAAAATACTGCTATTGGCCAGATGATCCAAGACTGGGTGGAAAGCCAATGTGAGTTCATACCTTGTAGCGCTGTTGTGGTGATAGGCAAATTGCAGTAGGCCCCGATCCTTCTTTAGACAGGAGTTGATTCTGGCCATGACCAACTTCTCAAAACACGTAAACACAGTAGATGTGAGTGCAACTGGGTGATAGTCATTGAGGAAGCTCACTCTGCCATTCTTAGGCACTGGTGTGAGTGTCACCCTTTTGAAGCAGTTGGGAACCTACAACTGCAGCAATGAGAGACTGAAGATGTCCTTGAACATTCCCACCAGTTGGATTATCGATAATTATCTTGTACTTTTCTATGCTCTATAAATAACAGTGATTTCATGTAAGAAATCACAAAATTGTTGCAGTGGTTCAGATTCAGATTTAATTTGTATTACTACACTGATTGATAAATAATTACATTACAGCAACAGAGGCCACTTTCCAGTGATTTAGCTAAATGACGCTTGCTGCCTACACTCACTCCGAAAATACACAATCGCCATGAGCATAACTGATGTATTTATTTTTGGTAACTATGCACGCAACAGTCAAGAGCATCCACGCTGTGAGATCCTGAGTGGGTCAGAACAAGCCCTGCCCACTAAACCGCTGACAGAAGATAAAGTCATGGCTTTAGTTTGGTACCTTTCAAAGTCTTATAAAACATTTTCAATTCAGGGCCATTTAAAATCAAATGAACTATTGAAAAACTTTTAGCAAATTAACTTTTTAAAAACATCAAAAAGATTAGCTTAGGTGAAAAAAAAAATTCTTTGTCAACACTGTAGGAAACACTGTTTATATGAAAAGTAACACTGCAGCGAAACAAAAATACCCAACATATTTATTAAGACCAATTAAAATTCAGGAACTTCTGAGAAGATATTGCTGCATTGGCAGACATGAGTCATGGTTAATAATTCATGTCAGTAACCTTTCATCAACCGGAGATGTTAATTCTGTTCCTGTTTCCATTGAGTATCCTGAATATATTTCCAGCATTTTCTGTTTTTAATTTATTTTCCAACAACTGTGCTATTTCAAAAATGAATGTTGGGATGTTTCCAATGATCACCTATATTAAATAGATTCAATGAACATTTGGCTCAAACTACAAAGTTCCCTGAAAATGGCAACATAGATCAAAACGATGGTGAGGGTAGTACAGGACATTCTTGCCTTCATAGATTGGGACATGGAATATAAGAATTGATTTAATAATTGGAATTGGTTTATTATTGTCACATGTATCAAGATACAATTAAAAGCTTGTCCTGCATATTGTTCATACAGATCAAGTCATCAGACACTGCATTAAGGTAAAAAAGGTAAAATAATAAAAGAATGCAGAATAAAGTGTTACAGCGACAGAGAAAGTATAGTGTGGGTAAATAATAAGGTACAAGATCATAACAAGGTAGATTGAGAAGTCAAGTGTCTATTGTGCCATACTAGAGAACCATTATAAAAGCAGAGAAGCTGTCCTTGAGTCTGGTGGAATGTGCTTTCTTCGCCGAGTTGAAAAGGGAAGATGAAAGAGTGTCCAGGGTAGGTGGATCTTTGATTATAGGCAGAGTCCATTGTGAGGGAGGTTGGTTTCTATAATGTGTCCACTAATCACTGCAGTTTCTTGCATTACATTGCACCTTCACAAATACTGGTTAGACATCACACAGTGCATTGGTTGTCATATTGTAAAAATGCATTGGAGAGAGTGTTGAGGAGGTTCACCCAAGATGTTGTCTGGATCAGAGGATATTAGTTATGGTGAGAGATTTGATAGGGTGGCCTTCTTTTCTCTGGAGTGAAGAAGGTTAAGGGACGACCTAATAGAAGTGTGTAATATTATTAGAGACATAGGATGAGCAGATGTTCATTTTTTAATCAAAAACAAGATAGCATAGGTTTGTAGTGAGGCAACTTTTAAAAGGCATCGGGGGTAAATGGTTGATATCTGGAACGTATTGTCAGAGAAACCAGATGCAACTTTCACATTTAAGGCACATCTAAACAAACACTTAAGTAAGCAAGGCATAGCAAAATAGAATTAGAAGAGGTTTGTGTTGACATGATCAGCCAAATGGCTAGCTTCTGTTCTGTACAACTCTGTGACAATTTTCCAAGCAGCCCTGACATTGTGCTGAGTCCAAAACCAAACTGGAATGAAGCTATTGCTGGTAACACTGAAGGTGGTGCTGGCTCAGGGCCAGTATAGCTATTACCATCATATCCCAAAAGGAAAGGTATTCAAGCACTCTGAAAAATCTGGAAAATATTAAAATTCATGAAGAATGTAGGAGGTAACACAATAGAGCCTATTATATTGTTAATTGGTATTGAGATCGAAGGTGGATTGCATTATAATTACACAGTCAATTTAACAGTTAAACCTTTATTCTTTGTTAGTTTCAAGGTTTTATTTCCCTCTTACAATTATTTTAGAAAAGACATTGATGCTAATTACTGCTGAATCTAATCAATGCTGGTATATACAATTCATACAGGAATTCTTTTTGCAAACAAAAGTATTTGTACTTTAGCTGCTTTTCCACTAAATAAAAATTCTGGTTAAATTGTGAACTGATTTTTTAGTACAAATTTAAAAGGTCAATGTCATTTCACTGCTGTGGCTTGCAAGGCATTTTAAGGTGCATTCTCTTCTCTCCTTGGAAAGCAAGAGCTTTGCCAGCTCTTCCATACAATTCTTGACCTAGTGAAGGAAATGATGAGAACATTGTTTGATACTACATAGTTCAAGGGAGTTGTGATTACATTTGTGGCAATGTAAAGATTGATCCTGTAATAGTTCCCAAATAGCTTATAACCTACTGAAGCAGTTTACATTTTTTGTTAATAGAGCAGTGAACATTGCTTTAACAGGTGGGCTAAATTGTAACAACTAATATTCATCAAGACCCAAAAACTAGTCAATCTCAGGCAATCAACAGCAGTTAGGAAAAAATTGAATCCACCCACAAATTCACATATGCATCACAATATTTGTTCTCAATTTTCTTAAAAATCTACTACCTTCGATTTTCCCTGGGAAGACTCAAGAGAATTATTTAAGAACTGGGATTTCTTATGCGGCAGATTTAATTGTTCAAAAATAAGTCCTAGAGATAATTGTTGTTCTGTAGAAGATTTGAAATGATTCCCCCTTGAACAAGTTGGTCTCTATGAAACGGGCTCAACTCTTCTACGAAAGAATTTTACAAGCTAGCATCAACTTGCATAAAGTAGTGACTTGGTCAAGAAGTTCTCTATTCACCTCTTGATATTCAAGCCTAAATCTAATCTTATTCATGCTAAAACCATGTACCTTGCCTTCTTTCAGCTGGAACAAGAAACAAATTTGAGCCTAACCTTTTTTGTTCATAATTCTCATACACTTTAATCAAATTGTCCTCAACTGTACAATCCATTGCATGGAGACAGGAGCTAATTATGTCTATTTGTATGTACACATTCCAGTGCTTGCCATAACAGCCTGAATCACCATAGTGACAGGCAAATTAATCTACTTTTGCCGTTGGATGCAAGGTTTATACTCAGATTACTCTTAACACAGGGGAAGTACTTTACTGTCAACTTCTAAGAAATACAGTATTTGGAAAATCCATAGGGATCCTTATTCCAGTAAGTTTCACATTAATATAAATGATACAATCAGTTTTATGCAACATATCTATCTATCTATCTATCTATACATAGATAGATATCAAATAAAGCAATGGTGGCATTCAAAATAACTTCTTTTGGATATGGAAAATTATAATACATCCAGTGGTATTGTCCAGTATCTATGTCATAAAGGAAATGTGCAAATGATTCATTAAAAATATGTAAAGGTAGATGTGTAACAACAAATAAGCAATATCAAAACAATTTATTATTCATATCTGGAATGTTGTTACAATCATGTTTTGATTTTGTTGGTTCCCTGTTATAGCAATGGAAGATCTTAAAATTTAATAAATAAGTTAAAGTAGCTATAAAATATGAATAAAGTACAACTGACATCAGAAATTAAATATTTCCTTAGTAAAAGAATGATATTGATGTATTTGCTAAATACACAGAATAAACTTTTTGAGGAATGTTTAATCAACTCCCGGGAATTTAGGGTCACAGCACTAGGACAACAGGTTAAGGGCTTAGCCACTTCAGATAGAAATAAAGAAAAATGTAATTATTCAGAGTACTGTGAGATGCTGACATTCTCTATCCAGAGAACTGCAGATAAAGACTCACCAGGACACTCACATTTCAAGATTAATACATTTTTTGGGCATTAAGGCTTGTTGGGGTTAAAACAGACAATAGATCAGAGCTTTGGCATTTATAAAGCAAGCAAATTTGATAAGTGATTCAAGTAACACATATAGATGATTTATCCTTTTTCTTGTACCCATCTCCCATACCCCTGTAAATGTATCAACACTTATTCAACTTCATGGTGATATGCTTTTGACAAGTTCAATTCACTTCAAGGTGAAAGATCAATAGACTCTGAGACAGTTAAACCATGTGTTGAGGTTGAAAGAGTTGTAGGTTTTAAGTTCCAGATGTGAATATCATCAACAGCCTGTCCTGATCTAACCATGTTGACGTTATGACCAAGAAAGCTCATTAATAGCTCTGTGTTCTCAGGAGGCTCAAGAAATTTGGCACATTCCTGTCAACCCTTTCCAATTTTTATCAATCATGGGAGATATTCTATCTGAGTGCATAATGGCAACTGTTCTGCACACAACTGTAAAAAACAATTCAGGACACAGCTCAGCACACAAAAACCAGACTCCGCTTCATGGACTCTGAACATGTTGGCTGCCTTACTGAGGGAAATAGACGTATAGACAATGACCCCACCTATCCTGACATTCTCTCCTCTCCCCTCTTCATTGGGCAGAAGCTACTAAAGCATGAAAGAATGTACCACCAGTCTCAAGGACAGATTCTATCCCACTGTTATCAGACACGTGAATAAACCTCTTTATGCTCTTGCACTTCATTGCTTACCTGCATTGGCACTTTACACTTTACTCTCCACTGTTGTTTTACCTTGCCCTACCCTCAGTGCTCTGTCTAATAATTTGAACAGTATGGACAGCTCAATTATAACCAATACCAATATGCAATTCTTTCTTTCTCAAAAGCTCCCATAGCTTTCCCATAACTTACTAAAATGATGTAGTGTATAGCATATATCATAAGTTGAATTTTCCAACAACTTTCAGAACCCCATCTCGGTGGAAGTGTGAATTTTAGCCATGGGGACATCACGATTGTGAGTGTTATGAATGGCAATGCTGAATCTATAACTTTTCAAAAAAATAAGAACTGAGAAATAAACAGAGGTAGAACTGAGAAGATGGGTGATGTAGATTCAAAACAGTTACAGAAGTACGTTTGCAAATAGTGAGGAACGACTGGATTAAGACAAAGGCAGCATTGAGAGATGAAGAAACCTACAGTACATTTGATAACATGGAAATTGCAAAGGCAATTTAACTTGCTTCCTCTGTGGACAACACGGCAAATGTGCAGCCACAACTGAGGGGGGAATGCGTACATTTGCACCCCTGCCTAGTAGTAATTGTTTTATGTAAGAGGCTTGAAATTAGGATGAAATACATCAGCACCAAACACACTAATCTCTGTTGGCTTGAGCAAAAAATTCTAGTCAAAAGCAAGTGTTTATATAATGAAAACAAATGTTATTGGAAACACGCTGGTGAGGAGTTCACTCTGTTGGAAAACTTGCATTCAAACTTAGAAAGTTAGGAAATTTGGAAATGTATTATCATCAGTGATATGATGCAAAATCAGCTCTCAATGCTGACTGCCTTGACTATCCGATACTCAGCATACATCAAATTTTTATTAGCTGGACACATGACTCTAGACACAAACCTCTGGAAAGGAAATGATTATCAAATTGGAGTTTATTCTGCATTAGTACCACCCAAGAAAATGCATGCTCTTCGTGCCAAAATTTGTGAATCAAATGAAAAAAATAATAACAATTGACATTTTGACTTCAAGCTTTCAAATAACTAAATAATTTTTGAAGCCACAGGATTCCACAGTTTAAATTACAGGTGTCCTCCGCTTTTCGAACGTACGCTTTACGAAACCTCACTGTTACGAAAGACCTACATTAGTACCTTGTTTTCGCTTTCAGAAGGTATTTTCACTGTTACGAAAAAAGCAGCGCGCAGGGAAAATCAGCGCGCGAAAAAATCAGCGCTCGATAAAAGGCAGCACGCGCCCCAAGCAGCCGCTCTCCCCCGGATTCGGAACTGCATTCTCGCCAGCATTGCTTAAACACATGCCTGTGAGCAGTCGTTTGCAAGATGAGTTCTATGGTATCGGAAAAGCCTAAAAGAGTTCGTAAGGGTGTTACACTTAGCGTAAACTAGACATAATTAAGCGTTTCGATCATGGTGAACGAAGTAAGGGCAAAGGGAGTTTGGCTTGTGGAAGCTGATGAACATGATGTTGAAGAGGTTTCGGCATCTAATGACCAAGAGCTGATAGATGAAGGTCTGATGCAATTGGAAGAAAAAAGGCTAACAGTCGAAACAGAATGAGTAATGATAAAGTACGATTTTAATTTTGAAAGGGTACGTCGGTTTAGGAGATATTTGCAGGATGGTTTGAGTCCTTATTAAAGAACTGTGTGATAGAGAAATGCGCGAGGCTTAGCAGTCAAGCAAGCCTTCCACATCAGCCACAGCAGATGACGAACCTCGACTTTCGACATCGAGGCGGGCAGAGATAGAAGATGACCTGCCTGCCCTAATGGAAACAGACGATGACGAGATGACACCCCAATGTCCCACTACCCCAACCCCCAGGCCACGGACAGATACCGATTCGCGGAAAATGCAACGGTTGCGGGGAGGCACACAGCACATCTTTAAGAAAAAAGCCGAAACAAACATGCTAATTAATTAGGTGCAACCCGGCACGTAATTGTCGGCAGCACCTAATTAATTAGCATGTTTATTTCGGCTTTTTTCTTAAAGATGTGCTGTGTGCTACCCGGTTACCGCTGGACCCCTGCATGCTTCGCAGCAATGTATCGCTCGGCGGCCTGGAGGGTGGGGGCCACTGCACCACCCAAACTCCGACTCAGCCTAACACACCATCATCACTGTGCTCGGTGCTGTCTTCCCAATTCCAGTAAGTGATACTACACTGTACATACATTATTTCTACTTTTATATTGGCTGTGTATTTTTACGTGTTATTTGGTATGATTTGGCAGCTTCATAGCTTAAAGGTTACTGGAGAGCGCTTGTGCCGTGTTTTTGCCGACGGCGCTTGTGTGAGATTTTCTGCCGACGGCGCTTGCGTGAGATTTTCGCTACGGAGAACAGTGCAGTAATGATTGTAGAAACGTATTTCTACTTTATATAGGCTGTGTATTTATCATATCATTCCTGCTTTTACTATATGTTACTGTTATTTTAGGTTTTATGTGTTATTTGGTATGATTTGGTAGGTTATTTTTTGGGTCTGGGAACACGCAAAAATTTTTCCCATATAAATTAATAGTAATTGCTTCTTTGCTTTACGCCATTTCGGCACAAAACGTTTCATAGGAACGCTCTACCTTATCAGGGGAAATACGGGACAAGGGCGGTCCCGTATGGGACAAATCAATTTAGCCCAATATACAGGATGTCCCGGCTAATACGGGACAGTTGGCAACCTGTGGGTGGGGGGGGGGTGGGGGTTATCACGACCGGAATATAGGTGTTAAGTCAACTATAAGTCACTTATAAGTGGCTAATACACTCAATTTCGTTTCTAAAAGGGTTTATCTAACGAATTTAATATTAAACACACAGCACATATTTCCTCGCATGAATATAGTGATAAGTCCTTCTCTGTGGATTGTCACCTTGTCGTGGTGGAGAAGCTTGTGTGGTCCTGTGATCCCGAGAGCAATGCCGTCTGGAGCTATGCTCCTGGTAGGGTCACCCATGGCGGTAAGATCGAGGGTGAGGTCCCTGACAAAGAACAATCCAACCAAGACCTCAACAGTGGAACAGGCGGACGAAGTTACTTCAAACTCAACGGTTGTGAAGGCGAATGAAGGCTGCAACAAATCTATCAGCTCCAATCGTCGTTGTTTCCATGCCATTGGAATCAATTGGTTGACTTGTGAAGTATTGTGTGCTTCTTGGAGTGCAACATCAAGTACGCATTAAACAAATACATGCACAGGAGTCTTCGCTCTGTGGGCCACTTCTTCAGAACGAAGACCATCATCCTTGACCTTGAGGGATAGCCACGATGACGACAAAGTCAATTATATAAGTCACATAAGTCAATAGCATCATAACATTAAGTAACGCTTGGATATTAAAAACACAGCACATATTTTCCTCATATGAACTTATAAAATCATTGCAACACACCAATATCATTGAATCAGTGGGAGCCCTGGGCTTGTTTCCCTGCAACAAGGTGGTCCCATCAAGAGGTGATAGGAGACAGCGATACTCGAAGGGGGTTCCTTATGTCCAGTCTATTCCACAATTTAGTTTTCATTGCATTCATTGCAGAAAACTCCGCTTCACAGCGATATGATGTTGGAAATGGAAGCAACGTTTTCAGTGCTTTCGTGGCTCTCTCAGAATATTCAGCCTTGACTTTGATGCAGAATGTCGCTGGAGATGTTATGTCAAACAGACGTTTCAGCCCACCGTCATTTGCAAGCTCGAGGAGTTGATCTTTTTCCCGTGCTGACATGGATGATTCACCGGGGACATTCACAAATGGGTCATGGACCCATTCCTTTGCACGTCTTGGGTCAATTGCGTCTTGGGTCACTGATGACCTCGTGTGCGTTCAAGTTCAACAGTGGGCGTGACAGGGAATGAGGAAAGGTGCAGCTGACTCATATCGTTTCATATCGCCAAATCAGATAGTTTCCTAGCGGCCCGGTGGTTGGGGACCACTGTTATAGGTTATCTTGAGTAATTTTATGGATGAATCAGTTTTCTTAAGCCTTACAAATATATTTGCACTAGGTCTATCTTCAAAATAAAATGAGTGAAAAATCTCCTGGGATAATAGAAACATAGAAACAGAGAAACATAGAAAATAGGTGCAGGAGTAGGCCATTCGGCCCTTCCAGCCTGCACCGCCATTCAGTATGATCATGGCTGAACATCCAACTCAGAACCCTGTACCTGCCTTCTCTCCATACCCCCTGATCCCTTTAGCCACAAGGGCCATATCTAACTCATGATTTAGAAAATCTGGATCTTTGTTCCACAACTGTTGAATCAGCTCATGTCTTCCATCCTTCAATAAGCATTGCCACATATCAAACCTTGGTTCATTTTAAGTAATCTAACATATTAAATTAAAAGTACCCAAATAAATATATAATCACAATTCCCTCATGAAGTGAAATGATGTCCTTCAATTTAATGAACATATCTGCATAAATACCCATTTCAATAAAAGCTCTTGATAATTTGCAAGTTTTCTTCTCTCAATAACAATCTCTTTTTGTTCATTCTATCTGCTGTTCTCTCAGTTATTTAACAACTTGAGCACTTGTTTCCAAAAGTTTTTAAATTTGTAACTAGGAACTTAACTGTGAAATTTAAAGTGATCATATCAAAACTGAATCAATTACAACATCCAGTTTGTTATACCTTCAAATATACTAATCAGGGATGTTGCTACAAACTGGGTAAATTGTAAAAGAGATATTTGCAACAATACACAAGCTTCTTCAAATATTATATTTTGTTTGATCAATGGGGAAGTACTGAAGTCTGCATAACACTTATCACTTTCCACATATCAAACAACAATTAAATGTTTGTCCTGCTTCCACACTTGTTTATAAACCTGGGTGAAATTCATTGGACTTTAAATCCCAGATGAAACCCTTCTGTTCAATGTCACCTAACTATAATCAGGGACCAAACCAAACTAGTTACTAACAACAGTTCCAAAGTTGTTCCAACATTTTGATGGCAAGTCCAATACTTAAATGGACACATATCGATTGTGGGAGTCCTGGTTTGGCTGCAGAGCTAGAAAGCACAGTCTGCCTGTTTGTTCCATCACTGCCGTTCAAAAATTCCAATTCTGCTGAGAACTCCCCCCAGATTTACACAGGGAAATCACCACTTCGACTCTGTACCAGTTTAACGCTTCCATTGGAGCTCAAAATTCATTTACTTAATGGGTATTGTAGAGTTTTGGATTAGAATACTTTCTGAAAAACACTACTGAATAAGTTTAAATAATGTGTTAATTAGTTCTTTATGATGATCTTTTACTATTTTACATTTTGAAAATGCCTTTGCCTATTTATGTAGGTTGTTAAATAATATTGCAGATGGGCCTCAAAACATGGTAATGAATTTGACTAGCCTTAACAATAGCTAGTGATTAAATTCAAAGTTTTACCAGTAAACAAATTTTATATAGACAGCTCCCAAAATGTCTATATTGACCTCTGTGACAAAATGAATGACCATCTATTCAAGCACTGTGCTAATACAGTGCCAGATTTGGAGTAAATTAACCAATCTATTTTCCCCACTCTGAATCTGATGAATGCTTCATTGAATTAAATTGCAAAATAAAAATCAGCTTTCTTCTTATTCTTTTGTGTCAAGTCTATTGATCAACTTCTGAATTGTTATCAATTCACTGAATAACATAAAATGCATTTATGCCATTCATAACTTATTCTGAAAACAAATCTCTGCTTGATTGATTTTGTTGTTAAGATTAGCAAATGTGAGCAATTCCATTCATTTTGATATTGGATACCCAATAATCTCATGATAATTTAAAGAATGGATTGCATTGCCATTATTAAAAGCATACTACAGATGCACTCCTTTGCATTTGATTAATAACAGTGGAAATTTAAGAACAGGGCTATGTCTTTCCTAGAGTTATTGTTGAACACACCTGTACTCAAAAAGTAGAAATTATTTAGAACTCAGGAGAGACTTAAAGAAATTAACTATGTCTGAAAAGGCTACAGGGAGACCATCTAGTAGGTATAAATATATGGCGTGTCAGGAAGGGGTAGCACCTCTGGTGGGGGAGCATGTTGCGTCCTTTTCAAGGTGGTTAGTCCACCTTTGGTCCCCACCTGGCAGTCAGCTCTCACCTGTGGCTCCTCGTAGCTGTTTGCATGCGACAGCGGCCACACCCCAGGCAACGGCTTCGACAAGCCGGCTAAACCAAGTGAGGGTAGCCGATGGGTCTCAAACCCTCAGTGAGACAGGGTGATGTCTATCCCAGCATGTGAAGACAGACTCCGGCGGATTGAGCAGACGAGACCAATGGAAGGTCCAACGGTCAAGAAGGCGGTCTCTGCAAGCGTCGTGGAATGTGTAGAGCATGACAAGACACAGAAGATGTCCTGGTCATCCATTGCATCTAGTCCCATCTCTAGCCGTCTCGACTCTTGTCTTGCCACTGGATCCAGATGGGAATTGGGAAGAGAGAGTGAGGCTGACGCTGCACAACTCTCCCTCATTTAAATCCAAATCAAGCGCTAGTTTCGACACCATCATCATCATCACCCTCAACCTTTGAAGTCGTGTGGCGATGGGCGAGCGACGAAGCAGCAGGTGTGGATACACTGGGAGCTGTAGTCACGGACCTGCACACAGGCGGCTCAGGTCTAATGGTCGTTTTTCGCTGACCGAAGCAGCAGTGAAACTCGGTGTCTACCTGGGCGACTGAGCAGCCCTCTTTAGGAACGCACTGCTTACCTCCATAGTATGAGGAAGGGGCTAGAAAATGTGCCCTAAACATTGCCTGCTTCATTACACCCTGGCCAGTTTATCGCGGCTGGCGGGGATCCTATCTTGGCGGTCGAACAAACACAACAAAACGCAAGGTGACACTGCTCACCATTGGCACTTGGAACGTGTGCACACTATTGGACAACCCTACAGCAAACAGATCAGAGAGAAGAACAGCCTTAGCTGCCAGAGAGCTTGCAAGATACAACATTTACATAGCAGCCCTGAGTGAGACTCGGCTTGCCAATGTAGGTCAGCTGACTGAAACTGGAGGTGGATACACTTTTTTCTGGAGTGGTCGCGGCAGCGATGAGCGTCATGATGCTGGAGTTGGATTCGCTGTCAGGAGTCACCTTGTTCAGAAACTTGCCAGTCTCCTCAAGAGTGTGAACAACGTGCTCATGACACTACAGCTTCTGCTACAGAACAGAAGTCAAGCCACCCTGATCAGCGCCTATGCCCCCACAATGACCAACCCAGACGAGACAAAAGACAGGTTCTATGAAGAACTAGATGCCCTACTATCAGCAGTGAGCAGCACTGACAAACTGATCTTGTTCGGAGGCTTCAATGCAAGAGCAGGGTGCCATTCTGCAGCCTGGCAGGGAGTCGTTGGGAGTCACAGAGTGGGCAAATGTAACAGTAACGGCCTACTCTGACTGAAGACCTGTGCAGTACATGACCTCCTCATCACTAACACAACTTTCTGGCTGCCTACCCATAACAAGACCTCCTGAATGCACCCCCACTCTAAGCATTGGCATCTTATCGACTATGTCATTGCCATGAGAAAAGACAGGCAGGGTGTCAGAGTGACCAAGATCATGTGTGGTGCTGAGTGCTGGACAGATCACAGGCTCATTGTCTCCAAAATGAAGCTCCGCATCAGACCCAAGAGGTGACCACAAGGAAGCAACGCTACGAAAAGAATCAATGTGGCTAGGCTGAAGAACCCCAGCATAGTTTCAGATTTAGAAACCAAGCTTGCTGATCTATGCCTTGCAGGCAGCGCTGTGGACGACTGAGATCGCTTCAGGGATGCTGTCCATTCATCTGCACTGAAGATGCTAGGGCTCTCTACCCGCAAGCAGCATGACTGGTTCGATGAGAATGATGAGGAGATACAGGCTCTATTTGTTGAAAAGCACGCCTTCATCGTGCCCATCAGAATGACCCACCATCAGCTGCCAAGAAAAACGCCTTTACCAGTGCTCGCAGGATAGTTCAGAATAAACTGCGTAAAATGCAAGATGCCTGGCCGAGCGCCAAGGCAGGTGAAGTACAGGGATACGTTGACAGAAACAACTTGAAATGATTCTATGAAGCCCTCAACACTCTCTACAAACCTCAGTCTCTCAGGAGTTCCTCCCTCCTGAGTACAGATGGTACAACTCTCATTACAGAGAAGGCTCAGATCCTGCAGAGATGGGCTGAACACTTTGAAGCCGTCCTCAGCCGACTGTCATCTATTAACGATGAGGCAATAGACAGGATTCACTAGGTCGACATCAACAGCACCATGGATGACCCACCGGTAGTAGCCGAAGTCACAAACGCTGCCAGCTAGCTATCCAGTGGCAAAGCCCCGGGGCAGGCGCCATCCCTGCAGAGATCTACAAAGCCAGTGGTCCTGTACTTATAGAGAAGCTCACCGAGTTGTTCCAGTCTTTTTGGAAGCAAGGATCCATTCCTCAAGAACTTAAAGATGCATCCATCATACACCTCTACAAGAGGAAGGGCAATCGACAAGTATGCACCAACCACCGAGGAATCTCGCTGCTCTCCATCGCAGGAAAAACCCTTGCAAGAGTCCTACTAAATCATCTGGTCACTCATCTGGAGCTGGGCCTGCTGCCAGAGTCACAGTGTGGCTTTTGCAAAGGTTGTGGGACTATTGACATGATTTTTGCTGTGCGCCAACTTCAGGAGAAGTGTCAGGAGCAGAATCGCAAACTCAACACAACTTTCTTGACCTCACGAAAGCCTTCGACACTGTCTGCCGACAAGGGCTGTGGAGGATCATGTCAAGGTTCAGCTGCCCTGCCAAAGTCATTCAGATGGTACGCCAGTTCCATGATGGCATGATGGCCAGAGTGCTGGACGGCGGAGAATCCTCTGAGGCGTTCCCAGTCACCAATGGCGTCAAACAGGGCTGTGTGCTCGCACCTGCACTGTTTAGCATGATGTTTTCTGCCATGCTGAATGATGTCTTCCAGGACAGTGATGCTGGAATCAGCCTCAAGTACAGAGTGGATGGGAAGCTCTTCAACCTGAGGAGACTTCAAGCTATTACCAAAGTGAAGGAGACTGTTCTGCGAGACTTCCTCTTTGCCGATGACTGTGCCCTGTATGCTGGCTCGGAGCCAGAGATACAAGTCAATATGGACAAATTCTCCACAGCTTGTGACAACCTTGGACTCACCATCAATATCCAACTGACCGAAGCCATGCACCAGCCTGCCCCTGATGCACAGTACACAGAACCGAAAATCACAATCAAAGGACAGAAACTACAGGCAGTTGACCAATTTACTTACCTTGGCAGCACCCTCTCCCGAGCTGTGATTATTGATACAGAAGTTAACTGCAGAATAGCAAAGGCAAGTTCTGCTTTCAGTAGACTGCGCTCCACTGTATGGGAATGTTGAGGAAACAGTCCAGCAACAAAACTGAAGGTTTACAGAGCCGTGGTACTCACTACCCTCTTGTATTCCTGTGAAACGTGGACTGTGTATCGAAGGCATGCAAGACAGCTCAACCATTTCCACATGACTTGTCTTCGCAGAATATTAGGCATCAGATAGCAAGACAAAGTACCAGACACTGAAGTTCTCTCTAGTGCAAGTCTACCATCAGTCCACACACTGCTGATGAGAGCACAGACCCAGTGGGCAGGTCATATCATCCGCATGCCGGACAAGCGCGTACCCAAGCAGCTCCTTCTTGGGGAACGTTCTGCCGGAAGACACTCACATGGATGGCAGAAGAAACGTGACAAAGACACACTAAAGGCCTCCCTGAAGTCGTTTGATGTAGACACGACCACATGGGAAACGCTGGCACAAAACCACCCTACATGGCGCAGCCTCATCCACAAGGGCTGTCAAGCTTACGAAGCAAGACGCAGTGCTGAAGCACAACATAAACGCGAGCTGCGCAAGTCCAGAGCCACCAGCGCAACAACTGCAGTGCCTACTCATGTCTGCCCAACATGTGCCGGGACATTTCGTGCCCAAATTGGTCTGACCAGTCATCTTTGGACACACCGCATCCAGTCTCAAAGTGACTAATGGTGTTGAGGCCTTCATCGACGACAACGATGGACGAACAAAACAAAAAACATAAATACCAAAGTACTTGGCTCAGCAAAGAAAACATCTGTGTATGACTAAGTTTCCATGAAATTTCTCTTTCAATCTATCTTTATCAAAATTAAGAAAGACAGTGCCGCACAGATTAATGCATCTGCCAAAAAATATAAATGGTTTTAAACAATATTAATAAAATAAATCCCTTAGGGAAATCTAATACACAGCTGCAACAGCACCTTCAGACTTCTTCAGGTTGCATGCTTCATCAATTACTAATCATGGAAAATTCAAGCAGCATCATCTCCACAGGAACAATTCTATATATTAATTAATTTTCAAAACCCTGTTCAAAGTGAACACCAAGGACTCCTGGAAGAGGTTAATGTTTCAGGTCAATGGCTCTTCATTATATTAGGATCATCAAGTTTCTTTAGGTCACATACTTCATCAATTATTATTTCAAATGAAAGGCAATCAAGCTGGAATGTTAATTTCTCTCCGCCTTTATAGATGCTGCCTGGCCTTGTGAATGTTTCCAGCATAGAACTACAAAATCAAGCCTTTTTGGCCCATCCTATCAGGCCAGCCATGATGTCAACTGTACTTACTCTATTTACCTGCATCTGCCTATTTCTTTCTACGCCCTTCTGATATGCCTATCCAAATGCCGCCACCACCTTCTCTGCATGTGCCAAATACTGACTATGCTCTATGTGAAAAACTTAACCTTCAGATCTTCTGTTAAGTTCCGTTCCTCACCTTAAGCATGTATCCTCAAGTTCCAGATTCTCCTGCCCTGGTAAAAAGATTCTATCTGGCCTATTGACACCGCTCATAATTTTGTCAACCTTGAGAAGGTCATCTTTCAGTCTCATACGGTCCTGTAAGAATAACCACAAGCCATCTAACTTCCTCTTTAAATTACAACCCACCTTTCCAAGCAAATATCCTGTTGAATCTGTTCATCACTCTACCTGTTGCTGCTCATCCTTCTGGTACAACGTTGCCCTCTCTACTTTAAGTGAGCTTTGGAATGACAGCTAGGGTATTTGGCTTTCACTCTGCATGACCTAACAGAATCTAATCTCCTAAAGTACATCAACTCACACTTGCCTGGATTATCCTTGTTTTTATTCCAGTGCTCCCAGCTAAAATTTATGGAACAGCAATTGAGTGATAAAACAGTCATTGGATGCATTTCTCAAAAATGAGCAAGGCTGCGGGCAATGAGGTCTCATGGCTCCATGAATTTGAAAATTGAAGAAAACCGGAGATTCTGAAAAATTGAAATAAAAGCAGAAAATACTGAAAACACTATGATCAGGCAGCATCTGTGGAAAGAGAATTCCTGGTCAGGTTCCACTGCAAATCCCTGGACAATCCGTTCATCTGCAACTGCCACTCTCTATCCCATTGCACTTTTCCATGCAAATACTACTTTTTTTTAAATCTTGTCGTGTCCCACTATCCAAGGATCCATACAGTCCTTCCAGGTGAAATGGCAATTTAATCACACTGCTTCCAATCCAGTTAGTTGTATTTGCTGCTAAAAGTGCTGTCTTCTCTGCAGTGGAGAAACCAAATACTGCTTTGGTGACTACTTTCCAGAATACCTTTAGAAATTCTGCAAGAACTCTAAGTATCCAGTTGCCCATCGCTTCAATTCTTCATTGCAATTACACTCCCACACACTTTGTCTATGGCCTCCTGCAATGTTCTGATGAAACCCAAAATAAGCCCAAGGAACAGTAGTTTGTGGCTCATTTAGGCTCATCATAGTCTTCAAAACCCAATATCAAATTCAACATTCGGTTAACTCACTCCTTGTTTGTTTCAGAACTAGCCAGGGAGGCTTATACATTTGTAAAATTAATAGTACTTTTCTCTCTCCATAGATATTGTCCGTAAGATACTTCCAACATTTACTTAATGGTTTCAGGGCTCAACAGTGGACTGGAAGTTTAATTATATTTAGTGATACACCACAGAGTGGGTACTTCCAGCCCAACAAACTGTACCATCAAGCAACCTGCCTATTTAACACTAGCCTAACCACCAGACAATTTACAATTTTCCAATTAACCTACTAACTGGTATGCCTTTAGACTTTATTTATTTATTTATTTAGAGATACAGTGCGAAATAGGGCTTTCCAGCCCTTCGAATGCACCACCCAGCAACCCCCAACAAACCCCAATTTAATTGCAACCTATTTAAGGGACAATTTACAATGATCAAGTAAAGTATGCAGTATGTCTTTGGATTGTGGAAGGAAACTAAAGGACCTGGAAAAACACTCGCATTCAAGGGAGAGGACTTACAAAGATTCCTTACAGAGAATGCAGGGATAGTACTCTGACACCCCAGGTTGTAATTGCGTTGCTCTAAGCACTACACTGCCATAGCAACCAGTGGGAGGAAACCAGAGCACCTGAAAGAAACTCTTGTGGTTCATGGGGAGAATGTATAAACTCCCTTCAGACAGAACTAGAATTGAACTCCAAAACACCCTAAGCTGTAATAGTGTAAGGAATAGGAAGGGTGCAATTAAACCGATACAAATTGTACTACAGACCTTCCAATAGCCACCGAAACATTGAAGAACGGATGGCTTTGTGCGGGGCCGGTCATGTCTTACCAACTTGATTGAGTTTTTTGACAAGGTGATGAAAGGGATTGATGAGGCAGTGGATCTCATCTACATGGAGTTTTGGTAAGGTGTTTGACAAAATTCCTCATGGGAGACTGATCCAGAAGATTAAAATGCATGGGATCCACAGCAAATTGCCTGTTGAGATACAAAACTGCCTTGCACATAGCAGATAGTGTGCAGTGGTTGAAGGGAGTTATTCAAGCTGGAGGACTGCAATTAGTGGTGTTCCGCAGGGATCTGTGCAGGGACTTCTGCTGCCTGTGACGTATATAAGTGACTTGGACGAAAATGTAGATGGGTGGACCAGTAAGTTTGCATTTGATACCAAGATTGGTGGAATTGTGGATGGTGTACAAGACTGGCAAAGAATGCAGCGTAATATAGATTAGTTGCAGATATG
This sequence comes from Mobula birostris, assembly GCF_030028105.1. NCBI lineage: Eukaryota > Metazoa > Chordata > Chondrichthyes > Myliobatiformes > Myliobatidae > Mobula > Mobula birostris. The sequence continues at coordinate 42,945,806 of NC_092385.1, forward strand.
GGCCGAGAAATGGCAAATGATGTTTAACTCAAATAAATGTGAGGTGTTGAACCTTGAAAGGGCAAATGCAAAGAGACAGTAGACTGTGCAGGGCATGATCCTTAACAGTGTCGCTGAGCAGACAGATCTGAGGATCCAAGTTCAGGGCTCCTTGAAAATGGCTACACAGGACAATAAGGTGGATAAGAAGGTTTATGGAATGCTTGCTTCTATTAGTCGAGGCACTGCATTCAAAGGTCAAGAGGTTATGTTGCAACTTTAAAAAACTCTGGTTCGGATGCATACATTTCTGGTTGCCCAACTATAGGAAGGATTTTGAGACTTTGAACAGGGTGCAGAAGAGGTTTACCAGGATGCTACCTAGTATAGAGTGCATGTGCTATAGTGAGAGGCTGAATAAACTTGGGCTGTTTTCTCTGGAGTGCCAGAGGCTGCGGGAGAGACCTGATAGAGGTTTATAAGATTATGAGAGGCTTAGATAGAGTAGACAAGGAGTATCTGTTTTCCAGGGTTGACATATCTAATAGAAGAGAGCATGCATTGAAGTTGAGAGGGGGTACGTTCAAGGGGGGCGTGAGGGTATGTTTTTCACTCAGAGAGTCATGGATGCCGGGAATGTGCTGCCTGGTATGGTGGTAGAGGCAAAAACATTAGAGGCTTTTAAGAGAAGTTTGGATAGCCACCTCGATGTAAGGAAAATGGAGAGATATCAACATTGTGTAGGTAGAAGGGATTAGCATGTGGATGTTTTTGATTTGTTTTTTAGCTGGTTAGCACACCATTGTGGGCCAAATGGCCTGTTCCTATGCTGTACTGTTGTATGTTTTAACCTCAACGCTACCATGGCTTAACAGATTTGGTCTTCTCTCTGACTTCCCTTGTTAACCTGTAAATCAGATTAACCTGTAAGCATTGGGGCTACCTTGGCAACCTTAAAATCATCATAAGACATTCCCTTTGTCCCATACACCCCTTCACTTAAAATTAACTTATTTCTTCACTTTCAAAGTTGCTGGTGAACACAGCAGGCCAGGCAGCATCTCTAGGAAGAGGTGCAGTCGACATTTCAGGCCGAGACCCTTCGTCAGGACTAACTGAAGGAAGAGTGAGTAAGGGATTTGAAAGTGGGAGGGGGAGGTGGAGATCCAAAATGATAGAAGAAGACAGGAGGGGGAGGGATGAAGCCAAGAGCTGGACAGGTGATAGGCAAAAGGGGATACGAGAAGATCATGGGACAGGAGGTCCGGGAAGAAAGACGGTGGGGGGGGGGGGGACCCAGAGGATGGGCAAGAGGTATATTCAGAGGGACAGAGGGAGAAAAAGGAGAGTGAGAGAAAGAATGTGTGCATAAAAATGAGTAACAGATGGGGTACGAGGGGGAGGTGGGGCATTAGCGGAAGTTAGAGAAGTCGATGTTCATGCCATTTTTTTTTTTTTTTTGACTTTGTCATGTTAGGCAAAGATCGCAAGATCCTACATCTACGGACTCCAGAGCCTGCCGGCCCCGACGCTAGCAGGCATGAACTTCAGATTGCGGCCCCTGCCATTGATCTCGGCGGCTCCAACACCTCAGGGCATATTCAAAACCCGGACTCCAGCAACAGCCATGGACACCTTCACAGCGATTGCACAACCACCAACTGCGACTCCAGCCTTGAACTCCAGGCCGGGTCTTTATGTGCTGCTATTGTGACTCCCGTCTCCCCTTCCCCCACCAATACTCTGCAACCCTGTCTCCTTCAGATCCCATCGTCAGCTCCTGGGTCCTCAGAGGCTCCATCTTCCTCTCACCCCAACCCTCCCCTCTCCATTGACACGCCCAGCCTCCCCCCTCCCACCTCTGATCCCAGCTCTCAAGATTCCAGCCTTGAGCTTCAGGCCGGATCTTCATGTGCTGCTGTTGTGACTCCCGTCTCCCCTTCCCCCACCACCACTCTGCAACCCCGTCTCCCTCAGATCCCACCGTCAGCTCCTGGGCCCTCAGAGGCTCCATCTTCCTCTCACCCCAACCCTCCCCTCTCCATTGACACCCACAGCCTCCCCCCTCCCCCCTCTGATCCCAGCTCTCATCCGTGCCGGGTCTTTACCATCCCCTCCGACCTTCAACTGTCGGAGGCAGAACGCTCTGTTCTCAGTAAGGGCCTCACGTTTGTCCCCCTTTGCCACACCTCAGCGGGTTCCGTGTTCACCATGATGCGGAACTTTTCTTCCGCTGTCTCCGTCTCCGAGCCTACTACTTCGGCAAGGACTCTTCCACCCCCACCAATGACCCCTTCTCCCGTCTTCAACCCTCCTCTTCTTCATGGACACCCCGCTCTGGTCTTCTGCCTGCTCTGGATCTCTTTATCGCTAATTGCCGATGGGACAGCAACCGTCTCGACTTCACCGCACCTTGTCCCCATTCCAACCTCACTCCTTCCGAACGCTCTGCTCTCCACTCCCTCCGCACTAATCCTAACCTTATTATTAAACCCGCTGATAAGGGGGGTGCTGTTGTAGTCTGGCGTACTGACCTCTACCTTGCCGAGGCACAGCGACAACTCGCGGATATATCCTCTTATTTACCCCGCGATCGTGACCCCACTAAGGAGCACCAGGCCATTGTCTCCCACACCATCACCGACTTTATCCGCTCAGGGGATCTCCCACCCACTGCTACCAACCTTATAGTTCCCACACCCAGCACTTCCCGTTTCTACCTCCTACCCAAGATCCACAAACCTGCCTGTCCTGGCCGACCTATTGTCTCAGCTTGCTCCTGTCCCACCGAACTCGTTTCTGCATACCTCGACACGGTTTTATCCCCCCTTGTTCAATCGCTTCCGACCTATGTTCGTGACACTTCTCACGCTCTTAAACTTTTCGATGATTTTAAGTTCCCTGGCCCCCACCGCTTTATTTTCACCATGGATGTCCAGTCCTTATATACTTCCATCCCCCATCAGGAAGGTCTCAAAGCTCTACGCTTCTTTTTGGATTCCAGACCTAATCAGTTCCCCTCTACCACCACTCTGCTCCGTCTAGCGGAATTAGTCCTTACTCTTAATAATTTCTCCTTTGGCTCCTCCCACTTCCTCCAAACTAAAGGTGTAGCTATGGGCACCCGTATGGGTCCTAGCTATGCCTGCCTTTTTGTTGGGTTTGTGGAACAATCTATGTTCTGTGCCTATTCTGGTATCTATCCCCCACTTTTCCTTCGCTACATCAACGACTGCATTGGCGCTGCTTCCTGCACGTATGCAGATCTCGTTGACTTTATTAACTTTGCCTCCAACTTTCACCCTGCCCTCAAGTTTACCTGGTCCATTTCTGACACCTCCCTCCCCTTTCTAGATCTTTCTGTCTCTGTCTCTGGAGACAGCTTATCCACTGATGTCTACTATAAGCCTACTGACTCTCACAGCTATCTGGACTATTCCTCTTCTCACCCTGTCTCTTGCAAAAACGCCATCCCCTTCTCGCAATTCCTCAGTCTCCACCGCATCTGCTCTCAGGATGAGGCTTTTCATTCTAGGACGAGGGAGATGTCTTCCTTTTTTAAAGAAAGGGGCTTCCCTTCCTCCACTATCAACTCTGCTCTTAAATGCATCTCCCCCATTTCACGTACATCTGCTCTCACTCCATCCTCCCGCCACCCCACTAGGAATAGGGTTCCCCTGGTCCTCACCTACCACCCCACCAGCCTCCGGGTCCAACATATTATTCTCCGTAACTTCTGCCACCTCCAACGGGATCCCACCACTAAGCACACCTTTCCCTCCCGCCCTCTCTCTGCATTCCGCAGGGATCGCTCCCTACGCAACTCCCTTGTCCATTCGTACCCCCCATCCCTCCTCACTGATCTCCCTCCTGGCACTTATCCGTGTAAGCGGAACAAGTGCTACACATGCCCTTACACTTCCTCCCTTACCACCATTCAGGGCCCCAAACAGTCCTTCTAGGTGAGGCAACACTTCACCTGTGAGTCGACTGGGGTGATATACTGCGTCCGGTGCTCCCGATGTGGCCTTTTATATATTGGCGAGACCCAACGCAGTCTGGGAGACCGCTTTGCTGAACATCTACGCTCTGTCCGCCAGAGAAAGCAGGATCTCCCAGTGGCCACACATTTTAATTCCACATCCCATTCCCATTCTGACATGTCTATCCACGGCCTCCTCTACTGTAAAGATGAAGCCACACTCAGGTTGGAGGAACAACACCTTATATTCTGTCTGGGTAGCCTCCAACCTGATGGCATGAACATCGACTTCTCTAACTTCCGCTAAAGCCCCACCTCCCCCTCGTACCCCATCTGTTACTTATTTTTATGCACACATTCTTTCTCTCACTCTCCTTTTTCTCCCTCTGTCCCTCTGAATATACCTCTTGCCCATCCTCTGGGTCCCCCCGCCCACCGTCTTTCTTCCCAGACCTCCTCTCCTATGATCCTCTCGTATCCCCTTTTGCCTATCACCTGTCCAGCTCTTGGCTCTATCCCTCCCCCTCCTGTCTTCTCCTATGATTTTGGATCTCCCCCTCCCCCTCCAACTTTCAAATCCCTTACTCACTCTTCCTTCATTTAGTCCTGACGAAGGGTCTCGCCTGAAACGTCGACTGCACCTCTTCCTACAGATGCTGCCTGGCCTGCTGCGTTCACCAGCAACTTTGATGTGTGTTGCTTGAATTTCCAGCATCTGCAGAATTCCTGTTGTTTGTATTTCTTCACTTTCCCCCGTTCCACTGTAGAGTCTTTGACATTAACCATTTTCATAGATACTGCCTGACCTGCTGAGTACTTCCAGTAAGCCTACTCTGTTCTAGATTTCCATTAACTGTCATGCTCTGTTTCTCACAATTTCAGTACTGTTCTTTTTTTCTCTCTGATTCCCAAGCCGCTCTCATTCATCTTCATTTACACCCCATGTACAGATTTATAAGCATTCATTTCCCTCTCTTAGATTGTACTTAAAACACTTGTGTCTCCGGGACAACCATTTTCTGCACCTTATTGCACACATTCCCTTTGTTCTCTCCAGTCTATCCTTTCTCATCAACTTAAAACGCTTTCATTTCCTCTCCTCCAATTCAGACAAAGGGACTAGCAACCTGAAACATCAACTTTATCTCTCCCTCCAACAGATGCCTGACCTCTGGCATTTTCTATTACTGATTACAACATTTACACATTTTACTTTAATTCCCATTAAATTCCTGGTCTCTTTCTTCCTTTACCACAGTAAACCAATATCAAAGAACTTTAGAATTTGTACAGCAGGGTAAGAAAATACACCAACCAATTTAATTAAATTGCAGCACAGGAAAGGGGCATTCTCCAGTGAGTAAATTGCAGTGTCATAAGATGGATCTCTCACTCACACTGAAGTGTATTTTTTAAACCATGCTGTGAAGCATATGGTTTCAGAACATTAAAGATTCTGTTTCCTTCTTTTCCCTTCATTAACTTGAATACCATTGCTTATCCAGCAAAGACAACAGGCATCATCTCCACATCACCTCATTGACTTTTCTAATATTTTATCCTTAGCAGTTGCAAGGAATGGACCTAGTCCAAACCTAATTTGGATGCTCATTTTCTCTCACTAGGTCTCCCACTAAATTGTAACTTGTATATTTTCTATTGCAGTAATATTTGAGCAATATTGTAAATATATTGTATGATTAAGCATTATTGTTCATTTAAATGATTCATTATGGGTTATGTATAAATATGTAAATGGCATACGTCATTACGCCACAGTGTCACATTCATGCATCTCACTAAAGTGAAAACAAAACTAAGACACATTATTCCTGGCTCTGTGTTTTCATTTTAATTAGCTTTATGTTTTGGAGTTACAAAACATAACTCAATAAAAAGAAGTATAAATATCTTCCTTCCTAATCATGTACCACAATCTGTCCTGAAGACTTAACATTCATAGTCACAGAGTAGAAAACCGAAATCAACCTTTCAGTCTCTCATATTTATGTTAATCTTTTTGCCCATCCCCACAGATTCTAATTATTCAAGTTAGGACTGTAACCCTTTACGCCTTGCCTACTTAAGTGCCTGTCCAAATGTTTCCAACCATTTCCCAAGGGGTGAAAGAGGTGGCTGTGAAGGACAACCAGGTGCCACTGGTATGGCTATGGATGCTAACAACATCTCTTTAGATGATGTGAAAAGGGTAGGTCCAAAATGAGTTATGGCTAGAAGGTAATGGAAGGATTACCCCAAGTGCAACAGCGGCAGTGAGAAAAAAAAATGAGAGCCTGTTAGACTGTGAAAGCTAGGTGCAGGTGATACTGGTGATGATGCAACAGACAGGAATAGTACCACACAAGAATAATTATAGTCATCTAGACAATGCAACAGAAATACTCGAGTCAAATACAGCTGTAGGAAATATTCAGTCATCATTATATCTGGGCAGATAGACAGACAGAGCAAAAGAGCAATGGGGAGTTAGCAATAGCAAAAGGGGAAGAAGCTATTCCCAGAATTCATGGGTCATCAGAAAGGCAGATGAACAGTCGAGGTATGGGATATATGTATAGCAACTTAAGTACCTGATTAATTAGTGAAATATTGCTAGATATGGATAGAGGCACAAAGTAATACAGCACAGAACAGGCCCTTCAGCTCAACTGCTCCAAGGTAACCACAACATCCTCCCTTATAGTCCCAGCTGCCTGCCTTCATTACCCTGCAAACTGCTCGTTTCATGTGTTTATCCAAGTGCCTCTTAGTTAACTATTTTTGAATACGGGCACGCATTTCAAATGATTTGCATTTCATCAGGAGAGTTAACGAGTGTTTAGACTTAAAAGAAAACTAACAGAATAGCTCTCATTCAGCAAAGGTTCGCTGTATTATTTTATCAAATTATACTCTGTCCTGAATTTTCTGGATCTTACTCAGCCCGAGAGGAGTGAGGCGGAAGAGCTTCCCAGCCAGGTGGATACAAGGATACAGACCCAATGCAATGGACAAACAATAACGAGTACACAGTGCGTCAATGGCAAGATTTGTAAGAACCAGAGAGGCTTGAAAATCCACTGGTCAGGGATGAAGTGTGAAGAGCAACAGAGAACACCACAATGCGCAGTCTGGTGAGACAGAGGAGGAGCAGGGTCAGGAAGCACCCCACAGAACCCCGGGCCTCTGCGTGGTGCAAGCTGTGCATCCCAACGTCACATCTCGGACCGTGTGGATCAGATGGCCCAAAGCCTGCCAGACAGCAGAGTGGCAAAGATTTGATCAGGACATAGGTTTAGTGTTGGAAACAGTGGCCAAAGGTGGTGTGGAGAGGAGATTGCAGATAATGACAGCGGTGATCGTAACTGTGGCAGCAGAAAGATTTGGTACCGAGGAAGAGAAGTGGGCCAAACAGCCATATGTTAAAAACAACAGAGCCACCAAAATGCACAACATCTGGAAAGAACTCAAGGCGCTTAAGCAACAACATAAATTGGCAAACCATGAGGAAAGGGCACCACTGGAAGAACTGTGTGTGATGCTGAGGAAAAGGCTCATAACTCTGAGAAGAGCGGAGCACCATCGGAGGTGCAGGAGAGAAGGCGCACAGAAAAGTTCTGCATTTATCAGTAACCCAATTCAGGTCACCAAACAGCTGCTGGGTCAGAAGAGAAGCTGAAAGCTGTCCTGCACAAAGGAACAGATGGACCACCATCTTTGAAGCACCTTCAGTAACCCAGACAGAGAAGTTGAACTGGGAGACTGTAATGTCCTCATTGCCCCTGCAGAACCAGCAGAGGCTTTCGACCTTCGAGAGCCTCTCTTCAAGGAGGTTCAGCAAGTAGTCAAAAAAGCCAAAGCTGGCTCAGCCCCTGGTCCGAGTGGCACCATCTACAACATCTACAAACACTGCCCTGGCAGCTGTGGAGAAAAAGAAAGCTAACTGAATAGCTCTCATTCAGCAAAGGTTCACCGTATTATATTATCAAATTATATTCTGTCCTGAATTTTCTGGATCTTACTCAGCTGCCTAATAATCACTGCATGGCATATTGATTTTCCAATTCACTATAGATAGGAATAAAGCTTGTTAAGTGCAGCTAGCAGGCTTATGTTCAATTACAGATTTCCAAAATTAAAGTAGTTGGTGTGTCAGAAACGCAGAGGCATTATTGTAGATACCTAAACATTATGACAGAGAATCATATCACAGGGCCAGTGAGCAGCTGATTCTTATGTAAACTCGTGTGCCAGTGCACTCAATGGGACAAAACTACCTCGGTCTTTGTCATCAGTAAATGAATTCACATTGCACTAAAATGGGCCTTTCAACACCAACCATCTAATTAATCTCATTATCTTTATCCTCACATCTCACCTTCAGAGTCTACCACTCACCTACGTATTGGGGTAGTAAACAGTAGCCAATTACCCTTCTTGTCTCTATGTTTTTGGGATGTGGAATGAAACAAGAGAATCTACAGGGAACCCATGTGATCATAGGGAGAACATGCAAACTCCACGCAGACAGAGCCAGAAGTGAGCATTGAACCAATGTCTGTGGCACTGACTCTACATAATGAGAGGTGAAAAACCAAATCTTTTTACTTGCACTAGAGTTGTCCATTCACAGTGCTCAAAATGAGCAATCCTGTTGGTTGAAAGATAAGTAAAGAATAAGGTCTTGATTGATAAAGACCACGAGACTGAAGTATACAGATGTAAGCCATTATGAGAATGTAATAACTTCCTTTACTCTTCAAGGATGAGTGAAACCGTTTCTGTCGGTAAATAATTTCTTGACTAATAAGATTTTCAGAAACAAGCAAGTCTAGTTCAGTGTAAATATAAAATCAGCATCAAGATCAGGTTTATTATCAGCGGCATGTGTCGTGAAATTTGTTAAATTAGCAGCAACAGTTCAATGCAATACATAATATAGAAGAAGAAAAAATAATAAATAAGTAAATCAATTACTGTATATGTATATTGAATAGATCAAAAATTGTGCAAAAACAGAAATAATATATATTAAAACGAGTTAGTGTTCATGGGTTCAATATCCATTTAGGAATCGGATCGCAGAGGGGAAGAAGCTGTTACTGAATTGCTGAGTATGTAACTTCAGGCTTCTATACCTCCAACCTGATGGTAACAGTGTATCTCTCTATTCATCTAACATTAAGAAATAATTAATTTCAGAACTGTAGCTGACTAGTATGCATAGATTAGAAAAGAAGCAGCAAGCTTTCTTGATTATATATTTGGAACAGTGAGTAAGCTCATTAGATTTGCCTCCCGAGACTGGAACTGTGATCAGTGCCAAGGCCATCTAAAGATCTCCAGGATGAATTAGGGTCCTTGATGATCAAGAAGGCATGAGACTTCCTACTGTATTAATTATTCTGTAGTCTGTCTTAACACTTCTTGTTTCATTAATCCTTTGCATCACTTTATAGAAGAGCATGAGACTTGATATTTTATCAATTATTTTACACATTGCTTTTGACTTAGTTTTATATATCTTTATGTTTCTATTTCCCTATCAGTTACTGTTATTCCTCTCTACACTTTGTGGCGCATCAGGCAGCAAACTTGCTGCTTCTTTAGCATTTTGTCTGGTGTTTTTTGAGACTGAGTTGCTAGATCAGCACCCAACCTAGCCCAGCTGGAATCGAGCTGAATTGAATTGGCTTTATTCCTTACATCCTTCATATACATGAGGAGTGAAAATCTTTACGTTACGTCTCCATCTAAATGTGCAATGTGCCATTTATAGTAGTTTATAATAAATAGCATGCACAACAGGACAATCAATATAACATAGAAATACAATTGTGTCAGCATGAATTAATCAGTCTGATGGCTGGTGGAGGAAGTTGGCCCGGAGCCTGTTGGTCCTGGCTTTTTATGCTGTGGTACCATTTCCCGGATGGAACAGTTTTTGGTTGGGGGGACTCGGGTCTCCAATGATCCTTCAGGCCATTTTTACACACCTGTCTTTGTAAATGTCCTGAATAGTGCAAAGTTCACATCTACAGATGCGCCAGGCTGTCCGCAACCACTCTCTGCAGAGTCCTGCAATTGAGGGAGTGCAAGGAGACGGCCGGATTCGAACCCAGCGCCACTCACCTCAAGGTCCAGTGCTGATGCCACTACACTACCAGCTGGTTAACATCAGCTATTACATTCTTATAAAATACCCTGCTACAACTTGGAGTGCTCCTTCTTCGTCACTGATCCAAATCCTCAAAACCTGCCCTAACATTTTACTAGTTGTGCCACTCTACCAACATATTTACTGGAAAACTAGTTGAACATTTAATTGGAAAGATAATGGACATTGTAGGAATTGGATGTCAAACCTGGACTTTAAATATGGCTTTCATGTGGAGTCCAGTCACCTTCTTAATTATAGCAAAGGTCAGAACAGCACCCAGAGAAAATCACAGCACTGTGGTGAGTTTCTCAAACAAGTCACTTTATTCTGATTGGTTAGAGAGTACACTACGGAACAGCTCAAGTGAAAGCTCAGTCATACTCTGCTGATCCCAAATACTTCCAGCAATTTGTAGTATTCGCATTACAATAGTTACATGTGGATTTCACAAATTCATCAGTAACCCATTTTTCTCTGCAGCATTTGGTATTTGTTTCTTTTTTTTCTGCAAAGGCTGTGTCCAACTGCCAGATAAAGGGGACACATTCCTTTCATTACCCCTATTCCCCCTGTAATCAGGTTCTGCATGGTTTTGGCCTGCTGTTATGACTCAGTTTAGAGATCAGCTCTCCAGTACTTAAATTGCATTCCAAGCAGCATTTGTTCATCACTGATCCATCTAGCTGTGTCTTGTCAACTAAAGACTTCCCCAATCTCAGTAGCACCCTGTTTCTTCTGAGTGGTCATTGAACCATCTTCACTGTTAGCCTATATTCTCATCATCCCTTTCAAGTTTTTATGACACTGAAATTGACAATATTACAATCCCAAAGAGTCCTTCCATGGAATCCTTGTTGATAGATTTAATTACAAAAAAAAGCAAGTGCCAACAAGAGATTTCAAAACAACATGCTTGACCAACCTTATTAAATTGACTGCAAGTATTACAGAACATGTTCATGAGGATGATGAAGCAGGTGGATTATGTATTAAGAGCATGATCATGGCCATATTTAGCGCCAAATTTTGGTGGTAAGTTTCAGAATGGATCATAAATTGGTTACACAACAAGTAGAATAAAATTCAGGAGTTTGAAGTATAGAAGTATATCTATGAGGTAAGATATTGCCATTATAATTTGGAAAAAGCTGCAAAGAATGCTGGGAATTGAGGCACCAGGAAAGAAGCCAAGTTTAAAATGCTGAGCAGCTGTAAGTGACAGTACATACTTACTATTGAGCAACTAAGAGATGAGAAAGTATCTTTGCTGTCAGACAGAAAGCAGTGTAATCTAGCATAGTTTATAAAGATAGCAAGAAAAATGTAGACATGCACATTTATCCAAGGGAAAAATACATTCTGCACATTACTGGGCTTATTTCAGCACGATATATAAATATAAATTTATGTTAGAAACGTAACTCTAAGAAGTTGTGAAACCAAGCAGCAAACCTAGGCCTTAGAGAAGGATGTTAATGCAAGCTGCAATTTAACCTCTTGACTTTAGATCAGGGCAGCATCCATGTGTGCCTCTGTTTACAGTCTCAGGAGAAAGAGGATCTCTAAAAACCCTTCAGCACTGTTCTGCCTTGTGAGCAGGGCTAAGTAAAGAATGTGGAGTTAGGAGATAATTTACAGAATGTATGTCAGGTTAACTGCAAAACTGCAAAATACTTGGTTTGAAAATACTCAAAGGGGAAAAGGATGGAAGTGGTTCACCGAGGAACACTGTTCACCTCATACATTGGCTGAATTGAGTTGATCGACAGAAAAGGAATCCACTAGTCGTCAGCCTTTGTGGTCTAGCTTTTTTGGACTCGTGTGCATTGCTTGGCCAGACGTGTGGAGATCTGAGGTTCGCTTAATATCAGATAATGTCATAACTTACCTCCTGATTTGCATTGGACATAGTATCTAGTCCAGCTGTATTCAAGAGAAGCTCTGTACCCATGACATAATCAGTTTTAATGATTTATTACCATTTCCAGATGTTTCAGTTCATTTTTAACGACATTTAATTTTTGCAATTATTTAAAACTTTTTGAATGCCATGCATATGAATATGGCAATGTATAGATCAAAGATATTAAGGGTATTCTGGAGATGGGGATCAGGATTCTTGATGTGATGTTGAGAAACATTGGAGCCTGTACCTTCACATCTCAAAATGTGACTGTATCACTGAGCAATGAGACTAAGAAACCGGTCAAGTCCAGCACTATCCAATTCAATAAACAAGCCATTAGATTTCACACACTGCAGGGAACACAAAAGTGAGGTGTTACATGACGCAGGAGCAGTACACCAAAATGCATTGAAAATTGTACCATCAACACAATCGGTCAACAAATGTGGCTATGCTTCACTCATCAATAAAGTATTACTGTCAGACATCAAAGCATTGTGAAATATAATCAATAAAACTACTAAACTACACATATTCAACAATAATCTGCCTGCTGGTTGCCAATGGGGTTGGTAATATCAGCATGCTTGACAGCCTCTCATATCCTAAGTCTAAATGTGAAGAGCTGATTTCCATAAATGAGATGAGGGACACCATCCTTGATGTCAAGGCATCATTTGACTCAGTGTGTTATCAAAGAGTCCTGGAAAACCTGAAGACTTCGGACATCAAAAGGGAAACTTTTCCAAGAGTTGGAGTTTACTTGGGTACACAGAAAGATGCTTGTGGGTATCGAGTCAATCACCCCATCCAGGATGTCACTGCAAAGTTCCTCAGGGAAGTATTGTAAGTCCAACCATCTTCAGTTGCATCACCCATGGTTTTCCTTCCACCACAAGTTCACAAGTGAGAATGTTTGCTGATGGTCGCACAATCTGCCATTCTACTTGCAAATCCTCAGCCAATGAAGCAGGCCACGCCTGCCTGCGGCAAATTCTGGACAATATCCTGACATGAACTGATAAGTAACAAAATATGAGACATCAGAAGTACATGATATATCCAAGAAGGGAGAACAGAATCACCTATCCTTGATGTTCCATTGCTTAACATAAGCAGTTTCCCCAAATTAGGTGTTATGTCTGATCAGAAACTTGACTGGATGAGTCACATAAGTATTGCAGCTACAAGGGTAGATCAGAGGCTGGGTAACTTGCAACACATGACTCACCTCCCGATATCTCAGAGCTTTTGCACTTAAGAGAAAAGAGGCAGAGGTCTAACAGAGTTCTCTCAACTTACCTGAGTAAGTTCAGATCTAACCACCCTCGTGCAGCTTGACATCATCCATGCTGAAGTAACCCATTTTGTTGCCACCAACTCTGAAATCTTAAACATTTATTTGCTCTATCAACAGCAAGCATTATGAATACTGTTGTTAGCTTACCTCTAATAGAATGATTTCTACTACAGAGATGGTCAAGGTCAGCTGCCTTGTGGGAAATTGTCCTCCAAGTCACACATCACATTGACTTGACAATTATTGACATTCCTTTTTCCTTCATTCCTGAATTAAAATGGTGGAACTCCCTGCCTAGCAATATGGAAGCCCAATCACCAGAAAGACTGAAGTAGTTCAACACAGTGGCTCAACGCCAGCTTCTTAAGGATAATTTAGGATGAGTCAACACTAGCTTTTTGCCAGGGACACCCAAATCCCGAGAATAAGTAAACAAAAATGAGTGACATTTTGTTAGTTCGCAATGAAGCCACAAACTTGTTGAAAGATGAGTGTGTCAAGTAGGAAGAAGAATAGAAGGTTTCAGATATCCCAAAGCACAATTCATTGGATATACTAATGTGAAGTAAATAGGTTCACAAAAATAGAAACAGAAATTCATTTTAGATGGGATAAACTAGAGTGCAGCTTTGCAGAAGTTGTGTAGGATTTAGATTGGAACACAACATAAAAACAAAATGCTCTATATATGTGAAACCTAAAAAATATATATAGGATCTGTGTAAATACTCAGCACATCAGGCATACGTACTTGTTACACAATATTTTTGTGCAAACTTGAATAGCTTTAGGATTTTTATGGAAACACTGAAGTTTTGAAGATGTGATCAGGAGTACAGGACGCATCCATGCGCACAATGGAAATTCACAAATCACTACCCCAAAAAATCTGAGATATGGAAAGAAAGTTCACTCTCATGTAATGTATGCTATAAAATGTAAATAAATAAACACATAACTTACTTTTGTTGCATCACATTTCTTGATACATACACAAACGATGTGGCCTCACAAAACAGAAAAATTACAATATGCACAGTTCTTCTTGGAATGCAACTTCCTTTATAACATAGAACATAGAATAGTACAGCACAGTACAGGCCCTTTGGCCCATAATGTTGTGCCAGCCCTCAAACCCTGCCTCCCATATAAGCCCCAACCTTAAATCCCTCCATCTACCTGGCTAGTAGTCTCTTAAACTTCACTAGTGTATCTACCTCCACCACTGACTTAGGCAGTGCATTCCATGCACCAACCACTCTCTGAGTAAAAAACCTTTCTCTAATATCCCCCTTGAACTTCCCACCCCTTACCTTAAAGCCATGTCCTCTTGTATTGAGCAGTGGTGCCCTGGGAAAGAGGCGCTGGCTATCCACTCTATTCATTCCTCTTATTATCTTGTACACCTCTATCATGTCTCCTCTCATCCTCCTTCTCTCCAAAGAGTAAAGCCCTAGCTCCCTTAATCTCTGATCATAATGCATACTTCCTAAACCAGGCAGCATCCTGGTAAATCTCCTCTGTACCCTTTCCAATGCTTCCGCACCCTTCCTATAGTGAGGTGACCAGAACTGGACACAGTACTACAAGTGTGGCCTAACCAGAGTTTTATAGAGCTGCATCATTACATCGTGACTCTTAAACTCTATCCCTTGACTTATGAAAGCTAACACCCCATAAGCTTTCTTAACTACCTTATCCACCTGTGAGGCAACTTTCAGGGATCTGTGGACATGTACCCCCAGATCCCTCTGCTCCTTCACACTACCAAGTATCCTGCCATTTACTTTGTACTCTGCCTTGGAATTTGTCCTTCCTAAGTGTACCACCTCACACTTCTCTGGGTTGAACTCCATCTGCCACTTCTTAGCCCACTTCTGCAACCTATCAATGTCTCTCTGCAATCTTTGACAATCCTCTACACTATCTACAACACCACCAACCTTTGTGTCATCTGCAAACTTGCCAACCCACCCTTCTACCCCCACATCCAGGTCGTTAATAAAAATCACGAAAAGTAGAGGTCCAAGAACAGATCCTTGTGGGACAGCACTAGTCACAATCCTCCAATCTGAATGTACTCCCTCCACCACCACCACCCTCTGCCTTCTGCAGGCAAGCCAATTCTGAATCCACCTGGCCAAACTTTCCTGGATCCCATGCCTTCTGACTTTCTGAATAAGCCTACCGTGTGGAACCTTGTCAAATGCCTTACTAAAATCCATATAGATCACATCTACTGCACTATCCTTATCTATATGCCTGGACCACCTGCTATCGATTTCCATTGTTGTTTTTCCCCCATGGAGATAAATTGTCATCATTTTGTGGGAAGTTCCCACAAATATCTTGACTGAGATTGGATATTCCATAAGAGGGAAACTGCTGCATAGAGAATGAGCTTTAAAGGATTTTTGTAAATCTCCTCATGCAAACCGAAATACTTCTGTTTTAAAAATATATATAATTTTTCATCAGTCTAAGTATTTTTGATAGATTTTGAGCACGTGTGAATGTTGCAAGCCTTCTGAAAAAAAATCAGTCTTAGCTAACTTACAGTTTCTGTCAGTTTTATTGTGGATGAAGGGGTTGCATGAACAAAAGGAGGCTTCAAAACCTGACCTGACACCTGGAATGTATCTTCCTCGCAGTTAAGGCTGATCGCAGAATACAGCTAGTGCTTCTAGAGGGATTGATCATCTTGTCACAAAATTTCCCTCCTTTTCTTTCTCCAAAGTATAATTAGCCATACTCATTTTCTGGTGTACTACAGTTAATTCTATGTACAAAGGTGTTTGGATAGGTGGTCCTCTGCACGCTCGCAGAATGATGACTGCTGCTCGGAAAGCTTGCACACACCTGCATGAAGGCAGCCACAAAGGAACACATAAATTGCTCATTAATGGAGCAGAAACTCTTGTTGCTGACAAACTCTCCAAGGCAGTATATCAATGGGTGTGACATGCGCCAATTAAAGCAAGTCACACTTCTCCTGTGAAACAGCAGTGACACCCATCCAATCAATCCTTCTGACTGGTGTTGTCACTGTAGAAGTTGATAAAACTAGCTCTCTTGTCAGGGAAACCATCAGTCATTAGCCAAATTCCATTCAGAAGGCAGGCTGATATAGTCATTCAAATAAAAGGCCATGACCCAAAATATCAAAATCCATTTCCCTCCACAGATGCTGCCTTACCCACTGAGTACATTCAGCATTTTGTGTGTTGGTTCCAGATTCCAACCTCTGCAGACTCTTGTGTCTCTGGTCACATGTAGATTTGGACACCATGTGAAATTCTGAAAATGTATTTGAAAGAATCTGGGAATACTCAAGAACAATAATGTTGAGGTTGGTAGTAAGGCTATCAGTATGGCTGCAGAACTACCATGATATCCTAAACCTCTTCAATAGATACATTGAAAACCTCTTTAGATACATTGAAAAAGGCCTATCCTCTGCCTACAGACTCTGTACCACCTCTCTGTACATCCCACCTCTCCCGGAGGTTCCTGGAGTCTCCCGCATATTGATAGCAGCTCTTGACACCCGCAAATTATATACAATACCCGGAAAATTGATTTTTTTTTAGAGGGAGAGCGGGAGCGGGAGCGGGAACAAGAGCGAGAGCGGGAGCAGGAGCGAGAGCAAGAATGGAAGCGAGAGCGAGAACGGGAGTGGGAGTGAGTGCGGGAGCAGGAGCGAGACCAAGAATGGAAGCGAGAGCGAGAACAGAATCGAAAGCAAGAACGGGAGCGGGAGCGAGATCGAGAACAGAAGCGAAAATGAGAATGGAAGCAAGAGCAGGAGCGGGAGCGAGCATCCTGTTTGGTCTCCCTTTGTGATAAGTAGACCTATCAGTTTTCTCTGTGGGCGGGCTTTAAAGTCGACCTTTGTCTCTCCATCAGTTCAGTTTGGTGTCCTGCACCACCATGGCAGAGTGTTTCAAAAAAAACATAAAACGCACTTCACCCGAGACTGCACTAAAGTGTACCCCTGCCTAATAGGGGTCAAAAATAATGACAGTGTTGCTTGCTGCACTGTTTGCAACAGTGAATTTTCTATTGCCCAAGTGACTGTAAAAGACATGTTGAGGTGAGTTTAACTGGTGTCATTCGTTCATTAGCCTAGCTAACGTTATTTAAACTAGCTGGCTAGCTGCTAAGGAGCTGCTCTATTGATGTCCTATGTGATGAGGCCAAACTCCCTGTAGACGCACTTAAGGTTGTAATAGAATTTAAAAAACATTCCATGATAAAGATAGCGGAGTCAAGGGATATGGGGAGAAGGCAGGAATGGGGTACTGGCTGTGGATGATCAGCCATGATCACAGTGATTGGCGGTGCTGGCTTGAAGGGCCGAATGACCTAGTCCTGCACCTATTGTCTATTGATAATATAATTTAAGTACAGAAATAGCAAAAAATTATGCCTGCTCATCAACCAAGACAGCAGCTATTGTGAACATGGCACTGGAACCTGAATGTTTAGAGGATCTGTACAAGTTCATCTGGAAAGAAAAAAGGCCATACAGTATTTTGGTTGATGAAAGCAACGATATCATGTGTGAGAAGGAATGTGCCATTTTAGCCAGGTACTAGAATGAAAAACAGGATAAGGTAACAGTTGGATTTGTAGACATGCCAGTGTGCAATGATGCCAAAGCTGAACACATATTCAACTGCATTGCATCATCCATGCATGACAAAGACCTTGAATGGTCTAATTGTGTAGGATTTAGCAGTGCCAACTGCAACGTGATGATTGGCAAAAACAACTCAGGGTTATCAACAGTGAAAGCACAGGCCCCTCATATTTACAGCATTGGCTGTCCAAGTCACCTGGTCAACATTTGTGCCAAAATTCCTGCTAAGGAGCTCTCAATGTCACCTGAAGAACTGCTCAGTGACATCTACTACTACTTTGAGAAAAGTTCCAAATGAAGAGGAGACCTAAAACAGTTTCAAGAGTTCTGCAATGTTGCCCAGCAGAGAGTACAAAAGCATTGTCTTATACACTGGCTTTCCTTAGGAAAAGGTTTGGACCATCTGCTCCACCAATGGCCAGCCTTTATTTCATATTTTGAGTCGAAGAGTGAGAATCAGAAGTCAATTCATATTCAGAAGAGGCTGAAAGATCCCCGAATGAAAAAATACACATGCTTTCTCCATAATGTCACACAATGTTTTAACAAATTCAATTTGATATTTCAAAACAAGGCACCTATCCTCTTCAAGTTGGATCAGAGTGTAGAAGAGCTTCTGCATGACATAGCTAGCAGATTTATTGAGTCAAAGGTATTGAGAGAGCAGAACATTCAAGAGATAGATGTGAGCAACCCTGAAATTCACCACCCAGACGAACAGCTTTTTACTGGGTACCTGGCAAGGAGGCAGTTGCTAAGCGAGGAAGCACAAGAGATCCCCCCTTACAAGACAAAGCAGTTCTTCAAAGATGCCAGAGCATTCTATGTCAGGTGCTTTCAAAAAATCTTGGAGAAGTTCCCAGTGAGAGACCAAATCTTGAAAAATCTGTCAGTGGTCAATACAAAGAGCCAAGATGAGGTGAGTCCAGACCAGATTTTGACTTTGGCAGAGCGATTTCCAAATGTGATCAAGGCAGATGCAAGAGAACAGCTCCACTTGGAAGTCCTGGATTATGTATCAACTAACCTTGAAAGACTGGTGCTAAACTACAAAAGTTTGCCAGTTGATGAGTTCTGGGGGAAGCTGTCTGAAGTAAAATCTGTGAGTACAGGGCAGTTGAGATTCAAAGAGCTCTGCCAGTTGATGAAGATGCTTTAGGTGCAGCCAAATTCTAATTGTGATGTAGAAAGAGCATTCAGCATGGTGTGTCACATTAAGGCAGAATGCAGAAGTCAGCTGTCTCACAAAACACTTGCGAACCTGATATAACCATATAACAATTACAGCACGGAAATAGGCCATCTTAGCTCTTCTAGTCCATGCCAAACTCTTACTCTCATCTACTCCCACCGACCTGCACTCAGTCCATAACCCTCCATTCTTTTCCTGTTTATATAGCTGTCCAATTTAACTTCAAAAGGCAACATCGAACAAGACTCAACCACTTCTGCTGGAAGCTCGTTCCACACAGCTACTACTCTCTGAGTAAAGAAGTTCCCCTTCATGTTACCCCTAAACTTTTGTCCTTTAACTCTCAACTCATGTCCTCTTGTTTGAATCTACCCCACTACCAATGGAAAAAGCCACATCAACTCTACCTAACCCCTCATAATTTTAAATACTTCTATCAAGTCCCCTCTCAGCCTTCTACGTTCCAAAGAATAAAGACCCAATCTGTTCAACCTTTCTCTCTAACTTAGATGATGAAACCCAGGTAACATTCTAGTAAATCTTCTCTCTATTTTGTTGACATCTTTCCTATAATTCGGTGACCAAAACTGTACACAATACTCCAAATTTGGCCTCATCAATGCCTTGTACAATTTCAACATTACATCCCAACTCCTATGCTCAATGCCCTGATTTATAAAGGCCAGCATACCAAAAGCTTTGTTCATCACCCTATCCACATGAGATTTCACCTTCAGGGAATTATGCACCATTATTCCTAGATCCCTCTGTTCTACTGCATTCTTCAATGCCCTAACATTTATCATGTACGTCCTATAATTTTGATTACTCCTACCAAAATGTAGCATCTCACATTTATCAGCATTAAACTCTATCTGTCAACTTTCAGCCCACTCTTCTCACTGGCCTAAATCTCTCTGCAAACTTTGAAAACCTACTTCATTATCCACAACTCCACCTATCGTAGTGTCATCTGCATACTTACTAATCCAATTTACCACCCCATCACCCAGATTATTAATGTATATAACAAACAACATTGGACCCAGTACAGACTCCTGAGGCACACCATTAGTCACCAGCCTCCAATCTGACAAACAGTTATCCACCACTACTCTCTGGCATCTCCCATCCAGCCACTGCTGAACCATTTTACTACTTCAATATTAACACCTAACGATTGAACTTTCCTAACTAACCTTCCATGTGGAACCTCGTCAAAGGCCTTACTGAAGTCCATATAGACAACATCCACCGCTTTACCCTTGTCAACTTTCCTAGTAACCTCTTCAAAAAATTCAATAAGATTTGTGAAACATGACCCTCCACGCACAAATCCATGTTGACTGTTCCTAATCAGACCCTGTCTATCCAGATAATTATATATACCATCTCTAAGAATACTTTCCATCAATTTACCCACCACAGACGTCAAACTCACAGGCCGATAATTGCTAGGTTTACTCTTAGAACCCTTTTTAAACAATGGAACAGCATGAGCAAATTGTCAATCTTCCGGCACCATCCCCGTTTCTAATGACATTTGAAATATTTCTGTCAGAGCCCCTGCTATTTCCACACTAACTTCCTTCAAGGTCTTATGGAATATCCTGTCAGGACCCGGAGACTTATCCACTTTAATATTCCTTAAAAGCGCCAGTACTTCCTCTTCTTTAATCATCATAGTTTCCATAACTTCCCTACCTGTTCCCCTTATCTTACACAATCCAATATCCTTCTCCTTAGTGAATACCGAAGAAAAGAAATTGTTCAGAATCTCCCCCATCTCTTTTGGCTCCACACATAGCTATCCACTCTGATTCTCTAAAGGACCAATTTTATCCCTCACTATCCTTTTGCTATTAATATAACTGTAGAAACCCTTGGGATTTATTTTCATCTTACTTGCCAAAGCAACCTCATATCTTCTTTTATGTTTTCTAATTTCTTTCTTAAGATTCTTTTTACATTCTTTATATTCTTTGAGCACCTCATTTACTCCATGCTGCCTATATTTATTGTAGTTATCTCTCCTCTTCTGAACCAAGTTTCCAGTATCCCCTGAATACCATGGCTCTCTCAAACTTTTAACTTTTCCTTTCAATCTAATAGGAACATTAAGTTTCTGTACCCTCAAAATTTCCCCTGTAAATGACCTCCATTTCTCTATTACATTCTTCCCATAAAATAAATTGTCCCAATCCACTCCTAAATCCTTTCACATCTCCTCAAAGTTAGCCTTTTTCCAATCAAAAAATCTCAACCCTGGGTCCAAACCTATCCTTCTCCATAATTATATTGAATCTAATAGCATTGTGATCACTGGACCCAAAGTGCTCCCCAATACAAACCTCTGTCACCTGACCTATCTCATTCCCTACTAGGAGATCCAACACTGCCCTTTTCTAGTTGGTATCTCTATGTATTGCTGCAAAAATCTATCCTGCACACATTTTACAAACTCCAAACCATCCAGTCCTTTTACAGTATGGGGCTTCATGGTCTATGTGTGGGATTATAGATATCTGCTATCTCCTTTCAAATTTGCTCCTCCAATTCTCACTCCCCATTTGGTGGTCTATAATACACCCCTATAAGCGTTTCTACACCTTTCCCATTCCTCAATTCCACCCAAATAGCCTCCCTAGACGAGTCCTCTAATCTACCCTGCCTGAGCACCGCTGTAATATTTTCTCTGACAAGCAATGCAACACCTCCTTCTCTTGTCCCTCCAATTCTATCACACCTGAAGCAATTAAATCCAGGAATATTTAGTTGCCAGTCACACCACTCCTGTAAACATGTTTCACTAATAGCTACCACATCATACTTCCAGTTATCAATCCATGCTTTAAGCTCATCCACCTTTCTTATAATGCTCCTAGCATTAAAATAAATGCATTTAAGAGATTTTCCACCTCTTACTCTCTGTTCATCACCAACGGTGCAAACAACTTTACTATTTTCTTTTTCTTCCTTCTCCCCTACATCTGTTCCTATACTCTGGTTCCCCTCCCCCCTTGTATCTAGTTTAAATCCACCGGAGCCTCTCTAGCAAACCTACTTGCAAGAATATTTGCCCCCCTGCAGTTCAGATGTAAACCATCCCACCGGAACAGGTCCCACCTTCCCTGGAAAACTGCCCAATTATCTATAACTCTGAAGCCCTCCCTCCTGCACCATGTCTTCAGCCACGTGTTGATCTGTGCTATCTTACTATTTCTAAACCTGCCTGCACGTGGCACTGGTAGCAATCCTGAGTTTGCTATGCTGGAGGTCCTGTCCTTTAACTTGGCACTTAACTCCCTAAACTCACCTTTCAGGACCTCCTCACTCTTCCTACCCACGACATTGGTCCCTACATGGATCACGGCATCCGGCTGCTCACTCTCCCTCTTGAGAGTACCGAGAACTCGATCCGAGATATCGCGGACCTTGGCACCGGGGAGGCAACAGACCATCCGGGATTCTCGATCTCTTCCACAGAAACTCTTATCTGTCCCTCTAACTATCGAATCCCCTATCACTACTGCTCTCCTCTTTTCCCTCCTTCCCTTCTGAGCTGAGAGTCCCATCTCGGTGCCAGAGACGCAACCACTGCAACTTGTCCCTGGTAGGTCATCCCCATCAACAGTATCCAAAACGATATACTTATTATATGTGGGAACGGCCACAGGGGTGCTCTGCTCATTCTGTCTATTCCCTTTCCCTCTCCTGACAGTCATCCAGCTACCTGTCTCCTGACTCTTAGGGGTGACTATCTCCCTGTAACTCCTGTTTATTTCTGCCTCTGCCTCACGAATGATCCAAGGCTCATCCAGCTCCAGCTCCAGTTCCCTAACTCGGTTTGTCAGGAGCTGCAGCTGGATGCGCCTTTCGCAGGTGTAGTCATCAGGGACAATTGTGCTCGTCCTGACTTCCCACATACTGCAAACGGAGCACTCAACTGCCCTAACTGCTGCCTCCATTACCTACTCCTAAGGTAATTAGATTTATTTAAGGAACTTACCCAGCCTTACCTCACTTGGAGTGAAGCTGTTCCTCAGCCTCTGCTGGCCGAAGCCGCTCAAGCTGAAGCCTTCCTACTCTGTCTCCCACTACTCTGATGCCCGCTACAACATCGCCCGCTCCAATTAATCATCTCTCTTTTAAAACCAAAATTAAAATGTCTTGCAAAATTAACAAATGTATTGACACAGACTGCTATGAGGTTGAGACTTCTGGCAAAAGGCACAAATCTACCAAGCAAGCCACATCACAGTACAAGGAAATTTTCCACAAGAAATAGAAAAGCTCTTTGCATTAGCATTCAGCTATTAGTGTTGAGACTGCCAACAAAATACTGGACAAGGAACGTGTGTGTGTGTGTGTGTGTGTGTGTGTGTGTGTGTGTGTGTGTGTGTGTGTTTGTGTGTGTGTGTTTGTGTGTGTGTGTATGCATAAATAGTTTCATTATGTGATCAAATAAATTGTTGTGTTCTTTCATAATCAAATGTCCTGCATACATGCACCCTTGGAGGTCGACCGGGGGTGGGGGCGGGGGCGCGTGGAGGATATGGAGTTGCGGGGGGCGGGCGTGCTACCTCCCTGAAATGAGTTTTTGCGGGGTGGGATGTCTGGTACCAGCTACTAATTTGGTACAAGTTAGACTGCATTATTGCTCCTTTTCACAAACTGGTACGCTGCTGTTATCACTTTTTACCTAACCCAAATCTAATTTAGGGTACCCATGCAACTGAGAGCTGTCTGGTTGACACTACAAAGGGTTACATAGAATCACACAAAAACTGGCCATTTAACACAACAGATGTGTTACAAGCCCATGTGATTCATGAACTCCTGGATTCAGCCTCAGCTCATTTTTCTGCATCTCTTACCTACCAATTTTTTCCCATTGCTTTGTGTCTTTCTGCAGCTTACCATTATTGCAACTTTGCCAATAGTCTCAGCAATCACACTGAGAAGCAACTTGCACATTTTCACCTCTCAAAGCTTTTCCTATGTTCCTTATTGTTTCTAAAAGATCAGAGCTTGCAAGTGCAAGTCACACATCCAGTGTGCTGCAGCAATCACAAACAGCACAAAGCAGCAACCTCTCAAAATTCAA
The DNA here is from genome assembly GCF_030028105.1 of Mobula birostris. Lineage (NCBI taxonomy): Eukaryota > Metazoa > Chordata > Chondrichthyes > Myliobatiformes > Myliobatidae > Mobula > Mobula birostris. The sequence continues at coordinate 42,970,074 of NC_092385.1, forward strand.
ACAAAGCCTTTTTCCAAAAGCAGAGCTGCTACCAATAATTTTAAGATACTTCTCTTTGTGTCATCAATTCCCAATCGACACACATTTTGCTTTCATTGGTCACTTACTGGAAATAGAAAGCCCAGTGTCCTCATTCAGAAAGAAAAGAGTGTGACAGGAAGAAGGTAAAATGCCCGTTAGCTTTCAGAACAATTGCCACTGAGTTAGGCAACTGAGGGCAGTGTGGCAAGGTAAAGGCCAAGATCAGTGAACATTGGTAGGGATTAGTTGACAGGAGTTAGTTTAACAAACCTCAGTAAATCTGATGAATTTAAAATGATGATATAAAATTAGAATTATTAAAATACAGAATCTCAAGGTTGAGAATATTTACAGGGTAATTCCTGAAGTGCGTCCAAACTGAAGGCTAAGAAAGGAGAGACTGAATGCAAGCAAACAAGTAGAAAGAAAATCACAGAAATTACCCAAGCAGAATGATTTCCCTAACCATATCCAGAGTATTGCAAAGAGACAGATAAAAGATAACTTAAAAGGTAGTCACCTCCAGGGACCTCTAAAAGTAATAGTAAGACACATGTTGATGGAATGCAAACAGAAAGCAGGAATGAAACAGGGATTTCAGAATAAGACAAAGGATCATATGAGGGGGAGTACAGTCGACGTTTCAGGCTGAGACACTTCAGCAGAAAGGGAGTAGTCCTGCCAAAGGGTTTTGGCCCAGAATGTCGACGGTGCTCTTTTCCATGGATGCTGCCTGGCCTGCTGAGTTCCTCCAGCATTTTGTGTGTGTTGCTTGGATTTCCAGCATCTGCAGATTTACTCTTATCTGTAGAATCTCATGTGTTTATCTTTCCCAGGTTGCTACAAGAAGTGATGGAAAAGATCATTGCGCCTTTGGCAATGATCTTTGCAACCTCACTGGCCAGAGAAGTACCAGATGACTGGGAGGTGGCAAGTGTTATTCCTTTTTTCAAGAAAGGGAATACGGATTATAGTAGGAATTATAAATTAGTGAGTCTTACTTCAGTGGTGGGAAAATAATTGGAGTCGATTCTAAGATTCAGGATTTGAAAGCATTTGGAGAAGTATAATCTGATTAGGGATAGTCAGCATGGTTTTGTGAGGAGCAGGTCGTGCCTCAAGTTGAAGCTCAAGTTTAACTCAAACTCAATCATACACTTCCAAGGACTCTTCACCTCATGTTCTCAATATTTATTAATCCTACAAAAAGTGGTGGATACGGCCCAGTTCATCACAGTTAAAGCCTTCCCCACTATTGAGCACATCTACATGGAGTGTTACTGCAGGAAAGCAGCATCCAACATGAGGGATCCATGCCATCCAGACCAGGTTCTCTTCTCATCACTGCCGTCAGGAAGGTGGTACAGGAGCCTCTGGACCCACACCACCAGGTACAGGAACAGTTATTACCCCTCCACCATCAGGCTCTTGAACCAGAGGGGATAGCGTCACTCAACTTCACTCACCCCAACACTGAACTGCTCCCACAAACTATGGACTCACTTTCAAGGACTCCTCAAGTCTTCGGGTCATGTTGTTCCGTTGTTTAAAAAAGGCTCCAAAAGTAATCCGGGAAACTATAGGCTGGTAAGTTTGACGTTGGTAGAAGGTAAATTATTGGAAGGAGTACTAAGAGATAGGATCTACAAGTATTTGGATAGACAGGGACTTAGTAGGGAGAGTCAACATGGCTTTGTGCATGGTAGGTCATGTTTAACCAATCCATCAAAGTTTTTCAAGGAGATTACCAGGAATGTGGATGAAGGGAAGGCAGTGGATGTTGTCTACATGGACTTCAGTAAGGCCTTTGACAAGGTCCCGCATGGGAGGCTAGTTAGGAAGATTCAGTCACTAGGTATACATGGAGAGGTAGTAAATTGGATTAGACATTAGCTCAATGGGAGAAGCCAGAGAGAGATAGTGGAGGATTGCTTCTCTGAGTGGAGGCCTGTGACTAGTGGTGTGCCACAGGGATCAGTGCTGGGCCCATTGTTATTTGTCATCTATATCAATGATCTGGATGATAATGTGGTAAATTGGATCAGCAAATTCGCTGATGATACAAAGATTGGAGGTGTAGTGGACAGTGAGGAGGGTTTTCAAAGCTTGTAGAGGGATTTGGACCAGCTGGAAAAATGAGCTGAAAAATGGCAGATGAAGTTTAATACAGACAAGTGCGAGGTATTGCACTTTGAAAGGACAAACCAAGGTAGAACATACAAGGTAAATGGTAAGGCACTGAGGAGTGCAGTAGAACAGAGGAATCTGGGAATACAGATACAAAATTCCCTAAAAGTGGCATCACAGGTAGATAGGGTAGTAAAGACAGCTTTTGGTACAATGGCCTTTATAAATTAAAATATTGAGTATAAAAGTTGGAATGTTATGGTGAGGTTGTATAAGGCATTGGTGAGGCCGAATTTGGAGTATTGTCTGCAGTTTTGGTCACCAAATTACAGGAAGGATATTAATAAGATTGAAAGAGTGCAGAGAATGTTTACAAGGATGCTGCCGGGACTTGAGAAACTCAGTTACAGAGAAAGGTTGAATAGGTTAGGTATTTTCTGGAGCGTAGAAGATTGAGGGGAGATTTAATAGAGGTATATAAGATTATGATGGGTATAGATAGAGTGAGTGCAAGCAGGCTTTTTCCACTGAGGCTAGGGGAGAAAAAAAACCAGAGGACATGAGTTAAGGGTGAAGGGGGAAAAGTTTAAAGGGAACATGCGGGGGGGGGCTTCTTCACACAGAGAGTGGTGGGAGTGTGGAATGAGCTGCCAGATGAAGTGATAAATGCAGACTCACTTTTAACACTTGAAAAATTTGGACAGGTACGTGGATTAGAGGTGTATGAAAGGATATGGCCCAGGTGCAGATCAGTGAGACTAGGCAGAAAAATGGTTTGGCACAGCCAAGAAGGGCCAAGAGACCTGTTTCTGTGCTGTAATGTTCTATGGTTCTATGATAAAGCACAACTACGGAGTCGTCAGCGCTGGATCACATGATACAGCTCTTATTAAATGTGTGGTCCAATAATTGCAACATTCACAAGTAAACAAAGAGATAAAAGGCTGCAATTTAGATTTCTGCTTGAGGGAGAAAAACAAAGACATCATATCGCCTGGTCTGCAAATAAATCTGGAGCTTTAGAAATGGATAATTTTGAATATACACAGGCTTCAAGTATTTCGATTACAACAGTTTGGTAGCCATAGATTCCATTTAACATCACAAGCCATTCCCAGTTTACAATCACCCGACTTATGGACACCCAGAGGTAACAAGCTCTCATATCAAATTCAGGAGTCTGATGTTCTTCTATGGTCAACATGTTCCTATGATTAGAATCAGAATGCGAATCAGGTTTAAAATCACTGGCACATATTGTGAAATTTGGTAACTTAGCAGCAGCAGTATAATGCAATGCATAATAGTTTAGAAAGAAAAAAATTAAATTAGTAAATCAACTACAGTATGTGTACACACATACATATTTATATATTAAATAGTTAAATTAAAAATAGTAAAAATAGTGGAAAACATTAATAATATAAGTTTTTAAAATGTGAGGTAGTGTTCAAGGGTTCAATGTCCATTTAGGAATTAAATAGCAGATGGAAAGAAACTGGTTGTGAATCACTGAGTGTGTACCTTCCAGCTTCTGTACCTTCTTCCTGATGGCAAAAATGAGAAGAGGGTGTATACTGGGTGATGGGGGTCTTTAATAATGGACATCACCTTTCTGAGGCATGGTTCCTTGAAGATGTCTTGGTAACGATGGAGGCTAGTACTCAGGATGGAGATGAATAATTTTACAACTTTCTGTAGTCCCCCCCCCCCCATACTAACAGGTGATGCAGCCTGTCAGAATGCTCGCCATGATACAACTATAGAAGTTTTCAAGTGTTTTAGGTGACAAACCAAATCTCTTCAAACTCCCAATGAAATATAGCTGCTGTCTTGCCTTCTTTATAGCTGCATCAATATGTTGGGACCAGGTTAAATCCTCAGAGGTCTTGACACCCGGGAATTTGAAATTGCTCACTCTCTCCACTTGTTTCCTCAGCAAGACTCTCTCTTCCCCTCACTTCACGCTTAGTAATTGTTCTTTTTTTCTTTTCTTTTCTTACAATTATGTAGAGTACAGTTACCAAAATCAGCTGGTTTTGTGTATTTTAAGTTTTAAGGACAAAATTTACTCAAGGTTGTCTGTACAAAACTGAACACAAACAAGAAAACCTGATGGCATGAACGTCAATTTCTCGAACTTCTGGTAATGCCCTCACCTCTGGTTCACCATTTTCCATCCCCTTTTCCCTCTCACCTTAGCTCCTTGCCCGCCCATTGCCTCCCTCTGGTGCTCCTCCCCTCTTTTCTTCCTTTCATGGCCTCCTGTCTCTTTTGCCAATTTACTTCCCAACTCTTTACTTCACCCGTCACCCTTCAAGTTTCACCTATCACCTTGTGTTTCTCTCTCCCCTCCCCCACCTTTAAAATCTACTCCTCAGCTTTTTTTCCTCCAGTCCTGCCAAAGGGTTTAAACCCAAAACATCAACTGTACTCTTTTCTATAGATGCTGCCTGGCCTGCTGAGTTCCTCTAGCATTTTGAGTATGTTGCTGCAAAAAAACTGAACCTATTTGTAACCCCTCAACAGTCTGTTCATGTATTTATTGGGGCACTTAATACAGTTAAACATTGTGAGTCACATAATGTCTTCAAATAAACCTGAAACACTCTGGTTTCCTCAGCTGCGTAAATCTAGGGAAGACAATCTCCAGCCCCACCAAATGTGTGAGATTGAGGCGCGACCCCACCCCTAACCCCGTTTGTCTAATTTGTTACCTTGTTGCAAATTAGTGCCACAAAATAACAGACAGCACACTACATACGATTAAAGGAATTATATTTATGAATCTTAACAAAAGGGTTAGTAAAGAATAGCAAAAACTAAAGGACCCATTCTAATTAAACAGAGAAATGTGCACAAGTTGGAGTTCATCTCGAACTTCTCTGTCACTCGTGCTTTGAGCCCTCGGTCAGCGTGAAACCTCACACCACCTTCTGAAAGTCGCTCGCAATCCATCTCAAACAAACTGGTCTCCCATCAGGTCATACGCTACGAACAGTTTTTCCTTCATCTCCCCTCGAACAAAAGCCCAAGCCCAAACTTACTGCCCCTCACCAAGAAAAACCTCCCGCTAATTTGATGGCACACATTCCACATCTTCCCTTATATTCAACAATAACCCAAACAGGCTGACAACAGAACAAACAGCTCTTACAAAGCAGCTAAATGAAATACCCACAGCATAGCATAAAGATGTGAACCAGGGCACTATAAATTGATAAGGGGGAAAAAGGAAGAGAAGTTGAGGCTCTGAGGAGTTTGACAGTTAGCTGGGAAGAGAATGGAAGGCATAGGGCCAAGATAATCACTGACAACATTGTGTCAATTATAACAACAGTTGCTGAAAAGGTTAGTGTCAAACAGGATGAAAAGTACAGAAACAGCATTTTGTATTGGTCATTGAGCGTTGTTAGGGAGATGACGGTGAAAAGTAGTAATGTTTTAAGAGACAACTTGGGATGTCTATACTTGCTCAATAATTAGTTTCACCCACAATTTCCCAAGTGTGTGATTGAGAATAGGAATGGAGAAATAATCAATCAAGGTAGAGTGGTTGATTTTCTCGAATGGCAAATATATTCACTTCAAGAGGGCAAGAATGTAAAATCAAGGAGTAATGCTGAGGCTTTATAAGGCATTGGCCAGACCACATTTGGAGTATTGTGAGCATTTATGGACCCCATATCTAAGAAAGTATGTGCCACCATTGGAGAGGGTCCAGAGGACGATCCTGGAAATGACAGAGTTAATGCGTGAGGAGGGTTTGATAGTTCCCGGCCTGTACTCGATGAAGTTCAGAAGAATGAGGGCGATTGTTCTCGTTGCAATCTACCACAGATTAAAAGTATTAGACAGAGCGGATGTGGGAGAGTCTAGGATCAGAGGGCACGATTTCAGAATATATGGATGCCCTTTAGGACAGAGATGTGGGGAAATTTCTTTAGTCACATGGTGGTGAATCTGTGAAATGTATTGCCTTAGATGGATGTGGAGGCCAAATTATTGAATATATTTAAAGTGGAGGTTAATTGGTTCTTGATTAGTAAGGGTGTCAAAGGTTACAGGGAGAAAGCAGGAGAATGGGGCCAAGAGGAAATCAGCCATGATGGAATAGCAAAGCAAAGCAAAGTCAAAGGGCCAAATGGCCAAATTTTCACCCATGTCTTATGATAATACGTAAGAACGGAAGACATGGCAGGGTGGTACACCAAAACAAAAAAATGTTTTGAAGATAAGACAACTTTGGCTTAGTAGACAAGACAAAAATCAAAGCAAATTTATTTATAAACTGAAGGATGGGGAAGCCAGAAATGGTGCTGTTTTGTGATGTCTGGGCAATCACAAGTTTGGGCAATCTTAAGGAAAGTAATACCAGCAAACAGAATAAAGGCAGGGGAGGTGTGTGATAATTAATAAGGTGATTATGGCTTAGAAAGTTAGTGGATTTTTTCAAAAACTTATTTCAAAGAGAGTTTAGTTTGATATTTCAAATCTCAAAGGGTAACTTTATCACAAAGAAACAAATACGGAGATAGTGAATATAACTAAGGTGTGCGCATTCAAGGACGAACTTTATTACCTCCAGGGCAGTTGGGCTCAATACTAATAGTAAGTGCTCTTATCACTATATAGATAATTTAAACATACAACATAAACACTTCACTTCTAATTACAAAGAGTGAAATATGATAGCAATGTTAAACACAGTTTCTTATTATCAGGATTCAAATCTAGCTCCAGTATTTGATACTTTAAAAACCTTGAATAACAATTTCAATTTTTGTGAACATCCATTCAACCAAGAGCACTTTGTTAAAAAGTTAGGAAAATCAAGTAGAAGTGATGGTCTATCTGTCAGAGCCAATTAAAACTGCTGTGACAAAATTCCCATGTCTTTAAAGCAGGGGTCCCCAACCTTTTTTGTACCGCAGACCGGTTTGATATTGACAATATTCTTGTGGACCGGCCGGCCGGTGTTGGTGGGGGGGAGGTGGCATTAATCATGGCCGGAATATGGGTGATAAGTCAACTAAGTCACTTATAAGTGGCTAATTCACTCAATTTCTTTTCTAAATGGGTTTATCTAACGAATTTAATATTAAACACACAGTGCATATTTTCCCCGCATGAACATATAAAATCATTGCAACACACCAATATGGTTGAATCAGTGGGAGCCCTGGGCTTGTTTCCCTGCAACAAGACGGTCCCATCGAGGGGTGATGGGAGACAGCGATACTCAAAGGGGGTTCCTTGTGTCCAGTCTATTCCGCAATTTAGTTTTCATCGCATTCATTGCAGAAAAGCCCGCTTCGCAGAGATATGTCGGAAATGGAAGCGACATCTTCAGTGCTTTCGTGGCTATCTCAGGATATTCATCCTTGATTTTGATCCAGAATGCCAGCAAAGATGTTATGTCAAACATACTTTTCAGCCCATTGTCATTTGCAAGCTCGAGGAGTTGATCTTCTTCCCGCGCTGACATAGATGTCGCGTGTGTAATGACCTCGTGTGCATTCAAGCTCCAATAGTGGGCGCGACAGGGAATGAGGAAAGGTGCAGCTGACTCATATCGTTTCATATCACCAAATTATATCGTTTCCTTGCGGCCCAGTAGCACATGCTTTGCGGCCCGGTACTGGTCCACAGCCCAGTGGTTGGGGACCACTGCCTTAAAGGATTGGGCCAGTTCAGAGAAATCAGTGCAATGGGTTGAAAAACTGCTCAAAAACTTTGAAATGGATTTGTGTGTTATTTTCTATTTGGAACTAACTATGTTGCTCTTTCTGCTTGTTTTATAATAGCATTGAGAAAATGCAGTGTCCTTCAAAATTCTGCCACTCAACTTCATCTGTCAATTCATGTTACAATTGTTTTTGACTGCTTATTCCATGACACATGAATTCCAGTGGGTGGATCTAGACTGTCATGTCATATTTATTAAGCTTCAAATGCAACACCTACCCATACGTCAGCTTGATTTCCTTACTGATCTAACATCCAAAGGACTAGTTTTATGGGAAAAAAAGCACTTGTAGGTTACAAAGAGCATTTAATCTTTATAGATAAGAGAAACTACATTTACTCATTTTTATCCTAGAAATGTGCTCATGTAAGTACTGTTTCATCATTACATGGAAGAGGATGCGCTTTAAGTGTGCTAACAGTTACTTCCACATTGATTAGTATTAATCAGTACATTCAGCTAGGTAGTTCCCACTGAATAATAATTTTAATGCTAGATACACACCAAATTGAAATCTGGGCAATTAAGTTAAGAACCATATCTTCTATCTTTAATGGGACTTGACAATGCAACAACCACCCCCAACACAGCAGGCTCTTCCACCAAGTTCACTAACCTTACACCTAATGAGTTCAAAGTCTAGCCACTCCTCCAGAATGCTTCTAATGGAAACCTTGAACCCCAGCATTCAGCTCAACAACCCACCTCATTGAGCTGCTCTGATCCTGATCACCCTCACTTCCTCTTCTCCAATCCCTTGACTCTATTCCTGACCGGTAAGGTTCGCCTCTCGGAGATTTTTCATCTATTTCCCCATGTACATCAATGGTAATCTACTTTTCCACTTCTATTGTTCCTCCTATGTTGTAAAACAATATGTAAAATACCCATCAGTGAATGAGTTAAAATCTCCTAGAGTTAAATATTATGAAAGCAGAAGTTATTACCTTCAGTGTCATCTCAAACATTTTTAATTTATTGGCAAAACCCTCTCCTTGAACCAAACAATTTGAGACTGCAGCACCACAAAGACCAACAGTTTCAATAACATAACATTGTCCATAGAACATATAACATAGAACATAGAATAGTACAGCACAGTACAGGCCCTTTGGCCCACATTGTTGTGCAGACCCTCAAACCCTGCCTTCCATATAACCCCCCACCTTAAATTCCTTCATATACCTTTCTAGTAGTCTCTTAAATTTCACTGGTGTATCTGCCTCCACCACTGACTCAGGCAGTGTATTCCACGCACCAACCACTCTCTGAGTAAATAACTTTCCTCTAATATCCCCCTTGAACTTCCCACCCCTTACTTTAAAGCCACGTCCCCTTGTATTGAGCAGTGGTGCCCTGGGGAAGAGGTGCTGGCTGTCCACTCTATCTATTCCTCTTAATATCTTGTATACCTCCATCATGTCTCCTCTCACCCTCCTTCTCTCCAAAGAGTAAAGCCCTAGCTCCCTTAATCTCTGATCATAATCCATACTCTCTAAACCAGGCAGCATCCTGGTAAATCTCCTCTGTACCCTTTCCAATGCTTCCACATCCTCCCTATAGTGAGGCGACCAGAACTGGACACAGTACTCCAAGTGTGGCCTAACCAGAGTTTCATATAGCTGCATCATTACCTCACGACTCTTAAACTCTATCCCTTGACTTATGAAAGCTAACACCCCATAAACTTTCTTAACTACCCTATCTACCTGTGAGGCAACTTCCATCTGTCCTCATTCTGGCTCATCTTCTGTTGAAACCTTTACTTGTCCATTTGTTACCGTCCCATGAAACTACTCCAATAAACTGCTATTCGGTCTCCTTCATTTCACTGTGTAAACTTGAAATCATCAATAGTTCATACAACACCAAATTCTGTTCACCCATTATCCCTAACTTTCAATTCAATAACACCACCATTTTAAAAATCCAATCCTTTTGTTGTCCTGCTCTTCCCAATTTCTTTCATTTTCTCCACCCTCTGAGAGATCTGAATTCATCCAATTCTGTCCTCTTGTCTATTTCCAAATTTCTTCATCTTCAGCTGCCAAGGTCTTGAGTTCATGCACTCCCTTCTAAATGTTCAGCCTTTGGCTCCTTTCCTCTTTTAAGATACCTCTTGAAATTGACTTCTTAGTTCAGTATTGTGGTCAGCAGTCCCAAATTCTTAGTGCAGCTCTGTGTCAATTGCTCCTGTGAAATTACTGTGGACGCCTTATTCCCTCATCTGATGTGACATGAATATAAGCCATTGTTACAATAAAAAATCTATTGACATAATGTTGATAGTTTCAAATTGCGACACCTACAGGCTACTGGAGTGGTCGAATAGATATTACTCAAATACTTCCCATAACTTTATTCCTGATCTCATTCTCAATTTTCCATAAGAGGAAATAACTTTCTCAAAACTCTTAACTGCTTTATATTGCTCTATATAACATGTAATATTGAGGAAACACAACTTTTCTTCAATCTAACTCATTCACCGTGCCTCATCTGGTGATCTCCATCATTTTACACCAGTTGCAAAGCCACTAGTACAACAAGCTCTAATACTTAATCAAAATGATTAAACTCTCTAAATCCCACTCCGTAATAGTGCTTTGCACTATGATCCTTTGTTCACAACCAGCACTATCAGAGATACCTGCTTATTCTATACCCTGCAAAAACTTCATATGACTGGTAGATCTACACTGCCCCAACTAGGATGACCTTAGTAAACTCATTGCTGTCTTTTTTAAGAGAACTGTGGCCAAACAAAAAGCTTGAAAATTGAACAAGCATGTAGCCTCCAACCTGATGGCATGAACATTGACTTCTCTAACTTCTGCTAATGCCCCACCTCCCCCTTGTACACCATTCGTTATTTATTTATATACACACATTCTTTCTCTCTCTCTCCTTTTTCTCCCTCTGTCCCTCTGACTATACCCCTTGCCCATCCTCTGGGTTTTCCCCCCCTCCCCCTTTTCCTTCTCCCTGGGCCTCCTGTCCCATGATCCTCTCATATTCCCTTTTGCCAATCACCTGTCCAGCTCTTGGCTCCATCCCTCCCCCTCCTGTCTTCTCCTATCATTTTGGATCTCCCCCTCCCCCTCCCACTTTCAAATCTCTTACTAGCTCTTCCTTCAATTAGTCCTGACGAAGGGTCTCGGCCCGAAATGTCAACTGAACCTTTTCCTAGAGCTGCTGCCTGGCCTGCTGCGTTCACCAGCAACTTTGAGGAGTGTTGCTTGAAATTCCAATAGATATCAGTTTCTTTCTTCCTTGTTAATAGAAACACAGAAATTGTCAATTAGACCTTCCAATCATTTCCTTAATTGCTTTCTCTGTCATCATCTTATTCCCCCTCCCCTTTAATACAACTTTGATAGTGATTTCAAAAGCCCATTCAATTCCCACATTTCGGTCACTCATAGTAAGAGAATGTCTTTCATGTTCCTGATTGGATTACGTTTAAATCAACTCTCTCATATTCATGACCCTTAATTTTGGATTTGCCTGCAATGAAAAATATCTTTTCTGTTTTCCCCTTTATTTTTTTGGAGAAAGATCCTTATTTTGTTCAGTCATTTTGGTAGCTGTGCTTATCATTTTTGTTTTCAGATCTTTCTTGCATTGAAAATCCAACAGAAATATGACAATTGCCACATTTATAAAGCTAACTATGCTAAATGTTATCACTGTTTATCCTATCCAGGTGTTCTTGTGACTTTCTAATATTTCAGATGGAACGTTAAAGCTTGGGGGAAGTGCTGGGAAAATGGGGTGGGGTGGTGGTGGTTGGGGAAGAATGAAACTATAGCTACCATTAAACTGTTTTTGCCAAAGCGTACAGTAGATGTACATCCATGTCTCTTCTCAATTGTCTAACAGTTATTATTTTCATCATCATGCTAACAGAGTAAGATCATTCAGAATAATCAATTGAAAACTATCCACCACATCAAACCTCTCACGGGAAGCCCAAGAGCTACAGATGCTCAGTCCTTGGGTGAATACATATCTGTTGACACTTCATCCACAGAGAGCTGCAATAAATTCTGAATTATTCTTCTTTTTGGAGGCAAGACTAAAAGCTATGCATTTTGGTGACTGTGTGACAATCCCAGTGCTGCTGGGTACATCACAACTATTGACGCATAGCAGACACTTAAGGCAAGTAAGATGCAAGGTGATGTTAAGAGAAGGAAAAGTCACTTAATATTCATGTCACCATTGTCTCATCCATTGAATCTTACAAGCTTGTATAGTTTAAAGCAGTTTACAAAACATCTCCCAAGAATTTTTTTTCAATTCATCCTTTCTGTATTGTTGTATTTTAATATCTTAAAGATATCTTATTATCTATTTCCTTGACTCTGCATTTCTGTACAAGAACAACACAGTAAGTGCTCTTCCTCTTATCGCCACCAAGTGAGAATTCACTCCGCAAACTGTTGCTTTGGTTAGTTTGAAGAAGATAGCAGCATCATTCATAGGTCAGTGGAATGCAATTTGATGAGTTAGGGAAACTATTCTACTGCCAGATTGCTTTTCCAGCTACAGATCAGATAGACTAGCCAGTGATAATAATACTGCCTTTGCAGATAAATCTCATACACAATATACAACAGCAGCATGATGCTTCTCAAAGGAGCATTTTAAAAGGGGAACATAGCCAGGAAAAAAAGATAAAGTTTGAGGAGAGAGTTATTATCAGAACCATTAACAGCAATCTGTTTCATCAGGAACTATGCTGGTAAATGAAATTCTAAATAAATACTGCAGATATTTGAAGTCTGAAATAAAACAAAATAAAAATACTGGAATTATTATTGCCACGATTACTTTGTCTGCACCTTAGAGGTATTTACTTTGTCCTACCAGTCTTTCCCCACTTCCTCTGCAACTTCAACCATATTGACTCTCCCAGTTCTGATAGCTTGTGATCTGAAATGTCAACTGTTTCTACACAGTGCTGCCTGACCTTCTGAGCATTTTCAGCACGTATCCTTTTTTTTAATGCTAAGATACCCTGGACCTAAAATATATTAAAAATATTCAAAATTCAGCAATATATCTGAAATAATCTAGCTTCCTCTATGACCCCCATACAACTCAAATTAACCTTCTTTGCTAAAACCAATGAATGAAGGGTTTAACCATTTCAGGGGGAATTGCTGCATTGAATAACACAGAAAATGCACCAAATTGTGCTCAAGTCACAATATAAACTTATGCTTCAAACCACCACTAAAAGTCATCTGCTCAATAACAAGAATAAAAATTTCCATTGATAAGCACAGTTGGTCTGTTGAATAGAATATATATGTTTAGTTAATAATTTCCTCTTGTAAGGCATTCCTTGACATTTTTATGAACGAATATTGTAAAGCTTTACAATTACAACTGAAATTGGGTTAATCTGCAAACATTAAATCTCCTTCAAAGGCTTTTGCAGGTAATTCCACCCACTTGTATTATCTAGAAAGCTGTTCCCTTTTCTGAACAAATAGCTGTTGCAATAATATAGAAGGAACCCAAAATGCAACTTTGAATGAATTTGAATGAATGTATTCAAATTTTACATCTATCCCACAACATGAGGGGGTAAAAACTTTGCATTATGACTCTGTCACAATGTACAGACATGTAAATTTATAAGTCTTGTAGAAAGAAGTTGTCCTGTAGCCTGTTGGTCCTGGTTTTAATGCTGCGGTACCATTTGCCAAAAAGAAGCAGCTGATTCAATTTAGAGTTGGGGTAACTGGTGTCCCTAATGATCTTCCAGGCCTTCTTTCTGCATCTGCTGGTGTAAAAGTTCTCAATGGAGTGAAGTTCATGTCCACAGTTACACTGGGTTGTCCATACAGCTCTCTGCAGTGCCCAGAGATCAAGGTTGGTGCAGTTCCCATACCAGCCGGTGATACAGACAATCAGGATGCTCTCAATGGTGCCCCTGTAGAAGTTCTTGAGGATTTGGGGGCTCATGCCAAACTTCTTCAGTCACTCAGGTGGAATAGACGACGTTGTGCTTTTTTTGCCACACAGCCGGTGTGTATAGTCCAGCCGAGATCTTCAGTGATGTGTATACCGAGGAACTTGAAACTACTCATCCTCTCAACTCCAGTCTCATTGATATTGATCGGGCCAAGCCTGTCTCTGTTCCTCCTGTAATTCACAATCAGCTCTTCTGTTTTTTGGACATTGAGGGAGAGGTTGTTATCCTGGCACCACGACTTCAAGGTGTCAACCTCTCCTCTGTAGGCTGTCTCGTCACCGCTAGAAATAAGGTTGATCAATGTTATTTCAGCTGTGAATTTGATTAGCAGACTGGAGCTGTGTGTGGCAGCACAGTTGCGGGTATAAAGGGAGTAGAGGAGAGAACACAGGACACAACCCCGGGGGGGTACCTGTGTTGAGGGGCAGAGGGGCAGAGGTAAGGGTGCATATCCTTACCATCTGTCGGTGATCCAATAAGAAATCTAGGATCCAGCTGCACAAGGTAGGGTGCAGACCCAGGTCTCAGAGCTTCCTATCAAATCTGGAGGAAATTATGTTGTTGGATGCTGAACTGTAGTCCAGAAACAACATTCTAACATATACATCCCTCTCCTCCAGGTGAGTGAGGACAGTGCTTAGATTGGTTCCATTGGTAGGTAAATTGTAGGTGGTCCAGTGTGGATGTTAGCATGCTGCAGATGTAGTCTTTAACCAGCCTCTCAAAGCAATTTCCAATGGTTTTTGAGGAAAGAATCTCATGTAAGTCATCTTTTTTGTTTCAGTCAGGACACACACACAACACAAAGCTATATGTTCAAGTAGCAGCTCTCGATCAAGAAATCTACAGAAAAAGTCAGCATCTCCTGCTGGTTTTCTAAGGGTCTGGCTGCAGATATAGATCAATATCACCAGGGCAGGTGACAGACCAGAGGTTTGGTGAGTATTTTACCACCTACTTGAGCCCATATCTAACTCAAAGAAGGACTTCATCTTCAAAATCTCTTTATAACAACATAGCACACTAACAGAAACTTCATCAAAAACTAATCTACTTTCTACTTCAAATAAGGCCGCTGCCCTATTCCTTTCCGCTCACTGTCAGCTTTTGGTACAGTGTTGTCTAAGTGTCCCAAGACTGATATAATCTTACATTAATGAGTTGTTTTTATTATGTTCCAGAGGAAATGAGGGAACATGAGGCTAAAAGGTTTTCATGCCATGTATTGGATGTTAGAATCTGCTAACGAAAACACAAAAGCTGAAGTTCTAAAGTTCAGTGTAAATTTATGATCGAAGTACATATACAGTATATCACCATAAACTAACTTGAGTTTCATTTTCTTGCAGGCATTCATATAAGAACAGAGAAATACAATAGAATCAATGAAAAACTACACACAATGACTGAAGAGAAGGCAATGTACAAAAGACAAACTGTGAAAAGAAAACAAAAATAAATAAGTAACTTTGAGAACACAGGTTGAAGAGCCCTTGCAAGACAGTCCATTAGTTGTAGAATCAGTTCAATGTTGAGGTGAATTAAGTGATCCATGCTGGTTCAGGAGGATGGTGGTTGAAGGGTAATGACTGTTCCTGAACCTGGTGGCTTAGACCATTAAATATTGTAGTAGATTAGGCCATTTGGCCTACCATGACTGTGTGGCGAGACATAGCTCAAACGTCATCTATAAATTTGCTGATGATCCAACCATTGTTGGTAGAATCTCAGATGGAGACAAGAGCCGGTACAGGAGCGAGATATACCAACTAGTGGAGTGGTGTCGCAGCAGCAAGCTGGCACTCAATGTCAGTAAGATGAAAGAGTTGATTGTGGGCTTCTGGAAGGGTAAGACAAAGGAACACTAACTCATAAGAGATCAGAAGTGGAGAGAGTGAGCAGTTTCAGGTTCCTGAGTGTCGAGATCTCTGAGGATCTAACCTGGTCCCAACATATCGATGCTGTTATAAAGAAGGCAAGACAGTGGCTATACTTTATTAGGAGTTTGAAAGAGATTTGGTATGTCAACAAATACACTGAAAAACCTCTATAGATATACCGTGGAGAGCATTCTGACAGGTTTAATCACAGTCTGGTATTGGGTGGGGGGGGGGGGCGCTATTGCACAGGACTGAAAGAAGCTGCAGAAGGTCGTAAATTTAGTAGGCTGCATCTTGGTACTAGCCTGCAAAGTATCCAGAACATCTTCAAGGAGCATTGTCTCAGAAAGGCAGCGTTCATTATTAAGGACCTCCAGCACCCAGGGCATGCCCTTTTCTCACTGTTACCATCAGGTAGGAGGTACAGAAGCCTGAAGGTACACATTCAAGGATTCAGGAACAGCTTCTTCCCCTCTGCCATCCGATTCCTAAATGGACATTGAACCTTTGGACACTACCTCACTTTTTAAAAATATATATTTTTTCTGTTTTTTGCAGGATTTTTAATCTCTTCAATATACGTATACTGTAATTGATTTACTTATTTATTATTATTATTTTATTTTGGGTTTTTTTGCTTCAATATTATATATTGCATTGAACTGCTGGCTGCTAAGTTAACAAATTTCACATCACATGCCAGTGATAATAAACCTGATTCTGATTCTGATTCTGAAGTCTGCTCCGTCATTTCATCATGGCTGACCAAATTTTCCTCCCTGCCCCAATCTCCTACCTTCTCCCCATATCCCTTAATATCCTGACCAGTCAAGAATCTATCAACCTCTACCTTAAATATACATAAAGACTTGGCCTCCACGGCTGCCTGTGGCAAAGAATTTCACAGATTCACCACTTTCTGGCTAAAGAAATTTCTCCCCATTTCCATTCTGAAAGGACGCCGCTGGTCTTAGACTCTTTCACCATAGGAAACATCCCCTCCACATCCACTCTATCAATGCTTTTCACTATTCAACAGGTCTCAATGAAGTAACCCCTTATTCTTCTGAATTCTAGTGAATACAGACCCAGAGCCATCAAATGCTCTTCATATGACAAGCTATTCCATCCTAGAGTCATTTTTGTGAACTTCCTTTGAACCTTCTCCAGTTTCAGTATATCCTTTCTGAGATAAAGGGCCTAAATTTGCTCACAATACATCAAGTGAGGCTTCACCAGTGCTTTCTAAAGTCTCAACATTATATCCATGCTTTTATATTCTAATCCTCCTGAAATAAAGGCTAACATCGCAATTGCCTTCCTTACCACTGACTCAACATGCAAACTAACCTTTAGGGAATCCTGCACAAGGACTCCCAAGACCCTTTGTGACTCACTTTTTGTATTTTCTCTCCATTTAGTAAATAGTAAACCCTTTCATTTCTTCTACCAATGTGCATGACCATACACTTCACAACATTATTTTCCATCTGCCATTTATTTGCCCATTCTCCTAATTTAACTCATTTTCTAACCTCTCTACTTCCTGAAAACTACCTGTCCCTCAACCTATCTTCATATCGTCTGCAAGCTTTGCAACAATCACCCATATCATTGACATATAACGTAAAAAGAATAGATCCCAACACAGACCCCTGTGTAACCATTAGTCACACATAGCCAGTCAGAAAAAGCTCTCTTTATTCCCACTCTTTGCCTCCTGCCAATCGGCCATTGCTTTATTCATGCTAATATGATGATATCATGAATTATCCCTTATGGACTGTACGTTTAAAAAGAGAGAGAAGGTGCAACTGATTCGGAGAAAGAGAGCAATGAGCAGCTCGTGAGTCGTAATGGTGACTGAGGGCGGTGTTATTTGATGGACAGCTAGTGTTCAGCATGCTTGGTGAAGTACAAGGTCAGCTGGTTGTTAGACAGGCACACCTGGATTCGGACACTAGATGAGCTTTGTGTACCCACAGAAGGGTGGGTTTTGGAGGATCAATCGGGAGAATCAATTAGTGGCTTTCACAATGTGTAAAGGGGTGACCAGTGGAAAGTTATCGGTGTGTCCAACTCTCACCTGGGTAGATAGCTTTACCACAGAAGATGGTTCCCTTTTATGTGGTCACATTAAGTGACTTTAAACGGATTTCAGAGGACAACGGGAAGATACGACATCAACTTACGTGGACAACCACAACACCTCTCTCTAACACTGTCTGTCCGTCTAGGTACTATATCCGATGCGGATTTTGGTAACCATGGTTTTCCATACAGATCTATCCTTCGTTTTTTGGATAACTTCCATTTCCTCAATGTGTAGCCACCTGGCTATGCTTTTGATGTACATAAGCCAAGGTCTTCCTCTAGGTTTACTCCCCTCAATCTTTCCAGAGAGCATAAGTTTTTCTAGTTCATCTTTCTGCATGATGTGTCCTAGGAATCTGAGTTGTCTTTCTCTTATTGTTAGTACGAGTGATCGAACTGCTAGGGCTCTTCTGAGAACTTCTTCATTTGATGTGTGTGAGGTCCATGATATTTTTAACATTCTCCTGTAGAACTATAATTCAGCTGCTTCTAGTCTCTTTTCCATTGCTGGAGAAATGGTCCAGCATTCACTTCCATAAGTCAAGATAGAATAAATGTAGCACTGCAGTATTCTGTTTTTAGTGTGTGTGCTCATCTTTCTGTCTGTTAATATGGTCTTCATTTTTTGGAAAGCTTCTTTCGCCATTGCTATTCTGTATTTGATATCTGTGTCGCACCTGCCATTACTTGTTATTAGGCTGCCAAGATATTTGAATTTGTTGACTTGTTTCTCCAACATTACTCAACTATAACACAAACTGAACTGACTTCATTTACCTATCATCGTAAGACTGTATCCATTACCTCCCAAGCTTGAAGAAGCTTGGCTTTTATATTTCCACACTTATATGCATGAACTTTGTTAACCTGTTTGATTTATCTGATTTGATATTACTGTATTGCGTAGTTAGTAATTAAAAAAAAGCTTCAGTTAACAGCAATTCCAGACTCCAGGTATTTTCCATTTCTGCTGGTTCTTTAACCCGTTACAGGGTACGTAACGCTAAAATCATTTCTGTAATACCATGGGCTAGTAGCTTGGTATGGAACTTCATGTGTAGCAATTCATCAAAGGCCTTCTGAAAATCCAAGCACACAACATCAACTGATTGTTGTTTGTCTATCCTGCTTGTTATCTCTTCAAATAATTCCAATGGATTTGTCAGGCAAAATGTTCCCTTGAAACCATGCTGACTATGGCTAATTTTATCATGTGCCTCCAAGTACCCTGAGATCTCATCCTTAAAAATCCACTCTAACACCTTCCCAACCATTGAAATCAGACTAACTAGCCTATAGTTTCCTTTCTCCTGCCTCTCTCCCTTCTTGAAGAGTAGAGTGACATTTGCAATTTTCTAGTCTTCTGGAACCATTCCTGAAGCTAGTGATTCTTTAAAGATCATTGTTAATGCCTCCACGATCTCTTCAGCCACCTCTTTCAGAATTCTGGGTTGTACACTATCTGGTCCAGGTAACCTATCTACCTTCAGACCTTTCAGTTTCCCAAAAACCTTTTCACTAGTTACAGTAACTTCACACACTTCATTTTCCTAGATACCTGGAACTTCCACTATACTGCTAGTGTCTTCCACATTGACCCTCCTTCCCGATGGCAACAGCAGGAAGGGAACATGGCCTGGATGATGAGGGATCTTAATGATGGATGCAGCTTTCTTGTGTGAGAGACCCTTGTAGATGTGCTCAGTGTTGGGGAGGGCTGTGTCCACCTCTGTTTTGTAGGCTTTTCTGTCCTTGGGAATTGGTGTTTCCGTACCAGGCCAGGATGCAACCAATCAGGGTATTCTCCACTGTGCGGCTATAGAAGTTTGTCAAAATTTTAGATGACATACCAAATCTGTGCAAATTGCTAAAACAGTAGAAGCTAATTTCCAGCAGCAAAAGAAAACACCTCAAAGAAGAATTTCAAAGCATAACACTTTCAAACTCGAAGGGAACTAGCTATGACAAGGTAATTATTGCCTCTATTGCAAACCAGTTACTGAATTCCTGATATTAGCCCAATGAAGGGCCTCAGCCTTAAATATTTACTGTTCAATTCCCCTGTAGATGCTGCCTGACCTTATGAACACCCCCAGCATCTCCTGAGTGTTGCTCAAAGTTTATACTGGCTGCACAATTCCTCATGTCACTGAATTCATAGCGTTCTCAGTTTTGCTTATCAAAGCTATTTTATTTGTAAATACCTTCAAAGCATAGAGTATCATGGTGACACCTTTCTCAGTGTTCTGGAAACATTCAATAGCAGTTGATGCAGTGAGTCAGTTTATCTTGACTCATCGGTCATCCCCAAGCAACCAACAGAGCTTCCATTGACTTCTACTCACCTGACTTAATTCTGACAAAATAAGCACATTAACGTGTCCCTTTTGTTAAGATTTCCATTAAACATGCATTTTGAGAGTAATTTTCTGGTGCTTTGTGAGCACTAATTGGATTTGCTAAACTGGATAATTCATTTATACTCTACAGTCATTTGTTTTACAGCAGCAGTATGATAGGAATATGAAGTTTGTGTGTTTTGAATGAACATTCCTCAATGGACATCTGCAAAACAATGCAATCTAATCAGAATCTCCAGCAAAAAAAGTCTTGTGTTACAGTTAAAGGCCAATCAAATTCCATTGGATTGAATACTGGAAATACATGAAGTTTCAATAAATCAACCCCAAAAGACCCCACAGCCTCCGGATATTCACAAGAAAACTGCAGGAATTTGAACGCTTAAAAATATGTTACTGCAGATCAGAATTTCACCTCAGTCAATTGTGCATTATTTAATAAACCCGGAGGTGCTATGGTACAATCGTTAATCCTATGGTGCAAATGTCACTTTATTTCATCAATGCAGAGGAAACTGACACCAAGGGTCACTGCTGTAATAAATAAATCTTGCACATAATAAGTTATCCACCACTTCTCACAGTGACCTATCATAATCGACACTGGGGAGATGAGTAAACATTTATCATACCAGAAAAATTAATATTCTGTTCATACTGCATAAGTCATGGCCAACTTTTTACACACACTTCTTTTAACTTATTGCAATTACTTCGAATGGCAATGGGTGTTTCTTTATAACTACTATTTTTTTTACATTCTAAATATTTACCAATAAAACATATCAATGATTCATCACATCATTATCTATGTGTTTAGCAGCTTTATTTCACCTCAGTGTGAGCTCCCATATTTTCCTACCCTTTACCACTTTGCACCAGAGTGTCACTTGTCTTTCCACTGCTGCAAGCCCCCGTATGTTACTTGGAACTTCCTACACTGTGTTATTTGCTGTAGAAGCGACCAAAATGATCTTTTGCGAATCTTATGGTTTTTAGCTTTATCTGGCATTTTATCCTTAATTAAAGGAGTTAGGTCTCAATTAGAAGCAACAGTAATTCATGAGGCTAATCAAGTCTACACCTCAGTTCCACATTCCTGCTTGTTCATCATCATCCTCAACTTCCCCACTTGTTCATCTTAGCCTTCTATATATTCAATAATTCAGCCACCATAAGGAATTCTGAAGACATCCAACCCTCAGAGAAGAAATTTCACCTTAACTCCATCTTAACAGGCAACCCATAAATCTGAAATCATGGCACTGGTTATAAATTTCCTCACAATGGGAAACATCTTTTCAGTGTCTACAGTATCTAGTCAAGCTCTCTCAGAACAATGCATGTTTTAATAACATCCTGACTCATTCTCCTAACCTCCAATAATTGTGTTCAGCCTTTCCTCATTAGACTACACCTTTGTCCTACAAATCAATCTCACAAACCTTTTCTGTACTGCTATCAAAGCAGGTATATCCCTCCTTAAACCAGAAGATTAAATCTGCGCACAGAACATGGACGTGGTGTCACTAGGGCTCTGTTCTTTTAGCTTGTGAACAATTTGCTGCATATTATTTGTTTCTGTGTATGTAAATCTTTAAATATTCAGGATAAATTGGCAAAATGGATAAAAGGCCACACAGCATCCTGGGTTGACATAAAGGAAAGGCTAAGAAAGTATGATGAGCCCCTGATAAACAGTGGCACGGCTACAGCTTGAATAATGAGCTCTGAGCACTGCTCTTTGGAAAGGATGTGAAGGTTTTACAGAGGATGCAAAAAAGATTTACTGGAATGATCCGGGGAATAAGGGAAATCAGTTATGTGGATACACTAGAGAAACTTGTGTTGCCCTTGCTTGCTGAGTAGAAGCTAAGAGGTGCTTCAATGGATGTATTCCAAATCATGAAGGGTCTAAAAACTGCAAAGGAAAATAAATCATTTCTGAGAGCATTAAGAATTGAAGAACATAAGTTCAATATAACCTTCAAAAGAAACAGCAACAGATGAAATGAACAGTTTCTTATTTTAAACAGTATCAATAGTTAAAATTGTGAAAACATTAAAAAAGAATGAAATTAAAATTTAAAAAGGTAAAGTAAAATTATAGATTTATGGGGAAAGAGACAAAGAGGACTAATAGGAATATCCTTGCAGCAACTAGACAGGCTGAATGGGCATCACCAGCACTGTGCCCATTAAAAGATTCTAAACAGTTCACTGTCACTTAATTTGTTTTTACATTTGTGGCCAATACAAAGGTTTTTGAATTTACTTTGCATTTCTCAAACTCTAACATTTGTAAACTTTAAAATCCAGATTTTTCAACTTGATTTTGTTAGTGCATTTGAAAAACAGTTCCTTTCCTGCACAATTCTGAAATCATGATATTAATTTAGTAGCCGGGGTAGGCCTAAAGGCCAATCAAGACTGCTCTCCTCGAAAGATCAAGGTAGATCAGGTTTTGGCATCAACTGATCATTCTAACCTTATACCAGTAACTTATCACTTCCTTGCTTATGAAGCTATCCATGTTTGCCACAAAATTATCACAACCCCCACAGGGGGGAAAATATCACAACTCACAATTTGATTAAATTATTGAACAGTAATCTTAAACCTAGGTTTTCCCACAAGAACCATCCTTTCCATATCCTCTGTCAAGACCCCTGCCAAAATACAACAAAGCCACCAAGCAGCCATTCCAACTTACTAAAGTTCAAATAACTTGCCTAGCTTAGCTTTAGCCCATCACCTCTACTGGGACATAGCTCACCAATAGTAGCTCACCAGAGTCCTCGTCTTGGGCCAGTCTTTCAAGTTATCCCATGCCCAGCCAATCCTCTCTTTTTTCTTCCAAACAGGAGATCTTTGGATCTTCTGTTGGTGTTTCTGTAGAACTCATTTTTTTTTAATGGGATAGGGTTGCTAGTCCCATACCAAACCCTCCTCCTTTCACAGTGAAGCTTGGCATTAAATAACTTGATTAATTTTGCTATATTACCTGAATCAAGACTTTAAAAAAAACCTGGAACCAATAACTTTACAACATTAACAATGAAATATGAATAGAGGTAATGGTTGTACAGGACAGTGCACGTTAAGGTAGGTTAAGTGGAACTGAAGGCTGAAAAAATGGACAGGTGGCAGGAGATACTGGCACAGCTGAGCACAGATATAGTAGAGAAATGGATGGCCAGGGCTTTCAGAAGATGCAAACTGGTGGGTGCTAAGGAAAGTAATATTATATAGGTAAATGTATTCAGGCCTTAACATAAAGAGGATGTAGTATCAAACGTTTGGACGTGTTCGAGAAGGGCTCAAGAATCATAAACAGTCTGATTCACCTGGACAGAATACCAGGCAGGGGAATGAAACTGGTGATATATTCCATATTGCAGCTATGAATTTCCTAATACACCTTCACTGGAGAAATCTATGGCTTATTAATCAGTATGCAAGACCATAAGACATGAGAACAAATTTAGCCATTTGCCATCAAGTCTGCTCCACCATTCTATCATGGCTGATTTGTTATCTCACTCAACCCCATTTCCCTGCCTTCTCCCTTTGATGCCCATCTTAATCAAGAATATATCAAAATTATTTTAAATATACCCTCTTACTGCCATCTCTGACAATGAAATCCACAGATTTACCATCCTCTGGCTGAAGAAATTTCTCCTCATCTCTGCTCTAAAGGGATGTCAATATAGTCT
Organism: Mobula birostris; assembly: GCF_030028105.1. NCBI lineage: Eukaryota > Metazoa > Chordata > Chondrichthyes > Myliobatiformes > Myliobatidae > Mobula > Mobula birostris. Next base: position 42,994,013 of record NC_092385.1, read on the forward strand.
CAATCGGATAGCTGGTGGTGTGTCCAAGAGAAAGGTCAATGAGGTAAAATGAGATGCTATGTGCCAGAGCTGATTCCATGTCCACAAATCAAGTTGCCAAGAAGCAAAAGGAGGCTAACAAAGAGTAGAGTATTGAGTTAATGTTGATTACAGATGAATTCTAGGACAGTGAAATGGGAGCAAGAAATATTTGGGTAGTTAAGAGTGGAATCAAGGAAGGTCTAATTAATTGAATTGACAGTGGAGAAGAGGGACAGCAGGAGGATTTGTGGTCAATCAAATCCAAAATTATACAAAAAGTCATGAAGCCATAACACATAAAACAGACATAACACAGACTGATTTCACAACATTTTAATTAAGGATTTTGAGGGGTTTTGTAAAAACTGAAACTGAGTGCAAAGTTTTTTTTTAAAGGCTCAATGGCTCTTAGTTCACACATGACAGAACCAAATGAGCTCTGCATTTACGAAAGCATTATGATTTCTTAAACAGTAAATGAATTGCTTACTTCAAGGTGGGTAATTCCATGAAAAACTATCAAATACATTGGTAGAGCATGAGAAACCAGTCAGTGCTGCACAGGTTTAAAAAGTTGTGAGAAAGTGATGAAATGGAAACTGCAAAAAGATATACCTCTAGATATAGCAGTTGGTGGAATGAAAAGTGAATCAAATTTCAGCAAAAAAGGAGGTTATTTGTCCATGCCAGATCTCGTTTCAAGTCAGAAGCATATACGCTTCCACCTGGATAGAATGATGAATAGAAAGTTGTAGAGGGGGGTAAAGTAATTATGTGAAGAATGTTGGCGTAGAGATTAGAAAGTGAACTTTCCTGTTTCTTGGGCGATCAGCCAGCCAAGAGTGGGAAAACAGTTTAAGATGAAATCAGTTGTTCATAAAAGCAAATAAAATAGGAGCGTGGCAAGAGATTTTTCAAGCCATGAATTCTGACTATGATCAATGAAAATAAAAGAAGGGAATAGGAGACTTGACATTGGTGCAAGTACGACAATTTTTCAAGTTAAATATAAGTGCACGTAGGATATTGCCAGGGAAAGGTTCTACCTTTACATTCAGCCACAGACAAACTGTGCAGTTTTGCCACTAAATCCAGCCCCATGTTCGGACTCAGGTCTCAGATGGAACTAGACTGTTATCAAGCACTTAACCCCTGCTCTTGGTGATCTGCCTAGCAATTGATATTCCCATGCCAGCAATTTAAAATAGCCAGCCTGTAACTCCCTTAAAGCCTCACACCATGTCCACACTATGCAGGATAATTTTGAAAACACAACTTTTTCTCTTTGTTTTGACCCTCCATCCACACTAAAGCAGCGTTTTCATCCCCCGAAAACGGAGATTTTCAGAAACGGTCTCCAGAGTGAATAAATCTGCAAACACCTAATATCCGTTGTAGTGTGTATGGGGTAAACGAAGAGATTTAAAAACGCTGTCATGACAACACCACAACAACCATGCATTTTCTGCTTCTGCTTGGTACTGCGCAAGCACTGCCGTACGGCTGTTATAACGCGCAGTCGCTGTGAATGGCGTGAGAGTTAAATTGAAAAGGGAGCTTTTCTGACTATTTAAAAATGCTGTCATGACGTGCTGGAACAGATGGCCGCGGCGCGGCATTTTGTTGTTTTCTTGAATGCAACCTCCCACATAACCTAACAATTTCAGAACAGACGGCAACGAGACTGAAGCCTGAAGAGTTAGAAATGTACTCACCAAATACTTTGACCCATAGCTTACTGAATAAATAAGTATACTCACTTTGCCCTGTTTTCTGTCCTTGCTTGTATGAAGGTGCTTTACCTATTTATGCAAGTACTTCTCTGACGATAGATGTGTAACAACCTAATGTAGCATTGTATGGAAATACAAGATAACACTGATGCAGACGTGTTTTATACATTTAACAAGGTGCTTTATTAATGCAACAGAGTTAGTCAGTTTTTCATTGTTCATCGTCAGCCGGGTCATACTGTCCGTGAACTCCCTGTCGGTTGCCTCCATATGCTCCAGTATTTGTTTTTTTCAGTTTTAAGTCCTCCTGCGCGAGAACCAAGAGTAATTCCTTTTAAGTTTTTCTACTCTGTAACTGGACAAACACGCACTAAGTATATAGTTTCCTCTTCGCTTGTTTTCTGTGTGTCCTGCGTCTGCCCAGTGGAGGAGATTTGCCCAAAGATCCATGTTAGTGTGGACAGAGATATTTTGAAAAACGCTTAGTGCGTACGCCTGTTGTTTTCACGCGAAACTGGCGTTTTCAAAATTATCCGGCGTAGTGTGGACGTAGCCTCAATGTTTCTGATTTCATTAAACACCTTATAGCTTTCAGTCCTCACCACTACCCGACCCCAGTCATCTGCATTAATCAATTACAGATTCATTGTTCCTGCAATTCAGGACAACGCTGCATCCCCTTTTTGTTCCAACATTTTAAACAAAAATCTGAAATCTTGTCTTTGCATTGGAATATGTTGAACGTATGTCCAGCAGCAAACTTGACATATTTGGAAAATTAAGGGTTATTTTAAGCTGGGGTCTACATCTTCAGCCCAAATGATGTTATTGTTCTTCAAAACAGAGTGTGGCATCAGAAATATGCCACTCACAATGGTAACACAGAACATTTATAGTGTAGTTAGGATTTACTGGGCCCAACTAGACCGACAGTGATTATGGTCTCTACCCCATTTCCATCCTGCCTCCTAAAGTCACACAGCACACTGCCTTGGAAATATAACCAGCACTGTTTCGCTGTTCAGTAAAAATTCTGCAATCTTTCACCCAGTAGCACAGCAGTCGAGTTATTGATCCATTCTAAACCATGTCAATCAGCTCCACCAAGGCGAACAAATTGCAAATAAACCAGTTCAGAAACGCAATGACTTCGGATTTTCCTTTTTACCTCATAGCACTTTAAGTTTGTTTTAAATAACAGGTACCACAATTATTCCTTGCTATGGTGAGTTCCATGTATGAACCGCTTTGGATAAAATCTTTCAGTTTCAATTCTTCACTTATTTAAGAAATGAAGTTTGCCTCTGCTGTTGTGATGATATAATGTCCGACTCCTGCAGTGGGACATTATATCATCACAACAGCAGACACAAGTCTTCCAAAAGAGTTCTCAAATATTGCAATCTAAACACTAAAAGCCTTGGTCCACCTGTGCATACAAATACAAATGTTATGCCTAAAATGACTAGAAGTAATTTTAATGATATTCTGCAAATAACAAATATTCTAATCTCCAAAACAAGGGTTCCCAACCTTTTGTTGCCATGGATCCCTAGCATTTACTGAAGGGTCTGTGGACCTCAGGAATTGGGACCCCTACTCTAAAACCACTTTTTCCAACCACTTTCTTCTTGAGGTTTGATCTGTTTTCCTGCGGATGAAAGTAATAATAGTTTGGGGGTAATTCCATAAAAGGATTCACAATTTTAGATTAGATTGACTTTTATCAGTGAGTGTTATTCTTTTTCACTCATCTTATTTTCCTTAGGACATTTCACCCTGGTAGATCTGGGAAAAACAGTTCAGAGTTGACACATGCACATGTATTAACAGTGACAGTGAATAAGCTCTGGCCTATTGTATTCCCAAGTTAGTAGAAAGCATGTTATTTTATTTAAAAAAACACAGCATTTCTGATCTTCTTGGAGGACTTTGCCATATTTCATTTGCTGAAGTAGAAAGGGAATATCAAGTTCTGAGAGCAAAACAAGAAAGCTGCACATGTAACTGATCTATAGCGGCTCAGGATGAATTATCTGGAAAAACTGGAGAATCAGGGTTCTTCAGCTTTCAAAGGAGTGAGAGATCTTTTCATGAGGTTAAAATAAATCAATGTTTCAGAAGTTATAAATCCAAAACTCACTTCAAGTAATGTCACAAAAGTAGGACTGGAAGGAAAGGTTTAAACTAATGAAAAGAAATTTGAGCACTGGAATTATAAATCTCATACAATGAGTATGATTTGGAGCTGGCATATGGGGGCAAGAGTCTTGCAATCATCTAAGAGATAGCTGCCTATTGCACTAGGGAGGTGGGTTTCTGCAGATTGATCAGCCAAGGTAAGCTCAAAAACTTCCCTCAACAGTAATTTTCTTGCAATGTTTGAAGATTTTCATACTGACAAGCACAAGCAAGATTATAGTTTCACCTGTGGAATGGCAATAAAGCCAAACACAAGGACTCCCACCACTGATGTATAAGATGTTTTTTTTTAATTTATCCAACATGTGTGACAACTCTAATTTCCAAAATATAGAAAGTATCAAGAGAAAAGCAGTTCATTTATATTGCATTCCAAGTAGAGCATTCCAACTTAAATTTCCTAACAGGTCTCAGCAAAAGTAACTCTGCACTTTCTATAAAAAGGGAAGCAGTACAGTGACACTTTTTTTCAACAAATTGTTAAGTATCACAATAATTGAAAAGACTTATAAAAGTCAGCATTTAAGTAAAATAGTTTGCCATAAAGAGATTAAGCCAAAATAAATCCCCTTTACACTTAAATGCTTTGACTGTCTTTTTGCACTTACTTTGCTAGCTGCTAGCTTTTATCATCCAAATGTCTGTCATAACAAAATGCGTTCAATACAAAAGGTTTAGGTATCTTGGAAAACTGAATGTCACAATGGCTGTCATACAAAAGTCATTTTCTTCATTTCATAGAAAAGGAATCCAGATGTCCTTGGGTGGCCTGATCTTAAATTGACTCCAGTTTTAGCCTGGCATAAAGCTGTGCAAATTGGCTATACATGTTGTTCCAATTATCCTTGCTTGCAGTTTTGATCCAACCTTCTCAGTTAAAAGACAACAATTAGACAGTCTTTAGCACCATGAAATTTTCATAATAAATTTCTGAACTCGCCCCTAGTAGCTCAACTGATGATGTAGCTCATCTGACTGATGACGAAAGATGGAATTATCTTATAGACAGAGCTTACATCCCAGCTACAAATGATGCACATTGGAAGCCTACATTGGACGCCTACATTGGACAATTTGATTGCATAATGGTTCACTTACTCTTTCTTTCCACACCAAGGTAGTGTAGAGTTAGCGCAACACTATTACAGCTTGGGGTGCTGCGGTTCGGATTTCAATTCCAGCGTGATCGGTAAGGAGTCTTCTTGTCTTTCCTGGGGAATGCACGGATTTTCCCCGCATTCAGTTTCCTTCCACAGTCCAAAGATGTACCAGGTAGGTTAACTAGTCATTGTAAATTGTCCCACGACTAGGTCAGGGTTAAATCGGGGTTGTTGAGGTTTTCTGGGGCGGCGAGGCTCGAATGGTCAGAAGGGCATGTTCTGTGTTGATTTGTGAAATAGAAATAAAATAAAAATCTTTTCTTTATGTAAGGAAATCTCACTACTTTTAATTGCTAGACCAAGAGATCACAGAAACTCTGGCATTGTTCTATGTAATTCGCATTTAGCAACTGTAGGCCCCGTTTTAATTAACTTACATTGAAAAAACACTATAACCAAGGAAAACATTTAGAACATAATCTACAATGTGAATCTCAATTTCATGTACTATAATGTGTCTTTTTTTAACCTGTTGTAAAGAAAAAATATTATTTTTATCAGATATCGAGTGACAGTGAATATTTGTCATTGCTATTATTTTGAATTTAAACAACATCCTTGATATTCAGTGTGATGTGGTGGCAGGGTTTTCACTGCTGGCAAAACTACTTGCAACACTATTACAAACAACCTCCTTCCCCAAGAGTTCCGATGCATTATCAATACACTGGAAGCCAAAATGCTAGTAGTTGACTACACCCTGGACTACAATGGAAGGAATAGCATAGTCCAGACTGAAGATGGCTGGAAAACAACAAACTAATCACCAATATGTTGAATTCTTGCTACCTTGAACTCTGGAATTTGCAATGGTGCAACACTGTAGAATTGCAGTTGTCTTTGTTACAACTGCAGATGGGAGACTAATTGGTGGACAAAGCAAGACAAGAACACCAAGAGGAGTTTTTAAACTTTGGCCATAACATAAAAGCAGAGCTTTCAGAACAGCTGCCTGTAAGACTGAGAATTCTCCTTTGACTGTTAAGACTAGTGTACTGTTGAAGCTAATCCGATGATATTATTGACTCAATAACTGAACCACGACGAGTGAATATACTTGCTTTCGTGTTTTGCAGCGGAAAGATAACTGGATTAGAACATGAAAACAGAACAAAGGTTTCAGTAGTTGGAAACTTATCAATATTTGCAGACTCAGAGATTAAAAATCAAAAATAGTGAGGAAGTCAGTGGGAAAAATATAGTGAAGGAGCTGGTCCAATTCCTTACAGAACTGGAGTACTGGATGCCATCAGCAGTGAGTACAAAGGCTCAGGTGAATAACATTGAATAGTGAGATCTAGAAGAGGTATGGGGATATTGGGAGAGATTCTAGCTCTCTTAAAACATTCTGAGGTCGAAGCCAGTGGTCCCCAACCCTTTTTTGCACTGCGGACCGGTTTAATATTGACAATATTCTTGCGGACCAGCAGACCGGCCGGGTGGGGGGGGAGCAGGGTAGGGTTGCCGACGGACAAGAGTAGCAGTCAATATGTTGGGTTTACACCGAGAAAGACTAAAATGACCATGAGGCCATGCGCGGGCACCAGTGTGCATGTGTGTACATGTAACATGCCGAATTTTCTCTACAAATCGTTTTTGGCGATTCTGTCGTGGGGGTGTGGGGTGTGGGGGAGGGGTGTTATTCACGACTGGAATATAGGTGATAAATTGCTAATACACTCAATTTTGTTTCTAAAAGGGTTTATCTAACAAATTTAATATTTAACACACAGCGCATATTTTTCTCACATGAATAAGTCAATTATCAGGGGAGGACAGGGGAGCTTGAAGTAAATGTTGAACAAACTTCCAGTTGAAGTGGTAGATGCAGGTTCGATATTATCATTTAAAGAAAAATTGGATAGGTATATGGTCAGGAAAGGAATGGAGGGTTATGGGCTGAGTGCAGGTCAGTGGGACTAGGTGAGAGTAGCGTTTGGCACGGACTAGAAGGGCCGAGATGGCCTGTTTCTGTGCTGTAATTGTTCTATGGTTATATAAGTAAGTCAATAGCATCATAACATTTTAAGTAACGTTTGGATATTAAACACACAGCACATATTTTCCCCGTATGAACATATAAAATCGTTGCAACACACTAATATCGTTGAATCAGTGGGAGCCCTGGGCTTGTTTCCCTGCAACAAGACGGTGCCATCGAGGGGTGATGGGAGACAGCGATACTTGAAGAGGGTTCCTTGTGTCCAGTCTATTCCACAATTTAATTTTCGTTGCATTCATTGCAGAGATATGTTGGAAGTGGAAGCAACGTTTTCAGTGCTTTTGTGGCTATCTCAGGATATTCAACCTTGACTTTGATCCAGAATGCCAACAGAGATGGTATGTCAAACATACTTTTCAGCCGGCCGTCATTTGCAGGCTCGAGGAGTTATCTCCTTCCCACTCTGACATGGATGACACGCGGGTAATGACCTCACGTGCATTCAAGCTCAACAGTGCGTGACAGGGAATGAGGAAAGGTGCAGCTGACTGCTATCGCCAAATCATATTGTTTCCTCACGGCCTGGTAGCGCATGCTTTGCGGCCCGGTACCGGTCCGCGGCCTGGTGGTTGGGGACTGCTGGTCTGAGCTACCGCACTATCTTGGACTATTGTTTACTTCTATTTGTAATTAAATAAAGTGCTTCATGACTCTAATATCACTTTGTGCTTTATCTCTCTGCTCAAGGTTACAATTCAAAGCATATCCTATTTTTCACATACATGTACTTCCATAAGAGACCATCAGGTATAGGAGCACAATTAGACCATTCAGCTCAGCAAATCTTCACTAATCAATCATAGCTGATTTTTTTCTATGCAACTCCATCTCCCACCTTCTCCCTCTATCCCTTAACCCCTTATCATTCAAGAACCTATCAATCTCAGCCATAAATACATCCCATGACTTGGCCTCCACCAACCTCGAGGGCAATAAATTCCACAGATTCACCACCTGAAGAAGCTGAAGAGATTTATCCTTCTCAGTTCTGAACCAAGGTTCCTTTATGCTGAAGCTGTGCTCTTCCACTTTATGTTGCCTGAAGTTAAAAATCTCACAGATTCTTGTGACACAATTTATATTATTATATTAATGGATTCATCCTGTTCAGCCGGTTATTTGGCATATTGTGCATACATTGATAGAGCTTTCCAATCTCCAGAGCCATCACCATAATCCTGTACATACTTTCCCTTCAAGTATATATCCAATTTCTTCTTGAAACTGATTTTTGATTTTCTTCCACAACACTTTCGATCATTACACTCATTACATAAAACAAAATTTCCTTCTATTACTTTGAATATTTTACAACCAGATCAAATCAAATTGTATCCACTCTCATTTTGTGGGTTCTGATATGACTGGTTAGCCAATGTAGGAATCTCTTCTGCAGATGGTGCTGGAGGTAACTGATGGAGTAAAATGATTAATTTGTAAGGTGGTGTGCTCCTTCTGTTGCCTGCTCTTGGCCTTTGCGTACCCCAAGGCATAGGATACAAAATTGACTCCAAACTGTCCATCCCATCCTAAATGCTGAGCCCCTATTTTGAGCATCCATAGGCCAGAGACTCCTAGGTATTAAAGGAGACATTGCTTATTTTAAGATTATTTTAAAAACAATTTTGATTTACTATTAATCTGGGTATTACGTCTTATACCATAGCTAAGAGTGGTATCTGCTTCAGGAGCCTCGTGTCAGTCACAACAATGTGATCTGCACAATGGAGCAGATTTTGTCGTGCTGTTGGCCAAGAGGAAACACTGATGATGGTTTGCTACCAGTGGATCTGGAAAGATTTGCAGAGACAGTGTAGTTGGACTGCATCAGTCCAAATCTCAGAAACACTAATTGTCAAGTCAATGAAGCGAATGCCGAGGTGACAAGTGAATGCCAAAATTGCTCAGCTGATCTCAAAAGATCAAACAGGATAGATGCACAGATGCTCAAACTGGCTTTTGTGTTTTTTTTGCTGTTTTTGTTAGGCTTTGTATCTCCAAAACATTAAATCTGATTGCAAGAAAAAGACTGAGCCAGGAATGTGAATATAACTGTGTGTTTACTTTTAGCTAGATGCCACATATCACATGGTGGTGTTATGACATATGCAGTTCACTTACTTTTACATATGAACCATAATAAATTATTTAAACACAAAAAGGTTTATTGTGCATTGCACAATCAGGATATGGCATAGCTTACTGGACAAATAATTTTATAAATGAAAACAACAAACTTCACATTTATGTGAAAATTAGTTTGCTTCTTATATTTTAGAATGTCCTCCTTGCAAGTCATTTTTAAAGCTGATTTACTGTTTTAAGTACAGTGATGGAGAGGTTTTTTCCCCCATTCATAGGAACCCAAATGTTCATGTTTTTCTGCTTTGTGTGTAAAAAAAAACAACACTGGAAATTATGATGGCTTCTCTGCTTGTATGGAAGAGCCAAATTCAAAGGGATTAACTATTCAAGTCATGTATTCTTTGATTCACCTACTGTAAACTCAAATATGTCAGCTTCTTATGTCAGCTTCTTGTGTCAGCAAAAACTGAAGTGAACAGAAAGAGCATCCAGATATTATAAAAGTTGACCTATGCCCTTCAACAGTGATATTCCACTGAAAACCGTCAGTGAACAAAAGTTGAAAGTGATGTCTTTATGCAAGGAACAACAACATGCAATCTATAAAGACCCATTGAACCTAATTGTAAGCACTACAGATTTTAAAAAATTGACTACCATGGACTTTAACCTTTCCTCGAAGATCAAGCAATACAAGCTTGGTGGTTACAAATTAGGTACAAAGAATGTTCATAGTACATCCTGTTCATAAATCTCATTATGTGCAATAATTGAAACAACAGAATTCATGTCAAAGTTGAATATGTAAAATGGAACCATTTCTGACAATTGTAAATATTTCCTTTATGGCCTTTCCCGTCTTTTCTCTCACTACCTTGAACCCTAACCCAATCCAAATTGGGCGGGAGGAGAAGATGGCGGCGTGGCGCAGCGCGCAGTGGCCACTCTGGTGAATATCTGTTATCTGTCAAGTAGGGTACCGTGCACAATCCCGATTTGATGGAGACAAACATGAGAGCATGGAGGGACATTTGTGATCCTTCTGAAATGCCTGTTTCGCTGCCGCTGCTACTGTGTGATCCAGAATCTCCGGAGGGGAAGGCCCCGAGTCCTCAGCTTTGCTTGTTGCTTGGCGGCCAGGGCGGAGTCAAAGTGTTTGGCAGAGATGGTGCTCGGTGCTCGGTGTCGGAGGGCTGGTTGGAGGCTCGAAGTTTTTGGACGGACTCAAAGAAGACTGGAGTCGGGTGTTTCCAATGCATCGGCAAGTTTGTGGCGCCTGGAGTTCATGGCAGGGAGAGTTTCTTCCTTCTACCGTCTGCGTGAGATGATGGGCCAATCGGGACTTGAGACTTTTTTTTACCGTGCCCATGGTCTGCTCTTTATCAAATTACAGTATTGCTTTGCACTGTTGTAACTATATGTTATAATTATGTGGTTTTGTCAGTTTTAGTCTTGGTTTGTCCTGTGTTTCTGTGATATCTTTCTGGAGGAACATTGTATCATTTTTTAATGCATGCATTTCTAAATGACAATAAACGAGGACAGAATGTCCTCATAATCTAATCTAATCATTGATCTGTTCCATTATAAAAGACACTACATTATATCATAAGACCTCTTGTGAAACTAAAGGCACAAAATTAGATCAAGCTTTCTAAAGTAAAATGCAGAAATAAGATGCATATAATGGCAAAGAGCATTTGAAAGAATAAACCTGAGGCACACTCTGACATGACCTTTCATGAGCTAAGATAAGGGATTCAGTGATACTGCTCAATATTCCTTGTGCTATTAAACAGCTCACCTTTGAACCAATAAAATCTTTTCTGGGTTAAAAAATTCCACTGGAAGATCAATAAACTGAAAATATTAACAGTATTATTTTCCTCTCTGATGCAAACGTTACCCAAACTTATGTTTCCAGCAAGTTACATTTCATATTTCTGCCTGAGGCTGCACTTTTTTTTTACTGTATCCCTGATCCTGGAAAGTTGAACCGTATTTAACATTAGGATGCAGTGGGCTTTCATGACATTATGTTCCAATAGTAAAGGATAGTTACAGAACAACAATGTCCAACCTATGTTCCAAAGTATAGATGCAGTTGTGAATGCTATATCAGGAGGATAATAGACATTCTATTGGCCTTACATGGTAGGTTCAAATCAAGAAAGCCAAACTACCAGGTAGATAGAAAACTGAATCCAATTGGCAAAGCATATTGCAATATCTGGTCTTCCTTCCAATTAACCAAGTATTGTATGGGGGCAGAACAAGCTCTGCTGATAAAACTACTTGGAAAATCACATGAGCAAGGAATTTAATTGCACCCTGGTGGATATGACAAGAAACAAATCCTAATTTGATTCTAAAACTATTTTTATATCCACCCACCATGGTCCTCTCCAATCCTCCTGAACAAATTATCAAAGTTCTATTTTACAGAATACTTTTAAATGTTTATGATATTCAAGGGCTTTGGAATAAATCATTTAAATTAATTGTCTTGATGGAGAGTCTCAGCCTGAAATGTTGACTGCTTATTCTCACATTAATGCTGCCCAACCTGTTGAGCTTCTCCAGCACATTATGCTCATTGTTCCAGATTTCCAGCATCTGCAGTACCTCCTGTGTCTATTTAACTTCATTAACCTGATTAAAAATTTTGTACTTGAAGGTAATTAAGAAAAACGGTGTAACAAACATCGTTTTTATCATTCTTCTTTAAAGCTTAAAATGATTGATCTCTCAGTCTAACCTTGCAAAGAATCCACAAGTAGATCATCTCATACACATCAGAGAATTTCGGTAGCTTTGTATTTCAGAGTTGATTTGGATCATAGCAGCAGGACATATGGGCCTGCCTACTTTTTGGGATTTGTCAAACAATTTAGGACTTCCACTTTTGATTGTACAAACACCCAAGTACTAAATGTTGGCAGTTAAATGGGTAAATGGTGGTAGGTCAGAAGATTAATTGACTTAGCAGAAGGGTAGGAGTGGGAATAAAGGGGGGCCTTTTCTAGTTGGCTGCTGGTGATCAGTGGTGTTCCTCAATGTTGGTTTTCATGTGATATAGACAACATATTATTTAAAAATAAGAAAATGCTACACAATGAATATGTAGCTCAGATGCAATCCAGCACAAAATGCTACCAGAATTACAGAACATCACTGAAGCTCAGTCCAAAATGGTACATAACATCACTGCAAGATCCCTTCCAGCATGAACAGAAATTCCCACAGCAGAAAATACCCCAAAGTGCCAAGTGAGGTTTATTGTCTGCTACCCTTGGGGGAGGGGGGAAATGGTGCCTTCCTCGTCAGCACGTTGTTCTACACATCAAATCAGGCACAGAAGAATACCAGCACCTTAATATCCATCTTCTTGCAAAATTGAATTGTGCTACTTTATTAGAGCTGTTATCCTAAATAAATCAGTCATACTGAGGGAAAAACATGCCCCCAAAGATCAGGTCATCATCAATAACGTATTGTCTATTGTATCTATTGTGATATATTTGAAGAGATTTCTATTTGACTAAACCATAAGACATGTGGAAAGCATTTGTTGTTTTCCAGCCTCAACAAATCTGGGCCTAACCTGGGCCTCCTACTTCTCATCTATTGATTGCCCTTTGCTGATATCATCTAAAAATACATGATCGCCTTCCAATCTATGTAAAAGTACCAACCTCAACTTTAGTTTGCTTCTGTTGGCCAGCTCACTCTTCAAACTGTTTGAGTGCTTATCCAAACACTATTTTCAGGTGAAACGTTTTGTTCTAACAGTTTTGAGAATGAAAGCCATTGGCTTTGCATTAAATGTTCACCATTGAACATGACCTTGACAATAAAGATCCAGGGATCCCTAGGGTTTGGATGTTGCCTTTCCTGGTATTGGTTGTGTCAGCTTTTCTAACTAATTTTTTTAAGGTGTACAGAATGCAAAATAAAGACCAGAACTGGCACACGAGACTACACAATGCAGTAAGTAAAAGTTCATTGAATCTTAAAATATAATAAAGCACTTTTATTAGGATCAGGAGATCATTTGGTGATAGTGATGAAGTAAATTCATCAATGCATAGTTACTACTGCATGCAACAGTGGAGTATTCTATTTTATTTTAAACTTACTGTGATCTAAAGAGCTTTTTACATGTAATTTACTTAAACTAGGAGCAGCAGAAATTCTCATCAGCTTCTTAGAGCCTGAAATCTTTGACATATAATGTTGAACTTTCTTATCAAAGCAACAGCAACCCAAGCTTACATTGATACTAAAGCAAAATTTGTTTGCTTACGCCTGAAATTCTTGCTCGATCACCAATTCTCATGCACTGGGAATGCTAATAACCATGTTATAATCACATTCTCAAAATCTGGACTGCCACTTTCATAAGTTCTATTTCCTCACCACTATCTCCATCCTTGTCCATGAATAGACTGTTTGCAAAAATGATGCCACTGTGACTTTGGGAAGATGACTTCAGAATATCAGCTAGATTGACTAATTACACTATTATAACACTAGCTGACAGCTTCTGTGCCTCAGTCTGTTACTGAATTCCAGTGGGTTTTGTTGCTTCTTCCCACCAATCATTAATGCACTTGTTACAGTGTCTCCCAGATGAGCAACACCTCAGTTTAAAAATTCTTATCCTTGTTTTCAAATCCCTTTCTGTTGAATTCACTGCAATTCCAGAACTCATCAGCCATCTGCAATACTTCAACCAAGGACTCAGTCAGTCCAGATCTGATGACTCTACGACCGACAGCCATTCACTCAGATGGCAAGGTGCTGGAGATCTCCCCTGAACCTCAAATTCCTTCTTCCATTCAAGACATACCTCTTTTCATCTGTCCTAATTTGGTTTACTGTCAAATTTTATTTGAAAATCCTCCAGTGATGTCTTTTGAGTGTTTTATTAAGATTGCAATCTTCAGTGTGCAGAAGAAATTGACATGGAAATCTTAGAGATCTTGTAACAATAACATAAAATCACCTTTTTATTAAGATCTTGGACAAAATTCGGAATGAATATCTATTCTTCAAACCCTACCTGCAGAGACATTCCAGCTTGACCTTGTAATTCTTTTTCATGAAAAAAAATTCACAATAATTTTTCATATTTTCTTTCACAAATGCATGTTTTTATGTGGTGGGGCTCATCACCAACAATGATGAGACACCCTACCGAGAGAAGGTGGAAGAGCTCGAGGCCTGGTGCCAGGCAAAAAACTTTTCCTCAATGTCAATAAGATAAAGGAGTTGGTTATCAACTTCAGGAGAACTTCTACCACTCACTCTCCTCTATACATCGATGGTACAGTAGTGGAAACTGCAAGCAGCTTTAAACTCCTGGGAGTGCATATCTTGCACAGCCTCTGACAGTCCCAGAGCACATCCCAAACAATCAAGAAAGCTCACCATCGCCTCTACTTTCTAAGGAGACTGAAGAGAGCTGGACATTGCATATCAGTACTCACAATCTTCTACAGATGCACAGAAGAGAGTATCCTAACATGCCATATCACAACATGATACGGAAACTGAACTGTTACAGACAAGAAGGCTCTAACAGATAGTCAAAACTGCCCAATGCATCACTAGCAACAGCCTACCTACATAAAGGACATTTATACAAAAAGGTGCTGGAAAATGGCCTACAATTTCGTGAAGAATCCCACCCACCCTGCTCGTGGACTGTCTGTCCCACTCTGGTCAGAAAGGGTGCTACAGTATCATGACCACCACACTGAAAAAGTTATTTTCTCCAAGCAACAAGGCTGATCAACACCACCATCCACTAACCTATCCCACCACTCTCCCCATTACCACTACTTTATCATTTCTTGTCAGTTGCCTATGTACAGAAAGTCCTGTATCTAGCATCACTTGATGTACATACAATCTATGTACTATATATATGCTATGCATATTTATTCTGTTTTTTTATTAAGATGTTGTGTGCCTTCTTATGTTTATTGTGCAGCATCAGATCTGGACTAACAATTATTTTGTTCTCCTTTACACTTGTTCACTGGAATTGACAACAAACAATCTTGAATGGTTACAAGTTCTTTCATCGAAAAGGAAACTAAAACATTTGAGTGGTATTGGATTATCATAGTGGCCAATTTTTAAATACAAAAGAAATCAAAACAAAATAAAACTGCAGAAGCTGGAAATTTAAAGTCAAACAGAAAATGCAAGAAATACATAGAAACATAGAAAATAGGTGCAGGAGTAGGCCATTCGGCCCATCGAGCCTGCACTGCCATTCAGTATGATCATGGCTGATCACCCAACTCAGAATCCTGTACCAGCCTTCCCTCCATACCCCCTGATCCCTTTAGCCACAAGGGCCATATCTAACTCCCTCTTAAATATAGCCAATGAACTGGCCTCAACTGTTTGCTGTGGCAGAGAATTCCACAGATTCACCACTCTCTGTGTGAAGAAGTTTTTCCTATTCTTGGTCCTAAAAGGCTTCCCCTTTATCCTCAAACTGTGACCCCTTGTTCTGGACTTCCCCAATATCGAGAACAATCTTCCTGCATCTAGCCTGTCCAATTCCTTTAGGATTTTATACGTTTCAATAAGATTCCCCCTCAATCTTCTAAATTCCAGCGAGTATAAGCCTAGTCAATCCAGTCTTTCATCATATGAAAGTCCTGCCATCCCAGGAATCAATCTGGTGAACCTTCTTTGTACTCCCTCTATGGCAAGGATGTCTTTCCTCAGATTAGGGGACCAAAACTGCACACAATACTCCAGGTGTGGTCTCACCAAGGCCTTGTACAACTGTGGTAGTACCTCCCTGCTCCTGTACTCGAATCTTCTTGCTATGAATGCCAGAATACCATTCGCCTTTTTCACCACCTGCTGTACCTGCATGCCCACTTTCAATGACTGGTGTATAATGACACCCAGGTCTCATTGCACCTCCCCTTTTCCTAATCGGCCACCATTCAGATAATAATCTGTTTTCCTGTTTTTGCCACCAAAGTGGATAACCTCACATTTATCCACATTAAATTGCATCTGCCATGAATTTGCCCACTCACCTAACCTATCCAAGTCACCCTGCATCCTCCTCACGGCTAACACTGCCGCCCAGCTTCGTGTCATCCGCAAATTTGGAGATGCTGCATTTAATTCCTTCATCTAAGTCATTAATATATATTGTAAACAACTGGGGTCCCAGCACTGAGCCTTGCGGTACCCCACTAGTTACTGCCTGCCATTCTGAAAAGGTCCCGTGATTCCCACTCTTTGCTTCCTGTCTGCTAACCAATTCTCTATCCACATCAATACTTTATCCCCAATACCGTGTGCTTTAAGTTCGCACACTAATCCCCTGTGTGGGACCTTGTCAAAAGCCTTTTGAAAATCCAAATATACCACATCCACTGGTTCTCCCCTATCCACTCTACTAGTTACATCCTCAAAAAATTTTATGAGATTCGTCAGACATGATTTTCCTTTCACAAATCCATGCTGACTTTGTCCGATCATTTCACCACTTTCCAAATGTGCTGTTATCACATCTTTGATAACTGACTCTAGCATTTTCCCCATCACCGATGTTAGGCTAACCGGTCTATAATTCCCCGGTTTCTCTCTCCCTCTTTTTTTAAAAAGTGGGGTTACATTAGCCACCCTCCAATCCTCAGGAACTAGTCCAGAATCTAAAGAGTTTTGAAAAATTATAACTAATGCATCCACTATTTCTTGAGCTACTTCCTTAAGCACTCTGGGATGCAGACCATCTGGCCCTGGGGATTTATCTGCCTTTAATCCCTTCTATTTACCTAACACCACTTCCCTACTAACATGTATTTCCCTCAGTTCCTCCATCTCACTGGACCCTCTGTCCCCTACTATTTCTGGAAGATTATTTATGTCCTCCTTAGTGAAGACAGAACCAAAGTAGTTATTCAATTGGTCTGCCATGTCCTTGCTCCCCATAATCAATTCACCTGTTTCTGTCTGTAGGGGACCTACATTTATCTTAACCAATCTTTTTCTTTTCACATACCTATAAAAGCTTTTACAGTCAGTTTTTATGTTCCCTACCAGTTTTCTCTCATAATCTTGTTTCTCCTTCGTAATTAAGCCCTTTGTCCTCCTCTGCTGGACTCTGAATTTCTACCAGTCCTCAGGTGAGCCACTTTTTCTGGCTAATTTGTATGCTTCTTCTTTGGAATTGATACTATCCCTAATTTCCCTTGTCAGCTATGGGTGCACTACCTTCCTTGATTTATTCTTTTGCCAAACTGGGATGAACAATTGTTGTAGTTCATCCATGTGATCTTTAAATGCTTGCCATTGCATATCCACCGTCAATCCTTTAAGTGTCATTTGCCAGTCTATCTTAGCTAATTCACGTCTCATACCTTCAAAGTTACCCTTCTTTAAGTTCAGAACCTTTGTTTCTGAATTAACTATGTCACTCTCCATCTTAATGAAGAATTCCATCATATTATGGTCACTCTTACCCAAGGGGCCTCTCACAACAAGATTGCTAATTAACCCTCCTCATTGCTCAATACCCAGTCCAGAATAGCCTGCTCTCTAGTCGGTTCCTCGACATGTTGGTTCAAAAAACCATCCCGCATACATTCCAAGAAATCCTCTTCCTCAGTACCCTTACTAATTTGGTTCACTCAATCTATATGCAGATTGAAGTCATCCATTATAACTGTTGTTCCTTTATTGCACACATTTCTAATTTCCTGTTTAATACCATCCCCAACCTCACTACTACTGTTAGGTGGCCTGTACACAACTCCCACCAGTGTTTTCTGTCCCTTGGTGTTATGCAGCTCTACCCATATCGATTCCACATACATATCAGGTTTAGTCTTAATGAATCATTAACTGTTTCTCTTTCCACAGATACTGTCTAATTTGCCAAGACCTCACGCATTTTACTTTCTTTGAACTAAAGAAAGATTTCTGGCTCATTACCAAACTGGTAAGATCCCAAGGTACTATTTAAAGAAGTATTTTCCAAGTCAATATTTATCCCTGCAACTTACTTTCCCCATTCTGTCCATCAAATTTGAATCTTTCTTGTTGATAAAATCTGTTGTTGCATTTCTTGGTCAAGACTGCACTTCAAATGTATATCACTTTATTTGTTCTGGGATGTTTCACCAAAAAAAGTGGAAAATATTTATGTTATTACTTTGATCGGTTGTTTCATCCTATAGTTTAATTTTTCATTTCTGATTCTTCTTGTTAAAATAAGCTTCAGTAATGTTCTGGATTGAGAGGGTTGAATGTACAACATATTTCTTTTCTTTTCAATACCTCACAGTGCCACAAAGGTACAACTAGAAGAGCTGCTGCCTCAGAGCTTTTGAACCCTAGGGTGCATTCCTGACCTTCTGTGCTGTCTGGGTAGACTTAGTCTGTGATTTTTGTGACCAGTTTGGTTTCTTCTGAGTGCTGCAGTTTCCGTTCACAACTGAGAAGTGTACAGATTCATAGGTTAACTGGTTACTGTAAATTGTTCATTGTGTGTAGAGAAATGGTATAATCTGGAAGTTGTTGATGGAAATGTGTTGAGAAACAAATGAGTTAGGAATAGAATAGTGCAAAAATGGTTGCTTAATGGTCAGCAGAGACTTGATGGTCTGAATGGCCTACTTCTATCCTCCACCACTCCATGACCCTGTAAATAACATAGATTTTAATAATTTCTAACTAAATTAAAATGATACATTGCTGCAGGTAACCCTGAAACTACATTTACTTACAACACTTAAATATAAACAATATGAATGCTGTAGCATTATGCATTCATCTGCAGCGGGGGTATCCAGCTGGGCTCCACAGACCCCTTGCTTAATGGCATAAAAAAGGTTGGGAACCCCTGATCTACAGGAATGAAGAGTTGGATCAAAATGTTCCTTGTAACAACATCACTTTAAAATGGAGAAAAGATATTTCAAAAATATAAATGTGTGTGCCACTGGAAACTATACTTACATCTTATCACCGTAAAGAGGAAGGAACAAGGATCATTTTGTTGTAAACACATTAACTTGACTTGACTGTGTCTCTTGACAGAGCTGCCACCTGATCAACTGAGTATCTCTGGCTTCTTCTCCTTTATTTCAGATCTCACAGCATTTGCAGTTTCTTGATTTTTGACAAATAAATCATTTTATCTCCTAACTTTCTACTAGCAACATTTGACTGTGAGGTGTCCCAATGTGGCCAAGGGAACTGTTCATGTCTATACAGGAATAAGACAAAATAATAACATTATAGATATTTTCATGCACAATTCCTCATGTCTTCAATTTGTGGTGAACATTGAAACATAGCATTCAGATTGAGCATTATATTTCAAGTAAAGGCATCTCATTTAGATCTGAGACTTCTATTTTTTTAGATCAATAAGACAGTTTAATCAAAATGAAGAAAAGTTGCAAAGCTATTGTAGAGCAGTAACTGTCCAATGAATTATACTTACAAGTATTTCAAACATTTTACTGAATTTTAATTATGCAAGGTACTGGTATTTAAAAATTCATAAGCAGCCTATAAATTCTAACTAATCACATGGCATATAACCATATAATTTATGAATAATCTTATAACTTCAATGCCAATAAATTTCTTAAATATGGTCACAGAAAGAATTAATTGTTTCAGAATAGAAGCTGTTGAAATACATTATGGATGAAACATGTTAGGCAGAGTTTAATCCAAGGAAGTGTCAGGTGTTGATTTTGGGAAGTCTAACATCAGGGGAAAGCATACAGTTAATGGTAAGACCATTAAAAATATGGATGTACAGAGTGATTTTTGGGTCCAAGTCTAAAGCTCACCAAAATTGAACAATCAGGTAGGTAAGGTAGTAAAAGAGGCTTATGGCATGTCTGCCTTCATTCAACAGGGCACTGAGTATAAAAGTCAGGAAGTTACGTTGTGACTATATAAAACTTCAGTTCGGCCACGCCAAGCCTGGAAGACTGCTTAGAATTCTGGTCACCCCATTATAGGAAGAATATGCAGGCTTTGGAAAGGATGCAGAAGACGTTTACCAGGATGCTGCCTGCAGCAGCATTGACTTTGAGTGACTGTAGAGCTGGCAGAGCTTACAGAGTTGCAATATCCCAAAGAGATTTGAAAACTGGGATTACTTTTATTTTATTGAGATACAATGCAGAGTAGGCCCTTTCGGCCTTTCGAGCCACGCCACCCAGCAATCCCTCAGTTTAATCATGGGACAATTTACAATGACCACTTAACCTACTAACCAGTATGTCTTTGGGCTGTGGGAGGAAACCAGAGAAGCCAAAGGAAACCCATGTGGTCACAGGGAAAATGTACAAACTTCTTACAGGCAGTAGTGGGATAATTTTAACATTGATGCGTTGTTGGACTGGAAGTTCAACATCAGTGAGCTTAATAGTGGTTATGGACCAAGAAATTTACCAAGCTCAGGTAGCTTCTAACCACCTCACTGAAATAAAACAAACAAAAGAAGTATAAAAAATGAATCCAGAAAAGTTTAATTATTCTATTCCACATTAGAATGTAGCAACTATTTAACTGCAACAGTTTTTGTTTCCTTGAATCAGAAATCCCAGATTTCTTTGCAAAGGATTTATCAGGCTGAAATAACATACAATTTCAAATGAGTCAAGTGAAAGTTATGATTTCTGTCAAATATAATTAAGCACAATCGACTATGGGTGATGCAAAGGAAACATAGAACCTCTTAAAATTACAATCGTAGGATTCTAGTTGAAAGAGAGGAATCAATCAGAGGTCAATAAATGTCTCTGTAACGTTCAAAGTAAATTTATTATATGTCACGATATACAAACCTGAGTTTCATTTTCTTGCAGGCATACACAGTTAATCCAAGTAAAACAACAGATTCAATGAAAGACCATGCCCAACCAGACAGACAAAAAAAATGATATACGAAAGACAACAAACTGCAAATACAAAAGGAAAAAAAAGAGGACATAAGATGAAGAGACCGTGAAAGTAGTGATCTTACTTTTCAGCTGACTTCACAAGTGAAATGTGACAATATGAATAATACAGTAGACAGAGAGCATAATTGGATAGAATATTATCAGATAAAGAAGAAATATGTATTAAATAGGCAGGAGACAAGTTATCAAACTTCTCCAATGTTTGTTGATGAAATATAGTAAATTTCCATTGTAAGTATTGCCATGGAACTGAATTATACAAATAACAATCCACTCAAAAGAGGCAGAGGTAAACACAGCAACCATTAGCTAGTCAACCAAAACAGGCATTAAAACAAAACAAATAACTGTCACACATAACAACCAATATGGATTTATTAAAGGTAAATTATATTTAGTTAGCTTCAGTTCCTTGATGAAATAAGGATTATTAATTAATTTATTTATTTAGCGATAAAGCACAGATAACCCACATACTTCACCAGAAGGATGTACAAACTTTCTTAAGAAGACACCAGAATTGAACGCCAAATTCTGATGCCCCTAGCTGCAACTGCTCTGCTGCACTTGCTTATCTTTTGAACCCCAATCAAAGAACAAGGGGCTGTGCTCTGGTTGACCGAAAGTGGAAGTCAGATATGAAGCCTTTCCAGCTCTTCTGCTCAAGTTAATGAGGAGTGCTCCCGAACCCAGAACCAATTCAAGGGCAAAGGTGATGTTAAATGGGAACATGTGTTCTGCAGTTAGCAGTGATTTTCATTGGATCGATCAGTTCCCTGTCAACGTGATCCAACCAATACTTGTATCTTCTCTTTCACACACACACAGAGTTAACCTTTGCAAGTGACCAAAGTAAACCAAAACAATTTACAAAAAAAAATACGGAACTTTTAAATGGAGCTGAAAATTGAATGCAGTGCAGTTTTTTAAAAAAATAGCTTCTTGGATGAACCCAGCTGTAACAGATTATAGACTAGAATCATCTGTCATTTTGGTAACATACACAACAAATGCAGCAGTTTTTGTAATATTTCACAGTCTGCTTGTCGGCAAATCAAGTGGAAATTTAGTAAGTGAATTAGGCCATGATGCTGTACATCCAGAGCAGTGCCGTGTGATAGGAAAGCCAAATCAACAATAAGACTATATCAAGGATAGATACTGTCAATACATGCAGTGATGCGAACTGAATTGTGACTCTGATTGAAATGGAAAATGTGTTCTTGCTCATCTGTCAGTAGGACAGTGGCAGCATCTTAGGCTTCAGTTTGGCCAAAAGGATTTTGTGACTTTTTGTTATATCAGGGTGACTTTTATGGTGAGTTTAACTGCAACATGCAGCACAAATTCACTTGTATTTTGCATGACTTTAAAATAGAAAATTGAACAAAGGATGTTTCAGAAGAGCATATCAAACACAATTTGACATCAGGGCAATTTGACATGAGGAGACAGAAGGTCAAATAGGTTTTAGGAAGCAACTTAAAAAGATAAGGAACTAGAGAAGGAATATTGCAGGACCAGAGAATTGTGAGTATAATGAACAAAAATAAATTTATTGCGGTAACGTATGGTTCTTAAAGTTCTTTTCTGGGTTCTTTTTAGTTATTCACAGGGAATCAGGAGAATGAGGGGAGATCTTACAGAGATACACAAAACTCTAAGGGGTATAGATAGGATAAAAACATGCAAGCTATTTCCCCTGAGGTTGGGTGAGACTAGAACTACAGGTCATAGCTTTACGGTGAAAGGTGAAATATTTAAGGGGAACCTAAGGGAGAACTTCTTCACTCAGGGAGTGTTATGAGTGTAGAATAAGCTGTCAGCAGAAGTGATGGATATAGGTTCAATTATAAGATTTAAGAAGGCTTGGACAAAAGGGATGTGGAGAGCTATAGTCCAGCTGCAAGTAGATGAAGCAAGTCAGAAGAGTAGCCTGGCACAGACTAGGCGTACTGAAGGACCTGATTCTGGGCTGAGTGCTCTATGAGGGTATCTGCCTCCACCACCCATCCAGCCAGTGAGTCCTAAATACCCCATTACTCTTTTAGGAAAAATTAGGCTTTTCATCAATTGTCTTGGATCTGTGTCTTCTGCTTATTCTTAGCTGCCAAGGGAAATAGGTCTTTCCTGTTCATCTTGTCAGGGTGTCTTATAATTTAGTACAGTACTTGGATATTTAAATCTCCCCTCAGCTTCCTCCGTTACGCTCATTCTCTAACCCTTGACAACTCCTTCTTCTCTGCATTCAAAGCCTTTCAAAAGTGAGGACACCGTGATTATATATAGCATTCTAACTTACAGCCTTTAATACAATAACATCATGACTTTTTGGTTCTTACATTCTATATTTCTGCAGATAAAGAGATCTACCATATGTGCTTTTTGCAGAACCTAGTCATTACCAGTCAGTAACCTTCAGGATTCCATGGATCTACTGAAACAGCTCTCCCAAACAAATTTCATTGGCCTATCTTATGCCCTCCATATCATCCATGGATATCTTCCTGCACCCTAAAACTTCCTTCTTCACTCTCGATCAAAATGGGAACTTCAATTATCAGCAATCTACTTAATCTAAACTGTCATACTTCAACCTAATTTATTAACATTAAAAAGAAGCAAAGGGATTAGTAGACTAAATACACAGTCTTGCTTTCACTGAAGTCTTACTGGCATTCACACCTAGCCAATTTTGAAACAACCCTGTTAGCTGCTCTTGGATTCCTTGGATTCCATGGATTCCTTGAATGGGTTTATATGCTACATCAAAAATGGAAGCTTCTCTGTCAACATAGGCAAATTTTCTTTTCCCCCAGCTAGTCTCTCCTGCGGGATCCCACAAGGTTCCATCCTAGGTCCCATTCTTTTCTCTATATATAAGCTTTCCCTCAGCCAAATCATCCAAAAATATGACATTTCTTTCCACTGTTATGCTGATAACACACAGCTTTATCTCCCCCTAAAACCAAATGACCAGTCAAATCTAGTCAGCCTCATGAACTGCCTTGAGGATATGAAGTGTTGGATGGCACAAAACTTCTCACAGCTGAATGAAGGCAAGTCTGAAGTTGTCCTATTTGGCCCCCCTGACTCCATCAAAGTGATTACCAACAGTCTTGGTAACCTGTCCACCCTTGTCCAACCCCATGTTAAATCCCTTGGTGTGATATTTGATTCCACCTTTAAGTTTGACAAGCAAGTTAATGCAGTAGTACGAGGGGTGATTGATTAGTTTGTGGCCTAAGGTAAAAGGAGTCAATTTTAGAAAACCTAGCACATTGACTTTCCAACATAGTCCCCTCCTACATGTACACACTTAGTCCAGCGGTCGTGGAGCATACGGATCCCTTCTTTGTAGAAGTGGTCCACAGCAGGGGTGATTGATAAGTTTGTGGCCTAAGGTAGAAGGAGGTGAGTTATACAGCTCTTGTTACATCCATGTGCAGTTCAACTCTTGGAGTGAAAATGCAGAAAGTTTGAAGTTAATAACTCATGTCCTTCTACCTTAGGCCACAAACTTATCAATCACCCCTGCTGTGGACCACCTCTGGAGGTCCAGGACACCAACTTCTGCAAAGAAGGGATCCGTATGCTCCACGACCGCTGGACTAGGTATGTAAATGTAGGAAAAATAAATGTGCTAGGTTTTCTAAAACTGACTACTTCTACTTTAGGCCAAGAACTTATCAATCACCCCTCTTAAAAGCCAGTTTTTTCCAGTTTTGTACTATTGCCGAAATCAAGCAGTTTCACTCTTTCAAAGATCTCAAGAAAGCCATCCACACCCTTATATCCTCCCACTTGGACTACGCCAATTCCCTGTATACTGGGATTAGTCAGTTGCCCCTGTCCTGTCTGCAACTGGTCCAAAATGCCGCAGCCAGGCTCCTGACAGGTGCCCAGAAGAGGGACCATACTACTCCTATCCTGGCCTCCCTCCACTGGCTGCCAGTATGGTTCAGAATTGATTTTAAGATTCTCTATAAAGCCCTAAATGTTTCTTTATAAAGCCCTAAATGGGCTGGCTCCCCCTTATGTCACAGACCTTCTAACCCCTTATTCTACTTCCAGGTCCCTCAGGTCGGCTGACTTGAGGCTCCTGGCTGTCCCGCAATCTAAACTTAAGCTCAGGGGTGACCATGCTTTTGCTATTGTAGCCCCGAGACTGTGGAATAGCATTCTCCTCCCTATCAGATCTGCTTCCTCCATCCACTCTTTTAAATCCAGGCTCAAATCTTACTTTTACTCACTAGCATTTGAATCCTCCTGATATGGCTGATTTTTGGCTTGCCCTTGTGTTGTTTCTTTTGTACCTATAAGCTGTTTATCTCATTGATTATGTCTGTGTTTCTCGTATTTGTAATTTTAGCTATTCTGCTCTGATCTGTATAGCACTTTGGTCAACGTGGGTTGTTTTTAAATGTGCTATATAAGTAAATTTGACTTGACTTGACTTGACATGGGTTTTCATTTCCCGATCTATCAGCCAGATGGGATGTTGCAAATGTCTCCAAAAGTCCAAGTATACTACATCAAACATTCCATCCCCATTTACCTTCTTTGCTGATTATTTTGGTTAAATTTAGACACAAAGATGTTAATCTTTATAATTCTATGCTGATTGTACTTGTTTAATTTATTTTGATTGTCTCTCACTGAAAAAAATTTCACAAACAGGAAACCAGGTAGAAATCTCTAATTAACTTCGTTAATCTTGCATTCCTGAATAAAAGTTGGGACAATTACTCATGGTTAAAGTAAAAGACGAAATAGAATAGTAAACAACATTAAGTTAAAAAAATAGAATCCCTTATTGTTTGAAATTTTCATGAAAGCAAGTTAAAATGTAGAGATGTTAAATTAATTTTATTTGTGCCAGATTTTGGGAATACAGTAATTATGGCACAGTTCATCTTGGAAATCTCAGATCTAATTAAACTAAACAGGTCTTTCAGAGTATCTTATAGTGCAACTACCTTTCAGTATCTGAAACTCACACTATTCCAATTAATTCCAACTTGATTAGATTGTAAAGGCAAAACACTAACAGTAAGTTTGGTGTTTACACATTGAGAATAAATGACCACGAGTTGTTGTTAGGATTGCAGACTGATAACAATAGTTAGGTTTACTGTCATTGATGCTTCAAAATTCAGGCCTATATATTTAATCCTTGCAACATTTAATCGAGCAAACTGTTGATCTTTTATTGGATTCAGACTATTGACTCCCTGTATCTTATTTGCATTGATTCCACAGAGACCCATCTGATTTGGGACTTGAATCGTACTTGAATGTCAATTTCCCACCTTCAGTAAGAGAAGAACGTTTCTTTGAAACCAGAGACAGGAGAAGCTGTAATATAGGTAGGTGTGCAATCTCGCAAAGAGTGAGGGAAAAAAAAAGCATGTCCATATTATATTGGCCATATAAGTACTTGGAACAATTTTAAAAAACTATTTAAGATGTTCATTGGGTACCTAAGTGATAGCTTCATAGAAGAGCCAGTTTCATCTGGCGCTTGCACACTGACTGAGCAGTGGTAAGCAGTACATCTGTTTCACTCCTGTTGTCAGGTAAATTTAAAGAAAAAGCAGGAAAAATCCACATGATGCCATTCCCAAATTAAAAATAACCAGTTTCTCCATTCTCTGGAAAATATCCACAGATAAAATGCTGAATTTTAATTTTGTTTTATGCCTCATTTAAATGAAACATTGTCACAAAAATTTATAATTTTCAAAGGAATAGTGTTCAGCTTTGTTCATTGCAAACCTGTAATCTTACACACCTTGACCAGTTATGACAAACATAAACATTTAACCGCATTAGCATGCTGTGAAGCCAAAGTTCCAGAGCTAACATGGCAGGTTGCAACTTATGAAACAGACAAAGAGAATTTTGGAATCCCATCCTCCCTCCCCTCTTCCATTCCTAGATGAAAAAAAAATTCTGTGCCACATAATTTAAAAACTAGAGTGTGTTGAAATTCTCTTGGAACTCAATATTCAGTCAATATCAACAACAATGTTTGACTTTAAAGTATTGAAATAAAGCAAATCTCAGTCAAGACTGGTTAATTAATCAGATATTAAACAGAGAAAATCATTTTTACTGAAACCGTCTCCTATTTCTTTTACAAGACCAGCGTAAAGCCATTTGACATTGTATTGCACTAACTAACTTGTAGAAAGATGACTTCCACAACTGTAGTCTACTTTCCAGCACCCGCGCATAGCATGACATTAAATACATTCCATTGACACATGAATCAACACAGTTGCTAAGAACCAGAAAAGTTATTACAGAATTCATGATATGAAAGCTAACTGAAGCCTGGAACACGTGAGTTACCCTGTTAATCTAGCCATGCATAAATGCACATTGAAATAACATACAAATGTGGTACTTTTTCCATGAAAGAGACTGAAGAGCAAAAAACAATTAAGATTGAGAACATCTGTACCTCCTTTCCTGGAAATTCTTTCTATCCCTGGATACATATGTCAAGCTAAGGTATCAAATTGCTATGCAGTAGTGTTATGGTGTCTTATTGCATGAATATAGGCCCTACCGCCTGGCTCTTCCATGCTGATTGTGCCATCAAGAGAGCAAATCCCATCTTCCTGCATGAGGATATTAGCCCTCTGAAACTCTCCTATCCTCATACTTACCTAGATGGCTGTTAATGTTGCTAATGTGCCCTCCTCAACCACCATTTCTTGTATTTAATTCCAAATGTAGACTAAACTTTGCATGAAGAAGATGCCCCTTTTGAAACTCCTGTTTCTCACCTATGTCCATCTAGTTTAGCATCATCTCCCTGAGAAAAAGATTGCAGTTTCCCCCTGTCTATGCCCCTCATTATATTATGTAACTCTATCAGGTCACTCTTCAATCTCCTGCATGCCAAGGAAATAACTCATTGTCTTCACAACCTCTCCGAGTAATTCAGGCCCCCAAACCCAGGCAAAATCCTGGTAAATATTTCCTGCAATCTTTGCAGCAGAACAACATCTTTCCTATAAGAGGGTAATCAAAACTGTACACTGTATATTGTTTCAAATGTAGCCTCACCAAAGACTCATATAACTGCATCACAACTACTCCTCTCCCGTACTTAGTGCACTGACTGATGAAGGTTCTTGTGCCACCCACTTTCTTCACCACCCTAAATACTTGAGAAGTTGCTTTCAGCAAACTAGGTGTTGCACTCTTAGGTACTTCTGTTCAATTGCGGTTCCTAGGGCCTTTCCATTTACTGTACAAGTCCCACTCTGCTCTGATCACCCAAAATGCAATACCTCACATTTATCTGGATTGAAGGCCATTTACCAATCGTCAGCCCACATTCCTAGCTGATTAAAATTACCCTGCATTTTTTCCTAACCTTCTACACTATCTATAACACCAACTATTTTAGTATCATCCACAAACTTATCAATCATGCCTTGTATATTTGCATTCGTATCTTTTATGTTCATTTCAAAGTTCCCAGCACCAACACATATGGCACATCACTACACAAAAGCCTCCATTGGGCCAATTATGAATCCATTCAATTATGTCGCCCTGGATGTCATGTGATCTAACCTTCCAGACTATCTGGCCATGAGGGAACTTTTTTAGTTTTTTGTTAAATTTTGAATGTACAAAACCCTCAATATATTTTGTTGCTTTGTTGTTCTGTATCACAAAGTTACAATTACGTTTACTTTATCCAGCTAGTTCTGCTCAAAGTCAGAGTCCTTTTTGTTAAGTATTGCACAAAAGGAAGGCCTAAACCTCGCCTTGGCCCTTCCCCCAACAATAGTTAGAAGACACCAATTAGGGAGATTTGTGAATATATTCTCTGTTGATAAAGACGGATCAGATGCAATGTGGTTCTTCCTTTTTATCATTTTGTTCCCTCAGTCTTTTGCATATTGCTATCCATCTTGACCTTCTTTCCACCCAATTGTTGATGAGGCATTGCAACATTTCTTGAAAGCATTTGTAATGAGCAAGGACATAACTAAATAGCCAATTAAATATCAGAAGAAAATTATCTTTTCCTCATTAGACACCACCTTGTTTCAGCCTTACATTAAGCAAATCACCGAAGACGATTCTTCTCCAATAAGAAACATTTAAACACAAACGATGTGTAAAAGGAAATATAAAAAAAGATTTTTACTGAAACCAGGAGGCGAGAGACTGTTGTATAGGACAGATGTGCATGTTTACAAGGTAAAGAAAGAAGTGAAGAGAAAGTCCTAGGCAGTTATGTAGTTTTATTTCCCAAAATAAAATCCATGGATGACATGAGAGAAAATCAAGTTGTTTTTTTTTAAATCACAGATCACAGATGCTGCTCGCAAATAGCAAGGACTTCTGCCCACCATTCACTGCATTCTTATCAAAGTACTGAAGTTGAAACGTGACCCAATGCTCTCACACTTCAGCAGCATCGCACAGTGTCAACATAAAATGCCTTGAGTAATAAAAAGAGCATATGAGAATAGCTGGATTGTTCATACTTTACACCTGGAAAAGATGAAGCAATATATGGCCTGAAAATGAATGGTGCCTCTGTAGGCACTTTGATGGGATAGTGTGTAGTGAGCGAATTTAACCCATATTTGAGAGCCGCCAATTAAAAAGTCATTAGTGTGCAAGGTCCAAGGTGTCATGAGGACAGACTTGACACTCTCAAAAGCATGTGTGGGTGTGTTTAGAGCTGTTAAGAAATTAGGTGAAGCTAGATTCTGACAGCGGAAAGGCAGGGGTAGCAAAGAGTGGAAGGTGTTGAGGGACAGATCCAAATCAGTGGTGCATAATCATAGCAAGGGATCACCTAGCCAACGATCAGCACTGGCTCATCACTGGGATGTGTGCTTAGCCCTTTGCTCTGCTCTCTCTACAGCCATGACTGTGTGGCGAGGCATAGCTCAAATGCCATCTATAAATTTGTTGATGATACAACCATTGCTGGCAGAATCCCAAATGGTGATCAGAGGGTGTACAAGAGCAAGATATACCAGCTAATGGAGAGGTGTTGCAGTAACAATCTTGCATTCAATATCAGCAAAACCGAAGAGCTGAATATAGACTTCAGAAAGCGTAAGACGAGGGAACACAAACCGATCCTCAGAGGGATCACAAGTGGAGAGAGTTAACAATTTCAAGTTCCTGGGTGTCAGCATCTCTGAGGACTCAACATGGTTGCAACATATTAATGGAACTATAAAGAAGGCAAGACAGTGGGTGTATTTCATTAGGAGTTTAAAGATATTTGGTTTGTCATGTAAAACACTTCAAAACTTCTACAGTTGTACCATGGAGAGCTTTCTGACTGGTTGCATCACCGTCACGAATGCGGGGGGGGGGGGGTTGTGGGGGAGCAATACTGCATATAGTTAAAGTAAATTGCAGAAAGTTGTAAAATTAGTCATCTCCATCATGGATATTAGCCTCCATAGTATCCAAGACATCTTCAAGGATACTCAGGACACTCCCTCTTCTCATTGTTACCATCAGTAAGAAGATACAGGAGCCTGAAGGCACACTCAGCGATTCAGGAACCGCTTCTTCCCCTCTGCCATCCAATTTCTAAATTGACGTTGAACCCATGAACATTACCTGAATACTTCTTTTTCATTTCTGTTTTATCATGACTTATTTTAACTTAAGTGTTTAGTGTACATATATATAATTACTTTTGGCGTGTTAGGGGTGTCCAGGGATTTGTTAGTGGCGGGCTTGTCATGCTCTGCTCAGGAGCAGCTCATCCACCTTTGCTCCCCACCTGCCACCCAGCTCTCACATGTGGCTCCAAATAACTGGCTGCATTGACAGTGGCCACAACCCAGTCCACCACTTTGACAGGCAAGCTAAACCAGGTGAGGGTAGCAAGGAACCTCCAACCCCAGTGAGATAGGGGTATGCCTAGGCCAGCATGCAAAGGCATTTCCAGCAGATTGGGGGGGGCGGTGAGATCAACTACAAGATCCAATGGCCAAGAAGGCAGTGCTGTAACACTTCATGGGGAGTGAAGGGCATGACAAAGCACAGAAGGCATCATGGCTATCCGCCGCAGCTGAGAAGTTCTCCAGTCGTGACGATTTTCCATACCATTGGACCAAGATTTTTGAGGCTGAGAGAGTGGAACTACCCCAGTGCAAGAGCTTTTTCACTAAAAATATCCTCCTGCACAGGTTATGTCAGTATGGGAAACAACGGACAAGAAACACACATATATAATTACTGTAATCCAGATTTTTTCTATATTTATCATGTATCATTGATGAAGGTACAGCAGTAGATGTGGTGTAGGTAGATTTCAGCAAGGCATTTGATAAGGTACCTCATGCAAGGCTTATTGAGAAAGTAAGGAGGCATGGGATCCAAGGGGACATTACTTTGTGGATCCAGAATTATCTTGCCCACAGAAGGCAAAGAGTGGTTGTAGACGGGTCAAATTCTGCATGAAGGTCAGTGACCTGCGATGTGCCTCAGGGATATGTTCAGAAACCCCTACTTTTTGTGATTTTTATAAATGACCTGGATAAGGAAGTGGAGGGATGGGTTAGTAAGTTTGCTGATGACACAAGGGTTGCGGGTGTTGTGGATTGTGTAGAGGGCTGTCAGAGGTTACAGCGGGACACTGATAGGATGCAAAACTGGGCTGAGAAGTGGCAGATGGAGTTCAACTCAGGCCAGTGTGAAGGGATTCATTTTGGTAGGTCAAAGATGATGGCAGAATATAGTATTAATGGTAAGACTCTTGGCAGTGTGGAGGATCAGAGGTGTCTTGGGGTCTGAGTCCATAGGACACTCAAAGCTGCTGCGCAGGTTGACTCTGTGGTTAAGAAGGCATGTGGTGGAATGGCCTTTATCAATCATGGGATTGAGTTTAGGAGCTGAGAGGTAATGTTACAGCTATATAGGACCCTGGTCAGACCCCACTTGGAGTACTGTGCTCAGTTCTGATTGCCTCACTACAGGGAGGATGCGGAAACCATAGAAAGGGTGCAAAGGAGATTTACAAGGATATTGCCTGGACTGGGGAGCATGCCTTACAACAATAGGTTGAGTGAACTCGGCCTTTTCTCCTTGGAGTGACGGAGGATGAGAGGTGACCTGATGGAGGTGTACAAGATGATGAGAGGCATTGATCGTGTGGATAGTCAGAACTTTTTTCCCCAGGGCTGAAATGGCTAGCATGAGAGGGCGCTGTTTTAAAGTGCTTGGAAGTAGGTACAGAGGAGATGTCAGGGGTAAGTTTTTTTTTATGCAGAGAGTGGCGAGTGCGTGGAATGGGCTACCGGTGACGGTGGTGGAGGCAGAAAAGATAGGGTCTGTTAGGAGATTCTTGGATGGTACTTGGAGCTTAGGAAAATAGAGGCCTACGGGTAACCCTAGGTAATTTCTAAGGTAAGGACATGTTCGGCACAGCTTTGTGGGCTGAAGGCCTGTATTGTGCTGCAGGGTTTCTACATTTCTATGTATTGCACTGTACCACTGCTGCAAAGTTAACACATTCCAGGACATACGCTGGTGATAGTAAGCCTGATTCTGAATCGAAAGTAGTATCCACATTGTTATGGAGCAGGAGAAGGGAAGTGTTAATGTGTGAGACTGTTAGGAGAGTTGAACTTGGAGACTTTGGGAAGGTCAGGAGTTTTAATCCAGGGTTGAAATGGTGACTAAAGCAAAGGTGGGTTGAAAATGGGCCTCAAGTGTCTATAGGGTGGCCCTAATGATAGCTGAGTGGATTGTCCAATCTTGGTGGGTGTGAGTGGGGACAGCCATGTACCAGACTTCATGGGTTATGAGCTGATCAAGAAGGCTCCTTTTAAAGATGAACAACTGTGACAACTGACTGTGAGGGGCTTACATTGACCATGTGAAAAATGCTTAGCAAGAAAAATCTCAATTTTTGTTTACATGCATAATCTCCCAATAGCCACAAAACCAAAAAAGGAAAGAATGGCAGTACAATCATCAACTCCCAAATTCCCCCTCCTCATGCAAAAAATGAACAAAAATGGAATAGGCACATTGATCCCCAAATCCCCCTCCCCCCACACACAACAACTGAGAAAGATCTGACCAAAAACCATAGAATATTAGAAAAAACTATAAGACAGAAAGAAGTCCATAGTCCATAGATGAAGGAATTGATTGTTGACTTCAGAAGGAGTAGCGGACCACACGACCCCATTAACATCGGTGGTGCGCAAGTGGAACAGGTCAAAAGCTTTAAGTTCCTCGGGGTCAATATCACAAATGACCTGACTTGGTCCAATCAAGCAGAGTCCTCTGCCAAGAAGGCCCACCAGTGCCTTTACTTCCTGAGGAAGCTAAGGAAATTTGGCCTGTCCCCTAAAACCCTCACTAATTTTTATAGATGCACCGTAGAAAGCATTCTTCTAGGGTGCATCACAACCTGGTATGAAAGTTGTCCTGTCCAAGATCTGAAGAAGCTGCAGAAGATCGTGAACGCAGTCCAGCACATCATATAACCCAATCTTCCGTCTTTGGACTCACTTTACACTGCACACTGTTGGAGCAGTGCTGCCAGGAAAATCAAGGACACGACCCACCGAGCCAACAAGTTTTTTGTCCCTCTTCCCTTCGGGAGAAGGCTCAGGAGCTTGAAGACTCATACGGCTAGATTTGGGAACAGCTTCCTTCCAACTGTGGTAAGACTGCTGAGCGAATCCTGACTCGGATCTGGGCCGTACCCTCCAAATATCCGGACCCGCCTCTTGGTTTTTTTGCACTACCTTACTTTCACTCTTCTATTTTCTATTTATGATTTATAATTTAAATTTTTACTATTTACTACCAATTTGTACTCCACGGAGCGCGAATCGCAGTATCAAATATCGCTGTGATGATTGTACACTCTAGTGTCAATTGTTTGGTGACAATAAAGTAAAGTCCATATCCAAAATTCAGAAAACTTGGGTAAGATCCTTCAGGCACAGCGGCAGATTCTGTCCTCTCTGGTTGCAAAGCAATCCCACCAACGATCAAAAGGCAGTATCCCCTCTCTGGCAGCCTAGAGATCCAACCAGGGATAAAAAGGCAGGCAGTTGGCGCTCACCTTCCGCATATTCGCCTCGATATTTCAACATCCCTTGTCACTTTAATCGTTGAACAATGGAAGCTTTAATTAGCAAAATGGAGTTGAACATCGGCTCACACGCCATCCTGAAAACTTGTCGCCAAAGATTCATGCGCTCTGCCTCTAGCTCCCTGAATCCTCTCGGAGACTGCAGAGTACTAAAACACCCCAATGATCTCCAAACTGCAAATCACAGTTCCAGAATCACACTTAAGATGAAAAACAAATGTAAAAGACACAAAAGGAATTGAAATATAGATTTCATGGTCCATCCAGAAGACAGCGACAGTGAGAGGGTTATGCCACAGTCTCATCTGTGCTTCCACATACGTTGTTTCATTGAATAAAGTAGATCAGAAGGAAAATTACAACATCAAGAATTACCAATGTCCTTGATTTCCGTAATTTAATTGTTATTACTTATCATTAATTGCTTTTTCTTATTATTAATAGATCATTCGCTTCTTTAAACGATAATTGCAAGCTTAACTTTGTGAACTGTCTCCACTATAGGATTTCCAAATATATTCAAAATTTATTTCAATGATATACAATGCAAAAGTTAGGTAACATATTATATCTACATACTCGTATCTGGAAGGAAATAATGATTACAAGATTATTTCATATAGATGGGATAAATAACACCAGGAAACATATTTAATCTGCAGTTTCCTCATCAGGTCATGGGTGCATTCCAGATACAAGCACACAAAGATAAAGGTCACTCTACTGCAGAGGTCTCAATGAAGGTGTCTAGACTGCATATCTACAATAGGTAGCTAATGTTCTCCATGACGGATGCATTGATATGCATGCCAAATGTCTGAATGCAATGTCATGAACATTTAACTTATATTTAATACTTACAATCATTTCCCAGTTTAGAGTAGGTCAAAAGGTTGATATTCACAAGTATGTTGTTCCTTGGACAACATCGGTGGCGTGGAGAGGGAAGATTTGCAGCATGGGAACTGTTGGTCTTCCATACAACCTTGCCCAGGCCTGCACCCTGGAAACCTTCCAAGGCGCAAATCCATGGTCTCATGAGACTAACGGATGCCTATAGGATGAAATCATTGCAGAACAATGGGCCCAGTCAACATTTGAGATTGTTGCTAAGCAAGTTCAAACATTGTCATCATGGCTGGGACATGACCATTCAGTGTGCCATTGATTGTCAAAGACGAAATAATGTCACTTCTTTCATGGAACAATCTTGTAGTTACAATTCTTCCTGAGCCCTTGCTGTTTCTCATAAGCCAGCCAGCCTCCTCAACCATTGACTGGCAACCCTGTCAATGCATACTACTAGCATTCATTGCCAAGGCCATCACCAAGACCATCAGATCCAAAGAAGGTCAATAACTTTACTGGTGATCAGTGCTTAAAATCACTGAGAGGAGAGCATGTAGAGATTGGCTAATGTTTGGTGTGTACGTGACTGGCTGAATTAAAAAAAAATACAAGCCAAACATTTGGAGTGTATCTGGAGCCGATGAACTACAGAATGGAGGCAAATGGGGATTTGAAGATCTGAATTGGATCAGAGAAGCTGGAATGCAGTCACTCAAAGCATAATCTGATCAGTCATTTGTTGACATCACAGCTAGTGATTTCCTGCAATCTTAGATGAGGTGATGATAGAGGTGGATACATCAGGGGGAATTGAAGATGAGATTTTAGATTCATTTATTTATTATATGTACAACAAAACATATCGTGAAAACCATTGCTCGCTTTAATGACCGACACTAGCAAGGATGCACTGGGTACAGTCCGCAAGTCTCACATTTTGGTGTCGATATAACATGCCCACAATGTTCAGCTGAACAATACAAACAACAACAACACGAACAGACCAATCTCCTTTCCTCCCTCCTAGTCACTGACACACACAGACAGGTCTCTAACCGCAGGACTAGCTGCCTCTGGGCCTCCAATTTTCTCAGTGGTCTGCAGCGACATTCATCTACAGGGATCGGTAGCTTGTGACCCACGAAGCACTTTACTCTGGACTCTAGGCAGATATCTAAACCCCAGCTCCCCACAAATATACCTGTCTCTAAACCCTAATCTGTCCACTCTGTTACCAAAACCATCCCTATGAGCCTAAAACATCAATTAAGTTGGAATCACAAGTAGGGTTGCCAACTGTCCTGTATTAGCCAGGACATCCCGCATATTGGACTAAATTGGCATGTCCATACGGGAATGCCTTTGTCCCGTATTTCCACCGCTAAGGTAGAGCATTCCTATGAAACCGTTCGTAAGCCGAAATGGCGTAAAGCGAAGAAGCAGTTACCATTAATTTATATGAGAAAAATTTCTGAGCGTTCCCAAACCCAAAAAATAACCTACCAAATCATACCAAAAACACATAAAACCTAAAATAATACTAACATATAGTAAAAGCAGGAATGATATGATAAATACACAGCCTATATAAAGTAGAAATAATGTATGTATAGTGTAGTTTCATAACAGAATCAGGAAGATTAAGCCAAAACCGATTTGTAGAAAAAATCGGCACATACATGCATGCGCACACAGGTGCCCGCGCAAGGCTTCTTGGTCATGGTAGTCTTTCCCGGGGTAAACACAAGTGTCCTGTATTTGATGCTACTTTTGTCCCTTATTTGGGAGTGAGAAGGTTGGCAACCCTAATCACAAGTTCATCAGAGACCACAGTTCTCTGATGTTTAATAATTAGATTAAATCAGATGTTTAATAATTAAGAGACTTTAAGATAGGCACATGGCTGAAAGAAAAATGGAAGGCTATGTAGGTAGAAAGTGCTTATTTGACCTTAAAAGGATGGTACATCATGGGCCAAAGGGCCTGTACAGCACTGTACTGGTTTACATTCTATGCCCTTACCCTGTACAGGAATTCTAACCTACAGTATCTATGATTCGTTAATGAAGTTAGTGATGAATATTGATTGAAAGAAAAGTCTTACTGTATTACAAAGATTTGCTGTATATCTGATGTTGGAAGGATTGTATAAATTAATAAAGGATACAGGAAAGTGGACTATTTGTTAAAAGACGAGAGATTGGGTAGCGCTAATATTAATAGAGACCTGGGTATTGTGTTCCCAAGTCACTTCTTGCCAATGTATACATACACAAGGCAATAAGGAATGCAAAAAAGGTAAGTTTCTTTTTACTGCCAAGAGTTAGATTTCTGGAGGAATTATTATTGTAATTGCATAGAATCTTGATGAGACCACACCTCTAGGGAGAATCATGTACAGTT
Source organism: Mobula birostris (assembly GCF_030028105.1). Lineage (NCBI taxonomy): Eukaryota > Metazoa > Chordata > Chondrichthyes > Myliobatiformes > Myliobatidae > Mobula > Mobula birostris. The sequence continues at coordinate 43,031,569 of NC_092385.1, forward strand.
TTGGTCTCTTTCCCTATAAAACAATGTACTGAGGTTAGCTTTCTTCATTAAGGGGATAGTGAGATTTTGGAATTGTTTACCTCACAGAGCTGTGGAAGGTTAATTGCAGTGATCATTCAAAATACATATTGACAAATTCTAGGCATTCTAGCACTATGGATTTCTGTGTTTACGAGAATAATGCAGGAAAATGGCACCAAGCAAGAACATCAGAATGTTTATGAATGGCAGAGCAGGTCCAATATGTTGGATAGCCAATTCCTGCTCCTATTCTGTTAAAGAATCAAGGGGGAAACTAATAATGCAGAATAATAACAGAAATTTTAATGAAATATTTTGTCAGTCTTTGCAGAAGACACTAAAGTTACACTAAAATAGTAGATAATAGGGCTTACCTTAAAACACTACAAGTACAAAATATTGCAAGCAAAATTAACTAGCGAAGGAAGTCCCTGGACACAACATCTTTCATCTCGGGTGCTAGAAGATGTATAGATAATGGTTGCACTGGTAGCCATATTCCAAACTTCCCTTTACTCTTGAAAGTTACCCATAAACTAAAAAACAAAAATTATGCCAAGGTTAATTAAGAAAGGAGGGGAAATTTCTTGAGAAGAAAGCAGAGATCTTTAGCCCAGAAAAGGTAAGCAATTTACATTTGTGTCCATGATTTAAATAAAGCAGGAAATTGTAAAATAGCTTAGTTTGCTTACAAAACAAAGGAACAAAGGCTCGAAACTTGCAAGGAGGTCAAAAATTATTTTCAAATATTTAGAGATTAGATTAACAAAACAGCATCTAGAATGAAATATGGAGAAATCCATTTTGCTAGCAAAAACTGAGAATGCAAAGCTTTATTCAAATCTTGAAACTTATTAAAAAGATTTGTGTTTCCTTATTCTAGGAACACATAGTTATCATAAAGGTACGGCAAGAAATTGATGAGTAAAACAACAGTTAATATATTGCATACAAAAGTCCGGTTACATCTGCACAGTGCATGAATAAGAACAGCCCAACTTTCCAGCCTAATTTAAGGAAAAAATATGCTTGCTTTGTCAGTAGTTCAACAAAGATTTATTCGATTGATTTTGGAATAAGCCAATTATCCCATGCAGAAAGACTGAACAGAATGAATTTGCAATCTGATAGGAAAGAGAGGTGATTTAATTGTTTTAGTATGCTCGTCTATGCAATGAGTTTGTGAGCGGCAGCAGTGCTCTGAGCATCAACACGACCTAATCTTGTCTCAAAGATGAAGCATGTAGTGATTGGACACAGAGTAAAAGTACTGTGACTGCCCTGCAGATCCATGATTACCATGATGGTTTGGATGCAGTCAGAGCCTAGTTTTACATTCAGGACATTGTGTCACTTCATGACAGCAGCTACTTGTAATATAATGTATTTGCAGTCAACTCTATGTTATTTCAGATACCCACATCCTCTTGCTGTTTGTTCGTTCTTAGCAAGGTGTCTGCAGAAATGCAAGCTGAACAGGCATGTGACCTTTACTGCCACGGGCAATGCAAATCTAGTTTTATGATGGTCTGGAAAAAGGCCATCTTACTACAACCAAGCACTTCCTAAATGAATCATCAACAACCTATAAATAACTGATCATTGCTGTAAAAGGCACAGGTGGTAGGTCTGGCCTGCTGCTGAATACTGGGCCTCTCTGCAGCTGGTCCAAATTATATTAACTATATTTGCAAGGCCACTTTCCAACTGGACCTTCCCAATATGGTTGATGCCATAATTAGGATAGAAATGTGAAACAGACATTATACAATGAAACAGCATCCAACCTCCCCAAACAACAGGTGTAACATTTTAAAGCCCTGACAACATTTACAAATTTCTCTCTCATCATGTATTGAACTTAAGGGAAAGTAGCATTCTCAGCTAAATGTTAAATTAAAAGTTAGGCTTCTGGTTTGCTGCCTGCAATGTTCTAAACTCAAATGAAGACCTTAAGCCCTATCTAATTTAATAGCCATGGGTATCATCACTCAGGGGAGGAAAAGTTGTACGACTCAATCTTCAAGGCTAGTTCACTTCTCCGTTTAGCAAGATTAGCTGCCAAAACCCACTACTTATGTGATGAGTCCTCTCTTCCCATCAAGGAGATACTTACAGCTAACAAAATTGTTTAAACACAGTTCATTTATTTTCAGTGATGCATGTTTAAATTCAAACAACATTCTTAAAACACATATAAAACTCAGAGGATTTCTATCTTATAAAATACTTCCAAATTACAACCAATTACTAAAACACAAAAAATTTCCAAAACACAAGTACAATTCCTATAGGTTAAAAAGACTTACCTACAAGCTGCAGATGAACCAGTTGTCCATTGTAGAAAATAAAGACAGAGGAATGGATTCTAGTTCACCCCATGTTTCTGTCATTTTTCTTGATGTTCCTGGACCATTCCTTATAAGCTTGGACTGCTCTTTATACTTATACTGTTTATTTGCCACTTCACACACATAATTTTTTTTCCCAGATACCTTTTAACACAAATGGTCTAAAAGCCTACTAACTTCCTTGAACTAAAGAACTTAGCCAGTGTTCTCTGGTTTCAAACAAGCACAATTAACATACCTGGTTGTCTTACACTGCACCTCTTGAGAAGTCAGCTCAGATGCTGTGGAGACAATGTGTCTGCTATATAGGCAGTATTTGTTTGCAAAGTTGCGCTTTTTAACTTCAAACTGATTAATACTTGCCACTTACATTAAGAACTGAAGACTGGCTCCTGTTTACAACTGGAAGCAAAACAAAGAATATTGGTTGGAAGTTTAACTTAAGGAGGAGGAGAAGATGGCGGTGTGATGCAGATTGCGCGGCCACTCCGGTGAATGATATCTGTAATCTGTCAAGTAGGGTGCTATGCACAATCCTGATTTGATGGAGACAGACATGAGAGAATGGAGGAAAATCTGGATAAACTTCAGAAATGTCTTTTTCACTGGCTCTGCTACTGTGTGATCCAGAATCTCCGGAGGGGAAAGCCCCGAGTCCTCGGCTTTGCTTGTTGCTCGGCGGCCGGGACGGGTTCGAAGTGCTCGGCAGAGATGGTGCTCGGTGTCGAAGGGCTGGTCAGAGGCTCAAAGTTTTCAGATGGACTCAAAGTTGGCTGTGGTTGGGTGCTTCAAATGCATAGGCAGTTGTCGGCGCCTGGAGGTTTATGGCAAGGAGAATTTCTCCCTTCTGCCGCCTGCTACCGGGGACTATTGGGAGTCGATTGGAACTTCGAGACTTTTTTTTTACCGTGCCCATGGTCTGTTCTTCATCAAATTATGGTATTGCTTTGCACTGCTGTAACTATATGTTATAATTATGTGGTCTTGTCAGTGTTAGTTTTTGGTTTGTCCTGTTTTTTTTTGTGATATCACTCTGGAGGAACATTGGATCATTTCGTAATGCATGCATGCATTCCTAAATGACAATAAACGAGGACTGAGTGTCCTCATAATCTAATCTAATCTAAACTTACTTAAAAACAGCGCTTTGATCTTTAGAAGCTATTGTTTTGAAAGTTGAGTTTGGCAAAAAAGAGAAAGGCCCCCTTTGGCCCTGAACAGTGAATACCCTCACACCTTGGGTCAGTGATAGCAGTTAGTATGATGTTATTACAGCTCAGATCATTGGAGATCAGAGTTCAATTCCAGCATTGTCTATAAGGAGTTTTTACAACCTCCCCATGACCATGTAAGTTTCCTCTGGAAGGCCCGATTTCCTCATATAGTCCAAAGACATACTGGCTAGTAGGTTAATTGGTCATTGTAAATAGTCCTGTGATTAGGTTGGTGTTGAATCAGTGGGTTGCTAGCTGGCTTGGCTAGAAAGGCCTGTTCCACACTGCATTTCTTAATAAATAAAAAATAATTTATTTCCACCACTGGGGACATAAGGAACGTAGGTTTTCCACTGTTTCACCACATTGCTGTTTATCAGGAAATTATGGTCATACAAATTGACCAGAAGGAAAACACCAAAGATCAAATTATCTAACAAATAATCTATTCTTCATTCCATTCTACAGTCCAGTGATCCTAGGCATAGATCTTTTCACATAATCTGTAATGTCTTCAGAAAAAAAAGAACTGTTTGGCATAAAAACTAACATGCAATTCTGAATCACAGCTGTTACATTGGAAGGGTGATCAATTTCATCCATATCAGATACTCACAGCCTTAAATGCTGTTTTATGAACAGAGATCAATGGGTCTTACTATCCTTTGAAATGTTTGGGAGATCGGGAAAAGTCTCATTTTTACAAGTACTAAATGCAGGAAAGCATAGGGCACAACCTAAATGAATTTTAATACTGTACACATTACCTGGGGATCCAGGCTAATTAGAGTGAAGAAAAATCTCTGTGAGGTGAGCCTTGTTTGCCCAGTCAGGCTAGCTCAGAGAGATTTTTGTTCCCCTATTTCTAATAGCTAAGGCAGCTAATTAACACAATAAAATCTAAGCCCAGATTTTAAATGACTTGCTTTTCCAATTTAAAGCTTTCATGTAACACTACATTGTGTATTTGTTATATGAATCATTGTCTCAGGTGTGGTATAATCAGACCATGTTACACATAAAAATGAAAATTAAAAAAAAAGTCATTCAAGAACTGAAATATTTCAGGAGTCTTTAAAATTAAAATGAATTCGGACAATGATATGAATTGTTCCAAAATAGCTAACGAAACATTTCTAAATGAAAGGTAAGCACATGCAGGTAAGCATCACAATGCACTATTTTAATATATCTGATCAGTTTTCAGATTCAAATTATTTTTTGCTACAGCTATAGAGGCCAAACTATACTAGAGAAATATAGAGACTGGATCATAAGCAGTTCTGGTAGAAGGTTACGTGATCATCCATCAACCTCATTCCGTCAAGGAATAGTCAGAAACCAAGATCAGAGAAAGGAAGAATCATTAGGGTGAGGAATAATAAAATCAGTAAATGAATGTATTAAGATCTGCAGAGCTCAAAATTAAGACCTTAGATGAGTTTAGTTTTATAATAGATAAGACTATCAGTTTTGTGTGCAATATGGAAAATGCAGACAGCATGAACATATGAAACCTCCTGCTTTGCGAAGAATGATTGTGAGTCTTTGCAGTCAGCTATGTATGGCAAAGCAACCAAGACAAGGCGAAGGAAAAACCCAAGGGATGCTTCAGATATATTAAGTGCAAAAGAATAGCAAGGGGCAAAATTGATATAGTTGAAAACCAGTGTGGTTATCTGTGTATGGAGCAGAAAGAGATGGGGGCAATCTTAAATATATTGTTTGCATCTGTATTTACGTGGGAGACACATTGAGACTTTAGGAACAAGGCAAAGTAGTAGTGATGCCATGGACCATATCCAGATTACAGCAGAAGAGGTGCTGGCTACTTTGAGGAAAATTAGTGTGGGAAAGATCCCATGGCCTGACAGGTGATCCCTCAGATCTTTTCGGAGGCTAGTGCAGAAATTATGAGGACCCTAGAAGGTGCAGGACATATGTATTCCAAAAATGCAGTAGACGTGGCGTATTTGGATTTTGACAAGGTTCCACACATGAAGCTACTTAGCAATATAAGAGCCCATGGAATTACAGGGAAGTTACTAGCGTTGGTGGAGCATTGGCTGGTCAGCAGAAAACAGAGCGTGGAAATAAAGGGATCCTATGTCAATGTATGTATCCTATGTAGATGTATGTCAATGATTCAGACTACGGTATTAATGGATTCGTGGCTAAATTTGTCGATGATACAAAGATAGGTGGAGGAGCGGGTAGTGTTGAGGAAACAGAGAGCTTGCAAAGAGACTTAGATACTTTAGGGGAATGGGCACAGAAGTGGCAAGTGAAATACAATGTCGGAAAGTGCATGGTCATGCACTTTGGTGGAAAAAATAAAATGGGCAGAATATTATTTCGATGAGGAGAGAATTCAGAATTCAGAGATGCAAAGGGACTTGGGAGTCCTTGAGCATGATACTCTAAAGGTTAACCCCCAGCCTGAGTCAGTGGTGAAGAAGGTGAATGCAATGTTGGCATTCATTTCTAGAGGTATAGAATATAAGAGCAGGGATGTGATTTTGAGGCTCTGTAAGGCACTTGTGAGACCACGCTTGGAGTATCGTGTGCAGCTTTGGGCTCCTTATTTTAGAAAGGATAGACTGACATTGGAGAGAGTTCAGAGAAGATTCACGAGAAAGATTCCAGGAATGAAAGGTTTACTGTATGAGGAACATTTGGCAGCTCTTGGGCTGTATTCCCTGGAGTTCAAGAGAATGAGAGTGGGGGTGGAATCTCATAAAAACATTCTAAATGTTAAAAGGCCTGAACAGCTTAGATATGGCAAAGTTATTTCTAGTACAAGAGGGCACGACTTCAGGATTGAAGGATGCCCATTTAGAACAGAGATGTGGAGAAATTACTTTAGTCAGAGGGTAGTAAATCTGTGGAATTGTTGCCACGAGCGGCTGTGGAGGCCAAGTCACTGGATGCATTTAAGGCAGAGAGAGATAGGTTCTTGGTTAGCCAGGGCATCAATGGGTATGGGATGAAGGCAGGGGAGTTGAGATGACCGGAAGAATTGGATCAGCCATGATTGAATGACGGAGCAGACTCAGTGGACTGAATGGCCTACTTCTGCTTCTATATCTTATAGGCTACTATTCATTGTCTACTTACTTAGCATGTCAATATCCAAGATAATGAAAATTTGAAAAACATCACTTAACTTAGATCAAATTACAGGTTTCCCCTGCCATCCGAAGGTAGAGCATTCCTATGAAATGGTTTGTAAGCCGAAATGTCGTAAAGTGAAGAAGCAATTACCATTTATTTATATGGGAAAAATTTGTGAGTGTTTGCAGTCCCAAAAAATAACCTACCAAATCATGCCAAATTACACATAAAACCTAAAGTAACAGTAACATATAGTAAAAGCAGGAATGATATGATAAATACACAGCCTACATAAAGTAGAAATACTTTTCTATAATCAGTGCCACACTGTCCACCGTAGCGAAAATCTCACGGAAGCGCTCTCGGCAGAAACACTCTCTCCAGTAACCTTTAAGCTGTGAAGCTGCCAAATCATACCAAATAACGCATAAAAATACACAGTCTATATAAAGTAGAAATATTGTACGTACAGTGTAGTATCGCTTACTGGAATCGGGAAGACAGTGCCGAGCACACTGATGGTGTGTCAGGCTGAGTCATTGGAGGTTGGGGTGGTGCAGTGGTCCCAACCCTCCCAGTTGCTGACCGATACCGATCTGCAAAGCATGCAGGGGTACACCGGTAACCGGGACGCACCCAGCACATCTGTAAGAAAAAAGCCAAAATAAACAAGCTAATTAATTAGGTGCCGTCCGGCACGTAAATGTCGGCCCAGATCAGAGGTGACGCTATCATCAATCGCCTCTGATCTGGGCCAACATTTACGTGCTGGGCGGCACCTAATTAGTTAGCATGTTTATTTCGGCTTTTTTCATAAAGATGCACTGGGTGCGTCCCAGCTACCACTGCACTACTGCATTCTTCGCGGAAATGTATTGGTCTGCAGCCTGGAGGTTGGGGTGTTGGGACATTGGGGTGTCATCTCATCGTTGTCTGTTTCCATCAGGGCAGGCAGGTCATCTTCTTCTATGTCTGCCTGCCTCGATGTCAAAGGTCAAGGTTCGTCATCTGCAGCGGCTGATGTGGAAGGCTTGAAGAACGACATTATACTTGACTACTTAGCCTCGTGCATTTTTCTATCATACAGTTCTTTGTAAGCACTCAAACTATCCTGCAAATATACCCTAAACCTACATACCCTTTCAAAATTAAAGTCGTACTTTTCTGCAATCATTGCAGTGAAAATTTCTTGCAGTTGCTTCACATTCAGTTCCTGGATGACTTCACTTTCGGTCCGTTCGCTACTGCATTCGGTTCGATTGTTATCCTTTCCTCTTCCAATTGCATCAGCTCTTCATCTATCAGTTCTTGTTCATGGGATGCCAAAACCTCATCAACATCATCTTCGTCAACTTCCACAAGTCAAACTCACTTTGTCCTTACTTCGTTCACCATGATCGAAACGCTTAATTAAGTCTAGTTTTACACTAAGTGTAACACCCTTACGAGCTCTCTTAGGCTTTTCTGATACCTTAGAACTCATCTTGCTAACGGATACTCAAAATAAATCGACATAAAGCACAGACGCTCGCAGACACATGTTTAAGCAATGCCGGCTAGAATGCAGTTCCGGGGGAGGAGCTTGGCTGCTCAGGGCGCGCACTGCCTTTTATTGCGCGCTGCCTTTTTTGTAACAGTGAAAACACCTTCTGTTGGCAAAAACTGGTAACTAATGTAGGTCTTTCGTAACAGCGAGGTGTCGTGAAGCGAACATTCAAAAAGCGGGGGACACCTGTATTTCATAACCAGAAAATGGAACTATGAAACTACACCAAGACTACATTTTCTGAATAATGTAAATAGGTCAGCAGATACCAAATATCTTACCATTGCTGCAAATTGTCTCGGTGAAGGGTCTCAGCCTCAAACATCAACTGCTTATTCCCCTCCAAACTTGCAGAGTTCCTTCCGCATTTTGTCTGTGTTGCTCCGGATTTCCAGCACCTCCAAAGTATCTTGTGTTTATGAGTCAAACTTTACTTGACCAAGGGCTATTTCTGACATGAGACTTCTGCCACAGAGATTATATCAGTCTGAGGGCAGATTACGATGGTGAGCCACACATTTATCCATTGACTTTGTAACCCTTAATGATGCATATTGTAAATTGCAGACTGAGAGTTATACCACATGTGTGTTGTAGCTCATTGGGTCTCCTTGAATATGCAAGCCTTCACTATGTAAAGGCAGATAATTCAGACTACTAGTGAAACAAGTCAGACATATCCCAATATTTAGCGCCGCTCTATATGGGAACTGCATGGACCCTGGGAGGGAAGTGGCAGCTTCATTCCCTCATTACATCATTGACACATCTTAAAACTCTGGCATGACTGCCAAGATTAATTGCATTATTTGAGCTGCAACTTCAGTGGTCAAAGAGGTGATTACTTTCCTGGTGCTCGTGAGCAGCAAAAATAATTTAATTTGCTCCCCAAGGTACTTGAGGCCGACTAATTTACAGTGGAAAAGTCAACAGCTGATTCCACAGGACCAATTCTTAGTTCAAGAAATGTCACCTTACAGTTTGATATTTGGAGGTACTTGTTATCTGGGTGAACATTTTGACACTATTGAGCACCAACTGACACCTCATTAAAACCAAGCACTAAACAACTCAGTGATTCCATAAACATAACTGTTCTAAAAAGGGGAAATTAATATGGTGAAAATACATACACTCCCCATTGAAAACCTGAGCAAACTAAACCAAGTTAAATGTATGCTACATTTTTAAAACACTTCTCCCTCCAAAGTATTCATGTTTGCCAGCTTATCTTTTTGTATACAAGTATGAAAGCTTAATAATTTTTTGATTTATCACTTAAGCCACAAAAAATTTTTACATTGAAGTATTTTGATTCATCTGACATTATAAATATAGTGGGCAAAGCAAGTGCCTAATTAAACTCAATGATACATAGATTGCAGTGCAAAATGTCATAGCTGTAATAACTTTTATATCAATGCATTCAGTTGGTGCAAAGTCTAAGAAACTGTATGTTTTATATAAATGGCCTTCAATGCCAGCCCTCATATCATAAACAGTTGTGTATTACAGTGTTGTGATATGTTCCTAAAGACCTGTAATTTAAATATTGTGGAATTTTGGAGTGAACACAGAGAGAGTAAAGACTTTTTAGACATTACCAACATTAACATGCTCAAATCTTCTTAAAATCAGTTAAGTATGGCTATAAAAGGGCTAACAGAATTCTTCAGGTAATGAATACTAGCCTTACAATCAGTGACCATATCTCATTAAGTGAATAAATTAAACAAAAATGTGTTAAATCATTGTTCTGGAGCTACTGTTGAAATACATCCCCAAGAATATCTTCTCCGTAATTTTTCATTTCACTGAATGCTATTTTATGGCGAAGTATAATTCACATTAGAACATTCCTTGACTTCACATTCCAGATGTTTGCTTGATTTGCATGAATAATGATGAAATGATTCAAAACTTTTAATTTTATGAAATGCACTGTTTCCTTAAGGTTGTTATAGCCAGGGGTGGTAATGGGGATAAAGTCTCTACCTGTTAAATGTTTCCAATGATGTGCGCCTCAAACAGCCTCTGACTACCAAGTCCAGCCCCTGGCCTTCACGTGTAGTTTAGCTACTAAGCCTGACATAGTTTCTTCTATTGGCAGAAGAAGGGGCAAAGATGGGTTTCTGGCACCTTAAAAACAGTCACTTCCGGCAGATGGGGCTTGGCAGTAGAAGGAAAACTCTAATCTCAAACCTCTGCTGCCCTACAGCTCTACCCACTCATGGGGAAGGCTTCAGAAGTAATCCCCAAGGGAAAAATCCACAGCTGGTATCACTGAAGCAGTCCTATGTTGAGCTCAACACTGACTGGCAACTCCTGTAATGCTGCTGGTGCCAAATTGTATTGGACTCCGCTGTTCCTTTGGATTTATGCGTGGAGAAGAGAAGCCTACTACTTGGGCTTGCTCTCCCTATGGTACTGCCCTGGCTTGCATAATTAGACAACTAGGTCGCAACATCCATGGTTGACCCTGACCAACGGAGACCCCACTGTTATTCATCCATTGTCTTTTTGGTCCATGATTCTCTACAAAGATGTACAATCATTTTAAGCTTGTATCTATCTAATGAGATTAGATGAATTTAGGTATCGTTCAATGTAGTCTTGGGATGTGACTTCCATTCTGGATCAAGGATGAACTAAGGTCAACAATTAATCATGAATCACATTTTTCAGTATATCAGTGATTGAAATCAACTTAATAGTGCATACAATACAACAACAATTGTTGCATACAATCCTGGGGATGTCAACAGTTTGATGAGTATCTTTAACAGCTTGTGTCTAAGCTCCGTGTTTGAGGAATAGCTTAAGGTGGTTATGTAACATTTTAGACACTGAATTAAACCCTGAAATTTATGTTGTAGGGTTGATCACTTTTCATCAAGGTAAGTGAGCAAGGAAAGTGAATGACCATTCAGCAGGATGAGAAGAAACAGCATATGATGGAAAGTGCATCACATTAATCACAGTATTTCATTACTGAGTTTTTGCAATAACAGCAGCACAGACAAACACATCCAACAGCAAAACCTTAGCCGGAGAAGGTACAGGATAGGTTTGTCAATTAGGTGCCCAGCTGGAAGACTGACAATCTGACTCAGTCCCCCACATGATTGTCATTTCTCTTGACGTCAACATTTTGAAATTCTACCATGGATGATAAATTTTCAATCTGTTTTATACCCTAGTGGGAAGTTGTAAAGTTTACTCTAGCTAGTGCAGAAGCACAACGATTTTATACAACAAATTGAGAACTGTTCTTATAGCTGAATAGTGTGTTGCTGTCCAGACTGAAGTATAGGTGATAAGAGTGGGGCACTCCAAAGAAGCTTTAGATGCAAGAGCCAGCTATAGCTTATGCTGAGAAAGAATTAGAGTTCAAAGAAGGGAGTGTTGAGTGAGTGACACTATTCAGGACTCATGATGGTAGCACCCAATTTATAAAAAATGAAAACAATTAAGTCTTCAATCAGGAATAAGGAAAGCTGCTTGAATTAACACCATTGTCTGTAGAAAGTCACTTCTTAATGCAGTACTATCAGGTGACTGTTTTTGGTGTCTGAATTCCTAACAAACATGTTTGAATTATGCAGTGGAGTCATGTCAATCACTATGTGTTATACTTGTAAATGCGTAATTCAATGCATGCACAATGTTAAAGTAAGTTGAAAATGTGACTCTTGAAATTGTAAATTAATTGTGTGTAATATGTATAAAATTTCAATGTACATTTTGTTTTTGAGTTCCATCAGAGACACATCTTGAGAGATTCTTCCATAATATCTGCTCATAGTGCTAAATAAAGCCCTTTGACATCACAACCCAATTCTCCAAGCACCTCATTTAAAGTCAAAACATCACCAACTACATGTGTCACAAAAGCAGCAAGGTCTTGAAGGTATTTCCATTAGGATTACTTCATGTGCAATACACCAGTCAGTCTAGGAATATTCTAATCAATGAGATAAATGTACCTGAAGAGATAATATAACAGGAAAACATCTATAATTCAGGGTATTCTTAGCAATAGACCTGGACAATGGGATAGAACAATAAAGGGGGACGCCAGCATAATAATGAGACAGAGAGACTGCAGATGTGGGAAATCTGGAGAAAACTTTCTCAGGGTAGGCATACCTCGAAGAGACTTTGTAGTGAAGCAGCAAAATGGAGAAACAGGAGCTTTTTGCCCAGATCTTTTCATCTCTAACTATCAATGGGACATTAACTGTGTCTACTTGGCCATTCATCTTACTTATTCTAAGCTCAGTTCCTCGAACGCACTGCTTTTCACTTTCTTTACACTTATTGCAACTTTACCTTCAAACCTGCAGACAAGGGTGTTGCTGTTGTTGTCTGGCAAATTGACTTCCACTTTGTAGAGGCCAGACAGCAGCTCTTGGACACTTTTTCTTTCTTCCCACTGATCCACGGAAAAGTATCAGGCCATTGTCTCTGGTACCTGTCAATTCTGTAGGTTTCCCTTGGGCAGCCTCCAACCTCATAGTTCTCCTACCTTATATTGCCTGTTTCTGTTTCCTGCCTATGATCCACAAACGTAACTGCCCCAATTGGTCCATTTTTTCTGTCTACTCCTGCCCACTGTATCTCAATTTATTTAGTCACCCTTGGTTTAGTCCCTTCTTGCCTACATCCATGGTCTCCACCACTTCACCAGCTTTCAGTTCCGCGGCCCTGACTGCTTCATTTAACCATGGACATCCAGTTCCAATACACTTCTATCCCCCCTCAGGAAGGCCTTACAGCTCTCTGCTCCAGCCTTGACAATGGATATAAACTGTTGCCCTCCACAATCACCCTCCTCTGTCAAGTGGAACTGGTACTCATACTCAACAACTTCACTTTTGGCTCCTCCCACTTCCTCTGGACCAAAAGTGAAGCCATGAGCATTTGTGTCGACCCATCTGTACTGCCTTTTCATCAGCGATGTGGGATAATCCATGTTCCAATCCGCACTGGTAACATTCCAGAACTCCTTATCTATTACATTAACGAGTAAAATTGGTGGTGCGCCCTGCACTCATGCTAAGCTCAACAACTTCATCGATTTTGCCACCAATTTCCACCCTGCCCTCAAATATACTTGACCCATCTCCAGTGCCTCTCTATTTTTCTTGATCTCTCTGCCTCCATCTCTGGAGACAGATTGCCTACTGACATCTTTTACAAATCCACAGACTCCCACAGTGACCTTGATTAATCACCTTTCCACTGTGTCAATTGTAAGGATGCTGTACCTCAGCCTCTGCCACTTATATTTCAGGACCTCTGAGGGATCCTCTCGTTTTTCAGAAAACACAGTTTTCCATCCAGTCCTATCAGTGCTGCCTTCAACTGCATCTCTTCCTTTTCCCACATGTCTGCCCTCACCTCATCCCGATGCCAGCATATCAGGGATAGGGGTCTCCTTGTCCCTACCTGCCACCCCTGGGGCTTCCACAACCAACACATCATTCTCTGCAATTCCTGCCATCTACAATGGGACTTACATGCCATTATTTGCTCAACACTTTTCATGAACACTTTGAAATGAAGAAAAACATCCATCATGGTTGATCACTGTATCTGCTGCAGCATCCGCTTAATCAGTGAGACACGATGCACATTGGGGGAATTGCTTCATCAAGCATTTTCAACCCGTCTGCTGTAATAGTCAGGATCTCCCAGTGGCCAACCATTTTAATTCCACTTCCCATTCCCACACTAGCATATCTGTCAGCAGCCTCCTCTTCGGCTACATTGAGGCCAAAAAATTTGGGGCAGTCATTAAGTGCCACCCTTTCTCGGTGTTAGTCATATCATCTGAATGAATTAAAAACAAGATAGGGAAAGTGATCTCTGCCTGAAGTTGAAGATTTGTGCAGAGTGGACGGTTAAATACAACGAGTAACAAGATAGTGATGTAAACGGTAAAAGTATAATCTGTTCCAAGAACAAGGCACTTAATCTCTAACACAATATTTTTCTCCAAGCCCTTACCCATCAACCGCATGATAAAACCCAGAAGAAAGTGAGAAAGCACAGAATCACGTCAGCACCAGGCTGTTATCTGCTCTGCAGACTAACACGATCTCACCTGATACTGGAGTGCTGCACCACTGGGAAATCATCTTTCAGTACTTATCTTAAACCGAGATCATGTTTCCTCTGAGATGGACAGAAAACCTCTATAACGTCAACTTCAGAAGAGCAGAGAATTTCACTGACTTGCCTCAGCCAATAATTATCTTCCGACCTGCACCAGGAAAACTGTTTACCTGATCATTTCACTTGTTAGTTTTTGGGACTTTGTTGTGAAATGCTTCCCTACATTTGGTAAGTATACATTGTCTGTGGATGCTGTTCTACCTGAGACGGACAAAAGTCTTTATACAAGTGCAACAGCTTGTCAAGTTCTAAATATGTTTTAGTTTGGCTGAGGGATGCTAGGTAAGTTGGGTAGTGGAGGGTACTTTGTTTCAAGGTTGCTTGTTGTGTCATTGTCAATAGCGTACATCTACTTCCATACACACACATACAGTAGCCTCTGTGATTTTTCAGCACGTTGGAGAGTTGAGATTGGAGACAGCCCTAAAGAGGCAAATAACAGAAGTATGTTTCACAATGTACAGTAGGTAATGATGGATGAAAGTGGGTGAGTCACTAGTGGCCAAAACGGTCAATAGGGGACAAGTTTGGGAGGGCAGGCTGAGATATCACCAAAGGATGAGGAGTATGAGAAGGGCAATGCTGGGTGGAGAATTGGTGCTCAACAAACAAATTGAACAAAACAGCGAGGCTGAAACTGTTAAGAAGAAGTTGTAGAAGGGATTAGGAAAAGTAATAGCAAAGAGATCATTTGGTAGGCTGGGAGGGTGGTTGTTTGGAGAAATCTTAGGGATTCTCGAAGAGATCTGAGGGGACCAGAGGCCAGTTGCAAGGAAGGGTTGATGATCACACTGGATTAGACGTTAAAACAATTATCCTATGGGAGAACAAAGCCCCCAATTCTTTAACAGTCTGATCAAAGGCTGGTGAAAATTGTTCCTTACAATTTTTTATTGCCCAAGACTTCTACAGTATGTGCTGCTTTCCCAGTATGCATAGGGGCAGCCTGGTACAAAATTAAACACAAATATATTAAGGACGAACAAATCATTCAGTTACGTTTAACAATCAGCTTTTAACAATCACATTTAACAATCAGTTATTCAATTGTGCATAAAGAAATTGGTAACTAATACCAAAACAAGATCCCGTGATGTGATAAATACAAATACAGTATTTCACTTCACATTGTGAATCCTAATCAAAATAGGATTGACACAGGATCCTGACAAGAAATGTTGACAAATCCTGCCACCCTTCCCCCAGCACAGATGCTGCCTGACCCACAATAGTGCTCCTGCAGTTTGATTTTTGCTACAAATTACAGTATCAATAGTCCAATGCATCTCTAAAATATTACATAGATCTTTGATCCTTTGGAATCACTAGTCAAACAAACTCACAATTATGTCTGTGGTACACAAGAATAATTTAATTTAGATCCAATTCGGTTCTGTTTGAAGGTCCATTCTCTAAAGTGGCTTTGATAATACACAGCTATGAATATAATAGGTATTCAGCACCATCCATTGAAAATCAGAGCCATTGGTTCTATGACTGAAAATCTACGGAATATTTGACAGGTATTGCTCACTCAATTTTCAAAGTCATGTGACCACAGTACTCAAAGTAGATTGCTTGATCACAACTTCTCCAGGTACATTAACTTACAATCAAGGAGCAGGAAAATACATTCAAATATATTAAAAGCTGCTCATGATAACCACAAAGGGAGCAACATTGAAATAAAACCTTGAAGTTGTTGGTAGTGATTAAAGTTTGCATTAAACAAACTGTAATTCTTCCATCTTCATGTTGCTAATCATTTGTCCAATTACTTCATCCATTAACTTTGTGACTCAAAATATGGCTTACTATTGTAACAGTTCAGCATCACTTAAGTGACTGTGCATTGTTTTAACACAAAATATGTGTTAAGTAGATGACAATCAAGTTGTGCTATAGACAACAAGACCTTGCCTGACTCTCAAGTATAGCACTGTGATATTATTGTCAAAGTTGCTCTCCTTCAATTAAGATGGACATAGAAGATCACACCACTCCTGTAATGCAAACAAAGGAGATGTGTTCATGGCCAACATTTATCCCTCAACCAACCATAAAATGGATTATCTGCTATAGAACCATTGCTAGTTTTACTAGATTACTTGTTACAAATTGCCTATAATGTTTCCTATGATGCAAACACATTTTTAAAACATTTCATTGGTTTAAACAGGCCTTGGACTATCACTGAGTCATGAAATAGAAATTAATTTCATGTATTTTTAAAAAAATTTGGATTTTTAAAAAATCAAGCCTCGCTGATTACCTCTCCCCAGAGGGGGTATAAAATTCAAGATTTTCCATTGCTGGACCTGAAAGTTTAGTGCACAGATTGGGAAGGAGGCGTAATGGGATCTAAGAGATCCGCGGAAGCTTCAAAACCAAAATACTAATGAGAGCTGGGCTGAAGGTGACTACACAGATTTTATCAAGTCCCTTGACAAGGTGTCACATGGTAGGCTTGTCTATCGGTCGGATCAGATGAGACCGAGGGTGAGCTAGATAACTGTATGCCAATTTGGCTTGGGAGTTGTAGTTAGAGTGTCATAACAGAGAATGTTTTACAGACGAGAGGTCTTTGACACGCGGTGTGCTGCAGGAATCATCTATGTAAAACAATTGGATGAGAATATACTTGGCAATGTTAATAAGTCCAGTCCTGCCGAAAGGCCTCCGCTTGAAAACATCGATTGTACTTTTTTTCCATAGATGCCGCCTGGCCTGCTGAGTTCCTCCAGCATTTTGTGTGTTACTTGAATTTCCAGCAACTGCAGATTTTCTCTTGTTTGTGCAGGGAACTTGAGGGCAACCTTTTCCACTGAAAGGATGGTGGGTATATGGAACAAGCTACCAGAGGAATTCATGGAGTGCAATACAAGTACACCATTTAAAAGGTACACGAATATGGAAATTCTTTCTCTCACTCTCCTTTTTCTCCCTCTGTCCCTCTGAATATACCTCTTGCTCATCCTCTGGGTCCCCCCTCCCTTGTCTTTCTTCCCGGACCTCCTGTCCCATGATCCTCTCGTATCCCCTTTTGCCAATCACCTGTCCAGCTCTTGGCTCCATCCCTCCCCCTCCTGTCTTCTCCTATCATTTTGGATCTCCCCCTCCCCCTCCAACTTTCAAATCCCTTACTCACTCTTCCTTCAGTTAGTCCTGACGAAGGGTCTCGGCCTGAAACATCGACTGCACCTCTTCCTACAGATGCTGCCTGGCCTGCTGAGTTCACCAGCAACTTTGATGTGTGTTGCACGAATATAGAAAGTTTGGAGATAGGGCCGAACACAGGCAAATAGAACTAGCTCAAATAGACAACTTGGATGGCATGAACAAATTGGGACAAAGGGTCGGCTTCTGTGCTTTCCACTCCACGTCTCTACGGCCGTCTGAATGCAGTGGAGTCAAAAGACCATAACAGTTAATGCTAGAGGAAATTGGATTTAAATGACCTCATTCATATGGTCAAGCTCAGGGAAAGCACCCATAAATGCTGCATGCCTTTTATCATGCTGGTCGGAGTTAGTGAGGGCTTCTTTCTCTGCGGAACATATGTTCATCTGTGCAAGTTTAAGAGGGTCATTAGCTGAAGTGCTAAATGGAAGTGCTACTGCCAAATCAGTGGTATATGTTGATTAACACCACAATCTGCCTCTTCTGCAGTGTGCATTATCAGGACACAAACCAAAGCCTTTGCAGATATGGTATCCAGGCAACTTGTACTGCAAACACACAAGCACTTGATCACTTCTTACAATAAAACTAAATTGTTAGCCTCCAAAAACACTTCCTTGACTCGGTTTAATACTATGGCCAAAGAGTTTGCGGCATTCAACTGTCAAGGACTAATCATCCTATTTGCTATCTCTTTCACACCTTAATTTAAAGGCCAGTAGCAAATTAAACCACCCAATGGAAACATTCAAATTATACAGCGTATCAATGGGAAATGAGCAACTTGACCTGCAGTCAAAAAGGGCTTGCGGAGAAAGCGTTTAGAGCAGGAGATAGTACGAGTCAGGTTTTATTTAAGCTGTCAAAAGAGAAACAACAGTGCATTGCAAATCTCATTAGAGGCACAGGACATATTTGAAGGACTACACATGCTGTGTTTCAAATTACTACGAGAACAGAGGTCTTCTCTGGCATTGATCACTTTGGGTTCAGACGGTGGGTGAATATTAATGAAGTGAGAGCTACTATTTTATAGGATCGGGTCATTGGTTTTGTGATATTTAAACCATCAGAAACGGGGCAGAAATAATTTTCAGTAAGCAGACTCCAAAGCAGATATTACTGTAATACAGTTTGAGAATTCAAGTGCAAAGCCACTGAAAAACTCTATTAAAAAAAGACTTAAAACAGCTTCTTTTGGTATACATTCATTATATATAAGATCTCCTGATACACACTCATTGGCCACTTTAATAAATACAGGAGTGGAATCCGATAAGGTCTTCTGCTGCTGTAGCCTATCCAGTTTCAAGGTCTGATGTGTTCAGCATTCAGAGATGCTCTTCTGCACACCTCTGTTGTAATGTTTGATTATTTGAGTTACTGTCGCCTTCCAGTCAGTTTGAACCAATCTGGCCATTCTCCACTGACCTCTCTCATTAACAAGGCATTTTTGTCTGAATGTTTTATTGTTTTTCACACTATTCTCTGTAAACTCCATAGACTGTTGTATGTGAAAATCCCAGGAGATCAACAGTTCCTGAGATACTCAAACCACCCAATCTGGCACCAACATTTGTTTCTCAGTCAAAGTCACTTAGATCACATTTCTTCACTATTCTGATGTAGATCTGAACAAGAACTGAATCTCTTGACCAGATCTGCATGCTTTTATGCTGCTGCCACATGATTGGTTGATTAGATATTGACCTTAACAAGGTATATAGGTGTAACTAATAAAGTGGCCACAATCTATACCTTAATCAGTTCCTGTTATATTTGATTGTCCACATTTACAATCCATAATAGACCATACTTGTACTCTTCTGTCAATGTTGCATTTGTCTGCATAATTGTCATGAACAAGGAATATTTCAAGCACATACATATTTTTCATAAACCATTTAAATAAATATATTTCTGCAAACAAAAATAGAATCAGCTCTGACTCAATTTGTTTTACCTTTTCGATTTGATTCTCAAAAGCCAATGGCAGAGATCCAGTGAAATTTTAGCAAAAGCTATGCTCAGCTGTACATTTTAACCTTCTCTAGTTGTTAATGTAGAAACCATAGGGTTTTGCTAAAACAGAAATCACAACAGAACTTTCATTTAAACTTTTCTCCAAGCTTAAACTCCTTCATCATTTTCATAACTAACATTTAATTTTGAGGAATGAACATAAATGCAAATCTCAAATTTCTGAATATGCATTATGACAAACTCTAAATGTACATTCTCGTTGAAACTCGGTGACTTTACAAAAGAATTCTATCTGTGCATAGAAGTAACAGAAAATATTTAGTTTAAAACCAATCAGGACCTTTGTAGTTGGGAATTTTGAAATGAACTGTAGTAGAGAACAGGGAATGATCATGTAGCAGAGAGAAAGAGAGGCTCTACAGGGTTGATCTCTGGCAAAGAAAGTCAGGAACAGATTCAAAATGGCCAAAATCACAAACTGCAGGCTAACATAGAATATTTTACACTCATGCCTGGTTAGACATGCTATTGGTGAATATTGGTTCAATATTCCAGGATTCCGTTGTTTTAGACATGAAAGAGCAGGGGTAGGTATTAAAGAAGGAGGGGTGGCATTACTAGTCTGGGAAAATGACACGGCAGCACTCCATCAGGACATACTGGAGGGCTTGACTAGTGAGGTGTTAACTGAGAAATAAGTAAGATATGACCACATTAATGAGGCTATCTTACAGCCCACCCAACAGCTTTCAGGATTTAGAGGAACAAATTTGTAAAGATCGCAGACTGTTGCAAGAAACATAAAGTTGCCAGTGTAGGCATTTTTAACTTTCCCTTACAGTAAAAGGACTAGATGGGATAGAACTGGGCAAATGTGTTCAGGAAAGTTTCCTTCATCAGTACATAGAAGTACCAACGGGAGAGTGTGTGATACTGGATCTGCTATTAGGGAATGAGACAGTGCAGGTGACAAAAGTTTGTGTAGCGGATCACTTTGCCTCCAGTGACCACAATGCCATTAGTTTCAAAGTAAATATGCAAAACGAGAGGTCTGATACACGGGTTGAGATTCTAAATGAAATTTAATGCGGATAAATGTGAAGTTATCCACTTTGGTGGCAAAAACAGGAAAACAGATTATTATCTGAATGGTGGCCGATTAGGAAAAGGGGAGGTGCAACGAGACCTGGGTGTCATTATACACCAGTCATTGAAAGTGGGCATGCAGGTACAGCAGGCGGTGAAAAAGGCGAATAAGGCGAATGGTATGCTGGCATTTATAGCGAGAGGATTCGAGTACAGGAGCAGGGAGGTACTACTGCAGTTGTACAAGGCCTTGGTGAGACCACACCTGGAGTATTGTGTGCAGTTTTGGTCCCCTAATCTGAGGAAAGACATCCTTGCCATAGAGGGAGTACAAAGAAGGTTCACCAGATTGATTCCTGGGATGGCAGGACTCTCATATGATGAAAGACTGTATGAACTAGGCTTATACTCATTGGAATTTAGAAGATTGAGGGGGGATCTTATTGAAACGTATAAAATCCTAAAGGGATTGGACGGGCTAGATGCAGGAAGGTTGTTCCCAGTGTTGAGGAAGTCCAGAACAAGGGGTCACAGTTTGAGGATAGAGGGGAAGCCTTTTAGGACCGAGATTAGGAAAAACTTCTTCACACAGAGAGTGGTGAATCTGTGGAATTCTCTGCCACAGGAAACAGTTGAGGCCAGTTCATTGGCTTTATTTAAGAGGGAGTTAGATATGGCCCTTGTGGCTAAAGGGATCAGGGGGTATGGAGGGAAGGCTGGTGCAGGGTTCTGAGTTGGATGATCAGCCATGATCATACTGAATGGCAGTGCAGGCTCGAAGGGCCGAATGGCCTACTCCTGCACCTATTTTCTATGTTTCTATGTTTCTATGTTTAGGAGATGGATACAGAGTCTATAAAAGTGAGGTAAAGTGGCATCAAGTTCATGGACCCTGTGCAGATTACAGAGGAGGAAGCGTTTGCTAACCTGAGGCAAATCAGGGAGGGAAAATCCCCAGAGCCTGACAAGGTGTCCCCTCGGACCCTATGGGTGGTGAGTGCAGAAATTGCTGAGGCCCTAGCAGAGATATTTAAAACATACTCAGTGACGTGAGAGGTACTAGGGGATTGGAGGATAGCCAGTTTTGTTCCACTGTTTAAAAAAGGCTCTAAACATAAACTTTGACATTATAGGCTGGTGAGTCTGATGTCAATTGTGGGAAAATTATTGGAAGATTTTCTAAGTGATTGGTTATATGAGTACTTGGACAGACATGGATTGATTAAGGTGGGCCAGCATGGCTTTGTGCATGATAGGTCATATCTAATGAATTTTATAGTGTTTTTTGAGGAAGTTACCAGGAAAGTGGATGAAGGCAAGACAATGGATGTTGTCTACATGGACAAAACATTTGACAAAGTCCCACATGGGAGGCTAGTCAGGAGGTTCAGTTGCTCAACATTCAGGATAAACTAGTAAACTGGATTAGACATTAGCTTTGTGGGAGAAGCCAGAGAGTGGTAGTAGAGGGTTGCCTCTCTGACTAGTGGTGTGCCACAGAGATCGGTGCTGGGTCCATTGTTGTTTGTTATCTATATTAATGATCTGGATGATAATGTGGTTAACTGTAACAGCAGATTTGTGGATGAAACCAAGATTGGGGGTATAGTGGACAGTGAGGAAGATTATCATGGCTTGCAGGGGGATCTTCATCAGCTGGAAAATGGGATGAAAAATGGCAGGTGAAATTTAATGCCGGCAAGTGCAAGGTGTTGCACTTCAATCGTCCAACCAGGGTAGGTCTTACACAGTGAATGGTAGGGCATTGAGGAGTGTGATAGAACAAGTGATCTAGGAATACAGGTCTATAATTTGTTGAAAGTGGTGTCATAGATAGATAAGGGCTCTAAGGAAAGCATTTTCCACAATGGCCTTCATAAATCAATGTATTGAGTACAGGACTGGGATGTTATATTGAAGTTCTATTAGACATTGGTGAGGCCTACTTTATGGAAAATGGACAACAGGTGCAGGAGTAGGCCATTCGGCCCTTCGAGTCAGCACCGCCATTCACTGTGATCATGGCTGATCATCCACAATCAGTATCCAGTTCCTGCCTTATTCCCATAAAATTTGATTCCGCTATCTTTAAGAGCTCTATCCACCTCTTTCTTGAAAGCATCCAGAGACTTGGTCTCCACAGCCTTCTGGGGCAGAGCATTCCATATATCCACCACTCTTTGGGTGAAAAAGTTTTTCCTCAACTCCGTTCTAAATGGCCTACCCCTTATTCTTAAACTGTGGTATCTGGTTCTGGACTCACCCATCAGCGGGAACATGCTTCCAGCCTGCAGCGTGTCCAATCCCTTAATAATCTTATATGTTTCAATAAGATCCCCTCTCAGCCTTCTAAACTCCAGAGTATACAAGCCCAGTCGCTCCAATCTTTCAACATATGGCAGTCTCGCCATCCCGAGAATTAACCTTGTGAACCTACGCTGCAAGAATGTCCTTCCTCAAATTTGGAGACCAAAACTGCACACAGTACTCCAGGTGTGGTCTCACCACGGTCCTGTACAACTGCAGAAGGACCTCTTTGCTCTTATACTCAATTCCCCTTGTTGTGAAGGCCAGCATGCCATTAGCTTTCTTCACTGCTGGCTGTACTTGCATGCTTGCTTTCAGTGACTGATATACAAGGACACCTAGGTCTCATTGTACTTCCCCTTTTCCTAACTTGACTCCATTTAGATAATAATCTGCCTTCCTATTCTTACCACCAAAGTGGATAACCTCACATTTATCCACATTATACTGCATCTGCCATGCATCTGCCCACTCACCCTGCCTGTCCAAGTCACCTGTATTCTCATAACATCTTCCTCACATTACGCACTGCCACCCAGCTTTGTGTCATCGGCAAATTTGCTAATGTTACTTTTAATTCACTCATCTAAATCATTAATATATATTGTAAACAGCTGCGGTCCCAGCACTGAACTCTGCGTTACCCCACTGGTCACCACCTGCCATTCCAAAAGGGACCCGTTAATCGCTACTCTTTGTTTTCTGTCAGCCAGCCAATTTTCAATCCATGTCAATACTCTGCCCCCAATACCATGTGCCCTAATTTTGCCCACTAATCTCCTATGTGGGACTTTATCAAAGGCTTTCTTATAGTCCAGGTACACTACATCCATTGGCTCTCCCTTGTCCACTTTCATAGCTACACCCTAAAAAAATTCCAGAAGATTAGTCAAGCACGATTTTCCCTTCATAAATCCATGCTGACTCGGACCGATCCTGTTAATTTGGAGTATTGTGTGCAGTTTTGGTCACCTACCTACAGCAAAGATGTAAACAAGGTTGACAGAGTACTGAGAAAATTTACAAGTGTTACATATCTCGTGGGTATCTTGTGAGTGTCTTATGACCATAATGTAACTGAGTACCTTGTGAGCCTGATGTAATGGTCTTGTGATGGTGGGGTGATGTAATT
This sequence comes from Mobula birostris, assembly GCF_030028105.1. Taxonomy (NCBI): domain Eukaryota; kingdom Metazoa; phylum Chordata; class Chondrichthyes; order Myliobatiformes; family Myliobatidae; genus Mobula; species Mobula birostris. The sequence continues at coordinate 43,055,683 of NC_092385.1, forward strand.
TTCCCGCCAATGTGAGGTCACGTGATGACATGTTCCCTACAGGTATATAACGGGAAACCCCTGTTGTTACGCAGTTTCAGTTTCGTCAGTTAATTCAACAGTTACTCCATTATGCTGCGCATTCGTCTCATGACGCAGTTTCATTTTAAAGTGGAGTTTTACTTTCTAAGTCTAGTATTGGAGAGTGAAGAACTTACTAAAGTAAGGGAACCTGAAGGATCGAGTAAAGTTGGTGTCATTCGGCAGTTTATTACAGGATTGAACTTATGGAATTTTCTTTCAGAAATAGTGTCCCGTATCTGAGATAACTCCTGCAAGAGCAGGGAAGTTTGTGCAGTGTTCACTCGCCAGAAAAAGGTCAGTTCCTTTAAGCCGTTTTAGTTCCTTCATCGTGAATCCTTTGGAGAGAACCAGTAGTAACGCCACGTCTCCGAAGAAATCCGTTTCCAGAGAATTCTCTCCTAATTGACTGTGTAGATCACTTGGACTTTCAAATTTACCATTTGAAGACTGTGTTTGAATTTACCACTTTAAGAACTGTTTTCAAATTTACCATTTTAAGAACTGTTCCAGAGTTGCCGTATGACAGTTAACTTCCGGTTAAGTTAGCCTTTTGAATACTTTTTGTTGTTGTTGAGCAGAGTTTAATAAATGTTTATGTTTGTTTATAAAACTTGACTCAATTATATATTCATTGTTTCTGGTCACGTGATACAAGGATGTTGTCAGGTCTGGAGGAACTGAGTTGTAAGGATAGATCGGATAGGTTAGGACTGTATTCTTTAGAACATAGAGACTGAGAGGAAATTTGAAAGAGGTATAAAAATTATAAGGGATATAGATAGATCAATGCAAGCAGGCTTTTCCACTGAGGTTGGGTGGGACTAGAACCGGAGATTATTGTTTAAGGGTGAAAGGTGGGGAAACTTCTTCACTCAAAGGGTCATGAGAGTGTGGAATGATCTGCATCTGAGCTTGATTTCAACACTTAAAGAAAAGTTTGGATACATCTATGGATAGTAAGGAAATGGAGGGCTAAGGTCCTGGTGCAGGTTGATGGGAGGAGGTAGTTTAAATGGTTTTGGCATGAACTAGATGGGCTGAAAGGCCTGCTTCTATGCTGTACTTCTCTATGACTCTATGACCAGCCTGACAACAATCCCATAAACACCAGAATGGATGTTTGCCATCGTACATAAGACCATAAGGCCATAAGATATAAGAGCAGAATTAGGCCATTTGACCAATCAAGTCTGCTCTGCCAATTCATCATAGCTGATCCATTTTCCTCTCAGCCCCAATACCCTGCCTTCCTCACGCATCCCTTCATGCCCTGACTAATCAAGAACTTATTAACCTCTGCCTTAAATATACCCAATGACTTGGCCTCCACAGCCACATGTGACAATGAATTCCACAGATTCATCATTCTGGCTTTAGAAATTCCTCCTCATCTCCATTCTAAATGGATTTCCCTCTATTCTGAGGCTGTGTCCTTTGGTTTTCCTTTCCATATCCATTCTATTGAGGCCTTCAACGTTTGGCAGGTTTCAATGAAGTCACTCCTTTGAACTCTCTCCAATGTCAATAACTTCTTTCTTAGGTAATGGGCCCATAGGTGCTCACAATACTCCAAATGAGGCTCACCAGTGTTTTACAAATCCTCAATGTAACATTCTCGCTTCTCTATTCTAGTCCTCTTGAAATAAATGTTAACATCACATTTGCCTTTCTCACCATCAACTCATCCTACAAATTAACACAAGGGAATCCTGCATGAGGACTCCTAAGTCTTTTTGCTCCTTGGAATTTTGAATTTTCTCTCCATTTAAAAAACTATCTATAGCATTATTTCTTCTATCATCGTACATGACTATATGCTTCCAGACACAGTATTCCATCTGCCACTTCTTATCCATTCCCCTAATCTCACTAAGCTTTTCTGCAGCTTCGCTGCATTCTCAGAACTACATGCCTTTCCACCTACCTTCGTATTGTCTGCAAACTTGGCCACAAAGCCATCAATTCCATTATCATATAACGTTCATATATCATATTCCATTACCATTGACATACAATGTAAAAAAGAAGCAGTCCCAACACAGATCCCTGTGGAATCCACTACTCAGCGGCAGCCAACCAGAGAGAGTTCCCTATATTCACACTCTTTGCCTCCTGTCAATCAGCTAATGCTGTATCCATGCCAATATATTTCCTGTAATACCATGGGCTCTTAGCTTGTTAAGCAACCTCAAGTGTGGCACCTTGCTAAAGGCCGTCTGAAAATCCAAGTGCACAACATCCATCAATTCTCCTTTGTCTATCCTGCTTGTTATTTCTTCAAATAATTCCAACAAATTTGTCAGGAAGGATTTTCCCTTAAAGAAACCATACTGACTATGGCCTATTTTATCATGTGTCTTCAAGAACCCTGAGACTTCATCCTTAATAATTGACTCCAACATCTTCCCAAACACTGAGGTCAGACTAACTGACCTGTAGTTTCCTTTCTTCTGCCTCTCTCCCTTCTTGACAACTGTTGGACTATCTCATCTTCTGTGGAGGCAAAAGCATGGTCAAGTAACTCTTACACCTGATGCAGGGTCTCAACCTGAAACATAAACCATCTGTTTGCCTCCACAGATACTTCTTGGCCTGCAGAGTTTCTCCAGAATGTTCCTTTTGCTTGGACTATTCAATGAATGGTATTGCAAAAGCAAAGACCTGATTTTCAAAGTGACAGTTATAGGTTCGGTACCTACTGTGCTTCTGTACTGCAAAAAAATTAATCATCAAAGCTATCAGAATGTTGACTGTGTAATTAAAATAGTAGAGCTCAAAGAGACATATTTACTTGCGTAGTGCTCTGGTCAGGTCACATCTGGAATATTGTCCCCAACCCTATTTATTGTTACAAATACAACCCCTTCCTGAAAGGATTATAGTGAAAAGCAGTGCTCTGCTTCCCAGCAGAGATTTAAACTATGAATAAATTCAATAAATCTTAGACTACTTAGCCTTCAAAGGGAAGGAATCACAACAAACCATGCAAGTTCATAAAGGATAAATCTGAGCTATCACTTTGTTCAATTTTAATAAAAAGTAGTATCAAAATGGAAAAAAAAAGTAAATCTGGATTTAATGTACAAAATTCATTGTATAAAAAAAATGAACACAGGGAATGGATCACTGAACGTGGCAGTGGAGGCCAAAGCCCAAATCCAATTCAAGGAGGCTTTAGTTACTGATGCATTTTAGACTGCAAAGTGGCAACCAAGAAAAAACAGGTTTTATTGTCATATAATGAGATCTCTGCACAATTTTTTTCTTTCGCTACATGCTCTGACTTAAGTCTTACTGTTTAATTGCTATTATTGAAATGGAAATAAAAAGCCTACCTTCTTTCGTAGCTTCAATGAATATCTAAAGAAAAATCCATGGAAGTTACTTTGACATTGAATAATGTTCAGGTCCTGCAGGTTTCACTCTCCAGAACTGCAGAACATCATCTGAGGGAGAGTTTAAAAGAAGCACATGGGTGCATTCGGCACATTTTGCCTGCCACAGTTCCTGTGGAGACACTGGATTGCATGAAGGGAGAGAGAGTATAAGAGCATTGAGTGAGGCCAGTCAGAAATTTTGCGCACCACAGTTCCTAAGAAGACATTGGATTGGGCATGTTAGGCAAGATCTAATAAAAAAAAAGTTGGGTTTAAGTGGAGCAACCAAATTGTGAATGGGCCACTAGAGTGGGGAGTTGAGGCTTTGGTGAGAAGTGTAAGCTGTAAGTACTGTAGATACTTTTTGTATTTACTCTTTTTTTCTTATTACACATTCAGAGCCACGCGGATGCCAGGCAGGATAATGGAATGCTCTTCTTGTGGAATGTGGGAAGGTGCCTGATGACTACACCTGCAAGAAGTGCATCCAGCTGAAGCTTCTAATAGACCGTGTTTTGGAGTTGGAGCTGGAACTCATTGGATTCCAAATCATTTGGGAGGCTGAGGAGATGATAGACAGGTTATACAGGGGGTAGCTACACCTAAGATGCAGGACGCAGGTGACCATCACAGGGTGAAAGGGATAGGCACCCACTGCAAGCGGCACCCTGTGGCTGTTCCCCTCAGCAACTACTGTTGGGGGGAATGACCCAGCAGAGGTAATCTACAGCTGTCAGGTCTCTGGCACAGAGTCTGGCTCTGTCATTCAGAATGGAATTGGGGAGAAGCTGGTCCTCTGGAAGATGAGCGTGGTAATCTATACATGGAGCCGAAAGAGTTGGGAGAGATATTAAATGGATTTTTTTAAATTTTTGCATTTGCTCAGGAGATGGATACAGAGTCTATAGAAGCGTGGTGAAGCAGCAGCGATATCGTGGACCCTATAACTGATTACAGAGGATGAGGGATTTTCTGTCTTCAGGCAAGTTAGGGTGGATAAACTCTGACAAGGTGTTCCCTGAAATTCTCCGGGGGCCCTAGCAGAGATACCTAAAACATCCTTAGGCACAGGTGAGGTGCTGGAGGATTGGAGGATAGCTAGTGTCCTTCTGTTGTTTAAGAAAGGCTCTAAGGACAAGCTAGGAAATCAGTCTAGTGAGCCTGAGATCAGCGGTGGGAAAGTTATTGAAAGATTTTCTGCGGGACCAGATATATAAGTATTTGGATAGGCAGGGACTGATTAGGGAAAATCAACATGACTTTGTGTGTGCTAGGTTATCTCTAGCCTAATTTACAGAGTTTATCGAGGAAGTTACCATTTGATGAAAGCAAGCCAGTGGATATTGCCTATGTGGACATCAAAAAGGCCTTTCACAAGGTCCCGCATGGGAGATTGGTCAAAAGGTTCACTCGCTTGACATTCAAAATGAGGTAGTAAATTGGATTAGACATTGGATTCACAGGAGAAGCTGGAGAATGCTAGTAAATGGTTACCTCTCTGACAGGAAACCTGGGATCAGTGGTGTGCTGCAGGGACTGATGAAGGGTCCATTATTGTTTGTCATCTATATCAACAATCTGGATGATAATGTGGTAAAATGGATCAGCAAATTTGCAAATGACACTAAGATTAGAGGTGCAGTTGACAGTGAAGAAGACTATCAAAGCTTGCAGTGGGATCTGGGCTGAAAACTGGCAGATGGAATTTGATGCAGACAATTGTGAGGTGTTACACTTTGGGAGGACTAACCAGGGTAGCTCTTACACAGTGAGCACTAGAGCACTGAGGGGTGCAGTAGAGCCAAGGGATCCAGCAATGCAGATCCATATTTCCTTGTAAGTGGCCATCACAGGTACGTAGGGTTGTAAAGAATGTTTTTGGCACAATGGCCTTCCTAAGTCAATGCATTGAGTACAGGAATTGGGAAGTTACGTTGAAATTGTATAAGATGTCGGTGAGGCCTAATTTGCAGTACTGTGTGTAGTTTTGGTCACCTACCTAGAGGAAAGACATAAATAAGATTGAACGGGTTTCAGGCCAAGGCCCTTCATCAGGACTCAAGATTGAGGGACGATTTGATAGAGGTCTACTGAATTATGAGGGGTACAAATGCAAGCAGGCTTTTTCCACTGAGGTTGGGTGAGACTACAACTAGAGGTCATGGATTATGGCTGAGGGGTGAAATATTTAAGGGGACTGTGAGGGGGGAGCTTACTCACTCAGACGGTGGTGAGAGTGTGGAATGAGCTGCCAGTGCAAGTGGTGGCTGCAGGTTTGGTTTCAACATTTAAGAGAAATTTTGATAGGTATAGGGATGGGAGTGCTACTTCCGGTGCAAGTCATTAGGATTAGGCATATTAATGGTTCAGCATGGACTAGATGCACCAAAGGGCCTGTTTGTGTGCTGTGGTGTTCTACGACTCCATCATCATATACTAGTCTGGCATTAATACTACAATCAGAAATGGCCAGACAGCACAAGTCTTTACAAGAGGATCTCCTACAAATTCTTTAGTTACATTCCTCTTCAAAACATACAACATTATACTACAAATTCCCCGATTTTTAAACAGAAAATAAAAATGGCTCAATGCACGCAAAATGCTGGAGGAACTCAGCAGCTCAGGCAGCATCTATGGAGGGAAATAACAAGCTGACATTTTGGGCTGAGACCCCTCATCAGTCTCGGCCTGAAACAGTGACTGCTTATTTCCCTCAGTAAATACTGCCTGAACTGTTCAATTCCTCCAGCATTTTGTGTATATTGCTCAAGATTTCCAGCATCTCTTGTGTCGAGGTATATGGCTCCTCAACCACTTCAACTGAGACCATAAAGCAAAGGTAGACATAAGAAGAATGCACAAAGAAACCAGAGGTATATTTATTTTCTGTTTCTAGTAGAAAAAATGTCTAGAAATAGAAGTGAAATCTAAATTTACTGATGAATAGAATTCATTTAGCTTTTAGGTTCAATTAATCTTGTTCTTGACTCTCACCAGTAGAGAGATGAAAACATTCCATTTGGCTTTATTCTTGTGGAGTTGTTAGTATGCTAAACATAAAATTTGTATAGCCTGGAGATTAAGATTAAGTATAGAATGGTACATTATTATCATAAGATTTTATTACTTGAGCAGGTTACTGGATTTCCATTTAAATTTCAATATTTTAGCTTGAAGAAAAACCACTAGTTCAAAATACAAAATGAAATCTTGCCCAACATTATTGTGTGTTTAACTTGAGCAGAATAAAGGTAGAGCAAGCGATCACATCATCGGCTGCCAATGAATACAAGATATTTGCCAGAGTTTGTCTTAAAATGAGCTGATCTATGTGACAATGTAGCTGGCTTCAGGCAATCTCCATCATCTGAATGGGCTGCAATATGAATTTTGCAGCAATGTTCAAATGAGATTTGGCATCACGGTGGTCTGGAAATTAGTGAAATGGATGCATTAATTATCAAGTTCAGGATGCCAGAATGGGTTTGATAGGATCTGCTTGGCAAGTGAGGTGGGGTGAGGTGGTGTTTGTGCTCTGGCACCTGGATTCTGCTTGAGGTTAAAAAAAAATCACATGTAGACACATATTTCATCCTGGCAGGGTTCAATTTCCAGCTGTAGTCTGAAGATTTAATGGACTCAGAGTTATTGATGATCATTGCTCCCCGGAAAAGTTGCCCAAATTTCCTGTGCAATACTGAAAAGGTTTCATTGTATCCGAAGAAGTAATATTATTTGATGAATCTGTGTCAAGGAGATTGTTAAGCATGATTTCTGTTTCAGTTCTGACACGAATGACCCAAAAGCAATTAATATAGGCTTTCACTCTACAGTAAGTGCTTTTTCAACCATATAGACTGAAATTTGCCAAGTCAGGGTGTCACAACCAACTTGAAACAAGCAAAGGCAAGCAATAAGGGGAATAGGATATAGAATTCCAATTGGGAATACCAACTTCACTTTATACACTCTACTTCTATTTTAATAACATTCAGTTCATATACATATTCAAATATTTATGCAAATTTCTCACCAGAAATTGTGTAACCATTATTATTATTTATTTTTCTCAGCTCAAGCTGGTAAAACCTGACGTATGGGCATAGCCAAGCACGCTCATTTGCCAATTGCTATGAAGCTTCAGACAATTCTAGTGGTGTTCGGTAGGGTGGCTTTCTGAAGATTTACATAGTTATTGCTGTGTAGCCCTGATTGTTTAATGCTATTGTGTAGTGCCTTTGGAATGACACCTCTTGTAGATATTATTATCGGGACAATACATATCCTGCTCATGTTCCAAAGTCTTTCAATTTCCTCTTTTAATTCAGCATATTTCTGGTGTTTTTCACTTATTGACTTCGGTAAGTTATGTGTGTTTGGAATGGCTATATCTATTAAATAAGATGTTCTTGCTTGTTTTTCCAATATTATTATATCCGGATGTTTATTATGGATTGTCCTATCTGTAATAACTGATCAGTCATAATATAATTTGTGGTATTCTGACTCTAAAACTGAATATTATTATCATCATCATCATCATCTTTACTGAGGCTGGAGTAAATCCAATAACTAAACTTCGAAGACAGTTCTAAGTATATATGAGGGTAAAGGATACACAAAAGAACATCTTGACAGAAATTAGTTGAAAAGATGCAGTTATATAAAAATCAACTTAGAAGAAGGTTTATGGGATTTAGTGAGCCTTAAGAGCTAAAAGTGGGTTTTAGCTCCTCTTGACTGTCATTTAATATTGGAGACTGTCATTGGGATGCAGTTGTTTGTGTTTTTGTTGCATTGATATAACAGTGGGATGCTGAGAGGGTAGAGGTATGGAATAATGTGTTTCAGCTAGCAGTCTTAATTAGGAGATGAAGAGGGAGAATAATTGTAATCTAATGACAATGGGCTAAAAAATACAAAGGGATCCCAGTGTAGAAGTATTGTACTTAATACTGCATTTTGTGATTAAATGCATGAAATTAACTGCAGTTAGTCTGCACTCTACTGCACAGGCATAATCCACTCCCAAAAACAATTTAATGTTTATTACAATAAGCGCTAATATTCTTTGAAACTCACTAACTCTATTAAAAAAATATCAGCATGACAAAAGCACGTTTATTTCCTGATATACCTTTTGATTTTCACAGTGTGCAGTTCAAAATCAGCCAAATGCACTCCGTCATCTTTTTGTTTCATCTTTCACATAGACAGAAAATTGCTCTGTTTCTAACCTGATCAGTCTCCTCAGAACTGAAGAAATTCATGCAGCGTCACAGACAGTATAGCTGACACCTCACAGATTTCGCCACTCAGGTTCAACCCTGCTGGCTGTGTGGAGTTTGCACATTCTCCCTGTGATCACTCTGATTTCCTCTAGCTGTTCCTGTTCCCTCCGCATTCCAAAAATGAGTTGGTGGGTTAATTGGCCACCTTAAATTGCCCTTGACGTGGAGGTGAGTAGCAGAATCGTGAGGATGGGTGGGGAGAAATAGCTACTGGGAATGTTGAAAGAATGGATTAGGGTAGGATTTGTGTGAGAAGAAGGGTACTTGAGGTTTGTGCGGACTTGGGGAGTTAAAACCCCTCTTTCAGTGCTGTCTTTCTCTACGACCACATAAGCTATTAAAGTTTCAGTTATTAACCAAAGCAGCAGAACCTTTACCTCCAGGTTACATTTCTAAAATTGACCAGCTTTACACTTGTGAGGATGTTCAGTTGTTATAATTTAGTGGACTGATTAGATAGGCTAATCACTCGTTTTCTTTTTACCATTCTTTATTTTCTCTTAACTACACCAGAGAAGCAGGCTATGCCCAAAACTCTTCCCTATTCAGTGATTCACCAACAATCTGCCAGTAAATCTAACGCTTACTTTCAACACCTGCCAGAAAAAAAGTAGCGAATTATCGGCAGGTGTGGCACACTCTGTTCAAATGAATTAATCATCTCAATGATAAAAGATGTGAATGTTCATTGGAATGTCTAAACTAATTTCCCCTATCCAACATGCTATAGTTTAGACACTACTTCTCAATTTCAATCTAGATTTCTCAGCTCTGCCGATCTGTGACTATAATCTCCAGAGAACTATAGTTAACTTAATAGCAACATTTTTAACATGAATTGTGACAAGATCCTACCATGGCAGATTGTCAGAAATCCCAAAACTCTGAGCGGTGAAATGCTTTTAAGCAGTTCTCAAAATGCACCACTGAATTAGTTTCTCTTTGTTCAGTGCTGCATTAGATTTTTTAATTGCATTGGTCACTTCAACCCCCAGCACTAACTTAAAAGCCAGGCTTTGTGTCCATCCTTTGACGAAAAACAAGGGGAGAAAATCTGCGAGCTAGTTGGAAGTGCTGAAATTCAAACCCCAGTAAGTTTGCATTTCCCCACCTCAACTGACAAGTGTGATGGTCCCAAGCTGGCTGACTGACAGCTGGCACCGCATCTGTCAACACACTTTCCCTGCTCACCATATGGTGCCTAATGGTACAGCATAGTCTTGCTGGGATTCTTAATCATTAAGCTGGGAAATTGCTAACTCAGCTCCCATACCAAGTCAAACCTCACTCAGGATTTAATGCCACAGTGACTTCAACGGGAAGGTTAGGTATGGAGATTATGATGCCAAGGGGAAGAAAACTTTGATTTAATTCTAACAATTTTAATTATTTTCATTATTTCTCTGTACTTTCATTAATTTTGTTTTAATTTTACTTCATTTATTCAATCATTTATTTCACATGCTTATTTCAAAAAGTGTAGTGGGTGCGTGGAATGCACTGCCAGTGACGGTGGTAGAGGTGATACAATAGGGTCCATTAAGAGACTCTTAGATAGTTACATGGAGCTTAGAAAAATAGAGGGCCATGTGGTAAGGAAATTCTGGGCAGTTTCTAGACTAGGCACAACATTTTGGGCTGAAGGGCCAGTAATTTGCTGTAGATTTCTACGTTCTATGTTCCATGTTCTATGTTAGTAGACTTAAATGCTTCCAGTGACAGAGATTATTGATAACTTCAACATGGGAAAAGCTCCACCCCATCTTCACTTCTTGGGCATTTCAGCAGTGTACCAGTTAAGATTTCACTGCAGGGCTCACAATTTTTATTGTGCGGTGGGTAGGGGCACTGGGATACTGGGATCAGACAATAAAATTTGGTTCAGGTCAGCTGAGGACGTGATAAGTAAAAATATTTGGCGGAGTATAGGTGAGGAGTTATTGCACTGTGATCAAGCACAATGAATCATTAACAAATGAATAGGATTATTATATTCAATGGCTCATTGCTATTTGTTTTAAAAAGACCAATCTTCCATATAAACATAGTGAAAGACTTCAACAAAACAATATGCTTTCTTAACTTCCAATCATAATTACATCCATGCCAGTAATTTTCTGTACTTCAAAATTAAAATTAAATTGTCAGAAGCAAATTTTCCATCTGAACACTGACACTGACAATGTAAATGCCCATGCTGTAAATCCATTCTTAATTGAAAAGCAAGAAGTTTAGCTGCTGGTGGGTATAGACATGATTGAGTAGGTGAAAATTTAGGTCAGGAAGTGGCAAAGGAATCCAACCTTTGGCAAGGCAGCACGCAGTGATAAAAACACAAGGGGCCATGTTGTGAGAGAACAGGCTTACATGCAGGCTTGACGACGCTTCTTCCAGCAATTTACAGTATTTTGCTGATAGTCACTTTTAGCGCGATTGACATCAATCACCATGCTTCACTTGATGACAACCTTAGCTTTCCCAACATATTTCTCCCAGGTTATTTTACAATGCAGTTTTCACAAATGCACAAAACTAATGTGATCCACAGGATTGCATGTCATCCGATCCACATGAATTGGTGACTGGAATCATCGTCAATCTTTCATGTTCCTTAAAATATATAAAATGCTTAATATCAAAATTATAAGCTATCAGTCATATTGGCTATCAATGAATCATTAATTAAATCTACATTAGATTTAACTCAATTCTAACAACTTGAAAATTATAAAGAGAAACTGCAGATGCTGGATATCTGATGAAACCGAAATTGCTAGAAATATTCAGCAGGTCAGGCACCATCTGTGAAGAGAGGAATGATTAATAAAGTAAGAACTGGAATTCAATTGTAAAGAAGGTGGGAGAACGGAAACCTGATTGGATGAGAACTAACCAATCAGGAGGGACAGACTACAGGTATATATACCGGTAGATTAGATATGCCCAGGCATCATCCCTTGATGAAGATGGCAGAGTTTTCCATTAAAACATTGGTTTTAATTGATATCTGCACCTGGCTGGAAGCCCGAGAAGAGTTTATTCATCATACACACTGGGAACATGCTACATCTTTTTTCTTTAGTATTTCAGTCTGATGCCCTTTGGTGGGACTATGGAATTGAAGAAACAAGCTAATTTTAAGTTATAGAGAAAATGGGGGAGAAATAGAAAGGACAAAGGGAATAACATACAGGCTGAGACCAGGTACACTGTGGAGATAAATAGTGGCAGCGGTTTGAAAAGAATATTAAATATTTTGAAATGCAGGGCCGTTGAATATGTCTAGCATGTTAAACTGCGTTGATGGAGAGAGAAACCAGAGTCAATATCACAGATGACTGACATATAGAAGAGATAGCTAGTTGTTATAAACAAACATGGACAGTTTGACCTGCTGGGAGTATCTGACAATAGCCTGCATTCTGTAGTCCTTTGTCTATATTATCATATTCTAACTGCTGCTGTAAGCTCGTTGACTTCAACTTACCTCCAAAGGAACCCTCGCCACATCTTGTTACAGATCTTCCTTTTATCCTATCCACCTCTCCACTCACCTTCTCTGCAACTTAAAAACAACTTTTCTTAAATCTCTCTTAGACCTGAAATGTTAACTGTTCTTTCCCCAGAAGCTGCCTGACCTGCTGAGTTTTTTTTAATATTTCTTTCTGATTTTATCCCACAATAAAATTTCCTTCCTCATAATTCTGTATAAATAAAAGCTTATCATGTATTATGTCTGGTTTGTATTTAGCCAGAGGGGAAACAAGCATCCATCTGTGTAGTTTGGCTTCTGAATGACTATACTGAAACCTGTTATTGATATTCTCAAACCGTATGAAACCACAAGGGACAGATGCCAGGCCAGACTTGATGATTAATGATCGAGTCCAGCAAGAGTTTGTTATGTTCAGTGGTAATGAAGAAAGCAGCTAGTAAATCTTCATTAGAACGTTAGCAGAGCCATACCTGCAACATTAGGAACAATTACTGCAATCAATTAAAAAGAACCTTGGTTGATGGGATAGGGAACAAACTTCAGGTCACAATGAAGCATGATTTGAGTTACTGAAATATTTTAAAAATTGGCAAATTACAAATTTATTTCACTTCTCTGTTGTACTGGCCTTGTGGTAAATTTAACGATTTGAGGTAAGTTTTTTGGCCATATAGTTGATGAAAAGGACGTATCATAGCAGAATTTATGAAGTGTCTGGTTTAATGTAACCAGATGACCATTGAATTTTTTTTATTGTTAAAGTGCACTTATGTGTTCATCCTGTTAACGTGAAAACAGCTGCCTGTGTCTTTAAGAGAAAACTGTGATGTCATTATGCATGTGCGGAGTAGAAAGGAGAGTTACAATGTTCTAGAAAGAACATCACAACTGGAAGCTGCTTTTCTCTAAGAGAACTGGTCGTATGGCGAGGCAAGCTGAATAATATTTGATAATATCCATGTAAATCTAGAATATTGGTAATTCAACATGTTTTACATGTGGATGCTTTAGATTTTCGCGAGTAAGGTGTTGGCACTGGATGGCATGGTTGTGTGGAGTTCCTTATCAGCCTAGTAGGTTAGCCTTGTTAATAATTTAACAACAAGGCTATATATTGTAAAAGTCTTTATTAAGGTTTCGTTTTGTCTTACTTTATTGTTTCATGACCGAATATGAATGTGTTAATCTCTGTTCACGTAGCATGACCAAGGAGAATTATTTTCAGGGTCTAGCCCTATATGTGTCTGGGAGTTAAGCATGTGTGTGCCAAAGTGAGTATACCTCTTAGTTGAAGTGAGATGTATTTATTCATATTTTTAATTCTGAGTACGAGATAAAAGATTGGTGGGATTCCAGTGTTCTTTGTAGTGTTTTTTTTTAGAATTGCCACAACCATATTGGTTTTGTTCATTTGTTTTATTGATCTTCATACTGCATACATAACTAATTGATACACAAGTGTGTGGACTGAAATTAAGCTGAGATTGTAACAGCAGGAACTGTGTTTATTTATAAATTCATTTTGTTGCTTTTGTTTTGTTTTTTTATCTAAAACAGATAAAGAAATTAAAGACCTGAAAATATATTTGTTTTCCCAGGCTACAAAATTAACATTCTTTGAGCTATGTTTATTTTGACACATAGTCCAAAATGGTGGTGATAGGTAAATATAACACAAATTGCAGCAAATTCGAAAGATGAAGGAACTGGACAAACCAAAATCAAAAACATTAGCAGGCTCTTTTCTAAGGATTACAGGGGTATGATACATGAAATTTTAGTCTGCGGATAAAGCAATACCTGACCAGCAAAATGCTTGAAGCTGACATTATGTACTTGTAAAGATAATTGAAGTGCTCTGCTCCCTAGCACTAGAGCTACTCAGGATGATGATTACAAACAAAATGACTGGTTTTACTTCACACTATGTGCTGCAGAAGAGGTGTTCAGTCTAAGGGTGACATTACACTTTTCTTCAGCATCACCAGTAACCAGCTACTTCTCTGATTTTGTGGGTGCCGAGGTGACCATTGAGGCTAATATGGGAACAACAGGATCTTCCTCAAATGGATCAAGGGTCTGATGCAGCAGGTAGGTGGGCCATTGTTTCTGTCACATACAGGGCTTATAATGCCAATTTCTCCCCTAATTTTGAGCAGTTACAACCAGATGTTCTTAGGAATCTGAGGGGAAGTTGTGTTTCTTCAAGGAGAGTTTGAGTACATCTTCACATCGTTTCCTCTGTCCACATAGTAATGTCTTCCCATGACAAAGCTTGAAATAAAGTGCCCATTTGGGGAGCCTGGAGATGAGAATATTCCATGTTCTATGTCCAACAAAACTGACTGAGTGTAGTTAGGACCTCAGTCCTAGGGATGTTGACAGTGATGTCTGGTTCTCACAGTCAATTGAGAGGACTTTGCAGAGAGGGCATTGGTAGTATTTTTCACATGCCTTGGTATGAATGACAGAGGTAGTCCAGATATCAGAAGCATACGGGTGGGCATGGATCACTGTCACCCGGCAAACCATGAGTTTAGTGCAGGGGTTCCCAACATGGGGTCCACAGACCCCTCAGTTATTAGTAGGGGTCCATGGCATAAAAAAGGCTGGAAACCCTCAGATTAATATAACCATATATAACCATATAACAATTACAGCACGGAAACAGGCCATCTTGGCCCTTCTAGTCCGTGCCAAACATTTACTCTCACCTAGTCCCATCTACCTGCACTCAGCCCATAACCCTCCATTCCTTTCCTTTCCATATAGCTGTCTAATTTAACTTTAAATGACAAATTCGAACCTGCCTCTACCACTTCTGCTGGAAGCTCGTTCCACACAGCCACCACTCTGTGAGTAAAGAAGTTCCCCCTCATGTTACCCCTAAACTTTTGCCCCTTAACTCTCAACTCATGTCCTATTGTTTGAATCTCCCCTACTCTCAATGGAAAAAGCCTATCCACATCCTCTATCAATCCCCCTCATAATTTTAACCACCTCTATCAAGTCCCCCCTCAACCTTCTATGCTCCAAAGAATAAAGACCTAACTTGTTCAACCTTTCTCTGTAACTTAGGTGCTGAAACCCAGGTAACATTCTAGTAAATCTCCTCTGTACTCTCTCTATTTTGTTGACATCTTTCCTATAATTCAGTGACCAGAACTGGACACAATACTCCAAATTTGGCCTCACCAATGCCTTGTACAATTTTAACATTACATCCCAACTCCTATACTCAATGCTCTGATTTATAGAGGCCAGCATACCAAAAGTTTTCTTCACCACCCTATCCACATGAGATTCCACCTTCAGGGAACTAAGCACCATTATTCCTAGATCCCTCTGCTCTACTGCATTCTTCAATTAGTTTTAGGTCCGAAGTCTTGATCTTCAAAGTAAGGCGTGGCATGGTAGCACAATCACTTTACAGCATCAGTGATCATTCCCTCTGCTGTCTGTAAGGAGTTTACACATTTCCCCCATGATTCTGCAGGTTTCCTACAGATACTCTGGTTTCCTCCCGCATTCCAAAGACATATGGTTAGGGTTAGTGAGTTGAGGGCATGCTGTGTTGGCACCAGAAGCACAATGCTTGGATTATTTTGACACAGAACAATGCATTTTACTCTATGTTTTGATGCCCACATGACAAATAAAGATAATCTTTAAAAATATCCTTTTCTTCCATAGGCCTATGGCTGTACTGGCACATTAAAGACAGTAACGAATATCAGCATCAATGTCTTCTGTGATATGGGAAGCTGTCCACGCTTTCCAAAATTTTTCTGTGAATATTATTGTCAGAGGACAGTTTAGTGCAGTGGGAACTCAAAGATGTAGGTACTATGAAGGTTGAATGAAAGGCCCAGCCCTTCATTACTTGATTGAGTATATTGGCTTCAGAATCAATTTCTGAGAATGTACAAATACACTTTCAAAGTTCAGTTCAAACTGAAGTTATTATCAAAGTATGTATATATCCCAATATACTACCCTGAGATTAATTTTCTTCTGGGCATTAGAACACAACAGAGTCGATGAAAAACTACACATAAACATAGATGGACAAACAATCAATGTAGAAGAAAAGAGAAGCTCTAAATGTTGCCACTCAACTGCTGAGATTCAGGTGAAATTGTTTCTGACGTTTATTCACCATTGGTTCAATAATCTCCCATTTGTACTGAAAATTAGATTCAACATTACAAAGTTTGTTAGAGGTGAGGTACAAGATTACAGCAAGAAAGTGTGGGAGTAATAATGCAGCCTTATTTGACATCAGTCTTCAGTGAGAGCAGTTTTGTTGTAGACATATTTGTTTGCATCTTAGTGACAAATTTCAATACACACTCAAATATAAGGAGAGCGTTTCACAATTCCTCTCAACTGAAGGAGACAAAGCCTATGTGAAATATAATAGACAAACTTTTTTCATTCATTTTGCATCAGATTGTCTGCCAAACCTCTGCTTGAACAGAATCCACTCCCCATTCAAAAAGCAGCTCTTCAGCCACTGGGGGATGGTAATTTGGAGGATTACAGTGAGGATTTCATCTGCTGCAGACAAAAGGCGAAAGACAAAAGGACAGAACCCATTGTAGCTACCATTGTTTCCCTTCGTCAATAGTTATGATTATGGCACTGCTGAAGTCTTGTGAGACAACACTGTCCTTCCAAATGTTGAAAACGTGTTCACAGGTGGTTATCTCTTTCTCACCAGTTTTATCATTTAGCAATAGTGCTATCTTGACCCAAAGACATTTTATTTATCTTTAGTTGGTATATGGCCTACTCATTGGGCAGGGGTGGCAACATATTGGCTCAAAGAACTTCCTGTGAGATGTTGTCAACAGCGCTCACTTCATGGATGAAACTGCAGTTAAGGGGACCTATAAAATGTTCCTCCTAATTGATGCTGGCCACCACTCTGTCCCTGACGATCTCACCTCCATTTTTGGCTATCAGACAGGTTGGGGTGGGTGTTTAGTCAATAGAAGGCTATAAAAAATGCAGAAAACCTGCACATTCCATAGCTTTCAGCAATTTGCAGAGCCCTCTGCACCCTGTCCACCCTGCAACTATTTTCTTAGGACATGAACTTTCTGCTGGACCTCTGCTTTCAAGGGTCTGTAAACCTATTTCTGTTGCCTTGAAGACTGGTAGCAGTTAATTAGTTCCCTAATCATCTGGTCATTTTCATCAATTAGTTCTTATTGTAGACAAAGCAAAAGTCTCTTCACAGTTGTCAATTAGGAAAGAGCAGAAAAGCCGATAAACTCTGAGCTCTTTACAGCTCCTGTGGGCTGTGAGTTGAACTTACAAGATTTATGAGTGTATACTAAGTAAATTCTCGAATACCATTGAAAACTGACAAACGGAAGTAGAGGGATATATTTAATCCTTAAAAATTAACATGATATTTGAAAAACTAAAATCAATTTATGCAATAAGCTTACAGTAATGGTGGCAAAAAAATTGCAGAATTCAATAACCAATAAGAGAAAAGGCCATTTGGTTCAAGTCTGTGCTAGTATCTCACGCGGCAGGTCATCTGCTGCTCTTCCTGCCTGCTCTCTTACATCACCAAAATTTTCATCTTACATTAGGTTTTTAATTTTGTCAACAAGATACTTAAATTATATTATCAATTCACAATGATAAATCCGAACAACCTTGTATCCTTCAAAAAAAGATTCAAGTTATGAAATCCATAAACATTGAGTCAAAAATAATGTAACTCTTTGCACTTCATAATGCTCACTTAGTTTCTCAGCTTTGATCAGTTTTGAAATGTGTACCCAACATTTAAAAATTCAATAATGCAAAATTAAAAACTGTCAAAATATTGCTAATGCTGTTAAAACCCATGCTTTATTTAATTTTTGAAAGCCAGTTCTATATGATTCCATTATTGATTTGCCTGATCACATTTATATGTGAAAACAATGATTTTTAAAAGCTATAAAAAGAAAAGTCATTTTCAGCAGAAACTTGTTAATCTATCAATATAGTTCTCATGGATAATTAAAAATGTTGAAAAGTCATTAGAATTAAATTTATTTTTTTTCTATCAGTGACACTATGTCATCAATACGCAATAGCAATATCATAGCAATAAAAAAAATATGAAAAGTGTGCAGAGGCTTTGTATGTTCAGAAGTGTGTATCCTTGCTCATCCAGGATAGTGACTGAGAGGGCATGCAAAAATTTCTGGGCATGAGGTTTTTCAGGTGGTATTAAGTTACCACGCTCTTTGTTATGTTTTGTTTTAAGTTCATTACATTCTGGGATTTTATTACCTCTGCTTAAAATTATTTCTATTTTCATAACTACATGAATTACTAAAATTATTAATTTCAAGTGTATTATACAGTATATGAATTTGATTGTTCTATCTTGTACTACAAAGAAGATGTGGTATTTTTGAAAGATTCATCTTTTGGCTTAAATTTTAACTTAAAACCTCACATCAGAGAGTCATATCAAAACCCAGAGGAGGGTCCTTAGTTCTCCCATCAATATCTGCCATGTAATCAAGTAAGCAAGTCAATTATCTCTCTTACTATATGTGAACACTTGCTCTAGGCTGCTGGTTGGGTTATCTATCCAAAAAGTAACAAACTATAAGTACAACATCAGCAGCATTATCAGTTTCAAATATACAGCAAATATTCAACTGACTCGTATTCAGATCTCTCTTACAAATGGATAACACACACAAAATCACAAACAAGAGAAAATCTGCAGATGCTGAAAATCCAAGCAGTCCAGGCAGCATCTATGGAAAAAAGACGAGTAGTTGATTTAAAAGGTGGGGGAGTGGAGAGAGGAACACGAGGTGATAGGTGAAACTGAGAAGGAGAGGGATGAAGTAAAGAGCTGGGAAGTTGATTGATGAAAGAGACACAGGGCTGGAGAAGGGGGAATCCGAAAGGAGAGGACAGAAGGCCATGGAAGAAAGAAAAGGGGGGAGGAGCACCAGAGGGAGGTGAACGGCAGGCAAAGAGATAAGACCATAAGACCATAAGACAAAGGAGCAGAAGTAGACCATTCAGCCCATCGAGTCTGCTCCACCATTTTATCATGAGCTGAACCATTTTCTCCTATTTAGTCCCACTCCCCCGCCTTCTCACCATAACCTTTGATGCCCTGGCTACTCAGATACCTATCAATCTCTGCCTTAAATACACCCAATGACTTGGCCTCCACTGCTGCCCGTGGCAACAAATTCCCTAGATTCACCACCCTCTGACGAAAAAAATGTCTTCGCATTTCTGTTCTGAATGGGCGCCCTTCAATCCTTAAGTCATGCCCTCTCGTACTAGACTCCCCCATCATGGGAAACAACTTTGCCACATCCACTCTGTCCATGCCTTTTAACATTTGAAATGTTTCTACGAGGTCTCCCCTCATTCTTCTAAACTCCAAGGAATACAGTCCAAGGTGAGAGAGGGAAAAGGGGATAGGGAATGGTGAAGTGGGGGGGGGGGTGGTCATTACCAGAAATACGAGAAATTGATGTTCGTGCCATCCGATTGGAGGCTACCCAGACTGAATATAAGGTGTTCCTCCAACCTAAGTGTGGCCTCATCATGACAGCAGAGGAGGCCATGGATTGACGAATCAGAATGGGAATGGGAAATGGAATTAAAACGGGTGGCCACTGGGAGATCCCACTTCTTCTGGTGGACAGAGCATAGATGCTCGGCGAAATGGCCTCCCAAACTATGTTGGGTCTCACTGATATACAGGCCACACCGGAAGCACCGGACACAGTATATGATCCCAACAGACTTATAGGTGAACTGTCACTTCACCTGGAAGGACTGTTTAGGGTCCTGAACGGTAGTTAAGGAGGAGGTGTAGGGACACGTGTAGCACTTGTTCCGCTTGCAAGGATAAGTGCCAAGAAGGAGATCAGTGGGGAGGGACGAATGGACAAGGGAGTTGCGTAGGGAGCGATCCCTGCATAAAGCAGCAAGGGGGTGGGGAGGGAAAGATGTGCTTAAATATAGCAGAAGGTCCAGAGAATTATGAGCTAGATGCAGAGGCTGGAAGGGTGGTAGGTGAGGACAAGAAGAACCCTATCCTTGGTGGGGCGGTGGAAGGATGAGGTAAGAGCAGATGTGCGTGAAATGGAGGAGATGCTGTTAAGAGCAGTGGTGATGGCAGAGGAAAGGAAGCCCCTTTCTTTGAAAAAGGAGGACATCTCCTTCATACTAGAATGGAAAGCCTTATCCTAAGAGCAGATGTGGCAAAAACAGAGGAATTGAGAGAAGCGGATGGCGTTTTTACAAGTAACATAGTGGAAAAAGGTATAGTCTAGGTAGCTATGAAAGTTTGTGAGTTCATAATAAACATCAGTAGATAAGCTGTCTCTGGAGATAGAGACAGGGAGATCAAGAAAGGCACCAGGTAAATTTGTGGCAGGATTCGAAGCAAGGTTGATGAAGTCGACGAGCTTGACATGGGTGCAGGAAGCAGCACCAATGCAGTTGCCGATGTAGCATAGAAAAAGTGGGGGACGGACACCAGTATAGGCATGGAACCTCAAATGTTCCATGTAACTGACGAAAAGTCAGGCAAATGTTCCATGTAGCTGACAAAAAGTCATGCAGGTGCCCATGGCTACACATTTTGTTTGAAGAAAGTGAGAGGAGCCAAAGAAGAAATTATTAAGGCTAGGAATCCTGTGAGATGTAACTCACCTCCTGACTCCCCACAGCCTTTCCACCATCTATAAGGGTCAGGTCAGGTTTGTAATGGAATACTTGCTACAAAGAGATTGATACCATCCAGTACAAGGCATCCCACTTGATTGGTACCTCTTCCACAAGCATCCAGTCCCTCCAGCAGTGACAAACAGATGCAGCAGTATCTACCATATACAAGATGCACTGCAACAACACACCAAAGTTCCTAAGGCAGCACATTCCAGTCCCATGACCACTATATCTAGAAGGATGAGAACAGCAGATACCTGGAAACACCATCACTTGGAAATCCCCCTCCAAGTCACTCACCATCCTGACTTATCACCATATCTTCATTGTCGCTGGGTCAAAATCATGGAATTTCCTCCTTGACAGCACTGTGGGTGTACCTACACTTTAGGGACTGCAGCAGTTCAAGAAGGCAACTCATCATCACCTTCTCAAGGGCAACTAGAGATGGGCAATAAATGCTGTCTCAGCTGGCAACATCCACATCCAGTAAATAAATAAACATAAAAAAATTAAGAGTGTGGACAAGTTCCACTAGACGGAGGAGAGAGGTGGTTGAGGGGAACTGGTTGGGTCTGGTGTCCAGGAAGAAATGGAGAGCTTGGTGGCCTTCCTGGTGGGGGATGGAGGTGTATAGAGAATGGACATCTATGGTGAAAATAAGATGATAGAGACACACGCAAAATGCTGGAGGAACTCAGCAGGTCAGATGGCTTCTATGGAGAGGAATAAACAATTGACATTTCAC
This sequence comes from Mobula birostris, assembly GCF_030028105.1. Taxonomy (NCBI): domain Eukaryota; kingdom Metazoa; phylum Chordata; class Chondrichthyes; order Myliobatiformes; family Myliobatidae; genus Mobula; species Mobula birostris. Next base: position 43,077,388 of record NC_092385.1, read on the forward strand.
CCTTACAAATGCCCTCCGTATCTTTCTTTTGAGAGTGTTCTGATAGTGTTCAAAACCTAATTATATTGAGGATTAGTTTTAGGATTTGATGGTTATATGGCCTTGTAATTGAATCTAAAAGTCACACTTTCAGCCATGCCCAGTTTCCCTAATCTTTTAATATATAATAGTCAAATAAGTCCTCCAGTCCTATGAGTCCATGCTGGCTTTATGCAAGGTAAGTTCATCCTGTTCTGTTTCCCAGACCCCTTCAAATTCATTCAAATAATCACCTGGTTTTCTTTTAAAGACCTTGTTGAATTTTCTCCCACTATCCATGCATTCCTGATTTTAACCATTTTTTCATTACATTTGATTCTGTTGTCATTAGCATTAATTCATGAGCTCCTGTTCTCAATCTTAACTATTTTATGAACCTCTCTCAGAAGCCTTCATACACTTCCTGTGAGCAACAGAACTTCCAGCTTGTTTTAGTCTTTCTCTTTGGTGAACCAGGAGCTCTGGCTTGAATTGTACAATATGTCTCCCTCTTAAGAATGTGCCAGAATTATCTACGGATCATCTAATCCTTAAAGGTTGTTCACTGTTCAGTTACACACCCATTTTCTAAACTTTGAGTCTAATTTATTCAGGCAATTTTATTTCTTATTCAGTTGAAGATAGCCTTTTTCTAATCAAGTGCTTTCATCTTAGAAGGGTTATATTTCTTTCACCAGCTATTTCAAACTTTATGGTACACTATACTCTCAATGTCCCTCCATGATTCTCGCTCAACTTAACCCTCCTCCATTCCACAGAATTAGTCCAGCAATTAATGTCTCTTTCCTCATTGGGCCAGGAACTACAGGCCAAAGGAGTTCTCCTGAATACACTTCAAAAAATACTCCTCTGCCCTTTGCATATTCTTATCCTGAAGTTATTATTGTGTTTGCAGGATTTCACCTGTGTTTACTTCATGTATTTATGTACATACCCTGGAATATTCTCCCAAAATAGACTCCTCATCCTGTCTGAAATCCTTCCATTTCTTGTTGCGCTGTTAATTATCTCTCTTCTTCCTCTCCATTTTAATATTTCTTGGTATCCATGTCTCTGCCAGATTAATGTAAACCACCTTATGAGATGGGTTTGGAACTAGAGATGTCAAAAGATTAATTGCGGGAGGGTTGAATCCAAATTCAGTAAATCTGGTCATTGGTCAGGTAACACAAAGTATAACTAGCACAAACATCACTGGATTATTATGGATATCAGACAATACTCCACATGTTGGTTTTTCCCCACATATATCTCCATTCCCATTGTGTACATGCACTTATTGTGGAGGATCCCAGAAACATGGACCAAGTACAACCTTACTAACACTGTCCATTTTGTAAGAACAAATTATTGATTTATTTTGGAAGATGAGGCAAAATAACATTCATTAATTGCAATGATTTACGGTTAGTGAACACACACACTATATTCAAAATAATCAAATAATTTGTTTTCAACATCCCTTTTGTGAACAAGACATTAAAATAAATCACTGTTTCTGTCTGCTGGTTTATGTGGTGAAGCAGCTCTGCACTATAAACAGAGCAACACTTTTGTTCAAGGATCATGGGCATCGCTGTCAGTGTAAGCATTTGCCATATGTTCGTAGTTACCCCCAAACCAAAGGGGTCATCAAGAAAAAGAATCAATCTCGAGCCAGACTGAGGCTTGGCTAGATAAAGATGGCAGATTCATTTCCAGAGCAAAACTAGCGAACCATAGTGATCTTTCCAACAACGATCGAGCAATTATTTCATGAATATAAAATATTTTCATTCCGTTGAATACAAAGTCTGCAACTGTAATGATTGGATTCAAACTCATGTCAGGACATTAATGGTTCAGATCTCCAAATGTTAGTCCACAAACTGAGCCACGATTGTACGTACTCCTTATCTGGACAATCATGTGGTACTTTTATTGGAGCTGAGCTGGGTTCTGTTACTCAATCTTCTAATTTGTTTTGTTCTGCTTATACTTTGCTTTGTTACTTTCAACAACTCATGCAGATTAAAGTGCCTCTTCAATTTCTTTCCCCTTCAGTCCTTTGCCATTATCTTATCAGTAAATTTGGAAAAAAATCTCATTGCATCAATATTTCCCTAAAATTAATAATATACATTATTGGCATACTGGATTCAGAAGCAATAATTCTTGTTTGCTGAAATGAATAAATAAATTTCTCTCTCCAAAACATTCTAGTTCAGGTGCACTTTCTCAGTATTAATCTGAATTTCTCTGCTCATCCGCAAATTTAACCAGCCATAACAATACTTAATGTAATAATAGGATTTTTAAACTGGATTCAGAAAAAGATCGTCCCAACGAGGATTGTCAGAAATCCCAACCCTAATTAAGTGGTGATGCAATTATAACATTTCAAGTATCTAAGCCACAGCTTCTTTACTTTTATTCAAAGTCATCACTCATTTTAAAACCAAAGTAGATACTGGAACATTGCACACGATTTTAAGATCTTGCTAATATGCCCTTCCACCCCTTTAGAACAAATGCAAAAATTCGATTATTAAGAAAAAAAACAGGAAAGTAGATTTTTTTCAAGTATATTCATTGAAGTCAATGCTCTTCATGATGAGACCTTTTCTCATCATGAATTTCGAGAGCTATAAGGGGATTGTGGCAAATGTGTATAGAAGTCACCAAATGATACTTTCTTCCATATATTAACCTGAGCACTAAAAGGCAGTGGAGGTCATTGATATGAGACACATGTCAAAATTTTGTCTGAGTCTGCATTTGCCAGCGAGAATTGTGCGAGTGCCACCACAATTTGATGTCAACACGGCATGCCCACATCTGATTAATCCTACATCCTTGGAAATCAGAGCACTTGGGGGAAACCCTTGCAGTCACAGGGAGAACGTACAAACTCCTTATAAGCAGTGACGGGAATTGAACCCCAAACCATAATTATTGGCACTGTAGAGTGATGTACTACCTGCTATTCTATTGTGCTACCCAACTTGAGTCTAGTTAAAACAAATTAATTAATTGAGACCATGTGCAAATAGTCTAAAAATGACTAATAAAAGATCATTGAAAGATACCAGTTAAATATTCATTGACTTCACTGAACATAATCAGTCATTAAAATGACCAGAATTGAGCTGTATAGTACCGTTGCCCATGCCCCACACTGCTCAACAACTAGCACTGAAATATGCACAAATGGGGCAAGGAGAAATCTCCAGCTGGATAAACCAACCACCATTGGCAACATTAAGATCAGAATGATGGGAACATTAACACGAGGACATCTGCAGGTACTGGAAATTCAAGTACAAGTAACACGCACAAAATGCTGGTGGAATGCAGCAGGCCAGGCAGCATCTACAGGAAGAGGTATAGTCGACGTCTTGGGCCGAGAGCCTTCGTTGGAACTAACTGAAAGAAGAGCTAGTAAGAGATTTGAAAGTGGGAGGGGGAGGGGGAGATCCAAAATGATAGGAGAAGACGGGGTGGGGCGGGGGGATGGAGCTAAGAGCTGGAAAGTTGATTGGCAAAAGGGATACCAGGCTGGAAAAGGGAGAGGATCATTGGACAGGAGGCCTAGGGAGAAAGAAGGGGGAGGGGAGCATCAGAGGAAGGTATAGTGAGAGGGACAGAGGGAGAAAAAAGAGAGAGAAAGAAAGGGAAATAAAGAAAGAAAGAATGAAAGAAAGAAAGAAAGTAAGGGTTAAGAAGGGGAGGAGGGGCATTAACAGAAGTTAGAGAAGTCAATGTTCATGCTATCAGGTTGGAGGCTACCCAGATGGAATATAAGGTGTTGTTCCTCCAACCTAAGTGTGGCTTCATCTTGACAGGAGAGGAGGCCATGGATGGACATATCAGAATGGGAATGGGACGTGGAATTAAAATGTGTGGTCACTGGGAGATCCTGCTTTCCCTGGCGGACAGACCGTAGGTGTTCAGCGAAATGGTCTCCCAGTCTGCATTGGGTTTCACCAATATATAGAAGGCTGCACCGGGAGCACCAGGCACAGTATATCACACTAGCCGACTCACGGGTGAAGTGTTGCCTCACCTGCAAGGACTGTCTGGGGCCCCGAATGGTGGTGAGGGAGGAAGTGTAAGGGCAGGTGTAGCAATTGTTCCGCTTACAAGGATAAGTGCCAGGAGGGAGATCAGTGGGAAGGGATGGGGGAGATGAATGGACAAGGGAGTCGGGAGCCTATAAGCCTACGGACTCTCACAGCTACCTGGACTATTCCTCTTCCCACTCTATCTCTTACAAAAATGCCATCCCCTTCTTGCAATTCCTCCATCTCCGCCTCATCTGCTCTCAGGATGAGGCTATTCATTCCAGGACGAAGGAGATGCCTTCCTTTTTTAAAGAAGGGGGGGGGGCTCCCTTTCTCCACCATCAACTCCGCTCTCAAACGCATCTCTCCCGTTTCCCGCACATCTGCTCTCACCCCATCCTCCTACCACCCCACTAGGAATAGAGTTCCCCTTGTCCTCACCGACCACCCCACCAGCCTCTGGATCCAACATATAATTTCCGTAACTTCCGTCACCTCCTACGGGATCCCACCACCAAGCACATCTTCCCCCCCATTTCTGCTTTCCGCGGGGATCGCTCCCAACGCGACTCTCTTGTCCATTCGTCCGCCCCCATCCCATCCCTTCTCAATGATGAGCTTAATGATGCACTGAGAGGTCAGTTAGTTTGGAGAATCTTACAAGAAAACATTCAAGAACAGCTCCTAACTGAGACACAATTTGTATTTAAAAGTGCAGTTACAATTGCTACATCAATGGAAACAGCAGGCAAACACAATTAAATTGCAGTGAGGACTGAAAGTGAGCATGAATAAAATTGCAACAGTCCAAACAGAAACTGGCCTGTCTGAACAAATTACGTTACTGTTGTGGCTAGAGTTTACATACACTAGACCAATGCAGATTTAAAGGCAAAATTGTAGAAAATGCAACAAAGGAGGACACATTTAAAGAACATGTTGGGCAGACAAAAATAAAGGAACTGCACAGGAAGAGATAAAGACAAAAAGCCAAGTTGCAGTTTCAAAAAGAGGACTAATCTGCATGCTGCTGATGAAAAGTCTGATAATGATGAGAGTGACGGAGAACGAGGTAGCCTTGAAATTCGCAATGTGAGAACTAACAATAGACAAGCAATATAGCTAAACCTGAAGTGAACGGCACTTTAATTAAAAGGCAATTGGACACCAGCATGGTCGTTTCAGTCATTCCACAAAATGAGTTTGAATGACATTTCAAAGACACTGAACTGAAACTTATACTGAAGAAATGATAACTCAACTAACAATCCACATTAAGCTTGTTAGTGATAAAAACAGGAGGGCCAGCATTGTGGGAATGTGCGTGGGGGAGGCAACTACATCTTGGTAGAGATCCATCCACCATTTGCATGCCACGTCCCTGCAAAGGAGTCAACTGAAAGCAAGTTAAGAAAGATACTGCATGATGCCACAGCAGTTTTCAAGGATGGCATTGGACAAGCTCAAACATATCAAGAGTAAAATAGTGCTATATGAAAATGCCCACAACTAAGTTTTACAAAACCTGTCAGTTCCTTATACTATCTTTGATAAAGTAGCCAATGATCTAGATTACTTCCAAGGTTGTATAGAGCCCATGGGCAACACCAGTGGTCCCAGTAGCCAAAACAAATGGGTCTGTCAGGATCTGTGGTGATTTTAAGGTCACCATCAATCCAGTACTGAAAGTAGATCAATACCTCCTGCCCTGGATAAAGGTATTCTTTGCAAATCTTTTTGGAGGAAAACACTTCAGCAAAGTGAACTTAGCTGAGACCTATTTACAGATGGAGATGGAAGAAGAGTCCAAAGTGTTTCTCACCATAAAGACTCACAAAGGCTTATTTTTGGAATGGCATCTGCACCTGGACTCTGTTAGAAAGCTATGGATAAGGCATTGCAGGGTTGCCCAGGCAGTCAGTGTTGCATGGATGAAATCATTATTACTGGTAAGAATGACAAGAAATATTTCCAAAAATTCAAGACAGTGTTAAAAACATTAGAAGACTATGGGCTTAGTTCATTACGCAACACATATGAGTTCTTTAAAGAAGCATTACCTACTGTGATCACACTATTGATGCACAAGGATTACAAAGGTGTGCTGAGAAAATTCAAGCAGTGGTTAATGCTCCAAGGCCAAAGGATGTATTACAGTTTCAGTCCTTTTTAGTATTTATTAATTACTGTAACAGGATTCTGATAAGCCTTGGTACTGTGCTCCAGCCCCTTAACTCACTACTGCAGATGAGGAAGAAATGGCAATGGACAAAGCAGAGTGAGGTGGCTTTTCAAAAGGTAAAGGCAATGGTGATATTAGACACTGTACTCACACACTGTCCAGTGAAACTTGCCAACACATCAAGAAGAAAGGTGTCCTGAGCTGTCAGAATCACTTCCTGCAGTCTTAAGGTCAATTCCAACAACCACCATGGAGAAGGCCCCAGACGCTAAGATAGTTTCGCAGCCACAAGTCTCTCCTGCCATGTAGAGTAACACCACCAGCGCCTCCCCCCCACCCCCCGGTCAGGAAAGGTGTTATCCCACAAGAGTAAGAAATCCTCTGCAATGATTAAATCTTGAGGCCTGAAAGGGACAATTTAAAATTTCCTAGGCTGTGGATGTCTATATAGTAGTTGTAGATGACTGGAGAGTAATACATTGAATATTTGAGTTGAGTTGAATTCAATATTGAGTTGGAATTTAAAGCCAAGCAGGAAAGAGTGTTATATGTATAATATTTCAGTAATATTTGGGTAATATTGTAGATACATTGTTCGATTAAGCATTTTTTGTTGTTTATAATATTCACTATGGTTATATGTACGAAGTACGTGAATGGCATATGTAATCACGCCACTACATTACATATGTGCGTGACTTGCTTAAAGTAAAAATGAATGTACATGAGTTATCTCCAGGCTCCCTTATTTTCCTTTCAATTAGTTTTTACATTTAAAGGAACACATACAGCCTGTCAAACAACAACACAGAAGTACCGGTTAGCCTAACATCAGTGGTGGGGAAAATGCTAGAGTCAATTATCAAAGATGTGATAACAGCACATTTGGAAAGCGGTGAAATGATCGGACAAAGTCAGCATGGATTTGTGAAAGGAAAATCATGTCTGACAAATCTCATAGAATTTTTTGAGGATGTAACTAGTAGAATGGATAGGGGAGAACCAGTGGATGTGGTATATTTGGATTTTCAAAAGGCTTTTGACAAGGTCCCACGCAGGAGATTAGTGTGCAAACTTAAAGCACACGGTATTGGGGGTAAGGTATTGATGTGGATAGAGAATTGGTTGGCAGACAGGAAGCAAAGAGTGGGAATAAACGGGACCTTTTCAGAATGGCAGGCGGTGACTAGTGGGGTACCGCAAGTCTCAGTGCTGGGACCCCAGTTGTTTACAATATATATTAATGACTTAGATGAGGGAATTAAATGCAGCATCTCCAAGTTTGCAGATGACATGAAGCTGGGCGGCAGTGTTAGCTGTGAGGAGGATGCTAAGAGGATGCAGGGTGACTTGGATAGGTTAGGTGAGTGGGCAAATTCATGGCAGATGCAATTTAATGTGGATAAATGTGAGGTTATCCACTTTGGTGGCAAAAACAGGAAAACAGATTATTATCTGAATGGTGGTCGATTAGGAAAAGGAGAGGTGCAACGAGACCTGGGTGTCATTATACACCAGTCATTGAAAGTGGGCATGCAGGTACAGCAGGCGGTGAAATAGGAGGATGGTATGCTGGCATTCATGGTAAGAGGATTCGATTACAGGAGCAGGGAGGTACTACTGCAGTTGTACAAGGCCTTGGTGAGACCACACCTGGAGTATTGTGTGCAGGTTTGGTCCCCTAATCTGAGGAAAGACATCCTTCCCATAGATGGAGTACAAAGAAGGTTCACCAGATTGATTCCTGGGATGGCAGGACTTTCATATGAAGAAAGACTGGATGAACTGGGCTTGTACTCGTTGGAATTTAGAAGATTGAGGGGGGATCTGATTGAAACGTATAAAATCCTAAAGGGATTGGACAGGCTAGATGCAGGAAGATTGTTCCCGATGTTGAGGAAGTCCAGAACGAGGGGGTCACAGTTTGAGGATAAAGGGGAAGCCTTTTAGGACTGAGATGAGGAAAAACTTCTTCACACAGAGAGTGGTGAATCTGTGGAATTCTCTGCCACAGGAAACAGTTGAGGCCAGTTCATTGGCTATACTTAAGAGGGAGTTAGATATGGCCCTTGTGGCTAAAGGGATCAGGGGGTATGGAGGGAAGGCTGGTACAGGTTTCTGAGTTGGATGATGAGCCATGATCATACTGAATGGCGGTGCAGGCTCGAAGGGCCGAATGTCCTACTCCTGCACCCATTTTCCATGTTTCTATGTTTCTACCTGATGAAAAACAGGGTTGAGTGCCACTGTAGTGTAGCAGTTAGCGTGACAATATTACAGATCAGAGCATTGGATTTAGGAGTTAAATTCTAATGTCATCTGTAAGAAGTTGTAGTCCTGCCTGTGAGCGTGTTGGCTTCATCCAGGAACTCTGGTTTCTTCCCACATTCCTAAAACATACCGATTCGTAGGTTAATTAGTCCTTGTAAATTGTCCTATGATTAGGCTATGGTTAAATATGTGGGTTGCTGGGCAGTGCGTCTCATTGGGCCAGAACGCTTGTTTTGTATCTCTAAATAAGGAGAATAAAGTGATTCCAGAATCAATTCATCCATCAGGTCACTGCTGTCTTACCTTCTTCAGTGATGAACGTTGGAAAACATTTAGAAGACCAACATAAAGTACTGTTTTTCTGGGAATTGAGCAAGATTGGAAGCACAAGGTAAGGGTTTCTCTGGAGGAACCTTTGAAGTTATAATCTTTGCATAGCAATTCTCTTCTCAATTTTAGCTGAATAGATGTTTGCAGTATCTTTTTTCTCCATTCCATTTGCCCATCACTCACAGATTCCTCTCACTGACTCCCCTTCCCATACTGATCCTGTCTGCCCACCCCACCTCCCTTATTTGAATTCATGCGCCCCCATCTTCTCTTCCTATTAGATTCCATTATCTGCAGCACTTTGTTACCTCACCAATCATCTCCCAGCCTCTGTCACTGTTCCTACTTTTCTCCATCTCCCTATCACCCCTTCTCACGTGCATCCAACTGCCCTCTTCACTCTTTCAATCAGATGAATGTTCTCAATCTGAAACAGTGACTGTCCATTTTTCTTCATAGTTATTGCCTAACACATTAATTATCCTCTGCAGTTTCTTTTTTTGTCCCAGATTCCAGTATGTACAGTCTCTTGTGTCTCCATTTTATTATATCTTTGTTTTCAATCAAATTGTAACTGAATCCAGCCAATGTAGGGCAAGGATTAAAGTTTTTTGTGGTTGTCACTGTGCCAATAGTCCGATTCAGGCTGCCACTGGATAAATGAGCAACATCTGATGGTTTGCAATGTACTGCAGTAGAAGGGACATTCACTGAGGATCCCAATTTGTAAAAAGATGATTTAACCTCAGTGAGAAGGAGGCTATACAAACATACTGAATGGATGTTTGCCTCTGATCAAGGCTCTCATGATTATACTCATTGCTTTATGTATCTCACCACCAAACTTGGCTATGTTGTGTCCTGGTGAAGGGAGGTGGCCCAAATGTTGACTGCTTAATCCTCCCCCTGGACACTGTCCAACTTACTGAGTTCCTCTAGCATTTTGGTGTGTGCTATGTTTACATCTACTCTCATATTATCCAACTAGCAAAAATACCACCAGCCTTTAAGTAGCTACCTTCATCCACCAACCCTGTGCAAGCAGGAACCCAAGTTATCCTCTCTCACATTCTTAGCTGCAGCATCTCACTACATGTAGATTCCTCCAGTGTGCTGATCTACAAAATCTGGTACTGTCAGTCTTTTATCTAGTGTCCATGAGATCAAGTGCAAGCGTCTCTTCGTCATCCTGTAACTAAGAAGTTCCAATTTCAACAATAGTAGGTATTTATGAAATACAGTTTTACTGAGGGCAGCAAATTTACCGTACTAGCTTGTTATTTTCTCTTATATCCTTTCTCCATTAAGGAAGAGGGGAAAAGGTCAATGAGTATATTGCCACACTGGGGAAAAGGCAAGGGACTGGGCTAATTGGATTGCCTTTTCAAAGTTCCAGCAGAGGAACAAATGATCAGAGAGTCTGCCTGCGCTCGTGATTCTAAATGGTTGGTCAAGTGTTTATCACAGTTAATAATTGACTGTACGTGGATAGTGAATTGTAGATTTGGCCTTGCAAGCCTGTTGTATGTGTGAAGATGTGGCAAAGTAAATGAATGCTAAGTGTGATTGACACGTTGTTGCTGGACGTGCAGTGGAAGTGTAGAGAGCCAGGCAGTGGAGAAAGCTAGTGACACAGTCAATAGGATGTGCTGTTTAAAAATGAACATATTAATCTTGACAACTCATGTATCATCATTAAACTTCTTCCTGTGCTGAATTCATTACTTTCTGCTGGTATTTCCATTTTGTACAGAAATAGTTTCAGGACCTTTAATGCAAATTCATCCACTTTTGAAGGCAGTTTACATACAAGTAAATCCAATGCTTTCTGAGAAAGTAACAATGGGGGATCTACATGACCCCTCACTGTAGATGAAAGGTCTATCTCATACACTCTGGTATTTATAACATTTTTTTTTACATTTCATGAGATCTGGTCATGCAGCACATATGCTGCAGGTCCTCTGGTCTACCGTCAGACACCCATCAACTCTATTCACATACTTAATTAATCTTCCCACATTCCTACAACTCCACGCAGATTGTACCACTCCCTGATACCCTTCAGAGGGTTTATATTTTTTTAAAAAATTAATGTACTAACCCATACAAGTTTAAGACATGGATTGGAACCAGGGTGTCTCACAGAATACTGTGCAGTTACAGAGGAAATACACAAGCTCCACACCTGGGAGAACCCCAGGTTAGAAGTGCGTGGTAAACCATGTATATATGTTGTAAATCGGTTACCTGTCTGGACACACACCTCTGCTGACTGTCTCTGTGGCTCCTCCCACAGAGTCCTGTATAAAGGTATTCATCTTGCCCCTCCCCCGCAGTCCAGGGGCAGACACTCACTGTGAAGGTCGTATTGTACAGCGAATAAAAGCCTTTCAGTATTTTTACCAAACCTCAGTCTTTTGGAGTAATTGAAGGTGCTTCAATTTTATTCACTGTACATTTTAAAACATGGAACAGGCCCTGAGACCAGAAAAATTAGACCTCCATCTGCAAATGCCTGACGCTGGAAAGGCTTTCGAACTCTGGCTGGCCTGCTTCGAAGCGTATCTAGAGGAGATTAAAGCGACCGACCCCGTAGCGAAGCGTAGAGTTCTACTCTCCAGGGTCAGTCCACGGGTTTATTCGCTGATCAGAGACCAGCCGAACTATGACGGCGCGATGAACGCACTCAAAAGACAATACCTGCGGCTGATAAACAGCGTCTATGCTCGGCATCGCTTAGCGACACAGCAACAACGGTCCGGGGGATTGAGTGCTGAGTTTGTCCGGGCCCTACAGACACTCGTGCAGGCCTGCAATTGCCAGGAGCTGACGGCGGCGCAGCATGCAGAACTCCTAGTGAGAGACGCCTTCGTTACGGTGACCAGGTCAGTGTACGTGCGCCAGCGGCTGCTGGAAAAAGCCGATCTTACCCTAAGTTCGGCGATCGAGCTGGCTGATACGTTGGAGGCCGCTCTGCATAACTCCAAGGCTCTCCAGGCACGCGATCCCCCGATGGCCTCGTGGGCGCCGCAGACCCCGCAACCCGCCGGCGAATCGACCTCGGCTGCAGCCAGTCGTGAATCCGCAAAGTGCTACTTCTGCGGACTGGAGAAGCACCCCGAGAAACGCTGCGCGGCCCGACAAGCTACCTGCTTCAGCTGCGGAAAGAAGGGCCACTTCGCCAAGGTCTGTAAGTCAAAACCGTGAGTGGGATCGAGCAGCGCCGCGTGCGGGACGTGGGGGCCGCCATCTTCCCTGCACGCCACCACCACATGCCAGACATGGGGGCGGCCATCTTGGTCGGCGCCACCTCCCACCGCCTACGACCAACAGGTGCTCACGGGGCACCCCACCACGCCGGACCAAGACAGCGATCCCACCCTGGCTTCCGTGACCCTCGACCAAAGCGCTCCCCACCAGCTCACAAGGTCAATGATGGACATCCTGGTGGAGGGGCACAGGACAAGCTACCTGTTTGACACAGGCAGCATGGAGAGTTTTATCCACCCGGCCACGGTGCAGCATTGTGGACTCATGATACGGCCGGTAAGTCAGAGGGTCACCATGGCCTCCAGGTCGCATACAACAGACATCCGGGGGGGTTGTGTAGCGACACTAGTGGTGCAGGGCACAGAATATCGAGACTTTACGTTACTGGTCTTGCCTCAACTGTGTGCCCCTGTGCTGTTGGGGTTGGACTTCCAGAGCCACCTGAAAAGCGTGACAATGAAGTATGATGAGCCCCTCCCACCAATTACTGTCATAAGTTCCCTGTTTTGTAGAGATATGTCACGTACCCCGCTACTGACCACACACACACACACCGACCCGCACATCCCACCCAACACCATGCCAACAGCCGCACTACCGACACCACTTGCGGCCTCTCCACCCTCACGATCCCTCCCCCACCGCTGTTCGCCAACCTGACCTCCGACTGTAAACCTGTGGCAACTAAAAGCAGGAGGTACAGCGCGGCGGACAGAGCTTTCATTAAGTCGGAGGTGCAGCGGCTGCTCAGGGAGGGGGTCATTGAGGCAAGCACAAGTCCTTGGAGGGCGCAGGTGGTGGTTGTTCAGAACGGGGAGAAGAATAGGATGGTCATGGACTATAGCCAGACCATCAATAGGTTCACGCAGCTTGACGCGTACCCTCTACCCCGCATCGCGGATATGGTCAATCAGATAGCACAGTTCAAGGTGTACTCGACCATAGACCTAAAATTCGCTTACCATCAGCTCCCCATCCGCCGGGAGGACCGTCCTACACTGCCTTCAAGGCGGACGGCAGGCTTTATCAATTCCTGCGCGTCCCCTTTGGTGTCACGAATGGTGTATCTGTCTTCCAGAGGGCAATGGACCGGTTGGTGGACCAGTGCCAACTGAAGGCCACGTTCCCATATCTGGATAACATCACCATCTGCGGTCACGACCAGCAGGATCACGACAACAACCTCCAAAAATTTCTCCAAGCGGCCAAATCTTTCAACCTCACCTATAACAAGGACAAGTGTGTATTTGGGACCACCCGACTTGCTATCCTTGGGTGTGTCGTGGAGAATGGAGTCATTGGCCCTGACCCCGACCGTATGCGCCCCTTGTTGGAACTCCCTCTTCCCAATACCCTCAGAGCCCTCAAAATGTGCCTGGGCTTCTTTTCATATTACGCCCAATGGGTCTCTAACTATGCAGACAAGGCCCTCCCCCTGGTCAAGTCCACCACATTCCCCCTCTCTGCCGAGGCCCACGTGGCCTTCAACCGCATAAAAGGGGACATTGCCAAAGCAGCAATGCATGCGGTGAATGAGGCCATTCCCTTCCAAGTAGAGAGTGACACCTCCAACTTTGCGCTGGCTGCTACCCTCAACCAGGCAGGAAGACCAGTGGCGTTCTTCTCCTGTACCCTTCAAGGCCCTAAAATTCGGCACTCTGCGGTAGAGAAAGAGGCCCAGGCCATAGTGGAAGCTATAAGGCACTGGAGGCACTATCTTGCCGACAAAAGGTTCACCCTGCTAACTGACCAGCGCTCAATCGCATTCATGTTTAATAATCAGCAGCGGAGCAAAATCAAAAATGGTAAAATTCTGAGGTGGAGAATCAAACTCTCCACCTACAACTATGACATCATGTACAGGCCTGGGAAGCTCAACGAGCCCTCCGATGCCCTATCCTGGGGAACATGCACCAGTGCGCAGATCGACTGGCTATACGCCCTACATGTAGACCTTTGCCACCCGGGAGTCACCCGGCTTTTCCACTTCGTGAAAGCCCGGAACCTGCCTTACTCCCTTGAGGAGATCAGGATGATGACCAGGGACTGCCAAGTCTGCGCAGAGTGCAAACCGCACTTCTACCGACCCGAAAAGGCACCACTCATCAAGGCCACCCACCCCTTTGAGCGACTGAGTGTTGACTTTAATGGCCCCCTTCCCTCCACCGACCGCAATGTGTACTTCCTTAACGTAATTGACGAGTACTCGCGGTTCCCCTTCGCCATCCCCTGCCCCGACACCACTACCACGTCAGTTATAAAAGCCCTGCGCAAACTCTTCACTCTGTTCGGATACCCATGCTATATCCACAGTGACAGAGGGTCCTTGTTTATGAGTGACGAGCTGCGCCAATACCTACTGGCTAGAGGAATTGCAACCATTAGGACCACGAGCTATAATCCCCGGGGAATGGACAGGTAGAGAAGGAGAATGGCACAGTGTGGAAAGCCACACTCTTAGCCCTCAAGTCAAAGGGACTGCCAGTCTCCCGTTGGCAGGAGGTCCTTCCCGAGGCACTCCACTCCATCCGCTCCCTGTTATGCACAGCCACCAATGCCACCCCTCATGAGCGGCTCTTTTCTTTTCCCAGAAAATCGACCACTGGAACCACCCTACCATCTTGGCTGACGTCCCCGGGGCCAGTGCTGCTCCGGAAACATGCGAGGAGCAATAAATACTCCCCGATAGTCGAGAGGGTTCACTTACTTCATGCGAACCCCCAGTATGCCTACGTGGTTTTACCTGATGGGCGGGAGGACACGGTCTCCATCTGCGACCTGGCGCCCGCAGGAGCTCCGGGCCCCTACCCTGAACACTCCGTGGTGACTATTGACCCCGTACCCACCAATGTATGTACCTACGAGACACCGTGCACCCCTCTGCTGACTGCCCCTGTGGCTCCTCCCACAGAGTCCTGTATAAAGGTGTTCGTCTTGCCCCTCCCCCTCAGTCCGGGGGCAGACACTCACTGTGTTGGTCGTATTGTACAGCGAATAAAAGCCTTTCAGTATTTTTACCAAACTTCAGTCTTTTGGAGTAATTGAAGGTGCTTCAAACTGAGCCCAGGTCAGTCAAACTAGTAAGCCACAGATTAACTAGTTACACCATCATGCACCCTGCAACATTGTTCGGTGTCAAACCCCAGAAACCACAAAAAGAAAGGATACTGGCAAAGTAGTATTCAACAATTCAAGTTGCCGTGCAGGTTGATAGGGTTGATAAGAAGGCACATGATGTGTTAGCCTTTATTAGTTGGGGAACTGAGTTTAAAAGCCACAAGATACCGCATGTTGCAGCTCTTGAGCACACGTGGAATTTAGTTCAGTTTTGGTCACCTCATTACAGGAAGGATGTAGAAGCTTCAGAGAGGGTGCAGAGGAGATTTACCAGGATGCTCCCTGGATTAGAGGCCATGTCTTATGATGAAAAGTTGAGCAAGCTGGGGCTTTTCCTTTTGGAGTGAAGAAGTATGAGAGGTGACTTGCTAAAGGTGTACAATATGATAAGAGGCATAGATGAAGTGGATAGCCAGAAATAGCAAGAGGGGAGAATTTCAAGATGATCAGAGAAAAGTATAGAGGGATGTCAGAGGCAAATTCTTTACATTGAGAGTGATAAGTGAGAGGAAAGCACTTCCAGGGAGGTGATAGAGGCAGATATATATGAAACACTTAGCCAGGCACACGGATGATAGAAAAATGGAGGGCTATGTTGGAGGAAATGTTAGTTGATCTTAGAGCAGGTTAAAAGGTCAACGTAACATTATGGCTGATGGGCCTGTCCTGTGCTATCATCATCTATGTTCTGAGTTCTATTTGCTTTGTCAAATTAGAGAAACAGATTTAAATGTATAAAACTGTATTTGAGGTTACAAGTGCCCACTGTGCCAGACATCCCACCTCTCCCAGAAGTTCCGGGAGTCTCCCACATATTAATAGTGGCTCCCTGTTGCCTGAAAATTATATACATAGTCCTGGAAATCAATTTTTTTGAGTGCGAGTGAGCGAGCAAGAGAGAGAGAGCAAGAGAGAGTGAGCGTGAAAGAGACCATGAGAGAGAGAGAAAGCGAGTGCGAGAGAGACCACGAGAGCGAGAGGGAGAGAGAGAGCGTGGGAGAGAGCAAGAGAGCGAGCGCGCGCCATAGCAGAGTGTTCCAAAAAAAGAAAATACAGTATAAAATGTACGTCACCCCAGACTACACTAAAGCATACCCCTGCCTAATAGGGGTCAAAAATAATGACAATGTAGCTCACTGCACTGTTTGCAAAAGTGACTTTTCTCTTGTCCATGGTGGGTTAAGACTGTAAAAGACATGTTGAGGTGAGTTTAACAGGTGTCATTCATTCATTAGCATAGCTAACATTATTTAAACTAGCTGGCTAGCTGCTAAGGAGCTACTCTATTGCAGACATCCCACCTCTCCCGGAAGTTCTGGGAGTCTCCCGCAAATTGATGGTGCTACCTCCCTGAAATGAGTTTTTGCAGGGTGGGATGTCTGCTGTGCCATTGAGGTAGTGCTTTAAACTGCATTAGAATTATTATTCATCTGTTTCGACAACTAAATTCTTCATTGATGGTAGCATTATTTACTGACAGAATGCTCACTGTCTTCTACAGAGTGGTCAGTAATCAGAGAATTTAAACGCCTCACGAACATCTAGCAATGAAACAGAGAGACAGATTTTTAATAAATTAATCTCACTGACCTGAAGTGCCCTGTCAGAAAACAGGCTGTCAGCAGATTCAATAACAATTGTTCAAAATGATCTCAATGTGTAAACTTGAAAAGAAAGAATGTAGAGCACCACTGGAAAATAGAAAGGGATTGGGACAAACTGATAGGCCCTTGCAAATAGCTGAAACAGAGTATGATTCAAGGTACGCCAAGTAGATATAGTTACATATAGCTATTTGGGAAATTATAGAAAATAAAAAAGACTTATCAGGCCAGTTTCCCTTCTATTTTGATTTATTGCCAAACTTTATCAATTATTTTCTTCTGAAAAATCTGTAACAGATCTGAGTATGATGTAACAATCCCCAAAGATTGGATAATGAGGGAAACATTTGTCCAAGGCAATTATTTCTTCAACAAGTTAATTAACATGTACACAATCACTGGTTACTCTATGTTAGGGTAGAAATAGAAAGAAAGGGTGTAAACAGAATGCACAACAGTCAGCCCACATAGAAATTGCCCGTATGAAAAGTAATTGAGCCAAAATATTAACTGCTTCTCTCTTCCCAGTTGCTGCCTGACCTGCTGAGTGGCTCGAACACTCTTTGTTTTTATTTTAAATTCTCAGTATCTATGGTACGTTGCTTTTCTGGAAGAATGAAAGTGTTGTCTATCTGACAAAACAAGAATGAACTTACTTGTGCTTTTCAACTTGAAAACAGGGCATCAGTGGGGCAGATAAATCTGACCTCAGGAATTATAGCCAAATACAGTTATGCTGATTTTAGTGTGTTAACTCACTTTCTCCATTTCCCTTCATGGCTGAGCTTCAGAATCTTGAGGACCTTCATCTCAGCCACTGTCACGATTGATGCTCGTTGTGCCATCTGCTCCAAATGGAGATTGGGTAGGGCATGGTCCTTCGCACCTAGGTGGTGATGTATCAGCATACACAATGGGGATTGAAAATTTGGCTGAGTAGTGTAATAACATCAAGCTCTCATTCAATGTCAACAAGACCAAGGAACTGATTGTAGACTTCAGGAGAGGGAAACCAGAGGATCAGAGGTGTAGAGGGTCAGTATCTTTAAATTCCTGGGTGTCACTTTTTCTGAGGGCCTGTCCTGAACACATAATATAAATATGATTGCAAAGAAAGCATGCCAGTGCCTCTGCTTCCTCAGAAGTCTGTGGAGATTTGGTATGCCATCGAAAACACTGAAAAAATTCTATAGAAGCATGGTGGAAAGTGTATTGACTAGCTGCATTGCAGCCTGGTATGTGAACAGCAATGCCTTTGAGTGGAAAATCCTACAAAAGGTAATGGATTCGGCCCAGTACCTCACCAGGTTCAAGAACACCCCTCAACCATCAGGCTGTTGAACAAAATGAGATAACTACACTCTTTCTATTTCTGGTGTTCCCACAACTGATGGTCTCACTTTAAGGCCTCTAACTTGTTATTTCAAGCTCTTGTTATTTATTGCTACTTAATCATATTTGCATTTGCACTGTTTGTTGTTCATTAATCCTGTTTACAGTTACTGTTCTATAGATTTGCTAACTATGCCTGCAGGATAAAGAATCTAAGCAACAGCAACTTTGATGTGTGTTACTTTGAACTTTGATCAGACTTAAGGAAGAAATTTCCAAGTCTACAATGTTCGAATCATATTTTACATCTGGGAAGCACTATTGGCAATACCTTTCTGTAAGTGGTCTACTTTGAAAAGCATGGAGATCTGTAACAATTATCCTAGTATCTACACCAACCCAATTAAATCACTTGCAGTCCTTCTACCCTTGTACTGGATGTAATGTTTTCCACTGGCAAAATCCTATTTACTATTAGTAACTTGGATCAGGTGGGTGATGTTTCATGACACACAGACAGGTAGCTTTAAAATAAGATGGATTCCACTAAATAGTAAGCCAATTTCCCACATCCCACAGGCAGAATATAGCAAGCACCTGAATTTATGTCAGAACATTGCTGATAAGATGTGTACCAAAGACGCCACAGGACAGTTCTGGCACCCATTGCACTGTCAAATGTCAGCAACTGCCTGAACTAATGTTGCCATAGTTTAAAACGTTTCCACTCTGTGTAGCTTTTCTGAGATTGTATTACTTTCAGCTGCCATTGACAATTTCAGCTGGACTGCATTACAGATAGGTCATTTCTGTCAGGTCATTTACAAGATGAAATTAAAGAGAGTTAAAATCTAAAAACATTCGGATATTGCGGATCTGAGAAAAGGAAAATGCCGTGAAAGCTCAGGGAGACAAATACCATCTGTGAAAAGAGAAACACTTAACTTTTGCAGAAATGCTGCCTGGCCTGTTGAGTTTTTACAGATTTTTTTTGCTACTGAGCAAGATAAAGACTATGTTTCATAACAACATAAAAGAGATTCATTTCACTTTTAAGTTTGGTCCTCTATGGGTCTCCATAAAACAAAAATCATTCATTCAACGGCAACTGATTGACAGATCCCATTCCCTTAATTTTAAGAAACCCTGAGTCATCATCCAAAGATTACAACCAGAATCATGGGGGAGAAACACAAGAGACTCTGTAGATGTGAAATCTTAAATAACTCACAAAGCGCTGGAAGAACTCAGCAAGTATGATAGCATCTGTGGAGAGACATAGCAGTCAGTGTTTCATACTGACACACTTCATCAAGATTGAAAATGAAAAGGGAAGAAGTCAGAATAAGAAGGGAGGGGAAAAGGGGAAGAGTAGAAGATAGCAAATGAAACAAGGTCAGAAAGGATGAAGTAGGAACCTGGGAGGTAATAGGTTCAGGAGGCAAGATTTCCACTCTAACCAACACACACAAAATGCTGGTGGAACTCAACAGGCCAGGCATAATCTATGGAAAAGAGTAAACAGTTGACATTTCAGGCCAAGACCTCTCATTAGGACTCATGAAGCTTCATCAGGTCTGATGAAGGATCTTGGCCCAAAACATTAACTGGCTACTCTTTTCCATAGATGCTGCTTGGCCTGCTGAGATCCTCCAGTATTTTATGTATGTTGCTTGGATTTCCAGCATCTGCAGATTTTCTGGTCTTTGTTGCCTCTTTAATGGTAGCTTTGAAATAACAGAGGAGAGTGCATTTCACAAACATTTTTTATTCCTCTCAGCAAGTGCTGTCAGGACTGCAATCATTGCTCCTAGAATACCATCTGTTCCTGGGTCAAATAGCCTAGAGATTGCTGTAAACATGCAAAAAATTATGTTTGAATGAAATACCTATCAGTTTTCTTACATTAGAATGGACACCAAGCAAGTATGAATATCCTTGCATAAACAACGTCATAAGATCTATATCAATGGCCAATCCTTCACTTTATGTCCACATTTAAGCCAGAATATCCTCAAGCACCCCATCCGTCATTTCCATGTGCACAGACTGCTATATCCTTACCTATCATGTCTAATGCACTCTCACCCCAAATGAAGGGAATTCAATTGACACCCAGAATTTAAGGGCTTTGAAGTAGAGAATTCTATGGTGAAAAGCCCCAGAGAGAATTGGGTGAGTGTCCGTGCCACCATCATTTTCTCCATTGGCCTCGTCGATTAAAATTAGTGTGAAAAGTTACCTGGTTTTGATTTTCACTGTATAAGCAATAACAATTTACAGAAAATAAATATTCTATCACATGTTTAAAAGTGCCTGAGCAAAACTACTCTTGGAATGTCGAAGGTTTTTCAACTGCTTGTTTCACCACTGAGAAGAAAGGAAGTATTTCTTAGTTGATCTAAATTGAGGTTTGATATTTTATCTTAATACTCAACCTGTTCATCCTTTCCTGATTCCTACGCCCTTTCATTCTGATATCATCAACAATCACCATAACTTCTTCAATGCTATTTGTAGCAGCCCCACAGACTTGTTATATTTGCACAACACACCCTCCTTTCCAACAAATGATTATTTCAAAGTCAAAGATATGCATTCAATCCTTTAATAGCAATTGGCAAACATACAATCTTAAAGCGATGAAACTTAAGCATAAACAAAGTGTAAGCTAAGTGTAATTGAGCATTCAGCAAAAGATATGACATCTGCCAGTCCCAAGCTACAAACTGTCATGAACAAAGCATAAAGGCATAACTTATTTCCTTCGCTTTGACCACCCATGTGACTAGTTACCATAATAAATGTACAATACAGAATACAATGCAGATAGATAATAGATGCTTAGCTTTTACACTAATATTTAGTGTAATATTTATATTTAGTTATGCAGCCCCCCTGGCCACCCTCAGGGTCGCTCGGCTCGCTGTCGTCTAGGGAAACAGCCTCGGCCCCGCCAAACTGGTTAATTTGTTTGTGTGGATGCTGTGTGAGGTACCCCACCCCGCCCAAATAACAGACATTACACCAGATGCAATTAAATGATTTACAGTTTATAGATATTACTGGAACTATATAATTAAAAGAGAATAAAATATAAAAGGAAAATAAAAGGTGCCACACTTATCAAAGTTCAATCTCTTCGTGCACAAAAACCATTGGAGCTCAAGGACCTTCTCCTTCACCCTGCGACCCCTCGGACCACCTCGACCAGCCGCCTGGGACCAACAACGGTGGTCGACCAGACGCTCCACACGAGTCCGTCTCCGTCTCCTCGCCGAACGTCCCGCTCAGGGTCCGACCCCGTTAGCGGACTCACAGCACCTGGTCCATCCTCTGTCTCGCTCTCCCGCCTTCTGCCCCAAAACCCCGCGCATACAGTATCTTCAAATACACCAAAACCATAACAACTATCCCAATTGGTTAATAGCACCCTCTTATCACCCTCTAAACCACAATAAGCTGCTAGCGCAAACTTTCTCAGCGTTAAAGCACAACAAAGCTGCATTCCCCAGATTAACAGAACAAAAACGCCATTTTAATTAGCCTCCGCAGTAACATAAAAATCGAAACCCCCTTACACTCTCCCCCCACCAAATAAAGTCATGTCCTCATGACTTCTAAATAACTCGCCACCCAGTCCTACAGACACACAACACAGATTTAATCAGGGCACCCACACAGCATACCAACAGACTCAAGCATCCCGGACGAGCCCCCACAATGCAGCCCCCCTGGCCACCCTCAGGGTCGCTCGGCTCGCTGTCGTCTAGGGAAACAGCCTCGGCCCCGCCAAACTGGGTAATTCGTTTGTGTGGATGCACAACAAAAACGCCATTTTAATTAGCCTCCGCAGTAACATAAAAATCGAAACCCCCTTACAGTTACAATATGCCAACTTCAACCTTCAACACTAAAATCGAGGCCAGAAGACTACAACTAGCAGGACACTGTCTAAGCCACCCCGAGCTACCTGCCAGCCTAGTCATCATATGGGAGCCCAAGCACGGGAGGATGAACCCTGGGCGCCCTCCGAAGACTATGGTCAACACGCTCCTAGAAGACAGCGGCGCAGCTAATGTAGATGAACCGAACACATTGATGAGGGAGAGAGAGAAGTGGAGAATCCATCATCGTGCTGGACGCCGGCCCCCTAGGCCCCAGTCGATGTAGTAACCTTTAACAGAATGAAGTATTCTAGATTCTGCTAGCCAAGGTTTGAAGCAGATTTAGCACATCTTCCTTTTTTTAATTTCTCCCCTTCTAGAAATAGATACCACTCCATGGTTTGTTTTCTTTATGATTTTGGTAACCTGTGACACCACTTCAGATGATTAGCTTATTTGTACCCCAGCATCTCTTCATTTCTTCTTCAGAGTCAGATTTGTGCAGTCTAAGTAAAAAACTTTCCCTCTAGTTTTCTTATCCAACTGTACTTCCCTGCATTTATCCAAATTGAATTTCTTTTGCAATTATTTGCAAATGACTTTGACTTGCTAGCATGGGTCTACAACTTCTCAGTAACTGTGCAGAGATATCTTATTTTATCTACAACAGTAGTTTGGTTGGTGCAGCATCTATCCACATTAAGAAAAAAAGGCTTTATTTTAAATATAGAAACATTTCTGACTTTATCAACTTAAGAAAAGCACAGATACAGTAACATGTGCCAGTTTATGCTGCTAGCAACCAGTTCCAGTTTGCAAGACATAATCTGAATTGTTTTCTTTCCTCAATACATTGAAAATAAGTGATTAAACAGAAATGAAGTCTGTGTAATTTGAATCGATCAGGAGGCAATATGTAAGAACATATAAACAATCTTAATAGTGAGGCAGTCATTAGAAACCACTGAAGCAAGTAATGGACTTGACACAAATGTCTCCATCATTTGAAACTATAATGATATATGAAAAGAATTTAAATGAGACATGGAGGGTTATTCTGACTTGGAAGAATTGGAGATAGAATGAATCAATAGAGATTTAACAAGAAGCAATTATGGAAAATAGTGTCTGAAAAACTATTGACATCAGGTTAAATGAAAAGAAACAAAATTGATATATTTTTGTATGACAATGATAGTACATTTTTATTTAACTGAGGTAGGTAGATGAAAGAGTAAAATAATGAATAATCAACAAGGACTTCAAAAGGGAAAACCTTATTTGACCAATCTGAACTTTTGAGAAGATAACAATGTGTTGACAATAGCAATGTAGTAGATGTATTACATCAAGGTTTTCAGAAGAACATTGTCAAAAGAAAGATTAAATCCACACAGAAAGCAAACTTAGCATTAGGCTTTATTATTCAAAAGATAGAATTGAAAACCAGGGTAATTGTGCTCGACCTACATTGAAACTTGCTAAGATCACATTTTGAATGCAATGTTTATTTCTGGTCACCATATAATTGCAAATACATGGAAGCAATGGAGAATGTCCAAAGTCTATTTATCAAAGTAATACCAAAAATGAAAGTATGAACAAACTGAGTCTCTTAAGAAAAGGTATCTGAGCAGTGATTCCATTTTTTTTAACAATCTGAACATTTCTGATAAAATGGAAGGGAAGACTATTTCAACTTTTAGGGAAGAATTAGCTATAAATACAAGAGAGTCACGCAGAAATCCAACAGGTAATTGAGAGGAGACTTGTTTATCCAAGGAGTAGTAAGGAGTTGGAAATCACTGTACCTAGGAATTACTGAAATTAACAGTATTGATGCATTTCAGGGGAGGCCGGGCAAGCATATGAATGTATTGTAAAAAAATCAAAGGATACAGAAAAGTTCAGATGACGAGAGAGAGGCCAAGGCTTAATTAGAGCATGAGCATCAACAAACATGTGGGCTAAATGGCCTGTCTCTTTTGTGCTGTTATCTTTTATTTTGCTGTGCGATCAGTTAAAAAACATAATCAGTCATGACCTAATTAAATAGAATGTAGTTAAACAGCTGAGTTGTCCACTCTTCTTCCCTTACTCTGCAAAATAGCTGTCAGACTTGTAAACCGCTGAAAGAAATAAATGTCTGGAAAACAGGGAGCAGTGTGTCAAGTAGCACCAACTAATCTCATCATCTGGGCTCCAAATGTTAACAATGTCCTTGACAATAAAGTCATCATGATTAGATTGTAATTAATCAATGTGCAATGATAACTTCATACTGCAATTGCCAAAATGTTATCTTAAAAGGCAAATTAAATATTGGCATGTTAAAGGATGGTTTGTAATGCAGCTACTTTGGGTGATTGTGATAGAATTGCATTAAGTAATTTTGGGATGTTCTTATAACTTGCTATGCAAAGAAAGTAGGATATTTTCCATTGTACATATTACAGTACTTGATTGCTTCTCTCAGAAAGTTATATCCTCAGGTTTCAATAAGTGTCAGCTGTCATTCTCATAAAATTTAAAGAAAAGAAAGAGAACTTCAATAAGGAAGTCGCACAGCTTATCCTGTATTACAGAGGAAAGATCAAGTTAAGTTATTGATCGTAGAAGTGGGTAGTGTTTGTGGTGGATGCCCTGTCAATGAAGAAACATGACGAAGTCAGATACAGTAGAATTTCCTTTATTCTTTTTCTATAATATTAGTTTGCCATTGGAGGTAAATAATTAAATTCCTTATTAAATATTGTTGTTTATAAATTATATCCATTTTTAGTTCACTATTTCAAAATTTCCTAATCATGTCCATTTTATTCAGTTTTGGAGGAGACTGTTCTTTGCTCAGGAAGACTCAAAGTGTTCACGCATAGCTGGTCAAAGTGACTTCAACAATGAAACTCCATCACAAATGGCAACAATTCCACTCTATGCTCTTTGAACTATAATAGTTTAAAGAAAGCTTAATTGAAATCGGGAGATATAATTTGAAACAAGAGTTTCTGATTGGACTAATACACTGCAAAGTCTCTTTAGGGATGCCTATCCTGCAGAAGTTTAAATCTGCCCTTCGACGGGAGCTCAGTGAAGCCCTCTCATCTCTCATTCTTTTTCTTCAGTCTAAATGAAGGCTCTCGGTCCAAAATGTTGACTATACTCTTTTCCATAGATGCTGCCTAGCCTACTGAGTTCCTCCAGCATTTTATGTGTGTTGCCAGGTATAATTTGAATTGACTATAAATCATTAACATCTGTACTAGAAGCTAGAGCAGCATTAAGACATTTCAAGGAAGGTTGTCTGTTTGAATAAAAGTAAAACTTTATTGACATTTCCTTTCTCAGAGTTGTGTTGCCTTACTCCAATTTATTGTGGTCTTTTTAAATTGATTATGCAGTTACCCTATGTCCAACACAATAAAAACTATCTAAGAGCTTGGGATAGAATAATATTTTTACTATAAGAAATATCAATAAAATATTAGCTATACATTTAACTTTATCAAGACTAATATGAATTTTAGAAACTTGTCAGTTACTTTCCCAGTTTCCCAAAGTGGTCTGCAAACCAAAGCAATAGCTCACCAAATAGTTTTGATCGGAAATCCAAGCATTTTGTAAAGTCAAATAAATTGTTAAAAGCTCTGAAATTTTCCCCTCAAAGTTTGATTATGAGCTATCTACAAAGGATATTTTTGGCACAATGAACTGTGAGATCACATGTAAAATTTGTCCATACAAAATTTGGCACATTTAAGATGTTCATTTTGGAGAATGCTAGCTTCAGGCAAAATACATCAACTTCAACCTGAACTCCAATATACACACTGCAGATTATCACTTGCTTCAATGTTAGGTTATCTGATCAATTTTGATGTGTTATGGCAATATCTTATAAATTAGAAATAAAAACCAATACACAAATAGAGAATGCAAAGCAATAGCCAGACATAATTTTTAATATGAACATTTTGATTTCCCTTAGATAATGCATTAGTCACAGTTGAGTTTCGCAGAAGTAAACGAAGAGCTTGCCAAAAAAGCATAAACGTCAAACTTTTCAGAAGGTATTTGCTATTAACAAATCACACCCAACAAATTCTTCGATGTTCATACCCTGATATAAAAAATACAGCTGGAGATGTTGTAGCAAGAAGAAAGTTGACAAAAGAAGAAAATAAATAGAGAAGACAATGAAAGGGAGACAACAGGAATTCTGCAGATGCTGGAAATTCAAGCAACACACATCAAAGTTGCTGGTGAACGCAGCAGGCCAGGCAGCATCTCTAGGAAGATGTGCAGTCGACGTTTCAGGCCGAGACCCTTCGTCAGGACATAATGAAAGGGAGATTAGTTTTTAAAGTTACAAATTCACAATTTCATACTCCATTTCTGAGAAGAGGCTGATAGCCCCAGCAATAAGGTCCAAATTACACACAGTTCGCTCTGATTGGCAGCTAATGTCATTTGCATGTCCAGCACTAGACTTCCAGATTATCATGTAGTTGAACAACTGATTAAAGTGCGCTTTAAGCCTCCCTGAGAAAATGTAACAGCTCCAGTGATTGGCTGTGATCTGCTTCCGGAGGCACTGTTTGTTTTGGCTGCTGTTCATTTTGTACAAACATCACTTCCGGTTCATAAACTGTTTTTATGTCATTTCCTGTGTGGGTTAATTTGGATTTTGACTTGGAGCAAACAGAGTAGAAGGACATCCCTCTCTGTCTAGTCTTTATATGCCCGTGAAACTGCAATATATGTTAGATTAAGCTTTCTTAATATTAGTAAACAATTGGTAGATGTACTTTGAAGAAAGTCTTATGTTTATCATTTATCTCTATTGAGCTATCATTGTGCCAAAAGTTCACTACAGAATCTTTCAAGTGTGCGTATTGCTGATTTAAAGCTGATTGTGAGAATATTCAATAATATTAGTATATTCAGATATGCAATTATTCTGTATTGTGTTCTAACACGTGTTTTACTCAAACTTTCTACAGTTTCACAAAGTTTACTCATTAACACCCCTAAAGAAAGCTTCCAGCTCGTGTGATATTTGAGAAGGCGTTTAACTCCCTGCCTAGCTTTGTACACTGTGCACCGTGAGGGCATTCACTGGTTCATGCCAAATCAAAATGGAAATGAAGCAAAAGCATTCACCATGGTGTTGTATCTTTGTGTCTTTCCACTGGAAGTGCATAGAACCTTGATTTAAATTAAACCCAGCACACTGAAACTACAAATGTACAGTCAACAAAAACAAACAGGTCCTCAGTCCATATGTCACACACTGGTCTCACTGACTGCTTCAGAACACATGGGAATGGAATGAAAGAAAACCTCAGAGAATGTGTGTGAGTGGGGATGGTGCAGTAGGAGGTGGGAGATGGGAAAAAAGTATCCACATTTCTTCTGTGAGTCTAATTGTGCTATTTCTATTAATTGCATACCAATACCATATATTTTCCATTCAATTTGCAATAAATTCTAGATTAGGTTATATTAGATTAGATTATGAGGACACGCAGTCCTCTTTTATTGTCATTTAGTAATGCATGCATTAAGAAATGATACAATGTTTTTCCAGAATGATATCACAGAAGCACATGACAAACCGACTTAAAAACTAACAAAAAACACATAATTACAACGTATAGCTACAACAGTGCAAAGTGCTACCATAATTTGATAAGAACAGACCATGGCACG
This sequence comes from Mobula birostris, assembly GCF_030028105.1. NCBI lineage: Eukaryota > Metazoa > Chordata > Chondrichthyes > Myliobatiformes > Myliobatidae > Mobula > Mobula birostris. Next base: position 43,105,175 of record NC_092385.1, read on the forward strand.
GTAAAAGTCTCAAAGTCTCTCGCAAGTCCCATCATCTCATGCAGACGGTGAACCTCCAGCACCGCCAACTTGCCAATGCAGCATACTGGAAGCATCCAGCCACAGTCCGACTCCGTGTCCGTCTGAAAACTCTGAGCCTCCGACCAGCTCTCCGACACCGAGCACCGAGCACCATCTCTGCTGAGCACTTCGACCCGCAACAGGCAATAGGCAAAGCCGAGGATTTGGGGCCTTCCCCTCCTGAGATTCTTGATTGCACAGTAGCAGCAGCAGCGAAGTGGGCATTTCAGAAGTTACTCCAGGTGTTCCTCTGTGCTTCTCACGGCTGACTCCATCAAATCCGGATTGTGCACGGCCCCCTAGTTAACACATACAATATTCATTCAGAACGGCCGCGCGCGCTGCATCGTGCCGCCATCTTCTCCTCCCTCCAGATTTAGCTTTAGGTTTCAAATTTAACTTCCAGTTTCTTTGACTGTTGCATATTTTATCCAGTCATTTACAATTATTTGATGTACTTCCTTCTAGTCTTCAGGACTTCATCGATGCCCATGTGACCTGCTTTAATACCCTTTATCAAGGGTATGTGCAGATATTCAACGTGCCAAAAGACTAATTACAAAACAACTTCTTTCAAGAGTTTCTCATCCTAACATCACAGACTTTTGTCATCTGCTTTACAGTAATTCACAATTTATCCTTTACTTAATTAAAAATAAAGCAATGATTATACAAGGCTTGGATGTGCGCATTGATGTATAATTGTTATTTTCTAGTCAATTAGTTTGCCTATTTTTCTAGTCTAGTAATGTTCCATAAAACTTTAAGTAGAAACAGAAGTAGACCATTCAACCACTGATCCTCTATTCAATGTGATAATGGTTTTCTTTCCCCAGTGCCACTTCCCTGCTGTAACCATATATTCTTCGACTTCCTCAAGGCCTAAGAATCTATTGATCTATGCTTTAAATATACTCGGCAGCTGGGTCTCCACAGTCCTTTTAGGAATTAATTCTAAGTATACAATAACCTGGGTGAAGAGGTGTCTTGTTATCCCAATGCTGAGTGCTTATTTAGAGACTATGACACCTGGTTCTTGATACTCCAGCCAAAGGCAGCATTATTCCTGCATCTATGGTACTAAATGTCATTAAAGTGCTATACTTTTTAATGAATTCGGTTCTGATTCTTCTAGCCTCAAGATAGTGCTAAACTAATCTACCTATTCTTAAACACTATCATTTCATGAACTTATATAATGAATCTTCTCTGCATTCCTTCCCACACAGGTATATCCTTTCTCATGAATGGAAAACAAACTCCATTTGCAGTCTTACCAGAACTCTATATAATTTTAACCTGTGTGTCATTACTCTTGCACTCAAATCCTTTCAGAATAAAAGCCAACAATCCTTTTCTTTGTGAGTTGCTTGCTGAACCTGCAGCTAACTTTCAGAGATCCATGTACGACAACTAAACCCCTCTGATCGCCATCACCCTTCAGTTACTCAACATTCAACCAAAGTAGATGATGCACATTTCACACACCGTGCTTCATTTTCTTTGTTCTTGGCCCTTCAAGCATCCTGTCAATATTTCTTCAAAGTCATTCTATGGTATTATTTTGCAGAATATCATCAATTTATCTGGATTACTATATGCAATCGTCTCATACAAATCATTCACATAGAGGGCCTAGTACCAATCTCTGCAATACTCTGTTTATTACAGCATGACAACAGAAAAATGACAACTTTAGTAATATTCTATTTTACACCCATTATCCAATCTACCACATATGTCAATAGATTGCCATGTGCTCTATTATTATATATTATCATGAGCTCTAATTTTGGTATATAATCTGTTTAGTGCCTTTATGAAGGCCATCTAAAAATCCAACTACACAATATAAACTCTTCGCATTTGCATACTTTAATAGTTATAACCTCAAAAAATACAAAGAGTTTGTCAAACATGATTTTCCTTTCATATCTGTCCAACGCTATTTTTATTTTCCAAGTGCCTCGTTTTTATATACAGTACTTAGTGAAAAGTTCCAACTCTTTCTCTTCGACTGGTATCAAGCTAACTCATTTATAGTGACCTATCTTCTTTCTCTCTCCTTATTTAAATAACAGTTATACTTACTTCTTTCCAAGCTGTTAGTACCATTTTAGAATCTATGAATAATTGAGAATTGACAGCCAGTGCATTTTGTATTTTAATAGCCACTTTCTTCAAAACACTAAGATGCCAGACATCATGACTTTGAGGCATATTGTTTTAACTTGCTAAGTCCTCATAATATTTTATTGATGCCAATATCTTGCAGTATCTCAGTTTCTTTAAACCACTGATTCACTATTATTTTATAAGTTTTCTGAGTCTTCTTCCATGCAGACAGATGCAAACTATATGTTTAAATTCACTGTCTTATCTTTATTACCAAATATAATTTATTCTGGTCAGTCTTTAAGAGATTGACATTAATTTCAGCTAACCTTTCTTCCAATATAGCTGAAGAACCCAATGTTTCCATGCTTCTTGCTCAGCTGCTCTCATACTTCTGTTTTCCCTTCTTTATCAAGGCCTTAGTTTTCCATTATCTAATTCTAAAATTTTCCTTATCTTGCCTTACTACTTTTCTTTTGGATCTCACTTGATTGATAGCCATAGTCGAACATCTTTTCCTCTTGTGTTTTATCTCTGACAGGAAACATGTTGTAAATTCTGTTAATACATTAAAAGTTAGGCATTGATGATTTAATGTCAGATGTAGTTTCCTAATTTATCATTACCAATTCATATGTTATGAACATGGTTTCACATTGAACTAAATGTGACATGTGCAGGGTGTTTAAAGACCAACTGCACAGAGTACGGGACAAGAATGTTCCAGTCAGAAGGAAGGACAAGGATGGTATGGTAAGAGAATCTTGTCTGTTGAGAAAGGTGATAATGTTAGTCAAGAAGAAAAAGGAAGAATATGTAAAGCTTAGGGAGGTAGAAGCAAGCAGAGTCGGGAAGGAAAGCCAGTGGGGGTCATAGGAAATCCTTGATTAAAGAGAATCTAAAGGCATCTTATACATACATCCAGAGCAAGGGGATAATTAAAGAGAGGGTAGAAACAGTTAAGGATAAAGGGGGTAACATTTATTTGTATGTGGAGGATGTGGGTGAAGTTCTTAAGGAGTACTTTACATCAGTATTTTCCAAAGACAAGGCTGTGGAGGATAGGGAGATCAAAGCTGAGTATATTTATATGCTGGGGCATTTTGAAATAGAAAAAGAGGTAGCTTTGGATGCCTTAAAGAGCCTTAAGATGGATAAGTTTCCAGTGCCTGAGGGAATATAGCACAGTTATTGAGAGAGGAAAAAGAAAAGATTGCTGGGGACCTGATAAATATCTTGCTGTCCTCTGTAGTCTCATAAGATTCTGGAGGACTGGGGAGTAGCTAATTTTGTTCCATTATTCAAAAAGGGAACCAGAGATAATCCTAGAAACTATAGATCGGTGTGTCTAACATCAATGGTGGGGAATTTACTAGCGAGAATTCTTAGGGATAGGATCTGTGAAGATTTGGTATGATGGATATCCACTTCTTGGCCAGTAGGACTCTTTCTCTTTCTCTGTCCTGCCAAAGGTTCTCAGCCCAAAACGTTGACTGTACATTTTTTCCATAGGTGCTGCCTGGCCTGCTGAGTTCCTTCAGCATTTTGTTTCTGACGCTTCTCTTTCTTGATTGTTTGCTAATCTTGTTTTCTAAACACAGCATCGGCCACTTGTAAGATCACAAAAAGATGCAAATAAACTTTCAACTAATTCAGTTGTTTGACTTTTGGTCATAAAGGGAAATCAGTCTTCAGTTCTTGGAATGTAAATGGGAAACACTTTGAGGTTAAAACAAATATTGTTTTGCAAACAAGCTTTGTGGATATTAGATTTTCTGTTTGGGAAGAGCAAGGTTTAGCTCAACACACCTGCTTTCTAACTGCTCAAGATGTAGTATAAAACAATATGTTGTTTAATTCGGTTTGTTTCAAATAAATAAGCTGACTCCTAAGTTGCTTAATTCAAGGAAGCTTGCAAAACAGATGGATATTATTTAGCTTATCAATAATTGATGTGTGTACAGTTGGATGGTTTTGTGTGCTCAAGGAAGTTAGCTTCACAATTTCACAGCATTAATGGCAGGTAGCTAAAGAACTATGTCTCCAAAATGCTTTTAGACTGCTTGTGTTGAAAGGGCATTTGAGGAAACATCATATGCGGGTGAATTCACCCAAGTAGTAGAAAAAAGGTATAAATCTGGAGGCAGTTCAGGCTTGTTTGGAATGGTTGAAGAACATCAAGAAGAATGATAGGAAGACGTGTGAATAGAATCGACCCCTCTACCTTTGTTTTTTGTGAAAGACGACATGTTTGTCTGCATCACTGTGTGTCTTTTTAGTTCATAGGAAATATATCCGTGTTTTGGAAATCCCTTGAGTTTAAGTAATGCTTTGTGTTTTAGAAACAATTTGTAATTGGAAAATAAATGGTTAAGATAGAAATCCTATGTGAGTTTAAAGGTCGTAGAGTCGTAGAAAAGTACAGCATAGAAGCAGGACTTTTGGCCTATCTAGTCCATGCCAAAACCATTTAAACTGCCTACTCCCATCAATCTACACTGGGACCATAGCCCTCCATGTCCTTACCATCCATGTTCCTGCTGTAAATTCTCTTAAATATTGAAGTCAAGCTCACATGCATCACTTGTGCTGGCAGCTCCTTGCACACTCTCATGGTCCTCTGAGTGAAGAGGTTTCCCCTCATGCTCCCCTTAAGCTTTTCACCTTTCACCTGTGACCCACAATCTCTAGTTGTAGTCTCACCCATACCCAGTTAAAAAAGCTTGCTTGCATTTACCTAACTATACCCTTCATAATTTTAAATACCTTTATCATCCCCCTCAATCTTCTACATTCCAAGAAATAAAGTCCTAACCTATTCAATCTTTCCTTATAACTCAAGTCCTCCAGTCCTGGCAAAATCCTTGTAATTTTTTTCTGTCTACTTCCAATCTTATTTATATCTTTCCTGTAGGTAGGTAACTAAAACTGCACACAATACTCTATATTATGTCTCACCAATGTCTTAAACGACTTCAGCATAGCATCCCAGCTCTTGTACTCAATACTTTGATTTATGAAGGCCAATGTGCCAAAAGCTTGTTTATGACCCTATCTCTCTGAGACACTACTTTCAGTGAATTATAGACCTGTATTCCCAGATCCCTTTGTTCTACAGCGCTCCTCAGTGCCCTACCATTCTGTAAGACCTGCCCTGGCAGGATCTACTGAAGTGCAACACCTCACAGTGGTCTGCATTAAATTCCATCTGCCATTTTTCAGCTCATTTTTCCAACTGGTCCAGATCCCACTGCAAGCTCTGATAGTCTTCCTCACTGTCCACAACACCTCCAAATGTGGTGTCACCCTCAAATTTGCTGGTGGAGTTAACCACATACCATCCAGATCATTGATATATATAACAAACCACAGACCCAGCAACAATCCCTGCGGCACTCCATTAGTCACAGGCCTCCAGTCAGAGAAACAACCATCTACGACCACTCTTGTGGTCAGCAAACCCAATACCATCACATTGGAAAACTATGCATGGCCGAATTATGGAGACCAGCATGGCTTTGTGCTGGGCAAGTCGTATCTTACGAACTTGATTGAGTTTTTTGATGAGGTGACTGATGAAGGTAGAACTGTGGATGCTTTTACATGGATTTATTAAGGTGTGTGACAAGGTCCCTCATGGGACGATCATCTGGGAGATGCACGGTATCCACGGTGCTTTGACTGCAGGGATCTGTACTGGGAACTCTTCTGTTTGTGACGTATTTTAATGACCTGGAAGATCAGTCAGTGAGTATTTATTTATTTTGTTTCTTACATCCATGGGAGCAAAAATCTTTATGTTGCTTCTCCATCACAATGTACAAGTAACAAAAGTGAGAAATGTGGAAGCATATTGCCCAGGTTTGAAGATGCTATGAATTTTGCTGGTGGTGTGGGTAGCAGAAAAGACTGGCAATGAGTACAGCCAGATTAAGATCAGTTGCAGATATGGACAGAGAAATGGCAGACAAATATAAACTAGCAAAGGTGAAGTGAGCAGAGGGATCTTGGGGTTCATGTTTATATCTCCATGAAAATGGCTACACAGGTTGATAGGATGGTTAAGAAGGCTTATGGCATGCTTGCCCTTATTAGTCAAAGTACTGAGTTCAAAATTCAAGAAATTATCTTGCATCTTTACAAAACTCTGGTTCAGCCGCTTCTGGAGTATTGCATACAGTTCTGGTCGCTCAATTATAGGAAGGATGTCGAGACTTTGGAAAGGGTGCAGACCAGGTTTACCAAAATGCTGCCAAGATTAGCGGGCAAACACGAGGAAATCTGCAGATGCTGGAATTTCAAGCAACGCACATAAAAGTTGCTGGTGAACGCAGCAGGCCAGGCAGCATCTCTTGGAAGAGGTACAGTCGACGTTTCGGGCCGAGACCCTTCGACAGTCCTGACGAAGGGTCTCGGCCTGAAACGTTGACTGTACCTCTTCCTAGGGATGCTGCCTGGCCTGCTGCGTTAACCAGCAACTTTTATAAGATTAGAGGGCATGTGCTATAACTAGTGGTTAGACAAATGTGGGTGGTTTCTCTAGAGTGACAGAGGCTTGGGGGAGATCTGATAAAGATTTATAAGATTATGAGAGGCAAAGATAGAGCAGACAGACAGTATCTATTTTCCCAGGATTGAAGTATCTGATACCAGGAGCGTGCAGTTAAGGTGAGGAGAGATAATTGCAAAGGAGATGTAAAGGAAGTTGTTTTTTTGTGCTGAGAGTGGTAGGTTCCTGGAATGTGCCTCCTGGAGTAGTGCTAGAAGCAGATGTATCAGAGACTTTTCAGAGGCACACAAATGTGAAGAAAATGGAATGATATGGATATTGTGGGGACAGAGGGGATCAGTTTAGCTGGCCATTTGATTATTAATTTAATTGGTTCAGCATAACATTATTCCTGTGCTGTATTGTTCTATGCCTCATGTCTTATGTTAGCTTATACTTATAATGGCACAAAAGCTGGCCAATCAGCTAATTGATTTCTCAGCTGGTCCACAGAAGCAATTCCATCAGCCCCATTTCCTCTCCAGTACTTCTGCAACATACCCTTTTAAGTAAACATACAATTGTTAGAAACACTAAACAAGTCCGGCAGCATTTGCAGAAAGAGAAACAGAGTTAAATTTCCAGCTCTGACAGAGGGTCTCAGAACTGGAATGTTAACTTGGTTTCTCCTTTCACAAGTATTGCCTAACCTGGTGAACCTTTGCAGCATTTTACTTTTTGATTTCAGATTTCACACGTTTATCAACAACTCTTTAATCTTTTCTGCTTTGGACCTCCATATAGGGTAATTTATCACAGCCAATTACCTGCCAGCACTTATTTAGGAATGTAGAGGGAACGTCAATACCTGGAAACTACTCTGGGAGAAAAAAATGCAAACTCAGCACGGCCAGAACTGAATCCAGAATGCTGGAGCCAAGGTAATTGCAGTGTTATTGTCAAAATTATCAGGTCAGCTAAGTAGAAAATAATATGAAACCAGAAATTTACAAAGCAGTTGCATATAGGTTCTACTGAGTTGTGTAAAAATATTTCAAAGAAAAAAATTATGATTTTTCTGTGATTTAATAAATGTGCCTACATCTTCTATTATACAACCAAGTTCTGTCTAAGCTATTGTCTTGGAAATAAGCCTAAATTGTCAATTTCCATTATTTACTCTTAATACTGCACTTCTAATTAGAATTTAATGACTTCCGGGGTTGAGTATGGAGTGAGTTGGTGCGTGTGAGCGTGGGTCCCGATTTTTATTGAAAATCTACCTGTTTATCTTTGCTGTATGCTCGAGATAACTGAATATTTACCATTGTGAACAATGCGGGACATAGCTGGACATTGAAATGGCAAGTAGAATGTACCTTCGAAGTAAAACTGGGGAAAAAGATAGCGAAGCCTCGAGCAAGAAGGCTGATGCTGCAGTAATGGCGCCGTTGCACGCTGCTGGACCTGGACCCGGACAAGCGCTACCCGATGACTTGGAGAGGCTTCGTTTAGTACTTATTTCTGACATGACGCAAGCGGTGTATTCTGCCCTAAAAAGAGAACTTGTAGATGCTTTATCACCAGTGAATGCTACCATGGAACAAATTATATCTGCCTACGAGTCACACGACGAACGCATTCGTGGGGTTGAAGACGGCCTGAATGATTACAGTGACCGACTGGTGAGCGTCGAGGTTGCCATTGCAACGTTGCAGAGCGAAAACGCATTTCTGAAGGGAAAGCTAGATGACCTCGAAAATCGGTCGCGGAGATCCAATTTGAGAGTGGTTGGCATTCCTGAAAATTTGCAAGGTTCAGACCCTGTTAAATTTATGACCGATTTTTTTGACAAAGTGTTGGGGACAAATTTTTTCCCAAGTCCTCTCGTGCTTTTGTGTGCTCACCGAGTCGGACGTAAACCATCCGGTGTCTCTGGAGCCAAGCAAACGAGACCAAGAACGTTCCTGGTTTGCTTTCACTCCTTTCAAGATAAGCAACACATCATCAGGAGCTGTATTTCCGCGGACACCGCATGTTTTTTAATGAAGATTTTAGTGCGGAGCTGGGGAGAAAACGAGCAGCTTTCAAGGAGGTGAAATCCCTGCTTTATGGGAAAGGGGTCAGGTTTGGCCTCTTGTATCCTGCCCAGCTCCAGGTCATGCATGAAGGTAAAATGCATTATTTCCATACATCAGAGGAGGCCAAAGAGTTTTACCATTCGCGCTGGGGAGAAGAAGAATGAGAAGAGCAATGACTTTTTTTTAGGTTATTCATGCAGCATGGAAGGGGCCTCATGCCAAGGCAAACTGTTAATTTTCATAATCCACTTCTTTGTTCATTTTTTCCAGTTTAATTTGTGGAACGCGATCGGGTCAAACTGCTATGCTGCCGAAACTGATTAACAAAAACTTTCAACCAGCAAAATGTAAATATTTGGGATTTATATCTCAGGTGTTTAAGTTGCCCAGTGTGTTTTTTTTTGTTTTTAATGCTTAGCTTGACCTGTGTCATCTTTAGCCTATATATGTTATATTAAAGGTAGTATAAGTGATAGGATAAATTTCTAGCCACCCTAGATTAGATTGGAAGTTGGGCTGTATGGGGAATGCATTGGAAGTTTTTTATTGGGTACTGCCTGCGATCATCCTCAATTGGGGAGGTAGATCTAGGATCCGGGGGTTAATTGGGTTTTTTGTTGTTTGTGTAAAGGGGTGGGGGGAGTGTTTTGGGGGATTACCATGGCAGTTTATTCTTTTGTGTGTTACGGATTGATCAGACTTTCTTTTCATTGTGCGTTATTGTGTGCAACTTATGCCCTCGCACTGTTTTGGATTGTAGGCCCTGTGTGTCTTTTGATATGGTTAACGTGAGTGCTGCTGATGGAGGCCACCCTGTGAGATTTATTTCTTGGAATGTAAAGGGGCTCAACGGTCCGGTTAAAAGAGCTAAAGTTTTCTCTCATCTGAAACAATTAAAAGCAGATATATTATTATTACAAGAGACACATTTAAGAGTGGAGGACCATAATAGACTTCGTAAAGCATGGATTAGTCAGGTTTTTCATTCCAGATTTAATAGTAGGTCCAGCGAGGCGGCAATATTAATCACCAAAAGGATGCAGTTCACGCCATCTGATATAATCAGTGACCCTAATGGTCGTTTTATTATAGTCTCTGGTTCTCTCTTTCAGATACCTGTTTTTTTGGTAAATGTTTATGCTCCTAATTAGGATGATGTCCAATTTGCAAATAAGATTTTGTCATTAATACCTAACCTGAATACACATAAGCTAATCTTTTCCGGAGATTTGAACTGTGCTATTGACCCGCTGCTTGATAGGTCTTGCCCTAGGGGAACATTTTCTGGTATGGCAAAGGCCTTCTCGATGTTTATGCAACAAAATGGTTATATGGATTCTTGGAGATTTTTGAATCCATCAGTTAGGCAATTCTCTTTCTTTTCTCATGTTCACCACTCCTATTCCAAGCTAGACTATTTCTTTATAGATATCTCCTTGATACCAATGATTAGACAAATTGAATACACTGCTATAGTTATATCTGATCACTCGCCCGTGAAACTGGACCTGTGTTTTCCTTTAAACGTTAGAGAACAGCCTCTGTGGAGGCTTAACCCCCTTTTGCTTTCTAATGAGAAATTTTGTAGTTATATATCGGCTAACATTGACACATTCTTCAAGACTAACAAAACTGAGTCCGTATCATACTCTTTACTTTGGGAAACTTTAAAAGCTCACTTGAGGGGTCAAATAATATCTTATACTTCACATGCCAATAAAGAGCGTAGGACGGAAATGCAAATGTTATTGCAATCTATATTGGACTTGGATAGAAAATACTCTGAGGCACCCACTGTGTAATTATATAAAAGCTGGGTTGATTTGCAAGCGAAGTTTAATCTTCTATCTACAAACCTATCAGAACAATTAATTCTTAAGACACATGGCCTCTATTATGAATATGGTGACAAGGCAAGCCAGCTTATGGCTCATTAGTTGAAACGTCAAGCTGCATCACGACTTCTTCCCCAGATAAGAGACACACACCAAAACTTGACAAGCAATCCAAAAGAGATTAATAACATCTTTGCAATGTTTTATTCCTCTCTGTATGCCTCAGAGTTCCCCTCAGATAAAACAAATATGGAACGTTTTTTTGGATAATATGGAAGTACCAATTCTTGAACCAGAGGAGGTGGAGAACCTAGATCGGGCTCTTGGGTAGGGAGAGATTAATAATGCCATTATAGCTATGCAGAGTGGTAAGTCCCCAGGTCCTGATGGTTATTCAATAGAATTTTATAAGAAATTTAAGGAAAAGCTCATACCGGTCCTTCTAGAAGTGCTTCAGGAACCTTTGGAGAATGGCTCCTTACCCCCTTCTCTTTCACAGGCAGCTATTTCACTACTTCTTAAAAAGGACAAGGATCCGACTCAATGTGGATCATATCGCCCCATCTCACTTTTGAATGTAGATGTGAAAATTTTGGCTAACGTGCTTGCGTGCCGTTTAGAACGCCCCCTTCCCAAGATAATTTCAGACGATCAAACAGGTTTTATTAAAAGTCGCTATTCTTTTTTTAATATCTGTCCACTGGCTGATGTGGTTTATTCGCCCAGTGATTCTCCAAGTCCAGAGGTTGTTATCTCCTTGGACGCAGAAAAGGCATTTGATAGAGTGGAGTGGCTTATACTTGTTTAGTGTTTTGGAGAAATTTGTATTTGGCAGAATATTTATAGCTTGGGTTAAACTATTATACCACTTGCCTTTAGCATGTATACAGACAAATTATTTTCGATCTGACTATTTCCCATTAACACGTGGCACTAGCCAAGGCTGCCCATTGTCCCCTCTCCTTTTTGCAATTGCAATTGAGCCTCTTTCTATTGCACTTAAGTCAACTACATTATTTCAAGTTGTTAGAAAAGGGGACATGGAACACCATGTTTCCCTATATGCTGATGACCTCTTACTTTATGTTAGCGACCCTGTAGGTAGTAGTCCTGCTACTGTGTCATTATTAGGTCAATTTGGCGCCTTCTCTGGCTATAAACTGAACTTTCAAAAAAGCAAATGCTTTCCCATTAATAACTTGGCGCTACAGATCCGACAGGACTGGAGCTGGCAGAGGGTGTTTTCTGTCCTTACCTTCATACAAGCAAGGACAGAAAACAGGGCAAGGTGAGCATACTTATTTATTCAGTAAGCTATGGGTCAAAGTATTTGGTGAGTACATTTCTAACTCTTCTGGCTTCAGTCTTGTTGCCGTCTGTTCTGAAATTGTTCGGTTCTGCAAAGCACAGAATCAAATATCGCTGTGATGATTGTACGTTCTAGTATCAATAAAGTAGTAATAATAAGAAGAATAAGAATAATAAGAAGAAAACAATGAAATGCCACGCTGCCGCCATTTGTTCTGGCACGTCATGACAGCGGATTTAAAAAGCTCCAGTTACCCCATACACACTGCAACGGATATTAGGTGTTTTCAGATTTATTCACTCTGGAGACCATTTCTGAAAATCTCCGTTTTCGGGGGTTAAAAATGCCGTTTCAGTGTGGACGGAAGGTCAAAACGAGAAGAAAAGGCTTCGTTTTCAAAATTATCTGGCATAGTGTGGACGTAGCCTGAGTCATCTGATGGATAAGTTAATGCTCTTGTTTGACAACCTTGATATCCCTCCATTCATGTTTTCTGTCTAACACCTCTCATAATCCAAGTTAGTCAGTCTTTGAACTAACACCACATCTACCTCTCTTTAAATGTGATACCTACAATGCAGCAACCCTAATGCTTCTACTCTTAGGTTCAGATATGGATATCCTATTGCTGACACACAAAAAGCACAGTGTTGCTGCTTGCACTCGCACTGGTCAATATATGCATTTGTAAGCAGGACAGAGCAAGCAACAACAATGTTCTGAAAAGAACAAACACAAACAATACAGACAGTAAACAAACCTGGTATAAAACATAATTCATGTGGATCAGACTTATCACTATATTTGAAGACCATTGGCTCTGAAAATGGACCTTGCCTCAGAGAGAAAATCAGGGATGAAAATGGGGACAAGGAGAAGAGTAGAACTAGTCACCAGAAACAGGCACTGAATCAAACCAAGCTGTAACATTTAGTTTAGCTGAGCCAAGATGTCTGACTGAGACTTTTCAGTCTGGGAGAAGGTTGGGTTTGCTGCACCCCTTCTTACCCTACCCCTATTCTGCTCATCTTCTTGTCACAGATGAGCACACCCAGATACAGCAAAACAGGCCTATGTTCTGCACCTGGCAAATCATGTTCAGTATCAAGAGATACCAGGAGGCATCTGACCATGAGGTTTGGGCGTGCCTGATACTGTGGGACATCGGGGGAAGTACTGGTGGTCAATCATATGATGAGAAAGAGCTACGAGGAGGCATTTAAAAAAAATCTGCAATGCAATTCCTTCTTCCACTAGACCTCCCAATTAAAATGAAAAAAAAATTATCACATTATTTATGTTAATCACAATTACTTGACTACTCTAATTAACTTGTATCTATGCAATCTCCCTCGCATCCCAAGAGAGTCCTTAGCTTCTGTGCAAAGCAATTAGTTATTTAAAAACAAAGTCCTAAAATTTTATTCTCACCTAATTAGATGCCCTGAACTTGTACTGCAGGAGAAGAAGACTTCCTTTCCCTGCCTCAGGAATCTCATCTCCTTATAACCTATGTAGTAACTGAGATTTAGTGACAGCTCTGCGGTAATGTCTTGACATGCTAGAGATGAAAGCAGCTGTTGTTGAAGACATCTGTCAATACCTAGGGAGCTCAATCAAATTGATGGTGACGGGAAGAGAGAGGAAGGTACTCACTCAAATCTTGCTTAGCAAATATATTTATACTATCCTCATGGTAACAGGTCTCTTTCAGTAAGCTGTGTGGGATTAGTAAATAATACAACCACAAGGAGATAGAAAGTTCAGTTATCTTTATGGTTTTCGTCATCTACCTAACAGAATAGGATGATTTACAGAATGTGCTTTCCTGCCTATGAGATATCTTGAAAGAGGATTATACAATCCACAAAACCATAAGTTATGCTATAGGAACTGTATTAAGCCATTCGGCCCATAAAGTCTGCTCCACCATTCCGTCATAACTAATTATTCCTTCACAATTCTATTCTCCCTTCTTTCTGTACCCTTTGATGCCCTAACTAATCAAGAACCTATCAATTTCTACTTTAAATATACTCTTAATGGCTTGGCCCCCATAGCCGCCTGCAGCAATGAATTCCACAGATACACCACCAACTGGTGAAAGAAATTCCTCCTCATTTCTCTAAAGGGACATCATTGTATTCAGAGGTTGTGTCATCTGGTGCTGGACACCCCACTGTAGGACACATCCTTTCCACATCTACTCTATCTAGGCCTTTCAAAATTCAATGGGTGTCATAGAGATTCCCTCCCTCATTCTTCTAAACTCCCACGAGTACATGCCCAGCGTTATCAAACTCTTCTTATATGTTAACTCGTTCACTCTTGGAATCATTCTCATGAACCCCCTCTGATCACTCTCTAATGCCAGCACATCTTTTCTCAGATAAGGGGTCCAAAACTGCTCACAATACTCCAAGAACAAAATGTCCAATGCATTATAAAGCCTCAGCATTACATGCCTGCTCTTATATTCCAGTTGTCTCAAAATGTATGCTGTATTTGCCTTCCTTACCACAGACTCAACCTACAAGTTAACCTCCAAGGAATCCTGCACAAAGACTTTCAAATCCCTTTACACCTTAGATACTTCAGTTTTCTCCCCATTTAGAAAATAGTCTGTGCATTTATTCTTTCTACCAAAGTGAAAAAGCATACACTCCCTGACACTATATTCCATCTGCCATTTCTTTGCCCATTCTCCCAATCTGTCTAGGATCTTCTGCAGACTCCCTCCCGCTCCACCATTGATATACTGTATAATGTGAAATGAGGCAGTTCCAATAATGACTACTGTGGAACACCACCAGTTACGGGACGCCAACCAGATTAGGCACCCTGTATTCCCACTTTTCGCCTCCTGCCAGTCAGCTAATATTCTATCCATGATAGTATCTTTCCTGTAATACCACGGCTCTTACGTTGTAAAGCAGCCTCCTATGCAGCAACTTGTCTAAGGCCTTCTGAAAAACCAAGTATACAACATTCACTGACTCTCCTTTGTCTGTCCTGCCTGTTAGTTCTTCAAAGAATTATAAACGATTTGTCAGGCAAAATATCTCCTTAAGAAACCATGCTGACTTTGGCCGATTTTATAATGTGCCTCCTACTGCCTGAAACCTCATCCTTAATAATGGACTCTAATAACTTCCCAACCATTGAAGTCAGGCTAACTGGCCTATAATTTCTTTTCTTCTGACTCCCTCCCTAATTAAAGAGTGGAGTGACATTTGTAATTTTCCAGTCCTCCAGAACCATTCCAAAATCTAGTAATTCTTGAAAATCATTATTATTCCTGCACAATTTCTTCAGAACCCTGGGGCATGGTCCATCTGTCCAGGTGACTAAGCTACCTGCAGACCTGTCAGCTTTCCAAACACCCTCTCCTTAGTAATAGCAACTATACTCACTTCTGTCCCCTGACACTCTCAAATTTGTTGCATACTGTTAGTGTCTTCCACATTGAAGGCTAATATAAAATATTTATTAAGTTTGTCCACCACATCTTTTGTCCTCATAAGTACCTCTCCAGCATCATTTTTCAGCAGTCCAATATCCACTCTCACCTCTGTTTTACTCTTCATATAGGTGAGAAATTTTTGGTATTCTCTATTATATTACTAGCTAACTTACTTTCATATTTCATCTTTTCTCTCATTATTTTTTTCACTTGCCTTCTGTTGGTTTTTAAAAAGCTTACCAATCCTCTATCTTCCCGTTAATTTGTGCTATATTTATATGCCCTCTCTTTTGCTTTTATGCTGTCTTTGACTTCCCTTGTCAGCCACTGTTACCTCATCCTCCCCTTAGAATACTTTTTTATCTTTGCAATGTATCTATCCTCAGCCTTTCGAATTCCCCCTAGAAACTCCAGCCATTGCTGTTCTGCCATTATCCCTAAGAGTGTCCCCTTCCAATCATCTTTGGTCAGCTTCTTTCTCATACCTCTGTAATTTCCTTTAGCCCACTGTAATACTGATACATCTGACTTTAGCTTCTCCCTCTCAAACTGCAGGGTGCATTCTATCATATTATGATTATTGGCCCCTAAGGGTTCCTTTACCTTATGCTCCCTAATCAAATCTGGTTCATTCCATGACATCCATTCCAGAATTGCCTTTCTGCTAATGAGCTCGACCACAAGCTGCTCTAAAACACCATCTTGCAGGAATTCTACAAATTCCTTCTCTTGGGATGCAGCATCAACCTGATATTCTCAGTCTATGTGCATATTGAAATCCCCCATGACTATTGTAACATCGTCCTTTTTACTTGCCTTTTCCATATCCCATTTTAATGTATACCCTACATTCTGGCTACTGTTCCGGGGCCTGTATATAACTCCCAGCAGGGTCTTTTTACCTTTGCTGTTTCTTAACTCTATCCACAAGGATTCTACATCTTCCAGTCCTATGTAATTTCTTCCGAGGATTTGATTTCATTTTTAACTAGCAGAGCCATTCTACCCTCTCTGCCTACCTGCCTGTCCTTTTGCTATAAGGACGTTAGTTCCCAACTATAATCTTCTTTTAGTCACGTCTCAGAGATGCCCACAATGACATACCTGCCAATCTCTAACTATACTACAAGATATACCTTCAGTATTGTATTCATCACCCTTTTCAATTTTGCCCCATGTTACACTTCAACTCATCCCACTGACTGCAATTTTGCCCTATCAGCTGCCTGTCCTTCCTCACAGTCTCACTATACAATGCATCTACTTGTATACCAATTGCCCCATCCTCAGCCCCATCACTTTAGCTCCCATCACCCTGCGAAGTTAGCTTAGACCTTCCCCAACAACTCTAACAAGGATATTAGTCCCCCCTTGTGTTCAGTTGTAACCCTTCCTTTTTGTACAGGTCATACCTTCCCCGGAATAGATCCCAATGATTCAGAAATCTGAAACCCATCCCCTGCACCACTTCCTCAGCCACTCATTCATCTGTACAATCATCCTACTCCCGCCCTGATTATCACACAGCACTGGGAGTAATCCAGAGATCACTACCTTGCAGGTCCTGCTCTTTAACCTCTTCCCTAACTCTCTACACTCACTGCGCAGGACCTCTTCCCCCTTCGAGCTATGTCATTGGTGCCAATATGCTCCATGACCTCTTGCTTCTAACCCTCCCTCTTGAGAATCTTCTGCAGCTGCTCTGAGACATCTTGGACCTGGGGTCCACTCACAATCCTGGCTTCTCTTATGCAGCCACAGAATCTGCTGTCCAGCCCCCTAACTATTGAGGCACCTATCACTACTGCTCTACTTGACTTTACCCTTCCTTGCTGAGCCTCAGAGCTGGCCACTGTGCCATTGTCCTGGCTGCTGCTGCTGTTCCAGGTGGTCAGCCATCTTTTGTCTGAAGCCTGCACTTTGGGAGTGACTACTTCAGTAAAAGTCTCACCTCTGAGGATTTCAGCCTTCCAGATGTTCCTGAGCACACCCAGCCCCAGCTTCAGTTTGTTAACCTCGTCAGTCAGGCACTGAATTTGGGTGTACTTCCTGAAGATGTAATCATCAGGGAGACTGATAGGTACCCTGAGATCCTACATCTCACAGGAGGAGCATTCCACTGCCTGAATGATCATCCTGCATACATTTGTTACATCTCTCATTTCACAAGCTTAAGTTCTGTCCTGCACCTGTTCTCACCCAAGCCTGACCGCTCTAACAAAGGCTGAGGCGTCAACAGCCACTCCGCTTACACCTCGCTTCTTTTTATTGGCACCAAGTGCCTCAGAGATGGTTAGGATTGCAGCCCACCAAACATTCATTTAAGATCTCGATTCCATGCTGAAGTCATGGTTGAGGCACTTAGAACCAAATTTCTTTAGGCCTGTCTTTCTGACCAAGTGTGTAACAAATGCTGCACCCTATACATTGCAGAATGTGATTGGTACTGCTGTCAATTCTGACACACTTAAGCAATTCATTTTTCTTATTGTTGATAAATTATTGCCGTTTATTAGACTAGCATCCTCCCAACAGTTACGAATCCTGAGAGAGCCTCGTTTAGGTGATATCTTGAGTGGTGAATCTAAACTGGTGCAAGTTGCTCAGCATCCTGGAAGTGGCTAAAGCCATATTTACAATTTGACGATATCAGTATGAAATTTAATTTATTTCATTCCTGGTAATGTCACAAGTGCAGTAACTTGATTCAACTCTATGGTTCCTTTTCTAAACCAGTTGATTATTCTTGATGAATCTTATGTACTTAGAATAAGCAACATTGGTTAGGAACAATATTTCCTTTAAGATTAACATACGTAAAATGCTGGATGAATTCAGCAGGTCGGGCAGCATCTATGGAAATGAATAAACAGTTAATATTTTGGGCAAGACCCTTCTTCAGGATAGGAAAGGGAGGGGGAAGATGCCAGAAAATAAAGGGGGAGAGGAAGGAGGACAAGCTGGAAGGTGAGAGGTGAAGCCAGATGGGTTGGGGAGTGGGGAATGAAGTAAGAATCTGGGAGGTGATAAGTGGAAAAATAAAGGAATAGAGAAGAAGGAATCAGATAGGAGAGGAGAGTGGACCATGAGAGAAAGGGAAGGAGGAGGGGCACCAGGCAGGAGAGGAGAAGAGGAAAGAGGCCAGAATGGGGAATTGAAGAAAGAGGGAAAGGGGAGAGTGAAAAAATTTACCAGAAGATGGAGAAATCTAGGTTTGTTCTATCAGGTTGGAGGCTACCTGGATGGAACATGAGGTACTACTCCTCCGACCTGAGAGTGGCCTCGTCATGGCAGAAGAGGAGGCCTTGGATCGACAAGCTGGAACAGGAATAAAGATAAGAATTAAAATGTTTGAACACCGGGAAATCCTGCTTTCTGCGGATGGAGTGGAGGTGCTCAACAAAGCAGTCCCCCAGTCTATATTGGGTCTCATTAATGTAGAGGAGACTGCATCAGTAGCACCAGATACAGTGGATGACCCCAACAGATTTGCAGGTGACATGTGGCATCAACCAGAAAGACTGCTTGAGTCCCTGTATGGAGTTGAGGGAGGATATGAATGGGCCAGTGTAGCACTCCTGATGCTTGCAGAGTTACCAGGAGGGAGATGAGTAGGGAGGGATGAATGGACAAGGAATTCATTGAGGGAGTAATTCCTCAATTGAGGATTCGTTAAGCAGAGTTGGGGATGGTTGGATGGTAACGACGTATTTGGTGATAGGGAAGAATAGTGGAGGTTGCAGAGATGATGTGTTGAATATGAAGGCTCATGGAATGGTAGGTGAGGACAAGAGGAAGTTAAGGTAGTAGGAAGGTGGGGTGAACACGGATGCCTTGGAAATGGAGGGTTGCTGATAAGGGCAGCATCAATGTCGGAGGAAGGGAAACACCGTTCTTTGAATAAGAAGGACACTTTAGATGTCCTGGAAAGGAAATCCTCATCCTGGGAAACAATGTGGCATAGACAAAGGAACTGAGATAAGAGAATAGCACCTTTACATGAGAGAAGGTGAGAAGAGGTACTGTCAAGATCACCATAGGAATTGGTAGGTTTATAAAATATATCGTTAGACAGTGTGTCTCCTGAGATGGAGACAGAAGGAGATTGGGAAAGGGGAGTGAGATGTCTGAAAGCGCCAAATGAATTTAAGGGCAAGGTGGAAGCTGGAGGCAATGTTGATGAAATTGACAAGCTCAGCATGGGTGCATGAAGCAGCAACAGTGCAATCATTAATATAGTGCAGAAAGAATTGGGGATGATTTCAAGATTGTTGCTTCATTAAAGGATTATATAATTTAATGAAGGGTCTTGTTTAGAGCTCTTGAACAAAAATGAACACACTAGTGTGAGCTCCTATTATTTCTTGTACCTGTTTGTATAATTCTCATATGGACTTGGTTGAATGAACTTGCATCTATCATTTCAGGTCTGTTTTAAAAAAAAAACGAACCTGGTTAGGGTCTCTCAATGTTGCCTTTAATACTTTTAAAACCATTAGGACTATTTAGGCAAGGAATCATTATTGAAATACAGAAGTGGTGTTTTATCCATTGTTTTCACAACTGTTCCAGAGTTGTCCAAAGAAATTGCTTTAATGTAAAACATAAACCCAAGACATAAATAGCCCCATGTTTTGGGATATTAGTCAAATTAGACGAAAACCAGCTGCTATGCACATGAACCAGCCCTGGACAGTAAGAAACAATCTAGCAACACATCTAGAGCGGGAAGAACTCTGTTGCTGAGTGTTGTCTTCCGTCAATTCTACTACCTCCTTCTCCTATTTCATTATTAGCAACTCACCTCCCTCAGCTATGTCTCCTTCTTTTCCTCCATTGCCTTAACCTTTCCTTGCCAGAATACTGGGCAAAACTAAGCTCCCTTATGTCATGATTATGGCAAATGCAGCAATGATGCAATAATCAGTGCTGACTGGAGAGGATTGCAGTCCCACAGCAATCCTAGAACCTTCAATTAGAACTAGATTTAACAATAATCTGGGTATTGACCATAAATTTCACGGAAAATTTCCACTCAGGCAAAGTTATCTGATATTAGCCATAACAAGGTATAATTTGGTCTATTAGCCATTTAAGTTTAAATAGAAATGAAAAACATGTGAAAAATACCCAAGTGGTAACTCAAAGGCCTAATTATATACATTAACAACTAAATTTGGAAATTGCATTCTCTGCAACATAAGATGCCAGCAAACCTTTGGAGTGCCAGTTCTCAAAAATAATTAAATAGAAATAGAAGACACTGATCCAAGCAGCTACTAAATGTTTACAGAATTATTGTCCAAGACTGATCATGAAGAGGAACTTGGGAACAAACCAGCTGCAACTAATTGAAATATTACTGAACACAAAAAAAAAAGATGTGGAAAGAGGGGAATTTAGATCTGTGAACATCTTGGCAATATAGTTTCCTAAAGGGACCCCTTTCAGGACTAATTATATAACATAAGAAGGCCCAATCTTCTATAGAAAAGCTCTGATCAAACATGGAATGGGCCATCAGTTCATGACCTCCAAATGGTTTGAAGCATAGCTCTAAATATATAATTCAACTACATATTTCAACCGCATTGAATGCTACCAGCTTATGCAGAAATTGGAAGATTCCAACCATGTAATCTTAACTAAGCACAACAAATATTCTTTTCAAGGTTCAAAGTACATTTATTACAAAGTATGTATACTATATACAAGCTTGAGATTTGTTTCCTTACAGGCAGCCACACAACAAAGAAACCCAATACAACCCATTAAAAAACAGTCAAAACACCCAAGGTGCAGAACAAAACACAAATTGTGCAAACAAAATTAAGCAAATAACATTCAAAACTAAAATTTGTGAAAGTGAGTTCACATCCATGAAGCCAATCATCATGGCAGCTGGTTCAGGAGCCTGTTAGTTGCAGGCCACAGCTTTAGTTCAGCACACAGGGTTTAGAACAAAATTATCAGAACAAAAGAATGATCTAAATCAGGGAGGAATATGGATTTTGTTGCACTCAGTGTAATTGTTTAAGTAATGATATCAGAGGCTCAGCAAGAAAACATCATCCTTGTGAGTAGCATGTACCAAGGTATCACAGGAGAATTTATAAACTAATTTCAAGTAACATGAATTTTGATATTACCTCAGGAACTGTACAAACTCATTCTTACTAATCAGATACACTCAATGGTCATTTTATTAGTTATACCTGCTCATTAATTCTAATATCTAATCAGCCAATCATGTGGCAGCAACTCAATGCATAAAAGCATGCGGACATGGTCAAGAGGTTCAGTAGTTGTTCAGATCGGGCATTAGAATGAGGAAAAAATGTGATGCAGGTGACTTTGACCATGGAATAATTGTTGGTGCCAGATGGGTTGGTCTGAGAATCTCAGGAACTGCTAAGTTCCTAGGAGTTTCATGCATAAAAGTCTCTAGAGTTTCCGGAAAATGGTGTAACAAACAAAATCAGCCAGCGGGTGGCAGTTCTGTGGGTGTTAACACCTTGTTAATGAGAGAAGTTATAGGACATAGCCAGACTGGTTCAAGCTGACAGCAAGGCGACAGTAACTCAAATAACCATGAGCTGCAACAGTGGTATGCAGCACAGCATCTCTGAAAACACAACACACTGATCTGTGAAATGGATGGGCTACAGCAGCCTAACGCCACAGACATACACTCAGTGGCCATATATTAGGTACAGGAAGGGCTTAATAAAGTGGCTAGTGAATATACGATCAAATGCAAATGTTCTAAATGTCCAGTAATTCCTCCAAGAAAATAATGATGGATTTATTCAAGTTTCATGTAACAAATGGAAGGACTGGTCATCACTGGCGTAGCAAATTAAATGATGACAAAGCATGATGTTCTGCACTATTGCCAATTTGTAAATAACCTTTCACTGGATATAACACCATCAGACATAAGGGTAGAATTGGACCGTTCGGCCCATCAAGTCCACTCCATCATTTCATCATGGCTGATCCCAGATCCCATTCAACCCAATAACCTGCCCTCTCACCATATCCCTTGATGCCCCAACCAATCAGGAATCTATCAACTTCCTCATTGAATATACTCACAGACATGGTATACAACACAGTCTGTGGAAGAGCAATCCACAGATTCACCACTCTTTGGCTAAAAGAAAAATTTCTCCTGTTCAAAAAGGTCACTCCTCAATTTCGAGGCTGTGCCTCCTAGTTCAGGATGCCCCCACCTGAGGAAATATCCTCTCTGCATCCACCGTATCTAATCCTTTCAACATTCAGTAGATCCCCACACATTCTTCTAAATTCCAGTGAGTATAGGCCCAAAGCTGCCAAACACTTTTCAAATGTCAACCCCTTAATTCCCAAAATCGTTCTCATGAACCTCATCTGGGCTCTCTCCAATGACAATACATCCTTCCTAAAGTAAGGAGTACAAAGCTGTTGACAATACTCCAAGTGCAGCCTGACCAGTGTCTTATAAAGCTTCAGTATTATCTCCTTGTTTTTATATTCTATTCCCCTTGACATAAATGGCAACATTGCATTTGCCTTCTTTCTCAGCCTTTGAATTAACCTTCTGGGAGTCTTACACAAGAACTCCTAAGTCCCTCTGCACTTCTGATGTTTGAATTTTCTCCCCATTTACATAACAGTCTGCACTATTGTTCCTTTTACCAAAATGCATTAAGATACACTTCCAAACACTGTATTCCATCTACCACTTTTTTACCCATTCTTCCAATTTCTCCGAGGTCACGGAAGTGCTCACAAGCTTCAACCGGAAGTGCATCGAGGACTCTATCCCCCAACAATTGGTCAGTGTCTACCCAAACCAAAAACCCTGAATCAACAGTTCTGTGCGCACTGCACTCACCGCACGAGACAGAGATTTTGCTGCCGGTAACTACCAGGAACTCAAGAGATGCAGCTATGATCTACACAATGTCATCAAGATAGCAAAATGACAACGCAGGGACAGGATCCAGACAAAACTCTCCACCAACAACAGACACAGCTTATGGCAAGGTCTGCAAACCATCACCAAATTCAAAGCTAAACGCAGTGGTGCTGCCAACATCACTGCCTCTCCCACCGATGAGCTAAATCCTTTTTACACTCAGTTCGATGTCGCCAACACTGAGCCCCCAAGGAGGGCCGCCGATGTGACCTGAACCTTGGTCATCTCTGAGGCTGAAGTACACAGGTGTTTCCAACGAGTGGACAGCCACAAGGCTGCGGGACTGGACAGCGTTCCAGGACGGGTACTCAGAGGGTGCACAGCACAACTGGCTGGTATGTTTGCAGAACTTTTTAACCTCTCCCTCTCCCCGTGCAGGGTGCCTTCATGCTTTGAAACATCCACCATTGTCCCTGTACCTAAAAAGACCAAGGTAACATGTCTGACTGACTGGCGTCCTGTCGCACTCACCGCAATAATAAGCAAATGTTTTGAGAGGCTGGTCAAGGACTACATCTGCAGCATGCTACCACCCACACTGGACCCCCCACAATTCACCTACCAACACAACTGGTAAACAGATGATGCAAAAACCACAGCTCTACACACCGTTCTTATACACCTGGAGAGGAGGGATGCTAATGTGAGAATGCTGTCCTTGGATTACAGTTCAGCATTCACCATCATAATTCCCTCCAGGCTTGACAAGAAGTTTAGAGACGTCAGTCTTCACCCTGCCTTGTGCATCTGGATCCTGGACTACCAGTCAGATCGCCAGCAGGTGGTAAGAGTGGGCTCCCTCACCTCTGCCCCTCTGACCCTCAAAACAGGTGCCTCTCAGGGCTGTGTCCTAAGCCTACTCCTTTACTCTTTGTACACCTATGACTGTGTTGCCACTCACAGCTCCAATGTGCTAATTAAATCTGCAGATGATACTATATTGATTGGCCTTATCTCAGATAATAATGAGACAGCCTATAAAGAAGAAGTCATCACCCTGACAGAGTAGTGTCAAGAAAACAACCTCTCCCTCAATGTCACAAAAACAAAAGGAGCTGGTTGCAGACTACAGGAGGAATGGAGATAGGCTCACCCCTATTGACATCAATGGATCTGGGTTTTAGAGGGTGAACAGCCTCAAGTTTCTCAGTATACCCATCACTGAGGATCTCACTAGGTGAATACTAGGTGAAAAAAGCACACAACACCTCTCTCACCTCAGACGGTTGCAGAAGTTTAGCATGAGTCCCCAAATCCTGAGAACTATACTTCCCTCAATCACAAGGCTCTGCAGAGAGTGGCACGGACAGCCCAGCATATCTGTGAATGTGAAGTTCCCACTATTCAGGACATTTACAGCCACAGGTGCATAAAAGGGGCCTGAAGGATCATTGGCGACCTGAGTTACCCCAACCACAAACTGTTTCAGCTGCAACCATCCAGGAAATGGTACCGTAACATTAAAACCAGGAGCAACAGGACAGCTTCTTCCACCAGGCCATCGGACTGATTATTTCACGCTGACACAATTGTATTTCTAAGCTAAATTGACTGTTCTGTTGTATATCTTACTGTACATACTATTTATTAAAAGTACTTAAGTTTTCACATTCAGGCGGAGATGTAATGTAAAGATTTTTACTCATCATGTATGTGAAGGAAGTAAGAAATAAAGTCAATTCAATTCAATTCATTTTGTCTAAGTCCTGCTGCAATCGCATTGCTTCCTCAGCACTACCTACCCCTCCACCTATCTTCATATCAACTATAAAACCTGCCACAAAACCATCAATTCCCCTATCTAAATCATTGACAAACAATGTGAAAAATAGTGTCCCAATACTGATCCCAGAAGAACATCATTAGTCACTGGCTGCCAACCAAAAAAGACCCCATTTATTCCCACTTGCTGCCTTCTGCCTGTCAGACATTCCTCTATCCATGCCAGTATACTTCCTGCAACAACATAGGGTTTTATATTGTTAAGCAGCCTCATGTGAGGCACCTTATGAAATTGCCTTCTGAAAATCTTAGTAAATGACATCCATTGTTTCTCCTTTGTCCACCCTGCTTGTTACTTCCTTGAAGAATTCTAACAGACTTATCAGGCAAGATTTCCTTTCATAGAAATCATGCTCACTTTGACATCTTTATAATTAGTCTCCAAAAAACCCCAAAACCTTGTCCTTAATAGTGGACTCCAACACTTCCCCAACCACTGATATCCAACAACAGGAACTAGCATCCAATTTGAAGAAAGTGCATGAAAACAATAGAAAGAATAATATGGAAAAACAGAAGAAACCTACTTTTTTTGACTTTACCATTCCCTTCTGGAGATCTTTGATTTCCAGAGGGTGTTCGATAAGTAGCCATATAAAAGACTTATCCATGAGATAAGGATGCACAGAGTTGGGGGTGATATATTAGCATGGATAGAGGATTGGTTAACTAATAGAAAGCAGTGAGTTGGGATACATAGGTGTTACTCTGGCTGCCAATCAGTGGTGAGCGGTGTGCTGCAAGGGCTGGTGCTGGGCCTGCGACTGTTCATAATATACATTAATGACCTGGAAGAGGGAGCCAAGTGAAGTGCATTTAAGATTGCTTATGATACTAAATGTGGCAAATTTAATATACTGATGTGGCAAAGTTGTTTCCCATGATGGGGGAGTCTAGTATGAGAGGGCATGACTTAAGGATTGAAGGGCGTCCATTCAGAACAGAGATGCAAAGAAATTCTTTTAGCCAGAGGGTGGTGAATCTGTGGAATTTGTTGCCATGGGCGGCAGTGGAGGTCAAGTCATTGGGTGTATTTAAGGCAGAGATTGATAGGTATCTGAGTAGCCAGGGCATCAAAGGTTATGGTGAGAAGGCGGGGGAGTGGGACTAAATGGGAGAATGGATCAGCTCATGATAAAATGACGGAGCAGACTCGATGGGCCGAATGGCTGACTTCTGCTCCTTTGTCTTATGGTCTTATGGTCTAAATTGAGTGTAAAAGCAAATTGTGTAGAAGATACAGAGAGTCTGCAGAGAGATATAGATAGGTTAAGTGAGTGGGCAAGGGTCTGGGAGGTGGAGTACAATGTTGGTAAATGCAAGGTCATCGACTTTGAAAGGAAAAATGAAAGAAGAGATTATTATTTAAATGGTAAAAACACTGCAGCATGCTGCTGTGCAGAAGGACTTAGGAGTGTTTGTGCATGAATCAGAAAAATGTTGGTTTGCAGGTACAACAGGTTATCAAGAAGGTAAATGGAATGTTGGCCTTCATTGCTAGAGGGTTTGAATTCAAGAGCAGGGAGGTTATATTACAACTGTACAGGGCACTGGTGAGGCCGCACCAGGATTGCTGCATGCAGTTCTGGTCTCCTGACTTGAAGAACGATATACTGGCTTTGGAGGCGGTGCAGAGGAGGTTCACTAGGTTGATTCCAGAGACTATGAGGAGAGATTGAGTCGCCTGGGACTGTACTCACTGGAATTTAGAAGAATGAGAAGAGATCTTATAGAAACATATAAAATTATCAAAGGGATAGATAAGATAGAGGCAGAAAAGTTGTTTCCACTGGTAGGTGAGACTAGAACTAGGGGACATAGCCTCAAGATTTGGGGAAGTAGATTTAGGACAGAGATGAGGAGGAACTGCTTTTCCCAGAGAGTGGTGAATCTAGGGAATTCTCTGCCCAATGAAGCAGTGGAGGCTACCTCAGTAAATATATTTAAGACAAAATTGGATAGATTTTTGCATAGTAGGGGAATTAAGGGTAATGGGGGAAAAGGCAGGTAGGTGGAGATGAGTCCATGGCCAGATCTGCCATGATCTTATTGAATGGTGGAGCAGGCTCAATGGGCCAGATGGCCTATTCCTGCTCCTATTTTTTATGTCTTTATATTCTTATTCCCGTTTCAGTGATTCCATAGATAGAGCTGATGGTTACTCACTCAGATTGGTAATCTGACACAGTGAGTTACTCATCTGCACATGAGACACCTCAGATTCAAATATTTAGTGCTTTTGCCAAATGATTCAAAGCCAATCCACAGATCAACTTCTTGGTACTTATTTAGTTAATTTTGCTACCCAGAATGAGCAACGGTTCAAATTAAACAGCAGAGTTTCTTGTTCTTCATGATAAAACTCACAGAGGAAAAGTTGATGATGACTACCTGGGTCAATTTGATTCCTGTCAGACAAACTGAAGGGTGATTTCTTCCAATGAAATGTAATTGCAAACATGGCTCGCAAAGAGCATGTCAAAGTATTATCTTTATTCTTGCCTTAACTATGATCGTGTTCAGTGTTACCTCATACAGACCTAGTAGTACTGTTAAGTTTCTGAATTCATGCCTTTCCTGCTTTTCCCCTCAAAGTACAAATGTAATTATTATCCTCTTTCATATTCAGATATGTGTATTGTCCAAGCAGCGGCAGAAGATGAGAGTGCAACCAATTAATGCTCACTTTAGAGAACACTTAATTAGAGTTTATTTTTCCCCCAGCAATGTACTTGAATTGTTCTGATATATATAATAGTTGTCATTTTTCTACCGATACAATATAAACTTTGCTGTAATATTCCAGGTTATTTTGCATCAACCGTTTTCACCTTTATCCACTGGAGTTCCTCTGGTGCCTTACGTTTCTCAGATGAAGACTTAACATAGAAATTAGATATTGAGTGATGTAATTTCTTGAATAATTTACAATGGAACTGGAATAAAGCTTCTGTATGGGTATAAAAATAAGAAAAATGCATACTTAATATGAGATATTTCTCCGGTATTCTGCTAAAGTGAACTGTTCATGAGGGATTTCAAACAAAGTCCATGTTCCCAGTGTAATATTATATTTAGAATTTATAATACTAATGATCCCAAATGCAGAAATTTAAGTGGAATTTACTGAAAAGGAATTGGAAGGAAATATGAGATAATTAGAACTTTCAAGCTCAAGATCTTAGAATGTCCCCAGAGCCTCATGATTAAATATTTTCAAATTACCAAGTCTCAAATAAGAAAAATTCTGCTGAGTGTAACAAATATTGTGATCATGAAGGGCAAAAGTTTGGTAAAGCTAAGACAAGATATCAACCGTTCTTTCAAATAAAAGCAGAAAATGCCACAGGTAAGTAACAGGTCAGCCAGTATTGGTGGAGAGAGAAGCAGTGTTAATATTTCAGGTCAATGAACTTAAAGGAGTGCAGTGCACAAAATATAATGTTTGTGATTAAGTGAAAATCAGAATCAGGTTTACCATCACTGGCGTATGTCGTGATTTTTTTTTTTAACTTTACAGCAGTAGAACAATGAAATACATGATAAATAAATATAAAGACCAAAATGAATTACATTAAGTATATACATGTCTATTAAATAGTTAAGTTAAAATACGTAGTACAGAAAACAGAAGTAAAAGGTAGTGAGGAAGTGTTGATGGGTTGAATGTCAATTTAAAAATCAGATGGCGGAGGGGAAGAAGCTGTTCCTGAATCACTGAGTATGTGCCTTCTGGCTTCTGTACCTCCTTCCTGATGGTAACAATATGAAGAGGGCATGACCTGGTGATGGATATCCTTAATGATGGGCACCGGCTTCCTAGGGCACTGCTCCTTGAAGATGTCTTGGAATCAAGAGAATACAGATAACACAAATACTGTTGGTGCTGTTGAAGAATGCTTGTTAGTCATAACTGGCCTGTCTGGAGGTGCTGTAAAAAGAGGGAAATAAATGAAGCCAAAAGGGAGGAAGGAAAGAAACAAACAATAAGGCTGGAACAATGAGATGTACAAAATGGTCATGATAATTTCCAATATTCTCTCCACCTGTGACCCTTCTTTGCAACTTATAACGTGCTTTACTTCCTCACTTTTCCAGGTCTACTGAAAGGTCTTCAAACCAAACATTAACAATGCTTCACTCCCCAGAGACGCTGAGTATCATTTGCAATTGGCTTTTATTTCAGGTCCCCAGTAACTACAGTTTCTTGCTTTCAGATTATTTTAATGATTGTTTGATGCTTGTGTTGGACAGTGATTAGCTTGATGAAGAGCTTTTTCATTCTTTAAACAATTTGTCAGCAAAAACTTCATGTGAATGCTCAGAAATGCAATATTTATTAATAGAAGTAAAAACACAAACACAGCAGTGTAAAAACTTGACTGAAGGAGGAATGTCGCAATCTGTTATTTTAATTTTACAATGACATTATTGTTTTTATCCTATTAATTGTCGGTTTTCAACAGTACAGGTAAGAAAGCAAATAAGTATAGTACTGACTGTTGTATTTCAACACAGACTAAAGAACACAAATATTGCTGTGACTCTTTCCACGACAAATTAAAAACAGTCAAAAGAAATTAATAGTTTTAGGTATTTGCTAGCATTGTTCTTTTAACCTTGCAATGGCATGAAGCGTGTGCAAGTTATGCTAAAATTGGAGAGTCTGCATTTGTGCTGACTAGACTTCATTCTGAGCAACTGGGAATTGCATCAAAAGTTGCTAAATGAGTACTGTAACAGATCTAAGCCCTCAAGAACTCATTTACTAGCATGCTTCTCTTTGTAGGTGAAGATAAGAAATTTCCAGTTTGTTTTTCTGAAACTATGTGCATCACCACCCAGGAAATTGTACTCTGGCCTCCAATGACATGCAATTGCAGAAAGTTGAGACCCATTAAAATGTATCTAGTTGACAGTGGGGTGAGTTTTTTGCTTAGAGATGTCAGAAACTGAATTTAAATTACTATTTTCATTTCTACTGAATTTACAATCTATGTTAAAAAAGTATTCCAAAATCATAACCTTTAACAAAAGAAACAGCAAACATTACAAAGGTTTAGGAAACTTAGTCAGTGTCCTTGCCATGAAAAATATTAGGGCCCAGACAAAGATTATACATTTAAATTCAACTCTAAGTTAAAACTCATAAAAAAAGTAATTATTGATATTAACAAGTTTTGTTAACAGGTTAGAGTTTAAGCCCAACCAGAGAAAAATGTTTATTTCTTCCATTGATAATTATGGTCTCTCAGGCTGACAACCAGAATCCAGACCTCAAGGCTATATGAAATTTAAAGCCTCCTGCAGAAATACATTTTTAAACATAGGTGTAAAGGAGAAAGTGCTAGTACGTATAACAGATTCATGGCTGAGTTAATGAGTAGAAAAAAAGCCCAAGTTCCAATAATGGCATTTGGGAGATAATTGCAGGCACATTAACAGTTACATTACTCAAATAAATTTACAAATTTTCTCTTGAAATACTAAGATACATGATGCTCAAAAATTCTGTGGTATACTTTGTGCCATTGAAAGTCCTATGAAAGATCCTTTCCTCTGATCAGCAATTGATACATTTTTATATTATTTTATTATTGCGGCACTGGGTTTGTTTGAAATGTGAATGACCTGTAAGAACGCAGAACAAAATATGGCCCAAATATAAAATCAGCATATACAATATACATTTTGAATTGTAATTTATAGTATATTTTATATACTGGCTGCACTGCTACCACAAAACAAGAAATTTCACGGAATTTAGTGACACTGGAAAGCAATTTTTTTTGGAACATTTTGCTTACTTAGAAGTGTTCTATGGTTATG
Source organism: Mobula birostris (assembly GCF_030028105.1). Lineage (NCBI taxonomy): Eukaryota > Metazoa > Chordata > Chondrichthyes > Myliobatiformes > Myliobatidae > Mobula > Mobula birostris. The sequence goes on from NC_092385.1 coordinate 43,136,104, forward strand.
ATAGACCTCTTGAAGCTGAACACAAATATAATTTCAGACTATTTGTATCACGTAGCAATTTGAAGAAAGAAGAAATTAACTTTTATTGAATATAATGTGTTTAATTGCTCGACGGTGCTGATACTTTGTAATAGTTCAAACAAGCTAAAAATGTTTTGTTGATGATTTTTATTTGTACTCAGTGTCTGAAGCTTCTCGCTTAAGTGTCAACAAGAATAAGCCTGCCTTCATGGACTCTAGTTGCCCTGATACCATTTCTCCATGACCACAATGTCCTGATGAAACCTATCATCATGCTTGTCACTGACAGCGCCATGATTTGCAGGGAAGAATTCAAAATGGGAATGCAGATAAAGAATCTTTAGTGACATGTTGCACGTCATGGTTTTGTATGCTTGAATCATGCTGTCAACCAGCTGCATGTAGTTTGCTGCTCGGTACTTTCCAAGAAAATTTTCAACAACATCCCTGAATACCGTCCATACGATTCTCTCCAGTCCCACTGCAAGTTCTATCAATTGCCTGGCATGATGACCTGCTTGATTTGTGGACCAACAAAAATGCCTTCCTTAATCTTGGCATCAATTATTCTGGGAAACATCCATCTCAAATATTGAAATCCTTCACAGAAATCTTTGCACCTGGTGACAGCAAATTTCATCCTTGTAGACTTGAAACCATAATTCTGGTTTTGCCTTTGCCAAACCGAAGCCGCTGACCTGGTTATTTAACTTGGATTGAGTTATCAGATGAGACTCACTCGACATAAAGAGTTTGAACTCTGTATCAGTATCAGTGTCATTTTCCATTCCTGGCTTGTGTATCATGGCATCTTTGTGTGCCGCCTCTGGACTGGACTCCATGTCTCTGGTGGCTTTGGTACTGGAAGACTATCGTCATGTGGCACAGGTCTCATAGCTGAAGGGAGGTTGGGGTATCAATGAATTTCTTGTTTTCAGCAGTGAAATCAAAAAGACTGGTCAGGCAGAAGTAGCAGTCTGTCACACGAGCCTTCTGCTCTCTCCATAGCATCAGGACAGTGAATGGCATTGACTTCTGAGTACCTCTGAGCCAAGCTCTAAGATTGACAGTGCATATTGAACAACAAATGAGAGGAGCCCAGGCTTTGTCTTGGTCACCAATTTTGCACTCAAAGTGGAGCTTATAGACTTGCTTCATAAGAAGAGTAGGGCTCTGTCTTTGAGATTTTAGCGGATACTCACCACAAGTATAACAAAAAAGTATCATGGCTGTTGCAACTTTGGTGAGATATTTGGCTATCACAATTACTCCTGAAAATACAATTACTTTATTATAACAAGTACACAATATGCTGTGCACATCAATGTGATCGCCAACCAACATACATGTAAATGTAATGCATAGAACGGTGTGTTCGCTGTGCTTTTATAGCCTTTCTAAGGCTTGTTGTGCCATGCAGCATTCACCCTGCCTAAGCATGCCCAGGCATGCTGGACAAGATAGAAAACTTTTCATCTTACATTGTGGGCATAATTTAAATTGACTTGAATTATGAATTGAAATAACAAATAAAGGCAATTTTTTTAAAAAGTGGTGTGTGATAGGGATATTTCATGGTGATTTTCACGATCAGTAGCCCAAAGTCATTAAGATACACCTAAAAGTATTCAGGAAGCAAAATCTTTTGTTGACCTGTGTAATAAACCTGATTCTGATTCTGAATTTGCAAGACAATTATATTCAAATAAGAGCATAAAGATATGACCTGCTTTCTAATAACATTACACATGAGCTAGAAAGATGGATGTCACAGAAATTTTGAGCCAATCGTCAACAGCAGTAAAATCAGAACTGGGAGTTCCACACTGCAGTCAACGTTTGACAATGCGAAGTTGGATGGGCTTTCAGATACGGACAATGAAAGGATTGGATTTGTAAAGAAATTAAAAGGTGCACGGCGAGATTGTCAAGACAGTAGAAAGGGATGAACTTGGCAATCAATGCATTTTATTAGGTAAAAAGTCATCTCATGAACTAGGCAGTTTATGACTGAGGATTTTAGCTTGTAAAGAATTCAGTGAATGTCAGAAAGTTCTCAAAACACCAAAAGGCAGAGAACTTGGCAAGATAAATGTGTGATTTCATGATCAGAGACATACCACATTCATTGGATTATTGGCAAGGCAGGTGGGGAGGCTTTGTTCAAAAGCAAAGTGTCACCGCTCAAAAACTGAAAACCATTTTGCAAAGGTGTTAAGTACATTAACAGGCTATCTGAAGAAATTCAAGAAGATGATCAGTGACAAATGGAAGAGCTCCATGAAGTAGCAAGGAATGAGGTAAATGAGATAAAAGAAAAGATAATAACTTATCAACAATATGCATCAATTCCCAATTCAACACAAACTTTATAGGGGCTGACAACACCATTTGACAAAAACAAATTATGGAAACTCTGGGCTGTTCAGCACCTGCCACTTTCTCATGATCTGTAATTGTGTTCTAAACAGTGTTTGTGCAGTTTTGGACTGTCTGAGTGTATCTCACAGATCCTTGTTGAAGATTCAAAACAAAATTCGACTAACTACATATACTGTCTTATATGTATGTGTACATATACTACATATATTGACACCATTCAGTTGTATTAAAACAATACTCAAATCATTTGCTAATAGTTTGCAGCAGTTCCATTCATCAACAAAATAATGCAAAAATGAATGCCTTGACAAAGTAGTCTTCTGCTTCATGCACTTGTATTTCTACATTTTCATCAATTGATATGCGATATCTGTGTAATTTGGCACTTCAATTAATTTAGAAACATAGAAACATAGAAAATAGGTGCAGGAGTAGGCCATTCGGCCCTTCGAGCCTGCACCGCCATTTATTATGATCATAGCTGATCATCCAACTCAGAACCCCGCCCCAGCCTTCCCTCCATACCCCCTGACCCCCGTAGCCACAAGGGTCATATCCAACTCCCTCTTAAATATAGCCAATGAACTGGCCTCAACTGTTTCCTGTGGCAGAGAATTCCACAGATTCACCACTCTCTGTGTGAAGAAGTTTTTCCTAATCTCAGTCCTAAAAGGCTTCCCCTTTATCCTCAAACTGTGACCCCTTGTTCTGGACTTCCCCAACATCGGGAACAATCTTCCTGCATCTAGCCTGTCCAATCCCTTTAGGATTTTATACGTTTCAATCAGATCCCCCCTCAATCTTCTAAATTCCAACGAGTACAAGCCCAGTTCATCCAGTCTTTCTTCATATGAAAGTCCTGCCATCCCAGGAATCAATCTGGTGAACCTTCTTTGTACTCCCTCTATGGCAAGGATGTCTTTCCTCAGATTAGGGGACCAAAACTGCACACAATACTCCAGGTGTGGTCTCACCAAGGCCTTGTACAACTGCAGTAGTACCTCCCTGCTCCTGTACTCGAATCCTCTCGCTATAAATGCCAGCATACCATTCGCCTTATTCGCCTTTTTCACCGCCTGCTGTAGCTGCATGCCCACTTTCAATGACTGGTGTATAATGACACCCAGGTCTCGTTGCACCTCCCCTTTTCCTAATCGGCCACCATTCAGATAATAATCTGTTTTCCTATTTTTGACACCAAAGTGGATAACTTCACATTTATCCACATTAAATTGCATCTGCCATGAATTTGCCCACTCACCCAACCTATCCAAGTCACTCTGCATCCTCTTAGCATCCTCCTCACAGCTAACACTGCCACCCAGCTTCGTGTCATCCGCAAACTTGGAGATGCTGCATTTAATTCCTTTATCCAAGTCATTAATATATATTGTAAACAACTGGGGTCCCAGCACTGAGCCTTGCGGTACCCCACTAGTCACTGCCTGCCATTCTGAAAAGGTCCCGTTTATTCCCACTCTTTGCTTCCTGTCTGCTAACCAATTCTCCATCCACATCAATACCTTACCCCCAATACTGTGTGCTTTAAGTTTGCACACTAATCTCCTGTGTGGGACCTTGTCAAAAGCCTTTTGAAAATCCAAATATACCACATCCACTGGTTCTCCCCTATCCACTCTACTAGTTACATCCTCGAAAAATTCTATGAGATTCGTCAGACATGATTTTCCTTTCACAAATCCATGCTGACTTTGTCCGATAATTTCACCGCTTTCCAAATGTGCTGTTATCACATCTTTGATAACTGACTCCAGCAGTTTCCCCACCACCGACGTTAGGCTAACCGGTCTATAATTCCCCGGTTTCTCTCTCCCTCCTTTTTTAAAAAGTGGGGTTACATTAGCCACCCTCCAATCCTCAGGAACTAGTCCAGAATCTAACGAGTTTTGAAAAATTATCACTAATGCATCCACTATTTCTTTGGCTACTTCCTTAAGCACTCTAGGATGCAGACCATCTGGCCCTGGGGATTTATGTGCCTTCAATCCCTTCAATTTACCCAACACCACTTCCCTACTAACATGTATTTCGCTCAGTTCCTCCATCTCACTGGACCCTCTGTCCCCTACTATTTCTGGAAGATTATTTATGTCCTCCTTAGTGAAGACAGAACCAAAGTAATTATTCAATTGGTCTGCCATGTCCTTGCTCCCCATAATCAATTCACCTGTTTCTGTCTGTAGGGGACCTACATTTGTCTTTACCAGTCTTTTCCTTTTTACATATCTATAAAAGCTTTTACAGTCAGTTTTTATGTTCCCTGCCAGTTTTCTCTCATAATCTTTTTTCCCCTTCTTAATTAAGCCCTTTGTCCTCCTCTGCTGAACTCTGAATTTCTCCCAGTCCTCAGATAAGCCACTTTCTCTGGCTAATTTGTATGCTTCTTCTTTGGAATTGATACTATCCCTAATTTCTCTTGTCAGCCACGGGTGCACTACCTTCCTTGATTTATTCTTTTGCCAAACTGGGATGAACAATTGTTGTAGTTCATCCATGCAACCTTTAAATGCTTGCCATTGCATATCCACCGTCAATCCTTTAAGTGTCATTTGCCAGTCTATCTTATCATTTCTTTAGGAATGTTCATTCATATTTTTATAAATAAAATTTGAGTTTTTCTTACAACAGTTAACACATAAGGATTTTTTTTCGAAATAGTCCTTGTTAGTGCAGCACATATCCAGTCTGCGGAGATCTCCTGCCACAGTACAAAGCTATTATTTTGTAAAAAAATAACATGGAGAACCTAAGCATTACCACTGAGGGAATCCCCAGATTACAGTGTATACCAACACCTGAAAATCTCCCATTTGTTTTTCAGTTAGTTGATTTAATTTATCAAACAGAACATCAGTCTGCCAATTCATTCAAAGAAACCTATCTCCTCTTTTCCGGAATTGCTTCAGGGAGTTCCAAACTGTTTTCTGTGGAATTAAGAGATTGCATTTCATGCACAGGCAAAATGGGTAACATATGCTAAGCACATCTAGGGAGAAAATAAAAATGAACACTGGGTCCTCCCACAGGAGCTTCAGCTAGCTTGGCAGATTGGGGACAAGAGAGGCTGGCAGACTTAGGGGGAAATAGCCTGGAAAAGGGGGCATTAACATCATCACTAATGACAGTGAAGTTTCTGCAGAAGTCAAGAGTAACTGTCAATCACTATTACTCTTGGCCTCTCCACATTGCTGGTCAAGTGACTCTTCTGTGCTATTATCTCAATGAAAAACAAGTTCTTATTCACAAGTTCTGTTCTGTGAACAGCAAGCGTTAATGATTCTGAAGATCCAGACTGCACAGAGAATAAACCCTAGGATGACCACTCTACCCAGGATATCAAATAAGGTTAATGCACCATAAGTCTTAATGCAAGTGCTTTGCAGTGGCTCCAATGATGCAAATGACTATCATGTCCCATTGCTTGAAGGGGTCACACATCAATCTCATGTTGTACGGCTAAAATCTATGGAGTATTGGTGAACTCCTCTGGTAAGGGACAAAGGCAGATCAAGACACCAAGTCCTTCAGGTAACAAACAAAGGAAGTTTGTGAAGGTTATTCACTTCCTGGGCTGGGGGTGGGGGCATGTTTGACAAACTCATCTTTCTAAACACAGCAGCTGTCACTTGTAAGATCAGTGCAATTTAAACTTCCAACTATAACCTTCGTTTAGTTTCTGATCATAAAAGAGAGCCTGTCTTCAGTTTTTATAATGTAAATGGAAAGCAGTAATCAGCTTTAAGTTAAAACAAAGCACTGTCTATAGAGCAGCTTTGCAAACAAACTCTGTATATAACAGACACATCGTCTGTACGAAACATGATGTTGAGACACTGCACCTAGTTTATTGCTGCTCCAGAGGTGCAGTATAAGATGATAGGTTATTTAATTTAGCTTGTTTCAAATCAGAGAACACTGGCCAAGTTACTTAGTTCACAGAAGCTTACAGACAAGATGGAGACAAATGACAGCACATCAATAACTGATATATCTGTAAGCTGGAAGATTTATGTACTCAGAGAAATTAGCTTTACAGCATTAATTGTGGATAGCTGAGGTTTGTGTCTCCAGAGAGCTTTTAAACTGTTCATGTAAAAAGGGTATTTGAGGAAATATCACGTACATATGAGGTCACCCCAGCGGCAAACAAACCATATCAAATTAGAGAGCAGTTCAGGCTTATTAGGAGTAAGGTAAGGCACATCAAGAAGCATGAAAGAAACACACGATGATCTAGAATCCACTCCTCTGACTTCGATTTCTCTAACGGATGATTCATTCGTCTGCATCGTTGGTATGTCTTTTTAGCTTATCAGAATTGTACCTGTGTTTTGGAAACCCTTCATGTTTTAGAAATGCTTTCCAATTTGGAAATGTTTAAGATAGAAATCATCTGTGAGTTTTAAGTGTGTTTTCAGAATATGGTTTGTGTTTAAATTAATATCACTGAAAATAAATGAACTGTGTTTAAACTACTTTGTTGGCTGGAAGTGTCTCTTCCATCAAAGGGATGGGGGCTCTCCACCCAAATAGTGGGTATTGACTGGTATCTAAACTCACCATGGAAAATGAACAAGGGAGTGAACTAAGCTTTGAAGATTGGTTAGTTACAGTATAACCTCCCTTTAGTGAGGAACAGCAGCCCATACAATAACGTTCAAATTGTCTTCATTTGGATCTTGGATGAGGATCTATGTACACTTAGAAGATCAAACTCATCTTGAGCTACAGGACAAGCATTCATCTTACATACAATTTGATGTAAGACTAACAACTAGTTGGTTGCTAATTTATGCTGACCTCGGTACAAAACAACAAAAAATAAAATTTGTCCTCCCATGTACTGCATATGACACATTATTAATATATAACAGTAAAATGATGGGAATAAACATCAACTCAGAATCAGAATTAGGTTTAATATCATTGGCATATGTTGAGAAATTTGTTAACTTTATGGCAGTAGTACAATGCAGTACATGATAAAAACATAGAGAGAAAAAAAAACTGAATTACGGATTTGTGTAGGGTTTACTCCCTAGCCTCCTCTTCTCCCGACGATACTCACAAGGCAGTGGGATCTGTAACCCCGGATAGGGGACCATACCGGGTACTGTCAGCCGGAGCCAGCTGAGCCCGTGACTCGTGCAAGGCAGGGTCATCATGCCCTGTAGTAGTGACATATGGAGCCACTACCCAAGTTTTGCACTAAAATAAGTAGGGCAAAACAAAATATAAACAAATGTAGTGAGGTATGTCCATGGGTTCAATATGCATTTAGGAATTGGATGGCAGAGGGGAAGAAACTGTTCCTGAATCACTGAGCGTGTGCCTTCAGCCTTCTGTACCTCCTCCCAATGGTAAAAATGAGAAGAGAGCACATTGAAGAGGACACCTGGGTGGTGGGGATCCTTAATGATCTGCATCGCCTTCCTAAGCACCACTCCCTGAAGATGTCTTGTATACTACTGAGGCTAGTACCCATGATGAAGATGACTAATTTTATAAGTTTCTGCAACTTACTTTGATCTTGTGCAGTAGCTGCCCCTCCCCCCATAAAAGACAGTGATGAAGCCAGTCAGAATGCTCCCCACAGTACATTTGTAGAAGTTTTTGAATGTATAGTTGACAAACTAAATCTAGTCAAACTCCAAATTAAATATTGGTGCTATCTTGCATTCTTTATAGCTGCATTAACATCATGCATCCAGATTAGGTCCTCAGAGATTTTGACACCCAGGAACTTGAAATTGCTCACTCTCTCTACTTCTGATCCTTCTATGAGGACTGGTTTGTGTTCCTTCGTCTTACCCTTTCTGAAGTCCACAATCAGCTCTTTGGTCTTGTTGACTTTGAGTGCAATGTTGTTGATGTGACACCACTGCAACTAAATGGTATATCTCACACTTTTGTCACCATCTGAAATTCTGCCAACAGTGACAAATCTATCATTGCCAAATTTATTGATGGCAGATATACCTAGCTACACAGTAATGGGCAGTCATAATTCCTAAATTAGAGGTTAATTTTGAGTATTATATTTGTTTTTGTTTTAGTAACAACTTGACTCTAAACCCCAGTGGCAGTGCCCTGAACTTGTACTTTCACAGCCAACGTATGCCCAAAGTTGCCACGCCTTTCCCCAAAGGGGGAAGGGCACTCTAACATACAGTTCTGTCACATATTTAAAGTAGGATTATTTATGGAAAACTAGACCAAAGTACAACACAGAACTGAATTTTGACATGCACATAACATGACGCTCAACTTTCTTATTCTAGGATTTGGACATCACTGGTAATGCCAACATTTACTGCCCTCTAATTCCATTCCAGAAGCTGGTGGATGTCCTTGAACCACTGCAGGACTGTAATCCTTTTGTAGATGTACAGTAAAACACCACAGGCACATACATCCCTTCCCACCAATGCTAGTATCTAAATGAGATGTTGCCTCAAGACAACAGTTATCATCAAAGATCTCCATCATCCAGGCCATGCCATTTTACCGCAGCTATCATTAAACAGAAAAACAAAATCCTACCAGTTTCAGGAACAGCTAAATCCTTTCACCCATTTGGTTCTTGAAACAACTTGCACAACGTGAAGCACTACAGTTTAGCAATACCTCTACCACTTTGATCATTTTGAAGTAATTTTTTGTTCAAATTGTATTTTCTTATGTACATGGTGTAGAATTTTTTCAATGATTAATTTGTCTTTTTTGTGAATTCTGCTTATATGAAATGAAGTTCCTGTGGTTCTGCTACAATATTTTTTTCATTGTGAATGCATGTACTTAGACCATAAGGCCATAAGACATAGGAGCAGAACTAGACCATTTGGCCCATTGAGTCTGCTCCGCCATTTTATCATAGCTGATCCAACGTTCCTCTCAGCCACAATCTCATGCTTTTTCCCCCATATCCCTTCATGCCCTGACCAATCAAGAATTTATCAACCTCTGCCTTAAATATACAAACAGACTCAGCCTCCACAGCTGCCTGTAGCAATGAATTTCACAGATTCTCCACTCTCTGGCTAAAGAAATTCCTCATATACTTCTCGACTTTGGTACTGTTGGGCAAGGAGTACCAAGATTTGGATCCAGCAATGATATTCTGTAATAACTCGTTGGGAAACTGCAGGTGTTGGTGCTCCCATGCACTTTGTCCCTTGTCCCTCTTGGCCGCAGATGTCTATGTTTGGAATTTGTTTTCAGAGTAGCCTAGGTGAATGAAGTGCAGTCGACGTTTCAGGCCGAGACCTTTCGTCAGGGCTAACTGAAGGAACAGTGAGTAAGGGATTTGAAAGTTGGAGGGGCAGGGGGAGATCCAAAATGATAGGAGAAGACAGGAGGAGGAGGGATGGAGTCAAGAGCTGGACAGGTGATAGGCGAAAGGGATACGAGAGGATCATGGGACAGGAGGTCCGGGAAGAAAGACAAGGGGGGGGCGGGACCCAGAGGATGGGCAAGAGGTATATTCAGAGGGACAGAGGGAGAAAAAGGAGAGTGAGAGAAAGAATGTGTGTATAAAAATAAGTAACAGATGGGGTACGAGGGGGAGATGGAGCATTAGCAGAAGTTAGAGAAGTCGATGTTCATGCCATCAGGTTGGAGGCTACCCAGATGGAATATAAGGTGTTGTTCCTCCAACCTGAGTGTGGCTTCATCTTTACAGTGGAGGAGGCCGTGGACAGACATGTCAGAATGGGAATGGGACGTGGAATTAAAATGTGTGGCCACTGGGAGATCCTGCTTTCTCTGGCGGACAGAGCGTAGGTGTTCAGCAAAGCGGTCTCCCAGTCTGCGTCGGGTCTCGCCAATATATAAAAGGCCACATCGGGAGCACTGGACGCAGTATATCACCCCAGCCAACTCACAGGTGAAGTGTTGCCTCACCTGGATGGTTTGGGGCCCTGAATGGTGGTAAGGGAGGAAGTGTAAGGGCATGTGTAGCACTTGTTCCGCTTACACAGATAAGTGCCAGGAGGGAGATCAGTGGGGAGGGATGGGGCGGACGAATGGACAAGGGAGTTGCGTAGGGAGCGATCCCTGTGGAATGCGGGGGGGGGGGAGGGAAAGATGTGCTTACTGGTGGGATCCCGTTGGAGGTGGCGGAAGTTACGGAGAATAATATGTTGGACCTGGAGGCTGGTGGGGTGGTAGGTGAGGACCAGGGGAACCCTATTCCTAGTGGGGTGGCGGGAGGATGGAGTGAGAGCAGATGTACGTGAAATGGGGGAGATGCGTTTAAGAGCAGAGTTGATAGTGGAGGAAGGGAAGCCCCTTTCTTTAAAAAAGGAAGACATCTCCCTCGTCCTAGAATGAAAAGCCTCATCCTGAGAGCAGATGCGGTGGAGACGGAGGAATTGTGAGAAGGGGATGGCGTTTTTGCAAGAGACAGGGTGAGACGAGGAATAGTCCAGATAGCTGTGAGGCTCCCTCCTGGCACTTATCCGTGTAAGCGGAACAAGTGCTACACATGCCCTTACACTTCCTCCTTTACCATCATTCAGGGCCCAAACAGTCCTTCCAGGTGAGGCAACACTTCCCTTGTGAGTCGGCTGGGGTGATATACTGCGTCCGGTGCTCCCCATATGGCCTTTTATATATTGGCGAGACCCGACGCAGACTGGGAGACCGCTTTGCTGAACACCTACGCTCTGTCCGCCAGAGAAAGCAGGATCTCCCAGTGGCCACACATTTTAATTCCACATCCCATTCCCATTCTGACATGTCTGTCGGCCTCCTCTACTGTAAGGATGAGCCACACTCAGGTTGGAGGAACAATACCTTATATTCCGTCTGGGTAGCGCCCAACCTGATGGCATGAACATCGACTTCTCTAACTTCCGCTAATGCCCCACCTCCCCTTCGTACCCCATCTGTTACTTATTTTTATACACACATTCTTTCTCTCACTCTCCTTTTTCTCCCTCTGTCCCTCTGAATATACCCCTTGCCCATCCTCTGGGCCCCCCCCTTGTCTTTCTTCCCAGACCTTCTGTCCCATGATCCTCTTGTATCCCTTTTGCCAATCAACTTTCCAGCTCTTGGCTCCATCCCTCCCCCTCCTGTCTTCTCCTATCATTTTGGATCTCCCCCTCCCCCTCCTACTTTCAAATCCCTTACTCACTCTTCCTTCAGTTAGTCCTGATGAAGGGTCTCGGCCTGAAACGTCGACTGCACCTCTTCCTAGAGATGCTGTCTGGCCTGCTGCATTCACCAGCAACTTTTATGTGTGTTGCTTGAATTTCCAGCATCTGCAGAATTCCTGTTGTCTAGATGATAGTAGTTTTAGACTGCAAATGCCAGTGAAGGGAAGGGAAAATCCTCTGACCTCGCTCATTAATAGGAAGTTTTTTGCCACAGAACTGCCGCTGACTTGGATGTATTTTGTATTTTGCAACACTAGAAACTGTTGTCTGTGAAAATCCCAGGAGATCAGCAGTTTCTGATATACTCGAACAATTTTGTTTGGCACCAATGATCACTCCATGGTCAAAGTCACTTGGATCAAATTTCTTCCCCGTTCGGCACGGACTAGAAGGGCCAAGATGGCATCTTTCCGTGCTGTAATTGTTATATGGTTATGTTTAGAGCTGGGGGTTGGCATACCAATCAAGCAGGCCATTTGTCTTGGACGGTGTAAAACATTTTGGGAGATATGTGACTACATTCAGCCAAATAAGTGGAGAGTGTTCATTGTAGAACATAGAAGTCTGAGAATACAGATCCATAATTCCTTGAAAGTGCTGTCACAGGTAGATAAGGTCATAAGGAAAACTTTTGGCACATTGGACTTCATAAATCAATGTATTGAGTAGAAGTTGTACAAGACATTGACGAAGCCTAATTTGGAGTATTGTGTGTAGTTATGATCATCTACGTACAGGAGAGATAGCAATAAGATTGAAAGAGTGCAGATAAATTTACAAGGATTTTTCCAGGACTTGAAGACTTGGGTAACAGGGAAAGGTCGAATAGGCTAGGATTTTATTCCTACAGAGTTCAGTAGAATGAGGGGAAACTTGATGGAGCTAAACACAATAGGGGTGTATTTAGGGTAAATGCAAGCAGGTTTCTTTTTCACTGAGGTTGGATGAGTCAAGATCCAGAGTTCATAAGTTATGGGTGAAAGGTGAAATGTTTAAATGGGGAACATGATGGTGATCTTGTTCACTCAAGGGTGGTAAGAGTGTGGAACAGGCTACCAGCAGGAAAGGTGGGTGTAGGTTCAACTTAAGCAGTTAAGAGAAATTTGGGTAAGTAAATGGATGGAAGTGGTATGGAGGGCTACACTTCAGCTTCAGATGAGACTAGGCAGAATTTTAATTTAGCGTGGACTATATGGGTCAAAGGGCCAGTTTCTGTGGTATAGTTCTATGACTCTATGAAAGAAATCTTTAACAAAGCAGCTGAAGATACATAGGCCCGCAATACTGCCATAAGAAATTTCTGCTGTGATATTCTGGAGCGAAGATTATGACTTCAAGCAACCACAACCACTTTGCTTTGCATGAGCTATGATTCCAATCATTACTATTTTTTCCTTTTGAAGCTCAGTCAGTTTTGGAAGACTCCTAGATGCTATATCTGGGCAAGTGCAGTCGACCATGCTTCATTTGTTGAAATGGGCGTACTTCTTTGCTGGAAAGGGAGGGCTATAAGTTCTCTGTAAAGTTCTGCATGCCATTTCCTCAAATCTTTGACATTGCATGCAAGATTTTACCCATTGTGTATGGCCATCTCTCTGCTCTTGGAGTCTGTGCAATTGAATCCCACTTCAATAAAACTTCTTTGTGACCTTAAACCCCTTTGGGATTACTTGGGGCTATTTTCCCCCAATTCTTTAGAGAGCATTCATGTGCAGTGATTCCGTAACATGCAAGCTACGAGCCATGTGGAGTTCTGGAGCTCAGTGATCTTGGCAATAGCAAAACAGGGCACTGGTGAGCAGGTCTTTGATGATTAAGTGCAACTAACAGCACGATTCTCAACACCTTCCATTAATTTGCTAATTAGTGTGGGTAGATTAATTGCGCAGAAATGTGCTGGAATGAAATTATTTTGTTTTTTAAGTTAATTAGGCATTCTTGGGCAATTCTCCATATTGTCGGGTGAAATTATTTGCTAATTTTCTGTCGTCATTCTGCACTGTAACCCAGAGCAAGTTTCACTCAAGTTCTAATCCATTTACTGTAAATGTCAAATGTTACAAATATGCATTTTGAGAACAAGTGTACATAACATAAATAAATGAACATTTTTTGTCATATCATAGTAACTACAATAGCAGGAAGCATGCTTATGTAGATGGAACATTAATAGCAGGAATAACCAAATTCCTAAACTTAGACTTTCATATGGACACAACAAAAAAAAAGCTTTGTATTTCAATCAATCAGGTTGAAAAGTTCCCCACTGCCACTTGCATCCTGACCTTCACAGTGTTTGTTTCCGATCTATGCTGTTTACATTGTTATTATTGATTTTTTGTTATCCACTCAACTAAATGTATTTGGTATATTAATCAACAAACACAAGATTAGTTGGAGTGGATAAGAAAAAAGCCACAATACTTATCATTATGGATTTACTGAAGTGAAAGTTACACTAAACAAATTGAAATTCCATAATACTTGAAAATCTTTCCAAAATCAAAATTTTAGTATTACCAGTATTTTCTTTGATATGCTTTCATGGTTGTAATTATGAATATTTTTACAAACAGATGAAGTTGCAGGATATACAATAACCAACCAGTTAGTCAATAGACAATTGTTTTGCTAATCATTAATGTATCAACTTTAGCTATGGTTTATATCATTTATTATAGTCAGCAAATAGTTCAGTGAAAATTTAAGTGGCATTCACTGCTAAAATATATCCATTGCTATTTAAAAGTGCTTTTGCTGATAACTAATTTAGTAGTACTCTTATAAGGTTTTACAAGAGAAAATGGTCAGGAATAAAGAACACACCTCAAATTAATAATGCCTAACAGACGATGATTTCACAATCTTTCTTCTGACTTCAGGGAAAGCATGCATAATGATATATTTTGATAGGAATGAATCTCATTCTTCCTTGCAAAAAATCCTCAGCAATGATAGTTACATTAGACTATCCACCACAATCACATCCAGAGAGGTAAATGTTCAATTTACCCTATCAGAAAAGGATAAAAATGATTTACATTTAACCAAATTAGAATACCCCAACTTTCTTGCTGACAGAGTGTTTATGATTCTCCATATTCAAGGTATGACCTCTTTTCTATTACAGAGATGAAACTTCACCCCATCAAATCCACTGAGGCACAATTTTTTCAGCTGCCACATGGATGATCAAGTTTCCACTATGAAGGGCACTGGAAATGCACGTTTAGCATTTATTGTAATTGCCAAAGGCTGAAGCTCAGGCATCAATGATACATTAACAAGCATTAACCCTTTACATGTTCAAATGTGAGGCTGAACAACCATTTGAGCACCCTTATATTCAAATTAGCACAGGCCAAAAGCATAGTGAACAAACACTTCTATAAATATTCGTACTGATAATGCTTAGAGACATCCAGGAGATGCAATCAAGGGCAAATACAATTAATATGTTTGGAGTTGTGAGAGGAGTATTCCTTCTATCTCTATGGTACTTACAAATAAGCTGGCCGACATAGCCTCCAAAATACCTACATACAAGTGGATGAAGGGAAGGCAGTGGATGTTGTCTACATGGACTTCAGTAAGGCCTTTGACAGGGTCCCGCATGGGAGGTTAGTTAGGAAAATTCAGTCGCTAGTTATACACGGGGAGATGGTAAATTGGATTAGACATTGGCTCAGTGGAAGAAGCCAAAGAGTGGTATTAGAGGATTGCTTCTCAGAGTGGAGGCCTGTGACTAGTGGTGTGCCACAGGGATCAGTGCTGGGTCCATTGTTATTTGTCATCTATATCAATGATCTGGATGATAATGTGGTAAATTGGATCAGCAAATTTGCTGATGATACAAAGATTGGAGGTGTAATGGACAGTGAGGAAGGTTTTCAAAGATTGCAGAGGGATTTGGACCAGCTGGAAAAATGGGCTGAAAAATGGCAGATGGAGCTTAATACAGACAAGTGTGAGGTATTGCACTTTGGAAGGACAAACCAAGGTAAAACATACAGGGTAAATGGTAAGGCACTGAGGAGTGCAGTAGAACAGAGGGATCTGGGAATACAGATACAAAATTCCCTAAAAGTGGCGTCACAGGTAGATAGGGCCGTAAAGAGAGCTTTTGGTACATTGGCCCTTATTAATCAAGGTATTGAGTATAAGGGCTGGAATGTTATGATGAGGTTGTATAAGGCATTGGTGAGGCCAAATCTGGAGTATTGTGTTCAGTTTTGGTCACCAAATTACAGGAAGGATATTAATAAGGTTGAAAGAGTGCAGAGAAGGTTTACAAGGATGTTGCGGGAATTTAGAAACTCAGTTACAGAGAAAGGTTGAATAGGTTAGGACTTTACTCCCTGGAGCGTAGAAGAATGAGGGGAGATTTGATAGAGGTATATAAAATTATGATGGGTATAGATAGAGTGAATGCAAGCAGGCTTTTTCCACTGAGGCAAGGGGAGAAAAAAAAACAGAGGACATGGGTTAAGGGTGAAAGGGGAAAAGTTTAAAGGGAACATTAGGGGGGCTTCTTCACACACAGAGTGGTGGGAGTGTGGAATGAGCTGCCAGACAAGGTAGTAAATATGGGTTCTTTTTTAACATTTAAGAATAAATTGGACAGATACATGCATGGGAGGTGTATGGAGGGATGTGGTCCGTGTGCAGGTCAGTGGGACTGGGCAGAAAATGGTTCAGCACAGCCAAGAAGGGCCAAAAGGCCTGTTTCTGTGCTGTAGTTTTTCTATGGTTTCTATTTGTTTCACTGGTAAGCCAGCAGAGACAGGAAGCAGTTGTTTCATCACCCACCAGTCTAACTTTGAGTGTCACTTGGGTCTGTCCACATGATGATCTGTTCCCAGGAGCTATCTGATCCATCCACCCCAAACCCCACCTCACCTCTGTATAACAGTTTAAAATAGTGGACATATTAGCATCTTGCACATCCAACTTTATTTGCTCTGTCACTAGCAATCATACCTTCAGCTTCTAGTAAGTGGTTTTGGGAAATGACTGATGTACATTACCATGTCAAGCATATTATATAAATGTAAGTTGCTATTCTTTGAGCAACATGTCTTTTGGTCAAAGAAATCTGTCTGACTCCATCTTGCAAAAATGTCTACTCAAAGGCAGCCCACAAATACCAAGGCTGAAACACACTCAGAATTTACACAATTTTGTGAATTTTGCTACTTGGGAGTCTTGTCTATGCAGTACAACCGTCTTCTCGTATCTGTATGATGTTCTAACTATTAATGTCATCTGGAAGTTTTCTCTCCCTTCTCAATCAGTAATCTAGCAGCTGGACTGCAAACCTAATGCCACTTTAAAATTACACTTCTATTATTAAGTAGATTTTAATAAACATATTACCTTTTGAAGGAAGCACCAGAGTTTAAAAAAAAGCACAAATTTGTTTTTCATCTTAAAGGAATCTGCCATCCTGTCTTCCCCATATGGAATACTAGTCCCAAATCGTTGCCAGTGAATGATTCCCATGGCAGATAGTTCGTATGCAAAATACATCTCTCTGACAAATGATAGCCTAGTTAACCTATCAATAAGCAGCTGATCATCCTTAGAGATTAGATATCAGATGCCTCTCTTGAAAACCATCTGCCTTGACAAAAGGATAGACCCATTAGAGGTGAATCCATGGTAGAATGCAGTAAAGTGAAACATCATCTCCTCATTCTGCCTTTGCTTTCGTCAAAATGGATTCACGGTTAGACATCTATCTGTGATCTGAATTGAAATCAATGCAGCAAGATTTTGAAGTAGAGTACAAACCCAGCAAATGCATGTTCAACCCTGGACAAATATCTACCTTTGCATCTCACAATCTCAAGCAAACCACGTCAAGGAAACCTCTTGAGGATCAACCTCCATTAATAAATCAAGTGGCTTTCCTTCATTTTAAACACCACTTGGAGGTACATCCAAGCAATTCACAAGCATGGAGTGACAAGGACTTCTAATATAATAACAGGAAGGAAGTAACTTCTGCCAGAATCCAACCAATACATCTTAAATTGATACAGCACTGTATATTACAGAACCATTCTTGCTAAGTTGTGTTCAGCACATTTTCTTTGTTGAATTAATGGGAGTAGGTGACAAGCGCCTTAGTAATCCAGGACTAAACACTGAATACCAGAGTACAAGATTCGTTTCTGCTATAATACCTGTTCAAATATTCTAATCACCACATGCATCAGCTGATGATTTTAGAAGCGAACTCGAGTTGAGAAAGATAAGGCCAAGAGATCAAATTGCAATTGATATCTCTTATTTGTGTCTTCTCTTCTCACCAGTTCAATCACCGTTTTTTTTTTCCCAAGAGCTTTTTCTTCAGCCTCAAAGCTCTTGCTAACTACTTGATCAGGCAGCCTCTACAAGTCCAAATATAACGTCCACTTTCATGTTACATACAAAATATATCCAACACAGTTGTATTCCATGATCTGCCTTTTTTAATTCCATGCAGGATTGAAATTGATCTTCTTTATTGCTACAAGCCATATTACTATCCATCATTTAGAAAAAGATTTTGCTAATTTCTCCGATATGGATTTTCAAAATTTTTGAATGTGTTCTAAATATTTTTTCAAATAGAGAAATGTTTTGAGGACCATATAATGGCCACATTTCCCAGAGAGATTCTTCTGAATTTGTGCGAGTTATTATCTTATGGAGATGAGTTTCATGTCCTGATAGACCCAGCAGATGAGGACATGAAGCAAGGTTCAGAGAGGGAAATGAGTAGCTGCAATGTGTGCTGGTGTGAGCTGTGATATACAGGAGTAGATCAGAGTTTTGATTGAGTGTGCACATTGGATCATAGGTAATATGCCACTATACTCAGCTTTCCTGATCCAAGGTGGTCGTTAATCTATCTGTGACATTGTATTAAAAACCAGGACCAGCTACACACATCTGCAGCAAACTCAAGTTATGCCTTATAAGGTTGCTACGATGCTCCTCCATTCACAGCTCTTCTAGCCCAGAAAAAGCCATTCCCTGAAGAGTCACTGAATCCCAGGGCAGCTCTAACACAACTGTAGTCCATTTTCTGAGTTTGCTTAGAGCAGTCAATTCAAGGATCCATCAAATTATATGTTTACTAAATGCTTTTAAATAATGGTGTTGAAGTGGACCCATACCTAATCAGCTAAAGTAGAACATGAAAACTAGATATAAGTCAAAGTCAGAATTAGGTTTATTATTACTGACAGAAGTAATGAAATGTTTTGTTTTGTCACAGCAGTTTTGTGAGATATATAAAATTTACTGTAAATAACATATACTGTATAAACAAGAATAAATATATATTTAAACATTAAATAAGTAGGGCAAAAATAGTGATTAGTGTTCACGAATTCATTGTCTATTCAGAAATCTGATGCTGGAGGGGAATAGGCAGTTCCTAAAATGTTGTGTGTGCACCATCAGGCTTCAATGATGGCAGCAATGAGAAGAGGGCACACCCTGGGTGCTGATGTATTAAAGTGGTACCGACCAGTGCACAGTGGAAGTTTTTAAGCCTGCACTTTAATTCCATTCCCCTTCATTATATAGGAGAAATATAAAATTCAGCCCAGTAATACAGTGCTCGAAATGGTCAATGGTGGAATTTTAAACAAGTTAATTGTCTCAGATTATATTTTCTTTCATATCCACCTCCATCCAGTTCACTAATACAATTTAAAGAACTGCAAACTTCATTTAGAATCCTGAAATTTGTAGTCTAAGAAGCAGCAATTCACTTGAAACAACAACTCTGAAGTTGGGCATTGCTGGCTTTGTAACATTGCATCTTCCTCAAAGCTACTGCACTTTCAATCTGATATATTTACAGCAAATTAAGTTGGCAAGAAGCTACTGAAGTATTACTTTTTCAGTGCCCTTCTCCTGGATATTAATTCTTTGGGTCAGAGAAAGTTGCATATGCTCCAGGGTGACTGGATTTCATTCTATTTTAATCAGTAATACAGCTTGTGGCATTGCCTGCTCAGCTGTGAGCAAAGAAATGGGGTAAGGAACTGATATTGATGCTCAGTGCTGGCACATCAACCATTTGGCACATACACATTTATGAGCAACTCAAAAATGACCTTCATAATATGCCCTCTGAAGCAATTGCTCAGCACGTTCAATTTGTGGATATGGAATTGAAGAATCCCTCAATGTAATGACTTAATATCTTGTATAACAGAGCTTATCATGTTGTCCATGTCCTCCTGAGAGACTAATACTTGGGTGTTTATCTTCCGTTAACATAGATATGAATGATAATTTATTGTCTTTTATTTAGAAGAAATTCCCTCTAGAGCTGGTTTTCTTTCCTTCCTGCATAATGGCCGAACAATGTAAATTTTGAAAAATTCAAGTTACTTCCATCAGCTCAAACAAATTTAACTGAATTTAGTTTGGATATAATATATCAAAATATAATAAATGCAAAATTACTGAATTGAGGCAATTGTTGAATACAAGCAATATTTGTAAATAAATAAAGCAATAACATAGACACTGTAATTCATTGCAGTCACTACTTTTCTAATTCTAATGACAAAAGCATTTAGTGGCAAGTTTTCACTTAATATTGACAGTGTAACAAATACCCCTCTCAATTGAAGAGAAAAGCAACTTCAGAACAACTTGGCAAGTTATGTTATTGATGTTAATTTGGAATATTGATGAATATCATCTTGAAGATGCAAAGTTCTTTTAGTTGTGTCAAAAAATAAGGGCAGTTCTGATTTTAAAGCAGAATCAAATAATTATTTGGCTGTTGCAACTTTTATCAATATAATTGGATGAAGACATTGTAACATAAGGGTCGTGCCAAAATTTATGACAGTAATTTGCTTGATAGGTAGTTGAAAAGGGCTGGGTCAACTACCTCCTCATTTCTGCACAGATCCTTGTAAAATATGCTTTATTTTAGTATGCAGTAGACACATTATGCTAAAGGTGGCAGCTCTGGTTTTAAACATATATCCTGTAATCCATTGCTATCTTCTGATATCAACTACTACTTGGAGAAGGAAATTGTTATGTCACTCATTTAAAAAATACTCTTAAAAATCTTAAGAGTAATTTTCCTCCTAATTTCGTTATTAAAATTGGAGGGCCAGAAGGTACTAAAGTTAGCATGTAGTTGAATCTAAGAATTAGACCTGACTAAACTTCATCCAAGCTGATATAATGAATGGTGGAACGAGACAGAAATGACCTGGGTTAGTCCTACAAGTTGACTGTAGACACAGTAAGTGGAAAATGATACTTTTGACTAGTTTAATATAAAGTAGCCAATAAGCATTATAAAAGATACAATGATTTGTAGCAAGATTGTGTGCAACAAGACTGCCATCTGTAATATAATGTAAAGAAACAGATTCAACAGTGTGGGAACTGGGAGGGAGGGAATGTCGACTCAGACCATGAGAGGTCTGCGTCGGGCATTTTCATGCTTACAAGGCACAGATTTGAAGTCTGTGAGGGGCACCACTCCTCGCACAAACACTAGAGCAATATGTGGTTGAGTGCCTTGCTCAAGGACACTGAATGGGGAATTCATTATTTTAAATGTCTGAACACTCAGAACCAAGACTGAAGAATAAAGGAAATATAATTTTACTTTTATTATTGGTATATGCGTAATGCCTATAAACACCATTCTGATCCTGACTGATCTATCAAGTCAAGCGCAAGTTTATCATCATTCAACCGTATACACGTATACCACCAAATGAAACAAAGTTTCTCCAAACCAAGCGGCACAACACAGTACATATAACTCAAACTCAATAGGTAAGGTAATATTAGCGGAAATAAGTGAACAAATAATAAGGTTCATTTATGCCATAGGTCAAAGAGTAAAAAGTATATGCTACTGGTGCTTCATACCTGATGAGACCTGGATGGTGGCAGAGTTCAGTAGTCTCACAGCTGGGGACTCCTATGCTAACAGTCCTTGTCCTATTGGTACAGTACCTGCTGCTTGATGTTAGGGTGTCAAAGAGACTGGAGAATGGATGGGAGGGATCATTGACAATGCTAAAGGCCTTGTGCATGCAGCGCTCCTGATAAATATCTCAGATGGATGGAAGAGGGATGCAGTGATCCTCTCAGAAGTCTTTGCAATCCTTTGTAAGGTCTTGCCGTCAGATAATTTACAATTCCTGTACCAGATGGTGATGCAGCTGGTCAGGAAAATTTCAGCAATGCTTCCATAAAAATTGGTTATAAATCAGTGGAGTGTGTGTGTGGGAGCATCGCTCACGTCAGTCTCCACAGGAATAGAAGAAGCTGCTGTGCTTCTGACTTCATGAGGACTGCCACATTCCCAAATGCATCCGGTCACATTGACTCTAGTTACCTCAGGATGCTGCTGCCTCTGTCTCGCACTGGACTGCAACTAATTCCTATGCTGATGCAGAGGAGGAGAGAGAAGAATATAAACATGACTAGCCAGTGAGACTTGCTACAGAAGGAAATACCTTACCTTGTCTTTATTGTTAAACATCACAGCATTTGTTTGGCTGTAATAATAAACAAAAGAGGTAGGGTTGAGGGACAGCTGAGTTTACCCGTTATGCGCACTCCTAAAAATGTGATGCTCTTAAAGCTCTCTCCATGGAGGAGCTGTTCATGTTCACTGAGAAGTCATCAGCCTGCACCTTCCTAAATTCTACAATCACCTCTTTCGTCTGACTACTTGGATCTAAAATTGGTCGGGTGATGGGAGTTGGAATGTTTTGGAAGTTAGTGACCAGTGGTGTATCACAGGGATTGGTGCTGGAACCTTGCTGTTTTTGCTACATACTGGTGTCATCAATGTGAGATTGCTAAGTGTAATTTGTGAGTTTATGAATGACACAAACTATAGTTATATTATGGATAGCATGGAATGCTGCCAAAGATTGCAGAGTATCAATCAGATGGAAAGTTCGTCCTCGGTAAATGGAATTTAATCCCAACATTTACAAATTTTACAACATTTTCTGGTGATATTAAACCTGATTCTGACAGGTGTGAGGTGATGTATTTCAGGAAGACAAATGGGAGTAGGATGTATACAATATATTGTAGACTATCAATGAAAGTGACTGAACAGAGGGACTTCAGGTTGAAATTCATATTTCCCTGAAAGAGATGACACAGATAAATAGAGTGATGAAGGATTCAGATTGGTAAGTAATAAAATACTTGGCCTTTCAATTCTTCTTAGCTCATCTTAGCTCCAGACAGTCCTTCCAGGTGAAGCAGCAATTCACTTACACTTCTTCCAATCTAGTGCACTGATTTGGAGTTGACAATGTAGCCTTTTCTTTATCGGGAAAACCCAAAGGCAGATTTGATGGCCAGTTTGCAGAGCACCTGCATCAGACCATTGGGGAGATCCTGAGCTTCCTTATGTCTGCATTTTAATTCTTTATTCCACAGACCTATTGATCTCTGGCCTCCTGTACTATCTCAATGAAGCTGAAAGCAAGCTTGAAGAATAACACATCATATTTTCTCTGGGCACATTGCAGCCTTCTTTACACAATATTAAATTTAATATCTTTGAGTAACTTAATTTCTCTGTCTGTCTCAGTCATCCATCTTGAATATTTGCACAGCTTATTTGTTTTTATTCTCTCTCTTCATTCTTCCCCTCTCTAGGAGTTAAGAATATTTCCAATCTGACCTGCCAAGCTTGTCTCTCTGCTCTGAATTTCACAGCCTCTACATACTTTTGTCTATGTGCTTCAGCACTAACTGCATCCTCACACTCACTGATCAAATAACCCAGTTTACAGGTTATTCTCATTATCCACTTGACTATACACTATAAAAGTCTACTATGATATTCAAGAGAAACACACCCCAAATTCTGGAAGAACTTAACACATCGGGCAACATTCATGGAGGGAAAAAAAGCAGTTGATGTTTTGGGCTGAAATCATTCATCAGGACCAAAGCATTGACTGTTCATTTCCTTCAGTAGATGCTGCCTTACCTGCTGAGTTCCTCCAGCATTTTGTGTGTATTGCTCAACATTTCCAGCATCTGCAAAATCTCTTGTACTTTATATTCAGGAAGTTCTTTTGTCTCCTTCCTAATTCTGTCAAAGAGTCTTTTACATGAAACATCTACTATTTCTCTTCCCACAAATGTGGACTGACCTGCTGAGTAGTTCTGGTGTTGCTGTGTGTATCTTTTTTTCAAGGACCATTTCCAGCATTTGCAGTTTTGTTTTGTACTTTCAAGGTATATGGCATTTTTGCCTTCATATTTCAGTGCATAGAACATCAAGGTTGGGATGTTCATCTTTACAAAACACTGGTTAGACTGCACTTAGAGCAGCGTCTGCAGTTCTTTTTGACACACCATCATAAAGTTATGCTGGAGATGGTACAGAGGAGATTCATGAGTGTTGTTTCTGTATTTGGGGGGGGGGTCTTTCATTATGGGGAGAATTTGGACAGACTGAATTACTTTTCTCTGGAATGTAACAGGAAGAGGGGTTACCTGATAGGAGTATTTAAATAAGATAGTCAGATACTTTAAAATATATATTTAGCTCCCAGCATTAAAATATACACACTTCAAACTACCCAGTCCATCATCCCTTTGACTTCGATTTTGCCTTTCGCTACTTTCCCTGACATCTACCTTCCTCTCATCCCTCTCTCGCTCTCTCAACCCTCTCTCTCTCTCTCTCTCAACCCCTCCCCTTCCTCCTCTCTCTCTCTCTTTCAACTTCACTCAGTCTGAACCCCTCCCTCACCATCTCTCTCTCTCTCTCTCGCCATCTCTTTCTCCTCTCTCTCTCTCACCATCTCTCCCACACTGCATCACCTCTCTTGTGAGCCCTGACCTGATCTAAATTATTTGTTAATGTGCCTCTTTCTTTCCTCCCTGTGAAATAAACGATGTTCCCTGTGGAAAAAAAAAAAATAAATATATATATATATATTTAGTTTGACATATAAAATAGATTGTCAGGATTGATAGTCAGTATCTTTTTTTCTTTTTAGACTGACCGAAATATGGAACTCGTTGCCAGAGGACCTGGAAGAGTTAGATACAGTCACTATATTAAAGGTATATTTAGAAAGGCCCTTGAACAGGCAAGACACTGGAGGTCATTGACCCAATGTGGGCAAATGGATTAGTATCAATAGGCATTAATGGCACAATAGCCCATGTCTGGACTGTACAACTTTATGATTTTATATGACTCCTTTTTAAGTGCAGGTAACCTCAGTCTGCTTCAAAACAAATGTATTAGATTCCTGCAGCAAAGTCATCTCCAACAGTTACTCCAAAAGCCTGTTAAATTTTACAAAGGAATATTAATGCAGCCTATATTTTTATATACCAAGACTGAGTCAAGCAGTGCTTACTTGTTCTAAATAGTTTGATTAATGCTACATGTTCTTTTTCACAAGACAAATACAATGTAGAACATTACAGCATAGTGCAGGCCCTTCTGCCCATGATGTTGTGTTGTCATTTTAACCTGCTCTAAGATCAATCTAACCCTTCCCTTCTACATAGCCCAATTTTTTCGATCTTCCATGTGCCTATCAAAGACATTCTTAAATGCCCCTAATGTACCAACTCAACCATCAGCGCTGAGCATTCCACATTCTCAGCACTCTGTGGTACGTTTCTCCCCTATGCCTTCCTCCAGTCACCTAAAAATTATATCCTTTCATATTAGTTATTTCTGCTTGGGAAAATGTCTCTGGCTATTCCCTCCGGAGTGCAGTTTGCTTTCTGTATTAAAAAAAATTACCAAATATCCCAAAACAAGTAGCAAGTAGATCTCAATAATTATTGCATTTTATCTTCTGCAGTGGTATTACGGATTAATATTTAGAAGATCATTGTATGTACTTAGAAGATTGTTGTAATTCATTGCAGAGAACATTCCAATTATGATTGCTCCATTTCCCAATGCAGTTGCTGGTTTGTCAAATTATGCACACAATTCAGGAAATTTTATCTCTATATACTGTAAACAGCATACAGTGTAGTTCAATTAAATTTTCAACTACTACCAGTCAACACTCATTCATATATAATATGAATAAAGCAAATTTGCAGATGATAGAACACAATCAACTGCATCAATTTTTATTGCCTCTTAACCTATCAAGTACACATTTCTTCATGAAGCTTACTAAATGCATGGCTTAATTGTTTCAACTGGATTTTGAAGGGAAATAATAATAATAAATGTATTATACAAAATTGAACATTCCACATTTCGACTTTGAATTGTACAATTTCAGAAAAAAAAATTACAAAGTATACGCATGTCTTCAGGGATGTAATTTTTTCTTACAAATTAGTATCACTGATTCTCTCAAGCTACTACATTCAATAATGACAATGAAGTGTCTAGTCTATTTTGAAAATTATAGCAAGTTTTCACCTTGTCACATACTTAGAAGTTACTTATTCTGGATAATGAGAAATGGGAGTTTTCGGACACCATTGTAATTACTGCCATATCTTAGCCTTGCCAGTAACCATGCCACTGCATCGAAGATCATCGCCAAACCTTTTTCATAAACAAGCTTTGAAAAGCCATTGTGTGCATTGTCAAATTATAAATGATGCATATGTCAGCAAGTCATCATAACCTTCAGGTTTTAAATATTAAGTTCATAAGAAGTCATTTAACACTGTTGTGGTGAGAGCCTCAATATAATTACTGTCAAATGTGAAAAGGTCTCTGAAGATACAAGTGATGAAATGGCTCATGCTAATACGTGAAACATGAAGCCAGAGCATAATACTTCACATAATACTTCATAAAGAATGTTATGACTGATGTATTCCTTGTTAAATTTTTCTTTATAATGGAAGACATTTATTCACAAAGCAACATGGAATTACAGAAAGTCAACTAAACTTCACTCCAATTTAAATCTGTACATTAGTACATTTTTCTAGCCACAGAAACTGGTGTTTGACACTTTCCAAAAATAATATTTATATTTTGAAGACCATCACTTACCCCCAAACTCAAGAACAATTTTAAGAGTATCTCACTTACCCCCAAATTCAAGAACAATTTTAAGAGTATCTCACTTACCCCCAAATTCTTGAACTCAGCCACAGCAACTTCCATTAATCAAAGTTGCATAGATATCAAAGTTAGAAACTTAAAAGTAAATTTATTATCAAAGTACCTATATGTCACCGTATATTAACCTGAGATTCATTTACAGGTATTTGCAGGTATTCACAGGAGGACAAAAAAAAACATGATAGAATCAATGAAAACTATACACAAACAATGACTGCCAAGTAACTAATGTGCAAAATAAGACACATTGTGTAAACACAAAAATAAAGAAATAAGCAAGCAAACAAACAAATAAATAAATAAATAATACTGAGATCATGAATTGTAGAGGTTTTGAAAGTGAGTCCATTGTTGTGTTCTCTGATTCATTCAGTGTTGTGTCTAGTGAGGTTATCCATGCTGGTTCAGGAGCCTGATGGTTGAATGATTATAACAGTTTCTGTACCTGACGGTATGGGACTTATGTTCCTTCCTGATGGCAGCAGCAAGAAGAGAGTATTGTCTGGATGGTTGAGATCTTTAGTGATAGATGCTTCTTTCTTATGGTGGTCCTCTTTGTAGCGCTGCTCAATGGTGGAGAAGGCTTTTCCTGAGGCTGACTGAACTATACTCATCATTTTCTTGTAGATTTTTCCATTTTTAGGCATTGGTGTTTCCATATCAGGCCATGATGCAACCAGTCAGGATACTGTCCACAGTGTATCTATAGAAGTTTGTGAAAGCTTTGGATGACATGTTGATTCTGTCCAAACGTCTAAGAAAGAAAAGACACTGATGTGCCTTCATTGTAATGGCGCATATGTGCTGGTCTCATGACTGATCCCCAAATATGATAACGCCAAGCAATTTAAAGTTACTGGCCCTCTCCACCTCCAATCCCCTAATGAGCACTTGCTCATTGACCACTGATTTCTTCCTCCTGTAGTCCGTAATCAGCTTTTTGTTTTTTCTGATGATGAGTGAGTTTGTTGTAGTGGCACCACTCAACCAGATTTTCAATCTCTCTCCCTTATAAGCTTTCAGTACCTCAGCCAAAAAGCACACTAAAGAGATCATAGTTCAAGCTACATCTACAATCGGAGTTTTCCCTCCCAGTGCCTGCATCATCACCCAAAAGCATATGTTATATTATAACAACATCATCAATGGTCCAATTCATTTTTAACTACAAACAATTTGTTTACTTATACTCACCAAATACTACTTCAAAGAATAATTAGCATATAGAGTGGATAAAGAGAAATTTTAAATGAGAGTTTCTTCCGACCCTTAGGAACAAAAATAAATTTTGCACGGCAAGCAGGAAATGAATTGACTCCAATTTCTAAGTTAAAACTGCATTTCTGAAAGCATTATATTAAGATTGTACTCAGAACCAACAGCAGACAAGGAGGCTATTTTAGCTTAACCAATCTATGACAGTCTTTGTGTTCCACCTTGAAGCTCACGGCTCCTTCTCCCTTTTGCATGCAGCAAGCTTTCTCCAGCAATCCAAGAGAGACCCATAATCTCTCCAATGCCACTTTAATTCAACATCTGATCTATATTATTCTTTGATTTGAATTTACCAGAAATAATAATTTACTCTACAATTATCTGAACAGAATTGATTAATAAAATTGCTAATGACATCAAAGGCCAAGTTAGCTTGTACCTATGATGACTTCCTTCATAATTCTGAAAATTATTCTCTCCCTAACCAATTGTCTCCTAGAATTTCGAAAACAACTTCAAAGTCTCTCTTTTGCTGTAAAAAAAATTTTACTTCTTTCCAGGTAATTGTATTCAGTCAATTTTAAGAGTGGTTTCATAAATCTCTTCAGCACAATATTCCAAAAGTGAATGAGCCCAGACTCTTTTGTCACTAACCCTGTGTTGCAACAGCATCTTGTGTTAGCCCATGAATATACAACTCCCAATGCTAAAACTACTTGTAATTAATTTGAAGCATAAATAAAATAGGGAAATAAATAAATATATACATAGACAAACAAACAAATAAATAGCCCATCTAAACTTACCTTTCAAATGAATATTGGCAGTCTCTCACTCTGTTGCAGTAGACTGAACCTGTGTCTGCATACCTTGATTCCATTTTGTCCTCCATGATTCAATAGCTCCCCATCTACATCTGCTCACTAGTTCAACAGTTCACATATTCTCCATCAGTTCAACAACTGACCTGACTGTCTTATTTTCACAATGGACGTCCAGTCCCTATACCCTTCCATAACCCATTAGGAAGACCTTAAGGTTCTTCACTTCCTTTTGGACAACAGACTTAACCAGTACTCCTCTACGGTTACCCTCCTCCATCCGGCAAAACTGGTATTTACCCTCAATAACTTCCCTTTCAACTCCTTGAACTTTCTCTAAATTTCCTTGATATCTCTGTCTTCATCGCTGGAGATAGATCATCTACTGACATCTTTTTGTTAATAAAACCAACTGACCCTCACAGTTATCTTAATTATACCTGTTCTCATCATATCACTTATAAAACTGCTATTCCTTTCTCTCACTTCCTCCAACTCTGCTGTATTAGGATGTTCTCACCACATCCCCTCCCAAAGCACCAGGAATAGTGTTCCCTTGTCCTTACCATCATTCTCCACAAGGTCCACAACTTTTGCCATCTCCAAATGGACGCTACCACCAGGCACATTTTTCCCTCCACCTCCTCAACTTTCTGCAGTGATTATACTCTCTTGTCCGCTCGTCCCTCCCCACAGATCTCCTTCCTGGCACTTATCCCCACAACTGTGCTAAGTGTTACACCTGCTCCCCATAATCCACCCCCACCACCATTTAGGGACACCAATGGTCTTTCCAGGCTGTTAGTGTCATTTATTGCATCCAATACTCCTAGAGCAGCCTTCTCTCCTGTGGTGAGCTCAATGCATATTAGGGGACCATTTCAATTACTACCTTTGTTCCATCCTCTGCAGCAGCAGGGACTACCTGGTGGTCATTCCCACATTGATATTTCAGTCCAGAGCATCCTCCATGCCATTATAAGGCCAAACACGCTTTGATTCCCCACCTCCTTCCCTTTATTCCATGTCTTCTATTCACCCCTATCAGATTTCTTCTGCAGGTTCTTACCTCTTCCACCGGTTACCTCCTAGCTTCTCACATCATTCTCTTTCATCCCTACCTCAAACCAACTAACCTTCCACCTCATATGGTCTCACCTATCATCTGCCAGCTTGTACTCCATATACCATAAGACACAGGAGCAGAATTGGGCCATTTGGCCCATCGAGTCTGTTCCACAATTCAATCATGGCTGATTCTTTTTTCCCCTCCTCATCCCCACTCCCCAGCCTTCTCTCCATGACCATTGATGCCATGTCCAGTTAAGAACCTATCAAGATCTGCCTGAAAAATACCCTACGACCTGGTCTCCACAGCTGTCTGTGGTAATAAATTCCACAAATTCACCACACTCTGGATAAAGAAATTTTTCTGCATCTCTATTTTAAATGGACACCCCTCTATCCTGAGGCTGTGCCCTCTTCTCCTAGACTCCCTCACCATGGAAAATATCCTCTTCAAATCTACTCTGTCTAGGCCTTTCAACATTTGAAAAGTTTTAATGAGATAACCCCTCATCCTTTTAAATTCCAGTGAGTACAGGCCCAGAGCTATCAGACATTTCTCATATGATAACCCTTTCATTCCAGGGATCATCCTTGTGAACCTCCTCTGAATCCTCTCAAATTCCAGCACATCTTTTCTTAGATGAGGAGCCCAAAACTGTTCACAATACTCAGGGTGAGGCCTCACCAGTGCCTTATAAAGCTTCAGCATCACATCTCTGCTCTTGTACTCTAGACCTCTTGAAATGAATGCTAACATTGCATTTGGCTTCCTCACCACTGACTCAATCTACAAATTAACCTTTAGTGTGTTCTGCATAAGGACTCCCAAGTCCCTTTGCATCTCAGATTTTTGACATTTCTCCCCATTTAGAAAATAGTCTGCACATTTATTTCTACTACCAAAGTGCATGACTATGCATTTTCCAACGTTGTATTCCATTTGCCACTTCCTTGCCCATTCTCCTAATCTGGCTAAGTCCTTCTGCAGCCTACCTGTTTTCTCTACATTACCTGCCTCTCCACCAATCTTCGTATCATCGGCAAACTTGGCAACAAAGCCATCTATTCCATCATCTAAATCGTTGGTATACAGCATAAAAATAAATGGTCCCAACATCAACCCCTGCGGAACACCACTCTACTGATAGCCAACCAGAAAAGGATCCTTTTATTCTCACTTGCTGCCTCCTAATAATTAGCTAATGCTCTAACCATGTCAGTAACTTTCCTGTAATAACTTGAGCTCTTAACTTGGTAAGCAGCCTCATGTGTGGTACCTTGTCAAAGGCCTGCTGGAAGGCTAAATATATAACATCCACTACATCCCCTTTATTTATCTTACTTGTAATCTCCTCAAATAATTAAGACAGGTTCATCAGCCAAGATTTTCCCTTAAGGAAACCATGCTGTCTTTGTCTTATCTTATCCTGTATCACCATGTACTCTATAATCTCATCCTTACCAATTGACTCCAACATCTTCCCAACCACTGAGGTCAGGCTAATTAGTCTATAATTTTCTTTCTACTGTCTTCCTCCTTTCTTAAAGAGTGGAGTGACATTTGCAATTTTCCAGTCCTCTGGCACCATGCCAGAATCAAATGATTTTTGAAAGATCATTACTAATGCTTCCACAATCTCTACCGCTACCTTTTTCAAAACCCTAGAGTGCAGTTCATCTGGTCTGGGTGACTTATGCACCCCTATGTCTTTCAGCATTTTGAACACCTTCTCCCTTGTCATAGTAACTGTACTCACTTCTCTTTCCTTGCACCCTTCAACACCTGGCACACTGCTAGAGTCTTCCAGAGTGAAGAATGATGCAAAATACTCATTTAGTTGATCTTCCATCTCCTTGACCCCCGTTGTTATTTCTTTGGTCTCTTTTTCTAGTGGTCCTATATCCACTCTCATCTCTCTTATTTTTTACATACTTGAAAAAGCTTTTACTATCCACTTTGATATTGTTTGCTAGCTTGCTTTCATATTTCATCTTTTCCCTCCTAATGGTACTTTAAGTTGCTCTCTGTCAGTTTTTAAAAGCTTCCCAATCCTCTATCTTTCCATTAACTTTTGCTTTGTTATATGCCCTCACTTTTGCTTTGTTATATGCCCTCTCTTTTGCTTTTACATTAGCTTTGACTTCCCTTGTCAGCCACAGTTGTACTATTTTTCCACTTGAGTATTGCTTTGTTTTTGGAATATATCTATCCTGCACCTTTCTCATTTTCCCCAGAAAGTCATGCTATTGCTGCTCTGCTGTCATTCCTGCCAACATCTCCTTCCAATTTACTGTGGCCTCTCTCATACCACTGTAATTTCTTTTACTCCACTGAAATACTGCTATGTCAGTCTTTACTTTATCAGGGTAAGTCACTCCACGAGTTAAGAGTAGATATTTGTTCATGTGGAGATGCAATCATGTAAAACATTTCAAAAAATTATCAAGCGTCGATGACCTGCAACAAACCTAGTCACCGTGGCCTGCTCCTGCCATTGATTTGCCCGTCAGAATGAGCCCAAATGCCCGTGAAGGCCTCCTTTTAAACAAGCGTCGCCGACCTGCAAGAGGCCTTGTTGCTGTGGCCTGCTCTTGATGCAGATTGGGCTGCTGATTACTCCTACCCCCTCCCTCCACCCATCTTTTTATTCTGGCTTCTGCCCCCTTCACTTCAAGTCTTAATGAAGGGTCTCAACCTGAAATGTTGACTGTCTAGTTCCCTCCAGATATGATGCCTGACCTGCAGAGTTCCACCAACATTTTATGTATTTTGCACAAGATTTCCAGCATCTGCAGATGTTCTTGTATTTCCAGCCCATTATCTCTTCCGTTTCTTTTATTCTGCATTTCCAATTCTCTGCACACAGTATGGCCTTATGGTGTGGTTGCATATCTCAAAGTATACATCTTATTGCTAGATCTCCTTATTTTATCAATTTCCATTCAAGGAAAAGGTTACACCAACTTATTCCACCTCATACTGAACCACCTGCACTTGGCTCCATGAAATATCAAGCACCATTCATCATTATGATTGTGTCTTTAGGTTTCACGGATTCACAATAGAAGAATATCCTAACTGATCACATCATGGACTGCTATGGAAACACAAATGCCCAGGAATGGAAAAGACTACAGAAAGTGGTGCATACAGCCCAGTCTATCACAGATAAATCCCTCCCTACTATTGAGTACATGGAGTGTTGCCTTAAGAAAGCAGCATCTATCATCAAAGACGCACACCATCCAGCCATGTTCCCTTCTGTCTACTAACATGTGTCAGCAGGTACAATAGCCTTAGGTCCCACATCACCAGGTTCAGGAACAGTTAATACCCTGAAACCATCAGGCAACTGAACGAGCATGGATAACTTCACACATCACAACTCTGAACAGATTCTTCAACCTACAGGTTCACTTTCAAGAAAGTACTATTTTGCAACGTGTGTCTGCACAGTTATTCAGTCGTTTTTATTTGCACGTTGGTAGCTTGTCAGTCAGGTGTTGGCACGTGGCCAAGTGGTTAAGGTGCTCATCTAGTGATTTAAAGGTCACTAGTTCAAGCCTTGCAAGGCTCTTAACCACACATTGCTCTGCGACAACACCGGTGTCAAGCTGTATGGGTCCTAATGCCCTTCCCTTGGACAACCTGGGTGTCGTGGAGAGGGGAGATTTGCAGCATGGACAACTGCTGGTCTTCCATACAACCTTGCCCAGGCCTGCGCCCTGGAAACCTTCCAAGGCGCAAATCCATGGTCTCATGAGACTAATAGATGCCTATATAAAGCTTGTCAGTCGTTGTTTATAAATGGCTTTCATTGATTCTATTGTATTTTTTTCTTGCAAATGCCTGCACCAAAATGAATCTCAAGGTATTAGGTAAAGAGTAAGGCATGTAACAAATTGATAATAATCCTACTTTAAATTTTCAAATCACAAATTACGCCACTGGTTTCAACATCTAAAACAAAAAGTAATGCCAGTGATCTCAGAGATTAGCCACCAAAGAAATACAAAACATAGTTATGATTACAAGTAGAAACATTCATGAAAGCTTTCTATCTGGAATGACAGTGTGTTTGTGTTTTCTTAATAGATGCTCCCTCACCTACTGAACACTTCCTGGTAATTAAAAAAAATAATAATTTTATTTGCTTCAGTAAATGCTGCAATGCAACAATTTCTTTTTGCACTGACTGACATGCAAAGCGCACCTTACGTAAAATCATTTTCAGTTATGTTAAAAAAGGAGGCATGAGATAGCATTAGCAGGGATGATTATGGAGACTCGAGAGATGTTGGAAGTATATTCAGGGGTAAGGTGTAACTAGAGGGAGAACAGGCTCCTCAAAAACATATTTGTGTGAAGCCACACAAAGAGGGCATCATATATGTGGAATGAACTGCCAGAGGACGTTGTTAAAGCAGGAACAATAGCAATTATCGAAAGTACATGGATGGGAAAGTTTCAGAAGGTTGTGAGCCAAACACTGGCAAATAGGATTAGATTGGATGGGCAGCTTGGTTGGCATGGGCCGGTTGTCTAAAAGGCCCCATTTCCATGCTGTTTGACTCGATGGCTCAATTACATCCTTCATCCTTAATAATACTTTCCAGTGTGCTACATTCTGTTCAATATAGTCAATCACTACATTATAGCAATTCTAGTAACAGACATTCAATCCATATGCAATCCAAAATAATACTGCCTAAAGATTTAAGATATGGAATATGAAATAAAACTATCTTATGAAATTGATGGATAAAGAAAATACCAAAACAAACCCAAAATGCTACAGAAATTACACATATTGTCAATCACAAACAAGAGAAAATCTGCAGATGCTGGAAGTATAAGCAACACACACGTAATGCTGGAGGAACTCAGCAGACCAGGCAGTACCTATGGAAAAAAAAAAGTACAGTTGACAATTTGGTCCTGCCGAAGGGTCTTGGTCTAAAATGACAACTGGACCATTTTCCCCAGATGCTGCCTGGCCTGCTGAGTTCCTCCAGCATCTTGTGTGTGTTGCTGACATTTTGTCAATTTTTCTCAAGGGTTTGTGTGACAATAAAATCATGATGTGGGCAGTTTACTAGGAACACAACCACTCCAAAACATTGGGATATCCTCTACCAGAACTGTGGTGATCCACTTCAGTAAAGGCTTCATGTCATTAAGGACCATTGACTTATCTACTTATTCTAACAATGAATGCACTACTTTAGAACAAAACGAGTGCCTGAAAGATCATGAGTTGTCCAAATATCTCAGAAGACAGATATATGCAAAAGTACTCCAGATCTCCATCCATCCACTCAAAAATTGCACAGCTTCAATTATGTTTTTCTGCTTCACGATATTACCACATCATTTCTATCAAATTCAAATTCATTTCTTTTGATCAATCATTTAAACATTTCTAAGTAAATTCTGAAATCCTCAAGTGACAAGTAATAATATCTCTGTAAACCCCATCAGCGAACTGGATGTTTACTCAGAAATCTCTGAAAGTTTTGATAAACAAGTACTCAAAATGCTGCAAACACATGCTTCAATGTAGAATCCCCTTAAGATTAATTCAGTGTGTTATTGAACCAAACAAAATCTGTAAATCATGCATGTACTGCAAGCATAGTTGCAGGTGAATAACTGATTTTAACCTGCTGTTATGAAACATGGCAGGTGATATAAGAGGAGTATGCATTAGATCTAGTCATTATATTTCATTAGTTTCAGGATAATAATAGGACTAGTCCTTGGGTTGAGATTTTAATTTTGAACAAAGTCAATTATAATGGTATCAGAAGGGATCTGGCAGGTGTGATTTGGAGTCGGCTGTTTTCTGGCAAGGAGATGCTTGGTAAGTGGAAGGATTTCTAAGGGTAAATATTGGAAGTACATAATCTGTATGTTCCTGCTGAATAAAAGGTAAGTAAATAAAAGGAAACTTGGTTATCAAGGGATATTGAGGCCCTGGTAAAGAAAATGAATATGGCCCTGCTGACTGTCTTTGAGGCAAGTTAGGGTGGATAAACATCCAGAGCCTGAGAATGTGTCACTTCAGACTTTGTGGGAAGTTAGTGCAGAAATTGCAGTGGCCCTGGCAGAGATATTTAAATCATCCTCAGCCACAGGTGAAGGGCCAGAGGAACAGAGGATTCCTAGTTTTGTTCCATTGTTGAAGAAAAGCTCTAAAAATAAACTGGGAAATTATAGACTGGTAAGCCTGATGTCAGTAATGGTTAAATTATTGGAAGGTATTCTAAGTGACAGGATATATAAATATTTGGATAGACAGGTCCTGATTACAAATCACCAATATGAACCTCTGTGTGGTAGATCAGGTCAAATCATTCTTATGGAGTTTTTTTTTTTTGGAGAAGCTTACCAATAACATTAATGAACATTGTCTATATACAACTTAGCAAGATCTTTAGCAAAGTCCCAAATAGGAGGCTGGTTCAGAAGTTAGTTACTTGCCACTCACAATGAAGTAGCCAACTGAATTCAAGATAGGTTTAGTGGGAAAACCCAGAGAGTAGTAGTAGGCAGTTGCCTCTCTGACTGAAGGCCTGTGACTGGTGGTGTGTTGCAGGGATCAGCACTGGTTCGATTGTTATAAGTCAACTATATTAATGACATAAATATGTGGTAAACTGGATCGGAGAATTTTCAGATGACACCATGATTAGGGGCTCAGTGGACAGCAAGGAAGTCATCAATGTTTGCAGCATGATCTTGACAACCTAGAAAAATGGCTGACAAAACTTAATGCAAACAAGTGTGAAGTGTTGCATTTTGGGTGGACAAAGACTTACACAGAGGAGCCTGGGAATACAGATACATAATTCCTTAAAAGTAGCATCACAGACAGATAGGGTCATAAAGAGAGCTTTTGACACATTGCTGTCATACCTGTATATCAGGGCACTGAGTACAGGAGTTGGGATGTTATGTTATATAATGGGGCCGAATTCAGAATATTATGTGCAGTTCTGGTCGCTTATCTACAGAAGAGATATTAATAGGTTTGAAAGAGTGTAGAGAAGGTTTACAATGATGCTGCCAGGACAGCAGGATCTGAGTTATAAAGAAAGGTTGAATACATTAGGACTTTAATCCCTGGAGCAGAGGAGAATGAGGAGAGATCTTACAGAGGTATACAAAATGATTTCTGTCTTAACTGTTGCTACCCGCCTCGCTGAGTATTCCCAGCAGTTCCTGTTTTGAAAGTTCCATATATGGAATTTGACATGCTGCTCCCTTGAACTCAGTCTTCAAAAATTATCTCAAAGCAACTGCAGTTCCAAAGCAGAACTGAAAAACAAATCAGCTTAAGGTCCCATTCCTGATTTTGTTTTCAGAAGATGCTTTGATGTTTATGGAAAATGTAGCCAACTTCATGATTGGCTGTTCCATCATCCAAATATCAAACCGTTGAGGATCCTTCTCCAAGATTACCACAGCCTTGTCATGGTTCCTCAATGACCCAGACAGCTATGCTGGCTGGAGTCAGGGCTTTATGCTTTGGCTCTTAATCGGGTCACCCATGACAAACAGGTCAAAGGCTAGAAGACAGACTAAGAGTCGTCCACTGCTCCTCCAGGTTCAGGGGTTCAGCTAACAACCCTGACTGGTAAAACAAAATTGTTACAGGAACAGCAATAAATGACCCTTCCACATGCGAGTGCGACGGTATTGCTGGCTCTCCACCCGGAACTTGCATGACTGAAAGTAGTGAAAACTGAGAGGAAGCTACTGACCTGATGAAGGAAACCCTGAACACCATCAGAGATGGCGGACCTCCCTTGTTGCCCTAAATGCCAGCGCTGCAACGGGCAGTAAGTAAGTTGGGGATTCTGGTACTTTGATTTGATTCATAGGTTTTAACCAAAAGACGCATAAACAAGTGTATTCATGAAGGCATCAGGAAACAATGAACACTTATGCAAAGCTGAGGAATGGCAATTTTCTTACAGTATTGAAGGAAGCTATTCAGTTCATCAAGCCTCTGCCAGATCATGTCAGCAACCATAAAATGTGAAATCATGATTTTTGATTTTAAAAGCAGCATTTATAGGCAGTACTTAAACAGTTAAA
The DNA here is from genome assembly GCF_030028105.1 of Mobula birostris. NCBI lineage: Eukaryota > Metazoa > Chordata > Chondrichthyes > Myliobatiformes > Myliobatidae > Mobula > Mobula birostris. The sequence goes on from NC_092385.1 coordinate 43,173,997, forward strand.
GCTAACCGAAAGAAAGGAAAACGACAAATATAGAGGTCAAGCTTTGGTGCATCATCAATAAGGAGCAAATTCCACAAGGTAATTTAACTCACATTCATATTTTCCCATTCACACTTCTACACAGCTCCGGCCAATCAAATGTAGGCGATACCTGATGAAATTCCCGCAATCATGCACTTCTGACTAATTCACATGTCTGAATGATACTATTACTAATCAACATCAATATTTTACACAGGTTTGATTTCTTCAATTAACACTCTGCATAAGAATTGTGGAGAAATCCACAATCAGTCTAAAAAAGGTATTCATTTTTGAAGTGAAGAATCACAGAAAGATACAGCATCGAAACAAGCCCTTCAGCCCATGTCAACCATCGTTCACAGAATTACTTTAGTCCCATGTTATTTTAATTTTCTCATATTTCAACAACTAGCTTCAGATGCTGCCACTCACCTACACATGGTGGAGGGTGGTGGAGCGGGAACTTACAGTCGCCAATGAACCTATCAACCACATATCTTTGGAATGTGGGAGGAAAGTAGGCCAGTTGACTGAACCAATTGTGGTCTCTGAAAGAACATGCAGAGGCAGCACCCAAGGTCAGGATGGAACCCAGCTCTCTGGCACTACGAGACTAGCTGAATTTTACCACCTGTGAAACCCAAGTTCATTCAGTAAAGTCATTTGTATGAGAATTGGGGGAGGAGAAGATGGCAGCGCGACGCATCACGCACGGCCGCTCGGAATGATATCTGTATTTGCTAACTAGGGTACCGTGCACAATTCTGATTTGATGGAGATAGACATGAGAAGCACAGAGGAACATCTGGAGAAACTTCTGAAATGCCCACTTTGCTGCCGCTGCTGCTGTGTGATCGAGAATCTCCGGAGGGGAAAGCCCCAGATCCTCTGCTTTGCCTGTTGCCTGTTGCTGGGACCGGGGTCGAAGCGCTCGACAGAGATGGTGCTCGTTGCTCGGTGTCAGAGTGCTGGTTGGAGGCACTAAGTTTTCAGACGGACTCAAGAGTCGGCTGTGGTCGGGTTCTTCCAGGGTGCTACATCGGCAGGTTTGCGGCGCTGGAAGTTCATGGCAGGGAGAGTTTTCTTCCTTTACCATCTGCATGAGATGATGGGACTTTTGAGAGACTTTGAGACTTTTTTTTTACCATGCCCATGGTCTGTTCTTTATCAAATTACGGTATTGCTTTGCACTGTTGTAACTATATGTTATAATTATGTGTTTTTTGTCAGTTTTTCAGTCTTGGTCTGTCTTGTGTTTTGGTGATATCATACTGGAGGAACATTGTATCATTTCTTAATGCATACATTACCAAATGACAATAAAAGAGGACTGCATGTCCTCATAATCTAATCTAATCTAAATTGACAGGAAATTGTAGCAGATAGGAGAGTGAAATTGATGAATTTGACTGGTCCCTGGGCTGGGAAATAACAGTAGGTAAACTAGTAGTGGGCATAAAACACAAGAGATTCTGCAGATGCTGGAAGCCCAGAGTATCGCATAAAAAATGCTGGAGGAACTCAGCCGCTCAGGCAGCATCTATGGAAAAGTACAAAGGGTCAATATTTCAGGCCAAGACCCATCATTGGGACTGGAAAGGGAAGGGGGAGGATGTCATAATAAGAAGGTGGGAGAAGGAAAAGGAGTACAAGCTAGAAGATAAGTGAAGCCAGTTGGGTTGGGAGGGGGGATGAAGTGAGAAGCTGGGAGGTGATCAATGGTAAAGGTAAAGAAGGAGGAATCTCATAGCAGAGGAGACGGGACCAGGGGAGAAAGGGAAGGAGGAGGGGCACCGGTAAAAGTTCAGGCAGGTGAGGAGAAGAGAAGAGGTTAGAGGGGAGCCAGTGTGGGGAATGGAAGAGGGAAGAGGGAGGGGGGAAAATGACAAAAGGTTGCTGAAATTGATGAGCTTAGCATGGCTGCATGAAGCAGAGCCAATGGAGTCAGAGGTAGGAAGAAGTGCATTCAGAACCAGAAATGAGTATTGTTCTGTTTGGAATAGAGGCCACAAAATTTTAGTGAACTTCAAAAATCATGAACAACTGAGAGTGAAAAAAAAGCAAGCTATTTGAATTTTAGAGGGATAATATGAAGAGGTGCTGAATCAAACTGATTTCTGTAACAACCAGAAATGGCACGAGGAAACATTTTGCATAGAATGAAAAGTCTGGATCTGAAAGGCATCACTAGATGTAGTGGTGGATGGAAATACAAAAGCAAGATACAAAAAGGAAAAGGATAATCTTTGGGAAAACAATTCAGTAACATGGAGAAAAGGAGAATTGAAAAATTTGGTTATTATTCCATAAAAGAAGATGGAGACATCATGGCCAGGTTAATTGCTACTATTCTGTATTCTCTGATTCTTTAAAAACAGGGTATTAGGAATTCTCCACCCCTCCCCTCCCAAGATTTGCCTATTATTGAAGGAAAAATGTTGATTATTGTCAAACACCATATATAGAATGATTGTTTATTTCAAATAAGGGAAATACATATTGAGTCTCAATTATTTTCTCTGTAAAACCAATTTCAATCCTTTTGAGTTACATTTGTCCCAATTGTAAAAGTTAATATAATTGAAGCTTGGACACAGTACTAAGGTTCTGATGAGGATTATAAATTGCTCACAAGTGTTTATCTTCTAATCTCCATCATTACATTTTTATATTATGTGCACTACAGGCACCAATTAATAGATGAAAATGAAACATCAACCCAAAACATTTATTCCATTTCTTTCTCCATCCGTGCACTGTATTTCCTGCATTTCTGTTTCATTTAAAATAGAAACTGCAAAACTGTGGCTCTGGGTTCAAGTGAAAATGTCACTTTGAAGGATTACACTCATTTCTACAGGAGACCAGAACATTTAATATTGCTCTGAAGTTATCTTGCATAAAGCAAAGCTCACTTAAATGCATATGGATGAACAAAATACAGTAATAGCAGTCATATCATACAGCTTCTATCCCTTCTAAGAGATATCAAGAATCTAAGAGACATTTCACAGCTTCTTCAGAGGAAGTAATACAAAAGCCAGAAAACAATAATACACAAATTACAAAAAGCATAAAGTAAGATGAACTCTACGCAATACTACAAATAAATGCAAATTCCAACTACTTGCCGTTAGCCTATTTTACAAGCAAATAACAGCAATCATGTTTCCTACACTGAGCCTAGCGTCAATAGTCAGTATGAGGGTTTAGCTTCCTGGGCGAATTCCTAAAGAAATGATACATCGGAACGGTTGCTCTGCAGTACACTGATTCAGGGTGTTGGAATCTAATCTTAATAAATTCTTGTTTCTTCCTGGTTTGAAATGAATCTTTTTTCCAGTTTCTAGTTTATTTTCTTCTGTTCCCAGCTGGCATTCAGGCACATGCAAGCTTCCAGACATAGACCATCTTATCTGTGGCCTCCACTACCATTCGTTAAAATAAATATGCACCACTCCTATCCTTGCTGCTGTGGACGAAATGTCCGGTACATTCAAGATTAAGAGTCTCTCCAAAGCAATGCATGAAATCTGCAGTCATCCTGGACATCCAAGAAAAACTGGGCATTGTTTCTTTCAGGTGCTAAGCTGTTACAGCAGGCAGTCTAGCGATTCTGCATGAAGATTATTATTCCACTTAAAACCATGCAGCCACAGCAGCAGATTTTTTAAATCTATCTTTGGAGGCAGTGTGGCCAAATTTCCCAGCATATATTGAACCGGTGGGGCATTAAACTCACTCTCTTCTCTTAGCCAGACTGGAACCACCAGGAGCTAATAAGCAACAAAGACCCCAGCCCATGACCATTAGAACATAGAATATCACAGCACAGTACAGAACCCATGATGTTGTGTTGACCTTTTAACCTGCTCTAAGATCAATGTAACCCTCCCCTCCTGCATGACCCTATATTTTTTCTATCATGCATCTGCCTATCTAAAAGTTTCTTCATGCTACCCATTGTATCTGCCTCTACTACCGCCCCTGGCAAGGCATTCTATGCACCCACTATGCCTTGTGTAAAGAACTTACATCTAAGGGACGGGGATCGTCAACTCAGGCCTAAGAGGCCAGCATCGGGCATTTTCATGCCTTACAAGGCGCAGAACGAAATACTGTGTGGTGCGCCACTCCTCACACAGACATAGAGCAATGAGTGGTTAAGTGCCTTGCTCAGGGACACAATACGCTGCCTCAGCTAAGGCTTGAACTAGCGACCTTCAGATCACTAGATGAACGCCTCAACCACTTGGCCACGTGCCCACATCTAACATGCCCTGTATACTTCCCTCCAATCACATTAAAATTATGTCACCTTGCATAAGCTATATGTACCTTGGGAAAAATGTCTCTGGTTATCCATTTGATCTATGCCTCTTATCACCTTGCGCACCAGTTTCAACTAACTTCTCATCCTCCTATGCTCCAAAAAATCCTAGCTCGCTCAGCCTATCTTCATAAAATATGCCCTTTAGTCTAGGCATCATATGGTAAATCTCCTCTGCATCCTCCCTAAAGCATCCACATCCCTCTTATAACAAGGCAAGGAGAACTGAACACAATATTTCAAGTATGATCTAACCAGGGTTTTATAGAGCTACAACATTATTAAGGGAATCTTTTTCCCACAGATGTTGGTACAAATATTAAGATGGAAGAAATCCATTTTCCAGCGAGTGTAAAAATCTGATTTAAATCAGAAAAGGCCTTATATATGAATTATTTTCTTAAAGATGTCCTTGTGAGACCAAAAGGCATGTTGCATCGATATTTACAGTGGCAAAGATGAGTCCAGATAGTGATTAAGGAGAGGATCACATTTTATTACCCAATTCTGTAAACCTAAAGACAAAATGACAGTTGTCAGGTGGCTAAGCTTTAGGGGAGCTCTAAAATCTAACTGGCAGAATTTTGGGCTGTTAGTTGCGAGTAATTTATTTTTATGATGATCCTATTCATAGCCCAGAACACAAGATGATAGTGTTAGGTTTCCAACTGAAGTGATTCCATCTGGGGCCATGTACAATTCTATACCTATGAAAATGTTGCAACATGACAAATTTAAAATCAGCAAATTACTGCCACAGCAGCATACTTACTCCATTCATAATAGTTCCCCTGGTGAAGTACTTCTGAAATCTTCAAATCAAAACAGCAAAAAGAAAACTTGGAGATTCACAACTGAATTGCAAATTCACTTAAAGCTCAGAGAAACCATTGTTAAAATATTGATATGATCAAATGACCTTTAATCCCATCACTAGCACAGAACCCAGAAAAAAAAGCATCTTACATCAAAGTAATTCCTCCTACTCTGCAGTATTTTGTATCTTGAGACTAAAGATCATTCAGAAATTCAATCAATCTGTAACTGATGCTCAGGGCAAGAAATTAACTTTTTAATCCATGCACAATGTGAGAAAAAATGTGAAAAATGTAAAGGATTTTATAATATTACCTAAGGACATTCTAATCATGGACTCAGAATGATAATGCCATAAAACACACGATTAAATGGCTAAGTTCAAGCAGTCCTTTCAGAACAAAATCCCAATCCAAGGCTGGTAGTTTGTGCAAAATGTATTGGCTTTACCATTTCGATCATGCAACTTCAACACAAATGTCACTTATACTTAAAGAGATGATGAGTAGTGTTGAATTTCCTACCCACTTTTGTAAATCTTGATTCAAAACATTGATAGATAGATAGATAAATAGATAGATAGATAGATAGATATACTTTATTGATCCCGAGGGAAATTGGGTTTCATTACAGCCACATCAACCAAGAATAGAGCGTAAATATAGCAATACAAAAACCACAAACAATCAAACAACAAAATGCAAACTACGCCAGATGGAAAAAAGTCCAGGACCAGTCTATTGGCTCAGGGTGTCTGACCCTCCACGGGAGGAGCTGCAAGTTCGATGGCCACAGGCAGGAATGACCTCCCGTGCCGCCCAGTGTTGAATCTCGGTGGAATGTGGTCGAAGTCCAACAGTAAAAAGTTCAATATCCGGTCTACAAACACGTTCCTCAATCATAATATGACCCAGATTGCACCATCTGTTGTTAACCAGAACAGTAAGCACCCAACTCCTTTACGCTTACCGCTCTCAGTGCACTTCCGGTCAGCCGGAACAGTCTGGAAGCCGTCCATGGAGAATTTTTGATCGGGTATGTCCTCGTGCAGCCCCATTCCAGTGAAACACATAACACTGCACTCCCGAAATGTTCTCTGACGCCTGGCTAGCGCCGTGAACTCGTCCATTTTATTACCCACTGAACTCCTCTTCTCCATAAGTCTCTGTTGCCTCGACCCAGTCCTCTTTCCTCACCTTTGTGATCCGCCTCTGCATCCTCTGTGTGTCTTCCTCCAGATTTCAGCAGCAGTGTCCGTCGCTCTGCTCGCTAAACCAGCCGGCATTAGCGCAAGCAGCTGGTCCCTGGAATGAACAATGCGACCCTGCTTCTGTCCTGCATGTCGGTATGTAACTATTTCCAGCGCTAGAAACCCAAATAAAACTCTCTCTACCAGCATGTTAGAGAGGGTGCAGCTTCGACGTGTTACCGTGAAAAAAATACAAAAAATAACGTAAGTTAAAAAGTAAATTGAAAAGCCCTTGGATAAATTAAATAATACATTGGTTTTCAAAAGGTTGACATCTGAAATGTTTTAATTATCCAAAAGTAAAGAATATTTAGACAGATATTAGTATGGTGAAATAAATCACAAGCATGAAACAAAACAAACTATGTATGGAATCACTGAAGCTTTGTGTAATCATGTTGACATCTTGGATCAGTGTCAATCAGAATAGAAGTTTGAATTGGCTTGCTTGGTTACCCAAGTGGTGGCCTTCCACAATGTGACCTGACCAAGAGATGTTTGAGGGCAGAAAACGTCTTCTCTATTGATGTCTGTCTAAAGCAATTATGACTGTCACTGTGACTTATGATTATGAGGCTAAGCACAGTTCCAGTGCCATATTTAAGTTTGCTGATGACACCATTGTCGTTGGCCAAATCAAAGGAGGTGACAAATCACCATGTAGGAGGGAGATAGAATATCGGGCTGAGTGATGCCATACCAACAACTTCTTCCTCAATGTCAGCAAGGCTACGGAGCTAATTATTGACCTCAGGAGGAGGAGACCAGAGATCAATGAGCCAGTCCTTATCAGGAGATCAGAAGTGGAGAAGGTCAGCAACTTTAAATTCCACCTCATCATCATCATCATTATATGCCCTGTCGTATGACGAGGGTGATCATGGTCTCATGACCATGATTGTTCTTGGCAAATTTTTCTACAGAAGGTGTTTGCCATTGCCTTCTTCTGGGCAGTGTCTTTACAAGACAGGTGACATCAGCCATTATCAATACTCTTCAGAGATTGTCTGCCTGGCGTCAGTGGTCACATAACCAAGACATCTCATATGCACCAGCTGCTCATACGATCATCCATCGTCAGCTCCTGTGGCTTCACATGACCTTGATCGGGGGGCAGGGTTGCTAAGCAGGAGCCACACCTTACCGAAGGGTGACCTGCAGACTAGCAGAGGGAAGAAGTGCCTTAAACCTCCTTTGGTAGATTCTTATCTGCACCCTACCATCTCAGGATCTGTCCTGGATCCAGCACATAATTGCCGTAACGAAGAAAGCATGGCAGTGCCTCTGCTTCCTTAGAAGTTTACAAAGATTTAGCATCACTTTGTTTTAGATGTCATGCTTTGTTTTAAAAGAAGTGGATAGGAGCCAGTCAATCACTGGTAAAACCTCCCCACCATTCAGCACATCTACGCGGAGCACTGTCGCAGGAAAGCAGCATCGATCATCAAGGACCCCCACTATCCAAGCCGTGTTCTCTTCTCCATGCTGTCATCAGGAATAACATCCTTTCCATATCTACTCTGTCTAGGTCTTTCAACATTCAAAAGGTTTCAATGAGATCTCCCCTCATCCTTCTGAATTCCAGTGAGTACAGACCCAGAGCCACCAAACGTTCCTCATATGATAAACCTTTCATTCCTGGAATCATCCTTGTGAACCTCCTCTGGACCCTCTCCAATGCCAGCACATCCACTCTCAGATGAGTGGCCCAAAACTGTTCACAATACTCAAGGTGAGGCCTCACCAGTGCCTTATAAAGTCTCAGCATCACATCCTTGCTCTCGTATTCTAGACCTCTTGAGATGAACGCTAACATGGCATTTGCCTTCCTCACCACCAACTCAACCTGCAAGTTATCGCTTAGGGTGTTCTGCACAAGGACTCTCAAGTCTCTTTGCATCTCAGATTTCTGGATTTTCTCCCCGTTTAGAAAATAGTCCGCACATTTATTTCTACTACCATAGTGTGTGACCATGTATTTTCCAACATTGTATTTCGTTTGCCACTTTCTTGCCAATTTTCCTAATCTGTCCAAGTCCTTCTGCATCCTACTTGTTTCTTCAATACTACCTGCCCCTCAACCAATCTATGCATCATCTGCAAACTTGGCAACAAAGCCATCTATTCCATCATCTAAATCTTTTATGTGTAGCATAAAAAGAAGTGGTCTCAACACCGACCCCTGAGGAACACCACTAGTCACTGGCAGCCGACCAGAAAAGGATCCTTTTATTCCCACTTGCTACCTCCTACCAATCAACCAATACTCTAACCACGTTAGTAACTTTCCTGTAATACCATGGGCTTTTAACTTGGTAAGCAGCCTCATATGTGGCATCCTGTCAAAGGCCTTCTAAAAGTCCAGATATACAACATCCACTGCATCTCCTTTATCGATCCTACTTGTAATCTCCTCAAAAAATTCCAACAGGTTTGTCAGGCAGGATTTTCCCTGAAACAAACTATATTGACTTTGTACTATCTTGTCCTATGTCACCAAGTACTCCATCACTTCATCCTTAACAATTACCTCTAACATCTTCCCAACCACTGAGGTCCGGCTAACTGGTCTATAATTTCCTTTCTTAAAGAGTGGAGTGACATTTGCAATTTTTCAGTCCTCTGGCACCATGCCAGAGTCCAATGCTTTTTGAAAGACCATTTCTAATTCCACCACAATCTCTAATGATACTTCCTTCAGAATCCTAGGGTGCAGTTCATCTGGTCCAGGTGACTTATGTACCTTTAGGTCTTTCTGCTTTTTGAGCACTTTCTCTCTTGTAATAGTAACTGCACCCGCTTCTCTTCCTTCACGCACTACAACACCAGGAATACTGCTGGTGTCTTCCATGCTGAAGACTGATGCAAGATACTCATTTACTTCATCAGCCATCTCCTGATCCCCCATTATTACTTCTCCAGCCTCATTTTCTAGTCGTCCTATATCCACTGTCAATTCTCTTTTATTTTTAACATACTTGAAAAACCTTTTACTATCCATTTTGATATTATTTGTTAGTTTGCTTTCATGTTTCATCTTTTCCCTTCTAATATTTTTTTTTTAGTTGCTCGCTACCATTTTACCATGTGAGTATTTATTCATTTTTGGAATGTGTATGTCCAGCACCTTCCTCATTTTTCCCAGAAACACATGCCATTGCTGATCTGCTGACATCCCTGCCAACAACTCCTTCCAATTTACTTTGGTCAATTCCTCTCTCATACCACTGTAATTTCCCTTACTCCACTGAAATACTGCTACATCAGACTTTACTTTCTCCCTATCAAATTTCAAGTTGAACTCAATCATATTATGATCATTGGTTCCTAAGAGTTCTTTTACCTTAAGCTCCCTAATCATCTCCAGTACATTACATAAACACCCAACCCAGTATAGCTGATCCCCTTGATGGCTCAATGACAAACTGCTCTAAAAAAACATCTCTTAAGCATTCAACAAACTCACTCTCTTGATCCATTACCAACCTGATCCATTACCAACTTGATCCATTACCAACCTGATTTTACCAATCCACTTGCATGTTAAAATCTCCCATGACTACCACAATATTACCCTTTTGACACACATTTTCTATATCCTGTTGTAATCTGTAGTCCAATTCCCAACCACTGTTGGGAGGCCTGTATATAACTGCCGTCAACATCCTTTTACACTTGCAGTTTCTTAACTCAACCCACAAGGATTTAACATCTTCCAATCCTATGTCACATCTTTCTCCTGATTTGATGTTATTCTTTACCAGTAGAGCCACACCACCCCCTCTGCCTACCTTCCTATCCCTCCAATATAATGTGTAACCTTGGACATTCAGTTCCCAACTACAACCATCCTTCAGCCATGATTCAGTGATGGTTACAACATCATACCTGGCAATCTGTAACAGTGCAACAAGATCATCCACCTTATTTCTTATACTACACGCATTTAGATACAACACCTTGAGTACAGTATTTGCTATCCTTTCTGATTCTGCATCCCTAATGTTTTGATACTCAGCCTATTGGCTGCAACCAAGTCCCATCACGTGCCTGCCCTTCCTGACAGTCTGACTGCACGTTATCTTTACTTTTTTACTATCCGTCCTATCCTAGTCCCTTCACTCCGGTCCCCACTCTCCTGCCAAATTAGTTTAAACCCTCCCCAACAGCTCTCAGAAACCTGCCTGCAAGAATATTGGTCCCCCTCGGGTTCAGGTGCAACCCGTCATTTTGAATAGATCATACCTCCTTCTTCATCTCATGACTCTTCATCTCATGCACTCGATAGCTATTGCTTATTTATTTATTTATTTATTATTATTTCCTCTGTGTTTGCACATTTTTTTGTCCTTTGCACATTGGTTGTCTGTCCGTCATGTTGCATGCAGTCCTTCATTCATTTCATTGTCCTTCTTGGATTACTGTGTATGCCAGTAAAAATCTCAGATTTGTATATCGTGACACATATGTACTTTGCTAATAAACTTACTTTGAACCTCTCCTCCCCTGTCACTGCATCAATTTAACAATCTTTGTAACATTAAGAATTTATAAAAAGAAACATTTAAAATGTATCAAAAATTAAATCTGTCACCCTCTAATACAGTGAAGCAATTAAAAACATCTAAATTAAAGAATATATTGAACCCATTAATCTCCATGGAATAAAATGGTGAAGCAGTGAGATCCAGTGCAGGCTGTTATGAAACAGCTGCAAGTGCCCACTTCCAAAAGGAACCCAGCTCGTAAGACCATCACAAATGGATGACTGTATTGAAATTTGTTTGAACAAAAATAGCAAGGTTGCAAGTGATTACAAGAAGAAATATCAAATTATATGATCCAAGAATTTCTTGAACACCTTAACTCTTGTCTCCAGCGGGAAAGAATGGAACCTAGCCTTGTTTTGAGAGGACAGTGGATTTGGTGGCAAACATGGCAATATCAAGTTGCCCCACAAACAACTGTTAATGCAGCACACTGCTTAGAAACAGAAACATTGTGCCCAGATCAGAAATGGCTGTGATAAAAACCACATTAGAGGGAACATCTTTTAAATGGTAGAGTAAGAGAGCAGAAACTTTGGTACCCATGAATGCAGAAGTAGACTGCATAGAGATAGAGACTGAAATCAGATAAACAGCAGCAGCCCTAATCTATCAGAGCAAAGTAATGTTCTCAGCATTGGAGAAACTTTTGAGAAAATGCATGTATATCTTTCCAAAATATTCAGTCAGCCAAATAAATATTTAGCTTTTCCAAAACAATGCATTAAAGAAAATCAGATTTAAAACATCCAAGCTGACCCCAGTATTGTAATTGGAGATTGGCATTGCCAGTACTGCGAACGAAACAGCAAGACAAAGGTATAGGGGCCGACTAAAAGGTTTGAAATAAACAAATTGAGGAAAGAGGGCAAAACAGATGGGATTTAGAGTGATAATCCAATGAAGTTTTGGCCAGTGGGAGTCATTTAAACTAAGAAGATCTTCTCTAGAGTGACTAACTTAGACAAAGCTCATCTCATTGTTTGATTACTCTATATTACTGTAAATCTAAGCAATCTTAGTCATTATAAATTAAAACGTTTTCTCCATTTATGTCCAAAAAATTCTGCAAGCCAGCATTTTAAGGGTTAATATAACATAACCAGATGGTAGAAAACGTAGGATGCTGCATTGCTGTCTGATTTACTATCCATAACCCCATGGTTCTGCCGGCAAATTCAAGTTGCCCGTGTTTAGAGAAGTAAGTATCTCTTGATGTTACTCCGGTGAGCTGTATCAAGCAGAAGGCAATCTTTCAATCAGATTTGCTGGAAGTCGGATTAGAAATTCTTCAATAAGTAACGGCACCCTTGCATGACAGAGAACTGGCTTTATCGAGTAAAAAATGTTCTAACAACCAACTGAAGCATATCACTGATCTCCTGTGTTTTTCCAAAAGGCACAAGTCCATCTTCTTTCCTATTTGATGTGTTAAACTGCAAACTGCAAACAGAGTGATACCATCTGGTTCTGCTCGAAACAAATGGTTATACCTGGGACAATATTTAATCTTATTCCAATTGATATTTCCAGTCCCAGCACTATAATTTTGCAAAGCCACTTATATTTTACTGTGATTGGTATGAAAGAGTGATGAAGTAAAAGATGATATATGAGTACAACTTATATGATGAGGAGAAATTTAGTTGATAATCTTATAAATGATACAATGAAATATACCTTAAAAGAAGCAAGCAGACTCCAAAAATGGAAAATTCACCAAAAAACAATATGTAAAGAAAGAAGTCACTTGTATTTTATTTATTTTTATTTTACTTATTTATAGAGATACAGCACGGAATAGGCCCTTCAATCACCACACAGCAGTCCCCTCGATTTAATCCTAGCCTAATCATGCAACAATTTACAATGACCAATTAACCTATGAACTAGTACATCTTTGGACTGTGGGAGGAAACCAGAGCACCTGGAAGAAACCACATGTTCATGGGGAGAACATGCAAGCTCCTTGCAGGCAGCAGTGGGAATTGAATCCCAGTTGCCTGTACAGTAAAGCTAACCACTACACTACTGTGCCAGCCATATATAAAGAGGCTTACCATGTTATAAATGGCTCAACTTAGGAAAATCTAACTTAACGCAAATTCCCCCATATATTCCCCCAAAGGAGATCATTATGGACTTCAGGCATGTCAGGAGTCACACTCACGTCCCCAACTACATCAACAGAACTGTAGTGGAGCGTGTATCAAGTTTCAAATTCCTTGGTGTCCACATTTCCAAGGATCTCACCTGGTCCCTGAACTCCTCCATCCTGATCAAAAAGGCGCAACAGCGCCTTTATTTCCTGCGGAGCATGAAGAAAGCTCACCTCTGTCCCAGGATACTGACGGACTTTTACCATTGTACCATTGAGAGCATACTCACCAACTGCATCTCAGTGTGGTATGGCAATTGTCCCGTATCGGACCACAAAGCACTCCAGCGTGTGGTGAAAACTGCCCAGCAGATTATCGGCACCCAATTGCCCACCATTGAGAACATCTACCATAAACGCTGCCTGGGCAGGGTGGAAAGCATTACCAGGGATGCATCTCACCCTAACCATGGACATTTTTACTCTCCCCCCCCATCCAGTAGGCGCTACAGGAGTCTATGCTCCTGCACCAGCAGGCACAGGAAGAGCTTCTTCCCTGAGGCTGTGACCCTGCTGAACCTCTCATCACAGCGCTAAGCAGTATTGCATCCGTATTGTACTGTCTCAGTACTTTTATATTTGTGTGCTGTAGCACTTTTTTTATTTGCAGTTATTTTGTAAATAACACTATTCTTTGCATTTCTGGTCAGATGCTAAATGCATTTCATTGGCTTTGTATCTGTACTTGGCATAATGACAATAAAGTTGAACCTAACCTAATACTTAAAGCACCTTCCTAGTCTGTATGAAAACAATAATGTTTCATGGTGTTCATTAATGACTGGACACAGTATATATGCTTAATCATCAATAGAGATTGTGTAATTATTCAATTAATTCTTAACAAGTCGACATAGAGAGATACTACATGAGTAGCTACAGAAAACTGTTGTTACAGTGATGTTATCAGCTTATGGTTAGTTATCAGGAACTGAACCCTTACTTAACCTGAAGACTGCCTGTAATGTCTTTATAACTTCTGGAAGCATTTCTCACTATACCTAAATGTGTGCTGTTTTACAATGACATATTACTGGCACTATAAATTTCCAAACTAGAACTTGGATTAATAAAAAACACATTTGCTGGAAGCAGATCTTCATGGCACCAGTCCAATCCTGATTGCAGTTTAACGCTATCAAGCAGGGAAGGAAATGGACTTGTGAAATTTAGAGAATAAAACATCATTTATTGCATCAGATAGTTTGATGTCCAAGAATTTATATCAGAATCAAAATCAGGTTTAACATCACTGGTATATGTCATAAAATTTGTTGCTTTTGTGGCAGCAGTACACTGCAATACCTAACCATAAAAATCACAGTAGGTATATATATTCTTCAACCTAAGCAGCAAATTCTTGTATATACAATGCACTATTTGAAGAAACATACATCCTTCATAAAATATGGAGCCCATGAGAATACGCTGTTCTCTAGTGTGTTCTCAAGGAAGTGCTACATAATTGTAGCAAAACTTCCTCTATCTTGTACTCACAACTTCCTTGCAATCGAAACCAACATACCTTTTGCTTTCCAGCTACCTTCTGTACCTGCAAATGAACTTCATGTGGGTCACAAATTTATATTGGTTTTTCACCACTATTTTTCCTATCTCTCCCAAAGGGGAATCTTACACATACCTGATTTATGAACCGACTGTCATCTTCATACCTAAATACAAGTATGCCTGTTTCTCTTAGAGACTCTTTTATTCTTATCACATCTCACTTCACCAACCAGCTTTGCAACATAACTAACAAGGTACTGTATAGCCTTTAATCCAAGTCATTCCTATCAACTGATGTCAGACTAACTCATCCATTTTGCTCTATTTTCTCTCCTCTTCCTTGTCAAATAACAAAATTACATTCTGCCTATTTTTCTATGCATTCTTGCCCGTTCATTTTCATATATTTTCATATTCTCTATTGATTTCTGAAGAGGAGGTGCTGATCTATTTTTATACCTATTACCATAGTGAGCTAACAATCGGTCATGTTGCGGACTTCAATTCTCAATTATAAGTATACTTGCTGAAAATTATGAAATATTTCCTCATTACAGCCATTGTATATTTAGTTGCAAGCCCATAATTTCATTTGCTGGTTTATCAGCCAGCCTGTTCCTCATTCCAATATAATTTTGAGTTTAAAAACTAGTTCTTTCCTGAATGTTATCACTGTCACTCAACATAAAATTCTATCATATTGGAAGGGGTACTCCAGGGAATGATAATGAAATTACTAATTAACCTTGTCTCATTATGCAAGACAAGCTCTAAACTAAACAGTTCTTGACTTCATTTCATGAGGTATTGCTCCAGCTAAAATTTCCCAAATGCTTTCTATGAACTTTGCCTCCAAAATATTACCAATCAGATTTGTTCAAAAATGTGAATGAAGCCTCCAGTCACCTCTAGTATTATTATGGTCTATTCTGAACCTCGTCTTAACTTACTTCTTCTGGAGGTATTATCACTATTGAGAATCTGCTGAGTTACTCCTGACAATGCTTTTTGTCCCCTATCATCTCCAGTTACATCCACACAGATGGTATTTACTACACTTCCAAGCCAAGCTCACTTCTCATTACAATTTGTAGATCAGAACTGCCATCACTTCTCTTACCACCACCTGTTTTTTTTCCAATGTATTACACTGGAATATCTAATTCTCAACCATGAACTATGTACAACCAGGTCTCAAAGAAAAGCAGTAGATCAACCCCATTTTCTCTCAATTTGTGATATTTATTTATCATTCCTCCAGGGATTTTCAAATGTGATGCTCCATATTTTAATTTTGACCTTAGCTTCACAAACAGGACCGCAGCAGAAATTCATTTTTGTTGTAATTATAATCCGATAATATTTGTAATAGGATGCAAACTGCAAATATTGGCAGGACACCATGAGCAACTGTTGTACACTCTGACAAACAGCATCAGATTTTTTAACTCACCTGTTAGGGCAAATTATGCTCATCCCAAAGATTGCATCTTCAGTAATGTAATTCCTCCTCAACAGGTTATACCTTTATGTAACTTAAATAGTTCTTGCAGTTGTTGGCGACATGCAGCAATTTTTATCCTTCAATATAAACTGCAGCTGCACAGTTGATTAACAATGACCTATTACTACTTTCAACTATCAGTTGAAAATGGGTGATCAGCAATTGAATGTCAACAGATATTTTGGCCATCCCTTCGATACACCATCAGTTATTGCCATTTCCTGACAGGCCTGCATACTTGTCATTTCAGAGATTGCTTACAAATGCAAATTAAGGTCCTTTAATGCAATTTATAGATACCAATGTGCAGAATGTATGCTGCACATACACATTCAATTTGCATGGGGCTCCTGACAGTCCAATCAACTTGTCACTCTGGGAACACACAACTCACTTTCTTGGAAGCAAACCAGATGCAGAGTTTTTTTCATAGCACAGTACAGACCTTTCAGCCCACAATGTTATTCTGACATTTTAGTTCATTCCAAGATCAATCTATCCTTTCCCTCACACATAGCCCTCCATTTTCCTATCGTCCATGTGCCTATCTAAGAGTCTTTTAATATTCCTAAAGTATCTGCCTCTACCACCACCGTGGCAGTGCATTTCACACACCCACCATTCTCTGTGTACAAGACTTTCCTCTGGCATCCCCCGATCATATCGCTTATATTCAAATCATGTATGCTTATTTCAAGCAGTCTCCATTATGATCCCTGCAAAACACCTCAAGTCACAAGCAGCCAGCCATAAAAACACCCCTCTGGCAGGGGATCAATTGCTCTTGATCCCATTGGCCTGAATGTCTTGGACTAGTCTGTTATGAAGGAAGCCCAACTGAAGACCACTTAAAACACATCTACTGCACCTCCTCAAAAAGTGTAATTAGATTTGCCCTTGGCAAAGCTATGCTGGCTATCTCTGTTCAATGTCCACCTTTCCAAGTGATCATTAATCCTGTCCCTCAGTTTTATTTTCCAAATAACTTCACTGCTACTGAGGTTACGTTCACAGGTCTTGAATTATCAGACTCTTCCCTGCTTCCCTTCTTGGAAATGGGGACCACATTTGCCTACCCCTAATCATCTGGAGCCAGCAAAGATTTAAAAATCTCAGCCAGAACTGCAAGAATCTCTTGCCTGTGTGTAAAACTGTTTTGGGGCAAACAAGATGACCATTCGACTGATGTCTTCTTGATCCTGCAGGCAGAATGTGGATGACAAACCCTAGGCACCAGCCCGAGCACAAAGTATCACCACCCGGCTGATGCATCACTTTCAGCATTATTCTCTGCGTACTAAAGTAAATTCACATGGAAGAAAACACAGCATCATCTCTACCTAATGTGCACACACCAACAGATTTCAAATTAATCCAAAGAATTCCTCAGGGGCATTAAAATGGCCAGAACTGCAAAGTGATTTGAGGTGAAAGCAATTACACACAATAGATTTTATATAAATATTTCTCTGCTTAGCACAATGAATCAACAGCAGTACAGATACACTTAATAATTTGTATGGCTAGAGAAAACATTGAATAGCATGTTTTTTTAATTGATCAGCATGTTTTTTACTCATCTTAGACAGCATTAAAATTCAAACAGTATGATTACGAAGATAGAAGTCTGTCCTTCAGATGTAAAGAAGGAATCAGTAAAATACAACGTAGTCTATTTACTCTCAGCCGGGCTGCAGGTTTGGGCATCTGTCAGGGTGGTCGTGATTAATAATGGGATTTTACCTTTTGCATAGCTGGATAAATCAGTGCATAGCTGAGCTCAACAGAAAGCTCTGAGGCTTGATGAGTGTGGATGCTAACCATGGCAGTTTTATGTTCATCTCTAATGTTGTCTTAGAGGGAATTATGGGTACTGTGTGGCACAATATGGTTAGCAGATGAGAACTTTTTTATTAAAGCTTTCTGTTTTTGTCTATCAGCTAATTATCAAGTGGATACACATGGAAACTGAGCAAGGAAGAGACTATCAAGTTTGCTAGCTTCCAAAAAACACGATGCCAACTCTCAATTTGGTGAGTTAATAATTCCATGTGCAATAACACTCTCGCCAAAACAGAAATTGTTTTTCTTTATTATAGGGGGAAGAGAAACTTGGTAGTAAGAAAATTAAAAATTGAAGGATTCATATGTCACGATTCCATATCCACACTTGTCAGTTTTTTTTGCTTCTTAATGCAAATCTGATTTGAATTTGACGTATTTCATCATTACCTCAAATTCAGATACCTTTAGAATAAAATGTACCAATCTGTTGAGATTAAGAGTTGATAATGACGGAGGTTAATCAAAATGTATGTTGCTGAGAATTACTGAAAAGTTCATTGGACTTCTGTAAATATGATTACTCCATATTTTCTTATGACATCATACGAAACCATTCAGTCCATCATCCATACTAGCTCACAGAGCAAGTTAACTTCCTCACCAGAATCAGAATCAGATCAGAGTCAGGTTTAATTTCATTGGCATATGTCATGAATTTTTTTTTGTGCAAATCTAATAGAGACTTATCCAAAAAGACTACTGGCTGTAATAGCTGTGAGAGGTGATACTAAGCAAAGAGAGATGAACACTGTTGAACTGCAGACATTTCAGGTTTTGAATTTTTAGTTTTTCATGCTTTATAAATTTTCCTGCTTTTTGAGCTCTACCAAGAGAAAAAGAAAGTAATTCACAAATAAAAATTCTCGGTTAAATTGATAAGAATCCCTGGTTTATATTATTCATTTATGGGAACAATGGGCTGGGGGCCAAGTGCTCTTTCAAGGCACTGTATATGTACCTAAGACTTTTGCACAGTACTGTATGTCGTGAAGGTTGTTGTTTAGTGGTGGCAGTAGATTGCAAGAAATAATAGTAAAAAGCTATAAATTACAGTAATAAGTACAACTATATTTAAAAAGTTAAAATAAATTAATAATTCAAAAAGAGAGAGAGACATTGTGAGGTAGTGCTCATGGATACACTGTCTATTCAGAAATCTGACAGCGGAGGGAAAGAAGCTGTTCCTGAAACTTTGAGTGCATGTCTTCAGATTCCTCTACCTCCTTCTTGATGGTACCAATGAGAAGAGGGCACGTACTGGGTGATGGAGGACCTTAATGATGGATGCCGCATTTTCGAGGCATGGCCTTTTGAAGATGCATTTGTTACTGAGGATACTAGTGCCTAAGATGGAGCAGGCAAAATTTACAACTTTCTGCGGCTATTTCCAATTCTGTGCTATGCCCCTCCATACCAAATGGTGATGCAACCAATTAGAATGCTCTCCGCAGTACATCTACAGAAATTTGCAAGTATCTTCGGTGACGCACCAGGTCTCCTCAAACCCTTAATGAATACAGCCACTATAGTGCCTTCTTTGTAATTGAATCAATATGTTCGGCCCAGGATAGACCTTTAGAAATTTTGACACCTAGGAACTTGAAGCTGCTCACCCTTTTTACTGTTGAACCCTCAATTATGCTGGAAACAACTGTTTTTTTTTAAAAAAAACACTGTTTGTAAGATTTGTTCTTTTTAACAAACTTGTGCATTCTTCGCTCACTGGCAGAAAGTGGTATAGTAGCTAAACTAACAGTTTATCACATTTCCTATTTTTCATTGGCTAAGTATTAGCACATTAGCCACATGATGTGATTGTTGTAATTATGCAGCTGATTAACTAATTCATCACAATCCATGGAATTTTCTTTATCTCAACTTGAAATGCAATAGTTTTTCAAAAGCGCTTTCTTTTATTCCTCTGTCTTATGCCCCTAAGCATTAATTCCCCTTTTCTCAGCTATTTATTATATTTGCTTGCACTGTAAAAATCCTAGCAGAACCCTAAGGATCAGAAATCCACCAGTGAAGACTGGTGTGTATTCTCTCCACATCCTCTTCCTGAACTCCACAAGCAATTTCTTGGTGCTACTGGCGTTCAGGTGGAGCAGAGTGATGATAGCACTCAGCAGCGATTCCTTTGCTTGCGTCTTCAGAAGCAGCTCTATTTCCCTTTTTAATATCTTTATTTTTCCCCTTCAGGGTTCTTTTGAAGACCCTGACCTGGAGTTACACGTTGACTGCGGTTCTTTATGAGAGTAGGACCCGCTCTCAGGGTTTCATTACTAGCTGTTGTTGCTCAACAACAAGAGCTCGGCCTAAGAGTCCGGCTCGGATTTGGAAGCCTAGGATCTTGGGGCTCTGGGGAGGGATGGATAGAGGGTTGGTGTCGTGACAGGAGACTCTTTTGTCATCGGGGAGTCAGAATATTTGTGGTTGTGTGTCCATATCTTTGGCTTGATAAAAGTAACGTGGTAGACATTTAACCTTGTAAACCAGCGAGTTGTTTGTTATGTCTCCCTACTCGCTGGGAAAATGGAGACATCTCTTTCTCCCTTATTAGGGAGAGAGGGAATCTGTGGTATGTCAAATACTAGGTGAAATGCAAGGTCTTTGGGTTAACTGTAAGTCTGTGTCTTTGTTGCTGCTTTGCTTTCGCTTGTGTGCTCAGTGGCAAGTGCTGTTGCTTTTTTTTGTCGGTGGGGGGAGGGGGATTGTAGCTTGCTGCTGCTTACGCTTGGGAGGGGGAGCTGGGGGATGGACTTTGGGGTTCTAACATTTGACTGTCGTTCATTCTTTGGGGCCCTCCTCTGGTTTCGTGGATGGTTGCAAAGAAAAAGCATTTCAGGATGTATATTGTATATTGAGCTTGAAGACTCGTATGGCCAGATTTGGGAACAGCTTCTTTCCAACTGTGATAAGACAGTTGAACGGATCCTGACCCGTATCTGGGCCGTACCCTCCAAGTATCCGGACCTGCCTCTCAGTTTTTTTTGCACTACCTTACTTTCCATTTTTCTATTTTCTATTTATGATTTATAATTTAAATTTTAATACTTACTATCGATTTGTAATCCAGGGTGCGGGAAGCGCAGAATATCGCTGTGATGATTGTTCGTTCTAGTATCAATTGTTTGGCGACAGCAAAGTATAAATTATAAGTATACATTTCTCTGACATTAAATTGTACCTTTGAAACCTTTGAAGGTTGTTGCAACACCACTCAGTCAGCCAATCCATCTCGTTTCTGTACGCCTCCTCGTCACCATCTAAAATTCTGCCAGCAACAGTTGTATCATTGGCAAATCTATAGTTTGCATTTGAGCTGTGCCTAGCTACACAATCGTGGGTATAGAGACAGTAGAGTAATAGGCTAAGCACACAGCCTTGAGGTGTACCCCGTGTTGATTGTCAGCAAGGAGGAGATGTTATTTCCGATTCGTACAGACTGTGGTCTCCTGGTGAGGAAGTTCAAGGATCCGATTGCAGAGGAAGGTATAGAGGCCCAGTTTTTGGAGCTTGTTAATTAGTTCTGAGAGCAAAATGGTGCTGAATGCTGAGCTATAATCAATAAGCAGCAGTCTGATATACAGTAGGTATTGGTATTGTCTAAGTGATTGAAGACTGAGTGGAGAGCCAGTGAAATTGCATCCAGTGTAGACCTATAGTAGCAATAGGCAAATTGCAGCAGGTCCAGGCCCTTGCTTAGGCAGGAGTTAATTCTAGCCATGACCAAACTCTCAAAGCACCTCCTCACAATAGATGTGTCTGTCACTGAGTAATAGGTGTTGAGGGAACTCACCTCATGCTGCTCTTCTTGGGCACTGGTATGATTGTCACCCTTCTGAAGCAAGTGAGAAACTTTGAGTGCAACAGTGTGGAAATGAAGATGTCTGTGAACAACCCCACCAATTGGTTGGCACAGGTTTACAGGGCATTAGGAGATGCACCATCAGGGCCTGACGGCTTGCGAGTGTCCACCCTCTGGAAAGACGTTCTAGTGTCAGCTTTCAAGACAGGGATTACAGGGTCACTAAGTGGTACAGGGATTTGCATTGGTGTGGTATTATTCTCCCTTTCAAAGTGTGCATAAAAGGCATTAAGCTCATCTGAGATTGAAGCATGACGACTATTCATGATGATAGGTTTCACTTTGAAGGAAGTATTAACCTGCAAACCCTGCCAAAGCTGACGTGCATCCAATTCCATCTCTAACCTCAATTGGAATTGTTTTCTTGCTCCTGAAATTGCCTTCCATTGGTAGTACCTGGACTTCTTATATAGTTCTGGATCACTGTGTCTTGAATACCACAGATCTGGCCTCAGCGGACTACAAATTTCATTGTTCATCCACAGCTTTTGGTCTGGTTACATTCGACATGTTCTCGAAGGCACGTCCTCATTCACTCATGTCTTGATGAAGTCGGTGACAACTGTAGTGCATTCATTCAGATTTGAAGATGAATCCCTGAATATCGCCCAGTCCACTGATTCAAAGCATTCCTGTAAGTGCTCCTCCTACTCCTTGACCGTAACTTCCTGCTCCTCACCAAAGGTGCTGCAGCCTTTAGTCCCTGCCTGTATGCCAGCAGTAGAAATACAACATGGTGATCGGACTTCCCAAAGCGTAAGCGTTATTGATGGTGGTATAAAAGAGGTCGAGTGCATTGATTCCTCTGGTTTTGTAGGTGATATGTTGATGGAAATTGTTCAGAGACTTCTTCCAGCTGGCCTGTTTGATATTTCCCCCCAGTGATAGTGAAGGCATCAAAGTGTGCTCTTTTGTGCCTGCTGATGATATTGCTCAGCTCCTCCAGTGCCTGGCTGATGTTGGCCTGAGGTGGGTGGAATGTACACCACTGCCAGGGTGATGGTGATAAACTCCAAGGCAGATAAAAGTATGGCAATTTCCTTCTACACGACTCTCCTTACATCTCCATTGAGCTCCCGTCGTCCATCACTCATTTACACACTAGAGTAAATTACAGTGGACAATCTGCACACATGTGGGATGTGGGAGGAAACCCACATCACAGAAGAATATGTGACATACACAAAAAGCTGGAAGACTTCAGCAGGCCAGGCAGCATCCATGGTAATGAACAAGCATTTGACTTTTCAGGCTACTTCTTCAGAACTGGAAGTGAAGGGGGCAGATGCCAGAATAAAAAGGGTAGGAGGATGGAAAGAAGGATAATTCAAGTTGATAGGTGAAGCCAGGTAGGTGGGAAAGGTAAGCACCTGGACAGGAAGGAATCTGATAAGAGAGGAGAGCAGACCATTGGAGAAACGGAGGGAGGAGGGGCTCCCGAGGGAGGTGATAAGCAAAAGGCCAGAATGGGGAAAAGAAGATGAGGCAAGAGGGAGGGGAATTTTTTTTTAACCTAGGAAGAGAAATTGATATTCATGCCATCAGCTTGGAGCCTACTCAAAAGGAAAATAAGGTGTTGCTCCTCTAACATGAGGATGGCTTCATTGTGGCACAAGAAAAACATGTCAGAACGGGAATGGGAATGGGAATTAAGATATCGGGCCACCAGAAATTCCATTTCTGGCAGATGGAGCGGAGGTGCTCGACGAAGTGCACCCCCAATTTATGGCGGGACTCACTAATGTAGATGACACTCCATCAGGAGCACTGGGCGCAAAAGATGACTCCAAAAGGTTCACAGGTGAAGTATTGCCTCACCTGTAAGGATGCTTTTGGGCCCCAAATGAAGGTGAGGGGGGAAGTGGATGGGCAGGTGTTGCTCTTTGGCCACTTGCAGTGATAAGTGCCTGGAGAGAAATTAGTGGAATGGACGAGTGGAATAAGGGGTTCAAAGAGGAAGCAATCCCTGTAGAAAGCAGAGAGTTGGAGGGGGGGGGATGGGGTTTAAGATTTGTTTGGTGGTAGGATCCCTTTGGAGATAACGGATGTTGTGGAGGATGATAAGTTGGATGTGGAGGCCCAAGGGGTGGTAGGTAAGGACAAGAGAAACTCTGTCACTGTAAAGGCGGCAGGAAGATGAGGAGATGCAGGTGAGGGCAGCATCAATGGCAGATGAAGAGATGAAGAGAAACCTCATACTTTGAAGATGGAGGACATCTCTAATGTCCTGGAAATGGAAGCCTCATCCTGGAAACAGATGCAGCAGAGACGAAGGAACTGAGAAAAGGGAATAGCATTTTTCCGGAGAAAGGATGGGAAGAGGTATAATCAAGATAGCCGTGGAGATTGATAGGTTTATAAAAGATGTCAGTCAACAGTTTGTGACAATATGTAGACTGTTAACAATGAGCACCACACATTAGGGTTGAAACTGGGTCACTGACATTGAGGGAGCAATTCCATTAGTTGACCCATTATGCCTCTTGCAAATGTTGTTCAACACCCTGAACATTTTTAGTCTTTGTATCATAAATAAACAATAAATGACTGCCTTAGCCATTAAGCCCGTGTTTTAAGAAGGTATTAAAGAACAAAACAATGTCGATGAAGGGAAAATTGATTTTTAATTTTCTTTTTAAAAACACTGGATTACAGAAATACAGCACAAAGAAGATGAAGTGCAGTTCATAAATTCCCTTTATATCGAACTAAACTTTGTTACAACCGTTCTTTGATGCGTTGCTTCATGTGGATTGCAGAAAAAGCTGGGGACAGATTCATCCATTTTCAAGAAGAAGGAAAGGTATTCAATTCAAAAAAATCAAACAATTTGAAACAGAGGTGTGTTTGGAGCATTACTTGAGAGATTTGATACAAATTTCCGGACTATCCTCAAAGGATACTGGCTTCAAGTCTGCAATTATCCCCAAGTCAACTGAGATAAGGAAAGGACAGGTGTTCGAATAGGTCAGCAGCCAACCAAGACACACAATTAGTCATGCTCTATATTTCAACACTCAGCTTCACCAACAAGGGGATAAGCTTTAATATCTTCTGTGTCTGAAGGATGAATAGTGAAGTCTGTAATTATGGCACATCTACTCTTTGATTTTGCTACCTTTCATTTATCTTTTCACTGTTCAATATATCTATCGGTCTGTAGATTATAGCCTGAACATTAGTCCAACAGAGTAGCTTCCAAAGTCACCAAAAGCAAGCAATGACATGTCATATATTACAATGACAAGGTATTGCCAAGGTGCAGAAATTGCCCAGTACAAGAGTAAAGTGCAAAAACGGTACTTTTTTTTACATCCTATAGCTGTTAGGGAGGGTTTAAACCAAGTTGGCAAGGGGAAGGAAACCAAGCTGTTAGGGTTGAGGAGGAGGAAAATAGAAATAAGTCAAAAATACTGTGCAGCAAAGATTGCAAGAAGGACAGGCTGGTGAATATACAAGATAATTTGCTGCAAAATAGAAATATAGCAAAATCGACAACAGATACTGATCTAAATGTACTGTACTTAAATGCACGCAGCATTAGAAATAAGGTGGATGACCTTGCTGCATAGCTGCAGGTTAAAAGATATGACATTGTGGCCATCACCAAGTCATGGCTAAATGATGGATGTGATTGGGAGCTGAATATTCCAGGATACATAGTGTACAGGAAGGATAGGAAGGTAGGTAAAGGGGGTAGGGCGGCCCTGATGGTAAGTAATGATATCAAATCAATAGAAAGAAGGGACAGAGGATCAGAAGAGGTAGAATCCTTACGGGTAGAATTAAGAAATGGCAAGTGTAAAAAGACACTAATAGCAGTTATATACAGGCCTCCAAACAAACAGCAGGACTACAAGTTGCAGCTGGAAATAGAAAAAGCGTGTCAGAACGAAAATGTCAAGATAATTATGGGGGATTTTAATATGAAAGTGGATTGGGAAAGTCAGGAAGGTAATGGATCTCAGGAGAGGAAGTTTGTAGAATGCCTACAGGATGGCTTTTTGGAGCAGCTTGTTCAGAAGCCCACTAGGGGACCGGCTGTTTTGGATTGGGTGCTGTGTAACGAACCTGAGGTGATTAGGGAGCTGGAGGTAAAGCAACCCCTTGGAAGTAGTGATCATAATATGATTGAGTTCAGTTTCAAATTTGAAAAGGAGAAGCTGGTATCAAGTGTATCGATATTTCAGTGGAACAGGGGAAATTACAGTGGTAAGAGAGAGGAACTGGTCCTAGTCGATTGGAAAAGTAAGCTAAATGGAGGGACGGCAGAGCAGAATTGGATGAAATTCCTACAAGAAATAAGGAAAATGCAGGAAAAATATATTCCAAGAAAAAAGAAAATCATGAATGGAAAAATGGCATAAATGTGGCTAACGAGAGAGGTTAAGGTAAAAATAAAGGCAAAAGAAACAGCATACAAGGAAGCAAAAATTTGTGGGAAA
This sequence comes from Mobula birostris, assembly GCF_030028105.1. Classification (NCBI taxonomy): domain Eukaryota; kingdom Metazoa; phylum Chordata; class Chondrichthyes; order Myliobatiformes; family Myliobatidae; genus Mobula; species Mobula birostris. The sequence continues at coordinate 43,200,295 of NC_092385.1, forward strand.
AATGAGGATTGGAAGACTTTTAAAAACTTACAGAAGGAAACTAAGCCAGTCATTAGGAAAGAAAAGATGAATTATGAAAGGAAGTTGTCAATTAACATAAAAAAGGATACTAAGAGTTTTTTTAAATATATGAAGAGTAAAGGAGTGACGGGGTAGATACGGGACCGATTGAAAATGAAGCTGGCGAAATCATAATGGATAACAAAGAGATGGCAGAGGAACTGAATGAGTATTTTGCATCAGTCTTCACAGTGGAAGACATGAGCAATATACCTGATAGCCAGAGGTATCAGGGAATAGAATTAGGTACAGTCAAGATTACTAGAGATAAAGTGCTTGGGAAGCTAAATGGACTAAGAATGGATAAGCTGCCCAGATCAATGAGGTGCATCCACGGGTTCTGAAGGAGGTGGCTTTGGAGATTGTGGAGGCAGTGGAAATGATCTTCCAGGAATCAATAGACTCTGGCATGGTTCCGGAGGACTGGAGGGTCACAAATGTAGTTCTGTTATTTAAGAAAGGAAGGAGGCAGCAGAAAGAAAATTATAGACCTATTAGTCTAAAATCGGTAGTTGGAAAGATATTAGAGTCAGTCCTCAAGGACGAGGTTATGAAATACCTTGAGGTGCATGACAAGATAGGCCGAAGCCAGCATAGTTTCATGAAGGGAAGATCCTGCCTCACCAACCTATTGGAATTTTTTGAGGTAATCTCGACTAAGCTTGACAAGGGAGAGGCTGCGGATGTTGTGTATTTGGATTTTCAAAAGGCCTTCGATAAGGTGCCGCATATGATGCTGCTTAATAAGATGAGAGTCCATGGAATTACAGGGAAGATATTGAAAAGGGTGGAGCATTGGCTGATAGGCAGAAAGCAAAGGGTGGGAATAAAGGGATCCTATTCTGATTGGTTGCCGGTTACTAGAGGTGTTCCGCAGGGGTCAGTGTTGGGGCCGCTTCTTTTTACCATGTATATCAATGATTTGGATTATGGATTAAATGGTTTTGTGGCTAAGTTTGCGGATGACACCAAGGTAGGTGGAGGAGCCGGAAATGTTGAAGAAACAGAAAGGTTGCAGAGAGATTTAGTCAGTTTAGGAGAGTGGGCAAAGAAATGGCAGATGAGATACAACATTGACAAATGTACAGTTATACATTTCGGAAGAAGAAATAATCGGGCAAATTATTATTTAGATGGGAAAAAAATTCAAAAATCGGAAGTGCAAAGGGACTTGGGGGTCCTCGTGCAGGATACCCTAAAGGTTAACCACCAAGTTGGATTGGCGGTAAAGAAAGCGAATGCTATGTTGGCATTCATTTCAAGAGGAATAGTGTATAAGAGTTAGGAGGTGTCGATGAGGCTCTATGGGGCATTAGTGAGACCTCATTTGGAATACTGTGTGCAGTTTTGGGCCCCCTATCTTAGAAAGGATGTACTGATGTTGGAGAGAGTTCAGAGAAGATTTACGAGGATGATTCCTGGAATGCAGGGGCTAACATATGAGGAGCGTTTGTCGGCTCTTGAATTTTATTCATTAGAATATAGAAGAATGAGAAGGGATCTCATAGAAACATTTTGAATGTTGAAAGGGTTGGACAGAGTAGATGTGGAAAGGTTGTTTCCCTTGGTGGGTGAGTCCAGAACAAGAGGCCATAGTCTTAGAATTAGAGGGTACCCAGTTAAAACAGAGATGAGGAGAAATTTTTTTAACCAGAGCGTCGTGGATTTGTGGAATTTGTTGCCACATACAGCTGTGGAGGCCCAATCATTGAGGGTGTTTAAGGAGGAGATTGACAGGTATCTAATTAGTCAGGGTATCAAGGGATATGGGGAAAAAGCCGAATTGGAACTAGATGGGTGAATAGTTTAGCTCATGGGGGAGCTGTGTAGCAGACTCAATGGGCCAAATGGCCTCCTTCTGCGCCTTTGTCTTGTGATCTTGTGATCCGCAGGATTAATGATCTCTTTTACATTCTGTACATGTCCCAGTACTATCAGTTTGTTTTCAACGTCACAAAAACTTCATTAGAAATCCGAAAGGATTAGATTCTGCACTCAGTAGCAAAGGACCGGTCTTTGCCAGTCAGAACACTTGTAATTGACCATATATTAGTCAAACGCAATTGTTGAGCAATTTGTGATAGAGATGTATTTCAACATGCTGCCCTCTATGGGAGGTCCAAGACCAGTCTGAACAGAAATATTTTTACCCACGCAAACAACAGGAATTCTGCAGATGCTGGAAATTCAAGCAACACACATCAAAATTGCTGGTGAACGCAGCAGGGGTCTCGGCCTGAAACGTCGACTGTACCTCTTCCTAGAGATGCTGCCTGGCCTGCTGCGTTCACCAGCAACTTTGATGTGTGTTGCTAATATTTTTACCCAGTCCAGATCCAATTAGTGTTCTGGCCAGTTTCTGATTTCCCAGTCTCCGTAGATTTGAATTAATTCAATTCATTTTCTGCTTTAGTTCCATTCACCCATTAACCATATCTACAAACTGCATTTTGATCTGGTCCACCAACAGTTCAATTTAATAGTTCTCAACTGGGTCTTCAAATCCTTGTATGATAATAACACTTAGTTCCAATGCAACATACGAAGAGCTAAGCATTCTTCAAACTCTTGTCCTCTCACACATCACCTCGTCCCTTTGTTGTATTAAGCCAGTAAGTTCCTAAGCTTTACAATTCTGCCTGTAACTTCACAGTCTGAGATACTGTCCTAAAAACCTAGCTCAGAATAGACTTCCTACATGTTTCTATTTAAAAAATAAACCTTTAGGGTATAGTGTCATTTTAAAAGAAGAACATATCACTCATCTCCAACATTTCTGGAAAGATAACATTAGTGATATGGGAGGGTAATCTGATTTTTTAAAAATTTTTAATATTCTTCAAACCTCTCTGAATGCTATACAAAGATGGACCCTGAGAATAGGCCTTACTCAACTGTTTAACTGTGAAGTGGCACCTCCTTAGGCACTGTTTTTAGATGGATCACAAACATCATATCAACAAGAACGAATTAAAGAAATTAATGTCCCTAAATATACACCCAGACTCAATTCAGATGGTCACACACTATTAAATATTTGTCAGCAAATGCTTAAGCCACCACCACATAACACTAAAGTATGCAGTTCTCCTCACTTATATGTACCCACTTTCCCTCCACTAATTGCATCCACATCTCATTCAGCAACCTAGGGCTATACATATATAGTCACCAGGAAGTTGGCAATGCTCCAGCCTTCAAGCTCAAGTTCGGACTCCTGAAGTTTGTGGATGCCTCAATTACAGTGTATACATAACTCAGCATGGATCTCTCAGGATTTCTCAGCAAGCTCTGGCCCTTAGCTCTACAAAGTAACAGAAGGGAACGCAGTTTTGCTCCCCAATTGGACATAACACCCCCCCCCAAAAATGATAACATTAGTTTATTAAGATCCTCATAATGTAATTGAAAATCCCATTTAATATTTGAGGTTTGAGAACTGGATAAGATATACACGCTGAAGTCAGCTGAAGATATAACTCAAGCCAAGTTCAGAAAAGTATTTGCCACAGAAAAACAAGCATCTAGTATTCCAAGGTAATGTAGACCATCAGACTCTCAGAACTTACGTCAATGGAGTGAGAGATGACTGGAGTCCTGCTTCAGCTCTACAGATTTCAGTTGAATAACTGATCACCAAAATACAAGGGAAAGAATGCAGGAATCCATCAGGAATGAGTCTTTGATGCAACCAAATTAGCCAGTTAAGTAATCACTTTTCTTCCAGAGACCATGACCAGAATTAGACTAGTCATTTCAGAACAGTGACTGTAAGCCCAGAAAGGATCTTAGTATTCCTGCCATTTACCACATGAAATATTTTACCATCTTAATGTCATGAATCAAGTCCTTAGTTTCATGCAACTCAACATAGCCAAGGAAAAACACTTTGAGTGATTGGCACCTCTGCCAGTGGACTTCATAACAACCATCAACATCAATGCATTTTTTTGTCATTCTTTTTGCTTTCAACTTCTACTTTAAACCTGCAACAAACTGTGAATACATACTCATGCACAGGTAGTTTATCATACATTTCTGAAGAGGAAAGAACATTGATTCCCAAATTCATGAAAATCAATTCTTTTGGATCAATTCTCTCAAATAACACATGGATTGCTTCAGACAAAATAAAGATTTAAATATTGTGAGTAGGGTTTTTTTTGTATTTCCAATGGAAGTCAATTCATAGCAGTGTTAATTAGAAACATAGAAAACCTACAGCACAAAACAGGCCCTTCAGCCCACAAAGTTGTGAACCTTAGAAATTACTAGGATTACCCATAGTCCTCTATTTTTCTAAGCTCCAAGTACCTATCTAAAAGTCTCTTAAAAGACTCTATCATATCTGCCTCCACCACTGATGCCGGCAGCCCATTTCACGCACTCACCACTCTCTGAGTAAAAAACTGGTAAAGAATTAACTTATTGCCTATCCTTTGAACATAACTTGTCATGTTTTTTTTCCTTTCTATGCTGTATGACATCCAGGACAATGTCCAACTTACAATACAAAATGTTGGATGGGAAGGAGTTTAGAGGTGGTGCTGCCAGACAAAATGTTACATTCCAGCAAGTGGCAAATTTCGGGCCCAATCATTAGTGGCTGTCACATTTGGCTCCAACTTCCTAGAAGAGGAATGGGAACATCTCAAATTTCTCAGCACCATTTAACTCATATGGCGCAGAAAAGTAAAGGAATTAAAATCTGGCTCAGTTGAGAGTGTTCATCAGTAGACTTACTCTTGCTCAATGTGATCCTGCTTACCGTTGCACTGGGAAAGATGCCAAAATCTGCTTATGTTGTGATAGATATTAACTGTCCAGGGCCAAGGAACCTCCTCTTACATCTTTTTAGTCAAGCTCAGTTTTCTAAACACTAACAAGTGACATTTCTAAAAATGAAAGAGTTGTTTTCGAGTGAGTTAAACTTCCAACCAATATTCTTTCTTTAGATTTTTGTCATAAACAGGAGCCAATCTTCAGTTCCTAATGTAACTGGTAAAATGCAATCAGTTTTAAATTAAAAGGCAGTTTTGAGGGCCAGCTGGTGACACGACGACATCGGCACCGGACCTGGGAGCAGAGGTTCCTGGGTTAAAAATGAGTCAGGTCTGCCCCCAAGTACGCTTTCCATCCGTACCGGGTTGAGTGTCGAGAGCGCAAATCGACCTCGTAAAATAAAGGGAAAATACTGCGAAACTGTCTGTTTGAGGAGTGGCGCACCACACAGTCTGTCTCTCTCTCACCTGGTAAAAGCCAAGAAAGAGACATCATCACAGACGCACGCACGGACATGCAGACGCACACGCACAGACGTGAACGTACATGCACGCACACAGGCACACACAAAAAGAAAAAAGGACAGCTTTGCATACAAGAACAGTGCAAAAAGTCACAGACTTGCTGGCCCCACAGCACCTGGGCTTACTACTCAAGAGTTGCAGTGTAAGACAATGGATAATTTAATTGAGCTTGTTTCAAACCAGACAACATTGGCTAAGTTGTTTAGTTCAATGAAGCTTGCACACTAGATTGATTTTATCACTCAGCATATAAAATAGCTGATCTGTTAATCGTTAGAAAGTTTGTATACTCAAAAGCATCAGCTTCACAGCATTAATTATTGGTACTTGGGAACTCGGTCTCTGGAAGCTTTTCGACCACTTGTGTTGAAATGTACTTACTGTGTAAAAGTCTCAGGCACATACATGTATATAGCTAGGGTGCCTAAGAATTTTTCACAGTACTGTATAATGGTTAAAATAGGAAGGTGCTTGGGAAACAGAAATAAGTGTACTTATTAAAAACAAGAGAAAATCTGCAGATGTTGGAAATTGGTGAAAGAGATAAAGGGCTGGAGAAGGGGAAAATCTGATAGCGGAGGACAGAAAACCATGGAAGAAAGGGAAGAGGGAGGAGCACCAGTGATGGGCAGGTAAGGAGACGAGGTGAGAGGGAAATGGGAATAGGGAATGCCAAAGTGATGGGGAGTGTGCAATAACTGGACATTCAAGAAATCAATGTTCATGCCATCAGGTTGGCTACCTAGAGAGAATATAAGGTTTTGTACCTCCAACCTGAGTGTGGCTTCATTATACAGTAAATGAGGCCATGGACTAACATGTCGGAATGGGAATGGGAAGTAGAATTAAAATGGATGGCCACCGGGAGATCCGCTTTATCAGGCAGATGGAGCGTAGGTGCTCAGCGAAGCAGTCTCCCAATCTATGTCGGGTTTTACCGATATACTGGAGGCCACACCGTGAGCATTGGATACAGTAGATGACCTCAACAGACTTGCAGGTGAAGTGTCGCCACACCTGGAAGGACTGTTTGGGGCCCTGGATGGTAGTGAGGGGGGGAGTTGAAGGGGCTGGTGTGGCACTTGTTCCGCTTGCAAGGACAAGTGCCAGGAGAGAGGTGTCTGAGAGTTGTCTCCTGGCCTCAGCAAACTAGAGGTCAGTCCGTCAGACTACTACAGCAGTCCCTTATCTGCAGATTTGTTGGTGAGGTTAGGAATAGTGTGGACCGAGTGGAGAGCAGTGTATTTGGAAGGAGTGAGGTTAGAATTTGAAAGAGGAATGGTGAAGCCGAGACTAGTTGATGTCTCATTGGCAGTTAGCAATGTAAAGCTCCAGAGCATATAAAAGATCAGAGCTGGGTGTCCAGGAAGAGGAGGAGGGTTGAAGATGTGAGTAGGGGTCATTGGTGCGGGCTGGAGAGCCCTTGCCAAAGAAGTAGGAATGGAAATGGAGGCAGTGAAGAAAAGCTTGGCGTCATGGCGGGCATGGAACTCACTGAAGTGTGGGCACATGCTGACAAAGATGAGGCCCTTGCTGAGGTCAGAGAGGGAATGGTGAAGACCCAGCACCAATGAGAGCTGGGATCAGAGGTAGGGGGGAGGGGTTGGTAGTGTTTGAGGAGGGGAGAGGGTTCAAGGAAGGTGAGGTGAGAGGAAGATGAAGTCTCCGAGAGCCCATGAGTTTGCAGTAGGACCTGAGAGAAATGGGATTGCAGACTGGTGGTGGGGCTCCAGCAGCATCATGTAAATTCCTGGCCTGGAGATGCAGTCGATCAGGGTCTGGGCTGGTGTCAGGTTCGGGGATGTGCAATAGGCACTTTGAAGGTATTCAACTTTGTAATATCTCAATAGTATTAAGTGTGACTGGAAAGACATAATATACAGTACTGTTTAGAAGTCTTAGGCACCCTAGCTATATATATTTGCTTAAAACTTCTGACAGTCTGAAAAGAATATCTCATGTGTGAAGTTATCCAACTAGTAGAGAAACAGTGTAAATGAAGGGAGCAGTTCAGCCATTTTAGGAATTGTCCAGGAACATCAAGAAGAATGACAGAAACACTGAATGAACTAGAATCCTTTCCTCTGCCTTTGATTGTTGCAAAGGATGACTGGGTTCATTTGCAACTTATGGATAAGTCCTTTATGCTTATAGAAATTACACCTGTGTTTTGGAAGTCCTTCTTGTTTTAGAAATGGTTTGTAATTTGGAAGCCTTTTATGAAATAGAGATCATCTGTGAGTTTTAAATGTGTTCTCAGAATGTTGTTTGGATTTAAATGTTCGTCACTGAAAAGAAATGAACTGTCTTTAAACTACTTTGTTAGCTAGAAATAGGGAAGAGGGACCCATTGTTCAAATAGTGGGTACTGCCAGCAAACCTTGATCTGGACAATAAGCAGGGATGTGAATTAGTCTTTGAAGAGTAGGTAGTCACAGTATAACCTCTCTTTAGTGAGGGTACCCGAAGCTATATATATTGGATAAGGCTTAGGGTCTTCATCTGAGTTTAGAACTTTGTAGCCAGCAAACCCAATATAATCACAAGAAGACCATCAGTACAAAAATATCTATGCCACAAAGCAGCTGGTCAAACTTCAAAACACAAGAACTCCACCAGGAAACCAATAAGATCCAATCCACTTCAGGACAGACTTACTTTTGCATGCTTCAGGCTGGGGATAAAAAAGGCACTGCCACGTGACCCAGTTTCCAGGAAAAGGTTTTCACTTCTTGAAATTATAATACAACAGAGACAGTTCAGAGGAGCTGCAATTAATCATTCAAATATTATTTATAGCTCCTTTATTAGAGGAGAACCCATTAAATGAGTACTCCATAATGAACTTGACTGTAATAACATCCAGCTTTCCTTCTTCTTTGCCTGAAAATAAGCTGTATATGACAGGTGATTGTGCAGGTATTTTCAAGTGACCTAATTTTTCACAGAAAAGCTCTTGCACAGATTATTTTAAATGTCATTCATTACAGACATCAAGACAACATTATCGCTTTTTTTAAAAAAGTTCTTTATCTTTAGAGAAATTTGAAAGCATCTTTCAATGCAATTACAAATAAATTATCTATTTGTAGATAGGAACACTTAAGGCATGTTTATGAAGAACTTAATTGAAGAAATTTGCAGCTCATTGCAGTGGGATTTGTAAACTCACTTGTCTGATCACTGGAAGTCCCCTATGATTACTCGCCTTCCATGCTACAGAATTCTGCTATGCACATGTGCAGCAACAAATCTAATGCAATTCAAACAAAACTTAATACAATTCTCTTCTTCTGAAGATTACAGTTTTGCTAGTCCTTGCAATACTGCAATGGATCAATCAACGAGATATTTTCGACATCAAAGCCAATGTAATGAGCATCGATTTAACCTTGGCCACCACCACAACTGAGCATAAATCTGCTCAGACACATGCAGTTTACAGTCATGATCCCTGACGGACATCAAGATTGAACACTCTGGCTGGTAATAGTCCTCCCACAGGTTTCCTAGGGCAACCAGTGCCCTGTTACTGCCCCATTTCAAATTAGCCAAGTAAGCCGAGGCCACATATTCACCTAGAGATTTCTAGGATGTGCATTGGCTCACTACCAAACCACACAGTGCATTCATCCACAAAGCTAGAGAGCAGCCACAGTATGTATTTTGTGGTGGCATTATTGAATCTATTTACTTCAGTAGTCTTTGAACTGAAACTGAAGAACAGTAGATAATCTGCATTATTTCTATCAAAGCAATTCTCTTTTCAAATACTTATCTGCTGATCTCCGCTGTCAAACCAAAAGGTGCAGGCACAAATCACACCAGAAGCAGCTCTGAATATATTTATTACCTGAGAAGTAATGCTATTTAACATCAAAAAAATTGTGTTTCAGTTCTCCAATCACAAAGAGAAAACCTGCAGGTGCTGGAAATCCAAGCAACACACACAAAAATGCTGGAGAATCTCAGCAGGCCTGGCAGCATTGATGGAAAAAAGTCCTCCAGCATTGTGTGTGTGTGTGTGTGTGGTTTTGTTTCATTTCTCACTAGGTTAACAGACGGGTAGCAGATTTGCAAAGTTGTGAAGCATTAACCACACAATCTATTCATTGTTATCAAGGAATAGTTAAGAAAACTCTTCCAAATTTTCAAAGTTCAAAGAAAATTTATTATAAAATCAACCATATAAAACCCTGAGATTCATTTTCTTGCAGGCATTCACAGCAGAACAACGAAATACAATGGAATAAGTGAAAAACTACACACAAAGACTGACAAGCAACCTATGTACAAAAGAAGACAAACTGTGCAAATACAAAAAAAATAATAATAATGCATAAGAAAATAAATAATACTAATAACATGAATTGTAGAATCCTTGAAAGTGATTCCACAGGTCGTGTTCAGTGGTCAGTTCAGTGTTGAGGTGAGTCAAGTTATCCACACTCATTCAGTAGCCTGTTAGTTTAAGAGTAATACCTGTTTGCAAACCTGGTGGTGCTTTTAAAATTACATTGTTTAAACCAACAACCGCTGTCAATTAAATATCACAGGTGTTTAATATTTTCTCTTGTAATCTCCACGTAGTACGTCTCCAAAACTTATTACCCATTCTTCTGGCAAATTAAGGCTGAACGTATCTGATTGGAAACTACAATGTCCAACAGAACTTGTCCTGCTGTGAATTTGAATCAAAGGATACTTTCCCAGGCCAAGTAGCTTCATTGGATCATTACAAAGCCATTTAACTCAAGAAAGTGAATGTAGCACAGTCTGGGGAAAGCCATTCCTTTCCTGGTGTTTCTTCGCATTAAATAGTCAACTATTCTTTTAGTTTTTCTTTAAAAAGTGATGCTTAAAGTTTCGCGGGCAATGTGAGTTCTTTATCCCCCCTTATTTCACCATGAATCTTTAACAATCACTCTTTATTCCGATCTTTAACACATTTGCTATTGAAACCAACTATATGAAAATCTTTATAAAGACAATGCCCAGTGTTACTCACATCAATCATGTTACTTCATTAAAAGAGAATGCTAATCAAATATAATTAATGAAAATCAAAACAACCTATGCAGATTCTTGAAATCTGGAATAGAAGTAGAAAATATTGGGGCACTCTCAGAAGGAAACTCAAGTTCAGCAGTTTACGCCTTAGGCCTGAAATAGCAATTGTTTCTCTTTCCACAGCCGCTGCCTGACCTGTTCAGGTTTTCCAATGTTTTCAATAATTTTCCTTCAGTTTAAATGATTCTCCATAGTTTCAGTAGTTCCATTTAATATCAGAGAAATGTATACATTGTACAACCTGAAATTCTTGTTCTTCACAGACATCCATGAAAACAGAGGTGTGCACCAAAGAATAAGTGTCAGTAAAATCATTAGAACCCCAAAGCTCCCCCTTCATCCTTCCATGCACAAGCAGCAGCAAAGCAATGACCTTCCCCTCCCCAACTTACTTCAGTGAAAAAAGCATTGGAATCTTCCACTCACACAGCAGTCACTAGCAAAGCCCCAAGAAAGTCCATGATCTGCAGTACCACAAAAACTAATTGTCTACCCCGACAACTGGACATACCTCAGGCTTTTCTCTCTCCCCAATAAAGGAATAGAGGGCTGTCACACTTTCGCAGCAAGAAGGAAGATATAAACAAAACACCTTGCTGATTTGCAATGATAAATTCTGCAGCATAGCTTTTTTTTTGGAGTTCTCTGACCCAAGAATTGGCAACAAACACTTCGCCACCAATGAAAGAGAGAGAGTGCGCGATTCTCCAAGTACAGAGCCTCTGATAGCCTATCCACTATTCCAGATGTCCCTTTTTCTCCCTTATTTATTTGGATACTTCCAAACTGACGAATGAGAGCATTATTTTTAAAGGGATATAGGGTTACTGCATGAAAGTGTCATTAAGATAAAGGGTCTTAAGGAGTTATGGAACAAGTACAGGGAAACAAATGAGCCAGACCGATTCTGTTTCTTTGCATCTTGTATTATTATCATTTCCAAACATATTTTCACTAGGTAGGTTATATAACAGGGTCAATAGTTGCTGGGTTTGTACAGGCACATTTTTCTTCCATTCTTCATTCTTCTGCTATTCTTCATATTGAGCAAAACCATGCCCTCCAGTACCGCGATTGTCACTTCTACTCATCTGAGCAGCCAGAATGCACCTATCTTTATCAGTTGCAAGGAACCTTCAACATTGCCAACCTTCCATGCATCTGTCCTCCCATTATTAATTTTCACCTAGCTTTTTCTCTTGTCAGGAGAATCTGGCGAAATCCACTTCCATTTTAAAAGTATGCAAGTTGTCATTAATTGATTCAAGTGTGACTTTTTCCTCCTTTCAAAGGTCACTTATTTTTGGTGACAACAAAAGCTGCCTCTTTTTCGCTTTTCCCGATTCACAATGTGCATCTGTACAGATGATATTGCATTTCTTTGGATGAAAACTTGTTTGACTTTTTTTATCTTTCTTTAACCGGAAGCATTTATCAACTACTGATTTTCTCTCTAACTAGTCAATGCTAAAGCATGTTTCTTGCCACTTCTGGCTTTTCTCCTCACATGCCTCGTTGCAAGAACTCTTCATCCAACCGAATGAAAACCTTCTGCAACTTCTGTTACATAGGCAAATGTTATGGTCCGGATCGGGGTCCCTTTAAATTCACCTTGTTTATGTTACGATCCGGACCATTGATTCCCTGTTTTCCCGTGTCCTTCGACTTTAGTGATTAGAGGCAATTAACACTCGGCTGAACCGGTAGTTTATAGTCTCTGGCTTTCAGCCATCCATCGCAGGAGCATCTGCAAAGTCATCCAAGGTACGGTGTGCCAATGTCATCTGGCTGGCGCAAGCCTAGTCTCTGCCGAAGCAAGTGCTGGTAATTCGCCTCTCCTCACCGGAGTAACCCTGTCCAGTTACCTTGCCAAAGCAGCTTGCAAAGTTTCCTCACCGAGGTGGGTCTGTCAGTTAACCCGCCAGAGGGAATCAAGAACCGCTGTCTACTGTTCCCAGGCTGAGTCGAGAGCTCGCCACTACCCGAAGGCTCCAAGTCAAGTCCTGGCACCGGGGGCATTCAAGCACCAAGTCAAGTCCTGGCTCCGGCGGCATTCAAGCACCAAGTCAAGTCCTGTCCCTCGCGGCATCCCAGTTCTGATTCCAGTCAAGTCCTGCCCTGGCGGTCTGTGATTCTTGTCCTACCCCCTTGTCTGAATCCTTTCTCTGCCCCTCTTGCCTCTAGCCCTCGTCTGCAGCCCCCGCCTGCACTTCGGTCTAGTTCTATCACCGGAGCTAGATAGATACTGTCTGGTGTTCATTCGTGTTGGTCTTGTCTCATCTTGTCCTTGCCTCCATGGGGTAAGTCAGGCTGTCTTGCCGTTGCTCCATGGGGGGGTCATGTCTTGTCTTGTCTGGTCCTCGCCTCCGTGGGGGTAAGTCTGGCCGTCTTGCTGTTGCCCCGTGGGGAGTCATGTCTTGTCTTGTCCTCACCTCCGTGGGGTAAGTCAGGCCATCTTGCCGTTGCCCCACGGGGGGTCATGTCATGTCTTGTCCTCGCCTCCATGCGGTAAATCAGGCCGTCTTGCCGTTGCCCCACGGAGGGTCATGAGTTCCGGCCCTATGTCCTGTACCCAAGGAGGGGTCCTGGCTCTCTGTTCTGTGTGTGAGTCCTGGCCCTATGTCCTGTACCCAAGGAGGGGTCCCAACTCTGTGTTCTGTGTATGTGTCCATGGTTCCATGTACCTGCTCCCCGAGACCGAGGCTCTGTGTTCCCATGTTCCTCCTCTCCCTAGCCCATGTCATGTCCATGCCTGGTTCTGGGGTCCGAGCCTGAGGCAAGACCCAGGTACTGGGTCCGAGCCTGAGGTAAGACCCAGGTACTGGGTCCTTGCCCAGTCTCGGGCTCGGAGTCCATACCCTAGCCTCTTCACATCTCCTCTAGTTCTGGGAGCCAATTCTGAGTCCTAGCCCAGACCCTTGGGCCCAGTCTAGTCATGGTCCTGAGTCCTTGTCCAGTTTGCTATTTCCTGCTCCTGCCTTGCTCTCCTGGTATGGAAGAATAAATTAAATCTAAGTAATTTCACAAGATGTGTCTTCCATTTGGGTCCACCCTTGCTCCCAAAGCTCCGCCATTGTGACAGCAAATGACGCAATCATTTTGTGAACTGCAAGTTTTCAATAAATCCAGCTAGGTATAGCTAATTTTTATTGGCAGTATTGGTTAAAAGCAGTACACCTTGTAAATTATCTTCTCATCAAAGCTTACATAGCTGAGTATATCCAGCAAGTGCCACTGTTATTTCCAGCATGTACAATATTGTACCACATTTTTACAACTCATCTAAATATCAGCACTGTTGATTATAGGCATTTTCTTCCATACAATTCATTGGTTTACTGGACTAGGATAATTCTAGCACGGAAGAAGCCAACAGGTTGAGGCAATTTCAGTTGGTCTGCAAACCGAATACATGAATGACAGTCCCCAATTTTTTTGTTCACGCTATTAATTCATGTGATTACATAAAAAGTCATGGTCAACTTTTGGGTGACTATGACCTGGAATGTGGGGAATGTCAACATGACAATAATGGAAAGTAGTCTGGAAAAGGCAGTCCAACTCATAGGAAGCTACATGCCTGTACATAAACGAAAAGGCTTGGCAGATGTTAGAAAACTACAAAAAGTAGTGGATACAGCCCAGTCCATCATGGGTAAAGCCCTCCCCACCATTAAGCACATATACAAAGAGCACTGATTCATACAATGAATCTTTGGGTTGTATATGATGACATGTATGTATTTTGATAATAAATTGACTTTGAACCCAGAGGGACACACATAAAATGCGGTAGGTACTCAACAGGTTAGCCAGCATCTATGGAAAGGAATACACAGTTAAAGTTTCAGGCTGAGACCCATATAGCAGCAAGGCAAATGATCAGTAGCAATTGTCATCATGGACATGAGCTACAGTGTATCAGTCATTACAAGGTCATGGTCATGAAGAATGGTTGTCCAGTAAGATGACAATTCATACAGGTACCATTGATTACTCTATAGATTGTAATACTTATGAGCAATTGTTTCATGGCACAGCAACCAAGGATCTACAGAAGCTTCTGGTGCAGTCAAATATCTCTTCAAGTTTCATGTGCCGACATAAATATAGCACATTATTTTCCAATTACCTGTTTTCAATGATGACTTTTGAAAACTACTAAAGCTCCCTATAAAGATGTTATATTGAAACAGACATACAAATTCAGGTATTAGCAAATCTGAGATGAGACAGTGAAGAGGTCAGATTTCTCTGAGGAAGTTGTGACTAAGTCAAGACTTCCTAAAGTGCTTCAAAAGAGTGTCAATTCCAAAGGTATAACAGGTGAAGACTGAAGTCAACGTCACAAGAAATGTTTACTGAAGGCAGTAGGTGATGATTGCATGTATTGGCCTGTGACTGATTTAGACATTGATTCCCTTGTACTTTTATACTCAATGCATTAGGAATACAGGTCACAAATGTACACTATTCCAATGCAAAAATTGAGGTGGCCTGTCTGTTCTTGAAAAGGGGACCTTTTATTTCTTCGAGATGGAAACAGAGTACATCTTTCTGGTTGATGGTTTCTTGAAGAAGTGGGAAGAGCTTCCATTACAGTCATATCCACAAAACTGACTGGGAGGTTCTAGGGTCAGGTTTGCAACTCATGGTTTCCCTGAAAAAAACGGTTTCTGAGAATGGTCCTATGTCTCATCAGATTATCACAATTCTCCACACCAATAACAATTAAATGACAGCATACCATCCAATGTCAAATGTGAAGTTTAAACAGTTGGCCCACACAGTGAAGGAAATTATGAAAATGCCATTGATTAACAACAGATTCAAACAATTCATTGCTTGCATTGTTTATTTTCTGGCCTAGATCCCTGCAAATCACCACAGCATTCCTCAGCTGAGATGTAAATAGGTCAGCCGTTATGGTTGTAGCTATGTTTAGAACAAAAAGCATAGAATGTAGATCAATACAGCACAGAACAGACCATTTGGTCCAAGATGTTGTGCTGACCTTTTAGCCTAATCCAAGATCAATATTAACCTTTCTCTCCAATAGAGCACATAAGCATCCATCAGTGCACCTATCACTGATTCTTCAGAAGTTGGATAGAACAGGTTTTAATTTTGAAAAGAAAAAATTTTAAATGTTAATAATTCTAAATGTATATGTTTGTAGAACAAGGTCTCAGCAATCAAGCAATATTTCGGTGCAACCTCCTGATTTTGTAATTTTTTCAGAAAATATGTGTTTTTCCTGTCATTAATTATTTTTAGTTATTTAGTCTTATATCGATTTAGAGCTTTTAAATCATTGTGTCTAAACCATAGGTCCACATATATGCTGTTAAGTGTTGAATATTCACTTTTCTTCATTTTTTATACTATTTCACGTGTACTCCTTTAAAAACTCTTGCATCATGCAACTGTAACGTTCCGTTATTTTGGCTCGTGTGTGTCTAGGGGAAATCCCGCCCAGCACCTGCTTCAGCAGTCCCCTCAGGGTCAATCGTCGCCCGAATCAATCACAAACATCAATCATCAGCCAGCACACCCAGTAAATTTTAACACATACACTTTATAGATATTACTAATTCTAGGGCATTAATATACATTTGATACAGAGAGGAAAGTAATGAAAAAAAAAGGCGCCAACACTTATTCAAAGTCCAAGTTCTTCGCGCGCTACCGTTGGAGCTCAAGTTCGACGTCAGACGACCACCCGAATTCCGTCGACCCACGGCTCGGGACCACCCGAAGTGATCGACCGGAGCCTCTCCGCACGTCCGCCGTCCTCCTCGTCTCTCCTCCGGACTCCCCGCCAAAACTCAGTCCACAGTCATATCATACAGCATAGCATCCGAAAACAAAACGATACATAACCACCCATTGGCTAATAGCACCCTCTTATCACCCTCTAAACCACAATAAACTGCTAGCGCAAACTCTCTGAAGCGTTAAAACACAACAAAGCCGCATTCCACAGATTAACATAACAAAAATCGCCATTTTAAATGTAACAAAAGAAAGACCCCGTACACTCTCCCCCCACCTAAAAAAAGTCATGCCCTCATGACGTTAACAGAATTCACTAGTACTCCTTGTAAAACACAAAACCCAACCCAGGTGCATAAAGCAGTGACATAACTTTGCAGGGCAGTGGAGATCACACCCTGCTCTGCCGGCGCTATATAAGTGAGTCTTTCCGGGGGATGCCTACTCCTCTGAGGCCTCAGGACTTCCTCTGTGGACTCTCCCTGTTCAGACACCCCAGGTGACCCCTCGAGCCTATCTGTCGGACCTTCCCCTTCACCGGGATCCCTCTGCCCCGGTGAGCCCTCTGGCTCGGGCTCTGCCTCCACCCTCTCCTCCCCCAGTGCCGGCTGTAATACAGGCGGCTCTGCAACACCCTCCCTCGGTCCCCCTGACTCAGTGATGGAAGGGCCAAGAGTCTCTTCTCCTGGCACCGGGGAATCAGCGAACGGAAGCAGGTACCACACGTCCGAATCATCTTCTTCCGATGACGTATCCCTTCTCGAGGTGGGGACCGGCCCCGTTTTCTTCGCAGCGGCCTCTTCCCGCGCCCCGCGCCCTCGCAGAGTCCTCGTACTAGGAGTAAACTCCCATTCGGACTCTGGGTCCATCTTCACCTCTCGACCCAGAGGCAACAGGTGGTTCCGATGGAGTACCTTGACAGGCCCCTGCCCGCCCTCAGGTCTCACCCGGTAAACCGGGAGATTCGGCATCTGACTCTCCACCACATATGGGGTGGCTGCCCAACGGTCCGCCAACTTGTGCTTACCCTGTAGTCCTAAATTCCGGATAAGGACTCGGTCTCCCGGCAATAGCTGGACGAACTTTACCTTCTGATCATACCTCCTTTTATTCCGCTGGTTCTGCTTGGTGGCTGCCGCCTCAGCCAACTCGTACGCCCTTTTCAACTCTCTCCTCATATCGGACACGTACTTCAGACATGGCTTCGAAGGTATTTCCCCCGCTTCAGTCCCAAAACACAGATCAATGGGCAACCTCGCTTCCCGTCCGAACATCAGATAGTAGGGCGAGTACCCCGTAGCATCATTGCGAGTACAATTGTAACAATGAACCAAATGGGCGATGTGCTGACTCCACTTACTCTTCCGTCCAATCTCCAAGGTGCCGAGCATGTCCAGCAGGGTCCGGTTAAACCTCTCGGGCTGAGGATCACCCTGCGGGTGATAGGGGGTGGTTCTGGACTTTTCAACCCCAAGCATATCCAGCAATTCATGGATAAGCCTGCTCTCGAAGTCCCGTCCCTGATCACTGTGGATCCGCCGGGGAAGGCCATAATGAACAAAGTACTTCTCCCATAACACCTTCGCCACTGTAGTCGCTTTCTGATCCTTAGTAGGAAAAGCCTGCGCATATCTAGTGTAGTGATCCGTGAGGACCAAAACATTCGCGGTATTGCTGGTGTCCGGCTCAATAGACAGGAAATCCATACACACCAGGTCCATGGGTCCTGCACTCTGCAAGTGGGATAACGGAGCCGCCTGCGCCGGCAAGGTCTTCCTCTTGACGCAACGGCTACAGGTCTTACAGTATTCTTCCACCTCCCCCCTCATCCGGGGCCAGTAAAACCGGTCCTTGACTAATCCATAGGTCTTCTCTACCCCTAAGTGCCCGGAATCATCATGTAGAGCCTGAAGCACAGCCTTTCGATACTTCTCGGGCATGACCAGCTGCCAGCGCCGGGGGTGGTCCGGAGGCGACGTGACTCGGTACAGGACGTGGTTCTTCAGCTTCAACCGGGGCCACTCCTTCAGTAGTAGAGGAACGGAGGCATGTTTCGCCTTCTCCACCTGCCCCATATCACCCTGGCTAACCGCGTACCAGATAGTGCCAAGGCTTGGGTCATCACGCTGAGCCGCCTGTACTTCCTGGTGACTCAACTCCGGCAGCTGCCGGTTCCTCAGAGCAGTCACATTACAGTAAACAGTGGGTAGCGCGTCACCGTCAGCTCCCAGTTGATCTACTGCCCGATCCGTTCCCATCTGTGCTCCTACTTCCCCGTCGCTCCCAACTTGACACATGGCCTTTACTCCCTGGGCAGGGACACTCTTCCACTCCTCGGCCGTGCTCGACTCGTCGTGCGCCCGACGAGACAGGGCATCTGCATCGATGTTCCGACTCCCCGGGCGGTACTTCAGGCTGAACTCATAGGCAGACAAGGCTGCTAACCACCGGTGCCCAGTAGCGTCCAGCTTCGCCGAAGTCAGGATATAAGTGAGGGGGTTGTTATCAGTTCTCACTTCAAACTGGGCCCCGTATAGGTAGTCACTCAACTTGTCTACCACCGCCCATTTCAATGCCAAGAACTCCAGCTTGTGAGTGGGATAGTTTCTCTCAGATGGCGACAAGCTCCGACTGACAAACGCCACTGGCCTCAATCCGTTTCCCTGTTCCTGGTACAGAACAGCCCCCAGACCGTCACTGGCATCAGTGTGTAGAACATACGGCTTCCGGGGATCAGCAAAAGCCAACACTGGGGCCTGTGTCAGCGCCCTTTTTAGAGATTGGAACGCCTCCTCACATTGAGCATCCCACCTCACTCCAAAAGGCTCCCCCGGGTTCAAGTATCCTCCTACCTCCGACCCTCGGTCTCCCTTCCTCCTCCTCCCCACAGGTGGATAGCCACACAGCAGCTGGTTCAATGGATGACTCATTTTCGCATATCCTTTCACGAATCGCCGGTAATATCCGCAAAACCTCAAAAACGAGCGTAAGGCGCTCACCTTCTGAGGTCTCGGCCAGGTGGTGACTGCGGCTATCTTACCCGGATCGGTGGCCACTCCATTTCGCGAGATTATGTGCCCGACATAGCTGACCGACGTCTTACAGAACTGGCATTTATCCAGGGAAAGTTTTAACCCTTCCTCTTTCAGCCGACTCAGCACCTTCAGCAGCCGCTCCTCATGTTCCTCCAACGTAGATCCAAACACTATCAGGTCGTCCAGGTACACCAATACCTCCAGCAGGTTCATGTCCCCCACTGTCCGCTCCATGAGCCGCTGAAAGGTGGCTGGGGCCCCCGAGATACCTTGGGGCATTCGTTCGAACTGGAAAAACCCCAGGGGACAGATAAAGGCTGTCTTCTCCTTATCAGTCTCGCTCATCGGAATCTGGTAATACCCACTCCGCAAATCCAATACACTGAACCACTGTGCACCACTCAGACAGGCCAATGCATCTTCCACCCTCGGGACCGTATATTGGTCGGGAACAGTGCGGCGGTTCAGGGTCCTATAGTCCACGCACATGCGTACCTTCCCGTTTTTCTTCCTTGCCACCACTATGGGGGATGCATATGGGCTTCGGGACTCCGCAATAATCCCTGCATCTTTCAACTGCCGCAAATGCTGCCGCACATCCTCCACATCTGCTGGGGCCAACCGCCGCGACCTCTCCCTAAACGGGGTGTCATTTGTTACCCGAATGGTGTGCCGAGTGCTCTTGGAAAACCCTACATCAAACTCGCCCTGAGAAAAGACATCCCCTAACTTCAGCATCTTCTCCACCAGCCTGCTCTTATACGCCGGCGGTACAGGGGAGTTTTCAAAATTAAAGGCCTCCTCGGTCAGCCGCCCCCCGTCTCCCAATAGTTCTCTTCCAGTGGGCTTCACGGGGGCGCTGGACATCACCGTCACCGGGAACAAGTGCGCGAGGGGCATCCCGCGCTTAAAGGTGATCTCCCTCTCCGTTATGTTCCGTATCATCACCCCCATCCGCCGTGCCTGTACAGCTGAGGGCCTCTGCAATTCAGGTCTCACCAGTGCCCCAGCCGGGATCCAGGACTCCCTTTCCAGGTCGTCGGGGGCGTCTACTAGCAGGGCCTCTCCCGGCGGCAATCCGGGGAATCTGGGGGTTCCCATCACTAATGCCGCCTCCCCTGGCTGTATCACCTTAGGCCTCGCCTGAGTGCACCACACCGTCCCTCGTTTGCACTCCGGGTCCAGCCCCTGGGGGTCACTCACTCCTTCGTACACTCCTCGGAACACGGGGTGTACCGAGAGGGTCTCCAAAAAGTTCTCCCCCCCCTTCTTCTTACAGGCTCCCAAGAGCCGTCGCACCAGAGGGGAGTTAGTCCCCACCAACAGGGCAGCACCACCGGTCTCCACCGGGTCCGGACAAACCAACACCAGCGTCTCAAAGGCTTCCGATACTCCCACATCTCCCTCTGAAAATTCCAATCTCACTGACAAGTATCCATCGTACGGGTAATCACCATCACTTATGCCCCAAATCTCCAATGCGTTAAACGGAGTTACTGCCAAATGCTTCAGATATTTGTGGTAGAACGACCGGTACAGTAAGGTAACCTGCGACCCGGTGTCAAGGATGGCTTTCGCAAAGATTCCCTCTATCCGTAGGGACACGCTGGAACGGGGTCCCACCAGCCCATCAGGAATTTGGGCTTGTTCGTTCCGGGGTTCCATAGGGGTTTTCTGGGAACGTGTTCCTCCCAAGACTCCAGTCTGTTCCCTCACTGAGCCTCTCTTAAGTTTCCCGACACCTCTCCCTTCTTGGTGGCCTGGGGGCCCTCCCCCCTCGGCGCATCTCGTCTCTCACAATCCTTCCGTAAGTGGCCAGCTTCCCCACAGTGGTAGCACGCCCCCGGCCACTCACATTCCCGGCGGAAATGCCCCTCTCTCCCACAGTTATAGCACCCACTACTCGCCGCCTCTCTCCTCCCGATACGGGCCCCCGAGGACCCCTTGGATTTCTCTGGTCTCATCCCGGCTACCACCTCCTGAACCGCTGAAGACCGTCCCTGAGGGTCCGAGCCCCCTGGTCGGCCCAAAGCACACTCCTCGGCCCGTACCTCTCGGATCAGCCGTCCGAATGATGGAGGGGAGCTCTGCTTAAATGACTGCCGTACACTCCAAGCCACCCTGTCATCCTCCCGGGAACCGCTACATATCTGGCTCATCCTTAACTCCGCCACATCGTCCTCCCTCACTATACCTCGTCGCAGCAACCCCGTAAGCTTTCCTTCCAGCCTGAAAGCATAGTCGGAGAGCTTTTCCCCTCTTCTCTGCCCCATCCGTTGAAACTCTGCTAAATGCCGCCAGGGATCCCCTGACAGTCCAAACACTTCCTCCAAAGCGTCTAAACACTCCGATAGGGAAGCCAAGGGGCGTGCCGCTCTCAGATCGCGGACCACCCGGGCTGCCCCGCCCCTTAAGCTTTCCACCAATCGCTGTCTCTTTTCCTCATCCGAAACTGGCCACACCTCTAACAATTGGGATGTATCTTCAACCCAGGTCTCATAGTCATCCTCCCCTTCCGGGGTGGGCTTGGCTCCCGAGAAAATTCTCAGCTTCGGGCGGTGCACCTCAACCCTTCCCGCCAGGGAGGTAATGGCAGCCGTTAACTCGGCAGTCTCCTCAAGCCCATGGGGGCAGGGCCTGGCCAAACCTTCCCACTCCACACCTCTACCTCCTGCTACGGGCACCCGGCCGGGGGCCTCCTCTAGCTCCTCCTCCTCCGGCACCTCCTCACTTGCGTCCTCGGGGAGGGTATGGAGACCCCACGGCCCCGCCTCCCACTGGACATGGACTGTCGCTGGTAATTCTAAAGCCATGACGTCGGCACTCGCCCGCACCAACATCCAGTTAGCTTCCAGTTCTTTCCCACCCCTTCTAGCTACAAGTTCTACCTGCCCGATACCTTTAATCAAACTCAACCCTCGCACCAGTACCTCTGCCGGAATGCGATAATCGACCCCGCTTACCACACACGCATGATTCACCGGTACCTCCTCCATTTCACACCAACTTACAATCTTATCTCGCTCCATCTTCACACCACTTACCGCAACCACAAGTACAACTTTCCCGAAAAAAATCCAAATCCCTGACGGTAGCCCCCACTTGTAACGTTCCGTTATTTTGGCTCGTGTGTGTCTAGGGGAAATCCCGCCCAGCACCTGCTTCAGCAGTCCCCTCAGGGTCAATCGTCGCCCGAATCAATCACAAACATCAATCATCAGCCAGCACACCCAGTAAATTTTAACACATACACTTTATAGATATTACTAATTCTAGGGCATTAATATACATTTGATACAGAGAGGAAAGTAATGAAAAAAAAAGGCGCCAACACTTATTCAAAGTCCAAGTTCTTCGCGCGCTACCGTTGGAGCTCAAGTTCGACGTCAGACGACCACCCGAATTCCGTCGACCCACGGCTCGGGACCACCCGAAGTGATCGACCGGAGCCTCTCCGCACGTCCGCCGTCCTCCTCGTCTCTCCTCCGGACTCCCCGCCAAAACTCAGTCCACAGTCATATCATACAGCATAGCATCCGAAAACAAAACGATACATAACCACCCATTGGCTAATAGCACCCTCTTATCACCCTCTAAACCACAATAAACTGCTAGCGCAAACTCTCTGAAGCGTTAAAACACAACAAAGCCGCATTCCACAGATTAACATAACAAAAATCGCCATTTTAAATGTAACAAAAGAAAGACCCCGTACACAACTTTTATCATTCGCATTAAATGTACAAAATAACAATTTTGGACATAAAAAACACATTTTTAATTTTAAAGAGACAATTACTTTAATAAATCAACTGTTTTGGAGGAACAGATTGTAAGCATATTAATTTAAAACAAAGAAAGTGCCATCTGACGGTGGTGACTGAGACCTTACGGTGGTGGCAGTGGCCTAATTACTACAAACAATTCCAACCTTTTCACCACTCAAGTCAATGCTTCCTTGCGTAACAACTTTATTTAACAATTTGGTATGACAAATAACAATTTGTCATGTAGATTTTATCCTTCTGTAAATAGTAACAACGGTAAACAGCAAAATAAAAACTACAGTACAACTGCAATTTTTAAGCATAAACATCAGAAAACACACCAGGAACTAAAAAAAAATTCCATCCATTTCTGGGCTCAAAAATCTTCGAAAATGTTCAGTCAGCTTTATCAGGAAGTAGACAATTAATATGCTCCTCCTCTATGAAATCCATGACTTCAGCAGACAGGTAGTAGATTTCCCTCATCCTGCTTGCATGACCCAGTGATGATGGCTCCACCAGTTTGACCAGAATATCTTCAACTGGTACGAAGCAGATATCCTTTCTACCTGGTTTTGGATGGAAGCGGGTGTTGGGCCCATGAGGGTGGAAAAACTCCACTTGGACATCTTGATGATGAGCATCCACAGTGACAGCCTTTGCTAACCACCAATTTTGGTCATAAATGACTGCAAGCCAATCTCCACAATTAATGACACCAGCAGATATATCTGTCGTAGTCCTGTCAGGACCACTCTGGGGTTCCTGCTCCATTTTCTCCATCAGTTTTGCCAAAGGCCCTCTGTCCTTTCCCATTGTGATAGGGCTATCATTCTCCTCAGCCTGTACCCTGGCATGTGTATTTTCAGTCAACTGAAATGTTGTTGGGCTGTAACACTGGCACATCTGTGGCTCACTGCAGAAACAGGACAATGATCTGTAATGGATGCTGTTTCCATAAGGTATGACCTGATGGATTTTCCTCATTGCTGGTACAGGTTTTAGTGGTTGAGAAAGGAGTGTCACTTTCAGCAATATGATAGAACTGAGTACTGCAAGGGCTTCTCCTAACCATCTTATGGAAGATTTTGCTTCCCTGTAGCACCTGCTCTGTTTTTTTTCTTGGTGATTCTTGTGTTTCTTTTATTTCTAGTTTGCTCTTGTCACCAACGCTTTTTCAGTTTGTTCCTATCTTCTATTATCTCTTGAAGTTTATTTTTCAAAGCTTTCATCTCTCTCAAGTATCTTGCTCGTGTTTTCTTTCTTTCCCTTTCCCCGCTATAGACTGCCTACTGCAAGCTGGCTCCTGTATAGTCTGATCCAATGGACTATCTAGGGGAGTTTCTGGCTGTTCTGGGCCCTTTCCCTTACGCTTTCTTGACTCTTGCTGTCTACGTTTCCACGCCTTTCTCTTACTCCTCTTTTCCCTTTCATTCAAATCACTGATAGTTTTCATCTTCCCATCCTCTACTCTCTTCTTCCATCTTTGCTTTTCCTTTCTCAGGTATTCCTCCTTTAACTCTGGCTCACTATATATTTTTTCTCTCCACTTTTTTTGGTATTCCCTGTTACTTCTCCTTCGCTCCTCCACTAATAGCTGCTGCCTAGTCATAACTTCCTAAAATACATAAAAGGAAGGTCAGAATTACGGTGAAATTGTGCAAAATTACTATGAATTTAATTATGTTTAATTTGGTGAAATTTTATAAAATGCTTATGAAATGGTGCAACTAAATTCATTTATGGTTTTAGTCATTGGGGATACATATAGTAAGGAAATATTGTAGACCTGTGTGTGGAAGAAATAAAGGAAAAATTATGTATATTATAAATAAAGGGGTTAATGAAACATTACAAGTCATATTATTATTTATTGTGATCATAAATTATATTCAAGACTCCATTGAGGATGATTTGGATGTTTTGTCATCACCGTCAAACTATGTGTCATCACCGTCAGACAGAAAACCTGACAGTGTTGATGTCTGGCTGTGGTGACGAAAACACGACATGCATGAGTTGTATACAAGAGCCATCTTGCTTTCCCCCTGTTGCTAGCTGCCTCTGGCCTCTACTTAAAATGCATAAATTTATGTCATAATTTAAAATAATTCTTTCTATACAAAAGAGGCAGTGTTGACACATCATGGTTGTGACAGTAGCAACATCAATAAATATGTAAAAATTATTGAAAAAATAGCAAACGTACAGGAGCTTGTTTGACCTTGTTGCATTTAGCAGATGTGGAGGGTGGAAAGGGGGTCCTCAGGAATATAGTTAACCATGTGCTTGCCTGATTTTATTGCTTTTTTTTTATAAATATTTGATGGTGTTGACAAAAACTTGGGACACATTTTGAGCAGCCACAAAATAAGAGTAATTATTGTTGAAAATTCACTGCTTTTAGTTTTAAAGAGGTTTTTCCACTCTACTCTTTCATCTGGCATATACATTATACATTTTTTCACACTTTTTTATCAAATTGAAATGATAGTCTCTTGTCTGAGGACAACTGATTTTGTGGGTACTGGGCTATCACTTAAGTATATAATTTATAAAATTAAAAACAAACATATGAAAAAATGTTGCATTTCTGCAAAAGACCCTCAGATGATCAACCCTAATTATTTTAAGTAAGAAAATGTTATTCATTTTCAACGGAATGAGCACTTTTCTTAGTGAGACATGTTTTCACCGAAGTCTCAAGAATCAGTGCTATATTAGTGTCTCTTGAGTGTCCCTAATGTATCAATCTCTACCACTACCCCCAAGCAGTGCATCCTAGTCACCTACCACTTAGTGCACTGTAACTTGGCATGAGAGGTGGAGAAGAGATTCCAGACGTGATGACACAAGGGATTCATTTGGGAAAAGTGCCTTTGGAATGGAAATGAAGAGAAGATGCTTTAGCAGTCAGGTCACGGGAAATTGTCAAGACAAACACATGGAGGTACAGGACTCCCAGACATACACTCAGTGGCACTATATTAAGTACACCTAAAAATCTGCTTGTTAATGCAAATATCTATTCAGCCAATCATGTGGCATCAACTCAATGCATAAAGGCATGCAGACATGGTGAAGAGGTTCAGTTGTTGCTCAGATCAAACTTCAAAATGGGGGAAAAATATGATCCAAGTGATTTTGACCATGGAGTGATTATTGGTACTCGGTCCGAGTATCTCAGAAACTACTGATCTCCTGGGATTTTTACATACAACAGACTGAAGTTTACAGAGAATAGTAAGAAAAACAAAAGAAAAACAGTGATCTACAGTTCTGTAGGTGAAAACACCTTGAAAATCCGACAAAAGGTAGTAGATTTGGCCTAGTACATCGCAGGTAAAACTCTCCTGACCATTGAGCATGTTTACATGAAATTCTGTTGGAGAAAAGCAACATCCATCATCAAAGGTCCTCACCACTCAGACCATGCTCTTTTCTCACTGCTACCATCATGTAAAAGGTACAAGTCCTCGGGACTCATACCATCAGAATCAAGAACAGTTACTACCCCTCAACAATCAGGCTGTTGAACAATAGAGGATAATTACACTCGTCTATTGAGATGATCCAACAACCAATGATCTCAATTTAAGAACTCTTTATCTTGTTATTTCATGTTCTCATTATTTATTGCCATTTATTTATATTTCAATTAGCACAGGTTGTTGTCTTCTATGCTCTTTCTATAGATTTGCTGAGTATGCCCGCAGGAAAATAAATCTCAGGGCTGTATATGGTGACGTACATGTATTTTGATAAAACATTGACTTTGACTTTGACTTTTTAATGAGAGTGAACAGAGGAGAATAGCTAGATAGGTTCAAGCTGACTGGAAGATGATGGTAGCTCACATAACCATGCTTTACAACAGTCGTGAACAGAAGAGCATTTCGGAATCTGCAATTTATCGAACCTTGAAGTGTATGTGTTACAGAAGCGGAAGACCATGGGCATACGTCCAGTGGCCACTTTATATTTTACGGGAGATACTCAATAAAGTGGCCACTGAGTGTACACAGTGAAGGTGGAGAATAAAGGTAAAAAGTTTCATATTGATCAATAAGTGCACACATATGACACCCATGTGGATGATGATCCAGAACATGAGATACAAGATGAGCAGTAATTTGAAACACATAAAAGGGGCAATCATGGAAGCTTAGGCAGAAAACTCAGAGCTGCAATCTGCAGGAGGATACGATCCAATAGAGCCATAAGCCTCTAGGGTGGACATTCCAGAGGCAGCAAATGCACCAAGGAGGTTTGTGGATATCTCAAACAACAGATTTCTTCAAATTATATCTAAGTAAATTATAAACTGATTTTATAACTTCAAGTGTTTAATGGTTTAAAAATTTTATGAGGTTACTTGTTGAATGGAATGCAGTCGAGACCTTACACTAAATACGGAGCATCCTTTTATGAACTGCTGGAATACATAATACAACTCTAGGGCATTGTTGTATTCAAACATAGCTCTTGCTCAGTCTGGCAGTCAATGTTTGTCGCAATATCAAACAAAACATGGACATAACTCATCTTTACAAAAATAAAACAAAACAAAATAGGGTTTAGGTACCATTTCAATATTTACTGAAACGGTTTAAAAAAATCATAAACGAGAAAAAAAATCTGCAGATGCTGGAAATCCAAGCAACACACATAAAATGCTGAAGGAAGTCAGCAGGCCAAGAAGCATTGATGGAAAAGAGTACAGTCAACGTTTTGGCCCAAAATATCGACTGTACTCCTTTCCATAGGTTCTGCCTGGCCTGCTGAGTTCCTCCAGCATTTTGTGTGTGTTGCTTAAAAAATCTTGTTTGCCCTAACTATTAACTCATCAACTGCGGATCCTCCATGACTTACAAACACCTGACTTCTTCACTGCTTATACATACACAGAAGCGTTTGGTAGACTAGCAGAATGGATTTAGCAGCTACCTCAGAGCTGCAGACATTTTTTGCCATGTGGTACCGCAATTTGTGACCACATTTCTGATTTACAAACTATTCAGGTTTTGAACAGTTCAAAAGAATGAAGCCCTGCCATAAGCTGGGAAGAACGGGAATATGTTTGGGACATACACTCAATGCACACGTTATTAGGTACACCCATTTGTTAATGCAAATATCTAATCAGTCAATCATGTGGCAGCAATTCAATGCATAAAAGCATGCAGACATGGCCAAGAGGTTCAGTTGTTGTTCAGACCAAACATCAGAATGGGTAAGAAATGTGATCAAAAGTGACTTTGGTCATTGGTGCCAGGTTTGAGTATCTCAGAACCTGCTGATCTCCTGGGATTTACACACATAACAGTCTCTAGATATTCCCAATCATTTTTATGCCATGGACCCCTACCATTAGCTGAGAAGTCAGTGAAGCACAGGTTCAGAATTCCTGCTCTAGAGGTAATAGAGAATGTTGTGAGGAAGAAGAAACATCCAGTGAGAGCCAGCCATGTAGGTGAAATGGATTGTTAATGAGAGATGTCAGAGCAGAATAGTCAGACAGGTTCAGGCTTACTACAAGGTGACAATAACTCAAATAACCATGTGTTTCAACAGTGGTGTGCAGAAGAGCATTTCTGAATGCACAACATGTCGATCCTTGAAGTGGATGGGCTACAGCAGCAGAAGACCATGAATACCCATTCAATGGCCACTTTATAAGGTACAGGAGATACCTAATAATGTGGTCACTGAGCGTATAACATAGAACAGTACAACTGAAGTTCATGCCCTTTGTCCCATCATGTTTGTGCTGACAATGATGTCAATTTAAATTAATTACATCTGCCTGTAGCTAAGCTATACCCCTTCATTCCCTTCTATTCATGTGCCAGTCAAAAAGCCTCTGAAATGTCACTATTGTAGTTCCTTGCAGTCACCATTCCAAACAGCACATTTCAGACACCTGCCATTCTCTGTGTAAACAATTGCTCGCAGATCTTCTTGAACCAATTCACCCATCACCTTAAGTGAATGTGTTCTAATATTTCACATTTCCATTTGTGAAAAAGACTGACTGTCCACCCTCGCTGTGTCACCGATTTGCCTCCAACATTCCGGAGGGAACAAGGCAAGATTTTCTAGATCTTTCGGGTAGCTAAAACTTACTAATCCAAACAGCATCCTAGTAAACCTCTTTTGCTCCATTATTACATCCAGCAACAGCATTGCTTTAAATTCCCTGACAATATTACTGTTCCTGTTGCATAATTTTCTCAAATTTTATATATGTTTTCAAACCATCTTTCTTCATATCACCAAAGCATTTTGATATTTTATTTCCAAGTCTGAAGCATTAACTTCTTCTCGTATTCCATCAGCCTTGTTAAGTGAATCTGACATTTTCTGTTTATATTTCAATGGTATTTGGCAATTTGTTTCTTTATAGATCAATAGCAACACAACCACAAAATCTGTCTATTAAATGAATCTATACTCAGTATAGTTGTTCATGTCCTGTCTATCACAGGCTTGTTACTTCTTTCATTCCAGTCCATCTTCACAGTGCATTGCTTCATGAAGGCTGACAGTATCATTGTGGATGCGAGCCACACTGGCCATTCTCTTGATCCTCATCTACTATCTCCACTAATTAGGAGACTTCTGAACCGATCACCTCTTTCACACACTCTTTCCAGTCATGCTGCCACATTCTGAGATTCTTAATTCTTTCTCTCTTGGTCATTCCATTACTGTTACTTCAACATTTCATGTTCAACAACTTCACAGATTGCACAACAATCCTGGTATGATTGTGTTGATTTGTATGTGTTTACCCTGTATACTGTATTCGCTGTGAGCTCCATGTCAGCTTGCATCCTAATTTACATGACAATAAATTCATCTAAATTTGAATTTGAAGCCTATCGCTAATTATGTTCAATTTTCTTTGATAAAAATAACTTGCACATCAAAGCATCCTTCTTAATAATTTGTTTTATTTAAATACTTGTTCCATACTTAGTCTTGTCAAATTTCACTAATTATTAAAAGGAACACATTACAGCTTATTTATCAAAACCATCACCTCTTTCATACCATTCTCATTACATACTCTGACTCTGGTTACTGCAAAATAACCCAAAAATGTTTTCACTGCTGCACAATTTGCAGCCAATCAATATGCAGCCACATATTGCAAAGTCTGAAGTCTCATTAATTTTAGTTTTCAGCTAGGCCCCATTAGCTTTCTAACCTTCCAACAATATCATCACAATTAAGCCCATTTGATTCTTTTAAATTTAATTACAATTTTCAAAAAGGTTATAATTTAACATCAATGACTTTCTGAAGAATGCCTTAATGTTTTAATGGGGATTTATAAAATAGTTACATCTGAATTTTGCACAATTTTTCCCTTGCCTTCCTTCTCCCATTGGTGTGCTAGCCACATTGGCAGAACTTGCTGGTGACAACAGTTCAACAATTTCTTCATATGGTGTTGGAACCAATTACAATTACCAGCCTGGTTCAGTTACAAGTTCTAAATAGTAAGTTATTGTCATTCCTGAGTCTAGATTTTTCTTTTAAATAGTATATATATAAAATTTACAAATACCTTTGCTTCAGAATTCTTGAAAGATTATTACGTGATTAGGATTTCTAAGTTGCAGTGAAAGGAGGTAAAGATAAACCTCAGAAACTATAGAAACCACCATGAACAGATGACCTTTTGAAGGACAGCAAAGAGAGATATCTAAGTCTTTTCTTTGACATTTACATCAAATAAGTTCCTTAAAGCAAATTGAAGGTACTGGTGATAACCTCTCACAATATTTGCATTTTGTTTCTGGGAAATAGCTGTTTTTATATGTTGAATACTTCAGTTATTGGAAACAAATATATTTTGATTCTTGCCTGAAGGCAATATGTCAGCCTAAATACCATGATCCAACAGAATCCTTCTATTTGTATCTCAATGTAAACTTTGCACCTGCAAATTCCTCTGCATA
Organism: Mobula birostris; assembly: GCF_030028105.1. Taxonomy (NCBI): domain Eukaryota; kingdom Metazoa; phylum Chordata; class Chondrichthyes; order Myliobatiformes; family Myliobatidae; genus Mobula; species Mobula birostris. The sequence goes on from NC_092385.1 coordinate 43,231,278, forward strand.
CTAACTCTGTGCAGTTCTCTCTGGATTATGTTTATTTGAATTCTTGTTTGGTTTTCCAATGACATTCCCAAAGTCAGAATATTACTCATCTGCACCAAAGACATGGGACGAGGAGAACTGGTATGGTTCTTACCATGATGACGAGCCACTCAGTATTGCTAGTTACAAAAGAAAATCTTCTAAAAAAATTGATAGCATTCCTTGAACCACATTCAGTAATGTGGTTATTGAAATATTAACACCTCATTTGTTGTCTTAAACAATATGATTGTGCTCTTGAAGTCCGGCATTGCAAAGAAATACGTTCAGCAATGAGCCATTTCTCTCAAGTCACGTACATATCTGTCCTTCATACTTAACATTAATCAGCTCACAATCATGGAAAATACCAGCCAAGGTCAGGAGATCACAAAACTATTCCCATTACATTTCTCATTACTGCTTCTAAGATAATAGTCAGTAATTCAAATTAGCAACAAGGACACTTTATCACACTAAAGGCAACATTAGGATTGTATTCCTTCTGGTGCTTTCTCCATAGAAACTTTTCACATTAAAGAGTGTTTCGGCACATTGAGAGTAGTTAGTGACATGAAGCAATCCTTCAAGTATACAGCTTAAATAATGAATCTTAACCGCCAATGTTACATGAGATGAGTTAAACCGACATTCCAAAATGTTGCTATGTTTCTCTGAATGTTATTCATTCTTTGCTTAATTATGGACATTTATTACAAAGACTGTTGAACTCTGTGCCTTGAAAATTGACCAATTTTTGGAAATGAGTAGACAATTTTCTCTTAACCTTCTACTGCTCTAAAACAGTCAATGCTGTCTTAATGGATCAAGCAAGAATTTGCAATAATAATATTCTATTAAGTAAATGCAGTACAGATGGAACACTTTATTGACTGAGCAAGGAGTACCACTGTAAACAAATGCCAGATAATGCCCTTCACTGTATTGTTTCAATTTGATAAACATCTACTCTATTAAGGAGATTAAAACCATCAACAAATTAAATGAAGGCAGTTTATTGCCATGTGGTATTACCTTGATACTTTCTGAAAGCATCCAGTGAACATTGAGTAGGTACAAGGGCAATGAAAACAAAGTCATTGCAAATAAAACTTGTTGGCAGGAAAATGCAATAGACTGAATCCAAAGTAAATGCTGGATGTTTCCATGTTCAGTAAGTCACTAAGGGTACACTTTGAACTAGTCACTGAATCACTTTATTGCAGAATTGCCTAAATGCACATATTTGATTTCCATCCTCAACGTCTGGAGAGTAAACTTTCAAAACATAGCACCTGTCCAGAATCAGCCTGATATTCATTCCTTTATGGAATAAAGGACAAGCAGGTAATATACAACTCAAGAGCTCTACTTGACCAGATGACAAGCTAACAGTTTATATGAAACCTTGTACCCTGTCTGTCAAACAGTACACTACATCAATTACCAGCTTATTTCTTAAACCGTGCTGCAGTTGAATAGGTATTAGAGCTAGTGCTGCAACTAAGTGGCTGTTATTAATTACATAGCTTTGACAAGTACACCTCAGTACATTGCATGACTGCAAACTTCCTCACAAACACCATGCCATCTTCATCCATCATCCACAATTCCAAGAGTGATTATAAATCAGGATTCCAGTTGCTGTATCTATTCAAGCTAAAAGATACTGAAACCAGTTGCAACACACTCAGATCTGGCTTGCCAGGTCCAAGGAATGCTCAGCATTCAACTCAAATACAGTGTGATACATTTTGAGATGTTAACCTGGACTAGTACATACACAGTGAATGACAGAGCCCTGGGAATGTTGCTCAAAAGGGACTCCTTACAGAGCAAGTAGATACAGATGAAGAAGGTGGTGAAGATGGTGTATGTCACACCTGCTTTACACAACCTTCCGATCAACCCTTGCTGATAAGTGGCACCAACCTGCAATGTCTGTCAATGCTATGGCTCAGACTTGCTTGTTTTTTTAACGTTCATAAGGATGGTTTTGGGGACAGTACAAGGAGAAAGGAGTTGGGAAATGGGTAGGGACATGGATAAGATGGAGTTAGAGGACAGGACAGTAAATGAAGAGTCCGGGCCGGAGATTAAATCCAGGATGGAATGCTCCACAGTTGAAATTTACCTATCATGGAAGTCGCGCTGCAGATGCTGAGGAGATCAGCAATCCCCAGGTGGGAGACTGGTCCTGGGTGCATCGGTTCCAGGTATGGGCAGTCGTCACAAAGGCCAGTAGACCGGGTTCAGAGGTGTGGGTGAGTCCGGAATTTGAGGCCTGTGCAAGTAAGAGGCCCGAAGGACAAACCCAACAAATTCTAGAGGCCAAGGACAAAGGTCATAGTCTAGAGTTCCTACAGAAGTAGAAGCCTGAAGGTCAAAGGTCCAAAGGAGTCATAAGAGTCTGGGTCACCAGGTTTGGAGATTCATGTGATTCGGAATTCAAGGCCTAAAAGTTAAATGTGTGATCAGAATACTGGGGTGAAGTCTGAAGTTGGAGGTACGCTGTGAGTCTGAGAACTCGGGATAAGGACTGGAGGCACCTGGTCTGGGGCTGAAAGCCTGTCTGTGTGGGAAGGGTGGGAAAGAGGCTTGTTTTTCTGTTGTTGTCTTGCTGTGTTTTGATCTCATTGAGGCTTGTGTTGGTCTAGAGCATGCTTGTGGGCTGACCCCGGCATACCCTTGGGTGTGCAGTTCCAATGTACATTTGATAAATAAATATGAGCCTTCATCAAACAAGGCACTCACTACAAGAGTTGGGACATCATGGTACACCTGTATTGGATGTTTCTGAAACCACACCTTCTGGTGCTTCTGGTCACCACAATATAGGAAGGATATGATTCAGCTAGGGTGGGTGCATGGATATTGCCAAGACTGGAGAGTTCGAGTTCTCAGGAGAAAGTAGGTTGTTTTCCCTGGGAACAACATTCCCAGGGCTCTGTCATTCATTGTGTATGTACTAGTCCAGGTTAACATCTCAAAATGTATCACATTGTATTTGAGTTGAATGCTGAGCATTCCTTGGTCCTGTAATCACCAATAAAGGCTAAGGTGTGATCTTATGGATGTTTATAAAATAATGCTGTGTGATATAAGGTGAATGGTCACAGTCATTTTCCCAGGGTAGGGTGTCTAAAATTAGATGACATAGGTTGAACATGAGAGAGATAAAGTTTAACGAGGACCCAAGGAGTGAGTTTCTCCACACAAAGGGTAGAGGATATATAGAATGAAATGCCAGAAGAAGTGGGAAAGTCAGGCACTGTACATTTATAATACTTTAGAAACATTTGAGCTGGTTCAAGGATAGAAAGATTTGGCGGGACATGGACACATGAAATCCAATGTGATTAGCTCAGTGGTTAGCGCAAAGGTCCACATGAGTGAGCCGGGCTGAATGGCTTGTTCCCATGCTGTTTAACCCTATAGCTCCAGGACCCCAGAATGAACTTCGGCTGTTTTAAACTTATGACTGATTAAACCCACTCAGCCGTCAAGTTAGCCAGCATCATTGAAACAGCTTAGATTCTCATCCCTATGACCAAAAGGTGTATTTGTAAAAAAGCACGGAAAGTGTTCCATAGTCTCCTATATCAAACCAACATCACCAGTTAAAGAGAATGCACTGTAAAATAATCAGAGTCTCTGAAACTTCTACAGAGTATTTAATACTAATACTGCATCTGAAAGCATGTTAAACAGTGCATTTGTTTATCAGGATTCCAGCTGCAAATTGGTCTCAAATAAGTGTTAGTTTTCAAAAACAGGATCTTATGGTTAACTTGCCACTCAAACTCATTTACGTAGTAAAATTACAAAACCTTACCTTAACCTGTGAAGTCAGATACTTTTTTTATGACAATTATATTCTCTTTTTATCTTGCATGAAAATATTTCCTAATGCACACGAAGTATAGTAATCTGTTGTAGCATTATCATGCAAATGATATATGGACAAATAAAATTTTAATCCTGTCAATCTATCACCTGCATTACAAGATGATATTAAATAACTGAAATGACAAATTATATTGTAATATTTATTAGTTTCATTGTTGTCATCGGTTTGAGTTAAAATATTGCATATTTTTTTTAAGTTGCTTTTGGTACCCGAAAGTCAATCTTCATTTTGAAAGCCGTCTTCAAGACCGACAATCAGCAGGAACTCTGTATTAATTTTATCTGCTTCGGTGGTTGGTCAGTTTGTGGGAAAAGCCATCAAACTGGACATTAAAGTGGACCATCTGGACCCAATCCTTTATCACCATCCTCCATGCTTACACAGTTAAACCATCTTTTACCATGTAGAGCTTCATTTAAGAAATATCTTGAGGAGTACATGAATTGTCAGGGCTTCATAGTCTATTGACAAAACACTGATAAATGGGATGATTATTAATAGGATTAGTATTGATTGGAGTCATGCTTAGAATAGGCCCTGTGGTCCACTGAGTCAATGCCTTCAGACATCCACATACACTAATCCTACATTTGATAGCCTACATGGATATTGTGGGCCAATAGGGCTCTTTTCATGCTGTGTGATTGAAACTGAATAAGCTGACACCCTGCCCCTGATAGCTAACCTATGAACAAGTTCAGCACAGTGCATGTGCATTGGGCAGTGTATCCTGACATCTTGTCATCAAAGCGTCCTGACAGCATTTCCAGTTGTCAAAGGCTTTTAACAATTTTTAAATACATCTGATTGTGAAGGTCATTGTTCATGCAGTAGTCCTCCCTGGATCATAGGATCAGATGAACAGTGTAAGTACAGCAAGTCCTTGTGTTCTGTGAGTCAGAACAATGTCCAAGACTCAGCTGCTCCATTTGGAAGCTCTAACTCTTCCTTATTATCAGACTATATTTTTTGAACCAGCGCAAAATATAAAGGAGGTTCAATGTCTTGAATATGGTGGAACTTAAAGCAGGAATTACCTTTGTGCAGATAAAAACTATTGCAACACCAGCACAAATTTGCAGAACCAGAACTCCCCCTTGAATGACCGCCTGAATCATTTCATTTGGATCTCATTGTGGACAGCAATGAACTGTGACAGAAAATAAGACAATTTCTATAGTTAAAATTACTATTTTGCTTGAGTAATTCAAATCCAATTTTTCTTCAATTTTTAAGTAGCTTTATCTTAGCATTATAATAAGACTAGCAATACTAGCTAGGACATTTGACTAAGATACAAATATTGCAGCTGGTGGCTTATTTTCCCAGTGACTGGGATTGACAGTGTTTTTTGCTTTCATGCACTAAATAGGACTGAGCATCCAACAAGTGAGAGTTTAACTGATTTCCTTATTATGCTGCTTATTGGATTGGTTGGATAGGTGAGGCTGCATGACTGATTGGTTGGTTTAAGCCGATGCAATAGAAAAGTGTGACCAAAGGTCACTACTTATGTTGATTAATTAAAAGTGGCAATGAGGTTAGCAAGTGTTTGGATTGATTAAATGTATTGTAATAAATATAGTACAAGTAACGTGAAATTAATTGTATGGAATGGTTAACTTTGACCATCTAATACAGTTGCAATCCCTTTCTGGAGTTGGACAACTCTGAATAAAAGCAGAGGCATTTCAAACAACACACATCAAAGTTGCTGGTGAATGCAGCAGGCCAGGCAGCATCTCTAGGAAGAGATACAGTCAACGTTTCAGGCCGAGACCCTTCGTCAGGACTAACTGAAGGAAGATTTAGTAAGAGATTTGAAAGTGGGGGGGGGGGGGAGAGATCCAAAATGATAGGAGAAGACAGGAGGGGGAGGAATGGAGCCAAGAGCTGGACAGGTGATTGGCAAAAGGGATATGAGAGGATCATGGGGCAGGAGGCCCAGGGAGAAGGAAAAGGGGGAGGGGGGGAAAAACCCAGAGGATGGGCAAGGGGTATAGTGAGAGGGACAGAGGGAGAAAAAGGAGAGAGAGAGAGAAAGAATGTGTGTATATAAATAAATAACGGATGGGGTACGAGGGGGAGGTGGGGCATTAGCGGAAGTTAGAGGAGTCAATGTTACCCCTCGTACCCCTTCCATTATTTATTTTTATACAAACATTGACTTCTCTAACTTCCGCTAATGCCCCACCTCCCCCTCAGACCCCATCGGTTATCTATTTTTATACACACATTCTTTCTCTCACTCTTCTTTTTCTCCCTCTGTCCCTCTGACTATACCCCTTGCCCATCCTCTGGGTTCCCCCCCCCCCTCATCTTTCTCCCTGGGCCTCCTGTCCAATGATCCTCTCATATCCCCTTTGCCAATCACCTGTCCAGCTCTTGGCTCCATCCCTCCCCCTCCTGTCTTCTCCTATCATTTTGGATCTCCCCCTCCCCCTTCCATTTTCAAATCTCTTACTAACTCTTCCTTCAGTTAGTCCTGACGAGGGGTCTTGGCCTGAAACGTCGACTGTACCTCTTCCTAGAGATGCTGTCTGGCCTGCTGCGTTCACCAGCAACTTTGATGTGTGTTGCTTGAATTTCCAGCATCTGCAGAATTCCTGTTGAGAGACATTTTAAAGTAGTGTTGTCAATTTCCAACATAATTCTACCCAAGCCACTTCTCCCAGTCTAGGCAGGAAAGGTGAAAGAGAGATTGCATTCCATAAATAAGGTTAGGCCATGATCAGCATGCCAACATGAAGCAGCACAGGCGACTCATTTAATTCAGTTGGGCCCCAATTTTTCTCTCTTCTGGTTTCAACTTCAGCTGGCCCAGTACCTGGACCTCAGGAAACCCACAGTTGAAACCAACTGGAGACCAGCATTCAAAATTCAAAGTTCAAAGTAAATTTATCATCAAAGTACATGCTGTATATGTCACCAGAAACAATCCTGAGCTTCTTGCAGGCATACACAGTAAATCCAGGAGATACAAAAGAATTAATGTAAAACTGCACCCAATAGGACAGACAAACAACCAATGTTGTGCACAAGACAACAAACTGTACAAATACAAAATAATGAAAATGATAATAATAATTAGTAAGCTATAACGAACAGTCAACAAAGATGTCTTAATGCATTTAAATGAACTATCGCTGCTTAAAACCAATGGAAACAACACCGATTGTGGTCGGAAGAGCCCATGAAGGACACCTTGGAAGAAGCACAGGCGAAGATCAGGATTACAAGTGTGTTTAAGAAAACAGGGTTTTAAACTCCCTATACCCACTATCTTGCTGGTGAACACGCATTCTCTAGTGAATAAAATCGATGATCTCAGAGCCAGGGTGCCGAATCAGAGGGACATTAGGACCACATGAGTCCTTTATTTCACAGAATCCCGGTTAACCCCTTCCGTACCAGATGCAGTGATCCAGATCAACGGGTTTACTATACACCATCAGGATAGATCTATAGAGTCTCTCAAAAGCAGAGGTGGAGGAGTATGCCTCATGATCATCTGTTCTTGGTGCACAAATATATCAGTGCTGTCCCAAGACCTGGAATATCTAGCAGTAAAGTGCCATCCTTTTTACATGCCACAGGTGCTCTCTGGGGGTCATTCTGGTAGCAGTTTACAATCCACCTCAGGCCAATATCAAGTAGGTTTTCGATGATCTGAGTAATGGGATCATCATGCACAAAACAGCGCACCATAATGCCTTCACCATCATTTTGGGAAATTTTAATCAGGCCATTCTGAAAAAAAATCACTAAGCAACTACCATCAACAGATCACTTGCAATACCAGAGGAAATAACACACTGGACCATTGCTAAACCACCATCAAGAATGCCTATCATGCTATTCCACGCACTCACTTCGTGAAGTCTGATCACCTAGCTGTACTTCTACTCCCTGAGTATAGGCAGAGACTGAAGACTACAGCACCGGTAGTGAGGACCAAGAAGGTATGGACAAGGGAAGGACAAGAGTGCCTACGGGACTGCTTTGGTGGACTGGACTGTATTCAGTGATTCATCTTCGAACCTGGATGAGTATGCTGCAGTTGTTACTGACTTCATTAAAACATCTGTGGATGAGTGTGTGCCCACAAAGACGTACTGTACATTCCCAAACTAAAAGCCATGGCTGAACCAGGAGGTACGTCGTCTGCCGAAGGTTAGATCTGTGGCATTCAAGTCTGACAACCAAGGCCTGTACCAGAAAACCAGGTATGATTTGTGGAGAGCTATTTCAAGGGCGAAGAGACAATTTCGAATGAGGTTGGAGGTGACATCGGATGCACGGCAACTCTGGCAGGATCTGCAAGACATTACTTCCTACAAAGCAAAACCCAATAGCGAGAATGGCAGCAATGCTTCACTACCAGATGAACTCAAAGCCTTCTACGCACGCTTTAAAAGGGAGAACATAACTACAGCTGTGAAGATCCCTGCTGCACCTGATGACCGCTGTAATCTCCGTCTCAGAGGCTGATGTTAGACTGTCTTTAAAGAGAGTGAACCCTCCCAAGGCAGAAGGTCCTGATGGAGTACCTGGTAAGGCTCTGGAAATCTCTGTCAACCAACTAGCGGGAGTATTCAAGGACATTTTCAACCTCTCACCGCTATGGGCAGAAGTTCCCACTTGCTTCAAAAAGGCAACAATTATACCAGTGCCTAAGAAGAATACTGTGGGCTGCCTTAATGAATATCACCCGGTATCACTCACATTGAAATGCTTTGAGAGGCTGGTCATGACAAGACTGAACTCCTGCCTCAGCAAGGACCTGGAACCATTGCAATTTGCCTATCACCACAATAGGTCAATGGCAGGCGCAATATCAATGGCTCTCCACACAGCTTTAAACAACCTGGACAACACAAACACCTATGTCAGGATGCTGTTCATCAAGTATTGCTCGCATTTAATACCATCATTCCCTCAATCCTGATTGAGAAGTTGTAGAACTTGAGCCCCTGTACCTCTATCAGCAATTGGACCCTTAACTTCCTAACCAGAAGTCCGCAATTTGTGAGGATTGGTGATAACATATCCTCCTCGCTGACGATCAACACTGGTGCACCTCAGGGATGTGTGCTTAGTCCACTGCTCTACTCTCTATATACACATGACTGTCTGGCTAGGCATAGCTCAAATACCATCTATAAATCTGCTGACGATACAATCTTTGTTGGTAGGCTCTCAGGTGGTGACAAAAGGGCGTACAGGAGTGAGATATGCCAACTAGTGGAATGGTGCCACAGCAACAACTTGGTAGTCAATGTCAGTAAGATGAAAGAGCTGATTGTGGACTTCAGGAACAGTAAGACAAAGGAACACATACCAACCCTCATAGAGGGATCGGAAGTGGAGAGAGTGAGCAGCTTCAAGTTCCTGGGTGTCAAGATCTCTGAGGATCTAACCTGGTCCCAATATATCAAAGTATTTATAAAGAAGACAAAACAGCGGCTATACTTTATTAGGAGTTTAAAGAGATTTGGCATGTCAACAAATACACTCAAAAACTTCTATAGTTGTACCATGGAGAGCATTCTGACAGGCTGCATCACTGTCTGGTATGGAGGGGCTACTGCACAGGACCGAAAGAAGCTGCAGAAGGTTGTAATTCTAGTCAGTTCCATCTTGGGTACTAGTCTACAAAGTACCCAGGACATCTTTAGGGAACGGTGTCTCAGAAAGGAATGTCCATTATTAAGGATCTCCAGCACCCAGGGCATGCCCTTTTCTCAATGTTACCATCAGGTGGGAGGTACAGAAGCCTGAAGGCACACACTCAGCTTCTTCCCCTCTGCCATCCGATTCCTAAATGGATGTTGAATCTTTGGACACTACCTCAATTTTTTAATATACAGTATTTCTGTTTTTGCACATTTTTAATCTATTCAATATACATAATTGACTTGTTTGTTTATTTTTTTATTATTATGTTCTCTGCTAGATTATGCATTGCATTATTTATTATAGATTATGTAACTGCTGCTAAGTTAATTTCACGTCACACGGGAATAATAATAAACCTGATTCTCATTCTGATCTGATAAATGTTGAGAACATGAGATGAAGAGTCCTTGAAAATGAGTCCATAGGTTATGGGAACAGTTCAATGCTGGGGCGAGTAACGTTGATTGAAGTTATCCCCCTGGTCTGGGAGCCTGATTGTTGAGGACTAACAACTGTTCCCGAACCTGGTGGTGTGGGTTCAAAGGCCCCCGTACCTTCTTCATGGTGGCACATGGAGAAGAGAGAATGGCCTGGATGGTAGGAGGTCCTTGATGATAGATGCAGCTTTTCTGCAACAATGTTCCTTGTAGAAGTACTCAGTGGTGGGGAGGGCTTTACCCATGATAGACTGGGCCATATCCATTAATTTTTGCTGGATTGTCCATTCAAGGGCATTGGTGTTTCCATACCAGGCCATGATGCAACCAGCCAATATACTTTCCACCACATATCCATAGAAGCTTGTCAAAGCTTTAGATGCCATGAACAATCTTTGCAAACTTCTAAGGAAGTAGGAATACTGTTGTGTTTTCTTCAGAAAGGCATGTATGTGCTGGACCCAGGACAGCTCCTCTGAAATAATTACATGCAGAAGTAGCTATTTTTGTAATTATCTTGGAGCCAGGTTCATTCCCCAGAATAGTTAACTCTTTAACCCTTACTGGGTCTGAAAGCATATTACCAACCACTAGACCTAATCCCACAAGTACCATTTTCTTTGATGTTCCAAATCCTATTTTTTTTTAGATATACTGAAGTACAGGATCACACAAATGTCTTCAATGCTCCAATTAAAACATGCATTGTCAAGAAAGCATTCTGTAGTGAAACTATCATGCGAGTCAGCTTTAAAATGTTTTAAGTACAATAGTTGCAGATAAGTTTAGATTTGACATCATAGAAACTATTTACATAAAAGAAATGAATTAGCTCCCTGAACCTTTCCAGCCAGAATAAATACACCCTACTTGCACTTTCTTTTCCTCTTCTATCCATGACTAATCAGTCATCTTCACATTATGTTTGATGGCGGGACTTAAGGATTGAAGGGCACCCATTCAGAACAGAAATGCGAAGAAATTTTTTTAGTCAGAGGGTGGTGAATCTATGGAATTTGTTGCCACGGGCAGCAGTCAAGGCCAAGTCATTGGGTGTATTTAAGGCAGAGATCGATAGGTATCTGAGTAGCCAGGGCATCAAAGGTTATGGTGAGAAGGCCGGGGAGTGGGACTAAATGGGAGAATGGATCAGCTCATGATAAAATGGCGGAGTAGACTTGATGGGCCGAATGGCTGACTTCGGCTCCTTTGTCTTATGGTCTTATGGAAATCAAAATGTGGTAGCATTGAAATTACATGACTAGACTAGAAGCCATAAGCTTAGACCTCTGATCCACACTCATGCCTTGGAATCCCACCAGGAGAGTACTGGGCTTTGAACTTGGAATAAATTAAATCTAAAATTGAAGAGATCATGGAACTACTGAATAACTGTGAAAACCAGTTTATTCACTGATACCTTTCAAGAGGAATGGACTAGATGGGCTGGGGGCTTGTTTCTGTGCTGTCGTGTCCTATGACTCAAATAAGGGATGAACTTCATGGATACTCGAGGTGAAATATTATTACAAGTTGCTCTTTGATTCCTCCCCCAAAATAACTTCCTAATTGCTGTGGAGTACCTCATCTAGTGGCCACGTTGAAAACTGTCAAAACTGAATTTAAAGGTTGTACTACTCTGAGAAAACAGTCTACAAGACCCTGAACCCGGCCTTCCATGAGACACGACCTCAGTAATGTATTTATTGTGCGGTCACGGTTACATCACCAGAGGTTAAGAAAAAAGGTGGATCTGCAGTGATGATGCCGTCAGTGGGTGGAGTTTGTATATTTTCCTAGGTAGGTCTGGAAGGCAAGTGACAATCATGCCTATCCCAGCGGTGATCACGGAGGAACAAGTAGCTAGTGATACACAGGCACTGCACCCCCGACTGCTCCGGCATTTCAGAAACCAATATGTAGAAGTGGAAAGTAACCCGATATATAAGCGTATTACTGTACTCTGTACAAACTCGTGATAGCTATCAAGCTGGTTCATTGTTTATGGCTAACTAGCTACAAGACAGAGAAAGAAGAAATACTGACCACGACCGTCTCTGCTTCAGAAAGTAGAACCCCAAGCCTCTATAGACCCTTGAAAGGAAGATCGAATATAAAATCGTCTTATTTCTACACGATGCTCGCCTCAGTACACAAGCACAACAAGCACTCGTCGCTATGCCTCAGGATTTTCAAAGCTATGTTACGACGCTAAATTGAGCATTACAGAACACAATTAGAATGTGCGCACGTCTGATTTACAATGTGCGCCCCAGAGGAATGAGAATTGTAATGTTTCACATCATTTTGTCGTGCCCACAAATGCCACTGCGGCCCCAGGAACTCAAACTTCCAGACTTGTGAACGGTACTTAGAGAGCGCAAAAACAAAAATGACCCAACAAGGAGGCAATTTTAGTGGCATCATTAAATGCGAACATCTCAGAACAGAAGCTCGTGTCACTTCTGAACAGTTAGCAAATACCGAGTCAGACACAATAAAACCAGGTCTCACAACTAGAATCGGAATTGGGGTTCTATTTGTTCTTACGCACGGATACATTTAAATCCAAATACACCCCACCCCTGAGAAAATAAATTCAACATCCATGTTCAAGAAGAGAAAGCATATTCTGGGGAGACAAATCACAAACACGGAGACAAGCAGAGACTGCTTGTTAGGTGGAAGCACGACAGGACAAAATCGTTCCCTTCACGTCAGCCCATTTTAAAGGCACTGCTTACGAAACTTTATGAACACCAGAGACCACGAAAAATCAGCCCCCCCTCCCCCCGCAACCTAATATATCAAGTCAATGTTCGAGCAGCTCCGCAGAGTACTGGCGGTTGAGCCGAGGTTCCAGAGCGGCACAGCGCGACCTCCTGTCGGTGAGTGACAGACAGGGTCCCCGTTCCAATAGAGATTGGCCAAGTCCTCACACACCCGAACCCCAAGGTTACTTTCTGAGTCGAGTCACGGCCGTCGTTTGAAGAACTGACCCGAAATCGAAGTAAATAAATAACCGCAACGGATAACGGCAGCGGTTATCAGTGAGCGAGGCGGACCTGGCGCACAGTGCCGAGTGCCTTACCCGCTGGGCTTCAGCTCGCTGCGCCGGGCTGTTTCATGGGCTCACGGCGCTGCGTCCACACAGCACCGCAGGTTGCGCAACGATGCTCCCTCTCAGTACTGAGTGCCCACCTCCACTTTATGGCTTTGGGAAAAAAAACCCTTGTCAAATGGAGCAGCTGGGTCTCGTTACGCCGTGCGTCAGTGGGTACGTCGCTCACCCCCCTCATCTCATCTCACATCAAAGACTGGGTCTCTCTCTCTCTCTCTCTCTCTCTCTCTCTCTCTCTCTCTCTCTCTCTCTCTCTCTCTCTCTCTCTCTCTCTCTCTCTCTCTCTCTCTCTCTCTCTCTCTCTCTCTCTCTCTCTCTCTCTCTCTCTCTCTCTCTCTCTCTCTCTCTCTCTCTCTCTCTCTCTCTCTCTCCCCCCCCCCCCCCCTCATGCCCACACAAATGTGTACTTAACCGCAGCCTGACCGAGCCGCGCAGCGCCCGAGAAGAGAGCGGGGTCGGAGGACGCGACTTCAGCAGAGGAAGGGATAGCTTGGCACAGGGAAGTCTCTATGAATGAGTGAGTGAGTGAGTAAAAATTGCAGGTGAGTGCAGGGAGAAGCGGGTTTAATCCCTGCTCTCACCTTCGCTCAGAAAGTATCTGCAGGGAGAGTATTTCGAATTGACAAGTGCGTAAAATAATCGTAACTCCGGCCAGTTTTGGAGAGCGATATGCTGCCAACATCTCCTGCCGCTTCACCTCACCCAATGAAAAGGCGCTGGTGCCTGCGGCAAGTGACCCTGTTCCTAGCGCACTTGGCTGAAGGATCCCAGAACCTATTTCCCACACCTTGAAGTTTCATTTCCCTTCCAAGAACCGAATAAACAACCGAGCTTCTAATTCTCCCACAGTCCTGTACAAACTCTGGTCGTTGCCGAGTTTTGCAGTTGGCTTCCTGGGGAAGCTACTGAACACCCCAGTTTATTTTGATTTCGCACTTGAGCTTTTTAATGATACTGCTCGCTCCTTACCCAGTTTCCCCTGGTGAAGGTAAACTTTGAAGCCCTTTCCTTTCATTCCAGCAACATTCGCGAGGGCAGGGGCGGTTATTGTCTAGGAATATCATTATAGCTGCCGTTTGTAAAACAGTTGATCTCCCGTTAATCTTGATTCTATTAATTTTCCAGAGGAGACGCAGGTGACAGTGGAGTGAGCAGAATTGGGTGCTGCTGCACCAAATCACCAATCCTGATTCATTGAGAATCCAGGATGTAACCCCTCCTGCATTGATGGTTGTATCTTCACCTACCAACACCCTAAAAGCACCAGAAATCCTCTCCTTCCCGAGATTTTCACCAATTGGCATTTAACACGTCAGTCTTCCCATCTGTCTTAATATTGTCCTAATACAGTCCAGTGTCCGATTTTGTTTGCTCCCAGGAAACAAATTGAAGCATCAGAGAGTTGATCATCTCGGCTGTTCCTCCTCTGCAGTATTGGAAGAATGGCTGCCATCTCTTAGCCGCCACGTTAAACACATAGCCTTACCGTCTTCAGATCTGCTTATCCAGGTGGATAGAAATGTTCCTATGGAACTCCATTGAGTAATGATTTATGTACAGTCCAATAATAATAGCCTAACATATTCATTACAATTAGTTGCCCGGTCAATATCACATTGAGGGCAGTGGCCAAATGAACAGTCTTTACAATAGTGACTGCTTTCCAATAGAGCCACATGTACTGCAAAGCCTTTCTGCGGGCGATCCGAGATCGTGAAAGTTGTTGGACAAATGCATGCCGTTAACTTTGAAGAAATTAGATTTACCATTGTTTAAGGAACTCACGGGAGGCTCCATTAATCTTCGGGGGCAAAGGCGTAGACCCGGAAAACACATGGCCTTTTTCTTAACATTTTTTAGAAATCTGGTTCAATACAAAAAGAACAAAGATATCGCCGGGAATACAGGCAGAATGTGTGACAAGTGAACTTTCCATCACAATATATTAATCTACAGATCAGTTTAGTATATCTGCAGACATCTGAAACCACGCAAGCAGATAATGCATTGTGACCTATGAAAAGTCAATACTAGGAGGTTATTAGTAAGAAGATGAGTCCAGCAGCGGACCGATCCAGCATCCCACCATAGTTTCCACTGTCCCTCAAACAAAAACAAAACTGTCCCCACCACCACCCCCCACCCCCGCTTTTGCTGAGTCAGAGCTCCTGTGGTGATCCGAAAGTAATCAGTCACATGGCAAAAACATCTCCAGCAATACGGCGGCACAAATTTTCGTTGCAGCATTTTTTTAATCACCAAAGACTGCTGTAGCAATTAAACGCAACACTGGCTGTCATTATTATTAGCATTCACATTAGCATCCCATTATCACAGTAAAACCTTTATAAATGCCGCTTTGAATAACGCGTGGAAATAAGTATGAAAATAATTTGGGGGAAAAAAGTTTGAAATTAAACTGCGCTGGACGATGACCGGAGTCCCGCTAGTGGGGAGGTAATACACTTCATCACCTTGAACAGACACCACGTTCTTAACATTAGCAGTACTGCAATGCTGATAATTTTAACGAGTACACGAATCATGAAGCCAACCACATTGTTAGACTCAAAATATATTGTAATCAACCATCCAATTCATGGCTTTTTATTATATATTTGGAAGGAGGCGGACGTTGAAAGCAAGAGGCAGGTTAATGCCCATTCTTCTGTTTGTCTACTTGCACACAATCGGCAACAATGCGAACATTTTAATCCTCCCCGTCTGAAAAAGAAATCTCTATCGAGACGTATCTCTTTAAACCAGACTATCTGTGGGTGAACTAAAGCCTGAAATTCATTCCTTCCTTCCGTACTGCTGCGCTGCCATCGTCAGGCTTTATTCTGCACACGACCGATCCTCCTAAACCATGCAGTTGTTTTTCTGAGTAGCTCTCCCAAGTTATCTCAAACGTCTCTTGTTGCTCTGCTCTCTCTCTCTCTCAGTCCTGCCCACTGTCCCGCTTTACTTTCTTTCCCGGGGTCCACGCAGATGTATGTTCTGACAATTAGTTTGTTATTGTCCCAATATTAAACACATCTCAGGGCATATGGCATGAAGCAAGTATTTGTTTACATGGGTCAGACGCCATTTGTTGAAGGAAAAGCACTGTTTCGAGTCAAAACAGCATCACTCCATGAGACGTAGCTATATTCCCTCTCAGTCCTGATGCCGGATTTCCATCCTATACTTCACCACAGATGCTGCTCAACTGCTGAGTTCCTCCGAGAGATGAGACGTAGTTCCATTTCCAGCATGTGTAGCCTTTTGTGTCTCCGTGGAGAACAGAGCTTTGGAAGCAATCAGAATCACTAGATAAAGATGGAGATATTAGGGGCTGAAAGCTGATGAGCCATTTGAGGTCAGCTCAGCCAGGAGTCAGTCACTGAGATATAGACGTTGCATGGTAACAATCCCGTGAGCTAACTGAGTGTGGTCCAACCATCAAACACCCACTTATACTGAGTTTACATAATCCATTTTAGTCCACATCTCTGTCAACCATTCTCCTTCATCCTCAGCTCTGCCATTCCACTAACTTAGAAGTGGATTACAAAGCAGATAGTTTAAATCTATCTTTTAAAAGAAAACAGAGAATATGGACTGCCAAGATAGACCACACATGGAGCAAAGAAGTTGCCTTTTCATGAAAAAGCACTTTTAAATGTTTTGAGAAAAGGAAATTTCTGAATTGTTTAATATCTTGAATGTTTCTTTAAGATGTGCACAGCTGTGAGATCAACATGGATACTCAGTATTGATTTATTTCTAGGGATTTAGTTGATTGCATTTTGTTGAGTGATTATTTTAGTTTTTTATTAAATGGAATAATATGAAATATAGCCAATTCCTTTTAACAGATGTGGTTTTGTTATTTTGCTTTTAATTTTTACTGAATAGAACATTCAACGTAGCCCACAATAAAGTTGCTGATTGCTTTGCTGCAAGCAAATGGCTTATCAAGCCAACACATATTTTCCTATGCCCTGCGGGCACATTGGCCCTATGGGAATGTGCTAGGTATGTGATTAGCTAGACTTGGGGACATTTGTGTCATTTCACAATAATTATAATATAAAAGCAAAAATAATGCAAAAATGTTACTGAGTTATTAGATTGTGCTTGAAACAATTGCTCCTATTTAGATCTCATACTAGCCAAGAATTTCCTGGCAGCAGCAAACTCACCAAACTCTGTTGTCTTCGTTTTCCTTCTGTGGATCCTTCAATATGAATCAAGTAGCAGAAAATATTTCAATCCTGCAAAGGTTTACAAATATAAATTTCCATCCCACAGTGGGGTCAGAACAAGTTCCATCAATATAAATGCTACAAAACCTTTGACAGCCAGCCTAGTCACAACACCTGATTTTGCTGGCTGCAAAACCTATTAATTTACTGTGACTTTTCTTAAGATCAAAAATATCCCGGTATTCTTATATTAATACTCTTACTAAATCAAGGAAAATAGAATTTTTAAATGAGTACATTTATTTAAATTTTAAGGAATATTTGAAGGAATTAGTCTCTAATGTGTTGCCACAGACAGCTTTAGAGGCCAAGTCAGTAGATATATTTAAAGTGGAGGTTGATAGTTTCTTCATTAAAGGTTATGAAGAAAAGTTAGTGGAATAGGGTTGAGAGGGATAATAAGTCATCCATGATTGAATGGTGGAGTGGACTCAATGAGCTGAATGGCCTATTTCTACTCCTACGTCTTATGGTCTTATTTAAAGTATTTGAAAAAAATGAATTCAAACACATTTCTCTTCCCTACAACTGTTCCTGTCCACTGAACTGAACAAGAGTCACTGCTTACCTGCCAGATGCAACTGTAAGAACCATGCAAGTGAACTCCACTGCAACCACTTCTTGAAGGAGAGAAAATTGTATATACCTGCATGCTTTAGAAGACTGAAAGGAACATTAAAATAAAGCAACAAAACACAGGTGTAGGTGGATTTCCATAAGCAAGGACATGGGAAACTGATGGAATACACAGCTGGGCAAACTTGGAAACTACAACCTCTCCAGACAATTAAATATTGAGTTTTTGGCCCTCAAGGTTTAATAGTTATGATTAGCTGTTGCTGATTGACAAGAGGAAGAGAGAAAAACAATGACCATTACTCTTACTAATCAGAAAATTACCACATTGAAAGACATCATTGAGGTTATACATATGTTGGAAAAAAATAACATTCAGGACCGCTGTCAGTCAGTTGCCCACAAAATAATCACATCATATCACTCAAACACGAGGAATTCTGCAGATGCTGGAAATTCAAGCAACACACATCAAAGTTACTGGTGAATGCAACAGGCCAGGCAGCATCTCTAGGAAGAGGTACAGTCGACATTTCGGGCCGAGACCCTTCGTGAGGACTAACTCATCCCGACGGAGGATCTCGGCCCGAAACGTTGACTGTACCTCTTCCTAGAGATGCTGCCTGGCCTGCTGCGTTCACCAGCAACTTTGATGTGTGTTATATCATCTCACTATCAAATTTAACAATCGCTGCATGCAAGTTATAGGTAGTAATATAGGACTATCCATTTATGCAGGGTGTTGTTAGATCTTTTAAGCAATCAGGTAAGCAGTAGAAATAATTGAGGATTACCGTTTGCAAAACTGTGCTATTGTTAACTAGTAATTGTAATGTTTGACTGAAACCCTCTTGTTGAGATATAAATAAAGAAAAAAACTTATTCCAGAAACTTATATGTTAGGATGTTAGTTCCCTGGTTACATCTCTGCAAACTGTTGGACAGGATACAGGAACAATTCAAGCACATCTTAAATATTAGGACTTGT
Source organism: Mobula birostris (assembly GCF_030028105.1). Classification (NCBI taxonomy): domain Eukaryota; kingdom Metazoa; phylum Chordata; class Chondrichthyes; order Myliobatiformes; family Myliobatidae; genus Mobula; species Mobula birostris. Next base: position 43,250,257 of record NC_092385.1, read on the forward strand.
TTAGGCAGCAGCCTCCAGTTTAATTTGTTGGTTAGATTCCAGAAGTTTGTGCTTCATTGTTTGGCCCCATAGCTATGCAGCATTATTCTAATAAATTTACCATTCCCATTTCATAACAAGATTCCAAATAATTCACATACTGTATATCACCTACAGCTGTAAGACCTAACTACCCATGGTCAGGAAAGATGTAAAGCTGTGGGCAATACTCAAAACTATAGCAGGAAAATCTCAAAAGTGGAATGAAATTTACATACAGAAAAATGTCAGCAACAGATTATTACTTATTTATTAAGAAGCTGAAAATTGAAAGTTCTATACACTCATGTTGCAAAAAGCGCCAATGATGCATGAGTTTTATAGACTGGGGAACAAGTAACTTTTTCGTAATGCCTTGAATTCAATTCATCACAAAAGTTTTATTTAACATCCACATAGGAAAAGATGAAATATACTCTGTTATTTGTGTTGCCATAAAAACAGAAATTAAATTTCAGCAGTAGTTCTTTATTGGGAAACACATAAAAGTGTTACTTTGCAACGTTCTCTCAGCAGAACTGTGTTTTTCCATTCCCTGTGCATGATAATATCTCAGTATTCAGAAAAAAAGTCTTAAACACTATTTATAATAATTCGGGATAAATTTTTAGGATGTACAGAATATCAAAAAACTGATCAAAAGAAGCAAATTAGTTTCATTAGCCTCACTCTTCTGTAATTAGTTTGTGAATACATGCATCAACATAGTTCAGTGAAAGACACAAACTGAAAACTGAAAGTAGTAATGCTTGTTTGCAAGAGATATATACATCAAACAATAGTAAAGAAAATATGGTCCTTTGTTGAAAAATAGGATTGGTTTCATACCTTTTATAAACTTCAAGATTTTTTTTCTTTAATCAAGTGTGCTAGGGATCAATTATTTTTTTTATCCGGAAGAGACAGCTTGGATACCTAGAGATACCTTGTAATGGCTTCCCTTCCCATTTCCCCTCCATTACTGTTTAATCCTCCAAGGATCTTTCATTGAACCCTCTTCTTTGTTATCCACTCCTGTCTCAGCAAAAATACTTAATGTGTCTATTTCTATTTCAATACCAATTTTTTCAACCGATCCAGTATGATTGACAAACTTCTATGTTTGTTCGGCATCCAGTATGGAGCAGGCAGGATAGTTATGTAATTAACTATCGTGAAACCACTGTCTTCAGTTCCTTCTCTGGACACTAACCCATTCCTCCACTTAGATTAAAACCTAAGGCTGTATGGACAGTATGGAGGACATCGGTTCTGAAATTGCTGTCAAAACCACAGTGCTAACTATTATTTATGTGTGAATGCTACATTAACTTCAGGCAAGGGTAGATGGGCAATTAAGTACTGAAATCTAAAGGACTGCAGCTCTGTCACTCTGCTTTAGCTTCTTGGAAATTACACTTCACTCTCTACCTTCCAATTTAAATGCACAGAGTGACACTTTGACTCTGCTGGAATGGAGGGTGTGAACCAAGGGGAGAAAGAAAACTTAGGCATGTGTCTTCCAAGTCCAAGTATCCCTTTGGCTGTGTGATGTGTTAATTACATTTCTGGGAGTGAAGATGAACAATTACAAGGATAAAGTCTCAGGTTTCCCTAATTATATATATAATTACATTTTACTTATGAAGGAGGGAGAGAAGGAGGGAGAGAGGGAGGGAAAGAGAGAGGGAGGTTAAGGGGAGGAGGGAGAGGGTGAGGGGAGAAGGGGAGGAGGGTAAGGGCAAGGGAGATCTCTAACTTCAACAGGAGCAAAAGATTGCACACAGCTCACCTCAAGAGTAGCTCTGCACAAGATTGTGGCCTGGTCAATCCCTTTTTTGATGTTGTTTGGTGTCAAGCATCAGTTAGGGGGATCATTGGAATCTGATATTGTGACCTCACAAGCTGGTTAAACAGACATTACATTGAAGAATTATTCCAGACAACAAACAAGGAGTGAAAATTACAATTTTTAATTAAATCTTTGACCATTTTACAAAATACTAAATATGGATTGGGATGAATATTTATGAGATTAAAAGAGCTATTGAAATGCTGTATTCAAATTCCTTCATGTTAATAAAAAAAGATTGTGTAGAATTACAGTCTTGTTTGCTTGCAACAGTTGTAGCAGCCATAAATCGTAGCTGCTTCTGAAATTTGACTGCATTGATTTCAATTGGACTGAATTTCAGTAGAAAAATTCAATGAACATTTAATAACAGATCCATACACTGTTTGCACAAGAAACCAAGGAAGAGATTCAACCCTGCTATGTTTTGAAATATTTATGCAAAGGCAATACATACGTATACATGAAATTTGTTTTTAGGCTTAACATTTGGAAAGCAGTGATTACATTAAGTCTATTGTATAAATATCACTTAGATCACATCCAACAAAGGGTACATTTTTAGCATATTTTGCTTGAAGCTTTGCCCATAAATTACTCAAATCCTTTTAACTCTTCTGATTTTGTGCTTACATTAGGACAAGCAATTACTGACAGTGACTTCTTGATTTCAATGTTAAACTGGGAATGCACAGATACTAAGCTCTTTTTGTGTTCCATAGCAAAATCAGGTCCAAATGCCCCCAGCATTTCTTTGTTTTGTTTTTCTCTTTAATCCTATTATTTCTTTCCTTTCTCTAAATAGTATTTGACTTAAAATTGACATTCTAATTTACTTTTCCTCATTCAGAGTTTGCAGTGACCTTCTATTTGATTCACTAAGAAGGTTCCGAGCTCTCTCCATTCAGTCTGGTCTCAGATCCTTGCTAGAGGATTCCATCTCTCATATCCAAGAACTTAGAGAGTACAATATTGCCATCAGTAAAGGAGTAATGGCGAATCTTGTAGGCAAATTTTCACTATTGCTGATTGTGTGTCATGGATTTATGCTTCTTTTGCTTCAGACAACACTGAATTGCAAACATGACAAGTGCTACGCTTGCCCCTCTACCTCCCCTCTCAGCAAACAGTCCATCCAGGTGAGGCAACAGTTCACCTGTGAGTCTGTCGGGGTTATCTATTGTAAATGCTACTTCGTCCTCTAGATCAGTGAAACCTGACATGGATTGAGATTTCCCAGTTGCTACCCATTTCAATTCAACTTCCCATTCCATTTCTGACTTATCAGTCCATCATCTATGGTCACGATGAGACCACACTCAGATTGAAGGAGCAACACCTCATATTCCATCTCCAAACTGAATACATTAACATTGAATTATCTAACTCCTGTAATTTCTTCCCCCTCCCCTCCTCTCTTTTTCCATTACCCATCCTGCTCTGTCTGCAGTCCCTACTCATTCCCTTTCTAACCTAGCCAACTGTCCTCTCCTATCAGATTTCTTGTTCTTCAGCCCTTTACATCTAAAACCTATCACATCCCAGCTTATTACTTTATTTTCTCCTACCCCACCCACCCATCTTTACACTCGCCTGATTTCAAGTTTGTACTCCTTCTCCTCCCCTACCCTCTTATTATGGCTTCTTCCCTCTTCCTTTCCAGTCCTAATGAAGGGTCACAGCCTGAAATATTATTTATTCCTCTTCATAGATGGTGCCTGACTTGCTCAGTCCCTTCAGCATTTTGTGTGTGTGTTGCTCTGAACTTTCAGCATCTGCAGAATCTCTTGTGTTTATTGAATTTTATGACTGGATTTTTAAGCTTTCTATGGTCCCATGGCCTCTTTCAGTTTCCCTTCCTTTAAGCATTTCCTTCAGATTTATCTTGTTCTCCAAGTTTTGCCTTATACATCTCATTATATCTTTTTGGGATGACAACAACAGGTGCTTGAACTGATATTGCTCCAGCTGAGTACTGGGACCTCTTGTAGATTCTGCATAAATACATATTGATTGTATTTGTTAGTTTATTCTGAAGTGTTGTACAAATGGGAAAGAGGAGGCAGAGCTGAAGGTGATTGGAAGGTGAATTTAGGAACTTATGAATAAGGATGGATGCCTTGAAAGGAAGAATAAAACTGTGCCTGTGCGAATCCCTGCAGCATATGGTGACCACGTGATCTCTATCTTGCAGGCCAACATCAGAACATCCTTTATGAAGGTGAACACTCGTAAGGTGTCAGAAATGGTAGTGTACCTGGTAGAGCACTGAAAACCTGTGTCAACCAACTGGCGAAAGCGTTCAGGGACATCTTCAATCTCTCACAATTGGATTATTGACTTCCTCATCAGGAGACCAAAGTTGGTGCAAATTAGAAATAGCATCTCATCCTCACTGACAATCAACACTGGTGCACCTCATGGATGGATGCTTAACTCATTGCTCTACTCTCTCTACACCCAGAACTGTGTGGCTAGGTGCAGCTCAAGCACCATCTATGAATTTGCTGACATTGTTGGCAGAATTTTAGATGATGACAAGGAGGCGTACAGGAGTGAGATAGATCAGCTGGTTGTATGGTGTCACAACAACAACCTTGCACTCAATGTCAGTAAGACCAAGGAAGAAGATGTCGAAGGAACACACACCAGTCCTCCTTCAGGGATTGGCAGAGGAAAGGATGTGCAGTTTCAAATTCCTGGGTGTCAACATCTCTGAAGATCTAGCCTGAGCCCAACATATTGATGCAATTACAAAGAAGGCACAACAGCAGCTGCATTTCATTAGGAGACTGAGGAAACTTGGTATGTCATTAAAGACTCTTGTAAATATCTAACGATGTACTGTGGAGAGCATTTTAACTGGTTGCATCACTGTTTGGTATGGCGACGCCATTCACAGGATCAAAAAAGTTGCAAACTCAGCCAGCTTCCACATAGACACTGATATCGATAGAGGAATGGCTGACAGGCAGGAGGCAGCGAGTGAGATAAGGGGGGCCTTTTCTGGTTGGCTGCCAGTGACTACTGATGTTCCTCAGCGGTCAGTACCAGGACCGCTATTTTTCACATTGTTTGTCAACAATTCAGATAATGGAATTGATGGCTTTGTGGCAATATTTGCAGATGACACGAAGATAGGTGGAGGGGAGTTGGTGCTGAGGAAGCAATGAGATTGCAGAAGGACTTAGACAAATTGGAAGAATGGTCAAAGAAGTGGCAGTTGGAATCTAGCGTGGGAAGTGTATGATAATGCATTTTGGTAAAAGGAACAAAAGTACATACAACTATTCAAATGGGGAGAAAATTCAAACATCAGATGTGCAAAGGGACATAGGAGTCCTTGTGCAAGACTCCCAGAAGGTTAATTTACAGGTTGACTCTACGGTAAAAACGGCAAATGCATTGTTGGCATTCATTTCAAGGGGAGATAATGCTGAGGCTTTACAAGACGCTAGTCAGGCCACACTTGGAGTATTGTCAACAGTTTTGGGCTCCATATCTCAAAAAAGATGTGTTGTCATTAGCGAGAGTCCAGAAGAGGTTCACAGGGATGATTCCAGGAATGGAGGTGTTAACATGAAGTTTGTTTGGCTGTTTTGGGCCTGTACTCAGTGGAATTTAGAAGGATGCGGGGGCATCTCATTGAAACCTACCAAATGTTGAAAGGGCTAGATAAGGTGAATGTGGAGAGGATGTTTCCTATGGTGGGGGGTGTCCAGCACTAGAGGGCACCGCCTCAAAATTGAGGGGTAATCCTTTAGAACAGAGGTAAGGAGGAATTTTTTTAGCCAGAGAGTAGAGAACGCATGGAATGCTCTGCCACAGACAGCTATGGAGGCCAAGACCGTGGGTATATTTAAAGCAAAAAAAGATAGTTTCCTGATTAGTCAGGGCATCAGAGGTTATGGCGAGAAGGCAGGTGTATAGGGTTGAGTGGGATCTGGGTTCGGCCATGACAGAATGGCGGAGCAGACTTGATGGGCTGAATGGCCTAATTCTGCACCTATGCCTTATGGTCTTATGGGCTTATTTTCAAAAGGTGATGCCTCAAAAAGCTAGCGTCCACAATCAAGGACCCCCATCACTCAGGACATGCCCTCTTCTCATTGCTACCATCATGGAGGTGATACAGGAGCCTGAAGGCACACACTCATAGTTTTAGGAACAGCTTCTACCCCTCTGCCACTAGAATTCTGAATGGACAATGAAGCCATATACACCAGCTCACGATTTTTTATTTGCTCTCTTTTCGCACTGCTTACTTTATTTACTTATTTATTCGATTTAATTTTTAAAATGTATATTTCTTATTGTAAATTAGTTTTTTATTATTAGTTATTGCATTGTGTGGGCACATGCCAAGTGGTTAAGGCATTGGACTAGCTACCTGAAGGTCATGAGTTCGAGCCCCAGCCAAGGCAATGTGTTGCATCCTTGAGCAAGGCACTTAGTCACACATTGCTCTGTGACGACACTGGTGCCAAGCTGTATCGGCCCTAGTGCCCTTCTCTTGGACAACATCGGTGGCGTGGAGAAGGGAGACTTGCAGCATGGGCAACTGCTGGTCTTCCATACAACCTTGTCCAGGCCTGTGCCCTGGAGAGTGAAGACTTTCCAGGCACAGATCCATGGTCTCGCAAGACTAACGGATGCCTTTAATTTATTGCATTGTACTGCTGCTGCAAAACAACAAAATTCATGATACGTGCCAGTGATATTAAACCTGATTCTGATTTTGATTCTGAGGCATTGCCACCAATGTGAAAAGGTTAAAACCGGAGACGGATAAGCAACCAGAATTGGAGAAGTACAAAGATTTCCAGACTGGAGGGTGCTAGGAATAGAAATTTAGTAATATGGAGGTGCTGAGCTATGAAGGAAAGGATGAGAATTTTAAAACTAAGGACTGATCAGGACAGGTGTCAGGCGTCAGTTCAGGTCAACAGGAACAAGTTGCTGGCTGTAGCGTAGTGGTTAGCACAATGCTATTACAGCTTGAGGTGTCGGAGTTCGGTGTTCAATACCATTGTCCTCTGTAAGGGGTTTGTACGTTCTCCCTGTGGAAAACATGGGTTTTTTTCTGGATCTTCCAGTTTCCTCCCACAGTCCAAAGACATACCAGTTAGTAGGTTAATTGGTCATTATAAATTGTTGCATGATTAGGCTCCGGTTATATATGGGGGCGGGTTTGCTGGAGGGCTCAGCTCAGTGGACCAGAAGGGCCTATTCTGCACTCTATTGCTAAATAAATAAATGCACTTGGATGCACACAATGGAACACAGCTACTTTATAAATCACCCTCATACCACAGGGCATGGAAGGAAGCCATAGTGCTCATAATATACAAGTTTATGTTCACATGATATGGGAGAAATATTAATATTGTGTTTTTCTTAATTGTTACATTCAATGATTGTTTGATTCCCACAGGGAAGCTCAATTAAAAGGAAAAGAAATGCAACACAGTATTTTTCATGATTCTGCTCCTGATGATACACAACTTTTTAATTCAATACAAAATGCGCAACCCAGTTTGCGAATATGGGCTCGGTCATAAACTGATCACTGATAATGTGATTATCAGTGTTATTCAGTCATGTTTATCTTCTCATTGACCATATTTTATTCCATTGTCATTCGACCTCCCTTTAGCTCTGTTATTTAAGATACGATTTATTGAAGTATAAGCAAATGCATATTCATCTGGTGAGTGAATGAAGTGAGTGTAATAATCTGGTTCACAGTTACTATCGAGATAGATGGCAGTTTGCAGTGGTGACTGGAATGATGGAATCCCTCTCATGGTTACAGTATATAATATTTGCTATGTTCTAACACTTTGCAATGTAATTGGCAGCTTAAGCTACTATAGCACATAGTCATGCATCATTTCATCCCTCTCTCACTTAGATGGATGTCAACCTTAAAGTTATCACACATCACTTAACATTAGTTTCACAGAATTACATATTGCATAATTGCTTCAGTTCAGTATCATGTAGTCACATGTCAGTGCTCACTTGGTCACACATCATCTACTGTTAGTATCACAATGTTACCGGTCACTCTTGACTCAGTAAAATGACAATTTATCTTTATTTCTCTTCAACAGGTATGGTACTTTACAAAACCGATGCCATTATAGCTGGTTCAGTGACAAGGAAAAATATTTTAAAGGAAAGATTGCTTCACATTGAGTGAAATGTCATATACTTTTAAAACAAACCTGATTAATTTTTCATTGTACAAACATGCTGATATAAAACTTTGAAGGGCAGTGGGAGACTGATGCCTGGAGTAGGGTGAGAAGTGGTTGGTGTTGGGTGCTGGGCAGATGGAGAGAATGTGTGAGTGATAGGCAGATGGAGAGGGGAGAGAAGTGGACTGATTTGGGCAAACTGGATAAGGGGGGAAAGTGGGTGGAAAGGAGTTACTGGAAATTAAAAAAACTGATTATCATGCCATCAGGTTGGAGACGATCAAGGAAGAATGTGAAGTGCTGTTCATCTAATTTGCATCTAGCCTTGAATTGCCAGCAGAGGAAGGCATGGTCAGACATGTCACTGTGTGAATGGGAAGTGGAATTAAAATGGCTGGCCACCGGGAGATCCCAACTGGTACAGTTGTGTGAAGACACTTGACTATTTCTATCATGCTTTAACTACTTAAAATGGACTTTCATGTATAATCTTTGAAAATACAAAGTATTCATTTTAAGCAAATAAAGAAATAAAAGCAAGAAAATCTGCAGATGCTGGAAATCCAAAGCAACACACTCAAAATGCTGGAGGAGCTCAGCAGGCCAGGCAGCATCTATGGACAAAAGTTAAGTTGTCGATGTTTTGGGCTGAGACCCTTCATCAGGCCTTTAAAAAATTATTCTTCCTCTTTAATAATGCTTGTTGTAGACAACTGGCCTGATGGATAGTTTAATGATTGGTAAGCTTCAGTCACAGGGGTTGAATCAGGCAAATCTCTTTCTGGAGCTGTTTGATTGAGGAGGTCTTACAGAAGGCATCAAAAAGAAGGAAATTGGTGGTATCTCAGACTCACAAAATATCCTTTGGGAATCCATTATATGAACTACTAACAAACATTTTTTAATGTGTCACCTAAACTGAACACATCATCACAAACTTGCAATGTATGAAGCAAACGTGCAGGACTTAGCAAGTCACTGAAAACCCGATTAATTGTGGATTACAAGGTGTTCATCAGTGAATGACTAAACTGTTTTTTTTGCAATTATTTAAGTTAGTACTATATTGGGACCCAATTGGATAGGTCCTGAAAACAGTAATGGAGGCTCAGGGTGGGTGATTAACCATGCCAGTCGTACTGCTTGGATTACATCTGACATCTTCATCCTGCCTGTTCATTTGTATGATTTCTCCATGCAGTTTATTCTAACCGTGATAATGATCAATGGCACATAGCAGCTAGGCGCCCCAAATCAATTCCTTCAAGTGTTACTTAAAAATAACTTGTTCTGCTTTCTGCTCGCATGCTACTAGATGTGGGATATCATTCTGAACATTACCATTTATCAGAGGATAATGGTTGACCATGGGAGAGCATGCTCCATAGTTTACGAATATTGGGCTGAAAGTCTTGGTGAAAGAGTTGGAAATGTGGAAAGCCATTCCAGAAAATCTTGGGATTTTAAAGAAACCCTCTGAATGCTTGCTGGAGAAGCACTGGTAACAGACGGTTATGGAGGTCAAGGGCAGGCAATCAACTGTAAAGAGCATGATGCAGTGTCAGAAGCAGTTCAGTGACCTTACATAAACAGTTCAGCTCAGTTAATGCATCGTCAAGTAACACTTTATAAGGATATACCCTCTATTCTTACCCACTGTTGAATTTTCTCATTTCCAGTCACTCAGTTAAAAACAATATCTATTCAGATCCAATATAAATATGTTTCATGCCAGATTCCTTCACTTACCTCTTCCGCAAGATTCACGTCCTCCCTCTACCTGGTATTTGCCCACTCACATAATGCAGCTGTTTGTTCAAAACTCATGAACACAGTCTTGAATGAGCTGATTGTGGTCATGAGGGAGAAGAAGCCAACAAGAGGGGAAGGAGCCAACACTAGGAGAGATGTTCTCCTAAGTCCCAAAGTGAAGATAGTACTCACCATTTCAGAATAGCTAAGAGACAATACTGAATATATTTTCCATGAACAGAAATTTATTCTTCATCTTCTTTCTCACATTCTACTTTGACTCAGATTATAGCTGTTCCAATATGCAAACAGAACATGATCAGTCATTCTTAAGGCACTCCCTTGCATTTTCCACAAACCTTGTCTTTTGTTTTAGTCTGACCTGCTACCCAGGAAATGCAACTCCCCCAGGCAATGAGGAAGAGTTAAGGAGAGAGTGACACTGAAAATATGGTCTCACTTGATTTCAAACTAACAACAAGATAGTGCTGGGTGTCTGCTGCAGAAATTTCTGATGAGGTCTGCTGCAGAAGTCTCTGATAAAGTCTAACTGGGAGTAATTATAAAGGGTTTCAGTCTCCTTACCCAAAGAAAAAGGTTTTTTTTTGAAACAGAGGGAGTGCAGTGGAAGTTTACCAGATTGACTCGTTGGATAGGGTGGAGAGTGGTGAAGTGTTGCTCTATGAGGAGTAGTTAAGCTGATTGGGCACTGTAATCTCTAGAGTTTAGAATAATGGGAAATGAATTCATGAAGGTGTATGATAATTGTACAAAGCTAGATCTTTACCCTGGTTGGGATTTCCAGAACCAGGAGTCAGTCTCAAAATAAGAATTTGGCCTTTCAACGCTGTGATTAGAAGCAATTTACAACCAGAGTTCAGGGAATCTTCAGAGTTCCCCATTCAAGAGAATGACTGAGCCTCATAGAGGAAATTTAAAATGGAAATTGATAGATTTATTTTAGATAAGGGAAGAAAGAAATTTGGGGCCAGTGCAGCAAAGTGAAATTGTGGAGAAGATCAGCCATAAATGGTGGAGGGGCAAAAAGCTAACTAGCCTTTTCCTACTTCTTTTTCCTATGTGATATAAGAAAGGCTTGATACAAAAAATTCTGTTTGTATTGGATGGAAAGAAACATGAAAGTGCCCGGCACCAATTTGGCACTATGGCATCCCCACCCTATCCAGGACTGTGATGAATATTCACTTCCTGGAACAGGGGGCCTCTTGGTTTTCCAAGCTTAGCTTTCTAAACACAGCAGTTGTCTCTTCTAAAGAGCAAACAGTTATAAGTTAAACTTGTAACTGTATTCTTTGTTTAGCTTCTGGTTGTAAAAGGGAGCTAGTCTTCAGTTCATAATATAAATGGAAAGCAGTAATCAACTTGAAATTTTAAAACACAGCTTTGCAAATAAACTCTGTCTATGGAGCAGCTGCTGGCTCACAGCACCTGTTTTATTACTGAAGAGGTTCAGCAAAAGGCAATGGATTATTTAATTGGTCTTGTTTCAAAATGGACAATGCTGGCTGAGTTGTTCACTTCAAGGAAGCTTGACGACCAGATGGAGATGATCACTTGCATATCAATAATGGATCTATTAATAAATTGAAATGATTTATATACTCAAGGAAGTTAGCTTCACAGCACTCAAAGAAGCTTTTAGATCACTTATGCTAAAAGGTAACTCAAAGAATATCACATATGTCTGTGAAGTCACCCACACAAGTGGCAATGAAACTGAATAAGTGAAGAGAGCAGTTCAGGTTTATTTGGAATATGGTAAAGAATATCAAGAAGCATAAAGGAAACACCAAGTGAAATAGAATCCATTCCTCAGCCTTTGATTTTTGCAGCGGACGACTAGTTCATCTAATTCATTGGTACGTATGTGTTTTTAGCTGATAGGAGTTGTACCCTTGTTTTGGAAATACTTTGTGTTTTAGAAATGGTTTATAATATAGAGGTCTTTTATAAAATATAAATTGTCCGTGAGTTTTAAAAGTGTTTTAAGAATGTTGTTTGGATTTAAACATGTGTCACTGAAAATAAATTAACTGTGTTTTAAACTACTTTGTTAGCTAGTACGAAGGGGATCCCACTGCTCAAATAGTGGGTATTGGCAGCAAAGTTCACTGTAGAAAATAGACAGGAAAGTGAACTAGTCATTCAAGATTGAGTAGTTACAGTATAATAGCCCTTTAATGAGGGTGCTCGTGTCTATTTATACCACATAGAGCTTAAGGTCTTCAGTTGAGTCTAGAACTTCATGGTCAGCAAACCCAATACAGTACTATACAGGACAAACAAGCTAGCCAACTCCATTAATGCACTCCTACACTTAATCAGCATTTAATGGCCCTTTGCAATTTTCTGTTGCAGTTCAAGTAGCTCTGACCAATAGAGTAATAGTACCTGGAAACATGCCTTTTGGCTCAACTTATGGCCATTTAAACTGATACCATTTTTTCACATTTAGTCCATATATCTTTAAACTTTCCCTATCTGTGTATAACACTACAGTGCCATGCTACTGCAGCATTCTGTCCGCTATTACATGACTGATTGCAGAATGGGATCCTGGCGTAAATGACAGCTATTCCACAGCTGCTGATATCTCTGAGAATGTTAGACCCCTGTTTAAGTCCTTGCTTCGTTTCTTGTGATCAGCCAATTGTCTGTCAGTTGGCCAGCCCAGCAGTCTGTCAATTAGTCTATACTAGGTCCAGAGGTTCTTGAAGTCATGCTTCAAGCCATCTACAGTCTCCTCCATTAACAGTTAGTTCTCTTAGACCAGATAATCTGCAGTCACTTTATGGAGCATGTTACATGACTTAAACAGCCACGAGTACAACAAAGCCAGCCACTGCAATGCACAAGAATGCTTAAATGGTATGATATTTGATGTGATTTTATTGATAAGGCTGGAATATTTTGTTTGTCAACTTTGTTCTTACATTATAACCGAGTTAGTCCTGCCATGATCAGTGATAGCGGGAAGACAAGGACTATCAGAATGTTGGAGTCATTATGTCACTGAGCAAGTGACAAATCTATAAAAAAAAGGCTCCTGTAGTGGAGGCAGATGATATTGATTTGTTCAAATACAAATTAGATTTATTTCAGAAGTACATTTAAGATACAGCATGTGAGTATTTGAGACAAGACATGGTAAATTTAGATACTAGGGAGGAGAAAGGTGATTTTGAACATATGGATTACTTAGCTCTTCATCAGACTGGTTTTCTCGTGTATCATTGGGTCTGCTCAATGATACTATGGGGTGTCAACAACTGCATTATCGTCGTATCCTGTGACAACCACGATGGTAGAAGGTGAACTTAATAGACATTTATCTATTCTCATCCAGTGTTCCCAATGTTCCTCCTGCACCCCCCTGCGCACGCACACACACACACACACACACACACACACACACACACACACACACACCACACACACACACACACACGCACACACACACAGTGCACACAAAGAAGATATTGTCTCTTCTGTGACCTCCCTTTTAAAAAGAATGGATTTGGGTGAATATTTCTTACAAAACCAATTATAATATAAAACACAGCATCAAATATTCTATGTCATATGATTTCAATACCAGTGAAGCCATGAAGCTGCCCCTGCATAACTTAGAGTTTAATGATAAATTAAGAATAGCCTATTTTCTAATGTTTCCTCTTAATTCTTTGCTTTTGGTCATGTTTTTTATATATATATATATATAATCTATTTGATTTCATCTATGTGATTTTGAAAACATGTACCCAGCTGTCTGAAGGTGTATATCTAGTCTTCAAATGTGCAGTAAGTAAGCAGGCAACACTGGATTATATTGATTGCAAACATTACTCTTCAGCATTTGGAATTTTACTCAGAAAGATTTAACTTTCTTGTCAATTTTTTTTTAAATTGAAATAATTTGGTCTCACAATTACAGAATTGAACAGTTTTGTACACTTAATGTATTTTTATGGAATTTCTTCCTGTGCAGTTTCATCAGTCACTTAACTCAATGAGACAGGTTAATTCCTCTTGAAAGTACAGCAAGAAGGAATTGCACACAACTATGTTAATTGCTTGTAAGCTTTTACTTGTGGCACAATTTCCAAAGGAATTGACAGTCTAGCAGGCTGCCGGAGTGCTTATTAAACTGGAATTTTCACCAGTTTTCACTGATGTCCTTTAAGCTCAATTGAAATGCAATATACAGCACAGCTTGTCTGCTGTGAAGGGAAGAAAGAACTTGCATTTATATACACTTATTTCATGCTTTCTCTAACCTCAGGACATCCCAAAATGCTTCAGAGTCAATGATGATGTATCTGTTTTGAAGTAATGAAAATCTGCAATATAAACTACACTGGGTGAAATTTCAGGTTTTCATCTCTGGGACGTTTCACCCATGTTGATTTAGCTTCTTCAGGAGATTAATCAGTTGGGGAAGTGTCCTTGACAGCACCAATCATGAATGGCCTGTTAGGAGAAAAGAGGTTTGACAGCAAAATGACCATTTCTCATTTTATATTACATTTTTTTTTATCTAAGGCAATCTGAAGCCACCACTTGAAGCTTTAATTTGCTGTGAAATTAATACCCTGTTGAAGGATTTCAAAAATATTTTTGTCTCTGTATGTATAAGTAGATCTTTATATGTTTTATCTGCAAATTATAATTTCTTGTTTTCAGTAGTTCCAGTACATTGAGTGACCTGTGATCCTCAATTACAAGTTATTTCACAAAAACGTAATTGCAACAAAGAAAGAGCAGTCAGTGCATTAGATAAATGTGGTGCACATTGGATTCTGTGTGATAAATGTTATTTCTTAGCCTAATGCTTGAGACTGAAAATGAGGCAATATATAGGAGAAACCAAATTATGTGACTTAAGTAACTGATTATGCAGCCTACTAAATTCAGATAGCCTGGACAAAGGATGAATCCATGGGTAAAAGGATTTAGCTGACTTCTTGGCAGGAAGTAATTACTCTTTTTTTGTCTGATCTCAATCCTTTATTTAAGTAGTCCTGTTAAACTCCAGGTGCAATGCTGACAGAGCATGGTTTGGTTGGTGAATTGCCAAGATTTTATCAGGAAAGGTGGAGGCTTGCAACACAATTCCAAAATGTAAAATATTTTTGACAGGAAGCCAGACATCATGCTAATCCCTTGCTTGGATTCCAATTAAGCTGAGATGACTTTGGAGAAGGAAATAGGGAAGGAACCAAACATTGCTGGGTTTGGGTGGGGAAGATCCATTCTCATAACTTAAGGCCATGGGCAGTGGTCTGAATTCAAAATAATAAATAAACCCAACAATTTCAGATCTGCTTAGAGAATATTTCCAAAAAGTCCTGGGAATCATATAGTGGCTTGGCAATATGCAATAAATCAGAATCAGAATTAGGTTTAAATCACGAGCATATGTCATGAGATTCCTTAAAAATGCATTAAGTGTAGAGCACTCTGGCAACAGTGCAATGTAATACATGATAAATATGAGAAAAAAGAATTATGGTATATATACACATATTTATGTATATATACATTAAAAATCAATTAAAATAAGTAGTGCAAAAACAGAAATTAACAAAAATTAGTGAGGTATTGTTCATGGCTTCAACATTCATTTAGAAATCAAAAGTAAGAGGGTAAGAAGTTGTTCCTGAATTGCTGAGTGAGTGCCTTCATGCTTCTATACCACCATCCTGATGGTAACAATGAGAACAGGACACATCCTGGGTGTAGTGGGGGTCCTTGATGATGGAAGTTGCTTTTCTGAGGCACCACTCCTTGAAGGCGTCATGGATACTGTGGGGGCTAATACCCATGATGGAGTTGACAATGTTTGGAGTGATCCTGTGTAGTAGCCCATCCTGCCCCCATTCCAGACAGTGATATAGCCGGTCAGAATATTCTTCACAGTACATCTGTAGAAGTTTTCAAATGTTTTAAGTGACAAACCAAATCTCCTCAAACTGCTAATGGAATATAGCTGCTGTCTTTATAGCTGCATCAATATGCGGGACTAGGTTATTTCCTCAGAGATATTGACATCCAGTAACTTGAAATTGCTTACTCTCTCCACTTCTGATCCCTCTATGATGATTGATTTGTGTTCCCTCATCCTACCCTTTCCACAATCAGCTCTTTGGTCTTGCTGACATTGAGTGCAAGGTTGTTATTGCAACACAACTCAGCTAACTGGTATACCTTCCTCCTGTACGCCCTCTCATCACCATCTGAGATTCTGCCAACAATAGTTGTATCATCAGCAAATTTATAGACGGCATTTGAGCTGTGCCTAGCCACACAGTGTTCTAGCTAGTTTCAGTCCCTCATCTGAATGGTCCCGTAGACCTAAATTTGAACATCATCAAGAAATGGACTGATTGACTAGATAAGTCCTGACAAGAGTATGACAGTTCTTGTTGAAGATGAATCTGGGAGGGGGCCAAATATGAGGCTCTGATATTGGGTGGATCTTTCATGGGACCCCCATTGTGGGAGCAGGTTAGCTTGGGTGCTATAGAGAGGACTCCAGTGCATTCTAGCTCACATGTGATGCTGTAAATGGAATTAATTCATCCCTGGAAATATTCTAGCTTTATTTTTGTTATTGATTTTTTCCAAGATGTAGGCAATCCACCAAGGTTGTACTAGGAGATGGGTCCTAGATGAGGCACACAGCTTAAATATAATATTTAAATAAGCCATTCACCTCCTGAGAATGAGTTAATTGTCTTCCCATTCCTCCACTATGATTAAAATCAATGGACTGAAGGCAATTCGACTTGGGATGAGATTTTTAAAAAAATTAACATCACACCTGACTGCAGCCCGATGATTTTCAGTGGTGAAGGTTAACTAACCTTCTGTTCGATGAGTTAGTTACTCCACAACTTTTCATGCGATCTTTAAAATTAACCATGGGATAAACTTTGCACAAAATAATGAATATCATGGCAGAATGTTATTTGACTTATTTTCTGCCAAAATATTATCTGTAGTTAACATTTTTTGATTTCCATTGAATTTAGTCTTATTTCATTCCAGAGCAGTTTCTGTATTAATTCCAATGATGTCCAAACTAAGCCATTGTCAAAGGAAATAAAATAACTTTCTCAATGGTGTAAGTGACCTGAGTAGCCAGCAACAGATCACCAGTCAGTTTCTAGGTTTGATACATTATTGTTCAAGATGAAAGATTACAGATAGAAGAAGATCATATTGCTAAAAATAATAATTTTACATTACACATGGTCACAATTAAGCTCGTGTTTAACACACTGGAGTTGAGTGATACACACTTTATTAGCTTACACATGAATAATAGCAATTTGCTCGAGTTGCTTCAGAAACAGAATCAGGTTCAATGTATCTGACATAAGTCATGACATTTGTTGCTTCGTGGCAGGCACAACAAAATACTTTAAGTTAAAAGAAAAATACAAAAACAGGAATGTCAAGATAGTGTTCATGGACTGTTCAGAAATCTGATGGCAGAGGGGAAGAAGCTTTCCTAAAAATTTGTCTTGTATCTTCAGGCTCCTGACCTCCTTTCTGATGTCAGTAATGAGAACCGGGCATGTCCCAGATGGTGAGGATCCTTAATGATGGACATCATTAAGTCTACAACCCTCTGAAGCCTCTAACGCTGCTGTACATGGGCATCTGTATATCAAATGGTGATGCAACCAGTCAGAGTTCCCTCTATAGTACATCTGTAGAAATTTGCTAGAGTATTTGGAGGCAAATTAAACCTCCTCAAACTTCTAAAGAAGTATAGCTACCAGCAAGCCTTCACTATGAGTGCATCAATAAAGTGAGGCCAGGACAAATCTCTGAGATGTTGATTCCTGGGAACTTGAAGATTAGTACTGCTTACTCCTCCATTTGGATTGCTGTGTACTCTCCCAACTTCCGTTTCCTGAAGTCTACAATCAATTTTTTGGTCTTGTTAAAGTTGAGAGCAAGGTTGTTGTTGTGACACCACTTGTCTAGTCAACCTATTTTACTCCTGTACCCCTCCTCGTTGCCAAGTGAGATTCTGCCAACAATAAAGTTCAAAGTAAATTATCAAAGTACATTTGTCAAAAAGACAAAAAAACTGTGCAAATACAAAAAAGGAAAAAACAGTAATAAGTAAGTAAGCAATAAATACTGAGAACATGAGATAAAGAGTCCTTGAAAGTGGGTCCATAGGCTGTGGGAACAGTTCAGTTTTGGGGTGACTGAAGTTGAGTGAAGTTATCCACTCTGATGGAAGAGCCTGATGGTTGAGAGGTAATTACTGTTCCTGAACCTGGTGGTGAGGGTTTTCCTTCCTGTTGGCAACAGTGAGAAAAGAGCAGGCCTGGACAGTGGGGTTCCTTGATGATGGATGTTGCTTTTCTGGACTGCACTCCATGTAGATATGCTCAATGGCAGGGAAGGCTTTATCCATGGTGGACTGGGCAGGGAAGGCTTTATCCATGGTGGACTGGGCCATATCCACTACTTTATTGTGGGATTTTCCATTTAAGGGCATTGGTGTTTCCATACTAGGCCATGATGCAGCCAGTCAATATACTCTCCACCACACATCTATAGAACTTTGTAAAAGTTTTAAATGAAAATTTTAAATTTTTAATTCGAAGTTTTAAATGTTGGGCACGTGGCCAAGTGGTTAAGGCGTTCGTCTAGTGATCTGAAGGTCGCTAGTTCGAGCCTCAGCTGTGGCAGCATGTTTGTGTCCTTGAGCAAGGCACTTACCACACATTGCTCTAGTGTCTGTGCGAGGAGTGGCGCGCCACACAGTCTTCCAATCTGCACCTTGTAAGGCATGAAAATGCCCAACACAGGCCTCTTATGGTCTGAGTCAACATTCCCTCCCCCCTCCCCTTTAAATGACACGCCGAATTTTCGCAAATTCTAAGAAAGTAGAGCCACTGCCGTGGTTTCTTTCTAATAGCACTTATGTGCTCGACCTGGGACAGATCCCCTGAAACAATAACACCGAGAAATTTAAGGTTGCTGACCCTCTGACCTTCTGATCCCACAAAGAGGACTGGTTTCGTGGACCATGGTTTTTTTTACTCTTGAAGTCAATGATCAGCTCATTGGTCTTTCTGACATAGAGTAAGAGATTGCTGTTGTTGCACAACTCAGCCAGGTTTTCATTTTCCCTCCTATGTGCTGATTTGTCACCATTTTTGATTTGGCCAAAGAGTGGTGTCATCAGCAAACTCAGATATGGCATTGGAGCTGCACCTAGCCCCACAGTCATAAGTATAAATTGAGTAGAGCAGGGGGTTAAGCACACAGCCTTGTGGTGCACCTGTACTGATGGTGATTGTGGAGGAGATGTTGTTGCCAATTTGAACTGGCATGTGATGAAATCAAGGATCCAGTTGCACAAGGAGGTATTGAGTACTAGATCTTGAAGTTTATTGGTTAGTTTTGAGGGAATGGTAGTATTGAACCCTGAGCTGCAGTCAATGGAGAGCATCCTGATATATGCATCTTCACTGTCCAGATGTTCCAGGGTTGAATGAAGAGCCCAAGAAATGCAACCTGCTGTTGATCTGTTCTGAGAGTAAGCAAACTGAACCAGCTCCTCAGGCAGGAGTTGATACGTTTCTTCACCAACCTTCTCAAAGCACTTCATCACAGTGGATGTCATCACTAGACAATAGTCATTGAGGCAAGTGACCATGTTCTTCTTAGGCACCGGTATTATTGTAACCTGCTTGAAGCTGATGGGTACCTTAGGCTGATGAAGCAAGAAGTTAAAGATCTCAGTGAACACTCCAGCCTGTTGATCAGCACAGGTTTTTAGTACTCAACCATAAATACAAATATCCGTACGTGCAAATAACCATAAATACAAATCACCATTCTAATTTCAAATCACTTCCATTATTCCATCTTCAGAATGGCTGGACCAAACATACTTGCTCATTCCAGCTGACAAGATCAATTCCTCCAAAGGCTGCAGTCCCTACGTTTACATTTCCCACACTTTATTCCCATGTTCCCATTCTCTAGGCATGGGATCAGTTCTTGACAAACCACTAAGGCAGTGTTTTCCAGCTGTACTGTGCTTCTTTGTTGCTATCTTGTCACTTAGGTCCAGGCTATAAGCTTTTGTGATGTTTTGTATCTTCCATAAATCCATGGGCCCAGCATTATCATTGTAAACTATTCCTCTGTGCTGTAAGCTAACCTTCAGCCAGATTCCGTAGTCTTATTGTGCTGTTCTTTTTACCTTGAATATCTATTTCCCAGTTTAACCATTTGTATTCTGGATTGTAATTTCACAGCACCAGATCATGATGCAGAAAACAGCAGAAATCTGTGATAGAACAGGTAGAGTGGGGCAGCCTCATCCTGCACTCTTGCTCAGATACATTGAGGCATGCCTAAACTGCATGGCGTTGGCATGGCCTTCAACATGACTTTTATTCTTATGGCAATGATGATGGTGGAGTCTAAAGCTCCAGTTATAGAACACCTCTCCCATCTTACTATCAAGCCTTCGCAGATCTTATATCATTCTGCTCAGATGAGTGGAGATGGCTCCATGAGTTATTGGGAGAACATGAAATAAAATGGTGTAAAATTCAAGGAAAAGCAGCTGTCTAAAAACTGGAGTCCACTTCAGAAATGTGGTCTGCAAAAGATCCACAATTCTGGTGATTGCAGCCAAAAGCTGCTTTTCACCCTTCCTGGAAAGATGAGCTCCTCTGAATATGTTTTGGCAAACACTGGACTGATAGGAAAAACTATGCTTTGGGTTAAAATATTGCATTAACAGAGTGCAATATTAACCTTTTAATGAAGGAACTTTTACAGACTGGTTAGGAAATGCCAGAGGCTGATTTTAACTCTCTGCCCACCTTTTCACTCTGTTGTGACTGGGCAGACTGGATTAAATCAGAATTGATTCATCCAAGTCAATGAACAGTTTTAAGCTGTGACCTGTTTCTTACACTTGAACAACAAATCAATTTTGAACTATTTAAATTTCCAATATTTGAAATTGAAATACAGGGCATTTTCTAGAATAAATTGAATTAGAACATTAATCTGTTCTTATTATCATCAGAAAGCATTGGTTTCATTTTCAAGCACTTTATCCTATTTTCTTTTATACATTTACATTATCAATTCCCTTCAGGTAGCCAAGCAGAGCTG
The DNA here is from genome assembly GCF_030028105.1 of Mobula birostris. Lineage (NCBI taxonomy): Eukaryota > Metazoa > Chordata > Chondrichthyes > Myliobatiformes > Myliobatidae > Mobula > Mobula birostris. The sequence continues at coordinate 43,271,275 of NC_092385.1, forward strand.
TGCCAAACCTAGATTAACATTTCCTTGTAGTTAATCTCAGGACCAGGACAACATATGAAAAGTTTTGAACATTAGAATCAATTGTTATCATAATCATTTTCTTTGAAATAATTTTGCTTTCTTGTTTTCATTTTGCTTTATGAAGTCTTTCATTAAAAAAAAACTTCGGTATTTTATCTAACATTAAAACATCTCTGTATATGTTACCAGAAAAAAGAGCTTGTATAATAATTTAAAACGTATCTTCAATATTGCTCCACTGCTTTCAACGCTTGATTCTTTCTAATTCTGTTCTGTTATTTGGCTGAGTGCTACCATAACAACAACCTCTTACTCAATGTCAGCACATCTAAGGAAAAGGAAACCAGAAGTCCATGAGCCAGTCCTCATCAGGGGATCAGAGGTGGGAGAGGGTCAGCAACTATAAATTCCTCAGTGTTATTATTTTGGTGTACCTGTTCTGGGCTCAGCACGTGAGTGCAATTAGGAAGAAAGCATGACAGTGTCTCTACTTCCTTGGGAGTTTGCAAATACTTGGCATGACATCTAAAACTTAGACAAACTTTTATACATGTACAGTGGAAAGTATATTGACTGGCTGCATTACAGCCTGCTGTGGAAACATCAAAGAACTCTGATGGAAAATCCTACAAAAAGTAATGGAAACGGCCCAGTCCACCACCAGTAAAGCCCTCCCCACCAACAAGCACATCTATATGTAGCAGAAAAGCAACATCCATCATCAGAAACCCTCACCACCTAGGACACATTCTCTTCTCACTGCTGCTATCAAGGAGGAGGTACAGGAGCCTCAGGACTCACACCACCAGGTTCAGGTATAGTTATTACCTGTAAACCATCAGGCTCTTGAACCATTGGGGATAATTTCACTCAACTTCACTTGCCCCATCATTGAAATGTTTCCACAGCCTATGGACTTACTTTCAAGGACACTTGATCTCAGGTTCTCTATATTAACTGCTTAATTATTTAGTATTATTATTTATTTGTTTTTGTATTTGCATAGTTTGTTGTCTTTTGCACATTGGTTGAATGCCTAAGTCAAGTTGACTTTTCATTGATTCTATTATGGATTTTTTGAGTATTCCCACAAGAAAATGTGGGTTATTTATGGAGACAGATATGCTCTTTGATAATAAATTTACTTTGAACTTTGGAGATATGAACTAACAGTATTAACTTATGTCTCAGGTTACATGATAGAACATGATATAGTCCTGAAGAAGGGTCTCAGCCCAAACTGTCAACTATTCCATGGATGCTGCCCGACCTGCTGAATTCCTCCAGCATTTTGTGTACCTTGCTTTGGATTTTTGGTATTTGCAGAATTTCTTGTTTTTATGTTATAGAAGCTAGGCACGTAGAAAAATACTACACAGTTAAGGTTACTTCCCAATCTGTTAAACACCACAAGCATAATTCAAGGAGGATTCTGGTCATATGCCATTCATAGCTTAATAATCAAGCTCTTGCGTCTTAGTCAGAAACACAAGGACCCAAACTCCATTCCAGTGACTTGCACACAAAGGACAGTGGTGGCTATTCTAGTGCAGAACTGATGAAATGATGTGTTGATACTAGGCCTCGTCCTTCAAGAAGGATATACAAAATCCCTTAGTATTTCTTTCAAGACAATTAGATTTTTTTCAAAGGCTTGGTTAACTTTACCCTCCCTGATCATCATCATTAACTGCATTGTTCAAATGCAGTTCTAGCAACTTACCGCACTCAAATTGAGCTTCAGGCTGCTAACCATCAAGGAAGATACTTAGGAAATATTTTATTGGCTCTGAAGCACTTCAAGGAATTGTAGATTAGAAGGAGGAAAACAGAGACTCCAGCTTGCTTACTTCAGCCACATCACCAATAATCTGGACTTTGAGTGGATAACCTTTCACTTGTCAAGCTGAACTCCACCTGTCATGGCTTTGCTCACTTACTGACTTCATCTGCATCTGTTTTTCATCTACTCACTGTCACCAATATAACTTTATGCAATTCAGAGGCATAGCTCTCAATTCTTTGACCCAGCTTTCAATATATATGTGTTATACGGGGGTTGTTGATGAGCGGACCCAAATGCAAGACACAGACTCTGAAGTACTAGGAACAGGACTAGGTTTATTGAGATAGCAAGGTGAGTAAGGAAGAAACGATGCTGGACAATGACACAGGCCCTGGACGAGACTAGGATTCAGGGCCTGGGCTAGGACTTAGACTAGAAACACGGGACCTGGGCGGGGACCTAGGAACGAGGAGCCTGGACTAGGAACGCAGAACTCTGGAACCAGAGCCTGGACAAGGACCCAGAACCCGGGTCTAGGCTAAGACTCGGGACTAGGATTTTGGCAAGGACAGGACGTGTACTCCAGCACCAGGCTGGGAGAGGCACTGGAACTAGATGAGGACATGAAGCTCAGATTTGGACAGGGCTGGAACATGGTGCCTGGACTTGGTCTTGGAACACAGGAACACAGAGCCTTGGACTTGGACTGGACATTCAGAGATTTGGACGTGGACTGGACGAGTTACTTCAGTGCAGGACAAGGTACTCCAGGGCAGGACGTGGCTCTTGGACTAGGTTTGGCTCGGATCTTGGACTCGGCTTGGTTAGGCTCTTCGGTACGGAGCCAGGACTCCTCTAGGACTCAGGGCCGGGACCCTTTCTAGGATGCAGTGCCGGGATGACAGCCAAGGACACTTGCCAAGGGAACTGCCGAGGTAAACTGCCGAAGGACTCCTGGACTGGACGAGAACACAAAGCCTTGACTTGGACAGGAATGGAACACGGTGCCTAGAACTTGGAACACAGGAACACAGAACACAGAGCCTGGACCCTTCCTTGGGAACAGGACTTAGGGCCAGGGCTTTACACAGAGTCAGGACCCCTCCTTGGGAACAGGACCTAGAGCCAGGACTCTTCTTTGACACAGACGCTAAACACGGGGACACAAAGAGATAGTTCAAAACTCAATGATAGATAGTTCCTTATCTTGTCATGGCAAGGCTTCGGTCTCACTCCTTTGTTTGAGAGGTATTTATGTGCTAGCCTAAAACGAGAATCAAGTGCCTCAATTAAGGCACTCAATGGAACAAGGGAAAACAGGAAAACCCGGAATAAGGATCGATGAACCAGACCGTGAACTGGAATACAGATTTCACGGACTGGACCATGACAATATGATGGAAAGTCAAGGAACCAGTATACATTGTGAAAAACACCTATTGTTGCAGCTTGCAACCAGAGGTGAACATTAAATCTCTACAGGTTGTCTCTAACAATTATCAATCCATGTCAAGTTACCACAAAATCTATGTGTTTTTTTTCCTTCTAAAACAAAAGCTCTTGCATGTAGATAACAGTTACCCATATTTTACAGAAATTCAAGTTCTTCTTTAAAACAAAATCACTTCCTCAATAGCATGAACAGAACCAGTCTTATTAGAAAGTGCTTTTGGAAGTTCATTTTGTAAGTAGCTGTAACACTGCAAGGCATTACTATAATTTGAAAGATTTGATAATGAACAGATTTGAAGAAAAATGCAAATCTGCTACAAATGTAAAGGACTGCTAAGAACATTTGGTCTTAAATTTAAATTAGCAGCATGTTGTTCAACTTTATTGAAATGCAAAATGTAATGTAGTCCCAAGCATGCAAGTTGTAGGCTTCAGGCAAACCATTGTTTCATAAAACATGCTAAAAGTGCACTTTGTAATTGTCAGCAGCAAACCGTAAAATTGCATTCTACGAAACATGCTTTGTTTGGCTCTAATAATGATTCAGGGTAATGAATTTGTTTTCATCATTGGCAACGTTCTTTTCGGCAGTTATTCTAGTGTTGTTATGTCAGAAAATGAAGCTTTTCACTGAAGAAGCAAATCACACTTACAGCCTGGCATACAGTTTATTTCTATTTTCTGTAACAAAGTTAGGATTATCTTTGATAGATATTAGTCATGGAAAAAGAGTATTTACAACTGTATTTTACAGTATTTTGCCAGATAACCTCAAACAATTGTTACACAAAGGAAAGTATGAGCATGTATATACATAAAACTATTTAATGACCTCAAGGCAATCTGAAGTAGTTTGCAAACAACTTTGGGAATGTTGTGATGATCACTGTTATGAGCAACTGCTATAATCCACTTGCATACCCAACACAAGTTTCATTACTCAATAATCCGTATTGGTGTTCCCAGGAGCAGCCAGCATATGGGATAAATTCAAATAACATCATGTTTTTATCTTTGCTGAGACAGATAGATAGAGCTTGATGAGTCAGGTTTGATAATTGTAGAAAAGCAGTGGCTGGGATTATGATCAGAATAAAAGGATGTAAGTAATTGGAGCATGAACAGACCAAATGACATCTTTGGCCTATTCTGCCATTCAACGGGATCACTGCCTTGAAAGTAATTATTGTTTCAATCTCCACAACTTTTCTGTGCAGAGAATTTCAAAGATTCACAACCCTGATTAATCTGCTCCCATTCAACCCATTGCTGACTACATGTCAGATTAGTACTGCCTCCTGGTTATCATCATTCAGCTAGTGTTAACCACCTTTGCATCTTTGTGACTGGTTTGCTCCTGTCTAATCCAACTTGCTCATCTTCCAGCCTCCTGCATTTCTTAAAGAGGAGACTGCAACCAGTGGTGGAAGTTATGCTGCAAAGTGCAAGGAGTTCTGGAAAAAGCAAGAGTTTGTTCAATGCAGTATCTGTAGTCTTGATCTCTAGGATGGAGAGAAGAAACAAAGTCCTATACCTGTGAAGAACCAGCAAGCTTTTGTGGAAACATTTGTGGAGAACACAAAGTATAGTTCCAAGTGATGCAATGCAGTTCCATATAAAGTTCAAGAGGATCACACATCTGGCTTCAAATATAAATATAAACTTGAAATCATAAACATCACCAGCTACTTAATTTAAGCACCACCATTAACTTTGGCTACTGCTCAACGTATAGTTCTCTCCATTATTCACTTACCAGCAACTTGACCATTCAGCATTGGGATTCAAGATTAATTTGCTGCATCACCCCCTCACACACTTATCAGAATTCCAGGGCACAGACCCCTGTGACTGCTCACATTATAGACAACATAACAGTGGCAGTTTACACCTATCATGATATTCAAACTGACTGAGCCTCTGTAAAGGTGTTGAAACAGACAAAAAGCCCATAACAGACTCATAAAACATATGGGTAGTTTGTTGATTTGCAGCTGATATTTGGGATATTTTGATATACTAATCTGCTTTGGAATAATAATCTTTCTAAAAAGTAAGTTTTTGTTTATTATTACAGCCAAACAAATGCTGTGATGTTTAACAATAAAGCCAGGGTAAGATATTTCCTTCTGCAGCAAGTCTCACTGGCTAGTCATGTTTATATTCTTCTCTCTCCTCCTCTGCATCAGCATAGGAATTAGTTGCAGTCCAGTGCGAAACAGAGGCAGCAACAACCTGAGGTAACTAGAGTCAATGTGACCGGATGCATTTGGGAATGTGGCAGTCCTTATGAAGGCAAACAATTGTGTTGTCTCTTGCTGCCTGCCAGAGAACATGAGATGAATTCTGCTCTCCAATGGAAGATTGTAACCTTCCTAATGTAAGCCAAAAGGTGCAACATGTTGGAGAGAAAAAACATGTTTTTGCTCCTTGTTCTGGAAAGACCAGCAAGCACAAAACAAAAATGATGGCCACTCCAACATTTGCAGCCCCAGACAAGCTGTTTCCAACACTACATTGTAACTTTAACTGTGGCCTTGAGAAGCTCCTCATCCCAAGAGCTGCCTCACAAATTTCTCACATAGGAAGGGTTTTGAGTGAAGTTGCCTTCGTGAATAGGACCTTCTAATGTTCATTCCACTTCTCCTTAGCAATAGCTTGCCTACTTCACAGATCCCCTCCTTTTTCTCCTAATCATGCTGTGCTTAGAGCACAATCATAACTAAAGCTTTGTGCTACAAATGAACCCTTAAAAACAGTAATGCTATACCTGTAAGGAAGTACACTTAACCCTTATACCTCTAAAGTCTTTGGGCTTCTGTGATAATGTCCAGTCAATGTCATTGTTCCTCTGAGGCAGCTCCAGCTTATATAATGTCCTGAGAATCATCATAGGTAGATAAGCAGAATAACATGTCTAAGTTCGAGCTCACTTCCTGCCTGCAGTCTTTGCAAACTGTGGTGCCCTTTGGAAACACCGAGGAACGGTTCAATACCCTGCCCCAATTAATTAGCAACAGCACTACAAACACTTTGTTCTGTTAAATATCACAGATGGCATCGGTTGAGGGAGGGCAGAAAAGATGAAGAAAGAGGACTGTTTCTACTGTCCAGCATTTCATCTTCTGACTATGTTGACCATGCATGACTTCAACTGCATTGTTGATATTCAGTTTGACATCACAGGCGTCACATGAACAATGCAAATTCACATCACAATATGTTAACTCCTCAGACTTTTCAGATGCAGGAATATCTTGTAAATTCATTCATTCATTGAGTTATACAGCAAATAAACAGGTCTTTCAGCCTATCTTGTCTATTCTGACTGAGCTAGTTTCATCTGCCTGTGTTTTATCCATATCCTCTTGAACCCTTCCTATCCACGTAACTTTCCAATGCTGTATTGTATCTGTCCATACAACTTCCTCTCACAGTTTGATCCATATCGACAACAGGTCCCGATAACATCCCTGGACGTGTGCTCAAGGAATGTGCTGATGTATTATCAGATGTCCTGACAGACATTTTCAACATCTCCCTTAGTCAAGCTATTATCCCCAGATGCTTCAAAACCTCCACAGTCATCCCTGTAGCAAAGAAATCAGTTGTAGCCTGTCTGAATGATTACCATCCCGTTGCCCTGACCCCCATAGTGATGAAATGTTTTGAACGGCTTGTCAAGCCTCATATCACAGCCAGCCTCCCCTCATCGCTGGATCCTCTGCAGTTTGCTTATCATCCAAATCGCTCTACGGAGGACACAATATCCACCACACTGCACACAGTTCTCTCTCACTTGGACAACAAAGACACTTATGCCAGAATCCTGTACATTGATTTCAGTTCAGCGTTCAATACCATCATCCCGCAGAGACTAGTGGAGAAACTGTCGCTGCTTGGCCTTAACACTGCCATGTGTCGCTGGAGACACCACAGTCAGTCTGTGTTGGCAGGAACATCTCTGACTCCATCACACTGAGCACTGGATCCCCACAAGGCTGTGTGCTTAGCCCATTGCTGTTTACACTGCTAACACATGACTGTGCAGCCAGATTCAAGGAGAAACTGATCATTAAATTTGCAGATGATACCACAGTGGTGGGGCTCATCAGCAAAAATGATGAAACTATGTACAGGGAGGAGGTCAAACACCTAGAGAGCTGTTGCAGGGATAACAACTTGATGCTTAATGTCACCAAAACCAAGGAGATGATTGTTGATTTCAGACAGTCTCAGCCTGAGCACACACCCCTCAGCATCAGTGGCTCCACAGTGGAGAGAGTGGAAAACATCAAGCTCCTTGGGGTGCAGATCTCGAACAATCTCACCTGGTCCAGGAACACCACTGGGATTGTGAAATGGGCCCAGCAGAGATTGCACTTTCTGAGGAAGCTTAAACAAGCATCACTCCCCACTATCATCTTAACTACCTTTTGCATCACAACCTGGTACTCCAGCTGCAGTGCTGTCGACAAAAAAGCCTTGCAGAGGGTGGTTAGGGGAGCAGAGAAGGTTATTGGAGTCTCCCAATCTTCTGTCCAAGACCTCTTTCAGAGTTGATGCCTCCAGAAGACACGGTACAACATTAAAGACCCCTCACACCCTCTCCATGAACTGTTTGTTCTTCTGCCATCAAGCAAACGTTACAGGAGCATCAAAACTAAAACCACAAGGCTACTAAACAGCTTCCTCCCACAGGCAGTCAGACTGCTAAATAGCTGCTCCACCTGACTCTGCTTTGGACACTTTTAACTTGCACTGGACACTTATAACTGATTTAACTGACATGTGGCTATTCTGTTTTACTATTTATTGCTATGTTTATTATTTAGTGTTGCCTTTGTTATGTTATGATTGCACTGCTCCTGAGAAACGCTGTCTCATTCTGCCCTGCAGAGCTGATGTATGGTTAGAATGACAATAAAGTTTTTTGAATCTTGAATCTTTGAATATACTCAGCACCCTCTGTGTAAAGAACCTGGCTTTCATGTCTCTTTAAATCTTTCTCTCATCATATTAATGCTTTGCTCATTAGTTTTAGGTTCTTATATCTCTATTGACTCTCTATTCTCTCTATGCTTCTCATAATTTGAAACATTCCTATTAGGTCTAACCTCAGTCTTCTTTGCTCCAGGGTAAACAGTCCCAGTCTATCTAGTCATTCCATATAACTCAGTCCTCCAATCCAAGCAAAGTTCCTGTAAATCTTTTCTGCTCTCTCTCTGCCTTAATCATATCCTTCTTATAGTATGGCAACTAAAACTGCTCACAATTTTCTATGTGCGGGCTAACCAACATTTTGTTCAACTGAAACATGGCATTTATAGCGAGAAGATTCAAGTACAGGAGCAGGGAGGTACTACTGCAGTTGTACAAGGCCTTGGTGAGACCACACCTGGAGTATTGTGTGCAGTTTTGGTCCCCTAATCTGAGGAAAGACATCCTTGCCATAGAGGGAGTACAAAGAAGCTTCACCAGATTGATTCCTGGGATGGCAGGACTTTCATATGAAGAAAGACTGGATGAACTGGGCTTGTACTCGTTGGAATTTAGAAGATTGAGGGGGGATCTGATTGAAACGTATAAAATCCTAAAGGGATTGGACAGGCTAGATGCAGGAAGATTGCTCCCGATGTTGGGGAAGTCCAGAACGAGGGGCCACAGTTTGAGGATAAAGGGGAAGCCTTTTAGGACCGAGATTAGGAAAAACCTCTTCACACAGAGGGTGGTGAATCTGTGGAATTTTCTGCCACAGGAAACAGTTGAGGCCAGTTCATTGGCTATATTTAAGAGGGAGTTAGATATGGCCCTTGTGGCTACGGGGGTCAGGGGGTATGGAGGGAAGGCTGGGGCGGGGTTCTGAGTTGGATGATCAGCCATGGTCATAATAAATGGCGGTGCAGGCTCGAAGGGCCGAATGGCCTACTCCTGCACCTATTTTCTATGTTTCTATGTTTCTATTTCAAGTCTAGTACTCTAGCTGATGAAGGTAAACATGCCATACATTTTCTTCACCACCCTGACTACGTGTCCTGCCACTTTGAAGGAACTATCTATTTCTTACTTCTAGGTCTATCAGTTCCAAAGTGCTCCTCAGGGCCCTGACATTCACTGTGTACATCCTGGTCTGATGTAATTTCCCAGACTGCATTACTTCACACTGATTCAAGTTAAGTTCCATTGCCTACTTTCTCAGTTGATCAATATTGTGTTGCAAACTCAGATAACCTTCTTGACCATCCACTCTACCACTAAATTAGATGTCACCTACAGGATTATTAGTCACGCCACATACTGTATATTTGCATCTAAATCATTACTTGATGCCCACATGCCAGACATTAATAATGAAAGATCATATTTGATGCAGACATGCTTCAGATATGGCAATAGTGTAATTCAGACCACAAATAGGCACGTGCAGGCCAACTCCCAAGTAAATCAGTATTGATGCTACCCCACCAGAGGCATTGATGACTGACACAATCACTACACCTCCAAGCTTGTTACATTACCAGCACTCGCTGCTTCATTACTGCACTGCATATGCAAGATCAAAGGTTACTGAATCTGACCATCTGCTAATTCCTGTTACTCACCAGGCTTTTCTTTCCAGGATTGAAAATGGAGATATCAACACAAGATATTATGAGACTCTTTTTAAAATTGTGAATATATTTTGCTAGCTTATTTCTATCAACAATGAGAAATTCTCCCACTAAATTACATTCTTTAGAACATAAATGACAGACACTTGAGACATGCCTATTGGTTTTATTAACAGTAAACATTTTAACAGCATCAAGGATCTATGCTTTTGTATGCTGCAGCCGTTCTGATTGTGGATCATGGCTCTTCTGGGAAATCAGCTGGGTCAATGATTGCCATGCTGTTCAACAAGATGTATGTAGCGTGTATCACTGTCTGTCTGTCTGAAAATTGCATTCTGTCTTGCAATGCTATTTTATTCTGACTCACAAAAAGAAATCAATAACTTATAATGTTAATATTAGATTTACATTCTTATTTGGAAAATAAGTAACTTTTATCCATATTAAACATCTTAAATCTGACACTCGTGACGCTTCCTGATCAGCCACACTAGATTGTGGGAAGCAGTTAATCTATATTGCAACAGTAACTGGATTTTACCTGTAACCTGCTTTCTTCCAAAGTGGAATGGTTGATCAAACACTCAGGCATGATTTAAACTAATCAGCCCTGATTCCGGGCTTGGCCCCAAATTCAACTCTTTATTCCGTTCCATTGATGTTGCCTGACCTGCTAAGTTCCGCCAGCATTTTGTGTGTGTGTAACTCTCAAACTAAATCAGATATTTTCTTACACCATTTAAGTTTATTTTGTAAACATAGGATTGTTTTTGCTTTTGATGCTGTTTAAATTGTTAATGTCAATGGCTGCAGATTGTGACTTTCTTCAGTTTAAAGCTGACTTATACCGCTATTTTACAGAAGTGGTCACTGCAGGGCTTAACATAGAACAGTACAGCAGTTCAGCCCAAAATGTTGTAACGAACCAATTAAATTAGTAACCAAATGGCTAACTAACCTAATCTTGACATTTTCATCCTATGAAAAAAACTCTGATCTTTCTACCCTTTGTCTTTCACAATCTTCTTATCAAGCCACCACTCAGCCTCCAAAGCTCCACAGAAAACATTCAAGTTTGTTCATCCTCTTCTTATAGTTGATACTGTACTGCCTAATCCAGGAAATAACCTAGTGAATTTCTGCATCCTCACAAAGCCTTCACCAACAGCATGGCACCAAGTACTGAAAACAGTTGTCCAAATGTGGGCAGAATAATGTGTGCAACACAACTTCCCAACTTTTATGCTCAAAAGCATGACTGATGACTTCCAAAGTGCAACACCTCACATGCATCCACATGCTGCCATTTCTCTGCCTATATTTCCAACTGACCGTATCTTGCACAACTGGTCCCGATGAAGGGTCTCACCCTGAAACATTGCCTCTTTATTCTTTTCCATAGATGCTGCCTGACCTGCTGAGTTCCTCCAGAATTTTGTAAGTGTGTTACTCATATCTTGTTGAATCTGTTGTCAAGCTGCCACACTATCCACAACTCCACCGATTTCTATGTCATTGATAAATTTCTTAATCATCCCACCTACACTTTCAAATCCGAATCCTTTCTGTCATGTATAACAGAGACACCAGCACTGAAACATATGGAACACTATTGGTTGCAGACCTTCAGTTGGAATAACACACTTCCAGCATTACCTCAAGTGCTCCCAGGCCAATGTAATTTTGAATCCAGGTCATTGAACATCTATGTGCCTTAATCTTTTGGATAAGCCCACCACAAAGTACCTTGTCAATTGATTTACCAAATTCAAAGTAGGCAACATCTACTACCATATACTGACTCACCTTCATTATCTCCTCAAAACGTTCAATCACATTTGTAAGACATGAACTTCCACATGCAAAGCCACGTTGGTGATCCAAAATTAGTCGAAATCTTTTTGATACACAAGTAGATCCTATCCTCAGGAACCTTCTCCAATAACTTCCCCACCACCGTTGCATAGTTCAGCAGCCTACAGTTTCTGGGTTTGCCCCTATCGCCCTTCCTCAACAAAGAAAGAGCACTGCTTATTATTTGGTTATCTAGGACATTGCCTGATGTTAGAGAGGAACCAAGGTCACTGTATAATCCTTAACCATTTCCGTTAATAGATTTCCTCAGGACCTGGGGACTTATCCACTTTTCAAGCGACCCAACACCACCTGCTTCTTGCTATCAACATACCCTAGAATATCAACAAACCTATCTCTGATCTTACTTTTCTCCTTGCTGAGTACCCATGCAGACTATTCATTTTTGTACCTCACCCACCTCATACTGTATGGTTCCATATAATTCTTCCCTTTATCCTTCATTGGCCCTACCCTTTTCCTTGTTAGATGTTTATTTTTCATATATTAAATGTAAAGGCTTTGGGATTTTTCGTAATACTACTCACCAGAGACATGTCATGGCCCTTTTAACATTCCTGATTCCCTATTTCTTCCTTGCTACCTTTATATTCTTCAAGGACCCAGCCAATTTCAAATTACTAAACCTTACCTATATAGGCTTCATTTTTCTTTGATTGAATTTTCAACCTATTTCATCATCCAAAGTTGCCTCTTCTTTCTTCCAACAGGAACAGTAAACGAATGATTCACCCCATGAATCCTGAAAATGTCTCTAATATCTACAAGGCTCTAATCAGTTGAAAGATTGACTAATCAATAGTTGTCTGGGGTAAGCTGAGTAACTTGGACCTGTACAAAGTTTCCATCATTAGTAGCCTTACTTTGTCCCTTTGTCCCTTCATGGAACTTGGAATAAACCGAGAATAGCAAAGTTCAGGTTGTTTGGGATCATTACAACCATGGCATTGTACTACTCAAAAGGTTTTCAGTATCATTCAGGTGTAACAAAATAGAAGACAAATGTTCTGTATAAAATTTTACAATTTCATCATACCTGTCACACAGACGAATTATTCCCCTTAAAATTCACCAGATTTTTACCTTCATCTTGTAGGGGAAATCCATCATCATCATCAAGATATTTTTTAAAAAATTAATACTTCGTGAAACAAAACTCTGAATAACTTCTCAATGCCATTGCTATGAACATATAAAAGGTGCCATGATACTAAAGGCTGAATTGGAAGTAATGTGTTATACAGTTATTTTAGGAGGTTATTTTGAAGAAATGCTCTGCCCAATTTCATTTTGAAATGTCAGTAACCAAAGCCAATTGTTTTTGATTAACAAGAGAAGTCAAGTCAAGGTTGCAATTACAAAGCAAAATTCTTCATTTGTTGTAAATCTGAATGAATAGTGCTAGAAATACTCAGGTGTGCAGAGGAAATTCAATTAGTGATTCAAGGTCATGAAAACAAATGAGGCATTAATTCAGTTTTTCTCTCCATAGATGCACCCTGATCTACAAAGCATTGCCAAGATAATATTTTTTATTCATCTGCTATTGATCTGAATTATTATGTTAGGGAAATAAGATAATCAAAGGGCTATTTATCCTTGAGGCTGTTACTGTTCTCGTCTTATCATCAACTTGTTAATGTGCTAATATTGATTCTGATCACTTTTCCTCAAATGTTATTGTAAAAATTTGATTTGATTTTGATATCTTCTATCATACTCAATTTTTTGCAGCTCTTTTTGTCTTTTAATATTGGCTTTTCTTTTGACTTTGTTATCTTTACCTCTTCCATCACAAGTGACAGTTCCTTTTCTTTTATTGGTGTTGAAATCTTTCCCTTTGGGGATTTGAGCAGTTTCAGAGTCATCTTAAAATATATCTTGAACTCCTTCCATGTTTTGGCTTTGCATTTACCCATACTAGATTTGTTCAATTCACCATGGACTTTATTTGTCTCACCCTGAGCAAAGAATCTTAAACAAATGTAGAATCTTAATTGTTCTATGTTTATCCTTTTGAGCACCAATTTGCACTCAATCTTATTATGATCATTGTTGGATGTATGTGCACTCACAAAATGATTATAATACTTGTCCAGACAATGCTTCGATGATGTTGATAGAAACTCAAGAATATTGACTGTGTTTCAAGTGGCTGTTTAGTTTTTGCATGCAACTTGGAAATTATGTTCCCCCCATGATATTGTTATTCCTGTTTACATCAGGTACAGTAGAATTCATATAGATTAAGTAATCTTAGTTAATGCACTTTATTTTGAGAATAAATTTTAGTTACACTGTTCTGATGCTAGAAAGCATGGATATTTGGCTTTGCAACAGCATGTGATTTCAGCAGAATGCTTTGTTCTGGAGAACAGTAATCCCTTTGTTGCTGAGGTGATGGTTGAAGCTGCTCCTATTCAAGTGAATGGAAGGTAGTGAATGTTCATCAGAATCCCCTTCTAGGGCCTTGCAAATCAGACAGGATGAATGGAGACAGGAGGCAAGCCACTCTTGGTGCTATTACAACTCAAGACAGTCCTCTGTAAGAAAGTTTGTACGCCTACTCATGAATCACGTGACCTTCTTCCCACAGTCTGAAGACATACTGGCTGGTAGATTAACTGGTCATTGTAAATTCTCCTGTGATTAGGCTAAGGTTAAATCAGTATGTTGTTGGGTGGCATGGCATGGTTGGCCAAAAGCTTTTGTTCCACACTAAATAAATAAATAAATTTTTGGCCTTACATTTTGAGTGTGTAACTTGTGATTTATTCAAATGGTTTTTACCAAATTCCATTAACCAAAAGCTTAACAAAAACTTCTGAACACTATTTTTGGTCCTGTGACCTTTTTGGACAATGTGAATTTCTTATCAATATCCATAGATTAAAAGCAGTGTTGAAAAAAAATGGAATTATCAACATGTTGTTGCAATTAGTTGCTTCCTGCACTGTTTTACCTGGTTCTGTTTACCCTGTACATTACTAAAATAATGCTGACGGTATTTTTTTTAACATCAGATGTTTATGTTTCGCTTTTCCTTTTCTAGTTTGCTTCTTTCACTACCTTATAAACATTCACTACCTTGTTCAGCAGTCAGCAAAGTATAACCTGTTAAAAATTGTGTGTATGTAGGGATAACTATTACAAGACTTTTGATTGATAACCTGGCCTCCTGCATCTTAATGTACTAGTTTTCTTTTCCTAGTTGTGTCCATTATTCCAACTTGGGTAGAGAAGATGTAACAAACCATTATTATGGTAAATATGTCACCATACTTTTCCTTCTCTCTCTTTGATGGAAATCACTTGCCTTTCTGAAAATACCAATTACTGGGATTCAAACTCACAACCTGTAGTTTATATGTATGCTTCTGTCTTTCATCAGAAGGCTGCAAGGGGTATTGTCAAATCTTTCAGCATTCAACATAGCTTACAAAATTAAGGTGTTTACCTTACTGAAAATGTACATCTTACAATTTCTATAAGGATAAAATTATTTCAGGATTTTGGTAACTTTGTGCTCAGTCTTATCACTATACAGGAACTGCATGAAAAAGAATTGAAACTAACTGCACTCAGAATCTTAAAGGGGATTCAATTGGATCCAGACACTGTGTGTATGGGGAGAACTCCATTGCACATTTTCACCTATAAAATCCATTCTGAGTTTTATTATCTCATCCCCCAAGCCATATGGAAGAATAGGACACAGCTGGCTCCCTTCAGTGGAACTCAACCCAATTTAAACGAAAATAAATTTCATTAGTTTCCTCATAAAAATGATTTATGTTTTGATCTCCTCAAGCGCATGCTGCTATGGTGTAGATAAATTAGGAGCTTAAAACATTACACCTTATGGACTCCCCTGCCTCCATTTCATCTTGTGTACTCTAGTTAATAAGTGATATTATAATCACGTGTAGCCTAAAATTTTATTTCTTCAATTTTTCCCAATGACATCCATATTAAAACAGCTCAGCATGTCTATCAACTGTAGTAGAATTACCTATTAAAAAACAGCACTCTTATGCTGTGTTCAGATAGAAGCTGCAAATGTTAGTACTGAGAATCACCATGAGAATTGTGACTTTAATCAACAGCAATGTTCATATTATCATAATTTCAGTACCACACACAAATATCATGAAAAAAAATGACATTCAAGAATGGAACTTCTTGATAGATTGTTTGCATAAACCAAATATCTTTCAGGTACAAATGATTAAACAGCGTTATCACAAATAGATTGCTTTCAAAGATAGACACCTGGTTTAAAAATAATTGGGCAGTATGATTGATAGACTTTCTCGCATCACCTGCAAGTGATGTTTGATGAAATACTGTTGATCTGAGACAATGAAAGGGAGAGCATTATACTGATTTATGAAGTAGCACTTTCTGATGAATATCTCCCTATTAGGACATTTATGGTTCAATTAACTTTTGCACAGAAGATGTACATAGTGTATTCCAATCAGGCTAAGCTGGTCTTGGTGATCAAGAGGAGTGTTTGATTCTCCTTGAGCTTTGGTTTATGTCCTCCAGTGACCTAAGGCCAAAACAAAACTTCAGCTTACTCATACAATACTGAGAGAATCTAGTACTGTGGTGGTAATGTCTTTAGAATATCTCAAGATCCCATCTGCTTATGGAAGATGATATTATATATCCTATAGCATTATTCCAAAAGGACCAGAGGTATCATCCATGGTGTCTAGCCTATATTTAATACCCCAATTAAATTTTTTGAGGGGGTTCAATTATCATATCTGTTAGGCCTTTTTTGCAGATTGACTGGTTTGCTAATGTACAACAGTATATTAGGTATTCTGAGGGAACTGAAAGCTGTTATGTAAACATTGCATTAAATTGTTTCCTCATAGCTTTGAATAAAGTTCCACTGGTTGTATTTTGTTGATTTAACGCAAGCCAAGTAATTTGTAAATCTGAGCTACTCAGGAGCTCACAATGCAACCATCCACCCTATTAAATTCACCTTCTGAACTGGAAATTACTTACAATATTTATCAAAAATATATAGATGGCACTGAACTGATTCAGGTATTTATATACTTGATCTGGTCATTTCCCACTTCATGCTATTCCCAGAATGCTGATGCAACTAGAATTTAGCGATGGTCACGCCATTATCATTAGAATGGAAGGTGGTGGGACCAGATCGGTCGAAGAAGGTTTGCCAATTGTTATGTGGGTGTCACCATCAGCATCTGAGTACATAGAACAGTGCAGCACAGGAACCTTCAGTCCACAACTTCTGTGCTAAACACAATGTTAAATTAAAAGCTAAATCTGATCTGTTTCTTCAATACCATTATCTTATCTGTTTCTACTCCTACTACTACTGACAGCCCATTCCAGACACCTAGCTCTGTGTAAAAACCTTGCTCTGCACATCTCCATTAAACATTCCCCTGCTCATATTCAATGGATATCCTCTAATATTTGATATTTTTACCTTGGGAAAGCGATTTATTATCTACCTGAAACACAAGAGGTTCTTCAGATACTGGAAGTCTTGAGCAACAAACACAAAATCCTGAAGCATCTCAACAAGTCAGACAACATCTTACAGAGGATTAAGCAGCCACCGCTTCAGGCTGAGACCCTTCATCAGGTCTCTAATAAAGGCTCTTGACGCGAAATGTCAACTTTTTATTCCCTTCCATAGAAGCTGAGTTCCTCCTATATTTTATGTGTGCTATTATCAAAACTATTTATGATTCAACTTATTTACTGGGAGATATAGTGCAAGAAAGGCCCTTCTAACCGAACGAGCTATGCTGCACAGTAACCCACCTATTTAACACTAGTTCACTGGACAACTTTACAATAACAAAATAACCTGCTAACTGGTACATCTTTTGACTGTGGGAGGAAACCTACGCAAAGAGCTACAAGTTCTTTACCTACAGCCCTGGAATTGAACTTCAAACTTCATAGCTCCCCGAGCTGCAAAGGCATTACACTAACCACTGAACTACAGTGAAGCCCTAATGACTCTCATCCTCAGTAATGTGAAGGTTTAAAAGAAAACAAGAATGGAGATTGCAGCCATCTTCTATCAAGAGTCAAAATCAAGTTTATTATCACTGACTAACAGTGCCTATAAAAAGTATTCACCCCCTTTGTAAGTTTTCACGTTTTATTGTTTTACAACATCAAATCGCGGTGGATTTAATTTGGCATTTTTGGATAATGATCAACAGAAAAAGACTCTTTTGTGTCAAAGTCAGAACAGATCTCTACAAAGTTATCTAAATTAATTAAAAAGATAAAACACAAGCTAATTGATTGCATAAGTATTCATCCCCTTCAAGTCAGTATTTAGTAGATGCACCTTTGGCAGCAATTACAGACTTCAGTCTGTGTGGATCGGTTTCTATTAGCTTTGCACATCTGGACACTGCAATTTTTCCCCATTGTTCTTTACAGAACTGCTCAAGCTCTGTCAGATTGCATGGGGATCATGAGTGAACAGCCCTTTTCAAGTCCAGCCACAAATTCTCAGTTGGATTGAGGTCTGGACTCTGACTTGGCCACTCCAGAACATTAACTTTGGTGTTTTTCAGCCATTCCTGTGTAGCTTTTTCTTTATGCCTGTGGTCATTGTCTTGCTGGAAAACAAATCATCTCCCAAGTCTCGGTTCTCCTGCAGAATGCATCAGCTTTTTCTCCAGGATTTCTCTGTATTTTGCTGCATACATTTTACCCTCTTCCTTCACAAGCCTTCCAAGGCCTGCTGCAGTGAAGCATCCCCACAGCATGATGCAGCCACCACCATGCTTCACAATATGGATGGTGTGTTTTTCTTGATGTGTGGTGTTTGGCTTATGCCAGACATAGCATTTAGTCTGATGGCCAGAAAGCTCAATTTTGGTTTCATCAGTCCATAGAACTTTCTTCTAGCTAACTTCAAAGATACCACAAGCATTCTGTCAAACTCTCTAGCCAAGAGTTAATGTGATTTTTTTCAACAGTGTCTTTCTCTTTGCCACTTTTCCATAAAACTGTAACTGGTGAAGCACCCAGGTAACAGTTGTATGTGCAGTCTCTCCCATCTCAGCAACTAAAGCTTGTAACTCCTCCAGAGTTGTCATAAGTTTCTTGGTGGTCTCCCTCACTTGTCCCCTTCTTGAATGGTGACTCAGTTTTTCTGGACAGCCTGCTCTAGACAGATTTACAGCTGTGCCATATTCTTTCCATTTCTTGATGATTGACTTAACTGTACTCCAAGGGATAGTCAATGACTTGGAAATCTTCTTGTATCCATCTTCTGATTTAAGCATTTCATTAACTTTTTTACAGAGTTGCTTGGAGTATTCTTTTGTCTTCATGGTGTAGTTTTTGCCATGATACTGACTCACCAATAGATGGACTTTCCAGATACAGGAGTATTTTTACTGCAATCAGTCAAGCACCTTGACTGCACGCAGGTCTCCAAAAACAGATTTCTATTTAACTAATTATGTGACTTCTAAAACCAACTGGCTGCACCAGTGATGATTTGGTGTGTCATATTAAATGGGGTGAATACTTCTGCAATCAATTATATTGTGGTTTATATTTGTAACTAATTTAGATCACTTTATAGAGATCTGTTTTTACTTTGACATGAGTCTTTTTCTGTTGATCAGTGTCAAAATAAGACAAATTAAATCCTCTGTGATTCAATGTTGTAAAACAATAAAACAGGAAAGCTTCCAAGTAATGGCAGTGAACACTTTTTATAGACACTGTATGTCATGAACTCTATTGTTTTGCAGCAACAGTAACATAAAAGATTATTTCATTAACATCAATTCTCTCCTCCATCTCCAGCACTCCAAAGAAAGCGAACCAAGTATTTCGACCTCTCCTTACAGCTCATACACTGTCATCCTTACAGTAGCCTGGTACATCTCCTCTTGACTTTTCCATAGATTCCAAAGATCCTTCTGTAATGTGATGGCTGGAATTGTACTTAATTTTCTAAGTGCAGCTGAAGTAAAGTTTTGCATGGTGTTCTTATTAGAATGGTCAAATGTTCAGAATAAAGTTGCACTTCTAGACTTATACTGAAAGGAAGGTCAGTGTAGGAGCCATATACTGTACCTATGTATTGCCTGTCTGTATTGTATTTCTGTGTCCCATTCTCTGGGTTAAGGTAATTTGTCATGTGGGTTTGTCTCATGGGTTTTGGCAACAGTTAGCAGGTGGTATGTGAGGTTGGGTGGCGGTTAAAATAAATGAACATAGTCACCTGATTACTTGCTTAGTGACTTGGTGGGGGCCAGTTGAGCAGCAAGTCAAATTTTTCAATGAATGCTCGTCCTTGTTTGAATTTGATCTCATTTTTGACTGTTTGTCTTTGACCACTCATCCTTGTTTGAATTTGATTCAATTATGCCCATTTTGCTCATTTTGTTTTACTTGAATTCTGGAAGAGTTGAATGATTTTATTGTTAGTTTGTAACAAAGGATTAGATGTACTTTTTTGACTTGGAATTCAGTTCGTTAGAAGCATGTAATACAGTGCGATACTCCCTCACTGAAACTCCCAGTGACTTTTAGTTTGATTTCAAGTAGTTGCTACATACTTGTCCATGAAACATTTTTTATACTGAGCAAAC
Organism: Mobula birostris; assembly: GCF_030028105.1. Classification (NCBI taxonomy): domain Eukaryota; kingdom Metazoa; phylum Chordata; class Chondrichthyes; order Myliobatiformes; family Myliobatidae; genus Mobula; species Mobula birostris. The sequence continues at coordinate 43,291,659 of NC_092385.1, forward strand.
ACCAGCTTATGGCAAAGCTTTCAGCACGAACTATTTCACACAATGTTTCATGTTCTTGGTGAAGAAAATTACTCAGACCTCTTGGTGGTAAAGGAATTCCAACACAAAGGAATGCAAAGAAAAGCCTCCCAGTCATCTGAGATAACTACGATCACAACACTGAGAAGGTACGTCAGCAATAGGAGCAGTTGAAGCAGCAGGCCTACTGATGGATTTATGTTGATTCATGCTGTGTACTTGTGGATTGAACATGGTTTGAGTGGTCAGTGCTGCCGGACCATTGGGACCTGTTGCTCATCTGCCTGATGGTTCATTGTTCTTCTTCTATTGAAGTGCTAAAGGCCCTAGTTTGCTGTTTGATTTGCAAAGTTTGTAAGCACTGAAACATTGTTCTGGTTGTTGTTGCTGTTGTTCCTTTTCATGCCTTGTGGCATATTGGACAGCGTTTTTAATGTGTCCGTAGCATTTGACTGTTTATTATGAGGCCAAGTTGCTCGCTCAGTGCTCAACCCTGCACCGATGGAAAGCATGCAAGGAGCCGGCCAGATCCAAACTCGTACCCATTTCTCTCAGTCTGGTGCTGATGCTACTACACCATCAGCCGGCTATCTGTTTGCTGACGTTTGAATTGAACACGGATCGTTTGGTTTGGCTGGTGCACTGTGGATGCACGAATCGTTTGTTTGTTGCCTGTGTTGATTGAATGGAATACCACCAAGACATGCCTCACCTTCCAATAGGGAATACTTCTGAAGTTCCAATGCATATTGTGAATCTGGCTATAACAGATGTCATACGAGATGGCAGTGTGTCACATCTTGAAACAGAAGAACTACAGAGCTCTGCAGCAGAAACCTTCTGTATCAACTACCTCCTCTGCAAACTTTAAGGAAGAGTCTGATTTAGCTGCATTAATAGCATGTCAACAATTATTGAAGAACAAATATGTGGTGGATGGGCAAGAGGACCAGGTACAGAAAAGGAAGGAACAGCTTAAGTTGGAGGAAATAATTGCCACACATATGGCTAAAGATAATGTGTCGAGTACTAAAAGTGTTTCAACAGCTCTGTCCAATGGCATGAATTACTTTCTTGAAAAGGCACAAAGAAAAACAAAAATACCCAACATCAGTGCTGATTCATTTGTTCCTCAAGTGTCTGGAAACATGAAAGAAATCCCCAAGTAGTAGTTCAGGGTGTTTACTTTCAGCCTGTACTAATGAGACACACTGAACCTATGTCACATCCAACAGTTCAAAGTGCTCATGGAGACATTCACTGACAGCATGGAAACAGTTTGCTTCAGACGATAGATATCAAAACAACATTTCTGATATTATGAGGAAGTAAAATAAAATAACATCATTATTGGCACAACAACAATGACTTTCATCTTTTGCCTAAAAGAGAAATTCAAATCTGCGGAAATGATCCATTGCAGTATCATGCAGTCATGAAAACCTTTGAAGCAGTGTAGAAAGCAAGACTGACAGCCATAGTGACTGCTTCTATTTCCTTGAACAGTACACTATGGGTCGTCCGAGGGAACTTGTTAGAAGTTGACCCTAACAATGATATGTCAAAGCTAAGGCTTTATAACAGGAACATTTTGAATGAACAGAAAATTGCATTGGCCTACATGGAAAAGGCTCTTTCATCAGTATCAATCAAATCTGAAGATGAGAAAGCTCTTCAAGATATACAGTCTTTTTCTTACAGGCTGTTGCAATGCCATGGAAGAAGTGTAGTACATGTGTGAGTCAGGCATGCCTGCTAATATGTTGACAGTTACAAAGAAATTGCCCTATAAGCTTAGGGATAGATGGAGAACAGCAGCCTGTGAATTGTAAGAAAGGCACAATCATGGGGGTACTTTCATTGACATTGATAATTTTATTGAAAGGCAAGTAAAGATTGCAACAGACCCAATGTTTTGGAATATATAAGTTGCTCCATCACTGGCAATAAGCAAAGCTGTGAACAAACTAAGCCATAACTTTGTTCCAGAGCTAAAGGAAGCAGCTTTGCCACTACTGTGGCCACTGTAGGAAGTAAAGCTAAAACTGAACCTGGAACTAAAAGAAGGGAAATGCTCATCAGCTAAAAGGATTCATCTGTTCTGCGGGGGGTGGACACACATTGGATTTCTGCCCTCAGTTGGAGAAAAGCGCTCATAGTGAGAAGATTGTCCTCCTAAAGGGAATTGGTGTCTGCTTTGACTGTCTGTGTACAGGACACATCAGCAAAGATCACAGAAAGGGAGCAGAGTCAGAACAAGCCGTGAAGAAATCAGACACAGGAGTGGGAAGTGTTCTGATATCTAGTGGCCTTACAGGGTATTGTGATCATGATTGTAAATTTTCTTTACTTCCAGTGCCAGTCAAGTCTAAGAAGGGTAACAAGATAGTGGTTACTTATGCTTTCCTAGATTAAGGAAGATCCAGCAATGTTTTGCACATTAGGCCTCATGAACAAGCTAAATCTAACAGGAAATAGGACACGCATTCTCTTATACACCATGGGTCAAGAAAAGGTTCTGAGTAGCTACATTGTTCCAGGTTTAAAAGTGGCTGGCTTAGATGGTGAAAACTATTGTGAAGTACATAATAACTATACACAGGAAAGTATGCCTGTCCACAGAAGGAACATTCCACGACAGAGGGATCTCCAGGGATGGTCTCACCTGAAATGCATTCATTTGCCAGTGATCAATTCGAAAATTGAGTTGCTACTAGGAACAAATATGCCTAAAGCACTGGAACTGTTGCAAGTGATTTGCAGTCTTAATGGTGGACCCTATGCCATCAGAACAATGTTGAATTGGACTGTGAGTGGACCACTGAAAGGAGACAATGGTGATGGAAGAGACGGTGCACAACCAGAGCTGACAGTTAACAGGATCTCAGTTTTGAACGTGGATAAACTCTGGCAGCAGGAGTTTAAGGCACACTTCCCTGAATGCAGTCAGGTTGAACAATGTGGTCTGTCAAGAGAAGACTACATGTTCAGTGAGCTGGTTGCAAATTCTGCAAAACTTGTGGATTGCCACAACCAGATTGGTTTACTGTACCTTTGAGAAAGAATAAGGTTAACATACCAAATAATAGGAAAATTGCAGAACAGTGTTCTCTAAATCTAAGGAGTAGGTTTAAGAGGGTTTTGTGATTTCACACTGCTTTCGTGAAGGATGTCATCTCCAAAGATTATGGTGAGAGTGTACCTGTAGAGGATCCGGAATGCAATGATTGGAAAATCTGATATATTGCACAACATGGTGACTACCACCCCAGAGAAAGGAAACTCCGTGTTGTGTTTGACTATGGAGTGACTTTTCAGGGAACATCACTTAGTAGTCAGTTCTTACAAGGACCAGATTGTATTAGTTCAGATTGAAGTCATGACCAGAGTTAACCAGATTCAGCAAGGAATCAGTGGTGATCACGGCAGATGTTGAATCAATGTTTCATCAGGTTAAAGTATCAGTGGAAGATGCAGATCTGCTGAGGTTTCTCTCTTGGCCTGATAATAATATCAGCCAAGATATAGTGGACTTTAGAATGGTGGCACATTTCTTTGGAGCAACTTCATCACCATGCTGTGCCAACTTTGCCCTTAGGAAATGCACAGAAGACAATGGAGAACAGTGCAGCTGTGAGACCGTGGATAAGGTTTTGCATTGTCTCTATGTTGATGTCTGTCTTTTGTCAGTGTCCTCTGAGGAAGAAGCAGTGTCTCTCTATCAAGACTTGTATCCATTCGCACTAATGTTGGCTTTCAACTCACAAAGTGGATAAGCAACAGACACAGTGTGCTAGCTGAGATACCAGAGGAGCAAAGAGAAAAAGATATGAAAAGTTATCTTGATCAAAATATTCCTTCTGTGGAAAGAGTACTGAGTATGCAATGGTGCATTCAGTCTGATACTTTCAAGTTTACGATCATGATCCAAGAAGGACCACTCTCAGGTGAACAGTGCTTTTATCATGGGACAATCTAGAGCAGCTCCATTGAAGTCTGGTTTCATCCCTTGTATGGAGCTCACTGCTACTATGGTGGCAAGCTGTATGGAGATATTGTGGAGGAAGGAGTTGCAAATGCAGTTTCATGACTCAGTGTTTTGGACTGATATTACTTCTATACTGAAGTATATCAAGAATGAAACTTCCAGGTTCCAAACCTTCATTGAAAACAGGGTTTCAGGAATTCTTAAGGACTCATGGGCATCTCAATGAAGGTATGCAAACACCTCAAACAAATGGGCAGATGTGAGCTCTAGAGGTTTGAAGGTGGAAGCATGCCTATGAATCTCATTTGTTTTGGAAAACACCTGCTAGATGATCCAGAAGTCTAGGGAAGTGTTTCAATGAATGTTGTGCAGGCTGAGATAACATTTATAAACCATCACATTTTGTCTTGGACAAACAAGAGAAAATCTGCAGATGCTGGAAATCCAAGTAACGCACAGAAAATGCTGGAGGAATTCAGCAGCACAGGCAGCATCTATGGAAAAGAGTACAGTTGATGTTTTGGGCCAAGACCCTTCAGCAGGACTTCTTGAGGACCTTATAAGGAAGACAGTGGCCTGGATACTTAGATTTAAGAACCTGATTTTGTCTCTTAGTCAGAAAAGGAAACAATGGATCATGGTACTTGCTCAGTCTGATGGATGAAAAACAACAAAGGTATTCTTCAGAGAGACAGATGGAAAGGGCCAAAGGTCAGATTGGCTGAGTATGTTTCTCAATGGAGGAGTTCAGAAAGGCTGAAATAGAGATCACTGGGTTTTGCCAAAGAGATTTCCAGATGAATTCTCAAGTTTACAAAAGGAGTAAGTGTGAAAAGTAACAGCCATATTTTCAAACTCAAAGATGGTGCCTTGAGAGTTGGTGGACAATGTAGTAGATCAGCTATGTCTGAAGAGTCTAAGCACTTGCCCTAGGCCAAAGGAAGAAGCTTTTAATGAGACCTTAGCTGCTTTGTTTGGATCAAACACCAACATTGGTGGAGGGATAAGCTCTGTTTAAGTGATGAGAATGACTTCTCCTGTGGTGTGTCCCGGATCCAAATATTTCTCTGAGAGAGAGGAGGTCACATGGTGGTTTTGCTTTCTCTGCTGGCTTACCATGCCAAGGAAACTGTGGATTTCTGATACATCATAGGTTGTTCTATGTCCCATCATCCCGCCAATTTGTCTGGATCTAGTTGCACTCCCTCTGAGGACATTTGGTAGCTAAGAGCCTCAGCTTCAACTTGCAAATTCACATTTCTTTCTGTTCTGGGTGATTTCAGCCTGTTTTAGCTTCTCCAAGGCAGCTTTCACTCTTTGTCCATGTGGCAGACTACTCCTTCCGGTCCCTCCAAAATTTGCTTCATCGTCATCTGAAAGAGTACAGGGGCTGAGGAGATGCCAAAAATGAATTTCTTGAAGGCATTGTGCCAATATGGTGTGATAAAGGTTGTGAGCTTCTGTGACGCAGGAGCTAAATGGAAGTTATGATGGGTCAAGGAGTACTTACCACAAAGTTACAGGAACATCAGAAATGAGCAGGTATAAAGCGCGCTTTCCTCCCAAAAGACATTGTGCTTATATTTGATGGCACAGCACCTCACAACTCATTCATCATGGGAAGAACCATTCAAGCCTCTCCAGACAGACGTGTGGCAGATGAGCAGCAAGACCAAGACCAAGTGTCTGGACAGGCCTATAACCAATATCTGTCTTCTACAGGAGGCCGAGGTTTGAAAAGCAACAGCTACAGCTCAAGTGACTTCAATTCATTTGGCTGTTTGACTTCATGACATTGACTTACTGAAGTGACAGAGAGCGGTGTTAAGCATCACTCTGTACAGGGCTAAATTCTTGTAACCTCTGGTCTGAATGACTGTTACATGATTTGTTTTAAACAAGAAAGAAGTAAAAAGACATTTACGTAATTGCTAAAATATGTTGATAATATGTAAATGCTTATCCTTGAAGGTTTCATGTCTCCTATTTTGTTCTTTGTATTTGTAATTATTAGTGTGTTGTAGTAATTAGGGGCTGCGATGTAGAAGCCATGTATCTATTTATTGTCTGTCTGTATTGTATTTGTGCTGTGCATCCTCACTTTGGATTAAGGTAATTTGTCACGTGGGTTTGGGCACAGATAGTGGAGAGCGCAATGTTGGGTAGTGGCTAAAATAAATGAATAAAGTCACCTGATTAGTGGCATGGAGGGGGTGTGTGTAGGGAGCACATATTTTTAGATGACTGCTATTCCTTGTTTGAATTTGATCCAATTACACTTGTTTTGCTCATTTAGTTCAACATGAATTATAGAAGAGTCAAATGATTTGCTGATTTGTGATAAATAATTAAGCATAGTTTTTTGATTTGGAAGTCAACTACTTTGAAGCACATCATACAGTTCAATACCCCTTCCCTTGTCTCTCAGTGATTTTTAGTTTATTTTCAATTAGTCGCTACGGTCAGTGAGGAAGATGACACTGTTCTATGATGTCACACGGGAGGAACTCCTGAAATATATTATAGAACTCAAATCATTGGAGCCCTCCAGTCATCAGGTCCTTTTTTGAAATGGATGCAACATTAATTCTCGAAAGGCCACTTGAAACCACATTTAGTTGAATGCGGCTAAATTTTAGGAGTGTCACTGTTACTGTAGTTCTTTTATTAAACAGTTTTAGTCAGGGATGATTGATCTTGAACATGGCTGATTGAACCATAACCCTAACCTATGCATCTGTTAAGAGTGCCATCACTCCTCGTGATATTTTTCTTTATCTTGCTGTTAACTGAAAGCATACAAATTGATTGCATTGAATTTTTCCCGTCATTTGTGAACTTGGTTTTCCCAGGCAATTTTCACTTCATCCAGTTAATTCCAGTTCTGTCATTTTACTGACACAGCTTGTTAAAGTAATGATGAGTCTGGGCCATGTGTTTAACATTGCAGCCAGAAAAGGTGTTGAAGACTTTAGCCTTCGCGCTATCTGCTGCACTCTTTTCTTCACATGGAGCCAAGTTGAATTGCTTGACTGTTGGGGGTCTCTGGACCATATACAAATGGATCACTTCATGACTACCATCATTACTAATATCAGGGAGGAGGTACAGGAGCCTGAAGGCACACACTCAACATTTCAAGAACAGCTTCTTTCCCTCTGCCATCAGTTTTCTGAACAGTCCATGAATATTACCTCATTACTTTGCTCTGTTTTTGCACTACTTTTTTGTATTTCTTATTGTAATTAATAATCATTTTATGTATTGCCCTGTACTGTTGCCAAAAAATAAATCACTACATATGTCAGAGATAATAAACCTGATTCTGACTCCGACTTTTGGCAGAAGATGGCAACAATTTCTTTATTCTTGGCTTTTTGAAAAATCTTTACATTACTGAAGATTAAAGTGTTCACCATGCTTCCTCCATTAATCTTCCCCTCCTCCACTATCACGAAATCTAAAGCAGGTCCAAGAGGAAGTTTTTTTTTAAATTCCTGCAAAGTCACAAAGGCAAACATAATGCCCTAGCCGCATATCAACTCAAAAATATTTCATGGATATTTCCTCCATCTTGAGCATTTTCACCTGCTGTATTTAACAGATAATAAATGAGGAAAAATTTAGCACCTGCCCTATAGGCACCAGAGTGTTCATTCATCATCTATTTTTGTCTCATTTCAACCCATTTGGCATTTCACCCTAATTTGTTTCCCATTTCTTCAACAGACTAGTAAATGCTGGCAGTCTGCAGTCTCCTTGCTTATTGCACTAGGCAGATGTATGAAGGTGCAAAGAGGAGATATTAGCAAAAAGCATTTTATTGCTATATAATGCTCTGTTTAACAGATAATGGAATAGAAGGTCACCATTCACCAGATAATTTGATCAATAGTTCATACCTGATCTTTTCATCTCAGCACAAGAATTCTAATTGAGACGAAACATTTCAGTAGTAACATATCAGTCTGTATGAAAATAAAGAAATCAAAGGCAAACGATTGAAAGGTGATTGTAAAATTATCTAAAAATGCAAAAAAAAACAAATGGAGCAATTAAGATGCTTAGAAATCTTATTTGGGAACTATGCTAAAATTAGAAAAAAAAATAATTTGTGAAAATCATAACTACTCATCTCCTCCTCACATTAAATGCCAATTGTTGTTTATTCACAACTCCTTCACATTTCTCAGAATATAAACTCCAGTGTACAGACATGCTCTCACTCACTCACACTAAATGCATAACAATTGTTGTTGGGTATTCTACTCCGTTTCCTCAGTTCAGCTTGTTTGAAGTGAATAGAATAGAATTTACGAACCATACACTACAAAGGCATTACTATATTGAGTGCTTAAGAACAAGAGTCCAAAACACCTGCCCATGCCTTTAATTGACTCTTCAGCTTTATAGTGCAGTGTACTTTGGTCTGACATCTTTGGATCCACTGATCAAAGCTTTAACTTCATCCTATTTGCTTGTCTCTCCATTGGAGAAAAAGCCTATTACCAACATTTTGGAACTAATTTTGTAAACTTTCTTCTCTCACTTTTGCATCATTCAATTTTCAGTGTATAGCACACCTATTATCATGGATTCAAATCATACATGAGACAAGAGTCGAAAAAACAAGACTGATAAATTAGATCAGCACCAAGAGCAGCTCATCTGTCAGAGGTGTTCTCTTACAGAGACGTAGCAAAATTGAGTGGCTGTGTACTCTCTCAGGCAGTTACCAAAAGGCACAGAATGCTATTCACTGCACAGGAACAATGCTAAAATCCTGGCCAATGTTCAGCATTGACCAATATAATTGAAATAAATTATGCAGTCATTATCATGTTAGTTACTTTAGGAGTTGTCCTCTGATAGATATTTTCCAATAACAAAACTATTTTGAAACTATCTCATTTGCTGTGAGGAGGAGAACTTTGGGTTAATGGCATTTTTAAGACATCAGCAGTTATTAAAATTATACAGTACAGAATTAATCAGTTAGCCATCCATGATCAAGTTGAAAAAGTACCCATCTATACTAATTCCATTTACAATCACTCCAACCATAGCTTTCTATGCCTTGGCAGCTTGATTATTCTATTAAGTGATAAAATTCATGCTCAAGGTACTGCTGAAATACCCAAGGTGAGTTCATGAGCTATAATGTAAACTAATTAGACATAAGTGTATTTATTGCCCAGAACCAATTGCCATTTAGACAAGTGGGCCACCTTGTTGAATTATTGTAATCCCTGTGTTCCTACATGGGAAACACCAAGTTTTCAGGCAAGGAGCCATGTAGGAATGCTGACTCATTAGCAAATCTGGTTGTTTGATTTGAGGAAAATTGGACATGCCTTCTAAGATGGTTAAACCCTCATCTCAGTCCATGTGCATAGATTCAGATAATCTGCTATCTGACCATTTAGAAATACCAAATGATTGGTCATTTTACTCAACAGATGATGTTTGCCAGATTTCCCCAACACTGACCAGGGCCCAATACTCCTGCTCCTATGAAACTCACTTGGTTCCATTGACCATGTTACTTTGAAACTTATCAGGTTCACCAAAATGCAACAATGAACCACTAAATTAAAGAAAATTTAAAAATTACATCCAATTGTCCAGAAAATCTGCTTGCTCAGCACCTCAGAAGTTCTGAACATGCCAGATTAAAGACACAAGAGATTCTGCAGATGCTGGAAATTTTAAGCAACACACACAAAACGTTGGAACTACGCCGGATAATTTTGAAAACAAAGCTTTTTCTCTTCATTTTGCCCTCCTGTCCACACTGAGCCGGCGTTTTCAGCCCCAGAAAACGGAGATTTTCGAAAACACTCTCTAGAGTGAATAAATCTGAAAACGCTTAATATCCGGCGTAGTGTGTACGGGGTAACCGGAGAGATTTTAAAATGCTGTCATGACAACAACACAACAACAATGCTTTTTTCTGCTTCTGCTTGGTACTGCGCAAGCTGTTGTAACGTGCAGTCGGTGTGAACGGCGTGAGAGTTAAATTGTAAAGGGAGCTTTTTTTGACTATTTAAAATCGCTGTCATGACGTGCCGGAACAGATGTTCGTTGTTTTAACAACGAAGTGAAGAAGTGAATAAGTATACTCACTTCGCCCTGTTTTCTGTCCTTGCTTGTATGAAGGTGGTTTACCTATTTATGCAAGTACTTCTCTGACAATAGATGTGTAACAGTCTAATGTAACATTGTATGAAATACAAGATAACGCTGATGCAGACGATTCATACATTTAACAAGGTGCTTTATTAATGCAACAGAGTTAGTCAGTTTTTCAATGTTCATCGTCAACCTGGTCATACTGTCCGTGAACTCCCTCTCGGTTGCCTCCATACGCTCCAGTATTTTTTTTTAAGTTTTAAGTCCTCCTGCGCGACAGCCAAGAGCAATTCCTTTTAAGTTTTTCTACTCTGTAACTGGACAAACGCGCACGAAGTATATCGTTTCTTCTTCACTTGTTTCCTGTGTGTGTCCTGCGCATGCCCAGTAGGAGGAGATTCGCCCAAATATCTGTCTAATGTGGACGGAGATATTTTGAAAAATGCTTAGTGTGGACGCCTGTCGTTTTTACTCGAAACCGGCGTTTTCAAAATTATCCAGCATAGTGTGGACGTAGCCTCAGATCTGTGGAATGGAAAACACAGTTGGTGTTTCAGGGCAAGATGTCCTGATGAAGACTCTCGGCTCAAAACATCAGCTCTGTATTTCTTTCAATAGATGCTGCCTGACCTGTTGAGTTCCTCCAGCATTTTGTATGTTGTGCCAAATTAATGGAGTTTTAGTGTAGTCTTGTGGCTTAAACCAAAGTGTATGAATATAGCAGCCATAGTCTGTTGTTGGGTGTATATTTAATCCTTTGACAAGGATACCAATCAAGCAAATTTCACCAAAGTTAGAATATGTCTTTGCTGTAATTTCACAGAATTCTATAGATTGTAGAGAAGATTTAAAGTGGTCAGAAGGTGAACCAGTCATGGGAGTGTGTCCATTGCTTTTTTCAGAGTAACAGGAGCAGTCATGCAATTCTTTTAATTTGTTGACAAAATATTAATCTTAAACTATATTAATGTTAAATCTAAAGTGTGTTGCCTCAAATCATAAATACCCAGTTAATGAGGACATTATTGTCACAACACATTTTAACAACCAGTCTTTAAAAAGCTAGTTATATCTTTTTTTCCATTTCAACAAATTTAAAAGGTGACATCTGTTATAACATTATCTGCTATGTCTCTCCCTCCCACCCTTGGCTGCCTAGAAGAGCACCCATTTTTTTCCAAATCAATGGCCAAATAGAAATGCAAGGTTCCATTCCTACTCACGCTAGACTGTTACATCCGATCATTGCTTTTCCCTGAGCCACAGCTTTGCTGTTAACAACATTTGATGCATACTTTATAACAGCACATTGGCTTTTATATTGCAGCTATCTTTTGCCCTTCCACTCACCCCTGCTGTGATGAAAACTCTGCATTTTAAAAGCCTGTAGATGTTATCAGTATCACTGAGAGGAAAAGGCAGGCTTTTTGAGAACATAATTTAATCCAATACTGTCAATGTCTATTTATCCTTTGGTCGGAATAAAAGAGATGTAAAATTTTCTTATTCTGTCTAGAGTGGACTTTGTCTGGAGTCAATCCTTGCCCTCAAGCCAATAATTTTTGTTGAAATATAAAAACAGCATACTATCACTGAAAGGGAAATGAGGATAGATAACTGATATTGGCCGGAAAGTAGACATTGTGCAAAGATATTACATATTGCCCAGCATGATTATCAACCTTTTAAACATTATCATGTTGGTTTTACATAACAACCAACTGAATGAAATTTCTGCATTTTATAGTAAAATTTCAAAGGTTAAAAGTGCAGATATTAATTAACTGCTCCTGTAGCCCAAGGTAAATTAGATTCAAAGCAATATAGTGCAGATACAGGCCCTTCAGCCTAATCTATCCGTGCTAACCACAGTGCCCACCTAGACAGGCCACTGTATGCACATAGTCAAGTTCTTAAATTATACAATTAGCCTTGCCTCAACCACCATGTGGCAACTTATTCCATATACTCACCGCCTTCTGTGTGAAAATTTTGTCCCTCAGATCCTGTTTAAATCTTTCTCCTCTCACTTTAAATTTATGTCCTGGTTTTGACTCCTCTACCATGGGAAAAAGACTGTTGCGATCCATCTTATCAATGCCTCAATTTTAAACACTTCTGAGGTCAAGCCTCATTCTCACATGTTCCAAAGACTAAAGACCCAGCCTAACTGACTTCTCCCAAAAGCTCAGGGTCTTCCGTACTGGTATCATCCTGAAAAATTCTCTGTACTCTTTCCAGTTGAACCATGTCTTTCCTATAACAGTGTGACCAAAACTGTACAAATTACTCCAAGTGCAACCTTATCCACAATTTATACAATTGCAACATGATAACTATTCCTATATCAGATATCCCACCTCTCCCGGAAGTTCCGGGAGTCTCCTGCATATTAATAGCAGCTCCCTGATGCCCGCAAATTATATACAATATCCTGGAAATGAGAGGGAGAGCAGGAGCGAGAATGAGAGCGGGAGCAAGCATCCTGATTGGTCTCTCTTTGTAATCAGTCTTCTCTGTAGGCGGGCTTTACAATCGACTTCTATCTCTCCATCTGTTCAGTTTAGTGTCCTGCATCACCATGGCAGAGTGTTTCAAAAAAAGAAAATATGAAACGCACTTCACCCCAGACTACACTAAAGTGTACCCCTGTCTGATAGTGGTCAAAAATAATGACAGTGTTGCTTGCTGCACTGTTTGCAACAATGACTTTTCTATTGCCCATGGTGGGTTAGGACTGTAAAAAACATACTGAGGTGAGTTTAACAATGTGTCATTCATTCATTAGCATAGCTAACGTTATTTAAACTAAGGAGCTGCTCTATTGATGTCCTAAGTGATGAGGCCAAACTCCCTGTAGACGTGCTTAAAGTTGTAATAGAATTAAAAACGACTCCATGATAATATATAAGTACATATTTTAATGTCACATTTTCTGCATATATGCAGTTTACAGATTACAGATTGGTTTACAGATTAGACAAAATCACTAAACAAAGTATTACATAAGACAACATAATAAGGATACACCTTATGCTTTTATTTCTTTTAGGGACCACAACATGTTAGGGAGGCTAATTGAAGGGAAGGCTGCTCGAGATTTCACAGTTCTTTTCAGCACAGCCACATCACAGTACAAGGAAAGTTTGCAAAAGAAATAGGAAAGCCATTTGCATTAGAGTTGAGATTGCCAACAAAATATTCAACAAGGAATATATATATGTAAATAGTTTCAATATGTGTCAAATAAACTGTTGTGTTCTTTCATAATCAAATATCCCATATACATGTGCCCTTGGAGGTCAACTGGGGGGGGGGGGGTGCAATATATGGGGTTGCGGGGGGCAGAGGTGCTACTTCCCTGAAATGAGTTTTTGCAGGGTGGGATGTCTGCTATATTAAGTGCCCCAATTGAAGGCCAACATGCTAAATGGCTTTCTCACAATGCGATCTACCTGTGGCACTACCTCCACTGTTCCATTTCACTCCCTAGTGCTCTACTATTCACAGAAAAAGTTCTACACTGCTTCGACTTTCCTAAATACATATCCTCACACTTCTGTTTTGAATCCATTTACCAATTTTCGGCCCACCTCCTTATCCAACTGATATCCTCTTGGAATGTATGATAACCTTTTTTCACTATCAACACCTCCTAGTTTCATGTCACATGCAGACTTACTGATTAAATCTCGTGTATTCACATCCAAATCATTAATATAATTTTTAAAAATACAAACATCCAACACCAACGCCTGTGGTAAACCATTGGTCACTGGGTTCCATTCCAAATAATAACTTTCAACCATTGCCTTCTGCTCCTCACTTATGAGCCAAATTTGAGTCCATCTAATTCTCCCTGGATTCTGTTGGATCTAACATTCCAGACCAGCTTACCATGCAGGATCTTGAAGGTCTTAAAGTCTAAATATACAAAATCTATTGCTCTACCCTCATCTAACTTTGTTATCTTTTTACAAAATTCTCTAAAGGTTTGTCATGCATGACTTTCCATGACAAAGCTATGCTGACTCCTCTTAATCAGACTGTCTATCCAAACGCTTGTAGATCCTGTTCCTCACAATTCCCTCCACTAACTTCCTTAGGTACTCCCATCTAGGCTTGTTCAGTCAATCAATATTAACTACCTTCCATTTTTCAGGAATTTCATGCGGCTAAAGACAAAGTAGATATCTCTGTAAGAACCTTCACAGTTTCCTCTTTAGCCTTCCATAGAGTCCAGAAATCCACTTGGTCAGGTCCTGGGGATTATGCACCTTAATATGCTGCAAGGATGCAAATACCTCTTCCCTGGTAATGTGAAAGATCTCCAAAATATCTCCACCTGTTTCCCTTATTTCTAAGGCAATCGTATGTTTATCCTTAGGATGCAATAAGGTGTTGACATCTAAGGTGGGTCTACTCTATCCTTAGCACTTTCTTACTCTTAATATATATATTAGAACCTTTGGGATTTTCTTTAACCTTACCTGCCAAATCCATCTCATACCCTCTGTCTCCTGATTTCCTTCTTGATTGTATTCCTGATTATAGAATCCTGACTTACTTAATTCTGTGTATAATTTCTTCTCTCTTGACCAGAACTTCAATATCTCTTCCCTCCGGGAGAAGGCTCAGGAGCTTGAAGACTCGTACAGCCAGATTTGGGAACAGCTTCTTTCCAACTGTGATAAGACCGCTGAACGGATCCTGACCTGGACCTGGGCTGTACCCTCCAAATATATGAACCTGCCTCTCGTTTTTTTTGCACTACCTTACTTTCCATTTTTCTATTTTCTATTTATGATTTATAATTTAATTTTTTAATATTTACTAATTTTTAATATTTTTAATATTTGATATTTGTAATTCAGGGAGCGGGAAGCGCAGAATCAAATATCGATGTGATGATTGTACGTTCTAGTATCAATTGTTTGGCGACAATGAAGTATGAACTATAAAGTATGCGGGGTTCCCTAAACTTGACAATTTTACCCTTCACCCAAATGGGAACATACTACTACTAGACTCTTGATATTCAAGTTTGGAAACTTCCTATTTGTTATTCATTCTTTTCCTTTCAAACAGGCTCACCTAATCATCCTCTGCTGGATCCCATCTATTTCCCCAAAATTAGACCTGCCCAGTTTAGGATGCCAACCTGTGGACCTGACTAATCCCCACACCCCCAGTACTATCTTATGCTAATAGAATTATAGTCACCAGAGCCAAAGAGCTTACTGACTGCCAGTTCCATTACTTGGTCCAACTTATTCCCTAAGAAGAGGTCCAGTACTGTACCCTTCTGAGTAGGGCCCTCTATATATTGACTCAGGAAATTTTCCTGAACACCTTTCAGAAATTTCAGCCCACCCAGAACCTTAACACTCCAGATAGGCTTGTCATACCAGGGAAGTTAAAATCTCCCATTAATGAAATCCTATTATTCTTCCAACTATGAAAAATTTTACTACACACCTGCTCCTTGGAAGGGGGGGGCATTCTCAAATACATACCCGCGAGTGATCATTTCCTTCTTGTATCTAAGTTCTACGCGCAAGGCTTTACTTGATGATTGCCCCTAGAACAACATCATTAAGTACTGCTGCTACATTGTTCCTTATCAAGAAGGATTCAACCGCTCCCTGCTTACTTGCACCTCTGTCACACCTAAAGCATCTGTATCCTAGAATAATAAATTGCCAACATTGCCCTTCTCCCAGCATATTTCTGTTACGTTTATAACATCCTAGTCGTCAGTGCTAATCCATGCTCAGAGTTTGTCTATCTTACCTGTTAAACCTCAAGTTTTGAAATAAACATAGGTTAACTGAATATTTTCCCTTCTTTTAGCGAACAACTGGCTCTCCTGATTACAAGACTTATTTTTGGTGGCTACTGCTTTATCCCATGAGTTGCATCTGCTCAGAGTCCCACCTTTGCACCCGCAAACCACCCCCCCCCCCACCAATATTGGGGAAATCGTCTTGCTTAAACTTTCCCATATAGTATCTGCATATTTCCCTGTGAGGATATTGGCCCCACTCCGGTTGAAGTGCACCCCGTCGCTCTTGTACAGGTCAACTCTACCCAGAAGAGATCTTAGTGGGCCAAGAACCTAAACCTCTACCCCCTGCACCAATCCTGAGCCAGAAATTCATCTGTCCTATCCTATTTATGACCTCACAGGAAGATGGCAACAGAAATCCAGAGATCACTGGACTCAAGGCACTTTAACATCTTACCCATCTCACTATGCTCACTCTACAGTACCTCATCTCCGTTTTCCTGATAATGTTTCTACCAACATGTACAACAACCTTTGGCTGTTCACCTTCTCCCTTGAGAATTTTCTGCAGCCACTCAAGAGATACCCTTGACCCAGGCACCCAGGATGCCACACACCTAGCATTTCTTTTCCAGCCCCAGAATCTCCTGAATGACCCCTCACCATAGGGTCACCTGTCATTGTTGCCCTGTCTGATTAAACCTTTCCTGTCTGAACCTCAGAACTAATCTCAGTTCCAGAGACCTGATTACCACAGCTATCCCTGAAAGATTGTAGCCCTCAACAGTATCCAAAGAGGTATACTAGTTCGTAAGTGGACTGGCTGCAGGGGAACTCTTGGACTACCTACTCCCCTCGCTTTTTCCTGGTAGTTATTCATCTATCTGAAGCCTGTACCTTGAGCCTGACCATTTCAGTGAAACTCTCATCCCTAAGGGTCTCACTCTCTGAGTACAATTAACTCAAGCTCTAGTTTCATTTCCTTGATGCATTATGACAGGAGTTGCAGCTTTATGTAACTCCCACAGATGTAGACCATGAGGTTCCCTGACTTCCCACATTGTGCCAGAAGAGCATTTCACTGCCTGAACTGCCATTCTGCCTGCACTGAATCAAGGACTAAGAATCAACAGCAAAAATAAAAATTTTATCTGTGCCACTTCACAAAAGCCTCTTTTCCCCATTTTCTTGATTTTTGCTTCAAATTACTGCTCCCCGTAACCTTACCTCATTTTCATTGGATGAAGTGCCTCCGAATGGCCAATCAATGAGACTTGCCTTTTGAAAATTCTTGCTCTCACCCAAGCACCAGGCCACTTATTCAACCTCTTCACACCAAAGCCTACTCCTACATTGACACAATGGCCAGTGTACTTGACACAGTCTCTTTTCTAGCCCCAGACTTTCCTACCTGACCCCCCACCATACAGTCACTTATCATTGTAACCCTGTCTGATTAAATCCATCCTGTCTGAACCTGGCTGCTGATAATTAGTTAATTAGCCAATCACCTATTAACTAATAGTTAGTTGGCTTACCTGTTACAGTTCTGCAAAGTGAAACTCACAAGCAAGCACCGGGACTCAACTCTTAAACTCTCCAAGTCCACATCCTGTAATATGAAACTCAAAAGCAAGCACCAACAGCAATTACTTGCAATGAAAAGCAGTAGAAAATTACAGTTGAAGGAAATCTGTCATAAGCCTAGAGGGTACTCAGCAGGTCAGGCAGTTTGATGGTTTGCAGAAAGAATTGAATTCAGTGGAGTCAACGGTACATGTCTCCATTTCTCTCCTAATGATCAAAGTAACTCCATTGACAAAATAACTAAAGTCAAAGTGTAAGACACTGCTATGAGAAACTTCTACAGCAATGTCTTAAAAACTGGCTTCCAATAACCATTTTTTTCAATCATGCTACGTCTGACTTCAGCCAATGGTGATTCCCTCTTCCTCCTTTCCAATTCTCAGTTTGAAATATACAATGCAATCATTGGTCAAAACTCCAGGAGTGGGACAGAAGTGAATACCCTTGACAAGGTTCTAAAAGGTACCACTTCTGGAGTTCCCCCTCTCCTTTTGACTTTTCAAGCAAGGCTGAGATCTGAAGCCAAACACTCCTGAAAAGTTCAAATTAGTAATCTTACAGTAATCAAATTAGTAAACTGTTAATCTCCCGAGATACTGCCCGACCTGCTGATCATTTCTAATATTTTAATTACACATGGAATCATACCTCTTTCCTTGAAGATATAACTGTCTTTAAAGCAATTTTAAGATTGGTTTGTCTTCTCCATGAAAAAGTTCATTTTCAGATCAATTTTCCTGCAGATACACAATTTAGCGCATATCTGATTAAATATTATTGATCTAAAACACTTAACTTCCCCCATTCTTCCCACCCACTGAGATCTGCTAGATCTTTTAGGAATTATCAGCTCATTTTATTCAGACTTTCAACATGAACAGCAGTTTGCACTTGAAGAATTGACTAGGCCACTCATTTACTCTCTGAAGAGATTCTTAGGACATAATATTAATTATAATTCACTTCATTTATTACAGTCAAAACATTTGTCTTAAGCACCCAACTACTGTACTGGGCATAAGCCAAGCTCACAGTTTGATATAAATGATGTTCTTCCAATGTAGCTTCTCATTGTACCGGGCTTCAAAAGCAAACAAAATTTTTAAAGAGACAAACACGTACATTTTTATCATCTTGTTGGATTCAATTCTGATAGTTTAAGACTATATGCTTATTTAAATTGATTGGTAAATAGGGATGAAAGATTTCATTTCTCTCTTCATCTCACTGTTAGTTTCAATAATCACTTTACCCTGGGCTATAATTTATAGTAAAGAAACCTTTGAAGCAGCTTCATAGCATCACATGACCTTTCACATTGCAGCAAATCTTCTGCCCTTACATTACTCCCTGCTGTAATAGAAGACCAATATTTTGATACCCCACAGAAGAGAAGAAGGAAGAACACAATCATATATTGTTTTGTGGTACAACAACAGTGCAAGACAAAAATTGCTGTAAATTACAAAAGTAAAGTGCAAAAGGAATAACAAAGGTAGTGTCCATAGTTTCAGAAACAATAAGGTGATGGAGAAGTGGTTCCTAAAATGTTGAGTGAGGGGTCCTCAGATTCCAGTACCTTCTCTCTGATAATAGTAGCGAGAAGGGGGCCTGTCCTGAAATGTGAGGGTCCTGACTGATGGATACCACCTTCAAGGCACCACCTCTTGAGGACATCCTCAATGTTGGGGAGGTTTGAGCCCATGTTGATAGGGGTGCTCCTAACAAATGACACCTGTGTTTGTGTGCAGACTCAATGGAAACACTGGACACAGGTTAAACAGTAGGATTCATCTTGTTGCCCTCACATGACAGTGTCATTACAGAGAACCAAATTATGAAACTGCTTCATCACCTCTGACCACACCGGATGGAACAAAATTTGCCTGTTCAGGCACCTCCCTTACCATCACTTGGTCGCCTGGCTATGGGAGGACTATCCTCTTTCCCTTTGAATTTCTCTGATCATCAATATGTGGTTGATGTTTTGCTTGGCCTATCAATGCGTTAAACTGATTGCAATGGTCCTTCTCATCTCCTTTACTGATTTGGCTCCAGTATGTCCTTTCTCTTCAATTGATGAACGAAATAAGTATTTTGCATCAGTCTTCACTGTAGAAGACACTAGCAGTATGCCTGATGTTGTGGTGTATGAAGGAAGAGAACTAAATGCAGTTACTATTACAAGAGAGAAGGTGCTCAAAAAGCTGAAAGACCTAAAGGTACATAAGTCACCCAGACCAGGGTTCTGAAAGAAGTAGTGTTAGTGGCATTAGAAATGATCTTTCAAAATCATTGGATTCTGGCATGGTGCCAGAGGACTGGAAAATTACAAATGTCTCTCCACTCTTTAAGAAAGGAGGAAGGCAGCAGAAAGGAAATTACAGGCCAATTAGCCTGACCTCAGTAGTTGGGAAGACATTAGAGTCAATTGTTAAGGGTGAGGTGATGGAGTACTTGGTGACACAAGACAAGATAGTACAAAGTCAGCATGGTTTCCTTCAGGGAAAATCCTGCCTGATGAACCCGATGGAATTAATTGAGGAGATTACAAGTAGGATAAATAAAGGGAAGGCAGTGGATGTTGTATATTTGGACTTTCAGAAGGCCTTTGACAAGGTGCCACACATGAAGCCTCTTACTAAGTTAAAAGACCATGGTATTACAGGAAAGTTAGTAACATGGTTAGAGCATTGGCTGATTGGTAGGAGGCAGTGAGTGGGAATAATAGGATCTTTTTCTGGTTGGTTGCCGGTGACTAGTGGTATTCTGCAGGTGTCGGTATTGGACATGGGACCACTTCATTTTATGCTGTATATAACTGATTTAGATGATGGAATAAATGGAGATTGGTGGAGGGGCAGGTAGTGTTGGAAAATGCATGGTCATGCACTTTGGTAGTAGAAATAAATGTGCAGACTATTTTCTAAACGGGGAGAAAATCCAGGAATCTAAGATGCAGAGGGGCTTGGGAGTCCTTGTGCAAACGCCCTGAAGGTTAACTTGCAGGTTGAGTCGGTGGTGCGGAAGGCAAATGCAATATTAGCATTCATTCAAGAGGTCTAGAATAGAAGAGCAAGGATGTGATGCTGAGGTTTTATAAGGCACTTGTGAGGCCTCACCTTGAGTATTGTGAACAGTTTTGGACCACTCATCTTAGAAAAGATGTGCTGGCATTGGAGAGGATGCAGAGGAGGTTCACAAGGATGTTTCTAGGAATGAAAGGGTTATCATATGAGGAACATTTGATGGCTCTGGGTCTGTACTTGCTGGAATTCAGAAGGATGAGGGGAGGATCTCATTGAAACCTTTCAAGTGTTGAAAGGCCTGGACAGAGTAGATATGGAAAGGATGTTTCCCATGGTGGGAGAGTCTAGGACAAGAGGGCATAGCCACAGGATAGAGGGGCATTCTTTCAAAACAGAGATACAGAGAAATTCCTTTAGCCAAAGAGTGCTGAATTTGTGGAATTTGTTGCCACATGCAACTGTGGAGGCCAGGTCGTTGGGTATATTTAAGGCAGAGATTGATAGGTTCTTGACTGGACATGGCATCAAAGATTACAGGGAGAAGGCCGGGAACTGGGGTTGAGGAGGAGATAGAAAAAAGGATCAGCCATGATTGAATGGTGGAGCAGACTCAATGGGCCAGATGGTCTAATTCTGCTCATATGTCTTATGGTCTAATTTCTGTTATCTCATGTTCTTCTGCTGCTATCTTTGCCCTTTGACCAGCATGCTCATTACCTATCTTACACAGTGTGTCTATCCCAGAACTGTACTTGTATTGTTTGGGAACACCCAGAAATCTACAGAAAGCTGTACTCCCCCAATCTCAAGTATCTGAAGCTCACTTCTCTCTGCCCTCATTATTTCAGCCCCCGCATTGGTAACGTAAATCACCTCCCCATTCCTGGGGAAGGGTATTTCACTTCTCATCCTCCTTCACTTTAAAGAGAAAAACCCTAGAAAGCCTTTTCTTTCCCCCTATTTGAAGATAGACTACCTTTTCTCATAAGCTGTGTTTTTTTCTTTATTTGGAGATATAGCATGGAACAGGCCTTTCTCATCCTTTGAGCCTCACCGTCCAGGACGCACCTTGGTAAATCTCCTCTGGCTCTTAAGCTCAACCTCCCAACTAATGAAGGACACACCACATGATCCATTTGCCACTTTGCAGCCCAGCTCTGCATCCTGTCAATGTCCTGTTGTAATGTATGACTACTTTTTACATATGTATAAAAATATCAAAGAGTAAGGATTCCAGAACAGATCCTTGCAGAATGCCACTATTAACTGACCTCCAGATAGAACATCTTCCATCTACTACCTCCCTCTGCCTTGTATGGCCAAGTCAATTCTGGAGCCATGCAGCCAAGTTTGCCTGGATCTCATGCCTTTTGACTTTCTGAACGAGTCTACCATGGAGAACCTTGTCAAACACCTTCCTAAAATCCACAATCACCACATCCACCACACTACATTCAATCTGTTTTATCTTTTCATCAAAAAAGTCATCAAGCTCGTAAGGCATCAACTTAATAATCTCAAACAAAAAAAACATTCTCCTAAAACTACCTAAATATTTGACTCTCCATATCTTTCCAAATTACCCTGGACCAGTCATATAGACAATATGCCAAGAAAGCACATAACTATCTCTACTTTCTCCAAAGGCTGATGAAATTCAAGATGACGATTTTTATACAGTAGATGTACTATAGAAAGCATGCCAGCTGGATGCAACCCAGCTTCATACGTCAATTGCTTTGCTCAAAATTGCAACTAATTGCAGAGGGTGGTGAACACAGCCCACTTTATCACACAAATTTCATTAATTCTGTCTGTACTTCTTGCTGCATCAAGGAAGCAGCCAATGTAATTAAGGACCATTCCTACCCATTCAATTCT
The DNA here is from genome assembly GCF_030028105.1 of Mobula birostris. Lineage (NCBI taxonomy): Eukaryota > Metazoa > Chordata > Chondrichthyes > Myliobatiformes > Myliobatidae > Mobula > Mobula birostris. The sequence continues at coordinate 43,314,082 of NC_092385.1, forward strand.
CTTTTCTTTGCCCCCATCCTCCCATCAGGTAGAAGGTAGAAAAGCTTGAGCACATATCACCACACACAAGGGCAGCTTCTATCCTACTGACTCTTGAACAGACCTCTCCTACACTAAAAGATGAACTCAATCTCCCCATCCATATTGCTGTGGTCCTGGGACTGTGTACAGAACTTTCTCTGCGACTGCAACACTATGTTCCACATTCTCCATTTCTTCTTACCTCTTTGCTAACTTGTGCTACTCGTATATATAATGATGTCTGGAAAACATGTAAACAAAAGCTTTTTGCTGCATTTCAGTACAAGTGAGATAAGTAAGTACATATCTGCCCACATTCTTTGTATTCTGAAAACTGTACACACACTGACCATTTCACACTCTTGCTAAGCTTCCTCCAATTGTTGGTAGCTTATGAATTTTTGATTCATTTTTAGAAATGTGCACATGATGAAATTAAATATGAAAAGCAGCTGGAGGAAATTATATCTATATTAGAGCAGATCATGACAATTTCCAAAAGCACACAGCTTCAACAAAACAAAAGGTGCAAACACTTGAAACTTTATGCAAAACAGAATAGGCAAGAAGTGACATGGCACATAATGAACAAACTAACAGAATTGTCAATACCAAAGCTCTGTGATGTCCTTTATAAGTTTATCTAGTGGTCAATAAGAACATGCTCTTTACCCAAGTTTTTGGTTATTTGTTCCACTTTGTGACTTGTATAAAAATCTGCATTCATTAAGCATTTTGGGATATTTCATTACACAAAACATACTGTATAAATGCATTTCTATTCAGGCGCCAAGCAGACCATGATGAATTCTGGATAAAATGGCTGTGGTAGAATTAATTCAAAGTATTGATAAGCAGACTTTTGTTAAGCTACTGTAATTTCTTTCCACCCATCACTTTGCTAATGATTGAAAGGGACCAACAATTGCTTTCTTATATTTTTTCCTTTCACAAGGAGAGTATAGCTAGGAAATTTTGGTACGAATAACAGCACTGTCCTGGAATACTTCATCTGTGAAAACTTAAATGACTGAGTTTTCATCAATGCAAACAAACTGTATATCAATAGGTAGAAAATTAACCTTGCTGTAAAATAGATAAATAGCCAGACAACCAAAATGTACACCTTCTGCAGCTCTATTTGGAACTTCCCTTTAATTATTTACTCTCTAGATTCATTGATCAGTGGATTCCAACTTGAAACTCTATGCTCAGCACCAATCACTGCACAATGATGGTTTAAAGATAATGCTTCACAATTTGAATTGAAATTTAAACTGAATGGAGGGTGATTGATTGGTTAGAGTCCCTGAAATTGATCTTTAATCCAGCTAAGTGAAAGGAAAGTATAGGGAGTAATTTTTATGAAGTACTCCTATTTTCTGGAGAAAATTACTTTCTCACTGAGATCTCTTAAAATTGCATGAATCTATAGAAAGTTGAGAAGCTTCGCTTTCCCTGCTGGTTGTGACTTCAATTACATGCATTGTCCAATAACTCCAGAAGCAGCTCAACTGAAAACAATTAATTGCAACTTCAAAGCAACCTAAAAATCTCCAAGGTCTACTAATCCTGCTACAATGTAAAATTCACATTCTGGGTTGTCTTTCTTAACTGATTTCACCAGAGTGAATGAGCTCTGAATGACAAAACCTTAGTTTCACCCTGGTGGTATTGAAATTAAGGGGCTGTGATATTGCTTTATTTGTTATGGGAACAACAGCAAAATTTGTGCCTTTCAAACTTTGCAGCTGAAAAGCAAAGTATGTCAGAGATTAAAGGAGAGCTGGATTGTGTTATTTTTCGTTATATAGTTACTCCTTTAATAGGAAACACTGGAATAAATTCCTGAACAGCACACAATCACAAATAATTATTCTCAATGTATATGGCCAGATAATTGTTTTCTTTAAATTAAATTGAGTAGAAGATAAGAATAACCCAGGATACAAAAATTTAAAAATTCAAAACAATGACATGGAATCTTGCAAACACGAGGAAATCTGCAGATGCTGGAATTTCAAGCAACATGCATAAAAATTGCTGGTGAACGCAGCAGACCAGGCAGCATCTCTAGGAAGAGGTACAGTCGACATTTCGGGCCGAGACCCTTCGTCAGGACTAACTGAAAGAAACTGAAAGAAAGAAAAAAAGCTAGCTGTTCTTTCAGTTAGTCCTGACGAAGGGTCTCGGCCCGAAACGTCGACTGTACCTCTTCCTAGAGATGCTGCCTGGCCTGCTGCGTTCACATAGAATCTTGAATAATTTCATTTAACATCCTAAATGTAGCCTTTACCAATGGAATATTATTTTACTTGTAGCATTTTCTTGATCTTATTAATTTTACAAAAGAACTTCTGCTTTGTGCTCCTCTATAAACCTTGACCGGTTTTATCCTACCTAGACAGGTTTGGACTGAACTCAGAGACAGGTGCAAGTGAAAACTACTTGCAGTAGATCTTAGCTAATGAATCGGCAAGTGAAAAGCAATTAGCACAAACATACTTTACAATTGTGAAGCGTTTAAATATCCCCTGTAAAATATTACACACCTTTCCACAAACTTATATAAATTTTAGAAAATTTCAGAAGTTTTCATTTGTTATTCAAAATCTTAGCTTTTCAATTGTGAAGTGATCAATGTTATAATGCAAACTTGTAATCTGTCTTTCCTGATTTTCACGTGCACCAATGTAAAGTGAAAAACCTGTCTTGCATACAGTCCATATAAAGATTCATTTATTATCGAAGTATACAACTCTGAAATTCTTCAGTTCTCTGGGTAGCCATGAAACAAAGAAAGAAAAGAGAGAAAGCACAATCATCAACCCCACCAAGTCCCCCTCCGCACAAAAACTGAACAAAACAAAATGGTAAAACAGGCATATTGACCCCCAAAATCCTCCACCTTCCACAAAATAAAAGAGAAGATCAGGCAAAAAAAACATAGAATATAAAAACTTTAAAACTGAAAAATAGAGTCTGTAGTCCAAAGTTCAAATTGAAAACACAGAAGAAGCCTGGACAATACTCTACAGCAGCAAACTCTCCCCTCTCCAGTCAAATGACAGGCAACCGTTCAAATGAAGGGCTCCTAGCGGTCACCCCCTGTACTCACTTCAGTCTCCCTTGTCACTTTAAATGAAAAACAATGGAAGCTTTAATTGGAAAAATTGAGCCAATCATCAGCTTGCGTCCCGGCCTGCAACCTGCCTGATATGTGGTTCATGCACGTTGCCTCCCGGAATCTTCTCGGAGACCACAGAGCGCTGGAACACCCAAACGACCTCCAAACTTCAGCACTCATCTTGATGTTTCATTCGCCCTCATCAATTTAATCAATGGACAATGGAAGCTTTAATCAGTGAAATGGGGTCAAACATCGGCTCACGCGCCATCCCACAGCCTTCTTGCCACGAGGTTCGCGCACGTTGTCTCTGCCTCCCGAAATCCTCTCAGAGACTGCAGAGCGCTGAGCAACAAAACGATCTCCAAACAGCCAGGCATGGGCTCCAACAGTTCCAGGATCACATTCAAGACAAAAAACAAACATACAAAATGTTGTAGCGTGGATGAATTTACCGGAGAGACAGAGTCACTGGTAGATACAAAGCAGCTTCTTTATTCGATACAACAAGGTACAGAAGGTATCTACATACCGAGACGCTTTCCGCAGAGAAGTCTGCTAGCTAAAATGTGGGCTCAATATTTATATGCTAAACACAAAGGCAATCGCTACTTAAAAAGTTACAGACAATGCTTCCTTTTGAAGTTACATACAAACATCACACCTTCAGATTTCATCCTTTCCTTCTGACGCCAACATGTCTGTGTTGGTATCCACAGCCTTTAGTTCAATCCACAATACATTTATTTGGCATTTTACGTGCTAACATAGAAGACAATCAATATTTATAATGTATAGATAAGATTGTTTTCGAAACTACAGCATCAGGCACGGGAAGCATCTGGTATTTACACCTTTTTAGGAAGCCCATTGTGGTGGACTCAATCCACAGTTCTTTGTCAAACAGTTAAAATAGAAGTCTGGTGGCCAAAGTCATTTAAGTGTGAACAAATCATCTACCCAAAAAGAAATCCACTCTAACAGAAGACATAAAAGATGTGAAAAAAAGATTTCATGATCTATCCAGGAGATGTTGACCAAGAGAGTGTTGCATGCAGATGCCACCTTGACCACTGGTGTGACCGTTGGCATAGATTGGGAGTTCCCAACCTTTTTTATCCATGGACCAATACCATTAAGGGGTCTGTTAGAAACCCTGGATATAGATCAATTCATTACAACAGAGCATAGAGGTGGTACAAAATAAAACAATAACAGAGCACACAATAAAGGGTTTCAATACAGAGAAAGTACAACGTAGATTATGAAGTCAAGAATTCGTTTTATCATATTAGGGAAAATTCAATGATCTTACGACAGCAGTTTAGAACCTGACATTCAGCCTGGTGGTACATGATTTCAGGCTTTTCTGCTCGATGGGAGCCGGATGGAGAGAAAATGCCTCCAGTGGGATCTTTTATTATGCCAGCTGCTTCACAGAAGCAGTGAGAGTTGTAGATGGAGTCCATGCAGGGGAGGCTGGCTTCTGTAATGTGTGGAGCTTCATCCATAACTCTGAACTTTCTTCCTGCCTTGGCCAGAGAAGCTGTCATTCCAAGCTGTAATGCATCTGGACAGGATACTTTCTGTGGTGCATCGATAAAAATTGACAAGGATCGATCCCAAATTTCTGTAGTCTTCGGAGGTTTCTCAGTGAGCTTTCTCAAATGTGACGTCATCGTGGTTGGATCAGGATATTGGTGATTGGTGAAGTTCACACCAAGGAACTTGAAACTCTCAGCCCTGTCGACCTCAGCATTATTGATGATGTAAACGGGAGCATGTGCACTGACCACCCCCCCCCCCCCAAGTCAATGTTAAACTCTACTGTTTTGCTGACATTGAGGGGAAAAAATAGTTGTTATAATACCATGTTATTAACTCCTATGTTGTCTTCCTGTACTCTGACTCACCATTATCTGAGATATGGCCCACTACTGTGAATTGAATTGAATGGAACTGAATTGACTTTTTACATCCTTCACATACATGAGGAATAAAAATGTTTATGTTACATCTCTGTCTGAATGTGCAATATGCAAGTTATAGTTATTTGTAATAGATAGTATTTACAGTAAGATATACAACAGAACAGTCAATATAGCCTAGAAAATACAATTGTGCCAGCATGAATTAATCAGTCTGATGGCCTGGTAGAAAAAGCTGTGGTATCGTATGCAAACCTGTGGATGGAGTCTGAGCAGAATCTGGCCATGCAGTTATGAGAGGGCACAGCCTTCTAGGGTGGTAGTGTTGAGAATCATCATGGCAGAGGCATTGTGGCCTATCCTTATTGATTGCAGTCTGCTGGTCAGGAAGTCAAGGATCCATTTGTAAATGGATCTGTTGATTTCCAGGTTTTTGAGCATGGAGAGGATGGTTACTTGGAATAGTAGGATAAAACTGTGTTATTCAACAAATTTCTGGATGTTTAGAAGTGTTACTTAGTTTGATCTATTTTAATAGTTGTATGCTTAATGACAGAGCAATGTCAGAATTTATGATGACATTCCATTCAACAGAACCGATCGAAATTCATTTTTTAATTTAGCTATATTTGTGCACTTACACAGCCAAAATTAAAACCTGTGACATTAACTGGCACCATCTATTCTCTGTTCGACAGAGTAGGTGATATTTTATGTTCTTGAGCTGTTCCATTAAATTGTTTATCTAGGGAATGCCAGTGTGACCAGGCACATTGTGACTTTTGTTCCCAGTGTCACTTGGGAGGATATGGTATTGAGTTTGAATCAGTACTAGGAGGAAAATGATTCATTTCTTCTCAGTAAATAGGACAGCATCCCTTTCACTATCCCATTTGGGAACCATAAAAATAGACAAACTCTGATCGTTTTAGAGATAAAATATTACCTTGTGTACCTAATGTTGTAAGAATGTCCAGAATAATTACTTTTATAACTTAATTTTCCTGCTCTTTTTTTCCCCCACACAGTGACATGGTATCTCAGTATCATGTCACTGGGCCACAAAGGCAGAGGTTCTCCACACAATGAGATCAAGGAGACAACAAAATATCCCAAGAGGTGACAGGCAGATGTAAGGTTCATTTCAGAGATGGAAGAAATGAGAAGCAATATCAACTAATATTCTGTCAGTGGTAAGAGCCCACAGTCTAACAATGTTTTTACATCAGATATGAAACAAATACTTTTAGATGCTTTAGACACCACAAAACACTTCTCAACCACTCATTGAATCATTTGCCAGATCTGCACACAAGCATTTTGTGCACAGTAAACTGCTACAAAGTGCAAAGAGCAATAGGCTGCCTGAAAACTTCAATGACCAGACCAAGTTCTGGTTTAATAATTTCCCCTGAGCTGCCATGTTTCATCAAGAAAAATTGTTGCCATTTTGTTTCTCACTATTTTCTGCCATATTGTTCCAAATATTTCGGTGCTCCACAGTACCTAGCTTAAATAATTATTGTCTAAGAGACAGGAATGCATTTAACTACACCTGAAGTAAATGAGACCAGGCACTTGGAAAATTAAAGCTGCTTATTATACAAATACATATCTCAATATCCAAGCCCGCACTAAGGAATCAAGCAGTTCTGCAAAAATTGAGTGTAAAACATATTATTTCAAATAACCTTAAGATAATTTCTTCACTTTTAAGCTCTACATCTATGTGTAAGACACAGGATATTACGTCCCTTTTAAAACAAATACATTCCTAACATTTCCAACCATCTTCAAGAATTTTCATAATATTTCCCTTTTCAAATCGTAACCTTAGTTTATCTTGCTTAGCTTGAACTTTCCAACAAATTGTATCAAATCATGCTTCCCTACATTAAATTTCAACTATCAAGTACCGATTTCATCACCCTCTCAATGTCCTTTCAAAATTTATCACATTTTCCTTACTGCCATGGCACATACGGCTTATGAAATTTTAACATGTACACCCAAGTCTAAGTTATTAACTTTGAGAAAAGCACTGATCCTGCCTTCACCCCATGGGAAATTCTCCTCCAGACTGAATCCTCCTGTAATCTAAAAAAATATTATTCACCATTATTTGGTTTCTTTTGTCTAACCCAATTCATTACCTGGGACACAAGTGGCCATTTTCTCCCACAGGTATCAATATTCCTTTATCTTATTTAACATCTTTTGCAAGTTGATGCAGAATTAAATAATTGCTCCCCTCAATTATTACTTCACAAATCTCAGTCAATTTAGTTAATTGTAGAATTGCTATCGGCTAATCCTGGGTGGCTTTTCTCTGAATTCACATTAATCAAAATGACTATCGGAGCAGATCTGCAGCAGATGTGCCCATTACAGGACAATTCTAGGTTAGAGGCTGGAGCACAGGCTGCCATGCAGGAGACTTCTGGCCAGTGGGCTCCTCATAGAATTCAATGGGGCAGTGCATGCCTCCACAGATTTCCCAGATTTCCTTAGTTAGTTTTAATCTGCACTTTAATTAAAATTTAGAAGTATATATTATTTAAATAGTTTTATCTTCAACATTTTAATTTCTCCTATGCCCTGAATAATCGCATCTATTTGTGAACATTAAAGTCATTCAAGTAGGTCTGACAGCTGGTAAAATAGAAAGGGTATTTGTAACTGCTGACCATTTGCCTTGGGAGAGGCTCTACATCACAGCAATGTACTGGGAGCTGAACTCTTACTGGTAACCTGTATCCTGTACCACAGTGGAAGGAGCAGCGTGAAGCAGGTTGCAATGTGTGGAGAATTTTGGGTACAAAAGGCCACCACCGTCAAGGTGAGACAGGTTGGCCTGTCTTTATAATGTGTCGATGTTTTGGGGTTCTATTTAAAGAAAGAGAATACCCCCGTTATCCACGGATATCAGAAGATAATTGGCAACTTCCACCCTTACTTCTAACAGCAACCTAAAATTCTTCCCAAGTAACCCTAAAGCTTTTTTCGAATCAAAGATTACAGTGTCCATATAGATCAACTATTGCACTCTGGCATTGGCAGCATCAACCATTGGTTACATGGTTATAACCAATGCAAAGTATTTGTTTATGATCTCTTCCATGCCAGCTGTTGCCTTGGTTGGATCTCCTTGATATCCAGTCCTCATGATGCCAGCTTCTCAAGCCGCCACTGTGGGGATCAAATTCTGCTCTAAAGGATCAGTTCAGCCTCTGGACAACTGGCTCATGATGCTTCTCCTGTACCCCTGCAGAGCATGTAGGCTGTTAGTCACTAACAATTTGTATCCAAGCAAAAAAAAATCTTAGTGGAATACAGCTTGCTGGTAAGCAGGTTAAACTTCAAAGTTTCAGTCTTTCTCCCAAGTTTCTTTGGCTTGTTTACCAGTTTCCTTTCCCTGAATATTTGAATTGTCAAGTAATATTTTTAAAACAAGACAAATTATGAACTGAATTGACTTTATTACTTAAATCTTTCATATACATGAGGAGTGAAAATCTTTACATTACATCTCCGTCTAAATGTGCAATGTGCAATTTATAGTAATTAATAACAAATAGTATGAACAACAGGATAGTCAATAAAACATAGAAATACAGATGTGTCAGCTTGAGTTAAGCAGTCTGATGGCCTGGTGGAAGAAACTGTCCTGGAGCCTATTGGTCCTGGCTTTTATGCTGCAGTACTGTATCCTGGATGGAGCAGCTGAAACAGTTTAAGGTTGGGGTGACTCTGGTCCCCAATGGTCCTTCGGGCCCTTTTTACACACTTGTCTTTGTAAATGTCCTGAATAGTGAGGAGTTCACATCTACAGTTGTGCCTCGCTCTCTGCACCACTCTCTGCAGAGTCCTGCAATTGAGGGAAGCACAATTCCCATACCAGGCAGTGGTGCAGCCAGTCAAGATGGTCCCAATTGTGCCCCTATGGAAAGTTTTTAGGATTTGGGAGCTCACACCTAACTTCTTCAACTGTCTGAGGTGAAAGAGGCACTGTTGTGCCTTTTTCACCACACAGCCGGAATTTACAGACCATGTGAGATCCTTGGTGATGTTTATACTGAGGAACTTAAAGCTGTTCACCCTCTCAACCTCAGATCCATTGATGTCAATAGGGGCTAGCTTGTCTCCATTCCTCCTGTAGTCCACAACCAGCTCTTTCGTTTTGCGACGTTGAGGGTGAGGTTGTTTTCTTGATACCACTCTGTCAGGGTGATGATTTCCTCTCTGTAGGCTGCCTCATTATTATTTGAGATTAGGCCAATCAGTGTAGTGTTGTCAGCAAATTTAATTAGCAGATTGGAGCTGTGGGTGGCGACACAGTCATGGGTATACAGACAGTAAAGGAGGGGGCTTAGTACACAGCCCTGAGGGGCACCTGTGTTGAGGGTCAGAGGAGCAGTGGTGAGGGAGCTCACTCTTACCACCTGTCGGCAATCTGACAGGAAGTCCAGGATCCAGCTACACAATGTAGGTTGAAGGCCGAGGTCTCTGAGCTTCTTGTCGAGCCTGGAGGGAATTATGGTGTTGAATTCTGAACTGTAGTCCAAGAACAGCATTCTCACATAAGCATCCCTCTTCTCCAGATGTGTAAGTACAGCGTGTAGCGCTGTGACTGTTGCATTGTCTGTCGATCGGTTGTGTCGGTAGATGAACTGTAGGGGTCCAGTGTGGGTGGTAGCGTGCTGCAGATGTAGTTCTTGAGCAGCCTCTCAAACCATTTGCTTACTATGGAGGTGAGTGCGACAGGACGCCAGTCAATCAGACATGTTACCTTGGTCTTTTTAGGTACAGGACAATGGTGGATGTTTTGAAGCAAGAGGGCACTCTACACTGGGAGAGGGAGAGATTCAAAATTTCTGTAAACACACCTGCCAGTTGTGCCACACACATCGTAAGTACTCTCTCTGGGATGCCGTCCGGTCCCGTAGCCTTGCAACCGTCCACTCATTGGAAATACCTGCGTACTTCGGCCTCGGAGATAACTAAGCTGCCAGTTGCATCATCTGCAGGTCTCCTCAGGGGCTCAGTATTGGTGAGATTGAATCAAGCGTAAAAAAGATTTAGTTTGTCTGGGAAAGAGGCAGCGATGTTGGTAACTCCACTGCGTTTAGCTTTGAAGTCTGAGATGGTGTACAGACCTTGCCATAAGCTGCATGTGTTGTTGGTGGAAAGTTGTGTCTGGTTTTTGTCCCTGCATTGTGTTTCACTGCCCTAATGACTTTATATGTAGATCGTAGCTGCATTTCTTGAGTTCCTGTTGGTTACTGGCCATGTAAGCTCTGTGTCGCATGGTAAGCGTTGCTCGCACGGAACTGTTGATCCAGGGTTTCTGGTTTGGATAGACCCTGACCAATTTCTGGGGACAACGTCCTCAATGCATTTCTGGATGAAACTTGTGACTCCATCTATGAAATCAAAGACATCCTCATCATGGGTGACATTCCAGTTGACGTCATCAAAGCAGTCCTGTAGCATAGAGGCTGACTGGTCAGATCAACAGTGGACGGTTTTAACTATGGCCGCCTCCTGTTTCAGCTTCTGCCTGTACTTTGGCAGCAACAAAATGGAGGTGTGATCTGATTTTCCAAATGGGGAGGTAGGGCAAAAGAGCATTTTGTATGCGTTGTGGAAGGGAGAGTTGCAGTGGCCAAGTATGCTATCTCCTCATGTGCTCACCGGGATATGTTGACAAAACTTCGAAGAGACTTTAGTCAGTGATGCTCTACTACAGTCACTGGCAACGATGAAGGTAGCTTTTGCGTGTGCAGTCTCCAGGGTGCTGATGGTCTTGCACAGTTCCTAGCGAGCCAGCTCCGTATCAGCCTGCAGCTGAGTATACACCGCTGTGATAACAGCCGTGAGCTCCCTGGGCAGCCAGAAAGGTCAGCACAGCAGCACAAGGTACATCAGATCCAGGGAAAAAAAGGATTTGAGAGCATGCCCATTCTGGGGGTCACATCAAGCATTATTGACCATTAAGCATGCCCCACCTCCTTTACTCTTCCCAAAGAGGTTTTTACACCTGTCCGCCCAGAACAGGGAAAACTCAGAGGGCTTGATGGCATGATCCGGTATCTCCTCCATCAGCCAGGTCTCCATGAAGCCCAAAATGTTACACTCATTTGTTTCCCACTGGTAGGAGATTCTGGCTCTCAGTTCGCACAGTTTATTGTCCAGGGACTGAACGTTAGCCGGGAGTATGCTAGGGAGCGGCAGCTGATTATCACGCTGTCTCAACCTCACCAGGACGCCGGCCCTTCTCCCTCTCCTCCGGCGCCACTTCTGAGGTAGCGGCAGTGTCATAGGTGAGCATCCCATTGATCGCGTAAGCAGGGGGTCCCAGTGTAGAAAAGGCATCATCTAGTGGGTGAATGTCATCTTCCCGATGTTCAGAAGAGTCAGTCTATCATATCTGATGTGACTATCAGCTACTTGAACAAGAAATGCGAAGGAAATCACAGAAATTAACAGTATACTGTAAAGTTGGAGTGGAGCTCACAACACAGCCGTCGTACGCAGTGCCATCTTGTATGGAAATTCTTATGGTGCAACTTCCTGCATGAGCTTCTTTGAAGAAAAAAAAATCTTTTGGTAACAATTTTCTCCTTACAGATCACTTCATCCCTGCAGTTCTGTTTAGTCTTGCTTTACCTTGCACTGTTAACCCTCAGGTTTTGAAACACCACCCTGTCTGCAGCAGCATATTATTGTGTGCTGTTAAAAGAAAAGGAGTTCAGAGGCAGTGTGCTCTGTGCAGCCACTCTACGTGCAAGTCCTCTCCAGGTTACAAAGGCCCGAATTATGGACACTGTAAATAGAAGGATAAGCATTTGGGAGGCTAGCATCATGGCTGGGGATAGATTTGCTATTTTCTGCAGGCATCTTCCACTGGGTGGAATTGGAAATTTCCATTTGAACTATCAATTCACTCCCACCTCCTAGCCACAACAATAGGGATGTGGTTTCTCACTGAGTCCATGTGGCCAGTCTTTCCATGCCTGATCACTTTCCTGTCAGAGACTTGTCTGTGATCCTCTTCCACGCTTTGCATTTGTTTATTGCAACTTGCAAACCATATACACTTGTTGTGTTTATGGTTCTACTAATCAAGCTTAAATTCTGAGACTTTGGTTTTAATTATTGTTTTGAATAATTGGGGGATAAAGTCACATTCATTAAATATAGGATTAAATGTAACCCTTTCTTTAAAGCCAAGCTGTTAGATAACAGTTCCTGAGGTGAATAAGCAAATGCTGCATTTTACATGAATTAATGTACAAATACTGAAAAGCAATATTAATTACCCTTCAACCATCAAGCTGCCGAACCACTGTGGATCATTTCACTCACCTCAACACTAAACTATTTCCACAACCTATAACTCACTCTTAAGGACCCTACAACACATTCTCAGTAATTTACTTATTCATTATCATTTGTTTCCTTTAATTTGTATTTACATAACTTGTTTTCTTTTGAACATTGGTTGTGTGCAGTCTTTCCACTGATTCCATTGTATTTTTTGTTCCACTGTGAAGGCCTACAAGAAAATGAATCTGTGTAGTATATGGTGGCATATACATACTTTGATAATAAATTTACCTTAAACTATGAAATTGTCACAATGGCAATATGACTTCAGGTTATAAGCCCTGAGATTCAAATCTCACTCCAAAGATTTAAGCACAAATATTTCAGTTGACTCTCCAGTGTAGAATACTACATTGTTGATCTGCTTGCTTTCAGATGAATTGTTAAAGCAAAACCCCTTCCACTCTCAAGTTAAAAGTAAAATACTTCGTAATTATTTTGAAGAGCAGCATGACTAACCATATTATCTTGACCATCAGGTTTCTCTAAAACGCTAATCACGGAAACAGATTGTTGTCATTGCATTGCACAGTCTGCTCCCACAGGTACTAAAGGTTTTCTGCTGATTTTTCTACATTATAACAGCACCTACACTTAAAGTACTTCATCAAATGTAAAGTACCTTGAGAAATACTGTATTCAGGAAAAGTACCATATAAATGTAAGCTTTTTTAAAAAATAAAACTTGCTGGAACATTCAATTTCAGAATATGCAACTTCACTTGTGATTTAAAAATGATTTCACCAACCTAAAGGAAAGTTCATAAATTTTACAAAACAAGTTGCATATAGCAGAAAAATGTATTTTTTTTCCTTTTGCTTACCTTAAGGGCATGTTTGTTACTCCACAGAGGTCTTAAATGGACACAATTCAAACCTTTTAATATTCCAACACGTTATGAATGATTTTGTTTGCAAAATATTCCATCTTCCCTCAGGCATGTATACTGAAACCTTTTAAAATTCTCTTTTAATTGTGAAACATTGAGTTAACCTGCATTTTAAGTGCTAATGAATATCTCTAGGGTGGCATTACAGACTTCTAACAGTCCATCTTCCTTTTGACAGGGCTCATGTTTGCACATGGAGCTTATAAAGTGAGTGATTTGTAAGTGCTACAACATCATAACTTTCTTCAACAGTCAGGGAGAATTGCTCAGATGGTTAGAAGAAATTCAAATTTACTTCTTTAAATCACTAAAACCAATTATTTTTCCTATTGAACATAGGATTAACTAGAACATTACATGAATGCGGATGAATCCATGAGGTCAAGGGTCACATGGTAAGAAGTCCGAGATCAGTTTAGAAGTAATTATGAATCTAAAATGATATTGATGAGGTGCAATCAAGGAATAGTGTCCACACCTAAACCTTTCATGCTAAGCTGCATCCCATTTTTATATTGGGAGATCATATGAATCCCATAAAATAATCTAATAATTTCAGTGTCTTTGTATTGGACTTTCAGATAGTGCTTACAATAATAAATGTAGCTTTTAGTTAACAAAATACTGGTAAGGAATGGAAAGGTGGGGGGGGGCAGGTAAAATATTTTCCCCCCTTCTTAAAACGTTCCAAGGTTTTAAGGTACCACCCCTCCAGATCAATGGAAAGAAATAAAGATCATTTCAAATTCTAAAATATTCACAAGTGTTCATGCATACTGACAAATCCAAAAGCAAGTGATATTACTGAACATTTATAATTCAAAGTCTGCAGACACACGTATTATAGCAGTATCAGCGGTTTCTGAAGTTATTAAATCTTCAGTTCATGATTTCATGTTGTAGTTAAATGATGAGTTCTATGTGCTGTTATTGGTTGAACATCCCTATTAGTTAGCATTTCAATGCTACCCACGCCAAACTGCAATAGGCTTTCAGAAAATTGCTCAATAATATTCAAATTTTCTAACTTTCACTATTCATCTTCAGCTGAATAAATCACAATGAATATTGTCATTGGATGGTTCATGTATTTCATTTTAAGTTATGCACTCTGAAGGTATGATGTATGCATCTCACGGCAGTGCATGCATGGATAGACAAATCCGGTTGAATGAGGTTTGTTCTTGGAGCATGTTATTACCCCAAATTAACTTAAATGTGCTGGAAGGGATGGCAGGAGGCAGAATTTGGGGTTTGATATTACTGCAGGAAATCAAGAGATTCAAAAGATCCTGGTAAGATCTTTTTCCAAGGTTTTTATTATTTTGCTTTTGACAGATCCATGTAAGTAGGCATGTGGTGAACCTGAAGGAAACTATTTCAGCTCCAGTAATCAAAGGGCTTGTTCAGCGATGGAATCTGGAGGAACTGGTAGCAATGGAGATAATATGGAAATAGGCTATTCAAGGAGGAGGCCCAACATTAGTGCAGTCTCTCTCACTTTCTAGTGTGAAGAAGACCTTCAGAAAGCTATATTCTCCAATAATGGAAGGAACCATGATCAACATAACTGTGTAACGAATACACTATTGTCCTCAAGTTAAAGGAGAGTCAGTATTATAACCATATAACAATTACAGCACGGAAACAGGCCATCTCGGCCCTTCTAGTCCATGCCAAATTCTTACTCTCACCTAATCCCACCGATCTGCACTCAGTCCATAACCCTCCAATTCCTTTCCTGTCCATATAGGTATCCAATTTAACTTTAAATGACAACATCGAACCTGCCTCAACCACTTCTGCTGGAAGCTCATTCCACACAGCTACCACTCTCTGAGTAAAGAAGTTTCCCCTCATGTTACCCCTAAACTTTTGCCCTTTAACTCCCAACTCATGTCCTCTTGTTTGAATCTCCCCCACTCTCAATGGAAAAAGTTTATCCACGTCAACTCTATCTATCCCCCTCATAATTTTAAATACCTCTATCAAGTCCCCCCCTCAACCTTCTACATTCCAAAGAATAAAGACCTAACTTGTTCAACCTCTCTCTGTAACTTAGGAGATGTTAGGTAACATTCTAGTAAATCTTCTCTGTACTTTCTCAATTTTGTTGACATCTTTCCTATAATTTGGTAACCAGAACTGTACACAATACTCCAAATTTGGCCTTACCAATGCCTTGTGCAATTTCAACATTACATCCCAACTCCTATACTCAATGCTCTGATTTATAAAGGTAAGTATACCAAAAGCTTTCTTCACCACCCTATCCACATGGGATTCCAGCTTCAGGAAACTATGCACCATTATTCCTAGATCCCTCTGTTCTACAGCATTCTTCAATGCCCTACCATTTACCATGCATGCCCTGTTTTGATTAGTCCTACCAAAATGTAGCACCTCACATTTATCAGCATTAAACTCCATCTGCCATCTTTCAGCCCACTCTTCTAACTGGCCTAAATCTCTCTGCAAGCTTTGAAAACCTACTTCATTATCCACAACTCCATTTATCTTAGTGTCATCTGCATACTTACTAATCCAATTTACCACCCCATCATCCAGATCATTAATATATATGACAAACAACTTTGGACCCAGTACAGATCCCTGAAGCACACCACTAGTCACCGGCCTCCAATCTGACAAACAGTTATCCATCATTACTTTCTGGCGTCTCCCATCCAGCCACTGCTGAACCCATTTTACTACTTCAATATTAATACCTGACGATTGAACCATCCTAACCAACCTTCCATGTGGAACCTTGTCAAAGGTCTTACTGAAGTTCATATAGACAACATCCACTGCTTTACCCTTGTCAACTTTCCTGGTAATCTCTTCAAAAAATTCAATAAGATTTGTCAAACATGTCTTTCCATGCAGAAATCCATGTTGACTGTTCCTAATCAGACCCTGTCTATCTAGATAATTATATATACCATCTCTAAGAATACTTTCCATCAATTTACCCACCACTGACATCGAACTCACAGGCCGATAATTGCTAGGTTTACACTTAGAACCCTTTTTAAACAATGGAACAACATGAGCAATACACCAATCCTCTGGCACCATCCCCGTTTCTAATGACATTTGAAATATTTCTGTCAGAGCCCCTGCTATTTCCACACTAACTTCCCTCAAGGTCCTAGGGAATATCCTGTCAGGACCCGGAGACTTATCCACTTTTATGTTCCTTAAAAGCACCAGTACTTCCTCTTCTTTAATTATCATAATTTCCATAACTACCCTACTTGTTTCCCTTACATAGTCATAATCATAGTCATACTTTATTGATCCCGAGGGAAATTGGTTTTCATTACAGTTGCATCATAAATAATTTAATAGTAATAAAACCATAAATAATTAAATAGTAATATGTAAATTATGCCAGGAAATAAGTCCAGGACTAGCCTATTGGCTCAGGGTGTCTGACCCTCCAAGGGAGGAGTTGTAAAGTTTGATGGCCACAGGAGGAATGACTTCCTATGACGCTCAGTGTTGCATCTCGGTGGAATGAGTCTCTGGCTGAATGTACTCCTGTGCCCAACCAGTCCATTATGTAGTGGATGGGAGACATTGTTCAAGATGGCATGCAACTTGGACAGCATCCTCTTTTCAGACACCACCGTCCGAGAGTCCAATTCCATCCCCACAACATCACTGGCCTTACGAATGAGTTTGTTGATTCTGTTGGTGTCTGCTACCCTCAGCCTGCTGCCCCAACACACAACAGCAAACCTGATAGCACTGGCCACCAAAGTCTGCTAGAACATCCTCAGCATCGTCTGACAGATGTTAAAGGATCTCAGTCTCCTCAGAAAATAGAGACGGCTCTGGCCCTTCTTGTAGACAGCCTCAGTGTTCTTTGACCAGTCCAGTTTATTGTCAATTCATATCCTCAGGTATTTGTAATCCTTCACCATGTCCATACTGGTCCCCTGGATGGACCTTACACAATTCAATATCCTTCTCCTTGTGAATACCGAAGAAAAGAAATTGTTCAGAATCTCCCCCATCTCTTTTGGCTCTGCACAAAGCCATCCACTCTGATTCTCTAAAGGACCAATTTTATCCCTCACTATCCTTTTGCTATTAATATAACTGTAGAAAACCTTTGGATTTATTTTCACCTTACTTGCCAAAGCAACCTCATATCTTCTTTTAGCTTTTCTAATTTCTTTCTTAAGATTCTTTTTACATTCTTTATATTCCTCGAGCACCTCATTTACTCCAAGCTGCCCATATTTATTGTAGATCTCCCTCTTTTTCCGAGCCAAGTTTCCAATATCCCTTGAAAACCATGGCTCTCTCAAACTTTTAACCATTCCTTTCAACCTAACAGGAATGTAAAGTTTCTGTACCCTCAAAATTTCACCTTTAAATGACCTCCATTACTCTATTATATCCTTCCCATAAAACAAATAGGCCCAATCCACTCCTTCTAAATCCTTTCTCATCTCCTCAAAGTTAACCTTTCTCCAATCAAAAATCTGAACCCTGGGTCCAGTCCTACCTTTCTCCATAATTATATTGAAACTAATGGCATTGTGATCACTGGACTTGAAGTACTCCCCAACACATACCTCTGTCACCTGACCTATCTCATTCCCTAACCGGAGATCCAGCACTGCCCCTTCTCTAGTTGGTACCTCTATGTATTGCTGCAAAAAACTATCTTGCACACATTTTACAAACTCCAAACCATCCAGCCCTTTTACAGAATGGGTTTCCCAGTCTATGTGTGGAAAATTAAAATCTCCCACAATCACAACCTTGTGCTTACTACAATTATCTGCTATCTCCTTACAAATTTGCTCCTCCAATTCTCACTCCCCATTAGGTGGTCTATAATACACCCCTATAAGCATTACTACACCTTTCCCATTCCTCAATTCCACCCAAATAGCCTCCCTAGGTGAGACCTGTAATCTATCCTACCAAAGCACCGCTGTAATATTTTCTCTGACAAGCAATGCAACACCTCCCTCTCTTGCCCCTCCGATTCTATCGCACCTGAAGCAACGAAATTCAGGAATATTTAATTGCCAATCACACCCCTCCTGCAACCATGTTTCACTAATAGCTACAACATCATATTTCCAGGTATCAATCCATGCTCTAAGCCAGGGGTCCCCAACCTTTTTTGCACCGCGGACCGGTTTATTATTGACAATATTCTTTATTCTTGTGGTCCGGCCGACCGGGGGTGGGGGGGGGGGTGGGTGTAGGGTTGCCAACGGACAAGAGTAGCAGTCAAATACGTTGTGTTTATACTGAGAAAGACTACCATGACTATGAAGCCTTGCACGGGCACCAGCGCGCATGCGTGTATGTGCCAATTTTTTTCTACAAATCGTTTCTGGTGATTCTGTTCGGGGGTGGGGTGTTAATCACGACCGGAATATAGGTGATAAGTGGCTAATACACTCAATTTTGTTTGTAAAAGGGTTTATCTAATGAATTTAATATTAAACACACAGCGCATATTTTCCTCGCATGAATATAGTGATAAGTCAATTATCGTGGGGGACAGTGGAGCTTTAAGTAAGTGTGGAACGAACTTCCAGTAGAAGTGGTAGAGGCAGGTTGGATATTATCATTTAAAGAAAAATTGGATAGGTATATGGACAGGAAAGGAATGGAGGGTTATAGGCTGAGTGCAGGTTGGTGGGACTAGGTGAGTGTAGCGTTCGGCACGGACTAGAAGGGCAGAGAGCGTCTGTTTCCGTGCTGTAATTGTTATATGGTTATATAAGTCACTTATAAGTCAATAGCATCATAACATTTTAAGTAACGTTTGGATATTAAACACACAGCACATATTTTCCCCGTATGAACATATAAAATCATTGCAACAGACCAATATGGCTGAATCAGTGGGAGCCCTGGGCTTGTTTCCCTGCAACAAGACGGTCCTATCGAGGGGTAATGGGAGACAGCTATACTCGAACGGGGTTCCTTATGTCCAGTCTATTCTGCAATTTAGTTTTCGTTGCATTAATTGCAGAGATATGTTGGAAATGGAAACTATGTTTCAGTGCTTTTGTGGCTATCTCAGGATATTTAGTCTTGACTTTGATCCACAATGCCAGAAGAGATGTTATGTCAAACATACTTTTCAGCCCACCGTCATTTGCAAGCTCGATGAGTTGATCTCCTTCCCGTGCTGACCTGGATGACATGCGGGTAATGACCTCGCGTGCGTTCAAGCTCTACAGTGGTCGTGACAGGGAATGAGGAAAGGTGCAGCTGACTCGTATCGCCAAATCATATCGTTTCCTCGCGGCCCGGTAGCACATGCTTTGCGGCCCGGTGGTTGGGGACTACTGCTCTAAGCTCCACCACCTTTCTTACAATGCTCCTAGCATTAAAATATTATTTTCATATACATTAAGATATATTGTTCAAGCCATCATACTGCTTTCACTTAGGCTATGTCCACACTCTGCTGGACAATTTTGAAACCGAAGCTTTTTCTCTTCGTTTTGACATTCTGTCCACACTGAAACGGCCTTTTCAGCCCCCGAAAACAGAGATTTTCAGAAACGGTCTCCAAGTGAATAAATCTGAAAACGCCTAATATCCGTTGCAGTATGGACGAGGTAACCGGAGCTTTTTAAAACCGCTGTCATGACGTGCCGGAACAGATGGCAACAACGCAGCATTTCATTGTTTTCTTCTTATTATTCTTATTCTTATTATTACTACTTTATTGTCGCCAAAAAGAGCACACAATCATCACAGCAATATTTGTTTCTGCGCTTCGCAAAACCTAACAATTTCAGAACATACGGCAACAAGACTGAAGCCAGAAGAGTTAGAAATGTACTCACCAAATACTTTGACCCAGAGCTTACTGAATAAATAAGTATACTCACTTTGCCCTGTTTTCTGTCCTTGCTTGTATGAAGGTGATTTACCTATTTATGCAAATACTTCTCTGACAATAGATGTGTAACAGCCTAATGTAACATTGTATGGAAATACAAGATAACACAGATGCAGACATGTTTTATACATTTAACAAGGTGCATTATTAATGCAACAGAGTTAGTCAGTTTTTCAATGTTCGTCGTCAGCCGGGTCATACTGTCCGTGAACTCCCTGTCGGTTGCCTCCATACGCTCCAGTATTTGTTGTTTTTTTAGTTTTAAGTCCTCCTGCGCGAGAGCCAAGAGCACTTCCCTTTAAGTTTTTCTACTCTGTAACTGGACAAACGCGCACCGCGTATATCGTTTCCTCTTCGCTTGTTTTCTGTGTGTCCTGCGCTGCCCAGTAGGAGGAGATTCGCCCAAATATCCACCTAATGTGGACGGAGATATTTTGAAAAACACTTAGTGTGGACGCCTATGGTATTTACTCGAAACTGGAGTTTTCAAAATTATCCGGCGTAGTGTAGACGTAGCCTTAGCATATTCTATCACTTTGCTTATAGGCTGACCTAGCACACCCATATATGTTTGCACGTACTTTCATCTGCCATTCCCTCTCACAATGACAGTTACAATAGGTAAATTGACACCTCATTGTGATAGTCACTGCTTGACCTGTTGAACTTCTCCAGCATTTTGTATGTTGCATCAAATTGTGATATCCAGTTTAGCGCATATCTTCTTTCTCAGGCTATGTCCACACTAGACCGGATAATTTTGAAAACGCTGGTCTCACCTAAAAGCGATAGGCATCCATGCCAGGCGTTTTTGAAAATACCTCCGTCCACATTAAAACGGGTATTTGGGCGAATCTCCTCCTACTGGGCATGCGCAGAACACATCTACAGAAAACAAGCAAAGAGGAAATGGTATACTTGGTGCGCGTTTGTCCAGTTACAGACTAGAAAAACTTAAAAGGAAATTGCCAAACGACGGACAGCTGCTGGGTCTCATGCAGGAGGACTTAAAACTGAAAAAACAAATACTGGAGCTTGTGGAGGCAACCGACAGGGAGTTCATGGACAGTATGAACCAGCTGACAATGAACATTGAAAAACTGACTAACTCTGTTTGGTCCTGACGAAGGGTCTCGGCCTGAAACGTCGACTGTACCTCTTCCTAGAGATGCTGCCTGGCCTGCTGCGTTCACCAGCAACTTTGATGTGTGTTGCTTAACTCTGTTGCAGAAGGATTTGCAATGATGAGGAATATGATGGCTCCCCCCCCAGTACTTTTCACCGCCACAATACCAGTCTCACAGCCACTACAATAGCTACACATACGCATACACAGACCCCTGGGTGGCCCCACCAACATCTTCCCCACTCCCACAGACGAGTCATCCTGGAAACATTTCCTACAGCCATAGTCTCTTCATTGATGAAAGGGATGACAGGTTTTTCAAAACCTCCGGTTATCCCATACTCACTACAACGCCCAGCCGGCGTTTTCAGATTTAAACACTCTGGAGAGCATTTTAGAAAAGCTCTGTTTTTGGGGGAAGAAAATATTGTTTCAATGTGGACGGAGGGTCAAAACGAATAGAAAAAGCTTTGGTTACAGATTTATCCAGTCTAGTGTGGACGTAGCCGCAGTCACAAGCCTATTGTTTCTATTCCAGTTCCAACAATGAGGGTGTTCAACCACAAGGCTAAATTGGAGAAGCTGGAGTTGTTCTTCTTGGAGCAAGGACGTTGAGAAGAAATTGCAGAGGTGCTCAAAAGCATGATAGACAGAGTTAGCGGGCAGATGGCAATTCTCATCATGCTGTTTGCCACTAAACTCAGGCCTGCATGAAAGCCTGGACTGTATCATTATAAGAAATGTAAATATAATCATAAATTGTGCAATAACCAGCAAATCTCCCCACAGAGTTTATATGCAGAAAAGGTCATTGAAGAAGGAAGTATGCAGAGAGAGGACTCATCACTGACCTAAGGAACTTTTGTCATGATATCCTGGGGCTGGAATAATTTGACTCCAACAACCACAATAATCCAGAGCCAGGCTTCACAGCAAAAGGATGAGCAGAAATGAAAAGGCTGAAAATACTCACACATACTGTCTCCTTCCTTCAAATTCTGCATAATTGTATATTTAGATTTCATTTTCAGATTTTCCACACCTACTTTTTTTTGCGTTTTGATGAGTGAGACAAGAGGTTTCTTCACTCAGAGTGTGATAAATCTTCGGCCATCTCTGCGTAGAAGGCTGTAGAGGCATAGCTGCTGAGTATATTCAGGATAGAAATCAATGTACTTTATGTGTAAAGCATGTAAGGCATAATGTGGTCAGTGCGGGAAAGTAGCATTGATGGGAACGATCAGCCATAATTGTACTGAACAGCAGACCAACTGAATGGCATACTCCTTTTTTTAGACCATAAGACGTAGGAACAGAATCAGGCCATCGAGTCTGCTCCACCATTCAATCATGGCTGATCCTTTTTTTCCTCCTCCTCAACCCCAGTTCCTGGCCTTCTCCCTGTAACCGCTGATGCCATGTCGAATCAAGAACCTATCAATCTCTGCCTTAAACGCACCCAACGACCTGGCCTCCACAGTTGCATGTGGCAACAAATTCCATAAATTGACCACCCTTTGGCTAAAGAAATTTCACTGCATCTCTGTTTTGAAAGGGCACCCTTCTGTCCTGAGGCTCTGCCCTCTTGTCCTGCACCCACTTCTCTTCCTTCAAACACGACAATATCAGGCATATGTAGGTGTCTTGTGACTTTCAGCTGTGGTTATCAACAAGGAGACCTCGAACTTGAAGGAGCTGGGTGAACGGGATGTGTCCTCCACTGCACAGTGGTCAGCATCTTGAGTGGTCAGCAACAGTGACGTTTGTCACTGTAACAGCATTTGGGTGAAATTCTGGGACTTGAGGACCTAAGTAATAGGGAAAGGTTCAAAAGGTTAGGGCTTATTCCCTGGAGCATTGGAGCATGAGGGAAAAGTTTGTTAGAGGTATACAAAATTGAAGGGCATTTGTAGGGTAAATGCAAACAAGATTTTTCCCCTGAAGTTGGGTGCAACTAGAAACAGAGGTCATGGGTTAAGAGTGAAAGTTGAAATGTTTAAGGAGATTGTTAGAGTGAGTTTTTGGGTAGATGATTAATTTACACCTAAATGACTCTGGCCACCAGGCTTCTATTTGACAAAGTACTGTGGACTGAGTTCACATCAATGCATTTCCTAAAACCTGTAAATATCAGGATACTAGCCAGACGCTGCGGATGAAAGTGTGAAGTTTACAGGTAGTTTCGAAGACGGTATTATCTATACTTCATAGACATGAGTTGTCTTCTATGTTAGCACGTAAAATGCCAAATAAATGTATTGTGGACTTAACTTGCATTCCTAAAAGCTGTGGATAACAACCCAGACATGTTGGTGTCGGAAGGAAAGGATGAAGTCAGAAGGTGTGATGTTTTGTGTGTAGCTTCAAAAGGAAGCATTGTCTATAACTTTTTAAATAGCGATTGCCCTTTGTGTTTAGCATATAAATATCGTGCCCACATTGGGCTAGCAGAACTTTCTACCGAAAGCGTCTCCATCCATATGACACCTGCTGTACCTTATTGTGTCGAATAAAGAAGCTGCTTTGTATCTACCAGTAACTCTGTTTCTCCGGTAATTTCATGTACGCCACAACAGAGAACATGAGGAGAAACTCCTTCACTCAGTGAGTGATGCAAACATGGAATGAGCTGCCAGGTGAAATGGCAACCTTCTTACTGGCTCAGTCTATTTGATTTTAATATTTGTCAACACATACAAAATGTCAAGATATATTTTTTGCAAATATGTCTTGACATTATCAGGAAAGTTGGCTATTGTTCATTCCTTAATACTGATACTGTCATTGCATAAAGGGCCTCCATGTGGTGTGTGCACCGAGAGCCTGTTGTATAGGATACAGCAGTCTCCTTCAATTCACTGCATACAGAAATTCATCACTGTCTTGTTTACTTTACAATTACACAAGAGTCATAGTCCTGACCAGCAGGTTAACAACGGAGCCAAGGTGAGTTGAAAAGCTAGGTGTCAAACAAGGCTGCATAATCTCCATGAACCCTTGTGCAATCTTTCTCATTGCAATGCTGTACTTCACCTGTTACAAAAGTCTTCTGGGAGTAGAGCTAATCTTCAAAACTAATGGGAAACTATTCAACTGTGGTGCCTACATTCTTGAACCATGATCAGTTGTCAAACTGCAGTATGCAGACAAGTTTTGTATTTACATGCCCTTTGATGGCCAGGGTCCAGCTCATCATCAACATGTTCACAGGCCTTGTGCTCAACATCTATAAACATAGGTCAATCAGTACACAGTTGCCAAGGTACAACCTCCCCCTTACAAAAGAATACATAGCAAGATCTTGGTAAGCACAGAACAATTCTCTAGTCTTGGGACACAAGATTCAGCGATGCGAGACAATCTTGAACATTACACACAAAATGCTCAGTAGGTCAGGCAGCATCCGTGGAAGGTAATAAACAGTTAATGTTTTGGGCAGAGACTTTTCATCAGGAAGTGTCGGCTTGAAACAGTGACTGTTTATTCCCATTCGTAGGTGCTGTCTGACTTGTTGAGTTCTTCCAGGTTTTTGTATGTGTTGCTATAGTCTTGGAGGCACCTCTTATCAAAGAAGAGCTACGTTATAGACCATGTGCATGCTATACAACAAAAGCAACATGAGTGAACAGTTATCTCATCCTACAGCTAGAAGATCAGCTCTAAGTTATGCAGCCCTGGCATGCCTCGTTGTAAAACCTAATTAACAACATAAAGAGGAGGCTTTTATGAACAACTCAGTTCTTTAAGATCAGTGAGTCCAGACTATGGTTGCACCAAGCTGACGTGGTTACTGCACTCTTCAGTCATCTATGCAGTGTGGAAGATCAAAAGTGGCATCCTTTGCAGTGAAAACTAGTCTATTCCAGTCACTCTAAGAGATGAAAAAGTGTGCCAACTATAGCAAAGGCGATGGATCCTGACAACTTCTTGAGTGTAATGCTGAAGTTTCATACTCATTTGAGTCCCACCAGCCAAGCAGTTCCTGTACATCTATAATATTGGCATCTATTGATGACATACGTTCGGTCTGCAAAGAGCAAGGCAAAATCTTTTGAGCCAATTGTTGCCTGATCAGCATGCTTATAATCATTAATAATTGAAGGGAGGTTTCATCTACTGCTCTCAATAATGCTTGGTCAAGGAATTACCAAGATCATATACAAAAAAAACTGAATTCCATTGATGTAATTTATATGACTACATTTAATATAATGCATTTTTTCCTCAAGATTTTCCCAAATGACCTACATGTTGAAATCTCCCATGACTACCATAACATTGCCCTTTTGACTTGCCTTTTCTATTTCCTGTTGTAACCTGTGGTCCACCTCCCAGCCACTGTTGGGAGGCCTGGTATAACTGCCATCAACGTCCTTTTACCCTTGCAGTTTCTTAACTCAATCCACAAGGATTTAACATCTTCCAATCCTATATCACATCATTCTACAGATTTGATGTTATTCTTTAACAGTAGAGCCACACAACCCCCTCTGCTTACCTTCCTATCCCTCCAATATAACCTGTGACCTTGGACATTCAGCTCCCAACTACAACCGTCCTTCAGCCACGATTCAGTGATGGCCACAACATCATACCTGGCAATCTGTAATATTGCAACAAGATCATCCTCCTTATATCTAATACTACATGCATTTAGATACAACACTTTGAGTACCGTATTTGCTGTTCTTTCTGACTCTGCATCTCTAATGATTTGATACTCAGTTCTTGGCTCCATCCCCTCCTGTCTTCTCCTATCATTTTGGATCTCCCCCTCCCCCTCCCACTAGCTCTTCTTTCAGTTGGTCCTGACGAAGGGTCTCGGCCTGAAACGTCGACTGTACCTCTTCCTACAGATGCTGCCTGGCCTGCTGCGTTCACCAGCAACTTTGATGTGTGTTGATACTCAGCCTGTTGGCTGCAGCTAATTCCCATCACCTGCCTGTCCTTCCTGACAGTCTGACTGCACACTACCTTTACTTTTTTTACCATCTGTCCTCTCCTGAGTCCCTTCACTCTGGTTCCCAAACCCCTGCCAAATTAGTTTAAACCCTCCCCAACAGCTCTAACAAACATGCCCACAAGAATATTTGTCCCCCTCAGGTTCAGGCACAACCCATCACACTTGAACAGGTCATACCTCCCTCAGAAGTGATCCCAATAATCTAAGAATCTGAAGCCCTGCTCCCTGCACCAGCTTCTCAGCCACACATTTAACTGTCAAATCATCCTATTTCTACCCTCTTTTTATTCGAGAGGGTTGTCATTTGGGCTAATTATTAAGACAATGAGTGAAGGGGGGTCTTATTCTCCCTGATTGATTTGAGACACCTAGGTAGGATGGCTGAGCTTCATTCTCTACACCTTCTGATGCAATGCGGCTGCAAGTCTCTGCAGAACGAAGATCAGCGTGTTAATTTTTAAAGTCCAGTTTACACTGACCCAAGTGTCTTTTTCTTATATAATTAATACAACTTCTAAAGAAAAAAAAAGTAAAAAAAAACAGTAGAGCAAAGCCTTTCCTGGGAAAGGGCAAGTAAATGGAACATCGACCCAGACCATGAGAGGCCTACGTCGGGCACTTTCATGCCTTACAAGGTGCAGATTGGAAGTCTGCGTGGGGCGCCACTCCTCACACAGACACTAGAGCAATGTGTGGTAGAGTGCCTTGCTCAAGGTCACAAACACACTGCCACAACTGAGGCTTGAACTAGTGACCTTCAGATCACTAGACGAACACCTTAACCACTTGGCCACATGCCACACCAAGTAAATAGTTTACATATTTTGGTAGTGTTGTTGTGTACATGGTGCTATTTTTTCAGCACTTTGCTTCATCATTTCTTGATCAACTCCCCTAATCACCATTATGTTCTCTTTACATTGCAAGTGATGATTTTGAAGAAACTCAGGCAATCTTTTGATGTTCCATTAAAGTTTAAATCACATTGTATTATAGTTCTAATTGTGCAATTATCATCCATTAATAGAAAAACTGCTGTTATGAGTTTGCACACCAGCAGCTGAAAATGTATGAAGAAAAACAATGGATTGGACATAGATTCCCAAAATGCAGACCTGTTCTGTGGTTTTGTGCTCATTAGATTAAAATCTCCATACAAGACTCTTTGGGAGGGACTTTACAGAAGATTACATTTATTCTTCATCTTAAACTATGAAATTATAATAACGGAGGATGTTCGTGATCGCATTATTAGATGTTTGCAACAGTTGAGAAAAAAATAACAGAAATTGCAAAGAAAATAAAGTGTCAAGGAAAGTCAGGTTTAATGAATTGAATGAACAAGGCACATCATTAGTTGAAGAATAAAACGTTCCCTATATTCTGTACATATTTGGATGCAAATACAAGATGTATCATTCGGACATTTGCAGAGAGCATGAAAATTGAACATCAGAAGCATAGTCTAAAGCTACCACACATCATTGATGAGTTGGTAAAATAGGTTGAGTAACAGCAGATGAAATTTATGTTGATAAATGTGATGCAATTCATTTGAGTGGACTACAGAT
This sequence comes from Mobula birostris, assembly GCF_030028105.1. NCBI lineage: Eukaryota > Metazoa > Chordata > Chondrichthyes > Myliobatiformes > Myliobatidae > Mobula > Mobula birostris. The sequence goes on from NC_092385.1 coordinate 43,341,995, forward strand.
GAGAGGATATACAATGGTAGAGCCTGTAGGAGCATTGAGGAGCAGAGGAACCTTGGGCAACAAATTTCTGTGAAGGTGGCAGCATAGAGGGGTAAGGTAGTGGAAAAGGTATATGAGATGCTTTCCATGAGACCATAAGATATAGATTATGAGAACAGTCAGTCCTCTTTTATTGTCATTTAGAAATGCATACATGCATTAAGAAATGATACAATGTTCCTCCAGAGTGATATCACAGAAAACAGGACAAACCAAAGACTAACACTGACAGAACCACACAATTATAACATATAGTTACAGCAGTGCAAAACAATACCATAATTTGATAAAGAACAGACCATGGGCATGGTAAAAAAAAGTCCCAAGTCCCAATTGACTCCTGAGTCCCTGATAGCAGGCGGCAAAAGGAAGAAACTCCCTGCCATAAACCTCCAGGCACCGACAACCGCCGATGCCTTGGAAGCAGCCGACCACAGCTGACACTGAGTCCGTCCATCAGAAAACTTAGAGCCTCCGATCAGCCCCTCTGATACAGCCTTCCGAGCGCCATCCTCTGCTGAGCACCTTCCACCTCGCCCCGGCCGCCGAAACAAGCAAAGCCGAGGATTCAGGGCCTTCTGCTCTGGAGATTCCGGTTACCACACAGTAGCAGCGGCAGAAAAAGGAGCAGAAGTAGGCCATTCAGCCCATCGTCTGCACCACCATTCAATCATGGGCTGATCCAATTCTACCAGTCATCTCCACTCCCCTGCCTTCTTCCCATACCCTTTGATGCTTTGGCTAATCAAGAACCTATCTATCTCTGCCTTAAATACACCCAATGACTTGGCCTCCAAAGTCGCTAGTGGCAACAGAATTACGACCCTCTGACTAACGTAATTTCTCTGCACCTCTGTTCTAAATGGACATCCTTCAATCCTGAAGTCATGCCCTCTTATCCTAGATTCCCCTAGAATGACTTCCCTTAATTAGCCCAGGCCTAGATTACAAGAGGTTACGATACAATTATATAAATCATTGGTTGGACCACAACCCAATTATTGTTTATTTATTTGAGATATAGCATGTAGTAGGCCCTTCTGGCCCTTTGAGAAGCACCGTCCAGCAAGCCGCATGCCCCTGATTTAACCCCAACCTAGTCACGGGAAATTTCACAATGACCAATTAACCTACCAGTGGGTATGTGGTTGGACTGTGGAAGGAAACCAGAGTATCAGGAGAAAACCTGTGTGGTTGACGGGGAGAATGCACAAACGCCTTGCAGGAGTATGTATGTGGATTGCTATGTCATTATACCTTACCTTTTTCATTCCTCATGCTTTCTTTAAATAATATAATTTCCATTCTTACAATATGATGGCAATTACACGGAGATTCACCAGGAATTTTCCCTGGGATGAAGCATCTCAATCATGGGGAGACAGAATCTCTTGCATTTGCTTTCCTTGGATTAAGAGAGCAGGTCTAATTGAGTAATTAAAATAAAAGAGGGGCCTGGATCATGTAGATAACAAGGAGCTCATCTTCAGACTGGAATTGTCTAAAACCAGATAAAATAGTTTGTAAGCAAGGTTTAGATGAAGAATATTTTCAGTCAAAGTAGAATTGGAATCTGCAATGTATTACCCCAGTAAAGTGGTAGAGGCACAGATTCTCACAACATTAAGTACCTGGGTGAGCATTTCAATTACCAAAGCTAAGCACTGGAAAGTGGAATTGTTTTGAACAATGGTGGGCTGAAGGATCTGTTTATATGCTGTATGACTGGTTTCATGAATTTGCATTCAAATGACTGTACTTGAAATATAGTTCATTGGTTGTGAGATACACTTAATATATTCTTTTTCTTTTCATTTTCAAGGGCTAATTTTTCAGGAAATTGCACTTATATCAGTATTTTTATGGATGCTTCCTAAAGGTTATTAGTACAGACAAAGTTCAAAAATGTAAAGATCAAAGTAAATTTATTACCAAGATATGTACATGTCACCAAAATGCTACTCTGAGATTCATGTTCTTGCAAGCATTCCCAGTACAACAAAGAAATACAATAGAATCATTGGAAAACTACACACAAAAACTGACAAATAACCAATATGCAAAAGACAAACTCTGTAAATACAAAAACAAGAAAACCATAGAACCATAAAAACTACAGCACAGAAACAGGCCTTTTGGCCCTTCCTGGCTGTGCCGAACCATTTTCTGCCTAGTCCCACTGACCTGCACACGGACCATATCCCTCCATACACCTCCCATCCATGTATCTGTTCAATTTATTCTTAAATGTTAAAAAAGAACCCGCATTTACCACCTTGTCTGGCAGCTCATTCCATACTCCCACCACTCTCTGTGTGAAGAAGCCCCCCCTAATGTTCCCTTTAAACTTTTCCCCTGTGACGAAAGAGGGTTACAAAGAGTACACATAGATTAAGATGTTAACTGTCCTGTGCTGGCACCAGTGGGACCAACAGCTGATCTACCACCTGTCTTCAAGAGAAAGAGAGATAAGGAAGACAATGGAGCAGCATTTGGAAATGTTAATGAAGAGACGGGAGAGTTTAACAGAAGGAGACACGGTCTGAGATCTGTCAAGATCAGCTCCTTTTTGAACCCTGAACTGTTTGAAGTGATGGACAGGCGATACCCCAGCAGGGGGATAAAAAGGGACAGGTTCGCTAAGGCAGGACACACACGACACCACGAGGTAACGAGACCCTGGAAGCGGTGCGCCTCCCACAAGTCGGTGGGAGTTTTGGAGGGCTGGTCGCGGGACCAAGCCATAGACCCACAGGGTGGAAAGGTACGATCGGCGGGAACCTGGTGCGTGTCCACCCTTGCCTGGGTGCCAGGTTCACTGCAGAGGAACGATTGTATCTGAAACGGAGGGGTCACAGTCGGTGACCTCAGAAGACATTACAAAGGGCTCGCCCGAAAGCTGACTGCGAGGAATATCGAAGGTCTGTGTGGAAGCCGTTTTGAATATTCATTCGCTTTCTCTCTCTCTCTCCCACGGCAGTGATTGCTGTGAACTGAACTGAACTCAATTGAACTGAACTTTGTGTCACTTTGGAACTGGTCATTTACCCCTAGACGACGATAGAGCTTGATTGATCCTATTATCCTAGTTCTGTGTACATGTGTGTTTATCATTGCTGAACTGTTGTATTTATTATCCTTTTGATTAGAGTACTGTGTTGCTTACTTCTTTAATAAAACTTGCTTAGTTCCAGTAATCCAGACTCCAACTGAGTGATCCATTTCTGCTGGTTTGGCAACCCAGTTACGGGGTACGTAACACCCCCCTCACCCTTAACCCATGTCCTCTGTTTTTTTTTCCCCTTGCCTCAGTGGAAAAAGCATGCTTGCATTCACTCTATCTATACCCATCATAATTTTATATACCTCTATCAAATCTCCCCTCATTCTTCTACGCTCCAGGGAATAAAGTCCTAACCTATTCAACCTTTCTCTGTAATTGAGTTTCTCAAGTCCCGGCAACAACCTTGTAAACCTTCTCTGTGCTCTTTAAACCTTATTTATATCCTTCCTGTAATTTGGTGACCAAAACTGAACACAATACTCCAGATTCGGCCTCACCAATGCCTTTTACAACCTCATCATAACATTCCAGCTCTTAATACTTCGATTAATAAAGGCCAATGTACCAAAAGCTTGCTTTACGACCCTATCTACCTGTGACGCCACTTTTAGTGAATTTTGTATCTGTATTCCCAGATCCCTCTGTTCCACTGCACTCCTCAGTGCCTTATCATTAACCCTGTATGTTCTACCTTGGTTTGTCCTTCCAACGTGCAATACCTCACACTTGTCTGCATTAAACTCCATCTGCCATTTTTCAGCCCATTTTTCCAGCTGGTCCAAGTCCCTCTGCAGGCTCTGAAAACCTTCCTCGCTGTCTACTACACCTCCAATCTTTGTATCATCAGCAAATTTCCTGATCCAATTTACCACATTATCAAAACAATAATAACAAATAAGCAAATTACAAATAACACGAGCCTTGAAAGTGAGTCCATAGGCTGTGCAATTAGTTCAGTGTTGAGGTGGGTGAAATTATCCATGCTGGATCCAGGGCTTGGTGGTTGAAGAGTAATAACTATTCCTGAACCTGGTGTTGTTGGACCTAGAGCTCCTACTCCTACTTCCCAATAGCAGCAGTGAGAAAAGAGCATGGCTTTGATGGTGGAGGTCATTAATGATGGATGCTGCATTCTTGTGTCAGCCCTCCTTTTACACAAGTGTACTCAGTGAAATGTGTATGCTGAAATTCCTCACTCTGGGTAAGGAGGCATCTGATTTCCATGGTAGTTTGATTATTAACCTCTTAAAAATCAGAGCCAGAAATCAGATAATTTGTGTTTGGTTAGTACATGCATCTGGTGATTAAAGCAAGCAAATATTTTTCATTGAGGGGAAGATTAGATATGTCTGCAGGGTATCAATTACATCCTTCTATGGGGGCACACTGTTGCCAGTTGCTGCAATATTCAGAAAAACATCACAAATGACATTGGGTTAATTTGACAATGCAATGAGGATTACACACAAGCTTAAATACCAACAGGAATGTCTGGCAACATATTAATTCACAGAAGTAAACAAAAATATTGATCAAAAGTACATCCCATCACCAATTTGCATGCTTCATACCACTTGATTCCAAGTGTTTTTAAATAATACATCCAACCATTATAAAATAATTACATCTGATTTATATGCATTAAAACATCTTATTCATTAAACTAACATATTAAATCTCTGGGCCACTTTTTAATAAGGTAGCAAATTGCTTTGAAAATTCCAATTTGGGTAGGTCTAATAGTTTTCCCACACAAGCATATCAAGATTCAAGACTTTTTTTAAAGATGTAATTCCTAGGAATAAGATGAACATTTCCCGAATGCAGTGATATCAATTCAGCGTTTTCATGCTTATCTAGAGACACTGAATAATTGTGTACAAAATGAATCAAATTCAACATCTTTCATGCTGACATCAAAGGCTTAGATGAGAATGACAATAAGGGAGACCTGAGAAGGCTTCTGCAGAGGCTGTTATGCAAAGTTCAAAGTAAATTTTATTATCAAAGTACATATACATCACCATATACAAACCTGAGATCCATCTTCTAATGGGCATACTCAGCAATTCTGTAGAACAGGAACTATAACAGGATCAATGTAAGATCAACAGAGTGCAGAAGGCAACAAACTGCCAAATGCAAATATAAATAAATAGCGATAAATAATGAGAACATGAGATAATAAGGTAAAGAGTCTTTGAAACTGAGATCATTGGTTGTGAGAACATTTCAATGATGGGGCAAGTGAAGTTATCCCCCTTTTATCCAAGAGCCTGAAGGTTCAGGGGTAGTAACTGTTTTTGAACCTGGTGGTGTGAGTCCTGAGGCTCTTGTATCTTCTACTTGATGGCAGCAGCAAAAAGAGAGCATGACCTGGGAGGTGGGGATTTCCGATGATGGATGCTGCTTTCCTACGACAGCGTTTCATTGACATAATGTACAGATGCCAGGATCACAGTGGAATTGTTCCCCAGTCTCTCACAATACGACAATAAAGTGCAGTCCTGATCTTCATCAGAGCAAAAGACCACCCAAGTGCTACACATGCCCTTACACTTCCTCCCTTACCACCATTCAGGGCCCCAAACGGTCCTTCCAGGTGAGGCAACACTTCACCTGTGAGTCGGCTGGGGTGATATACTGCATCCGGTTCTCCCGATGTGGCCTTTTATATATTGGCGAGACCCGACGCAGACTGGGAGACCGCTTTGCTGAACACCTACTCTCTGTCTGCCAGAGAAAGCAGGATCTCCCAGTGGCCACACATTTTAATTCCACATCCCATTCCCATTCTGACATGTCTATCCACGGCCTCCTCTACTGTAAAGATGAAGCCACACTCAGGTTGGAGGAACAACACCTTATATTCCGTCTGGGTAGCCTCCAACCTGATGGCATGAACATCGACTTCTCTAACTTCTGCTAATGCCCCACCTCCCCCTCATACCCCATCTGTTACTTATTTTTATACGCACATTCTTTCTCTCACTCTCCTTTTTCTCCCTCTGTCCCTCTGAATATACCCCTTGCCCATCCTCTGGGTCCCCCCCCACATCCTTGTCTTTCTTCCCGGACCTCCTGTCCCATGATCCTCTCGTATCCCTTTTGCCTATCACCTGTCCAGCTCTTGGCTCCATCCCTCCCCCTCCTGTCTTCTCCTATCATTTTGGATCTCCCCCTCTCCCTCCAACTTTCAAATCCCTTACTCACTCTTCCTTCAGTTAGTCCTGACGAAGAGTCTCGGCCTAAAGCGTCAACTGCACCTCTTCCTAGAGATGCTGCATGGCCTGCTGCGTTCACCAGCAACTTTTATGTGTGTTGCTTGAATTTCCAGCATCTGCAGAATTCCTGTTGTTTACCCAAATCTAGTGGCCAGGTAATGCAAGGGGGTAGTGAGAGAACACATTCTTTTGTGCCAGGGTTTAAGAGCATGCCTGCACTTCCATAGCAGAATAAGTTATTTTTCTGTCTCCACAAAGGCAGAGGTGAAGGGAATTCAACATCTCACCTTAACCCAGTGGTCCCCAACCACCGGGCCGCGGACCAGTACTGGGCTGCAAAACATGTGCTACCGGGCTGCGAGGAAACGATATGAGTCAGCTGCACCTTTCCTCATTCCCTGTCACACACTGTTGAACTTGAACATAGGGTTGCCAACTGTCCCATATTAGCCGGGACATCCCGTATATTGGGCTTGTCATGTGTGACGCCAAGCAGAGCTACCGGACGGATGATGCTAATAAGAGAGATAATGGAAGACAATGGAGAAACATTCAAAATGCTAATAAGAGAGAAGAGAGAGATTAACGAGAAAGAAACACAATTCAGATATTGACAGACCGTTTGCTTTGAACCTGAACTGTTTGAAGTTTGATGGACAGGTGATACCCCAGCAGGGGGATAAAAAGTGCAGGTTTGCTAAGGCACAACTCCACGAAACCCTGGAAAGAGACGTGTGCCCCCACAAGTTGGTGGAAGTTTGGAGAACCGGTTTGCGGGAAATCGGTCAGAGGCTCACAGGGTGTAAGGGTACAATCTGTGGGAACCTGGGGTGTGTGTCCGCCCTTGCTTGGGTGCCGGGTTCACCGTGGAAGAACGATCGTATCCGGAACGGATGGGCCACAGTCGGTGACCACAGTGGGATCAGAAGACATCAAAAGGTCTGCCCGAAACCAACTGCATCTCTCACACTCTCTCTCTCTCTCTCTCTCTCCAACGGTACAACAACAGTACTCGAACAGCACTAAACTGAACTGAACTCTGCTTCACTTAAGACTAATCATTTTACCCCTAGACTGCGATAGAGCTTGGTTGATTCCTATTACCCTGTTTCTGTGTATATGTGTGTATTATCACTGCTAACTTGTTACATTTATATCCTTGCGATTAGAGTACTGTATCACTTATTTCTTTAATAAAACTTTATTAGTTCCTAGCAATCACAGACTCCAATGAGCGTTCCATTTCTGCTAGTTTGGCAACCCAGTTACAGGGTACGTAACATAAGTGGGGATTTCGTCCGGGATTTTGAACGCCAAAATTGGGACTGGGTAAATTGATTGGGTTAAAATTCCCGAAAGAAAAAAAATGGTACAAACAGCAGAAATGGAGATTGAGGAATTTCTAAAGGTGCCAACCTTGGAGGCATTAGAGGATGCCAGGAAATCAGAATTGGTAACTGTTGCCAAACGGCTGAATCTTTTTAAGGGGAAGCCTACAATGAGGAGAGCAGAGATGCACAGAGCTATCGTTGAGCATTATGTATCAAAAAGTGTTTTTCCCCACAGGGAGCTGGAGGTGGTGTCTACGAGCAAACTTGGCGGAGAGGCAGTGCAGCTGCAGATGGAAAAATTAAGACTTGAGTGCCAGTTCCGAGTAAAGCAATTAGAACAAGAAAAGAAGCAGCTAGAATGGGAAGAGAGAGAAAGGCAGCTAGAACGGGAAGAGAGAGAGAAGAAGAAGGAAAGGGAGTTTGAGCTGGAGAAGTTAAGGATAGCGCTCGAGAGGAGCCAAATGCCGGACCAAGGTGGAGGGTTCAGGGCGACCCAGGAGGTTAGGTTGGTTCCCCCATTTGAGGAGGCTGATGTTGATCGGTACTTTCTACATTTTGAAAAAGTTGCTGCAAGTCAGGACTGGCCGAGGGATAAGTGGGTTGTTTTGCTTCAGAGCGTACTTAAGGGGAAGGCTCAACAGGCTTACTCAGCATTGTCAGCAGAAGATGCCTAGAGGTATGATGTGGTGAAAGAGGCTATACTCAGGATTTATGAGTTGGTCCTGGAGGCATACTGGCAAAGGTTCCGGAATGTGAGGAAGCAGAGGGGCCGCAGGTATTTAGAGTTTGCCTGTGAGATGCAGATGTATTGTGAGCGTTGGTGCACCTCGAAAGGGGTCAATGGGGATTATGACAGACCGCTACAGCTAATACTGATTGAGCAATTCAAAGGTTGTGCCCCTGAAGGTATGAGGCCCTATCTAGATGAGAAAGAGGCAGAAACCTCAGCCGCAACTGCTAAGTTAGCAGATGAGTACGCGTTAACACACAAAGCAAAGTTTACCCCGAGTAAGAGCTACCAGAAGGGTAGTAGAGAGGGCGGAGAAAGTCCGCCGGAAAAGCCAGAAAGTAAGCCAGGGACTAGTGAGAAGGATAAGGAAGACAGGAGCAGTTTGGTAGGAAGTCTCCTGGGGTCGTATGCTATAATTGTGGGAAAGCCGGTCACATTGCGTCCAGGTGTTTTGCCCCAAAGAAGGAAATGGGGAAAGGAAAAACGACGACTCCGACTGGCTGTATTAAGCTGGCAAACAAACCGTTGGGGAGAAGAGGTCTGATAGAGTTCAGGAAGGGCGCGAGAAGTTTATTTCGGCCGGATTGGTGTCGGTGAAGGAGGGGTCAACCCCAGTTCCAGTACGAATCTGGAGAGACACTGGGGCTTGTCAGTCATTGATCTTAAGGAGGGTGTTAGACTTTAGTGCAGAGACCGAGACTGGGAAGGCCAGTGTGATGAAAGGCATTGAGAAAGGGACTGAAGTAGTACCTTTGCACCAGATACACCTAAAAAGTGACTTGGTCTCCTGACCGGTCACAATAGGGGTGAGGCCTGAATTACCGATGGAAGACGTGGAGGTCTTACTCGGTAATGACCTTGTAGGTGGAGATGTGTACCCAGCAGTAAAGCTGACGAGCAAGCCTGCCAGGACTGAGGACCCGCCCATGGACTCACAGGTTTATCTCGTTTGCGCAGTAACTCGGCGCATGTCGAGAAAGGTCAAAGCGAATGTAGATTTAGCTGATACGTTGTTACCAGCCTTGTACCAGGAGGGGTTAGAAAGTGAGAAGAAGGAGCATAGTGGAGCGGAAGGAATTGAGGGAGTTGAGGTAGATTTATCATTAGCGAGGAAGGAATTCATACAGGTACAGGAACGAGACGAGGAGCTGATGGTTTTGACGGAGACAGCTCTCTCCGAAGTAGAAATAAAAAGGGAACCAGTGGACTATTATGTGAAGGAGGGAGTACTGATGAGGAAGTGGAGACCAAGTACCGTGCCCGCAGATGAGGAGTGGGGGGTGGTACACTAGGTGGTAGTGCTGAAAATTTATAGGGACGAGGTTTTTAACCTGGCCCACAAGATACCCCTCGGTGGACACTTTGGGGTGAGGAAAACAGTCGATAGAATTATGAAAGAGTTTTACTGGCTGAACATGAAGAATGATATTATTGAATATTGTAGACGGTGTCATTCCTGTCAGGTGGTAGGAAAGCTGAACCAGGTCCTGCCTAAAGCGCCCCTGCGACCGATACCCGCTTTCAGGGAACCTTTTTCCTGAATAATTATGGATTTTGTCGGTCCTCTGCCCAGAACTGCGAGTGGGCGAGAGTATGTGATGACTATGATGTGCGCCGCCACCAGGTCTCCGGAGGCTGTGCCCCTGGCAAGCGCCAAGGCTCCCGCAGTGGTAAAGGCGCTTGTGAAATTTTTCACTACAGTGGGGCTGCCAAGGGAAATCCAGTCAGATCAGGGGAGTGTCTTCACATCTCACACATTCTGACGGATGTTGGATGAGATGGGAGCAAAGCAGATTTTGACCTCCGCGTACCACCCGGAATCCCAAGGGGCGTTGGAAAGATTCCACGCAACATTAAAGACAATGATTAAAATTTATTGTCAAGAGAACGCTAGGGACTGGGATGTTGCCTTGCCTCTCTTCTTATTTGCCGTAAGGGACACGGTTCAGGAGTCATTGGGGTTCAGCCCACTCGAGCCCGTCTTCAGTCATCAGCCCAGAGGGCCTCTGACCTTACTGAAAGAGCAATGGTCCAGTCCAACAGTACAAGTCAATTTGATTGATTATGTTTTAAAACTTCATGAGAGGCTTAAAAGGATCTGTGACCTTGCCAAAGAAAATCTACGACACTCCTAAACTAAAATGAAACAGTGGTATGATAGACGTGCCCGCGAGCAAGTGTTTCAAGTGGGCGATAGGGTCTTAGTTCTGTTTCCAGTGGTAACCAACCCCCTTCAGGTGAGATTCCACAGTCAGTACAAAGTGATTAAAAATATAGACTCTTTGAATTATGTTATTGAAACGCTGGACAGACGTAAGCCGACCCAATTAGTACATATTAATATGTTAAAAGCTTACCACGATCAGAAAGCAGATCTAGTCAGTGTTATCACAAAAATAAATGAGGCTGGGGTGCCAAATGATAAGAGGAAAACCATTTGGAAAAGATAAATATGGTGCCGAACAGATTGGAGAACTCTATTGTTTTGGCCAACTTTGCTGATAAGGTCTCTCACTTAACCCCTGAACAGAGCGAGCCGCTGATAAAGCTAATTAACCGGCATGCAGATGGATGTCCGGATGTCCTGAGGAGATGCAAGGGGACGGTACATGATGTTGCATCAGATCAGCCTATTAAGCAACACCTCTATAGGATGAACTTGGAGAAGGGCAAGCGAGTGAAGAAAGAAATTGAACACATGCTAGCCACAGGTATTATTAGGCCATCCAAACCGGAATGGGCTTCTCCCTGTGTGGTTGTCACGAAAACCAATGGGAGCAGACGATTCTGTACAGATTACAGAAAGGTGAATGCCATCACAAAAACTGATGCTTACCCCATCCCAAGGATAGACGATTGCATCGATAAAGTGGGGAGAGCTAAGTACATCACAAAGATCGATTTGCTGAACGGGTACTGGTGCGTTCCTTTAACCGACTGGGCTAGAGAAATCTCAACATTTGTCACTCCATCCGGGTTATACGAGTATAATGTTTTACCCTTTGGCATGAAGAACGCCCCAGGGACCTTCCAAAAGATGATTAATTCAGTGATAAAAAGGTTAAAGAATGCAGAAGCGTATATTTACGATTTAGTGGTCTGGAGTGACACGTGGGAGGACTGCATTGTGGCAGTAGAGGAACTGTTTAAATGGCTGTCTGAAGCCAACCTGACAGTGAACCTCACGAAAAGTGAGTTCGGCCACGCTAAGGTCACTTATCTAGGGTATGTGATAGGACAGGGGCAGCTGACACCGATGCAGGCTAAGGTGCAGGCTATCTCTGAAGTTCCCATCCTGACGGACAAGAGAGCTCTGAGAAGGTTCTCGGGGATGGTGGGGTAATATCGGAAGTTTTGCAAAAACTTTGCAGATATTACCTTCCCTCTTACCAAGCTCTTGCTGAAGAATGTGAAGTTTGTGTGGGACGACCTTTGTCAACAAGCCTTCGAGAGTCTGAAGGCGATTCTGTGTCACCATCCTGTATTGAATGCGCCTGACTTTTCAAAACCCTTCTCCCTAGCAACAGATGCTAGCGACGAAGCGGCAGGGGCGGTGCTGTTGCAGACAGACAAAGAGGAAATTGAACACCCAGTGGCTTATTTTACTAAGAAGTTTAATGTCCATCAGAGAAATTATTCCACTGTGGAGAAGGAATCACTGGCAATCATACTGGCATTAAAACATTTTAAGGTTTATATTTGTCCGGCACGGAAACCACTGATAATTTACACTGATCACAATCCATTAGTGTTTTTGGCCATAATGAAGGATAAAAACAAACGCTTTATTAAGTTGGAGCCTGGTATTACAGGAATTTGATATTAAGATAAAACAGATAAAAGGAACTGACAATGTGATTGCTGATTGTCTGTCAAGGTGTTAAAACTTAAAGTTCTCTGTATGAGCCGAATAGCTGATGACTACCTGTGTATTAGTGTGTATCTTATAACGTGCATTCATGCCCATAATTTTTACCCCGGTAAAAATCCTTTTAAGGGTGGGGGTATCATGTGTGATGCCAAGCAGAGCTACCGGACGGATGATGCTAATGAGAGAGATAACGGAAGACAATGGAGAAACATTCAAAATGCTAATAAGAGAAAAGAGAGAGATTAACGAGAAAGGAACACAATTCAGATATTGACAGACCGTTTGCCTTGAACCTGAACTGTTTGAAGTTTGATGGACAAGTGATACCCCAGCTGGGGGATAAAAAGAGCAGGTTTGCTAAGGCACGACATGCCACAAGACCCTGGAAAGAGCAGTGTGCCCCCACAAGTTGGTGAGAGTTTGGAGGACCGGTTCGCGGGAAATCGATCAGAGGCTCACGGGGAGTAAAGGTACGATCGGTGGGAACCTGGGGTGTGTGTCCATCCTTGCCTGGGTGCCGGGTTCACCACGGGAGAACGATCGTATTCGGTATGGAGGAGTCACAGTCGGTGACCACAGCGGGATCAGAAGACATCAAAAGGTCTGCTGAAACCAACTGTATCTATCTCTCTCTCTCTCTCTCTCTCTCTCTCTCTCTCTCTCTAATGGTACAACAACAGCAACTGCACTAAACTGAACTGAACTCTGCTTCACTTAAGACTGATCATTTTACCCCTAGACTGCGATAGAGCTTGGTTGATTCCTATTACCCTATTTCTGTGTATATGTGTGTATTATCATTGCTAACCTGTTACATTTATACCCTTGCGATTAGTGTACTGAATAACTTACTTCTTTAATAAAAATTTATTAGTTCCTAGTAATCACAGACCCCAATGAGCGTTCCATTTTTGCTGGTTTGACAACCCAGTTATGGGGTATGTAACAGGCTAAATTGATTTGTCCCATATGGGCCCGCCCTTGTCCCGTATTTCCCTTGCTAAGGTGGAGCGTTCCTATGAAACCTTTCGTACAGAAGCAATTACCATTAATTTATATGGGAAGAATTTTTGAGCATTCCCAGACCCAAAAAATAACCTACCAAATATCACATAAAACCTAAAATAATACTAACATATAGTAAAAGCAGGAATGATATGATAAATACACAGCCTATATAAAGTAGAAATAATATATATAGTCCGGAAGATTAAGCCAAAACCGATTTGTGGAAAAAAATCAGCATGTAGCACACGTCACATATGCGCACGTCACGCCTGTGCACACAGGTGCCCGTGCAAGGCTTCATGGTCATAGTAGTCTTTATTGGGGTAAACACAAGTGTCCTGGGATTTGACTGCTACCTTTGTCCCTTATTTGGGAGTGAGAAAGTTGGCAACACTAACTGTAAAAGACATGTTGAGGTGAGTTTAACCCCACTTAAACACCACCCCCCTCAGGTCGGCCGGTCCGCAAGAATATTGTCAATATTGAACCGGTCCGCAGTGCAAAAAAGGTTGGGGACCCCTGCCTTAACCCTTTTCTCTATTATTCAGCATCAGATTACTGATGTACAAATACTTGCTGATAAATCCCTCAGAAATTGAGATGCCATCTGCAACAATAAGCGTTGCCCATTATTTGTAATAGCAAGAAATTTTTTCAAGGAACAACTATATTTAACTTAGAAATTTATGTATATTAGGAATTTGCTGTGCTAAGTTGGTCATAGCATGACATAAAACAAAAAAAAACTGTTCAACAATTATAAAAAACATATAAAAAATAAAGTTAGATGTTAAGGTACAGATATGGAATAAATGTGCATAAATACATTATTACCAGCATGTACTTAGAATGCAGACAGCATTATAAAAAGTGGTTTAAAGTGCTTCATGCATCGCACTAATTTGTAAACCTGACTACTATAACATGTATCTGGTATTTTCTACAATGATATCAATCCCTCAATTCTGACAGCATAGGCATCACAAGCAAGAGAAGAAAGCGTAGAGGAGGTAGCTGACACAAACATGTTTGAACAACCTATCCCCATACAGACAAAAGGGACATGTATTCATATCTCAATTTCTCAAACACTTGCTCTTCTCCTTGCCTGGGAAAAGTCAGCCAAACTAAAGAAGATGAAGACAAGCCCATGGAGAGGTAAGCATTAGGTGAACATTAGGCACAACAAATTCTAATCTCCACAGATTACAAAATGACTAGAAGAAAGCTTATTTTTTTGGGGAGATGCAGCCACAAATATCTTCTGGGAATTCTAGTTTCCTCACACAGTCCAAAGAAGTTTCAGTTGATAGGTTAATTGGTCATTGTAAGTTGTCCCATGATTAGGCTAGCATTAAATTGGGGGATTGCTGGGCAGCACAGCTGAGAGGGCCTACGTCCCGCTGTATGTCAATAAACAAATCAAGTAAAATTACTTAATAGCCCTGATATCCTCAGTATTACCTTACCACTTTTTTCACAGCCCAAATTCTATTGATACGGTTAGGCTACAGCAAATGTTCTTCTATAAAGTGAGTAGAATTTTATGGTACAGTCAATACACTCTTCAATTATATTAGATCACATACAATTATGGAAGTGAATTACTGTCTTATAACTGGAAGGGCAAGGTTCAAGCCATCCCATTTGACTGCACATGACTAATAGGAAGACTTCTGTCATACATTTTATTCTCAAAGCTAAAGCAGTTCTTCATAAGTGAAAAATCACAATATTAGGCTTAGCTTTCAAAACTGTTCCATGATGGAAATGGTTTGGCTGAGCATATTTCAATGAAAGAATTTTTAATATGACACAGCAGCTGTCATTATTAGTCCCTCTCCTCCAGAAAGGAGCTTTATCTCAGAGAAATAAACTACTGCCATCAAGGAATCTTTACCTTCTCAATCAATTTAGCTCCCTAATTAACTCTGCAGGAACCTTCATCAGCCAATGTCTGTCACTGCAAACAGGTGTTATAGAATAGTTGTAATGAGGTAGATCAGAAGATTTTCTTGTAGTAATTGCTTGAGCTAATGCCAGTTGAAAACAATAATGGTTACCGATTGATCTAATTTAAAGCCCGATCTCAGCAATAGTTACATCTTTCGAAGCAATAAAATAGAAGCCTGAGTAGCACACTGACCTCTGGTCTGAGGTGTTCATGTTGTGCAAAAATTTAGGAAACATGAGCAGGAGCAGGCTGATCTGCCCGATGAGCCTGCTGTGCCATTCAGTAAGGTCATAACAAATCCAATGTCTCTCCATATGCAGCTTTCTGGGGAGAAAATTCCAGAGATTCACTTCCATATGATGTTTTTATATATATTTCTTATTATAGTTTAAAGCATTTTTACGTATTGCACTGTACTGCTAGGACTAAACAACAAATTTCACAATGCATGTAAGTGAGAATATATCGGATTCTGATTTTGAAAAGTATTTGTTTTCCTTGTTTCAAACAGGCAACATCTTATTCTGAAACTATCCTCCCTAATTATTGCTATCCCTGCAGTGTGAAATATGCCCCTATCATGCCAATCGCACTAAAAATTTGCTTTGTTGCAGCAAAGACACTTCTTGTTATAGAAACATAGAAAATAGGTGCAGGAGAAGGCCATTCAGCCCTTCGAGCCTGCACCGCCATTTATTATGATCATGGCTGATCATCCAACTCAGAACCCTGCACCAGCCTTCCCTCCATACCCCCTGATCCCTGTAGCCACAAGGGCCATATCTAACTCCCTCTTAAATATAGCCAATGAACTGGCCTCAACTGTTTCCTGTGGCAGAGAATTCCACAGATTCACCACTTTCTGTGTGAAGAAGTTTTTCCTAATCTCGGTCCTAAAAGGCTTCCCCTTTATCCTCAAACTGTGACCCCTCGTTCTGGACTTCCCCAACATTGGGAACAATCTTCCTGCATCAAGCCTGTCCAATCCCTTTAGGATTTTATACGTTTCAATCAGATCCCCTCTCAATCTTCTAAATTCCAACGAGTACAAGCCCAGTTCATCCAGTCTTTCTTCATATGAAAGTCCTGCCGTCCCAGGAATCAATCTGGTGAACCTTCTTTGTACTCCCTCTATGGCAAGGATGTCTTTCCTCAGATTAGGGGACCAAACCTGCACACAATACTCCAGGTGTGGTCTCACCAAGGCCTTGTACAACTGCAGTAGTACCTCCCTGCTCCTGTACTCAAATCCTCTCGCTATAAATGCCAGCATACCATTCACCTTTTTCACTGCCTGCTGTACCTGCATGCCCACTTTCAATGACTGGTGTATAATGACACCCAGGTCTCGTTGCACCTCCCCTTTTCCTAATTGGCCACCATTCAGATAATAATGTTTTCCTATTTTTGCCACCAAAGTGGATAACTTCACATTTATCCACATTAAATTGCATCTGCCATGAATTTGCCCACTCACCCAACCTATCCAAGTCACCCTGCATCCTCTTAGCATCCTCCTCACAGCTAACACTGCCGCCCAGCTTCGTGTCATCCGCAAACTTGGAGATGCTGCATTTAATTCCCTCATCCAGGTCATTAATATATATTGTAAACAACTGGGGTCCCAGCACTGAGCCTTGCGGTACCCCACTAGTCACTGCCTGCCATTCTGAAAAGGTCCCGTTTATTCCCACTCTTTGCTTCCTGTCTGCTAACCAATTCTCTATTCACATCAATACCTTACCCCCAATACCGTGTGCTTTAAGTTTGCACACTAATCTCCTGTGTGGGACCTTGTCAAAAGCCTTTTGAAAATCCAAATATACCACATCCACTGGTTCCCCCCTATCCACTCTACTAGTTACATCCTCGAAAAATTCTATGAGATTCGTCAGACATGATTTTCCTTTCACAAATCCATGCTGACTTTGTCCGATGATTTCACCACTTTCCAAATGTGCTGTTATCACATCTTTGATAACTGACTCCAGCAGTTTCCCCACCACCGACGTTAGGCTAACCGGTCTATAATTCCCCGGTTTCTCTCTCCCTCCTTTTTTAAAAAGTGGGGTTACAATAGCCACCCTTCAATCCTCAGGAACTAGTCCAGAATCTAACGAGTTTTGAAAAATTATCACTAATGCATCCACTATTTCTTGGGCTACTTCCTTAAGCACTCTGGGATGCAGACCATCTGGCCCTGGGGATTTATCTGCCTTTAATCCCTTCAATTTACCCAACACCACTTCCCTACTAACATGTATTTCGCTCAGTTCCTCCATCTCACTGGACCCTCTGTCCCCTACTATTTCTGGAAGATTATTTATGTCCTCCTTAGTGAAGACAGAACCAAAGTAATTATTCAATTGGTCTGCCATGTCCCTGCTCCCCATAATCAATTCACCTGTTTCTGTCTGTAGGGGACCTACATTTGTCTTTACCAGTCTTTTCCTTTTTACATATCTATAAAAGCTTTTACAGTCAGTTTTTATGTTCCTTGCCAGTTTTCTCTGATAATCTTTTTTCCCCTTCCTAATTAAGCCCTTTGCCCTCCTCTGCTGAACTCTGAATTTCTTCCAGTCCTCAGGTGAGCCACTTTTTCTGGCTAATTTGTATAGAGTTGTACATGACAGAAACTGGCCATTCAGTCTACCACTGTCATGTTGAATGCTTTCGCCATCTGTGCTAATCCCATTTGCCCACATTAGGGCTGTATCCTTCTACCCTTTGTCTATTTAAGTCTAAATGTCTATTTGTCTAAATGCCTCTTAAAAGTAGTGTTTATATCTGATTGCAGCATCTTTTTACACAGGTCTAGGAATATGCTTCCAAAACTGGCTGTAGTGGCAGAAACATTAGGGGAACTTAAGATACTATTAGATAGGCACATGGATGAAGGACAAATGGAGGACTATGTGGGAAGGAAGGGCTAGATTGATTTGGAGTAGATTAAAGGGTTGGTGCAACATTGTGGGCTGAAAGGCCTGTATGTGCTGAACAGTATGTTCTATCTTCTCTGGAAGCACATTCCAAATATCTTCTTTGAGTGCAAAACCTGCTTCTTTTATCACCTTCAAATCTCTGCCCCCTCCTCCCTCACTTTTAGCTATGCCCTCTAGTTTTTTGATACTCTATCATGGGGAAAGGTATCTACACTGTGTCTCCTCATTTCATAAACCCCCTTCAGATTGACCCTTGGCCTCCTTTGATGTAGGGAAAACAAGACCAGCCTATCCAATCTTTTCCCATAATTCAAGTATTCCAATTCTGGAAACAACTTGGTGAACCAATTCTGCACTCTCCAGTGTCATCACATCATTGCATGGTCCTTTTTAAGTGTAATATATGTTAGACCCAGTTTGTTCAAATCTCTTTATTCATTTACCCCTTCATCCCAGGAATTAATTTAGGGAATCTTTTATGCACTACATTCTCTTCCTTCAATATGAATACCAACACTATGTCATACTCTGTGTGCATTCCTACGACAACCACATAAAACTCTAAAAAAAACTTTCCTACTCTTCTACTCTATGTACCTTGCAATAGAGACTAATTGTTTCCATTCTATATGTCTTCAGGGCTTCTTACATTTTGTCTGTTTTCATATCTTCTTATTCTTTACAATGTTTTAGTCAACCTTTGCCAATTTATAAAAAATATCTAATCTTCCATCCTATTACTTAACTTCGCAATAGTGTTGCAGAATTTGATATCAACCTTTAGCCACAGATGCTGCACGTTTTTCCTGAAGCCTCTTTCACGAGAATACAACTTTACTGAGATTTATGAAATATTTTCTCAGACGTCTGCTGCTGCTGATGATGATGACGCACCACTTTAACCTTTAATCAATTTCCCTTGTCAACTTCAGCCAACTCTGTCCTCATACAATTATAATTGCCTGTATTTAAGTTCAGCTTACTAGGTTCAGAGCCAAATTTCCCTTCAGACTGAATTTGAAATTCCACCACATGACAACCTCCCTTTCCTAAACCATTGCTTATTGTGAGATTATTAATTAATCCTGTCTCATTACACAATATCATATCTATAAACACATGCAATTTTACAGATGATGGAGATCTTCCACACCATGCACGACATGCTAGAGAAACTCAGCAAGTCAGGCATATTCTGGAGGGGGATAAGCAGTTGAGTTTCTGTCCAAGACCTTCATTGGCACTGGAAAGGAATGGGGCAGAAGCTGGAATAAGAAGGTAGAGGGAGAAGAAGAAAAATAGCCTTTAAGAAATTATTCTGAATACACACCGTGAACACATTCTCAAAGCAATCTTTGCCAAATTGATTATTTAAACCATCTAAGACTATTGCAGTAGCTTTCTTATGGCCCTCCCATAAAATAAGCTGAAAAATAGCAGACGGAGTTTAACACAGACAAGCGTGAGGTGTTTCAGTTTGGGAGACAACATGGAACATAGAACATAGAGTAGCACAGCACAGTACAGGCCCTTCAGCCCACAATGTTGTGCTGACCCTCAAACCCTGCCTCTCATATAAGCCCCCACTTTAAATTCCTCCATATACCTGTCTAGTAGTCTCTTAAACTTCACTAGTGTATCTGCCTCCACCACTGACTCAGGCAGTGCATTCCACGCACCAACCACTCTCTGAGTAAAAAACCTTCCTCTAATATCCCCTTTGAACTTCCCACCCCTTACCTTAAAGTCATGTCCTCTTGTATTGAGCAGTGGTGCCCTGGGGAAGAGGCGCTGGCTATCCACTCTATCTATTCCTCTTATTATCTTGTACACCTCTATCATGTCTCCTCTCATCCTCCTTCTCCTCCAAAGAGTAAAGCCCTAGCTCCCTTAATCTCTGATCATAATGCATACTCTCTAAACCAGGCAGCATGCTGGTAAATCTCCTCTGTACCCTTTCCAATGCTTCCACATCCTTCCTATAGTAAGGCGACCAGATCTGGACACAGTACTCCAAGTGTGGCCTAACCAGAGTTTTATAGAGCTGCATCATTACATCGCGACTCTTAAACGCTATCCCTCAACTTATGAAAGCTAACACCCCATAAGCTTTCTTAACTACCCTATCCACCTGTGAGGCAACTTTCAGGGATCTGTGGACATGTATCCCCACATCTCTCTGCTCCTCCACACTACCAAGTATCCTGAAATTTACTTTGTACTCTGCCTTGGAATTTGTCCTTCCAAAGTGTACCACCTCACACTTCTCCAGGTTGAACTCCATCTGCCACTTCTCAATCCACTTCTGCATCCTATCAATGTCTCTCTGCAATCTTTGACAATCCTTTACACTATCAACAACACCACCAACCTTTGTGCTGTCTGCAAACTTGCCAACCCACCCTTCTACCCCCACATTCAGGTCGTTAATAGAAATCACGAAAAGTAGAGGTCCCAGAACAGATCCTTGTGGGACACCACTAGTCACAATCCTCCAGTCTGAATGTACTCCCTCCACCACGACCCTCTGCCTTCTGCAGGCAAGCCAATTCTGAATCCACCTGGCCAAACGTCCCTGGATCCCATGCCTTCTGACTTTCTGAATAAACCTACCGTGTGGAACCTTGTCAAATGCCTTACTAAAATCCATATAGATCACATCCACTGCACTACCCTCATCTATATGCCTGGTCACCTCCTCAAAGAACTCTATCAGGCTTGTTAGACATGATCTGCCCTTCACAAAGCCATGCCGACTGTCCCTGATCAGACCATGATTCTCTAAATGCCCAGAGATCCTACCTCTAGGAATCTTTTCCAACAGCTTTCCCACCACAGACGTAAGGCTTACTGGTCTATAATTACCCAGACTATCCCTACTACCTTTTTTGAACAAGGGGACAACATTTGCCTCCCTCCAATCCTCCGGTACCATTCCCGTGGACAACGAGGACATACAGACCCTAGCCAGAGGCTCAGCAATCTCTTCCCTCGCCATGTGGAGCAGCCTGGGGAATAATCCGTCAGGCCCCAGGGACTTATCCGTCCTAATGTATTTTAACAACTCCAACACCTCCTCTCCCTGAATATCAACATGCTCCAGAACATCAACCTCACTCATGTTGCCCTCACCATCATCAAGTTCCCTCTCATTGGTGAATACCGAAGAGAAGTATTCATTGAGGACCTCGCTCACTTCCACAGCCTCCAGGCACATCTTCCCACCTTTATCTCTAATCGGTCCTACCTTCACTCCTGTCATCCTTTTTTTCTTCACATAATTGAAGAATGCCTTGGGGTTTTCCTTTACCCTACTCGCCAAGGCCTTCTCATGCCCCCTTCTTGCTCTTCTCAGCCCCTTCTTAAGCTCCTTTCTTGCTTCCCTATATTCCTCAATAGACCGATCTGATCCCTGCTTCCTAAACCTCATGTATGCTGCCTTCTCCCACCTGCCTAGATCTTCCACCTCACTTGTCACCCATGGTTCCTTCACCCTACCATTCTTTATCTTCCTCACCAGGACAAATTTATCCCTAGCATCCTGCAAGAGATCCCTAAACATCGATCACATGTCCATAGTACATTTCCCTGCAAAAACATCATCCCAATTCACACCCACAAGTTCTAGCCTTATAGCTTCATAATTTGCCCTTCCCCAATTAAAAATTTTTCTGTCCTCTCTGATTCTATCCTTTTCCATGATAATGCTAAAGGCCTGGGAGCAGTGGTCACTGTCCCCCAGATGCTCACCCACTGAGAGATCTGTGACCTGACCCGGTTCATTACCTAGTAACAGATCTAGTACGGCATTCCTCCTAGTTGGCCTGTCCACATACTGTGACAGGAATCCATCCTGGACACATTTAACAGATTCTGCCCCATATAAACCCTTGGAACTAATCAGGTGCCAATCAATATTAGGGAAGTTAAAGTCACCCATGATAACAACCCTGTTAAACCAGGGTAAGACTTACACGGTGAGAAGCAGGGCATTGAGGAGTGTGGTAGAACAGAGGGATCTGGGAACACAGATCCATAATTCCTTGAAAATGGCATCATAGGTAGATAGGGTCATAAAGAAAACTTTTGGCAAATTGGCCTTTCTAAGTCAAAGTATTAGCTACAAGGGTTGGGATTGGGAGTATTGCGTGCAGTTTTGGTCACCTCCTTGCAGGAAAGATGTCAACAATGATGTTGCCAGGACTTGAGGACCTAAGCTGTAGAAAAAGATTGAGTACATTAGGACTTTATTCCCAAGATTGTGGAGGAATGGGGGAGATTTGATAGAGATATGCAAAATTATAATGGGTATAGATAGAGTAAATGCAAGCAGACTTTTTGCAGTGAGGATGGGTGAGACTAGAACTAGAAGTCACGGGTTAAGGTTGAAAGGTGAAAAGTTTAGGGGTAATGAGGAGGAATTTCTTCACTCAGTGGATGTGGGTTTGATTTCAGCATTTAAGATAAATTTGGATAGATACATGGATGGGAGGGGTATGGACGGCTATGGTCTAGGTGCAGGTTGATGGAACTAGGCAGATTCGAGGTAGATAGATTTATTCTATCTGTATTAGTCACAATTTTGTTTGGCAATGGACTAGATGAGCCAGAGGGCCTGTTTCTGTGCTTTAATGTTCTTTGACTCAATGATTCTATAAGCAGAGAGGACTATATTTTAATATCCTTTTATTTCTCTAGCATGAATAATGGACCTGATAATAACGAGGGAAAATATTTTAAATATTTGGTTGTTCCAAAATGGAGAGCTGACATTAGTCATCAAGACCCAGCCAACTTGTAATTCACGACATTCATCTAGATGCTCAAACAACATGGATGACTTCTGTCCAAAATGAGAAAATTATTGTGTGCAATATGATGAGAGATTTGAAGATAGCACTAAAAGAACTGGAATGTATTTGTTGAGTTCCAATACCCCTTCCAGTTACGAAGATGAAAAGTGTTCACTCCATGGGACATGCTACTAAAAGATCTTTGAAATATGCCCAAGGGCAATGTCTAAGTCTCATTTTGTCCATAGTAGAGTTTTGATTGAATACTATGGATTGTCACACAATAACTTGCAATACAAATCAAGTCAATTTACTCCTTTAAATATTGCAGATTTGCTGGTAAACATGTATGGAAATCATTCCAGCTGTTTATTTATACCAACTAATGTGCTTCTAACCAGGAGCAACATTTGTGTAACTCAAGCTTGTGTAAACAAGCCTATTAAGTAAATGGTGCACTGCCTTGAATACCTAATAAAATCCATTGGGATTTCATTATAATAGAGCAACATAGATCCATAAATAAAGTAAATGATGCAAGACTAGCTGTTGAGTTTTCTTCCACATTTTTGGCACTTTGGTGAATACTTAATAAAGTGGATTGTAATCTTGCTTTTCTACAATAGTGTAATTATCAGTAAGCTTTTGACTGTGTTATTCATGTTATTTAATGAAATGAGGAAAAGTCACATTTCAAGTCAGTTGTAGTGAAAGCCTAGATCCTCCTGACAATACCATCAACTCAGTTCACTGAAATCAGAAGAAACCATCTCTGCTCTTCAAGTTGAAAGCTAAACCTTAAACTTGTCACTCTGCCAAAGAGACAATGAACTTGAGGGGCTGGTACATGGCTTCAGTGACAGAAATGAAATTCAAAACTAATTTGCAAGGAGCCGTCCTGACCTAATTAGATTGCTAACAATGTGTTTCATGGAACCTCTAACACACAACGCACATCTAAAGGAGGAAGAGCGGGTTTGACGAGATTTGGGAAGAAGAATAAAGATAACTTGTATGTATTCATACCACAAACTTAATCTAACAAAAGCAGTTGAACAACAGTTTGCTGCTGGTCCTTTTTTGCTCCTGTTGATAATCAATGCAAGGCAGGTAAGACAAATAGGGAAAAGGGCCCTGCAGCTTTAGTCCAAATTACCAACACGTATTGACAGTGAACATTCTTAACAACAAAGAGGCAGTTGACCAAATATGGCACTAAGGACATTTGCTGTCAATGAGTCAAAGGAAAATTAAATTTACTGTGGGACAGCACTTTAGCGTAGTTGTTGCATGAAGCTTTACAGTACAGGTGAGTTCAATTCCGGCCACTGCTTGTAAGGAATTTGTACATTCTCCCCACGACCATATGGATTTCCAACCACAATCCAAAGACGTACCAGTTGGTAGGTTAGTTCGTCATTGTAAATTGTCCTGTGATTAGGCTAGGATTAAATTGGTGGATTGCTGGGTGGTGTTATTCGAAGGGCCGGAAGGGCCTATTCTGTGCTGT
Organism: Mobula birostris; assembly: GCF_030028105.1. Lineage (NCBI taxonomy): Eukaryota > Metazoa > Chordata > Chondrichthyes > Myliobatiformes > Myliobatidae > Mobula > Mobula birostris. The sequence goes on from NC_092385.1 coordinate 43,366,461, forward strand.
ATCTCAATAAATAAATAAATAAACAAATTCATTATTTAAAATGTATATATCTCGCTATATACCACCGTGAGATTCATTTTTTTGCAAGGCCTTTACAAGAAAACAAAGAAATACAATAGAATTTATGAAAAACCACATGTAAACAAAGATTGGCAAATAACCAGTGTGCAAAAGAAAACAAATGGCGGTAATATAAAATGAATAAGACTGGGAACATGGGCTGCAAAGTCCTTGAAAGTGATTCTGTTGATTATGGAATTCGTTCAGAGCTGAAGTTATCCAAGTCAGTGTGGAAGTTGCTGTAAGGCAAGGGTTAAAGATCATAAACAGGCAAGCATTGCCTGAGGCAGCTGTAGTCAAGTGAGACCCCATGTTCTTGTTATTTATTGCTTATTTTTTATTTATTATTATTATTTCTTTCTTTTTGTACTTGCATAGTTTGTTGTCTTTTGCAAACTGGCTGAATGCCCGGTTGGTGCAGTCTTTCATTGATTCTATTATTGATTTATTGAGCATGCATCTGAGGGTTGTATATGGTGACGTGTATGTACTTTGATAATAAATTTACTTTGAACTTTGAACCTTTGAAATGAGACCACTGGAGTCTGGAGACACCTCTGCTTACTGCAGACAAGATAGGCTGGAGTGACTACAGCAATGTGGACTCACACCAGATGAGTGAGGCCCTCTGTAGTGAGATTTTTCCAGAAAGGCCTTCCTAAAACATAGTGTCAATTTACATAGTAGGGGTGCCTGAGACAGACAACACAGGAATAAGGGATGAATGTGAAACACATCCAACTACTAAGGGGCAATTGTTTTACTACATCAAAATATCATCAGTTGTCAGCTTGAAGTTTAGGTTGACTTTCAGCACCTCTATTGTGAACAGCAACTGATCTTATAAGTAAGGAATTCAAACTTATGCAACTTACCAAATGGTCAATATCTGTAACTGATAAACCAATTCTGTATAAGAATAGCAGTTTTTTGTCCTGGCTTCAGAACAGTGTGGGTAACAGGGGCCATGCTGATCTCCTTATGCACAAGTAAAATAAAAGGAATGTTTGAGTCGTAAGAGTGTGTCTGTTCTGTACCCAGTTACTTGTTACTTTATTATTGCTGACCACTGTTACTTGGCGATCAGACCGAGATGGCTAAGCCTTAACTTAGTTGTATGGGAGAAAGGAATTTAGCCCTGCTAGTCGATCATTCCTAAACCCTAGACTGCTCATATTTGAGCAAGGGTCTATGTTTGTTGCTAGAATGCAAATTTCCTTTTGTGTGGAGTAGCAAAGGTACACCAACACCTTATTCGCTGGTATAGGAAAGCTACAGCATTAGAAAAGGGCAGCCCTGCTCCAAGTTTCCAAAACGTGTGAGTCTGCGTGCGTGCTTGCACCCTGATTGTGTGTGCATGGAAGTTCCCTGTTCCGGACCTCTAAAGGACTCTGGTAGCATGCATGTTTGCACCACAAAGTATGAAGTACGTTGAAGTCCGTGGAATGGACTAAGTGAGTGTCTGCAGACATGTTGTTAGAGAAAGGAAAATTGTGTTTGTTTAATGTAGATATGAAATTCAAAAACAGTTAGATGAATCCTGTAAAAAGCAGAGCAAGTGAGCCAAATTTAAAGAATTAAGATACATAGAAGGATTAGGCAAAGTATAAAACTACCTCAGTGTTTGAGAATAAACAATTAACACCACAGTTTGTGGATGAACTGGATGCTTCCCCAGGCATCTAGGCCCACGCCAAGTGATGTCTCTTGAGAAGTCTGTGAAGTTGGTGTCAGCCGGTACCTTACCATAGGCAGCGGTTTCCAATAGAGTCGGGAAGCGGAAGAATGCAGAGGGGATGGGTGAAATGTTGATTTAATTGTGCCTTGAACTGATCTAGTAGGAGCCCTAAGAAAATGCTTCCCTTGTGCTGTAGATTGGCACAAAAAAAGGTGCCAGACAGAAGACAATGAATATGTGGACTGTGTGTGCAAATCTTTTAAAAATTATCAAGATCAATTCCAGAAGTGGGGGCGCCCATCTTAATTAATGTTAATATAAATAAGTTGCAACTTAGGTTAAAGGGAAAATACTCTGTTACTTGTGAGAGAGTTAAGTAAAATTCCCAGTGTTTTACAATATTGTCAAAAGCAATTACAACATTAAAGCTGTTAAGGGGAATAGGGACAAAACGTACGTGAGACTTTCCGGGCTGCTCCATTCTAGCCCCTGGGCAATACCGTACATTATTTAAAAAGTATTGCGATGGCTGCCCGATACAATTTGAATGGTATTTTAATTTACAGATTTGCTTTGTATTGTAATCAAAATTGCTAGTGACCAAATTTTGGCTAATCAATACCAATAACTAATGCTTAAAAATTTACTGTAAACTTTGGTTTAATATTACCTACATTACACGCATATGGCTCAAGTGACCCACTTGCAGCTAGTAATTGTTGTTTTGAACAGCGGAGATGCTCAGATAATATCATGCTATATCTGAAATAAATTCTAAATGGGTTTTACAGTTCTTTGATCCAACAAATATGGAAATAGGACGATGGACACGGTAAGGGTTAAACATCGGGATGTCAGCGAGGGGTATATTTTATTTGCGGACAGCTTGGCTACTGGGCTCGAAGTTGCCCTCCGGCACCAGCACGATAGACTATGCAGTCTATAAATAATCCGTCCCCGAACAGCATTTAAGAATTTGGACGATTTTAATTCTGCCCGTTGTAACATGCCACGTGATGTAAACCGGCGCGGATTTTTTTCTTTGACAGCTTTTCCTCCCGATCTGATACTGGGAAAAATAGTGGGAAATTCTTAGTGGATAGGCGGTTTCTGCACATCATATAACAGCAGAGGCAAAACAGCTACCTTCACTCCTGCGCTTTTTTTGTTTTAACAAAAGCCTATGTTCTTGCAGTGGTGCTGTCTGTAACGACGCTGAATTGCGTTATGCTTCAGAACTAGCACATGGCAATTGACAATTAAGGAACAATTAATGGACAATTGGTTTCTCACCTCTTCGGAACTCCGATATAACGCGGTGAACAATGAACCTTCTCCTGTTTTTAGAATGCTTACTGCAATTGCTGTTATAAACTATGCGGCTCATACTAACGAGAAGGATGAAATGACTGAGGGAACAAACGAACAAGCAAATGCTAAGGTAACAACAGCAGATCTTTTAGGCCACATAGCAGCCCAGTGTGATCAGGCTGCCTATTCTTTCCAAATTCTTTTAATAAACTACTACAATTGCAGTGTGTCAGTGGCTGAAAAGACTTTCTGGACTAAAGAACAGAATAGGCAAGACTATAAATGATGATAGGTATAATCAAAAATGTTCTTGACCATAACAAGAAAAGTAACAGGAAGAGTATAATCCTGAAAGACACCGTCAGTATTTGCTGCCACTGAGCTGTCCCCTTGGAGGATATTTTTGCATCTGAAAATGGACTTCATGCAGTACCTAAATGTATGACTCGTTATTTTGTTTGTTATCTTCATGGTAAAAGCTGATCAAACTCAGGGAAATGCTGCTGTAACTTTTGAAAATATTTATTATGAGAATTTATTCCTAGGTTTGGGATCCCTGAGAAAAATCTCGTGAGAACGGCCCTCACTTTACGGTGAAGTTAGATGGGTTGATGAAGCCTTGTAGGGTAAGTAGCATTTCACCTGCCCTTCCCACCATCAATCTTATGGGGTAGTTGAAAAGCAGATCGAGACTGAACTAAAGAGGCCAGACGTGCTTCTACTGGCCCTTATGTGCGCCAAACTGCATAACAGATCTATCTCCACATGAGATGGTTTTGGGATGCCCCTCTATTTTTAATTAAACAGATGAACATCCATATCATGAGTGAAAGCACATTACAGTATTGTATAGCACTAACACAAGCTCTTAAAGGTTCCCATCTAGAGATACCTGAAGCCCAGAAGATTGTGCTGGCTGCAGAGTATCTGTCCTATTAGCATTGAGATTAGGTATTGGGTCGAGCCTGCTGACAAAAGAACTGTCTGGATCCCTGCTGGGAAGGTCCATTCCAAGTGTTGCTGACTACATATGCTGCTTTAAGGGTCCAATGAAAGCTGACTTGGATGCATGCCTCCACATTGATCCAGTGGTGCCACAACACCAGGGAACAGGTGGCTAGAAGAACATTGATGATAAGGACTGATGGACCGAATTCTTGATCTTTGCTATGTGCCACCTTTAGTAACCTCTGTGCGTTATATGTTTTGTGTAATCCGAACATCTATTTTCTGCCTAAATGCAGAAGTATCTTACCACATTAATATTCCTGACACTTTTCTTTGCCTTAGATATGAATATGCACCGTCTGGTTGTTGGGTGTGCTCCAGAGAGCATCTATATATTCAGAACATGGCTTGCCAATACTGTTAATACTCCTGAATAATTGTAATTTTGATTCTGTGTCTTAATTTGATAACAAAACTACAATTGTAAGGAAGAACAGGACTGCATGCCCATAGGAATGCCTCTTGCCAATGCAACTGTTTTGAGGGAGAGTAAGAACCTACATAAAACAATCGATTACACTCCCCTCAGCCCCTGCTCCAAAGCTGCTTCATGGGAATATGGTAAAATATGTCACTGTAACCATCAACGGACAGGACTAGACTTAGGTAACAGAACGTGCAGTGTCGAAACTACTGGTGACACTCCAAATCTCATTAATGACACTTACTGGGTATGTGCCTGATTGGCCTATCAATGGTACCCCTTCTAAAATGGGATCCCTGGCCTGAACCAAAGCCATGGATGGGTTGTTGTTTCCTGGCCTATGTAATACCACAGATGCACCACCTGCTCACTCCCTCTCTACATTCTACTCTGTTGGGCTGCCACTGGAGGACTATGGAGACTATTTTTGGATTGAGGTATTCCTGTTCTGGGAACCTGCCAGGCTGGTTTGTGAAAGCATTAAAATAACCTCAGCATTGCTGGAGAAACTGGCTACTGGCACTGCCTTAGTACTACATGATATGAGCCAGCACATCAATGACGTTACCACCAAAATGCTGGCAATCCACACTGTGGCCCCCAAAATCAACTCGCACTAGAGTTTCTGTTGTCTGGGAGGCGGCACTTGTGTCATCATTAGCCAGGAGTGTTGCACATACATCCTTGATATCAGCAGCCAACTGTCAAAGAGTTTCAGAGACACTGCGCTATTGGAATTCAGTAAGGTTTATGTTCTCCTCTAAAGGACAAAGTGGAGGGTGTGTGGAAGTTGTGGTAAGGCAAGGGTTAAAGACAACATCCAAGCAAGCATAATCTTGGGCAGTTGTAGTGAAGTGAGACAGCTGGAGACATTTCTGCTCACTACAAACAAGATAGGCTGGGGTGACTGCAGCAGTGAGACCTCTGTAGTGAGACTTTTTCACAAAGGTCTTCCTAAAACCTAGAATTCTTCCTAGCATCCCTTTATACAATAGGGATGCCAGAGACAGACAAGATAGGAATCATGGAAGCATGAGGAATTCTGCAGATGCTGGAAATTCAAGCAACACACATCAAAGTTGCTGGTGAACGCAGCAGGCCAGGCAGCATAATGGAAGGATGTGAAACAGACCCAACAAATAAGGGACAATTGCTTTACTAACTTCAAAATATCTTCAATCGAAACTTCAAGCTGACAACTGACTTTCAACACCTCAGTTGTGAATGTAAATTGAACTTGCAAATAAGGAATTCAAACATATACAATTTACCTAATGGTTGATACCTGTAACTGAAAAGCTAATTCTGTATAAACAAATAGCAGTTTTCTGTCCTGCCTTCAGAACAGTGCAGGTGTCTCAGGTCATGCTGTTCTCCTTGTGGACAAGTGGAATAAAAAGAATGCTTGAGTCATAAGACTGTGAGTGTCCTGGGCCCAATTAATTTTTTATTATCAGCGACAACACCGGTTCAGTAGCCTAATGGTTGTAGTGTGGCGACCCACTTTCTGGCACACACGAACCGGCTCACAACGGCGCGCGCAGGCAGAGGGCCGGCCCCAAAAAGGGCGCCAGGCCACCTTCATCAGCGGGGGAAAATCCCGCGCGCGGAAAGGGTCTGGGAATATGCATCCCCCACAGCAATCCCGCCCAAGGAGGGCGGGAACGGGAAGGCTTTAAAGCAGGCCGCGAAGTTTGAATAAATCTCTTTCATCGCAACTCTAACTCACCGACTCCGTGTGGTTATTCTAGCGCTGTGTGTAGCACACCGCTACAATTGGTGACCCCGACGGCCCAAACGATATTTGGACCAGAGATGACCGACGCTGCATCTGTTCACGCAGTTTCGTTAAAACTGCCAAGCTTCTGGACGCTGCGACCCCAATTATGTTTCGAACAAGCAGAAGCACAATTCCACATTCGGCAGATAACCTCGGAGTCCACTCGCTACTACTACGTGCTGAGCTCACTCGACCAGGAGACTGCTGCACAAGTTGAGGAGTTTATACAGTCGCCCCCGGAGGACGGCAAATACACAGCATTCAAAGCCCTGCTCATAAGGACTTTCGGACTCTCACGGCGCGAACGAGCACGCCGCTTAATGCACCTGGATGGTTTGGGAGACAGGCCACAGTCAGCATTAATGAACGAGATGCTGGCCCTGGCTGAAGGACACAAACCCTGCCTCATGTTTGAGCAGGCGTTCCTAGAGCAACTGCCCGAGGACATATGCCTGCTGCTGTCCGACGCAGATTTCAGCAACCCCCCGGGAGGTGGCGGCCCGAGCAGATGTGCTGTGGAATGCCAGGAAACAGAGAGGGGCATCCGTCGCACAGATCACCAAGCCGCGTGCCCAACGACAGACCAGACCAGGCCTGGCAGCAGAGCCTACAAAACCCGGTGACGGGAGTGAGGAGCCCAACGAACAATGGTGTTTCTACCACCAGCGGTGGGGCACAGAGGCCCGCCGCTGCAGACCACCCTGCAAATTCCCGGGAAACGCCAGGGCCAGCCGCCGCTGATGGCTACGGCAGCTAGCCATCAGGACAGCCTCCTGTACGTCTGGGACAAGCAGTCGGGACGCCGCTTTTTGGTCGACACCGGAGCGGAGATCAGCGTCTTACCTCCAACGAGTTACGACCCCGCGACAGAGAACCGGGACCCACCCTGAGGGCTGCTAATGGCAGCACAATACGAACCTACGGCACCCGCACGGTGCGGCTACAGTTCAGCTCCAGCCGGTTCACGTGGGACTTCACACTGGCCGCCGTGGCCCAACCACTGCTGGGGGCAGATTTTCTACGAGTCCACAGCCTGCTGGTCGACCTGCAAGGGAAGCAATTAGTCCACGCCAAGACTTTTCAAACGTTCTCCCTGGGTGAAGCACAGTTGCCAGCCCCACACCTGGACTCCATCACGCTGTCCGACGATGAATTCACCAGGGTCCTGGCGGATTTCCCATCAGTACTGACACCGCAGTTCATGGCAGCCATGCCCAGACACGGAGTACAGCACCACATCCTGACCCAGGGACCACTCCTCCACACCCGTGCTCGAAGGCTTCCCCCGGACTGGCGAAGGAGGAGTTCAAGAAGATGGAGGAATTAGGGATCGTACGACAGTCCGACAGCCCATGGGCCTCCCCCCTTCACATGGTGCCCAAGGCAATGGGGGGCTGGAGACCATGCGGCGACTACCGCAGACTGAACGAGGCTACAGCGCCAGACCGCTACCCTGTGCCGCACATTCAAGACTTCGCAGCAAGCCTACACGGCGCAAGGATCTTTTCCAAGGTAGACCTCGTCCGGGGATACCATCAAATCCCTGTACATCCGGACGACATCCCCAAAACAGCACTTATCACCCCGTTCGGACTTTTCGAATTCCTCCGAATGCCGTTTGGTCTAAAGAATGCCGCACAGACTTTCCAGCGGCTAATGGACGTGGTGGGACGCGACCTGGACTTTGCATTCATCTATTTGGACGATATCCTCATAGCCAGCAGTAGTCGGCAGGAGCATCTGTCCCACCTCTGCCAGCTCTACTCCCGCCTGAGCGAATTCGGCCTTACAATCAATTCAGCCAAATGCCAGTTCAGACTTGACACCATCGACTTCCTGGGCCACAGGATTACTAAAGACGGGGCAACCCTGCTGCCCGCCAAGGTAGGCGCGGTCTGCCACTTCCCCCGACCCAACACAATCAAAGGCTTGCAGGAATTTGTGGGTATGGTGAATTTTTACCACCGTTTCCTCCCCTCAGCAGCCCGAACCATGCGCCCCCTGTTCACCCTGATGTCGGGTAAGGGCAAGGACATTACCTGGGATGAAGAGGTTGCAAACGCTTTCGTTAAAACCAAAGAAGCCTTAGCAAACGCCGCAATGCTAGTGCACCCCAGAACGGACGTTCCTACTGCCCTCATGGTGGATGCATCCAACACAGCGGTCGGTGAAGTGCTGGAACAACTCACCGAGGGTCGCTGGCAACCCCTGGCGTTCTTCAGCAAACACCTACGACCACCCCAACTCAAATACATTGCTTTCGACCGGGAGCTATTGGCACTATATCTGGCAATCCGGCATTTCAGGTACTTCTTAGAAGGTAGGCCCTTCACCGCGTTCACAGACCACAAACCGCTTATCTTTGCGTTCACTAAGGTGTCCACCTGGTCGTCCCGCCAGCAGCGACATCTGTCCTACATCTCCGAGTACACGACGGACATCCGGCATGTCTCTGGAAAGAACAACGTCATGGCGGACGCACTTTCCAGACCTACCATACAGGCCCTGTCCCAGGGAGTGAAATATGCAGCGCTGGCAGAGGCACAGCAGGCAGACACTGAGATCCCCAGTTACAGGACTGCAGTCTCCGGTTTACAGCTTCAAGACCTCCCCGTAGGCCCAGGTGAGAGGACCCTACTATGTGACGTAGCTACCGGCCAACCCTGCCCCGTCGTCCCAGTAGCCTGGCGCCGGCGGGTTTTCGAGTCCATTCACAACTTAGTGCACCCCTCCATCAGGACAACCGTCCGGCTGGTCGCCAACAGGTTCGTGTGGCATGGGCTGCGTAAACAGGTCAGTGAATGGGCCAAAACGTGCATGCAGTGCCAAACGGCCAAGGTGCAGCGGCACACCAAGGCTCTGCCGCAGCGGTTCGAACCCACCCGCCGGAGGTTCGACCACATTCATGTGGATATCGTGGGGCCCCTGCCAGTGTCGCGAGGAGCGCGGTACCTCCTAACTATGATAGACCGGTTCACCAGATGGCCAGAGGCAATCCCGCTCACCGACACCACCTCTGAATCCTGCGCCCGAGCACTGATTGCAACCTGGGTAGCACGCTTTGGGGTACTGGCCCACATTACCTCCGACAGGGGCGCCCAGTTCACCTCCAGCCTGTAGTCGGTTATGGCCAGCCTTTTAGGAACACAGCTACACCACACAACTGCCTACCACCCACAGTCGAACAGACTAGTGGAGCGCTTCCTCCGTCACCTGAAATCGGCTCTCAAGGCCCGCCTGGTGGGGCCTAACTGGGTGGACGAGTTCCCTGGGTCCTGCTCGGAATCTGCACGGCGCCCAAGGAGGATCTACACACCTCGTCGGCCCCTGGTCGTCCCAGGAGAGTTCATACCAGCCCCAAGGGGGCAAGAGGAAGAACCCACAGCAGTCCTGGACAGACTACAGGAGAGGCTCGGTAACCTGGCCCCCATCCCCATTTCACAGCACGGACAGAGCCCGACCTGCGTACCCAAAGACCTGCAGAACTGTAAGTTTCTTTTTGTACGACGGGGCGGACACCGGGCACCGCTACAGCGGCCCTACGAGGGGCCGTTTAAGGTGATCAGGAACAACGGGTCCGCGTTCGTGCTGGACATTGGGGGGAGAGAGGAGGTTTTCACGGTGGACCGACTCAAACCGGCCCATGTGGACTTGGCGCAACCGGTCCAGGCTCAGGCACCGCGGCGCAGGGGCAGACCTCCCAAACAGAGGCCGATCCAGACTGTGGACATTGGGGGAGGTATCGCCGGTTCTGGGGGGTGGGGTTATGTGGCGACCCACTTTCTGGCACACACAAACCGGCTCACAACAGCGCGCGCAGGCAGAGCGCCAGGCCATCTTCACCAGCAGGGGGAAAATCCCGCACACGGAAAGGGTCTGGGAATATGCATTCCCCACAGTAGTCCCGCCCCAGGGAGGGCGGGAACGGGAAGGCTTTAAAGTGGGCCGCGAAGTTTGAATAAATCTCTTTCATCGCAACTCTAACTCACCGACTCCGTGTGGTTATTCTAGCGCTGTGTGTAGCACACCGCTACAGTAGGGCAATAACTGTTCCTGTATATGGACGTGTGGGACCTAAGGCTCCTGTACCTCCTGCCCGATGTTAGTAGTAATACAAGACCGTGTCCTAGATGGTGGGAGTCCAGGGAACCAGGGGGAAAGGGCTGTTGAAGTCATTTCCTAGCACAAAAAATGCAAGTGGGTGCCACAAGGCTGTGTTGCTGTCCTCTATTTTCAGTAGCTTCATTAATTCCAGGGTGCGCGAAGCGCAGAATCAAATATCGCTGTGATGATTGTACGTTCTAGTACCAATTGTTTGGCAACAATAAAGGATAAAGTATAAAGTATAATTCCTTTAGTAGTAATGTCAACTTTTGCTGATGGCTATGCAGAATTCAGTCGTGTTCATTGATCACTTTATTACTTGAGATACAATGTTTGTATGTATCAGAACCTGGACTGGCACAACCTTTCTGCCATGCAAATCCTTGGGAGTGGGAAATATCTTCAACATGAGAGAGTTCAAGCATATCTGGTTGCTATTTAGTGGGGCAATACCATTGTCTTGTGGGAGTTTACCAATGTCCAGAAATTTAAATAAAGCACACACATAATGCTGTGGCTAAAAGTGAAAATCAGAGCCTGAGTGTCCAGTTTTAAGTGAATTACTTGCACCATTAATAAGCACGTCAGAGCTGCTGCAACATTCATAAAGTTCATTGCCATCTTGGGGGAAATTTCCTCACATGACTGATACCCGATCCACTTCTCCAAACGTTCACCTTTACCTCAAGTACAAGTACATTGATGACATGAATAAAAAAAGAGTTGGAATCAAGAGCAAAATAAAAGAAGACTGGAAGAATTCAATGGGTCAGACAGTTGCTGTGGAGGTAAAGGTGCATGCCTACATTCCAAGTCAAGATGGTGAATCAGGAGAGGGAGCAAAGAGAAAGACTCTCATTATACAGCAGTATGACAGAGTGATGGGACAGAGCCTGATGGGTGGTAGGTGGAAATGGATGGGGAGAAGAATGATGAGTAGATGGAGCCAGGTGGTGGTGAAGGGGATGTGGGGATGAGTGAGGTGGAAAGGTGAATAAAAGGTTAAGAAGGCTAGTGGATGGGTGAATGTGTGTATTCTCAATGTGTCTGTGATGAACGATAGCTAATAGTGTGAATAGAAACCAGTTCCATTCATTTAACCATGGGGGCATGGACTAAAATTAGGAGCTAGCTTTTGATGATAAAGCTATATCTTAGCCATGTACTTAGTTATGAAGTGCATTTAAGGGCTAGATGCTCTTTGTATTTATCTTGTCCTGTGAATGAAGACTGTTGTATGATCATTAAAGTAGCTTAATCCTGACTTCTTTAATAAACAACCTGAACCAAGAAACTCTCACCTGCAAGGAGGGGGTAACAAGTGCCTTCAGAACACACTCCACGCTGACTTGGAAATATAGTGCTTTACTTTATAGTCATTGGGTCTAAATAGTTCAGGTCCCGAGCTCACAGCATCATGGGATTACCTTCACACATAACTGCAACAACTCAAGAAGACAGTACAAAGCTACCTTCTGAAGGCCAGTTAGGGATAGGTAATAATGCTGCTTTTGTCAGGGACATCAGCTTCATGCAAATGACATAAAAATAATCTATGTATCCACCTTACTATTAGTTCATTTATCGCTGTTTTAAGAGGCTGGCAAAGCACCAACTGCAAAACAATCAGTGAAATGATTACCCTTTAATGCTACTCAGGCCTGGCACTCACTTCAATATGATCCATCCAGTGCCTCCTAGAGTCAACAATTATTTTCAATTAAATGTCATCTGTCATCAGAAAGTGACTTATTGGTTGTTCAATTTAGTCCACACTTCAGCTTCATGACTGAATGTTTTGAACATTTACAGATCTGGGAGAGGTCTTGAACTGGAAATAATAATGGTTTGATATAAAATACATGAAATAAAATGGTTTGATTTTACATATACTGGACCATTTTTATTTACAATCTCAATGGCTCATGACATATGGACTCTTCTAAATCAAAATAATTCATCTGTAGTTAGTTGAAGTCTTTCAGATTTTTATCAAGTAAAGATGATCTGTTAGTTTAATCACTCAGAAGAATATATTCTCAAACAATGTGCATGTCTAAAAAACAAACCATTAGAAAATCTGTCACTAGCATTATGTGATTTTTGAAGCAATCAAAACTTCTATGCATGTAATGAGAATTTTTACTGTGGTCCACCATGCATGCAATGCCATTATGTACAATGGCCACTAGGCACACAGCAATGATGTCATCTGATATGCAATACATTCTTCATGCTAGTACTGATGCATCTAATCACCCAAAAGTATTTCAAAAGTTACCTGGGCATTGACTAGAGGAATGCATTCTAATAAAGAGTGAATGCTTGCTTAAGCCCAAGTTAAGGTATCATCCTTAATTGAGTGTGCCAATGAAAGGGCCCATTAAATCTCTGATGATATCTCTAAAACTAGAGGAAAAATCTTTTTAATTTCTTTGGCACAGTGGGGTTATGAACATTGAAAACTATGTACCTGGAGCCAATCTCTGATGTTCAATTATCTCCTAAGGAAATCTGATCCAAGACCATCTTAAAGCTGGTTATTATTCAAGATATGATCTTAATGCATGATAGACTATGGAGTGCACCCAGTGGATGATGAAGACATGGATAACATAAGTTCTACAACATAGGTTCGGAGGCAGAGACAAAGGAAGGCAATGATTTGAAGGTACTAACATTAAAGGCAGGAAGAGAAATTCAGCCCTCCTTCCTGTTCTACCATTCAACAAGATCACACCTTTTAAGTCACAAAAATCAAGCACTTCTGTACCAGCTAGTCTATTAAAGTAACACACAAAGTGCTGCAGGAACTCAGTGGGTCAGGCAGCATCTATGGAGGGAAATTGACAGTTGATGCTTCAGACTGTGACCCTTCGTCAGCTGGACCTGTCCAGATGAAGGGTGGCAACCTGCAATGTTGGCTGCGAATTCTTTCACCTCTTTGTGTGTTGCTCCAGGTTCCAGCATCTGCAACTTCTGATGTTGTCGTAAAGCTTCCAAAGAATATAGAAAGGCACTCAAAACTTTAGCAATCTGCATGTAGAATACTATATCCACCACTTTTCAAACATTTTTAATCATGCTTTCTATAAATGGCACCTTTGTGTTGTCTAATATCAAGTTCCACTGTGTAAGATAAAGAGATGGCTTAGTTTGGAACCTGAGGTTCCAAGGTTGAAGCACTGACATTAGCTATAGGTTAATTGATAATATGCCCTACTTCTTTGCATGTGGTTAGCGGTAATTAATTTTGTAAATGGCATCCTGTATGTGTCCCATTGGAAGTATACACTCATTATGGATGACATAGAACACAGTCTGAAGCATAGAATAATAATAATAATATTTATTTACTTCTTCTATATTATGTATTGCATTGAACTGCTGCTGCTAAGTTAACAAATTTCATGACACGTGCCGGTGATAATAAACCTGATTCTGATTCTGGAAATGGCATACTGCAGAGCATAATTTAGCCCCCAACATGTTTTGGTTTGTACTCCCAACATCCAAGTGGAAGAATTTTCAATTCATTTAGGATGGTATATCCGTCTACAAGACCACGCTGGTGAAGTGGGCTTGAGATGTGGTGTGATGGGTAAACTTGCACCTTATGAATTTTTATTGGCATGAGTTGGCTGGTGAAACAAATAGAAATTCTGCATCAGAGGCTTATTTACTTTCAGTCAGCTATATTGTCTTTCAAAGGTCCCAGGAGAGCCTTAGCATTTGCAGAAAACATCTAGGAGAGTGTCAATCCTTTTATAAGGCCCCCCACTAAAAACACATGTTTGAATAAAATGGTCCTGCCATAATGTATGTAAGTATGATTGTTTGTGCAAATACCAGGAGACATAAAGCATTGTTATTCCATTTTTAATAAGACAAACATCCATGTTCTGAAAGATCACAAGGTCATTTACACAACACATATTAGTAGCAGAAACATTCCAAAATGACTTTAGATAATACAAGAGTGTTACACAGGTAGAAAAGAAGTTTGCAAACCTTACATGGTTCTTTCAATGAAAAGACATGTTTTAATCACCTGAAGGATATATCTGCATTCTTTTGTTGGTGATAGTTAATATGTTATCAAATAGTATGACAAACAGTTTCTAACTAATACCAGTGACTGCAAGCACCATATATGCACGTTTATTTCATGATAACACCACACCACTACAAAGTTAAATAATTTAACAGCTGTTCCAAGGGGAATTTGCACTATCCAAGTAAGCATAAAAATTAGGAAAAGTTCTCTGTTAAACTTGATACAAGTTTTCAAATTTTCTCTTGAGAGGACTTGAAATGATACGAACACTGATTACGATTAGGTCTGCATGGTAATAACTAAGCCGGGTCTACTGAAAGGACAGTTTTAACCAGAGACAACAGCTATATTGTAACTTGCAGAATTTAGCTTATAAATAACCTGAAAACTGCAGTCAGTTCTTAATTCATTATACTCTTGTCCTCAATTTTATTTCAAAAGCAACAAACCTGTTCTCATGTTTTTTGCTTCAGTATTATTGGCAATAGAAATTGTTCATATATATACTGGCTTTTCTGCTAATCTTGCAGCATTTCAGTCCAAAGATATTATAAAATGAAATATGCCATACAGAACTAAGGTTAGCCATCAGGTTTTGGTGTGTATAATTTTGGTGTGTGCATAATAGCCATTATACTTTGGTTTATTAACATTCCAAAAATAAAAGTTGGCCAAATTAAGAAGCTACTCCCTTACTACAGAAAATACAAGAAGTGACTTTGCATTAGGAGTAGTTTTATTGAATCAGATAATCATTAGGGCAGGGCTTCTTATAAAGCTTAGCATGATTGAAGTCAGCCTTTTTTAAATATTAAATGGTTCATTTGCAGTCATGATGGTGGCTATACAAATTAACTGATTAATTATCATTGAACATCTTGATAAAGGTAAAATTATATATAGCTGTGTATAAACCAAAGCTCAAAATGATGTCATATTTTAAAAAGTTGTGTATTTTCTATCTGTACAACTTGCAAAAGACAAATGAAAATAGGTTTGTTCCCAACAAGACTGAATTCCATTTTCTCTAGAAATCAAACTACTGTAGAATATGAATTTAAAACATATGATGTACTTTTATTCAGATTTTGATTATCATTTACTGGAAGTAGTACTTAAATGTTTACTTCAATAGTTGCAGAAGAATGTCAAAAAACTTTCCAATTGATATAAATATCTTCCCTTTTTACAAAAATGTTGCAAATTGATAAATCTTTCAAATTAAAACTTTGCCAGCACTGTTAAGCAAGAATCAATAATGAGACATATAGGAGCTATCATAATAAAAACTTTAACACAAGTACAATTACTTCACAATTGTTCACTGATAAAAAAAAATTGAACCTACAGCTTTTCAAAGTATACCAATTTTCTGGGTGGCGACATGTAGTTTATTTAGTTCAACATCACAAATCTATGTTTTACATGTTTTATACACAATATAAATTCACACATGTGGCTACTTCTTAAATACATCTAGTTTGTTAACAAAAAGTAATGCTTCAAGGTTTTCATTCAAAACATGTAGAAGGAATATTTTTCTTAAAACACTGATAATTTGTTGAGAATTATCTTTCAGCAGTCCCTTCTGAAATTCTAAATGAGTCCCTAATTACAAAATGTACATTGTGGTCTTCTGATTTGATAATCATACCATATAATGAATACAGTCATTAAATGCAGAACATTGGGAGAAGAACTCGTGTGAAGAAATACACAAGGGCCTTGTGCAAATCTAATGGTGGCTTAACATGTACAATGACGTATGGTCCTGACACCTCAACTGCACCATAGGTGTCAGCTGATTACTTGAACAGTAGAACTTCATTGTTCCAAGCTTGCCTGCAACAATCATTTGGATTTCCAAATCAGACTCCCACAAATAATTGTCACTTCAAGTTGACATGAAAATTTCAGACAGTTGAAAAAGTGCAACTATATTACATTGAAAAGTGTACTACTCAATTAAAAAAAAAACAGGAATACAATTTCTTGTCCCTTCAGCTGCCACATTCTTGCAGTAAGAGGCGTCAACAAAACTGGTGTTGGTCTCTTAAAGTAATTATAGTTCTGCAGGTTCTTAATTTCTGAGTATATAGGATCACACTCCACAAACTAACCACAACAATAAGGACTTAAATCTGGTAATTGCAACAAGGGTTTCTGTCAGCAACTGTGAACCATTTCTGTTATGAACCTACAGATTTATATTTTACATGGACTCTGCACAATATATTTCTCTGAATAAAGAATTTTGCACAATATATCCCTCTGCAACCAATGTGCTCTGCATCTCAAATTTTATCAAATATTGTACATCTGTTAAGCGTTCTTTATGGGCCATGATCATTTTATTCTCTTATCTTAAGCATTTGGCGATCTGAGTTAATTCGAATGTACCAAATATTCAGTTGTATCACAAATATATTAAGAAGGCAAGTGAGGTTCATGAACATGTTATTCATGCTTTAACTGGAGAAGTGGCTATCGAACTTCCATTTCCATCGACATCTTTCTCTTTATTTCCACTATACTGTCCAATGAATGAACCATCTTCATTAAATTCCCCTTCTGACCCACCATCTCCATATTCTGCCAAACTGTCATCACTTCCTGTAGGCTTCACTCCATCATTGAGAGACTGTTGACTTTCTTTCAAAGGTTTATCTTCGTTGTCACTGAGAAAAAAAAACTGCTGTCAGAAAACCAGTGCACAGCATATTGATGACAGTGAGCTATAAATTCTCTTGAGATGCATGGCCTCTTTCAAATGAACTGTTTAACAATCTCTCCACTTTCTGCAGGGATTGCTCCCTCTGTGATTCCCTTGTCTATTTGTCCCTCCTGGCACATAGCCCTACAAGGAACCGAAATGCTACACCTGCCCATTCACCTTGTCCCTCTCCTTCATCCAGGGCCCCAAACAGTTCTTCCAGGAAAGGCAACACTTCACCTGCAAATCTGTTGGGGTCATCTACTGTATCCAGTGCTCCTGATGTGGCTTCCTCTAGACTGGTGAGACCCACAGTAAATCGGGGAACTGTTTTGTTCAGCATCTCCGCTCCATTCACCAAAAATAGAATTTCCTGATGGCTGACCATTTAAATTCCTATCCCCATTCCTATTCCAATATGTTGGTCCATGTCCTCCTATTCTGCCATGACAATGCAACTCTCTGCGTGGAGGGGCAACACTGCATATTCCATCTAGGTAGCCTCCAACCTGATGGTATGAACATTGATTTCTCCTTCTGGTAATCTTTTCCTCTTCCTCTTCCCTCTCTGTCTATTCCCCCCTCTGGCCTCTTACTGCTTCTCCTCACCTGCCTATGACCTCCTCTTAGTGCCCCTCCTTCTTCCATTTCTCCCATAGTCCACTCTCCTCTCCAGTCAGATCCTTTCTTCTCCAGCCCTTTACTTTCTCCACCCACCTGGCTTCACCTATTACCTTCTGGTAAAGGGTCTTAGCCCGAAGGTTGACTGTTTATTCCTTTTCATAGATTCTACCTGAACTGATCAGTTCCTCTAGCATTTTGTGCTTATTGCTCTGGATTTTCAACATCTGAAGAAACTCTTGTGTTTATCGTCTTTCACTCTTTGTTTGAGGCATTAATAATCTATTATAATAATCCTTCAATACTTCATCAGAGAATACTAATCACCTGGCATCAGAAGCATTTGTAATTTGCCTTCCATGTCAGGCATTTCAAGTCCATGATAATTTCTTTCAAAGGTTAAGTGTATAGCACTAGTATTGATTATATTGATTGGGAAAAAGCAGCTCAACATTTTAACATTTTCATTGTTGATAATTTTATCAAAAGATAGAATTGATTATGTAAAAAAAATCACTGTTGGTCTACATTCTTTGTATAGTTTCAACCCCCACTGCAATATTAGTTTACCAATATTATATTATGATGGAATAGTATCATAGCAGTTAGTGCAAAGCTATTACAGCTTTTTGTAGATTTCAATTCTGGTGGCGTCTATGAGTAGTTCATACGTTCTCCCTGTGAAACACGTGAGTTTCCTCCAGGTGCTTCAGTTTCCTCCCTCAGTCTAAAGACATACTGGTCATAGGTTAGTTAGTCATTGTAAGTTGTCCAGTGTTTAGGCGAGTGTTACAAAATATAGGTGGGTTGCTGGGCAGCATGGCTTATTGGACTGGAAGGGCCTGTTCTGTGGTATTCCTCTAAGTAAATAAATAAATAAACATTAGAAAATGTTGCCCATAACTGCAGGAAATTGTAGATGAGCCAGAAGATGCTTATTTGGTAGCACCTTCAGTCCCAAATGGTCTAAACTTACCTATACTACGCCACACACTAGTCCCCCTCATCTCATTAATTGCTACCATTTTGTACACTACCATGCATATTGCAAGTCTTCTAATTTTCATTTTCCATTTTATGCATCAGAGCTGCAAAATGCATCAATGCGATCTACTACCAACATCTCACAAGTTTTATGTGTTGAGCACTCCCTTTCAAGGGTACCATTTAAAAAATGTTTCCTTTGATCTGTTAGTGGCTCTCTTATACTTATGTTTTTCTATGATCTTGCTTTATGATTTCTCGATTTGAAAACTTGCTTGCATAATTGTATTCATTAGTGATACTCTTGTAGATGGTTTCTGCATACTGTGCGGCTTTGTGTCCAGTGGAGACCAGCCGAGCCCAAACAATGAACACAGTTATTCAGTCAATATTTTTCTGCCGCTTATATCTACCAGCACCATCCTCAGAATTGGCTTTTATTCCAATTTCTTATTTTGATACTTATATTAAGCATCACTATCAATCATTAGCTAAACATTTATGTTTCTATCACTCTCTGGCAATTACTTGTCTTTTCTTCTCTGGTTTATTTCCCATTATGAGATCGAACAACGCCTCTACCTTCTTTGAACATGCATGCTGTGTCAAAACAAAGCCTGTACAAATAGTAAAAACTCCAGCTGCTTCACTGCTTCTAATTATTCTCTGGACCAAAGGCACATAGTTGAGCATGGTTATATTTTTGTTGACTTTAACTCATTTTATATATTTTCTGCATACTACTTTCTTTACATCTATTGGATGTTAACATTAACTGATGGTGGTCGGTATTGGCAGCTAGATAAGTTTATTTCTATACCTGGTTACCCTTTCCATCTGTATTTGTAGACACTTCATAAAACAAATCAATGCTGACTCTGAATGAATGGCTGGCAAGCTCCCATCTGCTTTTGAGATAATTTTTTACTTGCACGGAATTATGAAATTTCTGAGTTTTCTCCATTACCATCTATCATTTTCCTGCCTGCCCACTGGTGCTGTATTGTTGTATTTTTAAAAATTGCTTTCCTTTTTGTCACTGGTGGAATATTGTATTTAAAGAGCAATTCAGGTTATCATCAGGGATGTGATTTCTTATATTAAACATGTCACAAATTTTTACATCATCTGATTTGCACATTTTTGTTCTGAGTAATATAATCTTATACAAAACATCCCAAAGGTAATGTAAGTGCTGTTTCTGTGCAGATCTGAGTAATAACAAATCATCTGGTACAATAAATCATCTCCTCTAATGATAATTTGTGCCTCTTTGTAGGCTCTGTAGGTAGGATATGCAATACACTGTGGAAAATAGCTTAATACATGCCAATAGCATATATTTCACATTATCAGCATTTCTGGGACATAACCTGCTTGTCTGCCAATAATACACAATGCTTCAGGTTTTTACCCCTATTGTTACATAAAGGGAATTGTGCTCTGCATCACACTGCAGCCAAGAAATTTCTTCAGAACAAGAATCCCTGTGCACAGCCTGCAATGACATTTAATTTCTTGGAACAGTTGCAGAAAGTGAGCAGCCAGAAGTACTGAGGCAGAGTGGAAAGTAGGGAGAGGTGCAAATATGAATTGAGAGGAGACTAATGGAGCTTACTAAACTGTAACATGTAGCAGGACAGACAACAGATCATGAGGACAATCAAGTCTGCACACAGGATTGTCACAGACGATGTCCAATGTCAAAATACTATATCGATAATTGACTCCTAAAAGGCAAAAATCAAAATGACTACCCCATTCTCCATTTATCTTAATAACCTTTGGTAACATTCTAGCCAGGTACTCTTTTTTGAAGTGGAATTTGATAGTCCTTGGACCATATGTCCTCTCCATCGCTGTTAAAATCCATGTTAAATACTCATTTTATACATGTACTTCCATTGCCTCTTATAGTTTTGAACATTTGTATTAATTTTTAGCTTATTTTTCTGTTAAACTGATGACCAAGATGACTGAGCCTGATATAAAATGCCTCTAATGCTTCCACTGTCTTCAACTCTTGGAGACCAACTTTTGGCAGGGAATCTGTTCCATTGAATCTATAAAAGGTGAATAAGAGATTGCAGCATCACTGTTTCCACTGCAGCAACTGTTTCCTACACAAATATCTCAGCTCTTTCTTGTCCCTTAATTTGAAATAAAATAAATAGGTAGTGGATGTGGAGACTATGTTACCATCAGTATTGTTAGCGTCCATTTATATTACCAAACAGTACATTATATTGATACAGAAAATAGAATATTGACTGATACAGTATATAAACTGTGGAAAATAGCATATATATTTCAACAGTATATGTTTCACATTATCAGCTTTACAGCACATCATAGCTTTAATTTTGTCATCACAAGACAAAACATCCACTAATCACTATGAATAAAACCAGTTGTGCAGAGCAGAGTTTAATTCTTAACATTAGCACTGGACAAGTACGGTTCTACCAGCGGAAAAAAAATCTAAAACTTCTCTGTCCATTGTTAGGCATTCTTTTGGCCAGTGGTTTTACAGTTGTTGCATGGATTTCATTTGCTCTAACAATCATGAGACAGGTCCAGGTTAAATGAGTGCCTTACAACTATGCAGGTTGGTTAGTTTAAAAATGAAGGATTGGGTGTAAAAGTATCACATAGTATAGGTCTTGGCTCATACACTGGCAACTGCTCATTCTTTACGTTATCAACATTCCTAACAATAATCTCAAAAGTAGAGAAATTAACCTCTTCTATCACATTTTCCCCAATGAAAACAATTCTTGTTCTGTAAACAATGTCTCATTAATCAGAGATGCCATCCACTGAGCTTTTCTGCTGCAATACATCCAGCTGGTGGTGAAGATAGGGTGTTAAGCGTGCACCACATAGAATATATAGCTCTGATACAGGACATTCAACACATTCTTGCATTTATATCCAACTTGAGGCTCCTCCAGATTTTCCTCAACTAACTCTATAATCACAGCCCTGTATTCATTTGACTGCATATTAAATGCACCTCAAATTTAAAAGGAAATCTATTTTCAAAGTACGTGTATGTTACCATATAACAATTTGAGATTTATTTTCCTGAAAGCAAATACAGGGAAAAAAGAAATACACTAGAATTTTACAAAAATCTCTATATAAACAGATAAAGACTGAAAAATGCCAATGTGCAAAAGGAGACCAAGTGCGTATATATAAGTAATACTGAGGATATGAGTTGTAAAGAGTCCTTGAAATTGAGTCTGTTGATCACAGAATATATAATTTCCTTTGTGGAATTCAATATTCACATCACTCTCTAGGTAGAGATTCGCTTTGAATTCTCTACTTAATTCCTTGGTGACTGTTTTATATTGTTGGCCTTTGATTTTGATTTTCCCACCAGTGAAAACATTCTGTGCTGGTGGGGAATAAAATATTTCATAATTTTGAAATCCACTATTTTCATCTCTCCTCAGGCTTCCCTTTTCTAGAGTAATAAAACTCAGACTGATGATCATCCTTTCCTCGCAAGCTTTACCTTGCATTTCTTGAAAATCTTTTGTTTTCCATCCTATTTATTGTCTTTACAGCCTTGATGAAATGATCAGAATTGTGCTCAATATGCAAAGTGTATCGTAACCAGGATACAATGTAAGCTTCTCCACAATTCATTTTTAAGCCTCTGGATATGATGGTTTACTTTAATATGGCCATAATAAACATATAATGCTATTTTTAGTGTTTAGTGTGTTTGCATTTCATGATCATTTGTTCCATTGATGATGAGTTTGTGTCTTTCACTGATATCCTTATTTTTTTCTTGAACGGCACAGATAATAATCTAGTCAGATACAGCAGGTATCTCTTTTGCTTATTTTATCACTTGGAGCCAAGGGGAGTAGTGTTGGGTCAGAGAGGTGTGGGTCAGAGAGGTGTGGTTCGAGAGGTAGGCTTCATTCCAAATGCTGATATATAGAAAGCTCTTAAACTGATGCAATGTAAATCAGCCTCTACTTCATTTTAATTCCAGATTTCCCAACTAACTTTTTGAATAGTATTTAAAGCCCTGTCCCAAGCATGAGATTTGAAGCAGTTGTGATTTTCCAAAGTAATATTCCAATGGAATCGCAAAGGACAAAGACAGTACTCCCCATTAGCTGAACACCTCTGGATGTGATACCGAGAGCTCTGTTAACGTGGGGGGGAAACACTGGTGCCTATTGCTATCTGTTGAGCAGGGTGTAATGATATTAGGGCCAATGTAGGAAATGAATCAATGACAAGCAGGGAACCAAAGGTCAGACCAAAGGGTGAGGAACACCACGCAACTTTATGATGGTTTCTTAACCATCAGCTGGAGCTAAAGGACTGTGCACTCATTTTGACTGAAAACCTGTAAATTAAAATGGACCAAATTGGCAGCTACAGCAAAGAAGCCATTATCATCTCTGTGTTAAGACTGTGAAGTAGTATAATAATAGTGCTTTCATTAAATTACCTGACTGGCAAACCACTACACTTAATGACCTGTGCAGACATACCCCCACTTCGTTTTATCTTCCTATCCCTCTGTTTTTCTGGTATGTGCCTTAATTGATGCTAAAGCACCTCCTTCTTAAAGGCAGCTCATTGTTCTGTAACAGTTTTGCATGTCAAACTTTGGTTACAATTTACCCTGGCTGCAACACTAGTAAATCCTATGACATTATGATCACTATTTCATAAATGTTGACCTATCACATCCCCAGGTACAAATCTAGCAATTGGAACAGGAACATACTTCTCTTGAAAATTATATTGCAAATGTTACCACGAGGAAATCTGCAGATGCTGGAACTTCAAGCAACACACATAAAAGTTACTGCCCCTCACTATACCACTTGCCCATCCTCTGGGCTTTCCTCCCTCCCCCTTTCTTTCTCCCTAGGCCTCCTGTTCCATGATCCTCTCATATCCCTTTAGCCAATCACCTGTCCAGCTCTTGGCTCCATCCCTCCCCCTCCCACTTTCAAATCTCTTACTAGCTCTTCTTTCAGTTAGTCCTGACGAAGGGTCTCACCTCGAAACGTCAACTGTACCTCTTCCTAGAGATTCTGCCTGCCCTGTTGCAAATGTTACAGAAGTTCTTCATGTTCTCTGAACTTAATGTGCAGGAAAATCACAGAAAATGCAAGAACTGTAGTCCTCCATTATAAACAAGTGAAAATCTACAGGTGCTGGAAATTGAAGCAACACACACAAGATGCTGGAGGAACACAGCAGGCCAGGCAGCATCTATGGAAAAGAGTATAGTCAATGATTCTGACTGAGACCCTTCATCAGGACCGGAGAAAAGAAAAGATGAGGAATCTGAGTTAGAAGGTGGGGGGATGGGAGGAAGAAACACAAGGTGATAAGTGAAACTGGGGGGTTAATTGGTGAAAGAGGTACAGGGCTGGAGAAGGGGGGAATCTGATAGGAGAGGACAGAAGATCATGGAAGAAAGGGGGAGGAGTGCTCCTCCCCCATCACATATCACCTCATGTTTCTTTCTCCTCTCCCCCTACCTTCTAACTCTGACTCCTCATTTTTTTTTCCAGTCCTGAGGAAGAAGGGTCTAGGCCCAAAACACAAGCTATGCTCATTTCCAGAAATGCTGTCTGGCCTGCTGAGTGTCCTCGATTATAATTATTTTTAGTTTTTGCACTTTGTTGTAATTTCTCTGTACATCTCTCCTGCATCTCTGCCACTCACTGGTGACATCCAGAGTACTGATTTTAGCTCTACTCAACCAGATTCTGTCTTTAACGCCACCGACATCCTTTCTGTCCAGTTCTGTTATACAGTATAGTAAAATTGTGGTAGTTGGCTATCCATGAAATCCCGGTGATTCAGCATCTGGCTAAATAGGTCCCTCTAACACACTGGGACACTGGTTCCCATGCTCCTTCTCACACTCCAGAGTTTCTGCTCCAACACTCTCCACCATGTATCGTGGCCCTAGTTCCTGCACTCTCAGTGACAGACTAGGGCCCAGATACATGCACTCCCTTTAAATTCAATTGGGTCCTGGTTCTTACACTCTCTTGAAACTTACCTGGTTCTGTTCACACTGCTTACTTGAAACTTTGTGGATTCATTGGGTCATACAGATTCCTACTTCACTGTATACCATCTAAATTAAAGGTAAATAAAGATATCTGGAAGTATAATTTGGTTCAATATCCAACAGTCCATCAAGCCTTGGTTGTCTACTGTATATATTAGAGTTTTGAAGGAGGCAGCTTTATAGATTGCGAATGCTTTGTTTGTCATTTTCCAAGTTTTAGTGGTTCTGGAATTGAAGTGTGATCTTAAAAGGTGAGAAAATAGGGAAATTAATGGTCAATTAGCCTAATTTTAGTGCGATAATGCTGGAACTGAAAACAATGAAAGATGTAACAGTAGAAAGCCTTGAAAGGAATCTGTGGTAAACCATGTTTATGGGTTGTAACTGGGTTACCTGTCTGGACATGCCCCTCTGCTGACTGTTCCTGTGGCTCCTCCCACAGATCCCTGAATAAAGGTGATTGTGTCACTGCTCCTCCCTCGGTCCAGGACAGGTATTCAGCATGGATGTGGGTCCATTTTACTGTTAATAAAAGCCTTTCAGTATTTACTCTACTTCCAGTCTTTTGGAGTAATTGATAGTGCATCAGAATCAAAGGGTTAAACAGAGTTAACATGGATTTCTGAAAGTTAAATCATGTTTTATTTATCTATTGGAGTCCTTTGAGTATGTGATTAGTACAGCAGATAAGTGGGAATCAATGGATGGAGTATTTTGATTTTTGGAAGGTTTGAAATCAACTCTGACAAAGGATGTTGGTTAACAAGGTGAAAGCATATGGCATGCATTGGGAGTGTGGGGCTGAGCGAGTGACATTATAATTTAGATAGAGAGTGTTACCAACCGGAATGCAGACAATGAGAATAGATGGATCTTTTTGTCATGCTCTGCCTAGTCAAGTACCATAGGGACTGGTGCATGGATCCAGTAATTCATCATTAATATCCACAATTTGACCATACAAGATAAAACGATTGAGTAGAGTCAAAATTTACATGGAGAAAATGGAAACCATATTTGACTAATCTGTTGTGAGAATGTATTTTAGTGGAGTTGCTGAGGGTAATTCAAAGGAGGTGGCATTTGAACTTTCAGTAGCTCTCAATAAAGTACTGTGCTAAAGGTCCATGTAAACCAGAACATACTGACTGTTGGCTAATAGACAGAACACAAAGGAATTGAGAGGAGAGGAGGTTCTGCCTCGCCAGATGTGACAGGGCTTTGTGATTGGATTCTAATTATCCACAATCTATATGAATACTTTAGCTAAGGGGCTAAATATCACATTTCCAACTCTGTCAGTGACACATAGCTCAAGGGAATGTAAGAGATGATCAGGATATAAAAAGACATCAAGAAAATATGGACAAGCTCAGCAAATAAACATCAGCTTGGCAGATATAGTACAATGTGGAAAAATATGAGGGGATTCACTGTGTTTGGAAAAACATAAATACTGAATATTTTATAATGGTGAGAGATTAATAATGTCGATGTTAAAAGAGACATTGCTTTGTGTATGTAAGTTTCTGACAGCTCATATGCAGGTATAGCTGGCAGGAAGAACAGTAAATGGTATGTTGACCTTTACTGTGAGTAGACGTGGTTACAGGTTTAAGGATGTCTTGGGGCAATTATACTGCAATTTGCTGAGACTGCGACTGAAATACCATATACAATTTTAGTATCCTTACCCAAAAAGTGATATGTTTTGTTATTGAGAGAGTGCAGTAAAGATACATCAGACTCAACCTGGGTCTATGAGTCTGTGTCATGAGTTCTACTCTCACATTTGTTAATTGTTGTCTTATCAAAAGTCGTTAAGGCCTTGTGCTTCCTGTCTAAAATTGTCAAGTTCATTTTGATTGGCACGGGTTTTCCGTGTACTGTGATTATTTAAAGCGGACTCCCTTTTCCAGCTCTATCGCAGGATCCTTGTGTTTTGAGAATGATTCCCCTTATGGTGTTGCTCAATCAAGCCACCAATGGGCTGTTAAAATTTCCATGAATAAACTCTTGTTTCTGTCTCTAGATGGGAGTCTGTAGTTCCTCTGCACCTGGGTTCGGTCTGTCAGCGTACACCGTGAGTTTGAATTCCATTGGGGAAGTTGAAGGCCTGTTGTCTACAAGTCCAGAAGTCCACTGGAGGCTGTAGGCCAGTCTTGGGGTTTGAGGACTGACCATGCATGTGAGTGGAAGGTAGGAAAGGGGCTTGGTTCTCCTGTTGTTGTTTTGCTGCTGGTTGTGCATTGTTTTCTTCTGAGCATTGTGGGCATGCTATGTTGCTGCTGGAATCTGTGGTGACACTTGTATGCTGCTCCCAGCACATCCTCGTGTTGTCGTTAATGCAAACAACGCATTTCACTGTATTTTTCAATGTATGTGTGAAAATTAAATGAATCTGAATCTGAGTCTTGCGATGTATAGTCCGTCCCTATGCAGAGAAATTCAGGAGGTTTAGACCTTGCCCTTTTGAATTTATAAGAATAGGTGAACGTATTGAAATGTTGAAATTATCAGAGGATTTAATAGGATAGAAACGGGGAGGCTGATTCTGATAGCTGGGGAATTTAGAATTGGAAGACATTATCAAAATAAGGTGTAGGATATTTACAACTGAACTGAGGAAAAATTTCTTCACAGAGGGATGTAAATCTTCAACATTCTCTCACCCAAGAGCTGTGAAGACTTAGTCATTTCCTGCATTCCAACCAGAGATCCATAGATCCATAGATTTCTGGATACTAGAGGAATCAAAGGAAATGTAGAGTGTGTCAGAAAATGGCACAAACCCATAATCTTGTTGAATGACACTGCAGGTTTGAGGGACCTACATCTGGTAATGATTTTCTTAAATATGTATCAGTAAGTATGAGTTATCCTGTACAAATGTACATAAGTCTCTTCAAGGCTACTCTGCTGTTTTGATTCTAATGTACAGTATGTTTCAGGGCAAATATCAATACCTGAGTCAAAGGCATGTACCATTCTATCATCATTTGGAATGAAACTTAGGCTAATGAAAATACAATGGGGCAACACTTCCAGTTAATGATGAGTATAGTTAGCTTGTCACTGACATTGATGTAAAATACACTTAATTAATGGAATTTCTTCAGCAGAAACATGCAGAGAAAGCTCGTCCACTACAGGACCTGCAGTAAGTGGGATCTAAGGCCATAAAAACCTATTACATGCACAGTCCAAAACTAGATTTGCAGAAATTAAGATAAAAAACTTCATAGCCTGCTTAATACAGTTCCATGACATGGTTTGACCTGCCAAAAAATGAGAGATTCTGAATGCTACAGAGTGAAAAGCATTCAAAAACAAGAATTAAAATATCCAAAAATATCAATTTTCTAAAAGCACACTTATAATTCTAAACAAACAAACATATTAACACATACAAAACTACTTCAATAAATCTAAATTAACAAAATTAGTCCCTCTAAGCTATTTTTTCTTTCAAAATAATAAAGGTGAACTAGGGGTACATTTTCTGCACTTCAACTTCTCAACATGTGGAGAACCTTTTACTAAATTAACTCCTGGAATAGGTGGTGAATTGCCACAAATTATTAGCATTTCACTGAATTCCAGCTCTGTCTGACAGCAATTTAGGGATTTACGTGCTCACATACGAAGGGACAGAAATCCCAAATTTGCCGTCCATTACACAGGATAAACCTTGTGTACTGTATGTTGATAGTATTGCCAAGTCTTGATATGTCTGACATATAATTCACATATTGACAAAGAACAGAGAAGAGTACAGAACAAGAATAGATTCTTCAGCCCATGACGTGTGTGCCAACCATGATACCACATTAAACTAATCCTATCTGCCGGCACATAGTCTATATCCCTCCAATCTCTGCCTGTTCATGTAAATGTCTCTTGAATATCAATTGTATTCTTGCAACACCTCCCCTAATAGCACCTTCCAGATATTTTCCACTCCTTGGTAAAAAAAACTTGCCTGGTGAATCTCCCTTAAAGTTTCCTCCTCTTATCTAAATATTGCTGCTAGCATTTGACATTTCCACCACTGGAAAAAAGCCGAGTATCTACCCTATCTATGCCTTACATAATGTTATATATGTCTACCAGCTCACATCTGAACCTCCAAAGCTCCAACCCTGGAACACAAACCAAGCTATTCAACCTTTCCTTGCAGTTCATACTTTGCAATCCAGGCAACATCCTGGTGAACCTCTTCTGCACCCTTTTCAAAGCCTCCATATCCACCCTGTAAAGCAATGATCAGAACTGCACAGAGTAATTGTAATGTGGTCTGGCCAAAGTTCTATCTGACTAGCTATCTGAATAATAATTAATGCAGTTAAAATTTGTTTTAATCTGGAGGAAATTTCTGAAGTAATTTGAAAAAAAATGTCAGGAATCACTAGCCTTATTGTGGAAATAAAAAGAATAGATTATGACCATTGAAGGATTAAAACGTGTTGATGATATTTTAAATAATCCGCCAGCAAATGAATTAAATTAAGTTTTTACATCATTATTGCAGAGCTTGCACGGAGGGAAATAGTGTGGAAATTCCTTCAATACCCAAGTATCAGCACATTTGATGAAGAAAAAACTTAGATCAACAAGAAGAACATTTTAAAAGTCATATCAACAACAAGTAAATACTGTTACTTACCTTTCTAAAGATCTGTATCCGATGTAGTTAGCATAAAACAAAAGTACATACTACATTAAACTTAAAGACTTTTCTATGCAAAGAAAATTGTTCAGTCAAAAATTATGACAAATTCCAACAAATGAAATAAAATGAAAAGATAATATTGCAAAGTATCATAATTTATATTTATGTAATAATACAGGATGCTTTCCTTGTTAATTATCCCATCAATAAGGGAAGGATTGCTCATCTATTTGCCATAATGAAGGGGATATTTTAAGAGAATTGACTTTCTGTTACCAAATACATTTTTTTCTCATGAATGCAAGTATAACATAAATTTTATTAGTCAGTAATCTTTGTGCAATTTTCCAGATTTTATTTTTAACCTCCAGAGTGTTACCTAAATGCAAATTAGCCAGAATTTCAGTTTGGAAAAAACATTGTGGTTCCACAATTGCTTATGAATGCTGTTGCAAAGATTTCAAAATACTTCACAACACACAAATTAATTGTGCACATAGCAACATTCTACAGATAGTATTGAGGTTGAATGGTAAATTAATTATATTGGCCATATTGGCCAAGGAAGTAACATGAGATATGAAACAGAGAGAAGCATACGATTCTTTTGAATTCCACTTCAACACCTTGGTTTCCATGTGAATGAATGAAAAAGGCAGAAAGCAATTGAATATCAGATCAGATGGATAATTACTCTGATGTGGCACGATGATCAACTGTAAGAGACATTTCAATCCAAATATATTTCTGTCAATCTTTCTGCTCATTTTTCCTGATAAGATTGAATGCATAATTAACAATCGCTACAGGTCAGGAGTAGTCACTATCTGACACAATTTAACTGGAAATAACCATAGCTGATTAAGACACAACTCAGGAAATAACCATGATAACCTTTCAGTTGAAAATTGATACACAAGGTGATCAATATTTTTTATTTTACATTTAGATAAAGAATAAAAATAAAAGTTTCAATGACATTGAGAAAAGGAAGCTTTACAACCTAGGCTTTTTATCTAAACAATTTAATCATTGGTCAACTCAAGCGCATGTCTGTGCTCCAACTATTAAATGTCGTGAAATGCGGTTTGACGTTGCAATCTATTTTAGATGCTCAAGGATATTGTTCCATTTCCCTAAAGTAACTCCCAAAGCTAAATAAGCATTTCTTGCACACCAAGTCAAAACTCAGACTAGTTAACCTGCTATTAAATACCTAATGGATTGTAATATTATTACCAAGATAAAACACAACTTTCTCCTTAAACTTCTTTAATATTACATTAATTCTTTAATTTGCTGCAGGTGTACAGGTATCTAGTAAAATGGGAAAATAGAAACAAATTTAAACTTCGCATTTTCTGTCATGTGAGTTGGACTGTCCGGTGCAGAGCTTGTTTGGTTATATTGGGAACAATACTGCAGGAGTAAGTCAAATTTAAATTAGCTATCAGTTTTAAGATCTGGGACAAATAAAGATCTTCACAAACTGTAAAATGAAATAAATTGCCAGTTGTTTCATGTAATGGTAGTTCATACTGGTGTGACAGGGATAACTCAAAATAGTACCAAAAACGTCCTTCCTTTTGGCAAATGTCCATTTAACTGATGCACTGCTTGGATGGGGCTGAAATGCTGGGAGTACTCAGGTACTTCCCGAGGCATGATGAGTTAGTTGGAATGAAGTGGAAGCGGTAGGTAACCATAGACTAAATAAGAAATTTATTAAAAACATACATTCATCCTTCATGATTCATTTGAAGGGTTATGATTATGGTAGAAAAAAATTAGTAACACATGCTTAACACAAAACTGGGTGAAGTACCCCATCCACATGTTCTGCTTTTGTTTCCTATTTCACTGCTGTATTGAAACAGGTTCTAAATTCTAATTTACACATAACACAAGTTCTAATTAGGAATCTGGACTTGGCTAGATTTCAAAGAAGATACTGGTGTCTGAAACTAGTACCTCACTCCTGATCTAGGCTGCGGGAATCAAGCAGGGCACATATTACATTTATTTTTTCCTAAGTTCCTTATGCCAGGTACCTTTGTCTAAAAAAAAACACTGCATTCTTTTCTGTGTTAATCAAGTCACCACTGCAAAAGTAGTTTAATGCTTTGAATCAATAAAACTGTATGTGTTGAATCGATTTTCCCTTTTTTGCTACACTGTAACTAAGATGCAGTCATGAAGATAACATCAAAATCAAGATCTATACATGTTAAAGATGTAGCATTTAGTGAGAAATGTCATTTATTTCTGCAGTCATAGATCCAGGCTGTCATGGTAGCAGGAGAATATTGATAAATAGCAAAGATGATCGTGATTATCATTGATCATTGAGAGATGAAATGTTAGCTTTATTTGATTGAATGTTCTGTCCCATGCAGACAGTTTAAAAAATGGTGAAGGAAAATTAAGTGCGATCAAAATGAGGGGCCAAAATTGAATTGGCGTGGAAGCGATGTGGCAGATTAAAACCGTACCTATTCAAATTCGTGAAAGCAATGCACAAAATTTGTGCTGTCCATCCATTTTCTATAATTTTAGCATCCAGCATTGCAAAGTGCACCGTTGATCACCTTGTTGCATCAACAGGGGATGGATATCAGAATGGTTGGTATCAGTGCAAGGCAATTTGTGCTTATTAAAGGCAGCCTTCACCTCTTAAGGCAGAGGCATCTTGTGCCTGGAACCAGCGGTCATTCCAGAAATCTTTGCGGATTGCTGAAGGAGATGGCAAATTATAATATGCAGCCTGGCACCAATTATCAGGCACAATCTGGAGGCCCTGATGACTTATTCCCATTCAAATCCTCACTCCTTTATTCCACAGCTTGCACAATTCACAAAATGTGGCACTGCTGATGGGAGTAAAATGCATATAATAATAGACCTCACGTTACACAGAATTGAACAGAGGAGCCCACAAGCATGTTTGAAAACTGCTCCATGCCTGGATGGGTCCAGAGAGACCCATCACACAACAGGGCTTTATTTGAGGTGGCCTGGTGCACATTGAGCACCATCATGAGTGAGCAGCCTTTGCTGCCAACTCTTCAGAACGTTGCTCAGGAGCAGGAGCATGAGCAGCTGTTAAATGAGATGGAGATCATTCCAGATAAACTGATTCCTAAGCTCTGGAACCTGGGCTTTAGCACTCAGATCTGTAGCTTGATCTTCAACTTACTCACAGACAGGACCCAGGCTATAAAAATAGGGGACAAGCTCTCCTCTACAATCACTCTGAGCACTGGTGTCCCACAAGGCTGTGTACTCAGCCCCCTGCTGTACTCACTGTACACCCATAATTGTGTAGCCAAGTTTCCATCGAACTCAATATATAAGTTTGCTGATGACACAACACTTGTAGGCCAAATCTCGGGTAATGATGAGTTTGAGTACAGAGAGGAAATTAAGAACCTGGTGACATGGTGCGAAGACAATAACCTATCCCTCAATGTCAGCAAGATGAAGGAATTGGTTGCTGTCTTCAGAAGGAGTAGCGGGCCGCATGACCCCATTTTTATATTTGTAATTTTTATAGATGCACTGTAGAAAGCATTCTTGTAGGGTGCATCACAAACTGGTATGGAAGTTGTCCTGTCCAAGACTGGATGAAGCTTCCAAAGATCATGACCAGAGCCCAGCACATCACACAAACCAATCTTCCGTTCTTGGACTCACTTTACACCACACGCTGTTGGAGCAGTGCCGCCAGGATAATCAAGGACACGACCCACCCAGCCAACATACTTTTCGTCCTTCTTCCCTCCAGGAGAAGGCTCAGGAGCTTGAAGACTTGTACGCCCAGATTTGGGAACAGCTTCTTTCCAACTGTGATAAGACTGCTGAATGGAACCTGACCCGGATCTGGGCCGTACCCTCCAAACATCCAGATCTGCCTCTCGGTTTTTTTTTGCACTACCTTACTTTCTCTTTTCTATTTTCTATTTATGATTTATAATTTAAATTTTTAATATTTACTATTGATTTGTACTCCAGGGAGCATGAAACGCAGAGTCAAATATCGCTGAGATGATTGTACGCTCTAGTATCAATTGTTTGGCGACAATAAAGTCAAGTAGACAGGAGAGGGAAAATGTTTGTCTAGGCTGCCCATGAAAGAACTTTGTCCATGCAAAATAGCAGCTGAATCCCTACCTCCCCAGACATCAAGAGTCCCACTGTCACTGACCATCCACAGTGCTAAAAGCTATTGTAGATGTTTTTAAAAAAATCTACAAAATATCCATTTTCTCAATACCATTTACATAACTTTCCTAACTAGTTCTCCAATATCATGCTTCACCTCTCTCTTAGTTGAACACTGCTCACTTTCAAAGGAGGAGACAATTAATGTGATCAAGGGATGACCTCAAACAGCTGTTATCAAAAAAATATTTTCAACTCTGTTCCTCAAATGATCTCCTACTGAAACATTCTCCAATTAATTGCTCAAAATTAGACTAAACATTGCTTCCTTTCTTGTTGTGCTGAAAGTACACAATTCAAGAATCACTCCCACTTCTATCATAAACATTTTTATTAAGCCAGCCTATTTTAGGATCATTAAAGACTTTAACTATCGCTATAGTGTAGTTCTTGCATGTTTTAGTACTTCATTTGCAAAGTTCTTGCTTATTTTCCTTCTCGTTACTTGGTTGCATTTAATGCACTTTGAATCAAATGACTTCATTTCTCCAGAAAAATACTGAAAATATGCAAGTATTTTAAAAATGTATTTACCAATGCATTTCCCTGAGACCAATTCGGAGACTGCTACATCTTAGGTCCTGTTTTTAATGCCAATTCATTGATTCCAAAGTGGACCATGACTTCTGGCTATTCCTGTTCTCCTTCCTGCACACTTTCAGCAGAGTTCACATCAGGTGAGATTAGTGTGAGAATGGACACAAATGCCCATGAGTTGTTTTGTCTACAGAATTATGGTACATTTTTAAAGAGCCAAAGGTATGTTCAAAACCGGATTCCTACAAGGTGATGTTCTTTACCATTATTTTCAGTACAGAAATATAGTGTGAAGCTTCTAGACTCTGGTTCCTCCTGACCTGGCTCAATGTATGCCCCACATGGATTTCAGATACTCCTCAAGTTTAAAGTCCCTAAGTTTGGGTTGCCATATTCTATATCTAGTATATGTGAGTTTACTTGAGTTCCTGTTTAGCACAGGGAGAGTAGACATTAGACTTAGCTCTACTACAATGTTGGGAACAATATCATTCCAATTTAGTTGGTTCCAGCTTCTTCTTCTAGTAATGTTTACTGGCGGTTGGCAGACCAATGTAAGGTGCATTACCGCCACCTACTGAGAATCATTCAAGCACACCAAATACCTTCCTTCTCGAAAGTCTTCCCCAACCCCACCATCCCTTTCACATTGTGTCACTACAACTCCACATAGAACTATGAGCATTAAAATCCCAAAATCATTAGCTAACAATCTATTAGCATTCTATTGTAAGACTAAAAAGCAGAAAAAAAGAAAAAAAGGAAAAAAAAACTATCAACCCTTCCTTGAATTCTGAACATTATTTACCCCTTAATCATTAATTCAGAATCAGGCTTATTATCACCAGCATGTGACATGAAATTTGTTAACTGAGCAGCAGCAGTTCAATGTAACACATAATCTGTCAGAGAAAACAATAATAATAATAATACATAAAATAAAAATAATAATAAACAAATAAATCAATTATGTATATTGAATAGATTAAAAAACATGCAAAAACTTCTAGTCAAGTCTTTCATCTCTAGATGATTTTCTTGAGCTTTCAACATAATCTTTCTCTGTCCTGCTTTTACAAACATTTGTAGTTTGTGCTGTATAATTTATCACATCTGCCATGAAAGTGACAAACAATCATGCACTTTACACACTGTCTTTAAACTAGATATTAATAGGTCCTATAGTTGGCGCGTGGCCAAGTGGTTAAGGTGTCGGTCTAGTGATCTGAAGGTTGCTAGTTCGAGCCTCGGCTGAGGCAGCGTGTTGTGTCCTTGAGCAAGGCACTTAACCACACACTGCTCTGCGATGACACCAGTGCCAAGCTGTATTGGCCCTAGTGCCCTTCCCTTGGACAACAAGAGGGGATTGCAGCATGGGCATCTGCCGGTCTTCCATACAACCTTGCCCAGGCCTGCGCCCTGGAAACCTTCCAAGGCACAAATCCATGGTCTCACGAGACTAATGGATGCCTATAATAGGTCCCATTGACATTGTCGTCTGTACTTTCTCCAGAGCCCTATGCATATGATGTGCCCCTTCCCACCTGAACACACTGCACTTCCACAGCTTTATTAGATACAGGATATCCTGCATAAGCAGAGCTATGTTCCTCTCCACAGTTGCTAACTTTATCCAAATGCCTTCTGCACAGTTGCCATAATCATGTTCTCCACCACATCTACATCAGTGCTTTTTACCCTTTCACACCGCTGCTACATGACCAAACTTCTGGCATTGAAAACATCTCAGAGAGGATGGCACATAGACTCGAACATATAACTTAAATTAATCCAGTCCAGCAACTTTTCCCCATCAAATGTGATCAATTTGAAATACCTCTTTAAATAGATTACAAGACCGAGAATGAATCAGGGCACAGAAGAACATAATCAGGGCATACCTTTTCGACCTCGGCTAAAATGATAGCAACCATCTCAGACATGAGTACTGATACTTTGCATGATAATCTTTTCTTAATAATTACCTGAACTTTGGAACACAAACAGAAACACCTGAATGAGCTGTCATGGAGCATTTGAGCCATTTGTGCAGATACGTATGAATCTATAATATCTGCCCTGCATATATTGCTGAAATTCCTGTACTGCTGATATACAAACACTCTTCATCTTGATCTTTTCTTGAAGGCTCAAATGAACCACAGGCAAAGGGCAAAACCATGGGGAAGTCCACTTTAAACAACCCAAGATTTTGAGCCCATCCAGTTCCCATCCACCTAAAACTGAAGCCCTTATGAATACAGTGCTCCCAACACGCGACTAATGATGATGATAGTGGAAGACCAACTTTATGTCCTCTTACGTTAACCCAATAAACCATTGCTAACTGTAACCTGCATAGATGTAAAGGTACTGCACCCATTTCTACCAGTAATGATGAAATTGGGGATGATTTAATAACACTATAACATAATCTCAAAGCTTGCACTTAAACTTTATTTACTGACACATAAGCAATACATTCATAATTAAAGACGCATCTGATCAAAGAAATATACATTTTCTTAAGTGACCTCCTACTCACACCCCAGTCACACCCAACTAAGCACCTCAGCACATTAAGGGCCTTATTTTACACTTCTCAAGATTTTTATTCACATGCACCTTCCATGTTAACCTTGTGCCCATCCACATACCCAGAAACTCTATCACTGACTGAATTTTAAAGAGTTATACCATACAACTTGAGATCAACTGAAGGTGAAATAACTTGAATTTTTACAACAGAAAAGTTGAAAATTTAAACCCCCACTGAGTCCTCATTCCTCCAATTCATTAATAGCTGATAGCATTATCCTAACTATATAAGAGCAGGGATGTGATGTTGAGGCTCTATAAGGCACTCGTGAAACAACACTTGGAGTATTGTGTGCCGTTTTGGGCACCTTATTTTAGAAAGGATATACTGACATTGGAGAGGGTTCGGAGAAGATTCATGAGAATGATTCCAGGAAAGAACGGGTTACTGTATGAGGTACGTCTGGCAGTTCTTGGGCTGTATTCCAGTAGAATGAGGGGAGATCTCATAGAAACATTCCAAATGTTAAAAGGCTTGAATAGATTAGGTATGGCAAAGTTACTTCCCATGGTAAGGTGGTCTAGGACAAGAGGGCACAACTTCGGGATTGAAGGACGTCCATTTAGAACAGAGATGCAGAGAAATTACTATAGTCAGCAGGTGGTAAATCTGTGGAATTTATTGCCATGAATGGCTGTGGAAGCCAAGTCATTGGGTGCATTTAAGGCAGAGATAGATAGGTTCTTGATTGCCCAGGGCATTGAAGGGTATGGGGAGAAGGCAGGGAAGTGCAGATGACTGGCAGAATTGGATCAGTCCATGATTGAGTGGCGGAGCAGACTCGATGGACCAAATGGCCTACTTCAGTTCCTATATCTTATAGTCTTAATTTATATTCCTGCCTTTTTTCCACACTGCACCATTATCAGCACATTACAATTTGGAAATGTCTGAGCCAATATATAAGAAAATATCATTATTTGTAATACAGGTGCACACTCCCTTATCCGAAATTCTGAAATCCAAAAAGCTACGAAAATCAAAGTTTTATTCGCCGACAGCTGACGTCACTCAGGTGTGACTTACTGAAGAAAATAGTGTTGGAACTACCACTGTATATAATTTAAATAAACAGAAAGACAAGTTACTGAAGTTTTATAGTGACAGTGACAGTGACGTTCTACATTTATTCCCATAAGTCATTTACCATGTGTTTGATTCGATTCGCTTGAAGGTGTATATTTTTATGTTTTATTGAATGTTTTTGTTGGAAATAAAATTTCTCTTGTCATTATTCCCTAAACAATACAGTACAACAACTATTTACATAGCATTTACATTGTATTAGGTATTATAAGTAATCTAGAGATGATTTAAAGTATACGGGAGGATGTGTGCAGGTTTGGTGCGCCGCTGGGTCCTAAGGTCCACCGTACTGAGCCAGGTTAAATAAGGGACTTGAGCATATGTGCTTTTTGGTATCGGGGGCGGGGGGGGGGGGGGTCTGAAATCCGAAAAATTCTGAATTCTGAAATGCAACTGGCCCCAAAGAGTTTGGATAAGGGTTTGTGGACCTGTATTAAAAAGGAGTGGACTACACACATTCCCCTGTGGAGAACCATTCAAACTCAAACTCCTGAGAGAATGTTGTATCTTCCTATCACTAAAAAAACCGTGAATCCAATTGAACATTCTACCACCTGTTCCCATCTTCTCCGGTTTAAGTAGCAATCTTTGTGTCCATAACGTATCAGAAGCTTTCTCTACATCAAAGTAAACTGCTACCACTAATTCTTTATTAACTTGGGCCTTCCAAATATCGTATTCCAAACTTAACACTGAGCCGATGGTCATTCTCTCTTTACAAAATCCAGATTGGTATGTAGATATTCCTCCACTATTTTCCACAAAATAAGAAAGCTTTTACACAACCATTTGTTCCATTGTCTTACATAGATGTGGTTAGCAATATAGGTCTATACCTGGAAGGATCGGATTGATCTTTACCAGGTTCCAATTTAGGGATAACAACCACTAAATTCCAGGAAGCATGAGGTCACGCTTCAACCCATATTGTGTTAAAGAATTTCAAAACCAACCTAAGTTTTGAATCCAATAATTGTGTAAACATATTATAACAAATACCATCTTTTCCAGGTGATGCCTGATCAGCACCATTAATAGTCCTTTTAAGTTTGGACAATGTAATTTCAATATCCAAGCAGGAATTGGAACAATCTTTTTTCTTGGTAATCAGAGGATTGCATGCCAAAACTGTTTCCCTAGAAGACCTATAATTTTACATAAATTGGCTGAAATATGTATACAGATATATGTTTTTGCTAATAATGCTGCCTTTTCAGAGTCAGTAGCTGCAACCTCCTCCCCACCATACAAAACCAGTAGTATCAAGTTTTCTAAATCCAGCCATTTTCTGTATCATACCGCAAGCCTCCCCCATCTCTTTCCCAATGTTGTCACAGTACATTCTCCAATACATTTTCTTTGACCTTCTCACTATTCTAACTATAGCTTAAGCATTTTTATATTGTATGAAAGTTGAATAGGAGTAACATTGCCTAATTTTCTTAAAAGCTCCTTCACA
This sequence comes from Mobula birostris, assembly GCF_030028105.1. Classification (NCBI taxonomy): domain Eukaryota; kingdom Metazoa; phylum Chordata; class Chondrichthyes; order Myliobatiformes; family Myliobatidae; genus Mobula; species Mobula birostris. The sequence continues at coordinate 43,405,851 of NC_092385.1, forward strand.
GCTCTTTTGCATTCATCCATTCACCAAGGAATAGCTTTCCTTTTGTTATCTCCCAACGATCTAGGAATTGATTCTTTAGCTATTGAGTTGAGTACAGAGCACAAGATATTATTACTCAACTTGATATCCTCCAAAACCAAATAATCAGGAAATCTAATTCACATAAATCACAAAATACATCCCAATTTACCTTATTAAAATTCCATCTGGGGATATAAGATACTTTCTTCTGATATGCATCTATTCCCATTGTACAGATAATGGGAAATGATGACTCCCCACTGTTGTATCATTATACCATTCCTTGTTACACACATCCACCACATCCTCAGATACCAGCGCAAGGTTTATAGCAGAAACAGTGTTATTAAATGAATTAATCCTTGTATTCGTACCGTCATTCAAGCACACAAAGAGAGCTTCCACAACTTACCCATTCACATTTGTGTCAATACAACCCCACATAGCACGATGAGCATTAAAATCCCCTCACCATATAACCTTATTTTTCCCCATTTCCACCCATGCTTTCCAACATATCAGGTGTTAACCTTTCAGAAGGGTTATAAAAATTATTATTTGTACTTTACTATTCTTTCCTCATATTTTAACCACCATTGATTCAGAAACAACCCAATCACCATAACTCAATGTGCTATCCCATTTTTGACAAGATAGCCACTCTTCTTCCATTACCTATTTTCTGACTGCATTTTATATCAACAGAACCTTGTATCTTAAAATTTAGATAAGATTATAACTAGAATTTCCCGTACACATATAACATTAAGTGTATTTGGTATATCTTCAATAAATTTCTTAAACTCTTGACCATTAACTAATTGGCTTCTAGCATTTCATTGTAAAATTGGAAGAACAATTACCAACATTCTTGGAAGTCTGAACTTCATTTATTTCTCCTTGTAAGGCATTATTGATAACCTCTACAGTTAAGACTTTTATCTCCAGACATTTTTCTACAGCTTTTAATATAATTTTAATTTCTTCTGTCCTAGTTTTAGTTTGTGCTGTACAATTTCTCACATCTGCCATGCAAGTGACATGCTGCCTTTCCAAGCTTTCTTATACAGAGGACAAATAAGCAGAGCTATGCTCTTCTCCACAATTGCTACATTTTAGCATAACGCCTTCAGCACAGTTGTCATAATCATGTTCTCCACCACACCTACCACACCATTTTTTACCCTTTCACACGGCTGCTACATGACCAGACTTCTGGCATTGAAAACATCTCAGAGGGGGCAGCACGTGGACTCAAACCATGTAGCTCATGTAATCTAACTTAACGCTACCTAGCAACTTTTGTTTTCCATCAAAACCGAAAAAGCTGTCTGTTCTTACTCCACCACAAAACCCTTTTAAACATTTAGCATCCACTACATTTCCGCTGACTAAATTATTTTCAACTTGTTCCATAGATACATATAGAGCAGTGATTCCCAAACTTCTTTATGCCATAGACCCCCACCATTAACTGAGGGGTCAAAGGACCCCAGGTTGGGAACCACTGATCTGCAAGCACTCCAGAGATTACTCCTCAAAGCCACTGTCACTCAATATAATTCCTCTGTATTACTTTACGTCCTCTCACTGTTTTTAACTGCAAAGCTTTCTCACACTGCTCCTATCTTTACAAAATACTAAGAGTGCCCCATCTCTTGAAAGCTTTGCCACCAAAATAACTCCTAATGCTTTTTTTCAGATCCTTAATTTAATCAGATTGATATCAGAAACAGATCCACATTCAAAACTCAACAATAACTTAAACTCTTCCTTCCTTCTTTTATTTAAATCCTGTCTATTGCCTTCATCAGTGGACAACAAAAAGCCACTACAATCCTCAATTGGCTGCTTATTTTCCCAATTCCCAGAAACCTACCATATGCCTTCTCCCATACAGCTCCTATCACCCAAAACCACTTCCTATTTGCTAGTCTTCTCTATTGTTTCCTGCATTTCTATCCCCTTTCCTGCCTGAGAAAAATCTCCCATCATCAGGCTCAGTCATTTTCTCCAAACCCAATCAACAGCTCAGAGTCCCCTGAGCCAGTCTGCCTCTGCACCTGGGAACAATGCCTACATCTGCCCTCCGCACACTTACCCAAAGCCCTAGTCGGTTCTTTTGTTTACTGCTTTTCCTTGAGCTTTGTGGATCCTTAATTCAATTGTTATTCAATGAAACATAATTGTTTCTCCCAGGTCTGTATAATTGGCAAGTATCCTTCTGCTTATAACAGTCTAATTAAAACTCAATCAGTCCCATCAATAGCAAGCCACAACTATTAATTCCTGGCCATGCTTACTGACAATTGTTAATTATCACTGACTTATATTTTGAGTTTTACATTAATGAGCTATGTTCAACTCCGGCTCAGCTGACTGCACTTTACAATAATGACGACAATGATGATAACGTTGCTAACTGTTAGAATGCGGTCAATTGCATTGCAAGTTCTGGTACCTACGTCTGTGCAAATAAACAGAAAATCCCAGAAGTCGATGCAAGTGTTTCCCTATTGCTTCACAAGTGTACTGGTATACTTTTCACTGATATATGTGGCACTGACATCAACGTGACAATGTAAAGCAGAGGTACTTATCCGGTTATTCTTTGCTAAAGTTTGCAGAAATACTTAGGGATGATGCATTGGAGAGTTTATAATTTTTTTAACTATCAAATAAGCAATCTGGAAAATTAATTTTACAAGTATAGGGTATTATTTCCTCAGAAGATCGTCAGTATTGTAGATTTAAATGAAGACTAACGTCAGCAAGGAGTATGATAGTTTTAGTTCACCAGAATGTGGAAAACTAGCTATGCCACTTACCTCTATTTGTCACTCTCACAAGTTCCTGTTCCTGATGCAGCACACCTCTTTGCTATGTAGATTCACAAATCTCAGGTACTATCCTATCATCACATTCATTTCTGAAACAAAAAGTCTCAGCGAAACAGATGTAGGAATCCTAAATATTGTACCAGTCAGATTGTGGATATTGGATTACTGTTGCTATGTAGCCAAGCTAAAAATGGTCATTCATGATATCTGAGTGGTTTCTGATCTAATTTGATTTGACAGGCAGTTTAAAAATAAATAAAGTTAAAATGCACGGATTTAGCCAAAATTCTCTAATGAGAAGGGGCTGCAACAATGCTTGCAAAGTGTTTAAACATGCCTGGAATTCAAGTAACAAAGCAAAGTTTAATTAGTCAAAAAGTGATAGAACATAAATGATAAAGGTATTTCAAGTTCTCTAAAAATGTTTACCCATATTCTCCAAAAGTCTCGTTTTTCATTGGCCGTGCTTCTGGATCTGCCCGGGCATCTTCCTTATCTTTAACTGGAGAAGTAAATAAAAATACAAAAAATATCATATATTAAACTTTGACACAAGAGATATGGAGATGCTAGAAATCTGGATCAACACACGCAAAGTGCTGAAGAAACTTAGTGCATCCGGGAGCACCTATAGATAAAAATAAAGTTGATGTTTCAGATTGGGACACTAACAGGGAGGACGGCAGAAAAGTAATGGCTGGTGTTTCTGGGGGAAATTCAGAAGGCAGAAGAAAGATGCACCCCAACGATGAAGAAGTATTCTAAAGGGAGGATGAGGTAACCCATAATGGACAAACGAAGTCAAAGACAGTGTAAAAGCAAAAGAGAGGGCATGTAATGTCGCAAAAATTTGTGGGAAGGTAGAGGATTGGAAACTTTTAAAAACCAACAGAAGGCAACTAAAATGCCATAAAGAGAGAAGATGAAATATGAAGGGGGGCTATCCAATAGTATAAAAGAGGATACAAATATATTTTTAGATACATAAGATGTAAAAGAGAGATGAGTGGGGATATCGAACCAGTGGAAAGTGACACTAGTAATGGGGGACAAAGAAATGGTGGAGGAACACAATAAGTTTTACATCAGACTTCACTGTGGAAGACACTTGCAATATGCCATAGATTGGAGATTATCAGAAGACAGAGATGAGTGTAGTTGCTATTACTAAGGAGAAGGTGTGTGGGAAGCCGAAAGGTCTGAAGGTGGATCAGATGGAATACATCCCAGGGTTTTGAAAGAAGTAGCTGAAGAGATTTTGAAGGCATTAATAATGATCCTAGACACTGGAACGGTTCCTTAGGATTGGAAAATTGCAAATGTAAGTCCACTCTTTAAGAAGGGAGGGAGAAGATAATAAATTATAGGCCAAACAGCCTGACTCAGTGGTTGGTAAGATGTTGGAGTTTGTTATTATGGATGAGGTTTCGAGGTATTTGGAAGCATGTGATAAAGTAGGCCAAAGTCGGCACGGTTGCCTTAAGAGAAAACATTGCCTGAGAAATCTGTTGGAATTCCTTGAGGAAGTAACAGGCAAGATAGTCAAAGGAGAGTCAATGGATACTGCTTATTTGGATTTTCAGAAGGCCTTTGACATGGTGCCACAAGTGAGGCTGTTTAACAAAATAAGAGCTGATGGTATTACAGGAAAGGTACTAGAATGGTTAGAAGATTTGCTGACCGGCAGGTAGCAAAAATTGGGAGCAAATGGGGCCTTTTCTGGTTGGCTGCAAGTGACTAGTGTTGTGCCGCAGGGGTTGGTGTTGGGACTGCTTCTTTACACATTGTATCTCAATGACTTGGATGAAGGAATTGATGGCATAGTGGCCAAATTTGGAGACAAGTCAAAACCAGGTGAAAGGGCAGGTAGTGTTAAGGAAGCAGGGTACCTTCAGAAAGACGATAAATAGATTGAGGGAACGGGCAAGGAAGTGGCAGATGGAATATAATGTGGCAAAGTGCATGGTCATGTGCTTCGGCAGAACGAACAAAGGTGTCAACTAATTTCTAAACATGGAGAAAATTCAAAAACCAGAAGTGAAGACTGTCACAGTGGCGGGGCATTGGGAGCAACGGTGAACCCAAATGCAAGACACATCTTGTGAGGTTAATTAGATTTAGCTTATTGTTCGATACCAGGAGAGCAAGGCAGGAGCAGGAAATAGCGAACTGGACAAGGACTCAGGACTACGACTAGGCTGGGACCAAGGGTCTGGGCTTGGACTCGGAATTGGCTCCCAGAACTAGAGGAGACATGAAGAGGCTAGGGTATGGACTCTGAGCCCGAGACTGGGCAAGGACCCAGTACCTGGGTCTTGCCTCAGGCTCGGACCCCAGAACCAGGCATGGACATGACATGGGCTAGGGAGAGGAGGAACATGGGAACACAGAGCCTCGGTCTCGGGAGAGCAGGTACATGGAACTACGGACACATACACAGAACACAGAGTCGGGACTCCTCCTTGGGTACAGGACATAGGGCTGGGACTCACACACAGAACAGAGAGCCGGGACCCCTCCTTGGGTACAGGACATAGGGCCGGAACTCATGACCTTCCGCGGGGCAACGGCAAGACAGCCTGACTTACCCTACGGAGGCGAGGACAAGACAAGACAGAACATGACCCCCCTGCGGGGCAACAGCAAGATGGCGTGACTTACCCCACGGAGGCGAGGACAGGACAAGACATGACTCCCCGTGGGGCAATGGCAAGATGGCCAGACTTATCCCCATGGAGGTGAGGACCAAGCAAGACAAAACATGACCCCCGTGGAGCAACAGCAAGACGGCCTGACTTACCCCACGGAGACGGGGACAAGACAAGACAAGACGAACACGAATGAACACCAGACAGTACCTATCTAGCTCCGGTGATGGAACTAGACCGAAGTGCAGGTGGGGGCTGCAGACGAGGGCTAGCGGCGAGAGGGGCAGAGAAGGGATTCAGACAAGGGGGTAGGACAGGAAACACAGACTGACAGGGCCAGGACTTGACTTGGTGCTTGAATGCCGCCAGGACCAGGACTTGACTTGGTGCTTGAATGCCGCCAGGGCCAGGACTTGACTTGGTGCTAGAATGCCGCCAGGGCCAGGACTTGACTTGATGCTTGAATGCCGCCCGGGCCAGGACTTGACTTGGTGCTAGAATGCCGCCAGGGCCAGGGCCAGGACTTGACTTGGTGCTAGAATGCCGCCGGAGCCAGGACTTGACTTGGAGCCTCCGGGTAGTGGCGAGCTCTCGACTCGGCCCGGGAACAGAAGACAGCAGTTCTTGATTCCCTCCGGTGGGTTAACTGACGGACCCACCTTGATGAGGAAACTTTGCAGGCTCACTTCGGCGAGGTAACTGGACTGGGTTGCTCCGGTGAGGAAGGGCACAATTACAGCACTCGCTTCGGCAGAGACTAGGCTTGCTCCGGCCAGATGATATTGGCACACCGTGACTTTGCAGGCGCTCCCGCACCGAACAGCTGAAAGCCGGAGACTATAAACTACTGGTTCAGCCGAGTGTTAATTGCCTCTAATCACCAAAGTCGAGGGACACGGGAAAACAGGGAACCAACGGTCCGGATCGTAACATAAACAAGCTAAATTTAAATGGACCCCGATCCGGACCATGACAAAGACAGACACAGGCGTCCTCATGCAGGATTCACTGAAGGTTAACCTTTAGATTGAGTCGCTGGTAAGGAAGGGAAATGGAATGTTAGCATTCTTTTTGTGAGGACTAGAATACAAAAGCAAGGATGTACTGCTGATGCTTTATAAGGCATTGGTCAGACCTCACTTGGAATATTGTGTACAGTTTTGGGTCCTTTTCTAAGAAAGAATGAGATGACATTGAAGAGAGTCCAGAGAAGGTTCACAAGAATCATCTTAGGAATGAAAGGGTTAACACATGAGCAGCGTTTGATGGCTCTGGGCCTGTACTCACTGAAGTTTAGAAGAATGAGGGATAACTCATTGAAACATATCGGATATTGAAAGATCTGGATAGAGTGGATTTAGAGAGGATGTTTCCAATAGTGGGGGAATCTAGAACCAAAGAGCACAACCTCAGAAATGAGAGACGTCCATTTAGAGTAGAGATGTGGAAATTTTTTTTTAACCGGAGCATGGTGAATCTATGGAACTTTTTTGCCACAGATGACTGTGTAGGGGAGCACTTTGGTTCCAGTGATCATAACGCCATTAGTTTCAATTTGATCATGGACAAGGATAGATCTGGTCCTAGGGTTGAGGTTCTGAACTGGAAGAAGGCCAAATTTGAAGAAATGAGAAAGGATCTAAAAAGCGTGGATTGGGACAGGTTGTTCTCTGGCAAAGATGTGATTGGTAGGTGGGAAGCCTTCAAAGGGGAAATTTTAAGAGTGCAGAGTTTGTATGTTCCTGTCAGGATTAAAGGCAAATTGAATAGGAATAAGGAACCTTGGTTCTCAAGGGATATTGCAACTCTGATAAAGAAGAAGAGGGAGTTCTATGAAATGTATAGGAAACAGGGGGTAAATCAGGTGCTTGAGGAGTATAAGAAGTGCAAGAAAATACTTAAGAAAGAAATCAGGAGGGCAAAAAAAAGACATGAGGTTGCCTTGGCAGTCAAAGTGAAGGATAATCCAAAGAGCTTTTACAGGTATATTAAGAGCAAAAGGATTGTAAGGGATAAAATTGGTCCTCTTGAAGATCAGAGTGGTTGGCTTTGTGCAGAACGAAAGGAAATGGGGGGATCTTAAATAGGTTTTTTGCGTCTGTATTTACTAGGGAAGCTGGCATGTAATCTATGGAATTGAGGGAATCAAGTAGTGAGACCATGGCAACTGTACAGATTGAAAAGGAGGAGGTGCTTGCTGTCTTGAGGAAAATTAAAGTGGATAAATCCCCGGGACCTGACAGGGTGTTCCCTCGGTCCCTGAAGGAGACTAGTGTTGAAATTGCGGGGGCCCTGGCAGAAATATTTAAAATGTCGCTGTCTACAGGTGAAGTGCCGGAGGTTTGGAGAGTGGCTCATGTTGTTCCGTTGTTTAAAAAAGGATCGAAAAGTAATCCGGGAAATTATAGGCCGCTGAGTTTAACATCAGTAGTAGGTAAGTTATTGGAGGGAGTACTAAGAGACAGAATCTACAAGCATTTGGATAGACAGGGGCTTATTAGGGAGAGTCAACATGGCTTTGTGCGTGGTAGGTCATGTTTGACCAATCTGTTGGAGTTTTTCGAGGAGGTTACCAGGGTCCGGGATATTTCTGATCGTGTCCAAGATATCCTGAAGTGGGAGGGTGAGGAGCCAGAGGTCGTGGTACATATAGGTACCAATGACATAGGTAGGAAAAGGGATGAGGTCCTGAAAGGAGAATATAGGGAGCTAGGAAGGGAGTTGAGAAAAAGGACCGCAAAGGTAGTAATCTCGGGATTACTGCCTGTGCCACGCGACAGTGAGAGTAGGAATGCGATGAGGTGGAGGATAAATGCGTGGCTGAGGGATTGGAGCAGGGGGCAGGGATTCAAGTTTTTGGATCATTGGGACCTCTTTTGGCGCAGGCGTGACCTGTACAAAAAGGACGGGTTGCACTTGAATCCTAGGGGGACCAATATCCTGGCAGGGAGATTAGCGGGGGCTACTGAGGTGACTTTAAACTAGAATGGTTGGGGGGTGGGAATCAAATTAAAGAGGCTAGGCGTGAGGAGGTTAGTTCACTACAGGGGGATGGGAACCAGTGCAGAGAGGCAGAGGGGTGTAAAGTGAGGGTAGAAACAAAAAGTACTATGGAGAAAAGTAAAAGTGGCAGGCTGACAAATCCAGGGCAAGCATTAAAAAGGGCCACTTTTCAACATAATTGTATAAGGGCTAAGAGAGTTGTAAAAGAGCACCTGAAGGCTTTGTGTGTCAATGCAAGGAGCATTCGTAATAAGGTGGATGAATTGAAAGTGCAGATTGTTATTAATGATTATGATATAGTTGGGATCACAGAGACATGGCTCCAGGGTGACCAGGGATGGGAGCTCAACGTTCAGGGATATTCAATATTCAGGAGGGATAGACATGAAGGAAGGGGAGGTGGGGTGGCGTTGCTGGTTAAAGAAGAAATTAACACAATAGAAAGGAAGGACATAAGCCGGGAAGATGTGGAATCGATATGGGTAGAGCTGCGTAACACTAAGGGGCAGAAGACGCTGGTGGGAGTTGTGTAGAGACCACCTAACAGTAGTAGTGAGGTCGGAGATGGTATTAAACAGGAAATTAGAAATGTGTGCAATAAAGGAACAGCAGTTATAATGGGTGACTTCAATCTACATGTAGATTGGGTGAACCAAATTGGTAAAGGTGCTGAGGAAGAGGATTTCTTGGAATGTGTGCGGGATGGTTTTTTGAACCAACATGTCGAGGAACTGACTAGAGAGCAGGCTATTCTGGACTGGGTTTTGAGCAATGAGGAAGGGTTAATTAGCAATCTTGTCGTGAGAGGCCCCTTGGGTAAGAGTGACCATAATATGGTGGAATTCTTCATTAAGATGGAGAGTGACATAGTTAATTCAGAAACAAAGGTTCTGAACTTAAAGAGGGGTAACTTTGAAGGTATGAGACGTGAATTAGCTAAGATAGACTGGCAAATGACACTTAAAGGATTGACGGTGGATATGCAATGGCAAGCATTTAAAGGTTGCATGGATGAACTGCAACAAATGTTCATCCCAGTTTGGCAAAAGAATAAATCAAGGAAGGTAGTGCACCCGTGGCTGACAAGAGAAATTAGGGATAGTATCAATTCCAAAGAAGCAGCATACAAATTAGCCAGAGAAAGTGGCTCACCTGAGGACTGGGAGAAATTCAGAGTTCAGCAGAGGAGGACAAAGGGCTTAATTAGGAAGGGGAAAAAAGATTATGAGAGAAAACTGGCAGGCAACATAAAAACGGACTGTAAAAGCTTTTATAGATATGTAAAAAGGAAAAGACTGGTAAAGACAAATGTAGGTCCCCTGCAGACAGAAACAGGTGAATTGATTATGGGGAGCAAGGACATGGCAGACCAATTGAATAATTACTTTGGTTCTGTCTTTACTAAGGAGGACATAAATAATCTTCCAGAAATAGTAGGGGACAGAGGGTCCAGTGAGATGGAGGAACTGAGCGAAATACATGTTAGTAGGGAAGTGGTGTTAGGTAAATTGAAGGGATTGAAGGCAGATAAATCCCCAGGGCCAGATGGTCTGCATCGCAGGGTGCTTAAGGAAGTAGCCCAAGAAATAGTGGATGCATTAGTGATAAATTTTCAAAACTCGTTAGATTCTGGACTAGCTCCTGAGGATTGGAGGGTGGCTAATGTAACTCCACTTTTTAAAAAAGGAGGGAGAGAGAAACCGGGGAATTATAGACCGGTTAGCCTAACGTCGGTGGTGGGGAAACTGCTGGAGTCAGTTATCAAGTATGTGATAACAGCACATTTGGAAAGCGGTGAAATGATCGGACAAAGTCAGCATGGATTTGTGAAAGGAAAATCATGTCTGACGAATCTCATAGAATTTTTTGAGGATGTAACTAGTAGAGTGGATAGGGGAGAACCAGTGGATGTGGTATATTTGGATTTTCAGAAGGCTTTTGACAAAGTCCCACACAGGAGATTAGTGTGCAAACTTAAAGCACACGGTATTGGGGGTAAGGTATTGGTGTGGGTGGAGAGTTGGTTAGCAGACAGGAAGCAAAGTGTGGGAATAAACGGGACCTTTTCGGAATGGCAGGCGGTGACTAGTGGGGTACCGCAAGGCTCAGTGCTGGGACCCCAGTTGTTTACAATATATATTAATGACTTGGATGAGGGAATTAAATGCAGCATCTCCAAGTTTGCAGATGACACGAAGCTGGGTGGCAGTGTTAGCTGTGAGGAGGATGCTAAGAGGATGCAGGGTGACTTGGATAGGTTGGGTGAGTGGGCAAATTCATGGCAGATGCAATTTAATGTGGATAAATGTGAAGTTATCCACTTTGGTGGCAAAAATAGGAAAACAGATTATTATCTGAATGGTGGCCGATTAGGAAAAGGGGAGGTGCAATGAGACCTGGGTGTCATTATACACCAGTCATTGAAAGTGGGCATGCAGGTACAGCAGGCGGTGAAAAAGGCGAATGGTATGCTGGCATTTATAGCGAGAGGACTTGAGTACAGGAGCAGGGAGGTACTACTGCAGTTATACAAGGCCTTGGTGAGACCACACCTGGAGTATTGTGTGCAGTTTTGGCCCCCTAATCTGAGGAAAGACATCCTTGCCATAGAGGGAGTACAGAGAAGGTTCACCAGATTGATTCCTGGGATGGCAGGACTTTCATATGAAGAAAGACTGGATGAACTGGGCTTGTACTCGTTGGAATTTAGAAGATTGAGGGGGGATCTGACTGAAACGTATAAGATCCTAAAGGGATTGGACAGGCTAGATGCAGGAAGATTGTTCCCGATGTTGGGGAAGTCCAGAACAAGGGGTCACAGTTTGAGGATAGAGGGGAAGCCTTTTAGGACCGAGATTAGGAAAAACTTCTTCACGCAGAGAGTGGTGAATCTGTGGAATTCTCTGCCACAGGAAACAGTTGAGGCCAGTTCATTGGCTATATTTAAGAGGGAGTTAGATATGGCCCTTGTGGCTACGGGGGTCAGGGGGTATGGAGGGAAGGCTGGGGCGGTGTTCTGAGTTGGATGATCAGCCATGATCATAATAAATGGCGGTGCAGGCTCGAAGGGCCGAATGGCCTACTCCTGTACCTATTTTCTATGTTTCTATGAAAGTGGATGAAGGGAAGGCAGTGGATATTCTCTACATGGACTTCAGTAAGGCCTTTGACAAGGTCCCGCATGGGAGGTTAGTTAGGAAAATTCAGTCGCTGGGTATACACGGAGAGGTGGTAAATTGGATTGGACATTGGCTTGATGGAAGAAGCCAGAGAGTGGTGGTAGAGAATTGCTTCTCTGAGTGGAGGCCTGTGACTAGTGGTGTGCCACAGGGATCAGTGGTGGGTCCATTGTTATTTGTCATCTATATCAATGATCTGGATGATAATGTGGTAAATTGGATCAGCAAGTTTGCTGATGATACAAAGATTAGAGGTGTAGTAGACAGTGAGGAAGGTTTTCAGAGCCTGCAGAGGGACTTGGACCAGCTGGAAAAATGGGCTGAAAAATGGCAGATGGAGCTTAATACTGACAAGTGTGAGGTATTGCACATTGGAAGGACAAACCGAGGTAGAACATACAGGGTTAATGGTAAGGCACTGAGGAGTGCAGTGGAACAGAGGGATCTGGGAATACAGATACAAAATTCCCTAAAAGTGTCGTCACAGGTAGATAGGGTCGTAAAGAGAGCTTTTGGTACATTGGCCTTTATTAATTGAAGTATTGAGTATAAGAGCTGGAATGTTATGATGAGGTTGTATAAGGCATTGGTGAGGCCGAATCTGGAGTATTGTGTTCAGTTTTGGTCACCAAATTACAGGAAGGATATAAATAAGGTTGAAAGAGTGCAGAGAAGGTTTACAAGGATGTTGCCGGGACTTGAAAAACTCAGTTACAGAGAAAGGTTGAACAGGTTAGGACTTTATTCCCTGGAGCGTAGAAGAATGAGGGGAGATTTGATAGAGGTATATAAAATTATGATGGGTATAGATAGAGTGAATGCAAGCAGGCTTTTTCCACTGAGGCAAGGGGAGAAAAAAACCAGAGGACGTGGGTTAAGGGTGAGAGGGGAAAAGTTTAAAGGGAACATTGGAGGGGGCTTCTCCACACAGAGAGTGGTGGGAGTATGGAATGAGCTGCCAGACGAGGTGGTAAATGCGGGTTCTTTTTTAACATTTAAGAATAAATTGGACAGATACATGGATGGGGGGTGTATGGAGGGATATGGTCCGTGTGCAGGTCAGTGGGACTAGGCAGAAAATGGTTCGGCACAGCCAAGAAGGGCCAAAGGGCCTGTTTCTGTGCTGTAGTTTCTATGGTTCTATGGTTCTATGGACTGTGCAGGCCAAGTCATTGGATATATTTAAGGAGGAGGTTGATCAGTTGATCATTATTCAGGGTGTCAAAGGTTAAGGTGAGAAACGTGTGAGACTGGATGTTAATTACTTGGATTTTCAGAAGGCTTTTGATAGCGGGTCACACATAAACAAGACGGGAGCCCATGGTGTAACAGAAAAGGTACTAGCCTGGATAGAGGATTGGCTGACTTGCGGATGGCAAAGAGCATGAATAAAGGAATAAACTTGCACTCAACTTCAGTAAGACTAAAGAACTGATTGTGGACTTCAGAAAGGGTATGATGAGGTAACAGACACCAGTCCTCGCAGAGGGATCAGAAGTGATGTCGGTGAGCAACTTCAGGTTCCTGGGTGTCAATATCTCTGAGAAATTAACATGGATCCAGTATATTGATGCAGCTACAAAGCAGGTAAGTGAGCAGCTATATTTCTTTAGGAGTTTGAGGAGATTCGGTATGTCACCAAAAATACTCACAAATTTCCACAGATGTACTGTTGAGAGCACTCTAACTGTCTTCATCAGCTTCTAATACGGGGTGGGGGGGGGGTGTCTACTGCACAGGACCGAAGTAAGTTGCACGGAGTTGTAAAATTAGTCAGCTCCAGCATGCGCACTAGCCTCCATAGCATCCAGGACATCCTTAAGGACTGGTGCCACAAAGAGGGGGTCATTAAGGACCCCCACCACCCAGGACATGCCCGCTTCTCATTGCTACCATCAGGAAGGAGGTGCAGAAGCCTGGAGGCACACACTCAATAATTCAGGAACAGCTTCTTCCTCTCTGCCATTCAATAATTTTCAGAAGGCCTTTGATAGAGGGCATTGAACCATGAATACTACCTCACTACTGGTGTTTTATTTCTATTTTTGCACTACTTACTTAATTTATCTATTTAATATAGAGTTACTGTAATTCAGTTTTATTTATTATTATGTACTGAATTGTACTGCTGCCACAAAGTTAACAAATTTCACGACATATGCTGGGGATGTTAAACCTGATTCTGATTCTAAAGAGGGATTTTCATGTTTGGTTGCTGGTGACTAGAATACCTGGCGTTCCACAGTGGTTGGAGTTGGATCTGCTACTTTCACATTACACTGTATGTTAATGTTCTGCATGATGGAACTGATGGCTTTCTGGTCAAACTCCATGCAGCTTACTTCAGTCCTGTGCAGTAGCGCCCCCCACCCCCACCCCCCGACCCTGTATCAGACAGTGAGTGCTCTCAACAGTACATCAGTAGAAATTTGCAAGTATTTTTGGTGACATACCAAACCTCCTCAAGCTCCTAAAGAAATATACCTGCAGATGACGCAAAGATAGGAGGAGGGGCTGCGATTATTCAGGGCAGAGGAATGCAGCATAGGGAAGTGTATGATCATCCTCATTGGCGTAGATTCTTTTCAGAAATTGGAGGTGCAAAGGGACTCAGGAATTCCTGGTGCAGGATTCCCTCAAGGTTAACTTGCAAGTTAAGTCGGCAGTAAGGAGTGCAAATGCAATGTTTGCATTTATTTTGAGAGCACTGGAATATAAAATCAAGGACAAAATGATGAGGCTTAATAGGGCATTGTTTAAACCACATCTGAAGTACTGAGAACAAAAGGAATTCTGCAGATGCTGGAAATTCAAGCAACACTCATAAAAGTTGCTGGTGAACGCAGCAGGGCAGGCAGCATCTCTAGGAAGAGGTGCAGTCGACGTTTCAGGCCGAGACCCTTCGTCAGGACTTGCAGTCGACGTTTCAGGCCGAGACCCTTCGTCAGAACCCTTCATCCACCATTTTATCATGGCTGATCCCAGATCCCATTCAACCCCATACACATGCCCACTCACCATATCCCTTGATGCCCTGATCAATCAGGAATCTATCAACTTCTGCTTTAAATATGCCTACGGACTTGGCCTCCACTGCAGTCTGTGGCAGAGCATTCCACAGATTCACCACTCTTCGGCTAAGTAAAATCCTCTTTACTTCTGTTCTAAAAGGTTACCCTTCAATTTTGAGGCTGTGTCCTCTAATTCTAGATACTCCCACCAGAGGAAACATCCTCTCCACATCCACCTTATCTATGCCTTTTAACATTCGGTAGGTTTCAATGAGATCCCCACGCAGTCTTCTAATTTCCAGTGAGTACAGGCTCAAAGCTGCCAGACACTCCTCATATGTTAACCCCTTCATTCCCAGAATCATCCTCATGAACCTCCTCTGGACTCACTCCAATGACAATACATCCTTTCTGAGATAAGGGGCCCAAAAGTGTTGACAATACTCCAAATGTGACCTGATCAGTGTCTTATAAAGCTTCAGCATTATCTCCATGTTCTTGTATTCTGTTCCCCTTGAAATAAATGCTAACATTGCATTTCTCTTCTTTACCACAGACTCAGCCTGTAAATTAACCTTCTGAGAGTCTTGCATGAGGAATCCCAATTCCTTTTGCATTTCTGATGTTTGAATTTTCTCCCCATTTAGATAATAGTCTGCACTATTGTTCTTTTTACCAAAATACATTATCATACATTTCCCAACACTGTATTCCGTCTTCCCTTTTTTCCCCATTCTTCCAATTTATCTAATCCTATTGCAATCACATTGCTTCCTCAGCACTACCTACCCCTCCACCTACCTTTGCATCATCTGCAGACTTTGTCACAAAGCCATCAATTCCACTATCCAAATCATTGACAAACAATATGAAAAGTAGCGGTCCCAATACTGACCACTGAGGAACACCACTAGTCACCGGCGGACAACCAGAAAGGGTCCCTTTTATTCTCATTCGCTGCCTCCTGCCTGTCAGCCATTCCTCAATCCACGCCAGTATATTTTCTGTAACACCACAGGATTTTCTCTTGTTAAGCTGCCTCATGTGTGGCACCTTATCAAATGCTTCCTGAACATCCAAATAAATGAGATCCACTGCTTCTCCTGTGTCCAGCTTGCATGTTACTTCCTTAAAAAATTCTAACAGATTTGTCAGGCAAGACTTCCCCTTTTCAGAAACCATGCTGACTTTGTCTTATTTTATCATTAGTCACCAGGTACCCCAAAACCTTGTCCTTAATAACGGACTCCAACACTTTCCAAACCATTGAGGTTAGGCTAACTGGCTATAATGTTCTCTCTTCTGTCTTCCTTCCTTCTTAAAGAATGGAATGATATTTGCAATTTTCTGATCCTCCGGGACCATGCCAGAATCAAGTGATTCTCGAAAGATCATGACCAATGCATCCATTATCTCTTCAGCAACTTCTTTCAGGACTCCCCGATGTAGACCATCTGGTCCAGGTGACTTATCCACCTTAAGACCTTTCAGTTTGCTTAGCATTTGAGTAGATCCAGAAGATTTATAAGAATGATCCCAGGGATGAAAGAGTTAATGTAGGAAGGTGTTTTATGACCTCGGGTCTGTACCTGCTGAAGACTTAGAAGGCTGAGGGGCAATCTCATTGAAACCTATTGAATACTGAAAGGCCTCGATAGACTGGAGCTGGAGAGGATGTTTCTTATAGTAGGTGAGTCTAAGATCAGAAGGGACAGCCTCAGGATAGAGAAATATTAGATTAGATTAGATCCAACTTTATTGTCATTGTGCTGAGTACAGATACAAAGCCAATGAAATGCATTTAGCATCTGACCAGACAAGCAAAGAATGGTGTTATTTACAAAATAACTGCGAATAAAAAAGTGCTACAGCACACAAATATAAAAGTACTGAGACAGTACAATACGGATGCAATATTGAATATCCCTTTAGAACAGAGATATGAGGAATGTCTCTAGCCAGAGGGAGGTGAATCTGTGAAATTTATTGCTACAGATGTCTGTGGAGGCCAAGTCATTTGGTATATTTAAAGCAGAGGTGGATAGGTTCTTGACTGGTCAGGGTGTCAAAGGTAACAGGAAGAAGGCAGCAGAATGGTGCAGAGAGGAAAAAAAATCAATCAGACTTGATGGGCCAAATAGCTAATGTTGTTCCAACGTCTAATGGCCTTATGCTCTTAAAATCAGAATAAATCCATGAAATTGAAACATGAACAAAGAACTATGAAACCAGCATCTTATTTCTGTTATCTATGTGCTAATTGACATCATTAATATCACCATTGTTTCTATTAATTTGATCATTTTTTCCAATCGATTACTCAGGTCAAAGACTTGAGTTATTACTATACTGACTAAACAAAAATGTAGGTTAAAAGGAACATCACCATACTGCTTCAATTTGAAATGAACTTTGCCTGTATTCAAGTTAGTTATAAATTCAAGTAACATTTTGTCTCCCTTAGAAAATCACTTTTTTATTGCATTTTAATAAGCAATTAACAAAGTGTATGAATAATTGATGGCCTTACGTTTTTGTAATGAATTTAGAGATATTTTAGAAAATTCACAACATCACATACTGGACAGTATCTGTAAGTAGGCCATTACAGGGAACCATTAATGTGATGGTTTTCATTCTAAATGTTTACAAAGACACCTTCAACAATAGACTTCTATATAAATGCCTGCTGATGTTGAAGGGAAATAGCATGCTCAAGGTCTTTCAGAAGTTGATCTCCAATGATTTTACATAACAGTATCTTGGTTAAGGATAATCTCTTGGTTAAAGGAGATTAGAGGATGAGGTTAATGGTATCATTTTCTCAATTTATTTGTCAAAATAGATTTGGAAATAAAATGGTGATTTTGGAAGCAAGGCCTGTGATGGTGGTGAAAGAGGAGTATCTCTAATCTGCCTGCTGAGGAACTTGGGAGCCTCCATTCTGAAGTTGGACACAGTAATTTATTTTAAGAAAGATGCTGCAGAGTTGTTGCACATATTCTAATTTCATTATCTATGCAAAAGTGATACAATGAAACAGCCATTAATTGATTGTAATTAGATGATATTTAATTGTGGACTATTGAAGGGTTAAATCAAATTTTAAAAGGTACTATTTTCATGCCTAACTATCCAGACCAATGTTTAAACCTGTTCTGATGACCTTTTCTTTCCTCTTGGGCCTTACGTTGCCTCAGTTAGAACCAGCATACCTCCTTTATATTTGTAGTCAGTGTTTTTTTGTACAGTCATGCATGCAGAATAATAAAATTTAGTGCATACCTGAATATTTTCCTCCTTTGTTTCTCTTTATGAAGCAAACAATTAGTAAAATCAAGGTAAGGAGAGCCACAGCACACATTAGGCCAATAAACCATCCTTGTGTAGAAATTCCTCTGTGTATTCCTGCATAAGCTGTGGTGGGCCATATAATTAATCATTAAGAAAAGAAGCATTTAGTAGAATTAAATGATCATTTTAACCATCAGAAAAAAAAGATAAAATGCAAGACAAATTGTTACAACTTTATGCAATTGTTATGTCATCTATCATTTTTACCCATCAGCCTAATCTAAGTGTCAGGAATTGTTACATTTTGGAGATTTAAACTTTCATAATAGAAAATGATTATTTATTTTATATATCCATGCAAAATATGTCTAACCTGACAATGAATTACAAGAATAAAATTTCACATGCTTCAGTGGGAAGTTATACCCTTGAAATATGTTTTATTGGAACAAACACAATCATTGATGCCATTTGGCACAATGCCCACATTAAAGAGTAAATGAGAAAAAATGCAGGCAAACTCAACTTCGAATTTACTTAAAGAAGAACATAACACATCTACATTCCAAATATAACCTGACTACCGAGAATGATTCTTATTTTAATCTTGGCCATTGATAACATTACTGCAATGACGTTTAGGCAGTGGACAACCAGCCTTTGGTTCCCTTCTAACTCTATTCTAGATGTCCATGAAGCCAAATATGACCTGAGAAAAGCAAGCTGTCACAGTTACATCCTGAAAATACAATTATGCGTAACATTGTGTGTAATAACCATTTCTTCCCTATTGGATAAGAATTTAAGCAAACTGTTCTTGACATCTGCTTTACAAATACATAAAATTATTCAGGGAATTGAGAATAGGTTTGAAATTCAAAAGGAATCCTGAATTACACTGTGTGCTTGGATATTCATTAGGTTGATTCATTCACTGCTATCTCATCATGTATGAATTTGGCTTGAAATACCAGTCATGAATGAATTATAAAGCATGGCAGTAAGAACCAGTCAGGGGAGGGGAAGGCTCAGCAGTTCATGCACAACAATGCTCATAAGTTAACAAAAAGCAAGTTAATCTAACAGAAGAGCAGCAAAGCATAAAGAAAGGCAAAGAACTAAACATAATGTGCAGCTGGACCTTTGTCCCAATATAATTCATGCAAATATGTGCTTTCCTGTACCTTGTGCTGACATGGTTATTTTTGTAATCTTAAACATAAATATTTGTTTCCATAGCAACAACAATACTTTTAAATACAAGTTTAGATTTCCCTCAGTGGCGGAGCAAAACTTAGCCAATTGTATTGGGCTGAAAGGGGTTTGAGAGGAGACAATATTGGAGGGATACAACAGGAATTCTGCAGATGCTGGAAATTCAAGCAACACACATAAAAGTTGCTGGTGAACGCAGCAGGCCAGGCAGCATCTCTAGGAAGAGGTGCAGTCGACGTTTCAGGCCGAGACCCTTCGTCAGGACTAACTGAAGGAAGAGTGAGTAAGGGATTTGAAAGTTGGAGAGGGAGGGGGAGATCCAAAATGATAGGAGAAGACAGGAGGGGGAGGGATGGAGCCAAGAGCTGGACAGGTGATAGGCAAAAGGGATATGAGAGGATCATGGGACAGGAGGTCTGGGAAGAAAGACAAGGGGGTGGGGTGGACCCAGAGGATGGGCAAGGGGTATATTCAGAGGGACAGAGGGAGAAAAAGGAGAGTGAGAGAAAGAATGTGTGTATAAAAATAAATAACAGATGGGGTACGAGGGGGAGGTGGGGCATTAGCGGAAGTTAGAGAAGTCGATGTGCATGCCATCAGGTTGGAGGCTACCCAGACGGAATATAAGGTGTTGTTCCTCCAACCTGAGTGTGGCTTCATCTTTACAGTAGAGGAGGCCGTGGATAGACATGTCAGAATGGGAATGGGATGTGGAATTAAAATGTGTGGCCACTGGGAGATCCTGCTTTCTCTGGCGGACAGAGCGTAGATGTTCAGCAAGGCGGTCTCCCAGTCTGCGTCGGGTCTCGCCAATATATAAAAGGCCACATCGGGAGCACCGGACGCAGTATATCACCCCAGCCGACTCACAGGTGAAGTGTTGCCTCACCTGGAAGGACTGTTTGGGGCCCTGAATGGTGGTAAGGGAGAAGCCACACTCAGGTTGGAGGAACAACACCTTATATTCCGTCTGGGTAGCCTCCAACCTGATGGCATGAACATCGACTTCTCTAACTTCCGCTAATGCCCCACCTCCCCCTCGTACCCCATCTGTTACTTATTTTTATACACACATTCTTTCTCTCACTCTCCTTTTTCTCCCTCTGTCCCTCTGAATATACCCCTTGCCCATCCTCTGGGTCCCCCCCACTTGTCTTTCTTCCTGGACCTGCTGTCCCATGATCCTCTCGTATCCCTTTTGTCTATCACCTGTCCAGCTCTTGGCTCCATCCCTCCCCCTCCTGTCTTCTCCTATCATTTTGGATCTCCCCCTCCCCCTCCAACTTTCAAATCCCTTACTCACTCTTCCTTCAGTTAGTCCTGACAAAGGGTCTCGGCCTGAAACGTCGACTGCACCTCTTCCTAGAGATGCTGCCTGGCCTACTGCATTCACCAGCAACTTTTATGAATATTGGAGGGATAATGGTTTGCTGCTGGTAATGATCTGCTGGATACCGTACAAAAAAAATGTTGCTTTTTCAAGATGGCATAATTGGCAACTGGTCGTGTTTATTGACTGAAGATCAGGCCAGGAAATGTGTACATTTGCCGGCCAAATCTGGAATGCAAAATCGGGTTTTATAGGTCATCCAAACAAAGAAAATGTGAGGGATGATGATGGAGAAGTTATTGTGAGTGAGTCTTACACTTCAGTCATTTTGGCCGAAGGCCTCCAACTCCCAACACCACTGTTTCCAATCCCACAATGAGCTCCGCCACTGTTGCTTCATTCTGTTTTGTTTTCGCATCTGAAAAGATAGCTGACTAGATTTTAAATGGGACCAGTGCCTCACCTTTTCCCCTGGTTTCTATAACATCTTCAAAAATGCTAGTGTTATCAAACCAGTTCTTAGCCATAAGTCGGATTGTATATTCAGTTCCAGGTTCTAGCCCTCCTAAGATGTGGAAATTTTGTGAAACATTTACTGCGTCTGAAATCTTCCATTTACCTTTACCTATGGAAATTGCATTAAGAAAATTAACTCCAACACAATGGTCAGGATTTTAAACCCAAAACAACTCAAGAATAGGCAAGTTAAAATATAAAATTTAATTCCACACTTAACACTGCATTCTAATACTTTTTAAAATGCCATCATGGGCATATGTTATTGGTAACTATAACAATACATATTAAAAAGGAAAAATACATTCTTTTAGTTATCATAAAACATAGCCTGTAGCTGCTGCTAATTTGAGAGCAAGTTATAAAGAAGTTAACTGTGTTGATCTGCTTCATTAATCATAGTTAGCAGGGCTAGTAGGAAAGCTACATTAATAGGTCCAGAGGGATCGCTCTACAATTTCTGCAGAATTAGAAATGGAGAACAGCTTACGGTTATTCATGTATGCAACATAAAATTCAGAAGCTGCATGTCCCATTCCTGGAATCCAGCTGATGTTTGCATATGTTGCACTTACAGAAGAACTGATGTTCAGCAAGACAGGAACTATTGAATAAGTAACAAGACAAGCAATATTCCATTAATGCAGCATTGTTATTTGCAGATAGAGGAAAGTGAAGAGGAGAGTTAGATTACAACTTTGTCAATAGCATGCACACTTTAGGGTTTGTAATTAAAGATCAGATAAAGCAGTGCTGGGGAGCTGCTTGAAGCTGATTAGATTCCGGCCTGAAAATCAACAGTAAGTGCTTGTTTGTCATGGCATTTAAATTAATTTTAAACCCTGACATACTGCAGGATGAAACAAAGCAATAACTATGAATCAAAAACAATAAACATTTAATTTTTACAGATTAGTTTCTATTGCTGCCTGACAGATTAATCTTTGAGAAGAATGACAATGCAGGCTGAACTAGAGCTAATTGATACAAGATCAAATTCAAATATTTTCATTTGAAATTTAGAAGCTCCAGAACATCCAACACCACAATATTCCATTCTGCAGTAAAGTGTCAGCATACAGCAAGCTCCATAAAAAGAAAACATGTCACTTTGATCTTATTAGTTGATCAATTGAAAAGGTTTTGCTAAGCCCAAGGGTACAGATTCAAACAAATTGTTATAACCGATGAGATAGTAACTGAATAAAAGGCAGACTCTGCATCGCCAAAATCATAGAATAATACAATGTTTTATATGCCACTATTACAACCATATTACCAGAACAATGTTTGATATTACCAAACTTGTCACTGAGGGCTTTGCAGAACTGCCACTGAAGGCTGCACAAAGAATTTTATTGAGTACAAGGAAGTGATTGCTGATAGAAGTGCAATTTAAGCAGTAGTTTAATCCAGGCCATGTTTCTTCAATAACATAAAAAGAAACGTTGTTTTCTGGTATCTCAGCCTTCAATATAATTCAATGTTATGTTAAGATAATGCTGTTAAACATAAACTGAATGTCCATTAATGTTTCAACAGTATACCCTTCATGTACATATATTTAAAGAAGTAAGCTATCATATTTTTATGAATATTTTATCTTTCTAAGGTGTGAAAAACCCTACATTTTAGAAGTGTGAATGAGTCACATTGCATTTACGCACATGTAAATGATCTGCTAGGAATTGGTTGTCTAGAGTTACATTTTAAGTTATGAATAACTTTGGCCCGTGGTTTAGGCCATATCCATTTATATATCATTAGATAGAGCATTTTGTAAGTCCTAGTTTGAAAGGGATCTAGTTCTTGCAAGTAGCTTCGTTATTATGGTCTCTATAGTAAATTACATCTGTGGAAAAAAGATTGACACAGCAGGAACAAATTACAGATCTCTGTATGAAACTTCTTTGGACACTGAAAACAAAATCACAGTGCTTGAGATCATTTCCTGTGTTGTGGCACAAAATTTGGCGCTGCTGAAATGCAAGCTATTATGCAACTTAATATGAAATACCTTCAGAAGACGGAGAACCATTGGCAATTGGGATGGTGGGGAGAGTGGTAATGGAAAAGAATGTAGAGAGATCAATGACACCACTTGAATAACATACATGTCACTATTCATTTTACCATGTATCTATTTTCAAATGCATTTAAGCATTAAGAACAAAATAATTAATAGTTTATCCTAGGGGTTTCCAGTGTCCAAATATATAAATAGTGAATATTGATAAGTTTTCAAGCTTCTATGTTGTGACTTGTGTCAATTATGACCTCTACAGCATTTTGTTTTACAGATCACTACCACTAATCAGTAAACAACTATTTAATACCAGTTCTGTGAACCTATCCTATTTAGAAACTGTAATCTTAAGGTAAAATATGACATATAAATACATTATTTGTGAACTTTCTTGACAAGAACATCAGGTTCCAATTACTGTGGCTAACAAAATGAGCAGTTACAAATCACTTTGATTTTCAAGTAAATTGGAAGATTTCATAGCCAACAAAAACTACTTGAAAAATCTTTTGCTGCGCTTATCTCTTTCCTTAGTTGCCACGTCACACCAACTGTAATTCTTGTATTCATTATCTCAGTTCAATCATCATAAAACTATAAGGTAGCTTACATTCAGTTTGTTCGTTTTCTCTGATCATTCCACACTTCTGCAAGTGACTGCTAATTCACTGCTAATGTAACCCAATGCCATTGTCACACTAACTCCTCTGTATTTACTAGGTCTATCCTCACAACTAGATTTGAACAAGGGAATAATATTTGAAATTTTCCTATTTACAGGCACCACTCCTGAATTTGTAGATGTTTCGAAGATTATGGCTTAGGCCCCAGTAATTTCCCTCCTCAGCTTCCAGAATGGATGACACACTCAGAACTAAGGGTTTTTATCTATTTTGTGCATCAAACTTTTCCGGACCTTTTTTTAAATCAATTTTCAGCCCAACAAAAATTTCATTATCATCTTCCTTTGTTAAATTAAGTTCCACAAGGTTGCCCAACTACACCAGTTCATGGCCAATTTTGTGATTCTCCATATACATACCGTATAAGTGCTGGAAAAATTTTGGAGAGAAGAACAGGCATACTTTTGGCTGTGCTTTGCACCAGAAGATTCAACTAAGCACAGTCTCTTCACCTTTTCCCAAACCATCAAGGTCATACTTAATTTTGCACTGAATGAGATTCAAGCAATACTTTAAAAAATCTACATGGGGGTAAACCCAGGAACAGTGTGGATGCTAGTTTTGATAAAGACTAAGTGTTGCCATCAATGTACAAGTTACCTTTTCAAACAGCTTTCAGAGAAGGTCAAGATTTTTAATCATGTTAAGGGAAGCAGAAATTACTGCAATACATGGCTTTGTTGTGAACAATTTTAATTGGACTCTCACACATCATTAACATTGCACATTATTTGAGCCATACATTTCTTTTTTGTGTTAAAGTGACATTAATGTTTTACAGTGATGATATGACAAGCCAGCAATATCCTTATATCTTTTAACATTGAGTGAAAAAAATTGTCATTTTCTTTCATTTGTTGATTATTTATTGCTGCCTGAAGCAAATCATTTCTAATTCCATCAAAGGTTAGTAATTGGTGATTAAGCTTTTTAAACTGCACTTGTACTCCATCACCTGCCTTTTTGTGAATAGGAGGAAATTATCCTCTGAAAGATGGAAAAAAATGTTAAAAAAAACCTAATTATTAAAAATTTTCATATGAATAGGCGAATTGGAAAGGTCAGGTACAGGCCTAATCAAAGCGGTGGGATGCAGGCCTCAATGCATACCGAAGTGACTAAAACTGATGATGATATAAGTGCTGGGCTGAATCAGAAAGGTTGGGTACAGGCCAAATTGAGATGGCGGGGTCCAGGCCCCAAAATGTACTGAAGCAAATGGACCCAATGTCTGGATGACACTTTAAGCGCCTGGCTGAATTAGAAAGCTTGGGTACAGGCCAAATCGAGGCAGTGGAGCTCAAGCCCCAGAGTGGAAGTGACTAAACCCAATGTTTGAAAGAAAATTTAGGCATCAGGCCAGATTGAAAAGGATAGGGTGTCAGGACTGGAGGCAAGACATGGGCCAGTTCAACTCGCTACTCTGTGAAGTTTACTAGGATCTGCGCTGAACTAAGGATCAGTGAGCAGACGTTCTTTGTGGTATTCAATTCAGAACACTATTCACTTGCATTTATTCCTTGTATGACTGGTGTTTTTTTTCCTCTGCACAATATGTGTCTGGCAGTCTTTTTTAAAATAGGTTCTTTTGGGTTTCTTTGTTTTGTGGCTGCCTGTTAGGAGACGAATACATTGATAGTGTGTTTTGAACTTTGATAACTTCAGTATTGGTAAATGTTGCACAATACTGTTAAATTCTATAGAATTGAAGACAATCTCTGATTGTTGTTACAAACCAATATAAAAGGAATGCTTAATTCAAATACTTCAAAAAAAATTGGCCTTAAAAAACCTTTAACACAAAAAAACAATCTAAGAACACTGAATAGTTTCATCAAACCTTTTTGTTATTGGATGTTTCAGATAAAATGCAATTTATATTTAAGTCCTGAAGCTGGATATACGTATAGACCAAAGATGAAAGCTAACTGGAAAATAAACCAGTTTATTTTGAGCAAACTCCTTTAATTTAGATTTGTTTAAATTTTGATGTTAATTGCAGAATTGTAGAACTTGTAGGCCTGATATCTTATTTAACTGACATGGAAAAGAAAATGCAGTAAAATATAACAAAGCAAATTCTGAGGTAGAGTTAGTTCAGAATAATTTATTGCAATGATCATTAATCTGTGAGGAAAATGAACAACCAGAGTTCAGCCTCAATAAAACCCAGCTGGATTTACTTTGCTCCGACAATGTTATCTCAAATATAAATTGTACAAACATTTGCAGAACACTTAAGAAAGAATTTAAGATATTAACGCATGTCAACAAGATAATGTTATGACAGGCATGGGGCATTTCAACATGCAGGTAGATTGGGAAAATCAGGTTGGTGCAGATTTTGGATCCCGAGAGACCGAATTTGTAGAATCCCTATGAGATGAGTTTTTATAGGAGCTTGTAGTTCAGCACACCGAGGGACCAATTATTCTGGATTGGGTTTAAAAACGCAAACAACAGGAATTCTGCAGATGCTGGAAATTCAAGCAACACACATCAAAGTTGCTGGTGAACGCAGCAGGCCAGGCAGCATCTCTAGGAAGAGGTACAGTCGACGTTTCAGGCCGAGACCCTTCGTCGGGACTAATGAAGTCCTGGCGAAGGGTCTCAGCCTGAAACATCGACTGTACCTCTTCCTAGAGATGCTGCCTGGCCTGCTGCGTTCACCAGCAATTTTGATGTGTGTTGCTTGATTCTGGATTGGGTGTCGTGTAATGAACTGGATTTTAATAGGGAGCTCAAGGTAAAGAAACCCTTAGGAGTCGGTGTTAAATATATGATAGAATTCACCCTGCAGTTTAAGAGGAAGAAGATAAAGCCAGGTGTGTCAGTATTGCAGTGGAGTAACGGGAATTAGAGTGGCATGAGAAAGGAGCTGGCCAAAATTGATTGAAAGGGAACACTAGCAGGAATGGTGGTGAAGCAGCAATAGCTGGAGTCTCTGGGAACTGTTTGGAAGGTGCAGGATAGATACATCCCAAAAAAGAATAAGTTTTCTAAAGGCAGGATGCACAACCATGGTTGACAAGGGAACTCAAAGCCAGTATAAATGCAAAAGAAAGGTAATACAATAGAGCAAAAATTAGTGCGGAGTTAGAAGATTGGGAAGCTTTGAAAAACTCACAGAGGTCAACTGAAAAAGCCATAAAGAGCAAAAAGATAAAATATGAAGGTAAGCTAGTCGATAATATCAAAGAGGATATCAAAAGATTTTTCAAATGTATAAAAAGTAAAAGAGAGGTGAGAATGGAGATTGGACTGCTGGAAAGTGATGCTGGAGATGTAGTAATGGGGGACAAAGAAATTACAGATGAGCTGAATAAGTATTTTGCATTAGTCTTTATTGTGGAAGACACTAGCAGTATGCTGAAGTCCAAGAGTGTCAGTGGGCAGAAGAGAGTGCAGTTGCTATTACTAGCTAGAATATACTTGAGAAGCAGAACAATCTGAAGGTGAATAAGTCACCTGGACCAGATGGACTACACCTAAGGGTTCTGAAGGATGTAGTTGAATAGATTATGGAGGTATTGGTAATGATCCTTTAAGGATCACTAGATTCCTGCATGGTTCTGGAGGATTGGAAATTGCAAATATCACTTCACTTTCCAGGAAGGGAGGGAGGCAGAAGAAAGGAAATTATAGCCAGTTGGCCTGACCTCAGTAGTTGGGAAGATGTTGGAGTAAATTGTTAAGGATCAAGTTTCAGGGTATTTGGAGGCACATGATAAAATGGGCCAAAAGTCAGTGTAGTTTCCGTATGGGAAAATCTTGCCTAACAAATCTGCTGGAAGTCTTTGAAGAAATAACAAGCAGGATAGACAAAGGAAAATTGGGGGATGTTATGTACTTGGATTTTCAGAAAGCCTTTGATAAGGTGCCACACATGGAGCTGCACAGCAAGAGCCCATGGTATTACAGGAAATATTCTAGCATGGATAGATTATTGGCTGATTAGTAGATGGCAAAGAGTGGGAATAAATGGAGTCTTTTTCTACTTGGCTGCCAGTAATTGGGGGTCAGTGTTCAGGTCACTTCTTTTTACATTTTATGTCAATGATTTGGATGAAGGAATTGATAGCTTTGTAGCCATGTTTGTGGATGATATGAGCATAGGTTGAGGGGCAAGTAGTGTTCAGGAAGCAGGTAAGCTGCAGAAGGATTCAGGCAGATTAGGAGAATGGGCAAAAATGGCAGATAGAATATAGTGTCCATACTGCATTCTGGTTCCGCCCTCAACCCTTCTCTTCTCTCAACCTCTCCATCTCACATCCCTATTGTGCCCTCCTCCTTCCATTTCTACCATGGCCCATTGTCCTTTCCAATCAGATTTCTTCTTCTTCAGCCCATTTCCTGTTTGGCCTATCACCTCCCAGTTCCTCTCTTCAACCCCCCTCCATCACCCACCCACGTTTTCCCTCAACAGGTTTCACCTATCATCTGTCAGCTTGCACTCCTTCATATTCTGGCTCTTTCCCCCTTCCTTTCCAATCCTGATGAAGCCCCTTCGGCTGAAATGTCTACTATTTATTCTCCTCCATAGATGCTGCTAAACTTGCTGAGCTCCTCCAGAATAACTTGGAAAACCAATAATTCACTGGTAGAGTTCAGATGATGCATAAGATCCCCCAATGTGCTGTAAAGATCCACCTGCAATGAATATAAAACATAAAGTGATGATCCCTTGATTCTGTAACTCAAGTGGCTTTCCACAATACCTCTTCATTTCCTGAACAATACCACTTTGCACGCTCCTTGACCTTCGCACAAAATATAATTTCCTGTGATCAATTACACTCAGCAGTTCTGAACATTCATTGAGATCTTCCCATGCTCTAGATTGTTGCTGGACATCAACAGTGGCCTGTCAGCCTCTAAAATTGTTTGAATTAACTTTGATGAACCAAATTCAATGATTGTGTACCACCCTTCACAAACGTTTTCCCACACAATCTAATGCTTTCCTATAAAGGACAAAATGGAGCTTCAGGACAAGGTCAATGCAACACAGATGTTTCATCTCATGTTGTGACCCCCTATCCCTGCCTCATGAGCTTTCAGCCAGAAGTGTCCATGATAGCTCAGATTGTGCTCCTTTTCGTCAAATGGTTCCAGGCAAAAATATCGGCAAACAGAACAACACATCCCTGAACATCATGTTTGTGCAATGACACCTCTGTCACAGACTCAGCATTGAGTCCCATGCAGAGCTCAGTTGTATGAGCTGGGCCCTATATTTCACATTTGGCTTCTTCTGCAAATGATTTTTATATTTACTCCAACAGTTTTTTATAAAACGCTTCTGATTATTAGAAGGAGTTGAAAAGCCTTTTGACAGCCAGCTGCTAGAGCCCGCTGAGGGACCTCGGGATCCTCTGCCTGAAGTCAGCTCACTACTCTGGAACAGCTCTGAATAATTGTTAGCTGTGGCAGCAAGGTCTTGAGTTCAATTGGTCCCATGGAGCCGCAAGAGGTTAACAAAACCACGGGGAAGAGTCACGAGACAATAAACAACTACGCATTGTCGATCATACACAATCATTGGCAGAAAGACATGACAGCCACGGCATGAGTCCTAATTATCTCGCAGTCATGTGGCTGTAATTGTTGAGGCGAAGTATCTCTCAACATCCCTTTGCAATCAAGCATAGTGATTCGATACACATGACATCAGCAAACTTCTGACTGAGGCATGACAGAAAGTACAACAGTACCCAGCCCTGCAGAACCTTCTGTAGAATACTGAGATGGATTCCTTCATATCCCCTGTCATTGCCTTTGTCTGTCTAGGTGGGTCTGACAACATGCTCAGCACCTCAGTGTAATCTGCAGCAGCCTCAGGATGTAAGGTTCCCAGTTGTGGTCTCCCTCTAGGCCCGTTGGGAACATGGAAAACCTTAGACCCTTGCCATGCCAGCTCCTAACTGGCGGCAATGAATGTCTTATGGCTCATACAAATACTCCCCTCCCTCCAACCAATTCTACTCGTCCTTCAGGTTGTCAGATGCAAAGACATACTTTGGTCATCCACATTATCATCTACTCCTGAACCTATCCTCTATTCCCCCCCTCTGCTCTTGCTGTCTTCACATTCTCTGAACTGTGGGCAGGAGGATGGAGGAGATTTCCCCTGACACAGCAGCACAGGTTGCCCACTCAGATCACATTAAAACATTACCTGGCAGAGTTTATGTAGCCACTGTCTGAGAGGTTGTTTCTACCTCTCTAAGCCTTTGCCCACATGGAGGTGGATTATCTCCTTCAGTCTGGTGGGATACACCAGAAAATAGGAAGAGGAGTAGGCCATCAGGTCACTGAAGCCTGCCTTATCATTTAATATGATCATGGGTGATCTACTGCTGGGATCAACTCTTCCATGATGCCACATCTCCATTGCCCTCAATCTCACAATCTTTCAAATATTATCTACTGTACCTTCACTTTGATTCAGCCTTTTCAACCCTCTGCGGCAGAGGTTTTCAGAGTGTCACCATATTCTCTGAGAAGAAATTTCCGTCTATCTGTTTTCAATTTCCCAAATCTCCCCAATTTTGATATCCTCCCACTAGCAAAAACTCCGGAAGTCCTCGGAGCAGAATAAAGCCATTTTACCTACTGATCAAAAAATATCAGCCTATATGATCATGGCTAATTTATTTTACCGCTCAACCCCATTCTCCTGCCTTTTCCCCATAACCTTTAATTCCCTGACTAATCAAGAACCTAACTGCCTTTGCTTTAAATATACCCAATTACGACCTCCACAGCCATCTGTGGAAAAGAATTCCACAGATTCACAACCCTCTGGCTAAATAAACTCCCCATCTCTGTTCTAAGAGACTTCCTTCTATTCTGAAGCTGTGTCCTCTGGTCTAGGCTCTCCAACTATAACATCTTCAACATGTCCACTCTATTTAGGCCCTTTATTACTGAGTGTGTTTGAAATCCCTCCCTACCCCCTGCCCACCCCAATTCTTCTAACTTTCAGCGAGTATAGACCTAGAGCCATCAAGTGCTCCTCAGATGTTAAACCTTTCATTCCTAACATCATTCTCTGGACACTCTCCAAAGGCAACTCAAAACTGTTCACAATTCTCTAAGTGTAGTCTGATCGATGCCTTGTAAAGCCTCAGCATTACACCGTAGCTTTTATATTCTAGCCCACTCAAAATAAATGCTAACATTTGCCTTCCTTACTACCGATTCAACCTGCAAATTACCCTTTAGTGCAGGGGTTTCCATCCCGGGGTCCAAGGACCCCTTGATTAATGGTTAATGGTAGGCATCCATGGCATAATAAAGGTTAGGAACCCCTGCTTTAATGAATCCTGTACAAGGACTCCCAAGTCCCTTTGCACCTCCAATTTCTGATTTTGCTCCCTGTTTAGAAAATAAAGGCTTATGCCTTTATTCCTTCAACAAGAGGCCTGACCATTCACTGCCCTGCACAGTATTTCATCTGCCACTTCTTTTCCCATTCTCATAATCTGTACAAATCCTTCTGCACACTCTCTGCTTTCTTAACCATACCTGCCTCTCCGCCTATCCTTATATCATCCAAAAATTTAGCCGCTAAGTCATCAAATCTGTCATCCAGATCATTCAATTTATAACATGAAAATTAGTGACTGAACACTAACCTTTGTGAAACACCACAAACCAGAAAAGAACTCCTGTATTCCTACTCTTTGCCTCCTGCCAATCAGCTAATCTTCTATCCATGCTAATATCTTTTCTGTAATACCACAGGCTCTTATCTTGTTCAGCAGCAACTTGTCAAAAGCCTTCTGAAAATCTAAGTAAGTAACATCCACTGATGCTCATTTGACTATCATGTCTATTATTTTCTTAAAGAATTCCAACAGATTTGTCAGGCAAGATTTTCCCTTAAGGAAACAATGCTGACCTCACTCTATTTTATGGTGTACCTCCAAATTTCCCAAAATCACTTCCTTAATAATGGACTCTAACATCTTACCAACCACTAAAGTCAGGCTAACTAACCAATAATTTCCCATCTTTTGCCTCCTCCCTTCTTCAAGAGTTAAGTGACATTTGTGATTTACCAGTTCTCTAAAACCATTCCAGAATTTGTAATTCTTGAATGATCACTAGCAATGCCTCCACAATCTCTTCAGTCACCTCTTTCCAAACCCTGGGATGTAATTAATCTGGTTCATGTGACTTCAGATTTCAGAATCAGAATCTGGATTTAAATCACTGGCATACGTTGTGAAATTTGTTTTGTGGCAGCAGTACCTTGCAAAACATAATTTTAAAAACTGTAAACTACGATAATAACTATATATTTATACAAAATTAAATTAAATACTTAATGTAGAAAGAGAACAAAAAAAAAGGAAAAAAAATGGGTTCATTGTCAGTTTAGAAATCTGATGGCAGAGGGGAAGAAGCCATTCCTAAAACGTCGAGTGTGTGTCTTTAGGCTCCTGTACCTCCTCCTGAATTGTAGCAATGGGAAGGGGGCATGTGCTGGGTGATGAGAGAGAGGGGTTCCAAATGACAGATTCTGCCTCCTTGAGGTATCACCTTTTGAAGATGTCCTCGATGCTAGCGAAGCTAGTGCCCATAATGGAGCAGGCTGAGTTTGCAACTTCTTGCAGCTTTTTCCAATCCTGGGCATTGGGTCCTCTATTTCAAATGACGATGCAATTTGATTTGAATGCTCTGTAGAAATTTGTGAGAGCCTTTGATGGCATACCAAGTCTACTCAAACTACTAATGAAATATAGCCACTGTCATGCCTTCTTTGTAACTGCATCAATAGGTTTGGCCCAGCATAGATCTTCAGAGATGCTGACACACAGGAACTTGAAACTGCTCACCACTTCCACTGCTGACCCCTTGATGAAGACTGGTGTGTGTTCCCTTGTCTTTCCCCTCCTGAACTCTACGATCAACTCCTTGGTTTTACTGACATTAAGTGCAAGGCTGCGGCTGTGAACCACTCAACCTACTTGTATGCTTGTATACCTCCTTGTCACCATCTGAAATTCTGCCAAAAATAGTTGTGTGATCTGCAAATTTATATGTAGATGGTGTTTGAGCTGTGCCTAGCCACACATTCATGGGTGTTGAAAGTGTAGAGCAGTGGGCTAAGCACACATCCTTGAAGTACGCCAGTGGTGATTATCAGCGAAGAGGAGATGTTATTTCTGATCCACATGAACTGTGATCCCAATTGGGAATAGATGTCAGTGTAACTGGGTGATAGTTGTTGAGGCCGCTCACCCAGCTTTTTGGTCACTGGTCACTGCCTTTGGAGGCAGGGGAGAACCTTCGACTGCAGCAGTGAGAGATTTAAGATGTCTTTGAACACTCCTGTCAGTTAGTTGGCACAGGTTTTCAGTGCCCTACCAGGAACGCCTTCAGGGCCTGTAGCTTTGCAAGGGTTCATCCTCATGAAAGAAGTTCTGACAATAGCTTCTGAAACTAAGATCACAGGATCATCAGATGCTGCAGGGATGCACATAAATATGTTTTTATTCTCTGTTTCGAAGTGAGCATAAAAGGCATTTAGCTCATCAGGGAGTGAAGCATCAGAGCCATTCACGATGTTACATTAGCTTCCCAATCTTTCACCTTTCCAAGCACTTTCTCCTTAGTAATAGTGACTACAATCACTTCTGTCTCTGCCACTCTTGAATTTCTGTCATGCTGCTGGTGTTGGAAATAACTCAGAAAATATATAGCTCAGGTGGTTAATGGTTGGGTTGAGTTGTTCTCGGATCTTGGCAATCCATTTGCAAACACCATACAAGAAGACATCATCAGTGCCCTGTTCACTTGTGCTGTGTCCCCCAAATGCTAGAGTTTTATATACTTATCAATCTGACTGTCTGATTGACTGTCATTATGGAAACTCAGTTGTAATGTAGGGAGGAGATCTAGTCGCTGATTGGTTGCGTAGCGAACTCTATGTGTTGTCTGGAATTTTGCCTGCATTGGCTTATAAATGGGATCAAGGACCCCTCCCTACATCACAATTGAGTTTCCATAATAGTGATCAATCAACTGATAAGAATATAAAAGCCAAGGCAGGGCTGTGGATAATGAGGGTGATGAAAACCAGCATTTAACAAAATTAACAGATAAATAAAATAAATTAGCCCAAACCGACCTTCAGTAGCTTCTAAACATTGCAGTCTTTCTGCAGAATGTGCATATGAAATCTTGCAATTAAGTCAGCGTGCTTGCTCTACAAATGGAGACAGGCTATATCACCATCTGTCCAGAAAACAGCCCTTTCAGTTTATGTAAAGCAAAGCAAAGTTATAACTGGTGGAAATCTGAAACTACAAAGAAAACATGGGGAATATTCAGATAGGGCTGAAAACATTGCACCATGAAGAAGGGACAGCTTGTGAACAGGATGTATTCTTATTAGAGTTTTTTGCTGTTGGGTCTTGTTTTGCCTTGGAGGAAAAAATTTCTTCACCATTTCCTGGTACATCCCACAGGAAAGATTGCTTCAGGTAAACTTCAATTTGTTTTGGAAGCTACAGACTGCTAATCATTTTGGCCAATTTGGACAATATTCTTCTATTTCTTTCTACTGGATGATAGCAAAACCTTTCAGCTCAGGCCTGGCCCAGAATTAGTTCCATATCCAGATTAGGAATTCAATGGGGAAAAAGGTGTCTCTTACTGGTTCTCCATTTACAGTATTTACTGGACTTGTCATCAAATGTGGGACTGCTGACAACCCAATTCTGCCCTCCCTTTTTTATGGTCACTATCCAAGACAAATTGTTAAAAAATGTGGTTTGATGTTGTGTAATGTTGCGTATAACTGAGTGGAATAATTGGAATTTAATATTCAAAAGCTGAGATGAAAGAAACAAAACATGACAGAAACAAACCAGATAAATACATGTCAAGAATGCAGAATCCAACAATAGTAAAGTCAGAAACAAGTACGTTACGGTTCATGAAAAAAGGAGTGGTTAGTCAATGGAACAAGCATCATGCAGCTTCTGACATTTACCATGGATGCACTCGAAGATCAGGACTTGTATTCCACCCCAAGGTTACACTATGTGTGGCCGCAAATTAAAAGTGGCAACATTGCAGTCATTGTTGGTAACTCAACAGATGAGTAAAACAATATAGCAGAAGTGCAAAGGAGAAAGGGTGATTGGTACAAAACTTGGAATTAGGGTGCAGTTGAATCGATCAGCAGCTAGCATCCTTAATTTCTCCTCATCAATGTAAAATGCGACAATGCTTGGATCTTTATAGCTAAGGTGCCTGAGACCTTTGCACAGAATTGTAGTAATTTTATGTATTGCACTACACTGCTGACGCAAAACAAGTATATCATGACATATGTGAGTGATGATAAACCTGATTCTGATATAGGTCTCTATTGTGGACTGTGAATGGGAAGGAGGTAGCGAGAGGGCTATCATGGTTAGTAGAAGGGGAAGGGAGAGGGGAGGGAATGGGAAGCACCTGTTGTGTGGGGGCATGGCGTATTCTGCCTGTCAAAAGTTGCTCTATCGTGATTGGTTGGTTCAGACTGCAGCTGCTTTTCCCTGGTGTCCAGTTTCAGACACGCCAGGTATAAAATAGCACGTAAAAGAGTCTTGCTTTCTCTTCTTTTGTTTAAGGCAAGTGGTACACATGACCATTGGGAAGGTATGCTCTAGGCACACTTTTACCTAAGTGTGCCTGTTGAATGCATGTCTGTTGAATATTCAACTTTGTAGTTTCTGTAACCTGGGGCATGAATGTTGGCTGAATTTTTATTGTTTGTAAGTAAATAATTAATATACTTATTGTCAGTCAGTGTTTTCTATCTTACTCACTAGACCCACAAACCTGATTCAACATTATAGCATCAGAGAGATATTTTATGAAGATTAATAAACCAACTGTTTGGAATCAAATGACCTTGCTTAGTGTCTCAGGGTGGGTGTGTCTGTACGCCAGCAGTCCCACTCCCCTCCCCTCCCTGTCCCATTCCCCTCCCCCTCTAAAGGCCCTCCATCCTTGCCATCTCATGATCCATAACACACTTGTTTCTAACTTTTCTATTATTAAGCTCTGTATTCTTGATATGTATTGTTTCCTGTCATCGTTTGGCCTTTTCACCTCAACTCTTGAAGATCAAACTTACTTTAACAATACCACTCAGTCTATATTACTGCCATTTGAGCTCAGCAGCTTATTAAATAGATCGCCACTTTATGGTTTTCCAATTTTTAGTATGCCACACACAAACACTGATGCATCAATCATACTAAGCAGGAGTAAAAGTTAACACTGAAGGACTCTGTGGAATTAGTAAATAATATATCTACATACAATATGGAAGGTTTGAACGTGTACAAAGACCTCAAGCAACAGAGTGCCAAATTCAGTAATGAAAAGTCTGTGAATAAATCAAAAATACAAGACAGAATTTGGCAAGAGGAAAAGGCCAGAGAAGATTAAAGACGTACATTAAAATATAAACATTACAATAATGGATGGGATAGGTTAATAAATCATTATTTGTATTGCAAGATGAAGAACACAATTAAAAGAAGGAAGATGATGGTGTGAAACATTTTTTAAAAATTACTTTCAAAGTTGAAAGTTTAAAATAAATATATTATCAAAGTGCACATATGACACCATATTCAACCTTGAGATTCATTTTCTTGTGGGCATTCACAGTATATCCAAGAAACGCAACAGAGTCAATGAAAGACCATACCCAACAGGATGGACAAACAACCAATGTGCAAAAGACAACAAACTATGCAAATACAAAAGGAAAAATTGAATAGCAATAATAAAAAAAACAATAAATTATGAGAACATGAGCTAAAGAATCCTTGCAAGGTTTTGGGAACAGTTCAGTGATGTGGGGAGAATGAAGTTGAATGAAGTTATCTCCTCTGGTTCAAGAGCCTGATGGTTAAGAGGTAATAACTGTTTCTGAATTTATTGCTGTTATTGATTGATTTTGCTGACCAGAAATATTAGAAGAAAATGTTTGCGAACTGCACGTATATTTGCATTTCGATATTTTATTTGACTAGTTGCTTTTTTAGCAAATAAAAATTTTGAACTAATAAGTACATTTCACAGCCAATGATCATTTCAGACACAACCATACTGTGAGGACATGTCTGACTCACAGGAGATGCAGTGTTTCAATTATATAAGTAGGATGTGAATGTTCAGCTGTGTGTTTATTGGTTTTAAGTGACTGAAATCAAGCAGCTGGTAGCTTTGAGTAGTGCAATTTACACTGATATTAAATATTTAATGTGGCCATAAAAGGCTGAAGCACCTGGATATATGTTTTAAATAAATTTAT
The DNA here is from genome assembly GCF_030028105.1 of Mobula birostris. Classification (NCBI taxonomy): domain Eukaryota; kingdom Metazoa; phylum Chordata; class Chondrichthyes; order Myliobatiformes; family Myliobatidae; genus Mobula; species Mobula birostris. The sequence goes on from NC_092385.1 coordinate 43,442,950, forward strand.
TTCATGCGTCTTTTAAATTTCGCATCCACAGGCCAAAGGGCGAACAGCACATTGTTGAAGAACAGATCATTACAGTATTCCCTGCTGGTGAAGGCAGAGTGCATTGTTGAATGTATAGTAATTAGCTTGGGTTCAACAATGTGCTCCAATTCACAGGTAACTTTCCATCTACTGTCTCAAACTGCGGCGTGAATGTCACTGAAAATGGTGACTTGATAGAGATATTTAAAACGTTGTAATGCTTTTTGGAGCACATGCTGCATTAAGACAGCATTTTAAGCAGGTACAGGAGTTGCTGTTAACAACTTCTTAAATTCCCAAGTTAATCTTACAATTCAGGATCAATACCAAACTGTACATTTGGATAATTGTGCCTGACTGTACATCATGACCTGAAATAGTTAGCTTCCCAAGTGTGCATGCAAGTTTGATTTTACTCAAAATAATTATAACAGCTCCAATGATGTATTAATTTTTTAGTAGTAACTCAAAACATTTTCCAAGAATTTACCATGAAGGCATAGTATTGTAGCGGGGTGGTACAGTAGCATATAGGTAAGCACAATGCTTTATAACGTCACAGATCAGATGATCGGGGTTCAATTCCTGCTGGTGTTTGTAAGGAGTTTGTTTGTTCTCCCTGTAACCCTGTGGGTGGCTCTGGGTGCTCTGGTTTCCTCTCACATTCCAAAGACGTATGGTTTAGGGTTAGTACATTGTGGGTATGCAATGCCGGTGCCTGAAACATGACAACACTTGTTTAATGCCCCCAGTACATCTTTGGACTCTGTTGGTCACTGATACAAAACGACACAGTTCCTTGTGCATTTTGATGTACATGTGACAAATGAAGCTAATCTTTATCTTTATTTATTTACTAAGAAATTGGATCTCATTCTTTTTTTGATGTAGTAAGGAATTACTATGTTTGATGCCAATGCCCAATCAGTTTATGGAATTGGCTAAGAAGATATCAGAAGTAGTGATAGTGTGACTTGTGGGACTATTCTGTTCAACGCATCTTTTGGCATGTCGCTGTGCATCTTTTTAACAAGAACCCACTCCCTAAGTGTGTACTCCTCCATGGAAGGCAGATAGCAGGAAAACATGTGAGAGCTTCCATGAGGAAACAGGGGAGAGAAAGACAATTCATATTGAAACAGACCCAGTTTTTGACATTAGAAAAGTCAGGCGGATCTTCCTGGGTGCCGGGGTGACTAGACAGTCCTGACAAACTTTAAAGATGAATGTGCAATTGCCAATGCAGCAGTTGCAGTCCCCACAGTCCTGGATGCCCCCTCACCATGCCACCTTCCCCTGCTGTACGATTACCAGTAGTTCCCACAAATCACCAGGACAGATTCAACCCATTCAAAGATTTCATCAGGTAGAACCAGCTGGAAAGTTGCAGGAGCAATGTGAAGACAAGAATCAATCTCTTTTCCTCTGCTGTTCACCCAAGACCAAGGACCTAGCCACTGCTGGGCCTGGGATCAGGGATCTTACTGGCTCTAAGTCACCAGGAAGGGGATGAGACCTGGGACCAGGGACCTGAATGACCATGAGACCAGGTAATAGAAATAGATATCTCAAGGCTTAGGGGCCTTGGTAGATCTAGTCCAGGTCTAGCTAAATGCAGAAGGAGAATGCAGACGGTACAGAACTGTCACTGTACAACACTGGAGTGTGATGTCACTGGGCACCAGTGTGGTGTGTCACTAAGTAAGTTGGGTGCAGAGCAGGTGAGCACAGAGGTTCTCAAATGGTGGGGACAAATTTCTCTCTTGCCACTTATTCTGTTTAAAATATTTCTTCTAAAGGCAATGGAATGCCAGAAATGTTGAACCGCCATTGCTGCCCTGACTTTCTTTCTGTGATTTCTTGCCGAGGACAGCCACATATATATGAACTACATAGATTCTATGAAAATGATGACTTTGCCAAGTACAGTTGTAATTGAAAGTAGACAAGGAAGAAATGTGTTCATCTCCCAGACATAGGGGAGTGGCATGCATTGTTCCTCTTGAGAAGAAAATGTAAAAGCAGGTGTAAGAAAAATCTCTTGATCATTATTTAGTTTCAGCAAATTGGGTTTACATCCATAGAGCTCTCAAAGTTGCAGCATAAGTTTATAAGGTTATTAAGAAGGCATGTGATGTGTTGGTTTTTGTTAGTCAGGAGACTGAGTTCAAAAGCCACAACATAATGTTTCAGCTCTATAAAACTCTGGTGAGGCCACATTGAGAATATTGTGTTCAGTTCCGGTCACCTCATCATAGGGAGGATGTAGAAGCTTTAGAGAGGGTGCAGAGGGGATTCACCAGGATGCTGCCAGGGATAGAGAGCATGTTTTATCAGGACAGGTCAAATGAGCTGGGACTTTTCTCTTTAAAGCGAACAAGGATGAGAAGTGACTTGACAGAGTTGTACAAGATGATAACAGGCATAAATTGAGTGGATGGCCAGTGTCTTATTCCCAGGACAGAAATGGCTAATGCCGGGGGCATAATTTTAAGGTGACTGAAGTAACGTATAGTGGGATGTCAGAGGTAATTATTTTACACTGAGAATGGTGGATGAATAGAATGCTTGCCAGGGGTGGTGGTAGAAGCAGATACTTTAGGGGAATTTAAGAAGCTCTTAGATAGGCCATAGACATACGCGATACTACAGATGCTGGAAATATAGAGCAATACACAGAATGTGTTGGAGGAGCTTAGCAGGTCAGGCAGCATCCATGGATGGAAATAAACACTGAATGTTTCGGCTGAGACCCTTCATCAGGAGTTAGGTCAACTGTTTATTCCCATCTGTAGGTGCTGCCTGACCTGCTTTGCTCCTCCAGCACATTGCTCATATTGCTCTTAGATAAGTGCATGGATGATAGAAAAATGGAGGATTATGTAGGAAGGATGGGTAAGATTGTTCTTAGAGTAGGTTAAAAAGTCAGCACAACATTGTGGGCTATAGGGCCTGTATTGTGCTGTAACGTTCTAGATAAAAGTCTTTGGGGCTTCCCTTTCAACTTTAAATTTGTCTCATAAAGTCTACAGGATTTAATTGAGTGCTGACTTTTGATTGTAGCATTCAAATAAACGCTCACTCCAGTCATGCAAGCAACTGCGGTGAACTTGGCAATTTCTCTCAGGTCTCCGGGAAGTAGATGGCATCCTAACAGTCAGCTTTCAGCTCCTGGGCTGTGTTAGGATGCTGAAAATGTCCAGCACTTTAGTCTCTGAGGAGAAATAACTGATGTGCTGCTCCTGAATACGTCAATCACCATGCCATGAAGGAAAATCTATAGTTGATCTTCATACAGGGAGTGGAAACCCTTTTTATTGAGGAAAGGTTATTATTGGGTGCTATTTTGGCTGCTGGGATTCCAGTTGCTTCAATTGTATAATCTATTCACAAAATTATTGCCCAGGTAATAGCTCTGATGATGTGGCGAGTAGTGAATCAGGACATGCCAGAGATCTGATGTTGCCATGGGAAAGGTCAATCGTGAAGAAATTGAGAGTCAAAATAGCTTTGACTTCATGAAGAGAGCTGAAAGAGGGTGTGGCCAAAGACAAAAGCTCATTCAGCTTGGAAACAGATCTTTCAGTTCACAGAGTTGACACTGACTACAAAGCACCCATATATACTAGTCTCCCAAAATTTCCATCAGCTTCCTCGATCCTCACAATCATTTACACATAGGGACAAGTTAGAATGGCCATTTAACCCTTTGGATGTCGGAGGAAACTAGAGCACCTATAGGAAATCCATGTGGCATGGAGAGAAAGTGCAAACACCACACTGGCAATGTTGGAGTTCAGGACTGAACCCAGGTCTCTGGAGGTGTGAAGCTTCAGCTCTACCAGCTGTCCCACTGTGGATGTCGCACTTCTCAGTGATGACAGGCATGGAACCCCTACATTATTTAATGGAAAGGTCCAGGAATAACTGTACTGCTTCAAAAGACATTGGGAGTAAGCTCTTCACTGGTGGATTTAAATCTGCTTTCCTCCTGAGGCTACCGACCCAAAACAAGCCAGTGCCGCAATCACCCTTCCATTAATGGATTTCATTCAGTAAAATCTCTTCAGAGGCTATGGATAAATGCTGGAAAAAACCTCTCGCAATTAGCTACAGCATCTTTGTATTCTTTTAAGGTACTTAAGCAGTCACTCATTTTACTGTGAACTCTCCTTATGATCTAAAAAAACATAAATGTACCAAGGTAAACTGTTAGATTTATTGAGACTGTTCTTTCGTTTTTAAATTGCCCAGAAGAACTCTTTTTTATGCAACTTAGGGTGGAAATAGCTGTTGTGCATATCAAGATGTTGTTAAATGTGCGCCTGAGAAATGCAAAAAATGCCAGATGCACTACTGCCATAGTCATAGAAAACTACAGCACAGAAACAGGCCCTTCAGCCCATCTATTCCGTGCTGAACCATTTAAACTACCAAATCCCGCCAACCTGCACCAGGACAGAGCCATCCATACCTTTTCCATCCATGTACCTATCCAAATATCTTTTAAGTGTTGAGATTGAAATCGCATCAAATACTTGCACTGGCAGCTCATTCTGCACTCTCACCACCTTCTGAGTGAAGAAATCTCCTCTCATGTTCTTCTAAAGCATTTCTCTTTTCAAGATGGCTGCACATTTGATCGCAGCGGCTTCTCTGAGGTCAACCAAAGGTGTTATTGTTCTTTTTTAGAAGTTTTTTTTATGATCACAAGACCCTACTCTATGTTAACAACTTAAAGTCCTGAAGGCCTACCCCATCAATGAGTTGCTCGTTGGTGGACAAACTGAAGGAGCTGGACGGTGCAGATCATGTTGCTGCCTGCATCAGAGAGGTGTTGGTGCATGAAGGAGACTAACAGTGAGTGATCATCTTCGTTGCTTTTCTTGTGATCACAAGACCATGTTGGACATTGTTAATGCAGAATGCTGCAAGTCCTACTCACTGATTTATTGGCGGATGGCAGGGGCGGTTGCCAGCGGAGGCATGTGATCTCAGTTGTGGCAAGGACTAGGCCTCAAGCTGTGGTGTCACCTGTTTACAACCTTCAGAGTCAGTACACTCCACTGAAGCTAGTGTCCAAGTGTAGTCAGTGCTGTTCCTTAGTGTTTGCTCAGCTGAAGACAGGCTGCGTTGTGTTCCACTGCAGATTTCTGCAACATTCATGGACTCAGGGTCTTAGACCACATTTTTTTTTATGTGACTGTATTTTACCATTATCTTGTAGGAACTTGCTATTTATATAAGCCTTGTGCTGTGTCTGACTGTTGGCACTGTGTTTTGCCCCTTGGCCCCAGAGTAACACTGTTTCGTATGGCTGTATTCATGGGTATTCATGTATGGTTGAATGACAATTAAACTTGAACTATGAACTACAAACTAACCCAAAACTTTGATTTGTAGTCTCACCATTCTGAGTGGAAAACGCCTGCTTGCATTTACCCTATCTATACCTCTCATAATTGTGTATATGTCTGTCAAATCTCCCCACAATCTTTTACATTCAATAGTAGAATCTCAATCTTTCCTTCTAAGTCTGGAAATATCCTTGTAATTTTCTCTGTACTTTTTTCAGTCTTATCTACATCTTTCTTGTAGGTAGGTGACCAAAACTGCACACAATATTCCAAATCAGGCCTCACCAAAGTCTTATGTAACTTAAGCTTAACATCCCACTTCATCCTTAGCAGCAAGTGAGGTACCAGAGGATTGGAGAATAGCTAATGTTGTTCTGCTGTTATTCAATACTTTTGATCTATCAAAGCCAACATCGCAAAAGCTTTCTTTACAACCCTATCTACCTGTGAAGCCACTTTCATTGAATTATGGACCTGTATCCCCAGTTCCCTTTGTTTTACCACACCCCTGATGTTTACTGCAGAAGACCTATCCTGGTTGGTCTTCCCAAAGTGCAACATCACTTCACATTTCTCTGCATTAAATTCCATCTGCCATTTTTCAGCGATTATTCCAGCTGGTCCAAATCCCGCTGTAAGTCACAATAGTCTTTCCAATTAAGCACATTATCCTCCAGATCATTGATATAGATGATGAACAGCAATGGACCTGGCACCAATCCCTGTGGCACTCCAATAGTCACAGGCCTCAGTCAGAGAGACCCACCACTCACTGGCTTCTCCAATAAAACCAATTTCTAATCTAATTTACTACCTCATCTTGAATGCCAAGCAACTGAACCTTCTTGACTAACTTCCCATGCGGGACCTTGTCAAATGTCTTGCTAAACTCCATGTAGGCAACATCCACTGCCTTGTCTTCATCCACTTTTTTGGTAACTTCCTCGAAAACTCCATAAGATTGGTTAGACATGACCTACCATGCATGAAACCATGCTGACTATCCTTAATTAGTCCATGTTTATCCAAATACTTATATATCTGGTCCCTTAGAAGAGCTTCCAATAACTTTCCCACTAATGATGTCAGGATTACTGGCCTACCAATTCATGGTTTATTCTTAGGGCCTTTCTAAAACAGCAGAACAACATTAGCTATTCTCCAATCCTCTGGTACCTCACTTGCTGCTAAGGATGATTTAAATATCTCTGCTATGGCCCCTGAAGTTTCAGCACTTGCCTCTCACAGGGTCTGAGGGAAAACCTTGTCAGGCCCACTTGTTCATCTTAATTTGCCTTCAAACAGCAGGAACCCTCTTTTCTGTAATCTGTATAGGGTCCATGAGCTCGTTGCTGCTTTGTCTCACTTCTAAAGACTTTGTGTCCATCTCCTGAGAAAGTACAGATGCAAAAAAAATCCGTTTAAGATCTCCCCATCTCTTTTGGCTCCATGCATAGGTTACCATTCTGATCTTTCAGAGGATCTATCTTATCCCCTGCAATCCTGTTGCTCTTAACATATCTGTAGAAACCCTTAGGATTCTCCTTCACCTTGCCAGAGCAACATCATGCCTTCTTTTAGCCCTCCTGATTTCATTCTTAAGTGTTCTCTTGCATGTTTATACTCATTATGTACCTTGTTTGTTCCTGCTTGCCTATACTTACTATGTACCTCCTTTTTTTCTTAAGTAGGGCTTTAATATTTCTCAAAAACCAATGTCCCTAAACCTATTATCCTTGCTTTTTATTCTGACAGGCACATACATGCTTTGTATTCTCAACATTTCATTTTTGAAAGCCTCCCACTTACCAAGTACATCTTTGCCAAACAGTCTGTCCCAATCCATACTTGCAGGATCCTTTTATTTTACCATCAAAATTGGCCTTTCTCCAATTTAGAATCTCAATCCAAGGACCAGACCAATCCTTTTCCATTATTACCTTGAAACTAATGGCATTATGATCACTAGATGCAAAGTGTTCCCTTACACAAATTTCTGTTGCCTGCCCAACCTCATTCACTAATAGGGGATCAAATATTGCATATTCTCTTGTTGGGATTTCTGTGGACTTTAAAGACACTTTCCTGAACACAGTTGACAAACTCTATCCCAACTAATCCTTTTGCATTATAGGAGTCACAGTCAATATGTGGAAAGTTAAAACCACCTAATATCACAACCTTATGATTCTTGCAACAGTCTAACGTTTCTCTACAAATTTGTTCCTCTAAATCCAATGGACTGTTGGGTGGTCTATAATATAGCCCCATAAATATGGTCATACCTTACTTATTCCTGAGTTCCACCCATAAAGCCTTACTGGATGAGTTCTCCAGTTTGTCCTGACTGAGCACTGCCATGACATTTCCCATTACTAGTAATGCCAGCCTTTAATTGTTCTTGCTCTATCACATGTAAAACAACAGAACCCCAGAATACTGAGCTGCCAGTCCTGCTCCTCCTGCAATCATACCTCACTAACGGCTACAACATTATAATTCCATGTGTTGATCCATGCCGTCAGTTCATCTGCCTTTCCTACAATATTTAGTTCATTGAAATGTACACAACTCAGAACATTAGCCCCACCATGCTCAAACTTTTGATTCCTGACTTCGTCTAAGGTCCTAACAACATCTGTCTTTACAATAACTCTAAATCTGTTCAAGCACTCTGGTTTCCATCCTCCCGCCATTCTAGTTTAAAACCCTCTTCCCCTTTGCAGAACTAGCTAACCTTCCCTTTAGGATATCAGTGTCCCTCCAGTTTAGGTTCAAACCATTTCTTTTGTAGAAGTCCTATCTTCCCTGAAAGAGAGCCCAATAATCCAAAAATCTGAAGCCCTCCTTTCTACACCACACCCTAGCTATGTCTTAAACTGTATGATCTTCCTATTTCTGGACTTACTAGCAAGTGGCGCAGGTAGAAATACTGAGATGACTACCCTGGACATCCTGTCCTTTAATTTAGCAACTAACTTCCTGAACTCACTTTGCAGAACCTCATCCCTCTTCCTACCTATGTCATTGGTACATGTCTGACGAATCTCATAGAATTTTTTGAGGATGTAACTAGTAGAGTGGATAGGGGAGAACCAGTGGATGTGGTATATTTGGATTTTCGAAAGGCTTTTGACAAGGTCCCACACAGGAGATTAGTGTGCAAACTTAAAGCTCACAGTATTGGGGGTATGGTATTGATGTGGATAGAGAATTGGTTGGCAGACAGGAAGCAAAGAGTGGGAATAAACGGGACCTTTTCAGAATGGCAGGCAGTGACTAGTGGGGTACCGCAAAGCTCAGCGTTGGAACCCCACTAGTCACTGCCTGCCATTTGTTTACAATATATATTAATGACTTGGATGAGGGAATTAAATGCAGCATCTCCAAGTTTGCGGATGATACGAAGCTGAGCGGCAGTGTTAGCTGTGAGGAGGATGCTAAGAGGATGCAGGGTGACTTGGACAGGTTAGGTGAGTGGGCAAATTCATGGCAGATGCAATTTAATGTGGATAAATGTGAGGTTATACAAGATAATAAGAGGAATAGATACAGTGGATAGCCAGCGCCTCTTCCCCAGGGCACCACTGCTCAATACGAGAGGACATGGCTTTAAGGTAAGGGGTGGGAAGTTCAAGGGGGATATTAGAGGAAGGTGTTTTACTCAGAGAGTGGTTGGTGCGTGGAATGCACTGCCTGAGTCAGTGGTGGAGGCAGATACACTAATGAAGTTTAAGAGACTACTAGACAGGTATATGGAGGAATCTAAGGTGGGGGCTTATATGGGAGGCAGGGTTTGAGGGTTGGCACAACATTGTGGGCCGAAGGGCCTGTACTGTGCTGTATTATTCTATGTTATCCACTTTGGTGGCGAGAACAGGAAAACAGATTATTATCTGAAAGGTGACCAATTAGGAAAAGGGGAGGTGCAATGAGAGCTGGGTGCCATTATATACCAGTCATTGAAAGTGGGCATGCAGGTACAGCAGGCGGTGAAAAAGGCGTAAGGTATGCTGGCATTCATAGCAAGAGGATTCGAGTACAGGAGCAGGGAGGTACTACTGTAGTTGTACAAGGCCTTGGTGAGACCACACCTGGAGTATTGTGTGCTGTTTTGGTCCCCTAATCTAAGGAAAGACATCCTTGCCATAGAGGGAGTACAAAGAAGGTTCACCAGATTGATTCCTGGGATGGCAGGACTTTCATATGATGAAAAACTGGATCGACTAGGCTTATACTTGTTGGAATTTAGAAGATTGAGGGGGGATCTTATTGAAACGTATAAAATCCTAAAGGGATTGGACAGGCTAGATGCAGGAAGATTGTTCCCGATGTTGGGGAAGTCCAGAATGAGGCGTCACAGTTTGAGGATAAAGGGGAAGCCTTTTAGGACCGAGATTAGGAAAAATGTCTTCACACAGAGAGTGGTGAATCTGTGGAATTCTCTGCCACGGGAAACAGTTGAGGTCAGTTCATTGGCTATACTTAAGAGGGAGTTAGATATGGCCCTTGTGGCTAAAGGGATCAGTGGGTATGGAGAGAAGGCAGGTGCAGGGTTCTGAGTTGGATGATCAGCCATGATCATACTGAATGGCGGTACAGGCTCGAAGGGCCGAATGGCCTACTCCTGCACCTATTTTCTATGTTTCTATGTACCTATATGTACCACAATCTCTGGCTGTTCACCCTCCCACTTAATAGAGCTGAGGACTTGATCCAAGATGTCCCAAGCCCCGGCACTTAGGAGGCAACATACCATACGGAATCTCATTCTTGTCCACTGTACCTCCTTCCTGTTCCCCTAACTAACAAATCCCCTATCACCACAGCTTACTTCTTCTCCCCACCTTCCTTTCCGAGCCACAGAGCCTACTCAGTGCTAGAGACCTGATCGCTATGACTTTCTCCTGTTAGGTTATCCCCCCCAACCCTATCCAAAATGGTATTTCTGTTGTTGAGTGGGATGGCCGTGGCTGTTAAATCCCTTTTACCCTCCTGACTGTCACTCAGTTTCCTTGTACTGCACCTTGGGTGTAACTCCCTATATGTTCTGTCTATATCCCGCTCAACCTCCCAAATGATCCGGAGTTCATACATTTCCAGCTCCAAATCTTTAAATAGGGGCCGTGGACAATTCTGATTTGATGGAGACAGACGTGAAAGCACAGAGGAACATCTGGAGAAATTTCTGAAATGCTGTTTTGCTGCTGCTATTACTGGGCGATCGAGAATCTCCAGAGGGAAGGCCCCAAAATCCCTAGCTTTGCCTGCTGCTGGTGACCGAGGCTGAGGTTGAATCGATTGGATAGAGATGGTGCTCGGTACTCGGTGTCGGAGGGCTGATCGGAGGCTCGAAGTTTTCGGACGACTCAGAGTCGGACTGTGGTCGGGCATGGCAGGGAGAGTTTTCTCTCTTCTCTCGTCTGCGTGAGATGTGGGACATTCAAGAGACTGAACTTTTTTACTGTGCAATGGCCTGTTCTTCATCAAGTTATGGTATTGTTGCACTGTTGTAACTATATGTTAGGTGTTTTTTGTTAGTTTTTCAGTCTTGGTCTGTCCTGTATTTTTGTGATATCACACTGGAGGAATAGTGGATTGTTTCTTAATGCATACATTACTAAATGACAATAAAAGAGGACTGCGTGTCCTCATAATCTAATGCGGAGTGGAAGAAGCTGCAGCTGGATGCAGTTCTTGCAGATGGAATCATCAGGGACACTGGAGATCTCCCTGCCTTCCCACAACCTGCAAGAACAGCTATTCAATATCCTGCCTGGCATTCCTGACTTCTTGAACTGTGCAATTATAAGGAGGGAAACTATAAATATACTGAAAAAAATCTGCTTATAGCTTTTCGGCTCCTCTCACTCAAGCCTCTCATTGCTGAATCCTTGAAGAAATAAAGCCTCAAATCCCCACTCTAATACTGTCCACTCCAACAAAGGCTGCACTGTTTGCCCCGGCCTTATTTGCCCTTGCTAATGAATCTCAATCTCTAATTGGCCGCCATTCAAATGATGAATCTCCCACAAAGCACTGCTTTTTAATGCACACTCACTGACACGTGAAAGTCACCTCTTCTCTCACTCTCGATCTCTGATTGACTACTGTTCGCTGATGTGAACAGTGTGAAAAGGGTGCAGATCATCTATCTTGGGCAGTATTTTACCATGAAATAATTGCTTGAAAAATCTTATTCAAACTTCACTCTAATTTATGGTTGGTTTGCACATTTATAATGTTTACGTATGATTTTAAGTTCTGAATATAAGCAGCATAAAATGTATATGTTTTTGAGCATTTCAGAGATATTGAGAGGCGTTAGTCATGGTCTTACACACTTCCATGGATTCGGAAACTGTCTCAACTGTTTGGAAGGCAGCAAATTGAACCGTAATTCAAGAACGAGGAGGAAATTGATGAATGATGACACTGTTAGTCAGCATCAGTTGTCAGCAAAATGCCTGAATCCATTGTTAAGAATGCTGTAACTGAGCATTTAGAAAATCATAATATGATTAGCCAGAGACAGCATGAATTTTGAAAGGGAAATTTGACAAATGTGAGTGTTTATGTGCATATAACCAGCAAGATAAATAAAGGAACAACAGAGGATGGAGTCTGTTGTATCTCAACATTGAAAATGCATCTGGCATGTTCCTGTGAAGAAAGTTGTTACTTAAAATAAGAATTCATGGACTTGGAGATAAAAGTAGAGCTGGTGATTTGGTTCGACAAGGAGAAAGAATAAGTTGGTCTTTTTCAGCTTGACAGACAGCTACTTTCTTCAGATTAGGCCCTCAAAATTATAATAATATTAAAAACTGATAAAAAGGCAGCATGTGTTATTTCCAGATTTGCTGATGATACCGAACTATTCGGAAAAACTAAACTGTGAGCAGGCATGACGTATTCAAAGGACGGTGGATAAATTAACTGAAAAAAAATGAGAAAGTGGCAGATGTCACATTTTAAAATGAAAAACTGGTCTGAAAGAAAAAGATACGCATCTGCAGAAGGATCCTGATGCTTTAGTTTATGAGAAGGAGAAAGTAAATGAACAGGTCTAACAAGCAATTTTGAAAGCATATGGCAGGTTGACATTAATTGCAAGGGAGTTCAATTACAAGAGTAAGGACAATTTTCTAAAATTAAACACGACTTTTATTCTATTGTGATTTGTCAATGCAAAGGTATTATTTATAGTGGCCATTCAAACTATCAGAATGGTTTTATGAAAAGGAAGTGTGGGCCTTGGGAAGAAACAGAGCTCCTGGGGGAAATGGCAGTGTCGCAGGAGAATGTTTAAACTCTGAACAAACAGCATTGAAGGTCAGCAATAAACTAAAGGGAAAAGGATTGAGTGTGTAGATGGAGTGTAGTGGGAACAGAACAGTGAATACAGATGGAATAGGACATATATAGAACAGTACAGCACAGTACAGGCCCTTCGGCCCACAATGTTGTGCTGACCCTCAAACCCTGCCTCTCATATAAGCCCCCACCTTAGATTCCTCCATATACCTGCCTAGTAATCTCTTAAACTTCACTAGTGTATCTGTCTCCACCACTGACTCAGGCTGTGCATTCCACGCACCAACCACTCTCTGAGTAAAAAACCTTCCTCTAATATCCCCCTTGAACTTCCCACCCCTTACCTTAAAGCCATGTCCTCTTGTATTGAGCAGTGGTGCCCTGGGGAAGAGGCGCTGGCTATCCACTCTATCTATTCCTATTATTATCTTGTACACCTCTATCATGTCTCCTCTCATCCTTCTTCTCTCCAAAGAGTAAAGCCCTAGCTCCCTTAATCTCTGATCATAATGCATACTTTCTAAACCAGGCAGCATCCTGGTAAATCTCCTCTGTACCCTTTCCAATGCTTCCACATCCTTCCTATAGTGAGGTGAACAGAACTGGACACAGTATTCCAAGTGTGGCCTCACCAGAGTTTTATAGAGCTGAATCATTACATCGTGACTCTTAAACTCTATCCCTCGACTTATGAAAGCTAACACCCCATAAGCTTTCTTAACTACCCTATCCACCTGTGAGGCAACATTCAGGGATCTGTGGACATGTACCCCGAGATCCCTCTGCTCCTCCACACTACCAAGTATCCTGCCATTTACTTTGTACTCTGTCTTGGAGTTTGTCCTTCCAATGAAGTGGGCATGGGGCTGAGTACTAGGTGGAGTGAGGTGGGAATCAGGTTGAGTATTAGATGGAGTGAGGTGGGAATGGGGCTGAGTGTACAGATGGAATGAGGTGTACAAATGGAGTGAGGAGGGAATGGGATGAGTATACACAGAATGTAGTGGAGATGGAGGTAGCAGTATAGACAGAGTGTGGTGAGGGCCATCGTTCGGCGTAGCCAGGAGTCAGAGACTGCAGTATAACCAGTGACATGGACAGATGTACCCAAAGAGGGCAGGGGTATAAGGTCTGGATGGAAAGGGTTTGAGAGTGGAAGGAACTCACAAGAAAGTGCTGCAGGTGCAGATAGGGTGACAGATCAAGAGGATGGTTGAGAAGAGAGAAAACCTTTTGGAGGTGTCTGTGTAATAGACTGTGTAGTTGGCACAATGTTTCTGTCTGTCTTATAGAAGATGAGACTTTTTATTTTATTTTGTAAACAGATCTTTTTTTAGTGACACGAGTCATTGTAAAATTACATCATTAATGACTAGCAAGCAATGTGTTTAGCTAGTAGTTAATATAGCACTCACTTGTAGCTGTTTATGTAAAGTGCTTCCCTCTGGAAAAATAGCTAAGATCACTGATCTGCAATTTAGAAATCAAGCAGTGAAGATAAAAACTACATGTGTACTTTTCAATGGTCTCTGCTTTTCACAGCTCATTATTTCCACTGCATCTTGTTTTTTTGTTTGTCTCAATTATTGGTTGGCAATAATTCAGGAGCAAACAGACCACAACAGTTTTGAAACCTGCACTTCCTGATTGATGAAACACTCCTCTGAGCAGCCAATAATCAGCAAAGCTGTTCACCATTACAGATCACCCAACCATTCCACAGGAAACCATTCTTCACTTGAACAAGGACAGAGTAAGCAGATTCACATAAATGCGCTAGAATTTAGAAGAAATAGTGATGATCTCATTGAAAAATATAGAATTTTTGTGGGACTTCACAGGTTAGATGCAGAGTTGGTGTTTCCCCTGGAAGGAATGTCAATAAAAGGAGTGGTGATTGAGACTGGTAAGATAAAGCAGAACTGGTGATTTCCCCGTTGCAAAGCTACAGAATGGTTGAATATGTTACCAAGGTGGCTGACTTGTGTTTCATTTTAGGCTCTGGTTACACAAGTAGCCCTGTCTGAAACAATTTACTGGAAATCATGAGGTAGTTTCCAGTAACTCAGATATTGGTGCTTTGCCTTATATGGAGTTGTTATTCACTTGTAGGGAAGATAAGGGAGACACTGAACCATACAAAAGAAAAGTCTTTTCACGGGATTTTTGTAGCTTCTTCCTGGGCTGGATTATGACCAGTATCTGGTGACCTTGATAATCATAGAAACCATAGAAACTACAGCACAGAAACAGGACTTTTGGCCCTTCTTGGCTGTGCCAAACCTTCATGGCTTGTCAAAATATTGACACTGCACAGCAAACAGATTCAGAATAACCCATTGTTGATTGCTAATAAGTATTACTATGTATTTCATGCACCATTGAGCTTGAGTTATTCGTGGAGTACCAAATAAGGACATCTGAGTTTCACTCTTTTAGTTGAGGTAATTTGGATTTGCGGCTTCAGTTAAGAGTTAAGTTAGATTTGTAAGTTAGCAGTTAAGACCATAAGACCATAAGATCATAAGATATAGGGGCAGAATTAAGCCATTTGGCCCATCAAGTCTGCTCCAGCATTTCATCGTGACTAATCCAATTTTCCTCTCAGCCCCAATCTCCTGCCTTCTCCTCATATCCCTTCATGCCCTGACCAATCAAGAATCTATTAACATCTACCTTAAATATACATAAGGACTTGGCCTCCACAGTTGCTTGTGGCAAAGAATTCCACAGATTCATCACTCTCTGATTAAAGAAATTCCTTCTCATCTCCATTCTAAAAGGACGCCCCTCTGTTCTGAGGCTGTGTCCTCTGGTCTTAGATTCTCCCACCATAGGAAACATCCTCTTCCATCAAGGCCTTTCACCATTCAATAGGTATCAATGAGGTTACCCTTCATTCTTCTGAATTCCAGCGAATACAGGCCCAGAGACGTCAAATGCTCTTCATATGACAAGCCATTCAATCTTGATATCAGTTTCATGAACCTCCTTTGAACCCTCTTCAGTTTCAACACAAATTCCAAATAAGACTTGAGATATAAATTCCTTTCTCCTTTTAATTAAGATTTTTGAGACTGTGACTACTGAATAGTTATCTATAAGAAAGATTTTATTTTGTTATTGCCAGCAAAAATATAAATTTGTTCATTTTGAATGTTTCCCTTCAAAAAAACCCAAAAAATATTTCTATAAATTATGCTCTGGATACATCACAGAGCACCAGTAATGATACAGAAGAGATTCAAACCAGGAGAACTTTATTTATTATAAATGATTGAAGAAGTTGTAATTATTTTCAGCTTGGAAAGACGAGGCCAAAGGCAAATTTCATTAGCAACTTTGATGTCCAGATTTAAGGTCATTGACTGAGGATTTGCGAGGGAGTTTAGAAAAGCTTAGATTGATCCAAACTGTGATGAGTCTATAACTCACTACTTGAAAGGGAGGCAGCAGCAGAGATCTTAATTTTTTAAAAAAGTAGCTAACTGAGCACTAGGTGTAGTTTAAAGTACAAAGTTGGTCCAACAAGTAGAACTGGTATAATGGGAGATTGCTCTTATTTTTTTAGCATGAAATCAAATCAGCCAGACTGCCAGCAATATTACTAAAGCATAGACATTTGTGACACAGTCTTCTTTGATAATCTTGCTGGTAATTAGGAACTGAGGAAGTCTCTCTAAACTTGTATAACTCTTTTGTTTTGCTGTTGGTTGAAAAGTTACATCAACTAACATAAAGACACGATCCACTGATAACAGACCATTAACCAAACTGAAAAATTATTATTTTTATTAGTTTGGCTTGATTCCATCAAGTGTGATGTATTTTTCCATGTTTCATATCTAAAGAGGCTGATGGACCAAGGCTGCTTTAACTATTGTTCTATCCAGCTCTGTTCCCTACAACTGTACAGTGTGCAGTGAATATATTTGCATAACAGCTATGTATTACTTTTAACATGATCTACTATTTCAAATAATGTCTATGCCTTTGGTTTCATATTTATTTAACTGGAACAATGGTTTAATCTTCAAAATCTCATCTGAAATGTTCTGTGTCATTTATTCCACCATGCAGCAGTAGTTCACGGTGCCAAAGGCAAATGAAACAGTCGTTAGAATTTACGTAACTATAATAAAGATGATAAAAGTGGATTAAATGTTTTATGTTCAGTTCTAAATGAACCGAGAAATCATGGCCTTTTCACTGCAAACGTTCTACATGAAACGCAGCATCCAACTCCATTAACATAAACTGAAGCAGTGGCATGGAAACAATATCATAGATCACCTTATAGAATTAGATGTATGAGCATTTTATATACTTGAACACATGGCATTTGTACTTGCACTGGGGAAAACAGCATATAATCAAATAACCTCTGTTAATATTCTCACAACCAATATTGTAACTTTCCCAATTGGTTTGATTTTGCACTAATGCTGAACAAGGCACTCAAAAAAACTAGCATATCAAGTGCTGGAATCCCTTAAGCTGCCTAACCATTTTGCAAAATGTTGTGAGAATTTGTACAGTAAGCAGCAATGTTTCATTCATATCATTGCTATAGGTTACAATTACCCAATTGACATTGTCAAACTAATATGGAATGACAGAAACTCACATAACTCTCTGCTTAATACATGGGATTAGTGTAGATAGGTACAAAGATCCCCATGGAGCTGAAGGGCCTGTTTTCATGGCTCAAATAACATATAGAGTGGTTTTCTAACTATTTTTGAAAGGTTTTAGCATGAAGGATTGCCTTTGTTTCCAGCTATTTTTGTTTTCATTCTTCTTAAGATTGCTGATTTAATTCTATTTAAACTAATGAAATAGTTTTGTGGAAATTTTAAATGAAATTGTTTGTTTTTGTCACTTTATTAGAGTTGAGATGTAGACTTATCCATGCATGCTTTTGCCATTTTGTTTATATTGGATATGGCAATGAATGCCTTAAAGGATCGTATATTCTGTGGTGGCTTTCCTTAAGGGGAAGTTATCACATTGCAAAACACCGCCTCCTAAAATGAAGCTTCAGCATTAAGTAGGCACACAATTTCGAGGTAATGGTGAGCTGCTCATGATTGCTGCTGAACTTATCTTTTGGAGATTCAGTGATGTTAACTTGAGCTCTAAAACAAATCTGCCAATCAATGGGGAGACCATGCAAACGGCAGGACATTGTGTAACATAATGCAATCATGTGTGTATGTTTGTGTGTGCAAGATCAATTATCTCTACAGGAGAAGGAAAGAGGAACACCTGAACAGGTCACACACATGAAACAGCAGCAAAATTGCCAAATGATTAAGTCATGGTCCCTGATTTAGCTGGCTGTTGAGATTGTCAAAAATGTTAAATGCTTCTGCATGGATCTGAAAATTAGAAGTACTGGAAAGCATTAAAATAATCAATTAATAGACATCAATACAATTACAAAACAAAATAAATTTGAGATACAGAAAAATGCTTAATTAATTAAAAACATTTGATTATTCAAAAGTTCAAGCTTAGTTATTTAAAAAAAGGACTGTTAATTCCCTAATAAATACCTCGCTCCCATGCATTAGCTCTTCTCCTTGCATATGAATGGAATCAGTGAGCCAATTCCCTAGGGTAAGTGCTGGGAAATTAGAGAACCATACACAAGAAACAGCAGACAACTTTAGGACTTGGGTATTCAAGTTTGGGATCCAAACTTGTTGGCATTCATATGTGAGTTGTTTGCAGAACCACTGGCATTTCTCAGAAAGGCCCAGCACATTCTCTTTGATGATCCTGCTATAATTTAATGATGGTTTCACAGAAAATTCACTTAAAGCACTTTTAGAGTCCCAAATAACACACTTTAAAACTGTTCCTGGGACATTTAAAATAATGTGCTCTTCATTATTTTATACTTTCCCTTCCTGAATGTCAGCAGTTTTGCAATTAACATTTTGTTTCAGTAATAGATTAGTAATATTTTGCTTCCTTTGAAAGACATTTCATCCTAATACAGTTAAGGAGGCAATTCGGCTCCTCAAGTCCATTCAATTAATTCATGTTTTAGATAAAATTTCATGTGACCTCTTGTATTCATTACAGATGTGAGATTTGGGAGTTATATTTGTAAATATCTTTCTGGCTCAATTTTAAGATTTTGCCATCATATTCCTATTTATTCAATATGTAAATCATATTGCTATATTCGGCTGAATATTTGGCTGTCTTTATCTTCACTCAATTTATTATTAAAATGTCAGATCTGACAGCAAAATTCCAGGGCAAAACACAACCTGACAACGAGAGATCAAATCCTTATCCTTCCGCTGTGGCTCCTACCTACTAAACAATTACTAATCCATGTGTAAATGCCACATGAAATTCTCTTTGCTCTAATGTTTGATAATCTCTTGTGCAATACCTTGTAAAATGCCATCTAAAATAGATATTGAACACAGCTGTAGTCACTTCCTCAATTATCAGACATTCACTCCATTTATTACTGTCTCAAAAACAGTTAGTCAGACATGATCTATCCTTCACAGATCAATGCTGACTCACTGATCAAATGCTCACTCACTCCTTCTTTGATCATAGATGTCAGTAACTTTCCCATAGCTGGTATTAGATAGTCTCAGTCTGTGATTCTGATTCCCTTGTGAAATAATCAAATAACCTTTGCAATTTTCTAATCCAAAGGCACAATTTCCATGAACTCTAAAAAATTCTAATACATGTGTAATTTCTTCATATATTTCTTTTAAGCTCCTAGGAAACCTTACCCTGGACAATTTATCTGTGTTGAATTCTATTATTTTTATCATTACCATGCCTTTAAATATTAAATGCATGAAAATACTCTCCATGAATAGCTTAGGTTCAGTGACTACTTTCATCTTGTGCTTTTCCACCATTATGAAAAAGGGAACAAAATACTCAGCACTCCACAATCTAATTGCATCTTGTTATTAAGGTTATGGGTCTGTAACACATGCACAGATGAAAGAAAAAGGGTAGACAAAGGAATTAGAGAATATATCCTCTTAATTGAAGTTTTGAATTTAGAATTTTGTATGCCTATTTTTCACATGGTCATGTTTTAGTTAATTGCTATGTCTGTAATTTATCCAATTTCATTTGCCATTTTTATGAAATTATAGACCAAGTAAAATGAATAAAACAGAGAGATTTACTATTCAGAAAACAAATAAGACATTTTTATAATCATCTGCTCAAAATTATACATAAAGAGTAACACTCAGAAATATTTTAAGTTTTCAATTAGATGATTAAAATACAAACATACATTATGGTAAAAACCCAGCTTGCAAACTTTTCCTACCTCCTTCCATCACTGTTGTTCCCTCTTCTGTGATAAGTTTCCCAGGTCCCGCTCTTGTGTAAGCAGTCAGGTAGAACTTATATCTGCTGCTTGTGTCTAGGTCAGACACTACTATCTTGGTTGTGTTAGCGTCTGTGATATTAATCGTCTTCAAAGTACCAATTTCTTCTGTGTCATTAACTGTAAAATAAACCATTTAATGATCAGCCTTAGCTATCACATAGTTCAATAGTTCAGTTTGTATCTGGAAAGTGCAAAGAAAAGAATTTCATGTGTTAATTCCCAAACTAATTGGCGTAAATAAATGGCTTCAGGAAGACAGTGCTTTTGTTATCCTGTTTCATTTTCTCATTCTACTTGCATAATGGTTGGATCACCCATGCTTTCCCTCCCCTAGCAGGTTGGTTAATACACACCTTTCACTAAAATAGCGAAGTATTGATTAACCTAGTTGCCAAAGAACATCCTCTCTGTTCCTTTCTTCCCTTAAAGTGAACTGACTATAAAGTTTCAAAAGAGTACTATGGCAACTGTGAAATGTGACTATAATGTGTCAAAAGATTACTGACTATAATGTGACAAAAGTGGATCAAATTGTGGTGAGCTGCAATTCAAGTGGCTTTATCCAATGTTACCAAATCATCTTTTTAGGATGCAAATTAATTTAAATAAAATGACATCTTGAATTATTCATAGTTATAATTCAGCAAATGTTTCCAAACAACTTCTCTGATATAATCATTTGAAAAGCTGGTGAAGCATACACTGAACAACAAAGCTGGTATTTTCAGCTTTATAATTAGTGTGTAATGAAGAGCTCATTTGTGAAGAGATTATGATCACTGCCCAAAATGCTCAAGATGCAGAATGGTGGCCAAAGTGATCACTGCTGAAGAAAGCTCTTTTTGGAAAGTATTGGAAGCTTTATTTCAGTTTGCAATGAAGTGAGCAATTATAGCATATCAATGTGCTCTTTCCTTCCCAACTTTGATGTCTGATTTACTTTCAAACATAAATACAACCATGTAAAACAGAAGTCCAGAATTATTAAGTATAACTGGATGCACCAACAGTGGGTTGAAGTGAGAGTGAGGACTAACTATCACCTTGAAAGACACAGAAGATAATAATGCACTCAAGATGTATTTAATATGGACATTGCTCCAGGACTTAATTTAAGAAAGAGATATCCCACGAATTATGATTCCTGCTGATGTGCTCTGCTATTAGTCTCATCAAAATAGGGATTGTTTTGTGAGAAATTAAACCAGGTAAATCAGAATTTACCTCATAATATGGATGTAACATTATTCCAAATTATTCATCTTTATCACCACCGAAGACATGTTAAACCATAGTTCCTCACGTTTCAAATATCCTACCACTTCCCAATGGTTATCTTTTTCCAGATATATTTGAAAAGTTCATGTGCTTTCACAACGACAGGGACAGCAACATATTGCAACCAAACATGAGTCTGATTATGCAAACATGAGGAAATCGGCAGATGCTGGAATTTCAAGCAATACACATAAAAGTTGCTGGTGAACGCAGCAGGTCAGGCAGCGTCTCTAGGAAGAGGTACTGCCAACGTTTCAGGCCGAGACCCTTCGTCAGGAGTAACTGAAAGAAGAGCTGGTAAGAGACAGCCCCAGACAGTCCATCCAGGTGGGGCGACACTTCCCTGTGAGCCGGCTGGGGTGATATACTGTATCCGGTGCTTACGATGCCGCCTTCTATATATTGGCGAGACCCGACGCAGACTGGGAGATCATTTCGCTGAACACCTATGCACTGTCTGCCAGAGAAAGCAGGATCTCACAGTGGCCACACATTTTAGTTCCATGTCCCATTCCTATTCTGATCTGTCTATCCACGGCCTCCTCTACTGTAAAGATGAAGCCACACTCAGGTTGGAGGAACAACACCTTATATTCCGTCTGGGTGGCCTCCAACCTGATGGCATGAACATTGACTTCTCAAACTTCCGATAATGCCCTACCTCCCCCTCGTACCCCAACAGTTATATATATATATATATATTTATTTATATACACATTCTTTTTCTCTCTCTCTCTCTCCTTTTTCTCCCCCTGTCCCTCTCACTATACTCCTTGCCCATCCTCTGGGCTTCCCCCTCTCCCCCTTTCTTTCTCCCTAGGCCTCCTGTCCCATGATCCTCTCATATCCCTTTTGCCAGTCACCTGTCCAGCTCTTGGCTCCATCCCTCCCACTCCTATCCTCTCCTATCATTTTGGATCTCCCTCTCCCCCTCCCACTTTCAAATCTCTTACTAGCTCTTCTTTCAGTTAGCCCTGACGAAGGGTCTCGGCCTGAAACGTCGACTGTACCGCTTCCTAGAGATGCTGCCTGGCCTGCTGCATTCACCAGCAACTTTTATGTGTGTTGCGTGAGTCTGATTATTCCCAATCACTACTAATATGCAATAGATGGTATAGTCCTTTCTGGCCACGGATCCTGAGGCCAAATGGATACATTTTAGATCATTTTGGCTCAGTCCAACCAACACACTACATATTGGAGATTAAAGCTGGAACTTTGTCTTTTTGACACAGTTCTGCACAAGGCTGTATTTTGTTTTAATTTTGCAAAGGGAAAATTGTCTTCAAGTAGAAACACATTGACAAACAAAAAGAGAAACGGCGGAATTACTCAGTAGGTTGGGCTGCATCTGTGAGAAGTAAAACAGAGTAAAGGTTACAGGTTGGAGACCTATACAGTTTAAACCTTTTGGTTCTGATGAAGGATATTCAACCCAAAACATTAACTCTGCTTCTCCTCTCATCAATGTGCTCATACCTGCTGAGTACTTTCAGCCTTTGAGTTTTATTTTAGATTTCTAGCTTCTACAGTATCTTTGAATTTCATATGGCTAAAAGATGCACTTCCTGCATGCATCTTGAAAATTATTCAATTTTCAAGTTACAGCCTCACATTGTGAAACCAGAAATGGGAAAAAGGCTGGAGAATGGGGTTGAGAGGGATAATATATCAGCCATGATTAAATTGCAGAGCAGAATTGATGGGCCACATGGTTTAATTCTGCTCCCATGCCTTACGGTCTTAGGTTTGTGGACTGCAATTCAATACATCATAGGTAACTGTGAAGCTTCATAAAAAGAGAAAATACTGAACCACTTATTCTTAAGTAAAGACTTCACACCTCCTGCAGAATGGATGTTTGAAATTTTGATGAATGAGTCACACGATCTTCCAATAATTAATGTAAAAATTTGGAAATACCGCATCTAATCTGTATCTACATTTTCAGCAAGAGGTTCAGATACCTTTCTTGATTATATCTACTTAGAATTTTTCAAGCTGCTCATCATGTCTAGAAAGTTTAATTCCAGGTTCTTTTCCTTGAATTCGGACTCTGCTTCTAATCTTTAACCACTATTTTCTTACAATAGATAAGTGTCGTCCTCAAACACTCCTACAGCAAAAGGTTCGAACAAAACTACAAAAAGATCATTCTGCATAGATTCATCAACAAAATTGGATTCATAATATCTTACCAATTGACTGCTTAGCCCAGCAAACTGTTCTTTTCTTACTAACCCTATCCAAGTCCAGCATTGATTTACAAACCTTCAGTATATCACTTAAGTACTTTGCTCACATGGAAGCAATGCCACTATCTCAGATTTCTCTCCACATCTGCAGATATCTGGTATCTTGGAGAATTTATCTTCCATGCACTTTATGGAGTTAATGTAATTTCTCTAATGGGACATGCAAGAATGCACAAAGTACTCAGAATATGGTCTAACTATTGATTAGTGCAAATGTACCACTACTTCCTTAATCTTATATTCTAAGCCTCTATTTATAAATAACTGAAGTGCCATACTTTCTTAAGGTTGCTGGAGTAGATGGTGGGCATTATACTACAAGAATGCCCTCTCAAACTGTAAGGCCATTCCTGAAAGTCATGGCAGCATTAAAAAGATCCACATCTGACTTTGAACTTCCAGCAGGCTGTCTCACTTGCTGGCAGCACTGAGTGATTAATTAAAAAGTTGCAAAACACACACACACACACACACACACACACACACACACACACACACACGCGCGTGCGCAAAACCATGAAATCTGCAATCCAGAGCATAAGCTTCAGCTCAAAGCTCCCCAACCATGTACATACAGCAATGAGTTGTGGAGAATTACTAATAACTAATCAGAGCAGCAGCTATCTTAGCCTTCTCCTGAGGTACCCATCGTCGTACAACCTGATAGAAAAGTTTATAAGATTGTGAGAGACATAGATAACATCGATAGTTTGTACTTGTCAGAATATCAGATACTCAAGGGTATGCATTTGAAGTGAGAGGGGATAAGTTTTACGGAGATGGGTAGGGCAATTTTTGCCTATACTGAGAGTGGTGGGATGCCTGGAGTGTGCTGCCATGGGTGGCATTAGAGGAAAATATGATAGAGGCATTTAAGAAACTCTCAAGTATATTTTTAATTGTTTATTTAGATTTTTAAGGATGGTTTTGCAAATGGAGGGGGTGGTTTGGGGTCAGGTTAGGGTTTGGTTAGGGTTTAGGGACAGGGATGTAGGAGAATTAGAGGTCGAACTAGAGTTTAAGTCACTGTTCCGTTTCTGAAACATAGAGATGGGACATCCACGGTTGGATGTCGAATGTTGAACCAGCAGAGAATGGACGAGATCCCACCAGGTCAGTGAGTTGTCGGTGAGTTCTGGAGTCACTGTACTGTGCCGGCAGGAGGAATGAGTTCGGATGACCCCTTGGGTTCACAAATCGATGAGACTGCAATTCAAGGAATAGTGTTCAGGTTCCTGTTACTGAAGAGTACAGAGTTCAATGGCTAGTGTTCACTGATTGGAGTGTCCAGGATCGAACCCTGAGGGTCAACTCAGAAATCTAGATGTTGAGGCCCAGAGGCCCGAACCAAGTCTATGACTCTCTGAGGAGGTCGAACCCCAGGGTCTGCAAGCCCAAACCTGCTGGAGCCTGGAGGGCTAACCTTGGTTAGATAACTGAGTCTCTGTGTGGTGGGAGGGAGAAACGAGGCTTGTTTTGTTGTTGCTTATTGTGCTCTGTGTTGTTCTGCCGAGCATTGTGGGCATGCCTTGTTGGCACTGTAATATGTGGTGACATCTCAGTTAGTTGTTAATGCAAACAATTGGCACATTTCACACTATGTTTTGATGTACATGTGTCTAATAAACATGAATCCTAAATCTTGAAAATACAGAGAATGGGGAGATATGAACATTGAATAGGCAGAAGGGACTAATTTTAGTTAGTATTTAATTACAAGTTTAATTAGTTTGGCCAAACATCATGGCTTAAGGGCCAATTCCTGAGCTATGCTGTTCTATGGAGGCCCTTACTGTTCTACGCTCTATCGCAGAAGACTCATCATTCACTTTCATGAGTTCAGCAAATTTCTGCAATAATGAGTTCTGCCAAAAAAATCTCTGTGGCTCACTTCTGAGAATTAGCCACTGCAGTCTACATTGTTCCAGTATAGCTAAAATACCGGTCATGATTGTGACAATGTGGGATGTTGTCGTGATCACAAAAAGGTGAAATCAAAACCGGCCAATGATAATCCCCTTCCTCCTAACCTGAAAGGTGAGATACAGCATTGTAGGCAGTCCATGCTAGAATCACTCACTTGCCAATAAAATGCACCAACACTCAGTCTGTTTCTGTCAGAATCACTCAGTAGATATCACTTACAGCACTGGTCCAACCAAGGACTAAAGGACTGGGCTCTACAGGTTAGGTTGGTCTATCTGCTTTCCACATCACGGCAGAATTTGAGCAGGTTTGACATCAGGGTATTCTGGTAAAACTGGTGTCAATTAAAGTCTGGAGAAAATCCTGCATTCATTTGATTTACACTTGGAGTCTTGGAAGAAGGATGGGTGGATGAAGGTGAATTATATCACCCTCAGTAAAGTACAACAGAGCTTATGATGTCTTAGGGCCAACTAATTTTATAGCTTCAACAGTGACTCTAAGGTCAGCAGTGGCGATATTTATTTTCAGTTCTATTGGTGACACCTTATATAATAAAGCAGTTTGAGAACATAAGCTGCAAGTTTGGAGTACATTCAAAGCTGGGCTACAAAGTAACAGGAACCATTCAGATCACACAAGTCCTAGGCAATCATCATCCACAATAAGAGAAGGGCTAACCGAATCCCTGTGACATTCATCAGTGTTGATGCCATCAAATTCCCCTCAATCGGTATTACTGACCAGAAACTGAACAAGAATAACCATATGAACAATCAAGCTCCCAGTTGATATTCAGAAGGTCGTGGATCATTTTCTGACTGTCGAAGGTCTTTCAATTGCCTGGATTGGAATGGCTTAGGATACACAAGATCATTCTGCATGAGTGTGACTCCAACAACACCAAATAACTCAGTTCCATTCTGTATCAAGCAGCCTGCTTCACTGAAGGCTTATCCACCCACCTGGCTGCCTCAGTCACTGTGAGTTTGGTGGGTACCTCCTGTGGGATACACTGGTGGCTTTCAAATTTTTTCTCCGTTTCACTCAATTTTATTAGCAAGTTATCTTGTCAAGGGACCAATGTTTAATCAAAGGAGCAGAGACTGTGATCGAATTATTAACATCACACAACCCATTGTGGCCCCCAATTTAAAATCGCAGATATGATCCACAAAGGCTTCCTAAAAATGTAGCATTTAGCATCCTGTGGGCAGCAGGCACTGGGCGACACCACTACCCACCAAATTCCTGTTCAAATCTCACATCATATATTGAACAATTATTACTTCATTATCACTGTGATAAATTCTTGCCCAATCACCAATCAACTGTGTTACTCTTTTCTGGAAGATCTCTCAAAGGCAATGGAAACATCAAAACATGCTTGATTGAGACAGCCACATATATACAGGAATATAAATATATATAAATTTCAGAACTCTCAAATGCCTCATTAGGTGTGCAGAAATTCATCTTATGGCTTCAAATGCTTCCTTTTGTCTAGTACCTTGCCACAAAAAGTCAACATGACATGCTCTTCTTCGAGATGGTTGAAATTATTCCGGAATTATGGCAGAATTTTTTTAGCCTCATCAAACAGCTAAACTGCATGCTTATCAAACTATATAGGTAATCTGAGATAATGGCAGAGATGATGAAAGTTTACATAGACTTTGTAGTGCTCTCTCTGCTATCCTGCATGAAATTAGCAGAAACAGAAACAAATTTGTTCTTGTTTCTGGAGTCAGATGAAATTACACTTTCAATACTGAATGCATAGATAAAACTTCTCAATATTCCATCAAAAACTGGCTTAAATTGATTGATGTGGTTCAATAACATAAGAAAATCGGTATGTGCAGCACAATTTTTCAGCTGCAATAAAGTACCAGTTTAACTGTGCAACATTTGCCTGAGCTGCTAAATTAACAGGACTATATTTTAAACATTCTAGGCAGAGTTAAAACACTCTGCTAGATTAATAACAAAACTGCGATTTGGAAGCAATGAAAGGTCAAAGTTGTACAGAAGACTTCATCAGATTTCCTGAATCTGAATCATTTCCTCCACCACCCACACAGTTGCTGCAGTGTAGATCATCTACAAAACATACTGCAGCTACTTGTCCCAGCTCCAGCTGCATCTACCAAACACACAAAGTTGACCACCAAAATGGACAAAGGTTTAGAAACAACTTGCAGGTCTCCACCATCCCTAACCATCAGGTTACACACTATGGAAATACATCACTATACCTTCAACATCATTGTGTTTAAATCCTGGAACATCCCACGGCAAGGTACTTTGGGATTCCATTTACCAAAAGAACCACTGTAGTTTAAGAAAACAGCTCCACACCACCTTCTCTGTATTTAAGGATTGGTTAATAAATT
This sequence comes from Mobula birostris, assembly GCF_030028105.1. Taxonomy (NCBI): domain Eukaryota; kingdom Metazoa; phylum Chordata; class Chondrichthyes; order Myliobatiformes; family Myliobatidae; genus Mobula; species Mobula birostris. The sequence goes on from NC_092385.1 coordinate 43,470,896, forward strand.
ATAAGTTGACCAAAACACCCTATGTAGGCAAATGAATAAAGTACAGAACATGAAAACAAAAATCTGTATTTTAAGCAGATTTAAACATTTTCCCTAACATTCTCATTTACAGGGAACTCGATCTTCCAATTACGAAGAGGACAGAATTCCTAATGCATAATAATGTCTCTACGCATGAAGATCAAGAGAGGCACCAATTTGATTGGGTATCAGGGAAAGCCATGGTACAAGTAAACATGCAATATGAAAGAAAATTCCCAGAAATGTGCTTTTCCACAAACAATTCTGTAAACAAATACGTAGACCTCGATCCTATTTGTGAGCTAATGTGGGCAGAATTCCAGACCACAATGAACTAAGTTCACCGCACAACCAATCAGTGACGAAATTTCTTTTCCATATCACAAATGAATTTCCAAAATGACGATCAATCAGCTGATTGATATGTATATAAAGGCAAAGCATTTTGAGGACACACCACTATTAACAGCACACTGACGATGTCTCCTAATATGGTGACAAAATGTTTGCAAGTAAATTGCCAAGATCAGAGAACAAATCAACGCAAGGATAATAATAAGTTAATATTTGCAATGTGACAGTTGAGCGTTCCTGTAGAATATTTTTGACTGAATGCAATCTGATTTCTTCACATAAATTACTAATAAGTGAGAAATTATGCTCTTTTGCACTCTCAGAATGCCCAACTGCTTTACAGGCACTTTCTTAAGAGCAGTTACGATTCTGATATAGGAAATACAGCTTCCTACTTGTCCAATGAAAACTTGCTAGCAGTAATGATAATAATTGGCCGAATTTTCTGTTTTATTGATGTTGACCACAGGATAATTATGTGCCTGAGAGAGCTCTCTGATGTTTTTTGTTACGATGCAGTAGGTTCTGTAACTCCAAACTATAAAATTAATTGAAAGGAAACATGGAGCTGAGAAACCGTGTCTTAGATTTGTTTTTACTTTAAGGGAGGTGTGCGTGTATGATGTGGTGGTGTGATGACGTATGCCATTCACATACTTTTACGTATAACCCATAATGAATTATTTAAATGAAAAATAATGCTTAATCAAACAATACATTTACAATAACTACTCAAAATTAGTAGTATTAAATGCATAACACGATCTTAAACATTTAAAAGGGAGAACAGATACAGCTTTGGATGAACAATATATTTAAAAGCGGACTACAATAGTCAACTGGGGAGATGGTAGAAACAGCTACTATAGCAATGTCTAAGAAACATTTAGACAGACACAGGAAGAGAGGAGAAATAGAGGGATACAGACTATTTTACAGGCAAATGGGATTACTTTAGATTCACTTCATAGTTGGCACAGACAGTGTTGGCCGAAGACCTCTCCCTGTACAGTACTGCTCTATGTAAAGTTAGACTCTGTAGAATTTGCAGCCATTTCACTTCATTCCATTACACCAAAATTATGAAAATATAAAGGCCATTTCTCCAGTGCAAGAAAAGAAGGCTGCTGCAGACCCCTTATCCTTGAGGATCCTTTCCCTACAATCTCTTCATGCCATTGATATCCCTCTGACTGCTAGCCAGTGTTCCAGGTTTGTTATTAAGCTGAACTCAGAATAGATTTTAGGAGCTAAATTCACTCCCCACAAGAAATAAATACCTTTCTATTGAATAGTCATACAACACAGAAACAAATCCTTGGCTTACCAATCATCAAGCAACCATTTATATTAATCTTATACATTTTATTTTCCTTGCAATTCCACAAGACTGCACCCCACCACCTGTACACCCCCCCCACACACTCACTCACACACAAGCACACACACACACACACACACACACACACACACACACACACAAAATCTTCTCTCATTTGTTAGAGTCAAATTACAATGGACAATTATAGAGGCAAATTGGTTTACTATTGTCACATGTACCTAGGCACAGTGAAAAACATCTTGCATACCACCCATACAGACCAATTTATTACAACAACATTGCACAGATCATAGTGGAAGGAAAAATAACAACTCAATGCAGAATAATGTGTTCCAGTTACAGAGGAAATACAGTGCAGGCAAACATAAGACGTATAGTCAGAGCAAGGTAGACTGAATTGAATTAAATTGACTTTATTTCTTCCATCCTTCACATACATGAGGAATAAAAATCTTTACATTACGACTCTATCTGAATGTGCAACGTGTAATCTACAGTAATTTGTAATAAATAGTATGTATAACAGAATAGTCAATATAGCATTGATGAGGCCTGTTGGTCCTGGCTTTAATGCTGCGGTACCATTTTCCAGATGGTAGCAGCTGGAACAGTTTGTGCTTGGGGTGACTCATGTCTCCAATGATCCTTTGGGCCCTTTTTACGTACCTATCTCTGTAATTGTCCTGAATAGTGAGAAGTTCACATCTACAGATGCCCAGGGCTGTCTACACCACTTTCTGCAGAACCCTGTGATTGAGGGAAGTACAGGTCCCATACAAGGCAGCGATGCAGCCAGTCACGATGCTCTCAATTGTGTCCCTGTAGAAAGTCCTTAGGATTTGGGGACTCACGCTAAACTTCTTCAACCTTCTGAAGTGAAAGAGGCACTGTTGTGCTTTTTTCATCACACAGCTAGTATGTAGAGACCACGTGAAGTCCTCGGTGATGTTTATACCGAGGAACTTAAAGCTGTTCAAGCTATCAACCCCAGATCCATTGATGTCAGTAAGGGTGAGCCTGTCTCTGCTCCTCCTGTAATCCACAACCTGAGGTCAAAAGTCTATCTTGTCATACTATGGAATCATTCAAGAGAGATAACAGTGCTATAGAAGCTGTCATTGAGCCTGGTGGTATGTGGTTTCAGGCTTTTGTATTTTCTGCTCAGTGGGAGAGGGGTGAAGAGAGAATGTTGGGGTGGATGGAGTTTTTGATTAGGTAGGTGCTTTACTGAGGCAGGGAGAAGTGCAGACAGAGTCCATGGAGGGGAGGTTGGACTCCCTGATGTGCTGATCAGTGTCCATGACTCTGGGGCACTTTGGAAGAGCAGTTGCCATTGCAAGCCATAATCCATCAGGATAGAATGCTTTCGATGGTGCATCGATATAAATTGGTAAGGGTCAGTCTGCACATCTTTGGGCTGAGGGAGGACATCAAAGTACCCATTGGTTCATAGAGAGAACAAGCAAACTCCATACAGACAGGACTGGAGGAGAGAACCAATCCCAAGTCCATGGAGTTGTGAGCAGCCGCTCTATTAGCTGTCTCACTGTGCTGTTCCATGTCCACTTTCTGAGTGCAACTAACCACTTATCCCGTCAGAGCTCCAGATTTGTGAATAAAATAATCCAAATCAGTGGCTAATTAATGACAACATGGAACCATTAAAATGTACCTAAGCTTTCTATTGTACTTTGAACACCAATTGATTTAAAAGCAGGACCTGCCTCAGACTTACATAGAATATTACAGTAGTATTCAGGCCCTTCAGCCCACGAAGTTGTGCTGACTTATTAACCTACTTGAGGACCTAAGGTCTTCATGCTGATAAGTGATTCTAGCACTCTTAACACAACAATTTTCAACGTGTGGTGGGCAAGGAAGTCAGATTCAAGATCAGATTCTTTTTGATATTCTGTAAGTACTATTAAGATGTCAGTGGTGAAGTTTTAACATTTTTAATTAGTCAATCCCAACAGCGATAATAATCTGGCAAATAGCATCTATTAGCTCGGCAGTAATTGACTCATAGAACATAGATCTGATTTTAGAAGTTCAGTTATGAAAGGAAATCTGGGATGTTCTTCAGAATAGTGGATTTTATAAGCAAATTTTAAAAGAAATCTTGAGTCAATTCAAAATACACCAAACACATGCCATACCTTATACTCCCGTGATTTCTAAACTGGTTTGATAAAGGTCAATTTCTGTCCTTGACACACTGATAATGCCAGGCAGAAAATGCCATTGTGCATTTTTAACAAATCCACAAATATTAGAAGGATTTTGTATGCCTAATTCATCACATTAAGCTCAATTAATCTGAAGGCATGATGTTAAATCCATGCAAGAAATTTACTTGAGACCTGAAATGTCACTTGAATCAGAAATCCAATTATGATGCAAGTACTTCAAAAAAAACTGTTGAAAGATAAATCGATAACCAGTATTGAAGGGAGAATGCAACTGAACAGAAATTAAATGCTTCCAAATATAGAATTTTCACATCAAAACCTGGATCTAAGTGGTTAAACAATGAAATTGACAAGCAGACGAAAGAAGAATGGAAGTCCTATTACTGAGACATTAAATTTAACTAGAGCTAGTTGTGGAACAACACAAACTAATATATTAAGACATTCCTAACAGATCCATAAGTGAAAATCAAAAGATGGGGATATATTGTCATACAATGAACAAAGACGCATCAAGTGCTCATAGGGCTACTTAATGATCAAATGAGTGAGATATTGAATGAGATAAACATATTGTCATATCATTATAGCACTCTCCATCTTCACTGTAGAAAAAAAAATGCCAAGAAAACGGATTAGATTTGGTGAAAAAACTATCAGCCCTTTAATTAGAGAGGAGCAGACTCTTCGTCCCGTGAGCGTATTTCACCATTTAGTTTGATTGTGGCTGATCTTGCCTCAACTGTACTAAATTATTATTAGAACATTTGAGTGTTTCAGGGCAACCTGGGATGCATAAAGAAAACTAAATTTAAACAGCACAGAAAATATTCAGCCCATCCTGTCTATTGCAGCATTTATGCACCACTCTAGTCTCATCCCATCTCTGCTCATTTAGATCCATTCATGTGGCCCTCTCCCTCATGTTTGCATCGGCTCCTCTCAAATGCATTTATACTAATTATTTCAGTAACTCCCTGTGGCACCAAATTCCATATACTCACTGCTCCTTATATTCCCATAGTTCTGTAAATTAATCTCAGTGTTAACCCATGAGTGCAGGTAAATAACATGCAGATGCCAGTCTTTAAAAATTAAACTTAGAAGATGTAGATAAATATAATTCAAATCAGACTTAAGATGTAAGATTTTTATTTCATTCATAGGGATTGTAAGAATATCAACAGTTATTGACCATCTTTATGAGGTCTTGACTTAAGATAGCTGTTTAAGTTTAACCGCTTTGTTTGGCTTAGACTCATAGGTAGTTAAGACCTGCATAGGTAGTTAAAACAGTTTCCAAAGGCGAAGGAGGTGAGTGAATCAGATGGACCTTTAGTTGGACCAAAAAAAAAAATCACACACTGTAATTCTGAAATCAAAACAGATAAAGGTTGAACTGAACAGATCAGGTAGCATCTGCGAAGAGAAACAGAGTTGGTGTTTCACGTCAAGGTCAGAATGCCTAGGTCAGAATTAGAAGACTCTCTAGGTCAGAGTATATATAATCAATTAAGAAATGCAAAAATAGAGCGAAAAGTAGTGAGGTAATGTTAAGGGTCCATTGTTCATTCAGAAATCTGATGGTGGAGAGGAAGAAGCTGGTCCTGGAGGCTTCTCCACCTCCTTTTTGATGGTAGCAATAAGAAGCAGGCATGTCCTGGGTGATGGGGTCCTTAATGATTGATGCGACCTTCCTAAGGCATTGCTGGGTAGAGTAGTGCCCATGATGAAACTGGCAGAGTTTACAACTTTCTACAGCTCTTTCTGATCCTGTGCAGTGGCCCCCTCATACCAGATGTTGATGTGACCAATTAGAATGCTTTCCATAGTACGTCTGTAACAATTTGTGAGCATTTTTGGTGATAAAACTAAGTTTCCTCAAACTCTTCATGAAATATAGCCACTGTCGTGCCTCCTTTGTAATTGCATTAACATGTTGCACACAGGATAGATCTTCAGAGATGTTGAACTTGAAGCTGCCTACCACTTCCATCGCTGATCCCTCGGTGAGGACTGGTATGTGTTCCTTCGGCTTCTCCTTCTTGAAGTCCATAACCAATTCTGTGGTCTTACTGACATTGAGTGCAAGGTTGCTATTGCAACACCATTCAACCAATTGATCTATCTCACTCCTGTACACTTCCTCGTCCCCATCTGAAATTCTGTCAAAAGTAGTTGTGTCATCATCAAGTTTATAAATGGTGTTTGAGATGTTCCTAGCCATACTTTTGTAGGTGTAGAGAGAGTAAAGCAAGCAGTGGGCTAAGCACACATCCTTGAGGTGCACCAGTGTTGATTGCCAGTGAGGAGATGTTAATTCTGATCCTCATGACTGTGGTCTCCCGGTGAGGCTATCAAAGATCCAGTTGCAACGGGAGGTACGGAAGCCCAAGATTTGGAATTGTTGATTAGAATTGAGGGTATGATTTTGTTGAATGCTGAGCTGCAATCAATGAACAGGAACCTGATGTAACTTTGCTGAATCCAAGGCTGAATAGAGAACCAGTGAGATTGCTTCTGCTGTAGGCCTACTGTGGCAATAGGCAAATTGCAGCGGGTCCAGGTTCTTGATCTGACAGGATGCAGTCCAAAGTTATTAAGGTAACTGTTATTTTTCAGCAGTTGAAGACAAAAGAGACAATAAACAAAAGAACAAACTTAAAATTAAGTTAAAAAATCATATTAGTTTCTAGGTTTATTCATTTTATAGCATTCTACAAGAATAAAATATATCAAAAGTACCAACTAATGCCAACATTTATTGAAATCATATCATGACTAACCAGTTGGAGGATACAATACAGTTTGCAAAGGATGATAACACAGTGATAATAAGTTGTATCTCCTTTTGGAAGGTATTTGATGAGGTCTTTCACAAGAGACTTATGATGTATATGAAAGTACTTGATAAAAAGCAGGCTGGCTTACATATAACAAAAACTGACTCACAAAAGGAAACAACTGTAATAATAAAAATAGTTCTAAGCAGGAAACTGCAACCAATGAGTACTTTAAGAAACACAAAATTTCAAGAATTAATTTTAGTTTGATGTAAAGCATATCTTCAGAGTTTCCTTCCCTAGTTAAACTGACATCTTTACTTGTTGAAGTCCAAAATATGGAGTGGAACTATGGGGACCCTTTCTGAACTATTTTAAAAATCTTTGAATTGTTATTGTTATTAAAATATAGATCTGTGCCATTATTATAAAACACTATATGGTAAAGTACTCTTTTTATTCTCTTGTTTTTTTTTACCAACCAGCTTTGTCTTGGCAGTGGCTGTAGATTTTTTTATATAATATAATTAACCATATTATTGTATTTCGTAATTCAATTTATCTTATATGATTGATCATGAATACGGGATACCATGATTGTATCAGTGTGATTTATATACAGTGCATTTTGTGCTATCTTATTTTGATTTATAATAAGTATCCTTATGAATTCTGTATTTGTGTATGTGAAATTTAATAAAATATTGGAATAAGAAAGAACAAAATATGGAATGGTATATATTTGATTAAAATGATCTTATCTATTAATTGTCAAACAGGATAACATAAAATTGTTCCGAGCCGTATGCTTTGATGACAACTCTACTCATTACACTATATTTATTCTGGGGTGTAATGTTAACTCGACAATAACATTTTCCATCACCTGCCATGTGACTTCCTCAACCTTCCCCTGTCCATCCATATTCGCAATAAAAAATATTTCCCAATTCTGATACTGGTAATTGTGGGCAAAATGCTGACTTGATATTTATTGTTGGTATGTAGTTAGCGTTGACCTGGAGAGAAGACTGTGAATAAGAACAAAAAAAAAAACACTATTGAGAAGCAGCAGGAACAAGCCACTCAGTTTCTTGAGCTGTTCTGCCATTCAATAAGATCATGGTCTAACTTCAGTGTCACATTCTTGTATTAACTTCACACCCCTTGATTCCTACGGTATCTAGAAATCGAGTGACTTCTCTTCTTCATTGACTAAGAATCCGTCTCAACATTTGGTTCACCTTGACCATGAGGCCATTTCTGAGCATCAATTACATCAAAATACAAGCCACTGTAGGAAATCAGTGAGTTCAGCAGCATTTGTGGAGGAAAGTAGGAGGATCTTGAAACATTAACTGCTCATTTCCCTCCACAGATCTTCTCTGATCTATTGAGTTTCTCTAGCAGCTCATTTTTTGTTGCTCCAGATTCCAGCACCTGCAGCTGCTGATGCCTCTGGTCATCAGCTGACTTATGAAGGTGACCTCCCTTCATTTTGAGCATCACCTTTGGTAGTTTAACTCAGGGGCTTCGCAGAGCAGCTACTCACCAAGCCTCTCAATTATCAACCTTAACCAAACCTGTTTCTCTCAGTGCTCCTCCATCTACAGAGATCAAATATCCTATTTTCTTTACCCCATTAGAATAAACCTACCTATCCAGGCTCTCTTGACAATTACAGCCAGATTCTCAACCTCTTTGGCACTCTATTGCTTCTGCATCCTTCCTCTAATGCAGATTTGTACATAATAATTGAATATGCACAGTGTAGAATATTCTAACTGGTTGCATCACAGCTTGGGTATTTACATGCCCAGGAATGTAAAAAGCATACAGAAAGTGATGGATGCAGCCCAGTCCATTATAGGCAAAGACCCCTTCAATGCTGAGTACGTTTACATAGAACACTGTTACCAGAAAGCAGCATCCATTATCAAACAATGCTCTCCTCCACCAACACCATTCAAGTCATCTATAATATGAAGAATTTGAAGGTATAAACAATAATCTTGAATGTTACAATTAAAATGATGATTTGGAGGATGCAATCACTGAAACATCATATGACAGAAGTCCATTAACCACACTAGGTGAACACTGATTTACAGTCAATCAAAAGTTCAAGGTAGCGTTTATTGAATGAATTGTACTAATTCACAGTTTTATATGATTGTATTGGTATTGGCAGTGGTATAGCTTGTTCCACATTTAGTTTAAATACATAAATTGTTATGCAGTTAGATGATAATTTGTCTTACTTACACATTTTTAACTACTTCCATGAAACTTTGATTAATAGTCATAGTCATACTTTATTGATCCTGGGGGAAATTGGTTTTCGTTACAGTTGCACCATAAATGATAAATAGTAATAGAACCATAAATAGTTAAATAGTAATATGTAAATTATGAAATAAGTCCAGGACCAGGCTATTGACTCAGGGTGTCTGACCATCCAAGGGAGGAGTTGTAAAGTTTGATGGCTACAGGCAGGAATGACTTCCTATGATGCTCTGTGTTGCATCTCGGTGGAATGAGTCTCTGGCTGAATGTACTCCTGTGCCCAACCAGTACATTATGTAGTGGATGGGAGACATTGACCAAGATGGCATGCAACTTAGACAGCATCCTCTTTTCAGACACCACCGTGAGAGAGTCCAGTTCCATCCCCACAACATCACTGGCCTTCCAAGTGAGTTTGTTGATTCTGTTGGTGTCTGTGACCCTCAGCCTGCTGCCCCAGCACACAACAGCAAACATGATAGCACTAGCCACCACAGACTCGTAGAACATCCTCAGCATCGTCCGGCAGATGCTAAAGGACCTCAGTCTCCTCAGGAAATAGAGACGGCTCTGACCCCTCTTGTAGACAGCCTCAGTGTTCTTTGATTAGTCCAGTTTATTGTCAATTCGTATCCCTAGGTATTTGTAATCCTCCACCATGTCCACACTGACCACCTGGATGGAAACAGGGGTCACCGGTACCTTAGCTCTCCTCAGGTCTACCACCAGCTCCTTAGTCTTTTTCACATTAAGCTGTAGATAATTCTGCTCACACCATGTGACAAAGTTTCCTACCGTAGCCCTGTACTCAGCCTCATCTCCCTTGCTGATGCATCCAACTATGGCAGAGTCATCCGAAAACTTTGGGACAGCTAATTGGGACAGCTGTTTAATGGAGGAAAAATGTATTGATCCAAATGAGTCCCAATTAACTGGAATCCACTCTGCGTGCATGTATGTACTTTCTTTAATGTGTCATTTGCGTTAACAACACAACTGAGGGATGTGCTTGGAAACCCCACAAGTGTTGCCACACATTCCAATGCAACGTAGCATGCCCAGAACACTTGGCAGAACAACATAAATCAAGCAACTAAACAACAACAGCAAAATATGCCACTTTTCTCCCTCGCACCCACACAGGGAGAGTCCTCCAACTGTAGGACTCTGCAGTCTCCAGGATTCAGCCATCAGGCTGTGACTTCTGGACTTCCGATTGACCTTTGGGCTCAGATCTATGGTCGAGCCCTGGACGAGCCAGTGATGGGACCCTGAACTCCAGACTCAAACTCCGGTTGCCTGACTGACCAACTCTCGTGGCTCCTGCTCGCCTGGACCCACATAATCCTAGGACAGCCTGACATCTGCAGATGTCCTCCATCACCTATCTATGTCACTGGCCTTCAAGCGCAAGGAAGCCTGTCCTCAAACTCCTCCACATTCCTGCCCCTAAACCCTAATCTGACCATTAATTTCTGCACATCTATGATCCTAAACCCTAACCTGACTCCTAACTCCTCCCTTTGTCCCCAAACCATCCTTAGGAACATAAAAAAATCTAAGTCTGAGCCATGATCTTGATTGAGACCAAAGCTCAGCACCATCTTGAAAAAAAGACCCAGTACCAATACCTGTCAGCAAACATTCATCCACCTATGCCTTCTATCACTCAAACAATTTTGGTTCCAATTTGCCAGTGCACTTCAGATGCCTTATGTGTTAACTTTATGAAGCAGATCTTTGAGATTCAGGGGATTCTCCGGGTATTTCCAGATGCTTCTGTTTATCCAGGACTGGTTATTTTGCCTTCTAATTTTCCTCAACCAAGAAATCCATGTTCCATTTTACTTCTAAATTGCATGGCTGAAGTGATTGCTTTAGTCGAATCAGTATTCTTGATCCTGGCATGGTATGCCTATATCACTCTAATCCACTACTCTGAAATACTTCAAAATTTAATACATCTTCTGTTCCCACTTTGGCAGCAAAGAGATGTAAATTTATGCACTTAAGTAAATCTGGCATAAAAAATCTTGCTAGATGGACACAAAAACTGCATCCGTTCATATGATATCTCTGAGACCATAAGAGTTAGGAGCATAATTAGGCTGTAGGACCCATCAGATCTGCTGCACCATTCCATCATGGCTGATTTCAGAATCAGAATCAGAAAGGGATTTAATATCATTGGCATATTTTTTTTTTAGCCCTTAACTCCGAGTGGAGTCATCGGGACGGCGTTTTTTTTAGCAGCTTTCTTATTTTTATGAGGCCGTGTTGCTAGCTCGACGCTCAACCCAGCACAGATGGAAAGCATGCAAGGGGGCCGGGTGGATTCGAACTCGGGAGCCTTCGCTCTGAAGTCCGGTGCTGATGCCACCTACGCCACCAGCCGGCTGGCATATGGTATGAAATTTGTGGCAGCAGTACAATGCGATACATGATAATAAACAAAAAAAACTAAATTACAGTAAGTATATGTATATAAATAGTAAATTAAGTAAATAGTGCAAGAACAGGAATTAAAAAAATAGTGGGGTAGTGTTCATGGGTTCAATGTCCATTCAGAAATAGAATGACAGGGGAATAAACTGTTCCTGAATCGCTAAGTGTGTGCCCTCAGGCTTATGTATCTCCTTTCTGACGTTAGCAATGAGAAGCAGGCATGTGCTGGGTGGTGGGGTCCTTAATGATGAATTATAATCCCTCTCAACCCCATTCTTCTGCCTCTTCCCCACAACCTTTGAAGCCCTTACTAATCAAGAACCTAACAACCTCCATTTAACAAATGCAAATCTGATGCAGAACTATGGCAACCTGACTTAACTCCTATTGGTTCTCTGAAATGGGTGAATAAGTATTCAGTTCACCAATAACAAGCAATAAACACCGACCTAGCTTGAAACACACACTTCTTGTGAATGAATAAGTAAAATAAATTGTTACAACGTGAACCTTTCCTTTGCTCATACATTGTTTTACGATTGAAAACTCAAGTGGTTGCAATTGCTAAATCTGAAAATAGCCGTACTATTCAATGTCATAATGACTCTGGAAGAACAATTGCTTAGGATCATAAACCTCTTGTTTTCATTTTGGTATTGTCATTTAGAGAGCTAACCCTGTGCAAAATATTGCACAAAAGACATCATCTCTGAATGACAAGGGAAAAAGCATGAACGAACACACATCATCTCCAAGCAGTTCAAGTGGTAAAATTCAAGAGGTTTTTACTGTAAGGTACATGTGTGAATGGAATATTACTACTGTATACCTACCACACATTAATCCATGCTTTAGTGCTGCCCACATCATGTGAATCGAGGAATGAGCTGCTTCATTATCTGAAGTGTTATAAATGGAACTGAACACAGTGGGATGACTGACAAACATCCTAAAGGAGGTCCTTGCTAAAGCAGAAGATAATTGGACCTTGGCTATTGTCCTAGGGAGCACTAAGGGCTGGGATGACTGGTTTCTAACAAACTTCATGTTATTTATGACTCTATTAGTAAGAATGTCTTTGATGCCACAATCACGCCAATGTGCCTTCCTCTCAAGGACAATAATACCATCTCATCTTTTGCTGTCAGTTCTTCTGTCCATGCTTCCACCAAGACCGAAATAATAACTGAAGCTAAGTATTCCAGGTAAACCCTAATTGTGCATCAACAAATGACTATCAGTGAGTGATGGCAAGTGACATCACTGAGCAGTTTCTAGGTACATTTTGAATTTTCAAATAGGGCACATTTGAGCAATTTTCCACACGGGTAGATTTTGATTTTTAAACTATTCTTGATCAACCTAGTTGGAAGTACAGCTAGATCTAGAAAGCAAGCCCTTAACATGCCTGCTGACACACATCAAAGTTGCTGCCTGGCCTGCTGCGTTCACCAGCAACTTTGATGTGTGTTGCTTGAATTTCCAGCATCTGCAGAATTCCTCATGCCTGCTGAAGTGCTTTAGAATGCCTTCACAGTATATGATGCTCTTAACTATTTGCCTCTGTTGGTACTCTGACTTCCCAGTGTACGCTATCAGCCCCCCACACCCATGAAATGAAAATCCAAAAAAAAAACTATAGATGCTACAGATCTGGGTTAAATAATGAAATGCTGGAAATGCTAAGCAGATCAAGCAGCATATGTGAAAGGTGTGGGAAGTTAATGTTTAAGAATGAAGACCCTTCGTTAGACATCCCCATCAAAGAAGCATATAGTCAGTCCTTGGCATCAGCTTCACTGGCTAATGAGTGATGGTTGTATTATGGAATGACTCTTTACAGACTACTTGCACAGATCAAAATTGTGATGAAAAGTGCTGCCATCCGGGAAGTGCAACCCCTAACACTTGCTGCCCTGAAAAAGAGTGACATTTCATTAAAGAAATTGTTGTTATGGAACAGGAACTGACATATGATATTTTATGGGCTTCTAGAAATAACACTAGGGAGATTGCTAACTTTGTTTCCAACCAGAAAAATGCCACTGACAAATTATTTCAATTTTGTTAAATTAATTTCATTTTCAAAAGTAATACTTGCAATGTCGTTAGAATACTGATCCAGTAACGTGCTCCTGTCCCCTTTGCTGGGGATGATGCTGAATCTAAAATACACGGCAAATGTTTCTCTTTAGGATTATGTCACTCTTAATCATCAGACATAATTGGCAGGTTTCTGTGACACACAGACAGTCCTTGGCAGGAAGTATATTTTCATCAATTTACAGATAGAATGAATAAATCCCCAGGAATACAGTTTACTGTTAGCAGAAAATACTATGCAGATGGGAAATGCTCTCTCAAAATCACACAGACTTGTGCAAAACTGAAGCAGAATTGAGTGGTCATGAATTGTTTAAAAATATTTGATAATTGCTTTTTATACCTTAAATACATAATTAATAGAAACTATAACATTATATATCTCATTTTCTCCTAAATAGTTAACTAGTTTTACACTCATCCCATATTTTAAGATCACACTTAACAAATTGAAGAATTCACTGCCAGACACATGAAAACATTACTAATTTTCATCACAATAACAAAAAGAGTTGAACAGATACTGGAAATCCAAAATCTTCAACTTCCCCCATATTTTAAACTCTCCAAGATCTGAGTTTCACACACATGGCTAGTATTTAATATCCATTACAAAAGTTGGTTATGAGCCACCTATCTGGATTGTTCCCATGGTTATAACAAATTCACTTCCACAATACAACAGGGAGAATGCCCATACGTAGACTCAGTGATAATGAAAGTTTGTATATTGCTGTCACAACATTGAGAGCCAAAGAATCTGTACTGTTCTGTAATGTTCTATGTTCTCTAAGTCAAAGAATACAGAACATGCAACTTGCTGATGAACCTGAAAGGATGGTGTTCCTGGCCTGCTCTTGCCCTTCTTAGATAAAGAGACTATCGGGTTTGGCAGATGCTGGTGAAGAATCCTCAGTGAGTTGTTGCTGGCACACTTTGTGGCCACAGTGCACCAGCAATGAGCTAAACAAAAAGTTAGGGTGAAACACTGGGTGTCAAACAACTACCAACTCTGATGAGGCATGTTTTATTTTTCACAGACACTATTTGACCTGCTGCACTTTTCCAATACTTTACTGGCTTTGTCATATATTTTTGTTATTAGCTGTAGAGGACGGATCCATTTTCATCTGAGAGAGAGTTTAATATAGTGCACTAGCCACACGGAGTCAAAATGACTAATTTCTCATAATGGGGTGTTTGCCATACAATTTACTTCGGAGGTTAAACAATTAATTCAAATGGCTTGAAGGCAAATGCATTGCAATGGTGAAAGTGCATGACAATGTTAATTACAAGGACAAGACTACCCAAAGGCAACGCATGAGTTTCAATGTGCTCAGCTCCAAATTATTCTCTTCTAAATGCACCATCATCTTAAACAGTCAGAGGGAGCTTGACATTCTTGCATATACAAAATAAACAATTATACAAATTCTGTATATAGTATAATTGTGAAAGAATTACCGGACACCACAGGCTACAGCTGAGATTTCACCCATGACTGACAATGATGCAAAGCTGATTATGTCAATTGATTCTGTCATTTTCACACAAGTGAATACTACAGCAACGTCTCACATATGGTAACTGACAATATACAAATCTTATTTTTACATAATTGTGCTCTAATATACGGTTTTACCATCTATACATTAAATAATTATAAAGGTGCATTTTCTGGCATGGAAAGACAAATAATCCATTCATGAGTAAACCAGAGACACTCAAAGTGCAAATGAATTTGAATTTAGTTGCTGTTTTACCAATCATAAGCTCATTTTATTCCCTCTTTTACAGTAGTCTAATTAGATGATGAATCACTCTGAAACTATGAAAAGGTTTTGGGTCTTTGACTGAATAGCTTAGAAAATCACTCCAGCGGCAAATCTTTTGTAATTTAATCCATGATCACAACAATACATCTTCAGTGCTGAAATTAAATGTTTTCTGAAAATAAATAAAGAAATATATACAGTAGATGGTTTATATGAATTGAAATACGTTTACTGCTCTCTGGATGGTTTGCCTCTAGCACTCAAAGAATGCTGGTTAATTAATTAGAATGGGAGAGTTTCATTGTGCAATGCCTAGCAGGGTTAAAAAAAACATTTTACTAAGATGAAACTTAATTTGTGGTTTTTCCCTATTAGTAAAGCTGACAAGAGAATTGTTACTAACGTTAATACTTCTCGTGGAAAATAATCTTTATTATATTGTTATATGGTTTCAATTTCTATTTACAGCTAATAATATAAAATAGACATTGTTGTCATTTATAGCATGTCAGAGTTACAATTACAGCACAGAATTTGATTCTGACTAATCAGCTATGAAGTGACGACACTTCAGGGGTGCTTCAAAGGCTGTATTGCACTTTGGGGTACCCTGCGGGCGATGGAAGATGCAATATTAGATGTAAGAGTTCTACTTTATTCCTAATGAGAACATAGCTTAACAGAAACATACAAGAATTAGTTTGTACAACAGTTGTTTTTGCTGGAATAGGAAGAATGCAGATAATAGCCATTCATTCAAGCTGAAAACAAAGGGTCTCAGCCCAAAAGTTGACTGTTTACTCATTTCTATAAATGCTGCCTGGCCTGCTGAGTTCCTTCAGTATTTTGTGTGTGTTGCTTTGGATTTCCAGCATCTGCAGGTTTTCTCACATTTGTAACATAGCTCCATCTTCGTCACTTTGCTTGACACTTATTGAGATATTACCCCTTTATCAAGTATGAACATCATACATCGTAGCAACAATTTCAACTGCATATCTTTCAAATGTTAAATTGAAATATTAATACAAATGTCAATAAGTTACAGGGAAAGGTTGAATAAGTTAGATCCTTATTTCCTGGAGCACAGGTGACTGAGGGGAGATTCAACACAAGTATACAAAGTTATGCGTGGTATAGAATGGGTGAATGTAAGCAGGCTTTTCTCACTGAGATTCGGTGGACTAGAACTAGAGGATGAAAGCAACACTTTCAGTATGCTGGATGAACTCAGCAGGTCGGGCAGCATCAGTCAGAAACGATGAGTCGATGTTTCAGGCCGGAACCCTTCCTCAGGACTGAAGAATGAAAGATGGGGAAGGATTTGAAGAATGCTTGTAGCGTCAGTTGAAAGACCAGTAATTTGAAAGATAAAGGGGTGGGGGAGGGGAAGCATTGACGTCATAGCCCTGAAAACTAAAGAAGGAGGCGGAACCATGAGGGAGCTGGGGGAGGGGGTAGAGTGAAATAGGGATAGAGGAAGGGAGGGGGAGGGAATTACCGGAAGTCGGAGAATTCTATGTTCATACCAAGGGCCTCCAAGTAATTACCAAGTAATAAGATCCCCTCTCATTCTTCCAAACTCCAGAGAACATAGCCCCAGGCGACTCATTCTCTCCTCATAGGTTAACCCCTTCATCCCTAGAATCAACCTGGTGAACCTCCTCTGCACTGCCTCCAAAGCCAGTATATCCTTCCTCAAGTATGGAGATCAGAATGGCACACAGTACTCCAGGTGCGGCACCAATAGTACCCCGTATCGTTGCAGCATGACCTCCCTGCTCTTGAATTCAGGTGCCTCACATGTCTGCCCAGGTACCATATCCGGTGTGGACATTGGTGACCATGGTTTTCCATATAGATCTATCCCTCATTCTTTGGATGACTTCCATTTCCTCGATGTGTAACCACTTGGCTAGGCTTTTGATGTACATAAGCCGAGATCTTCTTCTTGGTTTGCTCCCCTCGATCTTTCCAGAGAGTATGAGTTTTTCTGGTTCATCTTTCTGCATGATGTGTCCTAGGAATCTGAGTTGTCTTTCTCTTATTGTTAGTATGAGTGATCGAACTGTTTGGGCTCTTCTGAGAACTTCTTCATTTGATGTGTGTTTGGTCCATGATATTTTTAACATTCTCCTGTAGAACCATAATTCAACTGCTTCTAGTCTGTTTTCCATTGCTGGAGAAATGGTCCAGCATTCATTTCCATAAGTCAGGATAGGATAAATGTAACACTGCATATTCTGTTTTTAGTGTACATGCTCATCTTTCTGCCTGTTAATATGGTCTTCATTTTTTGGAAAGCTTCTTTCGGCATTGCTATTCTGTATTTGATATCTGTGTCGCACCTGCCATCACTTGTTATTAGGCTGCCAAGATATCTGAATTTATTGACTTGTTTGATGTTTGTATTTCCGATCTTGATCACACATTGTAGGATGTTTGTCTTTCTGGAGATGACCATGCTTCCTGACTTCTTAGTGTTGATTGAGAGGCCTCTGCGATTACTTTCTGCTGCCACTATAGTGAGTAGTTCTTGAAGTTTTGTTTCTGAGTCAGCTATTAGTACGATGTCATCAGCATATCTGATGTTATTTATATTATGGCCTCCAGTTGTGAATCCTTTGATGTCTTTGATACTTCTCAAGATACTTTCATTATACAGGTTGAAAAGGTTTGACAAAAAGACACAGCCTTGCCTGACTTCTCTCATGATATTCACATACTCACTCACTTCTCCTTCTATTCTGATGGATGCTGACTGGTCCCAGTATAAGTTTCTTAAGAAACATATATCTTTCCATCTATGTCAAGATATTGAAGCATTTCCAGAAGATCTAGGTGTGTGACAGTGTTAAAAGCTTTTGTATAGTCAATAAAAAATAGGTAGATATCTTTTTGTACCTGGATGGCTCGTTCACAGATCATCCATAGCATGAAAATTGCATTTCTGGTTCCAGTGTTTTCGACAAAGCCACATTCTGGTACCTCACATGAGGCTGCTTAATAAATTAAGAGCCCATAGTATTACAGGGAAGACACTAGCATTGATAAAACAGTGGCTGATTGGCAGGAGGCAAAGAGTGGGAGTACAGGGGGCCTTTTCCAGTTGACTGCCAGTGACTTGTGGGGTTCCACAGGGGTCTGTATTGAGACAGCTTCTTTTTAAGCTATATGTCAATGACTTCGATGACAGAATTGATAGCTTTGTGACAAACTGTGCAGACGATACAAAGATAGGTGGAGGGGTAGGTAGTTTTCAGGAAGTAGAGAGGCTACTGAAGGACTTAGACTAGGAGTATGGACAAAGAAATGGCAGATGGATTACAGTGTCAGGAAGTGTATGATCATGCACTTTGGTAGAAGAAATGAAAGGGTAGACTGTTTTCTAATGGAGAGAAAATTCAAAAATCTGAGGTGCAAAGGGACTTGGGAGTCCTTGTGCAGGACTCTCTAAACATTCATTTGTAGTGGTGAGCAAGGCAGATACGATGTCAGCATTAATTTCAAGAGTACTAGAATATAACAGCAAGGATGTAATGTTGAGTCTTTAAAAAGCACTGGTGAGTATTATGAGCAGTTCTGAGCCCTTTATCTAAGAAAGGATGCGCTGACTTTGGAGATGTTTCAAAGGAGGTTCACACAAATGATTCCAGGATTGAAAGACTTGTTCTATGAATAGTGTTAGATGGCTCTCGGCCTCTATGCACTGGATTCAGAAGAATGAGCACAGTGAAACCTATCAAATGTTGAAGGGCCTTGATAGAGTGGATGTGGTGAGGATGTTTCCTATAGTGGGGGAGACTAATGTCCTAATTCTGCTCCTATATCATATGGTCTTATGGAATAATAGTTTGCACAGACAAGAATGGGCCAAAAGGCCTTTTTCTGTGCTGTAATGCTCTATGTCTCTATTTTTATGACAAGTAATCTGATGATATTTGAACTTTTAGCCTGCAGAGATATATGAATAGTAAATGCAGAAATATGTGAGTTTTGTTGAATGTAATTCAAAAGTGTAGTAAATCTGCTCATATCTATGTCCGAAATGGTGAATTTCAGCTCCTCTCAATAATGGGGGTGGAGCCTCACTCATAGTCATAGTCATAGTCATACTTTATTGATCCCAAGGGAAATTTGGTTTTGTTACAGTTACACCAACCAACAACAGAGTATACACATAGCAATATAAAACCATAAATAATTAAATAATAATATGTAAATTATGCCAGGAAATAAATCCAGGACCAGCCTATTGTCTCAATGCCTCACTCCTGTCAATGCTGGGGGTGGACTTTCACCTTCTGTCAATGCTGGCGTAGAGCCTCACATCCTGTCAATGCTGGGGGTGGAGCCTCATGTCCTGTATGTTGGGTGTAGAGCCTCACTCCTGTCAATGCTGGGGGTGGAGCCTCATGTCCTGTATGTTGGGTGTAGAGCTTCACATCCTGTCAATAATGGGGGTGGAACCTCACATCCTGTCAATGTTGTGGGTGAAGCCTAATCTCCTGCCAATTCTGGGGATGGGGGGGGCAGGTGGAGCCTCGTCTCCTGTCAATGCTGGGGTGAGGGTGGAGCTTCTGTTCCTTTTAATACTGAGGACAGAGCACTGCCTCTTGTTAAAACTGAAAACTAAAAGTACATTTAAAATCTTTTACTGTGAATTTAAGTGAACGAAAACAAATTAAAATAAAATGGTAAAAGAATTTGAAAATATGGAATAATATTTCCAAGGAAAAAAAGTAAAAGAAGTGTAAGTTCACCTGCTTCTTCTAATCTCCAAGTTTGACTAGTGTGGTAACCGAAAGGGAAATCTTGGCTTCACTGTCGGATTCCTCATGTGGAGTTCAGCAACAACGAAACGATAAAGACACTGGCATCTGTCACGCAGCATGTCGTAATTTTACACAACTCCACATCAACACAGCTTGTAGCTAAATGCGAAAGGTTAGTTTAGACCACTGACTGCTGCTGGTACAATTCTTTTCAAGGTTTAAATAATGTTAGTTATGTTTTATTCTTGTTTAACTTCTCAAGTGGCAGTAATTAGTGGTAAACCCTTTCTCAAGACTACAATATTTATACAGGCATGACCACTTGAAAAACTTGTGCCATTACACTCAGTGGCCACTTTATAAAGTACTTATCTCCTGTACCTAATAAAGTGGCAACTGAGCGTATGTTTGTGGTCTTCTGCTGTAGCCCATCTGGTTCAAAGTTCAACATGTTATGTGTTCAGAGGTGCTCTTCTGCACACCACTATTGCAAAGCATGGTTACTTGAATTACCAGCGCCTTTCTGTCAGCTTGAAACAGTTGGCTATTCTTCTGAGACCTCTCTCATTAACCCGGTGTTTTCAGCCACAGAAATGCTATTCGCTGGATGTTTTTTTTTTGTTTCTCACACCATTCTCTGTAAGCTCTAGAGACTGTTGTGAGCAAAAGTCCCAGGAATCAGCAGTTTCTGAGATATTCAAACCACCCAGTCTGGCACCATCAAATATTCCATGGTCAAAGTTACTTTGGACACATTCCTTCCCTCTTCTAATATTTGGGTTGAACAACAACTAGACCTTTTGATCACATCTGCAATTTTTATGCCTTGAGTTGTTGCCACATAATTGGTTGATTAGATATTTGCATTAATGAGCAGGTGTACAGGTGTACCTAATAAAGTTGTCACTGAGAGTATTTATGCCCATTTAACTCTTGGCAAAAAATAATCAGTATCAAGGTGGAAAAGCATACTGGAATAATTACAATCTAAAACAAAAGCTGCAAAAGAATTTGCTGAAGAGTATTTATAAGAAAAGAAAATCAAGAATATGTGTAATGAAACAGGAGAAAATTGAGACTGCTTGTACGAGAAGAATCTAACTCTCAGATAATAATCTGCTCCAGTATTTGCGAGAATGAAAGAAAATGTTGCAGGACCAGCGTTACTGACAGCCTTGAGCTTTAGAGTTGAGTTATGTAAAGAAAAATACATGATTTATAAATAATTGGTTAATGGGATACATCAAGTATTCCAAAGAACTGACCAACAGAGTGCATCAAATGTGCTGTTGAATAAGAAAGCGATATTGTAACGTATCTTGACACTAACTAACTTTGAGCCATTTTACAATCATTAATTCACGACTATTCAGGCTATACTGTCACATTTACATCTTGACATAGCTGAAAGCACTAGAGATGATAATCGTGACTAAACACTGGGAGAAAATAGAAGGCACTGCATGGTAATCTTGACTACAAGAAAATTGGAGTCACAGCCAAAGGCAGGAGCTTTCATTTAGCCATTTTAATTTGTTTGCCGAAATTCAAACCAGAAGGTTTTTTTTCTGAATGAATGCGTGTGTCCTTTGTGTTGTGGGATGTCAAAGCCAGTGCACAGAAGACACTTTCATCACTCAGAACCAGCCAGAAGCTTGCCCTTATCAGATAGAACTCAGGCAAGGTGGAAAGATTTTTTTTCTTTCATTGTTCTTGAACCCAAGCCTCAGAAGAAAAGTCCTGCTGCAGTATGAATTTTCTCTGCCACACTTCAATCAGCTCAGTGGCCTCCCTGAGTGAAAGTTCCAATTAGTGCTGAATTATGGATGGTTAGTGCTGTGAATACAAGTTCACTTGGAAATGGATTGAAATAGCACAAAGTCATTTCTTCTGCCATCTCCAGAGGGAGACTTTCAATCCATCAAGCTGGGTACATTTCAGATTTGGACTGCAGAAGGGAAATAAATATATCACATTTTACCCAGTCATTCAGCTTCACTGGTCAAAGGTTTTTTATGCAATTACTTATGTTGTTTCATAAAGCGTTCTTCACTATCACAACATGCAATGAAAAAGATGAGAAAATCTGCAGATGCTGGAAATCTAAAGCAAAACAGAGAAATTGCTGGAGGAACTCAGCAGGTCAGGCTGCATCTATGGAAATGAATGAACAGTCAATGTTTCGGGACAAGACCCTTCTTCAGGACTGAGAAGGAAGGGGGAAGATGCTAGAATTTAAAATAGGTGAGGGGAGGGGAAAGAGGCTAGCTGGAAGTTGATAGGTGAAGCCAAGAGGGTGAGAAAGGTCAAGGGCTGGATGAGAAAGAATTTGATAGGAGAGGAGAGTGGACCATTGGAGAAATGGAAGGAGGAGGGGATCCAGGGGGAAGTAATAGGCAGGTCAGAAGAGGTACAAGGTCAGAGTGGGGAACAGAGGGAGGGAGGAGGATTTGTTTATCAGAAGGAGAAATTGATGTTCATGCCATCAGTTTGGAGGGTACAGTGATGGAATATAAGGTGTCACTCAGCCACCCCGAGGGTGGCCTCATCTTGGCACAAGAGGAGGCCATATATCGACACATTGGAATGGGAATGGGAATTAAAATGCTTGGCTACCAGAAGGTCCCATTAGTAGTGGATGATGCGGAGGTGCTCAATGAAGTGACCCTTCCCCCCCCGACCAATTTACTTGGGTTGTATCAGAAACACCAGGCAGCAGACACAATAGACCACCCAGCAGATTCGCAGGTGAAGTATTGCCTCTCACCTGGAGGGGGTGTTTGGGGCACTGAATGGTGGCGAAGGGCAGGTGTACGTGTGTATTATTTGAAAACTGGGATTAAAGACTTCTTTAGAGTTTGACTCTAAAATGCTTATTTTTAAAAAGTTAGGTGTACTCTTTTGGTTCCAATCTCATTTCCAATGCACATACAATAGATGACAAGATTTCTCTCTGGTAAGGAGGTGGATTGGGTTTAACAGCTGTTAGCTATTTCAAAGGGATTGTGAAATCAGTTTGCATATAATACTAATTTAACACCAACTCATGAATGCCCTCCCTTAAACTTGCAGAGGAGAATATCACCTTTCAGTTCTCTTGGCTCCCACCATATTGTTCAATGGGATTAACAACATTTTCAATTTTGTGCATGTTAATTTTTATTTTCTGTTGCAATGATTTGGTTATTTAGTGAGTATTTAAACTTAATGAAGACTTTGCAAAGTTGTGTATGGATGATGAAAGACTTTGTCTTGACTTTGAGGTTCGTTGACAAGCCAATATCTCCAAGCATAAATGCAGTGGTAGGCAGTTTACTCCTTTTAGCAATCTCTAGCCCATGATTACTGAAAAAAAAACTAGGTAGTTTACGAGGTGGTCTGTCGGATCCACCACATATGACCAGCCTTTGTGAACTCCCGATGCATGGCCTTGAGGTTCTCAGTACCATCCTGAAGGCTAATTCTCTAATACTGGAGAAGATGCATGCAGGATTGTCATACAGCACAGAAACAGGTCATTTGGCCCATCGTTCCATGCTGACCTTTTCACCCATCTACATTAATCCCATTTACTTGGACTAGGAACAAAGTATTCAGAAATTCAAAGCCATGTATCAGGAACTCTCTGGCATATTATCAAAAGGCATTAACAACAATTTTAAGTTGATGCATGTTAGTTTTATTAGCTGCTAAGATATTCTGGTAGTTTCTGGAAATGTTTAAAATTACTAAAGTGTTATAGGGCAGATGCTGAAGGATGTCTTGAATTGAGGTTCCAGGCCAGTGCCTTCAACAAAAGTTCATCTGAAGGAAATTCCACAGGTGGACATGGTGACTGAAAAAAAGTGAGGAGAATGCCCACAGAATAGAACAAGTTGATGCAAGGCAGGGTAAATGGCCAAAGGGGTGAAAGCTTCTTCTGGGTGTAATTCTCCTCCATGAATGGAAGACAAAGACCTGAAGTCTGAGTTCTTTAAGGAAGCCATCACTGAAAACCCTGAAGCACTTGGCAGATTGGGCTTCAGGATTGATGAAAAGTATCTTCGATATGGGGGAATAGCTCTTGCCTCCAACTACCAGACAAGCAACTGCCGCACTGGAGGAGACAGCCAAATTTGTGCCATATCGACGCTGAAATCTATCCAGCCATACAGACAACAAGCCAACTGATTATTCCCCGATAGTGACCATATTTTCTGACATCTTTCACTGCATTACTGCATTTGCTTGGCCTCAGGAAAAACGAGAACACAAACATTTCAACAAAGTAAATAGAGAGGGAAGATCAGACAGGTAGGTATGGGTTACTCAGTGCAGGTGAATGAATCAGATAAATTGAACAGGCACTTACCTCCTAGATTTGGTAACATCAGCTGCTAATACTTAAAAGGTTTTCTGAGACCCAGAATAAAATTAAAAAAAAACTCCACCCCCCAGCATTGACAGGAGCTGAGGTTCATCACTTCGGACATAGAATTCCTCACCAGGTATGCCTCAGGCGCAGAGTCAACCTAATCAACACTTTACATGCAGACCCGCGAAAACAATGGCAGGGACCCGAGTGAGTTGACTGGATGTAATTTGTATAAGCTTTGATTGAGAGTAATCAAATCACCATCCCACTAGCCGTCACATACTGTCTGCAAAAGTTATAAACTAAACTAGCTGTCACCACGCACCACCTTTATTCTCCCTTATGAATTCTTCAGTGCACCTCCAAAGGATTTTGGGATTTCATCTCCTTCATTAGCTTGACATTAGCTGTCCTTTCTCTGGCACAGTGCCATTTAATTACAAACTAATGTACTTTAATTCCATGCACCATCTCTTAAGAATGTAGCTTTTGAAAAGGCAGCAGATGAAATTCACTGGGATTTATGTGAGGAAGAAGTATGGTATAGAGACTAAAAATGCTGTGACTGGATTTCTTAAACCAAGTAAGGTTAAGGAAGACCTAACAGAGGTGTTCGAATACTGAGGCAGGAACAAACACGACTGCAGCCAACATCAGTCATATTGAAGGATGACCAAGGCTGTTGCTGAAACAGCATGAGGGTGCACACAGGCTGATATTGGGTAGCACTGAGATGATGCCTGGGCCAGCACTGGACATCCACTACCTTTGCACAATGCTCATTTCTTCTATCTCGCCTATTGGTAAGTTAGATTGTCAACCCACTGGTAAGTGCTGTCAAATACTGTATTTAATTTATTTGATTCTATAACCTAGAGTGTTATTATGTGGAAACCAATGTTGACTCACTGACACCTATACACCATGGACGCAGGATAGTAAAGCTTTCACTGTATTTCCCACTGTCAAACTGAGTAACATCTTTCAGAATGTATGCAAGTAAATACGTTCTGAATAAAATTGTTCATTCATCGACTCTTGAATCTTCCTGGTGAAAAAAAGTTGGAATTGTCCTCAGATGGCCTTGATCAAGTCCAAAACACTGCAAAGCTTAGACAATACTGTCAGAAATAGGGAAATAAGGAAAGCAATCAGCAAAATGCTGGAAGATCTCAGGGAAGATTTTTCATTCTCCTTCTCTTTTCATTAGTTTTACTGTTTTCTGTTGTCTTTGTCTCCTTAATGTTTGTAGTATTAGACAAACACCTCTTATAATTCTGAGTTTAATAAAATAAGAAATTGCTGAAAACAGTCAACAGGTCAGGCAGCATCTGTGGAAAGAGAAACAGAAACAAAGTCCTATCTATTCATCCTGCCATCATTTCTGCAAGTTAGCATTCCATTCCTTCTCGAACTTTTCCAGTTCTGTTGAAGGATCTCAGAACTGAAACATGAAATGTTTTCCTTTCCATAGATACTGCCTGACCTGCTGAGTATTTCCGGCATTTATTTCAGACTTTTTTCTACATTTTTCTGATTTCCTTTCAAGTTTATCTTTTATTTGTTAATAGTTCTAAAACTTTAAAGGTAAGACATGTTGAGAAGCGTAGCTAAGTTAGTTAAAGGTGGAAGAAGTGTCGTCATACATGTAAATCATACATTTTCTGCTTTTTCTAATAAACGTGATATTTAAACCAAACTTAGATTTAACAATTACCTAAGGAAATGCTGCGGAACACTAGAGAGCAAAGAAGTATGGAAAATTTTCTCCACACCTTTTCTTTGCGCACAAAGTAGCAGAAATAATAAATTGCCTTTTGTCCGCTGCTCGCTGAAATAATTTAATGAAGCACAGTCTGGGTTTTGAATTTTCACTCTTCCTAATGTTAGCAGCTCAGCTGCATGCTGAATAAGCTCTTTAAGTTTAACATAGAAACTACTTTCATTCTTAATTTAGTGACTAAACCTGTGGTGAATCTTTTTGACAAGAAGAAGTGGAATTTTAAATGATGGCACTGGTTGCTGAGAACAAGTTTGACCATGTGTATATTTGAGGAAGGAGCTTTATTTTTCATTCAATAGAAATCTGTTGAAGTTGGGCAATCACCAACTGGTTTTGAATTTAAGATACACACTGGTAAACTTTCTGTATCTGAGTCACATTTCAAGAAATGAAAATCGGAAACTCGACTACAATGTATGCCTACAAAACCCTGGCCTGACCCTATCACAGATATTCTTTTGGTCCTATCCATCATTCCACCCACCTTCCAACTGGTTTTCTCCCTTTCCCTGTTCTGACAAAGGGTTTGAAGCATTAACTCTATTTCTGTTTCCTCAGATCCTCAGTAGGTCAGACAGCAACAATGGAAGGAGAAACAGTAATTTTCAGGGATGGATAGGGCAAAAGGAATATCAGTAAAAAGGTGAGACAGTATTGCAATTGTAACAAGCTGTAAATGACGTAATCTCATCACTGATTTGAATTGTCCTTCTTCAATAAGTTGGCAAAGCTTAGCTGCTAGGGGCAAGGCATTTTTTATACTGTGTATTTAAGTCAGTTTATGTGATTTGTATTGACTTTTACTGTATAAACATCCTTCTCAACATGAGAAAATAAATACATCAGGATTTTAATTTTTAAAACAACATTCTCAAAGTGTTAATGATTGTACCTATCAAAAGCATTCATAATAATTCGGTTGCCTCTATCACATTGCCAGCCCTTGAGTCTGCAGTGTATAAACATATCCACTGGTTGTCAGGGCCATTCTGCATACACAGTAGGCAGGCTACACTGAGATGGCTCCTGTGTTATGTAACTAGATCAGTGCTGGGAGTTAGGCTTCTTCTATAGCATAAAAGGAGGCAAAGGAAGATCTGCCCCACAGTATCCATTCTGTACACACATTTTATTGTTTACGTTCAGAATGGGGTTACCATGGGGGGGGGAGAATAGAAACATGAGTAGACCACTCAATCTTCAAGCCTGCATCTCCATTCAATATGATCATGGCTGATCCAAGCCTCAACCCACCGCCCCCCCCCCATCAGTTTTCCAAAGGCCTCCACCCCCTCATCTTTCAAGAATTTCTCTATCACATCTATAATTATTTCCAATATTCTAGCCTTCAGGTTCTGGGGAGTAGAATTTCAGAGATTCAGCACTCTCTGTGAGAATAAGATTGAAAACAGGTTGATGTGTAAATGCATTTGCCTTGATGGAAGAGAATAAAGCAAACAACTGTACAAATATGAACTTGTGTCGTAAGTTCAGAATTCTCATAACTCTGGGCAAAAGGCAAAGTGACAGACTGAATGAGCAAATAAAAACAGGTCTTCACAGGCCGCCTGCAGCAAAATCGACTAAGAAGAATAGAATTCTGCCTCGGAGGAGGTCAGAAGTGGTGCATATTTCTAAACGATGATGTAGGAGCAGAACTTCATCAATAATTCAAGACAGCATGAGTTGAAAAATCTCTTGGAATTTCTGAACAAGTTTTATCAGAAAGGGCCTTAAAATTACAAAAGAAATCATGTTCAGGGATCTCATTTTTAATTTGTGTTAGGATGGAAAGGAGTAGCTGTAATCATTCATAAAAAAAAGCCAGAACTTAAATATGCATAATTTGAAATGAGAAAAACAAATAGTTATCAACTGGCCAAGGGATTAATCTCACTTGCAACATTACGCACATTACTCAGTTGGATAGCAATGAACGTGGATCTGGGAAGCTTCCTTTATTGTCGTTTCCAAATATGAGTAACCAAGATGTTTAAAAAAAATTGAAGTCCATTCACAGAGGCATTACTTACAATTTTAACGCTGCACATGTTTGATACTTTGTCAAAGCATGGAACATCTACTTATAATTCAACTGAAGTTAAACAAGACTGAATAACTTATTTTGTTACATAGCACACTCAGAGCATAAGTAAAATAAAATGTTTTTTGATGGTTTAACATATTAACAATTCCAACAAGACCTTGTTTAAATGGTTAGAAGGAAAGTTCACCAATTACTTTGGATTGAAAATTTTTGTTCCTGTCAGAGTACAATTGACAGACTAGATTTCCATTCTTTCCCAATACTAAAGGTGATTATTCTGATCTCCTTTTGCCAATTACACTTAGTTTTCATCTTTCTCACTCACAGTAGTGTTACTCTTGAATATTTATATGAGCTGTGGAATCATTGGGGAGATACAGAAAATAAGCGGGCCTTTTGGCCTGCTGAATCCATGCTACCCACCAATTTTTAAACTAATCCGACCCACAGCTTGTATTATTTTCACCATATCCCCTTCAGCTCCCAGCCACAGATTCTACCACTTCCCCTCAGCTTTCCTACATATTAGGGGAATACTTTTTCGATGTGGGAGGATACCAGAACACTCAAAGAAGACGTGTGGACTCAGGAAGAACATGCAAACTCCACGAAGACCACAGCCCAGGTCAGGATCAAGTTGTGAGGCAGTAGCTCCACTAGTTGCGTCACTGTGCCTTTCCTCAATTTCAACTATAAATCCACTATGTTTTTTAATCAAGATTCGCATAAAATCAAATCATCATTCTGAATCATTGAGGAAATAGGAAAATTGATTGGAAAAAAACTTCCTCAGACACTTAATTGTTAAAATGTCTGCAAATAGGTAATTGCAGGGGAAATGCATTCACATTAAAATGACCTAATATAATGTACTTACATGGATATAATTGTAACAAAAAAAGCAACATAATGTATGAAACTTTGGCTAAGAGAGGAAAAGAGAATTGTGATAAAGTGCTCATATTTGAAAAATGTCAAATTGTAATGCTTAAATAAAATAAAGGTAGATTTGATTTATCATGTGCTAATCCATTAGGATTGTGGACAATGAATTTATCCATTAAAATTTGATTGATAGTACTATTTTATTTCAGCTATTGCTCAGCAGCCATATGACCCAATACTTAAGCCTTCTTCAATTGGAGAGTGAATGTGTCCTTAAATACACATTAGAACTCTGCTAACCAGTCTCTGCCAGTTGGCTACATTTTTCACGTTCCTGAAGAGCAGATGGAGCTGACATTTCCCAACATAAAATATTGATGGTGTATCAGTAGGTTGCTTCAGAGCAGTTCAGCTTCATTTTGAAGTTTTAAAAGTTCACTTTGCAGGCGTTGCAATTTTTGAGACTTCCTGCTGAAGTTTCTCTCAAAGCAGATTATGAAACCCATATTCATTGTGGTCACTCGGTATTATGGAGAAAAAACAGCAATCAGAATCTATGAGAATTTCATAGTCAATTCAAGATGGATGCAATTCAGTCAAAAGATTGTCTCTAAGTAAAACTAATTTCATGTGTACAAAAGCCAAATTGGATTACATAGAGTGGAAAATTAGATTGAAAGGTTTGTCTTCAGATGAGCAGCATTTACAAAAATGTTCTATAGTTTTCAAGAATGAGCAGCAAATAAAAAAATGTGATTCAACCACAGAGGTTATAAAAGTAATGAAGGTTTACGTTATCAAAAAATATTCCATGTAAATATGAGTATTGGGTAAATTTTAGAAAATAATGATAGGATAATTGATAAAAAATGCGAGTATTAAGTATATGAGCAAAAAATATAAAAGAATTTAAGAGCTTCTGCAACGATGTATAAAGAAACAAAATAGCATAATGCATTTGTTTCCCTCTGGAACAGATTGGAGAAATTATACAGGGAAATGTAACAGTGGTTGTAATAGTAAAGAAAATACAATAAATGAACCATAAATACAAACAAACATGAGTAATTAACATTAGTAAAAATATTGGAGAAATATTAGGGGATTAAAAGGCACAAACTCTCCTCAACTAGATATCCTGCACTCTACAAGAGTTGGTTGCAGAGGTGCTGAATGCATTAGTGACATTTGACCAGTCCAGGTTCATTGCAAGGCTGCAATGTAACACCGCTATTTAATAAAACCATTTAAAATACGGATTTGCTGAGCAGTTCACCTGACTTCAGCTGTCAGCAAAACGGGGAAGCTATTGTAAGGAAATGTTAGGAGGGCACTTATAAAATGATAGCAGCCAAAAAGTCCTAATATTCAGTCAATCCTAAATTTCATTTAACCAGTGTTTTCTTTTTCATATGAATGGAACCCAGAATTCCATCACAATTATACTGTAAAGGTGCATGGTTTATTTGTCAGATTGGTGTTGCTATATGAAAGGACATATGTTTCAACCCCAGTGGAAATGTATCTGCTGATCACTAGTGAATGCCTGAAAGGAGGCAGTGAGCATGACGGGGAAGTCACCCATGCCACTCACCACCATCCTCACAGGGGACCTTGCATAAAAAGGTTGAGAAATGCAGCACTATTCTCCATGCCAGCTTCTGGGAGGGGTCCCCGATTCATAAAACATAAGCTGCACGAGATGGAAGCTGTTATCAGTGCCACGGTGAAGCTGCCCGTACCTGGGAGCAGTGTAACAAGTGCCAAGTCTTCACTTGATTCGAC
This sequence comes from Mobula birostris, assembly GCF_030028105.1. Lineage (NCBI taxonomy): Eukaryota > Metazoa > Chordata > Chondrichthyes > Myliobatiformes > Myliobatidae > Mobula > Mobula birostris. Next base: position 43,501,829 of record NC_092385.1, read on the forward strand.
ACGGTTTGTGTTGGGACCAATTCTGTGCAGAGCTGTTAGTTTTTAAGTCAAAAAGTGGTGCAATATGGGTCTGGGTGTGCAGTTTACTGATGGGTGAAAGGCAGAAAAATATGACCTAGTTTCAACAGGCAATATACGTCACATCATGTGTGTGACCTGCCTTGATGTGTGCTACTGCTTTTCCACAGAGTGAAGTGCAAGATTGAATTTCTCCCTCAAGTGGAATCCAGTAATACTTGAATAAAATAACGTAACAGTGAAAAGGACTTAATTTCATGTTTAGCTGGAGTCAAAGTGTTTTTATATAAAGGGAGTTGTGCTTGGCAATTTATTAGAATATTTAAAGATAAATAAATAGGAATATGTTACTTTCAAAACTCATTTGTTAAGGCATCTGATAGGGTTGCTCAAGATAAGGGTTTGGAAGGTAACATATGTATTACCAGATAGAGATCCTGGTGATAATCTATAGTGCTGTGTATAGATGTGGTCTACTGACTACAGGAAGGATATACTTACAGTACTTTGGAGTCAAAGCATTTGAGATCATTAGATTAATTCCTGAGATGCTGGAATAGTCCCATTAGGACAATTTGAGAGGAATGAGTCTTATTCTCTGGAGGTTAGAACAGCAAGAAGCAATCTAATTGAAATTTATAAAATTCTTCAGGGGCCTCATAGGATGAATGCTGAGATGGTGCCAGGAGTGCAGTCAAGAGAAATTTCTTCACATAGCTGGTTGTAAAGTGAACATAATCTACAGTGAGACTGATCTACTTTCAGAATCCATGGAATCTGGGGAAATAGGAACAGGGTGGGAGGTCCAGAATCAATTACTACCTTTACAAATGACAGACAAGAAATGAGTGATGGTGTGAGTTTTGCTGAACAACTGCATAACTCCCTGAAAGTGGCATTACAGGGTAGACAGAGTGGAAAAGAAGGTGTATGGTTTGCTTGCCTTTAGCGGCAGAGGTTCTGAGAATAAGAGTTGGTACAACACGTTACAGCTGCAGAAACTATTTATAGTGACTTACTTGGAGAACTGTGTGCATCTCTGGTCTCCGCACTATGGGAAGAATGTGATTAAGCTCGAGATGGTGCAGAAAAGATATACAGGAATGTTGCCTGGACTGGGGGGCTTGAGTTATAAAGAGAGACTGGATATGTTAGGACTGTTTTCTCTGAAGTGTAGGAGGTTGAGGCATGACTTAAGGGAGATTTATAAAATTATGAGTAGCATAGATCAGATAGTTATAGTGTTTTTCCCAGGGTAGGGGAACTAAAACTAGAGGATATTGATTTAAGGGAGAACAAAAATTAAAGGGTATTAATGGGGGAAAAATTCACATAGAGAATGGTGAATATATGAAACAAGTTGCCAGTTATAAATGCAGGCATAGTGATTATGATAAAAAAACAGTTCAACATGTTCAAAGATAGCAAAGGTTGGGAAGGATATGGACCAAACACAGGCAAATGGGATTAGCAGATCTAGGTGATTTAATCATCAGAGATGAGTTGGGCCAAAGGGCCTTTTTTGTGCTATATAACTTTAAAAGTCTTTTTGAATCTAACTATGAATATTTCCAGGTATCTTCAAGAGATAAGGGTTATCACCAAGGAGAATGAATATGAAATAGTGGATGGGATAAAGACGGGATAGCAAGATTTGAAACAAAATTGACTTCAGGAGGAGGAAATTGGAAGTCCATGAACCAGTACTCATCAGGAGATCAAAGGTGGAGAGGGGCTGCAACTTTAAATCCTACAAAAAGTAGTGAATATGACCCAGTCACACCAGCATATACATCTACATGGAGCATTGTCTCAGGAAAGCAAATTTATCATTAGGGACCCCATCACCCAGGACATGCTCTCTTCTTACTGCTGCCATCAAAAAGAAGATACAGGAGCCTCAAGACTCACACCAACAGGTTCAGGACCAGTTATGACCTTCAACTATCAGGCTCTTGAACCAGATGGAATAACTTAACTTCATTCAACGTCACTTGCCCCATAACTGAACTGTTCCCATAACCTATGGACTCGCTTTAAGGACTCTTCATGTCTAGTTCTTGATATCTATTGCTCATTTATTTATTATTATTATTCTTTCTTTTTCACTTTCTTTTTATATTTTCACAGTCTGTATTTCTTTGACTCACGCACTGGTTATCTGCCCTGTTGGTGCAGTCTTTCATTGATTCTATTATGGTAATTGGATTTATTGAGTATGCCCACAGGAAAATGTACTTAAATAGTAAATTTACTTTGATCTTTGAACTTTGAACAAAAATGGGATTACATCCTGTGAAAATAAATAAGTCACTAGAAACCTGGGTTAAATGTATCGGAGAGGCAACCCAAGAAAGAACAGAATTTCGGACTGCGGTGTTTCAATCCTGCCTGGCTGCATGAGTTGCGGAGGACTATAACACTGATAAGTTTATACAATGTTTTACTGGACCCTGGTGAATATTGTTGCAGATCAGATCTCTACCCTAAAAAGGATATATCTGCAATAGAGAGAGTGCCACAAAGGTTCATTCCATTTCTGGAATGGAAAGGATTACCTTTTCAGCAGAGATTAAGCAGACAGAGCCAAGAGTTTAGAAGAAAGCAAATCACCTCATTGAAATTTACAAAATTCTTTTGGGTTTTGACAGGATAGATTCAGAGTCAATATTCCTCCCAGCTGGGTATACAGCACAGTCCATCACAGGAAAAGCATTCCCCCATTCCTCCACCATCCACTGGTGTGGATACCTCAACAATAAAGGAGGACTGCGTGTCCTCATAATCTAATCTAATCTAATCTGAACTGTTTTCACAACCTTCAGACTCACCTTCACGGACTCTCCAACTCATGTTCTCAGTATCATTTATTATGGACATATACATTTATTGGCACAATTTATCTTATTTTGCACATTGATTGTTGATCAGTGTTTAATGGTGTAATAGTTTTAAATAAATCCTATTGTATTTCTTTATTTTCCTGTAAATGTTTCTGATTCTGGTTCTGAAATGCCTGCAAGAAAATGAATCGCAGAATAGTATATAGTGCTATATACATACTTTGACCTTGAGGTGTCACAGTCTCAGAATAAGGGAATGATTATTCAGGACTATCGAGAGAAGAAATGATCACGCAGATGGTGGTATTCTTTTGGAATTTTCTATCCCAGAGGCCACAGAACCCCAGTTACTGTATATTCAAGGCCAAGACCTATTTTTGGATATTAAAGGTAACAAATTATGTGGGATTATTGCAGAAAAGTAGAGCTGAAGTAACATATATTGCAAAAGTTTCCAAACAGAGCTCCAGGCTTACCAAACAGCAGTCACAGGCCTGCAGTTGACTGACATTAAGTTCAGGGAAGTTGGGGTTTCTCTCCTGTCCGGCAATTCAACCCACTCTATTGTGCCCGCAAATCGGAGATGGACAGTTTTCAACTCCATACATGGCCTCTCGCATGCGAGCCCGAATGCCTTACAGAAATTGGTTGCACTTTGTTTCGCAAAAGCATGATGGTAGCCCCTAACTAGATCAACTTTAGGAAAAAAATGACTTTCCGTCTAAGCATGATGAAAAGTCTTGGACGTGTGGGGCTGGGTAGCAATCGGGGATGGTGTCCGCATTAAAGTGTTGGCAACCACCATCAGACTTAGGGACTATACGGAGGGGTGAAACCCAGGGGCTATTCAACTGTCATACAATGCCAAGTCTTTCCATGTTGGAAAACTCTGCCTTCACTCTTGCCAGTTTATCTGGGTCCGGTCTATGCACGCAGGCATGGACTGGTGGGCCAGTTGTGGAAACGTGGTGCTTGACCCCATGTTTTGTGTCTAGAGGAGAATGTGTGCTTGGTGATGTTTGGGCATTCACCCAGCAGTCGAGTAAACTCACATTCCGTGATGCATGCTCTTGACAGAGTTGTTGTGGGGAACTTACTGGGGGAGCAGGATAATAATCAGAATCCTTGACATCTACAAGCTGGCAGTTCTTAAGATCGACTAACAATCCTTGGGCACACAGGACATCTGCACTGAGCAGAAGTCTAGCCACTTTAGCCAGGATGAAGTTAAAGTTAAAGTCTGTCCTGCGCCTTATAGGCTCATCAGGCCGGTGCTTATGCCGGTTTCCATGGCGTGAAGCGACGGGGGTTACGAGACTCCCCCCTCCCACGCCCCCCTGGATAGGACGCCAGTCTATCGCGAGCCAGGATGAAGTTCCATGTGTAATGTCACTCACTGAAGTAGAGCATGACCTGTCATGTCCCATAAGTCTGGATCCTGCTACCGTTGGCACCTCCAGTGAGGTTTTGTCGCTCTTTGCCTTCTCATCAATAGGTGATGCCAGCAGCACACTCACTTGAGCACCAGTGTCACACAAGAAGCACCACCCTGAAAGGGTGTCTGTAATGAATAGTAAACGACCCGGGCAGCTGAAACCCATGGTGTTCACAGATCTCTGATGTCCTGGTACGCTAGCACTACCAAAGCTGCAAGGCAGTCAGTATTTTCTAGCGTTCGTACCAAAGCGAGTGTGGTAAAAGCACAGACTCAGTGTCGTCTGTTTTGTAGCCATGTCCTTATTTTGGTGGCCTTGCCGATCAGGGTTATTGAGGTAGGAAAAGGAGGAAAAATGTTGCATCGCTGCCTAGTTGAGTGTAGACTATCAGTCATTTTAGCAAGCTCTCCATAGTCCTTCACAAGTGCATTAGCGAGGGCTATGTGAACTCAATCAGGCATTTGCTGCATGAGGAATTCTTTAAAAAATAAAACAAGAATAGTGATTTCCCAGGAGGGACAGCATATGGTCCATTAGCTCTGAAGGCCTAGCATCGCCGAGATCGGGTACGGAGAGCAATTGTTTGGCTTGCTCAGACTCCAATAGCCCAAAAGTCTGTAAAAGGTGAGTTTTCAGTGATCGGCACGGACTAGAAGGGCCGAGATGGCCTGTTTCCGTGCTGTAATTGTTACGTAGTATTAATCGCGTATATAGGTGGGTGTTCAAGCAGACCAACCACTCCCACAGCCATGGAATTGCTGAGCAACACTACCACGTAGTAGAATTTGATGTCGTCGGCACTGATTTCTCGTGAGCAAGCTGGGCCTGAGCTTGTACAAACCAAGTGAAGGCATTTTGCTCCCAAAACTCCATGAGTTTCAAAATGACTGTGTTGGCTGACATGTTCAATAACTCTGGAATTGTCCTAGAGCATTGGGGTCACCAATGTAGGTTTTCGCAAATAAAACGGTATGAGGCGTTCTACGTTTAATGATACGCATAACACATTATATTGAACTCCAAAACCTAAACACAAAAGCACGCTAAAAGTCTTTATGTAATAACGTCATCACATCAGAGTAGCCTCTTAAATTAAAACCCCAACTCAATGTCGGTAGTTATGAATTATGTATATTTCTCCCAATTACTTTACCCTACACTATATGTGATATGTGCTGTGTGCTGTGTGTCTGTCGGTACTGCGGTTTGCGCCTTGGCCCCAGAGGAATGTTGTTTCTTTTGGCTGTTTGCATATATATTGTTGAATGACAATTAAATTTGAACTTGAACTTGAGCATTGAGCTATAATTCTTTCATTCAGTGACCTGATCGCATCAAAACTATACTTGGATATGTCATCAAAGTGCAAGTGACTTTGGGTATAGACCAAATGTGATTTGGTTGCGTAGCTCCTTTTCAACTGGCATAGGTAGATTGCACCAAATGAGCTTTGAGTTGAAAAATTTCTCTCATTCCATGGTGATAAGCACGGGTTATTCTGGTCTGCTGATAATGGTATTATTGAGTGTCATGTTTCTGTTCAGATTAATGAACTTTTCATGTGGGAAAGGAGGAGATTAGGAACTAAAATTGATTGAAATTATAGGAGTAATTATGATCTTGTGTCAAGTGCCTGTAAGAATAGTGGAAGTAGATTCAAAGATTTCTGAAGGGAATTGAAAATGTACTTGAAAGCAGGAAAATGCTATAGAGAAAGGACAGGGGAGTGGAAATAATTGAACAGCTCTTTAAAAGAGCCACTGCAGGCGTATTTGACAAATGGCCTCTTTTTGTACTCATTACTCTATGATTCTATAAATAAACAGGAAAGCAAGACTGTTTTTATATCAGCTGTCATAATTTGCATTCCTAATCACATGGTTCCCAATATTTCCATGGCCAAATCATAATGGATTGGGATAAGGGAGGCAGATTTAGTTAAGCATATACTGGGAACTGACTCAGTACACTTGCCTTCCTGTAGCTGAATAATTAAATTAATAAAAGCACCATCAGCAGTAAATTCTTTCACAGGAATTTTTTTGGGCTAATACAGTCTGGATTAAGAAGGCAAAAACTAGCAAGGTGGAACACTGCTGACTCTACGAGAAGAAGGTATGTGTGCATTGAACACAGTTGCAATGTCCTCAACAATTCTAACTGTTACTGTCAAAAGATCATCTAAGAACGGCTCCACATAGAGAAAAGTAGCAAACAGATAGCCAGAGAACATGCAAAAAGCCCTTCTTTGTTGTGAATGGGCAGATAAATGGCTGACAAAGTGACTTTTAAATCACCCTATTGAATTCTGCAAATATCACAATCCTGAGAAACTCTAGAAAACCCTCTTTCTGTGAGATAAACGAAAGGTCAATGTAAGTGGCAACTGATTCATATTCCTGATAAATGCTATTAAAGGCCACGAGGTAAGGAGCTGTTATCTGGCATTTTCTCAAGGAAGGGTATTTTTACTTGATGTTTCTATCTTGCAGTATGCTGTAAGGCTGAGAAATGGAATGTATGTTAAGTATTTACCAAATTGTTTGACTTCCAGTAAGACATGAAATCTGCCCATGTTAGGATCTTGTCTCTCAGTCTAAGAAAATGGCACCAAAATGTGAATCTTTGTGTCAAAATGGATCATCTTGATTGGTTATATAAATAAATTACTGGGTCATATTTTAATGCCTTGGAAGTCATAGCGTCCTGGAGCACTACAGCATACAAATAGGCCCTTGAGCCCATCTAGTCTATATCAAACTCTTATTCTGTTATTCTCCCTAGTCCCATAGATGCACCTCAGACCAAAGCCCTCCACGCACCCTCCCGTCCACATACTTATCCAAACTTCTCTTAAATGTTGCATTCAAACATTTCCACTGACAGCTCATTCCACATGTACACCACCTTCTGAGTAAAGAAGTTCCCTCTCAGGCTCCCCTTAAATAATTCACTTTTCACCCTTAATTATGACTTCTAGTTTTAATCTCATCCAATAATAGTAGACAAAAAAATTGCTTGCATTTACCCTATCTATATTACTCATAATTTTGTATATTTCCAATAAATCTCCCCTCATTCTTGTGTACTGCAGAGGATAAGGTCCTAACCTATTCAGTCTTTCCCTATAATTCAGGTCTTCCAAGTCCCAGCCACATCTATGCATATTTTTTCTGTACTCTTTCAATCTTATTGATATCTTTCCTGTAGGTAGGTGACCAAAAGTGCACACAATACTTCAAATTTAGCCTCACCAATGTCTTATACACCTTCAATTTAACATCCCACCTTCTGTGCTCAATACTATGATCTATGAAAGTCAATGTGCTAGAATCTCTCTTTACAACCCTAACACGAGGAAATCTGCAGATGCTGGAATTTTAAGCAACATACTTAAAAGTTGCTGGTGAACGCAGCAGGCCAGGCAGCATCTCTAGGAAGAGGTACAGTCAACGTTTCGGGCAGAGATCCTTCATCAGGACTGACGAAGGGTCTCGGCCCGAAATGTCGACTGTACCTCTTTACAACCCTATCTTACCTTTGAATTATGGGTTTGTATTTTTGTGTGGTTCTCTTAAAGAGCTATTCAATTATTTCCACTCCCTTGTTTTTTCCTATCACTTTTTCCCACTCGCCAGTATATATTCAATTCCCCTCAGAAAGCTTTAAACCTATTTCCACTATCCTTCCAGGCACTTGACATAAAAAGATTAGGATTTTTTTTCAAAGATTAACTTTATTTGTCACACGTACATTGAAACATATAGTGAAATGCATTGTTTTCATCAAATCAAATCAGCAAAGCTTGTGTTTAAGATAGGTCGCAAGTGTTGTCATATTTTTGGTGCCTCCTGGATTATTTGAAACCCTCTGGAAACTTTCAGAGGAGCAGTTCTTAGGTTTGTACATAAAAAGGTGAAAATGAAACAGCCTCCTAAAAGAGACACAGTGATCACTATATATGCTTAATCTGCACTTATTGACTGTATAACAATCTCATTCACTGCTATGATTTCAAGCAGCACTAAAGTTGATAGCTTCAGTTGAAGCTTGGTTGCATCGATTCAATTAAGAATACAGCTATTGAATGGGAGATGCATTATGCTGAAGTAAATCCTGATCATCATGCAGGAAGTCAATCTGATCAGGAAAATGGTAAAACATGGCATAATGTATGTAAAATGGAAAGAAGCTTTCAGATTGTGTATAACTGCTCAGAAGGGGAGGATATTGGTAATCATCGAGGGGTAAGGAGCTGGAGAGATCACTGCAAAACTTTAAGAGATATCACAAACTTGGTTCACATGGGTGCACCCCCAAATACCATATTCCACTTGTTACACGATTAGCACCAATTTCTTACGACTTTCTCACTACTATTCTTCCAATAATGTACGTCAGTCATGACCCACATATGCCTTCCATTTCTCATCTCCTTCTTAGGCAGAACCTTGGTTTTCAGGATGACTTACATCCATATCAGATCTGCGAGTACAGGGGTGGATGATGAAGTCCATATGGGAGCTACAGATATTGGGGCAAGGTTTAATTAATGGGGTGTGATGGCAGGTAATATTGCAGGTGGCTCTTTCTGTCTTGACCTTTGGACTTCTGAATTCTCCTGATGGAGAGTTTCAGGGTTACAGTCCTTCTTCACGTGGTTTCTTCATTGGAGCATTTATGCTCAAGTATTCTCATGAGTCAGTGAGGATGGTACATTTTTGCAAGCAAGTATTGAGATCATTCTTGAACTATATTTTCTGTCCTGGTAATCTTTGTTCTGATGGTGCCTGATTTGTGAATTTAGTCTCAGGGGTGTATGTTCCAAGTTCAAGTTTAAATTTCATTGAATGCCCATGAGTACGGTCAAATGAAACAGCATTACTCAACAGTCAAGGTGCAAAACAGCATGAACAGTCATACACAGCACAAGGCACATATAGCACATATAAGACATCTTTAAAATACAGTCATACAAAGAAAAGGACTGCAGTCGACCACAATACAGCTTATCTTCTGCTGAGCGAACACTGTGGGCAGCACCAACTCCAGCTTGGATGTTGCACCACACTGCCTCTATAGAGCGTACTGACTCCGATACCTCTCTCCTGGTCGGCGGTGAACAGGCGACACCTCGGCCTGAGGCACACTCCTCACTACAACTAAGGCTATGCAGATCCCTTGCTGTTTGCTGCTGCATCTGCCAATAAATCAGTGAATCGGACTTGCAGCATTCCACACTAACAATGTCCAATGTGGTCTTGTGACCACAAGAAAAGTGACTAAGATGACCACTCCTTGTTGGACCGCACTCCAACTCTTCCGACAGCTCATTGACAAAGACAGCAGCTCGATCAGCACCAAGCCCAGCTCCTTCAGTTTCTCCACCAACAAATAACTCACTGATGAGGTAGACCTGCAGTTCTTCAAGTTCCTAGTATTCAGCCGGGTCTTGTGATTGTACAAAGATACATTTAAAAAAGGCAATGACACCTTTGGTTGAACTCATAAAAACTGCTGTGATCAAATGCTCTGCCAACTTATTGGAAGCTTGTAAACTATACAGTTGACTATTTATCTCAGTCTAGTTACTTTGATGCTGGAAGTGTTGACATGGGGGAAAGCAATGATGTTGATTCACAAATCCATGGATATGGAGTATTTTGTCGAGATGGTACTAATCGCACCTCTCCTGTAATTTGTGATCCTGCCATAGGTTGCCATGTCACGGAATCATTCAGCAAGGGTGGAAGTGCATGTGTGGGGATAGGCGGAGGGTGAAGGTAATCACCACTGCCTAGTAGAACTCAAGCTCCCAATTCTATGCTCCATTCTGACCTCACAAATTTAATCTCAGACATTTCACAAGTTGTTCCTGCTGCTGGCTATTCAATCACGAGAGACAAATTGCCCGAATAGATTGTCCAATGATCATTGATGGAAGACTTGGCGCACTTGGCCCCGGCAGAACTTTAGCTATATGGGGGAGAGTTTGTGCTGAACCTCATGGTGTGGGACCCAAAGCTCCTGTACACCCTGCCTAATGGCAGCAGTGAGCAGAGAGCATGGCCCTTATGGTGGGGGTCCTTAATGATGGAAGCTGCTTTCTTGTGGCAGCAGTTCTTGTAGATATGTACAATCACAGGAAGGTTTTTTCCTGTGATGGATCGGGTGGTATCCAAAAGTTATTATCGGTTTTTCCATTTTTGGGCATTGGTGTTTCTATATGAGGCTATAATACAGCCAGTAATGGTCCCAGATATTGCAGTAATAGCATTAAAGATACTATTCCCGGGCATCCAATACAGTCTCTGTGCCTGACTTTCTCACTGATGAATATGACAAGAGGAAATTATCCTGTTTATCCAATAGCAAGTATATACCTTGCATTATTGGTTTGTACAATACCTCAGTTACTACACCAGTAAATATTCATCCAATGCCTTGGCATCAATATTCCCATGGAGTTACACATTTGTCAACCACAACGACTACACTTGGGCTTTTAAGAAAGAAGGGAATAAAATCGGAGCTAACAATTGCCATACAAGAATGTATTGTGATGACCGTCAACAATCACCAAGCTGCAACATATTGCCATATTTTATTTACGTTGTTTCCAGCATAATGCACAATCTCTCCCTAAAGCTAACATACAGAACGAGGCTACCTCACAGACTGCAGCCAACGGGTGGTCTTTTTTCGGTAAATTATACAGACATTAACTTGACACCCCGTTGGCAATAAAAAGTTTAATCTCAGTTTTACAAGACCATGTAACCCTCTTGCTTCAACACTTTCACCAGGAATTGCTGAATATGTCAATTATCCTCTGTACCAATTTAAATTCAGAACATCCTTTTCATGTTTCAGACTAGGCTTAGTATTTTATGTGCACTCGAATTAGAAAAAAAAATACATAAAATTCTGCATCCTTCAGATTCTTAAAATAGCACTAAAATGATCTGACCTACATTTAAAAGCAAGCAACCGAGCTACAGTGATCAACATTAAAGGGAAGTATTTTTTTTATACATTAACATCCAACGAGATGTAAGATACATTTATTTTGACATTAAAAATAATGCCTAAATGATTCAATTGTTATATTATTTTACTATTCATGTTTAATGGACTAATAATTTAATTTATTAATAGAGAGAACAAACAAAAGATAAGTTTAATTAAGAAGTAGAAAATGCTGTAAAATTGAAAGATCAGTTATCAGTCTTAAAACAAAAGATGAGCAAACTGTTCCAACTATTTACTGATATCCACCAGATTGCTGTGTAGTTTTAGTATTTCCTTACTTCAGCTAAATATTGAGCTTTTTAGTTTCTTGACTTAAGTGGCCTTGTATGTTTTAATTTCCACCAATGAGTAATTACAAATTACAGGCATTCACCAGATACGCTCAGGTTTTGTTGCATCATTACGGTCAGTTTATCTTTCCTAAGCAGGGTCACAGTTTGAGGATACAGGGGAAGCCTTTTAGGACCGAGATTAGGAAAAACTTCTTCACACAGAGAATGGTGAATCTGTGGAATTCTCTGCCACAGGAAACAGTTGAGGCCAGTTCATTGGCTATATTTAAGAGGGAGTTAGATATGGCCATTGTGGCTAAAGGGATCGGGGGTATGGAGGGAAGGCTGGTACAGGGTTCTGAGTTGGATGATCAGCCATGATCATACTGAATGGTGGTGCAGGCTCAAAGGGCCGAATGGCCTACTCCTGCACCTATTTTCTATGTTTCTATGTTTCTATCTCAGCATATGATAAAATGGTGTAAGGGTTCTAAGATGAAAAGTTTTTCTAATTGCATTGAATAATCTCCCAATTGCCTCTACAGATTATACTCCAATTAGCTTTAATGAGTGAGGATCAAATAACATTCAATTGATTGGCTGAGGTTACAAACTTTGAGAGAATGAGTGTATCAAAATGTATCTATCTCACTTTACTTTCACTGAGACCAGGAACAGTAGGACTCTGATACAAAGCAGTAATAGATTCAGAATTAGCTTGCATGCAGAAAGCAGAGAGTGGTATCAGATGGGAGTCCTGATGAAGGGTCTTGGTCCGAAGCATTAGGCTTGCACAGATGCTGCCTGGCCAGCTCAGTTCCTCCAGCATTTTGTGTGTGTTGCTCAGATAGAGCATATCCTGCCTGGTGGTTGGTGAGCAGTGATTTTCCACAGGGATCTATTCTAGGACCTGTGCTCATTGTTATTTTTATCAATGACTTGGATGAGAAAGTGGAAGAGTGGGATAATATGTTTGCAGAAAACATAAAGATTGATGGTGTTTTGGGAAGTGTAAAAGGTTGATATAGGTTACAAAGGGGCATTAATAGAATGCAGAGCTGGGCTGAGAAGAGGCAGATGGAGTTCAATCTGGAAAAATATGAGGTAATGACACTTTAGAAGGTCGAACCTGAAGGCAGAATACAGGGTTATTAACATTGTGGAGGAACAGCAGGATCTTGGGGTTTACATCCATTGATCGCTCAAAGTTCAGCACAAGATGATCTGTGGTTAAGATGGTGAATGGTGTGGTGGCCTTCGTTAGTTGGAAGATTGAGTTCACAAGCCTGTACTGTGCTGTGTTCTATGTTCTATTGTAACTCCAGAGGATGCCCATGAACAGAAGAAAGAAATGGGATAGATTTTAAAATCATAGATTCAAGAATTAGAGGTAAGTTAGGCAAAGGATGTAATGGCAAAAATTTATATTTCATGGAAGTGGGATTAACCTATATTTCACATTTTCAGCAGACAAGGAGAGGACAGGTCAAATTGTAAAGTTCTGCAGTTCCATGGAATTTGTAACATTACAAGTAACAAAATGATACTTCTTCCCAAAAGTATGAATAGTTCCAAAGATGTTTGTGGGATTCAGCTCTGATTCTGACAAGTTCTATGTTAAAGGACTTCTCCTCACTTTGCCTGCCTGCAAAGATTTGTTTCACAAATCAGTTGTTGCTCCATGTTCTTGATTTTGCATTTAAGCTTGGAATCAGAAGTTTGACCTGTGATTCTTTCCCAGCTCGTTAACTTTGAGCTTGGATTGCAGACTTCCCAATTAAATCATTCTCTGTTGAATTATTCCCTATTTTTGAAATGCACTATCCAAATGAATTTCCAGTGTCTTAGATTGACCTGTATGAGGAGCATTTTTCCACAAATCGATTCCTCCAGTTTTCTTGCACAATCTCAAACCCTTCAGAGTCAGAGTTGATGGCATTGACATGCTGAAGTAATTCACAGGAAGTTGCCTCCACTGTGAGGTTTTTCACAAAGTTGCTATGGGCTCAGTCAAAACACTTATCTCTCTGCATCAAGGATTCCCAACCAAGGGTCTACAGACACCTTGCTTCATGGTATTCATCCATGGTATAAAAAAAAGTTGGGGACCCTCTGCTCTAAGTTAATAAGCTGTGAGTTCAAGTCCCATTACAAAATCTGAGATGATGACTCCAGAACTGTACTTACAGGAATGCTGGGTTTCACCTGAGAAATACATTAAAGCAGAGAGTTGTTGCATTGTTGCACATGGCATGCAATTCAACAGCCTTCTCTGTCCTTTACACACGTGATTACACTTCAAATGTACTGTAATTTATTGGCTGTAAAACAATTTTGGATGATCTGAGATTGGGAAAGTTGTGATATAAATGCAAGTCTTCCTTGACTTTTGGATGTTTACATTGCGTGGGATATAGGCTTTGTTTAAAAAAAAATGCTTTTATGCCAAGTATAAAATTACAGTTCGTAGAGATCAGTTGCTGGAAACTTTTCCTTTCCGCTATACTCTACCTGACCATTGACTTACAGCTGGTGCAGCACGGGAAACAAACAGGGGAGAGAGTGGAATCAGTGCAATCTAATGTGAGTTGTTTGTTTACTCATCTGAGACTTAGGAAAAGTTTCCAGTGTTTGAATCTGTTTTACTAGTCTTCTTGTATGGCTTTATGTAAACTGCAATCTAGAAACAAAAGTGCAGCAGGCGTTTAGGAGCACCACTGCTAACATATTCCCCTCCAAATCACATCAACCTGAGTTACAAACACGTGATATGGATGTTCCTTCTCTAGTGCTAGAACAGAATTCTGGAGTTCTCTTTACAGGAGTAACACTGTTAGGAATATTGTCACCACATTTATTTTTTGAACATTTGGACCTTTATTTCAGCAGTTCTAGAAGCAAGCTCACCAGTGCAGTTAGGACAGGCAGCACTACCAACATCCCAGAAATGAACAGAAGGAACCTGCTGTAAATCTCTCTTCTACTGCATACATTCAGAGAGATGAAGTTTAGTTCATAACAAGGTCCAAAATTTTGCTTTAATTGAGCTGTATCCCTTCCAGTCAATTTTTATTTTATTTGTCGTATAGAGTGAAACATATTCTTCTACATCAGCAACCAACAAGGGTGTGCTGGGGGTAGCCCACATTCTAGCATCAACACGGCCCACCCACAGTGCTTGGCAGAACACTCAAAAGGAAAATGCAAACCCTCTTGGTCACCCATTTGTACAACTTCAGCAGTCCACCTGTACTTTCAGAAGGAGCTTCACACACCTTGCAATAGCAGAGTGGCAGTTTTCAGATACAGTCCATGTGCAGATAAATCTACAACCTCTCGTGTCAGTGACAAAGAGTTCCTTCAGTTATACAGTTACTCACCATGCAATCAATTGTGTGAATTTCCCAGAGCGTCAAATAGAAATTATCTTTTATTCTGCTTAACAATATTCGACTGAAGAATTTCAGTGTTTCTCCAGTGCAAATACCAATACTTGCTTTGAATTTTATGGCCCTATTATTTTATTTTCATTTAACATATTCAACAATGCATACAGTGCGTCCAATCCTTGTAGTTCAAAATGTTCAAGAGAGACAGAGGATTGTCAGAGGCAGGAAGCTAATGAACTGAATAAGTCCTGTTAGCCAGTTAAGTAAACCCCATAGGCGATCCCACTTTCAGCAATCCACAGCCTTGTAAATTAATGTACCTCAAATAGCCTCATAAAGTGTACAGCATTCAGCCCAGTCATCCATACTGACCAAGTTGCCCACCTGAATTAGTCCTGTTTTTGGGCCATAACCTACTAAAATTTTCCTCTTCATGTACCTAAGTAGTTCTTAACATTTTGTAATGCACCTGCCATTTCCTCATTTCACATATCCACCCAGCCTGTGTGAAAAGGCTGTTCCTCAAGTCTCTAAATTTTCTGCTCTCACCATAAATTTTTGTCCTCTAGTTTGAACCTCCCTTCAGTCACGGCAACATCCTTGTGAATCTTTTCTGCACTCTTTGCAGCTTAATGACATCTTTCTAATAGTTAGGTACAGTTGAAGTCAGAAGTTTACATAGACCTTAGCCAAATGCATTTAAACTCAGTTTTTCACAATTCCTGACATTTAATCCTAGAAAAAAATTCCCTGTCTTAGATCAGTTAGGATCACTACCTTATTTTAAGAATGTGAAATGTCAGAGTAATAGGAGAGAGAATGATTTATTTCAGCTTTTATTTCTTTCATCACTTTCCCAGTGGGTCAGAAGTTTACATACACTTTGTTAGTATTTGGTAGCATTACCTTTAAGTTGTTTAGCTGAGGTCAAACATTTTGGGTAGCGTTCCACAAGCTTCTCACAGTAAGTCGCTTGAATTTTGTTCCATTCCTCCAGTCAGAACTGGTGTAACTGAGTAAGGTTTGTAGGCCTCCTTGCTCGCACATGCTTTTTCAGTTCTGTCCACAAATTTTCTTTTTTTTGGTAATTTATTTTTTATTGAATTTCATCATCAACCAAACATTTCCATAAGATGTATTTCAGATACAGGGTATATGGGGTGTCAGGGAGGGGTAGCACCTCTGGTGGGGGAACATGTCGCGTCCTTTTCAGGGCGGTTAGTCCACCTTTGGTCCACACCTGGCACTCAGCTCTCACCTGTGGCTCCCCGTAGCTGTTTGCATGCGACAGCAGCCACACCCTGGGCAACGGCTTCGACAAGCCGGCTAAACCAGGTGAGGGTAGCCGACAGGTCTCAAACCCTCGGCGAGATAGGGAGTTGTCTATCCCAGCATGTGAAGACAGACTCTGGCGGATTGAGCGGACGAGACCTATGGAAGGTCCAACGGTCAAGGCGGCGGTCTCTGCAAGCGTCGTGGAACGTGTAGAGCAGGACAAGACACAGAAGCCGTCCTGGTCATCCACTGCGCCTAGTCCCATCTCCAGCCATCTAGACTCTGTCTTGCCACTGGATCCAGATGGGAACTGGGAAGAGAGAGTGAGGCTGTTGCTGCGCAACTCTCCCTCACTTAAATCCAAATCACGCGCTAGTCTCGACACCATAATTATGGTGTCGAGGTCCTCTTCGATGTCAACGATGGACGATCAACATTTCAGATACTGTACATATATATCATATAATCATATTTGTCACAAATCTCCACATAATATTTATCTGAGGTATACACTTATAGAAAGGAGAGGAAAGAAAGAACGATCGAAAGAAGAAAACTATGTACATAGTAGGGAGTGATTTTTTTTACAACATATTCATTGACTTGTGAGAATAAAATCAGGCCTATGAGGTGTTATGTAGTTAAACCATTTTTTCCAGTATGAATAAAATTGTTCCAACTTATGATTAACAGATGCTGTTATCTTCTCCATTTTGTAAATGTGTATTGTAATTTCCATCCATACATTTAAAGTTGGGCTCTCCTGAGATAACCATTTCCTGGTAAGGGTCTTTTTACCAGCCACCAGCAGTACATTCATTAAATATTTATCTCCTTTCAACCATTCTTGAGGTATATACCCAAAATATATGGTCTTACTCTCTAAAGGTATTTTACATTTAAAGATGTCTTGTAGGGCATTATGTATCCCACTCCAATAGTCTTTGATAATGGGGCATTCCCAGAAAATATGATAATGGTTTGCATTTTGATTTCCACAATTTCTCCAGCAAGCACGGGGGTTATTATCATAATTGCATTTCTGAGAGGGTGTAATAAAATATCTTATCAAGTTTTTCCACCTGAACTCCCTCCATTTCTGTGAACTGGTACACTTCCATTGATACCTCCATATTATTAGGAAGAGGTGCAGTCGACGTTTCAGGCCGAGACCCTTCGTCAGGACTAACGAAGTTAGTCCTGACGAAGGGTCTCGGCCTGAAACGTCGACTGTACCTCTTCCTACAGATGCTGCCTGGCCTGCTGCGTTCACCAGCAACTTTGATGTGTGTTGCTTGAATTTCCAGCAACTGCAGAATTCCTGTGGCCTCCATATTATTGTCCAGTCTTTCTCAGATATTATTATCCCTCCTTCCTTCTTCCATTTTGTCTTAATGTATGAAGTTGAATGTGTTTTAAGATTTGACAAACCCTTATAAATGCTTGAAATTATTCTACTATCGTTGTCTGAATTATATGTTTTTCTAAATAGCTCTATCAGACATGTACTTGCCTTGGTTACATTTTTAACCGTCCTATTAACATACTGTCGCATCTATAAACACCGGTAAAAGTCTTGTTTTTCTAATAAGCGTTTCTCTTTGAGCATTTCAAAACTGAACAGTGTTCCTTCTTTCATTATATTGCAAATAATTGTTATTCCTTTAGCTGTCCAGTCCTTAAATCTAGCATCCAGTTTATTCGGCGTAAAATGCATACCATTTAAGTATTACAATATCTCGCTCTAGTTTATATTCTTTTATAATAGTTTTCCATATTTTAAGAGTCCATTTCACCCACGGATTGTCAATATTATTTATGTAACTTTGTAGGTTGTTATCAACCAAAATTGCCTATTTGGGGATGGAAAGTATCCTCTCCTCAATGTTTTTCCATTGAGCGTCATATGATGGGTTGCACCAGCATTTCACGGTTCTCAACTGTGCTGCAAAATAATAATCTCTAAGAGAAGGTAGGTCCCATCCCCCCTTTTCCTTGGCTAATTGCAAAGTTTTGAGACGAACTCTAGGCCTTTTACCTTGCCATTTATAGCTTGATAGTATCTTGTCCAATTCATTGAATTGATTTTGGTTAATCTGTATTGGTAGGATCTGAAAGAGATATAGTAGTCTGGGCAGTATATTCATTTTAATAGATTCAATCCTTGAACTGAGACCAAGAAAAGGAATTAGGTTCCATCTTGTTATATCTTCCTTAATTTTTTATATATAGGCTGATAATTGCATTCTGATAATTTTGCCAAATCTTTAAATATCCAAATGTCTGACAGACTCTGTTTGCCATGCCCAAGGGTATCTACTTTCAATTACTCTTGGTGGGCTATAATTATATGAAAGTAGCTGGGTTTTATCTATGTTGATCTTGTATCCTGATAATTGGCCATATTGTTCAAAGGATTGCATCAATTCAGGTAAAGAGTATGTTGGTTGCCCTAGATAGATCAAAATGTCATCTGTGTAACAGGCCAATTTATGTTCTGTCCATTTAATAGCAATTCCCCTGATATCTTCATTTTGTCTGATATATTGAGCTAATGGTTCCAGATATAATGCGAAGAGTAGCGGTGACCATGCACAACTCTGTCTCGTGCCCCTTCCTAGGGTAAAACTATTAGATAAATATCCATTGATTTTAATCCTGGCAGTAGGATTGCCGTATAGTGCCTGTATAGTTTTAATAATTGTGTCATGTAGACCAAATCTATGTAAAACTCTGTAAAGAAAATTCCAATTAACCGAATCAAATGCCTTTTCAGTGTTCATGCTTATCACTATTGCTTCAATTTCATTTTTTTATATGATCCATAATGTGAAGTGTCCTTCATATATTGTCTTGTGTTTGGCGTTGTATAAAACCTGTCTGATCATTATGTATCAGTATGGGTAGAAACTCTTCTGATCGTTTGGCCATGATGGAGGTAAATATTCAATAATCCACATTAAGAACAAATATTGATCTAAATGACCCACATTCCATTTTATCCTTGCCTTCTTTCGATACAGCTGAGATTATCGCCTCCTTCCAGCTGGGTGGCATTTGCACCTTTCTTAGGGTCCAGTTCAGTGTGGGGAGTAAAATATAAATTAACTCACTTCTCACCTCTAAACCCTTTATACCACTCTTCCGTCTAATTTAAGCCTACTAATGGCAGTTTTTAGTTCAGCTTCAGTTATGTCAGCAGTCATTGTTCTATTTTGTTCTTTGCTTAAAGTGGGTAACTCTAAAGAATTCAGGAAGGTGTCAATTTGGGTTATGCTTCCCCCTGGAATTTTGGATTATAAAGTTTTGTAAAACATTTCAAAAGCTTCTTGAATTTCACTTAGCTTATTTTTATATCACTTTTGTTTTTGGATCTCTTATTCTATGTATTGTATTTTCTGCTATCTTTTTCTTTCAGTTTCCACGCCAATATTTTCATAGATTTAGATCCACTTTCATAGTGTCTCTGTTTCAGAAACATTAATTTTTTTCTAATGTCTTGTGTAGCCAAGCTATTAATTTCATTCCTAATTTTAAAAAATTTCCTCTAGTGTATCCTGCGCCAAACTCAATTTGTTTTTTTTTCTAGTTCCTTCAGCTTATTTTGTAATTCCTCTAATGTTCTATTCCTTATTTTTTTTTCTTATATGAAGATATTGCTATAAATTTCCCTCTTAAGACAGCCTTCAGAGTATCCCATAGAATGGGAGGTGAAACCTCTCCATCATCATTGAATTCTAAGTAAAGACCAATTTCTTTTTTAATTTGTTCCTTAAAATAGGGATCATTGAGTAGAATTGAATTTAGTTTCCAAATTGTATTCTTTGGTTGTAGGTCAAAGTCAACAATAAATATATAGGTGCATGGTCACTTACATCTATTGTCCCAATTCCACAGGTGATTATTTTGTCTCTATCTTTTCCAAATGCTATGAAATAGTCTATTCTTGTATATACAGAATGGAGGGCAGAATAATGAGTGTAATCCCTTCTGTCGGGGAAAAGGTCCCTCCATATATCAATTAGACCAACATCCTCAAAAAGAGTGTTAACTTTCTTATGTAAGGACTTTGTTTCATAAGTTTTTCTATTGGAGGAGTCTAACTTTGGTTGTAATTGTAAATTTAAATCTCCCCCACATATCAAGAGACCTTCTGTTTTCATTACCATAATATTAGTAATTTTCTGGAAGAAACTAATATCACTTCCTGGGAGTGCGTATATATTCAATAAAGTAACTGGATTTCCATCTACCTTACCACAATATATCTGCCCTTCTTATATTCCATTTCAAATACTTTTTCAAAATTTAGCTTGCTTGAGATGAGATAGCAACTCCTCTTCTATGTCCTGATTTATATGAGGAGAAAAACAAATTAGTGAAGCTCATTCTCTTTAATTTTCCATGCTCATTATCACTTAAGTGAGTTTCCTGTAAATATACTACATGGGCTTGTTCTTTTTTCATTTTTGATAGAATTTTACTGAGCTTGACTGGATTCAACAGCCATTGACATTAAAAGAAATGAATCTTACTTTGTCCTTAGCCATGTGTATTTGTCTGTTAGTATATCATTGAAATTCGCAGAACATAACTTAATCGATCTACTCCCTGAACAAATAAGAGCCAAGAAACGCGAATAATAACAAAAAAGTAACAAAGGTGTGATTCCAAGGCGGGGGTCTCTAGATGACCCTGGGTTGAGCTAGAAGAAAAGTCTATCCGTGGGGGGGATAGCCCCTCCTCCTACCTGTGGGTTGAGGGCCCCCCCTTGCAGTACCTATAAAAGTAAGTAAAAAAAAACTATGTCCATTACACACAAATGATTTCCCTG
Organism: Mobula birostris; assembly: GCF_030028105.1. Taxonomy (NCBI): domain Eukaryota; kingdom Metazoa; phylum Chordata; class Chondrichthyes; order Myliobatiformes; family Myliobatidae; genus Mobula; species Mobula birostris. Next base: position 43,522,928 of record NC_092385.1, read on the forward strand.
TGTATTCCTGCCATGTATATATTCTCATTTAGGTGGAGAAAAAGAAATGAATAAATGAATTAAAAAAAAATTGAGTAATTTAAAATCCACATTATAACACGTATTTCTCGAGATGGGTATATCACTGTCTATTTTTGCTTCCATTTATTTTATCAGCACTTTTAAAGTTAGCCAAACCCTATGGCTCTTCTGGAGGAGGTGAGGGCTGCTCTTGGAGAACTGACAGTCTCTTCCTAATATTCTTCTCTCATCCTGCTCCCATTCCCTGCTTTCTCAGTTCTCTTACTATTTCCCAAGCATATTGGGATAACTGCTCAGCCAGACTTTCCCTTGGTTTGACCATGCTAATGGGGCAGTCCTCTGTTGTTCATGTCTGTAGTTGCCTCTTCCACCGTCTGGTATAGTCGTATCCCTTCTTGGTAAAATATCCTCAGTTTAGCAGGGAACGGGGTTTGGAATTTAATCTTTTCTTGCTTTAATATTCATTTCACTTCGGAATACTCCTTCCGTTTCTGTAGGACCGCTGGGGGGGTAATCATGATCAAAGTATATTAACTTCCCGTTCCAAAAAACCCTCTTCTTACCCCAGGCCCTTCATACAATCTCCGCCTTGCTCTTGAATCAAAGGAATTTAAGTACTATTGGGTGCGGTTTACCTTCTCTGTCTTCTGAAAGCCATGGGACGAGCGAACAATGTGCCCACTCAATTTCAATCTCCATAGTCTGGGGAATCTCCAGCACGTCCTGCAGCAGTTTTTCTACAAAGTCTATCATCGACAATCCCTCCGCTCCTTCGGGAACATTATAGACCCTGATATTTTTCCATCGCAATCTTCCATCCTGGTCAAGCAAATTACTTTCCTGTTGATTTAATATTTTTATTGTCTTACTTAGCATCTGTTCCACGTTTTACACGCGATCTTCCACCTTCTCAATTCAGGTCTCTGCCACCGCTATTTTCTGATTGACGTTGGCGAGCTCCGACTTTATATCATTGAGTTGCTGCTTTATATATTTTTGGACTTCCCTCATCTCCTCCAGAATCCTTATCCTATTTGCCACTTCACCTGCACGAGGCCCATCGTCAGCTTCACCGCCATGTGCACATGTAGGAGAGCCGCGCGCTGCACCTCTCTCTTCCATAGGCTCCACAGTGCTGCTTTTTTTTTTAATCTCCATTCTTTTTCCCCATTCTTGCTCTCCTTATCAATTCAGATATTTTTGAAAGATCTTGTATTTGATGGAGTAACGGGGCAAAATATGTGTTTTTCCAGAGGAGCTGTTGATTTAAGCTGCCATTCCGAATGATGGCGCCACCGGAACACTCTGCCCACAAATTTTCTATCAGATTGAGGTCAGAAAATGATGTCAAGTCTGTTTCATCCTTGGGAGCAATTTCCAAATGCCTGAAGGTACCACGTTCATCTGTGCAAACAATAGTACGCAAGTATAAACACCATGGGACCACGCAGCCGTCATACCACTCAGGAAGAAGACGCATTCTATCTCCTAGAGATGAACTTACTTTGGCACGAAAAGTGCAAATCAATCCCAGAACAACAGCAAAGGACCTTGTGAAGCTGCTGGAGGAAACAGGTAGACAAGTATCTATATCCACAGTAAAACGAGTCCTATATCGACATAACCTGAAAGGCTGCTCAGCAAGGAAGAAGCCACTGTTCCAAAACCAGCATAAAAAAGCCAGACAAAAGTTTGCAAGAGCACATGGAGACAAAGATCTTACTTTTTGAAGAAATGTCCTCTGGTCTGATAAAACAAAAATTGAACAGTTTGACCACAATGACCATTGTTAAGTTTGGAGGAAAAAGGGTGAGGCTTGCAAGTTGAAGAACACCATCCCAACTGTGAATATTTGGATATATTGAAGCAACATCTCAAGACATCAGCCAGGAAGTTAAAGCTCGGTCATAAAGGAGTCTTCGAAATGGACAATGACCCCAAGCATACCTCCAAAGTTGTGGCAAAATTGCTTAAGGACAACAAAGTCAAGGTATTGGAGTGGCCATCATAAAGCCCTGACCTCAATCCGATAGAAAATTTGTGGGCAGAACTGAAAAGCGTGTGTGAGCAAGGAGGCCTACAAACCTGACTCAGTTACATCAGTTCTGTCTGGAGGAATGGAATAAAATTCCAGCAACTTACTGTGAGAAGCTTGTGGAAGGCTATCCAAAACGTTTGACCTCAGCTAAACAATTTAAAGGCAATGCTACCAAATACTAACAAAGTGTATGTAAACTTCTGACCCACTGGGAAAGTGATGAAAGAAATAAAAGCTGAAATAAATCATTCTCCCTACTGTTATTCTGACATTTCACATTCTTAAAATAAAGCAGTGATCCTAACTGACCTAAGACGGGGTGTGTTTTTTAGGATTAGATGTCAGGAATTGTGAAAAACTGAGTTTAAATGTATTTGGCTAAGGTATATGTAAACTTCTGACTCCAACTGTAACTGAAAGTGTAATCTCACCTAAGACTTGAACACTTGTAACATGATGTTCTAGCTCTGTACTCAATGCCCCAACAGATGAAGACAAACATGCCAAATGGCTTCTTCACAATCCTGTCCATTGTGTCACCATTTTTGAGCAACTCTGTACTTGTAAAAGCATGAAAGATTCTGCAGAAGCTGTAACTCCAAAGCAACACACATAATGTGTTGGAGGGACTCAGCAGGTCAGGCAGCATCTATGGAAATGAATAAACAGTTGATGTTTTGGGAAAGGACTGTCTCCAGGACTTGTACCTTAGGTTCCTCTGTTCTACAGTATGCTCCAGAGCCCTGATATTTATTTGTAAGTTCAGCCCTGGTTTAACTAATCAACACCATACTTTTTCAGGTTAAATCCAATCTGGTATCCCTTGTCCCAGTTTCCTAAGTAGTTCTTAAATCACAATAACTGTTTCCACCTCTGCCAGCATTTTGGGCCAAAATGCTTCTTCCTCCTTTCCCCAGCAAATTGTCTTCCATCTGGTTATAACCTCATTGCCAAAGGAAACAGGATCCACGGATCTTGCCTCATACATTAGAATCACCTCAATTAGGTCTCCACTCAGTTGTCCTTGCTGCAATGAAAACAGCCTAACTTTAGCTGATCTCTTCTGCACGTGACAATGGTATCAGCTCAGGATACCCTTTGCTTGTAAATACTTACTGTGCTCCTGTTCTTGGTTCTGGAATTAGATGAATAGTAATAATGATGGAAGAATAAAATTTGCAATATATAAAGGAATATTCCGTCATTTTCCTGACAAGGCACATAGTTCAAGTGCTAACTTCCACTAGGTAGTATGACGAGGATTTTATTCGGGCTGGCAATTCTCTGCATAACCATGAATATCTTCTGCATGGGTCTTCTGTGAAAGAGAGTGACATCAGCATTCACTTCATGGAGTGAATGTGTCGGACTGGCATTGTTAGAAATGTATTTCCTCAAAATCAAGTAGTCAATCTACTGTCAACACAGTAAGTAGGTATATAAATCTGAAAGATAAGTGAATCAAAAGGTCTTGATTCATAAGCTCCACGAGGCCTTGAATCATACAGCCACAAGACATTAAGAAATATGAAATAACAAGATCACCTGTTTCTTTCTCGGAGACCAGTGCGACTGGTTCAGTTGACAACGTAAAATTCAGTAAGAAATAGTTTTAGATTTGTAGCTGACTGGAATGTGTAGATTAGAAAAGAAGCACAGGCTTTCTTTATTACATCAAGTGCGAGCAGTGAACAAAATCATTAGATTTTTCCTCAAATCGGAATTGCAATCAGTACCAAGGACTTCTGAGATTCTCCAGAGCAGTAGTAAATTGGAGTCTCCGACTAACAGGAGGGTGTGAGACTTGTTCTTTCACCAATCATTCTAAGTTATGTTTTATTGTCTACTGACCAATATCCATCTGCTATGGCGGTGGTAGATGCAGATACATTTAGATAGGTACATGGATGATAGCAAAATGGAGGGCTATAAAGGAGGGAAAGGTTAAATTGATCTTAGAATAGGTTAAAAGTTTGGTGCAACATTGAGGGCAGAAGGGAATCAGAATCAAAATTGGGTTTAATGTCACTGGCATATCTCATGAAATCCTATTAGTTAGTTTCCGTGGGCCAACCAGCACTTCTGAAACACCTACATTTCTTTCTAAAGAGATTCTGTGGATATTTAGTTTTAATCAGATCAAATCTTCCAAAAATTCCATCCTTTAATACATTTATTGATTTGTGTAAACTTGCACAAAAAAGTCCAAGATGACCTACTTCTGCCTAGCTTTTTGAAAGAAAGATAGAGAGATTATGGTAGAAATACCTTGATACTGCCAAGTCCCTTAATGCCCTCAGGACATCTCAAATAGACTGACAGCCAATGATATACTTCTCAGCAGTCACTCTTACAATATAGAAAATGGCAGAAACTGTAAAATAGCAATGATCAAATAATCTATATCAGTGACATGGACTGAGCAATGAATATTGACCAAGATACTGGAAATTCATCTGTTCTTTACTGGAATGGTGTTCTGGGACCTTTTATCTATCCAAGAGCCATGTGGAAATGTGGTTTGACATCTTAACCAAAAAACCTCATACTGTACAGTGGGGAACAGGGAGGAGAGATAAGTTCTAAAGTACAAAATAAGTCACAATTTTGAATGTTATTCCATGGGAGAAGTCAGACTGTAGATATATCAAAATAATCAACTAGAAAATTCAGAACTGAAGTGCATTACCAACTATCCCCCTGAATGACACCATCCCTCCACCCTCGGGCATGCATGCGCATGCACACACGCACGCACATGGACACATAGGTGCGCGCGCGCGCACACACACACACACACTCCTTCCATACAAATACAAAGCATTAATGTATTATGCATGCAGACAGCATATTTTCCTCAGCAACTGTTGACAAACTAGATGTTGAAATCTGCATTTTATTCTTCTCTATAAGAACAGGCACAAAAAAGGACATCACTGTTAAAAATAAGATGACTTGCAAATTTAAATAATCTCGGATTTGTTTAAAGGACATCCTGGAGATGATTAATTTTCAGTAATTTAAACAAAAAAAGTCTTAAAGTATAAATCCATTGAATCCTTTTGCAATGTATGCAGGCCATTCACCGTAGAAAACATTCTGCTATTCTGAATCCAAAGAGCTCATTATAGTTGAATTATGTAAAGGTATACTAATATATTCAGATAAGACACTACTGTTTCTAGTGGGAATCTGGTTTCAGAGACTTTGCTGAAAGGAATAAAGATTTTGAATTCTAAGGTATGCGTAACTAAGTGTCATATGGATTTGGCTGATACAAATGTAAACTGAAAAGCACTTTGAAGACATTCAGCTACTTTGGAAATGCCACAGTAATTCAGCCATTGACAACTCTGATGTCTAAATAGCTCTTGCGTTCAACTTTTGGTAATGATCTTTTACAAACAAGTTATATTGCCTTTCTACTGTAAATAACCTTTTGTAAAAATGCTATAGAAGGAGAAAGAAATGCCAGTGCCATTACAGATCAAAAGATTCATAAGTACTCAGAAGAAAAGCAGTACTATAGCTAAAAATATAAATGACCATACAACATGACTTCATATTTGTTCCACTTTGGTAAGGCTTCTATTAGTTTGGATAATTCCATCTTTTCTATGTTACCACTCCATCAATGCAAATCAATATACTACATCAGAGAAAAGAGGATTTTAATAGACAGAAGACTTGCAAGTGAAATTATCTGCTTCATATATAATGTTGCTTGAACACCTTGGCAAGCAAAGTAAATGAAACTTCATTGATAGATGACTTCATAAAGAAAAGTTATTAAAGATACAGTAGTTGATGCTGTCATTCCAGCCCCAGAGCAAAAATCAATCAAATTAGACACTGATCAAGAAACTTGGAAAGGGGAAGTCTGATAGTCAATATAATTAAAAGATCTCAATGATCTAAAATTCACACAGAATTTTCTTTTAAATGTAGGAGACCTCAAAAAAGAGGCAATGTAAATCATCAGAAGCATGACTCACACATCCTTGAAACTGTGGAAATCCAAAGAGGAATGGATCTGCCTTTTAAGTACATTGCAACTTTCAATATTACACCTCGTTGATCTAAATTGTAAGAGCTGTACAATTGCAAAAGGCAATCTTAAGCATTATCGGCAGGTGAAAATTATGTGAGTGTTTGTACTTTCACCTAACTTAGCTACTACCATTTCATTTGCCACGCATTCAATGCAACCTTTGTAATATTTTGCTGACAAGCATCTGTTGGGAATGTGTGACAAAGCCTGACCCAATTTGCCAAGCTGTGCAAAGTAACATTGAGAAATACAGACTGATAGCTTTTCATATGGATGCTATAAATCGACCCAGGTTTCTGTCTGGTTTAATAACATTACTTGAAGATAATGTTTGGTATACAAGTGACAGCTGGAGAATTAGACTATTTGCTTGCAATTTGTTTTAGCCCTGCAGCCATTCTGCTTTAATTTAGCAAACATCCGTATGCAATCTAAAATCAAATCCAATTATGAGAAGCATTATGAATTTCTGTGAACAGCTCAACATAGTGTCAATTTTAACAATAGCCCATCACGAGGATTTGGAAAGGAATAACTGATGTAACTGTAACAATATATTATTTAATTTCTGAAAATAATTTTTACAATTCTGGTAATAGGTCATTCAGAGCATTCTCAATTTCAAGTTGCTAAAACTATTAAATAATGGGCTACTGATTCCAAACTAGTGTGGAAAAGATTAGCAAATGCCATTGTCAATGAAGTTAGGTAATTGTATTGTTGACAATGATTAATGTTGAATTGAAGAACAGAATATTTATGACTGTGCTCCACTTACTTCCTTGTTTTAGCAAAATGATCCCGCATTTATTGAGAACAGTTGTAATGGTTTCTTTATAAGTTCCATTTTCTCTATTTAATAAGCTGTTTCTTGCGTAATTCACTGTTGTTTGCGCTACAATCAACTGGTGGTTGCAAGTCCAGTCTTGTGCTCCATGTACATCAAGATCATAGACCTATGCAATTCCATGAACAGAGACTCTGTCATTATGGGGTGTTAATGAACTATGGTCTGTAAAACTGAAAACTATAAAAATTATCTTAAACATCCCTGAAGGATACTAGTGAATCAGCTGGATTTATATGACAATTTGGTAGTTTGTAGGCATTAATATTCCTGTTTTTAATTACATTTTGATAATTTAATTTAAATTTATTGTTGCAACAATAGTCTATGAGTTCTAGATTGTTGGTTCAGGTATCTAGATTTCTGTCCGTGAAAGCCACTGACTCTGGCAGGGACGATAATTGAGTCAGAGGAACTAGTAGTGAGTATAACAGCAAAGTTCCAAAGACTGAGTCCGGAAGACAGAAGGAAGAAAGGGTAGGTGTTCTATCTGCCCATAACCACATTTGAGTGCTGATGATGGATCAGTCTCAACATCTGGAGAAGATGCTTTGCATCCCTGACAATACAATAATGTTTCAGACACTACTGTGCTGGTATAGACTGAGAGTGGCAGGATGCCATCTCAAGTGAGTAAGCATCTGCTTTGATCACCTCTGTCTTCAGTATCTTTTGGAGTTTTTGAAAAGAAAAACAAATCCCGGTCTGATCCACAGAGCTTCAGGTTGCACTGAGCCCATTAAGTGGTGAGTTGGATGGCAATCCCAGTATTGTTCAGGACTGCCCCTTAAGGAAGTGGTGGGAATTCATATAATGAGCTTCTTGGATTGCAGTGGAAAAACAGATGCAGCAGGGCTTTGCTTTCTGTTGCAATATTCCTCTACTGTCATAAGTACAGAAGGAGATAGAGTTTCTATCTTACTGGTTTCTCTGTCTTTGACACTCCTTGTCACATGTCACTACTCCTGCCATGATCAAAGACTCCAACATGGAATCCTTGACAATTGGTTGCTCATTAAATCATTTGAGTTTTTCTGATTAGTGATTTAGGAAATGGTGCTGTACTCTCAGATATTCATGGGAATTCTGACTTTGATTTGAAATGACAGACAAGAGAAAGTGTAGAAACAGCTATGCAGCATAATTTGCCATTTAAAGCCTTGGGGAGCAGTTGTAGAAAACTTTGTGGTGAAGACTTATGAATGGATTTGATTAGAATTTATTTCATTGTGTTGATTTCTTACAATAGGACCTTTTTAAAATAACAAGACACATTACCTGCTTTTCAGAATTGTCCTTTTAATTTCAAAATCTTGGACTCTGTAGGATTCATTTCTCATAGGGATTACAAGTTTAAAAGTGAAGTTATTCAAGAATAATTGCCATTTTGGAAAATTATAACAGCTCAGTCTTTGCATTTGAAATGATTCCTTTTTTCATGAGAAATACTGTCATTAGCTATTATACTAGTAGATGCCACCTTTAAAGTCAATGCATTCGTATTAGTATACTGATCAATTCAAAATGCTTATGCTTTTTAAATTTGCACATCCACAGATATTCAGTTTAAAAATGCTAGCTGTGAGAAATTACTAAGTCTTTAATTCTAGATTACCACAAAGAAGACATAAATAAGGGTGGATACTTGGCCCACCAAGCAAGTAATTGCAGTCCCACCTCTCTAAACATTTAGCCTTTTCTCAAATAATTCCTGTCATCTGATTCAAGGTCCATTCCAAACACCGTACTGCACTTATAGAGTGAGTCAGGGAGATAATAAGAAATGTACGAGCAGTGACAACTTTATTAGGTACCTCCCGTATCTAATAAAGTGGCCACTGAGTGCATGATTGTTATCTTCTGCTGCTGTAGCCCATCCATTTCAAGGTTTGATGAGTTGTGTGTTCAGAGGTGCTCTTCTACGCACCACCGTTGTTACATATAGTTATTTGAGTTACTGTCACCTTCTGTCACCTTAAACCAGTCTGGCCATTCTCCTCTGATCTCTCTCATTAACAAGGCACTTTGCCCACAGAACTGCTGCTCACTGGATGCTTTTTTTTATTTTTCACTCTCTTCTCTGTAAAGTCTAGAGACTGTTGTGAGTGGAAAATCCCAGGAGATCAGCAGTTTCTGAGGTACTCAAACCATTCTGTCTGGCGCCAACAAACATTCCACAGTCACAGTCGCAGACACAGTTAGTTAGACCACATTTCTTCCCTGTTCTGATGTTTGGTCGGAACAACAACTGAACCTCTTGACCATGTTTGCATTCTTTTATACACTGAGTGGCTGCCACGTGATTGGCTAATTAGATATTTAGATTAACGAGGTGTATAGCTGTACCTAATGAGGTGCGCACTTAGTGTATATGGTGCTGGAGAGTGGGTAGTTGCAAGGAGACAATTTTCAGCAGTGTTTCTGCTGGAGCCTCTTTGACCCAGTCCCAGCATTAAGCATTCGTCCTGGGTCCGTCCCCCAATTAAACAGCATGGACAAATGAAGGAATGCACAGCAAAATTTCTGCTCTGCTAGTTAAAGACACATTGCAAGCATCAGTTTTGATTGATTCTGTAGTTAACAACATGGAGAAAAAGAGCTCAAAATGCACTAAAGCTCACCCAAGGTTCAGTGGCCTCTTTACTGGAAATCAAAATGAAGCTTGAAAGCTGGACATGCTCATTACAATCATTGCCAATGGAAGGAAGAAGCCTGCTCCAGATAACAAAATAGCAGGCTCTCACGAAAGAGTCATGAAAAGCATATGGATTCAGTGCTTGCAAGCAAGTTAAAAATATCATCATATCTGAAAAGCTGTGCATTGTGACATCCAGTGTATTACTCCAGCCCTTCAACCGTCTGCTAATGCTCTCCAAAACATTGCCCTCACAAATTTTTACCTGGTGATCAAGGAACAGATGGTGAGCATTGGAGAGGCAGTGGGAAGTTCAGATCGGTGGGTATAGAAAGCTTTAGGCCCACTTGGATCAGTTATTGCACCTTGCCAGCCATCAGCAAGCCGAAACATAAGCAGAGAATATATGGTGCCCTGGCAGCTATCAAAGCCCATACTGAGTGATACTTGCAAGAAGACGGAAACAGTTTGTCTCAAGTAAAACAAATGCCTGCTAAAGCATGCACTGCATAAAATATTTCCGATGGCATATATGCTAGTTCTGTTGAGGTAAAGATTGGATAATTGTGCTGTGCATAAAAAAAAAGCAATCAAATACAAGACTTCACTGAGGAACTGCACACTCTGCAGACCATCCTAAACAAGATCCACAAAACACTCATTCAGCAACCCCTTGGAATGGCATTCAACACACCACAGAATGGCTTATATCAATTAATTTTTAGCAGTTACTGGTGGGGTTCTAGTCACCTAGCTATTGGTAGGATGTCAGTAAACTGAAGAGGGTGCAGAAATGATTCACAAAGATATCGCCAGGTGCTGAGGCTTGAGTTCCCAGGACAGGCTGAAGCGATGGAGGCTGAGAGGTGACCTTATAGATTTTTATAAAATCACGGGGAATGGAGATAAGGTGAAAGGTCAGTCTTTTTGCCCAGTGTAAGGGATAGAAAGTATAGGTTTGAGGTCAGTGTGAAAAATTTAAAGGAGACTTGAGGGGATATGTTTTCACACAGAGAGCAGTGAATATATGGTACATATATGGTGAATATTGGTAGAAGAAATGAAAGGGTTGACTATTTTTTAAATGGAAAAAATGAGGTGCAAACAGACCCGGGAGTCCTTGTGCAGGATTTCCCTGAAGGTTACTTTGCAGGTTGCGTCTGTAGTGAGGACAGCAAATGCAATGTTAGCACTAACTTCAAGAGGATTAGCATGTAAATGCAAGGATGTAATGTTGAAACTTTATAAAGAACTGGTGAGGCCTCACTTGGAATATTGTGAGCAAGTTTGGGCCCCTTATCTTAGAAAGAGTGTGCTGAAACCGCAGAGGGTGCAAAGGACATTCACGAAAATGATTCTAGGATTGAACCGTTTGTCATATGAAGAGCATTTGATGGCTCTGGGCCTGTATTCATTAGAATTCAGAAGAATAAGGGGTTACCTCACTGAGACGTATTGAATAGTGAAAGGCCTTGATAGAGCAGATTTGGAGAGGATGTTTTCTATGGTAGAACTTAAGACCAGAAGACATAGTCTCAGAACAGAGGGGCATCCTTTTAGAACAGACATGAGGATGAATTTCTTTAGCCAGAATAGTGAACCCGTGGAATTCATTAGCACAGGCAGCTGTGGAGGCCATGTCTTTATGTATATTTAGTGCTGAGATTGGTGGATTTTTGATTGGTCTGGACATGAAGGGATATGTGGAGAAGGCAAGAGATTGAGGCTGGGAGGAAAATTGGATCAGCCATGATGAAATGGCGGAGCAGACTCGACGGGCCAAATGGCCTAATTCTGCTTCTCTCTTATGGTATATGGTCTTATGAAGACAAAGCATTGGTGTTCTTTGTACCCCTAACTTGTGCTAATGATCAAAACTAAACAGAATGTAACTCTCTATCAACCTTCTAGAGTTACCAACGTGTGGACATTAGTGAGCATCTCCAGATCTGAAGTGTATCTTCAACAACTGATAACAGGCTCGGTAAGAACTCTGGTCATAACTTGGCTTCCGGGCCTTGATGGCTTGGATAATTCAGGGGAGTTATTAGTCCCTGTGTCAATTCCACTGAATATGATCTACTCTCCCATATTCTTCCTCTCTGAACCACAGGGAGCTTGTTCTTCTCATCACCATCCATCCCACGAGTAACCACATCCAAGAGTTATTCACTGCCATGTCCACCATGTGGAATATGATGCCATTAGCAAGCACACATTAACATTCCCTCTGCTTTCAGCATTTCAAAGGATCCTTTCCTTCTACTGCACAATAGTTTACTCCCCAATCAATCCCAACAATCTGCTTTTTCTGATAGCAGCATCCCGTAGGGGTGAAATCTGCCTTTTAACATTTCTCTCACCTAGATCTCCAAAAATACCTTCCAAATGAAATAAAAATGTCCCTGCTCATCTTTCAAGTGTATTATACTTACTGCTTTTTATGCAAAAAGATGTGATAGAAATAGAGTAACCACATGTCAGGACACTAGAGTCAGTTTGCAGGCAAGACCCAGAGCTTCAGAGAACTTCCCATTTTAATTGCACATTCCACTCCTGTTCTGAACTTTGCTTCACCCTGTTCCAGCAAAGCACAACTTAAGCTCAAAACAAAGCACATCATTTTTCATTGCAACACTTTATGGACTCAACTTGAAGTTCAGCAATTTTACATGATTTTAATTGACCATTATTTTTATTGGGTCTGGTCCCCACTACCTCAATTTGGCCTGTACCCAACTTTTCCAATTTGGCATGGCTCTTAAATTGGTCAAACCATGGGTCTTTCCTCACTTTCAGGCCCAGGCCCAAGCCCAAGGCCTGCCACCTCGACTCTGTCCTGCCTCCATTCGCCTTGCCACAGATCTGCAGCATCAAATCACCTCCAAGTCCGCTCCAGCAATGGCCAAACGTTGGCATATTCCTTGCTCTCAGGCCCCTGGCCCGCCACCTCAATTCAGCCCATGTACATCATGCCACAAATGTACTGTACCTTTGAGAATTCAGTTCATCCCCCAAAAATGCCAAGTCGTACAGGCAGTTCAAAAGCTCAACTCAGAAAGAGAAGTTACAAGCTATTGATTGCAATGATCGTATCTGAGAAAAAGTGTGACTAATACAGAAGTTTACAGCTTTGTTTGTTTCGATTGTTACCAGCAAATCATCATTCTGCTTCACCAGCGCTATCTTAAACTTGACGATTTCTTTCAGAACCCTGGGGTGTAGTGCATCTGGTCCAGGTGACTTATCTACCTTCAGATCTTTCAGCTTCCCAAGCACCTTCTCCTAAGTAATAATAGCTATACTCACTTCTGCCCCCTGACACCCTCTCATTTTTGCCATATTGCTAGTGTCTTCCACAGTGAAGACCCTTGCAAAATACTTATTGTTCATCCGCCATTACATTGTCCCCCATAACTACCTCTCCAGCATCATTTTTCAGCAGTCCAAAATCAATTCTCACATCTCTTGTCCAATTTATACCTGCATATGTAAAAAAATCTTTGATATCCTCTTTTATATTACTGGCTATCTTACCACTATATTTCATCTTTTCTCTCCTTATAGCTTTTTAGTTGCCTTCTGTTGGATTTTGAAAGCTTCCCAGTTCTCTAACTTCCCATTAATTTTTGCATTATTATATGCCCTCTCTTTTCCTTTTATGCAGTCATTGACTTTTCTTTGTCAGCTATGGTTGTTTTATCCTCCCTTTAGAATACTTTATAATCTATGGTATGTATCTATCCTGTGCATTCCAAATTGCCCCAGAATCTCCGGCCATTGCTGTTCTGCTGTCAACTCTGATAGTTTCCCCTTTCAATCCACTTTGGCCAGCTCCTCTATCAAGTCTCTGTGATTCCCTTTACTCCAATGATCACTGCCTCCTAAGGGTTCCTTTACCTTAAGGTGCTAATCAAATCTGGTTCATTACACAAGACATAATCCTGAATTGCCTTACCCCTAGTCGTCTAAACCAGAAGCTGCCATCTTGTAGGCACTTTATAAATTCCCTTTTTTGGAATCCAGCATCAACCTGATTTTCCCTCTCTACATGTATATTGAATTCCTCATTGACTATCACAACATTCCCCTTTTTATATGCCTTTTCTATCTCCTGTTGAAATTTATATGCCACATCCTATTTGGAGACTTGTATATAACTCTCATCAGGACCTTATTATCTTTGCAGTTTCTTAACCCTAAGATTTTCCATCTTCTGATCACAATATTGATGTTAAGGATACTATCGAAATGAGCTATTCAAGTGCAAAAAGATGTGTTTGTTTTATCGACTACACAAAAGCATTTGATAAAGTGAAGCACAATAAGTTATTTGAAATATTATAGAAAACTCTAGATCTAGATTCGGAATAGCTCCGCCTAATCGGACATCTGTACTGGGAACAAACTGCTGCTGTAAGAATAGATGGAAAAATGAGTCAGTTTACGAAAATCAAGAGAGGCGTTTGTGGTAAACCATATGTAAGTTGTAACTGGGTTACCTGTCTGGACACACCCCTCTGCTGACTGCCCCTGTGGCTCCTGCCACAGATTCCTGTATAAAGGTGTTTTCGCTTTGCTCCTCCCCAACAGTCCGGGGGCAGACACTCACCGTGGAGGGTCATATTGTACAGTGAATAAAAGCCTTTCGGTATTTTACCCAACTTCAGTCTTTTGGAGTTATTGAAGTTGCGCTTCAATTTTATTCGCTGTACATTTTAAAGCATGGAACATGCGCTGAGACCCGACAGGTTAGACCTCAATCCGCAAACGCTTGAAGCTGGAAACGCTTTTGAACTCTGGCTGGCCTGCTTCGAAGCGTACCTAGAGGAGATTAAAGCGACTGACCCCGTAGCGAAGTGCAGAGTTCTACTCTCCAGGGTCAGTCCATGAGTCTATTCGATAATCAGAGACCAGCCGAGCTACGACGGCACGATGAGCGCCCTCAAAGGACAATACCTGCGGCTGATAAACAGCGTCTATGCTCGGCACCGCTTAGCGACAAGGCAACAACGGCCTGGAAAATTAAGTGCTGAGTTCGTCCAGGCCCTACGGACACTCGTGCGAGCTTGCAATTGCCAGGAGCTGATGGCAGCACAGCATGCAGAACTCCTAGTGAAAGATGGCTTTGTCACGGGGACCAGGTCAGTGAATGTGCGCCAGCAGCCGTTGGAAAAAGCCGATCATACCTTAAGTTTGGCGATCGAGCTGGCCGACACACTGGAGGCCGCTCTGCATAACTCCGAGGCTCTCCAGGCACGCAATCTTCCGATGACCTCATGGGTGCCGCAGACCCCACAACCCGCCGACGAATCGACCTCGGCTGCCGCCAGTCGCAGGTCCGCGAAGTGCTACTTCTGTGGACTGGAGAAGCACCCCCGGAAACACTGCCCGGCCCGAGAAGCTACCTGCTCCAGCTGCAGAAAGAAGGGCCACTTCGCCAAGGTCTGTAAGACCAAACTGCGAGTGGGATCGAGCAGCGCCGTGTGCGAGACGTGGGGGCCGCCATCTTGCCTGCCGCCACCACGTGCGAGACATGGGGGTGGCCATCTTGATCGGCACCCCCTCCCACTGCCTACGACCAACAGGTGCTCACGGGGCACCCCACCGCACTGGACCAAGACAGCAATTCAACCCTGGCCTCTGTGACCCTCGACCAAAGCGCTCCCCACCAGCTTGCAAGGTCAATGGTGGACATCCTGGTGGAGGGGCGCAGGACAAGTTGCCTGTTTGACACGGGTAGCACTGAGAGTTTTATCCACCTGGACACGGTGCAGCATTGCGGACTCGTGATACGGCCGGTAAGTCAGAGGGTCACCACGGCTTCTGGGTCGCATACAACAGACATCCGGGGGGGTTGTGTAGCGACGATAGTGGTGCAGGGCACAGAATATCGAGACTTTATGTTACTGGTTATGCCTCAACTGTGTGCCCCTGCGCTATTGGGGCTCGACTTCCAGAGCCACCTGAAAAGCGTGACAATGGAGTATGATCGCCCCTCCCACCAATCACTGTCGGAAATCCCCAGTTTTGTAGGGATACGTCACTTACCCTCTACTGACCACACACACACACCAACCCGTACATCCTACCCAACACCATGTCAAATGCTGCACTACCGACGCCACTTGTGGCCTCTCCACCCTCAGGATCCCTCCCCCACCGCCGTTCACCAACCTGACCCCCGACTGTAAACCTGTGGCAACTAAAAGCAGGAGGTACAGCGCGGGGGACAGAGCTTTCATTAAGTCGGAGGTGCAGCGGCTGCTCAGGGAGGGGGTCATTGAGGCAAGCACAAGTCCTTGGAGGGCGCAGGTGGTCGTTGTTTGGAATGGGGAGAAGAATAGGATGGTCGTGGACTATATAGCCAGACCATCAATAGGTTCACGCAGCTCGACGCGTACCCTCTACCCCACATTGTGGATATGGTCAATCAGATAGCACAGTACAAGGTGTACTCGACCATAGACCTAAAATCCGCTTACCATCAACTCCCCATCCTCCAGGAGGACCGCCCTTACGCCGCCTTCGAGACGGACGGCAGGCTTTATCAATTCCTGCGCATCCCCTTCGGAGTTACGAATGGTGTATCTGTCTTCCAGAGGGCAATGGACCGGATGGTAGACCAGTGTCAACTGAAGGTCACGTTCCCATATCTGGATAAGACCACCACCTGTGGTCATGAACGGCAGGATCACGACAACAAACTCCAAAAATTTCTCCAAGCGGCCAAAGCCTTCAATCTCACCTATAACAAGGACAAGTGTGTATTCGGGACCACCCGACTTACTATCCTTGGGTGTGACGAGGAGAATGGAGTCATTGGCCCTGACCCTGACCGTATGCGCCCCCTGTTGGAACTCCCTCTTCCCAACAGCCTCAGAGCCCTCAAGAGGTGCCCGGGCTTCTTTTCATATTATGCCCAATGGGTCTCTAACTACGCAGAAAAGGCCCGCCTCCCTGGTCAAGTCCACCACATTTCCCCTCTCAGCTGAGGCCCGCGCAGCCTTCAGCCACATAAAAGGGGACATTGCCAAAGCAGCAATGCATGCGGTAGATGAGTCCATTCCCTTCCAAGTAGAGAGTGATGCCTCCGACTTTGCACTGGCTGCTACCCTCAACTGGGCGGGAAGACCAGTGGCATTCTCCTCCGTACTCTTCAAGGCCCTGAAATTCGGCACTCTGCAGTGGAGAAAGAGGCCCAGGCCATAGTGGAAGCTATTAGGCACTGGAGGCAATATCTTGCCAGCAAAAGGTTCGCCCTGCTAACTGACCAGCGCTCAGTCGCATTCATGTTTAATAACCAACAGCGGGGCAAAATCAAAAATGATGAAATTCTGAGGTGGAGAATCGAACTCTCCACCTTCAACTATGACATCATGTACAGGCCTGGGAAGCTCAACGAGCCCTCCAATGCCCTATCCCGGGGAGCGTGCACCAGGGCGCAGATCAACCGGCTATACGCCCTACATCTAGATCTTTGCCACCCGGGAGTCACCCGGCTTTTCCACTCCGTGAAAGCCCGGAACCTGCCTTACTCCCTTGAGGAGATCAGGACGATGACCAGGGAATGCCAAGTCTGCACAGAGTACAAACTGCACTTCTACTGACCCGAAAATGCACAACTCATCAAGGCCACCCGCTCCTTTGAGTGACTAAGTGTTGACTTTAAGGGCCCCCTTCCCTCCACCGACCGCAATGTGTACTTTCTTAACCTTATCGACGAGTACTCGCGGTTCCCCTTCACCATCTCCTGCCCTGACACCACTACCACGTCAGTTATAAAAGCCCTGCACAAGCTCTTCACTCTGTTCGAATACCCATGCTTTATCCACAGTGACACAGGGTCCTCGTTTATGAGTGACGAGCTGCGCCAATACCTACTGGCTAGAGGAATTGCAACTAGTAGAACCACAAGCTATAATCCCCGAGGGAATGGACAGGTGGAGAAGGAGAATGGCACGGTGTGGAAAGCCACACTCTTAGCCCTCAGGTCAAAGGGACTGCCGGTCTCCCGCTGGCAGGAGGTCCTTCCCGAGGCACTCCACTCCATCCGCTTCCTGTTATGCACAGCCACCAATGCCACCCCTCATGAGCGGCTCTTTTCTTTTCCCAGAAAGTCGACTACTGGGACCACCCTACCAACTTGGCTGACGTCCCCGGGGCCAGTGCTGCTCCGGAAACATGCAAGGAGCAATAAATGCTCCCCGATGGTCAAGAGGGTTCACTTACTTCATGCGAACCCTCAGTATGCCTATGTGGTTTTACCTGATGGGCAGGAGGACACAGTCTCCATCCACGACCTGGCGCCTGCAGGAGCACCGGGCCCCAACCCTGAACACTCCGTGGTGACTATTGACCCCATACCCACCGATATATGTACCCATGAGACACCGCGCACTCCAAGCCCTACACAGACACCACACGACACTCCCATACTGGGTGCGACGCACACGCACGAGGGATTAACAACGACTAACGTGCTGGCACTTCAAGTCAGTCCGGAGCCAGCACAACCGCCGTCGCCGATGCAATCACCACTGGTGTTACGTAGATCACAGCGACGGACTCAACCGCCTGATAGACTTGACCTGTAAATACACTTGTTTTAAATATTGTCAGTCACTTCACCCAGCGGGACTCTTTTTTAAAAAAAGGAGGGGTGAATGTGGTAAACCATATATATATATATATATTGTAACTGGGTTACCTGTCTGGACACGCCCCTCTGCTGACTTCCCCCGTGGCTCCTCCCACAGAATCCTGTATAAAGGTGTTTTGCCTTGCCCCTCCCCCTCAGTCTGGGGGCAGACACGCACCATGGAGGTCGTATTGTACAGCGAGTAAAAGCCTTTCAGTATTTTACTCAACTTCAGTCTTTTGGAGTTATTGAAGGTGCGCTTCAGCGTTAGACAAGGGTGTGTTTTCTCTCTTGATTTATTTAATGTGTATGGTGAAACAATATTACGAAAAATAAGAGACATCTTGGGAATCAATCTTAGGACATCTTGGCAGTGAAAACATCAATAATTTCAGATATGCAAATAACACTGTTAATTGCAAGGACGGAGGAAGAACTACAAAACTTAATTGATATAGTTGTTGAAGAAAGTGCAAAAATGGGTCTATCAATTGCAAAAAGACAGAATGTATGGTGATAACCAAAAAGAAGGAGAATCCTATCTTCAGGCTGAGAATAAACGGGGAAGACATATAACAAGTACAGAACTTTTGCTACTTAGGAAGCTGAGTGACATCAGATGGCAGCTGCAACATGGACATCAAAAGAAGAATAGGGATGGCAAAAGACACCTTTACAAGAATGAAGAGTATACTGACCAATACTAAACTAGGAATGACAACCCGCCTCAGAGTACTGAAATTGTACGTTTACCCAGTTATGTTATATGGCTCAGAATGTTAGACATTACCTAGTAACATGAGGAAACAAATTGAAGCAGCAGTGATGTGGCTTTTGAGGAGGATGCAAAGAATATCATGGACAAAACAAATATCCAATGAGGATGTCATGAACAGAGCAAACAGAAGAAGAGAAATAATGTATGAGATCATGAAAAGGCAATGTAACTTAGTCATAGTCATAGTCATACTTTATTGATCCCAGGGGAAATTGGTTTTCGTTATAGTTGCACCATAAATAATAAATAGTAGTAAAACCATAAATAGTTAAATAGTAATATGTAAATTATGCCAGGAGATAAGTCCAGGACCAGCCTATTGACTCAGGGTGTCTGACCCTCCAAGGGAGGAGTCGTAAAGTTTGATGGCCACAGGCAGGAATGACTTCCTATGACGCCCTGTGTTGCATCTCGGTGGAATGAGTCTCTGGTTGAATGTACTCCTGTGCCCACCCAGTACATTATGTAGTGGATGGGAGACATTGACCAAGATGGCATGCAACTTTGACAGCATCCTCTTTTCAGACACCACTGTGAGAGAGTCCAGTTCCATCCCCACAACATCACTGGCCTTACGAATGAGTTTGTTGATTCTGTTGGTGTCTGCTCCCCTCAGCCTGCTGCCCCAGCACACAACAGCAAACATGATAGCACTGGCCACCACAGACTCATAGAACATCCTCAGCATCGTCCGGCAGATGTTAAAGGACCTCAGTCTCCTCAGGAAATAGAGACGGCTCTGACCCTTCTTGTAGACAGCCTCAGTGTTCCTTGACCAGTCCAGTTTATTGTCAATTCGTATCCCCAGGTATTTGTAATCCTCCACCATGTCCACACTGACCCCCTGGATGGAAACAGGGGTCGCCGGTACCTTAGCTCTCCTCAGGTCTACCACCAGCTCCTTAGTCTTTTTCACATTAAGCTTCATTGGACATGTAATTAGGAAAGAGGAGTTAGAATGCATGGTAATTATGGGAAAGATTGAAGGGAAGAAAGCAAGAGGAAGACAAAGACAAATGATGATGGAGACAGCAGCCAGAGACTGGAAATGAATACCAGTGAATTGATCCACTTGACCTGAAATAGAAATGTGTGGACCATGGCAGTCAAAGCTCAAACTGGGCACGGTACATGATGATGATGATGATCGTATATCAACTCTTTGTAAGGATTTGATTTCATTTATACCAACAGTCAACCCTTCCCCTTTACCTGCCTGCCTGTCCTTTCAACACAACATGTATTTTTGAATGTTAAGCTTCCAACTATGATCTTCTTTCAGCCGCAAATCACTGATGCCCACAATGTCATACCTGCCAATCTCTAACTGTGCTGCAAGATCACCTATCTTATTTAAATATAATACCTTCAGTCCTGTATTTATCACCCTTTTTGATTTTGTCCCCAAGGTACAATTCAACTCATCCCACTGACTACAATTTTGCCCTATCATTTGCCCATCTTCCCTCACAGTCTCACTACACACTGCATCTATTTTATACCAACTGCCCCATCCTCAGCCCATTACTCTGTTTCCCATTCCCATGCCAAACTAGCTTAAACTCTCCCCAACAGCTCCAACAAACCTGCCCACAAGGATGTTGGTCCCCCTTGGTTCAGGAGTAACCTGCCCCTTTGCACAGGTCATACCTTCCCCAGAAGAGTTCCTAATAATCCAGAAATCTGAAATAATGCCCCCTGCACCAATTCCTCAGTGACATAATCATCTGCCTAATCATCCTATTCTCACCCTCACTCATGCATGGAACAGGCAGCAATCAAGAGGTTACTACCCTAGAGGTCTGGCTTTTCGGCTTCCTACCGAACTCCCTATACTCTCTTTTCAGAACCTCCACCTTTTTCTTATCTATGTCGTTGTTACCAGAACTTCTGGTAGCTCACCCTTCCCCTCTAGAATGCTGTCGACCTGATCTGAGACATAGAAAATAGGTGCAGGAGTAGGGCCTGGCACCTAGGAGGCAAAATACCATCCAAGTGTCTTTTTCACATCCACAGAACCTCCTGTCTGCTCCTCTAACTCCTCTGAGACACAGAGCAAGGCTCAGGGCCAGAGACATGGTCGCTGCAGCTTCTCTCGGTAGATCATCCCCAGCAACAGTATCCAAAGTGGCATAGTTATTATTCAGGGAACAACCACAGGGGCACTCTGCATTCGCTGCCTTTTCCCTTTCCCTCTCCTGGCACTCACCCAGGTACCTGCCACCTGCCACCTACAAAGAACATACTACTAACTCTGCCGCCATTATTAAACACAGTAGCTATGTATGAATAGACAAAGAAGCCCGTTGAGCCCAAGCCTCACACTTTAACTCTAGCCCACTCCTACAATGGTCACTCTGCATACACTTCCCTTGATTTTATTGACTTGAATAAAATTCGTTTCTGACGAGACTTATTCCTTTCAAACAGCATCTGCCCTGCAACAAAGAAACATATCTCTCTCCTCTTTCTCTCCTCTCTCTCCTCACTCTCATTATTCCATCATTTTGCATGATATTCCACCACATTCCATGAGTCAAGCAACACTCACAAGATACTAATGCACAAGTTGACCCTCAAGCCAAGTGTACTGCTGAAAACCTGCCTCAGGCAGGTTGTTCCCTTTAAGTAATGCACATACAGATCTCACCTTTCACCTGCTATTGCCCACCCACACAGAAAGTAATCCTAACGGCCTGTGATCCTTGTCAATCTCTCCAGTCAATGATTTGTGCATCCAACTTCTCCTCCTCTGATGATGAACCACATCCCCCCATCCAAGAGCAATACCTTGTCCCACTTCATCAACTAATTAGTTAGCACAGTCCTTAATGGCACTCGGAATATATGGTGCTCTTACCGTCTTCCTGGACTGAGCACTACCATCTCATGAAATGACCTCTGCTGATCGCACAAACTCATAACCATGTTTTGAATCCCATTCCCATTGCCGTTGGCTACTCTCCACAGTAATCAATCTCGCCACCCCTAACATGGCCTGAACCTCTGTTTGTTGACTCAGCAGCACTAAAACAAACGAAGGACAGGTTTTTCAGATTGCAAATCCTCATTAGTAACAAAGGTGATCCTTGCATTATGGAATGATTGTGTTCCTAGAAAGCTGTCTATATCACAGGGATGTTTCTTTCTTATATTAATGGATTTTATCAGTGATGACAAAGGCATCAACACTGTTATTTAACAGCTGAGGCCAACAATAGATCTGAGGGATAAACAAAACTGATACAAAAATAAAAACACATTCTGTCAATTTTCATTTCTAGTCACTCAATTCTGTAAGGCAATAATACTTGGAAATGACATCACTGTGTCTACTGGTTTGTCAGTCACAGGTGAGTCTTTCCTTTGCTACATGCTTTTCAGTCTGATGACATATGAATAGATGCCTCAGAGTGCCATGCTGTACTCCACATATTGTGGAAATTGAGGTCGGCAAGGGTTAAAGCCAACACCTAGCCAAGGATGACGGTAGCGATGTGTAGTCATCCCCAGACAAGGGAGACCTTTGGAGTGAGTCCCTCAGAGCCAATCTTGCTTGTTGCAGACGGACAGGTGCCATTGACTATGGCAGTGCAAAATCAACCTAGAAGAACACAGTTTTCCTTTACACAGTGCCAGAAACATAGAAGACAGGAATAATAGAAGGATATGAAGTACACCCAAAAACTAAGGGACAATTTCTTTACTAACTTCAAAATATCATCTGTTGTCAGCTTGAAGTTTCGATTAACTTTTAACACCACTACTGTGAATGGTGATTGATCTTGCAAGTAAGCAATTCAAACATATATACATCACCAAATGGTCAATATCCGTAACTGATAGTCCAATTCTGTATAAAGATAACAGTTTTCTGTTCAGACTTCAGAACAGTGTGGGTGATGGGGGTGATGTTGTTCTCCTTATGAATAAGTAAATAAAATATGCTTGAGTTTTAAGACTGCTTGTGTTCTGGGACCAATTATTTTAGCTATTATATTTTATTAACAGTGATGACAATCTGCAAGGCATTTTCTCTTACAGGCAAGGCTTGTAGATTAGGGAATTGTTCAGTAAGTGGGGATATTAAAGAAAGGGATGGAATTAACTGGACTTCTTGGGAGAAAGGTGGTGTAGAAGGAGTTCAAAGGATCATGGATTAAATTGCAGTGACTTGGTAATTGAAGTGTAGTAAAGGCTGAGGGATTACATTAAGGACCTGGCCATGGCTACTGTAGTTCCTCACATGGCAAAGAAAAAGGAAGTTTGAATTCTATAAGGAAAAACTTCCCTAACCTAAATGGCTGTAACGTGGGAGTTGCCTGTATGTGATACCATGGCCCTGAGTGTGTGTAAACTTATTAAAGGCCTGCCAAGTATTTTCTATAATTACATTTTCTGTATTCTGGTATTTAAAACAAAACAGGGAAAGTTGACTGAATACTGAAATGATAAGGCAGGAATATCTCTTTAATATCAGAGGGCATGAGTTCAAGGGGATGTGAGGGGTAAGATGTTTATTTTGTGAGTTGTGGATGCCTGGAATGTGCTGCCTGGTATTGTGGTGGAGGCAAATACATTTTGAGGCTTTGAAGAGCTACTTGGATAGATACATGGATGTAAGGAAGAAGGAGGGAAATTGACATGGTATAGATAGGAGCAATTAACGTTTGGGTTTTGTTTTTGATTTACTTCTTAGCTGGTTCAGCACAACATTGTGGGCCAAATGGCCTGTTCCTGTTCTGTACTGTTCTAACCGACTGCCTTAATATTAATAACTAATTGTTGTGAGTTATTGCAATGAGGCAAACATTCTTGTCTCTAAGTTTAACAAATCAGTTCAGATGCTACCACCTACAGTCAATGGTCAGAGTACAGTACTGAGAAGATATTGGGACACTGACGTTCAACCCATTTGTTCCATTAGCTGCAATATTAAGATCAAATTACATTATTTCAAAGAAAAGTTCCAGAAATTATATTAAGCACACAAACTAACTGGCTTCCAGTGGGGGAAAAATGGCTGTGAAGTATTTTGGATATCTTGAAATTGAGAAAGGCGATATATAAATGTAAATTTTTAAATAAAGTTATATTTACATCAATATCTATTTTGTACCATACAATAAAATAAAGCAGATGGAGTTAATTTGTAAAATAGTTCATTTAACTGCATTTTCTACTTACTCAGTTGGTACTTAAGCAAATAACCAGTCAGAATGCCATTTGGTTTTGCTGGAGGTCCCCACATCAGAGTCACTGAGTTTTTGGCAAAGTTCCCAATTCTCAGAAAAGCTGGCTGTGCAGGGACTGTCAAGGCAAAGCAAAATCATTTTCAATTATAGTTCTAGGTTTCAGTCTCTATTAAGAATAAAGAAAATTAAAGACAAATATTTTCAGAAATGACAAATAGCATACTAAGTAATTTTTACCATTTTTCCGAATATTAGGTATTATAAGGCATATCAATACGTTACATAAAGTTCCAATTATTAATTTTTAATTAAACAGAGATAATTTCTGCTGTGAAAACAGACACACCTTCACTGCGTCATAAATCATGTCATTAATACGGCCCATAAGGCATGCATTATCAATGCTACATTGATGCCGCTGGATAATTTGGCATTAATGAAGCCAATGTTTCAATTTCATGGGCCACAATAGAAACGGTCGTAACAAGATAGTGATTTCTTGTTTGGTGAGTTTACTGACAGCAATGCAGGTCACCCATCAACCAATGCAGTTTTGGAACTCGTAAGTTGCCTTCAACACAAATTGTTCAGGATTTTATGCCAATAAAGTGGATGCATTAATGCAATAATAAAGATGTATCTCATTAATTTGCCATGTCTTTTGGAACTCCTTCTGAGCTGATATATATTTAATAAACATGTCTTTCACGTTGGCCAACATGATAAGATATTAATTCATCAATTATTTACATCAACGGATGCTCACGCATCATGTTGTGGTTTGAAACCTCATTGAAATGGACAGGTGATCTGAAAAGAGCACTTTTCATGGCTGGAGAGAAACAACTCTGACCAAACTGCATTGTTTTATTCATGTGCTTTGAACTATTCAGCAGAAGAAAAAAACTCCCACTCAGTGCAAACACGAAGAAATCTGCAGATGCTGGAAATTCAAGCAACACACATAAAAAACGCTGGTGAACGCAGCAGGCCAGGCAACATCTATAGGAAGAGGTACAGTCAACGTTTCGGGCCGAGACCCTTCCTGATGAAGGGTCTCGGCCCGAAACATCGACTGTACCTCTTCCTATAGATGCTGCCTGGTCTGCTATTTTCACTCAGTGGCCACTTTGTTAGGCACCACGTGTACCTGGTAAAATGACCACTGACTGTACGTTTCTGGTCTTCTGCTGCTGTAACCCACCCACTGCAATGTTTGATGTGTTGTGCATTCAGAGATGCACTTCTCTGCACCATTGTTATAACGCGAGGATATTTGAGTTACTGTTGCCTTCCTGTTAGCTTGAACCAGTCTGGCCATCCTCCCAGACCTATCTAATTAACAAGGCGTTATATGCAGAGAACTGTCACTCACTGGACGTTATTTGTTGTTCGCACCATTCTCTGCAAACTCTAGAGACTGGCGTGCATGAAGACCCCAGGAGATCAGCAGTTTCTGAGATACTAAAACCACTCTATCTGGCACCAACAATCATTCTGCGATCAAAGTCATGTAGATCACATTTCTTCCCCATTCTGATGTTTCATATGAACAATAAACGAACTGCTTGACCATGTCTGCATGCGTTTATGCATTGAGCTGCTGCCATATGATTGGTTGATTAGATATGTGCATTAACCAGCAGGTGTACAGGTGCACCTAATAAAGTGGCCACTAAGTGTGTATTGCATAATTCAAGATTTAAATTATAGAAACATAGAAACATAGAAAACGTACAGCACAATACAGGCCCTTCGGCCCACAAAGTTGTGCCGAACATGTCCCTACCTTAGTAATTACTAGGCTTACACATACTCCTCTATTTTTCTAAGCTCCATGTACCTATCCAAAAGTCTCTTTAAAGACCCTATCGTATCCGCCTCCACCACCATTGCCGGCGGCCCATTCCACGCACTCACCACTCTCTGTGTAAAAAAACTTACCCCTGACATCTCCTCTGTACCTACTCCCCAGCATCTTAAACCTGTGTCCTCTTGTGGCAATCAATTTCAGCCCTGGGAAAAGCCCCTGACTATCCACACGATCATTGCCTCTCATCATCTTATAGAACGTAGAACATAGAATAGTACAGCACATTACTGGCCCTTTGGCCCACAATGTTGTGCCAACCCTCAAATCCTGCCTCCCATATAACCCCCCACCTTAATTTCCTCCACATACCTGTCTAGTAATCTCTTAAACTTCACTAGTGTATCTGCCTCCACCACTGACTCAGGCAATGCAGTCCACGCACCAACCACTCTCATAGTAAAAAACCTTCCTCTAATATCCCCCTTGAACTTCCCACCCCTTACCTTAAAGCCATGTCCCCTTGTATTGAGCAGTGGTGCCCTGGCGAAGAGGCACTGGCTATCCACTCTATCTATTCCTCTTATTATCTTGTACACCTCTATCATGTCTCCTCTCATCCTCCTTCTCTCCAACGAGTAAAGCCCTAGCTCCCTCTATCAGGTCATCCTCCTCCGCTACAAGGAGAAAAGGCCGAGTTCACTCAACCTGTTTTCATAAGGCATGCTCCCCAATCCAAGCACATCCTTGTAAATCTCCTCTGCACCCTTTCTATGGCTTCCACATCTTTCCTGTAGTGAGGCGATCAGAACTGAGCACAGTACTCCCCAGTACAACAAGATGGATTCTTGACCATTCAATCTACCTTATTATGATCTTGCACTGTTCTATCTGTACTGTATTTTCTATGTAGCTGTTATACTTTTATCCTGCATTTTCACTATTTAGGACCCTGGTCAGACCCCACTTGAGTCGTGGTTTATAACTTTCATTTTTGTGAGTCCCACATTCCCCATACAGGACCTCTGAACTGCAAGCTGTCATGGAAATTTTACTCTTTAGTGGGAGGAGTCCTAACACTGTAAATACCTGCAATTTATAGTAGGAGCTATGATACTGCTCTAGCAGATTATCAACACTGGACTCAAGACAGGAGCAACTCGCTGATCCTGTTCACTATTCCAGATGGTCAAGGACAATCTGCTCCTTTGTAAATGGATGCCGACTGTCCTGGTAAGCACAGCTTCTCTTTTTGTTTTGAATAGGAAAGGGAATGTTAAAAGAAGTGCTCTACAAGGGACTTAATAATCTGCATGATGCCTGCAATATCAGCTATTAGGCAAGGTGTAAGAGTTGCATGGCTTAAATTAACAAGGCAGAAGCTGTACTTGTGTCGTCTGGGCTGCATATTACACTTTGCAAGTTTGGCCAATTCCATTACACTTAGAAAGTTGGAAGCAAAGGCAATGTCAAACTCTCTTCAGCAAAAAGCAAAATGCAGGTATTTTACTCTCAATGTTATGTCTAAGATAGCATTTGGACAGCGTGCCTGTCATGGTTAACAGAGGTAATTGGCACAGTAGTATATTGAACACAGGGAGCTATTAAAATTTGTTTTCATTTATTACATATTTATAGGAGGAAACCATAAGGTACATCACGTCCATCCTGGCCAAAAGCAGGCAATTTTGGTGACATTAGGAAACTTATTAATTGTGACTCCTTCTAGTGATTATTTATTCCACAGTTTGAGCCAAGAACCAAATGTTACAGAACTCCTTTGCGTACAACATAGCTCCTCCTGACGTAGCCTTCCAAACTGAAGTGGATAAATTTCAATATATGTTTGAACAGTTAATGTTTCAGCTGTATTTGTAGGTAAATGGGGAAGGCGAGACCAAATGTAACAGGCACATTCCCAAGCTGGGAGTTAATTTACATAATAAGCAACAAATTTCTTCTCACAATCTCTTAAAGTTTCTCCTGTTATTTTAAATAGCCACCTGCAGTGTATAGAAACCAACTGCACTTGGGGCTCCTTATTTTTGCTTCCAGTTAACATCCTAAACACAAGAGATTCTGCAGATGCTGGAAATCCAGATAACACAAACAAAATGCTGGATGAACTTAGCAGGTCAGGCAGCATCAGTGGAGAGGAACAAAGAGTCAATGCTTCAGGCCAAACCCATTCATCATGACTGGGTTAAGTAAAATCCTAAAATCTGCATTGATTTTAGCTGGGCTTGGTGCATGGCATTCCCAGGGCTATACATGCCTTATTCATCTATTCTGGTGAAGAAAGACATCTCATTGTATCAATTTTTAAATAATTTGCTTTGGTGTTTCTTCAATATCAGGGTTGAGAGCTCAAGCAGATAGTTTCCAAATCCCCAAAGTTAAGTGACTTTATAGGCAACATAACGATGAGGAATCAAAAAAATATTGTGGATTGCTTTAAAAAAGGTTTTCATAACAGGTGCCTTTGATCCACACACTAATTTGCATCAGCCGGCAAGAGTTGGTTACAAAGAAGCTGAATGCTCATAAAGTGGAATTTAAACGCAAACAACAGGAATTCTGCAGATGCTGGAAATTCAAGCAGCACACATCAAAGTTGCTGGTGAACGCAGCAGGCCAGGCAGCATCTGTAGGAAGAGGTGCAGTCGACATTTCAGGCCGAGACCCTTCGTCAGGACTAACTGAAGGAAGAGTGAGTAAGGGATTTGAAAGTTGGAGGGGGAGGGGGAGATCCAAAATGATAGGAGAAGACAGGAGGGGGAGGCATGGAGCCGAGAGCTGGACAGGTGATTGGCAAAAGGGGATACGAGAGGATCATGGGACAGGAGGTCCGGGAAGAAAAACAAGGGGGGGGGGACCCAGAGGATGGGCAAGAGGTATATTCAGAGGGACAGAGGGAGAAAAAGGAGAGTGAGAGAAAGAATCTGTGCATAAAAATAAGTAACAGATGGGGTACGAGGGGGAGGTGGGGCCTAGCGGAAGTTAGAGACGTCGATGTTCATGCCATCAGGTTGGAGGCTACCCAGACGGAATATAAGGTGTTGTTCCTCCAACCTGAGTGTGGCTTCATCTTTACAGTAGAGGAGGCCGTGGATAGACATGTCAGAATGGGAATGGGATGTGGAATTAAAATGTGTGGCCACTGGGAGATCCTGCTTTCTCTGGCGGACAGAGCGTAGACGTTCAGCAAAGCGGTCTCCCAGTCTGCGTCGGGTCTCGCCAATATATAAAAGGCCACATCGGGAGCACCGGACGCAGTATATCACCCCAGTCGACTCACAGGTGAAGTGTTGCCTCACCTGGAAGGACTGTTTGGGGCCCTGAATGGTGGTAAGGGAGGAAGTGTAAGGGCATGTGTAGCACTTGTTCCGCTTACACGGTTAAGTGCCAGGAGGGAGATCAGTGGGGAGGGATGGGGGGGACGAATGGACAAGGGAGTTGTGTAGGGAGCGATCCCTGCGGAATGCAGAGAGAGTGGGGGGAGGGAAAGATGTGCTTAGTGGTGGGATCCCATTGGAGGTGGCGGAAGTTACGGAGAATAATATGTTGGACTCGGAGGCTGGTGGGGTGGTAGGTGAGGACCAGGGGAACCCTATTCCTAGTGGGGTGGTGGGAGGATGGAGTGAGAGCAGATGTCCGTGAAATGGGGAGATGCGTTTAAGAGCAGAGTTGATAGTGGAGGAAGGGAAGCCCCTTTCTTTAAAAAAGGAAGACATCTCCCTCGTCCTAGAATGAAAAGCCTCATCCTGAGAGCAGATGCGGCGGAGACGGAGGAATTGCAAGAAGGGGATGGCGTTTTTGCAAGAGACAGGGTGAGAAGAGGGATAGTCCAGATAGCTGTGAGAGTCAGTAGGCTTATAGTCTCCAGAGACAGAGACAGAAAGATCTAGAAAGGGGAGGGAGGTGTCGGAAATGGACCAGGTAAACTTGAGGGCAGGGTGAAAGTTGGAGGCAAAGTTAATAAAGTCAACGAGTTCTGCATGCGTGCAGGAAGCAGCACCAATGCAGTTGATGATGTAGCAAAGGAAAAGTGGGGGACAGATACCAGAATAGGCACGGAACATAGATTGTTCCACAAACCCAACAAAAAGGCAGGCATAGCTAGGACCCATACGGGTGCCCATAGCTACACCTTCAGTTTGGAGGAAGTGGGAGGAGCCAAAGGAGAAATTATTAAGAGTAAGGACTAATTCCGCTGGACAGAGCAGAGTGGTGGTAGAGGGGAACTGATTAGGTCTGGAATCCAAAAAGAAGCGTAGAGCTTTGAGACCTTCCTGATGGGGGGTGGAAGTATATAAGGACTGGACATCCATGGTGAAAATAAAGCGGTGGGGGCCAGGGAACTTAAAATCATCGAAAATTTTAAGAGCGTGAGAAGTGTCACGAACATAGGTCGGAAGGGATTGAACAAGGGGTGATAAAACCGTGTCGAGGTATGCAGAAACGAGTTCGGTGGGGCAGGAGCAAGCTGAGACAAAAGGTCGGCCAGGACAGGGAAATTAGTTTGGTGGGGCAGGAGCAAGCTGAGACAATAGGTCAGCCAGGACAGGGAAATGAGTTTGGTGGAATTTGTTCAGATTTATGCAGTGCAGTCATTATGCAAAGGAATCTCAGCAGTTCAGCTGACTACCTCCCATTAATTCCTGCAACTTTGGGAATCACAATATTCTGAAAAGCCACATAGTTTTTTTTTTCATGTTGATGTCCATTTTCCATGAGGAAGAAGTTAAAATTGGTTTCTGAAGTAAATCTGGATGACTGCACCAACAGTATGCTGACATCTCCAGTTGAGGTAATCAATTTCAATTATAATAAAAGCCATAAAGGGAAGATGCAGATACTAGAAAGAATCTCATTCTCTTCTGTAATACGGGAGCCCTATGCATGTGGTGTGAGTACTGAAGATCATTATTTGAAGAACTTTATCTGTTTTGTTCTGTTTCAGAAGAAACCACATTTCATCTTTGGGAATCAAAGTGAAGACTGGGTAGCCCCCAAATTTGCTACTTTTCTTCACAGTAGGAATTAAATTTCATATTGGTGCCAATTAGTCTATTGGTGTTATTGAGAATGAAATAAAAAATGTTTACTTTGCAAAAGACAACAAAACAAATCGAAAGATACAAATATGCTTTTTTTTCAAATTTTACTTTTGATTCAATTCAGTGGTGTTTATTTGGTCATTTTTATTGTCCAGATATTTTCATTGAAACAAGTGTATCACTGTTAGGTTTCAGTAACAGTAGCACCTGCATTGAAAGTTAAACAAGAAAATCAACATATTCAAAATGATAATCATTGCCACCTGAGTTTTACTATTCTATGACCACCTATGAGTTCCCAAAGAAAGACAATGACTGGTGTACTGTACCCACACAGGAAGACAAACAGTCAGTAGTCTAGGCACAATATCCACAATTCAAATGCTGGTTACTCTAAGGAAAATGAATAGTTGATAGTATTGTAAAAAAATGGTTAAAGTATTATAGGTGTAAAAACAACTTTTTTAGTAAGTATACAGGAAACCTTTAAGTTTCAGATAATCCTCAATTTACATATATTCATTTTATGAATTTTCACCAGAATGCCATTGAGTCTCTTTTATAATGAAGACTTTCATGGTGTTTCCTGACTATTTGAACACACAGTACAAAACACCTACAATACATTTGGACCAGCCGGTTTAGCTTATGAAATTGTTTCTCAGAGTGTATTCCTTTGCAAAATGAGGAATGGCTGCATTATCAGTTAAAATCACAAAAAAAGGTGTAGATAGAAGCCAAAGACAGAAGTCAGGGGAGAAGCTGTAGTACTCTCCATATAAACAAAACTGCATAACAAAGTCTTAACAATAAAACAAATCAGATTCTGCCTTGACAAATGCTTTTAAATTGCCTTTAATGTCTATCCCACAGTTGTATCCAGCTGCTGCACCCAATGAAGAGCATGGTGCATTGTCACACTTGCTATCCTGTTGTTAACTTAACAATTGGTGTGCTTCTCGCTATTTCAATGATCTTTGGGTTTTAACAAGCATCATTTATTTGGTACACCATCGATCTAAAACATAATTAAAGAAGTTTTCTGTTTGCAGTTACAAAACAATCTAATTTTGACCTTGCAATTCCTTTATCTCAGCCTGCTGATATAATAGTTGCAAACACGGCCAAATTGTTCCTGAACAATGATATTTGTATCATTAGTTTCCTTACCTTCACTTGACTCAGTCTCAGCATAGAGTCAATTTAAGATGGTCATGGCCATCCCAAAGGAAACCCATGCATTTAACATCCCCCAGGTGAGTCCCAGACTTATTCAGACTTCTAGTAAGTCTGTAATAAGCTGAGAGACAGCTGCTGGCACATCTGTGTGCTCCACCAGTACAATCAAATGGGAGCAAAATGATGGGATTCCAGGCTCTGTGCATCAGATGAAAAAGTGGAACTAAATTCACAGAAGTAATAAAGTTATTTTACTATATATTATATGATTCCTATTTTTAAAATTTTTATTTATTTTTATTTTTTATTATCAAAAGCAATCTCATTATTTTTAGAATCTCTTTCAACATCAGGAAAATTTTAAACTTGTCTAAAATTGAGATAACTTTGCCTGGTGTGGAGTTTCTGTGCCCACCTCTGCATCCTGTCTGGAGATTACCAGAAATGGCCCCTGCAGTACACTGCTTGAGATCTATTTCCTACTGCAACCTTGCCAGATATGTCTAACAGGTCAAGGTGAGCCTTTCTCATTCAGCTTAAGTAATTATGGGTGAATAGAAACCATGGATGGTATGTCTAGGCAGCAGATTAAACCCAGATGGAAGATCATTTTTATTTGCAGCTGCTGTAACCTTTGTTCAAACCTGACCTGCAGGGTGTTGTCTAGGTGAAGTTTGCACATATTCCATGTGACCCTGTGGATTTCCTCAAGATGTCACAGGAGCAGGAGCAGGAGCAGGAGCAGGGAGGTACTACTGCAGTTGTACAAGGCCTTGGTGAGACCGCACCTGGAGTATTGTGTGCAGCTTTGGTCCCCTAATCTGAGGAAAGACATCCTTGCCATAGAGGGAGTACAGAGAAGATTCACCAGATTGATTCCTGGGATGGCAGGACTTTCATATGAAGAAAGAATGGATGAACTGGGCTTGTACTCGTTGGAATTTAGAAGATTGAGGGGGGATCTGATTGAAACGTATAAGATCCTAAAGGGATTGGACAGGCTAGATGCAGGAAGATTGTTCCCGATGTTGGGGAAGTCCAGAACGAGGGGTCACAGTTTGAGGATAGAGGGGAAGCCTTTTAGGACTGAGATTAGGGAAAATCTTCTTCAAACAGAGAGTGGTGAATCTGTGGAATTCTCTGCCACAGGAAACAGTTGAGGCCAGTTCATTGGCTATATTTAAGAGGGAGTTAGATATGGCCCTTGTGGCTACGGGGGTCAGGGGGTATGGAGGGAAGGCTGGGGCGGTGTTCTGAGTTGGATGATCAGCCATGATCATAGTAAATGGCGGTGCAGGCTCGAAGGGCCGAATGGCCTACTCCTGCACCTATTTTCTATGTTTCTATGTTTCTATGTCTGGTTTCCTCCCACATTGTAAATATCTGAAGGTTGTTTGATCAACTGGCCTCTGTAAATTACCCCAGTGTGTTAAGTGGGGGTGTGGGGAGAATAAACTGGTTAGGGTAGAATGCTTAATGATTGGCATGCAGTGTTGGGCCAAGGGCTTATTTCAAAGCTGTATCTCTCTATAAACTTAAACTTAAAAATACTTTAGAGATAAGGGGAACCAACAAGCCAACTTTATTTGGTGTATCATGAATATACTCATATACAGAAATCAATTGGAATCAATTTTCAGTTTCAGTCTGCAGGTTATACAGAAAGTGCCATTATTCTGTTTCAGAACTCATTTTAGGAGTATATTCCAAGACCCTTCCTTATCTCCTACTTTACATTACAATTGAAAGTGGAATGTTTAACAAGCACCCTCGGGGGACATTATTTATTCAGCAATGTCCTCAATCTTATCCAACATATTTTTCTCCTTTGCACGCAATACATGCAATTTGCAGTTAAATTCTTAAGGAAAAATATATAAGGGAAATGAATCTGTTTATGCAGTTAACTGATATTTATTTATGACAATAGAGATTCAACTGCATCCAGATTTTTGAATTACATGTGATTTACAAAAAATCACAACATATTTAAGTTTGGCTCAGCAACAATTAGCAAATGATGAAGAAGATAATTTACCTCCTTCTGGAGTCTTGAAATGGATAGATCCACTTTGTGGTCCATCACCCCTCCTGTTAAAAACCATCACAATCAGACTATATTCACTGTAGGGCTCTAGACCTGGAACCATCCCGTGGCTGCGTGGTCCACTGAAAGTAAGGACGTGCTTTTCAGCGTGTCGCTTCCTTCTTTCCAACAGGCTTCTTATTTTCCAATATACAATCTATTACAGATAAAAAAAATTATTACCTGTAAATTCTATCAAAAGATGGCACAGTATGTGAAGAGTTAACAATATATCCTGCAGAAATGATTTAAGCACCTAGAATACATTTCAGCAAAATACATTATTTCGACACGTTTCTAGTTTACATCTGCAATTTATTTTCATACACTCAGTCATTATTCTTAATATTACATGAATAAGTGATAAGAAAACCAATAACACACACGAGATGACCATCATAAACGTCATACAATTAACATCAAATATTTGATTGCATATATGTTCAATCAGTTGAATTTTCACATATTTAATTATTGTTCTCTTAATAGTCTGGAATTGTATTTATTACATGAAAAACTTATAATTTTACTCTTAATCCAAAGAAAACCAACTTTTAAATAATCAAATTAACTTTAACAAATTGTTTTAAACCATTTATTGATTACACTGATTTATGCAACTTCTTCAAATTAAAGCACCTGCCCGCATGGGAGGTTAGTTAGGAAAATTCATTCGCTAGATATACATGGAGAGGTGGTAAATTGGATTAGACATTGGCTCAATGGAAGAAGCCAAAGAATGGTAGTAGAGAATTGCTTCTCCGAGTGGAGGCCTGTGACTAGTGGTGTGCCACAGGGATCAGTGCTGGGTCCATTGTTATTTGTCATCTATATCAATGATCTGGATGATAATGTGGTAAATTGGATCAGCAAATTTGCTGATGATACAAAGATTGGAGGTGTAGTAGCCAGTGAGGAAGGTTTTCAGAGCCTGCAGAGGGACTTGGATCAGCTGGAAAAATGGGCTGAAAAATGGCAGATGGAGTTTAATACTGACAAGTGTGAGGTATTGCATGTTGGAAGGACAAACCAAGGTAGAACATACAGGGTTAATGGTAGGGCACTGAGGAGTGCAGTGGAACAGAGGGATCTGGGAATACAGATACAAAATTCCCTTAAAGTAGTGTCACAGGTAGATAGGATCGTAAAGAGAGCTTTTGGTACATTGGCCTTTATTAATCAAAGTATTGAGTATAAGAGCTGGAGTGTTATGATGAGGTTGTATAAGGCATTGGTGAGGCCGAATCTGGAGTATTGTGTTCAGTTTTGGTCACCAAATTACAGGAAGGATATAAATAAGGTTGAAAGAGTGCAGAGAAGGCTTACAAGGATGTTGCCGGAACTTGCGAAACTCAGTTACAGAGAAAGGTTGAATAGGTTAGGACTTTATTCCCTGGAGCATAGAAGAATGAGGGGAGATTGGATAGAAGTATATAAAATTATGATGGGTATAGATAGAGTGAATGCAAGCAGGCTTTTTCCCCTGAGGCAAGGGGAGAAAAAAACCAGAGGACATGGGTTAAGGGTGAGGGGGGAAAAGTTTAAAGGGAACATTGGGGGGAGCTTCTTCACACAGAGAGTGGTGGGAGTATGGAATGAGCTGCCAGACGAGGTGGTAAATGCGGGTTCTTTTTTAACATTTAAGAATAAATTGGACAGATACATCGATAGAAGGTGTATGGAGGGATATGGTCTGTGTGCAGGTCAGTGGGACTAGGCAGAAAATGGTTTGGCACAGCCAAGAAGGGCCAAAAGGCCTTTTTCTGTGCTGTAGTTTCTATGGTTTCTCCCGAAGGTGCTTGATTTTAAGAGCCTGTCAAGTGCCCTGTGGTCCTGCGCACCCGTATTTGTTAATTGTTGTCTTATCTAGAGTTGTTAAGTCCTTGTGCTTTCTGTTTAAAGTTGTCAAGAGTATTTTGATGGGGACAAGTTTTTGGGGACCGTGTTTATTTAAACCAGATCCCCAATTACTCAGATAGTGGAGTCATTGTGTGTTTTGAGAACAATTTGCC
Source organism: Mobula birostris (assembly GCF_030028105.1). NCBI lineage: Eukaryota > Metazoa > Chordata > Chondrichthyes > Myliobatiformes > Myliobatidae > Mobula > Mobula birostris. Next base: position 43,559,281 of record NC_092385.1, read on the forward strand.
TTGTAGCGTCACTTGGTTGAACCACTGATGTTCTGTTAGAATTCCTATGAATGAATTCTTGTTTCTGTCTCAATGTGGGAGTCTGTCATTCCTCCTCCGTACCTGGTTTCAGTCATGTGTCAGAGCACACCATGAAGGACCCACACCACAAATGAACCCAGCAGAGGTTCAACAGCAGCTTGGACACTAGTTGGCTGTAGGCAGAGGTGCCTTCTACCTCCATACTTGTCCCAAAGTTATGTTCTGTGCTTCTCTAGTCTATGTTCAAGGTGGTCAAGGTCTTCAGAGTCTTCCATAGCCCTCCAGACTTTTGAGGATTATGCAAGTTTTTGAGGATTTTTATATCCAAGGACTAACACTGTTCCAGATGTATGTGCAATGATTTCAAGGTTCCTTAGAAGAACCTGACCTGGAGTTACACTCTGACTCCAGTTCTTTGCAAGAATGGGACCCGCTCTCAGAGCCTCACGACTGGATGCTTTTTGATATCCCAAGGACCCAGCCTGGAAGGCTTGCATGCCTTCAGGGTGCCAGATTTTCGTGGCTCTGGAGACGGGTTGATTCAAGGCCAGTGCCCTTGACTGAGGTGCCACAAGAGAACAAGGAACATCGGGAGGAGCAGATTTGCTGCTGTGGGCTGTGTGTCTGGAGACCTGAGCTCTTTGGGTGCAGTCCTTGGAAAAAGTGAAGCAGGAGACTCTTAACATCACAAATCAGTGAGTTGTTTGTTATGCCTCCCCTCTCACTCTGAAATAGGGACATCACTTTTTCCCTTATTAGGGAGAGAGAGAGAGCCAGTGGTATGTTGAATTACCGGGTGAATGAGTAGTCTTTGGGGTACTGCAAGCCTGTGTCTTTATTCATGCTTTGCTGCATGTTTTAGTGCTTGGTGGGGGGCGCCCTGCTTTTTTGTTGTGGAGGTGGGGGGTGTCATTGCCTTGATGCTGCTTGTGTGTTGGAGGGGGGAGCTGGTGGATGGGCTTTAGAGTTCTAATGTTTAACTGTCGTTCATTTTTTTGGGGCACTTCTGTGTTTGTGGATGTTTGTCAAGAAAAAGAATTTCAGGGTGTATATTTTATACATTTCTCTGACACTAAATGTACCTATTGAAATCTATTGAAATTTACCAGCCCTGTCTCAACTTCCCCAAGGCTTCTTGGGCTGTTAGTTGCTGGACTTCGGGAGGGAGGTACAGTCATGTGCCTTGCAGGCCTGTGCACCTGTATTTATTAATTGTTGTCATACCTGGAGTTATTATGCCCTCGTGCTTTCTGTTTAATCTTGTTAAGTTTATTTTAATTGGCGCGGGTTTCCAGCATACTGTGCTTATTTAAAGTGGAGTCCCAATCACTACAAATCACGAGATACTTGTGGTTTGAGAATGATTTGTCTTGCAGTGTCACTTATTCGAACCACTGACATTCAGTTGGAATTCCAATGAATAAAGTCTTGTTTCTGTCTCAACATGGGAGTCGGTCGTTCCTCCGCACCTGGTTTCAGTCATCTAACAGCGTGCACCATGGTGGAGCCTCCTCAAAGGCTCACAAGTAGTACAGATTAGTAGAATGCTGATCAAATCACTTTGAAGCATAACCAGTTCTGGAAGTCTGTCTGGCTTTCGGCACCATGATTTACAACTAATAATGAAAGTTAATGAAATGCTGTTGTGTGCTGAGCTTAGTTTCTACCTGAACTTCCTTGATGCTTTGCATGGCTTAAAACAGTGGAAGTAGAAACTCCAGATCACATCCAAAAACACAAATCAAAAATAAAATTGCGCAGATGTTGTAATTTTGATATTAATTTGAAAACACTCAGCAAGCTTGGCAATCTATATGGGGAAGCTATCATGGTTATTTTGTCTCTCTCTCTACAAATGTTGCATGACCCGGAGAACATTTTCAGAATCTTTTTTTATTTATAGTAATCTCAACCCCAGATTTCTCCCTATGGACTCTAGTCTGTTGATTGGTCGGATCTTGATAGTACTGGAGATTTTTCCCTTATTTGTTAAAAAAAATATTATTTTCAAGAGATGCAAATTTGTCATATAATCTGCACCATGGTTTTCACAGTGCATTGATGCAGAAAGCATTTGTAAAGAACCCCGCCCCCCACAAAATTCCTTGCCTCTAGCCCTGGGGATTCTGATCACGGTGATGTATACAAATATTCACAACCTTATACTTTTAATGTATATGATGGAGAAGCACACTTCTATACTGACATCTAAAAAGAAGCACAGAGTGAAATGAAATAAAGATTCTTGCCTTTGCTCTGTCACCAACAAATTGGTTTATTTCTTCTGCGCCAGTAATTTGCTGGACACAATTCCATGGGGTGAAATTAGTTTCACATAAACCTCTGGAATTGAATGTTTCCTCCTACTGTGCACATAATCCTCCAGGGTATTAATTCTATCACTCTTAACCAGCTCGAAGGTTGCAGTAAGAAGGGTGAAGCTTCCATAGTTCACAAATTGAGATGTTCTCAGAGGCTCCACCTGGCATCACCAGGGTGTCAAAGATGGATTCAACAATAAACTAAATGAAGGGCATAAAATTCTGAACTTGACCCATGTGTTTTCCACGAAATTCTGAACTTGACCCATGTGTTATCCTCTGAATACACGAGAAACACATGAAGCATTCAATATAAGTATACATTTAACAGTGCAATTAATCTTCTTATTTCACAAATGCAAAGCTGTATTCCTTCAAATTATATCATAACATCATAAGACCTAAGAGTAGAATTAGACCTGTGTTGCCCTTAAAGCATTTATTTGACTTTGTTGAGTCTAAGTTTTAAATGATTTGTAACTATTTTCTAGTTAAAGTTAATGGTTGATAATTATGTTACAGTTTAACAAAGGTAATTTCATTGTTTATGTTATATCGCGGCATGTGATGACGTCACCTCCGGTTTCGCTGCCTTATGTGTAATCTCCGGTTTGGAGAAGGTGTGAATGTGGGTGCCATGCGTGCAGCATGATCGTGAAGAGCTCCGTTTCTACCCACAAAGAAACATTATAGAAGCAACGCTGTAAGTTCATAAGAATGTATTTGAAGTAAAAATATTAACGTGGTTTCTGTTAAGGAAGTGGCGGTTCGGGTGGCGCGCGTGCCGGCTTTTCAATTTCAAATGCAGGGTCGGCTCGAACCCGATGGCGGTTTGACGCCACCCCCTCGCCCGCTACTCGTGGTGGCTGGAGACACTTGCTAAAAGAAGAGAGCGTGCGTGGTCTCCAGAATGAAACAGATGCTGTATATGTTTGTATTTTTTTATCACCAGTTTTCACCATACAATGTTAATGTGGAAGAGTGAACAGTAAATGGTTAACCTTACTACGACTCTGTCTTCATTGGCTCTGGTTTAACTTGGTGTTTAGTCAGAGTTTCAACACACTGCACGAGAACACTACAGTCAAAAAGGCGGAATCATTAGATCTTTCAAGAAGTGGTACGACGGCTTCGCGATCAAGCATCAAGTCGCTCGCACTCAGTGCCAAGAGCAGTAGGACGTCGACAAGTGTGGCTGCCCTTGCAAGAGCTAAAGCAGAAGCCGCCAAGGTGCGAGCATCATACATTAACCAAGAAGCAAAACTGAAAATGGAAAAAGCTGCCAGGGAAGCGGAAAACCAGAAGGAAAAGGCTGCCAGAGAAGTGGAAAACTAGAAGGAAAAGGCTGCCAGAGAAGTAGAAAACCAGTTGGAAAAGTCAAGGATAGATACAGAGTTAGAAGTGTTGATGCTACAACGAGAAGCTGATGCGGCCACGGTAGAAGCACAAGTGTTGGAAAACACTGAAGAAATGCACGTTCTAGACGAAACAAGAAAATCTGTGTTAGAAAGGGCGAAATTGGAATGCATCAGCGAATATGTCCAATCTCAAATTGACCTGCAGATTCATTCCCTTTCTCCATACTTGCCTGTTGGCATCCCATCTCATGTGAAATCACAGGGAAGCTTCGTTGCATCGTGTCTACCTGGGGAAGACAACTCACAGTATGAAAGGGCTGACTATAAGTACTTCCAGACACCAAACTTACCAGATCTGGCGAGATCAGAGAGAAAGGCTGAAGTCAGAACATCAAATTACATCATGAACGTACACCCTCAGTCATATGTTCCCCGACATATTCCCCCAACTAGCACGCCACCTGCAGCAGAACCCTTGGCACAGTATTTAGCGAGACGAGACCTCGTCAATTCAGGACTGTACCAGTTTGACGATAAGCCTTAAAGTTACTGTGTGTGGTACTCCACATTCACCAGTGCCACCGGCGGAGTCCAGCTCACAGCAATCCAAGAGTGGGACCTTATGACTAAATGGCAGGGAAGGGGAACAAGTGAACAAGTGAAACGCATACGCTCAGTGTACGTCAACAACACCAAGCTAGCCTTACACAAAGCATGGGAGAGACTTTTGGACTGCTATGCAGCCCCTGAAGTTATTGAGAGGGCGCTATTTTATCGGCTGGACAATTTTCCTAGGGTGTCAGCCAAGGACTACACTAAATTACGAGAACTTGGAGATTTACTCATGGAGATTAAAGGTGCTAAAGAAGAAGGCTATTTAACTGGCCTGTTGTATCTGGATACTTCACGTGGAGTTGGACCAATTGTGGAAAAACTTCCATTTGGGCTGCAGGAAAGATGGGTGTCTATTGGCTCAGAGTACAAGGAAGAGAACGGTGGTTGATTCCCTCCCTTTGAGTATTTTAGTAGGTTTGTGTGCAAGGAGGTGAAGAGGTGAAACAACCCTAGCTTCATGAATCAAGGCAGCACCACAACTCACACCAATCCAGTCAAACCCATTTCAAACAATTTTGTCATCAATAAACCCATCTCAGTGCATAAAACCGGTCTCCACAATCAACGATGACCCTAGCACAACAAACCCCACCCCCTCAAAAAATGCAGAATGTTTCGAAACAAACCCTTTGATGAAAGAAAGGCCCTCCTCAAGAAAAAAAGAATATGTTTTAAATGCTGTTCTTCTACCTCCCACCTCGCTAAAGAGTGTACGTACCCCGTAAGATGCTCGGAATGTAACAGCACTAATAAAGATGGAGCCATGCATCCCGGCCCGTCACCACAAACTGCCAAGGCTCCTCCACTCCCACAAGAGGATGGCGGGGAGGGAGAGCATCACTCTGATACAACTATTATCAGTTCAAGCTGCACAGAAGTTTGCGGTCCAGGTCAGTTAAGCCGTTCATGCTCAAAGATCTGCCTCACTAAGGTACACCCTAAGAGAGCCAAAGAGAAGGCCATCAAAGCCTATGTAATTCTGGACGACCAGAGGAACCGCTCACTAGCGAGACCAGAGCTCTTCGAGTTGTTCAGTGTATAGGGTCATCCATTCCCATACTACCTCAGAGCTTGCTCTGGCATCAAAGAACCATCTGGCAGGAAGGCAGAAGGCTTCCAGCTCGAGTCGCTGGACGGCAAAGTCGTCATCTGTCTCCCTCCACTCTTAGAGTGCAATGAGATCTTAAATAACCGATCCGAGATTGCGATGCCAAGCACAGTGCCACAGCAGCCCCATCTCCACCACATTACCAAGCACATCCCAGAACTGGATACGGAAGTAGAAATACTCCTGCTACTCGGAAGAGATGTTCTTAGGGTGCACAAAGTCAGGCAGCAGATCAATGGACCACACAACACCCCCTTCGCCCAACGTCTGGATCTGGGCTGGGTGGTGATAGGAGAGGTGTGCCCTGGCAATGTACACAAACCGACAGTTAACACGCTCAAGACTAACGTGCTAGAGAGTGGCCGCCATTCAATTTCTCAGCCCTCCACAAGTGTTGTGTGCATCAAGGAAGCACAACAAAGGCACGAGCATAGTAATAAGTAATTGAGAAGACATTGAGACAGTCAGTCTTCGCTCAAACTAAGCACGATAATAAACTTGCTCCAACGGTGGAAGACGCCATCTCCTTAAAAATAATGAACACAAAGGTCTTTAGAGATGAAGCGAACAACTGGGTCACCCCACTACCATTCAGAGAACCGTGCCAGCACTTGCCAAACAACAAAGAGTAGGCAGTCAACTGGTTCACATCTTTACAACGAACCCTGAAAAGGAAACTGAGGCCAGTTACAGAGGTCATTCTACTTCCACCTGAAGACTGAGCTAGAGACTAAAGTTCTATACCATGTTTATAGTGACCTTACAAAGGTCAGGCAGGGAGTGTGTTGCCCTTAAGGCATTTATTTGACTTTGTTTGGTCTACATTTTAAATGATTTGTCTGTAACTATTTTCTAGTTAAAGTTAAAGGTTGATAATTAAGTTACAGTATAACAAAGGTAAATTCATTGTCTATGGTATATTGCGGCATGTGATGATGTCACCTTCAGTTTCGCCACATCTTATGTGTAAGCTCTGGTTCGGGAAGGTGTGAATGTGGGTGCCATGCGTGCAGCATGATCATGAAGAGCTCCGTTTCTACCCACAAAGAAACATTATAGAAGAAACGCCGTAAGTTCATAAGAATGTATTTGAATTAAAAATATTAACGCGGTTTCTGTTAGGGAAGCGGTGGTAGGGCGGTGCACGTGCCAGCTTTTCAATTTCAAACGCGGGGTCTGCTCGAGCCCGATGGCAGTTTGACGCGATCCCCTCGCCCGCTACTCGGGGCGGCTGGAGACACTCGCTAAAAGAAGAGAGCACGCGTGGTCTCCAGAATGAAACAGACGCTGTATATGTTTGTATTTTGTTATCACCAGTTTTCACCATACGACGTTAATGTGGAAGAGTGAACAGTAAATGGTTAACCTTACTATGACTCTTCATTGACACTGGTTTAACTTGGTGTTTAGAGAGTTTCAACACAGTGCATGAGAACACTACATGGCCATTCAGCCCATTGATTCTGCTCCGCCATTCCATCATGGCTGATTTATTAATCCTCATTCCCCTATCTTCTCACCGTAACCTTAGATGCCCTAATCTGCTTTAAATATATTCAATAACTTGGCCTCCACAGAATTCTGCAGCAATGAAATCCACAGATTCACCATCATCTAGGTAAAGTAGTTCCACTGCATCTATATTCTAAAGGGGCATAATTGTATTCTGTGGCCGTGTCCTCTGTTCCTATATTCCCTCACTAAATGAAACATTCTCTTCATGCCCACTCTGTCTAGATCTTTCAATATTCAATTGGTGTCAATTAGACACGTGAAACCCCTCCCCCACCCACTTTGTTAAATTCCTGTGAGTACAAGCCCACAGCCATCTGGATTGAATTTCATCTTTAGCTATAACATAAGTGATCCTGCAATTATGCTTCTGCTTTAAAAGTTAAATAAAATGATTTTATTGGAAGGATTTAAAAAATCGAAACCAGTCTGGTGCAATGAATTCCCTTTTACTCTTTGTGTTGTCTTTCAACTCTAAACCAGGCTTGTTTTTTCAGCTCGGATTATTTCAAGTATAGACCTATTTAAGTTCTACTTAAAAAGAAACATTCTCAATTGCTCACACAAAATGCTGGGGGAATTCAACAGGTCAGGCAGGATCTATGGACAAGAGTACAGTCAACATTTCGGGCCGAGACCCATCAGCAGAACATCCAGCATTTGCAGATTTTCTCTTGTTTGTGATTCTCAGTTGCTAATGGCTTTAAGACTAAGTACAAAGCTATTGATAACCTTACACAGAGCAAGCATGGATGGTTTGTGAAATGAAAAATATTACAGTTTTCGGGTTTTTGTCATTTAGTTGTCTTTGGTGATCTGCTGTACAGATATGCAAGTATTTTGGAATAACAATTAATTGGATAATATTCACCCTAATATTAAATTAGAAATTATAGCTCCTGCTTAAGGAAATCTCACAAAGTAAATACGCATTGATATATTCTGTGGCATTGAATAATGATTTTGAAAATTTAGTTCCACTCCATAGGTTGTCTGTTTCACCTCAATACCTAACATCACCTGTCCCTTCATTCTCTAAATTCTATGTTTTTGTTTATTGCCCATGACAATATATGCAGAATTTAATATCCTAACTCGTACTTCCTCCTCTAGACTCAAGGCAGCTCAATATGGATTTTGCGATCTGGCCGAAGTGCTGTGGTATCACTTATTCTGATAGCGAAGGGTAGAAAATGCTGTACTAAACGACATCTCTGAATTCCATTAGTATCACCTCAAATGCTAGAAAACATTCTGTGACCTGCTATAAACATAATGAACAGTGGAAGCTGCTCCTAAATCACTGAAAGCTAAATCTGGGTCATTAACCCTTACTGCATTTTAGCCAATATTTAGTTCTGTCTTTATATTCTCCCATGCTGCATTCATGAAAGTACATGAACACGAGTAAATCACAAATGGTGCAATTCTGAAACAGAGACAGGCTATGTTGGAAGCACACAGTATGCCAAACAGCCTGAAGGCCATATGAACTTTCTCAGCAGCTGGCAGTGAGTTGTGTGGTGTGCACCATCCCTTCCCTACAGGTGCACGGTTGGACCATTATCAGTGGTTAACCCATTAAAATGGATTGATTCAGAAAATAACCAAAATTATACTGAATTAATATAATAGTTGTTTCTTTGACTAATGAATCTCTTTGCTGTCAACAGATAATTTGAAGCAATAATCCTTGTATTTACTGTTGCTTTTTTATCTCATTTTTTTCTCCCCATCAAGAAAATGAAGCAGTTGTAAGAAGCATTAGAGAATAGTAAATGTACTTATACTGTACTGTATGTGAGAAACTTTTAATATTTAATGTAAGCATTATAGATTACTGTTAAAACAGTAAGACAAAAGATTTCTGCAATGCTAGAACCTAGAGCAAAAACAATAAACTGCTGGAAGAACTCAGCATGTCAGCAGCATATGTAGAGACAAAGGGATGGTTGATATTTTCAGCTTATTCCCAAACGTCAGGACTCAAAATACTAACAATTCCCCTGCCTTCCCAGATGCTGCCTGACCTACTAAGTTCTACTACTGATAAAACACTTGCTGAATTAATTTGATCAGTCAAATAAATGAATAGAAACTTTATTTAGTTATGCATATGATCAATACATCTTTATACGGACTTCTTTGTTGAAAGTGTGGATTCAGGGATCAGCCCAACCTGGTAATCAATGAATCTTCCATAGTTAGGGCAGATGTCTTTATTTGTCTCCCCCAGAAACTCCCTTTGACTGCTGGTCATGTCTTTAATGGTCTATTTCTACATAATCTTGCCAAGCAAATGTTACAAGTTGATACATCCCCTTCAGAATTAGGTTGTGAGCAAAGAAAGATAATTGAAGATTCAGGAAGGTTCCGTGTTAAGCATAAGCAATATGTAGAGTGGTCCATGAAGCTGCAGGTCCAGTAACTAAATAGTATAGTTTAATAGAAAACATGATACGTTAAATCTAGTTATTTGTGAGTCAATCAGAGCAGGTCCATCAGAGAAGGTTAAACATCATGCTGTGGGTTAATATTGGGTGCTGTAGTTTTGGTGATGTCTTTAGTGGAATCTTTACTCCAGTTATTCATGTTATCGAATATCCCATTTGAAAGACAGAGGTTGAATCTGGAACTAGCTCTCAAGAAGCCCAGATAGGGAACCACTGATGCTGTCCTCTGTCAAACCTCTTTTCAACAGCACAGCACTCTTTTCCTGGCCAAATGAGAAAGAATTTCTGGGAGAGAGACACCACTGGTGGAATAATTAAAACCAGAATGGATAAACAGCCAAAGCTAGAGGAACAACAAAATGTCAAATACTTGTAACCAGATGATCATTGAATATCATTTTTTTATTGTTAAAGTGCACTTATGTATTCACCTTAGTAATGCTAAAATAGCTGTCTGTGCCTTTAAGAGAAAACGGTGATGTCATTTTGCATGGGTGAAGTCGGACGAAGAGTTGCCATGTTCTAGAAAGGACGACATTCGAATACTTTTCGCAGGTTTGGTGAGGAAAGATTTTCACAAGTAAATTGATCAGTGCTGGATTGTGTAATTGCGAAGTTCCTTAATCGACCTACTAGGGTGAGCGAGGAGAACTCATTTCAAGGTTTAGCCTATATATGTTTGGAAGTTAAGCATGTGTGTGCCACATAATTGTCACTAGCATATTGGTTTTGTATATTTTGTTTCACTTATTTTCATACTGCATACATTACAAGGGTTGTGGCCCAAAGTTAAACTGAGATTGTCATAGTGGGAACTGTTTTGTTTTAAATTTATTTCGTAATTTTTATTTTGATACCCTCCTTCTGCAATAAAACATCTAAAACAGACGAAGGAACTTAAGACTCGAAAAAGTATTTGTTGTCCTGTGTGTGTATTTTTCCCCCGGCTACAAAATACTTCTAGAGGAGGAATTAATCGCAGAGATAAAGTATTAGAAGTGGCATTAAAAGTAAATTTTAAAATGGAGGTATTTCTGGACTGGAAGTCAGTGCAGACCCTAATCACAGGATATGATTTGGATGAGCCAGGCTGTAGACTGCTGTAATTTTGTTGACTTCAATTTATGAAAATGCATTGGAATACTTAACTCTGGATGGAACAAAAAATTAATGAACAATTCAACAGAAATCTGCTAGGACAAGTCGCTGTTGGACAATGTTTTTGGAGTGAAAAGAGTTATGAATGGCATAGTGGTGTAGCTTCTAGAGCTACTGTCTCACAACACAGGAAACCAGGTTCAAAACTGACCTCAGATGCTCTTTCTACATTCCTCTGTGTCTGTGTGGCTTTCCTCTTGGTGTTGTGGTTTCCTCCCACACCCCATATACATGCATGTTGGGAGGTTAACGGACTATTATAGGTGTGTGGTAGTATCTGGGGGCTGGGGGAATTGATGAGAATGTGGGAAAATAAAATAAACTGGGATTTAATGTAGGATTATTGTAAAAGAGCAGTGTTTTCTCAGTGGTATTGGATTGGCCAAAGGACCCCTGGTTCTATACTGAATTTCTTCAATTCTATGACAAAATATAAACACAAATCGATGCCAAATGCAGCTTCATGTTTGTGTGTAGTCTGGTCCATCTAATACGAGGGGTGATTAATGATAAGTTCGTAGCCTACAGTAGAAGGAGTCAATTTTACAAAACCTAGCACATTTATTTTTCAACATAGTCCCCTCCTACATTTACACACTTAGTCCAGCAGTCCTGGAGCATATGGATCTTGGACCTCCAGAAAGTGCCCACAGCAGGGTTGATTGATAATTTTGTAGCCTAAGGTAGAAGGACTTACATGCACATGCAGTTCAACTCTTTGAGTGATTATACAGAAAGTTTGAAGTTAATAACTCATTGCCTTCTTCCTTAGGCCACAAGCTTATCAATCACCCCTGATGAGTTATTAACTGATGAGTTATTAACCTCAAACTTTCTGCATAATCACTCAAAGAGTTGAACTGCATGTGCATGTAACGAGAACTGTATAATTCACCTCTTTCTAACTTAGGCCACAAACATATCAATCACCCCTGCTGTGGGCACTTTCTGGAGGTCCAAGATCCATATGCTCCACGACCACTAGACTAAGTGTGTAAATGTAAGAGGGGACTATGCTGAAAAATAAATGTGCTAGGTTTTCTAAAATTGACTCCTTTCTACCTTAGGCCACAAATTTATCAATCGCCCCTTGTATAATTGTCAAGGAGGTGGAGACTGCAGGACAGAGTTTTATGTGCATAGCATCAATGTCCCAGTACTAACTAAGAAGAAGTTTAAATCATTCAGCACTGAATGCGAGACAAGTAGTGTGACAGATCAGATAATGCTGAGAGGCTGCTAGAAGTAGTGCAAAGTTGGCACTGGGTGTCCTCCATTTTCTTGTGAAGGCTAACATATTTACATATGTCAGGTCAGAGTGTAGATGAGATATTTGCAGGAGGCCAAGGAGAATTCCTTGCAAAGCATGAAAGAGAACAGAGCAAGATGTAGCATTGGAGTGATTCTCTGGCTATGACTACTTAGAAAATAATGGGGCTGAGTGAGTCAATCCCACCCAACTATCTGGTAGAGAGCAGGCATTGGAGGAGGACAGTGAGGTAAAATTTTGCAGAATATTACATAATATGTGGGTAATGTCATTGTGCATAAATGGTACTATCCTCAAAACAGTCTGGTCGCTGTCTCACCAAAAATGTTTGACACTTTCCATGAATTCAGTACCTTCTGTAATAACATTCTGCATCATCATTGATTAATTGCTCCCTCTTTCCCTGAAGGTTTCTTCTTTCGCAGTGTTCATTCTGCTCTGTGATCATCATTGTCTGAGGCTCGGTAATTCACATTCCCTGCCTCAATACTTTTACTGCTACTTTACTCCAATTGTTTATTTGGACAAAAAAAAATTCTGACGTCGCTTCTTCAGAAAAAGAACAAAAAAGAAAATCAATTGTTTTGTTTCTCTTAAGTAGCTCATTTAGTTTAAATTTTAAATCAAAAAGGAGTTGGAGAAATAATTTACCAGGTAAAATAATTGGCTCAATCATAGGATTTTCCATTGCACTGTTAATTAGCTTAAACATAACTGATCAGTCCTCAGGCTTAACTAAATGAATGTATTTCATAAAGCAACTGATCTACTGTTCAAAGTATTCTTTACTATTCACAATATTCCCAAACCACTTAGTTCAAATTTCTGTTTTCAGGTAATTGTGATGCAGTTGAAAGGATGTCTGGAGGTATAAAATGTCTGTACAAGGGGAAGTTGAAGGGGAATTATTCTAGTTAAAATGCAAGGTTGATAGTTTATGCAGTAACATTCAGCAATTTAACAAAACAACATTTTGTAAAGGAAGTTCAGCTATTTACTTAGTGCAATCTTTAGAATGTAATTTGCATAATGAGGCAAGCAAAAGATTTAGTGATGTCAATGACCAGGCCACTGTGGAAACTCCACCTCACTTTCCCAATATATCCTCTGGCAACCTGAGACAGGGCCTTGGCTGCATATCTCATTGCAATTTAGCACAGAGCAGACTAGATTTGCTCAATGCTCCACTAGAGAATTAGCTGGGGTTATGTCCTGAAACAGGATTAAAAGAAAGGGAGAATGACAACTTTTTTTTCCACTTGTTACATAATGCTGTAGTAAAATAAAGAAGACACGCACAAATGCACCATGTGCAGTTTTGAATCAAGGATAATTTAAAATATGTGACTACAAAAGAAAGAGAGAAATATCTCATTCAAATAGTAGTCATGGAAAAGATCCGAGGAAATCGGATTTGTTTTTTCTCTGAGGGAAAATATGAATTTATTTTATTTGGAATAGTGGATGAACCAGAGTGCATAAAAAGGTGACAAAATCAGATTAAGTTCAATATTATACACTCAGGAGATTCTGCAGATGCTGTAAATCCAGAGTAACACACACAGACTGCTGGGGAGGGGGACTCAGCAGATCAGGCAGCATCTATGGAGAGGAATAAACAATTGACATTTTGGGCTGAGAAATCTAATATTTAATATTAGACTGACCAAACAGCTGGTGTGGTTGCAATTGTCTGTCTTTGCAGTGCTGCATTTCATTTACTAGAAATAATAACTGAACTTGTACTGAGCTGTGGTCTTGGGGAAAATAGTACAAAGGACTAGTTAATCTACATGCCATTCTGTAATAGCACCATGCAAGACAAAAGTACATTTCTCTCTCATCCCATAAACCAGACACAGTTCATGCAGCTGCCTTGTAGATTCAGTAGAACCCTCTTAACACAGAAAGCTACAAGACCAGGCTGACTTTGTGTCAGCATATTTACGGATGAAGGACCTTGTTCCAGAGATGCTCTCTTTGATGACAGGGATAACTCCAGAATAGCCTCCAAAGATATCTCTGATAACTAGGGCTTTGAGTTAGGACCAAATGCCCTGACACTGACACCTTGAAGGATGCATATAGAGCCAACACATTTTAAGAGCAACGATGGATACATGTTATCTTATCCAAATGCTGACAATGAGAGTAGTTGCTAGTACAGCATGAGACAGGATGTACGAGAAGATCCCTGGAAGAAAGTTACCACTGGAGGTAATGTAACCAAGACATTATCTGAACAAACAGGAGTTTTAGACATGAAACCACTGGGCCCATGTGACAACGCAGGGACAGAGTCGCCAAAGGTGACTTCTCATATGCCTTTGTCTCTTAAAATGGCAAGAAGTGATAACCAAATGTCTATACACTGCTGGAGATATTCTAAATAGTTATATAAGTAGTATAAAGTAAATAGATCTTTAATTAGGCATAAAATACATGTTGCTCAACTAGAAAGAGCTTTTGTATTCTCCGCCCTTGAGATCAGTCGGCTCCCTGCTGCAGCAGATAACAAAATACTTCACTGTTCAACCTGAGTGTACTCTTATAATTTATTCTATTGTTCTACAACATGATAGATTAGAATAGAAATCAATGCGATCATAATTTTTTCAAACGTTTTAGAAAAGTTTCCCAAACATTTTCCCAGAAACATGAAATAAAAGTTTTTTTTTCACACATCTAAAAGGTAAAGCTGAGTATTGGGGAATTATGAAAGTGTATAAATGTATGAGATATAATATTTCACATCCTAATCTATCTATTTAGATAATATCAAGGGCATAAGTTATTCAAGTAAACTTCTGCTACCCAAAATATGTTGGGTCAAAGTGACACGTTGTGTCTCAGTACAAATTTTAACCTTTGAAACAACAGGTTGGATCAAGGTTGCCTTTAACCAGCAGTCTGAAGAGAGCACCGGCTAACTGGATGAGAGCTGAAAATCAGTTCCAGTACATTTGACATCACTCTCTACTGATGGATTGCCATCAGAAACATAATACGTATGAGCAAGAGCAGACCATCCAGATTTTCCAGTCTGTTCCACCATTCGTTAAAGGCAAGGCTTATCTGCTCCCGTTCACCATATCACTGGTTCCACTGATATCCAGTAATCTAGTAACCTCCTGTTTGAATGGACTGAATTGCACGCCATCCAGTGAAGAGAATTCCAAACATTAATCATGCACTGAATGAAGGTATTTTTCCTCATGAGTCTATTAAACTGAGCAGTTGAGGTTAGGGATGGGGTGTTACATCTGGCTCCTCAGCATGACAGCATGGCTAGCTAGAGTAAGAACCACAGTACTATCTTTGGAAATGGAGATTTCACCTTCACAAAGAAGAGGAATGAATATCAGTTAGATAACTTTATATTATTTTGTCAAATTCCAATATTTCTAATGACTTGTTAATATTTTAAGATGTTTAAATTGAGCTTATGTTTAATTACGTAAATTTTTACTTAAATGCATTGGAACTGTTTTGAAATATCTCCAATGTTAGGCATTTTAAACAGTATCAAAAGCATTTGATAGTGGGGGATCTTTCCCTTCAGGCCAATCCAAAATCACCTGGCCCCTTCTTGCTGTAGCCAGCTATACAGTGCATGCAGAGGGTCAGCTGGTGCACAGGGCATTTCCAGATGAGATGTACACAGGTGAGTGAGCAAGTGTCAATGAGTTTGGGCAATTGGCCAAACCAAGGGCAACCTGACCTAATGTGCTATTTGTTACAGATTACTGAGCAGTCCAGGCTTGCCCTTATCTGGAAACTAACTATTGACTATGATTAATTAATAAATAACAACAACAACAACAATAATAATAATAATATAATAATTATTATTATTGTTATACTATAATAATAATTATTATTATTTATAATTAATACTAGAGCGTAATTAATAATTAATTATAAATAATAATAATTATTATTATAGTAATTGATACTAATCAATTATTTGGAGACAATAAAGTAAAGCAAAGTAACTCCCGGCTACTAAATGAAAGCCAACATAGTGGAGACACAAATGACTGCAAGTACTAGAATCTAAAGCAACACCCTGCTGGAGAATTGTGGATTAAAAAGTATCTATGCAGGAAAAGGAATAGTCAATATTTTGAGTCAAAACTGTGTATCAGGACTGAAAGTGGAGAGGGATCATAATTAATTATAAAGAGAAGGGAGTGGGTTGAAACAGGGACCAGTAGGTGGTTGGTAAACTGAGGAAGGGTGCAGCATGATGGACAGATGGAAAAAGGTGGGGGTTATGGATTAATGGAGGTGGTATTAATCCATAATGAGATTGGTGGAATTAATGGGCATAAAGGGAGACACCTTTACAGAATACATAAAGCTGTTGGATTGATGGGAGAAGGAATTACGTAAGAAGAGAAGAGAAGGAATTATATTGACTCGACTTAGAATTGAGCATACAATGCTTAATTATAGCTTATATCTTGTTGGAAAACATCACTCTAGGGTGTGTAGGTGTGAAACAGTTGAACACATTCTTTTACAATGTCAAGCATACAAGGTTGAAAGAAAGCAAATGCAGGCTGCGCTCCTCACTTTGGGGGTTGACAGTTTTCATTTAAAAAACTTTACTAAGTTATGATAGTGACTTTAATTCACAATATTGTCTTTCATTATTTAAAATCTGTACTGCTTTTTAGGGTAATTTAGTTTTCAGTAGATCAAGAATTAGTAGGGATTTCATTTCCCAACTCTCTACACCAGTCCAGTCGGCGGTGGTAATGTGCCTTAAGTTGGACTGCCAACCACCATTCAAAGTCAGAAGAAGAAGATTGGTGGAAGCAGACAAGCAAACAAAGACAGATGGAGCCAGGTGGTGGAAAGGGAAGGTGAACATCAGAGGGTTAGAAGAGAAAACACAAAGCTTACCAATGCTGGAATTTACGGAAGGTGATAATGTGAGACATTGTGGGAGAGGTGAAGGACAAATGGAACCAACTGCGGAAGGGTATACAGTGGATGAAATGTTTTGGTTCTGGGTAGATGAAATCAGGAGAGTAAGAGGACAAATATAGTTAATAGAGGGTTGGAGTCTGGGAGGGTTTTGGGGAGGGGCATAGGTAGATTGGAAGGACAAAAATGGGGCTGGGGGGGCAGGAAACAGGATTTAAGTGTCAACTGAAATTAGTGAAATCAGTGCTCATACCATTGGGTTGTAGACTGCCCAGGAGACGTGCTGCTTCTCTAGCTTGTGTCGGGCCTCATCCCGGCAATTGAGCAAACCAGACAGATCATTATGGGAATAGGAAGTGGAGTTGAAATGGCATGCAGGCAGGAACTCAGGATAGCCACTGAAGATAGAGCGAAGATGCTAAGCGGCCAATGTGTAGAGCACCTGCACTATGTCCACAGTGGCCATCCCAGGTTCCTGGTCACATGCCACTTTAAAACCCCTTCCCATTTCCACAGCAACCTGTCCTTACTGCTGCGGTAAAGATGCTCCCTGAAAATCATAATCAGATGCAGAGATTAAGGAGATAGCATTCAGCTGCGTCTCAGTAAAAATAAGATGATAGATCTAATGATTGAGCTCCAAGCAGCTCTCTCCATTGCCTTCTGCGTTAGGATAACAGACAGTCAGAACATCTCTTGGAATGTCTCTCACTGCTCAGAACGTGACTCTTGCTTTACCCGTATGACACACAATAAGTAATTCAAGTTTCAATAAATTTCAAAAGAGAAGCAGCAGGATACAATCTAATCTAGAAAGTCCTAATTCTGGATTGATTTATACTCCCCTTACATTGTAATTGCAGAATTTCTGACATTAAATTCTCTCTTACAGACACTGAATGTAATTGAATGCACTCCAGGAACTGGAAAAATAATGTCTTCCACAATTCTCCTAAAAGACCAACTGATGTGTGAAAAAACATCACAATTATATTGCTCAAGTCATTTAGAGAATGTTTTCAAGTTGTTTACAGTAAATCTCATTATTTACTCATATTCACTAGTTATTCATGAAATAAAATTGAGCAGTACATAATCTACAAAGTGTTGAACATCAATGATCTGCAAAGAAAAGTGACTTTAATGTCACAACCGTCTCTTCAAAGTGGAATTTTATTGCAATGCTAATTGAGATACTATGAAAATTTGCAGCTGGATCGATCCCCACAGGATTAATTATATTGTTGTATGAGAATCCCAAATCAAGTGTTCTTCTGTCCATTCAAGGTCAGAGGAAGAATCAGGCAGAAACATGAACTTAGTCCTATTTATTGATTCCTTTTCTACAGTTGTCAACCATTAGTATCAAAGTTTTCTCTCCTTGAGAAATAGATCATCAATCATTACATAGCACAAATCAACTGGAAAATAAATGATTTTGTTTTTCTTCAGTTTTACTTTCAGCAATTTGATGAACTATTTTATCTGTTAATTTCATTAAACATTAGCATACTGACAACTATAACTGATCAATGGGAGGGGTAGACTGGCAGGATAATTTCAAGTATTCGTGTCAGTAATTTTTTATTACATCTTTGTGGGAGTCGTGAGGTAAACTTTTAAAAAGTGGATACTGAGAGATAACTTGCAGCAAACTCAATGCTGCCTGGATGACTGGAAAGAGCACACGGAGTTTTATAGAGGTATCAGAGGCATGGACTCCCACCTAACTCTGGTGCTTGAGCAGACGACCACTGACGCATTGGCAGTACTGCTGCCAGGAAATTCAATAATGTAATGTCTATTTTTATGTGATTCAATGTATGTTCAAAATCAATCATTTCTGAATGTCCATAGTGCACAGCAAAATTCCAATCCTATGGTACTGTGCACATATCAAATCTACAAATAGAAGCTGCTCCTCATAGCTCCAGCAACATCAGTTCAATCCTGACCTCGGGCACTGACTGAATGGCATTTGCACGTTTTCATTGTGACTACAGGGGTTTCATTCATGAGTGCTGGTTTTCTGCTGTAATCAAAGACATAGTGGGAATACTGTTCTGAGCTGCATCTATTTCACCGCAAGGAGTATTGTAGGAAAGGTAGATGAGTTAGAGTATGGATCAGCATGTGGAATTATGACAGAATAGTCATTAGTAAGACTTGCTTTCAGGAGGAACAGGACTGGCAGCACAGTGTTCTGGAGTTCAGTTGCTTAAGACATGATAGAGTGGGATGGATTAAAGGGGGAGGGGTGGCATGGCTTGACAAGGAAAATGTCAAGGCGGTGCACAGACAGAACAGATTGGAGAGCTCGTCTACTGAGGCTATATGGGTGGAAATGAGGAATAAGACAGGGACGACCACATTAATAGCATTATATTATAGAGTACCCAATAGTCAGCAGGATTTAGAGGAGCAAATTTACAGAGGGTTTGCAGACTGTTGCAAGAAACATATAGTTGAGATAGCAGGTGATTTTAACTTTCCACATTTGACTGGGACTCCCATACTGTAAAAGACTTAATGGCATAGTGTTTGTCAAATGGGTTTAAGAAAGTTTTAGGCATAATATGATTAGCAATAGTCAGCATGTCTTTGTCAAAGGCAGGTCGTGCCTTACGAGCCTGATTGAATTTTTTGAGGATGTGACTAAAAACCTTGATGATGGTAGAGCAGTAGATGTAGTGTATATGGATTACAGCAAGACATTTGATAAGGTACCCCGTGCAAGGCTTATTGAGAAAGTAAGGAGGCATGTGATCTAACGGGACATCACTTTGTGGATCCAGAACTAGCTTGCCCACAGAAGGCAAAGAGTGGTTGTGGATGGGTCATATTCTGCATGGAGGTCAGTCACCAGTGGTGTACATCAGGGATCTGTTCTGGGACCACTACTCTTTGTGATTTTTATAAATGACATGGGTGAGGAATTAAAGGGATGGGTTAGTAAATTTGATGATGACACAAAGGTTGGGGGTGTGGTGGAAAGTGTGGAGGGCTGTCAGAGGTTACAGCAGGACATTAATAGGATGCAGAACTGGGCTGAGAAGTGGCAGACGGAGTTCAACCCAGATAACTTTGAGGTGGTTCATTTTGGTAGGTCAATTATGATGGCAGAATATAGTATTAATGGTAAGACTCTTGGCAGTGTGGAGGATCAGAGGGATCTTGGAGTCCAAGTTCATAAGACACTCAAAGCTGCCGTGCAGGTTGACTCTGTGGTTTAGAAGGCATATGGTGCCTTAGCCTTCATCAATCGTAGGATTGAGTTTAAGAACCGAGAGGTAATGTTGCAGCTATATAGGACCCTGATCAGACCCCACTTGGAGTACTGTGCTCAAGTCTGGTCACCTCATGACAGGAAGGATGTGGAAACCATAGAAAGGGTGCAGAGAAGATTTACAAGGATGTTGCCTGGATTGGGGAGCATGCCTTATGAGAACAGGTTGAGTGAACTCAGCCTTTTCTCCTTGGAGCGACGGAGGATGAGAGGTAACCTGATAAAGGCATTGATTGTGTGGATAGTCAGAGGCTTTTTCCCGGGATTGAAATGGCTAGAATGAGTGGGCACAGTTTTAAGGTGCTTGGAAGTAGGTACAGAGGAAATGTCAGCGGTGAAGTTTTTTACACAGGAAGTGGTGAGTGCGTGGAATGGGCTGCCAGTGACAGTGGTGGTCTTTTGTGGTGGTGGTCTTTTGTGCCAGTGACAGTGGTGGATGATAGGGTCTTTTGAGAGACTCTTGGATAGGTACATGGAGCTTAGAAAAATAGAGGGCTGTGGGCAACCCTAGATAATTTCTAAGGTAAGGACATGTTCGGCACAGTTTTGTGGGCCGAAGGGCCTGTATGTGCTGTAGGTTTTCTATGTTTCTATGTTTCTAATGTATAATAGATTCCAGTTTATTGAGGCACAGCAGAACCAATACATTTGTCCCAATAAAGTGCTTGCTCAATTACTCGTAGTTTCATGGAAATAGTTAAATAGGTATAAGAAAAAGATAAACTACCATTTAACTGCGTAACAAATAATGTATTTAAATGAAATACAGAATAAATTAGAACACTAGAAATTAGAGGACTGGGAAGCTGTTAAAAACCAACAGAAGATAACTAAATAAAATCATAAAGAGAGAAAAGATGAAATATGAAGGTAAGCTGGCCAATAGTATCAAAGAGGATACCAACATTTTTATCAGATATATTTAAAGAATAAAAGAGAGGAGAGAGTGGATATTGGGCTGCTGGAGAATGATATTGGAGAGGTAATAATGGGGGACACAGAAATGGCAGATGAATTTATTAAGTATTTTGTGTCAGTCTTCACTGTGGAAGACACTAGTGGTATTCCACTAATTCTAGAGTAGGTTCCCTGAGTGGAATACAAACAGAAAGTATGTGTGTGAGGCTGGTTTTCTGTGCTCAGTGTCATATGTGGGAGGTCCGGGAGACTTCGAGTCTCCTGGATAGCCACATCTGCGCCAGGTACGTTGAGCTGCAGCTCCTTAGGGACTATGTTAGGGAACTGGAGATGCAGTTCGATGACCTTCGTCTGGTCAGGGAGAGTGAGGAGGTGACAGAGAGGGGCTACAGGCAAGTAGTAACACTGGGGCCTGGGGAGACAGATAAGTGGGTAACAGTCAGGAGAGGAAAAGGCAGGAGTCAGAGGCTAGAGAGCACCCCTGTGGCTGTACCCCTTGATAATAAGTACTCCTGCTTTATTACTGTTGGGGGAGACGACCTACCTGGGGGAAGCAACAGCGTCTGGCCCTGTGGCACAGAGGGGTAGGGAAAGGAAGAGGATGGCAGCAGTGAACGGTGACTCTATAGTTAGGGGCTCAGACAGGCGATTCTGTGGACACAGGAAAGAACCACAGATGGTAGTTTGCCTCCCAGGTGCCAGGGTCCGGGATGTTTCTGATCACGTCCAAGATATCCTGAAGGGGGAAGGAGAACAGTCAGAAGTCGTGGTACATAGTGATACCAACAACATAGGCAGGAAAATGGAAGAAGTCCTGAAAGCAGACTACAGGGAGTTAGGAAGGAAGTTGAGAAGCAGGACCACAAAGGTACTCATCTCAGGATTACTGCCTGTGCCAGGTGACAGTGAGTATGGGAATAGAGTGATAAATGTGTGGCTGAGGGATTGGAGCAGGGAGCAAGGATTCAGATTTCTCGATCATTGGGACCTCTTTTGGGGCAGGAGTGACCTGTACAAAAAGGACAGGTTGCACTTGAATCCCAGGGGTACCAATATCCTGGCAGGGAGGTTTGCTAAGGCTATTGGGGAGAGTTTAAACTAGGATTGCTGGGGTGTGGGAACCATACTGAAGAGACGGAAGAAGAGGCAGTTAGTCATAGTCATAGTCATATTCATAGTCATAGTCATAGTCATACTTTATTAATCCCGGGGGAAATTGGTTTTCATTACAGTTGCTTCATAAATAATAAATAATAATGGAACCATAAATAGTTAAATAGTAATATGTAAATTATGTCAGTAAATTATGAAATAAGTCCAGGACCAGCCTATTGGCTCAGGATGTCTGACCCTCCAAGAGAGGAGTTGTAAAGTTTGATGGCCACAAGCAGGAATGACTTTCTATGACGCTCTGTGTTGCATCTCAGTGGAATGAGTCTCTGGCTGAATGTACTCCTGTGCCCAACCAGTACATTATGTAGTGGATGGGAGACATTGACCAAGATGGCATGCAACTTAGACAGCATCCTCTTTTTCAGACACCACCATGAGAGAGTCCAGTTCCATCTCCACAACATCACTGGCCTTATGAATGAGTTTGTTGATTCTGTTGGTGTCTGCCACCGTCAGCCTGCTGCCCCAACACACAACAGCAAACATGATAGCACTGGCCACCACAGACTCATAGAACATCCTCAGCATTGTCCGGCAGATGTTAAAGGACCTTGGTCTCCTCAGGAAATAGAGACAGCTCTGGCCCTTCTTGTAGACAGCCTTAGTGTTCTTTGACCAGTCCAGTTTATTGTCAATTCGTATCCCCAGGTATTTGTAATCCTCCACCATGTCCACACTGACCCCCTGGATGGAAACAGGGGTCACCAGTACCTTAGCCCTCCTCAGGTCTACCACCAGCTCCTTAGTCTTTTTCACATTAAGCTGCAGATAATTCTGCTCACACCATGTGACAAAGTTTCCTACCGTAGCCCTGTACTCAGCCTCATCTCCCTTGCTGATGCATCCAACTATGGCAGAGTCATCAGAAAACTTCTGAAGATGACAAGACTCTGTGCAGTAGTTGAAGTCTGAGGGAAGGAATGGCTACTTCAAGTGTCAGGCTTTAGATGTTTCAGAAAGGACAGGGAGGGAGGCAAAAGAGGTGGGGGTGTGGCACTGTTGATCAAAGATGGTGTCAATGAACTACCCCTTATATCCTATCTGCGTAGCCTCCAACCTGATGGCATGAACATTGACTTCTCTAACTTCCACTAATGAACCCCCCCCCCGTACCCCATCCGTTATTTATTTTTATACACACATTCTTTCTCTCACTCTCCTTTTTCTCCCTCTGTCCCTCTGACTATACCCCTTGCCCATTCTCTGGAGCAGCATTCTTCTTAGAGATGCTGTCTGGCCTGCTGCGTTCACCAGCAACTTTGATGTGAGGCTGTACTTGATCTGGTATTGGGAAATGAATCTGGTCATGTGTCAGATCTCTCAGTGGGAGAGCGTTTTGCAGATAGTGAACACAATTCCATCTCCATTGGAGAGGGATAGGAACAGACAAGTTAGGAAAGTGTTTAATTGGAGTAAGGGGAAATATGAGGCTATCAGGCAGGAACTTGGAAGCATAAATTGGAAACAGATGTTCTCAGGGAAATGTACAGAAGAAATCTGGCAAATGTTCAGGAGATATTTGCGTGGGGTTCTGCATAGGTATGTTCCAATGAGACAGGGAAAGGATGGTAGGGTACAGGAACAGTGGTGTACAAAGTCTGTTGAAAATCTAGTCAAGAAGAAAAGTGGGGCTTACGAAAGTTTCAAAAAGCTAGGTAATGATAGAGAGCTAAAAGATTATAAGGCTAGCAGGAAGGAGCTCAAGAAAGAAATTAGGAGAGCCTGAAGGGGCCATGAGAAGGCCTTGGTGGACAGGATTAAGGAAAACCCCAAAGCATTCTACAAGTATGTGAAGAGCAAAAGGATAAGACATGAGAGAATAGGGCCAATCCAGCGTGACACTGGAGAATTGTGTATGGAACTGGAGGAGATAGCAGAGGTAGTTAATGAGTACTTTGCTCCAGTATTCAATGCAGAAAAGGATCTTGGCAATTGTAGGGTTGACTTACAGTGGAATGAAAAGCTTGAGCATGTAGATATTAAGAAAGAGGATGTGCAGGAACTTTTGGAAAGCAACAAATTGGATAAGTTACCGGGACTGAATGAGATGCACCCCAGGCTACTGTAGGAGGCGAGGGAGGAGACTGCTGAGCCTCTGGCGATGATCTTTGCATCATCAATGGGGACGGGAGAGGTTCTGGAGGATTGGAGGGTTGCGGATGTTAGTCCATTATTCAAGAAAGGGAGTAGAGATAGTCCAGGAAATCATAGACCAGTGAGTCTTACATCAGTAGTTGGTAAGTTGACTGCGAAGATCCTGAGAGGCAAATTTATGAACATCTGGAGAGGTATAATATGATTAGGAACAGTCAGCATGGCTTTGTCAAAGGCAGGTCATGCCTTATGAGCCTGATTGAATTTATTGAGGATGTGACTAAACACATTGATGATAGTAGAGCAGTAGATATAGTGTATATGGATTTCAGCAAGGCACTTGACAAGGTACCCCATGCAAAGCTTATTGAGAAAGTAAGGAGGCATAGGATCCAAGGGGAAATTTCTTTGTGGATCCAGAACTGGCTTGCCCACAGAAGGTAAAGAGTGGTTGTAGAGGGGTCATATTCTGCATGGAGGTCACTCAACAGATGTGTGCCTCAGGCATCTGTTCTGGGACCCCTACTCTTTGTGATTTTTATAAATGACCTGGATGAAGAAGTGGAGGGATGGGTTAGTAAATTTGCTGATGACACAAAGGTTGGAAGTGTTGTGGATAGTGTGGAAGGCTGTCAGAGGTTACAACGGGACATTGATAGGATGCAAAACTGGGCTGAGAAGTGGCAGATAAGTTCAACCCAGATAAGTGTGAGGTGGTTCATTTTGGTAGGTCAAATATGATGGCAGAATATAGTATTAATGGTAAGACTCTTAGTAGTGTGGAGGATCAGAGGGATCTTGGGGTCCAAGTCCATAGGACACTCAAAGCTGTTGTGCAGGTTGAGAAAGCATACAGTGCATCAGCTTTCATCAATTGTGGGATTGAGTTTAGGAGCTGAGAACTAATGTTGCAACTACAAACGTATATAGGACCCTGGTCCGTTTGGAGTACTGTGTTCAGTTCTGGTCACCTCACTATTGGAAGGATGTGGAAACCATAGCAAGAGTAGAGAGGAGATTTACAAGGTTGTTGCCTGGATTGGGGAGCATGCCTTATGAGAATAGGTTTAATGAACTTGGCCTTGTTTCCTTGGAGCAACGGAGGATAAGAGGTGACCTGATAGAGGTGTATAAGATGATGAGAGGCATTGATTGTGTGGATAGTCAGAGGCTTTTTCCCAGGGCTGAAATGGCTAGTACGAGAGGGAACAGTCTTAAGGTGCTTGGAAATAGGTACAGAGGAGATATCAGGGATATGATTTTTATGCAGAGATTGGTGAGCGCGTGGAATGGGCTGCCGGCGACAGTGGTTGATATGGATACGATAGGGTCTTTTAAGAGACTCCTGGACAGATATATGGAGATCAGAAAAATAGAGGGCTATGGGTAACCGTAGGTAATTTCTCAGGTAAGGACATGTTCGGCACAGCTTTGTGGTCCGAGGGCATGTATTGTGCTGTAGGTTTTCTGTTCTCTATGTTTCTAACAGGCAGGATAGACAAAGGAGAGCCAGTGGATATTGTTTACTTAAGGTTTTCTGAAGTCCTTTGACAAGGTGCCACATATGAGGCTGCTTAAGAGCCCATGGTATTGCAGAAATGATACTAGTTTCTGATTTGATAGAGGTATACAAAATTATAAGCTGTATAGATAGAGTAAATACAAGCAGGTTTTTTCCACTGAGGTTGAGTGAGACTAGAACTAGAGAACATAGGTTAAGAATGAAAGGTGAAATGTTTAAGAGGAGCATGATGAGGAATTTATAACAAGCTTGGGGCTGGTTGCTTATTTATCTTTATATATATTGGA
Organism: Mobula birostris; assembly: GCF_030028105.1. Taxonomy (NCBI): domain Eukaryota; kingdom Metazoa; phylum Chordata; class Chondrichthyes; order Myliobatiformes; family Myliobatidae; genus Mobula; species Mobula birostris. The sequence continues at coordinate 43,585,312 of NC_092385.1, forward strand.
AAATTTGATGATTGTGAATGGCCTACTGTGATTCTTGGTTTACTAGTTAAATTTTTGAATTACCATAGCAACTAGCCTGGTTTTATTCCAGCTGCTTTCATATTGAGATAAAATGTTGATTGTAAGATTGTGAAAATATCACACAATTTAAAATCCAGTTCAGGTAATAGACATAAAAATCTATTATACTTTCTGGAATATTTCAGCATATTCCTGAAAAAGGCTATTTAAAATCTGTTTTAACTAAGTCTGTTTTTGTACCATTTGGGGTGAATTTTCGTCAATATAAGTTCAAGTAACAGCTTGTGATGACTGATGAATTTAGCAAAGTTCAAAAAAAAATCATTTCACCAGGAAGGGAACAGCAATGCATCAAAAATGTCTGTGGAGAAGCAGCTGGACACACTTGTGTGCAACAAACTGAAAACATGTTCACTTCACACATTAATCAGAAAGATATATTTAAATTAATAAGATTAAATTTGTCACAAATTCAGAATGATGAAAATGCCCAGAAGATGCAGATGTTTGATCTATGAACCAACAAGTAATGATAAGGATGATTAAAATTCATATTTGGTCAGTGGAGCTAATTGCACACAAGTCCTCTTCTCATTACTACAATCAGTGGGGAGGTGGAGGAGCCAGAAGATCCAAACTCAATGTTTTAGGAACAGTTTCTTCCCCTCTGCCATTAGATGTCTGAATGGTCGATGATTACTGCTTTGTTATTCCTCTTTTGCGATCTATCCACCTACATAGATATCTCATTTTAACTTATAGTAATTCTTTCTATCTTCATCTGTGCTGCTTCCACAAAACAATTAATTGCCTAAATATGTCAATGAAATAGGGACCCTATTCTGATTCTGATTCAAGTCTATCAGCCACATGCTGCACTCACCTCTCGCTTGTTTGGTTCTATTTAAGGCAACGGAACTGAATGTGTAAGAATCCGTGCAACAGACATTCTGGGCCAGCAACCAGATAACTTTTCCATTGATTTTCCCTTGACATGAACTACAAATAAACATGCAAGCAATTTCCTGAAAACCCTAATGCCCCCCTGGTTGAATCTTTTATTCCAACTGTAGGAAAGCCAGACTAAACTGTTATAGGATAAGGTTAGTCAAGGTGAGATTAGACTGGTACATGACAAGGGCAAAAATAGCTTCCACTTAGATATCTCTTATTTGCATCAGGTCCTGGAAGCCATCCTGCAGAGCTGAAACAAAAATACCAGCCAAGAAACATTCCCCAAGTAACACATACAAAATGCTAGAGGAACTCATCAGGTCAGTAGCATCTATGGAGAGGAATAAACAACTGACACTTAGGGTCAAGACCCTTCATCAAGTAGGGCCGCAGAGATGAATTTTTAAAAATCAGTGAAGTTTGCTTAAAAAATGGGAGATTGTAAAATCTGGCGAGGAATTGACACTACACATACATTTTGTGATTCCTGCTTTAAGGAAGGCTTCCATGCCTTTCCCCTCTGAAGTCAAAGACCTAAGCATGTCATTCTATGGATAGCAATGACCAACCAAGGCCACAGCCAAGGGCACATTTTGAATCTGAAAAATTGCCGTTTAAAACTTGCTGATTGTCATTGCTTATCTTTACACGTACACCCAACTTCCTTTTTATAACAAATCTTAATTTTACAAAATAACCACTTACTAACATTTCAATATAAAATTTGAATATTAATACGCTAGGAAACATTAGGTCAAAGTCATTAATAAATGGAACGACAGACAATGCTTTTGGAGAGCTGAAAGATGACAAACACTTACTAAAGTTTGCATATTTGCATAATTCAACATAATTTGAAAGAATCATGCAAAATAGTGTTTTGATCTTTAGGTTTTCTTGCTTGTCTGTAGATAGAAATTCTAATATGATTTGCTCCGAACCAACATCGTATATTCAACTAGAGTCATAGAGTCAGAAGAATATAGCATGGAAACAGGGCCTTTGGCCAAACTTGTCCAAGTTAGTCCCATTTGCCCTATACCCCTCCACAGTCATCTAATTCAAATGTCTTTTAATGCCGTTTAAAACAGAATAATGAATTTGAAAGCCGTTCGAATTGCTAACCTGACTTGTAAACAGAAATAAAAATTCAGGAGATATTTATTCTGCAGTGTTTACAAAATTGTGTTAACTAAGAAAATTAAACTTTATTATTTCCTGTGGATATTAACAATTTGAATTGTCATTTTCACAGATTATTAATATCCATAGGGAAAACATTTATTTAATGCTATTATATCTTCTTGAACACTAGTATCAAGTAATTTTCTTTTAAAAAAGAGATCCATCAAAAACCCTTGGTGATGTGCCTCTTATGTGGGCAACAAAAGAAAATTACAATTCCATGAACTAATCAAGCAATGATGAAAAAAATGCTAATTCATCCACAGTTAAACTAAATTTTTTGTGAACTCTCCTCCACCTATCTTCATTCTTGAAGTAAAGGCCTACATAAGATTTCCCTGACTCTCTGAGGCTTAGGAAGCTAAAACCAAACAGATAAAGTGAGTAAGCAGCCACTGCAGGGTTCCCTAGTAACAAATATAACCCTTTGGATACTACTGGAGGGCAAGGGGATGACCTGTCAGGGCAAACTAGCAGCTGCTAGGCCAGCGGCACTACAGCTGTCTCTGAGGCGCAGCAGGGAAGGGTAAATTCAGGAAAAGTGGCAATAATAGTTAGAACATAGAACATAGAATAGTACAGCACAGTGCAGGCCCTTTTGCCCACAATGTTGTGCTGACCCTCAAACCCTGCCTCCCATATAAGCCCCCAACTTAAGTTCCTCCATATACCTGTCCAGTAGTCTCTTAAACTTCACTAGTGTATCTGCCTCCACCACTGACTCAGGCAGTGCATTCCACGCACCAACCACTCTCTGAGTGAAAAACCTTCCTCTAATATCCCCCTTGAACTTTCCACCCCTTACCTTAAAGCCATGTCCTCCTGTACTGAGCAGTGGTGCCCTGGGGATGAGGTGCTGGCTCCCCACTCTATCCATTCCTCTTATTACCTTGTACACCTCTATCATGTCTCCTCTCATCCTGCTTCTCTCCAAAGAGTAAAGCCCTAGCTCCCTTAATCTCTGATCATAATGCATACTCTCTAAACCAGGCAGCATCCTGGTAAATCTCCTCTGTACCCTTTCCAACGCTTCCACATCCTTCCTATAGTGAGGCGACCAGAACTGGACACAGTACTCCAAGTATGGCCTAACCAGAGTTTTACAGAGCTGCATCATTACATCGCGACTCTTAAACTCTATCCCTCGACTTATGAAAGCTAACACCCCATAAGCTTTCTTAACTACCCTATCCACCTGTGAGGCAACTTTCAGGGATCTGTGGACATGTACCCTCAGATCCCTCTACTCCTCCACACTATCAAGTATCCTGCCATTTACTTTGTACTCTGCCTTGGAGTTTGTCCTTCCAAAGTGTACCACCTCACACTTCTCCGGGTTGAACTCCATCTACCACTTCTTAGCCCACTTCTGCATCCTATCAATGTCTCTCTGCAATCTTTGACAATCCTCTACACTATCTACAACACCACCAACCTTCGTGTCGTCCGCAAACTTGCCAACCCACACTTCTACCCTCACATCCAGGTCGTTAATAAAAATCACGAAAGGTAGAGGTCCCAGAACAGATCCTTGTGGGACACCACTAGTCACAATCCTCCAATCTGAATGTACTCCCTCCACCACCACCCTCTGCCTTCTGCAGGCAAGCCAATTCTGAATCCACCTGGCCAAACTTCCCTGGATCCCATGTCTTCTGACTCTCTGAATAAGCCTACCATGTGGAACCTTGTCAAATGCCTTACTAAAATCTATATAGACCACATCCACTGCACTACCCTCATTTATATGCCTGGTCACCTCCTCAAAGAACTCTATCAGGCTTGTTAGACATGATCTGCCCTTTACAAAGCCATGCTGACTGTCCCTGATCAGACCATGAATCTCTAAGTGCCCATAGATCCTATCTCTAAGAATCTTTTCCAACAGCTTTCCCACCACAGACGTAAGGCTCACTGGTCTATAATTACCCAGACTATCCCTACTACCTTTTTTGAACAAGGGGACAACATTCGCCTCCCTCCAATCTTCTGGCACCATTCCCGTGGACAATGAGGACATAAAGATCCTAGCCAGAGGTTCAGCAATCTCTTCCCTCGCCTCGTGGAGCAGCCTGGGGAATATTCCGTCAGGCCCCAGGGACTTATCTGTCCTAATGTATTTTAACAACTCCAACACCTCCTCTCCCTTAATATCAACATTCTCCAGAACATCAACCTGACTCATATTGTCCTCATCATCATCAAATTCCCTCTCATTGGTGAATACCGAAGAGAAGTATTCATTGAGGACCTCGCTCACATCCACAGCCTCCAGGCACATCTTCCCCCCTTTATCTCTAATCAGTCCTACCTTCACTCCCGTCATCCTTTTTTTCTTCACATAATTGAAGAATGCCTTGGGGTTTTCCTTTACCCTACTCGTCAAGGCATGATTGAATGACGGAACAGACTCGATGGGCTAGATGGCCGAATTCTGCTCCTATGTCTTATGGTCTTATGATAGCAGACTCGATAGTTCGGGGGATGGATAGGAGAATTTGTGGCCGCTAAAGAGACATCATGATGGTGTGTTGCCACCAAGGTGTTAGGGTCAAAGTTGTTTCAGAGTGGCTGCAGAAGATTCTCAAGAGAGAAGGTGAGCAGCCAGAGGTGGTGGTGCACATTAGCACCGGTAACACAGATACATAAAAAGGGGAAGTTGTCCTGCACAGCGAGTATAGGGAGTTGTGGAAAAGGCTAAAGAACAGGACATCCAAAGGTAGTAATCTCTGGACTACCCCCAGTGCCACGTGTTAGTTAGAGCAGGAATAGGATAATGCTACAGAAAACGGAGTGGCTGAGGGGCAGGGGTTCAGAATTTTGGATGTTTGGGTTCGCTTCTGGAGAAGGTACGATCTGTACAAAAGCGAGAGGTTACGTCTGAAATAGAGCAGACCAATAGCTTTGTGGGCAGGTTTGCTAAAGCTGTCGGGGAGGGTTTAAACTATGTTTTCAGGGTGATGAGAACCACAGCGAAAGGGCTGAGGATGGAGCGGTTGGTACACAAGTCAATGTAGTGTGTAGTGAGACTGTGAGAATGGAGAGGCAGATGATAAGGCAACATTGCAGTCAGTTGGTTGAGGTGAAGTGTAACATGGGGGGAAAATGGAAAAAGGTGATGAAGGTGTTATATTTGAATGCATGCGGTATATGGAATAAGGTAGATGATCTTGTATGGCGGTTAGAGATTGCCAGGGATGACATTGTGGGCATCACTGAGATGTGGCTGTAAGAAGATCATAGTTGAGAGCTGAACATCCAAGGATACATATTGTTTTGAAAGGACAGGCAGGTAGGCAGAGGGGTTGGGTAGCTCAGTTGGTAAAAAAATGGAATCAAATCCTTATTGGAGGTGACATAGGATTGGAAGATATAGAAACCCTGTGGGTAAAAGCTAAAAAAAAACTGCAAGGAAGGGTAAAAAGACCCTGATTGTAGTTATATACAGGCCCAAACAGTAGCCAGGATGTGGGATATAATTTCAAGGGGAAATTGAAAAAGCAGGTAAAAAGCGCAGTGTTATGATAGTGATGGGGATTTCAATATGCAGGTAAATTGGGAAAATCAGGTTGGCGCTGGATTCCAAGGGAAGGAATTTGTAGAACGCCTATGAGATGACTTGTTTGAGGAGCTTGTTTGAGCTCTCTAGAGGAAAGGCAATTTTGGATTGGCTGTTGTGTTGTGAACCAGATTTTATTAGGGAGCTTATGGTAAAGGAGACTTTTGAAAGCAGTGATCAAAGTATGATAGAATTCACCCTACAGTTAGAGAGGGAGAAAACAAAGTCAGATGTATCAGTACTACAGTGGAGTAAAGGGAATGACTACAGAGGCATGAGAGATGAACTGGAGATTTTGGGAGCAATTCAGAATAGATACATCCCAAACATAAAGAAGTATTATAAAGGGAGGATGAGGCAACTGTGTGTCAGGGGAAATTAAAGACAGCATAAAGGCAAAAGAGGGAGTATCAAAAATAGCAAAAATTAGCGGGATGGTAGAGGATTTGAAAGCTTTCAAAAACTAACAGAAGGCAACTAAAAAAAAGAAGCGATGAAATATGAATTTAGCTTGCCAAAGGGGCACCAATTTTTTTTTCTGATTTATAACGAGTGAAGGAGAGGTGAGAGTAGATATTGGATCATTGGAAAATTATGCTGGAGGGTTAAAAATGGGGCTGAAGAAATTGCAGATGAACTTCATAAGTATTTTGCATCAGTCTTCCCTGTGGAAGACACTAGCGTATTCCAGAAATTTGAGAGTGTCGGGGCAGAATTGAGCGTAGTTGCTATTACTAAGGAGAAGGTGCTTGGGGAGCTGAAAGATCTGAAGGTAGATAAGTCACCTGGATCAGATGGTCTATACACAGGATTCTGAAAGATGTAGCGGAAGAGATTGTGAAGACATAACTAATGATCTTTCAAGAATCACTAGGTTCTCGAATAGTTCTGGAGGACAGGAAAATTGCAAATGTCACTCCATTCTTTAAGAAGGGAGGGAGACAGAAGAAAGGAGATTATAGGTCAGTAAGCCTGACTTCAGTGATTGGAAAGATATAGGAGTCCATTATTAAGGACGAGGTTTTGGGGTACATGGATGCTATGATAAAGTAGGCCAAAATCAGCATGATCTCCTGAAGGGGAAATCTTGCCTGACACATCTGTTGGAATATGTTGAGGATAAAGAAGAGTCAGTAAGTGGACGTTGCTATTTGGATTTTCAGAAGGCATTTGACAAGGTTCTGCACATGAGGCTGCTTTACAAGGTAAGACCCCATGGTATTGCATGAAGGATACTAGCCTGGGTAGAAGATTGGCTGATTGGCAGGATGCAGAGTCAGAATAAAGTGGTTGGTATTGTGACTGCTTCTTTTCATGTTATATGTCAATGACTTGGATAATAGAATTGATAGCTCTGTGGCCATGTGTGCAAACGATACAAAGATAGGTGGAAGGCCAAGTAGTGATAAGGAAGCAAAGAGTCTGCAGAAGGACTTGTACAGACTGGGAGAACAGTCCAGGAAATGGCAGATGGAATATAGTGTAGGGAAGTGTATAGTCATGCACATAGGTAGAAGGAATAATAGCATAGGCTATTTTCTAAATGGGGAGAGAATTCAAATATCAGAGGTGCAAAGGGACTTGGGAGTCCTTGTGCAGGTTTCCCGAAGGTTAATTTTCAGTTGAGTTGGTGGTAAGGACGGCAAATGCAATGTCAGCTTTCATTTCGAGTGAACTAGAATATAAAAGCAAAGATGTGAAACTGAGGCTTTATAAGACATTGTTCAGACAAAGTTTGATGTCAGAGGTGAGTAAATTGATGTAAAGTACTGTAGATGCGCCTCACAATGTCCAAACTAATCAAGGAAAATTCAGCAGTTTCTCATTTAGGCTTGGCTAGTTGGATCAGCAGACAATGCTTTCCCCTCCTTTCTGCTCTAGCATTACTGAGCCCATCATTTCCGATTATTCAGTTTCCCAATTATTTAATGTGCTCTGTTGGAGAGTGCTAAATAATACAATATGAACTCTCTCTGACAGTATTCAATGGGGAAATAACTCTTAAATTTAGAGTCTAGTTAATTTTTAACTTTGGTATTCATTTTGTTGCATTAGATCAAAAAAATTGCTTCCTTTTGCATTTACACTGTTCTGCAACAAAACATTTTTTCATTCCATATACATCATTACACAATTTTTTATGCCTTGACTTATTTACATTTTATCTTATTGAGATACAGCCTTTCAGCCCTTTGAGCCACACTGTCCAACAATCTCCCAATTTAATCTGAGTCTAATCATGGGACAATTTACAATGATTAATTAACGTCCCAACCCGTACATCTTTAGACTGTGGCAGGAAACCAAAGCACTTGGAGGAAATGCATGTGGTCAGGGGGAAAACATACAAACTCCTTACAGGCGGAAGCAGGAATTGAACCTGCGTCGCGTGTACTGTAAAGCATTGTGCTAACCACTATACTACAAGTTCAGCAAATAATTTTTTTTGTTGATGAATGTATTTTGAAGGCACAGCTTTCAAGAATGCAAAAACATTAAAAAAAATTAAACCCCACTGGAGATACATTGAGAATTAGAATGAATTTACTCAGAATCGGGTTTATTATCACTGGCATGTGATATGAATTTTGTTAACTTAGCAGCAGCAATTCAATGCAATACATAATCTAGCAGAGAAAAAGTTAATAACAAATAAAATAAAAATAATAATAATAAATAAATAAACAAATAAATTACGGTGAACGTATATTGAATAGAGTTTTAAAAAAAAGTGCAAAAACAGAAATACTATATATTTAAAAAAAATTTAGGTAGTGTTCAAAGATTCAATGTCCATTTAGGAATCGGATGGCCGAAGGGAAGAAGCTGTTCCTGAGTCACTGACTGTGTGCCTTCAGGCTTCTGTATCTCCTACCTGATAGTAACAGTGAGAAAAGGGCATGCCCTGGGTGCTGGAGGTCCTTAATAATGGAAGCTGCTTTTCTGAGATGCCGCTCCCTGAAGATGCTATGGGTACTTTGTAGGCTAGTACCCACAATGGAGTTGACTAGATTTACAACCTTCTGTGGCTTCTTTCGGTCCTCTGTAGTAGCCCCTCCATCCCAGACAGTGATGCAGCCCATCAGAATGCTCTCCACAGTACAAATATAGAAGTTTTTGCGTGTATTTGTTGACATGTCAAATTGCTTCAAACTCCTAGCCACTGACTTGCCTTCTTTATAACTACATTGATAGGTTTAGACCAGGTTTGATCCTCAGAGATCATGACACCGAAGATCTTGGAACTGCTCACTCTCTCCAATTCGGATCCCTCTATGAGGATTGGTATGTGTTCCTTCATCTTACCCTTCCCGAAGTCCACAATCAGCTCCTTCGTCTTACTGACATTGAGTACCAGGTTGTTGCTACAGCACCACTCCACTAGTTGGCATATCTCACTCCTGCACGCCCTCTCATCACCACCTCGGATTCTACCAACAATGGTTGTATCGTCAGCAAATAGAATGATGGTATTTGAGCTATGCCTAGCCGCACAGTCATGTGTATATAGAGAGTAGAGCAGTGGGCTAAGCACACACCCCTGAGGTGCGCCAGTGTAGATCATCAGCGAGGAGGAGATGTTATCACCAATCCGCACAGATTGTGGTCTTCTGGTTAGGAAGTCAAGGATCCAGTTGTAGAGGGAGGTACAGAGGCCGAGGTTCTGTAACTTCTCAATCAGGATTGTGGGAATGATGGCATTAAATGCTGAGCTATGGTCGATGAACAGCATCCTGACGTAGGTATTTGAGTTGTCCAGGTGGTCTAAAGCCGTGTGGACAACCATCGAGATTGCATCTGCCATTGACCTATTGTGGTGAAATTGCAAATTGTAATGGGTCCAGGTCCTTACTGAGGCAGGGGTTTAGTCTAGTCATGACCAACCTTTCAAAGCATTTCATCACTGTCAATGTGAGTGCCACCGAGCAATAGTCATTAAGGCAGACCACATTATTCTTCGTAGGCACTGGTATAATTGTTGCCTTTTTGAAGCAAGTGGGAACTTCCGCCCATAGCAGTGAAAGGTTGAAAATGTCCTTGAATACTCCCGCTTGTTGGTTGGCACAGGTTTTCAGATCCTTCTCAGGTACTCATTGGGACCCCCAGCCTTGTGAGGGTTCACTCTCTTTAAAGACAGACTAACATCGGCCTCTGAGATGGAGATCACAGGGTCATCAGGTGCAGCAGGGATCTTCACAGCTGTAGTTGTGTTCTCCCTTTCAAATCGTGCACAGGAGACATTGAGTTCATCTGGATGTGAAGCATCGCTGCCATGCATGCTACTGATTTTAAAGTTCATGGCTTTCAATCTCCATCCATGGATTTATCTTGGTTATTGAAGAAGTTATGTTCCAGGTACCACAGATACTATGTTTGGGGTGGGTAAATAGGTCAGATTTTGCCCGGAACTGCCACAGTCCATATTAATCTACACAACCTTGCTGCAATCAAGACATCCAATGTGAAGCACATTGAGGAACCCTTTGCCATAAATGCCCCGAAAACATTGAAGTGGGCAAAACCCGACCTCCTGCTTTGCTGAACCACTGATTAGTCTTGGATGGTTTGTAGTGTAATGTGCCAAACATAATTGAGCTTCCAGTGCTTAAGTCTGAGGTGAGAGTACACAAATTGGGATTGTATTCTTTGACATTCAAATGGTTAAATATTGTTTTGATTGAATATTCCAAGAAATTACACAGAGCTGACAGTAAGAAAATATTTCCACTGTTTGGACAATCCTCGGCAAGGGGCAAAATAAGAGCTGGGATTCTTTGGAGTAAAGTTAAGATGAGATCTCTTTTCAAAATGGTGGAAATATTTAAGTCTTTTCTGCAAAGGTAAACTGATGCTAAATTATTGTTATTTTTAAGTATGAAATTGATGGAGTTTTTTGTTAATCAATGGCTGTACTGGTGATAGAGACAAAAGTATGACATTAGGTTAATGATCCGCCATGATCACTTAAAAGAGCAAGGGTCAAGTAGCTTGTCATTCCAACATTCTTTGGACCTTTCTATTTATTTACCGTGTAGTCCTCTACGTTTGTACGAATGGAGAGCTTGACTTAGTATCATTGAGTGATACAGCATGGAAAGAGGACTTCAGTCCGACTTGTCTTTGCTGACCATGCTGTCCACCAAGCTAGTTCCATCTGCCACATTTGACCCATATCCCTCTAATCCCAGGCTATCGATGTACTTACCCAAATTTCTTTTCAATGCTGTTATTTCCAATACAGGATGCCTAAATCAGTACACAGTAGACCAATTGTGGTTTCACCAATGTCTTGAGCAACTGCACCATAACGTCCCAACTCCAGTATGCATTGCACTTTCTGATGAATGCCAGCATGTCAAATGCCTTCCTCATAACCCAGACCACCCGTGACACTGCTTTCAGTGAACTGTGTATTTTTCATCTTTGGTCCTTCTGTTCCACAACTCTCCCAGGGCTCAATCATTCACTGTATAAGATTACCCCGGCTAAACTTCCCAAAATGCACTTTGCACTTATCTGAACTGAAAGCCATTTGCCAGTCTTCAGCTTCTCTTGCCTACCTGATCATGATCCCCCTGTAGTTTTCCACTATCTACGATATTATTTATTTTATCACACAAATTTACTATCCATGCCTTGAACATTCGCATCCAATTCATTTAAATAAAGAATGAACAGCAAAGGTCACATCACCAATCCCTGTGGCACACCATTAGTCAAAGGCCTGCAGTTGGAGAAACATTTAATTATTACTTGCTATTTTCTACCATCGAGCCAGTTATGAATCCAGTCAGCTATCTCTGCCTTAGCTCAATATCAAAGAAGACCAACAACATATTATCATATTATTCTAGCAACTTCAAGCATTATTGCATAAAACTCTTTTACCCATCTTTTTTAGGGCCAATATCACCAAGTTATCTAAGCTCATGGAAATAAGATTCTCAACAATGGACAGCCTATGGCAACTGGAAATTGCATTTGTGAGTACTCCACTGAAAAATTCTACAGCATATGAGGATCTATATCAATGGTAGATCCAGGTATGAACTGCAGGGTGGATAGGGTGGGGAAAGTGTTGACTGGCGTGGAACCTGAGCTGTGACAACCAACTGACTGAGTTCAGCCAACACATTAGCGGGGGGTTAGGTAGTGTTGAAAGAGTGAAGTACCAACAGAAAAATAAAACTGAAGTGGGGGAAGGTGCTGGAATCAGCAATCAGATCATTTGACATAAAGTTGATTTATGGCTTGGCTGACGGAGCAATGGGAAGTATGGGCTGAAGAATTGATTGGTGAGGTTGGTTATAGGCCACCACTGTAAGATGGCATGAGTAAAGCTCTGTAGGGGAGTAGATGGTAAAGTTGGAGCCCAAGGTACAAAAGGGTCAGGATAACAAGGCCAGATTCCAAGAGAAGGCCTCTGTTAAGAAAATGAAGTGGGTCACCTTCCACTTGAGGAAATCAGTGGGTCATGCTTGTGTGATACAATGGTGAGAAATGGAATCTAAGTGTGCATTGTAGGCCAGTGGATGCCACTGCACATGTTAAGTGTTTGTTGGGTATTGTGAAGACACCAGGGCTGCAAGTTGGATCATTTGATGGTCCACTTGTATACTGTATTATTTTGCTTTAATAAAAAGGAAATCACAATTTCCTCTTGATTCACTTGTTATTAAAACTCCATAATACAGCATACAAGTGGACCACTAAATGAAGCAATTTGTGGACCTGGTGTCTTCACTCCCAACGTGCAGCATCACAATCAACAAATAATTTAAACATGCTCCAGGTAGAATTGTTGGCTTCCTACCCACTGCAAAGAACCACTTCATTCTTTGCTATACAGGAGTCTTCGAAGGTCTAACAGTTGCATCAATGCATCCACTGAAGGACTACTCATAATGCATAACACAGGGGGAATTAGTTGTGGTTTGCTAATAGGAAGTAAGATTAATAGAAATTGCTAGTAAATAAGCAACAGCAGAGAGAGGTTAGAGTTCAGCAAAGAAATGAAGCTTGGTTTGAAATGGAAGCTTTTTGAGGCTTCATTCTGCAATACCCTTAAATAATAAGTAAATGCTTTAAGCATGAATGCTGTTCTGAGCACTCTGAAGAAAACAGCTACAATGGTGGCACTGCAGCAACACCAGACTCTGAAGATGACGTACAACTGAAAGCAAGACAGAATCATCTAGAAATACATCACGATTGAAGAAAGAAGCAGGGTTACCTGCTTTGAGGAAGGACACCAACCTAAAACACTGCTTCTCTCTCCACAGATTCTGCCCAACCTGTAGAGTATTTCCAGCAAAGTTCCATTATATTCTTTATTTCAATAGCTGTCTCAGCAGTTTAGTTAGTTGAAATTTGAGAATTTGGACAGCTCTGTGAAGTGAAGCAGTTTCAATATTCAGGTAGAGACAAGTACCTAACTTTACCTTCAGTCAATGTCAAGGCAGCCATTCCAAGGATGAGATGCTTTGGCATCTCAGGCAACTGGTTGCCCATTTAGTTTTCTCCTTCATATGATACCATTGACAGAAAAAAAAGTGGCAGCATTGTAGTTGGTGCCTTATGGACATCTGAAATATTTGCGTAGAGTGTTCTGGCACCATCTGTCAGTTTTCAAAATAAATTACTTTTCAATTCAAATACACTAACTTGATGGCAACTTAGGTGTCAAAGTGAGGTCTTGCACTTTTGGGAACCACAGCACCTGGCATAAGTCATGGGTTCAATCCACTGAAAGTAAAATATTACAGCTGTTCCTGTCAAACTAAACTCCAGGCACCTGATGGCAACGTCAGTGGAGAGATGACTACCTTATCTGACATATGTTACCAGCAATGGTTTGCAATCAGCCTGCAGCATAAAAATTCAATGTAGTGGAGATTTTAACCTCAATGGACAAGTTGGTCTCTCTGCTGAATGTCATTTGAAGTTCTGCTTCGGAAGATGTATCTCTCTCAGGTGAAGTACAGAGAGCGAAGAAAGATTCCTTATCGAAGTAATTGTACCTAGGTCGATTTATAAAAATTCTTGAGTGCCTGTCAGGTCCCTGTCATTTAAGGATGGCACCATGTGAAAAATGTTCCTTTGACAAATTCTGGTCAGCTAATTGCAGGAGCAAAATAATCTTTATGTTGAGAAGTGCTTGTGCGGGATTTTGGTACATAATTGATAAACACAAGAGATTCTGCAGACGCTGGATATTCAGAGTAGACAGAATAAACCATTTTATTTCCCCTCCCCATTCTCATTCCGACGTGTTGGTCTGTGGCTTCCTCTACTGCCATGATGAGACCACTCTCATCACCTCATATTCCGTTTGGGTAGCCTCCAACCTAATAGCATGAACACCAATTTCTCCAAGTTCCAATAATTTCTCCCCCATTTCTCTTCTCCCCATTTTTATTCCCCATTCTGGCTCCCCTTTTACCTTTTCTCTTCACCTCAGCTACCTGTCACCCCTCCCTGGTGCCCTTCCTCCTTCCATTTCTCTCTTGGTGTACTCTCCTCTCCTACCAGATTCCTTCTTCATCAACCCTTTGTGTTTTCCACCTATCATTACCCAGCTTCTTACTTCATCCCTTCCCCCACTCACCTGGCTTCACCTATCACTTTCTAGCTTGCATTCCTCCCTCTACACCCACCTTCTCATTCTGGCTATTTCCGTCTTCCTCTCCAGTCCCATTGAAGGGTCTCAGCCCAAAATGTCGACTCTTTATTTCTCTCCATAAACGCTACCTGACCTGTTCAGTTCCTGCAGCATCTTGTATGATTTACATTGGTACCAGAAGAAATTTGTATACCAGAAAGAATGCTGAATTAACAGAAAAATAAATCAAATATTCTGATTATTGGAAGACATTGTAATTTGGATTAAAGCAAAAAAAAATTGCTTGTGATACTCTGCAGATGAGGCGGTTTATATATGGGGAGAGGAAGATTTCATGTTTCCGGTCACTGAGCTCTGTTCCTCTCTGTAACGATGCTGCCCAACTTGATGGGTATTTCCAGCAATTTATACATTTAATTTCAGATTTCCAGCACTTACTGTTCTTTGTCATGGAAATCAGGATGACTGGTGTGTAAACAGAGCCAACAGAAGCTAAATGACAGAAGGATATAACGACATCAACGTAGCCCCACAGGAAAGAGATCATTTGCTCTCACTGAGGCTATTACCAAGAATGTCATCATGGTGAGGTCGATCGAAACTGCACAAGGTGAGAGTTTTCTTTGTCCTTTCATATCCTAGTTTCTGCTCTCTTCTATTTCACAACCCCCTTTAATTTATACAGTATGTTCCTCCACCTCTTTATTTCTTCATTCATTTATTGAGATACACCGCGGAATAGGCCCTTCCGGCCTTTCAAGCCATGCCGCCCAGCAATCTCCGATTTAATATTGGCTTAATCACAGGACAATTTACAATGACCATCTAACCTACCAACTGGTGAGAGGAAACCAGAGGCAATCCACGTAGTCACCGGGAGAATGTACAAACTGCTTACAGGCAATGGCGGGAATTGAACCTGGGTTGCTGCTACCGTAAAGCACTGTGCTAACCACTACACTACCGTGCCACACCTCTTCTTTCCCTTCTTCCTCTCATTAGCACTCTACCCTGTATTTCTTCTCAACAACCAAGGAGAGTAACCTGGCTGGGCATTAATAGCGGAACGATAAAAATGAAGACATGCTGCTGCTTAATTAAACACTCCCGGCTACCCACTTGGGTACTGACACTGCAGATGGAAAAAAAAAATCAAATAGCAAGTGATGGAATCTGCAGCTGGCAACTTACCAGGCAGGAGTGGCCTGGAGCCAGGGTGGGCAGGAAGGATGGCACAGGTACCAGCTGGCTGTAGAACAAGGTCATGCACAAGTTTTGTTGCGCTGCACTGACAGGAGCATTTCAATGAGGCAGCTTATGGTTACTGTTAGATTTTTAAATTGCTTACAGTGCAAACCAACATGATTCATTTATTATGAGATCTGCAGAACAAGACTGTTCAACAAGTCAGACACATGATCCATGGCATGCATAACATTACCAGAGCACATGAGACAACAGAGCCAACATCTGTGTATCGCTGCAATCTCCTCTCTACAGAGCTGATTCTTCCAGCTCACCTCAGCACACTGAGTATCCTCCAATATTAAGAAGTAACCAGAGACTTACTGAAATATTTATGTACCTTAAAGATACAGTTTTGGGCCACTTTGATCCAACTGACTCCACATCTTTTAATCATGAACCTGTGGACTATCAAACTAACCTGTGCCATCACGTTGCTACCTGGGTGTACAGTAAGTTTACTGAGTTCAGAGAAAGGATCTATAATTTGAAACATTAATGCTGTTTCACAATGTCTCAGACACATGATCCAGGAGAAACCCTAAGTAGTAATAAATATAATGGTCCAGGGGAGACAATGAGAGACCGAAGGACGTGGTGCAGGCGAGACAATGAATAAGGCCTCAGACAAGTTTGGCATTACTTGTGCTTAACCATCATCTTACCTCCCTCATTCAGCAGTGCTGGTGTGCCAGATCTGTGGAGAATTCAGCATCCAAGCACGGAGCCCTGATCAACATGAGCCATTAAAGTGCACCAGTTTCCTTTGCCTGAACAAGCCAAACTGGTAGGTCCCAACACTTATCAGCTTGGCTTGTTCGGGCAAAAGGCAAATAATCCAGGCTGGAATCTTGTGCCTCACTGCATAGAAGCCTCATGTTTCATGTCTATGGATTTTGTCAACAGACAAGTTCTTTATCTGACAACTGAAATGCTTTTTACTGCAATTGCTTCTCGACCAGTATAGTGCAAGCTATACTTACCTAATCTTTTAATTAAATCGTGACACTGGTATTGATCATGCACTGGCAGTAATGACAAATGCAACTTAATGATCTATTATTAACAAACAGCTCAGCAAAGGTATATCCTCAACATACGCTCAAACAGACCACAAATTATTGGGGTTGTCTCTTGCCTTTCTTTTCCCCTTCTTTTCCTCCTCCACCACTGCTACAGTGCAGTCGGTGCCAAGCTCTGTACTCCTATAATGGTCAGCTAGAGCAGCAGACATCCATGGGCCTTCAAACCTTCTCTGCCCAGTACTGCAGGTCCCTTCCAGTGTAATTTGGGCAGCAGAATAATTGGTCTGATCTCCTGTAGTCCATTGTTTACCATATTCTGTTTCTACTCATCTATAGGGGTTGCACACCAAAGTTAATAGCCTTATCACCAAATGCCCAGCCATGTCACCCAACAACTGCCATTTGTTTTGAAAGAGAGGTTCAAATATTAAATCCAGACAGGTCAAACAGATTAACAGTCGGGGAACTGGGTACTGAATGCTGTATTGATCTGTGTATGTGCACACACACGCACGCGCGCACAGAGTTAAACAATGAGGAAACAGAAACCCCTCTGACCACACTGCTCATGAAGTGATGTAGACTTAACATGCAGAAGTATGCAATTCTGTTAATGCTCAGTCCATTGCTGCTCCGTTGGAAATAGAAATTGAAACATCATAACCAGTGTTGAAGTAGTAAGGGTCATTGAGATATGGGGAGAACAGACTGTCCTGGGCTACAAATGGTTTGTGTTTTTACAGATGTCCAGAAGTCAAGTTTGTCTGTAAGTCAGCAAATATGGTAACCACATCTCCACAATATTGTAATGATTTACGTTGATAAGGGCCAATTACCATGAGCATGTATTTATTGTCTTTCCTGACCCAGTAATAATGGGACTGAACCAGGATTTTCCCATGCTCAGTGACTGGTTTCGATGGGTTTTGAAGTATCAGTGCATGTTAGATTATTTAATAAGAGTACTGTTGCTCAAGTATCAACAGGGGCAATCACTTGTCAGTTTCCAAAGCAACTCTCTTAAGAGGCTTCAGAACACATATTTTTCAGAAGTATGTGTTCTAAAAAGACAATGGTGTTTGATTACTATGGGGAGGTTATATGCAAATAGTTTTTTTCCCCAAGTCTGCATCTCGTTTGAATTTAGTAAAGTCTATGAGAGCTCATTTATATGCACCAGGGTGCTATAGTCAAGGGCCTGTTGTGAATGGCAAATTGCAAGACATCAAAAATACCTTCAGCTGTAGACTGGAGGAGCTTGATGCTTGCAATTTAAAGTCACGGTAAATCTCTGGAGTACATGCCAAATATCAGTGATGACACTTTAAACAACTTTGCATATTGCTCCTCCCTTAAATACACAAAATTGCTTATTCAAAATAGGACTAGATATGACCTCCCATTGTGAGGCTTTCTTCCCTTCCCCTTCTCCTGAACTAAAATGATGGGAGAAATGGCTCTTTCTACCCTGTGTTTTTCCTTCCCTTTCCTTAATCCCAGGCATTATGAAACAACCAATCTCTTACCAATGCTTACATTAGTTGCTTCTTTTTCTTCTTGACCATTTTATATTTTATGCAGAAATTCCCCAATATAGTTATTCACAGGTGAATCTCACTCTTAGTAATTCATCCCTTATCTCTGCTCTTTGATCGCACATAATCGAAATTCTGGATCCCATAAAATGATTAACAGCAGCACTCTTACAATATCATAGAATCCTTACCCAGCATTAAAAAAACAATATACCCACAAGTGCCCAGAATTAGTGAGGAGATTTAGCACAGATTATTCCCTTGTATATCTGCCTCCAACTTTAGAGATTGATTGTCTTATATTTCTCTCCACCTTTTACAGTTGCCTTGCAATTCTCGGAACTGGTCTCCCTCTACATACATTCTGAAATACTGCGATCGATAGCACTGTTGTTGTTCCAAAAAGGCACCAAATGGAGATATATTCCTTTATTTTTGAAGCTCAAATTCATGACCATTCACTGGAAAGTATAATTAATTATGGATCTTTGGCAGAGGACTTTTCACAACTGCCAATGAGATTATGTTGCCGCAACTGTAGAGTACTGTCAAGTCTAGAGTTTACAGTGTTCTGGGAATATTTTTAGCATCTGTTTTTTTTATATTTTCATTGTACTATCTTTTCTGTTGATAGGATGAGTGGTCACAAAATTGGTTTGCTACAGCAGGAGTTGCTCAGTGAAAAGAATCTTTAAATACTCGTTAATATCTGTGATAAGGCTTTTTTTACTGTAGAGGCAAATACACAAGGCAAGATGAATTTTGAACTGGGTTTGCAATGGGGAGAGAGTGAAGTAACCACAGAGGATGATATGCATTGGGTTTATTATGTTGAGAAACCATTAGCATTTTGATGTAAAAAGAGAATCTTATTTACCTACACTAGGAATAGAGATGCAAATGAAGCAAGTATGATGACAAAAATAATTAAAATCAGTTTTGTTTTCTCTTTGCTCTGACTTTTGCAAACCAGATGCTACACTCTATTTATTTTTCTGATTGCAAAGGAAAGTGGAATACTTTCGGTTCTGGGAGAGTGACATTGAAAGGAAAGTTTTGATTATAGTTTTATTCCCTGTTTCAAATAGGGACATCACTGGCAAGACCAGAATTTATTGTTCATCACCAGTTGCCCTTGAGATGAAGGTGAGTCAATGTTTCAAGATAATTTGATTTTCATTTGTGTGTTTTTTTCAAAGACTTAAAGCAACTTTAATCATGTTTAAATTCTTCTGGATCAATGTCTCTGATTATCAATGACATTTTAATACCCCTGTTAAATACTTAGACAGTAGATGAGACTCCTTCTCAGGGCTGGTTGATATAGACATCCCACCCTGCAAAAACCCATTTCAGGGAGGTAGCATCATCAATTTGCGGGAGACTCCCGGGAGAGGTGGGATGTCTGCAATAGAGTAGCTCCTTAGCAGCTAGCACTGTTAAATAACCTTAGCTATGCTAATGAACGAATGACACCTGATAAACTCACCTCAACATGTCTTTTACAGTCTTAACCCACTACGGGCAATAGAAAAGTCACTGTTGCAAACAGTGCAGCGAGCAACACTGTCATTATTTTGACCCCTATTAGGCAGGGGTACACTGTAGTGTAGTCTGGGGTGACGTACATTTTATATTTTTTTTGGAACACTCTGTCATGGCGGGCTCTCGCTTGCGCTCTCTCTCTCTCTCTCGTGGTCGCTCCCGCGCTCTCAAGTGCTCTCGCTTGCTTTCTCTTTCGCTCGCTTTCACTCTCACTCGCTCTCTCTCCCTCTCTTGCTCGTGCGCTCTCTCTTGTTTTTCTCTCGCTCACTCTCAAAAAAATTGATTTCCGTGATATTGTATATAGTTTGTGGGCATCAGGGAGCCACTATTAATATGCGGGAGAAAATTATTTATTTTTTTTTATTTCAGTTCCCCAATTAGTTTGACTCTATGAATGAAAAGGCAATAAAGAAGGGATATTTCTGTGGCTGCAGCCAGCTATCAAACACAGATATAAAGACAGTTTATGTAAAAATGTCAATTGATTTGACTTGAAATGCCAATCATCACATCAAATGCTAATTTACTTTTACGCACAATTGCAATTGTCCTATTTTTTTTTGAATTTTCTTTGGTGCTTCTCAGCTGCAAAATAAAATTATACACCTGCTCAGTACATTATTTTCCTCTCTGTCTACGGTGACAGACTGTAATTCATAGCTGTAAAATAGCCAGGAATTACTGAATTCTTTGTATTGGAACACACTGTCATCGGCTGGCAATGACAGTCTGGCAGTTTGTTCTTTTCTTGTTATCAAAACATCATACAGGTTTGTGTAGGTCAGCATAACCCACTGATTGCAGGCGTAAATCCAAAAGACATGCCATGTTGTTTCTGCCAATGCTCTCAAAAAGTATTTTCTCACCCAAGCAAAATTATTACCTCTATATTGCAGTAAATGAAAATGGCAACAGCATATCAGAAAAACTGACAACATGGCTTCTAACAGGTTGCTAAATAAGGAGGTCACCTTCCTCAGATAATATGAAGATTCTTCAGCAGAGACAGCAGAATCAGTTACATTGTTTCAATGCTGTTTCAATTAATATCATTAGCTGATGTAGAAAATATATAAGCATGAATGGAATCTTCACATATCACTGTGTATGTCTGCTGCTGTGAATTATGATTAAAGATTTGCCTGTGAAGGATATTATCCCTTTACTCATTTCTCACTGTACAGCAAAAGAGTAACCTGTCATTGCAGAAGATTGAATTTATATTTTAATTTATAAACTGCCTGTTCATGAAAGTAAGTATTTACCATGTATAGTAATAATGACAAAATGTGTCTAAACTATGTTAGAAAATTCAATGCAGATATTTACGCTGGAAGTAATTTTTACACTTCTAATGTTGGACACCACCTATTCTTATCTCCATAATATTGTCTGTCTGTTTCTGAAACTCTCATATAAATGTCTGTTACATTTACTTTTGGTATACCAATGAAAGCAACCCCATCTCTCTTGTCCTGCTCTCAATAAACTTGAAGTCATTCAAAATACAGTTGTTCATATCCTATTTTAGAATAAGTGTTGTTCATCAGTGCCACGTGTATTTACTGACCTTCAGTGGTCAATGTCTCAATTTTAAAACTCACAGCCTTGTTTTTAAATCTGTGCTCTTCAAAATCTAGCCTCTTACTCATCCCCAAATTTAATCATGACACAAATGGTGAGAGTGTCATCAGTGACAAAGGTCTAAAATTCAAGGGATATGCACAAATATATGAACTGGGAGAAGACTGCTTGGTCCTCAGCATTTCATAAGATCATGGCAAATTTGATTGTGATTTTATATTTGCAGCCTCATCTGCCTACACTCACCTTTCACTTTTAAATTCAAATGTCTGTACATTATAATGGAGTCATAACGCAAAGATTTTTACTCCCTCATGTTGTGGGATGGATGTAAGATTTAAATAAATTCTAATTCTAATTCTTGTTTATAAAGAGTCTGTCTACAACTACCTTAACGATATATAAAAAATAATTGTTCTCACCCCTTAAAGAACAGATTTCCAAGGAACTTAACATTTTCTGAGTGAAAAACAGCTTCATATTAGTCGTAAATAAGTGACCCTTTATTTGAAACTGTTATATCCCTTCTCCACCTCCACTTCAAAACTATCTACCAACAGGAAACATCCTACGCTTACCCGTCCTCCCAAGACCCTTATGATTCAATCAAGTTCTTCACACTGATATCACCAAGAAAACTCACACTTATTTTCTAATCTACTCATGTCAGTCAGCTACAATTCTAAAATTAATTGTTTCTTAATGATTAGGTTACAGGGAGGATTTTGCCTTTCCACGGAACTAATCTTGCTTGCTTTTGAAAATCTTATCAGTCATGACTTTACTTTGCCAACCAAAATGGTTTTCCTCATCTTTGAGGGAGAAAACAAGAAAGTAAGCCTTAATGGCTTACATCTGCACTGTCCAAGTTCTCATGGATCTTATGCTTTATCTATTTTTGAACTAACAGGTTTACACATTATGAATATTCTGAATGGACAACGCCATTCCAAGTAAAAAGTTCTGTCTTTAACCCTCTCATTTCATGTACTTCTCTAAACTTCAATAAATCTCACTTATCCTATCTCTCCTTGTGAGGTGACTTATCCATTCTTATCAGTCAAGGAAATCTCTCCATTGTTTCTAAAAGATTTACATCTTTTCATAGATGGGATGACCAATATTGTGATCAGCATGCCAGGTGAGCTTTCACCAGTGCCATATAATACTGAAGCAGAATGTTCTACTTTTGTCCTCAGTACCCTTCATATTATCAGATGCCAGTCAGTTAGTATTCCTAATTACCTTTAGTAGCTGCATGTTGGCCTCTTGTGAATCTTGCTCTATGAGGCCTCTATTAGGGTAAACCATGTCTACAGTTGTTGGCACAATGCCGCCAGTATGCAATATAAGGCAGTATGATATGGAGGGTAAGCTGTTGCTCCTGCAGCAGGATCTCCCACTCCATGCAGCTGAAGAATCCAAAGGAACATCACAGACGGATACAGTTTGGCACCAGCGGCATTACAGCTGTTGCCAGTCAAAATTCAACTCAATATAGGACTGCCTTAGGGACTCCAACTCTGGATTTTTCCCCCAGGATTTACTCCTGAATCCTTCCCCAGGAGTGGGTATAGTGGCAAGACAGTGGAGCTTTGAGATCACAGTTTTCTTTCTCCTAGATGAGTTGCCAACCAGAGCTGACAAGCCCATCCGCCTAAAGCGATTGGTTTTAAGGTGCCAGTAACCCGCCTTTTCCCCTTCTCCTTTCAGTAGAAATGGTTCTACCAGGCTTCATAGCTAAGCCACACATGAAGGCCAAGAGCTGGACCTTGTTGTCAATCTTACTCGATAATTCCCAGATTCCTCTGCTTCCCTGACTCCGTAATCTCTCGTCATTGACATATTATGCCTTTTCATGCTACTGTGGATAATTTCACACTTTCCAACCTAACACTCCATCTGCCAGGCCTTTGTCCACTCACTTAAATTTTCTATATCCCGTCATAGCCTCCCATGCTCTTCTTACAATTTATTTCCATTGACGTATTGACAGATTTTGCAATCAGCAAAATCATTTATATAAACTGTAGAATGCTGAGGCCCAAACACATTGATCTCATAGAACATAATATGCTTATCAGAACAAAAAAATTGCCTTTTCTCTTTTTATTGTGAGTCAGTCTACTTTCCAATCCAACTTATTACCTCTTTCACAGGGTTTTATCTTCCACAATAACATTTGTTGTGGCATGTTTACTAAATGCCTTCCAGAAATCTTAGTCCATCAACCATTTCTAGTTTATCCATCAAAACTTATTCCTACAATAAATTGATCAAACATGATTTCTCTCTCATGAAACTACCTTGACTTTGCATGATAGCTCTGTTTATTTTCAAAGTGTTGCTCTATGTTTTTTTTGATAATAACTTTAACATTTTCCCACTATCATATGTTAACGTGCATGGATCTTGCTTTCTCTCTACATTATTGAATCAATTACATCTTTTATTTCCAATCTATTGGAACCTTCTCAAAATTTTGGGAACTTTGGAAACGTAAAACTAGTATATGAAATATTTCACCAACCATAAATATCATAATTTAGTATTTGAAGTTGAAGTAACTTGAAGTTAGTAATTTTCTGAGTTTACTTTCTCCCTTCTAATTCATGGAGTACAGCTACTTCTGGGAAGATAAAGAGATGGGTGATGCAAAATGCTTGTTTATTTATCATTTCCTTGTGTTTATAAACAATACTCTAGATCCACTTTCTACAGGTCCAACACTCACATTGTCAATTATTTCCTTTTCAAAATATCTATAAAAACTTCTGATTTGTTATCTCACATCTTAAGATCTGAAAATTTACATTTCTTTTCCAGATTTATCTTGTACTGACATTTTAATCATTAATTTTTTAGTCACTCTTCATTGTTTTCATCTTCTATTCACTCTACAGACTAAATAACTGTCTCTGCACAATTTATCCTTTCCTTTTAAGTTTTACAAAGATGAAAAACCACACAGAATTTCAAATTTACAGATTTGAAATACATTCAAATTTGGCTGGTTAACCTAATAGCCTTGATAAAAATTCTGAAACTTTTTGATCATCTATTGATAAACTGTTAACTGTTCTCTCATTTTACATTCCGGCTAGTTAAAAGTTTTTGCATTTTTTCCCAGGCACATTTCAGATTTAGTCTTAGAAAAGAAGGATAATTCTTGTAACCAGTGTTCACCAAGCCGACAACTCTTTGCTTTGCATCATCACCGTTCTGATTGAAGTGTCAAACCTTTTACTTTTAACAAGCTCCAAATTAAACATGCCGTCATTGATCACATGCCAGAATCTTTAATCAGTTCTGTGATCAGAGCAAAACAGGAAAACAATTAACCAGTTTCCCAATCCACTAGATACAATTGACATTGTCTGTGAACTAGAGAGCACGATTTATGATAACTAACATACCACATCCTACGTATTCCAGACACATAATACTTTGGATGGAAGGGAATAAAGAAACTGAAGTACCATGACAACGAGCTAAGAATAACATTTGTAAAATAGTTTGAAATGCCTTCAGAATTAAGTTTCCATTCCATGATGGAAACTACATTTGAAAATTCCAATCCACAGAATTAGGTCTGCTAGATTTTAGAATGTCAGATGCCTAATTTATACACAACACCACCACATGGCAAACTCTAACTCATGAGATGGAAATCATCAATCAATTCAGACCAAAGTCTCACAAATCCCCTGACAGAGAGAAATATTCAAAGTCAGCTGTAATGGCTCTGGAAAAATGGCACAATATAAGCACCTAACTGATAACTTTCCTACTTTATATTGCTCTGGAGTGGCTCAAGGAAACAAAGATAGCCAAGGACTAATAAGTCAAGTTTATGTAAAACTTTTCAATAAAACATGAATCTGGAGTTCATTTATTGTTCACAAGTTGCAAATTCCATTGCTTCTGACAGAAAGTGCATCCAATTTATTAAGAATCTGCATATGATATTCAGTGTCGGTCCAGCCATAATTACAAAAGATGTTGAAAGATAACAGTTATTCTGCAATCCCAGTATGCTTCTTTTCTTTCCCTCACAGTGGCAAGGTAGGTTTTCCTTAGAAAACAGAAATTGTTGTACCAGCAAGAGTGTATTACTGAAATGGATGGCAGGAATAGAATTAACATTTGCAGCTATGCATCTCCCCTGAGTATTCCCCAGGTGCCAGTGACAGATTCTGTTTGAATACATTTAACCCCTTTTTATTGGATGAATGCAAGTTACTAAAGATATTGCATGATGTAGCAAATACATTTCGAAACACTCTATGAGTCTGGATGGGGTGTATGGGGGGTCTATGGAGGAGTAGCACCTCTGGTGTGGCGGTGGGGGTCCTGCTGTGTCCTTTTTTAGGACAGCTCATTTAGCTTTGGTCCCCACCTGGCGCTCAGCTCTCATCTGTGGCTCCAAGTAGCTGTAACAGGCGCAGCAGCCACACCCCGGTAAACTGTCTCGGCAGACGGGCCAAACCAGGTGAGGGTAGCCGATGGGTCTTTGACCCTCGGTGAGGTAGGGGATCTGTCCATCCCAGCGTGTGAAGTCTGGCCCTGGCAGATTGAGCGGAGGAGATCGATTAATGGTCCAACGGTCAAGAAGGCAGGCCCAGCAGGCATTGCGGAGCGCTAAGAGCACAACAAGACACTTAGACGTCCTGGTCATCCACTGCAGCAGGAGAGGTCTCCAGCCGTAATGGTTGCCCGTGCCACTGGATCTTCTGCCGAGAGAGTGGGATTGCCCCTGTGCAACGGCTGTTCCACTTAAAACTCCAACACGCACAGGTGTCTGTTGTGTGATTCATCTCAGTCCAAACTCAACTCGCCAAGCCCTGTGGCAATGGGGGAGTGGCGAAGCAACAGGTGGAGATGACCACGGGCAGTTGTAGTCACAAACCTGCACGTAGGTGGCTTTTGGACCAGTAGTCGTTCGTCTCTGTACCCGGGGCAGCAGAGATGTCCAGTAGCATCCAGGGCGACTGGGCAGCCCTTTTAAGGACAGCACTGTCCATCCTCGCATGAGGGAGGGGGTTAGAAAAGGTACCCTAAACATTGCCTGCCCCACAACATCTGGCTAGCTAAACGCAGCTGGTGGATCATCTCCTTAGCGGTCAACATGCATCAGGAAAAACAAATCAAAGAAATCTCATCTCTGGAGCCTGGAACATCAGCACCTTGCTGGATAGAGACAAGGTGGCAAGGCCTGAAAGACGGACAGCACTCATAGCGGCCGAACTTCGCCATTATTGCATCGACGTCGCTGCACTCAGTGAGACCAGGCTTGTGGACGAGGGGAGTAGGTTTTGCAATCAAAACTGCTCTGCTGAAGAACATCCCTACTCTACCCACTGGAATAAATGAACGTATCATGAAGTTCTGTTTTCCTCTCAGCAAGTCCCAGTATATCACCATTGTCAGTGTCTATGCACCAACTCTCGTGAGTCCAGACGAAGACAAGGGAAGTTTCTACGAGGATCTGGACCAGACTATTCGGACAACCCCCGCCAGCGACAAACTCGTCAACTTGGGCAACTTCAATGCCAGGGTGGGGACAGACAGTGACAACTGGGACGGAATCCTTGGGAGACATGGGGTGGGAAAACTAAACAGTAACGGCCTGCTGCTTCTGAGCAAGTGTGCTGAGCACAATGTGTGCATCACTAACACGATGTGCAGACTTGCAAACAAGCACAAAACAACCTGGATGCATCCCAGGTCCATACACTAGCACCTATTCAACTATGTCATAGTATGCCAGCGTGACCTTCAAGACGTCACCATCACCTGGGACGTGTGAGGTGCTGAGTGTTGGACAGGTCACAGGCTGGTTCGGTCAGTCCTCAACCTGCACACAGCCCCTTTGCATCTTAAGCAACCAAAGACTGTCAGAGTGTCATTCAACATCGGCAGACTGCAAGACCCAGGTCAAGTCTAACAACGTACTTAATGAAGAACTCTCCGGCAATTCACCGCTTGTGGGAACCTGTTCTGAAAAGTGGATGCAGTTCAAAGATGTCATCACGCAGACTGCAACAACTGTACTCGGACTGAAAACCCAAGTGCCGGTTTGATGAAAACCATGAGACCATTTCAGCAGCCCTTCAGGCCAAAAGCAAGGCCAATGCAGACTGGCAGAATGACCCGTCATCTGTCTCGAGAAATGCAGGGCGAGTGGTGGCAGAGAAAGGCTGAGCAGGTGGAACGCTATGCAGACATGCATGGCACCAGGGAGTTTTTCAGCGCCATAAAGTCAGTTTATGGTCCTTCTAAATCAGGATGCCCCCCCTGGCTGTCATCTGATGGGTCGAGCCTGATCAAAGACCAGGAAGGACTGAAAGACCGCTGGGCTGAACACCTTTCCGACCTGCTCAATAGGCCGACCACAGCTGATCCTAATGTCTTACAGCAGGTCCCTTAGCTGCCAGTTCTGGATGACCTAGACCCGCTGCCCTCTACTGATGAGATTAAGAAAGCGACCTCACAGATGAACTCAAATAAAGCAACAGGGCAGGATGGCATTCCTGCCGAGATCTACAAAGCATTAGGCCCAAATGCCTTACAGGCATTCCAAGACATCCTGGAAGACATCTGGATCACAGAGGAGATGCCTGATGTCTTCCGCGATGCCCTCATCGTGTGTGGCTCTCTACAAAAACAAGGGAAACGAATCAGACTGCGGAAACTACAGGGGTATCTCACTACTGTCCATGGCAGGCAAGACTTTTGCCTGCATTCTCCTGAACAGACTTGTCACTGTCTCGGAAAGGAACCTCCTGGAGGCGCAGTGTGGCTTTCGGCCAGAACGGAGTACAGTAGACATGATATTTGCCGTGAGGCAAGTCCAGGAGAAGTGCATCGAGCAGAACAAACCTCTTTACTCTGTCTTCATTGACCTGACAAAGGCATTTGACACTGTAAACAGGGAGGCTCTCTGGATCATCCTGAGATGTTATGGATGCCCGAGGAAATTCGTGATGATGATTCAGCTGCTCCACGACGGAATGACAGGACAGGTCCTTTGCAGTGGTGATACGTCAGCTGTATTTGCCATTTCCAGTGGGGTGAAGCGGGGCTGTGTACTAGCTCCAGTCCTGTTCAATCTGTTCTTCACTTGCATGTCGTCACATGCTGTCCAAGGTCTGAGGGAGGGAGTGTACATCAGGTACCAATTGGACGGCTCTCTCTTTGACCTTTGCCGCTTGAAGGCACGGACGAATTGCCTCCATACAGTCATTCAAGAAACCCTCTTCGCTGATGACTGTGCGCTCTTGGCTCACAAAGACAGTGATCTGCAGTTGATGCTGAACAAATTCTCAGACACTGCTACGCCCTTTGGCCTATCAGCCTGAACAAGACTGGAGTACTTCACCAGCCCGTGCCAAACACCAACTCCATAGAACCAAAAATCACTGTTGACGACACCCAGCTGACAAATGTAAACAGCTTCAAATACTTGGGAAGCATCACCTCGAGTGATGGGTCTTTGGACAAAGAAATTGACTCCAGGATCAGCAAGCCCAGCCAGGCTCTGGGGAGACTGCGTACCAGAATGCTCAATCAACACAACGTCCGCATCTCCACAAAGCTGAAAGTCTACAGAGCTGTGGTCATAGCTTCTCTCCTATATGGATGTGAGACGTGGACTCTGTACCGATGACACATCAAACAACTGGAGAAATCTCACATGCGTGCCCTCTGCTCTATCCTTAGCATTCGCTGGCAAGACCGTGTCTCCAACTTGGAGGTCTTGGATCGCGCGGAGTCCACCAGCATTGAGTCCCCGATCATCAGAGCCTGGATGTGGTGGGTGAGATACGTCATCAGAATGGACGACCACCGTTTGCCTCGCCAGCTACTCTATTGTGAACTGGAGACCGGAAAGAGGCCGCAAGGTCGTCCACGCAAGCACTACAAAGACGCTGTGAAGGAAACCCTACGCTACTGTGACATCTCGCCAAGGGAACTAGAAGCTGTGGCTGCTGACAGAATCTGCTGGCGAGCCCTGTGCTATGAAGCCACACGAGTCTGAATCACATTTGTTATTTTATCACCTGAGTCATACTGGATAAATCAAAGCAAAGTCGGGCGGCATCACCAACTACAACTCATCCCTTCCTGATGAACAATGCATTCTATGCATGTTTTGAACAGATGGAGACTGGTATATCACCACCCACCCCATCATCCTCTAATGCAGCTGGGCCCACAATTACCATTGTGGACATAAAATCAGAATTAGGTTTAATATCACCAACATGTGTGGTGAAATTTGTTGTCTTTGTAGCAGCAGCACAATGCACCACATATTAATAGAGAGAAAAAAAATCAAGAACTGCAATAAGTATATATCAAGCAGGAAACCTCATCCTGTAAATTTCATTGAATAGGTAAGTTAAATAAGTACTGAGAAAATAAAAATAAAAAGTAGTGAGGTAGTGTTCTTGGGTTCAATGTCCATTCAGAAATCAGATGGCAAAAGGGAAGAAGCTGTTCCTAAATTGGTGGATATGTGCCTTCAGGCTCCTATACCTCCTCCCTGATGGTAGCAATGAGAAGAGGGCATGTTCTGAGTGATGAAGGTCCTTAATGTTGCCTTTCTGAGGCTTTGCTCCTTGGAGATGTGCTGGATACTATGAAGGCTTGTCCCCATGATAGAGCTGACTAAGTTCATAACTTTCTGCAGCTTCTTTTGATCCTGTGCAGTAGCCATCCCCCCCACCCTCCATATCAGGCATTAATGCAGCCAGTTAGAATGCTTTCCACGATATATCTGTAGAAATTTGTGAGTATCTTTGGTGACATACCAAATCTCCTCAAATTCCAAATGAGGTATAGCCGCTGTCATGCCTTCTCTGTAGCTGCATAGATCTCCGCTGTCATGCCTTCTCTGTAGCTGCATAGATATGTTTGGCCCAGGATAGATCCTCAGAGATATTGACACCCAAAAACTTGAAATTGCTCACTCGCTTCACTTCTGATCTCTCTATGAGGACTGATGTGTTTTCCCTCATCTTATCCTTTCTGAAGTCCATGGTCAATTTTTTGGTCTTACTGACGTTAAGTGTAACGTTGTTGCTGTGACACGCCCTCTCGTCACCATCTGAAATTCTGCCAGCAATAGTTGTATCTTCAGCAAATTTATAATTGGCATTTGAGCTGTGCCTAGCCAGGTAGTCATGGATATAAAGAGAGTAGAGCAGTGGGATAAGCACACATCCCTGAAGTGCACCAGTGTTGATGGTCAGTGAGGTGGAGAAGTTGTTTCTGATCTGCACAGATTGTGGTCTTCTGATGAGGAAGTCAAGGATCCAGTTGTAGAGGGAGGTAAGAGACCCATGTTCTGGAGCTCGAAATCATAGGAATGATTGTGGTAAACGCTGAGCAGTAGTCAATAACTGCATCCTGATAAAGGTATTTATATTTTCCAGGTGATCCAAATTCACGTGAAGAGCCAATGAAATCGTATCCACTGTAGATCTAATGTGGAGACAGGCAAATTGCAATGGGTCCAAGTTCTTGCTGAGACAGGAGTTAATCCTAGCCATCACCAACCCCTTTTATATATGTATGTATGTGTGCATTTATTTATTTATTTGGAGATGCAGCACAGAATAACCCTTCTGGCTGACTGAGCCGTGCTGCCCAGTAATCTACTGATTTAACCCAAAACTAATTATAGGACAAATTACAATGACTAATTAATCAACTAACCAGTACATCTTTGGACTGTGGGAGGAAACCAGAACACCTGAAGGAAACCCACTTGCACACACAAGAAACGTACAAGCTTTCTTATAGAGGATACTGGAATTAAACTGCAAACTTCAGGGAGTTAACCAGTGGAAAGCATCTGGCCTGGATGTTGTACCTGGTCATGTCTCAGATGCTGTGTAGATTAGCTGGCAGGTGTACTGTAGACTACTGCCCAGTGGCTCTGATATCTACCGTCATGAAGTGCTTTTAAAGGCTGTTTATACTACATATTAACTCCAGCCTCCCAGACAACATCGACCCATTGCACTTCATCTACCACTAAAAAAGATCTATAATAGACATGATCTCCCTGGCCCTGCGCTCATCTCTGAAGCATATGGATAACTTAGACACCTACATTAAACTATAGTTTATTGACTACAGCTCCACCTTCAAAACTAAAGTTCCAAGCAAACTCATCCCAAAACTCTGAGACCTGAGAGTCAAAACCTCCTTCTACAATTGGATCCTTGACTTCCTGACCAATAGACCACAATTAATAAGGCAGCCACACATCCACCACAATTGTTCTCAATGCTGGTGCTCCACAATGTTGTGTCCTCAGACCCTTTGTCTATTTCCTGTAGACTCACGACAGGGTGGTCAGATTCTGCTCTAACTCCATCTACAAGTTTGCAGATGATACCACTCTTGTGAGCCATACCTCGAATAATGATGAGTTGGAGTACAGGAAGGGAAGAGAGAGCTTAGTAACATGGTGTCTTATTAACAATCTTTCCATCAATGTCACCAAAACAAGGGAGCTGATCATTAACTTCAGGAAGGGGTGCAGTTCAAATGTTCCTGTCTTCATCAATAGTGCTAAGGCTGAGAAGTTTGAGAGCTCTTACTTTCTAGGAGTGAACATCACCAACAGCCCATCCTGGTCAAACTATGTATATTCTATGACCAAGAAAGCTCACTAATGTCTCCACTTCCTCAGAAGGCTACAAAACGATGGCATGACCCTCCTAAACCTTGCCGAATTTTGTTCAACCACTATGGAACACATACTTGGTGTGGTAACTGCTCTGCCTGTGACTGTGAGAAACTTTTGAGGGATATGGACATAACTCAGCACATCATAGAAACAAGATTCCCCTCTGTGGACTGTTTTTTTTTCTCACTGTCTCAGTAATCAGCCAGCATATTCAAAGACAACACCCAACCTGAATATTCCCCCTTCTCCACTTTCCCATTGGGTAAAAGACACAAAAACCATAAGACCATAAAGGACTGGAGTGGAATTAGGCTATTGGGCCTATCGAGTCTGCTCCACCATTCAATAATGGCTGATTTATTTTCCCTCTCAATCCCATTCTCCTGCCTTCTCCATATAACTTCTGACACCCTTACTAATCAAGAACCTATCAACCTCCACTTTAAGCAGACCCAATAATTTGGCCTCAACAGATGAACAAAGCTGAAGGCACATTCCACCAGGTTCAAGGACAACTTCTTACCTGCTGCTTTAAGACCATTTAATTGTTCCCTAGTATTATAAGATGGACTTCTGACTTCACAATCTATCTTTCTATGATCTTGCACCTTATTGAAGACCTGCAGTGCACTTTCTCTGTAGCAGTTACACTTAATTGGTCATTCTGAAATTGGTTAATCTTGTACTACATCAGTGCACTGTATGAATTGACCTGTATGGGCAGAGAAGAAGACCTCAGCGCATACGACAATAATAAATCAATTCACATTCCAATTTTTCACATTATCAACTTGTACAGCTACCTAATGCAAAATCAACAGTTGGTGTACTATTTAAAATATTTCCTATTTTCTGAACAAATTCAGTAAACTTGCTAAAGAACACTAACAATTAACAAAAAATAATTTATAACATTTGTTTATAAAAGGAGCAGGGTGGAACAGCGTAAGTATGCCGGACTTTTAGCCTGGAGGTCAATGGATTGAAACCACCTTCTGCTACGTACCTTAGCATTCAGACACCACCTGACCTGCCGAGTGTTTCAAGCAATCTTCCTTTTTTTCCCAGTTTTCCTGCTTTGCAGTTTTTTTTTGATTTTATTTTGTTCCACAGAGAGTGATTCATTTGAAATTAGTTTGGTATGCTGGAGCATTCTTTTAGCAAAGGCTCTGCTTAAGAACTGAGACTGTGAAGAAAAGATGCCTTTGGAATATATATGCATCGGATATGAGGTCTGCAAGCAACTGAATGGATTTTATGTATATGTTTGGAATTACATTTGCAAGCTATTGAAAGTATTCTTCTTGTGAAATGGAGAAATGTTGCAAAG
The DNA here is from genome assembly GCF_030028105.1 of Mobula birostris. NCBI lineage: Eukaryota > Metazoa > Chordata > Chondrichthyes > Myliobatiformes > Myliobatidae > Mobula > Mobula birostris. Next base: position 43,618,623 of record NC_092385.1, read on the forward strand.
AGGTAATTTGCATTAATAGAAAACAGTAATGAATCCTGTCCCAATATTAATAAATACATGATAATAACCCAAGATGAGATTTGGTGGAATGAGAAGGGACAAAATCCTTCCTGTGAAAATGTAATCTTTTTCTTCAATTTGGTGAGTTATGTGATTGTATGATGGCTTATCCAAGAGTCAACAAAAATAGATATTTTGTTACACTTCTACAATTTACATATTCTATCATGACCAAAATTATCATATATCAAATATACCTTCTGGCCATGTCAAGTCTCCTCTTTACTGGTATTAACCCTAAATTGTCTCAGTGTGATGATTAAATTAGTATTTCCCTATATTACAATTCTTTAGTTTGGTATAACATCTTACATTTAGCATTTCATTAAAGGTTATGAGATATTTCTATTTACCCATTTGATGCAGATAACCTTGAGCCAATCAGCATATATTACATATCCTTATTGCATCTCCAAAGGTGCTGATGCAACACTGTAGTCCACATGGCCCTAGTGTACCCACAGTGTTGTTGAATTTGGGAGTCCCATGACTTTGACCCAAGGAAATTAAAGATAGTGATACATTTTCAGGACAGAATGGTGTTTGAATCGGAGATGAATTTCTATTGTTGTACCGTGGAGAGCATTCTGGCAGGCTACATCACTGCACAGGGGCTACTGCACAGGACCGAAAGAAGCTGCAGAAGGTTGTAAATCTAATCAGCTCCATCTTGGGTACTAGCCTACAAAGTACCCAGGACATCTTTAATGAGCAGTGTCTCAGAAAGGCAGCATCCATTATTAAGGACCTCCAGCACCCAGGGCATTCCCTTTTCTCACTGTTACCATCAGGTAGAAGGTATAGAAGACTGAAGGCACACACTCAGTGATTCAGGAAGAGCTTCTTCCCCTCTGCCATCCAATTCGTAAATGGACATTGAGTCTTTAGACACTACCTCACTTTTTCAAATAAACAGTATTCCTGTTTTTAAAAATCTATTCAATATACGTAATTGATTAACTTATTTATTTATTATTATTATTTGAATTTATTTTTTTTTCCTCTGCTAGATTGTGTATTGCATTGAACTGCTGCTGCTAAGTTTCACATGCCGGTGAAAATAAACCTGATTCTGATTCTGACGTGCAACTCGGAGAGGAAACTGCTTGCAGGCATTTCCATAAGTTTACTGGTTGTTGTGGAAGAAGTTCTGATGATCTACATGCAATGCATTTTGTACATGGACAGGCTAAAGCCACCGTACACTGGCCATGGAGGGAGATTAGGTGCCAATCAACTGAGCTGCTTTCTTCTGAAATGTTTTGAGTGTTGGAGCTGCACTAGCATTCTATAACACACGTGACTTATTTATGGTAGAAAGGCTTCAGAGTTTCAGGTGTCAGTAAATAACCAGGGGCACCCAGCCTGATTAAGTATTTATAATTATAAATTCTAAGTAGGCCCTTCTTTATACCTCAATGAATAAAAGCTTGCATTGATTTGTCCTGTGTCAGCTGGAGGAAATACAATGCCTTTTGCATTACTTATCAAACAAGCATGTGATATAAATAATGCTACAGCAGGGCTTAAAAATTCTTTAGGGTATATATTGTGTAATTCTTGCTCAGCAAAGCATGGTTTGCAATCATCAAAACTTGTGACTTATCAATCTTCTTCCACTCTCAAATGCATTATTGTAACATTTTTGTATTACATTTAAGCAGGAAATTGCATGGAAATGATAGAAGAATGGACTATTATTACTGGAATTGTATGTGTTTAATTTTAAACCAAATATATCAGTAGCAAAGTGTAATCATGATTACTTAATATTTTTCCCCTTCAGCGTATCTTATCTTCCCCACCTAAAAAGAATCAAAGTTCAAAGTTATAGCAAATTTTATTATCAAAGTACATATATGTCACCATATATAACCCTGAGATTGATTTTCTTGTGAGCATATTTAACGAATCTATAGAATAGTAATTATAACAGAATCAATGAAAGATCAACCAGAGTGCAGAAAATAATAAACTGTGCAAATATAAATATAAATAAATCGCAAGAAATATTGAGAACATGGCATAATGAAATAAAGAGTCCTTAAAGTGAGATAATTGGTTGTAGGAACATTTCAATGGTGGGGCCAGTGAGTGTAGTTATCATCCTTTTATTCAAGAGCATGATCGTTGAGGGCTAATAACTGCTCTTGAACCTGGTGATGCAAGTCCTGAGGCCCTTGTTCCTTCTACTTGATGACAGCAACAAAAAGAGTGCATGACCTGGGTTATGGGGATCTCTGATGATGGATGCTGCTTTCCTATGACAGCATTTCATGCACATATGCTCAGTGGTTGGGAGGGTTTTACCCATGACATACTGGGTCAAATCTACTATCTTTTGTAGGATATGCCATTCAGAGCCATGCCAGGCCATGAAGCAGACAGTCAATAAACTCTCCACTACACATCTGTAGAAGTTTCTCAAAGTTGTAGATGTTATGCTGTACTCCAAAGGAATTAGAGGTGCTGCTGTGCTTTCTTTGCAATTGCACTTATGTGCTGAGTCCAGGACTGGTCCTCTGAAATAGTAACACAGATGAATTTGAAGTTACTGACCCTCTGCACCACTGATCCTCCAATGAGGACTGGCTCATGGACCTCTGGTTTCACCCACCTGAAACCTATACTCAGCTCCTTGGTATTACTTACATTGAATTAGAGACTGTGGTTACACCAATCAGCCAAATTTTCAGTCTCCGTCCTGTGTGCAGATTCATCACCACCTTTGACTTGGCCCACAGCAGCAAACTTGAATATGGCATTGGAGCTGTGCTTGGCCACAGAGTCATAGGTGTAAAGTGAGAGAACAGGGGGTTATGCACACAGTCCTGTGGTGCACCTACGTTACTGGATATCATAGAGGAGATGTAGTTGCTAACCCGAACTGACTGGGATCTACAAGTGAGGAAATCCAGGATCCAATTGCATAAGCAGGCACTGAGAACAAGGTCTTTAAGCTTATTGATTAGTTTTGAGGGGATGATGGTATTGAATGCTGAGCTGTAGTCAATAAAGAGCTTCCTGATGTATGCATCTTTGCTGTCCAAATGTTCCAGGATTGAGTGAAAAGCCAATGAGATGGCACCTGCTATGGACCTGTTGCACTGGTAGACAAATTGGAGGGGATCCAAGCTGCTTCTCATGCAGGAATTCATATGTTTCATCACCAAACTATCAAAGCACCAGCACTGTGGATGTAAGTGCAACTGGCTGTTAGTCACTGAGGCAGGTCACCATGCTCTTCTTTTCACCGGTATAATTGAAGCAAATGGGTACCACAAACAGCCGAAGCAAGAGGTTAAAGTTTTCAGTGAACACACCAGTCAGTTGATCTGTAGGTCATTGGTACATTGCCAGGTACCGCATCTAGGCCAGATTCTCTCTGTGGATTTATCCTCCGGAAGGTGGCCTGCACATCGGCTTCAGAGATTGACGTCATTGGATCATTGGAGGAGGCGGGGTTTTGCGACGGTTTCTCCATGTTCTGATGGTCAAAAAGAGCATCAACGGCATTGAGCTCACCTGGGAATGAAGCCCTGCAGTCTCCCATGTTGCTTGATCAAGCTTTGCAGGAGGTGATAGCATTCAAGACCTGCTATGGCTGTCGAACATCCCTCATTGATTCAAGCTTAGTCCAGAATTTGCCATGGCTGTCGAGCATCCCTCATTGATTCAAGCTTAGTCCAGAATTTGCCATGGCTGTCGAGCATCCCTCATTGATTCAAGCTTCGTCTGGAATTTCCATTTCACCTGTGAGAAGGATTTCCTGCACCTCTTGTAGCTTTCTTGGTCTCCAGACTTGAACGCCTCTGATCTGGCTCTCAGCAGAACTACTTTATATCTGCAACATTTTGCTACCAGCCCAAGGATAATGAGGTCAATAGTAACATATAGAAAGCCATGTCAGCAAAGATGAAAACAAATATCTTTAAAAAAATAGTAATTTTAAATCTGTTCAGGTGAATGATTTGCCTTGATAGCCTTTCTGGTCATCTCAGGTTTCTGAGGTCAATAATGCCATTGGAAATTGACTCTATCTTCAATCCTAGTTGTAATGCTATTATCCCAGTCCCACCACCCTTTCATAAAATCTTCTGATTTACAAGCTGAAGACAGCCTAACTGTGCAATGATTACTTTCTACAACCCCTCACCACTATTTTTCTTTTGTCACTCTCTTTTTAAATAGTGACTGTAACCTAATCAGTATGGTGTAGAAAGAGCTACGGGACATTGTAGAGGTAGATACACACACTCACGCAGATTGGCATTCAGAACCACCAATGCAGATACCAGCATTGCATTGCTTATAGACTATTATACAGTCAGGATTTGTTGTCCATATGGTGAGTCACCAGCCATGAGTGACTCACAGCCAAATTCCCCAAAACATATATGCAGCTGCTATTTTATTTGACTGTTCGGCAGCAAAGGACACAGATTAGGATTCTGATCAAGCAGGCCAGATGCAAAGGCTGACGTACATCCACAATAAGATGTCTGGATCACTGGGATGCCTGCCAGAGCAGCTATCTGCAACTTCATTAAAGATCTAACAGACTAGCTCAGATACTAATAAGCAGAAGACGGGTACTAAAGGTATACACCAAGGTGATCAGGTGACATTTCTATGGTATTTAAGATGGTTTGGGAGAGTGTATTCTGTTGGCTTTTCCTTTGATGTTGTTGTAAAGAAGGGAAAACAGTGTTCATCAGCAGTGAAAGGATGTGATGGGAATGATTACTGAAAGAGGAATTGGGATTCTCTTTACTGCAAACATCGTCTGATTATGTTGGTTACAATATCCCAGCCAAAGAGAAATTACTTGTGATATTTCTTTACTTCTTTTTTTCTCCTCCTCCTTCCTCAGGGTTGCTCTCTCTGACCGAAAAGCTTCGTAGCGTTAAGCAGACCATGAATATTCATGGAGCACAAGGCACTTTGAGTGTCGGCCAAGCAGCAGAATGATTAACTGAACAGAGTGGATAAGATAGAAGGGTATGCACATTTGTTTCACTCTGGTGTCAAGATTCTTATTGCTCACTGATGGTCCTTTACACCCAGAGGTCAGCGCAGTCAGTCAAAGAATGAATAACTAGGACTGATGACAAGGTACTGTGCATTATGTGCTGTGCTTAGCAACGTATCAGCTAAACAGTGAGAGAGTGTAATTTCTCCTGGCTGAGGTATATCTGAAAGTAAGACAGATTGTATCAGCAGCACAATGTGCATGCAGTCATTGGCAATCTGCACCATGGGGGAACAATCTTACTTGATGCACCGGCTGCTCTCTGTTGAGCAAGAATGATATGTATTCATCTCTGTTGAAATACAGCATCAATAATATTTCTTATGCAAAATAATTGCTCAGATATCAACAAGTCCAGCTTTGAAAAGATCCAAATTTCACACTCATCATGACCTTAGCACCTAGAGGCAACACAATCTGCATGTGAAACCATGGTTGGAATTGTGACTGGAATATTGTGGTGTGTAGTAGAGAGGATATCTTCAATCATTGCTCTTTGGACCAGTTTGGCTGGAGAAGTGCTTTGTCTGTCCTTGATGGACATGTGAAAAAAATTCTCTCATCTTCTCCCTCTCCAAGCAGATTGTCCAGCTTTATCTGCCTTTTGTTTATTTTGTCATATCCAGATGCAAGCAGCTTTTGGAGATTTTGGAACATTATTGAGATTTCAGCCTTTAAAGTGAGCTGGACCCAGCAATACAATTTAAAACTTGGCAACATTCAGTGGAAAACAACTGGCAAATAACCTTCAAGTAGTTGAAGGTCATTTAAAAAAAACAATAGTACCTCTGAATATAGGTTTAACAGTACAAAGTTATACATAGTATGAGATTGAAAATGGAGTTTCTACACTATTTTACAGATTAAGTCTTGGTAATCACCTGCAATATCTTTCTGGCCCAATATCAAGTTGATTATGTGATCTGAATATGATTGCACTTTAAAGTTTTCTGAAACCAAAATAACTCTGGTTTCAAGACCATAAGACCATAAGACACAGGAACAGAATTAGGCCATTTGGCTCATCGAGTCTTCTCTGCCATTCAATCATGGCTGATCCTTTTTTCCCCTACTCAGCTCCACTCCCCGGCCTTCTCCCTGTCACCTTTGATGCTGAGTCCAAGAACCTATCAAGCTCTGCCTTAAATACATTCAACAACCTGGCCTCCACCACTGTCTGTAGAAATAAATTCCACAAATTCACCACCTTCTGGCTAAATAAATTTCTCTGCATCTCTGTTTTAAATCAATGCCCCTCTATCCCGAGTTTGTGCCCTCTTGTCCTAGACTCCCCTACCACGGGAAACATACTTTTCACATCTACTCTGTCTCGGCCTTTCAACATCTGAAAGATTTTAATGAGATTCCCCTTCTTCTACATTCCAGCAAGTACAGATCCAGAGCTATCAAACGTATGATAACCCATTTGTTCCCGGAATCATCCTTGTGAACCTCTTGTGAACCCTCTCCATTGGCAGCACATCTTTTCTTAGATGAGGTACCCAAAACTGTTCACAATATTCAAGGAGTGGGCTCACCGGTGCCTTATAAAGCCTCAGCTTCACATCCCTGCTCTTCTATTCTGGATCTTTTGAATTGAATGCTAACATTGCATTTACTTTCCTCACCAACGACTCTACCTGCAAGTTAAACTTTAGGTTGCTCTGCACAAGGACTCCCACATCCCTTTGCATCTCAGATTTTTGAATTTTCTTCCTGTTTAGTAAATAATCTGTACAACTATTTCTACTACCAAAGTACATGACTATGCATTTTCTACCATTGCAATTAATTTGCCACTCTCTTGCCCATTCCCCTAATCTGTCTAAGTTCTTCTGCAGCCTACCTGTTTTCTCAACACTACCTGCCCCTCCACCAATCTTTGTATCATCTGCAAGCTTGGCAACAAAGCCATCTATTCCATCATATAAATCATTGATGTACAGAATAAAAAGAAGCGATCCCAATACCGACCCCTGCAGAACACCATTAGTTACTGGCAGCCAACCAGAAAAGAATCTTTTTATTCCTACTCACTGCCTCCTGCCGATCAGCCAATGCTCTAACCATGCCAATAACTTTCCTGTAATACCATGGACTCTTAACTTGGTAAGCAGCCTCATGTGTGGCACCTTGTCAAAGGGCTATTGAAAATCCAAATATACAACATCCACTGCATCCCATTTATCTATCCAACTTGTAATCTCCTCAAAGAATTCCAACAGGTTCGTCCTGCAAGATTTTCCCTGAAGGAAACCATGCTAACACTGTCGTATCTTGTCCTATGTCACCAAGTACTCCATAACCTCATCCTTAATAACTGACTCCAACATCTTCCCAACCAATCTGGTCAGGCTAACTGATCTGGTCTATAATTTCCGTTTTGCTGCCTTCCTCCTTTCTTAAAGAGTAGTGTGCCATTTGCAATTTTCCAGACCTCTGACACCATGCCAGAGTCCAGTGATTTTTGAAGGATCCTTATTAAAGCCTCCATAATCTCTACCACTACCTCTTTCGGAACCTTAGGGTACAGTTCATCGGATCTGGGTGACTTATGTATCCTTAAGGTCCTACAGCTTATTGAGCACTGCTCACTTCTCTTCCCTCACATCCTTGAACATCTGGCACACTGCTAGTTTCTTCCACAGTGAAGACTGATGCAAATTAATTATTTAGTTCATCTATCTCCTTTATTATTTCTCCAAACTCATTTTCTAGCAGTCCTATATCTACTCTCATCTCGCTTTTATTTTTTACATACTTGAAAAGGCTTTTACTATATACTTTGATATTGTTTGCTAGCTTGCTTTCATATTTCATCTTTTCCCCATTAATGATTATTTTAGTTTCTGTTTTTAGGGTTTTAAAAGCTTCCCAATCCTCTGTCTTCCCACTAATTTTTGCTTTGTTGTACGCCCTCTCTGTTTTTACGTTAGCTTTGACTTCCTTTGTCAGCCACTGTTATAGTATTTTGCCATTTAAGTATTTCTTCATTTTTGGAATACATCTATCCTGCACCTTCCTCATTTTTCACAGAGACTCATGCCATGGCTGCTCTGTTGTCATTCCTGCCAGCATTTCTTCCAACTTACTTTGACCAACTCCTCTTTCATTCCACTGCAACTTCCTTTACTCCACTGAAATTGTGCTACATCACACTTTACTTTCTTCCTAGTTGAACTCAATCATATTGCGATCACTGCCTCCAAAGGGTTCTTTTACCTTAAGCTCCCTAATCACCTCTGGTTCATTACATAACACTCAATCCAGTAGATCTCCTAGTAGGCTTAATGACAAACTGCTCTATAAAGCCATCTCATAGGCATTCAACAAACTCACTCTCCTGAGATCCATTTCCAACCTAATTTTCCCAATCAACCTGAATGTGGAAATCCTCCATAACTTAACCCTTTTGACACTCCTTTTCTACTTCCTGTTGTAATCTGTGGTCCACATCCCAGCTCTGTTTGGAGGCCTGTATACAACTGCCACCAGGGTCCTTTCATGCTTGCAATTTCTTAATTCAACCCACAAGGATTCAGCATCCTCTGATCTTATGTCACATCTTTCTATTGATTTGATACCATTCTTTACCAGCAAAGCCATGCCAACCCCTCTGCCTACCTTCCTCTCCTTCCAATACAATGAGTAACCTTGTACAAGTCTTACGGGTTCACCTCCTAATAGGTCGGCTGGTGGCGCAGTGACATCAGCGCCAAACTCCGGAACGGAGGTTCCAGGGTTCGAATCCAGTCGGGCCGCTCCCAAGTACGCTTTCCATCTGTGCCGAGTTGAGTGTTGAGCTCACAACTTGGCCTCGTAAAATAAGGAAAAATACTGCGAAATGTCTGTGTGAGGAGTGGCGCCCCACACAGCCTTCCAACCTGCGCCTTGTAAGGCCTGAAGCTGGCCTCTCAGGACTGAGTCAACGTCATCATCATCATCATCATCATCATCCTAATATCTGGTTCAGGGCTATCATCAGTTCAGGGAGCAAAGTGTAGCATTAAACGCAGGGCAAGATTTTGCAGATGAACCATACCTTTCATCCCATATTACCAAGAACAGAATAGTCTTGTATACCCTGTATTAGACACAAAGTACTGAAAAGTCATATGACATTTTGCACAACTAGGAATGAGGTTCAAACAATTGTATGGGGTTTCTTTTTCATGTAACTGCTAAGGCTAATAAAATGGCTTCTTTGTAATATTAACTACTGATGTAAGGTGTTCTCTATAGCAGCATATCTGAGTTATGATCATAGATAACTTGACTTTGGAATGCCATTGCTAAGCAACAGAATAGATGTTATTCTTTCTTGTGTGTGAAAGCTATTGTTTTTCGCAGGCTTTGGTCAGAAGGCACGATGGGGACAGAAAGAGGAGATGTGATGCTGTAAGCTGGGCGATGGAACAGACCCCGAGCGGGAGTCCGAGGCCCAGGGTCATCGGCAAGGAGAGGAGACGAGGACAGACTCGTTTGGAGCATTTGTTCGACCACCAAGGGTGGTCCCATTCGAGGGTCGGCGGAGTTCGGAGAACATCGACTAGAGGAAAGGATACCTGATTTGTGAGATCCAGCAAATTATTTGTGCACAGAACTGATAGAGTTACTGATTTGGCGCCTTTATTGTACGTTTGTATTTGTTTCTACTAACCCATCACCAAGAAATACTTATAAAGTGTAATCATTTAATCGCATATGGTGTACTGTTTGTTATTTGGCGGTGTGGGGTACATCAGGCAGCATCCACACAAACTTGATTACCCAGTTTGGCAGGGCCGAAGGCTGCTCCCCCTAGGTGAAAGTGAGCTGAGCAAACCTGAGGCTTACCAGGAGGCTACAACGTGAGTTGTTCGTCCGAGGATTTGATTCCGTTCGATGCTGTGTTATCGCCTTGTTTAAATTATGCATGCTGTGGGGGCAGAAAGCTGGCGTACCTCTGTGGGATTGCTGGTTATTACTGCATGTGTGTTGGGTGGGGTGGCTGTTGGTCTTTGTTCAAGTTCAGACTAGCGATGATGAAATTGCAGTGGGACTGCCAGTGTCTATTGGTGCCCCAGGTGAGGCGGGGCCATGGGCTGTCCATACTGTTAGGAGAGAGAGGAAAGGGTGGTCTGATTCGGAGGTAGTGTCTGCGAATAAATGTTCCAGCTATGGCAGGCTCCGCCTGGTTTTTAGGATAATGTCCACCCCTAAAGGGGCGGAGGCGTAGGCGGAACAGACCTCCCGGTTGTTAGATGAGTGGCAGTGCTCAGCTGAGGGAGAGCGACAGGGACTGGTTGGAAGTTTGGATAGGCGGGCTGTTGATGTTGTCAGAACCGTCAGGTTCAATTACCCTGTAGTGACAGCTGCCAGTTATCTGCAAGCGTGGGAAAATGCGTTTGGTTCGACTGGTAGTAAAATGCAGCACCTGGGGGGATTTCAAAACATGTATCAGGAGATTAGCTAAAAGCTTGCAGTGTATCTTTTTTGGCTAGAGAAACAGCTAAATTGGTTGCAGTGCGGGGGGTGGGGTCATTCAGCTGATCAGAGAGGTGTCAGGAAACTTAGAGGAGGTTCAGTGGGGGAGCTGCCTGGTTTCTCTTGGGGGAACACATTACCAAGGAACTCCCAGAAGATAAACACCCTGTTTCTGAAGGCCTAGTGGGACCGCATTCCAGTGGGTCATTACGGATAAATGGAAGCTATGTTAAAGCCATACTCGACACCAAGTCACCGGTCGAGTTGCTGTACAGTTCGTTTTACAACCGGTTTCTGAAGCATTTACCCTTCATAACCTTCAGGGCACTGGAGATTTAGAGTACCAGTGCTGGTAATTATCCAGACGACGGTTATTGGTCAGTCAAACTGGAGTTCTCGGAGGACAAGATGGCGGTGTCTGAGGTTCGTGAATTGTTAGTGCTGGTGTGTCCGGACACTGTTGAGACGGGCAGCATTTCGATTCTGAGGGGGACCAACACCCCACTGGTGAGGAGGCGCAAGGGGGCCTGCCAGGAGGAGGCGGGTGAGAGCTGTTTGGAGGCATTATCTGTGCACCCAGTGTTTCGAGCTGCTTGTGAGGATGTGTGTAGCAGCATTGGGCCTGTACCGAATTTAAACAAGAGCCGATGGTGGTACGGCCCAGAAGAAGTATCTGAGGGTAAGACCCTCTTGGTGGACGCTTCGACGTACCACGAGGTGGGGGGTGGAGTTGACCGCTGAAGAAACCTCAGTGAAAGAGAGGTTGTGGCAACTGGCCCCTGCAGAGGTGGAGGACGCGAGCAGCGTGTGTGTGGGTTATAGGACCCTGAACGGGCGCACTGTCCCTGACCAGTATGCAGTCCCGAGGGTCGAAGACGTGCTGGTCTGTCTGAGTGGTGCGAAGTGGTTAAATGTGCTGGATCTGAGGAGTTGATGGTGCTAGATCCCAATGAGTGAGGCCGACAAGGAGAAGACAGCCGTTATAGGTCCCCTGGGATTCTTCCAGTCCAAAAAGATGCCCCAGGGCATATCCGGAGCCCTTGTGACCTTCCCGCAGGGCATGAGGAAGACCATGGGGGATGTGGACTTGTTTGGAGTTTTGGTGTATTTGGATAATCTCCTAGCATTGGGATTCGCCTTGGACGACTATGAAGCGAGGCGAGTGAGGGATCCCGGACGACTAGGGATTAATGAAATAAAACTTTCTTTGGACGAGTGCCAGGTCTGGCGAAGGACGCAGCTCGTGAGTGTTGTGCTGAGAGAGGAGATTTGCGTCGCTGAATGCAGGCTGGAGACTGAATGCCGGAATTTTAGGACAAAGATTGAAGAATTGGAGTCCACACTCGTCAAAGTGGAGATGGGGAAACGGAATTCCGAGCCGAAATCGCGGTCATTTACTGATGAAGTAATCCAGAGAGATAAAACAATGACCAACCTTCTAAAGGGTCAGCAGAAACTGGAGAAATTGATCCAGAACAGCTTGGAAGCGGGGCGACGGAATGGACCCCGAGCGGGAGTCCGAGGCCCAGGGTCTTCGGCGAGGAGAGGAGACAAGGACAGACTTGTTTGGAGCGTTTGGTTGACCACTGAGGGTGGTCCCATTCGAGGGTCAGCGGAGTTCGGAGGACATCGACTGGAGGAGGGGATACCTGACTCGTGAGCTCCAACGAATTATTTGTGCACAGAACTGGTAGAGTTACTGACTTGGCACCTTTATTGTATTTGTTTCTACTAACCCGTCAGCAAGAAATACTTATAAAGTGTAATCATTTAATCGCATATGGTGCACTGTCTGTTATTTGGCGGGGTGGGGTACATCACACAGCATCCACACAAACTTGATTACCCAGTTTGGCGGGGCCGAAGGCTGCTCCCCCTAGACGAAAGCGAGCTGAGCGAGCCTGAGGCTGACCAGGAGGCTACACAATGAACAAAGATTTGTCTTGGGTCACTAACACCAGCAATCTGCTCATTTCCACATACTGTATGCACCTCTATCCACTGAAGACAAGAAACTAGAAGTGCAAATGAGAATATAACAAGTGCTTTAAAGACTAGAGAGCCAAGATTATTTTCTCTCCTATACAGCCTTGATTAAGGTATATGTCATTGTGTGATAAATGGACTGTTCATGGAGCATTTGGTCAGTCTGTAAAGAAGATAAAGGAATTTATTGTGATGTATTTGTACTGCCTATTGATCCCATTATGAAAGCTTGCTAAACTGAACTAATAAATATTAATACATTCTTTGTGGAGTTATTAAAACTAAATTGCTGAAGCTGCATAGATCTGTCTTGGCAGGAGGAAAGAGTTCAGTCTGCAGAACTATATCTCTACACATAACTTTACATTTACTTCTCTTTGAAACAAATGCATCACCATTTCCATAATAAATATAAATCAGTGCAGAAATTATGACAATATAAAGAGTGAAGAATAATTCGCATTTACGGAAATCAATATGTTTGCTTTTGTGATTAATACACAACAATAATACTTTTATCAGTTGATCAACTGAACATGCTTGATGTCTGGACTCACCCTCTTTTCATCCATACTAACTTCCTGCAGATTAATTGTTCATTTATTTCAGTTGTTAATTTACAACACACCAGGAGGCTACTTAGCTTCTTAAATCTATGCTAGGTGTCAGAGATTACCTGCCCTGATCCCCTCATTTTATTTTCCCAAAAATTCTGTATCACATGTCTATCAACTCCCTTGTGATTCGTCCGTTACTCATCTACACTTGGGGAGTTTACACATACTAATACATTTATCAACCAGTGTGTATTTGAGATGTGGGAGAACACCGAGTACATGCCACAGGAAAAACATGCAAACCCCACACTGCCAACTTGGGAGGTCAGGAGGGAATACTGGTCAATGGTGTGTGGCAACCTTTCGCCTTTAGTGGATTCACATAAAATGAGATAAGCTCATCTCCGGTCAAATTCTATAGGAATTGGTCTGAGGTTTTAATGATATGTCACTGTATCATTATTGATATTCAAAGACCTTTTAAAACCATTAAAATCACCACAAAAAATTTTAAAAACTAATTTTAAAATGATGTGAAATTTATTGGAAAAATTAAAACTCTTAATACGCAGATTAAGATAACAAAATAGGTTAACGATAATCTAAACCTACGATCCTCTCTGAAACTCCACATTGATAAATCTTCATTCAAATGATTGGGACCTCTCAGCCCAACACAGGCTAGCATAGAATTTCAGAGGTTAATTCCCCAGTGCAAAGATGAGAAATCTACTTCAATTAGATTAATCTGGACACCACCTAGAATCTACCAAGAGAGTATGGTATCAGATGGAGTGACATAGCTCACCCTGGACTCACAGTAGACCTACATAGATGCAGCTGTACGTAACTATGAGCTGTTGAGTACTGGCAATTCTATTTGCCTGCCACAACCATTTGATTCAGCCCAATATTCTTCTCAACCAAGCAAGTTATTTCTAGCAACTGCAAAGGTATGTTGTAATTTATTTCTTCTGTGCTGTAGAACCTCATGTTGGATATGGTTTAGAAGGTGTGGGGAGAATGGGACCAGTTGTTATGGGAATATCTCCAATTATTTCCATGATATATCCCCAGCAGCCATGCTCACATTCTCCTTTTGCCAGTCGGAGGCATCTCAAATGCTAATCCCCTTTCCATTGGACATTTCCCAAGTGTTTGTCATTCATCTGGAGATAGTGTTATCTATTATCCCACAAAACCGTAACATGTTGGCACTGGTGCTATACACACAAAATGTTGGAGGATTCAGCAGATCACGCAGAATCTATGGAAGTCAATGAACAGTTCACGTTTCAGGCTGGAACCCTTTTTCAAGACTGGAAAAGAAGGGCGAAGAAGCCAGAATAAGCAGGTGGGGTGATGAAGGAGTACAAGCTGGGTGATGATAGCCCAAGCCTGCTACCTGATATTTAGAGGCATAATTCAAACCTGGCTTTAAACATGTCCCATTTGTTTATTATTCTATTTCATTTACCATACTGGAAAGTCCTCTCTAAACATAACAACTTGCGCATATAGCTCCTTCCTGGACAGACAAAACAAGGCCATTTTTCAGAGGTACCAATGGCAATTTATTTGTGGGTTATTGAATGCTGAAAAAGCAAAACTAAATTTCGCTGTTCCTTTTATAAAGTTTCTCCGCTATTTCATCAAAAGAAATGCGAGCAAGGCTCTTTTAATAAGAAGAGAATTACTCTTTCAATGACTACCTTATTTTTCATTTGTAATTAAATGGGCCTTGGTCACACAATATGTCCTGTGATGTTGAAAATGATATATTACTGAGATTGCACTTACAACTTGCTTAACATTAACAACTATTGATTTCTTACTGTAAACTCTGTGGATTATGCATGTATATTGCCGCCTAAATTCAAGAAGCAGTTTATTAAAGATAATGAATAAACATTTTTATCTGCAACACCTCCATAATAATGCAGAAACATATTAACAATTAAAAATGATGAAGTAGAGAATTTACCTTATAACCTCCCAGGTGACCATGAATTGTTTCCTTTGGTACTTCTGACCAAGTGACTTTAATTAAAGTACTGTTCATGATTTCAACAGCAACATTCAAAGGAGCCGCTTCAGGGACTGTTGAAACAAAGGCAGAATCTCAGGATTATTTTGGATCTCTGTGAAATAACGTGACATTTTATATCTATATTATGTTATCATTTCTGCAATTTTAGTACAAATTGTACTAATTAGTACAACCTTATAATAGATTCCTTAAGAATAGAATTTTCAAGTAAAATTTTATTGTTCCATAAACACGAGGAAATCTGCAAATGCTGGAAATTCAAGCAACACACATCAAAGTTGCTGGTGAACGCAGCAGGCCAGGCAGCATCTATAGGAAGAGGTACAGTCGACGTTTCGGGCTGAGACCCTTCGTCAGGACTAACTGAAAGAAGAGATAGTAAGAGATTTGAAAGTGGGAGGGGGAGGGGGTGATCCAAAATGATAGGAGAAGATGGGAGGGGGAGGGATGGAGCTAAGAGCTGGAAAGTTGATTGGCAAGAAGATACAAGGCTGGAGAAGGGAGAGGATCATGGGCGGGAGGCCTAGGGAGAAAGAAAAGCGGAGGGGAGCATCAGAGGAAGATATAGTGAAAGGGACAGAGGGAGAAAAAAGAAAGAGAAAGAAAGGGTGAAAAATAATAAATAAATAAATAAGGGATAGTGTAGCTAAGAAGGGGAGGAGGGGTATTAATGGAAGTTAGAGGAGTCAATGTTCATGCCATCAGGTTGGAGGCTATCCAGGTGGAATGTACGGTATTGCTCCTCCAACCTGAGTGTGGCTTCATCTTGACAGTAGAGGAGGCCATGGGCGGACATATCAGAAGGGGAATGGGACGTGGAATAGAAATGTATGGCCATTGAGAGATCCTGCTTTCTCTGGCGGACAGAGCGTAGGTGTTCAGCAAAATGGTCTCCCAGTCTGCGTCGGGTCTCACCAATATATAGAAGGCCACACCGGGAGCACCGGACGCAGTATATCACACCAGCCAACTCACAGGTGAAGTGTCACCTCACTTGGAAGGGCTGTCTGAGGCCCTGAATGGTGGTGACCAGAGGAAGTGTAAGAACAGGTGTAGCACTTGTTCTGCTTACAAGGATAAGTGCCGGGAGGGAGATCGGTGGGAAGGGATGGGGGGACAAATAGACAAAGGAGTCACGTAGGGAGCTATCCCTGTGGAAAGTAGGAAGAGGGGGGAGGGAAAGATGTGCTTGGTGGTGGGATCCCATTGGAGGTGGCAAGTTACGGAGAATTATATGTTGGACCTTGAGGCTTGTGGGGTGGTAGTTGAGAACAAGGGGAACTCTATCCCTAGTAGGGTGGCGGGAGGATGGGGTGAGATCAGATGTGCGTGGAATGGATTCACTGTATCTTGAAGTAGACGTTCTTGAAAATACATTACAATGACAGTTGAGAATATGCAAAAGGCAAATATAACTTGTATTTGGTCAAGCAATATGATTGATATAAATTATTGCTTAAAATCTCTTAACTGCATCTCACGAAGGATTGAAACTTTGCCCAATTGATCAGAAGCTCAGACGAAGTGAAATAAATTCAAATTTGTTGCCAGTCATAATGAGTCATGTTAGAAGATAGCAAGTGTTATATTTTAAAACGTATCTGACCATTTTAAACTGAAGTTTTATTCATTTTCTACAATTACTTGCCTCCTGGGAAATATTAGTACGTAAGCTAGCAATTGAAGAGCTACTGAGGGGTTAAGAGCAGCTTTTCATCAGATTAACACAACTTCCTACTCACACTCTGGGCTTAGAATTAGGAATTAATAAAATTTGTTTAACTGATCAACTGTGCAGTGTGTCACTATGATTATTTTCATGAGCCTTCCACGAAGCTCTAAAGGAAAGCCAAGAGAAGGGAAGTCCATTACAGTAGGTTATATTTATAGGAAAAGTTGTTTGTGACCAACAGATTCTTCGTCAGGAGATGCATTCATAGCATGACTTAAAATTTTAGTTGGGTTGTCACACTGTCAGAAAAAAAGTCATTTTTGTCATCTCTGAAAAATGCCTCATTTTGCTTGAGAGAGAATATTTTCAAATTTTAAGGGGCAGGAAGTGTCGAGGAAGGAGAGAGTCTTGAATGACTTGAACAGATCAGGTATACAGGCAAAGAAATGACAGATGAAATACAGTGTAGGGAAGAATATTGTCATGCACTTTGGTAGAAGGAATAAAGACACAGACCATTTTCTAAATGGGGAACAAATTCATAAATTGGAGATGCAAAGGGACTTGAGAGTCCTACTGCAGGATTTCCTAAAAGTAAACTTGCAAGCAGTAACAAGGAAAGCAAATGGAATGTTAGCATTCATTTCAGGGTCTCCATATCTCTGGGCCCATACTCATTTGAGTCTATTAGAGTGAGGGGGGAATCTGGTTGAAACCTACCAAATATTGAATGGTCTGAATAGAGAGGACATGCTGAGGAGATTTGCAATAGGGCAAGAGTCTAGATAGCCTCAGAATAGAGGGATGCCCCTTTAGAACAGAGATAAGGAGTAATTTCTTCAGCCAGCGTGTGGTGAATCTATGGTATTCATTGTCACAGACAGCTGCGGAGGCTAATTTATTGCGTATATTTAAAGTGGAGACTTACAGGTTTATGTTTAGTAAAGCCGTCACGGGTTATGGGGAAAAGGCAGGAGAACCGGGTTAAGAGAGAAAATAAAACAAACATGGTTGAATGGCAGAGCAGCCTCAATGGGCTGAATGAAATAATTCTACTCTATGTTTATTGGCCTTACATTCTGAGCCTGAAATAATCTATTACTTACCCATTAAAATATCATTTCATCAGGTCTATGCTTGTCCATATCAGACCCATTTCACCTTATGCTTGCTGTAGACCAACAACTTATTCTTTCTCACTCTCTTTGTCAAACGTGCTGATCAATTTGTTGACTCTTTAGGCTCTGACTGGCTCCAAGGTGAAAACGTTCTAAGGGATAGAAGCTTTACTAGAAATGCAGTTGCTTCTGGGTGCAGGTGTTCAGGAGAGATATCTTCCTGTCTTGCATTTTTTTGCAACCTCTAGTGCTCCCACGGGCCAAGGACTAGCTCCTTCATTACTTCCTCATAGGAGAAAGCCAAGCTGGATCATTTCCTCAGACTGAACATATATGTAAATGTCAGCCTTTTCATCAGAGGTTGGGCATTGTAATTTTTCAAGAGAGATATGTGTTTGAAGTTCCCTCCTCCATTCTCTAATTAGCTGTTAAATTATCTATCTTCATTCATAGGTAGGAGTGGCAAGTGATCTTCTACATCAGGAATCTGCATACATCAAGGCGCACTTCATTGTATCATCACAACTGTAGTGCAATCCACCTTGAAAGGAAGTTATAAATATATGCTTTCCTCTTGCAAAGAGAAATGGACAGTTCAACATTCCAGATCCTGCAACCTTATTGAAGAATGAACATACTTAACTACATCAAAGGTTAGTTATTTTTTGTCATGAAAAATGTGAATAATCAGAGAACCACATATTGATTTCAAATTAAACTGATTAAATGATTTGCAGCTATTATTGCAATCAGAATAGTTTATTTTCAATTTCTGGTGTTTGATTTTCCTGTGAACAGAAAACCTCTGCATCAATTTTCACTCAGCAAGTCCAAAAAAGAAATTCCCCTAACAAAATATAGAAACGTAGAAAACCTACAGCACAATACAGGCCCTTCGACCCACAAAGTTGTGCCAAACATGTCCCTACCTTAGAAATTACTAGGTTTACCTATCTCCCCCTATTTTTCTAAGCTCCTTGTACCTATCCAAAAGTCCTTTAAAAGACCCTGTCGTATCCACCTCCACCACTGTTGCCAGCAGCCCATTCCACATATTCACCACTCTCTCAGTAAAGAACTTACCCCTGACATCTCCTCTGTACCTACTCCCCAGCACCTTAAACCTGTGTTCTCTTGTGGCAACCATTTCAGCCCTGGGAAAAAGCTGCTGACTATCCACACGATCAATGCCTCTCATAATCTTATACACCTCTACCAGGTCACCTCTCATCCTCCGTCACTCCAAGGAGAAAAGGCCGAGTTCACTCAACCTATTCTCGTAAGGCATGCTCCCCAATCGAGGCAACATCCTCGTAATAGGGAATTTATATCCAACAATGTACTGTAACCTGATAACAGTAAGTGCTGAGAGAGAGTGTTGTTTAAGAAACTCTGAGATAGGCACATAAATGATAGAAAAATGGAGAGCTATGTTGGAGGGAAGAGTTGCATTGATCTTAGAGAAGGTTAAAATGTCAGCACAACATGGTGATCCAAAAGGGCTGCATTGATCTATGTTCTGTAAGTTTTATTTCATCTAACCTCACCTTCCTACGGCATAGAGGTATTGCTTGCAGCACAGCTGTTCAATCTAATCACTTTTAAGACTCCTTGAAAATACTGAAGCTTTCCTGTGGTCTCCTATAAATACTGATTTCTGCAAAAATAAAGCTATAAGCCAAAAATCCTGCTTCCAAAAAGTCATGCCCATGAGACAAAAATGTGTTGCAATTGTATAACTCTTTATCAGTGCACATCATGAGAGAAACAACTCACAATAAACCACTGACAGGAGAACAGAAAGAAAATGACTTTTGAGGTGATTCTCAAATCTCAGGTAAAGTCTACAAGTCACCTAATTGAACTAAGAGGCACTTCTGAGGTAAAGGATCAAGAAAGGTTTTCTTAATTTGTTTAGGAAAGCATAACTGAAAGAAAAAATAACAGGTGAACCAAATTATTGTTTGCTGATCTTTCTGTGAACAGATAAAAAAGTCAATCCTCCTTTTCATTATGGTAATCCCTATCTTTAGATAAGAAAGACTTTACGTCGTACATTTCAGTACCTGAGGGCATTTAACAGCACATTTCAGTCAAAGAAGTACTTTTGTAGTTGCTGAGGTAATATCAGAAACAGTTAAAAACCAAAAACTGAGTTAATAAACTTAAACTGAATCATTATTTAAACTACTGCAATTAAAAAACTGGCATTTCTTTTTTGCAACACATGTGAAATTAAATTGTTAAAAATCAGAAACTGATAAAGAGGAGGAGAATGTTTCCTTAAATGCTGAGAAAGTCAATTAAATGCTTTACTAAACCTAATTATGGATTGCTTAGATCATACTGATCCCAGTCATTTCAATTTACCTCAAATATCTCCAGGAAGTGTTATCTATGTTAATACTCCCAGGACAATGATGGATCTCCACCAAGAAAATAATAGGGAATTTATTTATTAGCCAAGTTAGATAGGCCAAAATTTAATTTGGGCATTCATAAATTAACTGATTGTTACATGTTTGGACTTTGATCTCTGAGAACTACCATTAGAGAGATTAGTGGATGGAATAACATTATACATTATACAATTATTGCTGATAAGGCCATTCCTAATTTCCACTACAAAGGTGACATAAACTATAGCAGTCCTTCTTGTGAGGGGAACCCCATTGTGTTGTTAATTACAGAGTTCCCATCTTTCCCTCCACTTCTCTACGAGAACTTGACTTGATTTTCATTTCCAATTATATATTCTGGTGAAAATCAACTTCACTTTTGATGATGTGTCTACAACACATCACGTTTGCCTAGTTTTCCTCTGCCAGACCACACAGCACAAGGAAGGGCATCCTCAATGCAAAGATGCACTTTTTTTCCCCAGAAGGTCTGGTGGTGGTTCTGCCTCTTGGTACATCAGGTATGGATTTTTTTGTAGCAGATGAGAATGAGTTTAAATAGATTTGCCCCTTTCTCGATTCACTCTTGACTCTTGCGTTCCCTGACAGCCAGCTAATAGTGGTACTAGTTAGTCAATTTTGATGGAGGGCATTGAACATCTCATCCGTTGTATGTACAATGCCTTTGCAACTCTTGCTGTATCTTTAATTATGCTGTGGCTCTCATATAATGGAGGGCAGGAAATGAGGATAAACAGGGGTTTGCTTTGTCCAAGTTGAAACTTCTGGATTCAATATTTTGGTAATCATGCTCATTCCTTACTGAACGTCACCATGCTACCAGCTTTGGCAAGACTACCTTGTGTACATTCAAGGACTGTTGTAGAAACACCAAAAATAGGATCAAGAGTGAGCTAATCAGCTCTTTGCGTCAACTCCACCATTCAGCTCAATCTGTCGGTCATGCAGCAGATATGGCAATTGAGCTCGTGGATACGCATGTGTCCACTAATTATTATTTCATTGTGATGGCATTTAACTCCATTCTTTTCGTCGTAGCACTTGTTGAGACTTGCACAAAGCACAGCAACGTTTTGCTGCCTGCTTGCATTCAGCCTTACTAGAGAAATTGGACTTTCGAGTCAACTGACTCTGAAGAGTAGTAGTGTTCGTTTTATATTTAGATAGTCCTTTCAGCCATAGTGTTGGCTTCGTTTTCCATTTGAGAGTTTTAATTAACGGCCCTGTTTGGTCTAGCGTTTATTGTTTTCTTTTCCCTCTAACTCTGTTTGCATTAAAGTCTGTGAACTGTCGACCTGCTTCAGCGTCTCTCACTCTGCACTTGGGCCATATCCAAACGTTGTGACACCATCATGGCTTATCATCCATTCAGTACCCTCTCCCCAACTGTTGCCATCTCCTTAAATCCTATTAGAATTAAGAAATGTACCTACTTGCCTCTTCAATATATTTAATAACTTGGCATCCACAACCTCCATGTTGGAGAATCTCACAAAATCACTATGTGCTGGGTCACTACATTACCTCCCATTTTATTCCTCCATTCTACCTGTGAAAATGGGCTTAAATGACCCAAACTCTCTGACCACCTCAGTTAGTTAAGACTTTCAGACTTCATCAGATACAGAAACAAAAACTGCATTCAAAACCCCAGATGGTATCTCATCAAGGCCTTGTAAGGCCTCTTACTTCTGTAATAAATGATTCTGGGATGCTATTTGAAGATGCAATACTGTGCATACAATTGTCAGAATGTTTCTTGATCTATCTGTCGAGCAACTCTTCCAGTTCACTCACAGGCTCACAGAGAACTTTGAAAGGATTACAGAGTTGGAAATAACTTTGCTGCATCCCATTCCTATCACCTATGACAGGTGTTCACTGTGGATTCATTCTTGTTTTGTTTAAGTCGAGCTTGCTAGGGCATTAAACATTGATCACAGGTCTGGAGACATTCAAGACCAGGGAAGGATAAAAAGACAGATTTCCTTGCCAAGAAGAACAGCACATTAGAAGATTAATTAATTATTTCCTTGATGAGCCTTTTATATAGCATGCACTTTATCTGGTGCCTTGATCACAGGTGAAAACAGTAAAAGATTCTTCAAGAGATATATTCCTTTGTGATTTTTGGCCACATTAGGACACTCACTAGTAGTGCAATAGGAGCCCGCAATGTTACAAAAAAAACACATTTTATGAGGAGTGCATCAATCAGCACACCCTTGGGCAGTTTAGAATTGTAAGCTTTCCAAATGCACATCTGTATAATGTTAAAGATTTTCATCAGCAATGGCTTCAAGAGTATCACAAGAAAACCATGAATTATTCTCCAAATAAACTAGGTTAGTAACTAGTCTCCCATTAAGATGAACATTAAAGGTTCTGCAAGCTGGTACCGGGGCACCACGGTGACATTTTGTGGGCTACAGATAATACTTCTAAATATACCTTTACAGCATGTCATTTCCCTCTAAGCAGTGTACTTTCAAATCAACTTAATGATCTACAGGTTTCATGATCTTCTGAAGTACAGAGCGGACCAGCAGGTGTGTCACCTTTAAATGGAAGAACATTCGTTGCCATGGCTGGAAGCAGGGTGGAAGTGAGATTCCAAGCAAGGCTACGGTGCAGAGGGATGAGCCCAAGATTGTCCTCACCTGCGCTGATCAACTGGCTGGAGTATTCACTGAGATCTTTAAACTCTCACTTCGGCTGTGTGAGGTACCCACCTGCTTCAAGCAGGCCTCATTTATACCGCTGCCCAAAAGGAGAGTGATGATCTGCATCAATGACTATTGCCCAGTAGCATTTACATCCATAGCGATGAAGTGTTTTCAGAGGTTGGGGACGAAACATGTCAACTCCTGCCTGAGAATTGAGTTCAATTTGCCTACCGGAGCAAAGGTCCACAGCAAATGTCATCTCATTGGCTCTTAATCCTGAACAAGTGGATATAATAAATGCATTTTTCAGGATGCTCTTTATTGACTACAGAGATCTTTAATCTAGTGCTTTGGCAGTCTGAGATACCCTCCTACTTCAAGCAGGCTACAATTATACCGGTGCCTCAGAATAACCTGGTAACCTGCCTCAATGACTATTGTCCAGTAGCACTTACATCCACTGTGATGAAGTGTTTTGCGAGGCTGGTGATGAAACATATCAACTCCTGCCTGAGAAGCGACTTGGATCCACTCCAATTTGCCTATGACAGCAATAGGTCCATAGCAGATGCTATCTCATTTGCTCTTCACTCAGCCATGGAACATCTGGACAGCAAAGATGCATGGTAGCATTGTGGTTAGCACAATGCTTTACAGCACAGGTGACCCTGGTTCAATTCCCACCACTGCCTGTGAGCAGTTTATTCATTCATTCACCCCGTGACCGCATCAATTTCCTTCGGGTGCTCCAGTTTCCTCCCACAGTCTAAAGACCTACTGGTTGGTTGGTTAATTGGCCCTTGTAAATTGTCCTATGATTAGACTAGGATTAAATTAGCAACTTGCTGGTCAGCCCACCTCTAAGGGCTCGAAGGGTCTCTCTTTTTTTAATATAATTTTTATTGAATTTTCAAAGTAAATACATAAGAAAATAATATCTACCCTCCCCCCTCCCCCCCCAATATATACTCCTACCTAAAGAGAAAAGAAAAAAAGAAGAAAAAAAAGAGAACCGCCTGAATATTGGAAGGTTTGCACATGCTCCATGGGATTAAAAATAAATATTATATATATTTGTTACTTTCCCCAAGGAACCAAGATCTTTATCATCAGAGCTGTAAATAAAGGCTCCAAATATTCAAAAATGTTTCATATTTATCTCTTAAGATCTAAAACATTACTTAGCTTCTCAACTCTCATAGTTCCCTGGGGAATCTCTTTGAACTTCACCATGTTGCTATGTGTTTCCCTTCCAATCATCCAGGCAAAAAGAAAAAAAAAGATAGATAAGATACAAAAAAAGAAAAAACAAAATACCCCTCCACTAATGTTGTGAATGAAAAGGTACACAACACTACCCCCCTCCACTGTGCGGGTCGTGGCCATTGCCACACTTGCACACATGAATAACGTAGCCATTGGTCAGTATTTCTTTCAGCTCCCCCGTAACAAAAAATTGTGTATATATAAAAAATTGATGTCATTATTCCCAGCTAATATTCCTCAAATTTTAACCTTTCTTCCCCTCCTTCATATAATTAATAATATATTTATATATTCATCGGCCTAAAAATCCAATAGGCCTAATCCTTGATTAAGTCTTCATCTTCAATCCATCTCGCTCCCCTGGGTTTGTTCTTGTATCTGGTGAATATTCAAAGAATCGCGCACAAACTTCTCCGCTTTCCGGTAATCGTCAAAAAATCTTTTTTCGCCACCAGCCAAAAAAATCTTCAAGGTTGCAGGATAACGCAATATAAATTGATAACCATGATCCCATAGGGCTTTTTTCACTGGATTAAATTTCTTCTTTCTCTTCAAAAGTTCATAACTTATATCAGGGTAGAAAATTTTTCTTCCCTTCAATCATCAGTGGCCCTTTTCTCTTCTTGGCAGCTTGGGCAGCCGCCTGTAGAATCCTTTCTTTGTCTTGAAATCTTAATAATTTTATTAAAATTGATCGTGGATATTGGTCATCTTGTGGTTTTGGTCTTAGAGCTCTATGTACCCGCTCAATTTCAACTGATCGGTCTTCCTTTTTCATTTGCAAGGTTTTCAGGATCCATTTTTGAAAAAATTCTATTGGATTATCTCCCTCTATACCTTCTTTAAGACCAACAATTTTAATATTATTACGTCTACTAAAAATTTCCAACACGTCCACTTTCTCCAAGAGTCGATTTCTTTCCGTGTTCCAGACAATCAAATCATTTTCTGTTTTTTCCAGTCTATTGTTAATATGCTCCATTGTTCTTTCCATCTTCTGAAGTTTCTTATCCATTTTATCCTGTCTTTTCATAGCTTTATCATAGCACATCTTCACGTCCCTAAGCTCTGTTCTTAATTTTCTTAGTTCAGCCATTAATTGCAATAAAGCCTTTCTTATGTCTCCGTCATCTCCTTTACTTCCAGTCTCTTCCAGTTCTTCCTCCTCCTCTTCATCTGTATTCTCTGCGGTATCCAATTCTGACTCTGAGTCACTTTCAATTGCAGTGGCCGTCGGTTCCTGTAGTTTAAGTTGTGTCGATTTGCGCATGCGCATTTCCGGCATCTTCTTCCGAGAGACCGCTACCACCGCCATTGCTCCCTGTTCTTCTATGCCAGAGATAAAATGCGTCTCCTCCGAAGGAGATCCAACCTGAATCCGAGGTTCCATTGCTGCAGTAGGCCCTTTTTCCTTCCCATCTCGCGGCGACTTCACAACAACAGACTTCTTCTGTTGCGGTTTACGAGGCATATCGTAGAGTAGTCTTACGAAGTTTATAAGTAGTTTTCAGAAAGTATTTATTAACTTTACTTTGTTTAAACAGTACTTTGCTGATTTTTTACCGGAGAGCTGGAATTACACGTCTCAATCCCATGTCATCGCGTGGCACCCCCCCTGGAAGGGTCTCTCTGCACTGTATCTCAATAAAATGAAATAAAAACATCAGGATTCTTTTTATTGACTACAGCTCAGCATTCAATACTGTCATCCTCTCAAAACTAATCAATAAGCTCCAAGACCTTGTGCAATTGGATCCTTGATTTCTACACTTGCAGACCCAAGTCAGTTTGGATGGTAACATCTCCTCCATGATCTCCATCAGCACAATTGCATGAAAAGGCTGTGGGCTTAGTCCTACTTGCTTTACACTTATGACTATGTGGTTAAGCAGAGCTCGAATACCATATTCAAGTTTGCTGTTGAGGGCTGAATCAAAGGTGGTGATTAATCAGCAAATAGGAGGAAGATTGAAAATCAAGCCGAGTGGTTTCACAACAACCTCTCGCTCAATGTCAGTAAGACCAAGGAGCTGATTATTGACTTCAGGAGAAGAAAATTAGAGTCCATGAGCCAGTCTCCATCAGAGGATCAGAGATGGAGAGTGTCAACAACTTTAAGTTCTTTGGTGATATTATTTCAGAGGACATGTCCTGGGCCCAGCACATAAAAAGCACAGCAGCACCTCTACTCCCTTAGAAGTTTGCAAAGATTTGGCATAACAAAACTTTGATAAACTTCTATAGATGTGTAGTGGAGAGCATATTGACTGGCTGTGTCACAGCCTGTCATTGAAACACCAATGCCCTTGAATGGAAAATCCTACAAAAATTGTGGATATGGCCCAATCCATCACAGGTAAAGCCCTCCCCACCATTGAGCACATTTACACAAAACGCTGTTGCAGGAAAGCAGCACTCACCATCAGTGACCCCCACCACCCAGGACATGCTCTCTTCTCACTGCTGAGGTACAGGAGCTTCATGATTCGTACCACCAGATTCAGAAACAATTATCACCCCTCCACCATCAGGCCCTTTTATCAAATGGGATAATTTCACTCAACTTAACTAGCCCCTTCATTGGAATGTTCTCACAACCCACGGACTCACTTTGAAAGACTCTTCATCTCATGTCCTTGATATTTATTGCTTCTTTCTTTTTGTGTGTTGTCTTTTCCATACTGGTTGAATGCCCAAGTTCGTGTGGTCTTTCATTGATTCAGTTATGGATATTATTCCATTATGGATTTTTTGAGCAGACCGCAAGGAACTGAATCTCAGGTTTGTATATGGTGATATATAGTTACCTCGAAAATAAATTTAATTTGAACTTTGAGCTTTAATGGTGGATACAGTGATAAAGTTAATAAGTAGCATATATTGGAAAAACTATTTTCATTATCAATAATTTTCTTTGACTGGATGGATTTCATTTCTGCTTTCATCTAAACAACTGGACTTGTAATTATATCTTAACATGTAATTTAAAACAGAAAAATAAAGCAATCCACTCAGGTAGATGCAATCCATTGATACGGAACTCTTGCTCGCGATCTCTATCATGTCTGGGGTAACATCACCAGTAAGTCTCAAGATATAAACTAATTATTTTCATAGTCATCCTGAAATTAGGTTTTATATTTCATTTCATTTTCTCTAAACTTTCATTTGTTCAGGTGCTCTGAAAGTTTGAATAGACTGAAGAAGCATTTTGCATGTAGCTATTTTTAATTGTTTGGAGTTGCTGATTTGTCCATTGCTAAGGATATCCTACAAATACATAAATGAATGATGCTGTTATTTCAAAGTTAGGACAAAAAAGGCACATCTTCAAAATTCTGTCCCAAGAAAAGACACATTGAGCTGCTCTTTGTCTAATTTGGCCCCAGCCCTACCAATACTGCAAGGATTATTGGGTTCAATTGAATTGCGCCTCTTGCTTCTGAACTTGACCAGTGGGTTAAAGAAAAGTCTCTGTTGAGTAGACATTAGCCACTGTACACCCAAGATTCTGCTCCGAAATATGCTGACAAAAGACAAAGCAAAAGGTAGAAACCTGCCACCGATTGAAGTTGTCAGGGTGATGTGATGTGATTTGAGACTTTATCCTCAATCTTAAGAGTCCATTTGGTGTGAATAGTCTCAGCATCACTTGATCTATCCCTCAGATTCTCATTTGTCTCAATGAGGTCATCTCTCATTTTTCTAAACTCCATTGGATATTTGTTAATCCAACATATTTTCTTCTCACAGAACAACCCACTAATTTATATGGTAATTTGGCCAAATCTATGCCACACTTACTCCAAGTACTTTCTTCCTTAAGTTCAGAGCTACAAGCTTCTCCATATAAGGCCTCAACACAAGCATCCATTTGCCTTCTCAGCTGCTTGCTTTCTCATGAACCACACACCAAGATCCCTCTAGTAGATTGAAATCTGTAAGACTTTGTTATAGTTTAAAGGGAATGTTCTGTTCTTCTCATCACCAACTTTTCAGCACCTCATCCCTCTTTGTATGCAATTTGATGATGTATGGCTGCTTTTCTAAATTCTCCTGATGATTGATACATCTTGGCAAAATTATAAACCTCTTTAATGTTAAAGCTTCTTAATTGACCACACCTTGCACAGCTGTTTTATTTCTATTTCGCCCTAGGGTGGGTATTTGTAAAAAAAATGTTACTATATTTCTTTAAATTCTTGCCATTGTTAATCTATGGAAAACCATTCAATATTACTTCCTAAAACATTTTAACCAGTTCTGTATTTGTAATTGACTTTATTTGAAGACTAATTTTCAACACATCTTTCTCTCTTGAATGGCACATAAATTTCTGTGATATTTTCATTAATATCCCTTAATGGACACCTTTTTCACAAGTTTTGCTTACTTCACAATTATTTCACCTTCCTGCTTTGCTGTATCCATTAAAGGGAGAATATGAGACCTTCTCAAAACAATTTTTTCTGTCCTTTGCAATCAATTATCTCAGCCCACAACAGTTTCACTTCCCTTCCATTTCCACATAATTTGTTTGAAGTACATTCATTATGCACATATCAAGTAAACTTTATATTCCCTGAGATTGGAGCATTGCAAAGAAGTTTGTGAAGATGTGTTTAAAGATGGTGCCAAATGTCTGTAGTTTCCTGCTGACAGTTCACAAAACTACTTCTTTTACTTCACCTTTCAAATATGATTCTACAGCTTAGCTGCGTGTGATTGGGAACTGTGTTTTACTTTGCATTGGTGTGTTTTTGGGCTGATTGAGTGATCTGGTGTCTTGCTGTCTCCAAGGAAGTTCAGCGAGGTTGGTGTTGTGTCCGATATCGAGAGAGAGTGCATGACACACGAGGATGCCAGCCTTGCAGGAAATTCAACTAATTTTATTGATAATACTGCTTGTGGGAGAGGCTAACTGAGTGGTATTGAAATAAGCTATTAATTACCACAACATCTCCCTCCTTGAAAAAAAGAAAAGCTACAAATTTACTTCTTGTCCACAGAACTGCATTGAAATTACTGTCACTGAAATTGACCCATTCAGTTCACTTTACTCAGAGCACGTAAATCATGCTCCTTACATAAACATAAAAAAATTGCCAACATTACAACTATCTTTCTCTTTGTTTTTAATGGTCTCTCTCTCTCTCTCTCTCTCTTCGTTTTCAGCATATTCTTCTTTCAGAACAGTTGGGAGTGAAGTGTGCGGACTATTGGCCTGTAAGCCTGGACACGAGGCACGAACCCATGATCAACTCTATTCCTTCCTTCCTATTGAGATGGCAAGCAAAGTTGAAGTTAACAAAGATGAAAGTGGAGTGCGAGCGGGTGTTTGGCACCTTCTGCCTGCATTCAACCTGTCCTCCTCTCCCTCTTGCTAGCTACTGTTGAAGGAAGTTGCAGGAAACTTGGGTTATGTGTTACAAGAATTGATTGGCAAGGCTGTGGATTCATTTTGGGGGACTTTGAGGTCATTATTGCATGAGTTTCTGGACTCTTTTTTTTGTTGGTCATCAACGGTTTGATTGCAGCGATTGATGTAGACTGGGGCGCATCATTGAAGAATGGCCTTGCAGTCTGCAGTAATGTAGAGGCTCACACTGAACTGAACTAAACTGAATACCACTGGACTCCTGGTTTGATGTTCAATATTCTATATGTTGTTCACTTCCTTTTTGTTGTTTACATAATTTGTTCTTTTTTGATGTGTTAGTGTTTGTTGTTTTCTTGAACAGGTTCCATGGTGTTTCTTGGTTGCCTGAGTGAGGACGAATCTCAGAGTTGTATTCTGTATAAGTACTTTGATAATAAAAGTACTTTGAATTTTGAAGCTTCATTTCTTTGAATCTTTGAAGTTCATCTGATTAAACACATCAAAACCATACCAAAGTTCAAAATTCAAATAAAATTTAATATCAAAGTACATTTATATACAAACCTGAGATTTGTTTTATTCCAGGCATACATGGTAATTCAAGAAACATAACAGAATCAAAGAAAGACCGTACCCAACAGGACGAATAAGCAATGTGCAAAAGACAACGAACTGTGCAAACACAAAAGATAAAGAGAAACAATAATAATAATAGTAATAATCAAATAAATAATAAACATCAAGAACATGAGATGAGGTGTTCTTCAAACTGAGTCCGTAAGTTGTGGAAACAGTTCTGCGATGGGGCAAGTGAACTTGAATGAAGTTTTGCCCGCTGGTTCAAGAGTCTGATGGTTGGGGTAGTGTGGAACCTGAGGCTCCTGTAATTTAGAAACATAGAAACATTCGTCACCACCTTTAATTTGGCCTTCAGCAGCAATCTTAAATATTGTATTGGAGCTGTGTTTCACCTCAGAGTCATAAATATAAAGTGAGTACAGCAGACAGCTAAGCAAACAGCCTTGTGGTGCACCCATGCTGATGGAGATGGTGAGAA
Source organism: Mobula birostris (assembly GCF_030028105.1). Classification (NCBI taxonomy): domain Eukaryota; kingdom Metazoa; phylum Chordata; class Chondrichthyes; order Myliobatiformes; family Myliobatidae; genus Mobula; species Mobula birostris. Next base: position 43,649,353 of record NC_092385.1, read on the forward strand.
TGATGTTGTTGCCAATCCAAACTTACTGGAGTCTACAGGTGAGGAAATCAGGAATCCAATTGCACAAGCTGGTATAGAGGCCAAGGTTTTGAAACTATTGATTAACTTTGAGGGGAATATGGTATTGAATGCTGAGCCCCAGTCTATAAAAAGCATCCTGATGTATATATCTTTGCAGTCCAGATGTACAAGGGTTGAGTAAAGAGCCAGTGAAATGACATCTGCTGTGGACCTGTTGTCCCAGTAGGCAAGTTGGAGTGGATCCAAGTCGCTTCTCAAGTGATAAGATATACACTGGTGGTGGAGACTGGCCAACACTAAAATTATAGTGTGACTATTTAAGAGTGGAAATAGGAAATACACTTTAATATAATTGGTGCTAGAACCAGGAACTTCATCTAAAATGATTCATTACAACAACTGATTCTTTTACAAGGCAAGTGATTAATTTTTGAGTAGACGTGCACTTAAAAGGTTAGGAGCACTAGGAAATGCCTGCAGGATTATGTATATGAATTCAATGATTAATATTATCAAGAAACTTTACTTCATGCATTTTTGAACTAATTGGGTGCTATGTTTCATGACATAAGGCCTTCTGAAAATCCGAACTATGTCCACTAGTTCTCCTTTATTTATTCTACTAGCTATGTCCTCAAAAAGGTCCAGGAGGCTTGTCAAATAAGATTTCCATTTCATAAATCTATGCTGACACTTTTTCACCCCTTGATGTTTTTTCAAAGTCTGTTTCAACAAGCTTTATTATGGACTATGTTGTTTTCCCTATTATTCATGTCATCTTAACCAGTCTGTAGTTCCATGCCTTCCCTTTCCCTACATTTTTAAATAGTGGGGATATGTTTGCCACCTGCTAATATGCTAGAACTGTCCCTTAATCTACAGAAGTCTGGAAGATGACTACCACTATATCCATTATTTCTGCAGCTTACATTGTCCATTACTCTGCGATGCAGATTTATTAACTTTTGGTACCATTAGTTATTCCAGTAATATTAGTTTATTCTTGCAAATTTCCCTTTCTATTTCCTTTTCATTGGAGCCTTGATCCCACCAGCATTTCTGAGAAGTTATTTATGTCCCCTTCCATGAACATGGAACAAAAGTATTTGATTAATTGCTCTGTCATTTCTTTATTCTCCACTATAAATTTCGTAGTTTCTAATTGTAGGAACTCACATTTGTCTTCACTAATCTTTGCCTTTATTAATAAATTATAAAATCATAAAAATCAGTGAGTCAAATTGAAGTAACTTAATGGAACTGTTAAATGAACATTTATTTTAGGAATACAAATGAACTGGACTGGATGTGGTTGTCAAAGACAGTTGTGAAAAGTGAGAAAGAGTGACGTAACATTGTAGAGACGATATTTCACTTGCATGTACGTGAAAGAAGCCTAAAGAATGCACAATGAACTCGCATGGTGGAGCATCAGAGATTTGCCAGACTTGTCCTGTATATTCGAAACATTTTGTATAGTATCCAACAGCACTCAGTAACAGTTCATGTAATGGTAGTCACCTATCCAACAGCTGCTCCAACATAGGAATTTGCTCTATAGTTCATTTACCTTCCACCATCCTCGTTTGATGGGCTGACACAATATACAGAGCTGAAGATTAGTCTTAGCAATTAGATCCTATTCATTACTCCTCATAAACCAAAAAAGAATATAGCATAACATTATTGGGAACTAAAAGTCCACAATTCCCTTGTTCCTCTTAGTTACTCCTTTTCTTATATATTATTTCAATGGACTCTCATGCTCATTTCTAAAATGTTACTAAGTGTGGCTTGCCTGGCAAGTTGAAGTTGTGGTGCTTGCAGTACGGACTGATGCCACGGATAATGTGGCCGCTAACTGTCTATGAAGTGGCAATGTCCCACGTTGACACAATGGAACGGAAGATCAACAAGTATGTGAAGAAGTGGCTTGGAGTACCGAGCAGCCTCACCAATGTTGCAATCCACAGTAGCCAGACAAAGCTTACCATCCCAGTGCAATCCCTTGTTGAAGAGGTCAAGGTAGCCAAGGTAAGATCATTCTTGATGCTTCGAGACTCAAAAGACCCTGTCATCAAGAACACCCAGCCAGATGTGAGATCAGGCAGGAAGTGGTCAGCCCGTGTAGCAGTTGATGAGGCAGAGTCTAGATTGAAGCACAAGGAGACAGTTGGGGCTATCCAGCTAGGCCGCCAGGGACTTGGATGTACAACCCACAAGTGCTGGTCATCTTCTACAGGTAAGGAGCGCCGTGAGCTTGTAACACAAGAAATACGAGAGGTAGAAGAGGGGAAGAGGTTAGCTAAGACAGCTGGCCTGGCCAAACAAGGGGCTTGGACCTGCTGGGAAAGTGTTGAACAACGACACCTATCTTGGAATGTTCTGTGGCAGATGGAACCGCTCCGCATTTCTTTTCTATGCAGAGCAGCGTACGATCTGCTCCTGCCAACCTCAGCACCTGGTATGAAGATAAGACAGACAGGTGTGCTGCTTGTGGCGAGAAGGGAACACTTCAATATATTTTGAGTGCATGCAGAGTCAATCTTTCCAGCGGCATGTACACTTGGAGACATAACAACGTTCTCAAAGTTGTAACAGAAGCGGTTGAGCAGAGAGTACTGCAGCACAACTTACCTCATGCCCCATGTTACACAGAACATCGCATATCGTTTGTGAAAGAAGGCTCCAAGTCAAGGGTGTACAGCGCAAGCCCATGATCAAGCATACTTTCTTCAGCCAGTGATTGGTGTGTCAAGGCTGACCTGGATGGGAATGGCAGTTTCCCGGAGCAAATAGCTTTCACAACATTGCGTCCAGGTATAATCGTATGGTCTGACAGCAGTAGAGAAGCGGATATTGGTGAACTCACAGTCTCCTGGGAAGACAACATCGATGAAGCCCATGAGCACAAGTTAACCAAGTATGCAGAGTTAAGATCAGAGTGCAGAGACAGAGGGTGGAAGGTCTCATGCTATCCATTCGAAGTAGGCTGCCGTGGGTTTATTGCGTTCACTCTCCAGAAGTGGCTGCGTGACCTTGGCTTCACTAGAAGAGAGATCAAGTCAACCAGCAGGGCTGTATCTGAGGCAGCAGAGAAAGAATCAGCATGGGTGTGGACCAAGTATATCCAGAGGGGCAGATAGTCAGACAGTGTATACATATCTTGCAAACCCTTCAGTAGTTGCATGGACACCTGAAGAGCAGACTATCTGTTGGATGGAACTGAGCAACAACTCTGATAGAGGCAGATGCCAAGTTTTTAAGCTCACCAGTGGGAGGTGGTGCTTTAGCACAGCTGGCCCACCACCTCGAGGGAGTCTTGATCATAAGCGGGCTGAAACTCCTGAAGACAGGTGGCAAATCAACTGATAATCCCACTGGTGATAGCACAGGACAGTTAACATCTTAGTCCATGTGTATTTTGTAAGTCTTAAGAACTAATGGTTTCTATCTAGGGTGCATGCTCAGTAGCGTGTCCCCTTGTTCCTTCACTGCAATGGTTGACAAGCATGGAATTATTATATTTCAGATTTCTCTAGAAAATAGATACATCAAGTCCTAGAGTTGCATAACACAAAATTGACTCTCCCCACCCCATATCCAGCATGTCCATTTGTCTATCTACACTTATCCCACTTGCCAGCACGAGGGTGATGTCCTTCTCTGCCTTGTTTATTTAAGTCCCAGTCTAAATATCTTTTAAATACATAACTTATATCTGAATCCCCCCCCACCTCCCTTGCCAGGTAATTTCTGATACCAACAACTATATCTGTTAAAAAAAAATTACCGCTGAGATTCTTTTAAAAATTCCTTCCTTTCATGTAAAACTTGTTCCTTCTTGTTTTTGATAACCCCCACCAGGGGAAAACATTCTGACTATTTAACCTCTTTATGTGTTTTGTAAACTTGTACATTTATGTCAGGTCACTCCTCAACCTTTTTTGCTCCATAGAAAGTAAGACCAACCTTTCATCTCTCTTCCTTTAACTAAAGTCCTCTAATCCAGGCAATATCCCAGCCAATCTCCAGTGCAATTTCTTCAGCACAATCCCATCCTTCATATCATGTGGTGAACAGAATTAGACACAATACTCTCATGCGGCCTCACTAGTGTTCGGTAAAATGGCAACATCACAACTTAACTATTTTATTTTACTCTGTCTCTCTCCCTCTCAAAATTATTTAGTGCATCAGACATATCATACTCCTATTTGATTTCCCAAAGTGTATTACTTTGCAGTTTGGTCTTTGTAAATAAACTACAAATTGCCAATATTTGTGATTTATTTTCTGGGCAGAATGAATGTGATGCTGTTGACTACAAATGAGGTCATCTTTGCAAGTGGAACAGGTGCCATACCTGCCCCTACACCTCTTCCCTCACCAACATTCAGGGCCACAAACAGCCCTTCCAGGTGAGGTGACACTTCACCTGTGAGCCTGTTGGGGTCGCCTACTGTATCTGTGGCCTCCTGTATATCAGTGAGACCTGACTCGCTTCACAGAGCAGCTACGCTCCGCCTGCCAGAAAAAGTGGGATCTCCCGCTGGCCACCCATTTCAATTCTACTTCCTATTCACATTCTGCCATGTCAGTCCATAGTCTTCTCTACTGCTGCAATGAGGCCACACTCAGGTTGAAAGAGCAACACCTTATATTCAGCCTGGGTAGCCTCCAACCTGATGGCACGTACATCGATTTCTCAAACTTCCGCTAATTGCTCCCCCACCCACACCTTCACCATTTCCCACTCGTGTTTCCTTGCTTACCTGTTCATCACTTCCCTCTGGTGCTCCTTCCCTTTTCCTTTCTTCTATGGTCTTCTACCCTCTCCTATCAGATTCCTCCCTCTCCACCCCTTCATCTCTTTCAGCTATCAGCTGAAGTCTTTACTTCACCCTTCCCCCCTCCCAGTTTCACCTATCACCTACCACCTTGTACTTCTTCCTCCCCTCTCTCCAACTTCTTGTTCTAACTTCTCATCTTTTTTTCCAGTCCTGATGAATGGTCTCCGCCTGAAACGTCGACTGTTTACTTTGTTAATAGATAGTTCCTCCAGCAATTTGTACATGTTGCCAGCACAAGTTGTAAGGGGTTTTCCCTATGGATTCACCAATGTTGTTGTAAGTATATTATGCTCTTATGCAGGAGCAGCAATTTTTATTTTGAATGATTATAGCAGTTACACTTCTGAGTTATATTTCTGTAATTTCTCTTCAGCTTTCTTTTTGTTGTACATTAAATAAGTATCATAAACTTTGTAAAACTGACCTTGCAATCACATGTAATTTTTACTCAGACAAAGTCGTTGTTGCCATTCAAGGTGAGTGACAAGATATCACTATGTAAATTTGTATCTGATTTAAATGGACAAAATAGTTCTGAAGAAATTGTGCCAACATATCAATGAATCACATACAAATTCCACAGATCAGTGTAAGGACTAACGGTTTCAGCAATTGACCTTTGATTTTTCTTACTGTAACGTTAGCATACCAATGTTCACAGGAAGATGGTAACAAACATAAATATAAACCAACCTGGTCCCTTCTGGTTTTAATAGCTAGAAGCAAGTGATCAATTTGCCTCGGGGATGATAGGTTTTAAGCTGCATTCCTAAATATAATTTATCTTTTAATGTTTGAAAGGCTGAATCCAACAGAGCATTACACCAGTGCACGGGGGCAGCATGAGCCCTTTCCTTGTCCATTAGCAATCCCATTCTGATAACTTTCTCAGCTTGTTACACTCAGCTCTGCAGGCAGTTACTCTTGGACTACCCATCTCTCCAATGGAACAAGACAATCGTGACCTGTTGAAATGCTAACCTACACTATCTGAGTCCAACTTCTAATCTGGAGTCGGACGCTGTTCGGGGACAGGCGGAGAAGGGCTTGGATGTGAGTGATCAGTGTTTCTGTAGCTTATACTTGACAGGACTCTTCCCCATTCCGCCACTACCCTTCCACACTTGGTGTCCTTCTTGGCTTATCTCTGGGTGTCTTTGTGACCAAAGTTCAGCCAGATCATGGCTGTAGTTGAGAAAAAAAAATTCTGAAACAATTGCTACAGTTAATTTGTCAGGACCCGAATGAAAAGCAGAAAGAACTCAACTAGTCAAGTAGCATCTGTGGAAAGAGAAACCAGTCAACATTCTAGGTCAGTAACCTTTTTCTTATATATTATTCATTCTCTTATGTTGTCTCCCACATTTTTCACCCACCTGGTGGTTACCACCAGTTCCAAAAGAAATTTTAAAAACAGACAAAACAATGTTTGATGTTCTTGGGTGTTCATGTTTCTACATTATAGAGCACACTTAAATCTTGATTGTGAATTTAATACTGAAAACAGTACCAATTGTTATTTATTGCTGGACTGTGGATGAAGTTGTCAAACGAATGTATGTGACCCGTCCCTCATTCCCAAGAAGACAATTAAGAGTCAAGGACATTATGTTTAACTGGAGTTGCATATGGATGGCTGTCTTCTTTCATAATAAACTAGTTGGAATTTTAGTAATGTTGAGCCTTTTCAGCGTCAGATTAGTCATTGTGCTAGCCTAATAATGGCCAGATTATTGAATTTAGTTACATAACATGCCTCAAAATAATTTCTGGTATCCTGCTCGAATATCACCAGAACACTGTAATCATATGTTAATGGAAACACAAGAAATTCTGGATATGCTGGAAATCCAGAATAATACACTGTCAGTACCTTCAGCTGAACTTTGTCTTTTTGTGTGTTTTTACCCTAGCCGTCAGTCTGTGGTTTTGTGTTGCCATGTGCTCCTGCTCTACTCTGGCCCCTGTATTACTGAGTACTCCGCCTCTCACCTGTTTCTCATTATTACCTGTATTGCTGCCACTTCTGTCTCATTGTGCTCCACCTATCATCTGCCTCTCTGTTTATTGCTCAGTGTATTTCAGTCCTGTGTTTTCACCTGCTTGTTGTCAGATTGTGCCAATGAGCTTTCCAGCATTTGTATCTGTACTCTGTCTGTCTGAATATTGACTCTGCCTGTTTCTTTATTCTGGTTTTTGGATTTCTCTGGATGTTTTGATCTCTGCCTGAACTTTGATGCCAACTTTGTTTGCACCTCAGGATTTGTTACTCAATTAATATCACTGTGTGCACAGTACTGGGCCTGCGATTGGATCCCTGCTCCAGCATCCTGACATATAAACAAAATGCTGGATGAACTCAGCAGTGCAGGCAACATCAATGGAAAGGAATAAAGAGTCAATCACCTCTCTCTAGTGTCCCACCTCCTTCCCTTTCTCCCTGGTCCACTCTCTTCTCCTATCAGATTACTTCTTCTGCAGACCTTTATCTTGTCTAAGTTTCACCTCCCCCACACCTACCTTCCCCTTCACTTGTCATCAACTATCACCCTTCTGCTTGTACTCCTTCCCCTACAACCCCTAACCTTCTTATTCTGGCTTCTTCCTGCTTCCTTTCCAGTCCTGATGAAGGGTCTCAGCCGGAAACATCGACTCTTTTATTTCTTTCTGTAGCTGCTGCCTGACCTGCTGAGTTACTCCATTATTTTTGTGTGCATTACTCTACATGTTTATGTATAAATGGTTCTAAAATAGCTCTTATTTTACACAGTCAGAAGGCATTTCTAATGAAAAAATCTTGCAAATTAATGTAGATATGAACTAAATAGGAACACATTTTTCAAAACTGATTGGAATTTTGCAGTACTTTTTAAATATACAGATGCTTAAAAGCACAAATGAAGTAAAAAAAAATACTTACAGTCCTCTCCTGAATATCCTGTGACAATCTTTGGATGAGGACCCAGTCCAATATCATTCAAGGCTTGTACCTTGATGTCATAAGGTACAAATGTCGGGGTATTCTCGACAAGGTGGTGATGCTTACTGCTTACATATTCATGCCAATTTGTGTCAACACCTTGTCGTCTCCAACTAACTTTGTATTTCAGTCCGGGTCCATTCCAATCAATGCGTTTCAGTGGCTGCAAAACAGGCACAGAGAAAGTGTTAGTGGCTTATGAGCAAACTATGGAAGAGTCTCACCTATTTAAAAACAAAAGTTCATTTCCAAGCAAAGCTTGTTTCAATATCAAAGCTTAAAGAAAAACAAGCATAAGTGGAATAAAGGATTTTATTAGCAATATAAGAAATATACATGGGAAATAAAGAAAACAGTATTTTGTACTTGTCAGGAATAATAGCATTTTGTAAACATTGTAAACACGTTGGGTAGCTAGAATAAATACATGGTTGGTTCAAATATATATGGACTGAAATAATTTCAGTGTACACAAGCACCAGCTTCTATGAGTGTTTGATTGAGAATGCAATCCCCATAATCGATTAAAGTTCCAATACCAAAAACTGATGAAATTATTGTAAGAAAACCTCTTCTAAGTTTCAAGTTCAGGTTTAATTGCCATTCAGCCATACATGTGTACAGAAACAGTGTTCCTCCATGTGCCAAGGTGCAAAACTCAATACCAACACTCACAAAACACACAGTTATGATAGCTGAAAAAACATACAGTCACAAAAATGTTAATAGTATAGCCCAAGTCCCTGAGTGGACTGAAGGTACGTGGGATGTTGTCCTGGAGACATGTCTCTACAAGAGCAAGCACACAACAGTTCCTCATCATGCAATTTATTTGATAAATTATCAATTTTCTTGTAATGTGCATAATTGATGTAATAGAATTGTGTGATACATAAACTCTGTGAGCAATTTCAATTTCAGTCTATGAGGCCTAAATGTGCTGGGTGACTCTGATTGGAACTGCTGGCCTTTAGCCACTCAGTTAAGTTAATCATGGACTGGTGGGCACATCCTGTGGTTTTGAGACATTCTAATAGATTATTATTAATGTTAATACTATTTTTTGCAGTCAAGGCTTCAACGTTGGAAAAGACAGATTAATTGCCTAGTATGACAATATTGAATGAGATCGTACATCTTCTTTGGGTATAAAAAGACTGGTCTGATCCTGGAAATGTATCAAAGACTCAGAATATATTGTAAACTGTAAATTAAATCAAACTATAATCCTAGATGCTGAAATAACTGTGATGTTGTTATTAAACAGATCCCAGCTGGTGCAGAGAAATTGCAATATTTGGAAACCAGAGTAATGTTTGTGCTGTTCCAGGTTCTGCCAAATTAATTATACATATCCCATTACCTGCAGTAAACCTCATTGCTCAATCTTTAATGGTGTTAACAACATAGATGTTGTTAACACCAAGCAGTTTCTGATAATGCATCTCTGGTCTCACTTCATCTTCGATGATTCTGGCAAGCGGGAGTTAATTACAATTCACTCTGTCTTGTACAGGGTGACACCATGATGATTTATTTGGCTTAGGCAACTATCAGTATAACTTGCACAGGTTTCCTGTGGAAATCAAAATCTGCAGCTACTGGAAATCTGAATTATAAACAGAAAATGCCGGCATCACTCAGCATGCGGAAACCGAAACAGAGTTCACATTCCAGATCAAAGACCCTTTGTCAGAACCGGGGAAGGTAGAAAATAAGCTTGTGCCAAGTTACAAAGAGGGTGAGGGATGGATGTTTTTATATAATTGCCCAAAATCCAGGTAACCTATAAATATTTTTCAGTAGGGGTAGATGAGAGTTCAACTTTTTCTCATGTACATAAATTAACCGTTGAAAGAGGAGCAAGGTTTCTGAGGATCTGTACGATATTTTGAAAGCTACTATTTTGCTGCTGGGGTTTCTAGGTGAATTGAATACCCTTGCTTTTGAAGGGTTTGCAGTTACTTTCAATTTCTAATGCCAGTCAATACAACTAACCTGCTCCCATTATCTATGAAGATCAGTAAACTCTCCTTCACTGAATTTGGAAGAGAAGAAAGCAACAAATTATAAAAGACACCTTACATTTACAACTGCAGACTCTGTGATGTCAGAGAAGAGTGGCCTTGCGTGTGCCCCAACAACAAGTGCAGCAGCATGCTCAGATATATCAGTACAGTGCTCTTGCCAGAAAGCAGGAAAAACATTTCATCCTTTCAAGGCTGAAGAGAACAAGAAGCCTCCAGAAGGACAAAGTAGTCCTATTGGACGGAAGTGGCAGAGTCTAAAATTTTCAGGATGCTTGGAGAGAGAGTAAACCTTGAATTTCAGTACATTTTGCTTTGTTCCTGTTGCTCTGAAAATCGTGTTGTCTGCTTCATTTCCTCCTCCCTCCCATAATATCCCGATCACTTCTGATCCCTTCCCACTACCTTCTTCACGTTCCAGAAGCAGCAATAGTTGCTAACCAGAACAAAACATGAAATCAATCTGGACCTGCAGCTGGAGTCTTACTAAAGTGTTGGTGTGGACTTAACTAGCCAGCAAGTGGGAAACTGCAGGATACGTATTATCTACACCGTAATATTGTTTACAGCAGGATAGACTCATTAAATACATTATCGTTATCCATCTGTGGAAGCTGCAATGATGTCATCAGTGAATGGACAGTTCTTGACACCTAAGCCTCCCAAAATTTTAGACTTCAGCCATACAGGGTGTATTTGGCAGTGTGTTGGGAGATCCAAAAATGACATGCAATATCAGGCAATCAGTGCAGCACACCAGTTGTAAATTTGACGGAAAGTCATTTTTTTACTTCATTAGGAACGTGAGGGAGAATCTCATCCATCAATTATTTCCTTGCATTGCTAGAGGGAGCCAACCAAACGATAATGCTCTTTCATTTATCATATTCTTTGTTTCCCTAAATCCAATGTAAGAAAATGAACTGTGAAGCCCACTGGTACATAAGAAGATAGGAGCAGGAGTAGGCCAGGCAGTCCTTCATGTCTGACCCTGTAATTCAATACGATCAGGGTTAATCTGCTTCAGATCTCATCTCTTCTGGTCCAGTTCCCCACAGCCCTCAACTTCCTGAGCTCCCAGAAATGTTCGTAATTTCCCTTTTAATACCTTCAATGATCTGGCTGGAATGAAACTTTGGAATAAAGGATTCTGGAGATTCTTCACTTCAAAGTGTAAAAGTAAGAGGAAGATCTCCATTCTAAAACAGTCCGATCATCCTATAATAATGACCCATCATTTGAGATTTCCCCATTCAAGGAAATGTTTCCACATCTCTAACTTACCATATCACATCAGGAATTTAATTGTTTCACTAAGATTTCCCCTCATTCTTCTGAAAGCCAAAGAACATGCATAAAATTTCTCAATTCCTAAGATCTAACCGTGAAAAACCTCCGTTACCAGAGCCTAACTAAACAGAGCTCACTCCTACCTCATAGTCTGATTGAGACAATGGCCTTCCACTGTTTCAACCAAACAATATTATCACTGCCTGTGATTCGTACCAAGGGCCACTTGCAGATGAAGGACTTGATAATAAAACAAGCTATTAGTCTTTATGCCCACAAAACTACTAGATTTTCATGCTTCACTCATATCTTTCAGGGAGGAAAATCCTCCTCCATACTTTGTCAGATCTAGATGCAAGCCAGACTCCCCAGTATGGTTGATTCTTAATGACCTCCAAAATGGCCAGTCATAACAGAATTGCTACCTTGAAATAAAGAAAGGAAAAAAAAACAGATGGACTAACTGGCATCAATTCAGGCACAGATTTTTGATGCACCAAAGTCATTCCCATCCCACTTGGCTTTGTGAAGTCATCCTTCACAAACATCTCGGAACTGCAGTTTAAATTAGCAGGTTTCTCTGCAGACAGGTCAAACAATAGCCTGACATTGCTGAACTCAGAGGATTAGAAAATTGACACGAGTACCAGATACCTTTGTCACAGTCCCTGCTTAGATATTGCCTCACTGGCTGGAAAGATGAGTCAGAGTGTCGAAGTAGTGATACAAAGGCTGGGATGGGTAGCCCTTTGAGTACTTAACATCAGCCCAGAGCTAATGAAGTCCCATGACAACTGAATCAACATTGCAGGCAAACTGCTTCTGAATTATCACACACTGTCGTTCCTTAGCGGATAGACCAGTGCTCTTCCATGTTAAATAACACTTGGAAGAAGCACTGAAGGAAGCCTGAGCCATATGGGAATTTAAACTACAAGCTGACAACCAGAACTGTAGACATCTTGACATGATAATTCAGGGATGACAAGGGTAGGAGATCTCAGGGTCAACTGAGTTATTATTGCAGAAACATAATTGTGCGTATTTATTTATTTACACCATTACAGTATATAACTTCATTTGTGTAAATAGTTGATGGGTCTGGCAGTTTTACTTCCTTTATCAAAGTGGAAGCAGTGCAGTATACAGAAGCTTGCATTTAAGAACTGGGATGTACTCTGTGATCTGACCTTCATTCTTTGTTCCTGCTGCTGCTTAATTGATAGCTGATGCCTTTAGTAAAAGATGTTCTGTTCATAGCTACATCTGTCTAATTGCCCGTGTAGTAACATAAATGCAGACACTGCACAGGTGTGGGTAATTTTTTTATACATATATATCACAAAGATTAAGATTACAATTCAGCTGCTTTAGCACTTCTCCTCCTTCCTTTCCCTCAAACACAGCTAAAATTCCTGAATCTCTGTTGTGCTTTTTCTGAAATTGCTTTTTCTGCAGGTCCAAACCTATTTGTTTTCCTAATGTTTCCAAGCCCATCCACTCTCCATGCAAGTCAATTCCTGTTTGATCTAATACCATCAAAGCCGTTGACCACTCCATTAAAACAATCTTCAACAAAGTTGCCACTTACAGTTTTACCACCTTTGGGGCATTGTCTCTCTCTTTATAAACATTGATCCATCTGCATTCTTCAAAAAAATTAACTGTTCCAATTTCCAGCATTTCTCCTCTGATATCCAGAATGGTGGAATTGTATCTGTTATGTTCCAGTCTCATTTAATCAAATTGTATTCAGAGTTTGAATTGCTTTTTCCAACTCCTACATGCAGAAATCTCCTGGTGATTTATCTTTGGACCTATTTTTTCTCACCTACATGTTCAGTATTGTGTGTCACATATTTTGAAGGTACATCAAATGTAAACACTCAGCTATAACACACCAGCACATCTTGGGCCACATGACTGACTAACAATTGCCACAGCATTTACCTGACATACACCATTGGTTGAACACAAATTCACTACAGTGTATGAAGCTTTAGACTATGAAACCTATTCATGCAATTACTGCCTCTGGCAGTTAATAGAACTAATGTAATACTGTTTGCAAATTTAATGCTGTGTTCAAATCATATAAGACCATAACACAAAGGAGCAGAATTGAACCACATTGCTCATCAAACCAGTTCCACAATTCCATCATGGCTGATTTATTATCTCTCTCAAACCCATTCTCCTGCCTTCTCCCTGCAATCTTTGATGCCCTGACTAACCAAGAACCTATCAACCTCCACTTTAAATATACTCAATGATCTAGCCTCCACATCCACTTATGGCAATGAATTCCACAGATTCACCACCCTCTGGCTAAAGAAATTCTTTCTCATCTCTGATCTAAATGGATGTCCCATTATTCTGAGGCTGTGCCTTCAGGTCCTTGACTCCTCCACGACAAGAAACATTCTCTCCACATCCACTCTATCTGGGTCTTTCAATATTCAATAGGTTTGAATGAGATCCTCCCTCATTCTTCTAAACTCCAGCAAGTACAAACTTAGAGCCATCAAACACGCCTCATACATTAACCCTTTCATTTCCAGAATTATTCTTGTGAACCTCCTCTGGATGCTCTCCAATGCCAACACATCTTTTCTGAGGTAAGAGGATCTGTCCTAGGACCAGCATGTAAGTGCAATTATGAAGAAAGCATGGGAGTGCCTCTATTCCCTTTGAAGTTTGTGAAGATTCGACATCACATCTAAAACTTTAATAAACTTTTATAGATGTGTGGTGGAGAGTATATTGACTCTTTGCATCATGGCCTAGAATAGATACACCAACTCCCTTGAACAGAAAACCCTACAGAGAGCCATGGATATGGCCCAGTCCATCATGGGTAAAACCCTCCCCACCATTGAACACATCTACAAAGGGCACTGTCACAGGAAAAGCAGCATGCACCATCAAGGACCCCCTCCATTCAGACCAGGAACTCTTCACGCTGCTGCCAACAGAAAGAAGGTACAGGAGCCTTAAGACTCACGCTGCCAGATTCAGAAACAGTTATTAACCCCTCAACCATCAGGCTTTTGAACCAGTGGGGTTAACTTCACTCAATCTCACTTGCTCCATCCCTCTTCTCACAACCTGTGGACTCACTTCAAGGACTCTTCATCCCATTTTCTCAATATTTATTATTTATTTATTATTGTTTCTTTTTCTTTTCCCTTGTACTTGCATTTTGTTGCCTTGTATGCATTAGTCGTTTGTACATTTTATATGGTGTGTCCTTTCATTTAATTCCTTGTATTTACTGAGTATGCCCACAAGAAAACAAATCTCAGGATTGTAAATGGTGACATACGAACTTTGATAATAAATTTACTTTGAACTTTGACATTTGTAACTTGGTTACAATACTACAAGTGCAGTCTGTTCAATGCATTATTAAGCCTCAGCATCACTTTCTTGCTCTTATTCTCTATATCTGATTTTCTTGTTCATAAATCCAGTCCATCACCATTTTCATCTCTATGACGTTACGTCCATTGTCTTGTCTCAGCTGATCTCCCTCTGAAACCTTCACATGCATTCAGCACATAACTACATGTTAGTCAATCTCCCATCATCTACACTGCATAACAGCGCTTATCCAAAAATCTACTACCTTTATCTTCAGTCACCAGAGCATCTTCATTCCTCATACCTGTGCTTGCTGATGCTGCCTTCTGGTCTCATGACAAATCAATTTTAAAATTCTTTCCCTGCTGAAGGCCTAAATGTCCTGATTTATAGCTTTGAATAACATCAGTGCAATGTTTTTCAGGTACACAAACCTTATAGATCTCTGTTCTCCCTAACTTCTAATCACTGACATAATCCTGATTTTAAATCCTTCTTCTCCCTCTGAGGTACTCCCTCAGGGAAAAGGATACATGTTCCCAATCCAATTTGGAGGTGGTTGACGAGGTCAACGTGGGACCTGCAGACCAACGTGTATTGGGCAGAAAGGGATCAATGGGCTTGGTTGGTGATAATATATCCTCCTCGTTGACGATCAACACTGGTGTACCTTAGGGGTACGTGCTTAGCCCACTGCACTATTCTCTATATACACATAACTGTGTGGCTAGGCAAAGCTCAAATACCATCTATAAATTTGCTGATGATACAACCATTGTTGGTAGAATCCCAGGTGGTGACGAGAGGGCATACAGGAATGAGATATGCCAACTAGTGGAATGGTGCTGCAGCAACAACCTGGCACTCAGCGTCAGTTGGACAAAAAAGCTGATTGTGGACTTCGGGAAGGGTAAGACAAAGGAACACATACCAATCCTCATAGAGGGATCAGAAGTGGAGAGAGTGAGTAGCTTCAAGTTCTTGGGTGTCAAAATCTAACCTGGTCCCAACATATCGACGTAGTTACAAAGAAGGCAAGACAGCGGCTACACTGTATTAGGAGTTTGAAGAGATTTGGCATGTCAACAAATACACTCAAAAACTTCTATAGTTGTACTGTGGAGAGCATTCTGACAGGCTGCATCACTGTCTGGTATGGAGGGGCTACTGCACAGGACCAAAAGAAGTTTCAGAAGGATTAATCTAGTCAGCTCCACCTTGGGTTCTGGCCTACAAAGTACCCAGGACATTTTCAAGGTGTCTCAGAAAGGCAGGGTCCATTATTAAGGACGTCCAGCACCCAAGGCATGTCCTTTTCTCACTGTTACCATCAGGTAGGAGATACAGAAGCCTGAGGGCACACACTCAGCGATTCAGGAACAGCTTCTTCCCCTCTGCCATCTGATTCCTGGATGGACATTGAATCTTTGTACACTACTGCTTATTTTTTAATATACAGTATTTCTGTTTGTGCACTTTTTTAAAAAATCTATTCAATATATGTAATTGATTTACTTGTTTATTTATTATTATTATTATTTTTTTTTTTTTTCTCTCTTCTATATTATGTATTACATTGAACTGCTGCTGCTAAGCTGACAAATTTCATGTTACATGCCAGTGATTCTGATTCAGTATGGCATTCTCCTTTCACTGATTGCGCTTAGCCTACAGGTGTTTCTGTCAGAGAGACTTCAGGTATTCAGCGCCTTCCATTCTACTCTTCCACCACCTCAAAGAATATTAGGTCAGAACTTCCCATTGGTCAGTGAGAATTTCTTCAAGGAGACTTGAAGAACATTCTTGAATTATTTCACTGCCCACCAGGGAATGGCTTGCTGTTATGGAGTTCATGGTGGAGTGATAATTCTGGGAGTCTAACAGATGACATAGCTGAATATCAGACTGGTTGAGCTTGGTCCAAGTGTTCATGCTTGTCCAGGTACATTTATCCAGCCAATGGGTGTAGATGATTCTCTGGATGTAGATATTGTGCTATGATGTGCCAGCTGTGGATTGTCTATGAAACCCCTTTTTACTGGGTATCCATAGAAACCTAGTTCATTACCCCGTCGCTAACAGCCACTGGAGTCAGCGTTGAGAAAACCACCTTTCTTGTACTTCATGCACCTAGGGTCTGTATGACATGGATCCCACCAAAGTCAGGGAGTTGGGATGTTTCAACCACTCGCACCCCGGTCTGAATGAATACTGTGCAAATACTGCCCACTTGCAATTATCCATCACCAAGAAATAACAGATTATACACAGCATACAATTGCCTTAAAGAAGAAAGAAAAAAAACAGTCAAATATGCACAAGGTTGGAGCTCAGATGTTCCAAAAGCTGGATGTGTCTGTCTTACTCAGGGCGCCAACTCCTATTCACCGATCACTGGTAAAATTTCCCATCTTAGGACTCCATCGAATCACGCATTCCAGTTGCATTGAATCCTCTGGCTGGTTCTCTCGAGCCTCTTCTCTCTCCATCTCCCACCGAAAAGACTTCAACCCACCCCAGTGTCTGTCATAAAACCTCTTTGCCCAGCTTGCTCTAGAACCTTCTCTCAACTCCACCATTCTAATTTGCTGACTCAACATTCCTAAGCTGAACATTACAACCCCTTATCTTTAATGGTAACCTAAATATTACCTGAAGAACACGCTGCTTCTACAGAAATCCATAAGTGAACCAGACACATTACCAGTAAAAGCAGTAACACCAGGGCATTATTCTAGGAATCTAATAGATGATATGGCTGAATAACAGGCTGGTTGAGCTTGATCCAAGTGTTCATGCTTGCCCGGGTACATTTGTCCAGCCAGTGGGTGTGGGTAATTTTTTGGATGAAGATTTTGTGCTTTGAGGTGCCGGCTGTGGATAGCCTACATTTTCTATGTGTACAGTAAGGGGCAAACTAGTGCTCAGCAGGGGACCATATGCTTGCTACCAGCTTTTGAGTTCTTGGCCTTCCAACTCTTTGTTCCCTGGACTGCTAAAGGTGGCAACACTGGAATTTAGGTTGTCCAGTAGCCCTAATTTGTGCTGCCTTGATCCCAAGTTCTGAGATCACCTACACAAAGCTCTTTGTCTTTTCATCTCATCCTTCAAGAAGCTCTTTAAATTCTGCCTCATTAACCAGGTTTTTGGTAATCTCTTCTGGTCATTTTTTTTTCTTTAAATGGCTCAGTGTATAACTTCTGTTTGATAATTCTCCTGTTAAGCATTCTGGGCCCTCTCAGTATGGAAAACACTATATAATGGCAAGCTCTTGTGGGAAAGCATAACCTGTAAATTGTCAAGACTTATCTCATTACATATTTAACAAAAGAAGGAGAAATCAAGGTTAATCTACTTTGAATACACCTGGAAGCTATTTGAAAAAAAACTTTTGTTGTGATATGATATGATTTTAAAATTTATATAACTTGGCAAAGCTGTTTCTATTTCTTGTGAAAAACCTTAACTTATATTATGATCAACTAGATTTTATTACCTAGTTAATTCTTTAAAAAATAACATTTTAATACTATTTTGCAAAGTTGGTGCTCAGAATAATCTTTAAAACCTTAATTTATTATGTACAATTGAATGGGTAACAAATGAAACATTTATGGAATGTTACACAAAGAATCTTTCACAGTATGTACATATCAAAGTAGATTTATTATCCAAGTATAATACCATATACAACCATGAGATTCATCTTTTTGCTGACATTCACAAAAGAAAGAAACATAATCAAATCCATGAAAAACCCCACACAACAAAGACCGTCAAACATGCACTGGGTGAAAAAAGAACAAATCATACAAACAAGGAAAAAGTAAACAAACAATAAGCAGAACATGAACTCCAGAGGCCCTGAAAATGAGTTCACACCCATGGAGCCAGTCCGCCGTTGAGGCGAGTACAGCCCATGGCCGCTGAGAAAGAGTTAGTTCAGCGCTGACAGGACAGGCTCAGGTGGGATATCCCGGCTGACACGGAGTAGTGAGCTGAACAACAAGTTGTCCCCTGTCCTTGGCCTTGACGCCTAAATCTTTTTAATCTGGCTCAGCACTTTACTTATTTGTTACTTTACGCATTAAACTACGGCTTATATTCAATTAAAGCAGACTACTTCTTTTACAGTGATATTATTGGATTATTAACATCGTGAAATTATTATCAGTTTGTGCTACAAATGCTACATTACTGATAACATTTCAACAAGAAATGTCATCTATTCCAGCACTGCAAAGAAAACGGCTCTCTAAAACACCCTCATCTTTTCTTTGCTGTTGTTCTACTTTAGTACAATCAACACATTTTTTGCAAAGTAAATTTTAGTTTAGAGTGAATAGATGACTATGACAAAGTACAAAGTACAGATCCAATATTTCCATTCATGAAATGCCTATACAGTATTGTCCTCAAGGATTTGTCTTTTATGCTGAACTAATAGATGGGACATTTTCTACCTTATCTTTTTTCCATTCCATCTGTCACTGCATCAGTAATCAGTGCAGGGCAGAGAGCTAATCTATACAGATCTTACATCAAACAGATCAAGCAAACCTAACTTTATTTACCTAACTTTGGAATATACGGCTAATCAGACAGAGGTTTTATTTTATTTATTATTACATGTTTGACATCAGTAGTTTCGATACCCAATTTCTCTCATTCAAGTTGCATCTGGCAGATTGAGTTTTCAAGGGAAACTCAAACCACTTCAAATTACATCACCTTTTGATCAGTTATTCCTGGACATATCATAGTTACATCTTGCCAGCTGTCCTGCAGATCTGCTCCATGCAGATCATTTCAGCAACTGCATCACTGAACTCTTCAGTGACAGAATGCTGATCCACCAAGTTTTGGAAGTGGGCTGAACATGGTGTCTGGCCCTGCAGTTTTTTCAGCAACTACAAACATTAGAACACGAGGAATAGCAGCAGGAGAAGGCCATTTGGCCTGTCAAACCTGCTCCGTTATTCAATAAAATTATGGCTGATCTGGCCATGGACTCAAGGCTATCTACCTGCCTTTTCCTTAAAACCCTTAACCTATAACCCAATAAAGTGAGGATAAGGCAAAAGTGAAGGCGAGTGCAGAAGGTTACCAGATTCTCCAGAATAAATAGAAAGACAGAAAGTTTAGAAAAGGATAAGAACTAAACTTCCAGTAACATGGGGCAAAATTGAATAGATTGATGGATATAGGACTGAAAGTGTTACATTTGAATGCATGCAGTATATGGAATAAGGCAAATGATCTTGTTGCACCATTAGAAATTGGCAGGTATGACGTAACGAGCATCAGTAAGTTGTGGCTGAAAGAAGATTATTGTTGGAAGATCATTGTTCTGAGGATACAAATTGTATTGACAGGACAGGCAGATAGGCAGAGGGGATGGGATGGCTATGTTGGTGAAAAATGAAATCAAATCCTTAGAAAGAGGTAACAAAGTTAGGAGAATCCTTGTGGGTAGAGTTAAGAAACTGCAAGGGTAAATAAAAGACCCTGATGTGAGTTATATACAGGTCTCCCAACAGTTGCCAAGATGTGGGATGTAATTTACAACAGAAGATAGAAAAGGCATATCAAATGGGCAATTTATGATAGTGATGGGGGGTTTCATTATGACAGTAGATTGGGAAAATCAGATTAGTACTGTATCCCAAGAGAAGGAATACGTAGAATACCTACGAAATGGCCTTTTGAACAGTTGCAGTTGAGCCTACTAAGTGAATGGCAATTCTGGATTGGGTGTTGTGTAATGAACCAGATTTGATTAGGGAGCTTATGGTAAAGGAACCCTTCAGAGGCAGTGTTGAGAGAATTCACCCTGCAGCTTGAGAGGAAAATGATAAAATCAAATGCACCAGTATTACAGTGGAGTAAGGGGAATTACAGGGACATGAGAGGGAAGCTGACTAAAGTTGGTTGGAAGGGGACACTAGCAGGGATAATGGCTGGTCTTTCTGGGAGCAATTTGGAAGGCAAAGTATAGATACATCCCAAAGAAAAAGTATTCTAAAGAGAGGATGAGAGAACCGAGGCTCTCAAGCAAATTTAAAGAAAGTATTAAAAGAAAAGGGAGGGCATAGAATATGGCAAAAGTTAGTTGGAAGCTAGAAGATTGGGAAACTTTTAAAAACCAGCAGAAAGCAACTATAAAAGCAATAAGGAGACAAAAGATGAAATATGAAGGTAACATAGCCAACAATATAAAGAAGGGTACAAAAAGCTTTTTCAGAGATACAAAGAGAGACAAGAGTAAACATTGGACAACAGGAAAATAGTCAGTCTTCACTGAAGAAGACAACAGCCGTACGCCAGAAATTTGAGTGTCAGGGGGCAGAAGTGAATGTAGTTCCTATTACTCAGTGTTCTGTAAGAGGCAGCTGAAGTGATTGGTGAAGCACTAGTAATGATCTTTCAGGAAATAATTAGATTCTGGAATGGTTCTGGAGGAATGGAAAATTGCAAATATCACTCCAGTCTTTAATAGGGAGGGAGGCAAAAGAGGAAATTATAGGCCAGTTAGCCTGACTTCAGTGATTAAGAAAATGCTTGAATTCATTATTAAGGATGATACTTCAGGTGACTTGGAGGCATATCATAAAATAGTACGAAGTTGGCATGGTTTCCTGAAGGGGAAATCTTGCCTGACAAATCCACTGGAATTCATTGAGGAAATAGCAGCCAGGATGGATAAAAGTGAGATTATGCTAGTGGTGTTCCACAGGGGCTTGTGTTGGGACTCCTTCTTTTAATGTTACATGTCAATGATTTGGATGATGGCATTGCAGCAAAGTTTGCAGATGATACAAAAATTGATGGGGAGCCAGGTAGTGTTGAGAAAGCAGGGTGTTTGCAGAAGGGCTTAGACAGATCAGGAGAATTGGGAGTGTAGGGAATTATGTAGTCAGAACTTTGTAAGAAGGAATAAAAGCGTAGACTATTTTCTAAACGATGAGAAAATTCTGAAATTAGAGGTGCAAAGGGACTTGGGTGTTCTTGTGCAGGATTCCCTAAAGCTTCCATAAAGATTGGAGAAGCAACATCTCATTCCATCTAGGTAGCTCACCTGATGGCATGAACATTAATTTCTCCAACTTCCATTTTTCCATCTCCTTCCCCATTTATTCTATTCCCCACTCTAGACTATTACTGCTTCTCCTCACTTATCGATTACTATTCTCTGGTGTCCCTCGTCCTTCCCTTTCTCCCATGGTCCACTCTCCTCTCCAGTCAGATTTCTTTTTCTCCAGCCCTTTGCCTTTTCCACCTATCAACTCCCAGCTTCTTATGTCATTTCCCCTCCCCCACCCACCTGTCTTCACACATCACATTTAGCTTGCCCTCCTTCCCCTCATTTTACCATATTCTGCTCTTTTCCCTTACTACTTAGTCCTGAAGTGTCCCTGTCCAAAACACAGACTGTTTACCTATTTCCATAGATGCTGCCTGACCTGCTGAGTTCCTCCAGCATTTTCTGTGTGTTGCTCTGGTTTTCCAGTATCAACAGAATTTATTGTGTTTATTTAATAAGGTAGCCTCTAATGATTCCCTGCACAGGCAATTCTACAGATTTACTACACTTAGAAAAGCAGTTTCTCCTCATTGTCCTTCATCTATCCCAGTGAATCTTGAGGCTATGTCCCCGAGTTCTAGTTTCATTTATCAGTGGAAACTATTTTCCTGCCTCTATCTTCTCTGAGTATAGTCCCCAAGTGATTCAGTCTCTCCTTATTAGCAAACTTCTCATCTCTGAAATCAACCTTGTGAACCACTTCCAAAGCCAGTATATCTTCCCTCAAATAAGTAGATCAAAACTGCACACAGAATTCCAGGTGCAGCCTCAGCAATACCCTGTACTACTACAGCATAACCTCCTTGCTTTTAAATTTCATCCCTCTAGCAATTAAGGTCAAAATTCCATTTGCCTTTATGATAATCTGTTGCACCTGTAAGCTGATCTTTTTCTGATTCAGGCAAAAGTACTCCCAAATGCCTCTACACAACAGCATGCTGCAATCTTTCACCTGTTAAATATAAATCTGACCTTCTGTACTGTTATTCTTTCCAAAGTGAGTGAGCTCAGATTTACCACCACTGTACTCCATCTGCTAGACCCCTGCCCACTCACTTAACCTATCTATATCTCTTTGCAGATTCTTCGCATCCTCTGTGGAATTTGCTTTTCCTCTCAAATTAATGTGATCAGCAAACTTAGATAGGTTACACTTGATCCCCTCTTCCGAATTTTTAACGAATATTGCCCAGCACCAACCCCTGCAGCAGTCCACTCACCACTGGCTTCCAACCAAAGTAACGCTCATTTATCTAAACACTCTGCTTCCTATTGGTTACACTCATGTCCCCATCTACATTAATAGAGCTGTCGTGGAGCGTGTATCAAGCTTCAAATTCCTTAGTGTCCACATTTCCGAGGATTTCACCTGGTCCCTGAACTCCTCCAACCTGATCAAAAAGGCACAACAGCGCCTTTATTTCCTGCGGAGCATGAAGAAAGCTCACCTCTGTCCCAGGATACTGACGGACTTTTACCGCTGTACCATTGAAAGTATAATCACCAACTGCATCTCAGTGTGGTATGGCAATTGTCCCGTATTGGACCACAAAGCGCTCCAGTGTGTGGTGAAAACTGCCCAGTGGATTATCAGCACCCAATTGCCCACCATTGACAACATCTACCATAAATGGTGCCTGGGCTGGGCGAAAAGCATTATCAAGGATGCATCTCACCCTAACCATGGACTTTTTAACTCTCCTCCCATCCCGTAGGCACTACAGGAGCCTCTGCTCCCGCACCAGCAGGCACAGGAAGAGGTTCTTCCCTGAGGCTGTGACCCTGCTGAACCTCACGTCACAGCACTAAGCAGTATTGCACCCATATTATACTGTCTCAGTACTTTTATATTTGTGTGCTGTAGCACTTATTTTTTATTCACAGTTATTTTGTAAATAACACTATTCTTTGCATTGCTGGTTAGATGCTAACTGCTCTTCATTGGCGTTGTACCTGTACTCGGCACAATGACAATAAAGTAGAATCTGATCTAATCTAATCTAATCTAATTCTCTATCCATGCCAATACGTTATCCCCAAATCCATACATCCTTATCTTATGGATAAATCTTTTTGTGGCACTTTATCCTTCTGGAAATCCAATATCTACCTGTTACCACTCTATCCACAATGCTAATTATATCCTTAAAGATCTCCAATAAGTTTGTTTAACAAGACTTGCCCTTTGTGAATCCATGCTGTGTCTGCCAGATGGAGCCTCTTCCATCCAGATGACTCAATATTTCTTCCTTAATGATAGCTTCAAGTATTTTATGGACTACAGATGTTAAGCAAACTGACCTACAGTTAACTGCTTTTTGCTTACACTATTTATTAAACAGTGGCATGATGTTCACCATCTTCCTTACTGCTAGGACCTGCTCAGAGTCCAGAGAAATTTGGTAAGTTATCACAAACGTGTCTACTATAACTTCCACAATGTCCTTCAATACAATAGGATGTGCCCTATCAGGAGCTGGGGACTTGTCCACATTCCTGCCCACTAGTTTCTTTCATCTTGGCCTCTTTCATGACAACAATTTTATTAAGGTCCTCACCTCCCTATGACAACTTATGTTGCCCCCCACCCCACCCTGCCTCCCAAGGTTCCAGATTTTTCCAATCTCCTTTATTTTTTGGCTGGGCTGCTAATTAACCATTGTATATTGCCCAGATGAAGAGACGAAGACAGTTGATAGGAGAATCAAGGAGAATAGTGGACATATGAGAAACAGTACACTTCAGGGTTGGCGAGGATGGTTGGGCAATGCAGGTGATGTTTTTGGATGGTGGAGCAGTCCAGTTTGTGTGTGCTTCAATTATAAAAGGAAAAAGCTATTTGAAAAGGTAATATTTTTATTGTGTCAGCAATTCCAATGAACTAAAAGTTCAATGCACATCTTGGTATTTCAGTTACTCATTTGAAAAAGCCATTGCTAAAGTGTATATTCAAGCACTTTATTAATCAAAACAAACATCAAAAATACAGAGAGCTATGTTAGTTCTTTTGGTCTCCCAGACTATTCAAGTTGCACGCTCTCTAAAATGTATTGGGAACCTTTGAATCTTAGAAAGGTTCTGAAAGATAAATCATCATATTATGTCTTCTAAAGATCTTTTCAACAAAAAAAGGTTCCTAGAGTTATTATAAACTAATTGGATTTGCAGCCTGCTGCATGCCTTTGAAATCACTTTGGAGAACTCTTGAGAAACAGTGAGCAGTCTGTTTTTGCAATATTGGGATGTTGCTTCTTTAATTGGTTTGTCATCTCTTGCCATACCTCTATCAGTCCTCTTGGTAAAATAAAATTCAAATGTTCTTTAGTGGCCTTCCCTGTGATTCATTCACCAGTTATAAGTAAAAAAGGACAGTGGTTATTTTGCTTTTAAATATTTTCCCAGACTTTAGGGCATTTCTAATTACAATTATTTCTCTCTGAATAATTTTCCAAATTGTTTAAGCTCAGTTGAACTTCTACTTTAATGTCTGCATTGTATAATATTATGTAACATTTATTTAAATTAAATTTGCAATACTTCAAAGCCATTTGACAGCAATGAGTAGTCAAAAGTTTATCATGGTCTTCCAGGGGCAGAATCTTGGGATTTGCCCCCTGAGACTAGTCACCATTCAGTGTCCTCTCTGATTCCCTGTCACAATCTAAGGTAAGAGAGTTAGCTTGCCAGTCCTCCATACCTGCATCAGGCTGATGCGGTAGAAGGCCGCTATAGTGGTGAGTTGGGATAGCAGTATGATTATTCACCCATTATTGTTCTCCATCAAATAAATCAAAAGCTTCTAACTTTCATAAATATGAAGAACCTTTCAAAACTACTCTACATATTTAAACTAAATGAGTAATTAATCTTCATCTATGAAATGCTTCTTCCAGAATGAAAGTTTCCCATTAGATTCTTTTTCTGGGCCAGAGATGGCAATGTACCTGGGGCATTACATCAGTCAGTTTCAGCTCCTATCCTGGAATGAAGAGGCAATCCAGTGCCAGGGGATGTTGACAGATGCACCATGAATTACATACCTGAGACTAAAGGTAGTACAGCACCCCTTGAAATTTCAAGCATTGTCATTTGAACAGCTAGATGCCAGTGGTTCTGTTCACAGCCACCAGTATGTCCCAGTGAGATCCATTCTGCCTTGAAGTTTCAACTTTACTATGGCGAAGTTTGTGACCTTTTAATTATTTATCATCCGTTAATTTTTTGGTACCTGGGTAAAACTTCATCCTTACTTCTCTGTCCTCTCTATTAACATAATAATGTTCTAGTCAACAGAAAATGTCTTATTTAAGACAGATCAATACTGTTGACTAAGTTATTAAAACATTTTAAATCTTTCTGGAAAGCAAAAAGTTGCAGATGTTTGAAATACGATTTAAAGGGGAAATGCTGAAAATGTTCAGCAGGCCAGGCAGCATAAGAGGAGAGGGGAACAAAGCTGAATTTCATCAGCTTTTCATCATTTATAATAAGCAAGAGATATTCATCTCCAATTAAAGATTATTGACTAAAGTGTTACGGATTCTGCCTGGCATGTAGAGTATGATCAGCTCTTTCGCTATCCATTTTAAATTCCTTTGAATTTGCATGAATAAATTTCCACTTTTCCCTGCCTGCTGTTTTGATATCTGCAAATCTGAAATCTTCGAGAATCTGCAGAGGCCCATCTGTGGGGAGGTTGCACCTTCACCCCGCAATTGCATTTTTTCTTCTCAGTGATCTGGTATCTTCCCACATCTTAAAGAGGTTAATTGGGCATTGTAATTTTCCCCTCAGGTGCAGCTGAGTGATAGAGACTAGAGAGAACCAGACCATGTGCATCATCTCCTCTGATTAAGCTCTATCCTCTATTCTTTTGCTTTAAGTCCTTTAAATGTAACTTATCTTCCTTGCTTCATTGCTTCAGGATTTTATGGTCATCATCAATTAACCTGTGAAAGATGGCAACTCACTACCTTGTGGTAAGTACTTGCAGAGCGTAAAGGTTTTCTCTCGTGAATTGGAATCTCCGTAGATGAGGAAGGAGAAGATACGTTTGTAGAAAGAATAAGCCTCACTGACTAAAAAGCTGGAAAAAAAGTCTTTGGCAACCATTGTGGCATGCCCCTGGACTTGGTCACAGCTCTGAATGCTTCTGACATTCAAATACATTCAGAAATTATTAACACAATTAAAAGAATCATTCTCTGAAAAATAAAAGCATTGAAAGAATATAACACAATATTTTTAAAAATAATCTCTCAAAGAGCTAACAACTAAAAAGAAACTATTATATTTACTGAAACTACTTGTGGTTTCCCCCTTTATTAAAATCAGTGAGAAAGCTTTCTTGTTCCTTTCTTACACATGGAACAGATTTTTATGACAAGTTTTCCATGTAATTGCAGCACAAATTTATCTAATATTCTCAATCACTGCAAACAAATTACCACTTAACAAGTACTCTTCTGCTAAATCACATCATTTGACAGCCAGCAATGATTTCAATTATTGGTAAATAATGTATAAAATATTTTTCAACATTTTTTGAAATTGTTGCATTATTTGTCACTCTCATGCAGTGTCAGCTCTTTTAATTGATTAAGAGAGATGACACTGCATCAGAGATTGAGAAATTAGCTTTGCCAGTACTTCAAGAGAAGTAGGTTTAAATCAACTGTGAATGCTAATGGACGAGTCCTCCAGTCATACCAATCAAGGGTTTTCTAAAATAATTTGGTGTACTGGATTACTGAGGTATAAGCCTCAGACTGACTGAGAGCACAGGACGAGGCAGGACTTCTGAGTCAGGTTAGAACCATTCAGGGTGACAAGGGTAGAATGGGGAGGTTGGATGGCAGGGAACTTTAATATAAGGCCTGATATCACAGAAAAATAACCTTAAATGTATTATTTTACAAAAGAAAGGAAATAAAAGCAGATATTTCCAAATCCAATACACACAAAATGCTGGGGAAACTCATTAAGTCTGGCAGCATCTATGGAGGGGAGTAAACAGTCGATGTTTTGGGCTGAAACTCTTCATCACAACATGCCACCTGATTATTCCACTCCATAGACACTGTCTGACTTGCTGAGTCCCTGCAGCATTTTGTGCATGCGGTTCAATATCTCCAGCATCGTAGAACCTCTTGTGTTTAAGATACTGTACTTCCAGAGGTGACAATGCACAAGACATCATTTACACTAACATACAATGCTTATAAAGGAGTCCGTTGACCCCAGCTTGGACTCTCAGATCACTCATCTGTAATGTTAATTTCAGCATACAAAGCAGTGATCAAATGGGTCAAACCAGTTCTAAAGTGGTGAAAGCGTGGCCTGAGGGGGCAATCTCTGCACTGCAGGACCGCTTTGGTAATAACAAACTGGAGAATGTTCAAAAGGCTGCGACCTATGGCAACCATGGTAACATCGAGGAATATGTGGATACTGTGACCAGCTACATCGAGAAGTGTACTGAGGATGTTACATCAGAAAGCACATCCAGGTGAGTGCAAATCTGAAGCCATGGCTTCCTGCAGAGGGCAGTGCCAGGCTGAGTGATTGTGATGCTGCTTTTAGATCAGGAGAAGCAAGTGCTGTGCTTTTGCACTCCATTCAGGAAGGCAAAATAGGAGCATTCTCTGAGAACTTACAGTCACTTCTGTGATTCCAGAGACACAAGGTGCATGTGGCAGGGAATTCAGAGGATTACAGACTACAAGTCTACCCTGCGCGTCAGTGACCAGGATACTTCACTCCCTGGGAGGCTGAATGTCTTCTACGCCTAGTTTGATGTGAAGAACAAAGTGCCGGCGAGGAAAGCAATCCTTCCCCTAAAGGAGCAGACACTCCAACTGGCTGAAAAATCTGTTGTTCTGGCTGACAACGGATGGTGCAATCCGGGTCATATTACGATCGAGGAACGTGTTTGTAGACCGGATATTGAACTTTTTACTGTTGGACTTCGGCTATATTCCACCGAGATACAACACTGGGCGGCACGGGAGGTCGTTCCTGCCTGTGGCCATCGAATTTGCAGCTCCTCCCGTGGAGGGTCAGACACCCTGAGCCAATAGACTGGTCCTGGACTTATTTTTCATCTGGCATAGTTTGCATTTTGTTGTTTGATTGTTTGTGGTTTTTTGTATTGCTATATGTATACTTTATTCTTGGTTGGTGCGGCTGTAACGAAACCCAATTTCCCTCGGGATCAATAAAGTATATCTATCTATCTATCTGAAGCTGATGTGAGGGAGACCTTGGCCAGAGTCAACCCATGCAAAGATGCAGGGCCTGATAATATACCAGGTCGGGTTCTGAAAGACTGTGCACCCCATCTGATGGAGGTGCTGATGGATATATTCATCATCTCTCTGGAACGATCCATTGTCCCCTCTGTTTTCAAGGTAGAAGAAGAAAGGTGACAGTAACCTGCCTAAATGATTGTTGTCCAGTGGCATTAACATCAATCATTGTGAAATATTTTGAGCAGCCAGTCATTAAGCACATTAAAGCCTTTCTCCTGGCTACACTGGTCCCTTTCCAGTTCGCTTACTGCTCAAATTGATCCTCTGTTGATGCAGTAGCCTCTGCCCTCCACTCTCTCCTGTCTCACCTGGAAAATGGGGTCTCATATGCCAGATTACTGTTTATAGACTTCAGTTCAGCATTCAACACCATCATACCTCAGAAACTGGTGGAGAAACTGTCCTCGCTGGGTCTCAACTACTTCCTCTGCAATTGGATACTGGACTTATTAAGAGTAACGCCACAATCAGTCCCTGTGGGCAGCAATGTTCCTCATCCCATTACACTGAGCACTGGCGTTCCCCAAGGCTGTGTGCTCTGCCTGCTGCTGTTCAGACTGTTGATGCATGACTGTGTCACAGAGTCCAGCTCAAACTGTGCCATCAAGTTTGCGGGTAACACAACTGTGTTTGGTCTTGTCAAGAAAGATGACGAGATGGATTATAAACAGGAAGTGGAGCGGATGGTGGATTAGTTGAGAAGAACAACCTAAGCCTGAACGTGGAGAGGACGAAATCATTGTGAACTTCAGGAAGGTGCAGACAAATCATCTGCGAATACATGTCTCCTCCATAGAGAGAATTAAGTGCACCAAGTTCCTGAGAGTTCACATCATGGATGACCTCACCTGGTCCTTTAATATCACCTCCCTGAACAAGAAGGCACAGCAACACCTCAATTTCCTAAGAAGATTGAGTTAAGTGAGACTCCCACCGACCCCTCCCCCCATCTTAACTGTGCTTTACAGGAGCACCATTGAGAGCATCCTGACAAGTTGCATCTTCATCTGGTATGGCAGTAGTTGAGCGTTGGACCAGGAGGTCCTACAAAGGACTGACAGAATAGCTGAGAGGATTATAGAGGTCTCACCCCATCCACTGGGGACATTTATCAGGTGTGCTGCATACCCAGGGTCCTTAGTATTACTAAGGATCCCACCCATCGATCCAGCACCCTTTGGACATTCTACCATCAGGCAGGAGACTACGATGCATAAAAACAAGAACAGTCAGGATGAGAAACAGTTTCTTCCCCCAGACCACTAGGCTTCTGAACTCCCAGCCGCATCACATTCGAAGTGGCACTTGTAAATCTGTTCTGTACCTTACAATATTTAATATTAATGCACTTTAGTTTATTATTTATGTGTGATTCATCTGTAGATTTTAGCCTTACCTTCAAAAGTTATCATGTATTATGTGTACTACAGGCTTTACAACCTAGTTTGAAGAAATTTGTCTCGTTTCTATATCCATTATATAGATATATACGTTACATATATGTGTATAGTTAAATGACAATAAACCTGACTTGACACTTGACAAATTATTTTCTCTAACTTTTATCACCCAATCACATCCCAGGGAAAGAGATGATTTCTTTCATATTGGCTCTACATTGGACATTAAATTTTCTTTCATAAAAGGAATTAACCTCATGGGCCTACACAGCACCTGAAAGAGCAACCAGAGAAAAGTTTTATTCTTTTACACTGAATTGATTGGACACTTCAAACACAGCTTTACAACAGGTATCTGACCAAAAACATCAAAGAGAGGGAAGTCATAAAGGGAGGATCCTGTGCCAACAAGATAGTTTATCCAAATTCATGTATGCTCAGTGGAGATAAAAATTGGATGGATTGATGGAGTATGACCATTCAGTAAATCAAACATAGCAAAAGCAGAGTGATAAAAATGTGTTGCCTGTCACCCATGTAAATGAACAGTACTCAGTCACTGCACTCCTTAAAGAAGAGAAATGGTTTACCTTGTGGAACAGACTCAGAATGAGAAAGGGACCATAAAGAGAATTATAGAAGAACAGGTAGTTCAGAAGGGGAATCAGAACAATTGTTAGGGAGGAAGACAGCAACTTACACAGTCTTAGAGTGCTTTTCCTCCTTCATAGGTCCACTGACCCAGGTTGGTTCCTAACTTCGGGTGTTGTCTCTGTGGTGTATACCTGTCTCCTAGGTGCTCCACCCTTCTTCCAAAGGTATGCTGACAGGTTAGTTGACTGGTTCTGTTAGTTACCTCTGGTACAAATGGGTGGTTAGCGATTCAGGGTGGGGCTGATGGGATATGAGAGAGATTGCAAGGAAAATAAGAGGAAAAGTGGGATTGCTGGGATTATTCTGTTAGCTGGCATGGATTGTGGAGATGAATGACTTCCTTCTCCATTGTATTAAGATATGAGAAAATGAAATAGGGTATGAGAATAATCATAACAAATGGATCAGGTTAACAACAGGAATTCTGCAGATGCTGGAAATTCAAGCAACACACATCAAAGTTCCTGGTGAACGCAGCAGGCCAGGCAGCATCTCTAGGAAGATGTACAGTCGACGTTTCAGGCCGAGACCCTTCGTCAGGACTAACTGGAGGAAGAGTTAGTAAGAGATTTGAAAGTGGGAGGAGGAGGGGGAGATCCAAAATGATAGGAGAAGATTGGATCAGGTTGTTGGGATTAGTAGTCTGGCAGATACAGGTGGACTGGAGACAGGAGTCCTCCAACTGAATTGACTCAGGAATAATGGGGTAATGGAGGGGATAAGGGGGCTGTTGCAGAAGCAGAGACAGTATGAGAAGCCAAGTATTTATTTCCAATGCAGATTCAGATACAGTCAAGGTTCTTAAACCATTTATTGATCTGGGACATTTGTAGATGTGATATGCCAATTACTCTGCATAAAAAAAATGGCTGTTTAGGTTTCAGTCTCGGCCGTTGTGCCAGTTGCTGTTTTCGCTGGGTCTCGACAGCACCTGACACAATAAACCAGAATAACTCCTGAATGTTTTGGGACCTTCATAGGATGGATGTTGCAGCTTAGTTGCAATGGTTCTGAATTGATTGTGTGCGAGCTATGAAACGCAGAATTTCCAGATTTGCTCATGGATTTGGCACACTGAATATGTCAGCTCCCTCCATTCCTGAGGTCCAGCAGGATTCCAATGGGAGATCCTGGTCTTGCTGAGGTTCTCGTGCATTACACTGGGTTAAACGTGGCACTGCATCTAAGATCTCGTTGATTGGGCAGATGTTGAAGTAATTTGGATTAGAAGACAAACATCTGTCTACTGTTTCCAATTGTTTAATGTTTTTAACACTCGTACCTTCTTTTTTACTTATTCAAATTTCAATAGATTTTAAATGTCACATTCAAGGATAAATAAAGTGCTTTGAAAGTCAATTTCTGCTTTTACAGCAATAAAAAATAGGAGGGGGTGAAGATGGGGTGGGGTGGGATGCTTTCTAACATTGCCTCACCCTGCTATACGAAATATCCTGTGCGCATGCGCGGGTCGTGCATGCAGCCTGTTACAGCCGTTCCGATCAGATTCTTACTTTTTTCTTCTTACTTTTTAACTTACGTTATTTTTTGTATTTTTTTTCACGGTAACACGTCTAAGCTGCACCCTCTCTAACATGCTAGTAGAGAGCATTTTATTTGGATCTTTAGCACTGGAAATAGTTACATCCCGACACATGGAACAGAAGCATGGTCGCGTTGTCCATTCCAGGGACCAGCTGCTTGCGCTAATGCCGGCCGGTTTAGTGAGCAGAGCGGCGGACACCCCTGCTGAAATCTGGAGGAAAACACACAGAGGATGCAGAGGGGGATCACAAAGTCGAGGAAAGAGGACCGGGTCGAGGCAACAGAGACTTATGGAGAAGAGGAGTTCAGTGGGTAATAAAATGGACGAGTTCACGGCGCTAGCCAGGCGTCAGGGAACATTTCGGGAGTGCAGTGTTGTGTGTTTCACTGGAACGGGGCTGCACGAGGACATTCCCGATCAAAAATTCTCCATGGACGGCTTCCAGACTATTTGGGCTGACTGGAAGTGCACTGAGAGCAGTAAGCGTAAAGGAGTTGGGTGCTTACTGTTCTGGTTAACAACAAATGGTGCAATCTGGGTCATATTATGATTGAGGAACGTGTTTGTAGACCGGATATTGAACTTTTTACTGTTGGACTTCAGCCACATTCCACTGAGATACAACACTGGGCGGCACGGGAGGTCGTTCCTGCCTGTGGCCATCAAACTTGCAGCTCCTCCCGTGGAGGGTCAGACACCCTGAGCCAATAGACTGGTCCTGGACTTTTTTCCATCTGGCATAGTTTGCATTTTGTTGTTTGATTGTTTGAGGTTTTTGTATTGCTATATTTATGCTCTATTCTTGGTTGGTGCGGCTGTAACGAAACCCAATTTCCCTCGGGATAAAAAAGTATATCTATCTATCTATTTTACTTGTGCTTCTGTACTCAAGCCAGGTCATGGCATGTGGAGAGACAAGGACAGTGCGTCTGAGCACAATGTGACTCCTTATGTTTGACCTCAGTACTTTTGTAACCAGTACCTAGTTACTATGCAGCTTGACAAAACACTTGTTCAAAAAATGTAGAGAACAAGGAAAGAAACAAAAGGCCATTACAGTTTATGATCACTCTCTTACATTTTCAAGGCTTTTGCAAGTATGTGCAAGATACATCATGATCATGGCAGCCTCTGGAAGTACTATCCAGCAGCTGTGAAAAGGCTTTGTGTAGTGTAAAAGATCCATAAAAAACAATTATTTTTATTTCCTGGTTTACTTACAAATGACATTGTAATCATTTAACATTATCTGGAAGTTAAATGCTGTCTGAGCCTCAAAGGATTACAGAACAAAGATCCCATTGATCTTAGAGCTTGAGCTTCATTTCCCTTTTCTTGGTCTATGTGTTAACATCTCCCTGCAAGCCAAATAAACCAGGCATACCAATCATCATTCAACGGAATGATAAGTGCAGGCTCTTGCAATAAAGGTATTTTTTTTGATTATTACATTAATTGATTTGTGTGTGACATGATTGTGCTTCACAGATTTTGAACATCTAAAGAAGCTTTTCTTTCATTTTAATTATTTGTTGCATTTGGGCAACAACTCAAGCGGAGTTAAGAGGGTGACAAGTTGCTGTCGCTTTGAGATAATCTGCGGAAACAGCTTAAATTCCTATCTTTAATGTCTTTTTTTTTCTTTTTCAAGGTGGTTGAGGTTCTATCAAGGTCTGGTCTGCAACGGCACTAAAAATGCATTTTTTATAATGGCAGATGAGTTCCCACTCCTGGAGCTTGCCAGCTGGGTGTTTTTCAACATCCTTCAGCCGTGGCTTGGAAGAAGGCGCCTCTGGGGTGCGGCCCACACGGCACTGTGAACAACACAATTCCAGGCCGGTGTTACCAACTGAGGCGTCATGGGAGAAGGAGCATCAAGATTTTGCTGCGGCGGATATATGGATGGAGGTCTCTGTAGCTGAGTGATTGCACACTCTCTCTCCTTCTCTCGATGAAGGGGAGAGCTTGTTGCCAATTCTCAGGCTGGCGAATCTCAGAATAAAAAGTGGCGGGTCGACTGTAGCACAGTAACAGCAACTGTTAGTCTCCCCTTTCGCTGTGAAATGGGTGACCTCTCTCTGTCTCTTGTTGGTGATAGAGAGAGCCTGAGGCATGTTGAACTGTCGGGTAACAATAGTTGTTGTTGACTCCAGATCTAGGCCTCTCTTGGAGTGCTTTGCTATTGCTTGGTGGGTGATGGGCACTGACACTTTTTGCTGAAACAAGTGGTGAGGGGGGAGGTTGATGCATTGATGCTTTTCTGCTGCTTGCATGGGTGAATAGGGAGAGAGAGCTTTGTGGTTCTAATGTTTTTCTTTGAATGTTCTTCCGTTTCTCGTGAATGTCTGTGAAACTAAGTATTTCAGGTTGTACACTGTATACATTCTGTGATAATAAACACAACCATTTGTTAAGAACCTGGACCCACTGCAGTTTGCCTATTGCCACAATAGGTCTACAGCAGATGCAATCTCAATGTCTCTTCACACGGCCTTGGATCACCTGGACAATACAAACACCTTTGTCAGGATGTTGTTCATTGACTAGAGCTCAGTATTTAACACTACCATTCCCACAATCCTGATCAATAAGTTACAGAACCTGGGCCACTGTACCTCTCTCTGCAGTTGGATCCTCGACTTTTACAGGAGTGTGTGCTTAGCCCACTGCTCTACTTTCTCTATACTCATGACTATGTGGCTAGGTATAGCTCAAATACCATCTATAAATTTGCTGATGTTCTACCATTGTTGGTCGAATCTCAGATGGCGCTGAAAAGCATACAGGAACAAGATCTCCCAGCTAGCTGAGTAGTGTCACAGCAACAACCTTGCTCTCAATGTCAGTAAGACTAAAGAGTTGATTGTGGACTTAGGAACATGAACCAATACTCATAAGGGGCTCAGAAGTGGAAAAAGTGAGCAATTCTAAGTTCCTGGGTGTCAAGATCTTTGAGGATCTAACCCTGGTCCCAACATATCGATGCACCTATAAGGAAGGCAAGACAGTGGCTATATTATATTAGAAATTTGAGGAGATTTAGTTTGTAAACTAAAACATACAAAAAATACAGAGGTACTATGGAGAACATTCTGACAGGATGCATCACTGTCTGGTTTGGGGGTGGGGTAGCTACTGCACAGGACTGAAAGAAGCTACAGAAAATTGTAAAATTAGTCAACTCCATCTTGGGTACTAGCCTCCGTAGTAACAAGATATCTTCAAGTAGTGGTGTCTCAGAAAGGCCACGTCCATCATTCAGCACATGCTCACTTCTCATTGTTACCATCAGGAAGAAGGTACAGAAGCCTGAAGGCACAAACTCAGTGATTCAGGAACAGCTTCTTCCCCTCTGCCATACGATTCCTAAATGGACATTGAACCCATGAACACTACCTCACTTTTTAAAATACATAATTACCTCTGTTTTTGCACTATTTTTAATCTTTTCAATTTATACTTACTGTAATTTATTTTTTGTTTCCTTCTTTCTATATTATCATGTATTGCTTTAAACTGCTGCTACTAAGTTTACAAATCTCACGACACATGCCAGTGATAATAAACCTGATTTTGATTCTGATAGATGTTTGTGGATGTCACAGCGCTTCACAAACATTTATTAGTCCTGATCATGCTCCCAATTTGGCAACCAATGTTGGGAAAGAGTTTCACCAACTGGCAAAGCTATCTTGTGAGTGCAACTGCTGACTTTACTGTGGGAGACTCTATGCTGTTCTCAACCATATCAAAGGGCTCCCAGTGGAAGAGAGCACCAGGGTGGGCACATTGAACAAATAACCTGGCACATGGTAGAGGGCCAACAAATCTGGGGCATTGGAAGGACTTTCCCAATATTACCTAGTTTTAAAAATAGAAGTTTGAATATTCAAAATCTTGGCACGTAAGCTGTGCTTTCATTGTAAATATATAATGGCCAAACTACCCATTCACTCATCCATCCCCCAAAATATTGAGGTAAACCATGCTTAGTAACAACTAAAATTGTTTTTTTTTAAATTTGTTTATTGAGATTCAACATTGAATAGGACCTGCAGGGTCTTCGAGCCACGCCACCCAGTTTAATCTGAGCGTAGACATGGGACAACTTACAATGACCAATTAACCTATCAATTGGTACGTCTTTGAACAGTGGGAGGAAACTGAAGCACCCAGAGGAAACCCACCCAATCATGGAGAGAATTACAGGCAGCGGTGGGAATTGAACCTGGGTCGTCTGTACTGTAAAGCGTTGTGCTAACCACTATGCTACCGTGCCACCCACATTCTCTTTGATCACCTCATATTATCTTTGAACCCATTGGCAGTATGTCAGTTGTGTAGGAAATGAATGATTGGGCCTCTGAGAGAGTAACAATCTAGAGGGCTACGTTGCACTCATTAAGGTAGTCCTTTGGACTTTCATAAGGTCTTCAATAAGATGCTAGATGAGAGATTACCAAGGAAAATTGTAGACAGTAAGATTGGGGCTATATGGTGGTATTCATTAATATGGATAGGTTAATGGACAAAAATAAGAATATCAGGTCATCTTCAAGTTGAGACATTATAACTAGTAGGTTACCACAGAAATTGGTGCTGAGACCCTATCAATTCACAAGAATAAGATTAAAGTATCAAAGCTGGATGGCACTATGGATTGTGAAAAGGACACAAGGAAGTGAAAGAAGGATTGGCGTGCTACATGGATGAAAAATGACACAGCAGATAGAATATAATGTGGGAAAGCTAAAGAAGAAAAGTGGAGCACTTTTATTAATGGTGAGAGAATGAATGATTTTGGTGTTCAGAAGGATCTGGACATCGTTGTGCATGAAACAGTGAATAAACAATTAGGAAGACAAAGGATAAGCTGTTTTTTATGTTAAAAGAAGACTGAGTACAAGAGTAAATATTGCAATTATGTAAGAATATGCCTGTAATACTGTGTGCTGGTTACCCTACTGCATTAGTGTTCTGAAGGACGGATGTCTGTTATATTACGGAAATGACTATCCAGTGTTCAAAATTGAAACTTTTGAAGCTTTGTCAAATGATACAGGAACAACTTATGAAAAAGTGGAACAAAGTAGAGATCATAGACAGTGAGTCAAAACATCAGCTGTGCTTGACAATCCAAAAAATAGGCTCTGTTTTCAATAAAAGTAAATGTTTGACAGGTTGATTGCTGAAATGGAGGCAAAATGCTACCCCATGAAGAGAATAAGAAAACTGGGCCTATATCCTCCTGTATAGAAGAATGATTAATTATCTCCTCAAAATAAATAACTGCAGCCCCCCCTGGCCACCCTCAGGGTCGCTCGGCTCGCTGTTGTCTAGGGAAACAGCCTCGGCCCCACCAAACTGGGTAATTCGTTTGTGTGGATGCTGTGTGAGGTACCCCACCCCACCCAAATAATAGACATTACACCAGATGCAATTAAATGATTTACAGTTTATAGATATTACTGGAACTATATAATTAAAAGAGAATAAAATATAAAAGGAAAATAAAAGGCGCCACACTTATCAAAGTTCAATCTCTTCGTGCACAAAAACCGTTGGAGCTCAAGGGCCTTCTTCTTCACCCTGTGACCCCTCGGACCACCTCGACCGGCTGCCTGGGACCAACAACGGTGGTCGACCAGACGCTCCACACGAGTCCGTCTCCTCGCCGAACGTCCCGCTCAGGGTCCGACCCCGTTAGCGGACTCACAGCACCTGGTCCATCCTCTGTCTTGCTCTCCCGCCTTCTGCCCCAAAACCCCGCGCATACAGTATCTTCAAATACACCAAAACCATAACAACTATCCCAATTGGTTAATAGCACCCTCTTATCACCCTCTAAACCACAATAAGCTGCTAGCGCAAACTTTCTCAGCGTTAAAGCACAACAAAGCCGCATTCCCCAGATTAACATAACAAAAACGCCATTTTAATTAGCCTCCGCAGTAACATAAAAATCGAAACCCCCTTACATAACATTCACTCAGGGCTTGGCAAGGAAGATGTAGAAATTATGTAAGGGGTTTCTTCTTTTATGTTACTGTTACGTTAGAATAAAATGACTTCTTTGTTATATTAACTGCTGAGAAAGTGCTTCTCTCTCACAGCTTGTTTGGGTTATATTACTGATAAGAGCATTGTATTCATTTGTTAACCAATTGGGATAGATGTTATTCTTTCTTGTGTGTCTGTAAGCTATTGTTTTGCAGCCTTTGGGGCCGACGGCAATGGGGACAGAGAGAGGAGATGCAATGCTGTAAGCTGGGCGGTGGGACGGACCCCAAGCAGGAGTCCCAGGCCCAGGGTCTTCGGCGAGGAGAGGAGATGAAGACAGACTAGTGTGGAGCGTCTGATCTACCACCGTGGTTGGTCCCAGGTGGTGGGTCGAGGAGGTTGGAGGGTATCGAAGGGTGGAAAGAAGACTCCGTTAATTGAGCTCCAACTGTGTGCATGAAGTGGTTGAACTTTGATAAGTTTGGCGCCTTTTACTTTCCTTTTATATTTTATCTCTATTAATTACATAGTTCCAATAAGATCTATAAAGTGTGATCAATTAATTGCATATGGTGTATTGTTTGTTATATTTGGCGGGGTGGGGTACATTACACAGCATCCACACAAACTTGATTACCCAGTTTGGCGGGGCCGAAGGCTGTTCCCCCTAGACAGAAGCGAGCTGAGCGAGCCTGAGGCTTACCAGGGGGCTACAATTATATTTCCAATGGTGGGATAACTAGAAAGAATCATAGACTCAAAATAGTCAGTTATTCAGGACAGAGATTACAGGGGACTTTGTTGCTCATCAAACCTATTTGGAATTTTCTTCTTCAAGAGGGCTGTGGAGTTTCAATTTTCTGGGATATTCAAGAGTTCCAGGTATTAAGGGAATCAAAGAAAATAAAGGGTTAATACAAGCAAGAAGCACAAAGGTCCAAGATCAACCACAATTTTATGAAATTGTGAAGAAAGCATAAAGGATTATTGCTTTCAGTCCTTGGATTCTATTTCTTAAACGGCGTCTGTGAAATACTGAGGATCCAAACAACTATGTTACTTCTTAACCAAACTGACAAAAGGATTGTGGAATGAGCAACTCAGATGTCTGAAAGTGATGCAAATTTTATTGATGAATTCAAAGGCAATTTAAGAAAAAAAAAGGCAGAGCAAGAAAATTGATTGAAGAGAAAAAAGAGAATATAATATTTCCAACAATTTAAAACTGAGGAATGAGACTCCATACCTTCAAGCATTAGGTTCTAAAACCAAAGGGTGCCCAGCAGAAACTACTGTTGTAAAATTGCTATGCAAACCAACTTTCTTCCCTGTGTTTATTTAGCATGTGTGTAGAGGAATTTCATCTGATAACATATTCATATTATCTCCCACAGCTCACAGAGGAATAAACCCATGAGTTCCATTCCTCCTCCTCTTATATTCCTGCAACAATGTATTTTACACATACATCCAGCAATAAGGGAAAATTTGTAAAATGTGTCCAGCAATGTTTCCAGGGTCAATATATAGAAGACTCTACTCTGGAGGGTACAATACCGGACATCCTCTTAGGGAACGAGACGGGGAAAGTAAGGGAAGTGGCAATCAGGCAGGGCTTTGATTCTCATGACCCAGCTTACTTTAGCTTTAAAACGGTG
This sequence comes from Mobula birostris, assembly GCF_030028105.1. Lineage (NCBI taxonomy): Eukaryota > Metazoa > Chordata > Chondrichthyes > Myliobatiformes > Myliobatidae > Mobula > Mobula birostris. The sequence continues at coordinate 43,689,539 of NC_092385.1, forward strand.
ATGATAAGGACGGGATAGGTCCCCAGATTAGGGTCCAAAACTGAAGCCGGGTTAATTTTAAGCAAATTAGGCAGGATCTTGCAGAGGTTGCTTAGGTGAGCCTGTTTGAAGTGAAGGCAATGAAGAGAAGTGGAAGACTTTTAAAGCTTTGCTATCAAAAGTCCAAGAGCAGCATTTTCTTGTTTGGGCAAAGGGTAAACCTTGAATGTTTAGGGAATCTTGGCTAATGAGAGATACTGAGGCTCTGGTGAAGGAAACGAAGGATGAGGTCAGAGGTGAGTGAGAACTATAAAAAGATTAAGAATACTCTTAAGATGGAAATCAGCAGGATAAAGAAATGATGTGTGATAGAGTTGATAGGTAAGATTTTAAAAAATCCCAATGGGTTCTACAGCCATATGAGGAGTAAAAGGATGGCCAGAGAGAGAGAGTAGGTCCCATTAGAGATCACCAAGCCTACCCATGTCTCGAGTTGTAGGAGATAGATGAGTTTTTAAAGAATAGTTTTCCTCCTTGTAGTGTACTGAGGAGAAAATCATGTTTGCTCAGGCAATTAAGGAAACCCATGGAGCTGTAGGGACAAAATTCCCATCACCTGGGAGGAAGTATTTGTAGCCTTACAGCACATTTATGATGGGCAAATTCTCTAGTCCTGACCATGAGCAGCCTTGGATTTTAAGTGAGGCTAGTGAAGATATTGAAGATAGATTCTAAACTGCAATATGGGTTTATTGAAGATAAAGGAACTAGGAACGCAATTTTCATACTACAAATGCTTTCAGAAAGGGCAATTGAATATCAAAATGATGTCTTTTTTATTGATTTCACTAAAGCATTGGACAAAATGCAACATGAAAATTTATTTCAAATTCTCGTGAAACTAAACACTGATGGAAGGGACCAACAGCTGCTTCAAAATTTATATTGGAAAAATTGTTGGTAATATAAGCAGTTGGACTAAAATTCAAAGAGGAGTTAGACAAGGATGTGTTGCCTCACCGGAATTATTTAATATCTATAGTGAAATGATTCTCAGAGAAATAGAAGACCTCGATGGGATAAAAATTGGAGGTGTTAACATCAACAATATAAGATATGCAGATGACACCACCCTAAAAGCAAGTGCTGCAGAAGACCTACAAATCCTCCCAGATAAAGTAGTACAAACAAGTGCAGATTTTGGTCTAACCATCAACTGTAAAAAAAAACAAATGTATGGTAATATCAAAACAGCAGGATACTCCCAACTGCCAATTGTACGTCAGTAACCAAGAGATTGAACAAAAGACCAGCTTTAATTGCCTTGGTAGCTTTACATCACAAGATACTAGAAGTAAAGTAGAAATAGAAAGAAGAATTGCCATTGCCAAACCAACTTCCAAAAAATGAAACCCATTTTTACCAAAAGATACATTTCTATGACAACAAGGCTAAGGCTACTAAAACGTTACATCTGGCCAATCTTGCTATATGTTTCCGAAACATGGACTATAACACCAGAACTCCAAAGAAACTTAGAAGCGACAGAAATGTGGTTTCTTAGAAGAATGCTGAAAATATCATATAGAGATGGGCAACTAAGGAGAGAGTACTCCAACATGCCCGTACAAAAAGATCTTTAATGACAACATTAAATGAGAGGAAACTTAAATTCCTGGGCCATGTCATCAGAAAGGGAGAAATACATTGCCTTACATTACAAGGTCGTATGCATGACAACCCGCCTCAGAGTACTGAAATGTTACGTTTATCCAGTTATGTTATATGGCTCAGAATGTTAGACAATATCTAATAACATGAGGAAATGAATTGAAGCAGCAGAGATGTGTTTTTTGAGGAGGATGCAAAGAATATCATGGATGAAATGAATATCTAATGAGATGTCATGAACAGAGCAAACACAAAAAGAGAAATAATGTATGAGATCATGAAAAGGCAACGTAACTTCATTGGACACGTGATTAGGAAAAAAGAGTTAGAATACAGGGTAATTATGGGAACGATTGAAGGGAAGAAAGCAAGAGGAAAACAAAGACAAATGACGATGGAAACAGCAGCCAGAAAACTGGAAATGAATACCAATGAATTGACCCACTTGACCCGAAAAGGAGTGTGTGGGCCATGGCAGTCAAAGCTCAAACTGGGCACGGCACCTGATGATGATGCCTGGGAAACGTGGAAGAGGAAGGCAAAGAAGAAAATATATGGACACTAACAGATCTAAGTGTGCGAGATAGCATTGACGCTGCGAGGGATCGTTCGATGTGGAGAGCCATGATCGCCCAAGTGTGTAACGTGCAAGGCACATGAAGAAGAAGTGAAGAAATCATGGAACTCTTTGTGGAAATATTAGCTTCATTGTTAGCCACCGGAGTAATTTACTAAAGAAGGGAAGTTGGCTGATGTTGTTTCATTGTTCATGAAATGTAGCAAGGGCAAGCCAGTGAACTACAGGCCAATCAGCCTGACAACAGTAATGGGGAAGTTCCTGGAAGAAATTCTGAGATACAAGATCTAACAGTATTTGAACAGACAGAGTCTGATTAGGAAGAGTCAGAATGGTGATGTGCATGGAAAGTTGTGGTTGAGTAACCTTCAAACTTTTTGAAAAGTAACCAAAATTGAGATGACAGTAGAAGTGTATGCTGTTGATTTGAACATGAGCAAGGCTTCAACAAGGTCCCACAAGGTAGCCTGCTCTAGAAGGATAGGTCCAATAGAATCCAGGGAGAGCTAGTGAGGTGGATTCAAATTTGGCTTTGGATGTAGGAATCAGAAGTTGGTGGTTGAAGACATTTTTCCTCCTGGATTAGAGGCAGGAGACTAGTGGTGTGCTAAGAGGGGGAGGGGTGGTGGTCAGTGCTCAGGCCTTTCTTATTCAATGTTTATGTAATTGATTAGGATTTCTTATGTGAATGCACAAGGCTTGATCAGTAAGTCTGTGGACAATCGAAAATTAGGTGCTGTTGATAGTGAAGAAAGTTATCTTAGATTACAGGGAGATCTTAATCAGTTAGGAAAATGGGCCAAGGAGTGGCAAATGAATTTCAATATAGATAAGTGTAAGGTGATGCATTTTGGAAAGTCAAACAAGCATAGGACTTATACTATGAATAGTGATACTAAGGAGACTAATGGAACAGAGGGAGCTAGAAGTACAAGTACATAAACAAGTGAAAATCTACAGATGCGGAAATCAAGGTAATGCACACAAAATGCTGGAGGAACTCAACGGGCCAAGCAGCATCTATGGACGTTTCGGGCCAAGACCCTTCATCAGGATGATTCTCCTTTGTCTATTCAGCTTGTTTTTTCTTCAAAGAATTCTAACAGATTTGTCAGGCAAGACTTTCCCTCAGGAAGCCATGCTGACGAGGGCCTATTTTATCGTGTGCCTCCAAGTACCCCGAAAACACATCCTTAACAATAGACTCCAACATCTTCCCTACCACTGAGGTCAGATTAAGTGGTCCATAATTTCCTTTCTTCTGCCTCTCTCCCTTCTTGAAGAACGTAGTGATATTTGTAATTTTCTATTCCTCCACAACCATGTCAGAATCAATTGATTTTTGAAAGATCATTACTAATGCCTCCACAATGTCTTCTGCCTCCCCTTTCAAAAATTTCTTTTCACAGGGGTTGGCAACCCTCTGCAATTCTCTGCCTCCAAGAAAGAATTGTGCAATCTAGGCCTTTAAAATGGAGGTAGATAAATTTTTAAATGAACAAGGATTGAGGTGGATGGGAAATTGATATAGAAGAGGAGCTGAGGTCTGAGGTAGATCAGCCATGGTCATATTAACTAACAGAGCAGGCTTAAAGGGCTGGGTAACATTCTCCTGCACCTTTATCTCTATGTGTTCTTGTCTATATCCACTCAATCTCTCCCACATGAGCCTCTGAGTGAAATTGCAATGACATTTGCACATAAAGGTGAGCACCATTAGCGTTGCTGCTATTTTGACAGCAATTTTTGACTCACTGTTCATGATCTCCACTTTGCTCTATTTCTTTCATTACTTGTTCCTGTATCATAATGTATCATTTGACAAGACTTCAAAAGTTTCAATTTTAAACCCCGGGCATTGATTTACATAATGCAGCAATCCTTCGTGCTTCAGAACACTAATGTAGCAGTGTAATAAACCAAAGCACACACAGTAGTCAATTAGACATGCGGACGAGAAGATAATGTTCAAAACAAGTTAAGCTTATACACCCAAGGCAGCTGGGTCCTTACGCACAAATGAACAATAACCAAGACACTAACTGAGCTTAAATTACAGCATTCTGATTCTAAATCTTAGCTTGTTCCTCTCTCACCTCAAGTATTCAACTTTCCAGACAGGAAATATTTTCTGATTGACTTCAAAGATTTGTTAAATGTATACCTTCTTGTTTTGCTTGTCCTGGCATTTTATATGATTTACTGAAACTGTGTAACAATGGAACTACCCCAGGCTTATATTTCTCTTTCTGTTTTTTTTTACAGTATCTTTCTAAATGCTATAACAACAGCAGATATCAAAGTAATATGACACAAAATGCTGGAGGAACTTAGCAGGCCAGATAGCATCTATGGGAAGGAATAAACAAATCAATGTTTTGGACTGTGACCCTTCATCAGGATGAAGGGTCTCAGCCTGAAACGTCGACTGTTTATTCCTTTCCATAGATACAGCCTAGCCTACGCATTTCTCCAGAATTTTGTGTGGAGCCTCGGTTCAAAACGTCGCCTGTTTATTCCTTTCCATCGTTGCTCTCTGGCATGTTGAGTTCCTCCAATGCTTTGTGTGTGTTACCTTGGATTTCCAGCAGCTGCAGATTTTCTACTGTTTGTGAACGTAACACAACTTGTTTTTTCCATTATCAATTCACTCAATACAGTGATTTTTGGGTTTAGGACATATACATTTAACAATTGACTTTGGCTACCAGTCTGAATATGTATTCTGGGTTTAATTTGGAGTGAGGCTCTGAGCAATGGGCTCCTCTGTGGTGGCCAGTGCTATCATGTTTGCTGCTGTGTGCTGGGGCAGCAGGCTGAGGGTAACAGACACCAACAGAATCAACAAGCTCATTCGTAAGGCCAGTGATGTTGTGGGGATGGAACTGGACTCTCTCACGGTGGTGTCTGAAAAGAGGATGCTGTCTAAGTTGCATGCCATCTTGGACAATGTCTCCCATCCACTACATAATGTACTGGGTGGGCACAGGAGTACATTCAGCCAGAGACTCATCCCACCAAGATGCAACACAGAGTGTCATAGGAAGTCATTCCTGCCTGTGGCCATCAAACTTTACAACTCCTCCCTTGGAGGGTCAGACACCCTAAGCCAATAGGCTGGTCCTGGACTTATTTCATAATTTACTGGCATAATTTACATATTACTATTTAACTATTTATGGTTTTATTACTATTTATAATTTATGGTGCAACTGTAATGAAAACCAATTTCCCCTGGGATCAATAAAGTATGACTATGACTATGACTAAAAGTTGTGAATCCCAGTCCAGACAATGATGATAAAAATTCATTGAGATATCTGCGGTGTCGATGTGAATCAGGAGGTGTGAAGGCTGTATGTGGTTTCAAATAAAGCATTGTTCATACTTTGTAAATATGGACGTCCTATGATGCTTGGCACATAAAATATCAAGCCTTACGTTGTGCCAGCAGACCTTTCCACTGAAAGCATCTCCATACGATGCCTGCTGTACCTTGTTTTGTCGAATAAAGAAGCTGCTTTGTATCTACCAGCAATTTTCTCATGCAACAACAAAAATGTCAGTTCAGGTTCAACTGGAAGTACAGAATCATAGATGTTGGGTTCTAGAGATATGACTACATCTGGTCTGACACTACTTAAGTAAAGTGCTTGACCATAAGAGGTGGCATCTTTCAAATATGGCATTGAACCAAGCTTCAATCTTGTCTATGCTGTCAAGCCTTGGGGAAATTATTAATATTATGACACTCTTAAAAAGGTGTCATGCCTCACACCAACTGCATGAGAACTTCACTTTTAAGGTTCATGGGATCTCACTGTCACACTGCGAAAGACTGTGTTGAAAACAACAGTGTCAGAATTACTCTATTGACATGTTCTCACAGCCATCAACATTTAGCTCTGTTGGTTTGATCTTGGAAGCAGCAGTTAATGGGATAAGTGAGTCATCAAGCCGCTATGGAGTGTTGCTGCTGCATGCATGCATTGTCAGAATGATGGGGGTTGGTATTAGAGAATGTGCCAAACTGGTCGGTGGGTCTGGACAAGGTATTTTGCTTGTGCAGGTGCACCAGGAGAGCTTCTAGTCTGCAGCTGGATGTCCCTGCTGAGGAAGCTTCCGTAAAGACACGTCTACACTCTCTGAACATTCACTGTTTTGGGGAAACTTGCAATGCAAGCGAAGGCCTGAGCCAGTCCGATGAGCTGAAGGGGAAGTGAGGGTGGGATACAATGGTCAGTGAGGGCATGATGGGGTGAACTGTGCTGCACTGTTCCATGTGCTTCAGACTTTGGGTGACCTCCCTATTACAATAAAGAATCAGAATCAGGCTTATTATCGCCGACATGTGACGTGAAATTTGTTAACTTAGCAGCAACAATTCAACACAATACATAATCTACCAGAGAGAATAATAATAATAATAAATAATAATAAGTAAACAAGTAAATCAATTACATATATTGAATAATTTTTTAAAATGTGCAAAAACAGAAATACTGTATATTAAAAACATGAGGTAGCATCCAAAGTTTCAAAGTCCATTCAGGAATCGGATGTCAGAGGGGAAAAAGCTGTTCCTGAATTGCTGAGTGTGTGCCTTCAGGCTTCTGTACCTCCTACCTGATGGTAACAGTGAGAAAAGGGCATGCCCTGGGTGCTGGAGGTCCTTAATAATGGATGCTGCCTCTCTGAGACACCGCTCCCTGAACATGTCCTGGGTACTTTGTAGGCTAGTGCCCAAGATGGAGCTGATTAGATTTACAACCTTCTGCAGCTTCTTTCAGTCCTGTGCAGTAGCCCTTCCATACCAGACAGTGATACAGCCTCTCAGAATGCTCTCCATGGTACAACTATAGAAGTTTTTGAGTGTATTTGTTGACATGCCAAATCTCTTCAAACTCCTAACAAATTATAGCCACTGTCTTGCCTTCTTTATGACTACATCAATATGTTGGGACCAGGTTAGATCCTCAGAGATCTTGACACCCAGGAACTTGAAGCTGCTCACTCTCTCCACCTCTGATCCCTCTATGAAGATTGGTGTGAGTTCCTTCGGCTTATCCTTCCTGAAGTCCACAATCAGCTCTTTTGTCTTACTGACGTTGAGTGCCAGGTTGTTGCTACAGCACCATTCCACTAGTTGGCATATCTCACTCCTGTACGCCCTCTCGTCACCATCTAAGATCCTACCAACAATGGATGTATCATCAGCAGATTTGTAGATGGTATTTGAGCTATGCCTAGCCACATAGTCATGTGTATATAGAGAGCAGAGCAGTGGGCTAAGCACACAACCCTGAGGTGTACCAGTACTGATTGTCAGCAGTGAGGATATGTTATCACCAATCTGCACAGAGTGTGGTCTTCCAGTTAGGCAGTCAAGGATCCAATTGCAAAGGGAAGTACAGAGGCCCAGGTACTAAAACCTCTTAATCAGGATTGTGGGACTGATGTTCCTACAACTAATGCTCTTACTTTAAAAAACTCCTTATCTCATTATCTCATGTTCTCGTTATTTATTGCTTTTTTTATATTTGCATTTCCACAGTTTGTTGTCTTCTGCACTCTGGTTGATCTTTCATTGAATTTCCTATTATAGTAACTGTTCCATAGATTTGCTGCCCATAGGAAAATAGAATACAGGGTTTTATATGGGGACATATATGATAATTATATAATATGATATGAATATAATAAAACTTACTTTGAATGTTTGAATGATGCTAAAGCTGGGAAGCTGAGGGAGGTTATGACAGACAGAAAATTCCAGGAATTTGTCACAGGAGGTTCAAGAATGAAGTTGGATCTTCAAGCAGCACAGCTTCAAAGAAAATGGCATGGATAAAACCAAATTATTCTGTGAGCAAATCAGAATTGCTGCTTTTCAGATCAGCTGGACTGAACCTTTCATCTGTAGATGAATTCATAGTGTTACATGTGATTAAGTGACGTTTAAAATTGGAATACAATAGCGGCTCAGAGAAAAGAAAATCTTATGAACATGTCAGGAGTTAAATTTCACGATGGAAGCTAGGAAACTCAGAAATGTGTGCAAAATTGCTTCATCTCGTGTTGCAGTCAGAAGACTCAGAAAAAAAGTTGCTGAGACAAACATTCATCAAAACATTGACTGCATTTTATATCCAAAGGTATTATGTCAGAGCTGAGCTTTTTGAGCAGGATATACTCTAAAAGAGAAATCCAGAAATAGTTGTATATGCAACACAAACTTTTCTTCTAGATCCCTGTATATTACAATAAGTCAAGTCACTTTTTTAATTGTCAGTTCGACCATAAACTGCTGGTACAGTACACAGTAAATACGAAACAACGTTCCTCCAGGACCATGGTGCTACATGAAACAACACAAAACTACACTAGACTAAGTGAGACAACACAAGGCTATACTAGACTACGTAAGACAACACAAAAACTACACTAGACTACAGACCTACACAGGACTACATAAAGTGCAAAAAACAGTGCAATTCCTGAACCAGGAATAACACTAAGCTACCAATTTATCACAGAAATATCAAGAAAACTTTGATGTGTCTGGCTTTGTAGTGGCGAACATCAGGGGAAATACTCCCAAACAGTTTTTAGTCTGGCGATGAGCTCAAACCTTTTTCCATCAAAAAGATGTTGTACAAATAGTTAGCCATCAAACATTAATATATCAGACAAACAGCGTGAAGACGGAACAATCAAAAGGAAAGGCTGAATCAATGGAATTACCATGGGTTTAATTCTGGATGACAAAGAGGGTTCAGCGAGAAAGGGCAACTTACAGGAAGTTATGGGTAGAACAAGAGTGTCTAACAAAATAAATCTGCCTGAAATCACCTTGAGCTAAAGATTAAGGAATGTTCAGAGTTAAAGTGACAGTTCGCAAGGCAGCTAAGAAATAGGTAGAGAGGAAGAGATGCCAGGAGCTGTGGTTAAAGATTAAAAGGGACAGAATACAACAGTTCTAGTAGAAATATTTTATTTCACACCTTCAGTAAGTTCATCTAACATCTTATGTCATACTTGTGTTTGTTACTTTGTGGCATGCAATCAGATTCTAATGAACTTTCACAACAGGTGGAATTCACAGGAGAAGCTACTTACGGTGTAAAGCAATTTTCAACTGTAAAGCAGTGTGTTTTTGGGAATTGTGTGAACCCTGAGCCAACTCCCTCCTGTCCAGACTTTGGTAAATCAAAATACCAGTCTGTGCTCCTTCTTTCTTCATGCAAACAGAAGCTGAAATGGGAGAATCCAGCATATGAAGATAAAAACTGTGGGGCTTCTATGCGACTGCATTATGTCAGCAGACTGTCCATGTTCAAAGGCTTGTTTGGTTTAAGATGGTGCCAGTGAAGAATAGCAACAACTTGCTGGTAGCAAGCAAAACAAATATACGAATTTCTTTATTAATCACATTTTTTCTGGTAAACTGTCACTGCCATCAGGCTGAATATAGGCTGAATCGAAGTGGCTGGGCCGAGGCCTAAGAGTGGGGAATAAGCCTTTGCTGGAGTGGACTTAGAGGCGATTCAATGCGGCAGAACAGAGTCAAGGTGAGCAGAGGAGAAGCACAGCCAAGGTGATGGGGCCCGGGCCTGGGCCCGGGCTCGAGAGTGAGGGATGATTGATTTAAGTGCCGGGCTGAATTGGAGAGGTCGGTTACAGGCCAAGTCGGGGCAGTGGAGCCCGAGACTGAGAGCATATCTAGTGGCAGAGTCCAGGTCCGAGAGTGAGGAACAGCCCAAGGTTTGGATGATTTAAGTGCTGGGGCTGATTAAAAAGGTTAGCGTGTTAGGGCTGGAGCCGAGAGACAGGCTGGTTCAGCTCACTGCTCCACAAGGTTTACTCATTTCTGCACTGAACTGAGGGTGTGGCCTGTGACTAATGGGCTCCTGGACCATCTGCAGTGATGACTGTCTTTGTGGCTGTGGACTCACTTTTGTGAACTTCAGTTCTGAATGTTAACTGCTTACTTTTATTGTTCGCAGAATTTGTTTTTTTTCTGTACATTGGGTGTTTGATAGTCTTCTGTTTTAACTGGTTGTACTGGGTTTCTTTGTCTTGTGGCTGCCTGTAAGGAGACAAATCTCAAGGTTGTAGACGAGTATACATACTTCAATAATAAATGTACTTTGTAAAGACTCAAAGATCAATCTAGATGAGTGTGTCGTCGCCACCATGTACTTTATCAGCAAGAGTGTTGAGGACAATGCAGGTGTTCCCACTGGAACTGCAGCATTCAAATTAGGTGACTCTGACCTTTACAAGAAATTTAGATCTGACCTCCATAAAGCTGAACACATCCTATTGTTACCTTGATCAGATAAGGTCCAAGTGTGGAGTGAGAAATACTGAAGCAGGTCGATAGTTCACAGACTTTAATATGAACAGTGTTAAAGGGAAAATAAAACAATAAATGCTAGGCCAAACAGGGCTGTTAACTAAAACTCTCAAAAGAAAAACAAAGCCAACACATTGCGGCTGAAAAGAACATCTAAACATTAAACGTATACCGCTAGTCTTTAGAGTCAGTTGATTTGAAAGTCCAATAGCTCAGGGATGGCCGAATGCAAAACAGCAGTGAAGCTTTGTTATGCTCTGTCCAAGTCTTGACAAGCACTACAACGACAAGAATGGAGTTATATACTATCACGATTAAATAATAATTACCAGACACATTGCAAATTCACAAGTGCAATTGCCGTATCTACTGCGCTGACGAATCCGTGGTTGTGACAGGGCCCCCATCTCTAGGCGCAGCCCCTGAGGCGCCACAGACTTGTGTCTGCTGGAAGTCCCGGATCAGTGAATAGTGCAAGATGTCCTTCGCTGGGATCCAAGTATGTTCTTCTAGGCCATATCCTTCTCAGTCCACAAGTTACTGGACCTTACCACGTACCAGGTGAGATGCCAGGAGGTGCCGCACAGTATAGACAAGGGAACCGTCTACCGGGCGAGGATGAGTGGGAGGTTGGGTGACTGGGGCCAGGGGAGAGATAATAACCGGCTTGAGCTAGGAAATATGGGATACTGGGTGGATCTCCAGTGATACTAGCAGATACAATCTACAGGATAGGGCACCTTGTTGACAGACTTTTCCATTACAAACGGTCCCACGTAGTGCGGTGCCAATTTCCGGTTCTCGACTTTCAGGGGAAGATCCTTTGATGCCAACCAGACCTCCTCTCCTGGCCTGAATGGCCTTACCTGTCGATGGAGTCGATCAGCCTGCGGGGAATGCTGTTTCTGGGCGCACAGCAGAGAAGCCCTGGCTCGTCTCCAGGTGTGCTTGTAGCGCTGGATCAGCTGTTCAGCTACATCAGTCTCCTGATCAGGGAAGAGCAGGGGCTAGAATCCCTTCTGGTATTCAAATGGAGACATACCAGTGGAAGACAACTGGAGGTTATTGTGGGCAATCTCTGCCCAAACCAATTGGGAGCTCCAGGACGTGGGGTTGGAAGAGACAAGACAGCGCAGGGTTGTCTCCAACTCCTGGTTCACTCTCTGAGTCTGGCCATTAGATTGGGAGTGGAAGCCTGACGAGAGGGTGGCCATGGCTCCTACAAGAGAGCAGAAAGCCTTGCAAAAGCTGGAAGTGAACTGTGGTCCACGATCAGACGCTATGTCTTGAGGAAAACCATGGAGCCTGAACACAGGTTGAACCATGACTGTGGCAGTCTCACGAGCCGATGGGAACTTGGGGAGCGCAATGAAGTGGACAGCCTTGGAAAATTGATCCACAATGAGCAAATTGGTGATGTTTCCATTAGACGGGGGCAGACCAGCGATGAAATCTACTGAGAGGTGGGACCAGGGGCGGTGGGGCACAGGCAGTGGACATAACAGACGCAGGACACTGGCGTGATGTCTTGTTCCGAGCGCAGGTGGGACAGGTAGATACAAAGTAGTGGACATCCTGGGACATAGATGGCCACCAAAATTATCTCTTTATAAACTCCTGAGTCCGTTGAATTCCCGGATGTCCAGCCAGATGGGAGGAGTGACCCCATTCCAACACTCCCACAACACAGACAAACAGCCAGTTGGGAGGAACTCCATCCGGGCCTGGATCTGATTGTTGGGCGGCCCTCACCTCTGCCTCTATTTCCCAGATTAGCGGAGCAGCGATACACGAGAGAGGAAGAATGGGCTCTGGATTGGCATTGTCCTCAGATCCGTCGAACAGCTGGGAGAGCGCGTTGGCCTTTGTATTCTTGCTGCCAGGACGATAAGTGAGGATGAAATTGAACCGTGTGAAGAAGAGAGCCCATCGGGCTTGACAAGAGTTGTGTCTCTTAGCATCCTGAATATAGGAGAGGTTCTTGTGATCTGTCCAGACCAAGAGTGGATGCTCTACCCCCTCCAGCCAGTGTAGCCATTCCTCCAGGGCCTCCTTGACAGCCAGAAGCTCCTGGTTCCCAACGTCGTAATTCCTCTCGGCCAGAGCCAAGCAATGGGAAAGAAAGGCACAAGGGTGCAGCCGGCTATCCGCAGATGTGCGCTGAGAGAGGACAGCTCCAACGCCTACATCGGATGCATCCACCTCGACAATGAATGGCTGAGATGAGTCTGGGTGTTTCAGCAGCAGGGCGGCGGTGAAACGTCACTTTAGCTCTGAAAACGCTGGGTCGGCATCGTCCGTCCCGTGGAATCCTGCCGAGATCTTCTTGGTGAGTGCATTAATTAGAGCTGTGATACAGCCGAAATTCTGGATGAAGCGGCGATAAAAGTTCGCAAACCCCATGAAGCGGTAGATGACTGTAGATGGTTTAGGCCACTCTGCAACTGCCTGAACTTTAGCAGGTCCATTTGAACACTGGATGGGGTAAGTATATAGCCCAAAAACAACACCTGGTATTTATGGAATTCAAATTTTTCAGTCTTGGCATACAGGTTATTTTCAAGAAGGCGTCTCAGTACTCTCCAGACATGCTGGACGTGCTCTTGATGAGAGTGGGAATAGATAAGCAGGAATAATGGGAATCTAAATACACAAGCACAAACTGGATCAACATGTCCTTGAGCGCATCGTTAACCAAGGCCTGGAATACAGCGGAGGCATTGGCCAGACCAAAAGGCATCACCAGATATTCATAGTGGCCCTTAGAGGTGCTGATAGCCATTTTCCACTCATCCCCTTCTCTTATGCAAATCAGATTGTAGGTATCGTGCAGATCAATTTTGGAAAACATTGTTGCTCCCTGGAGATGTTCAAACGCAGACGCCAGCAAGGGAAGAGGATAGCGGTTCTTCACAGTGATGCTGTTCAGGGGCCGATAATCGATGTGGGGACGGAGCTTGCCATCCTCCTTGCTCACAAAAAAGAAGCCAGCTCCTGCTGGCGAGGTTGACCAACAGATAAACCCCATGCTCAATGCCTCATTAATGTATTCCTTCATGACCACCATTTCAGGATGAGAGAGGGAAAAGAGTCGGCCCTGGGAAGGACTAGTGCCAGGTAGGAGGTCTATGGCGCAGTTGTATGTCCAGTGTGGGGGCAGGTTGGTGGTCTTTCTTTTATTGAAAACACCAAGGAGATCCGCATATTCAGCTGGAATCCCAGACAGGTCCACATCCTTAGCTGACACAGGAGGGGATTCATGGGATGGAGCTTGAGATGGACCCAGACAGGTAGACAGGCATGCCAGTCCCCACTCTTGATCTCTGAAGGTACTCCAATCGATCCATGGGTTATGTCAGGATAACGAGGGGAGACCAAGTACCAGTGGCAGTTCAGGTGAATTAACCAGATAGAAAGATATTTCTTCATGATGGTTGTCTTCAAGCACCAGTTGGAGGGGTTGGGTGGAAAGGTGGATCTGTCTGGTTCCCAGAGCTCGACCGTCCAGCGCCTTAACGTTGATCTTTTCTCTTAATTCCAGAGTTGGAACTCCCCATCTTTAAGCAAGGAGATGTCCATAAGATTCCCGGCTGCACCAGAGTCAATAAATGCCTTAAGTTCATGGGTCTGAGGCCTTCACGACAAGGAAGCTGCGAGCATTACAGAATTAGGGGGATCTGATTGAAGAGAGAACTGACCCGTCAGGATTCCTCTCCCTGCTGACGGGTATTCTCTCTTACTGGGTGCTTGGAACATGCCGCCTGGAGGTGTCCTGGATCACCACAGTAGAGGTAGGAACCTGTTCTCCAGCGCCGCTCTCGTTCCATCTAAGACAGGCGCATGTGCCCCACTTGCATATGCTCCTCCATGGGCTGGGTGCTGGGTGGCGAGGGAGGGGGAGAGGGCAAGGAAAGAAGGTGACCTGGCGGCGCATAGTAAGTTTGAAACATTCTTTCCCTACCACTCAGTTACCCAGTTGTCAACTCAAATAGCCCGATTAATCAAGTCATCCAGACTGTCCTTCTCGTCCCGGATAGTGATCTCATGCCAGACCCCTGCGTTCAGTCCATGCTGGAAAGCAGTGATGAGAGATCTCTCATTCCATTCCGGTCCTACTGCAAGAGTACGGAATTTGACTGCATTTGAACGGCTCTCACCATTCCCCTACCTTGGCGCAGGTCCAAGAGTCAGTGGGCAGCCTCCTGACCTCATACTGGAAGACCAAAACTCTCCTTAACTCTGCCACAAAATGGCGGAACGACTGGACTGTGGGGTTTCCTTGCTCCCGTAAAGCGTTGAACGGGCTGAGTGGAGGTCCGTCAAGAAGATTGACCATGTCTGCCAATTTTCGTGCATCATCACCAAAATGATTGGGCTGGGCTTGGAATGCCAACTCTCATTGGGTAATAAAATTCCTGCAAACATCGGGATCACCAGAATATCTGCCTGGTGGTGGAATGCTCGGTTCCTGAACGGTCGTGGGAGTCGGCTCTGGTCCAGGCGCGGGAGCAGCAGCATTAGTAGCAGAGATTGTTGGGCAGCAAAAACGGAGGATCTGCGAGATGCTGGGAGTGGGACTTAGGTGGCCTGGAGCTGCTAAATTGAGCTGGTGAGAACGTTAATGGCTGTCCACTGATGCTGGCTGTTCACAGTAAGTTCGTGAACGGCAGCCGTGAGTGCGGAAATCGCAGACACCTGAGTCCGACTATCTGTGGTGAGCTGTTGAATAGCTGCGGCTTGGGACAATAGCTGTTCCTCTAAGTAAGACTGGGTTTGTTGGCACGAGGTTATCTGCCTCATTGCCTCTGTAACCCTGTAACCTCACTGAGAACAGATTCCTACCTGACCAATGAATCTCATGGCCAAGGTCAGCTGCTGTCTCTCTGCTGGGTTGATCTTTGTGGTCGAGACTTGCTGTTAACGTGTAATGGCCCAAGTGCGGAGTGAGAGACACTGAAGTGGGTCGATAGTTCACAAACTTTAATACGAACAGTGTCAAGGGGAAAACAGAACAATAAATGCTAGGCCAAACAGGGCTGTTAACTAAAACTCTTAAGAGGAAAACAAAACCCACACTGCGGCTGAAAAGAACACATAAACATTAAACAAACACCGCTAGTCTTCAGAGTCAGTTGATTTGAAAGTCCAATAGCTCAGGGAAGGCCGAATGCAAACAGCAGCGAAGCATTTCTATGCTCTGTCCAGGTCTCGACAAGCACTACGACGACAAGAATGGAGTTAAGTACTACCATGATTAAATAATAATTACCTGACATGTGCAAATTCACAAGCGCAATTGCTGTATCTACTGTGCTGCCGAATCTGTAGTTGTGACACCTATGCTTGCTTTAAACAGAAGGGGACTGATGTGTCACCAACCACCCCAACAGCCTCCAAAGTATCTGAACCAACAGTTAGCATTGCAGATTAGTCTTCCGGAGAGTGAACTCATGGAAAGTATCCTGCCCAGATCACACCACTGGCCATATCCTTAAATCCTATGCAGATCAGTTGGCAGGGATGTTTATAGGCTTTTTTAACCCCCACCTACTTCAACATGTGGTTCCCACTTGCTTTCGGAAGACCACCATCATTTCATTACCTAAAAAAAAAATGAGGTACTGTCTTAATGACTACCACCTAGTAGCTCCTACATTCACCATCATGAAGTACCTTAAGAGGCTGGTCATGGCATGGATTAACTCCAGCCTTCTAGAAAAACTCCACCCATTGCAATCTGTCTACCATTGAAACAGATCTACACTAGTTTGGGCAGTAAATACACCTACATAAGACTACAGCTCCACCTTCAAACTGTAATTCCAAGCAAACACATCACCAAACTCTAAAACCTGTGAATCCACATCTCCTGCTGTAAATAGATCCTTGACTTGCAGATCAACAGACTGCAATCAGTAAAGATAAGCAGCTACACCTTTAGCAAAATTATTCTCATCTCTGTTGCTCCAGCCCCCTATTCTACTCCCTGTACACTCGTGACTGTGTGTTCAGAATCTGCTTTATCTACAAGTTTGCAGGTGATAGCACCTTAGTGAGCCATATTTCAAATAATGATGTCAGAGTGTGTGGGGAGGACAACTTTTCCTTCAATGTCAAAGAAACAAACCAAGTGGTCCTTGATTTTAGGAAGCGGGTGCAGTGAACATGCTCCTATCCTCCTCAAAGTACTGAGGTCAAGAGGGTTGACAGCTTCAAGTTCCTAGAAAAGAACACCACCTATGGCTTGTTCTTGTCCAACAATGTCAGCACCAAGAAAGCTCACTAACGCATCTATTTCCCCAGGTGGCTAAGGATAAGGATGGGGTATGTCTAACATCAACCCTTATCAATTTTTATCAATGCCTCATAGAAAGCATCCCATCTGGATGCATCATGGTTTGGTGTGGCAACTGTTCCGTCTGTGATTGCATGTACATAGAAACATACAGTAAAATGCATCATTTGCAGCAATGGCCGACATAGCCCAAGGATATGCTAGTGCCAGCATAGCATGCCCCCCAACTCACTAACTGTAAATCTATGCTTTTGGAATGTGGGAGGAAACCACAGCCACCAAGAGGAAATCCAAACGGTGAGAGGGAGAAAGTACAAAACGCCTTACAGACAGTGGTGGGAAATGAACCTGGGTTGCTGGTGCTGTAAAGCATTATGCTAACAACCACACTAACATGCCAGCCCTGCTCAGCTTACAGAGAAGCACATCACAGAAACAAGCTTCCCCTCCATGAAATCTGTCTCTATTTTTCACTGCCTGAGTAAAGCAGCCAGCTTTATATCCAAGAGACCTCAGACATTTCCCTGCAGTCAGAGGATACAAAGGCCTGAAAGCTAGTACCAGCAGGCTTAAGGCAGCTTCTACCCTGCTGTTATAACACTACTAAATGGCCCCCTAGTATTGACTCATGACCTTACAATCTACCTCATCATGATTTGCACCTCATTGTCTGCCTGCGCTGTAGTTTCTCTGCTGCTGTTGTATTTATACAGCATTCTGTTATTGTCTTACTACCCTATGCTACCTCAATCCACTATGTAATGAATTAATCTATATCAGCAGTATGCAAGACAGGCTTTTCACTGTAATAATGCCTTTCATGTGACAATAATAAATCAATTCTAATTCCAATGTTTATCCCCAGGACCCTTACACACTAATGTTTGAAGCAGCTTGCCAAGTGAAGAGTATCTCTCAAACTTCCAAAAGTATTGCACTGGCTGTAGAACACTTTGAGATACCCTGAAGCCTTTTGGCAACAGCAAAAAAAAATATATAGTTTTAACTATGTGGGAGAGAAGGGGTTTCATTTAAAATATCAGTCCTCAAAAGTCAAGGATGTTATATCAGTCACTCCACTCTGCTATCATCTTGCAATTGGCACAGGTCATTTTACACATGTCTTTAGGAGGGAATAAACACTCCATGTTTTGGACTGAGACTCTCATCAGGACCTAGCAAAAGGTTTCATCTGAAATGTTGATATGTTTATTCCCTTCCATTGTTACTGCCTGATCTATTGAGTTCCTCCAGCATTTTGTCTGCTACTCTGGATTTCCAGCATCTGCAGAATCTATTGCAGTTACACTTGTCTTTGAAATCTGAAGCATTTCCAAAAGGCCAATTTAATAATCTTATTTTTCAAAATGCTTACATGTTCTTAAACCCACAAATATCAGTCAGTTGGCTGAAGTGTTAACTGATTTTTCTTGAATGTTTGCTATTTTCCACATACCACTGTCATGCTGGGAAGGATGGCAGATGCATTTGAGTTGCTGAATAATAAATTCTATTTTTATTCTTCAGAACCTACAAAGCCAGCCCAACTGAATTTCCAAAGAAGCAATTATTTTAAGGTCACTCTATTCCTTCCACAAGAACAACCATGCAGCTTAAGCCTTTTGGGATTGCTTTTGCATGAAAAAGGACAGTCAGCACCATCTGGCCAAAGGGAATGAAATTCTACAATAGATAGAAAGGCATCTGTAAGAATGGAACCAAATCCTCAATCAAAAAAAGTGAGCAGTAGCTGAAGACCATATGATATAATTATATCCAGCAGGAATCAAGCCACATTAAAACGCATTGAACAAGAACATGACTTGCATCATGTATTAAGAAATACATTTCACAATACACCGCTTGAATTACTCACAAGTTTCACATTTTTTCTCTGATAATGGAAAAACAGAATCCACTCTTTCTTATTAGATTCCTCCTTCAGTCCTTCTTTGATCTATCATTCTCCATCCATCTTTTAACTTCACCCCCCCCCCCCCAGACACCTACAGTATCTTCCGCCTCACTTGGCTTCACCTATTACCTTAAACCTTAGAACATAGAAATAGAACAGTACAGCATAGGAACGGGGCCTTCGACTCAAAATGTTGTGCCGATTGGATTAAATTAGTTATCAAATGGCCAACTAAGCTAATCACTTCTCCCTACACCAATCTCCATATCCTTACACTTTCTTCACATTCATGTGCCTATCTGAACATCTCTTAAATGTCCCTAATGTTTCTTCCTCTACCATCATCCCAGGCAGGGTGTTGCGGGCACCCACTACTCTCTGGGTAATAAACTTGCCCCTCACATCTACCTTGAATTTACCCCCTTTCACTTTAAAAGCATGCCCACTGGTATTGGAAATTTCATCCCTTGTAAAAACATATTGTCTGTCTACCCTATTTATGCCTCTTATAATCTTATAACCCTCAATCGGATCTCCCCTCAGCTTTTGCCACTCCAGAGAAATCACGCCAACTTCTTAGTCATAGTCATAGTCATGCTCTATTGATCCCGGGGGATATTGGTTTACGTTACAGTTGCACCATAAATAATTAGATAGTAATAAAACCATAAATAATTAAATAGTAATATGTAAATTATGCCAGGAAATAAGTCCAGGACCAGCCTATTGGCTCAGGGTGTCTGACCCTCCAAGGGAGGAGTTGTAAAGTTTGATGGCCACAGGCAGGAATGACTTCGTATGACGCTCTGTGTTGCATCTCGGTGGAATGAGTCTCTGGCTGAATGTACTCCTGTGCCCAACCAGTTCATTATGTAGTGAATGGGAGACATTGTCCAAGATGGCATGCAACTTAGACAGCATCCTCTTTTTCAGATACCACTGTGAGAGAGTCCAGTTCCATCCCCACAACATCACTGGCCTTACAAATGAGTTTGTTGATTCTGCTGGTGTCTGCTACCCTCAGCCTGCTGCCCCAGCACACAACAGCAAACATGATCGCACTGGCTACCACAGACTCGTAGAACATCCTCAGCATTGTCCGGCAGATGTTAAAGGACCTCAGTCTCCTCAGGAAATAGAGACGGCTCTGACCCTTCTTGTAGACAGCCTCAGTGTTCTTTGACCAGTCCAGTTTATTGTCAATTCGTATCCCCAGGTATTTGTAATCCTCCACCATGTCCACACTGACCCCCTGGATGGAAATAGGGGTCACCGGTGCCTTTGCCCTCCTCAGGTCTACCACCAGCTCCTTAGTCTTTTTCACATTAAGCTGCGGATAATTCTGCTCACACCATGTGACAAAGTTTCCTACCACAGCCCTGTACTCAGCCTCATCTCCCTTGCTGATGCATCCAACTATGGCAGAGTCATCGGAAAACTTCTGAAGATGACAAGACTCTGTGCAGTAGTTGAAGTCCAAGGTGTAAATGGTGAAGAGAAAGGGAGACAAGACAGTTCCCTGTGGAGCCCAGTGCTGCTGATCACTCTGTCGGACACACAGTGTTGCAAGCACACATACTGTGGCCTGCCAGTCAGGTAATCAAGAATCCATGACACCAGGAAAGCATCCACATGCACCGCTGTCAGCTTCTCCTCCAGCAGAACAGGACGGATGGTGTTGAATGCACCAGAGAAGTCAAAAAACATGACCCTCATGGTGCTTGCTGGCTTGTCGAGGTGGGCGTAGACACAGTTCAGCAGGTAGACGATGGCATCCTATACTCCTAGTCGGGGCTGGTAGGCGAACTGGAGGGGATCTAAGTGTGGCCTAACCATAGGCCGGAGCAGCTCCAGAACAAGTCTCTCTAGGGTCTTCATGATGTGGGAGGTCAATGCCACTGGTCTGTAGTCATTGAGGCCACTGGGGTGCTGCGTCTTCGGCACAGGGACTAGGCAGGACATCTTCCACAGCACAGGAACCCTCCGAAGTCTCAGGCTCAGGTTGAAGACATAGCGAAGTACTCTACATAGCTGAAGGGCACAGGCTTTGAGCACCCTGGTACTGACACCATCCGGTCCTGCAACCTTGCTTGGGTTGAGACATTTCAGCTGTCTTCTCACCTGTTCAGCTGTGAAGCCCACCGAGGTGGTTTCATGTGGGGAAGGGGTATAGTCATGAGAGCAGGGTGGGGGACTGTGAGGAGGGGTAGGAGCGGAGAGTGGAATATTTGTTGGTTGGGGGCCGACAACAGATGACTCATGTGGGGGTTGGGCAGGGGCCACAATGTTAAATCTGTTAAAGAACAGGTTAAGTTCGTTGGCCTATGCCCTCTAATCCAAACAACGTTCTGGTAAACCTCTTCTGCACCATTCATCTTTCTTCCTATAATGGGGCAACCAGAACTATATGCAGTACTCCAGATTCAGCCTAACTAGAATTGTATAAATAATGATACTGTGTAACTTGCTGACTTTAGAACTCAGTGCCTTGACTAATAAGGGCAAGCATGCCATAAGCCTTCTTAACCATCCTGTCAACCTGTGTAGCGATTTTCAGGGAGCTATGAAGTTGGACCCCAAGATCCCTCAACCCATCAACAATGTTAAGGGTTTTAATCGTGTACTATTTACTTTTGACCTACCAAAGTGTAACACTTCACACTTGTGCAGGGTAAATCCTATCTACCATCTCTGTAACTGATCTACTGTATATCCTGATGTATTCTTTGCCAGTCCTCTACACTAACCACACCACCACCAATCTTCATATCATCTGCAAACTCACTAACCCACCCATCTACATTTTCATTTTAGGTCATTTATATGTATCACAAGCAGCAGAGGTCCCAGTTTAGATCCCTGTAGAACATTGCTAATCACAGACCTCTAGCTAGAGTAAGTCCATTCAACCATTACCCTTTGTCTTCCATTAGAAATCAGGTTCTAAATGCAATTTGCCAATTCACCATGCATCTTAATCTTCTAGATGAGCCTCCCATAAGGGACTTTGTCAAATACCTTACAAAAATCCATATAGGCAACATTCACACCTCTACCCTCATCATCACCCTTGTCACCTCATAAAAGAACTCAATCAAGTTACAAAGGCACTAAGCCATGCAAGCTCTCCCCAATTAGGCCACGGTTTTCCAAAAGCTCATAAATCCTATCCCTAAGAATTCTCTCCAGTAACTTCCCCACCACTGCCATGAGACTCTCCAGTCTATAGTTTCCAGGATTATCCCTGGCTCCCTTCTTGAATAATGGAACAATATTAGCTACTCACCATTCCTCCAGGACCTCACCTGTGGCTAGAAGGTATTGGTCAAGGCCCCAGCAATCTCTTCTCTTGCCTCATCAATAACCCGGGATATATCCCATCAGGCCCTGGGGATTTATACACCTCAATGCTCTTTAAGAAACCCAACATCACCTGCTTTACCTCAAAATGCCCTAGCATATCAAAACATTCAGCACAGATCTCCCTATCCTCCACAGCTTGCACTCCTTGACCTCTGTCCACCTTTCTATTCTGGCTTCTTCCCCCTTCCTTTTCAGTCCTAATGAAGGGTCTTGGCCAGACACATTGACTGTTTGTTTCTCTCCATTAACACTGCTGAACCTGCTGAGTTCCTCCAGCAGTTTTTGTGTGTTACTCTGGATTCCCAGCATCTGCAGAATTTCTTGTGTTTATTACAAAGCATAGCTGAATCTTTTACTGGTATGATACGCCATTGTAATTTAAGCTCTTTCTCATTGTGGAGGTAAAGGGGGCCTGTGTCTGGATCATTTACCTAGCTGTTCGTGTCCAGCAGAGAAATAACTTACTCTAAAAGCATCTTCATCTAGTCTGAGATGTAATATCTACAGATTAGAAGAGTGGAAAAGAAATGCCGCATTGGAAAATGGAAAAAAATAAATCTGATTTTCCTCCTTCTTTACTCCAAGCATCACCTGCACTGATAACATTAGATGCATGAGTTTGAACTGAGACAATCTATTAGTTGATTTGTATAGTATTCCTACAACAGAAAAGATAATCAATATAACGAACTAATAGCATCAGGCTTCAGGTAACAAGAAGATTGATTCCAATATATAGAAACAAGGAGAAAACAAACCACTCAATGAAAATAAATAGAAAAAATACAAAATGGGGCTTCACGAAGAAAAGGAGGCATCCAGTCACAGAAAATGATACATTAGAAATGTTTTATCATGTATTCCCCACTAAGCCTATAACTTAAGCTTTTTACCAGTGTCAAACCTCTTCAGGAAATAAGCTATCAGATATAATCTTCATTTTCTATGGGAAAGCTGGTGGAGAATGCAAAACACCAAGTGGGTGTTACAAGGGCTAGGTTTTCCCCACTGTAACAGTCCAGATTCACTTACTTCCAAATGGCCAACGAAAATGATTGTCAAGAGATGGTTGAATTGTAAAAGGTGGAAAGGATCCAAAAGCTATCAGGATATGGGTCGGATAAATCACTGGAAGGTACTTGGAGGGTCCAATGAAGTTGAAACGTATACTGTAACTTGAAGCTGGTTCACCAAAGTTTTCGGGTAGTGACAGTTTACCAAGCAGTGATTGGGTAATTCATGAAAATTTAAAAAAATATATGTTTCTAGAGCACCATACACAAAATGATGGCGGAGCTCAGCAGGTCAGGCAGCCTCTAGGAAACTAATAAACAGTCAAAGTTTCAGGCCTAGAACCTTCTTCAGGACTGAAAAGAAAAGGGGAAGATGCTAGAAGAAGAAGGTTGGAGGTAGGAGGTGAAGTAGGACCAGTTCAAAGGTGATAGGTG
This sequence comes from Mobula birostris, assembly GCF_030028105.1. NCBI lineage: Eukaryota > Metazoa > Chordata > Chondrichthyes > Myliobatiformes > Myliobatidae > Mobula > Mobula birostris. The sequence continues at coordinate 43,713,146 of NC_092385.1, forward strand.
AAGTCAGGTGGGTGGGAAAAGTAAGAGGCTGGAGAAGAAGGAATCTGATAGGAGAGAAGAGTGGAACATAGGAGAAAAGGAAGAGGCTGATAGGCAGGTGAGGAGAAGGCTGGAGTGGGGAATAGAAGAGGAGGGAAAATGGCGTGAAAAAGTTACCAGAAGGAGAAATCAATTTTCATATCATCAGGTGGAGGCTACCTAGATAGAATATAATGTTTTACTTCTCCATCCTGAGATAGCCTCATCATGGCAGAAAAGAAAACCATGGGCCAACATATCAGAACGGGAATGAGGGTGGAGTGGAGGTGCTCGACAAGGCAATCCCCCAATCTATGTCAGTTCTCATCAATGTAGAGTAGGCTGCACATTATTCTTAGCATTATTCCTAAGGCATGATGACCCTATCGCACATTTTAGGAATAATGAACTGAACAATTATGCCAGGTGAGAACTAATCAAGGCTTTATAATGGATTAGCACAACTTTATTGCTTTTGTGTTTATTCCCCTGTTAATACAGTTTGGTAACATTTTTCTAAGCTTGTCGAGCCACCTTCAAAGAGCTATGTGCAAACAAAACCAGAAGACATAACAGCAGAAATTGGTCATTCGACCCATCGACTCTCTTCCACCATTTGACCAAGGCTGATCTATTTCCCTCTCAACTCCATTCTCCTGCCTTCTCTCCATAACCTTTGATGCCCTTACTATATCAAGAACTTATCACCCTCAGCTTTAAATATACACAATGACTTGACCTCCAGAGCCACCTGTGGTAACGAATTCTACAGATTCACCACCCCCTAGCTAAGGACATTCCTCCTCATCTCTGTCCTAAAGCGATGCCCTTCCATTCTGAGGTTGGGCTCTCTGGTCCAAGACCCTCCCACTTTAGGAAACATCCTCTCCATGTCCACTCTATCCAGGGCTTTCAATATTTGATAGGTTTCAGTGAAATTCTCCCTCATTCTTCTAAACTCCAGTGAGTACAGGCTCAGAGCCTTCAAGCTTCAATTCTTCTTGTTCATTATAGCAATACCATTAAGCTCACATTACTTTTTTTCTCTTCTCGACAACTTGTGGCGTTGTTTTTTTCCCTACAGAGATATTTCAAATAAAAGTAAGAATGCTTGATTTTCATTGATTTTCTTAGAATTTGTGTTCCCTCCTAACTTACATTTTTTTTTATTTGTGGCTGAAATAAACAATGGATCTGGGGAAAAAAAGCTCTATAACAGTGATATTATAAAAGTATTTATCTATCTGTTGCTTCATTTTGCAGGGACTAATATGTGAGTCCAGTGGAACATCACTGTGACAGCACCCTATTACACAGGCTGAAAAATGCAATCACCAGCTCAGGTATATCCACAAGGGTGTTTATTTAATGAGCTGCAGAATAATACACCAGTGACATATAGGGAACAGATGGCCAGAAGCAGGTGGTGACTGTGAATGAGGAAATGCAGTGGCATCCATCTTTCCTATTGAGAGAAGATATCTGGACTTCATTAGTTCTGCTTCTAAATGAACCACGCTTGAAAGTATAAATAATTGCTCCAGATATTGCAGTCTTCTTACCCTGCAACAGCTGATGAATCCTGTGTATATATGATGGATGGGACTTCAAAACTATGGGTCGCTGAATAGTACACGGTTAGTCCTTAGGTATTTGAGGAGCAACCTGTGCTGGCAGAGGCCGTCTGACAAGTGAATGGAACAAAAGCAAAATGACATTTCTTTCCTCAGTGCTTATCGTAACTAACAAACAGGTTTCAAAAGTTAGCATTTGGCTGATTTCAAAAGCTAGCATTCCGTTTACTTGGCCTGACTGCATCGCCAAACCCCCATTTCTGTGCCACAATATTTAAATGGGCTGCACCTCAGGTCAAAATGTTGGCAGAACTCTGAAGTATGGAGTATGGTTTGATAATGAATTCAGTTCATGTTGTTAAGTCCTATTCCACAAATCATACTTTCCTCTGGAATTTGCTTCATCCCCTGCCTTACGCACACCCACAGTGCTTTGTCTATCAGACTTGATCTCTGTTCTTATTCCTATGGAACTAGTGTTAACAAAATCTCTCATCTTCAGCCTCATCTTATTTTAATATTTCCCCACAACAGGAGGCCAGTTAGTCTGTCAAAGCTGTTAACATACAGAAGAAACCCCATTTTCTCCATATGCCCATCAACTCTACCACCCACTGACACTCAGGGCAATTTATAGTGGCCAAGAAACCAACCAACCTGCATGTCTTTGGGATGTGGAAGGAGACCAGTGAAATCTAAAGTACAGCTACAAGTACTGTCCACTCTGCTCACTTCAAACATAAATTATTTGCAAGTTCCTGGATAAGACCTTAACTTCCCTGCTACACTTCTGTTTTGCCGTGATTCCCATGACTATGTCCAAATTCTCCACAGCTCCATGTTTAAATCACGTAAAACGCTGGAGAATCTCAGATGATCAGGTAGCATCTATGAAGAAAAATGGACAGTTGACCACGGCCATGATTCTTCATCAGTACTGATGACCTGCTGGGTTCCTCCAGCATTTTGCGCGTGTTGCTCAAGTCTTCCAGCATCTGCAAAGTCTCTTGTGTGTCCATGTTTAAATGCCTCCTTTTGGTTCTCTAGCCCTACTGTTCCAGGCTCTGCTAAAGTCACAAGAAACATTCTAGTGTCAGTGAACACAATAAACTAATCCTCCTTATCCTAAACAATATGGCTACAGTTCAGCCCAGTTAGTTACATCATCTGCTTCTAAGTTATTATCTGTTTTCTGTCTGGCAGGAATTGTTCTTGTTCAGGGAAGTTTTATCCATTGAAGGCCATCTATGATGTGTTCTTTCCACACCCGCATCATTACCTTTGGAGGCTTTGCAAGATGCTTTACAATGTTTCATCCATTTACTCATGAATGGCATCAGCCAAAAACTGATCAAATTCCACTCAGATAGCAGTGATATTCAGGAGCAACTCAGCATCAACTTCCTTTTCAACACATTCTCTCTGATGTGTCATTGGGCTGCTTGGCAATGCAATATTAAATGGGCAGTCATTTTCTGACTAAGCGGTGGAAACACTGAAGCCACTGAGAAAATCTTCACTTATGGTGGCTGTTTCCAACTTGGTGATGAGAAAGAGAGCTTACAGCCTTAACCAACAATGAGATTCCATCATAAACCACTGCATTACCGAGATAAACATCATCCTTGTACCAGCACTCTACACTCCCTACTCCTCAGCTTGTCAACTGTTAAAAACCCTCAACCATCAAATTGCTTGCCAGCTGTTGGTATAGTAGCATTCATGGTGAGTGGCTCCATGTTCAAATCCAGCTGGCTCCTTGCATGCTTTCCATCTGTGCTGGGTTGAGCGTAGAGCTAGCAATTCAGCCTTGTAAAAACAGACAAATGCGAAAGAAATGGCAAGGTTGCCACTCGATGTGCCACAAGGCATGGAGAGGGTAAACAACATCAAAATGTTATCTTGATCTTTCTACCCCAAATTCCCTGACTAATCTTCCATCTTCCAAAAGATCTAAATTTGTAATTCATATCTTTTCTGCCCATATCATAACTTGTGTTCATCCATTACCTCTGTTGTTTCTAAACACTCCCTGTTCAAAGTCTGACAACAAAACAATTTTAAAATAGATGTCCTTGTTATTTAGTCTTCCTAAGAGCTTTAACTCATTCACCTCCTCCAGCACCATTGACTTCTGAGATCTCTGTACTTCTAAAATTCTAACTCATGTATGTCTATGTAGTTTCCTTTTCCAGATTCCAATTGCTGCTTGGAGTCCAACAGTTATGATATCATGTCAGCCAAATGGTCAAATATATAAAAATATTCCCGCAGTCCAACTGTCACAGATACCAAACCAGGAGGCAACAAAATACAATTCTTCGTTAACTTTTAGAAGTCTTTTCCTGAATGCTGATTAAGTGGGAATAATTTACGGTGGAACCAGAGAAAATTATCAAACTAGGCAAAAATATAAATATTTATATGAAAATCCATTATATTTTGCATTATTTATGTGAAGGAATCACAACTCACATTCATTAAAATCAATGCAAGAGCCAGAGATTTTGATCAACAGTAATTATGGCTTTGTAAACCTTAAGGTTCTTACAGTGGACCTTGAAATATATCAAATTAAGCTCTTGCTTGAATTTGAGAGAGCAACATAGATTCTGGAGAGAAGCTGGTTCACTGACAGCAGCATCAGGTATTCTGTGTTAAATTGTGCATGCACAAACATCTCAAAGTTGCTGTCAGCTTAATGGTGCAATGATGGCAAACATCGATGGCTTTGCTGTCAATTCAGTATGAAATCCAGGCCAAAATTAATGATACAATGTAAAGATGAAGCATTACCTTCATTCTCTTTCCCACAGCAAATACCATAACTGTTCTTTAATATCTTGAAAATGTTAACAATTATGAATGCTCCCATCTCTCAAACTATCAATAACTGGATGAGAACAAAGATTCAGATTTCTGAGCATGGATGACAAACAAAACATTCGAGATGTCAGGGACTGGACAAGACAAATTCATTTTAAAACTATTCCAAAAGACAAAGGCTATATGGTATATGCAAGTGAGACGGTATAGATGGTGTCTAACAATCACATAATCACTGAGTTCAATGTTGTGATATGCATACAAAGACAACTTGAAGGCAAGGCTCTTTTCATATGAACAACAGGTGAACAATTTTCATGATATTTTCCATATATATTCAAAGGTACTTATTCTCATACTGAGAATGTTTGTAGAAGTCTCTTGGTATTCTGGAAGTTTGTTCATTTCGTATGGCAGTGTAAGTGGCCCTGATGTTTGAAATTGTTCTATGCGGAGTGTGTTGATTATTTTAGTTTATGAATTGACCCCAAGATCATGACTGAAGCATACCATGGAAACTGACTGAGCACGTAGTTCAATAATATCAGTTTCTTGAGAGGATCTGAAAACAAAAGGCTTCAGTGGTTTTCTAAGGAAAAATAAAGCAGGATTCTGCGTTGCAATACAGATACCCAACACAATTGATACACACCCACTTCTTAATGCAACGTCATCCCTGATTACAAGATGGTTGACAGAAACTTTTTCCCAGGACATAAATGGCTAATAAGAGAGGGCATAATTTTAAGGTGACATGTCAGAGGCAACATTTTTACACAGAGAATGTTGGGTGCATGGAATACACTGCCAGGGTGCTGGTAGAGGAAGCTACATTAGGGACATCTAAGTAACATGGATGATAGGAAAATGGAGGGCTATGTAGGAGGGAAGTGATAGGTTGATTTTAGAGTAGGCTAAAAGGTCAGCACAACATCGTGGGCTGAAGGTTCTGTACTGTGATGTAATGTTCTCACCATCACTCAGAGAGCATTTGTCGGGAGTTGTCTACAGTCAGTGGATTTTCAAAGGATATGAGTTGATCTCATGGAGAAGTACATGATTCTGACAAGGATTAAGTGAGTTAATGTTGAGTGGTTGTTTCTTCCAGTAGGAGAGTTCAGAACAAGAGACAAAGTTTAGGACAAAGTGTTGGCAATTTATAGTTCTAGAAGTATTGTCTTGGAGATTTTTGGAACTCCCAGTTTCAGGCAGTTGTGGATGCTCAGCTGCATATATTCAAGCAGAAATCCACATGTTTTTTCATGCTCAAAGAATAGTGGACATGGGATTTGGTGGTAAAGTGGCTAAAGTACAGAATCAGTCATGATATTGAGCAGTACAGCAGGTTTGAGGAGACAAGTGTTCAACTTTGGCTATTATTTAAGGTCTCCTTACATTCTTTTAAACACAGGCCCTTACTCTCACACTTCCTTTTCTTTTTCTTTTGCAAAAGACATTGGAGAGAAAATAAGGCTCTGTTGTAATTTGCAATTAATTTCTTAAGAATTGGGTAATTAGGAGATCAGCAGAAGTCTCGTTATGTCTGGCCACTGGGAACAGGGAGATGTTTCTTGCAAGCTAACCAGCATCTGGCAAGGAAACACAGAGTATACAGAACTCAGATAAAGCACTACTTTAGGTAGCCACAACTAGAGAGCAAAATAGGAGTTGATTGGACTTTCACTCACGTTTCTCAGGCCAACATGAACAATGGGCAACATAACAATATAGACTCTCAAGAAAGGTAATCTGCACAGGAAAAAAAACACTTTGGAGAAATAAAAGAGGCAAAGGAAGAAGATAATGAAGAAAGGCAGAGTGCTGCAGAGGCCAGTGGACCCTAAACTATTTTGGAGACTCTGGCTGGCACTTACGAAGATGATCTCCTGAACTGTATCTTCAGTTTATCTTGAAGTGATAAGCCTGAAGTTTATTGGCATAAAATTGTAAGGAAATATTCTTCACCTCTGGGTTACCAGCTGGTAATATTCAGATGCAAAGAGATCTGTAAAGTGGGCTGCTACAAGAGGGAGGCAACAGGAAACTTTTACATGTCAATACTTGCATATAATGAGCTACATACAAGGCTTTTTAATCACTTTAATTAGGGCAACAAATAATTGCTTATTTTACTAATGACAGGGAGGAAAGTAAATTGGCTTATAGGTAAGTTATGTGAGTATGTTTATTTGTGTTTTTAAGTACTTCATCAATATTTGGATTCAGAGCACATATCAATCAACTGTCAAGCCTGCTTCACTATTGAAGATCATGGCTGATCCAAGTACAACATCAACAGCTCTTTCTCACATCTTCAATAAAATTGCACCCCTTGCATATCAAGGCTCCATATATCTCTGCCTTGAACATATTCAGAAGCTCTCCTTCTGCTCCCTGCACCGCCTCCTTTAAGGAAGTGAATTCTAAAGACTCACAACTTTCTAAGAGAAAAAGAAAATACTGTTGTTTCAACATTGACTTGAAACCCTATGAAGTCCCATGGCATCAGGTCAAACATGAGCAAGACCAGGTCTGATGATCATCTATCATTCTTCCTCAGTCTCATCCATGTAGAGCAAACATTGGTAGAAGGTATTTGGTCACAAAAATGGTAGATTTCATTGTCCTTCCCCTTCCAATGACCAAACATTGATTATGCAGAAGATAAACACATCTGATGATATAGAAATGAAGCAAAAAAGGAAAAATCATGAACTCTGCACCTAGGGAAGTCAGTCAGAGTAGCAAGTCTCATTCTCAACGTTGTCACTGCAGGCTAGCAAAATTGGTGACCCTTGCAAAGAAGTTATCAATCAATAACTTCATATTTGTTTGTCACAAATGGAAAATCACTTCAACAGTATCCTGGAGGAATCAAACATCTAAATGTTGAGAGCACATAGGGAAAGAACTTCCAGACTAGGGTGGCATATAACTTGGAATCACACATGTTCAATCTCTGTATGTGACATATCTTGATGATGGCTTGCAAAAACAGCGTCCAGGTAATTTGTTCTCTTGTAATGGGTGACTGAAGCATTGTTCAAAGGAAGTTCTTCTGTGATAGTATCACCTCTTCTGGCAAAAAGATTTTGCCTTTGGGCTCTGTCTTCCTTCTCTTAGTTGTTCTTGAAACCTGGTAGGTCTTCAATTGTGGCATCGATATTGAATATAACAGTCAAACTCTCATAAGTAACAAAATATTTTTGATTCTGACATAGCTAAAATACATTAACAGAATACAATGACCTGCTCCCTACATCCACCCATTACCAAGACAAATTTATAAATAACTAAGGTCCCATTAAATGGAATTGCAATTCAGATCTGGTTGCTTCTGGATTATCATACTGTACATTAAATGCGTGCTTTCCAGATTAGCCGCACTAATGACAAATGACCTTTACAAAGAGAATGATTTCATAACCATGTATAAATAAACAAAAATTGTAAGTTAATGTCAAAGTAACACATAAATGCTATGATTGTGAATCGTGATCAAAATCGCCCACTACTATGGACCTGCAGTTTAAAGAAAACATGCACTGCACAACTGCATTTCATGTCCAAAACTTACAGTGCTGAAGAAATCTCAATAATATATAAAGTAATCTCACAGAAGACCAACTGTGAACAAGTCCCAAGAGTAGGTAAGAAACCAGCAAAGTTTATTTATTGATACATACTGCATTCCAGAGAAATTCACGAGCTTGTTGCCAAAGCTAGAGAATATTTGTCATGATAAAAGATCAGAGAGGAGGTGTTTTATTCAACACTAAAATGGCCAAGGAGATGTTCAACGGAAGCAGACAACATTATGAGCAGTGGAAAAACAATTTCCTTTTGCCGAGCTAACTTGCTGATGCAGATTTAAGCCACACACAGAAAAATTGCTGGTGAACGCAACAGCCCGGCAGCATCTATAGGAAGGGGTGCAGTCGACGTTTCGGGCCGAGACCCTTCATCAGGACTAACTGAAAGAAGAGATAGTAAGAGATTTGAAAGTGGGAGAGGGAGGGGGAGATCCGAAATGATAGGAGAAGACAGGAGGGGGAGGGATGGAGCTAAGAGCTGGAAAGTTGATTGGCAAAAGGGATATGAGGCTGGAGAAGGGAGAGGATCATGGGACGGGAAGCCTAAGGAGAAAGAAGGGGGAGGGGGGAAGCCCAGAGGATGGGCAAGGAGTATAGTGAGAGGGACAGAGGGAGAAAAAGGAGAGAGAGAGAGAAATTAATAATAAATAAATAAATAACGGATGGGGTACGAAGGGGAAGTGGGGCATTAACGGAAGTTAAGAAGTCAATGTTCATGCCATCAGGTTGGAGGCTACCCAGACGGAATATAAAGTGTTGTTCCTCCAACCTGAGTGTGGCTTCATCTTGACAGTAGAGGAGGTCGTGGTTAGACATATCAGAATAGGAATGGGATGTGAAATTAAAATGTGTGGCCACTGGGAGATAGCTGGGTAGCCTCCAACCTGATGGCATAAATACTGACTTCCCTAACTTCCATTAATGCTCCACCATACCCCATCCATTATTTATTTATTTATTTATTATTATTATTAATTTTTTTCTCTCTCCTTTTTCTCCCTCTATCCCTCTCACTATACTCCTTGCCCATCCTCTGGGCTTCCCCCCACCCCCTTTCTTTCTCCCTAGGCTTCCCGTCCCATGGTCCTCTCCCTTCTCCAGCCTCATATCCCTTTTGCCAATCACCTGTCCAGCTCTTAGCTCCATCCCTTCCCCTCCTGTCTTCTCCTATCATTTCGGATCTCCCACTCCCCCTCCCACTTTCAAATCTCTTACTATCTCTTCTTTCAGTTAGTCCTGACGAAGGATCTCAGCCCGAAATGTCGACTGTACCTCTTCCTATAGATGCTGCCTGCTCTGCTGCGTTCACCAGCAATTTTTCTGTGCGTTGCTTGAAATTCCAGCATCTGCAGATTTCCTCGTGCTTGCAGATTTAAGCCAATTGGTTGGAGGATTAGTGGGAAACTGAGAAGTTGTTTCTTGTCTAAGAGTGGAGGGGACCTGGAACTCACAGCCTGAAAGGAGGGAGGAAGATACAAAAGCATATTTGAAAAGTAATTTGTTAAACAACAGAGTGTCAGTACCATAACTAGGTAGCATATTTAGTGCTACTGATGCAGCCCTGGTCTTGGGTGATACCCTTAGGGCTTACACGTTCCTCAACTGATGATGTGGATTTCCACCAGGTACTGTCACCTTCCTGAATACTGGGGTCAAAATCTTCAGCCAGTGAAACATAAATCCCAACAAATAAACTGAGAAATAACTGGAAATCAGAGTGAATAAATCAATTTCACATCATATACAGAAAGGCAAAACCTTTATTCCTGATTCAGTATCTGAACGAAAAAGACTCTGCCGTTCAACTTAACGTTCAAACCAGAGAAGTTGATTGGCAGTTATAACCAATTATCACACTGTTAACAGGGTTAATAACAGGACTAATTTTCCTGTGACTGGTTTTAATGAGCAATTAGTTTGCAAGTCAAACAAGATGTTATAAATAGAAACACTTGGTGGGTTGGAACTTCAGGCATTTCAAGTAGTCAAGAAAGTGTGACATTGACGTTAACTTGTATTTTGTGGAACTTGGCTGTGAACAGAGCACCAACTGAAGAAAAAGCAGCCACTGAGATTTAGTAAGGACATCAAAGATTATGGAGAAAAACCAGGAGAATGCAGTTGAGAAGAAAAATAAATCAGCCATGATTGAATGGTGGAGCAGACTGGCCTGATTCTGCCCCTATCTCTTCTTGTCTAAATATAAGATGCAGAAGATCACTTGAACCATAATGCCCTTGCTAGGGAAAAAAAAAATGTTATGAACTAATCCCACATCCTGACACTTGGCCTGGTTCCTTAATTTTCATATCTTGCATGAAGAAAGAAGAGGCCATTTAGCCTATCAAACCCAAATCTGTTTCTTTCCCACCACCCCATAATCAGTTCTCTCTCACACGTCCATCATCTTCCCACTAATTGCTTGCCCACTCTTACCCTCTGAGACACTTACAGACACTAATTGGTCACTGAGCATCACTTTGGGAAACATCCCAAAGCATTGTACATAAATGTTAACAAGCTGTGACACTATAATTCTTCCTTCAGGGGTATACTTCCTCAGTACCACACTTACTCTAGGAATCTTGTGTGAGAAACAGAACGAGGTTCAAGACATTCAACTCCTTGTGGTTCATTAGGATCACCATCAATCTTCTACCTCAGAAACACTTGCTTGCATTAATCTCATGTACTTATTATTAAAGGAGTCAAGAATGTTAGACAAAATAAATATATATTAGTCTTAAATGAGGAAGCCATATGGAAAGCATTGGGGAATGACTTTGAGAGCTCAGGGCCAAGAGTATTGTTAGGGTGATTACATTCAAGAATGAATCCAGAATTGGTAGAGGGTGGATATTTTGGAGGGTAGTGAGTCTAGAGGAAATTATGGGAGGTAAGTGAGGGTAGGAAGGTATTGAAATCAGTTGTATTTGAGGGATTGCTCAGCCAAGAAGATAATGGGTGAGCCCACTTCGCACCGAGATGATACTTTAAAGTTGGAACATAAGCTTCAAAGTTGTTAATGGCAACATTTTGGAAGAGAAATGGTGCAAAGCACTCTGACATATTCAGGATGACAATTTGAGCTGCAGATAGTTGCCGAGGAGCAGATTCAGACCAAATTGGAGTGATAGAAAGATGCAATTTGATTGATGTAGTTCTGAGTTATCACAGGTTCTAATGATGAATGCAAAGGAATATCAATCAACCTTTCTAACACATGTGTAAAGTCTTGTTTCTTTAAGCTTTGAACATTTTGAAGACTTTAAAAGTAGTGGACATTGAATTTCTTTTTATTTACTTTGCCTTTCTGTCTTTTCATCCTTCTCCTATTCTTTCTTTCTCTTTTCCTTTTTGTATGATCTGTTTCCCATTTCCACCCCTCCTCTTCCTTAATTTGGCTCAATCTGTATGTCATCCCTCACCTCTGCTCAATCAATCAATCACCTTACTCACCACACCCCTCTTTAAACTGTTTTTATGCCCCCCCCCCCCAGTCCTGGCGCAGAATTTTGGCCAAAACATTAACAATTCACTCCCAGCACCCATTGATACTACTTGACGTGTTGAGTTCCTCCAGCATATTGCTTGTTGCTCCGGATTCCAGCAACTGTCACCTCTTGTGTCTGCAGTGAATTTATCTGTTTTTATTCGCTTTCCGACTCAACGCTTTTTGCATTTATTTCCCAATCCCTAAACCTCTTAGGTTAAGGAAATTCTCTACTCACTTGCTTGTTTTCTCAAATCTCACATGCCTTTTGCTTCCTCATTGTGCTATTATTACCTTTTTGCATTCCCTGTAGAAGTATCGTGAGGTGAAGTGTGAAAGAAAAAAAGTCTAACTGTGAGCAATCTTGCTAGATGGCTAGCCAAATCAAAATATGACCAATTATTCTTGTGCATATGCCAGGTCAGGATTGGAGATGCTTACTGGTGTTCACAATGCCAATCCAATTCGCAATTCTTCATCAGATTAAATCCATGTTCGTCTGCTGCAAGACCCAAACAGCATTCCAGGAACACAATGGTAAATGAAAGTGATCTTCATGCACAAATATGACAGGCAATTGCTATCTTCAACAAGACAGGGTGTATTCACCTACTCCTGGCATTACTGTCACCAAGGTTCCCACCATTACCGTTAGAGACTCACCTGCATCAGACACTTAAATACTGCAGCTACAAGAGTAAGTTAGAAAGAGGGTACCTTTTGATAAGTGACTCATTACTAACACTCCAAAGCACTTCGACCATCTACAAACTACGTCAGGAGAGTGATAGAATACTCTCCACTTTCCTGAACAACTGCAGCTCAAACAAGATGAATACTATTGAGACATTTAAAAGACTCTTAGCTAGGCACATAGATTTTTTTTTAAAAAGTGGGTTGTGTAGGAAGAAAGGGTTAGGTTGATTGTGGAGTATTTTATGTAGATCAGCACAGCCTAATGGGCTGAAGGACCCATATAGCATTGTACAATTCTACATATATTCTATGTAATACTCAAGAAGCTTGGCACCATGGAGCACAAAACAGCCTATGTTATTGGTTCCCCATCCATGACCTGAAACAGTCTCTCCTCCACCACCAGCACACAGTAGCTGCAGTATTTACCATTTACAAAATGAACAAAATTATTTAGCCAGGCTACTCTGTCAGCAGCTCCCAAACCTGTGGGCTTTTATCAGCAACAGGACAAAAAAATGCTAGATGACTAGGAACACCACCACAATGATATCCTTCAATCACTCACTGTTCTTACTTGAAAATATTAAAAAAAAAACAATGCTGCTTCATTACTGCTAGGTCTAAATCCTGGAATTCAATCCCAAGTATTACTATGACTCTTCAGGGAAATAGTCCACCATGACTTCCTGAAGGTAATTTAAGGATGGACGTTGCTTTGTCAATAATCCCTAAAATTTAATAAAAATATTCTCCCTTAGAACAAATTGCTTATCAATAGATGTTCTTGAATTTATACAATTTTTAGTTCATATTTTGGCACTGTATTCCTTTAGAGAATTTAATCACTCTAATTCCAGCCCAAGCAATATTGCAGCTAAGGGCATTTTTATTTTGTACTCTTTGCTGAGACTTATAATCCCCCAACATGAGCATTATCAATTATTTTAATGTACCGAATAAACCAGTGTTATCCAGGTTAAACTACAGTCTACAATTAGTGGATTTCATGAATCAAGGACAGGGAAATCAGACAAACCAATTGTCTTTGCCCCCCCCCCCCACATTTTGTGAACTCTAAACTGATTTTTGCTCTGGCAGAAAATAATCAGATCAATTGATTGTGGACACAAGGAATTTCAGGTAATGACCTGCTAAACTTGAGACCATTCTCAGATGTCTATTATGTAAAATACCAGACCTACCAAAGAAGCAATCTGCAATCTTGTTAAACTCTGTCTGGGTTGCCTCATTTTATTGGTTTGGACCAGTCAGATTTGAAGGCACAAATAAACAATGCTGGGGTGGCAGAACCATGAAACAATGTTGGTAGTAGCCCTGGACTAGAACCAGTAAGAAAGTGACCCTGGTAGGTCAGGTGACCTTCAGCCAATGGGATAGAGATCCACTATTTCAAATAATAATGAACACTATAAAAGTCAGGAGCTCCGAATATGTAGGGGTGATATCTCTCCAGCAACCAGAGATCAACCATTGTAGAAAAGGAGGACCCCATGGTCATGTGGATATATTAGAACCACAATGAAAGCCTGGCTAGTGTAGACTCCTTTCCCGCATAATACCTTTTCTTTTCATTGAGTGTTCATGGAAGGTCAGAGATTCTAATGGGGTGCACACAGATAGTTAGTTCGTGAACCCACATGCTTTTTAGTTGAGACAATAGAAGTTACTCGTCAGTAAATACAGATAATTACTTCAAGGGGTGATTCTTGTAACACCACCAATATTAAACATTGCGGGAGGCCATTTGGCCCTTTGTGCCTGATCTTTCACCTTAGTGCAAATTTCATCCATGTACAGCTATCAATGTGATTGGTCAAACCACAGAAAGTAGGAAAAAGTGAAAACAGTAAAGAAACCTGAGACAAATCATTAAGCAGAAAGCACCTTAAGGGCCTGGAATTCTCAGATATTCTCTTATTTTGCCTGTAAATGAAAGATCAAGGAAATAACACAATCCGATTTACTATAGCACATTGAAAATGGAGGCAAGATTGAGAGCAATATTCAGAATGTCTGCATTAGAGTGATAGGAATTGTTCAGTAATTGAAACTAATGAACTGCTGAGAAATCAACTAACCTATTTTCAAGAAAGTTTAGCAATGGAGGCGTTACTCAAGTTGCATATGAAAAGAGAGGTAAAAGGTCAAGGATCCCAAAAGAATAAAGAAATAAATTGAACTCTGCAATTTGTTAATTGACCTTGCAAGAACAGCCTTCTTCAAATTGTATCGTGTCCCATGCTTGTAAAAAGAAACATTCTAACCTCTGGTAACATAAAGATTAAAGGAATGTATAGTGAGCTAATCCACGGCATTCTCTTCAAGATACTAGACTTTGTTAGACCACTCAGTCATTCACATGGTGAGTTCCTGATACAGGCAGCATTTTGTCCATGATTTCCACTGATGAGATTCTAATCTCACTGCTTTACTTGGGTGACTTCACTGATTGACAGTGAATATGATTCATGAGAGGCAGAGTAAAGGTAGCTAACCAATATCTATCCCAAGGAATATTTTTAAAGAAGAGTTTTGGCAAAAAAAACTGCCTTTAGGCGGTCTCTAATTTCTGCACTGACATGGAGTGAGATTCATGAAAAAAAAGAAAATAAATATTAATATGGAAAAAATTCTTTTAAACATATCTAACAAATTTAATATTAATCATTAAACTTATCTTGTATCATTCCATATTCTTTTACAGTCTGTAAGTGTATCCTTTTGTATACCACTACCTCTGTTATTCATATAACTTTACACACATATATCACAAGACTCCAGTTTCACTGTGGAAGCTTATTCAAATCAAACATGGAACTTCGAAGTGGGTGCATCGATCTCCACAGTTAATTCAAGATATTTTATCCTGATATTTTTTTCCATGAATAGAAATTATGATTTGAAACAGTTTGTAAAAAATCTAACTTTAAAGTAATCATTTGCAATTTTGGATAATGATCAATGAACTGAAAAGGTAACATAAAATATTATCAATCTGCTGTAATACATATTGTTATATTTATATAAATGTCTGCTGATTTTCTTTATTGGATTTGCAGAAATTCAATTGGAAGATACTGCATATTTCACAATACTGTGCAGAGATGATAAAGAAACTTCAATATATTTTATATTCTGATACCTGTACTTGAAGGTGGTATTGAAGAATTTCAATGTAAGTAATAAATGCATTATAACAAGAACATTTTCTTACCTCCCATGAAATTTTCATATTGTCGATATTTGTGCCTTCTCCTTTGACATTTTTTGGATTCTTCTCAGGAACTAAATAAAACGTAATCAATTAAATGAAGAAATTCAATCTCCATAAAATGGAAAAATATCTATTATATGTAGGTTTATTTAACATTTGGACAAATTTCAGACATTTAAGAACTTAACATTGACTATTGATAAATATAATTGTTCTGTTTTTTTTAAAAGGAATCCACTGTTGCTTTCACCTATATTAAATTGAATAAAAGGTGGAAGCATTGATATAGTGTTTAAAGATCTACTCTAATATGATAGATTGCTTAATGCAATAATAGTTTGGATCCTGCTGGAAAAATAATGGTATGTTAATGATGTATGCCGTTACTAACTCAAAAGCACATTCAGGGAATGAGAGATATATCATGAATTATTAATCTCTCAAATGAAAGTTGCCAGTTTACGTTCCACCATTTACTTCGCATAAATGGCATCTCACCCATAACTTCCGTGTTAATTTTCAGAACTTATGAGTTACACCTCAATCACTGACTAGACTACCTACTTAAAATTGGCGATTAAAAGTGTAAATACCCTTTTAATAACACATTGATTGTTCACATAAAGCCAAGTGAACCTTCAGACATAGTTTAGTATCAATATCATAATTCTGTTTGCAAGTTAAATAATCCTGAATTTCAACATAGTTCCTTATTTTCCTTTTATGTTTATTTTCACCTTTTAATAACTGAATCTCTCTTTCCCTCTGTCTATTTCTCTTTCTACGAAGGTAGGACAGCAATGGTGCTTGGTTGCTACCTGTAGGTAACCAAATTAAACCTTGAGTTTCTGCTGTCAGAAGTTACAGGGAAAAATCAAAATCTGGTGACATAGGTTGTGAATTTTGTTGTTTTGTGGAGAGTAGAGCATTGGGCAAAGCATGGATCCTAAAGACGTGCCTGTGTTGATTGTCAGTGAGGAGAAATGCTATTTCTGATCCTCACCGGCTGAGGTCTCCTGCTGAGGTAGTCAAGGATCCAGTTGCAGAGGGAAGTACAGAAGCTCAAGTTTGGAACTTGTTAGAGGCAGGCAACACAGTTCAACCTTCTGCTGAGCCTTGAGAGGCTTCAATCCAGAAATAAGCTGACTACCATCAGAACACATCTGAGATATGACAATGGTCAGATTTAGTCCCTTGGCAGTGAGTGATGTAAGGGGGTGTAGCTAAGACCACCAGGGCAGAGATGGACAACCTGTTGGAAAATAACTTACTATGGCAGAACAGAACATTCCATCCTTTCCATACAGAAACTTCAGATCCTGGTGTAGGTAGGAAGAACAGGGCACAGGGTGACCCGATAGAGCTAGGGCTGTTTACAAACTCATACTTATTTGGATCAGTGTTGAGTGTTCAGTATATTTGAAAGTTAGGATGTTGTACTGTTTCTATTAAGTCTAAAAATACCATGCTCTATGTGTTCTGTAGTGGGTTAGGTGAATAGGCTGCAGGTACAAGATCAATGTAAATGAATGTACTATTGCTTGACCTGAGAATGGTAGTCTGACTAAGTTTTTGTTCCACAAGGGGATGGTCCTTTACACTTAACGTCGACAAAAGGCCCACTGCAAATGTGCCCCTATGTTACCACATTACCCATGATGCTAGAATTGTCATGGAGAGACAGAGAAAAATCCAAGATTCAAGATTGTTTAATGTAATTTCCAGTACACAAGTGTAAAGGAGAACAAAAAAATTATTACTCTGGATCTGATGGAGCACAAAAATAGCACAATAAGATAAAGTATATAATCATAAATAACACAATAAATCTAGATCCATAAGACAATTCATATACACAAATTGATTGTATGGCAATCAAGTGCCGCTACATACAGGAATATCTGTACACAAAGTGACTCTGTCAGGAAATGATAAAATAGTGGTGATGGGGGTGGGTGATGGGTGGAGATGTGAATCAGCCTTACTACCTGGGGAAAGTAATGGGTTTTCAGAAAATACAAAAGGACTTTTCATATCTTTTCACAAAAGGAGTGAAGGGGTTACCATATGAGGAACGTCTGGCAGCCCTTGGGCTGTATTCCCTGGAGTTCAGGAGAATGAGGGTGGATCTCATAGAAACATTCCGAATGTTAAAAGGCCTGAACAGGTTAGATATGGCAAAGTTATTTCCCATGGTGGGGGATTCTAGGACAAGAGGGCACGACTTCAGGATAGAAGGACGTCCTTTTAGAACTGAGATGCAGAGAAATTACTTTAGTCAGAGGGTCGTAAATCTGTGGAATTTGTTGCCATGAGCAGCCGTGAAGGCCAAGTCATTGGGTGTATTTAAGGCAGTGATAGACAAGTTCTTGATTAGCCAGGACATCAAAGGGTATGGGGTGAAAGCAGGGGAGTGGGAATGACTGGAAGAATTGGATTAGCCCATGATTGAATGGTGGAGCAGACTCGACTGGCTGAATGGCCTACTTCTGCTCCTATATCTTATGATCTTATCTTGATAGGCATTTCATGGTGAAGGCAGGCATTGACGATGAACTTTATTCCTTATTATACAGATGCTGCACAACATGATATTTTCAGCATTTCATGTATTTACTTCAACGGGACCTACTGTTATTGCTTAAGGGTCTGGAAATGATTTGATGTTCTGATGAAGGGTCTCCACCTGCAATGTCGACTGTTTATTCCTATCCATCGATGCTACTTGACCTGCTGAGTTCCTCCAGCATTTTGGTACTGCTACTCATGAGAAAAGCAATTGAAAATCCAGCACTGTCTTCCCATCTTTGCAGTTGCAGCTAGCCAACCCAGTCTGCTTTGAAAAGACTGGGAATAATAATGCAGTCTGGAGCCGGGCTTTGGCAGAGACCTACCCTTCAAGGTTATCTGTAGCCTCCAGCCGTTCATCAGTTATGTTGGAGCCTCTGAATAAATCTGATTGGGAGCAGCAAGACAAGAAAAGGCTTTTGCAAGACAGATACCATCAGCACTGTATGTATAAAGTAACTCGTTTTGCTTAGGTTGGATGCTTATATGGTTTAGAATTTGATATGGCTTGGTCTCATTTTGAAGAACTGTGACATATTGAATGTAAGGAATATCAGCAAAGGAAAGAAACATTCTAAGATGTAACCCAAAAATGGAGGGACATTGAGACGTGGCCTAGTCAGTACGTTGAGCAACTCAGGGTTGAATCTGAAAGTGCTATCCTTGACCCTTGTAGCAAAGGCTCTGCATTTGGCAGCTGCTGTTGAAGAAGTCTTATTTGTTGTATTAATGCATTTCGTCTTTGACTCTTGGTTCCTGTTCTGCGGTTATTAAAAGCTTAAGACACAAGAGGATCAGACAGTTGATGTCTTGAGTCTGTTCTGACAGACAATAGTGTTCCTGATCCTTCTCTTTCTTATCCACTTAACTCATTTGTAGATTAAATTTCTGCAATGTTGGTGTTTATTTTTACCACAGATAGTCATCAGAATTATTTACAATTTTATGCAAGTTTGCTCTTGCTTCTCCAAAACAATTTGCCTTGTAAAATTAAAATATAATTTTCTTACTTAAGAAGAGAGAGAGAGAAAGGAGGCTGGAAGCAGTAGACCCTTCTGACAAATATCAGTTGTTGAAAGTTACTGAAATTCATCATCAGAGACAGAGACTGGGAACGTTGACAATGCAAGCTAACAAAGCCAGCACTTGAAGAGTGAGTCATACCCGACTAACTACTGAACCTTCTGCAGTGTTCACTAGTCTGCATGAGGAAGTACCTATGTATTACGTATATAGACTTCTTTAGGGCTTTTGATACTGAAAGCACACAAAATATTTGTGACATGGTTGATAATTGGCTCTGAGGTGGGCAAAACAGAGAGTCGAGGTCAACAGTGTATTCTATGACTGCTGAGATGTAGCAAGTGAATGTAATGAACAGCAGCATTTCATTACACTGTGACAGAAAGAATAAAATCCCATTATACATTCCAGTCAAAAAGACTCCTTTTTAGTCAACCAATTAGATTTTCAAAACACATTTGACAAAGTTCTGTGCTTGATATTGGTGGGTGGAGTCGACTGGCAATCATGAGAAATGAAATTCACTTGGAACAATTTGATTGAGGGATAAAATAGTTAGTATTTTCAGTACAATGGCAAGTTATATTTAAGTGTTTGGTAGACAAAGGCAATTGAATTTAATTGTAATAAATATCAGATGGGAACTAAGTCACAGGTGTGGACCAATTAGATAGAATTTGGAACTCAAGCACCATTCATCCATTCATTCACCACTCTCACAAGAGCAAAAAAAAAATCAGAAACTTATTTTCTTCATTAAATCAGTCAAACACAACCTCATCTCAGGGATTATTGGCTAGATACAGAAGAAGCTTTATGATGACTCACCAGAATTAAGGAACATAACTATCTAAGAATGAAGAAACTTGATTTTTTCCCCCAGCTAATGTTGTGCATAAGGGATATGAGCCAAAATGAAGCATACTTGTTCTTTTGGGTTTACGCCTAGCTTATGCATTATTAGCTATAGAACAGACAGGCTGAGAGTAATTCCTGCTAATTAATTCTGTAAGGCACCAGAATATGTTTTAAATGGGGAAGGTGAAAGACAAGTAATTTTGTCTAAATTATGATTCTTGTTGCATAGTTATGTTAACTATCTAATTGGCGAAGCCTCTTATTTCAAAACCACCAAACTACTTATGTTCCAGGCTTGGTCGCTGTGCTTGAATATGGTAACCGATTTATCCAATTGGAAGCATTTCTGTTATTTCATATAGGACCATGAGACAAAGAAGCATAATTAGGCCATTCAGCCCATCAAGTCTGCTCTGCCATTTCATCCTGCATGATCCATTTCCCATTCAACCCCATTCTTCTGTCTTCTCCCTGTAACCTTTCACTTCCTGACCCAATGACCTGGCCTCCACAGCTGACCGTAGCAATGAATTACACAGATTCACTGCCTTCTGACTAAAGAGCTTCCTCCTCATCTCTGTTCTAAATGGACACCCATGTATCCGAGACCACCCCCCCCACTTCCCCAATATTAGAAACATCCACTCTATCTAGGACTTTCAATGTTCAATAAGTTTCAATTACCTCAACCCTCAGGCTTCTAAATTCCAATGAGTACAAGCACAGAGCCATCAAATGCTCCTCATATGATAACCCTTTAATTCCTGGAATAATTTTCATGAACCCCCTTTGAACCCTCTCCAATGTCAGCAAATCCTTTACCATAGCATTGGAGATGGATAGGAACAGACAAGTAAGGAAAGTGTTTAATTGCAGTAAGGGGAAATATGAGGCTATCAGGCAGGAGCTTGGAAGCATAAATTGGAAACAGATGTTCTCAGGGAAATATACAGAAGAAATGTGGCAAATGTTCAGGGGATATTTGCGTGGAGTTCTGCATAGGTACATTCCAATAAGACAGGGAAAGGATGGTAGGGTACAGGAACCGTGGTGTACAAAGGCGGTTTAAATCTAGTCAAGAAGAAAAGAAAATCTACGAAAGGTTCAAAAAGCTAGGTAATGATAGAGATCTGGAAGATTATAAGGCTGGCAGGAAGGAGCTTAAGGAAGAAATTGGGAGAGCTAGAAGGGGTCATGAGAAGGCCTTGGCGGGTAGGATTAAGGAAAGCCCCAACGCATTCTGCAAGTATGTAAGAGCAAGAGGATAAGACATGAGAGAAAAGGACCAATCAAGTGTGACAGTGGAAAAGTGTGTATGGAACTGAAGGAGATAGCAAAGGTACTTAATGAGTACTTTGCTTCAGTATTCACTACGGAAAAGGATCTTGGCAATTGTAGGGATGACTTACAGCGGACTGAAAAGCTTGAGCATGTAGATATTAAGAAAAAAGATGTGCTGGAGCTTTTGGAAAGCATCAAGTTGGATAAGTCACCGGGACCGGACGAGACGTACCCCAGGATATTGTGGGAAGCGAGGGAAGAGATTGCTGAGCCTCTGGCGATGATCTTCGCATCATCAATGGGGACGGGAGAGGTTCCAGTGAATTGGACGTTTGCGGATGTTGTTCCATTATTCAAGAAAGGGAGTAGAGGTAGCCCAGGAAATTATGGACCAGTGATTCTTACTTCAGTGTTTGGTAAGTTGATGGAGAAGATCCTGAGAGGCAAGATTTGTGAACATTTGGAGAGGTATAATATGATTAGGAATAGTCAGCATGGCTTTGTGAAAGGCAGGTCATGCATTACAAGCCTGACTGAATTTTTTGAGGATGTGAGTAAACACAATGATGATGGTAGAGCAGTAGATGTAGTGTATATGGATATCAGCAAGGCATTTGACAAGGTACCCCATGCGAGGCTTCTTGAGAAAGTAAGGAGGCATGGGACCCAAAGGGATATTGCTTTGTGGGTCCAGAACTAGTTTGCCCACAGAAGGTAAAGATTGGTGTAGACAGGTCATATTCTGCATGGAGGTCAGTCACCAATGGTGTGCCTCAAGGATCTGTTCTGGTACCCCTACTCTTTGTGAATTTTATAAATTACCTGGATGAGGAAGTGGAGGGATGGGTTAGTAAATTTGCTGATGACATAAAGGTTGGGAGTGTTGTGAATAGTGTGGAGGGCTGTCAGAGGTTACAGTGGGACATTGATAGGATGCAAAACTGGTCTGAGTAGTGGCAGATGAAGTTCAACCCAGATAAGTGTGAGGTGGTTCATTTTGGTAGGTCAAATATGATGACATAATATAGTATTAATGGTAAGACTCTTGGCAGTGTGGAGGATCAGAGGGATCTTGGGATCCAAGTCCATAGGACACTCAAAGCTGCTACACAGGTTGACTCTGTGGTTAAGAAGGCATACGGTGTATTGGCCTTCGTCACTCATGGGATGGGATTGAGTTTCAGAGCCTAGAGGAAATGTTGCAGCTATATAGGACCCTGGTCAGACCCCACTTGGAGTACTGTGCTCAGTTCTGGTCGCCTCACTACAGGAAGGATGTGGAAACCATAGAAAGGGTGCAGAGGAGATTTACAAGGATGTTGCCTGGATTGGGGAGCATGCCTTATGAGAATAGGTTGAGTGAACTCAGCTTTTTCTCCATAGAGCTGCGTAGGATGAGAGGTGACCTGATAGAGGTGTATAAGATGATGAGAGGCATTGATTATGTGGATAGTCAGAGGCTTTTTCCCAGGGCTAAAATGGCTAACACGAGAGGGCACAGTCTTAAGGTGCTTGGAAGTAAATACAGAGGAGATGTCAGGGGTAATTTTTACACAGAGAGTGGTGAGTGCGTGGGATGAGCTGCCGGCGACGGCGGTGAAGGCGAATACAATAGGGTCTTTTAAGGGACTCCTGGACAGGTATATGGAGCTCAGAAAAATACTGGGCTATTGGTAACCCTAGGTAATTTTTCAAGTAAGGACATGTTTGGCACATCTTCGTGGGCCATAGGGCCTATTGTGTTGTAAGTTTTCTATGTTTCTATCCTTTCTTAGATAAGGGGTCCAAAACTGCTCTCAATACTCGAAGCTAAGTCTTGCCAGTGCCTTATAAGGCCTTAGCATTACATCCTTATTTTTATATTCTAGTCCTCTCAAGGAGGAGAAGATGGTGACGCGACGCAGCTTGGAGCGACCACTCCAGTGGTGATGTCTGTTAGGGTGCTGTGCACAATCCTGATTTGATGGAGATGGACACGAGAGCACGGAGGAACGTCTGGTGAAACTTCTGAAATGCCTGCTTCACTGCTGCTGCTACTGTGTGGTCCAGAATCTCCGGAAGAGAAGGCCCCGAGTCCTTGGCTTTGCTTGCTGCTCGGTGGCTGGGGCAGGGTCGAAGCGCTCGGCAGAGGATGGTGCTCGGAGAGGCTGTGTCGGAGGGACTGGTTGGAGGCTCGAAGTTTTCGGACAGACTCAGAATCCGCTGCGGTCGGGTGCTTCCAATGGTGCTGAATCGACAAGTTGGCGGCGCTTGGAGGTTCATGGCAGGGAGAGTTCCTCCTTTCTGCCACCTGCGTGAGATGATGAGTCTATCAGGACTTTGAGACTTTTTTTTACCACGTCCATGGTCTGCTCTTTATCAAATTATGGTATTGCTTTGCACTGTTGTAACTATATGTTATAATTATGTAGTGTTGTCAGTTTTAGTCTTGGTTTGTCCTGTATTTTTCTTGTGATATCATTCTGGAGGAACGTTGTATCATTTTTTAATGCATGCATTTTTAAATGACAATAAACAAGGACTGAGTGTCCTCATAATCTAAAATGAATGCTTACATTGTATTCGCCTTCCTCACCATTGACTCGACTTGCAAGTTAACCTTAGGGAATTCTGCACAAGTATACCCAAGACCCTTTGCAACACGGAGTTTTTAAATTGTTCTTCCTGTTTAGACAATAGTCCTTGCTGTTATTCCTTCTACCAAAGTGCATGACCAAGATCTTTCTGAGACTGTTTTCCATTGTCATTTCTTTGCACATTCTCCTAATCTGTTTAAATCCTTCTGTAGCCTCCCAGCTTCCTCAACATTACCCGCCCCTCATATCAATGCCAATCTTGGTCACAAAGCCATCGTCTCCATCATCCAAATCACTGACATGCAACATAAAAAGAAGCGGTCCCACCACAGATCCCTTGGAACACTACTAATCACTGGCAACTAACCAGAAAAGGTTCTCTCTATTCCTACACCTTGCCTCCTTCCAATCAACCAGTGCTCTATCTATTCTAGTATCTTTCCTATAATACCATGGGGTCTTACCTTGCTAAGCTGCCTCATGTGCAGCACCTTGTTAAAGGCCTTCTGAAAATTCAATTACACAACATCCACCAATTGTCTTTTGTCTATCTTTCTTATTATTTCCTCAAAGAATTTCAGCAGATTCGTCAGGAAAGATTTTGCCTTAAGGAAACCGTGCTGACATTGGCTTATTTTAACATGTGAATACAAGAATCTGGAAATATCATCCTTAACAATCAACATCAACATCTTCCCAAACACTGAGGTCAGCCTAACTTGTCAATAATTTCCTTTCTTTTGCCTCCCCCCTCCCCCTTCTTGAGGAGTGGAGTGACATTTGCAATTTTCCAGTCCTCCAGAACCATGCCAGAATCTATTGACTCTTGGAAAGTCATTACTAAAGCCTCCACGGTCCCTTCAGCTACCTCTTGGAGTGTAGTCCATCTGACCCAGGTGACTTATCTACCTTCAGACCTTTTCTGCTTCCCATGTGCCCTTTCCCTAGTAATGCAACTGCAGCCACTTTTGCCAACGGACAGTCTTGAACTTCTAGCATCCTACTAGTGTCTCCCATAGCAAAGACTGATGCAAACTACTGATTCAATTCATCTGCCATTTCCTTGTTCCCCATAACTACCTCTCCAGTGTAATTTTTCAGCAATACAACATCTACTTTTGACTCTTTTCTCTTTATATACAGTATCTGAAAAAATATATACTTTCTTCTGACAGCTCTTTGCAGTGTCTTAAGTCAGCTTGGTGAAATTGTGTGAAAGCATCAAATATTGAAGTACAGAGGTTTTGATTGATTGCTATGCTGAGATTTG
Source organism: Mobula birostris (assembly GCF_030028105.1). NCBI lineage: Eukaryota > Metazoa > Chordata > Chondrichthyes > Myliobatiformes > Myliobatidae > Mobula > Mobula birostris. The sequence goes on from NC_092385.1 coordinate 43,738,160, forward strand.
TAAAAATGTGCAGAGTTACTGACTGATCACAGGTCCTTCATGGTCTGCTAGGTGGTCAGACATCCTCCATCAGGGATTATTTGCAATTATCCAGCCACAGTTGGTAAATCTAGGACTCACAGTGAGCATAAAGAATGGAACAGTTTGATTACTGACAGTGTTCTGCCTTGCATGCAATGAACAATTATTTTCTGAGATCCAGTCGTGCTGAAATACAGCTCAAGTAACACGTCATTATTGGTCCTACATATTATGAAAGAACGTTAAATTTATAAGGAATCCTGCACTATTTTTGAAGCAATACACACTTACCAATTCAGTGCAAAGCAAATCGTTGGTTTAAATCTATTTATTTAATCTACCTGTCAAAAATGAGGGAAAACATTTGCCAGCATGTAATACATTCCGATAATATACATACAACTGCAAGAACTCTCCTTTCCTCCTTGGTGCTTTTATTTAGAAAGATATTTTCAGGAAAAATACTCAGTCTTTTTTGTCTGACATTATTTACAGGAATGACCAATTTAAATCTGGGTGGAATTTTCAATTGAATTTTAGATTTTAAGTCAGTAAGGATCAAGAGTTATTTTAGAAATTAACTGACAGGAAGGTAGGAATGATTTCCTTCCATTATTAAGCAATCAAATTCTCCACCCTCCCCCCCCACACACACACATAAAAAAACACACAAAGGATTGAGACTATAAATCAATTAACATATTCTTAAAGGAAGGACAATATTTACTTGGCAATTAAATGAAAAAGGCAGAAACAGAAGATTTTATATATATATATTAGAACTGACAAGCCAATACCCATTAGGATGAATGACATTCTTGTTTCTGTATTTCAAATAAACAATGCTTTTTAAATTACTTAGTGTTTATTTTTTTTTAAATCTTCCATATGGAATGGTAGGTTATAGGATGGTTTACCTTTGACAAAATGATATTGGTCCATAAGACATAGGAGGAGAATTTGGCCATCCAGTCTATCAAGTCTAATTCACCATTCCATCATGATTGATTTATGATCCCTCTCGACCCACTCTTCTGCCTACTCTCTGTAGGGTTTGATGCCCTTAGTAATTAAGAACCATCAACCTTCTCTGAAATTAGCCCCCACTGTCATCTGTGGCAATAGATTGCACAGATTTAACACCCACTGACTAAGAAATCCCTCCTCATCTTTGTTCTAAAGCAGGTGTTCCCAACCTATTTTATACCATGGACCAAAACCATTAATCGAGGAGCCTGCAGACCCCAACTTGGGAACCCCAGTTCTAATATGATGTCCTTCTCTTCTGAGGCTGTGCCTACTGATTGTAGTCTCCCCCACTATAAGAAACATCCTCTCCATGTCCACTCTGTCTAGGTATTCCAGTTTCAATGAAATGCCCATTCATTCTTCTAAACTCCAGTCAGTACAAATCAAAAGCTTTCAAACGCTGCTCACGTATTAACCCTTGCATTTCTGGGATCATTGTCATGAACCTTCTCTGGACCCTTTCCAATGCCAGCACATCCTTTTGTAGATAAGGGCCCCATAATTGCTCACAATACTCCAAGTGTGGCCTGATCAATACCTAATAAAACCTTAGCATTATATCCTTGCTTTTATATTCTTGTCCTTACTAAATGAATGCTAACATTGCACTTGCCTTCTTTATTACCAACCCAAACTGCAATTAAACCTGTTGGAAATCCTGCAAGAGTACTCCCAAATCTCTTTGCACTTCTATTTTCTGAAATTTCTCCCCACTTAGAAAATACAATTCCCTACTCTGTATTCCATGTTTTACTTCTGCACCAATTCTCCTAATCTGTCTGAATCCTTCTGCAGAATCCCTCATTCCTCAATACTACCTGCTCCACCATCTATATTCTTTTATTGTCCACAAACTTGGCCATAAATCATCCATCATCCGTCATCCAAATCACTGGCATATGACATGAAAAAAAAGCAGTCCCAACACCGATATCTGCAGAACATCACCAGTCAACTAGAAAAGGTCACCGTTATCCCTCTATCCCTCTGGCCAGTCAGCCATAATCCAAGACATTCTTGGAGGTTATGAAAATTAACAAATAACATTACTGGCATTGAGTTAAAAACTAAAACCATTTTTATCTAGTACTAAATCACAGGGATGTTTTCAGCAACTAATGAAATTTACAATGTAGCCACACTTGCGTCTGCAAAATAAACAAATGAGTGATATGAACAGAAACAAAAGAAGCAGTAGATGCTGGAATCGGGAGCAAAAGGAACACTGCTGGAAAAACTGAGTGGGTCAAGTAGTACACACAAAATGCTGGAGGAACTCAGCAGGCCAGGCAATATCTATCGAAAAGAGTAAACTGTCGGCATTTCAGGCTGTCTCTTCATCAGCACTGGAGAAAAAAAGATAAGAAGTCAGTGTAGGAAGGTTAGGGGAGTGGAACAAAAAGTACAAGGTGGTAATGATGGGTAAGATCAGGAGGTGGGAGGAGGTGAAGTAAAGAGCTGGGAAATTAATTGGTGAAAGAGATAAAAGACTGGATGAGGGGGAATCTGATAAGAGAGGGTAGACGACCATGGGAGAAAAGGAATGAGGAGGAGCACCAGAGGGAGGTGGTGGGCTGGTCAGGTGATAAGGCGAAAGAGGAAAACAGGAATTGGGAAGTTCAAGAAATCAATGTCCATGCCATCAGTTTGGAAGCTTCCCAGACAGAATATAAGGTGTTGCTCCTCCAAGATGAGTATCAGATACAGCTGATGGCCCCAAATGACTCACAGGTTCTCATTCCAGAAGTCATCAGATATCCTCCTCCTTCAAAGAAAGGTGCTTCCCTTCCTCCACTGTCAATGCTGCCCTCACCTGCATCTCCTCCATTTCGTGAATGTTTGCCCTCACCCCACCCTCCTGACGCCACACTCGGGATACGGTTTCTCTTGTCCTCACCTACCACCTTGCTAGTTTCCACATCCAGCACATATTTCTCCGTAACTTCAGCCATCTGCAATAAGATCACACCACCAAGCACCTCTTTCCCTCCTCCCCCCCCCCGACAACTTTCTGCTTTCTGCAGGGATCGCTCCCTTGTCCACTCAGCCCACCCCACTTCTCTCTCTCCTGGTACTCATCTTTGCAAGCGGGACACCTGCCACACCTGCCCCTATACTTCCTCCCTCACTACCACTAAGGCCCCCAAATAGTCCTTCCCAGTGAGGCGACACTTCACCTGTGAGTTTGTTGGGGTCATATACTGAATCCAGTGCTCCTGGTGTGGCCTCCTGTATACCAGTGAGACCTGATGTAGATTGGGAGACCACTTTGCCTCGCACCTATGATCTGTCTGGCAGAAAATGCAGGATCTCCGGCTAGCCACTCATTTTAATTCTACCTCCCATTTCTATTCCAACATATCATCCATAGCCTCCTCTACTGCCACAATGAGGGCACACTCATGGTGGAGGAGAAACGTCTTATATTCTGCCTGGGTAGCCTCCAACCTGATGGCATGAACATTGATTTCTCAAACTTCCAGTAAATAACCCTCCCTCCACACTCCTTTACCATTCCCCATTCCTGTTTCCCTCTCTCACCTTATCTCCTTACCTTCCCATTGCCTCCCTCTGGTGCTCCTCCTTCCCTTTCCTTCATGATCTTCTACCCTCTCCTATCACATTCCCCTAACACCCGCCCTCTGTCTCTTTCACTAATCAATGTCCCAGCTCTTTACTTCATCCCTCCCCCCTCACGGTTTCACCTATTACCTACCAACTTGTACTTCTTCCTCTCCTCCCCCCCATCTTCTTACTCTGTTTTCACATCTTTTACTCCAGTCCAGATGTAGGGTCCTGGCCTGAAACATTGATGGTTTACTCATTTTCTTAGAAGCTGCCTGACCAGCTGAGTTCCTCCAGCATTTTGTGTGCTTTGCTTTGGATTTCCAGCATCTGCAGATTTTCTTGTGTTTGTAGGTCAAGTTGTGTTTGTGCAGTTAAGTGGATTTGGGTTGAGATTCTGTAGCAACCAAGTGAAGTACAATACGTGACAAGGTTTCACTCCCAGATAAACTCAACACCTTTTATGCTTGCTTTGACTGACAGAACACCCTCACTAACTCCCATAGCCCCTGGTAACCCAGTGAGTTCAGTCTCTGAGGCTGACATGAGAGAATCCTTTAGGAGGGTGAACCTACAGAAAACATCTTGTCCAGTTGTTGTGCCAGGCTAAGCACTGAAGGCTTGTGCTAATAAAGTGGTGGGAGTATTTACTGATTCCTTAAATCTCTGGCTTTTGGCAGTCTGTGATTCCCACCTGGTTCAAGCAGGCTTCAATCATACCAGTGCCCGAAAAAAACATGGTAACCTGTCTGAAACACTATTGCCCAGTAGCACTAACATCCACTGTGATGAAGTGCTTTGAGAGATTGTTGATGAAATATATCAACTCCTGCCTTAGAAGTTTGACTTGGATCCATTCTAATTTGCCCAGGTCAACAGGTCAACAGCGGATGCCACCTTGGCTTTCATTTAGCTCTAGAACATCTGAGCAAGGAAGATACACATACCTAGATGAACTTCATTAACTACAGCTCTGCATTCAAGACTATCATCTCCTCAAAACCAGTGGTCCCCAACTTCTGGGTTGCGGACTGATACATTGCCGCGAAGAATGCAGCGTTACAGTGGTAGCCAGAACGCACCCAGCACATTTTTAAGAAAAAAGCCAAAATAAACAAGTTAATTAATTAGGTGCCACCCGGCACTTAAATGTCGGCCCAGATCAGAGGCGATGCAATCGGCAGTACCGCTGCATTCTTCGCGGCAATGTATCGGTCTGTGGCCCAAAGGTTGGGGACCACTGCTCAAAACTAATCAAGTAGCTCCAAGGTATAGCCCTCAATACCTCCTTGTGCAACTGGATCCTCATTTTCCTCACTTGCAGACCCTAGTTAGTTCAGATTGTCAATAATATCTCCTCCACAATCACCATCAGCACAGGTGCACTACAAGGCTGTATGCTTAGCATGCTGCTCTGCTCACTGTATACTTATGACTTTGAGGCTAAGCACAGCTCCAATGTCACATTCAAGTTTACTAATGACACCAAAGGTGGTGATGAATCAGCATACAAGAAGGAGACTGAAAATCGGTTGAATAGTGCCACAACAACTTCTCACTCAACATCAGGAAAACAGAAGAGCTGGTTATTGACTACAGGAGGAGGAAACCGGAGACCCATGAGCCAGTCCTCATCATGGGATCGGAGGTAAAGAGTGTCAGTAACTTTAAATTCCTTGGCATTATCATTTCAGAGGATCTGTCCTGGGACCAGCACATAGGTGCCATTACAAAGAAGGTATAGCAGTGTCTCTACTTCCTTAGAAGTTTGCACAGATTGTTGTGTCATCTAAAACTTTGACAAATAGCAATGGATGCACAGTGGAAGTATCCAGTCTGGTTTCATTACCATTTAGCATGGAAACACCAATGCTGAAGAATAGAAAAGCCTGCAAAAGGTAGTAGACACAGGCCACTCCATCACAAGAAAAACCCTCCTCAATGTGGAGCACATCTACAAGGAGCGACATCACAAGAAAGCAGCATCCATCATCAATGACACCCCCCACCATTCAAGCCATGCTGTATTCTTGCTGCTGCTTTAAGAAGCCAGTACAGGACCATTGGGTCACACACCACCAGGTTCAGGGACATTTATTACCCTAGAACCATCAGATTCTTGAACCAGCGCAAACAACTTAACTTGTTTCAATACTGAACTGATTCCACAACCTGTGCTCTCAGTTTCAAGGACTCTACAATTCATGTTCTTCATATTATTTATTCCTTATTTACTTATTGTTATTATTTGTGTTTTTTTGTATTGCAGTTTGTCCTCTCTTGCACATTGGTTGACAATCTTTGTGTGTAGTTCTCAACTGATTCCGTTATATTTCTTTATATCTACTGTGAATACCCACAAGAGCATGAATCTCAGGATAGTATGTGGTGACATATGTGTACTTTGATAATAGATTCTCTTTGAACTTTGAACTGTATCAGTCCTGAAGAATAGAAGCAGTTCTGTTCCTCCTGACATCCTTATTTATACAATTCTGTATTCGTCAAGATAATGAAAGGTGACATTTTTGACTCTGGGCACAAAGTAAGTGGATTAAGCATTCTCACAAAGACAACAAGAATAACAAATCCGTAATGAGTTTATTGATCAGTTAAATGATCAATCAACTGATAATTAATCTTGGACTTCCTTCCTTGTTAATTACCTTCATCTGTTTTGTGATAACATTTCCACTTCTGAAACCTCGCTGGAATGATTCACACTTACTCCAAGTAAATATTATTCATGTGTCAATCCTGACAAAGACCAATGAGTCTCATTTAATTCCAGTGAATTCTATATTTTTGGGAAGAAAATGAATGTGACAAATGAACTGCCTACTCTGCAAAATAGTTATTTTCCTTGCAATGTCTCATACCATTAGTGAACACATGACTTTACTTAAGTTGTTTTAAGTTATTATAAAAGTAAGAACATTTCTTCATTTTATAAAGGAACTGAGTTGATATTTTTAGATAACAAGTTGTCGATTATTTAGAGTCCATTTCAACATAATGAAATTTCATAGACAGATTCTGCCAGAAAATGTATTGTCCTCTATTTTAACTCTTCTCATGTTAGGTAACCCAATTACTTGATCTTAAATTGCTACTCCAATATAAAGAATAATATGTCTTTATATTGGTCATTAAACAACTAACTGTAATGAAATTTCAATTTGTTTCTAGATTAAGAAGATTTTCATTCTTTATAGGCAACCTTTACAAAGCTAAAAATCTGTATTGTAGGCACTAAACAATCTGTAAAAATCCAGACTGCATATCGAGGAGGGGAGATGAAGAAATGTAGAGAGGTGCATTACTTAACAAAGGCCAGGAGAAAGGCAAAAAGTAAAAACAGAGAATCAGAATGAAAAATCAACAACAGAATGAGATATGAAGCTACTAATATAGTTCAGCTAGGTTAATGAATATGAGTCAGAGAAAACTAATTGAGCACAAGCACATCTGGTCTTTTCAAAAAAGTCAGAAGTTGAAATACCCTCATAAACAATGATTAAATTTTCTCAATGTACAATCTGAAAATATTCCAAAATCTTAGCTGAGAGAATAAATACTTTATATTGCTAATCTTTGTTTTTATGGTTGTAACGTATTGTATTTTTCAAGTTTTACTTTAATGAAAGAGGATTAAGCAACTATTTGTCTTTACATACCTGCAGACTCTGTTGTGTGGTTTTCTGAAGGCACACTCGGATGACTTTTGCCCACTTTATTTACAGATAATACACGGAACTGGTAGGTTACATAAGGGGAGAGTTGCAACACTACTGAAGTTTGATTTCCATTAACTCTAGTCTTTTCATGCCATCTTCCAGGTTCAAATGTATTTTCCTCCACAATAAATTCTATAAAAATAATGTTTCACAGGTGAAGAAACCCAGTAAGTAACATGCAAGTCAGCAATACATAAATAAAATGGTGCAGCTGTTAAAAATCTAAAATAAAAAATACTGATATAAATACTCAGCTAATGAAACACCTCCTGGAGAAAGGAACAAGATAAAATTACAATTTGCTGAGCTTTCATTGTAATTCAATTATTATGAGAAATAAATCAATGATAGTTTGCTTGAATTTGTATACCTTGATAACTAGTCTATTTTGGGTCACAGGTGAAGATTTTATTCTGAGACAGCAATTCATGATAAAAGCAGTATCCCCCAGAATCTTGCTGGACTAACACTTCACATAATGGAGATCTGTGATTCTTAATTTGAAGCTGTCATATTTGCTTACTGTTGAATGAAAACTTAAGTTACAAAATTATGCACATTCTATTTTAATCTGTTTGCATATTGTAATGAAATTCAATCATATGTTAAGCACAATAGAAATATGTTTTCCATCAAAAATACATGTAAAAGTTAAATAATTCTGACTGGCATGTGATATTTGCCTCAATCTATTTCTGCAGCAGAAAATATGTTAACAACCAAATTTGGTGTAGGTGAAAATCATTACAAATGACTTTTAGCACACACCTCTGATGGTATTGTCAATAGTGAAAGATAACTATTTCCTCCTTTTGCAGGTAGCAACATCAACAAAGACTTTCTTCTCACTGTTGAACCTTCGTAAAAATCCAATGCATCTACCAAATAACCTTACTCCAAAGGGGATCCTTTGCTCTTGTTTAATTCTATCCCCTTCAGGCTTAGCTTTTGCTACTTTATACAAAGCTAGGAAATTGTTGTATAACCAAAATAGTCCTGTGCAATGCATTCTGCTCCATTCTTTCATTACTTCATCTGCAAACCCAATGTCATCTAAATTAGAAGAATTCATATCCATTTACTGAGCATCAGATCCAAATCTGAGCTTCCTATATTTACCATGATCTTTCTCTAAGCATCACTTAAAAAAAGAAAAATGTATATCAAATATAAAGCTTTACCTACCTGTTATAGGAGTATTGTGGCTATAACCAGGCTCCCATGTTAATCGTATACTCCGGTTTTGCAGAATAGATACCTTCAAATCTTCTGGTTGCTCTGGAACATCTGTCAGAAATAGTGTTTTTAAATGCTAATAATATTTGTAACAACAGTTCATACTTAATATTGAAATCCAAATGTATTAAATGTTCTATGAGTTTTACTCGAGGATGAATTTACTTTTTTGTTTTTGCTTCGAGATAATGATAAAGCCTTCCAGATAATCTATACATAATGAATCAAAAATGCATAATAATGAAAAAAAATCAATCCTTATACATCTTCTGTTTGCTTCATGTAGTTGTACCTGTGGTACTAATTATGTCATGTTGTTACCAACTTCCTGAGATTAACAAAAATCAATACTTTGCCTTGAGTTGAAGTGGATTTATTTGTGGTGTCACAAGCTACCAGCAGGGAATGAAAAAAAATCTGAGGAAAAGAAATCAGGATAATTGTCTTGCTTGTAAATAACAGAACAATTTGTTACATTCAAGTTCCAGACGTAATGAACAGTTATAGGATGATGAACTACAATAGATTTCTCAATAAAACTGCTAAATAGAAAAAAAAACTGACAGCTAATAATTTGCCTGTTCGAAAATATATTATTTATGACTTCCATATTTATTTAGAGATATGGCATGGCCACATCACCGAATATGTAACATCAATTTTGCATGTTTTATATTGTTAAAATCCTCTTACATATACATACATCCACCAAACTTTCTGCTCAGGCAGTTTACAGCAGCCTGTTAACCTACTCATGTGCCTTTAAGATAGGAAGAAACCAGATCACCTGAAGTAAACACGTGCTGTCACAAGGAGAAGCACAAGCCGCAGACAAACAGCATCCAAGATCAGTATTCACTGGAGCTGTGGGGTGGCAGCACTTGCTTCTCTGCTACCGCGTCATTGAAATCAACACGGGAAGAGAGCATAAGTGGGCTCTATACCAGATGGTTGATATAGTCCATCCAGAAAGGTAAGTGAATCTAGAGTTAGGATCCGTGATTTCTACCATACATGGACAAGACTTGTTGGAGATGTTTCATGCTTGGTCTCAGCTAGACAAAAGGCAATCATCACACAACACTGAAGCAGATAGGTGGTGTAATGATCAACCAGATGTTAAATAAACTGGCATCTTTGAGAAGATTAGAAGTTTCCAAGATACAAGAACAACATTTAAAAAACCATTTGTGAAGTAAAATTAATGAAAGATATCTATTGATTTGATTGGAACAGAAAGAAGTGAAGTCACATACAGCCAGTGAGGCATGAGTAATGTTAGGACAGTTGAGATGTATGATATGGCCAAAGATGTCGAAAGTCATTGAAGGATCTTGAGAAACAGTAAGTTCTGTATTTAATGGCGGCTGCAATGAATTAATCTCAGTAGTTACTGAACGCACTGATTTAGAATGAGTCAACATAAATATTAGCTGTGTAACTCAAAAAATGATTGAGTTATAAACAGGTCAAATAGTATATGTGGATTAAAATTAGGTTAGTGTTTCAAGATATTGACCTTTCACAGAAGAATTAACAATTATTTGGTGAGTGTGGGTCAATGTGGCTATGTTCTTAGAAATGCATCCAGGAGCTTAATGATCTAGAAACATCAGCTCAAATTTTTGGTAGCTGGGGAATTTAATTTTGAGTAAATAAATCTGGAATGATAGGTCACCATCAGTTATGGTACTGGATCAATAAACAGCCATCAGGTTCACCAACATCCCTCACAGAAGTTAATCGGCCATTTTTACCGAATCTAGGCTGTAACTAGCTTCAGATCAACCAATGTGATAGACTCTCAGCCATTCCCTAAAGTGGTCTAGCAAGCCATATATTACATTCCCTACACAAACATGTCAATAACTAAGAAAAAGAGATCTGACTTTTAAACATTGGTAGGAATTCCAAAACTTGCTTTCAAATTTTCTATGCACACAGAAGTAATATTCTCTCATTACACTACACCTTGGCTTCTTGAAAGTAGAATTTATGTGTGATTAACATTAAAGTAATGGAGCTTAGTATTTCACTAAAACACTTGTGCCAGAGATTTTACGAACTCAGACCCTGGATTAACAAAAGCCATGTAGACTTCTGATGAACTGTTTAACTTGCTTAATAAAGCAGATATAACTCCCTGTATTTACATTACTTGCTATACACGTTTAATACATTACATACAGAATACAAGTAATGAGCACACAATACAGAAAGTGAAGAGTTGTTTATTTCTCAAGATATGCATTGTTATTTACAATGTTCTGAAAGATAAGCAAATTTTCATTATCTCCACTCTTGAAAAATTCCGCAATATTTTCAAGAAAAGGTATAAAAGCACCTCTGCTGAATTTGCTGATCTAACTTATTAAGACATTTGAAATATCTGTCTTTAAAATCCCCTGGTAATACACTAAAAACTTGGCCAGAACTCCCCAACTGCTTGCAAGTGTTCTCTGCTGTAATTGGGATGTTTGAACTTTGGTTGAAAGAGCTTCATTTGTAGAGCTGATATCTTTGGGAGCTGGATAAGTCATATTTACCATGAACACTTCAAGAACACAAGAAAACAAGAATGAGAGCAGGCCATTAGGCCCTTCACGCCTGCCCCACTGTTAAGTATGATCATGGTTGTTCTACGCTATTCAATATGATCATTGTTTCTCTTTTCAAGCAACACACATAAAAGTTGCTGGTGAACGCAGCAGGCCAGGCAGCATCTCTAGGAAGAGGTGCAGTCGACGTTTCAGGCCGAGACCCTTCGTCAGGACTAACTGAAGGAAGAGTGAGCAAGGGATTTGAAAGTTGGAGGGAGAGGGGGAGATCCAAAATGATAGGAAAAGACAGGAGGGGGAGGGATGGAGCCAAGAGCTGGACAGGTGATAGGCAAAAGGGATATGAGAGGATCATGGGACAGGAGGCCCGGGGAGAAAGACAAGGGGGGGGGGGAACCCAGAGGATGGGCAAGGGGTATATTCAGAGGGACAGAGGGAGAAAAAGGAGAGTGAGAGAAAGAATGTGTGTATAAAAATAAGTAACAGATGGGGTAAGAGGGAGAGGTGGGGCATTAGCGGAAGTTAGAGAAGTCGATGTTCATGCCATCAGGTTGGAGGCTACCCAGGCGGAATATAAGGTGTTGTTCCTCCAACCTGAGTGTGGCTTCATCTTTACAGTAGAGGAGGCCGTGGATAGACATGTCAGAATGGGAATGGGATGTGGAATTAAAATGTGTGGCCTCGTTTCTGCATACCTCGACACGGTTTTATCACCGCTTGTTCAATCCCTTCCGACCTATGTTCGTGACACTTCTCACGCTCTTAAACTTTTCGATGATTTTAAGTTCCCTGGCCCCCACCGCTTTATTTTCACCATGGATGTCCAGTCCTTATATACTTCCATCCCCCATCAGGAAGGTCTCAAAGCTCTACGCTTCAGACCTAATCAGTTCCCCTCTACCAACACTCTGCTCCGTCTAGCGGAATTAGTCCTTACTCTTAATAATTTCTCCTTTGCTCCTCCAACTTCCTCCAAACTAAAGGTGTAGCTATGGGCACCCGTATGGGTCCTAGCTATGCCTGCCTTTTTGTTGGCTTTGTGGAACAATCTATGTTCCGTGCCTATTCTGGTATCTGTCCCCCACTTTTCCTTCGCTACATCGACGACTCATTGGCGCTGCTTCCTGCAGGAATGCAGAGCTCATTGACTTTATTAACTTTGCCTCCAACTTTCACCCTGCCCTCAAGTTTACCTGGTCCATTTCCGACACCTCCCTCCCCTTTCTAGATCTTTCTGTCTCTGCCTCTGGAGACAGCTTATCCACCGATGTCTACTATAAGCCTACTGACTCTCACAGCTATCTGGACTATTCCTCTTCTCACCCTGTCTCTTGCAAAAACGCCATCCCCTTCTCGCAATTCCTCCGTCTCCGCCGCATCTGCTCTCAGGATGAGGCTTTTCATTCTAGGACGAGGGAGATGTCTTCCATTTTTAAAGAAAGGGGCTTCCCTTCCTCCACTATCAACTCTGCTCTTAAACGCATCTCCCCCATTTCACGTACATCTGCTCTCACTCCATCCTCCCGCCACCCCACTAGGGATAGGGTTCCCCTGGTCCTCACCTACCACCCCACCAGCCTCCGGGTCCAACATATTATTCTCCGTAACTTCCACCACCTCCAACAGGATCCCACCACTAAGCACATCTTTCCCTCCCCCCCTCTCTCTGCATTCCGCAGGGATCGCTCCCTACGCGACTCCCTTGTCCAATCGTCCCCCCCATCCCTCCCCACTGATCTCCCTCCTGGCACTTATCTGTGTAAGCAGAACAAGTGCTACACATGCCCTTACACTTCCTCCCTTACCGCCATTCAGGGCCCCAAACAGTCCTTCCAGGTGAGGCAACACTTCACCTGTGAGTCGGCTGGGGTGATATACTGCGTCCAGTGCTCCCGATGTGGCCTTTTATATATTGGCGAGACCTGACGCAGACTGGGAGACCGCTTTGCTGAACCCCTACGCTCTGTCCGCCAGAGAAAGCAGGATCTTGCAGTGGCCACACATTTTAATTCCACATCCCATTTCCATTCTGACATGTCTATCCACGGCCTCCTCTACTGTAAAGATGAAGCCACACTCAAGTTGGAGGAACAACACCTTATATTCCGTCTGGGTAGCCTCCAACCTGATGGCATGAACATCGACTTCTCTAACTTCCGCTAATGCCCCACCTCCCCCTCGTACCCCATCTGTTACTTATTTTTATACACACATTCTTTCTCTCACTCTCCTTTTTCTCCCTCTGAAGATACCCCTTGCCCATCCTCTGGGTTCCCCCCCCCCCGTCTTTCTCCCCGGGCCTCCTGTCCCATGATCCTCTCATATCCCTTTTGCCTATCACTTGTCCAGCTCTTGGCTCCATCCTTCCCCCTCCTGTCTTCTCCTATCATTTTGGATCTCCCCCTCCCCCTCCAACTTTCAAATCCCTTATTCACTCTTCCTTCAGTTAGTCCTGACGAAGGGTCTCGGCCTGAAATGTCGACTGCACCTCTTCCTAGAGATGCTGCCTGGCCTGCTGCGTTCACCAGCAACTTTTATGTGTGTTGCTTGAATTTCCAGCATCTGCAGAATTCCTGTTGTTATGGTTTCTCTTTTGTACTCTTTCTCCATATCCTCTATTCCTCAATATAATGAATATTTATCCACCTCCATTACAAATACTTCTACCAGTCATGCAGCACGGAAGCAGACACATCAGCCCAAACAGTCCATGCCTACCAATTTGCCCATCTAGGCTTGTCCCATTTGCCCTCATTTGGCCAATATCCCTTTGAACCTTTTCTATCTGTGTACCTGTCCAAGTGTCTTTCAAATATTGTTCATTTACCCTTCTCAATCACTTCCTCTTCCATCACCTACCGTAGCAGAGAATTCGAAAGATTCACCATACTCTGCCAGCCCCTTGTCTTGTAGCAATGTCTCCTTCTTCAATATTGTCCCACCATTGAAAACATCTTAATATGTAACCTGCCAGGCCCCTTAGGGTCTTCCATGTTTAAATAAAGTTACTCATCATTCTTCTAAACTGCAAGGAATACAAGCCCAAATGATTAAGCTTCTCTTTGTAGGACAGCCCTTTCTTTCCAGGATTTAGTCTAATGAATCTCCTTTGTACTGCCTCCAATGTTACTATAAATTTCCCCTATTTGACTGTATCTGGTTGTTTCTCAGCAGAGTCTTCAGTTTCCTAATTTTGTCTTCTTAAAAATTTTTTGTCTTGTTGAGCTCACTTTTTGATACATTTGCCTCAGCCAAGAGGACCCGGTTCTTCTTCCAATCCTATGTGGCCCACTCATCTTCAATATCCATCAATCAAATTAAAACTCTTTTCTGACTTCTTCCTCACCCTGGATGTGGTCATTTGTGTGACAAGAGGCGCCTTCTGCTCATCTTGCTTATCAGTCCATTTCTGGACTTTGCCGCAAGTCCTTCACCTGAATCCAAACTGAAGATAATGTGATAGCTGCAAAGTCTGTGCTGTTATCTTTGAGCACTAGCATCTACTTAATGGAGGTTGATTGACAGGTATATAGCATCCATGTACCAACTATGTGCTATGCATTCTCTTCTACATATCTACAAACACCACTATCACCAGAATTTTCTCTCTGCTTCTGAAAATCTTTTCTCCAAAGCCACTCCTGAAAATCTTCTCTCCGAAATAATCAGCTTCAAAAATTCTGAACACTTCAGTCGTCCTGGTGAAGGCATTCCCACAATGGCATACAATAATGAAGGGTGGTTGATTCCAAATCAGATGTTATGGTACTTGAACATGGTGTCTTATGACAGGGAGATGGAATGGATAAATTGTGGGCACAGGGACTTTGTATATAGGTTTTGCCGATTAGGCTAGAATTGTCAAAACAGAGAAATGTCAGACGAGAACACACAAGTAAATAAATTAGATGGGTCTTCTTACCAAGCCAGTGCTTCATAAATTGTTTCCAATTATGAGAAGCTGGTTGACAAGACACAACAGCGTGCTTCAGAATAAAGTGAACTAATTTCTCCTGGCATACAGAAATGCATCATTACTGATGTCTCTGATGCAGAAAATGGCTGATCCTCACAAATGTGATTTGAAGGGGAAATGACCAATCAAAGATTCTGAGTGACCTGATTCCAGCTGGAAATTAGCATTATTACGCTCCACTCAAGGGAAAGAAAAACTATTTCCATATGCACAGCTCTGATTAAAAAAAACACAACTCTGTGATTGGATTTGTAGGTCAATCAATTTTAAAATAAAACTGATTGAAAATTCAACAATCTTAATCTTATGTATAAGATAATCCAGTTCCAAGTTTAGCTTGCAATCAATAAACAGTTCAAACATTTAATTAAGACTTGGGCATTTTTTTAGGTGTGTGACAATAAATCATAAACATCAGTGATTCTGTTGGATTTGCTTACAGACTGCTTCATCTAAGACTGCATATAAAGCATAGACCTGGGTAATGTGTGACTAATGCTTCAGCTGTTAATTGCGAGCGATTCCATTCAGCATCCAAAGCTGCCATGCTGCAGACTTTAAATGAGGATTCATCTTCTACAACTGATCCTCTTTGAATGATACAGTGATGCTTACATTTTGCTGAGAGGATCATTCTCACAACGTATGCTAGTTCACACCACACACATGGCAAGATTGAAGAGGATTTGCTCATTGTAACAGGCACAGATCTGGAAAAAGGTGTCCACCTTAACAACCATGAAACGTTTGTTTTATACTATTTAATCAATCAAGTTATATTATTTATTAGTCAATATCTGTGTTATTTTTATCTAACAGAATAGTGAGAAATCATTTGATAAATGAGATAAAACAAACATTCCAAAGTTGGTTATTCATATGTCATCAAAGGTTTGGGGGAGTAAGGACTTTTAGTGTAGAACAGAGAGCCCAGATCAATTAACAGTGGCATTATATATAACAACTTGGCGTCTGTTGCTCTGTCAATCAATAGTTTACGATACCACCCCTGAGTGTGGAGCAATGTGGATGAATCTTGACCTACTGGAAATAAGGATGTTGAGAGCTCAGCTGACAGACCCTCTCAGGGTTCAGCTGCCGGCACAGAGGATGGGCTGCAGTAACCCATGGTGACATGGCTCGTACTGCGCAGATACCAATGTTGGGAATGCAGAATTACTGTGTGACATTTCACTTCTTTCCAGTGGAGAGAATTTTATCACAGTTAAAAAAAAGCTATGTCAAAGGGTATGTGTTGGAACTGAATGTGGATTGATGCAGGGCTTTAATTTGGAAAAGAACTGAATACAGTTTGGCAAGTTTAAACTATTGACATCCAGAGCTTATGGAGGAAGGACAAGGGGATGTTATTGGTAATCAGTCCATTCGGTAGAAGGCATCCAATCAGGCCATTTGATTGAAGGCTGTTGTGATAATTACCAACTCCCTTTAAATGCCCTGGCATCAATGAATATTCTCCAATTGATAGACCCCTCTATATTTCTCTTCCACTTTGATAGTGATGACTGAAAGAGCCCATTTCAAACCATGGATATATGAACTGATTTGTCTACTCAACTCTGGCCCAGTTTGTTCTCTTGTGCCAAATGCCATCTGGTTTAAGTCTCTCAAAGGAAAAATAATCCTTCTTAAATTTGAAGGGTATTTTAAAGATTTTTTAAAAATACTCTGCTCTGAATTCATAAAAGATACACACATCCTCACATTTCCTAAAATATACAGAACTGCCTTGTGAGCACACTTAGAAAGAGTCAATTCTATTTATTTTTTAAAAAAAATAACTGGCTCCCTTCATTGTTTTAAGATGAAAACCACCTAATCCTAATATGGCCTCCTGCCAGTATTACCAATAACTGATCAGGCACAAAGCAAATTCTTGATAATATCTTGCAATTACTTCTCTGGTTTGCAATGTGATTTACAGGAAGATGTTTCCTGCTTGGCATTACTGTCTGCACACCTCCAACAGTGCCCTTAAGTCAGCTACAGGGTCATCAGCCAGGAACAACCATTCACTGATGTTTTGCTCCTTTAACCCTGGTACACCTCCTGGTGGTGGAGCAGTGGCAGGGATGTCTCCCTGCCACTCTTCAGCTCTCAATGGGGTTAGTCAGTCCCCCAATTTGTGTCTTTCCTCCTCAACCACAGCCAAAAGCTGCTCTTTTCTGCCTCTTCGGCCAACTCTCTGGTGGCCCTCCTGAGTCTCGCTCCAGTCACGGCCATATCATGGAGTAACCTTGTCGTCGATGTGCTGATGAAGCCCCGGCATCCTACCTCCAAAGGATAGATGATGGTCCTCCAGCTATCTTCCTTACACTTAACTGTCAGGTCTGAGAACTTCAGCCTTTTCCGCTCGCAGGCAGCCTCCATACCTTCCTCGCATAGGATGGTTAACTCAATGAAGAGGACTGTTTTGGGCAGACAAGGACCACAGCACTATGTCTGGGCGGAGAGATGTGGTGGTGATCTCCGTGGGGAACTGTAGCTGTCTGCCGAGATCAGCCCTCATGTTCCACTCCTTATCTGTGGAGAGGAGACTTGAAGGAGCTCTTGAGTGGTTACATTCAGTGCTTTTACCAGCGTTAACAAGTGGGATGAGTTGTCATCCCATTGGGGAAAGGCAGTTTCTTGCATCCTGCCTGCAGGTCTCTAGGATCTCTGCCAGCTTCTTTAGGATCTGGTCAGCCACCATCTGTAATGCCCTTGGGACAGCCCAGACTTGCATCTTGCCAGGATGTGTTGGAGGTTAGCATTGGTGGCATCACATAGGGGGCACCTGTCTTCACTGCCGAATTACTGGTGAAGATTTCGGGGGCAGGTCAAGGTATCGTAAGTTGCCCTGATGAGGAAGCTGAGTCTGGCTTGTGGGGCCTTCCATAGGTCAGACCAGCTGTATGACCTGTTGATGATGCCCTCCCATGTTGGTCATCTTTTCTGGCGGCCCCGTGCCACTGCCATCACCCTGTATCACTCCTGCTCTGTCCTTGTCACCTCCTTCACTACCATGGCTTTCCTCTCTTTCTTCCACACCTTGGACCAGAAATGTGCTGCCTTCCCCCAGCCAAGTTCTGCACGTCCAGCCTGTACTCTACCAACAACCTCCGGGTGTTGCAGACTGCTGATGGCCTGGTTTATTTCAGTTTGAGCTCTCCATTTACGGAAGGTATGGATTGCGGCATTGGCACTCTTCATGAGCGGGTCGGTGGACTCACTCAGCTCAATGACCAGTCGAGTTTTCTCCTGCTTGCACCTCAGGCTGACAGATCTAAGTTGCAGATGCAACATATTCCTCCCAAAGAGGCCAGTGTCCAAGAAACACCAAGGTAGCCCCAGCCACCTCCAAATGTACAAGTTGGTCATCCCATCCATCCTATTGTCTGTTGATGAGGGAATTTTACACATTTTCAGGTGCCACATCACCCCTTGGTACAGTGTGAACTGTTAGCACCACACTTTTTACTTTCTGGGTAGCTGGGTCTGGTTGAATTAGGCCAGACCCTCTGCAAGCTGTTTCTGTGCTACTTTTCCCATTTGCCCATCAGAATGCACATCAAAATACTTCAGCAACGTAGAACTACACAATTCTCAGGATTTATCTTTGAAGTATGGCCTCAAATACCCTTTTCTAATTTCTATTGTCTTTAATTACTGGCAGTAACAAAGGCTTTGGCTTTGTTATCTGTTCAGCACCCAGCCAGGAAAGTGGTTGTATCACAGGATTCAGTCATGACTATGGGCAGTTCTCATGGTTTACATAACTAAGCTCAAACGATGACAGATCTTTTTGTTCTCAATACCAGTTATTTTGGAAGTACTTCAGAATTCAGTAACTAAATGAATGGTTGAGAAAGCAGTGAGTCAAAAACCATTATACCGACATTGCTGATTTACAGGTTATATAATGCTCAGTGCATTCTATTGTTTTAAAATACTTGAAGTGAAGATTAATCTGTGTTTGTTCTATATTATTGGCAACTGACCCCCATGATTTATCCAGTACTATAACAGAAGTGGCATCACACAATCCAGCTGATTCAGAGTTGCCTTTTTTATGTGCTTCTTTCACTGTAAGAACATCACTAAATATCAGCATTACTTTTTTGTTGTCACACCATTAAAATAAGTACTGGCAGGAATTAAACAGATTAGGGTAAAATTATTATAAATTATTATAAATTATAAATTATTAAAATTATTATAAACAACAAAACTAGCATATTTAAGTTATACTGTCTTCTACATTCACACAATGGCTTGCGCTGTGAAAGTCGATTTGAGAGGATTTGACAGGATGCTCACAATGTTGCAATTCTAGAGAGATTGATGTCTTCTCCCATTGAAAGTGCAGCTCTTTGCAGCAGTCATTGTGTTTACATTGACAAGTGTTAAATATAAGGTCCAGGTTTTCCATGGGTTTGCTTTTTGTTCCAGTGCAACTATCTTGAAATTATTTGCTGATGGGAGAGAGCATAAAAGGAACTAAGAAGTGAAGGATCAGAGAGAGTGAGAGATAACAGCCAAAAACTAATGGAAATGGCTGAGGATTTTAAAACTGACTTTGATACTGATAATTTAAGTTGCAAAAACCTTTAATGCTGATTAATAAAATATGCACTGGAAGCTAGTCCTGATTACTAAAATGTCCATGCTCCAAATAAAATAAATATGTTAAGTACACATATTATCAGCACAATTTTTTTTAAAGAAATTTACTTAGAATCTGAAAACATTGCAGGAATGAAACAGGTAAATAATTCTCTATTGTAGATTTCAAAGTTAAAAGTTCAAAATATATCTATTATCAAAGTATGTATACATTATCCAACCTTGAAATTCATTGCCTTACAGGCAGCCACAAAACCAGGGAACCCAGAGAACCCATATAAAAAGAAGATTGTTAGAAAAAGCAATATGCAGAAAGAACAAAAAAACAAATCATGTAAACAATAAAGGGAAGCAAATAGCACTTAGAACAAAAGTGAGCCATCAGACATGAAGCCCGAAGCAGCTGGACCAGTCCGTAGCTTCAGCCACAGTACAACGCAGAGTGGAGTAAAACACTGCAGAGCAGGAAGCAGAACCAACCAGACCACTGCCTCTGGTCCCGACCCCCTGCCTTTTCAATCCATCTGGCCCTGCGTTTAAATCTTCCAAAGATCGGGTCATTCCTTACTCTAAGACCTGGGCCCTGTTGCATCGATGACGTAAAGTCATCTCGGTAATTTTATATCAGATTACCAGCAGATGCTGATGTGGACTCAGAAATAGGGAGCAAAAAACCAATAGTAACAAAATACAACCAGTTCACTGATATCCTTCAAGGAAATACCCATCATCATTATCTATTCTAGCTTATACTTGACTACAGGAGTACATGCTCTAGCGAGTCAATGAGTAGTATCAAAACAGTGAAATTAACAGCAAAAGTAGAGCATCTGGCATCAATTTCAGCACAGAAATCAGACAAGGGTCAAGAAAGGATAAAGGGAACAAGAGCATAGAAACACCAACATCAACTTGGGGCATCACAGTAGCGTAGCAGATTGCTCAACTCTTTTACAGCTTGGGGCATCAGAATTCAGTGTCCAACTCCAGCATTCTCTGTATGAAATTCTGTATGTTCTTTCCATGAGCACTTAAGTTTCCTCCAGGTGCTCTAGTTTCCTCCAACAGTCCAAAGACATACCAGACAGTAGGTTAATTGGACATTGTAAATTGTCCTGTCATTAGACTCAGGTCAAATAGGTGGGATGCTGGGCAGCACGGTTTGTTGGACCAGGAGGGCTGTTCCACACTGTATCTATAAATAACTAAACAAATATTCCCCTTGAAGTTGTATCAACTCTAGTTGGAAAGAAACTGCCATTTCTTCATTGCTTTTGAACCTAAAATCCCTAGTTCAGCAACCCCAGAAATGAATTTTGGACCTCAGGAAACTATCATAATGCCAGTTTATCACTAACACGTCTGATTTTGTCTCAATAGATTTACAGGTACAGATATGCTGTCACCCATTGTAAACTATTCACTGAAGTAAATAATGAAATTGCAAACAAAATTCATAAAGATAAGCAAAGCCATCATTCATTGGGACAATGTATTCTGGATCTTTTGCCAGTATGAACCTTATTGCCTTAAAATCTGTCCCTTTTAAGAATTTAAATGCTTGTTTAATTACCTTGGCACAGCATCGTGAGCTGAAGGGCCTGTTCCTGAGCTGTATTTTTCTCTGCTTTATGTTTCTTTTTGCAAAAACATCTGTCTGAAATGCCTGTCTGCACAATTTTGATTGAGGATTGTGGCAGGATATTACCGCATTCATTCCACAGCTTAATATTTGAGTACTTCCTGATGAATTTAATAGAAAGACCATCCTAGGAGGTGATTGTTGTGATCAAGTGTTATATAGAGGATCACAGTGCAGCAGTGGTTTACCACATGAGATGAATGTAAACTTGAGACAACAGACAATGGTGTTTTGTGTATCATTTGCTATTTGTCAATGCTCAGATGCTGTTCTTCTTTTCATACTCAATTCCACCTGCAGTTGTACTCAACAGATTCGAACAGTGTCAGTGCTGCTCCCCAGTTTTCACAGACTATCTTTCTCTGCAGCAACAAGAATTGAGACAGAAAGGGGTTGGTTTCCTGTTTTACATGCTTCAGCACTAAAGATAACTAAAATATTTATGTCATTCCTCATTTTTAAAGCTTATGACAGGGTGGGTAAATGTGTATAGAGAAATATAAATGAACTGTTGGCACTGAAAATCTGAAAGTGAAAAGAAGAATGCTGGAAACACTCAGTAGGCAGCGTCCAGGGAAAGAAAAATAGAGGTTATGCTTTGCACAGATGCCCTTCATCAACATTGTGAAAAAGAATGAAAAACAAAAGTGGTCTTAATTTACAATTAATGTGGCAGAAGAGATGGATAGGTCAAAGAGAATATCAGTGATAAGGTGAGGCCAAATCAAATGGTTAACAGAGCAGGTACAGGATGATGGTCTGTATTGGTCCATTATATATTTTCAACCCTGCTTTAAGTATCACCGTTGAAACAAATGTCTCAGAGACTGAGAAATTGGGAGAATGGAATCCAGTTCTGACAGGAGGTAGGGTGGGAGGCAGCACAGTCAAGGTAGATGTGGGAGGCTAGCTTTACAAACACCCATTAGAAGTCGACAAAGGCTGCCAAACCTCCACTGTATTTCCAATGTTTTTATTTTAACTGCAGACATTGATTGAGAATAAGTACTAGAACTGAAGAAGAACAGAAGACTCAGCTTTTGCAGAACAAACTCTGCTGAGGACTGTAACCTGCATCAGCTCCTGTTCTGGCAGAGAATAACAAGGAGAAAGTACAGCTATTGGAAGTTCAGTTGAATATTGTGTGCTGATGGAATAAAACTGCAAGGACGAACAAGATGAATGAAAGGATAAGAGTTGAAAAGAAATGTGATTGATCATAAAGAGAAGAGAACGAATGAAAGGAAATAAACTGTGCAAGTCAGTTTTTCAACAAAATAGCATGAAGCAAAGCAGCAGAAGTAGAACACTTCAACAAAATTATGACCTCATGGCACAACGGATCCCTTACTTCATCACCACCATCAAATTAGGTTATCAACCCTCTTTCAGTGAGCTGTTTACAAGTTCATGGGTGTGAACTGGGTGAAGCTGCAGTCTAGGATGATTACAAAAGAACAGCAGCATCACAGTACAATCAAAGTTCAGTGATTCCACAACCAACCAAATTTATGAAGGCCTGCCATAAATACTTCCAATAATAGAGGACAATAAAACAGCTAATAACAGGAGGAGGTTCCATGAAGGTAAGACGCAGCTAGCAGGATCACTTATACAAGTCACTGAACTTCTTGCAACACGGCTTTACCAGATATGGTGTACCTGGCCAGGTAGTTAAGTGGCTGCAGTATTCAAGGACATCTTCACCTCCCACTGCTGCGATCTGAGGTTCTCACCTGCTTCAAGACAGCAACCATCATACAGGTGTCCAACAAGGATGAGTTGCCTCAATGGCTTTTGACTGGCTTGATTCACTTCTATTATAATGAAGTGCTATGGGTAGAATTAACTCCTGCCAGAGCAAGGAGCTGCATCCACTGCAACTCACCTACCACTTCAACAGGTCTACAGTGTATCCAGTCTCACTGGCTCTCCGCTCTGCTTTGGAGCACCTAGACAACAGCAAAGCATATGGCAGACAGCTGTTCATCGTTTATTGCTTGGCGTTCTATACCATTACCCTCTCAGTATTAATCACTAAGCTTCTAAAGCTGGGCTTCTGTACTTCCCACTGCAACTGGATTCCTGACTTCCTCATCAGGAGACCACAGCCTATACAGATCAGTGATAACATCTCCTCCTTGCTGACAGTCAACACAGGTCCAATTCAAGGATGCATGCTTAGCCCATTACTCTACTCTCCCTACACTCATAGCTGTCTGGCTAAGCAGATCTCAAACACCATCTATAAGTTTGCAGATGACACCATTGTTGTATCAAAAACTCAGATGGCAACGAGGAGGTGTACAGGAGTGAGAAAGATCGGCTGGTTGAGTGGTATCATGACAGCATCACAGTAACGTCAGCAAGATCAAGGAATTGATATTGGACTTCAGAAAGGAGAAGTTGGGAGAACACACATTAGTCCTCATTTGCAGGTCAGCAGTGGAAACGGTGAACAGTATCAAGTTCACCGTTGATGGTATCAACATCACAGAGGACCTGTCCTGGGCACCACACATTGATATAATCATGGAGAAGGCTTGCCAGTGGTTATGCTTTGTTAGGAGCTTGAGGAGTTATGGTATGTCATCAAAGACTCTTGCAAATTTCCATAGATGTACAGTGGAGAGCATTCTGACTGCCCGCATCACAGCTTGGTATTGAGCGACAACGCAAAGGATCACAAGAAGCCTCAGATGGATGTGGACTCAGCTATCTCCATCATGGAGGAGATACAGGAGACTGAAGATCCACACTCAATGAAACAGTTTCATCCCCTCCAGTATCATATTTCTGAATGGTCCACAAACTGATGAAACTGGTGATAACATGCTCCAGGCATAACACACCACTCTCTTGAGTGCAACAATGCTTCAAACAGTGGAAGATGCTACACATTTAAAGGTGCCCTTTTATTCCTTATTTGTTCTGTTTATTTATCTTGTAATGTAAGTAATTGATGTTTTTGCACTGTATTGTTGCCACAAACTAATAAATTTCACATCACATAAGACCGTGATAAAAACCTCATTTTGATTCTGATCAGGCTTGACCCCAGACAGCTATTTATCTGCAAGGCTATCTTCTTGTAGTAACTAGTCAGCATATGTCTCAAGGGCCTCCTGGACTCTTGTGCATTTGGGACGTACCTGCTCCTTTTCATTTCTTCTACAAAGACCTACAGGGTAAAATCTTGCAATTCAACCTTTTCCATGTTTTTGCTAGAAAACAGTAATTGGCAGGTCAATTTGAATGATGTTCTGATAGAGATAACATGCTCCAGTCACAATGTAACACTCTCTTGAGGTATAACAATGCTTCAAGCAGTGGATACAAGAATTAATTGATGCTGCACATTTATTACATGGGACCCTGCTTAAGTGTTCAGCCAATGAACAAATTAGTATTGACTTGCTGGCTTAGTCGTGATCATGACAATTAACAGGTAGCCCAAAGAGGGCGTGTAGACTTTATTGCACATATAGTCATTGCACATGCATTCATTGTGTTCATTATGGGTCTCACACAAATTCTAACCATTGCCCCTGACACTCAACCTAGATGATCATTTGTTCAACCAGCTACCTTTCTGCATAGGTAGTGCTTAATACCAGTAATTGTTACTCTTGTATGAGATTTCTAAGTTTGCAAACTTGGTACAAATTATTTTTTCATTATGAATGAACTTGCATTATTTTCCTCTTCAACTCTGTCTCAGGGTTCCAAATGAACTCAGCACATATGAGTGAAAATTGGCCTGATCCTAGGTTTCAATGATGAGTTAACATCTGCCAAGACAGCACAACACAAATCTTGAAGTATGCCTTTCTATCACAACTCCTCTCCTTTTAACTATGATCTTAGCAGCATTGTGAACCTTAGCCTTATGCCAGTATGGTACTACTCACACTCTCCGAGCATCCAGTTCAAGGAAAGGTTTTGCAATGTGCCATAGCATTAACAATGAGCAATTAGCTTCTTCGTTTTAACCAGAATAAGTGTTAAACTAAGCAACCAAGCAGACTTGAATAAAATTACAATTGGGTGTGGCCTGTGACATTTTCAGCTGAAGAGCAGCTGTTGCTTTTGAGAACTCGGGGGATGAGGGGGAAATCCACATTGCCCAAGTTAGTACAGAGCAATAATTGACAGAATAATTTGCAAAATACAAGCAATAAACATCGAATATTTGTTCACAGTGCAATACAGTGGTAGGTGTGCCCAAGAATAATATTCACTTATAGCTCAATTTTAGTCATATTTGACTATAACTTCAGGGGAAGTTGTTCCCAAAGAGCTGGTGAAACAACACAACAACAGATGTTTGTAGAAATACTCCTGAAATTAATAAGGTAAACAGCACATCTGGGAAATAAGATAAGGACAAAGGGTGTTGTAATAACAGCTGGCAATAAAAACATACTAAATTAATGTTGATTTGTAATATGTTTAGATTATTTCAGCTGATGGATTAAAAATATCAAGTTTGAGAAGTGACAACACTTGATGGAGACCATCTAATTAAAACACTGTTTATCGAGCCACATAGACAAAAGTTTTAGCAATTAACGTCATATGTATTTTTCGTTCTGAACAAAAAGTGAATGACCATTAATCAAGAACACAAGAGATTCTGCAGATAGTGGAAATCCAGAGCGACACAAACAAAATGCTGGAGAAACTCAACAGATCAGGCAGAAACTATGCAAATGAATAAACAGATTGATGTTTAGGGCTGAGATCCTTCGTCAAGACAGGAAAGGAACGAGTAGGATGTAAGAATAAGAAGCTGAGGGGAGGAACTGGAGGACAATCTTGAAGGTGATAGCTAAACACAGGAGGGTGGGGGACAAGGGTCAAGTAAGAAACTGGGAGGTAATAACTGGAAAAGGCAAAGGGCTAGAGAAGAAGGAATCTGATAGGAGAGGAAGTTTGAGCATGGGAGAAAGGAAGTTGGAGGGGTACCAGGGCTAGGTGATAGGCAGCTGAGGAGAAGAGGAGAGCAGCCAGAGTGGGGAATAGGAAAAGAGGGAAGGGGAGGGGAAAAATAACCTCTAGGAGAAATCAATGCCATGCCATCAGGTAGGAGAATACCTACAGTATATGAGATGTTGCTCCTCCAAGTTGAAAGTGGCCTCATCCAGGCAGAGGAGGAGGCCATAAACCAACAAGGGCGAATAAGAATGGGGATAGGAATTAATATAGTTGGCCACCAGGAAATTCTGCTTTTTGTGGATGGAGGAGGTTCTCAACAAAGCAGTCCCCCAATTTATGTCGGGTCTCAACAATATAGATAAGGTTTCATCAAGATACAGTAGATGACCCCAACAGATTTGTAGGTGAAGAGTTGCCCCACATCGAAGAACTTTTTAGGGCCCTGAATGGAAGGAAGGGAGGAGGTGAATTGGCAGGTGTAGCGTTTTTGTCGTTTGCCATGGTAAGTACCTAGAGGGAAATTAGTGGAGAGGGATGAATAGACAATAGACAATAGGTGCAGGAGTAGGCCATTCAGCCCTTCAAGCCAGCACCACCATTCACTGTGATCATGGCTGATCATCCACAATCAGTACCCTTCCCTGACTTCTCCCCATATTCCTTGACTCCGCTATCTTTAAGAGCTCTATCTAACTCTTTCTTGAAAGAATCCAGAGAATTGGCCTTCACTGCCTTCTGAGGCAGAGCATTCCACAGAACCACAACCCTCTGTGTGAAAAAGTTTTTCCTCAACTCCGTTCTAAATGGTCTACCCCTTATTCTTAAACTGTGGTCTCTGGTTCTGGACTTCCCCGACATCGGGAACATGTTTCCTGCCTCTAGCATGTCCAATCCCTTAATAATCTTACATATTTCAATCAGATCACCCCAGTGTATACAAGAGGATCTCAGAAGGAGCAATCCCTGTGGAAAGCTGAGAGTGAAGGTGGGGTAGGGGAGGTAAACATGTGTTTGGTAACATTAATCATTACATGCAGCTCTCAAGCCTGCTGAAAGCACTGTGAGATTTTAGTTTTGTTTCAATTTTTCTAGTTAAACTACAAACGTAAGAAATGGCTGCCAGAGGAAGGAACATTTCCCAAAAGACTTCCAGTAAAAATTGTAAACAAGGTCAATGTCAAAGGTTGTCTTTTTCCCAAAACTCAATCCCCTGTCAACACTTCTCCTGCAGCATCGGTGTGACACTTCTATTACCTCCAGTTTCTAAAACTGACTAAGACTGACAATCATAATTGAAATCTGAGAAACATCAGAAACTATCTTTCCTGAAAAAAAATCTGCACTGTCAGCAAACTTTCCATGTCAGCTCTTCCTCATTGACATCAAGTCCCAGGGGTGGGACTAGAGCAAAGCTTCAACCCATGGAAAGGTATATTAGGTATTCTTATTGGGTGCCCTTCTCAAAGTGTTGGTTTTGCACACCAATACTAGAATGAATGTAATTTCCTGTGGTCAGATTCTCAACACAGGAGACCCTCAGGGCTGTGTACTAAGTCCTCTCCTTTACTCACTGTATACCCATGACTGTGTTGCCACCCACAGCTCTAATCTGCTAATTAAATTTGCCGATGACTCTACATTGATTAGCCTTATTCAAACAATAATTAGATGGCCTACAGGGAAGCAGTCATTTCTCTTATACAGTGGCGTCAAGAAAACAACTTCTCCCTCAATGTCCCGAAAACAAAGGAGCTGGTTGTGAATTACAGGAGGAATGGAGACAGGCTAACCTCTATTGAAATCAATGGATCTGGGATTGTGAGGGAAAACAGCTTTAAGTTCCTCGGCATCCTCATCACCGAGGACCTCACGTGGTCTGTACACACCAGCTGTGTGGTGAAAAAGGCACAACAGCGCCTCTTTCACCTCAGACGGTTGAGGAAGTATGGTATGGACCCCCAAATCCGAAGAACTTTCTACAGGGGCACAGTTGAGAGCATCTTGGCTGGCTGCATCACTGCCTGGTATGGGAACTGTACCTTCCCTAATCGCAGAACTCTGCAGAGAGTGGTGTGGACAGCCCAGCACATCTGTAGTTGTGAACTTCTCATGATTCAGGACATTCACAAAGACAGGTGTGTAAAAAGGGCTTGTAGGTCACTCCAACCACAATGTATTCCAGCTATTCCAGGAAACGGTACTGCAGCAGAAAAGCGAAGACCAACAGGCTCCGGGACAGCTTCTTCCACCAGGCCATCAGACTGACTAACTCCGAGCTGATTTGAGTGTACTCTATGTTACGTGACTGTTCTATTTATTATAAATTATTATAAATTACTATGATTGCACATTGTACATTTAGACAGAGGTGTAACGTAAAGATTTTTACTCCTCATGTATGTGAAGGATTTAAGAAATACAGTCAATTCATTCAATTCAGTATCGTTTATTTATTGGTGTGTCATCATTTTGAAATGCAGGCAAATCATCAAGTATAACCGCATATAATGATAAAGAAAGCTAGCAGAAGCTAAGCATCAGATCACAAATGCTGGCAGGGCAATGGATATGCTCAGAAACCTGTAGAACATGAAAGTAACTGGTCCATATAGATTGTTATGTAAATCATAGGTGCACACCATTGGATGGAAGGTCTGCAGTGGGAAATACAGACATGATCATCTTCCATATTAGTATATATGGAAATAAGCACTCCTAAAACATTTTAAATTTCTACACTTAAAATACACCTTGATTAATATAAGCTCATCTACAAAATGCTATTAATAGATTTTTAACTTCAAAGAGGAAAATAGTAACATACAGTATGTCAATTCAGAAAAAAATGTTTTTTGGATCAAGTCCATCATTTGACTTTCATTCTATTCACCCAACCCAATCACAATGGAAATTTCTGTAGCCCATCTATTTCTCCACTTTTTGATAAAGACTTGTTTTCTATTTTAGTCTCCCCTGTTCTTTGATTTAACCTGACACTGTTCATTCAGTTGAACCTACTTTCTTTGGAATCCAGCTTACATGTTCACCATTAGCCAACCTACTGTCTCTCTTCTTCCTCCTCTTACAGTTATACAGTCATACCAGCATGGAAACAGGCTGCTCGACTCAACTGGTTTATAAAAGATTCCCATCTAAGCTACCCGATTCGGGAGTGAGTAACCCTCACTAGGAGTGAGTCATAATTTGAAGTAGCAAGTGAGAGAGAGAGAGAGAGAGAGAGAGAGAGAGAGAGAGAGAGAGAGAGAGAGAGAGAGAGAGAGAGAGAGAGAGAGAGAGACATCATTGCAGGACCGGACCCATTTGAAAAGAACAAATCTCATCGGGAATGAGTTTTATTTGAGTCAATAAAAAGAAGGGTGTTGTAAGCAAGCGGATATTGTTGGAGTGGTCCACTGTCAGAGTGGGAGGCTTTGGCTCAACAGGACAGTCTTGGGCAAGCACAGGCAGAGGTTCTAAGTAACTTTCCAGCAAGTTTTTTTTTCTTTATTTCAAAGTTTAAAAGTATATTTATTATCAAAGTATGTATACTGTATACAACTTTGACATTTGTCTTCCTGCAGGCAGTCACTAACAAAGAAACACAACAAAAAAACACAAAAATAGGGAAAATAGGAAATTTGGCATAGGAAAATGACAGGCTGCACACTGCAGCAATCGCAGTTCAGAAGAAGTATACCTAAAGATGAAGAGTGCCTTGTAGTTTTGTGAGCAGTCTACAACACATCACCATTGGTCACTGTCACCGTCACCATCTTTTTTTCTCTATTAGTACATAGCTAGTGCACTGAGAATGGGACCAGAATTAGTGGTATGTTCTTTTTGTGCAATGTGGGAACTCCTGGAGACCTTTAATCTCCCTGATAGCTACAGATACATGAAGTATATCAGGCTGCAGCTCCTTAGAAACTGTATTAAGGGCTCATACAGGAGAATGAGGAGATGATAGGGAGGTAGTCACACCAAAGGGTACAGAAGGCAGGTAGCTGGGTGACATTTACGAGAGGGAAAGGGAAGAGGCAACCAGTGTAGAGTACCCCTATGGAAGGTCCCCTCAATAATAGCTATACCACTTCAGATACTGTTGGGGGGGGTGGGGGTGGTATGACCTACCAGGGAGAAACTGCAGTGGGTAGGTTTCTGCCACTGAATCCAGCCCCGTGGCTCAGAAGGTAAGTGGGAAGAAGAGGAGTGTAGTAGTGATGGGGGATTCCGTCGTTAGAGGAGCAGACAGGAGATTCAGCAGATGAGAATAAGAAACCTGGATAGTATTTCACCTCCCAGAGGCCAGGGCCAGAGATGTCTCCAATCAGGTCGACAGCATTCTGAAGGGAGGGGTTGGGAAGCTAGATGTTGGAGTACATATTTGTACCAATCACATAGGTAGGAAAAGGGAGGTGGTCCAGAAGAGAGAGTATATAGAGTTAGGTAGAAAGCTGTAAACCAGGACCTCCAAAGTAGTGATATCTGGATTGCTGCCTATGCCATGTGCTAGTAAGGGTAAAAATAGGATGATTTGGCAGATGAATGTGCGGCTGAAGAATTGGTGCAGGGGACAGGGTTTTAGATTTCCAGATCATTGGAATCTCTACTGGGGAAGGTATGACCTTGGCAAAAATGATGGATTATCCCTGAATCCGAAGGGGACCAATATTCCTGCGGGCAGGTTTGCTAGAGCTGTTGGGGAAGGCTTAACTAATTTGGCAGGGGAATGGGAATGGGAATGTTAGAGCTAAGGATGGGGTAGTTGGTATACAAATAGATGCAGTGTGCAATGAGACTGTGAGGAAGAACAGGAGATGTTAGGGCAAAAACAAAGTCAGTGGGATGAGTTGCAGTGTTGCATAAGGACAAATTTGAAAAAGGGTGATGAATACAGGACTGAAGATGTTATAATTGAATACACACAGTATAGAGATTAAGGCATCTCTTATAGCACAGTTAGAGATTGGCAGGTATGACATTATAGGCATCACTGAGTTGTGGCTGATCGAAGATCATACAAGGATACACGTTGTATCAAAAGAGCGGGCAGGTAGGCAGAGTGGGTGGGGTGGCTCAGTTGGTAAAAAAATGAAACTAAATCCTTAGAAAGAGGTGACATAGGATTGGAAAATGTAGAATCCTTGTGGGTAAAATTAAGAAACTGGAAGGGTAAATATACCCTGATGGGAGTTATATACAAGCCTTCGAATAGTAGCTAGAAATTACAATTACGATTGTGGGATACAAATTACAATGGGAGATACAAAAGGCATATAAAAAGTGCAATGTTACGATTGTTATGGGATATTTCAATGTGCAGGTAGATTGCGAAAAGCAGGCTGGTACTGTAATCCAAGAGAAGGAAATTGTAGAATGTCTATGAGATGGATTTTTAGAGCAGCTTGTGGTTGAGCCAACAAGGGGAAAGCCAATGTGTGTTGTTCCATAAATCAGAATTTTTTAGGGAGCTTAAGGTAAATGAACCCTCAGGAGGCAGTGATTGTATTATAATAGAATCCACCTTGGGATGGAGAAGATTAAGTCAGATGTATCAGTATTACAATGGAGGAAAGGGATTAACAGCAGCATGAGAGAGGAGCTGCGGAAAGTTGATTGGAAAGAGCCACTATCAGGGATTATGGCAGAACAGCAAGGGCTGGAGTTTCCTGGGTAAATCTGGAAAGCACAGGGTAGATACACCCTAAAGATGAAGCAGCATTCTAAAAGGGTGATGAAGCAACCGTGAGTGACAAGGGAAGTCAAGGACAGCATAAAGAGGAGAGGACATATAATATAGCAAAAATCAGTGCAAAAGTAGAGGATTGGGAAGCTTTTAAAAATGAACAGAAGAGAACTTAACAAGCCATAAGGAGAGAAAAGATGAAATATGGAAGTGAGTTAGTTAGGAAAATTCAGTCGCTAGGTATACATGGAGAGGTGGTAAATTGGATTGGACATTGGCTCGATGGAAGAAGCCAGAGAGTGGTGGTAGAAAATTGCTTCTCTGAGTGGAGGCCTGTGACTAGTGGTGTGCCACAGGGATCAGTGCTGGGTCCATTGTTATTTGTCATCTATATCAATGATCTGGATGATAATGTGGTAAATTGGATCAGCAAGTTTGCTGATGATACAAAGATTGGAGGCGTAGTAGACAGTGAGGAAGGTTTTCAGACCCTGCAGAGGGACTTAGACCAGCTGGAAAAATGGGCTGAAAAATGGCAGATGGAGTTTAATACAGCCAAGTGTGAGGTATTGCACTTTGGAAGGACAAACCAAGGTAGAACATACACGGTAAATGGTAAGGCGCTGAGGAGTGCAGTAGAACAGAGGGATCTGGACATACAGATACAAAATTCCCTAAAAATGGCGTCACAGGTAGATAGGGTTGTAAAGATAACTTTTGGTACATTGGCCTTTATTAATCAAAGTATTGAGTATAAGAGCTGGAATGTTATGATGAGGTTGTATAAGGCATTGGTGAGGCCGAATCTGGAGTATTGTGTTCAGTTTTGGTCGCCAAATTACAGGAAGGATATTAATAAGGTTGAAAGAGTGCAGAGAAGGTTTACAAGGATGTTGCCGGGACTTGAGAAACTCAGTTACAGAGAAAGGTTGAATAGGTTAGGACTTTATTCCCTGGAGCGTAGAAGAATGAGGGGAGATTTGATAGAGATATATAAAATTATGATGGGTATAGATAGAGTGAATGCAAGCAGGCTTTTTCCACTGAGGCAAGGGGAGAAAAAAAACAGAGGACATAGGTTAAGGGTGAGGGGGGAAAAGTTTAAAGGGAACATTAGTGGGGGCTTCCTCACACAGAGAGTGGTGGGAGTATGGAATGAGCTGCCAGACGAGGTGGTAAATGCGGGTTCTTTTTTAACATTTAAGAATAAATTGGACAGATACATGGATGGGAGGTGTATGGAGGGATATGGTCCGTGTGCAGGTCAGTGGGACTAGGCAGAAAATGGTTTGGCACAGCCAAGAAGGGCCAAAGGGCCTGTTTCTGTGCTGTAGTTTCTATGGTTCTAAGGTTCTAGTCAATAAAATAATTTTCAGATACATAAAGCGTAAGAGAGAGGTGAGAGTGAGTATCAAACCACTGGAAAGTGACGCTCGAGAGGCAATAATAGGGGAATAAAGAAATGGTTGCTGAACTTAATAAGTATTTTGTGTTCACCATGGAAGACGTAAGCAGTATGCCAGAAATTCAAGAATGTCAGGGGCAGAAGTCAACAAAGTTGCCATTACTAGGAAGAAGGTGCTTTGGAATCTGAAAGGTCTGAAGTAGATAAGTCAGCTGGACCAGATGGACTACACCTCAGAGTTCTGAAAGAGGTAGTTGGAGAGATTGTGGAGGCATTGGTAATGATCTTTCAAAAATTACTAGATTCTGGATTCTTGAGAGAAAAATCTGTTGGAATTCTTTGAGGAAATAAGAACCAAGATAGACAAAGGAGAGTCTGTGGCTATGTCTACTTGTGACCAGTGATGTTCCACAGGGGTTAGTATTGGGACCGATTTTTGATGGTTCTGTGGTTAAGTTTTCAAATGATCCAAAGATAAGTGGAAGGACAGTTAGTGTTGAGGAAGCAGGGAGTCTGCAGGAGGACTTAGACAGATTGGGAGAATGGGCAAGTAAGTAGCAGATGGAGTATAGTGCAGGGAAGTGTATGATCATGCACTTTGGTAGAAGGAGTAAAGCTGTAGTCTATTTTCTATACAAGGAAGTAATTCAAAAAATTCAGACGTGTAAAGGAACTTGGGAGTTCCTGTGCAGGATTCCCTAATGATTAATTTGCTGGTTGAGTCAGTGGTAAGGAAGGCAAATGCAATGTTGTCATTCATTTTGATAGGACTAGAGTATAGGAGTAAGGATGTAATGCTGAGGCTTTATCGAGCTTTAGTCAGACCACTTTTGGAGTTCTGTGCCCCTTATCTAAGAAAAGATCTGCTGGAATTAGAGAAGATCCAGAGGAGGTTCACGAGAATGATTCCAAGAATGAAAGGATTAACATACGAGTTGCATTTGATGGCTCTGGGCCCGTTCTCACTGGAGATAAGAAGAATGAAGGGGAATCTGAAAAAGAATCTATTGCTTTCCCAGTGTATATGACAAATAAGCTCTTCTTGGGCTTCCAGCTGGGTATAGGTATTGATTATAACTGACGTTTTGATGACAAACTCCGCCAGCTTCATTGATGGTGGTGTTTGTCATCAAACATAGGTTATAATCAACACTTGTACGCGGCTGGAAGCCTGAGAAGAGTTTATTCAAAGAGGGGTCTCAAAGAAACCTATTGAGTATTGAAATCCTGGATACAGTGGATGTGAGGATGATGTTTTCTATAGTGGGTGAGTCTAAGACCAGAAATCACAGCCTCAGAATAACGAGATGTCCATTTAGAATAGGGGGTAAGGAAATTTCTTTAGCCAGAGGGTAGTGAAATCGATGACTGTGGAGGCCATGCCATTGATTATATTTGAAGCAGAGGTTGATAGGTTCTTGATTGGACAGAGTGTCAAAGATTATGGGGAGAAGTCAGGAGAATGGGATTGAAAATAATAAATTATCAGCCATGAGAGGCTGGTGGAGCAGACTTGATGGGCTGAATGGCCTAATTTTTCTCCAATATCTTATGGTCTATTATCTTATTTACTGGCATTTGACCCATATCCCTCTATCTCTTTTCTATCAATATACTTACCTCAGTATCTTTTAAATGTAATGGATCTGCCTCAACCCCTTCCTTTGGAAGATCATTCCATATACTGACCAATTTCTCGGTGGACAAGTTAACCCTTAAGTAACTCCCCTCTCACCTTAAACCTCTAGTTATTGAATCCCCACACCTCAAAGAAAGACTATTTGTGTTTACTCTATCTGTAGTCTATCTCATCATCCTGTTTTTCCTCGGCAGTCCTTCAGATGGAGAGGACATGGTTCTACTCCAGCTCCAGGGGTTCTGATATGGTTGATGAGGCCTATGTGGAAATCACAGACTCTGCCATAGGTGAGGCAGAAGGTCCTTGACTAGATGCGTGAGTGAGGCATCTTAGATATTATGTGCTCCTCTGCCAAATTCTGCAGCTCTCCAGTGAAGAAGATGGAGGATCAAGGAGAATATGGAAGGCGAGCAAGAGTTCTGTATTGACTGCTTTCCTTTTGATTGCAGCCAGAAGAGAAGTCTGTGAGAGGCCTGTTGCTGTGTGGCTCGCTGTGGCAGGTGGGTAGGCCTCTCTGCCTTGTGCGGTGTCCCTCTCTTTCGATAAATATCGGTGATATTGTAGGACAGTATTGTGGTGGTCCTGCGTTTATGGATTGGACTAATGCGTTTTTGGACTGTGGACATTTTCAGACTTATGGTTTTCATATTCTGTGTTTTTTATTGCCTGTTCCTTTTCTGTTTTGTTGAGCAAGTGAAGGGTGCTTGGCGGTTGATGCTATGTTATGTTCTGTTTTTTTGTGCGGGAGAGGGGTTGTTTGAGGATCAATGTTCTTATTCTGTTTTGTGCAGGGGAGGGAGGGTTTTGGTGGGGATACCAAAATGATCAGGATCAGTTCCTTTTTGCATGGAGGTGTGTGTGTGTGTGTGTGTGTGTGTGTGTGTGTGTGTGTTGGGGGGGCGGGGGGGCGGTTGGGTTTGATGTTTCTCTCTGAATGACTTTCATGTTCTTTTTTTGTTTTGTGACTATCTGAAGAAGACAAATTTTAGAGTTGTTTGGATACATACTTTGATAATAAATGAACCTTTGAAGAAACATTACCCTCACATATCTTTCCCCACCATTTTGAGTGGGCAATTCCATTGAATTCCTTTGAGCTGGAATGATATTACATTTTTTCAAGAAAGTTTTGAGAACATCCTAACCAACTCTTAATGTGATAGACCTTGGGAGAGAGCTGCTGTTTTGGAGATTCACACATCAAAGCCGGCTAAGCATGATTGGAGCATTAGTGAAGGGTCTGTTTGTCTGGAAGATCTTGATATCAGCTCATAATTCTGACAATAGATTCATGTCTGCCCCCTCCTACACCCATTTTAACCTGCATCTCTCGCTGATAACTCTTCACCTGGAGAGGAGCTGCCCAGTTAAAAAAGAACAGGAAGACAATGCAAGTGGTTAATAGGTTTAAAAGGAAAATCCAATTACTCATACTTACACCAAGCAAACACAGAACAAAACAGTGAGGAAGCAAAGCAACAAAAAATATAAATGCTTGTACTTTCTAAGTCAAATTGTCATGCACTAACAAATTAAAAAGTAACTTGTGTGGATAACCAATAAATTATCTTTGAGATATGCTTTTCTCCATATATTGAGCCATCAAACAAATGATCGGAAGAGTGATACACACTCTCTCCATCCACTGTCCCCACACTGACAGGGTCCTCAAATATCCTTCCTTTCAATTTTTTATTAACCTTCCTCTGCATGCAATGAATCAGCTCTGGGGAATGAAGTCTGAGAAAAGGTTCCTTTCCCTATTTATCTTGATCTCTAAAGGCTATATAGCTGCAGTAGCAGCAACGAAGAGCAGTCACTAGCCTCCAGCCAACCAGCAGTGGCCAGCCAACCAAGGCAAGAGGAGGGGATTCATGTCCCTCAAGTTGTAGAAGCAGATTATCAAGTGGGAAAGGGAGAGTTGGCAGGATCCAGAGCAAATATATTAACATGAGTGTATGAAAGAGTAACAGATCAAAACTCTAATATTAACTCAAAAACCACAAGAAAATTCATTGATGTAATGCTGCTGCTTTAGTTCTTCAATCTGTTAGCAACCATCGGTAGTACTTCTCCATTCATCCTGGGGTAGCCCTACCACTGTTTTTCCAACAGTGAGGCACAATGGGTCTGCAGTTGTACATAATTTCTTACCATCACCCTCCAGCATAAAAAAGTATGTTAAAATGTCCTACTTTTCCTCTTGAATCTCAGAATAGCAAATTGAATTCCTCAGATGATAATACCAGAGTTTCACCTGAATCTCCATTATGTCTCAATACATTTTCGAATCTGTAGGATTTGGTATTTTATATTGATGGATGTTTAAAGCAAGCACATTTTGAAATGCATCGGCTCACCTCCAAGTTAAATGTGATATTTTTGGATATCTCTGAGTAGCTTACATGCCTAGGTTATGGCTACAGTGTGCAGGTGGGTGAGAATCGCTAATTCCCTAAGATGTTAAATGAATTTACCTCATATTTAACACCCGCATGGGCTTGGAAAACCGGCAGCAGAATGATCCAAGAAGAGCCACATTTTCACAGCAGTAGCTTTACTGCAATGTTTGAATGCCAGAGAAAGAAAATGTGCTTGATGCTCCAAATCAAAAATCAGAATCAGGTTTACTATCGTTGACATATGTCATGAAATCTGTTGCTTTCGACGGCAATACAGTGCAATACATAAAAAATCTGATAAATTGCAAAAAGATATATATATATATACATACACACACATATATATATATATATATATATATATTATATATATATATATATATATATACATAATACCTTTGCAATGATTTTGCAATTTTTTCCATTAATTCCATTAATACTTTTACATCGGTTTGTTAATGCAAATATCCAGACAGCCAATTACATGGCAGCAACTCAATGCATAAAAGCAGACAGACATGGTCAAGAGGTTCAGTTGTTGTTCAGATCTAACATCAGAATGGGGAAGAAATGTGATCTAAGTGAGCTGACCACGGAATAATTGTTGGTGAAATAAACGATGGATGTTGCCTTCTAGATGCACAGCCTTTTGAAGATGCCCTTGGTGCTGAGGAGGCTAACCCCATGATGAAGTTTATAATGCTCTGCAGTTTTTTCCTATCTTGTGCAGTGGCTGCTCCATACCAGGTGGTGGTGCTACCAGTTAGAATGCTCTCCATGGTACATCTGTAAACATTTGCGAGAGTCTCTGATGACATACCAAATGTCCTCAAGCTCCTAATGAAATATAGCCACTGGTATGCCTTCTTCAAAATTTCATCAATATGTTGGGCTCAGGACAGATATTCAGAGATTTATCCTTCAGAGATGTTGACACACAGGAACAATTTAGCTCATAACAGCTAACTTGTACAGCATCTTCCTTGATCTAACTGATTTTCCCTATGATCTGTCCAATGATCTCTGATTCATTGCCTGAGAATAAATAATCCCTTCTGAAGTCTAACACTCCCTTGAAATGAATTTCCCCAACAAACATTTATCATATGAGATCACTTAACCTCACATTCCCTTTCCCTTTCCCAATATCTGACCCACAAGTGAATTCTGGGCTCTTGTTGATCTATTCCCCATGGACAAAAGCTCTCCTGGAGAATCAGATGGATCTCTGGGGTGTAGTTTGGTGGTTTGGGGCTATTTTAGCATTTTATTTCACACCAAATGAATTTAGAAGAAGCCCCAAGAAATAACCACTATCTTTTATTTTCAATGTGCTTTACAGAAATGCGCTAAACAAAATCTGTTCCCAGGCCATACATGGTGTTATTAGGATGGGATAGGAAAATGCATGAGCTAGTCCTCATCAATGGATCAGAAGCAGAGAGGGTCAGTAACTTTAAATTCCTTGGCCATTATTTTTTCAAAGCATGTGTCCTGGGTACAACATGTAAGTGTCATTACAAAGAAGGCATGGCAGCCCTTAAAAGCTTACAAAAGTTCGGTATGTCATTGAAAACTGTGACAACTTCTATAGACGGACTGTGGAGAGTATATTGACTGGTTGCATTACAGCCTGGTATGGAAGCACCAATGCCCTTGTGTGGAAAAGACTACAAAAGGTAGCGGATGCAGCCCAGTCCATCACAGGTAAAGCTCTCTCCACTATTGAACATATCTATAAAGAGTGCTGATGCAGCAAAGAAGCATCCATCATCAAGGACCACCAGCATCCAAGCCATGCTCTCTTCTCACTGCTGCCATCAGGAAGGAGGTGCAGGAGCCTTAGGTCCCACACCATCAGGTTCAGGAACAGTTATTACCCTTCAACCATCAGGCTCCTGAACCACAGTGAATAACTTCACTCACCGCAACACTGAGTTCTCAACTGATTTCACAACCATAGACTCACTTTCAAGGACTTGACAACTCCTGTTCTCAGTATTATTTGCATATTAGTTATTTTACTGTCTTTGTGTGCAGTTCTTCATTGTTTCCACTGAGTTTCTATGTATGTGTTGTGAATGCTCACAAGAAAATGCATCTCAGGATGGTATATACTGACATAAATGTACTTTGATAATAAATCTACTTTGAACTTTAAATGCTCCTTTCTCACCCTAAAGCTGTGCCGTCTCATATTTGAGATGTCTACACAAAGCAAAAGATTCGAGCTGCCTATCCCAGCTATAATCTATATACTACTAAAACTTTCATGCTCTGTCTGTCTGTTTGTCATGTCCAATTAGCGCAAACGGTGCATTACAGCGGCACTATTTTTGGCTAAATCGAATTAAAATGCGCTAACTTACAAAATGCAGGCAAAGTTCAGGGTTATATATTCGTATAAAATTGCTCATTCACCAAAATAAACAGGCTCCCTTTTAACCCAAGACCTGATCAGCTGTCATGGAAATCGGGACGCGACAGCCCAACGCATGTGCACACCCAATCTCAGCAGCGACACCTACCAGAGCAAAAGTGCAGGGCAGCTCTATTTCACGGGGTCACATTCTGCTAATCACCACCATCAGCCTGTGCAGGATTGGGACAGATCTAACTGCCACCCATCAGTAAGAGATAATAAAATCTTATTGTAATTACATACTTTGAGACACCCATAAAACCCTTTGCTGCAGTCAAAAGACAGCAGTGAGTATATTACGTCCATTTAGGAGAGCGCCAACCACATCATCAAGAATAATCAGCATCCTTTGGTGTTACTGCTTCATATCTTCTATCCAGCATTAGGGTAAAAAAAAGTCAGCCTAATTATGGCACGTGGAAAGGGAAGGGGGACATTATGTTCAAGAGATGGCGCAAACATGGTCGGATGCGGTAAGGAGAGGGAGAGAACAAGAATTGGATGAAGCCAGGGCCGCACGACTCCAGGATCAAACAGTCAGGACAAAAAAAGATGAGAGAAGAAGAGACAGAGGAGGAGAGGCATGCACGTCTCCAGGATCAGAGACAAACAACAAACAGCAGAAGAGATGAAGAGATGGGGGATGAAAGGGCTGCATGTCTCCAGAATGACAACGACAGGCATAAGCGTAGCAGGTAAACCGGAAATAATGCCATCAAGTGTCCGTTGTTAAATGAGGAGCAGCTATATTTGTTTTGCTATGCATCGTTCTTCTTTAATGAACTAAGGTTTTCTACTTCAGTTTCCAAAGAAAAGCGATACCAATAGCATTCAGGAAAATTTAATGTTCATTCTGGTCACATTAGACTGCACTACTCTTCTCTCAGAGGGTGCCCCAACAGGTCACCCCGTTGTCTAGTGGTTCTTATAAATTTAATTGTTCTGACCTTTCATTTTATAATTATACATTATAAAAATTGTTACAACTTTATTGAACACAAGTCACACCTCATCTGGAGTACTATGTGCTTTTCTGGTCACCACAATGTGGGAAGTATATGATTGCACTGGAGAGAGTGCAGGGGATTTTCACCAGGATGTTGCCTGGATTAGAATATTTCAGTTACAAAGAGTGATCGGATGGGCTGAGGTTATTTTCTCTAGATGGGTGGAAGCTGACGAGTGACGTAAGGATGTATAAAAAATATGAGTGGATACAATCATCTTCCACCCAATAGCAGGCTAACTACTGGAGCAGAATTATGATGGGGGTCTTAATATTTTTATATATGTAAATGAGCATGCTTTGGCAAACAGCATTTTCATGGAAAGCTGCAGCTTGAATGCAGAGCAGGGATTACAGGACAATGAGGTATAAATTTTGTGACTGACTTTCAATACAACTCTGGATACGGAATGTTACTTGCAGTTTGACTGTGGAAAGATATCATTTTACAATAGCCGCCATTCTGTGGCTTCAGTTCTCAGTTATATCTGCGGTATGATGGAGGTTCCTAATCTTATGTTGCTCTTTCCTCAGAAAAAATACTTATGAGTTCCTTCATGAACTTCTGCATGCCAGTCACCTGCCAGCTCATAATAACTCCTGGGTATCGATTCTGACTTACAAATAGCAAAACAGACTGAAGAGTGACTAACCACTTTTAACTGCTATAGTTCGCGATGTGCTAGTTATGGAGTGATGATTCTGTTTAAGCAATAATAACTTAAAGCTGCTGGAATGTGCTTCATCAGGAACACTGCCTGTCTTTTCTATTGATTTTCCTGTTACTATAGGCTGTCTTCAAAGCTAAGCTCCAAAGATAGTCCAGGACAACAAACTAACAGAATAAGGTCTGAATTTTAACCATATGTAGCTCCCCTAGCCATCCTCAGGGTGGATCGGCTCACTGTCATCTAGGGAAACAGCCCTCGGCCCCGGCAAACTGGGTAATTCGTTTGTGTGGATGCTGTGTGATGTACCCCACCCCGCCCAAATAATAGACAATACACCAGATACGATTAAATGCTTTACAGTTTATAGATATTACTGGAACTATATAATTAATAGAGAATAAAATATAAAAGGAAAATAAAAGGTACCACACTTATCAAAGTTCAATCTCTTTGTGCACAAAACAGTTGGAGCTCAAGAACCTTCTTCTTCACCCTGCGACCTCTCGGACCACCTCGACCGGCTGCCTGGGACCAACAACGGTGGTTGACCAGACGCTCCACACGAGTCCGTCTCCGTCTCCTCGCCGAACGCCCTCCTCGGGGTCCGACCCCGTTAGCAGACATCACAGCACCTGGTCCATCATCTGTCTCGCTCTCCCACCTTCTGCCCCCCAACCCCGCGCATACAAATCTCCGAGATACACCAAAATCATAACAACTATCCCAATTGGTTCGTACATCCTCTTATCACCCCCTAACCCATAACAAGCTGCTAGCGCAAAGCTTTCTCAGCGTTTAACATTACATAGAAGCACTCCCGAGTATAACATAACAAAGAAGCCATTTTAATTAGCCTCCACAGTAACCTAAAAGACGAAACCCCCTTACACTCTCCCCTCACCAAATAAATTCATGTCCTCATGACTTCTAAATAACTCGCCAACCAGTCTTGCAGTCTCACAACACACACATACACACATACACACAGTGACAGTGCTCCCCAAACAGTGGACCTTATGCACGTCCCACGGGCACTACATAGGCCAACCTATCTGGGAGCTTCTTAACCCTCCGAGACCTCCGTACCCCCTCACCTAAACCCAAAAGGCTCAGACACTACTAGGGATACCTTGGGCCTGCTTGCCAACTCCTCTCTCACTCAGGCCACCATTACAGCTCAGAGCCCCCTGTCCCGTGTCCGGGGCCCCACTTCTTTTCCTTCCTGGTCCCGCCGTAACTCAGACTGCCCACAGCTAGCCCTCTCGACTACACCTGACTCAGTGGGAGAAGGGCCAAAGGTCTCGTCCTCAAACATGGGGAAGGTAGCGAAAGGCAGCATGTACCACATGTGCAGCACATCATCCTTCGAATCTGTATTCTTCCTCATTCCCTCAATCGGTAGCTGCTGTTTGAGTTTCTCCAAACTGAAACATTTAGCCGGGGCTACCCCTTCAGCCTCCTGCAGTCGAGACATCAGCTTCAGGTTCCTTTCAGGCATCCGCCTC
The DNA here is from genome assembly GCF_030028105.1 of Mobula birostris. NCBI lineage: Eukaryota > Metazoa > Chordata > Chondrichthyes > Myliobatiformes > Myliobatidae > Mobula > Mobula birostris. The sequence goes on from NC_092385.1 coordinate 43,781,224, forward strand.
CCTTTTCTGAGATCTGTCCTCCATTTCTTCACCTCCTTGGGAGTGTAGTCAAACTCCCCTCCCTGGGCTCTTGGTTTCCTGTTGGCCTCAGTCAGAACACTTCCTTGATCTTCCCCAACTTGTAAGTCTTCCAATCTTTTCTGAATCGATGTCTTGAGTTTCCGCTGATCCCTTCGAAGGCGGGTCATTGTTTCTGCTCGCTGGATTAATTCATCAGTAAATGACCGCAGTGTCGGCTCGGAATTCCGTTGCTCCTTCTCCACGCTGACGAGGGTGAATTCCAAGTCTGCAATGGTCGTCCCACAAGTGTGGCACCCAGTCTCCGGCCGGCATTTCTGAGCACTCAGTTCAGCGGTGCAAATCCCCTCTCTCCCCTGTGTCTCATTCAGATTGACGACCTGGGTTTCCATCCCCAGGTCCACCACCGTCTGTTCCAACACCAGGAAGTTCAACTGGTATGTCGGGTCATTTTTCTCACATTGCACCAATCTCTTCTGGCGAAAAACTCCTCCACATGTGACACTCCACTTCTGTCGCCCGGGCTCAGCCACTCGCCTCGCCTCATAGCCCCCTCAAGCGAATCCAAGCTCTAGGCAGTCATCCACATACGTCAAAAGTCCACACACCTTCACTTCCCCCATGGTCTTCCTCATGCCCCGCGGGAAGGATGCAGGGGCTCCGGATATGCCCTTGGGCATCTTTTCAGATCGGAAGAATCCTAGGGAACTAATAACGGCCGTATTCGGCTTGACAGCCACACTCCTCGGGATCTGGCAACATCCACTCCTCAGATGCAACACATTAAACCACGTCACATAATCCACACAAACGCTGCCTCCATCTTTCACTGCGCCAGGGTCCAGTTACCGCGACCTCTCTCTCACTGAGGTGTCTTCAGCGGTCAACTCCCCTCCCTCGTGGTAGTTCGGAGCATCTACTAAGAGGGTCTCACCCTCAGCTACTTTCCCCAGGCCGTACCACTGCTGGGTTTCGCTTAAATTTGGTACTGGCTCAAGGCTGCTACACACGTCCTCAGAAGCAACTCGACACGCTGGGTGCCCAGACAATGCCCCCATGAACTCCAGGGTCATTAACCAATCATCGTCTTCTGGATAACTACTGGCACTTGTACCCAAAATCTCCGGTGCCCTTGCGGTTGTCAAGGGTAAATGCTTTAGACACTGGTTGTAAAATGAACTGTACAACAACTTGACCTGCGTCCCGGGGTCGAGGATGGCTTTAGCATCGCTTCCCTCTATCCATAACAACACCCTGGGGCATGGTCCCTCTAAGCCTTCAGGAATAGGGTCTTTTCCTTGTGGAAGTTCATTGGTACATTGCTGGGAACGTGCTTCCCCAGAGACCCCAAACCGTTCCCCCACTGGGCCTCCACTAAGTTTCCCGATACCTCTCTGACCAGCTGACCAACTGAAGGAGGGGGTTGATCCCCTGAAATGATCCCCCTGGCACTGCAAGCAATTTAGCTGCCCTCCTAGCCAGAGAAGACACACTGAAAACTTTCCCCCCTCTTTTAAATAACTGACAGCTGACACTACGGTGTAGGTGAACCTGACAGCTCTAACACCGTCACCAGCCCTCCTACTTAAACTTTCAACCAATCCCTGTCGCTCTCCCTCAACCGAGCACTGCCACTCATCTAACAACTGAGAGATCCACTCCGCCCACATCTCGCACGTCTCTGCCCATCTTGGGGTGGAAACTATCCCAAGCGCCAGGTGGAGCCTGCCAGAGCTAGAATATTTATTCGCAGACCCTACCTCCAAATCAGACCACTCTTTCCTCTCTCTCCCAACCGCATGGACAGCCCCAAGTGCCACCTCCAATTCGTCAATGCCTGCCTGAACTCGAACAAAGACCGCACCCACAACACATACAGCAATCACCAGCAAATAACCCATGGAGACACACATTACAGATTTAAACAGGGTACCCACACAGCAAACCAACAGACTCAATCCCGGACAAAGCCCCCACAATGTAGCCCTGGCCACCCTCAGGGTCGCTCAGCTCGCTGTCGTCTAGGGAAACAGTCCACGGCCCCGCCAAACTGGGTAATAGTTTGTGTGGATGCTGTGTGATGTACCCCACCCCGCCCAAATAACAGACAATACACCAGATACGATTAAATGATTTACAGTTTATAGATATTACTGGAACTATATAATTAATAGAGAATAAAATATAAAAGGAAAATAAAAGCGGCCACACTTATCAAAGTTCAATCTCTTTGTGCACAAAACAGTTGGAGCTCAAGAACCTTCTTCTTCACCCTGCGACCCCTCGGACCACCTCGACCATCCGCCTGGGACCAACAACGGTGGTTGACCAGACGCTCCACACAAGTCTGTCTCTGTCTCCTCGCCGAACGCCCTCCTCGGGGTCCGACCCCATTAGCGGACATCACAGCACCTGGTCCATCATCTGTCTCGCTCTCCCACCTTCTGCCCCACAACCCCGCGCATACAAATCTCCGAGATACACCAAAATCATAACAACTATCCCAATTGGTTCATAACATCCTCTTATCACCCCCTAACCCACAACGAGCTGCTAGTGCAAAGCTTTCTCAGCGTTTAACATTACAAAGAAGCATTCCCAAGTATAATATAACAAAGAAGCCATTTTAATTAGCCTCCGCAGTAACCTAAAAGACGAAACCCCCTTACACATATGTGCTTCTGGAGCTTTAATTTTACTAAAAACCTTCCATCAGATTTGCTAGAATCCATCTGATAAACAGAAACATTTACTTTATGATTAAAAGTCGCATTTTGCTGCAGGGTAAATGCAAATATTTTCTAGTTAATAGTTAATAACTCATCTTTTGAAGTTTGAAGTTAATAACACATCTTCTACCTTAGGACACAAACTTATCTTTCTTCCTTTTCAAATCTTTTTATTATTTTTTTTCCAAAATAAACACGAGTACATTGAAGTAAACAACCCTTACAATGCCTCAAGAAAAAAAAATTATATAAAGATTCAAAAAAATTTTGTGATGAAAAAACCCCTACTAAGCAAGAAAAGTGGGACCTTAGGACACAAACTTATCAATCACCCCTGATGAGTTATTAACTGATGAGTTATTAACCTCAAACTTTCTGCATATCACTGAAAGAGTTGAGGTGCATGTAACAAGAGCTGTATAACTCATCTCCTTCTACCTTAGGCCACAAACTTATCAATCACCCCTGCTGTGGACACTTTCCTGGAGGTCCAAGATCCGTATGCTCCACGACCGCTGGACTAAGTGTGTAAATGTAGGAGGGGACTATGTTGAAAAATAAATGTGCTAGATTTTCTAAAATTGACTCCTTCTACCTTAGGCCACAAACTTATCAATCAGCCCTTGTATGTAGTGCAGAGCATTCTGACTGCTGGCATTGGTGCAGAGGCAGAAGGCTGTAGGCTTAGTCAGCTCCATCAGGCCACAACCATCTGGACATCTTCCAGAGATGGTGCCTCAAAAAGGCAACACCCAACTTTAAGGACCTTCACAATCCAAGACATGCCATTTTCTCATTACTACCATTAGGGAGAAGGTATAGGAGCCTGAAGGCCCACACTCAACAATTTAGAAACAGCTTCTTCCCATCACCATCAAATTGCTGAACCCATGACATGCCTCAGTAATCCTTACCCTCCCAATTAATTATAGTCTAATTTATAGTAATTTTATGTCATTGCACTATACTGCTGTCACAAAACAGCAAATTTTACATCATATAAGACTGCCATAATAAAAAATAATTCTGATAAGACTATGAGGCATAAATAGAGTAGACAGCCAGTATCTTCCCTGCAGAGTTGGAATGTCTAATACCAGAGGGCATGCTTTTCAAGTGAGAGGGAATAAATTCAAAGGAGATGTGTGGGGCAAGGTTTCTTTTTCACACAGAGTAGTGTGTGCCTGAAATGCATTACCAAGACCGAAGGCAAATATGAAACGTCACTCAAGAGGCTCTTAGTAGGCACATGAATGTATAGGAAATGGGAGGATATGGATATTGTACACACAGAAGGGATTAATTTAGTTGGTATATGATTACAAATTTAATTAGTTTTGCACAACACAGTGGCCAAAAGGACCTGCTCCTGCTTTGTACTGCTCTATATTGGAGAATCAGAGCCATGTTTGTTATCAATGTCATGGATGGCAAGAAATTCATTGTTTAGCAGCTTCAGCGCCGTACAAAGGCAAACAGTAAAATTGCTATAAATTACAAAATAAATACCAAGTGCAACAAAAAGGAACGGCGAGATAGTTCATGGGTTGCGATCTTTCAGAAAACTGATGATGGAGGGGAAGATGCTGAATTGTTGTGTTTGGTGGACAGCCTTCAAGAAAAATTGGGGGAAAGACTGAAGTGCTGTCTAGGAGCTGAGTGAGGAGCCCTGGTTCAGGGGAGCTGAGCGAGGAGCCCTGGGTCAGGGGTCCAATCAAGTAAATGGCTGGGATGGGAAGAAAGGCAGAATCACCAGGGCAAACACATGAGGTTATGCAGATACTGGATCCAGTAGGAGAGGACAGTGGATCATGGGAAAAGTGGAAAGGAGGACAGGAACCAGAGGGAGGTGATAGTCAGCTGAGAAGGTAACCAGAATGGAGATTAGAAAAAGGTGAGAAGGGAGAAGAGGGAGAAATTAGCAGTAATCGATGTTCATGTTATAAGATTGGAGGCTAACTTGACAGTGTTGCTTCTCGAACCATGGCATTAGAGGTCACGCACCAATATGCTGGAATGGGAAGGAGAAGATGAATTGAAATGGGTAGCCACTCATCTTTTATGGTGGACAGAGCTAAGGTGATTGATGAAGCAGTTCCCCAATCTATGTCGGGTGTCACTAATGTAGAGGAAGGGGCATCTTTCCTCACTTAGATCGGAAATAATATTCCATTTACAGAAATGCACTGAAATGCAGCCGTAACATAGATGCCTTAATGCAGTGCAATCTATGCATTTCATTCAGAGGCACCAGCTTTCTGCTGTCCAGAAGAATTTTGTTTGACAATGCATACTCACTTACAGATGCAGGGATATTATTAACTCCAATAGGAACTTTAAGAGCTTACTGAATTGGTAGTCTGAGACAATAGAATAAATGGAAACTGACAACAGACAACTGCAGGAAACATAAAGTTGTGGGTGGTAGGGGATTTTAATTTTCCATATATAGATTGGGACTCCCATACTGTTAGGGGTCTAGATGGTTTAGAGTTTGTAAAATGTGTTCAGGAAAGTTTTCTAAATCAATATATAGAGGGACTGGCTAGAGGGGATGCAATATTGGATCTCCTGTTAGGAAACGAGTTAGGACAAGTGACGGAAGTGTGTGTAGGGGAGCACTTTGGTTCCAGTGATCATAACACCAATAGTTTCAACTTGATCATGGACAAGGATAGATCTGGTCCTAGTGTTGAGGTTCTGAACTGGAAGAAGGCCAAATTTGAAGAAATGAGAAAGGATCTAAAAAGCGTGGATTGGGACAGGTTGTTCTCTGGCAAGCATGTGATCGGTAAGTGGGAAGCCTTCAAAGGAGAAATTTTGAGAGTGCAGAGCTTGTATGTTCCTATCAGAATTAAAGGCAAAGTGAATAGGAATAAGGAACCTTGGTTCTCAAGGGATATTGCAACTCTGATAAAGAAGAAGAGGGAGTTGTATGACATGAATAGGAAACAGGGAGTAAATAAGGTGCTTGAGGAGTATAAAAAGTGCAAGAAAATACTTAAGAAAGAAATCAGGAGGGCTAAAAGCAGACATGAGGTTGCCTTGGCAGTCAAAGTGAAGGATAATCCAAAAGGCTTTTACAGATATATTAAGAGTAAAAGGATTTTAAGGGATAAAATTGGTCCTCTTGAAGATCAGAGTGGTCGGCTATGTGCGGAACCAAAAGAAATAGGGGAGATCTTAAATGTTTTTTTTGCATCTGGAAACTGGCATGAAGTCTATGGAATTAAGGGAAACAGGTAGTGAGATCATGGAAACTGTACAGATTGAAAAGGAGGAGGTGCTTGCTATCTTGAGGCAAATTAAAGTGGATAGATCCTCAGGACCTGACAGGGTATTCCCTCGGACCTTGAAGGAGACTAGTGTTGAAATTGCAGGGGTCCTGGCAGATATATTTAAAATGTCGGTGTCTACGGGTGAGGTGCTGGAGGATTAGAGAGTAGCTTATGTTGTTCCATTGTTTAAAAAAGGATCAAAAAGTAATCCAGGAAATTATAGGCTGGTAAATTTGACATCGGTAGTGGGTAGGTTATTGGAGGGAGTACTAAGAGACAGAATCTACAAGCATTTGGATAGACAGGGACTTATTCGGGAGAGTCAACATGGCTTTGTGCGTGGTAGGTCATGTTTGACCAATCTATTGGAGTTTTTCGAGGAGGTTACCAGGAAAGTGGATGAAGGGAAGGCAGTGGATCTTGTCTACATGGACTTCAGTAAGGCCTTTGACAGGGTCCCGCATGGGAGGTTAGTTTGGAAAATTCAGTTGCTAAGTATACATGGAGAGGTGGTAAATTGGATTATACATTGGCTCAATGGAAGAAGCCAAAGAGTGGTAGTAGAGAATTGCTTCTCAGAGTGGAGGCCTGTGACTAGTGATGTGCCACAGGGATCAGTGCTGGGTCCATTGTTATTTATCATCTATATAAATGATCTGGATGATAATGTGGTAAATTGGATCAGCAAATTTGCTGATGATACAAAGACTGGAGGAGTAGTGGACAGTGAGGAAGGTTTTCAGAGCCTGCAGAGGGACTTGGACCAGCTGGAAAAATGGGCTGAAAAATGGCAGATGGAGTTTAATACTGACAAGTGTGAGGTATTGCACTTTGGAAGGACAAACCAAGGTAGAACATACACGGTAAATGGTAAGGCGCTGAGGAGTGCAGTAGAACAGAGGGATCTGGACATACAGATACAAAATTCCCTAAAAATGGCGTCACAGGTAGATAGGGTCGTAAAGATAACTTTTGGTACATTGGCCTTTATTAATCAAAGTATTGAGTATAAGAGCTGGGATGTTATGATGAGGTTGTATAAGGCATTGGTGAGGCCGAATCTGGAGTATTGTGTTCAGTTTTGGTCGCCAAATTACAGGAAGGATATTAATAAGGTTGAAAGAGTGCAGAGAAGGTTTACAAGGATGTTGCCGGGACTTGAGAAACTCAGTTACAGAGAAAGGTTGAATAGGTTAGGACTTTATTCCCTGGAGCGTAGAAGAATGAGGGGAGATTTGATAGAGATATATAAAATTATGATGGGTATAGATAGAGTGAATGCAAGCAGGCTTTTTCCACTGAGGCAAGGGGAGAAAAAAACCAGAGGACATAGGTTAAGGGTGAGGGGGAAAAAGTTTAAAGGGAACATTGGGGGGGGGCTTCTTCACACAGAGAGTGGTGGGATTATGGAATGAGCTGCCAGACGAGGTGGTAAATGGGGGTTCTTTTTTTTAACATTTAAGAATAAATTGGACAGATACATGGATGAGAGGTGTATGGAGGGATTTGGTCCGTGTGCAGGTCAGTGGGACTAGGCAGAAAATAGTTCGGCACAGCCAAGAAGGGCCAAAAGGCCTGTTTCTGTGCTGTAGTTTTTCTATGGTTTCTAACATTGGTCTCAGGCAATAAGGCCAGGGAGTCAGAGATTGTGCCTCTGAAGCTTGGGAAATCAGGGAAAGGCTTGGAAACATTGGAGGATACAGTTTTTTAAATTTTAAAGTAACTGAGTCCTGCTCATATACTGGGTTAGCAACCATGATACAGTATCTGGTTTTATTTCCATCAGAGCAAAAGGTATAGGAGACGAATTAGGCTATTCAAGCCCATCAAGTCTGCTCCACCGTTCAATCATGGCTGATTTTTTTTTCTCCAACTCATTCTTCTCCCTTTTCCTGTAACCCTTTGCCCCCATATCAATCAAGAACTAATCATTCTCTGGCTTAAATACACCCAATGATTTGGCCTCCAAAGACCTCTCTGATAACCACCTCCACAGGTTCGGAAATGACTCACTTAAGAAATTCCTCCTCATCTCACTTCCAAAAGGACATCCCTTTCTGCTCAATATGTTTTACGCGTATTCTCTTGCAATGCAATTGCTATGCCCTTTCTGGTATTATCTCTTAAAACATTTCTTGCATTCCTGGTCTTTCATTTATAGAGTTTGGCTCCCAGTCATAGCTTACTTTCTGACCCTTTATCCTTTTCAGAGCACAATCACTGTTGAATAAATAAACTCTCTTTGATCAGACAACAATCTGGTTCAAAGGAAAAAAGTGAACAATCATAAGAGAAATTATTTCTGTGTACAAGCTTCCAGACTGCCAGTTAAAAGCACTTATTCTGAATTTATCCAACTGGCAGATACAAAGGCTAAATGCAACATGTAGACATTTCCAATTGCAGGCAAACCACAGAAAGTATAGGATCCTTTGGAAGAATTCTGAATCCTGTAACAACAATGGTTGAACATGTTTGCATAAAAGACTAATGTATTACAAACAGAAAGCAATCCAGGATCACATGCAAGTTCTATGAATGGTATGTACAGGGTTAAATGAGACGTTAATGTACCAGCCAATGCAGAGCAGCAGAGTGTAAAGCCAAAGACATTGAACCACATATCCAGACCTGCTGATAATGATCAGACTTCATAATGTCCTCTTCAGTCTATGTCTTCAGAATGTGAGCATATACCGGAGAATAGTACAGCACAGGAAGAGGGCTTTTGGCCCACAAAGTCTGCAGTGACCAAGATGCCAATCTGAGCTTATCCCATCTGCGCAATGTCTATATCCCTCTATTCACTGTCATTTACGTGTCTGAATTAATGCTTCTTAAATTTCATTTTATATCCTTCTTCTATCAGCTCATCTTGTGGTCATAACTTCTTTCTCCGGAGGTAATCAAGAACAAAGGACAAACTAATAAGGGACTGCTATTATGAAAAAAAGTTATGGTAGAAAATGGGATCATTCTGAAAAATTGACATTGGAATTGTGATATATACTGTAATTAATCAACTCCAATTTAATAGAAAGCAAGGTGCACATTTTATTTTGATGAGCTGATTCCCATGATTTCAGTGACTGACCTGCTTCAACCATGCTTGGGTTAACATCAGTTCAAATCAGCCAGCAATATTTAAGTGCAACTTGAATCTCTGAAAGGAGAGGTGTGTCCTCTGGAAGTCATTTTTCTGACGTTTGCAGCTTGCAGGATGGCTTACACAAACACTGATGGTAATAGACCCCCGAATGATGTGAAGGTCTTGGTGGATCAGGAAGAGAAGAAAGAGAAGTCCTCATCCAGAGGGGCCAATCAATCTTCTGAAGAGAATTTAGAGGATACCTCGGGCCAAGCCACAAAGGCATAGATATTCTGTTTATAAGTCTAATAGTCTTGCATATGTCATTGAATTCATTTCCCACCTCCAATCAAGTACTCCACCAGCCTCATACACTGCTCCATGCAATGTGTTCTATCACTTGCCTACAGATCAGAGCCAGAGCCAAACAGCCATGCACTTCATTATATCACAATGCTTAATATTATTGCAAGCATTTCAACCCCAGAGGTGGTTGAAGATATTTGTCCTTAATCCTTTATCTCCCAACCTATCCTGTAATCACATTTGATTGCCAGATGTTAATAAGAGAAGAGGGGAAGAGCTTCTTCCATGGCTCCCACCACCACTACAACTCCAAACTGCCTTCATCCCTCAGGCAGCAAACAGTGTCCAAGCAGCACAAAACTGATGAAAGTGCCACCTTGTGAATAGATCTATCAATTGCAGCACCAACTTGGAAGGTGACTCTGGGCTTGGAGGTCAGTTTACAGGTGAAAACTTAACCTGAAGATAAGAATACCCCAACAGCTAACACAAGCTAAAGGAATGAACTGAGTGGACTAAAGGTGAGAATAACCCAGCAGACAGAACAGCTACAGGCAAGAAATCAGCTCTGCTGCAAATGTGTTATCCAGCTCATCTACGAGATACTCCTTCATGGCATGTGAAACACCATCCTGCTGGAGCCCAGAGCTGTCAACAGGACCAGGATAAACATATTTGGGAAGGTTTCTAATATACTGAGAAATCAGGAGAAGGTATTGGAACCTGTTCCAACATTCAGTAAAATCAAGGCTGATCTGATTTTCATCTTAACCGTTATTGTCTACAACCAGGAAATGTTTAGCCACCATTATCAAAAACTACTTGATTCTGAATTTTTAAAATATCTATATGCAGAACTCTTTAAGGAAGATAGTTACAAATATCTCAAAGGGAAAAGAATATTTGCTCCCTCTCTGTTTTAAGTGGATGATCCCTATTTAGATTAGATTAGATTCAGCTTTATTGTCATTGTGCTGCGTACAGATACAAAGCCAATGAAATGCATTTAGCATCTGACCAGAAATGCAAAGAATAGTGTTATTTACAAAATAACTGTGAATAAAAAAAGTGCTACAGCACACAAATACAAAAGTACTGAGACAGTACAATACAGATGCAATACTGCTTAGCACTGTGATGAGAGGTTCAGCAGTGTCACAGCCTCAGGGAAGAAGCTCTTCCTGTGCCTGCTGGTGCGGGAGCGGAGGCTCCTGTAGCGCCTACCGGATGGAAGAAGAGTAAAAAGTCTATGGTTAGGGTGAGATGCATCCCTGATAATGATTTTCACCCTGTCCAGGCACCATTCAAGGTAGATGTTCTCAATGGTGGGCAATTGGGTGCCGATAATCCGCTGGGCAGTTTTCACCACACGCTGGAGTGCTTTGCGGTCCGATACGGGACAATTGCCATACCACACTGAGATGCAGTTGGTGAGTATGCTCTCAATGGTACAGTGGTAAAAGTCTGTCAGTATCCTGGGACAGAGGTGAGCTTTCTTCATGCTCTGCAGTTAATAAAGGCACTGTTGTGCCTTTTTGATCAGGATGGAGGCGTTCAGGGACCAGGTGAGATCCTCGGAAATGTGGACACCAAGGAATTTGAAGCTTGATACACGCTCCACTACAGTTCCGTTGATGTAGATGGGGACGTGACTGTGACTCCTGGCATGCCTGAAGTCCACAATGATCTCCTTGGTCTTCTGGGTGTTAAGGGCCAGATTGTTGTCGGCACACCACGCAGCTGGACCTCATCCCTGTAGGCCGTTTCGTCATCCCCTCTGATCAGGCCAACCACCGTGGTGTCGTCTGCGAGCTTGATTATGGACTTAGAACCATGGACAGGAACGCAGTCATAGGTGAAAAGGGAGTACAGAAGAGGGCTCAGCACACAGCCTTGAGGCACGCCAGTGTCCAGGGTGAGAGTGGAGGAGGACAGGTTGTCTAACTTAACTGATTGGGGTCTGTTAGTCAGAAAGTCCAAGGTCTGATTGCCAAGGGATAAGCTGACACCAAGCTGGCGAAATTTGGTGATCAGCTTGGAAGGGATCACAGTATTGAAAGTAGTGATTAGTGATACGCACAATACTAGATATGCACATTCCTAGACTCATAACTATACCTGAAACATGAGAAGGGAGGGAGTCAGAAGCCAGGCTCAGCTTTCCACGTGGATTTGCTCAGACCATGGAAGAAGTGACCAACTCCATTTTAACATACAGAGCTCAACTATTTTATAGCATCTTACGGCCACTGTCTCAGCACAGATGGAAACCATTCAGTGTAAGTGCTGTAATGTGAAGCTCTGTACTAATGTCTGTCATCTTGGCCTTTGGGACAAGACTTCATGAGATTTTAAAGACCCCATCTCAGCAATTTATCAATCTGCCCAACAACATGACAGGTATGCTGGGCTGTCACCCTAAGGGAGAGACAGTAAGTTGTTGGGTACATATCTGTTGCCTTCTCTCAGCTTGATATCATCATCATAAAAAATGTAGATTCAGAATTAGAGAGTAAGCATTTTCATTTATTAAATGATCGGATGGTTATAAAACTCTATCTAGTTCACTTATGTTCTTCAGATAACGAAATCTGCCATCTTTTCCCAGTCTGGTTTGTACACATTGCAAAATAATAAGTATGCAGTTAACTTTTCTACCCTTCCTGATGGGCTTAGAAATTAGTTTGAGGGCCACTATATGTGAGCCTTACCTTGGTACCAATAACCCACAGTCTCTAAAACTGACACATAAAGCACTGAAAGAATGTGATAGTTGTCTAGAAGTAAAAGTAAGTATCCCAGAGTCTCTGAAGTAAAAACTGGATGTTTAAAATGGGTTACGTTCTGATCTTTCTGGATGTATGAATTCAAGTGTCAAGTTGTCTTTTTCAGCAGTAATTATCTTGTATGCAATAGAGTACAGCATTTTTTGCAGCATCCAACAACTCAAGAAGCACAATACCTGGAAAGAAATAACTACCACAAATTAACTTCGTGATCTATTTCTCAGTTATATGTTAAAATGGACTAAATGTTAAATCCAAGTCGTTCAGGAGGACCATGGTTAAATTATTGGTTGTGAATGCAGCTTTGTTGTCACTGCTCATTACCACAGGCATCAACAACCCAAGATTTTAATAAAAGCAAAGCAAAACTTTGAAGTGCGGCATTTCAGAGGGTGGAAGGGATCAACAGGAGAGTCTTCACTGGATGTTCATATTGCATTGCTAAATCATTGAAAATCCACCTTTTCATCCATAATCTGAATCTGCAGATTGATTAGATTGCTCTAGTTTATACAGCACGAGTGATTGTGGAGTGAGTTTTGAACTACAACATAGCAGGGAATTCAAGTGTTAACTGATCTTAAGGTTCAAAGTTCAAAGTAAATTTATTATTCAGGTACATATATGTCACCATATATAACCCTGAGGTTCATTTTCTTGTGGGCATACTCCGTAAATTCAAGAACCACAATAGAATCAATAAAGGACAGCACCCAACAGAATGGACAAATTATCAATACGCAAATGACTACAAATTGCGCAAATACAAAAGAAAAAAAACAGTAATAAATAAATAAGCAATAAATATTGAGAACAAGAGATGAAGAGTCCTTGAAATTTAGTCCATAGGTTGTGGGGACAGTTCAGTAATGGGGCAACTGAATTTGAGTGAAATCATCCCCACTGGTTCAAGAGCAGTGATGATTGAGGGGTAATACCTGCTCCTGAACGTGGTTGTATGAGTCCTGAGTCTCCTGTTCCTTCTTCCTCATGAGAACAGTGAGAAGAGAGCATGACCTGGGTGGTGAGGATCCCTAATGCTGGATGCTGCTTTTCTATGACAGTGCTCCACATAGATGCGCTCTGTGGTAGGGAGGCACATTTCAAAATCTGTGCTAAATGCAGTGGCATTTGGCAGCGATGCTAACTCTAATCCACTGCAAATATCAAAGAACTGGTCCCCAAGATATTTGAAAAAGCAGTTGACTGTTTTTTCATAATACCATAAGACACATTAGCAGAATTAGGCCATTTGGCCCATCAGGTCTAATCCACCGTTTTATCATGGCTCATCCATTTCCCTCTCAACCCCATTCTCCTGCCTTCTCCCCGTAACTTTGCATGCCCTGACTAATAAGAATCTATCAACCACCTCCTTAAATACACCCAATGACCAAACCTCTGCAGCTACCTGTGGCAATGAATTCCACAGGTTCACCACCCTCTGGCTAAAGAAATTAATCCTCCAAATGGACGTCCCTCTATTCTGAGATGGTGCCCTCTGGTTCTAGACTCCCCTGTCATAGTAAACATCCCCTGCATGTCCACTCTACTTAGGCCTTTCAATATTTATTGTTTCAATGAGATCCCCCCTCATTTTTCTATATTCCTGCAAGTACAAGCTCAGAGCCATCAATCACTCATACAATAAGCCTTTCATTCTCAGAATCATTCTTGTGAACCCTTTCCAATGACAGCACATCTTTTCTAAAATAAGGGCCCAAAACTGCTCACAATACTCCAAGTGAGGCCTCTCCAGTGCCTTATAAAGCCTTAGCATTACATCCTTGCTTTTATATTCTAGTCCTCTTGAAGTGAATGCAAACATTGCATTTACCTTCCTCACCATCGACTCAACTTGCAAATTAACCTTCAGGGAATCCTGCACAGAAGAACTCTCAAGTCCCTTTGCACCTTGGATTTTTGAATTTTCTCCCGGTTTGGAAAATAGTACATGCCTTTATTCCTTCTACCACAGTGAATCACCATTCACTTCCTGACACTGTATTCCATCTTCCACTTCTTTGTCCATTCTCTTAATTTGTTTAAGTCCTCCTGCAGCCTTGCTGTTTCCTCAAAACTACCTGCTCCTCTACCTATCTTTGTATCATCCAGAAATCTGGCTCCAAAGCCAACAATTCTGTCATTCAAATCTTTAACATACAACGTATAATAAAGTGACCGCAACACTGATCCCTATGGAACACCACTAGCCACCGGCAGCCAATCAGAAAAGTCTTCCTTTACTCCCACTCTTTGCCTCCTACCAATCAGCCTATGTTCTATTCTCGGTTCATCCAGAATGAAGTTGTCAAATGAAAGTCATCTGAGTTCCAATGAGACCTCATTTGGTTTGACTCATCTCCCGCCTCAACCAGGGAAAGGCATCAGCCCTTAACGACGTACTCACCACAGCAGCCGTTCGTAGCAACACACCAAATTGGCTACCATGGAGGAGTCAGAGGTTGTGGTGGGGAGGTGGTGATGTTGGACATTCCTCACGTACACCCAGAGGGACAGGTAACCACTCTTTAATAAGATGTCAGCCAGGAGGGAGGATGTTGGGGAAGTCCAGAACAAGGGGTCACAGTTTGAGGATAAAGGGGAAGCCTTTTAGGACCGAGATTAGGAAAAACTTCTTCACTCAGAGAGTGGTGAATCTGTGGAATTCTCTGCCACAGGAAGCAGTTGAGGCCAGTACATTGGCTATATTTAAGAGGGAGTTAGATATGGCCCCTGTGGCTACGGGGATCAGGGGGTATGGGGGAAGGCTGGGCCAGGGTTCTGAGTTGGATGATCAGCCATGATCATAATAAATGGCGGTGCAGGCTCGAAGGGCCAAATGGCCTACTCCTGCACCTATTTTCTATGTTTCTATTTTCTATGTGTATTGAGGCTAACTTGTCAGGCCCACTGTAAGAAGAACTTGGCAAGAGATGGCATGTTCTATCCCCTGACAGCGACAACTCCTGTATCTTGCAGCAATACAAGATATTTTGTGTGATATCACTCTGGAGGAACATTGTATCATTTCTTAATGCATGTATGCATTTCTAAATGACAATAAACAAGGACTGAGTGTCCTCATAATCTAATCTAATACGGAAAGAAATTTCAGGTCTTCACAAGAAATATTAGAGTGGTCTGTATACCACTGTTTACATTTGCATAGTGCAGAACCTCGTAGGGGAATGTACTTAATGTAAGGATTGAGTTCTTTAAATTACGTATCAATCAGGAGGAATGATAAAGGTGTAGCAAGCCAGTTACACAACTGGAACAAGGATTCATTCATTCAGGTATTACATTCAGTACGGGCAGCCCTGTGAAGCAAAATTCTTGTGTATTTTTGTATTTTTGTGTGTCATTTGTGTAGGCCCATCTGATTATTGGTGCACACCATTGATACTAACCATCAAGCTGCAGATGCTGGAAAGTGGATCAAAAGCAAATTGCTGGAGCATCTCAGCAGATGGAGCAGCATCTTGGAAGGCAAAGGGATAGTCTCTATGCAAGGTCTCAAGCTGTAAAGTCATCTACAATCATTCTCAGGTACAACAGGTATCTGTTCCTGTGATTTTTTTATAACCCAGTCAGATAGTAAGTCAAAAATGTGGCGGCAAACCCAGGTCCCACACGACAGAAGAGCCTGTAGCTCTGCCACAGCTAGCTGATCCATCCTGCCCATCTCTGATTCATATATAGAGGCCGTACCCATGTCGGGCATTGGCAACTGGAGGGGGTGGGGGGGAGACCGGTATCAATTTGCTTCCACAGATGCTGTTTGACCTGTTAAGTTCCTGTCCTTCCTCCAATAGGTTGTTCTTTGCTCTACGCAGACATCCCACCCTGCAAAAACTCATTTCAGGGAGTTCTGAACCTCATTCAGGGAGGTCTCAACCGGAAGTCTCAACCTCACAGCAGTCTGTGTAAATGAATTTGTTAATTTTGCAAGACATCAGATTCACAAATGTTTTGTGAGACAGCTGACTTCTGAATTCCATCTTAATGTGGCACACATGCTCACATTGTTGAGTTAGTTGAGACACGGCTGGTTGGCATATGTGAACTTTTGCCAGTACGTGAACTAACTCAGCTAATTAGGTTAGTTGAGACGTAATCCAGGACTCACCTCAACATGTCTTTTACAGTCATTTAACGCACCATGGGCAATAAAAATGTCACTGTTGCAAACAGTGCAGCGAGCAACACTGTCATTATTTTTGACCCCTTTTAGGCTGGGGTACACTTTAGTGTAGTCTGGGGTGAAGTACGTTTTATATTTTCTTTTTTTGGAACACTTTGCCATGGCACTGCAGGACACTAAACTGAACTGATGGACAATGAAATAGAGAGAGAGGCCGACTGTAAAGCCTGCCCACAGAGAAAACTCATAGGTCTACCTAGCACAAAGAGGGACCAATCCGGATGCACTCTCTGTCACTCTCTCTCTCCCTTTCGCTCACTCGCTCTCAAAAAAATCGATTTCCGAGATATTGCATATAATTTGCGGGTGTCAGGGAGCCGCTATCAATATGCGGGAGAATCCCGGAACTTCTGGGAGAGGTGGGATGTCGGTCTATGTCTATACGTTGTCCAACTTTTCTGCTATATAGGCATGGTCTTTGGAGGATGGAGTAACCTGCAGTCAATACTGGAGCACTTTAAATAATGAAAAAAGAACTAAACTAGGACAATATGCTAATAGTTCCCAGGCATTTTCTTGAGAGCCAAAAAAAAATCTACACCACAGTGAGAGCCAATATAAAACACAGGAAAAATTACACCAGTGTTAAGTCCCCTGAAGGCTCAGCATATTTATTCAGTGAATAAGTTAATCATGTCAGCCAGGCAGATTCCAGGACTGATTCCCCAGTCTGCACTTCATTGTGTCAATTTCGCTCAATGTGAAATATTTTTGCCTTTGAATTAGGATATGCTTTCCTCCCTGCTGTATACATCTGTGGACAGAGCAACAGTGACAGCACTTCACAAAATAATTAATTGCATGAAAAGTGCTTCAAGACATCTTGCAGATGTTATGCTACATATATTAGACAACTGAACTTAATAACTTTTGCTGCATTCAAACCACAACCTCTGCTCCGACAGACTACTTACCCTTCCTCTCCCACTGCTCTGTTTGTCTACTGCTTGATTCCTCTACCAATAACTATTTCAACAAATGATTTCCATCAACCTACAGCTCTTAGGCTACTACTCCATCCTCTTTCAGCTTTCCCTCTGCCTTAATTTCTCTTTCCTCCTAAGCTCTCTCTCTAACTTGTCCCCAAAATCTTCAACATCTCACAACCTTAATTCAGATGATCAAGGACATGCTGAGCATGAGATCTGCATAGATACCTCAGTGACCTCAGATAGGTGCATAATACACTTAAGTTGCAATGTTGCACATCATTCAAGTTTAATTTATGCAAGCAAATTGCTGATGTTAAAAAGAGACATTTTGCATACCTTAAAGCCAAAAAAACCTATTTTTAAAAACTCATCTGTTTCATTCCTGCTGCTGATGAAAGTTGTTAATATGTGCTCTTTGCAGTCTTCACCGCTAATACTTGCAGTTGCTGCTTAGCACTGGTAAGTTTTACCAGGCAGTCTCATTCATATTGTAACTGTGTTTGTAGGCAAGTTGAGTCAGAATATAAGACCATAAGACAAAGGAGAAGTCGGCCTTTCGGCCTATCGGGTCTGCTCCACCATTTTATCATGAGCTGATCCATTCTCCCACTTAGTCCCACTCCCCCGCCTTCTCACCGTAACCTTTGATGCCCTGGCTTCTCAGATACCTATCAATCTCTGCCTTAAATACACCCAATGACTTGGCCTCCACTGCTGCCCATGGCAACAAATTCCCTAGATTCACCACCCTCTAACGAAAAAAATTTCTTCACATTTCTGTTCTGAATGGGCGCCCTTCAATCCTTAAGTCATGCCCTCTTGTACTAGACTCCCCCAACATGGGAAACAACTTTGCCACTCTGTCCATTCTTCTAAACTCCAAGGAATACAGTCCAAGAGCGGACAAATGTTCCTCATATGTTAATCCTCTCATTCCCGGAATCATTCTTGTGAATCTTCTCTGTACCCTCTCCAACATCAGCACATCGTTTCTTAAATAAGGAGACCAAAGCTGCCCACAGTACTCCAAGTGAGGTCTCACCAGCGCCTTACAGAGCCTCAACATCATATCCCTGCTCCTATACTCTATTCCTCTAGAAATAAATGCCAACATTGCATTCGCCTCCTTCACTACTGACACAACCAGGAGGTTAACCTTAAGGGTATCCTGTACAAGGACTCCCAAGTCCCGTTGCATCTCAGAACTTTGAACTCTTTCCCTATTTAAATAATAGTCTGCCCATTTATTTCTTCTGCCAAAGTGCATAACCATACACTTTCCAACATTGTATTTCATTTGCCACTTCTTTGCCCATTCTTCCAATCTATCCAAGTCTCTCTGCAAACTCTTCGTTTCCTCAGCACTACCAGCCCCTCCACCTATCTTCGTATCGTCAGCAAACCTAGCCACAAAGCCATCTATTCCATAATCCAAATCATTGATGTACAATGTAAAAAGAAGCGGCCCCAACGCGGACCCCCGTGGAACACCACCGGTAACCGGCAGCCCACCAGAATAGGATCCCTTTATTCCTACTCTCTGTTTCCTGCCAATCAGCTAACACCCTAAATATGTATGTAACTTTCCCATAATTCCATGGGCTCTTTTCTTGTTAAGTAGCCTCATGTGTGGCACCTTGTCAAAGGCCTTCTGAAAATCCAAATATACAACATCCACTGCATCTCCCTTGTCTAGCCTACTGGTAATTTCCTCAAAAAATTGTAATAGGTTTGTCAGGCAGGATTTTCCTTTAAGGAATCCATGCTGAGTTCTGCCTATCTTGTCATATGCCTCCAGGTACTCTGTAACCTCATCCATGACAATCGACTCCAACAACTTCCCAACCACCATTGTCAAGCTAACAGGTCTATAATTTTCTTTTTGCTTCCTTGCCTCCTTCTTAAATAGCGGAGTGACATTTGCAATCTTCCAGTCCTCCGGAACCATGCCAGAATCTAT
Source organism: Mobula birostris (assembly GCF_030028105.1). Lineage (NCBI taxonomy): Eukaryota > Metazoa > Chordata > Chondrichthyes > Myliobatiformes > Myliobatidae > Mobula > Mobula birostris. Next base: position 43,800,528 of record NC_092385.1, read on the forward strand.
CGACTTTTGAAAGATCATCGCTAATGCCTCCGCAATCTCCACAGCTACTTCCTTCAGAACACGAGGGTGCATTCCATCTGGCCCCGGGGATTTATCTACCCGTAGAATATTCAGCTTCCTGAGTACTTTCTCTGTTGTAATTGTGACTGCGCACACTTCTCTTCTCTGCCACCCTTGAGTGTCCGGTATACTGCTGATGTCTTCCTCAGCGAAGACTGATGCAAAGTACTCATTCAGTTCCTCCACCATCTCTTTATCTCCCATTACAATTTCTCCAGCATCATTTTCTATCGGTCCTATATCTACTCTCACCTGTCTTTTACTCTTTATATACTTGAAAAAGCTTATAAAGAGTAAAAGACAGGTGAGAGTAGATATAGGACTGATAGTTTCATTGTTAATCTTTTCCCTCTTAATGACCTTCTTAGTTTCCTTTTGTGAGCTTTTAAAAACTTCCCAATCCTCTGTCTTCCCACTAATTTTTGCTTCCTTGTATACCCTCTCCTTTGCTTTAACTTTGGCTTTGACTTCTCTTGTCAACCACGGTTGCATCCTTTTTCCATTCGAAAATTTCTTCTTTTTTTGAATATACCTGTCTTGCACCTTCCTCACTTCTCGCATAAACTCCAGCCACTGCTGCTCTACTGTCTTTCCCGCCAGTGTCTCTTTCCAGTCAACTTTGGCCAGTTCCTCTCTCATGCCACTGTAATTTCCTTTACTCCACTGAAATACTGACACATCAGATTTCGGCTTCTCTTTTTCAAATTTCACAGTGAACTCAATCATGTTATGATCACTGCCTCCTATGGGTCCCTTCACCTCAATCTCTCTAATCACCTCCGGTTCATTACACAATACCCAATCCAGTACAGCCGATCCCCTAGTGGGCTCAACAACAAGCTTGTTCTAAAAAGCCATCTCGCAGACATTCTACAAATTCTCTCTCTTGAGATCCAGTGCCGACCTGTTTTTCCCAATCCACTCGCATGTTAAAATCCGCCACAATTATCATAACGCTGCCCTTCTGACAAGCCTTTTCTACTTCCCGTTGTAATTTGTAGTCAACATCACTGCAGCTGTTTGGAGGCCTGTATATAACTGCCATCAGGGTCCTTTTACCCCTGCGATTTCTTAGCTCAACCCATAAAGATTCTGCATCTTCTGATCCTATATCACCTCTTTCTAATGATTTAATATCATTTCTTACCAATAAAGCCACGCCTCCCCCTCTGCCTACCTTCCTATCCTTCCAATACACCGTGCATCCTTGGACGTTCAGCTCCAAGACATGCATCCTTTAGCCACGTCTCAGTGATGGCCACAATATCATACCTGCCAATCTGTAGCTGTACGACAAGATCATCCAAATTATTCCTTACGCTGCGTGCATTTAAGTACAACACATAAAGACCAGTATTCGGTACTTTTCACTTTGATTTCACTGCAACTTTATTGCACTGCAACTCATCCCAATGGCTACAAATTTGCCCTATCACCTGCCTGTCTATCCTGACATCTTTACTGCTCACTATCTTAGATTTACTTCTATTTTCCTCTTCCTCTGCTCTGTCATTCCAGTTCCCAACCCCCTGCCAAATTAGTTTAAATCCTCCCTAACATCTCTATTAAACTGTCCCGCCAGGATATTGGTCCCCTTCGGGTTCAGGTGTAACCTGTCCTTTTTGAACAGGTCATACTTCCCCCAGAAGAGATCCCAATTATCCAAGAATCTGAAGCCCTGCCCCCTGCACCAGTCTCTCAGCCACGCATTCATCTGCCTGATCCGAGTATTCTTGCCCTCGCTAGCATGTGGCACAGGTAGCAATCCCGAGATTACTACCCTGGAGGTCCTGCTTCTCAGCTTCCTTCCTAACTCCCAGAAATCTCTCTTCAGGACCTCCTCCTTTGTCCTATCTATGTCATTGGTACCAACATGTACCAAGACAACTAGCTGCTCACCCTTCCCCTTCAGAATATTCTGGACCCGATCTGCGACATCCCGTACCCTAGCACCTGGGAGGCAACACACCATGCGGGTATCTCTATCAGGCTCACAGAATCTCCTGTCCGTTCCCCTGACTACGGAATCGCCTATGACTTCCACATTCCTCTTCTCCCTCCTTCTTTCCTGCACAACAGCGCCAGGCTCAGTGCTAGAGACCCAGTCACCGTGGGCGTCCCCTGTCAGGTCATCCCCCTCAACAGCATCCAGAACAAGATATTTGTTGCTGAGGGGGACAGCCACAGGTGTGCTCTCCACTATCCAGGCATTTCCCTTCCCTCTCTTGACAGTGACCCAGTTTTCTGACCCCTGTAGCTCCTGTCTATCACCTCTTCACTTTCCCTGATAAGTAGTAGGTCATCAAGCTGCAGCTCCAGATCCCTAACACGGTCTCTGAGGAGCTGCATCTCGGTGCACCTGGCGCAGATGTGGCCATCAGGGAGGCTGGAGGTCTCCCAGGATTCCCACATCTGACACCCTGAATAAAGCACTAACCCTGCAGGCATGCTATCTAATTCTACAGGAATGAAATAGGAAAAATAAGTCTACTCACCCACTTACCTCGCCAAACAGACAAACTTTTTAAACCGTTAGCTCATACCGTTAGCTGTGAGAGCACTGATGTTCCAGTCTGTCCGGGCCAATTCGCGAAAGGCGGGGGGGAGGGGAGAAAAAAAATTGGTGCTTCGCTCTCGCCTCTTCCCGTTTACCGCCGAAGCCCATTGAAGCCAAAGCCCTACACTCTGCTACCGCTCACTCTGCTGCCTGCTCCGACAGCTGCCCGCTGTATAGGGTGATCTCCTTTTTAAACTCTCTGCACTGTCCTGTTACATCACGCGCCTGCGCAGTCTCGTCCTTCTTGCACTTGAAGAAGTTTTTTAAAAAACTGCCTTCCTTCAGAATTCAGCTCCACAATGCTCTGTAGTCCCGATCCAAAAGAAAGCTGTTGGTAGCAACCTTCCTTTTTAAACTCTCTGCACTGTATGTGACAATAATATTTTGCTGATGCAAGTGGGGTAGAAAACTATCATTAACCGTAAGGAATGAAAAGTTATAGAATTACTGTAGGCATAGCAGAGTTTATGCTAGTATGGTAGTAAGTATGTTTTCTTAATAGCCAGTGAATATCTGGATCAAACAGGATATTGACAGAAACAAGACTGAGCTCGCAGGTATATTCAGCTCACTGGCATTGATACCATATTGCCTTTGAAACATGCATGGGGATCTTTATGTGTATTTTACCGGTGTTCACAGCTTCAGACACTGTGCTACCAAGCTAATTTACAAGATAGCTGCACTCAGCCTGCAGTAATAATACAGTTGAGTGGCTGGACAACGATATTATGAATGGCAAGTACCATTCAAAGTTAGGTTGCACCCATGAAATGGAGATTGTACTGCGGCTGTAGTATTAGCTGTTGCCAGGGGCATTTTGGCCTGAAAAAACAACAATTCAACAGGTGAGACAACAAGCTTGTGATTTTGTGACCCGCACTAGTAGAGAATTGTGCCCTCTTCACAGGTGGTTGGAATGGCCTCCGGAGAAAGTCAGTGGGACAGATAGTTGCAGCAGTCAAGGCCAGCACATAAGGGTTGAGGATCTGGATGTAATACCATAACATGTTCAATGAACTTACAGGAGATAACAGAATTAGTGAATGCACCTTCACATTGAAGTTTCCATATGATGATTTCCAGTCACTTCTCTATACATTCAATAGCTAGTAATGGTGTCTATCAATCAACCTCACCCCCAACACTCACAGGCTCAGTCATCCTTCAATCATCACCATCACTGCAAGTTTCAAATCAACTATGTCAGGTGCATCACTCAAATACATCATGCAAAGCCAGTCCCAAACTCCACTCTCTCTTTTAGGACTGGGGATCGTTGCATGTGTTGTCCTCCTTGGAAGACAGACCACTTGTCAGCCTGGCTGGGGAGTAGCAGAATATCAACAGGCGGAAGATCTGAGAGATGAAGAAATAGCCCCACCAACACAGAGGCTGTGTACAAGGGCCAAAATTGCCTCTACTTCCTGAGGAAATTGAGGTCCTTTGGAGAATGCAGGCCTCTCCTTTACATGTTCTACCAGTCTGTTGTCACCAGTACAATCTTCTCCGTGGTGGTCTGCTGGCCAATGGCATCAACACAGGTGATCCAACAGGCTCAATAAACTGATCAGAGGCTGGCTCTGTTATACGAGTCGAACTGGACATACTGGAGGCTGTGGTAGAACAAGGGACCCTATGGAAAATCCTGGCAATTCTGGACAGGGTTTCTCAACCTCTCCATGCCACCTTGGCTAAACAGAGGAGCAGCGAATAGACTAAGGCAACAGTGCTGCTCCAACGAGCACTAAATGAAGTCATAATGAGTAAACCTATAGGCAGGGAAGTGATGACCCCTTCCTGCTAGACTACTATTCACCTCTGTCAATCAGAGTTCTGTTTAAGCTCTGTTTAGATCTGTTTACCACACCCTGGTACAGTACCGCAGACACTCTGCGCAATACTACCGTCACTTCTTATCTGGATGGTGTGAATGTGCACCCATTACTGTATAATATTACAGTAAACCTTGCACTACCACCTTATCAGTGTGAATTTGGAAATCTTGGAAATCTCGGAAATCTCGTAATATTTGACTTGCAAGTCTTGTACATCTTCTTGGTAAGGTAACTTATTTTTTTTTATTTATTCTTACTCTTCTAATAATTTGTGTAACTGTGCATTTGTAATGCTACTGTGACATGGTAATTTCCCTTGGGACCAATAAAGTATTGATCTACAATTTATTTATTTATTTAGTGACACAGCATAGAATAGGCTTTCCAGCCCTTTGGGCCATGGCACTCTAGCAACCATTAACAACCCTGCTTTAACTCTTACCTAATCACAGGACCAATTACAATGAGCAATTAACCTATCTGGAATGTCTTTGGACTGTAGGAGGAAACCGGAGCACCTGGAGAAAACCCACACATTCCACAGACAGCATGTACAGACTCCTTACAGATGATGCTGGAATTAAGCTCCGAACTACGACAGCCCAAGCCGTAACAGCATCAAGTTAACCACTCTGCTACTGTGGTGCCTAAAGGTTAAATTTTTCTGCAAGGTTAACTCTGCCTCCTGCTTCACAGATTCTAACGGAGCTGCTGAGCATCTCCGGAATTTTCTGTTTTTATTTCAGATTTCCGGCATCCACAGTATTTTTCATTTTTTCTCAGGAATGACTATGCCTTTCAAAAATATAGATTATTCCTGCTGAGCACAATCAACCCTACACTAGTCTGTTCATATTCCCTGTTATGAAATTCCTAGTGTAAACCGTGTTTTCATTTTCACATGACCTCGCAACCAGCTGTTTTAATCTGTTTCTAGTACCAGATTCCTCAAAAAGTAGATGGTTTTTGATCTGCCCCTCACCTTTGTCAGCAGTAGATAACCAACTGCTGGCAGGTGACAAAGTGTAAATCCTGCTCCAGCAGACCAGTATTATTGAAGAGATTTGTTAAGATTTAGGCTGAACTGAACTTCCTTTTGAAGGCACTTCAATATCTCACTACCGTGCCGAAGAAACATTGTGTTGTAAAGATACCAACGTGATACTAACAATTGTCAAAAAAATGAAGCAAATGTTGGCTGTTTTTACAAACGAGCAAATATTATGAAACAGTGCAAGGGTGTTAGCATAAGCAACAGATTAAATGACTGCAGATCAATGATGTTACCTTTACAACTTTGAGAAATGAACATAATTCAGTTTGATATAAAAATGCTCCTTGTTTTAGTCCCTTGTAAAGTATCACTGGACTTGCTGATGTGAAATTACTATCGATACACAGCAATTCAAATGATTTCAGAATAATCAGAACTGACAAATCAACATGCATGGAAGACTGCACTATTCAATATCGAGGACAATCAGACCTAGCTAACACATAATTCATTATCAGTGCAGCTAACAAATACACTGAATGCAGCCAAAGCTGTTTCTTCAGTGATACTTACCAAGGATGAAAAGCTTTGCATCTGCCATATCAACATCCAGCGATGTCCTTGCAACGCAAGTGTAAGTCCCCTCATCGTCTTCACTTACATCATTAATTTGAAGAATATCACCATCCATTAGTATTCTAGAAGGGAACAAATTACAAATCCTCTATTGTTAATAGTAGAGTTGATTTTCATACTTTTTTATATTAGAAAATATTCTACCAATAGCTACATGGATGCATGTTTAATAGCATAATTTACAACATATAAATTATTCTCAGTCCACTTGTACTAAATCATAAGATCCTGACATTTGAACTGTAGGGAGTATCGGGTTTATTTTCATTACAGCTAAGTTCCAGATCAAAATTACACCATTCTGGCAAGATGCAGACCAGGATAACAAGAGCTATCATTGAATTGCAGTGGAGCAACCTCCACAGCTAATTTTAATCAAGACCTCTCTAGTCTTGGTCTCCTACATTCCTCAACAATACCCCACGTAATCTCAAAGGACCGCATCTCATCTTCATAGTTACGAGCCTCAGTACTTAATATTGACTTTAACAATTGTAGGTATCTCCACTTTTCTTTTCTTCCTGCCAGTCATGGGTCCATTTTTTCTTCAATTTGTTATATTTCAATTTATTTGCATATCATTTTGCTCCGAATGCTTATTTTTAAAGTAGTAGCTGTCTTGGTGACATGGGGCTGCAGTTTACCACAGACATGCTCTCTGTTTTCTCCACGTCTCCCCTCTCTCCACTTATCACTTTTCCAGTTCTGATGAAGTGCCCCTAACCCAAGGCATTCTCTCTGTTTCTCTCTGCATTGTCTTGTTAAAACTTTCCAGCATGTTTTCAAAATCAACACGGGTGCACCTCAAGGAAACATGCTTAGCCCACTGCTCTACTCTCTTTACATTCATGACTGTGGGGCACGGCACAGATCAAATGACAATCAAGATTGACACCACTGTTGTTGGTAGAACCTCAGATGGTAACAAAAAGGTATACTGTACAGGAAGAAGGAAGTTCAGCTGGTTGAGTGGTTTGGAAACAACAACTTTGGAGTCAACATCAGCAAGACCAAATGACTGATTGTGGACTTCAGAAAGGGGAAGTCAGGTGAACACACACACACACCAGTCCTTATCGAGGGTTAGCAGTGGAAAGTGTGAGCAGCTTCAAGTTTCTGGGCATCAACATCTTAGAGGGTCTATCATGGGCACAACATATTGATGCTATCATTAATGAAGCATGCCAGCAGTTGTACTTCATTAAGTGTTTGAGGAGATACGTATGTCATCAAAGGCTCGAGCAAATTTCTTCAGGTGTACTGTGGACAGCATTCTAACTGGCTGCATGGTATGGAGGTTCTAATGCGCAAGATCAAAAGAGGTTTGTAGACACAGCCACTTCACCACGGTTACAACCCTCCCCACCATCGTTAACCTCAAAAGTTGATGCCTCAAGAAGGTAACGTCCCTCATTAAGGACCCTCCCCATCAGGGGCATGCCCTTTTCTCAATACAACAATACTAACTAGCTTGAAGATGTACACTCAGTGTTTTATGAATAGCCTCTTTCCCTCCAGTATCATATTTCCAAACAGTCCATAAATCCATAAACATGACATCACTAATCCTCTTCCCTACTATTTATTTTTATATTGTAAATTATTATAAGTTACTTATTTTAACTTATGTAATTTTATGTTTCATACTGTACTGTTGCCACATAAACAACAAAATTCATGACCTACATTAGTGATAGTAAACTTGATTCTGATTCAACCAATAGCCTGTGAGCTGTACTGCTGGGTAAGTATAAGCAGGAAAAGTGACGATGCAATAAGGGAGCATTTAAAAATGTCCAGATGCACCTTCAAGGAAAAGGTACTGTACGAGTCAGAATTAATTTATTCATAGGTCAATTCTTAAAGCTAATATTGAAAGTATTCACAAAAAAAAACTTGCAGGTGAACCACTGCTTTTATTAAATAAAAATTATTTCTAATTTTTTTTTCTAAAATTAGGCTAAAAAAATTTGCTGGAATATGTAAAAAGTATTTTCAGTAATTAAACTGTATGCATATATCCAACATAGAGGAAATGTTTGCACACAAAACAAAATCTTAATATCCATCCCTCAGATTAGATCATGAAACACAATCAGTATATCTACAGCCAATTGACCTAATGAAGAAATACCTATTGATTTGGCACCATTTACTTTATCTGATGCTGTTGGGAATAAATTGATATTAGCTATAATGGTGTCTGAAATAGAAGTGTACTTGTCCATTCTACAAAATATTACCTGTCATTCTCTGTTTGGTCACTGTAAATTTCAAATCCATCCTTTTTCCATGATAACTCAAAGTCATTTTCGAAAGCCAAATCGTATTCAGCATGACATTTAAACTGTGCAGTTGCATCCTTCTGTATCATTAAATCATCTGGGGGAACCACTATTTCTGTTGCAACTGAAAGAAAGATAGAGGACCAAAAATGCAGTGAGCACAGTTTTCATGATATTAATATGCAAAACTGAGCAGAATCATTTAAAACGTATTAACATTGTACGTGACAGCATTAGGACATTTTGATTAACGCATGGCTACAATTAATGTCATTGGTTGTTCCATGAATTCTGTGCCTGAAGAAGCAGCTTCCTAAATCTTTCTTAACAAATTTTTAAACTGTTGTTTAAAGTTACAAAACAGTAAACAAAGAACTTAGTATGGTTATGACATTCACAAAAGAATATAAAAACAAAAAGCAGGATAGGCTGCACACTGCAATTCAGTAGGCATACGTAAAAAGATCTTCACCTGTAGCCAAGAAAAGTTACTTAGTTCTTTAATGAGAAGGCACCTGTAGCTTGAATAATGTGTTTTTCTTAATGTCAAATGTTGCAACATTTAAGGCAGAAACATACTTAGACCCTTACAATCATCTTCATGGCAGAACATTGTGTCAAAATCTAACTCAACATTAGTTCTTGATTTGTGTTAAGGATCTGAAGCATGACAGTCTTTTACTCAGCATAATGTCCCAGTACACTCTGTCAGAGTGAAATCTTAGTGACCAAAAGCTTTGATGGTGAAGCAGACTATAAGGTATCTTAAAGGTGGAGAGAGAGTTAGTGAGCTGGAGATGCTTTGAATAGGAATTTCAATGTTTAAGGTCCTGAAAACTGCTGGCACATTCCCCAACAACAGAGAAACTAAATTTGGGAAAAGTCTAGAGGCTGATTTTGAAAGAGTGCAGCTAAGACCAAAAGAAGCTGCATAAGGCTGTAAATCTAGTCAGCTCCATCTTGGGCACTAGCCTACAAAGTACCCAGCACAACGTCAGGTAGCGGTGTCTCAGAAAGGCAGCGTCCATTATTAAGGACCTCCAGCACCCAGGGCATGCCCTTTTCTCACTGTTACCATCAGGAAGGAGGTACAGAAGCCTGAAGGCACACACTCAGCGATTCAGGAACAGCTTCTTCCCCTCTGTCATCTGATTCCTAAATGGACATTGAATCTTTGGACACTACCTGACTTTTTTAACATACAGTATTTCTGTTTTTGCACGTATTTTAAAAATCTTTTCAATATACATAATTGATATACCTGTTTATATATTATTATTTTTATTTTATTCATTATTATTATTATTTTCTCTGCTTGATTATGTATTTCATTGAACCGCTGCTGCTGTTAACAAATTTCACGTCACGTGCTGGGACCGCAGCTGTTTACAATATACATTAATGATTTAGATGAAGGGATTAAAAGTAACATTAGCAAATTTGCAGATGACACAAAGCTGGGTGGCAGTGTGAAATGTGAGGAAGATGTTATGAGAATGCAGGGTGACTTGGACAGGCTGGGTGAGTAGGCGGATGCATGGCAGATGCAGTTTAATGTGGATAAATGTGAGGTTATCCGCTTTGGTGGTAAGAACAGGAAGGCAGATTATTATCTAAATCGAGTCAAGTTAGGAAAAGGGGAAGTACGACGAGATCTAGGTGTTCTTGTACATCAGTCACTGAAAGCAAGCATGCAGGTACAGCAGGCAGTGAAGAAAGCTAATGGCATGTTGACCTTCATAACAAGGGGAATTGAGTATAAGAGCAAAGAGGTTCTTCTGCAGCTGTACACGGCCCTGGTGAGACCACACCTGGAGTACTGTGTGAAGTTTTGGTCTCCAAATTTGAGGAAGGACATTCTTGCTATTGATGGAGTGCAGCATAGGCTCACGAGGTTAATTCCCGGGATGGCGGGACTGTCATATGTTGAAAGATTGAAGTGACTGGGCTTGTATACACTGGAATTTAGAAGGATGAAAGGGGATCTGATTGAAACATATAAGGTTATTAAGGGATTGGACACGCTGGAGGCAGGAAGCATGTTCCCGCTGATGGGTGAGTCCAGAACCAGAGGCCACAGTTTAAGAATAAGGGGTAGGCCATTTAGAATGGAGTTGAGGAAAAACTTTTTCATCCAGAGAGTGGTGAATATGTGGAATGCTCTGTCCCAGAAGGCAGTGGAGGCCAAGTCTCTGGATGTTTTCATGAAAGAGATGGAGAGAGCTCTTAAAGATTGTGGAATCAAAGGTTATGGGGATAAGGCAGGAACTGGATACTGATTGTGGATGATCAGCCATGATCACAGTGAATGGTGGTGCTGGCTCAAAGGGCCGAATGGCCTACTCCTGCACCTATTGTCTATTGTCTATGCTGGTGATAATAAACCTGATTCTGATTATTAGCTTGGAAAAGATTGGAGATTTGAATGGATTAGGCCACAGCAGAATCTGAAAGCAACAGTCAGAAATATAAATTAATTGCATTGCTTAATAGTACCCAGTGTAGGTCAGAGAACCCCAGTCAATAGGTGAATTGGACTGAGACTGTGACATGGGCAGGAAAGAGTTGTTTGTTGTTGTGTTCATCAGCTGTAAACTAAGGAAAGCTGATCAGGAAAGAACAGAATAGTAAACTGAAAGATTAACAAAGCTTTTGTGGTTTCCTGCTGTGAACGAGTTGAGGTGGAAGTGGAATGTTTAGTGATGACATAATCATTTTGGGATCAAATATAATACACAGTTTGCAAACTTTATGGTTCAGATTCAAACGGTTGCCTGGGAGAGAATGAGCTGACATCTCAGAAACAGTTTGGAGTTGGAACTGTAAGCAACAGTTCTGGTCACTCCCATTTATGACAACATTTCTGTTCATTCAGTGCTCAGTGTCAGCAAGCAATTTGACAATTTATAGACAGAGGAGAAGTCAAGGAAGGTTCAATGCATATTGGCATAAAGAGGGAAGCTGGATCTCAGCAGGATCTAAATTAGAAAGTACAATAGTAAAAATAATGAAACATTATATAAAAATAATGATTTATTATAAGCCGAATGCAAAACTTTCAGCTGTCAATAGCACTAAATATTGACTGGTTTAACAAAGACTTGACCGAATGGAATGTCATTAAATGAAAAAGTAACAGATCAATGAATTGTTGTTAACTCACAGGTTGCATTAATACGCACATATGGCAAAACTTAGTTTCACTAACTATATCGTATCACACTGTGAGCTAGGTGATTTGTTTTGAGCAGATTGTTGGGAAGTGTCTTTTACCAAACATGACGACTTAATGAAGTCTCTACTTTGAACTGGAAGTCCACAACATGTAGTTTTAGTTGATCTAGTAATTGAGATAAAAGCAAATGAAAAATGACCAATGCAAGTCTCACCCCACTAATACCCTGAAGCACCCAAGATTCAATTGCCGGTTATTTACCCCAATTTGTCAATAGAATTCACTGCACTATTCTGGAGAACACCTAATAAACACACGTCCAGTTGATCAAGTTTTCTGGCTGAGTTGCAAAGCCCACTCACAGAGAAAGCCTGCTGATTCTGTGTTCTACCTGGTGATCTGTGATGCATTCTCTTGAAAGAAGAGGTATATTATTTTTTAAATGGACGTATTATGGACAAATGGACATTTGAAATACAAATAATAATGATTATTTACTGAATATAAAACTGTCACTGCCCACAGCACTAAATATTGATTGATTCAGCAGAGATATGTCCAAATGAAATGCACTGAAATGGGAAACCAACATATCCAATGAATCAGTTAGCTCAAAGGTTGTGTTTGCACACACACAAACATACTCTCTCTCAAATGTTTGTATACTTTCATGTAGCAAGGGTGCCTAAGAATTTTGCACAGTACTGCAGTAATTTTATGTATTGTACTGCTGCCGCAAAAAAACAACGAATTTTCTTATGTATATGAGTGATGATAAACCTGATTCTAATATGGGTCTCTTTTGTGGACTGAGAGTGGGAAGGGGGCAGAGAGAGGAGAATTATGATTGAAAAACAGGAACGAGAGAGGGCAAGAGAGCGAAAGGTAACGTAGAGACATCCTGTAATGATCAACAGACTAATTTTTTGGAATCTAATGACCTCATCTGGTGTCTCAGGGCTGGGCGTGTCTGCACCCACGTCCTTGGCATTCCTTCTTTGCCACCCATCTGAAACATCTCCCGTGGTGCTCCACCTTCATGATTCCCAACATCCTTTTACTCCCACCAGATTTACAAACTCACTCCCAGCTCCACATTGACAAATATAGTTTTGTGCAAAAGGCTTCGGCACCCTAGATCTATATATATCTACTTATATTTATATGTCCAAGACTTTTGCATACAGTACTGTATATGCTTCCACGCAGTGCTGCAGATTAATTTATCATTAGGGGGAATGTTGGTAAGTATCTCCACCAGGCCAATGATCTATAAACACCATCCTGCCCACAGTACTGCTTTCCAACTCCACTTAAATTCTTCAAGAACTGTACTGCTGACATGCTGCAATGGATTCATCTAATTGAATGCTATTTTATACATAGAATATAAAAGAATAGAGCTGTCTCCGGGATGGTAAAACCTCTCGTGCCTTACAGTTCTGACAAAAATATATATATTGTTATGTTCATAAGTACTGACGAAGCCCAGTTGCTAAAAAATGCATCCCCAGTGCCATCCATTATGAATGGACATGAGTATCAGAGCTGCTGGATTCTGTTTTTTCGCCCGGGGTCCCTGCCAATCAAATAGGTGGAAACCAATACAAAGAACACAGGTCAGAAGCAGACAGGCAAAACCTTTTGAAATTGACTGCTTGAGAAAAGCCACTTTCAAAACAAACATACCCAGATAATGCTATATCCAGTATGTATCAAAATCAGCTCTGTATCCTATCCGCACTTTGGCATGTGAAGGAAACATAATTTTACATTACTCACTTATACACAAAACTAAGTTTTAGAATTAAAAAAACGCAATGCAGCAGCAAGCTGTGCTAGTGGGTCAAAAGAATAATTTTTTACGACCTTTTTCAATGTAATTGTATTGTAACACAATGTAACATCTGTTCATTGTAAGAACTTGTTCAAAAAATGCATGCATGCAAGCATGCTAATCATCTCATTATCAGACAGCTCCTGTAGCATTGTACCACAGCAAGTAATCAGCAATTCAAAGGCAACACATGAGGCAAGAAAACCAGCAAGAAGAAACCAAATAACTGAAGGATATCAGTTATTGTTTACTGGCAGGATAAGGCCATTAAACCCAATTTGTCCAAATTATGGATAGATCAGTCCCAGCCCCTCTCTGTGATCTTTCCTTCCATTGTTCTCTGAGAACTATTTGAGTGCCAACTCTAGCATCCTGTTCCCCAGATGTATTGCCTTACGAAGGCAATGTTCAGCCTTGTGTTCCTGATAATGCTTTTGAACTTGCTCCTAATGCTTGTTCCCAACTTGAAAGTGTCTTAATCACTGTAATAATCTTGAAAACTACGGAGAGATAGCAATCCGAAAGTCTTTGATGTTTCCACAAATCTGTAAAGACCTCTTGAGCTTGCTTCTGCATCCCCTCAAAAGAGATTAGTTGCATTTATCATATTAGGGCACCTGAACTATATGTAGCTTCCCTGGTATAATGAAATCAGTTTCATTCTTTCTTGTCCTGTGGCTAATGTCAAGTACAGGCACTTTTGCCTTTCCATTACAAATTAGCACAGGCATATACATTAGCACAGAGCTGTGATGGCGCTAGACAGCGACTTCTTGGAGCTCATCTGCAGAAACAGCTTAATTTCTAAAAATGCCAACCCATTCTCTCAAGTCCTGCATCTGCTCTCAGGATGAAGCTTTTCAATCTAGAGTGAAGAAGATGTCCTCCTTTTTCAAAGAAAGAGGCTTCCCTTCCTCCACCATCAACACTGCCCTCAACCACATCTCTTCCTTTTCACTCACATCTGCTCTTACCCATCCTCCTGCCAGCCATGGATAGGGTTCCTCTTGTCATCACCTTCCACCCCACCTGCCTCCGCATCCAGCACCTAATGCTTCAGAACTTCTGCCATCTTCAATAGTATCCCACCACCAAGTACATCTTTCCTTCCCCCCCAGTTTCTGCTTTCCGCAGGGATCGCTCCCTAAGTGACCCCCTTGTCCATTCATCCCTCTCCACTGATTTCCCTCCTGGCACTTATATTTGCAAGTGGAACAGGCATTACACCTGCCCCAACATCTCCTCCCTCACCACCATTCAGGGTCCCAAACAGTCCTTCCGGGTCAGGCAACACTTCACGTGTGACTCTGTTGGGGTGATATATTGTGCCTGTTGCTCCCGGTGTGGCATCCTGTATATCGGTGAGACCTGACGTAGACTGGGAGACCGATTCGCCGAGCACCTATGCTCCATTCACCAGAAGAAGTGGGATCTCCCAGTATCCACCCACTTTAATTCCAATTCCCAATCCCATTTGGATATCTCAATACATGGCCTCCTCTACTGTCGTAATGAGGCCACACTCAGGTTGGAGGAACAACACCTTATATTCTGTCTGGGTAGCCTCCAACCTGATGGAATGAACATCGATTTCTCAAACTTATGGGAATGCCTCTCCCGATATCTCCTTGCTACCCATTGCCTCTCTTTGGTGCTCTTCACCCCTTTTATTTCTTCCATGGCCTACTATCTTCATTTATCAGACTGCCCCTTCTCTAGCCCTGCAGCTCTTTCACCAATCAACTTCCCAGTTATTTATTTCATCGCTCACCACCCCCCCCCCACCTATCACCTTGTCCTTCTCTCTTCCCTCCCCCATCTTTTAAATTTACTCATCTTTTTCTCTCCAGTCCTGCTGAAGAGTCCCAGGCCAAAATGTCAACTGTACTTTTTCGCATAGAAGCTGCCTGGCCTGCTGAGTTCCTCCAGCATTTTGTGTGCTTTGCTTGGATTTCCAGCATTTGCAGATTTTCTCTTGTTTGTAATTTCTACCTTTAATGTCTTTCTTTTTTTTTCCTTTCAAGGTAGATGGGGTTCTGTCAAAGATCCCGACCTAGAGCTACGCTCAAATTTCAGTTCTTTGCGGCAATGGGAACCGCTCCTGGGGCTCATCGACCACTCATTTTTCAATATCCCAAGGATGCGGCCTCAGAAACGAGTGCACCTTCAGGCTTCTGAGGCTTTGTTGCCCTGGAGATGAGCCATTTCTATGCTTCTGCCACCGACTGAAGCATTGCAAGAGAAAACAGAATATCAGCAGCAGCGGATCAGCTGTCAGAGGGCTCTGTACTCAGTGAACCACTAACTCTCTCTGTCTCTCTTTCTCATTGGTCGGGAAGAGTTTGTTGCCAGTTTTCGAGTCGGAGAACTTGAAAAAATAAGTGATATGACAGACTTTAAAATTGTAAATCAACAAGTGTTTTTGTTTGTCCTGTTAGTCTCCCCTCCAACTGTGTGACACCTCTCTGTCCCTTTATTGGGGGAGAGAGAACCTGTGGTATGTCGAATTGTCAGGTGAATGATTAGATTTTGCTATACTGCTAATCATGGTCTTTCTTGGGGGCTTTGCTACTGCATGCTTGATGGGTGGAGGGTGCTGAAGATTTTTGCTGAATTAAGTGGGGGGAAAGGATGGGTCATTGTTTTGCAGCTGCTTCTGTGTGGGTGGGGGAGTAGGGGGCTTTGTAGTTCTAACATTTTTACTGTCATTCATTCTTTGGGGCATTCTTCTGCTTTCATGGATGTCTACGAAAAACAAGAATTTCAGGGTATATGTTGTATACATTCACTGATTTAAAAAAATGGAACTATTGAACTAGCCAACTAGAGATCAGTCACAATAAGCCTTGAATTGGCTGGCAAAGAATGGTTGTTCAAGAAATTTACAAGTCACTTTATTGAAAAGGAGATCATTTTGCATATTCTGAAAGATTTTGAGATAAAGTGTCACATAATCATGTGACAATTATGACACCTCTTTTTTCACCTCCAGTCTATATGAGAGTGCTTCGTAATAAGTTTATGCTTTTCTGATTCTTCTGATGATGATGGCTAGATCTTCACTTGTGAAGATCAGGAAGGAAGTAAAGTCCTCAGAAGCGACTGCCACAAGCCAACAGCTGCCAATTTTTGACCTAGATATTTGCTTAAATTGGTCTTGTACCTCTTGCACAGGGCACCAGGATCTCCCTTGCCCTGAGAGAGTTCTCTGTAGAATACTGCTTTTGATAACCAGGAGTTGTCCATGTGAGAACATGTGGTCTGACCAGTGGAGCTGCTTCAGTGTTTGAAAGTTAAGCCTTCTCCAGCACCTCGTCGTGGAGACACGATGCTGCCAGCTGATACACATGATGAAGTGGAGGTAGCGCTGATTGAAGTGCTCGAGCTTGCGCTACTAGACCCAGGCTTCAGAACTGCACAGCAGTGTTGTAATAACGGCAGCACTGTACACCTGAATTTTTGTGGACAGATGCAGCTGGTGTTTCTTCCACAGACATTTATTGAGGCGCCCAAAGGCACTGCTGGCTCCGGTGAGTTGATTGTCAATGTCCCTTACTACCGCAGCATCATTGGAGATGATACTGCCCAGTTAAGTGAACTGCTCAAACGTAGTGAGAGGGTGGTAATCAATGGTGATCTGAGGTGGGTTGGAAACACCACGAGGGTGCTTCTGATGGGGGGGGGGGGTCATTATTTTCTTCAGATTGACCGTTTTCCCAAAAGCCCTTGCAGCCTCAGTGAACTGAGTGATTCTTCCAAAGAACTGATTATTGACTACAGGACAAAGAAACTGGAAGTTCATGAGCCAGTCCTTATCAGGGGATCAGGGGTGAAGAGGGTCAGCAACTCTGCTGTCCTTGGTGTTATCATATCGGAGGATCTCCCCTAGGTCCAGCATGTAAGTGCCATTACAGCAAAGAGACAAAAGTGCCTCTATTTTCTTATAAGTTTGCAAAGATTGACATGTCACTGAAAACTGACAAACGTTTATAGATGTGTGGTGGAGGTTATATTGACTGGTTGCATCACAGTCTGATATGGAAACCCCAATGCCCTTGAATGGAAGATCCTATAAAAAGTATTATATGTAGCTCAATCCATCACAGAAAAGCCATTCCACCTTTGAGCACATCTACAAGTAATGCCGTCGCAGGAAAGTACCATCCATCATTAAGGACCCCCCACTGTCTAGGCCATGTTCTCTTCTCACTGCTGCCATCAGGAAGGTACAGGAGCCTCAGGATCCACAACACTAGGTTCAGGAACAGTTATAACCCCTCAAACATCAGGCTCTTGAACCAGAGGGGATAACGTCATACAACTTCACTCACACCAACACTATACTGTTCCCACAACGTATGGGCTTACTTTCAAGTACCCTTCATCTCATGTTCTCAATGCTTATTGCTTATTTAATAAATGTTATTATTTTCATTTTTGTTTCTTTTTGTATTACACAGTTTGTTGTCTTTTGCAGATTGTTTGTCCGTCTTGTTTGCGCTCATTTTTTCATTGATTTTTTTTTTTGTATTTACTGTGAATAACCACAAGAAAATGAATCTCAGGGTAGTACCTGGTGACATATATGTACATTTAATAAATTTATAACAATAAATTTACTTTGAACTTTTGAACCTCTCTTGCTTTATTTTCCACATTGCTCCATATTTTGGTGCATTTGACCCACCCTGAACTCTATCCACAACCACAGAATCCTGCCTGTACCATGCTCCCTCCTAATTTATTGAAGGATATTAAAGATTATTGATGGGAGAGGGGAGGTTGGAGTGTTTGTGTGAGAGGATGTTAGAGGTGGAACGTACATTCAACATGTAAATGGACTTCAATGCCCAACTTGAAGTTCGTTGTTACATTGCCTAATTACTCTACAGTCTGATGAAATATTTGAACATGAGCAGCTGAAGCAGGAGAAAGCCATCTGATTCCTTGTTCCTTCTCTACCTTGAAGTTCACAGCTACGGTATATTTTCTTTTACATCAGTCTCACTTTCTTAACCCAATACAGCTTGATTCTTTTAATAGCTAAAATTCTATCAATGTCTCAAACATACTCAGTGAATGAACCACCATGGCCTATTTTAGTAGAGGGTTCCAAACATTCACAACATACTTGGTGAAATGTCCTCTTATCTCTGCCTTGAATGGTTATTTTGAGGTTGAGATGGTTTGGGTCCCCCAAGCCAATGGAAACATCAACATCTTAACTCTCCTGACAAGCTCATTAACAATTTAATACTTCAATGGGATCTGATGAGAGGGCTTCTTTTTAAGAAGGCAGGATTATGTCTTGTTTTTCAAAGAGCATATAGTGTTAATACAATTTTGATGCTTCCTGCACATTACTAAATACATCTGCTTAACTCAGTATGATTACTGAGTAAAATTAATCAATACTGTTAAAAATACTAGAAATGCATTTTTCTTTCAAAATAACACCATAGTTATTGTAATTAGCATTAACTTATACTTTAAAATAATTAATGCAAAATAAAACTATAAATAAAATCATTTAAAATTTATAAAGAACAGTGTTAAGAAACTATCTTAATATCAGAAACTGCAGTCCAAAATAACATTTTAAGAATTAGTGTAATCAAACCATTAACCTAACAGTTACAGCAAAGGAAGTTACTGAAATACAAAACCACAATACCACAAATTTGTAATTGTTGCGCGATTTTAAGCTTCTCTATGGACCAGTGGCTTAAGATTTGCTCCACCAACAACTGCCATGACAATGAGCTGATCTTGTGGGCTCTCTAACCTCGCTCTCCTCTTGCTTATAGTGACAGCCCAGAGAAGCTGGTACACAACCCTGCCCTTCTTGGGTCGAAGGACCAAGGGGATGCACAGCAACAGAATTCAGCAAGTCCTTGAAAGTGTTAGTGCTAGCTGACAGCAAGAAATGTCCTGGTTTTAAACACAAGTTTAAATAATTCTTTCCTAGTACAAGCACCTGCAAGTGTGTGATTAAAAAACAATGATGCAAACAAGCCTGCCTACTGAAGTCTAGCTTGGCGGGTAAATAGAGTAAATGGCAAGGGCCAGATCTAAATCTCCCAATCAAACAGCATATTCTGGTAAACTGGTTTATTATCACCATATGTGCTGAGGTGCAGTGTAAAACCTCGTTTTGCATGCTATCCATGCAGATCATTTCATTCCATCAGTATACTGAGGTAGTGCAAAGGAAAAGCAGTAACAGAATGTAGACATAATGTTACAGATAGAGAGAAACTGCCGTGTAGATAGATAGTAAGGTGCAAGGAAGCCACGAAGAGGTAAATTATGAGGTAGAGTCCATTTTACAAGACCATTCAATAGCCTTATAACGGCAGGATAGAAGTTGTTCATGATCTTTGTAGTATGTGTTCATAAGAGGCACTGACAAGCCATATTTTGCCAAAATAACTTGTCACACAATAACGGTATACTGCAATTCATATTAATATAAATTACCAATATTCGAGCAATACTGGCATTAACATCATGTAATTTACCATAAAAGTCGAATACTGGGACTGATGAACATAAACATTCTGACGATGGGCATTTAAATACTGCAGGGCTGGACATATGGGTACGGTGCAAAATAAATCCTTTTTTTATTGGCTCTGTGTCATTTCAAAGTGTGTTGCAAATTCATTTCCATTAAAGTGTGAATATCTATTTAGATTTGCTGAGCGAAAGGTCAAGCAGAGTGATTCAAGACTATTCATCATTTACTTAGAGAACACAGCACAATTACAGGCCATCCAGCCCAATGAGCCTTCACTGCCCAATTACACTCATTAACCAAGTAACCTGCTAACCTGCACATCTTTGAAGTGTGGAAGGAAAACAAAACACCCGAAGGAAACGCTCATGGTCATGGACAGAGCATACAAACTCTTTCCAGACAATGGCAGAATTGAATGCAGGGTCTTTGGCGTTGTAATAGCATTACACTACCAGGCCACTCTGGCCACAAGGTGGGTATGATTTTCAGTTCCATTTGAAAATTACATAAAATACACATTTAATTAATGCAATGGGTATATATATTTTTTTTAAATCATAAAACTCACATTTGAACAAGACATTCAAGATAGTTTGGACAACAGTGCTCACTGGTGGCCGCACAGCTGAATCACAGTTTTCTTCATTGCTTTCACATTTCAAACAATTTATTTTGCCAGAATAATGCAAGAAGCTCAGTTTCAATTGGGCATTTAGACAAAGAGCTGGTTTGAAAAAGGAATGAGAGCACCATTGCGAGCCATGGGCTACTTTACCACATGGTCCTTACTCAAAGTCATCAATATTTGCATCTATTTAAAATTCAGAAATTAAATTAAACGCTGAGGGAGATGGAGCAGGCTCACTTGGAGGCTAGAAGTGTGGACAGTTAATCAAGGGACACTATGAAAACTCTTCACTACAATTACAGTTGTGCCCACCAGGCAAGTCCTTCACACACCACATTCCCCATTGACCATTGATTCACCTCTGTTACCCACATTCAGTAATGAAAGTGGTGGTTGGCTTAGTGCCAACTTCCCTTCAATGCATATTTCAAAGGATGCAACAAGATTCAGAAAATAAATATCACAAATTAAATCTGGGGATTCTTAATTGCTGAGATGTGTTGATGAAATTTAATGACCCAAATTTTAAAAGGCAAGAATATAATATATTTAATACTGGACTATATCAGTAGCATAAATACAAAGCCACACACAAAATGCTGAAGGAACTCTGCGGGCAAGGCAGCATCAATGGAGGGGAATAAACAGCTGATGTTTTGTGCGGGGAACCACGATGCCAGCTCAATGGCAAGCAGGAGTAAATTTCTGCTATACTGGGCAATGAATTGAAAGTTCAAAAGCCCATTGGTAGCTGGGTTAGTAATTGTTGGAAACACAGGATTAATTGACATGGAAATAATAGGCCTCTTTCTACACAGAACATTTCTAAGACACTGACTGTCACATAAGACTGCTAATGGGACAAGGAGAAATAAATAGTCAGTGGGAGTGATGATGTTTTGCTGCAAAACGAGAAAGCTGCACTTCAGAATAATTGCACTTAAGATTTTAGAATGTTCAAAACTCACTTTATCAAACACGCTTCTCTTCAAATACATCCAGCAATTTTGAATAACATTTGACATTTTAACTGTTTTGTCTACCATTCTGATTTTGATAAAGCAGATAAAATCATTTTATCTTGAACACATAATACAATATAAAAGACAAATATTAAAAAAAAATATAAAAAGGATACCAAGTTTTTTCAGATGTATAAAGAATAAATGAGAGGCAAAAGTGGATATCGGCCCGCTGGAAAATGTCAGTAGAGAGGTAGTAGAGGGAGACAAAGAAATGGATGATGAACCTAATTAGTATTTTGCATCGGTCTTCACCTTGGAAGACACTAAGGACATGCCCGAAAGTCAAGAGTATCAGGGGGCAGATGTGAGTGCAAGTGCAGTTGCTAATTCTAAGGAAAAGGTGCTTGGGAAGCTGAAAGGTCTGGCAGTAGATAAGTCTATTAGACCAGGTGCACTACACCCCAGGGTTTTGAAAGAGTTAGCTGAAGAGATTGTGGAGGCATTAGTAATGATCTTTCAAGGATCACTAGATTTTTGAATAGTTCCCAAGGACGGGAAAATTGCAAATGTCACTTTGCTCTTTAAGAAGGGAGAGAAGTAGAACAAAGTTAGTCTGACTTCGGTGGTTGGGACAATGTTGGAGTCCATTATTAATGCTGAAGTTTTGTGGGTACTTGGAAGCACACAATGGAATATACCAAAGTTAGTATGGTGTCCTTTAGGGGAAATCTTACCTGACAAATCTATTGGAATTCTTTGAAGAAATAACAGGCAGGACAGACAAAAGAGAGTCAGTGGATGTTGTATACATGGATTTTGAGAAGGCCTTTGACAAGGTGATGCACCTGAGGTTGCTTAACAAGTTAAGACCCCATGGTATTACAGGAAAGATATTAGCATGGATAGAAGATTGGCTGACTGGCAGGAGGTAAGGAGTGGGAATAAAGGGGGCCTATTCTGGTTGGCTGTTGGTGACTGGTAGGGATCCACAGGGATTGGTGCGGGGACTGCTTCTTTTCACGGTATATCAATGATTTGAATGATGGAATTGATGGCTCTGTGGAGGTGTTTGTGGATGATATGAAGATAGGTGAAGGGTAAGGTGTTGTTGAGGAAGCAGGGAGTCTGCAGAAGGTATTATATAGATTGGGAGAATGGGCAAAGTTGAGGCAGATGGAATATAGTGTAGGGAAGAGTATGGTAGATGGAATAAAGACGTATTTTAAAGACGTAAATTTTCTAAATTGGGAGAAAATTTAAAAATCAGAGGTGCAAAGGGACTGGAGAGTCCTCATGCAGGGTTGCCTAGACTTAACTTGTAGGTTAAGTTGGTGGTAAGGAAGGCAAATGCAATGTTCACATTAATTTGAGGACTAGAATATAAAAGCAAGGATGTAATGCTAAGGTTTTATAGGGCATTCGGCAGACCATCTTTGAGTCTTGTGAGCAGCTTTGGGCCTCCTACCTAAGAAAAGATTGGCTGGCATTAAGAAGGCCCAGAGGAGGTTCATGAGAATGATTCCAGGCATGAAAGGGTTAATGAATGAGGCGTATTGATGGCTCCGGGCCTATAATTACTGCAGTTTAGAAGAATGAGGGGTAGAGCTCATTCAAAGCTACTGGATATTGAACGTCCAAAATAAGAGTGGACGTGAAGAGGATGCTTCCTTCAGTGGGGGATCCTAGCATCAGAATAGAGGGGCGTCCCTTTAGAACGGAGATCAGGAGGAATTTCTTTAGTCAGAGGGGAGTGGATCTGTGTAATTTATTGACAGGGGCAGTGGAGGCCAAGTCTTTGGGTATATTTAAAGTGGAGGTTGATAGGTTTTTTTTAATCAGCGTGTCAAAGGTTAAGGGCAGAAGGCGGGAGAACAGGTTTGAGAAGGATAATAAATCAGCCATGATGCAGAGCAGACTCAATGGGCCAAATGGCCCAATTCTACTCCTATGTATTGTGGTTTTATGGTCTAAATATTTTGTGACTCCCAGCAAGCAGAATGAAAATGTAAAAAAAATTCTTATTTTAATGGTTTACAAAAACATATTTTCAACATATTTGATATTTGGAATATTTTATAAATTCCCTAATAATGTTCTTGCAGCAAATAAAATCCAAGTTTAGAAACATCCATAAAGGTGTCCAAAAAGACTATTAAGTCCTGACAGATTTGATGTCACGGCATAGCTCAGATTCTGTTATGTATTTTTTAAAGTCACTGCAATATGACATGAAACTCAAATTATGTTCAATGCAAACTTGTCTAAAGTTCTGCGATTATTAATGATAAATGGCTGATCTTGAACAAGTGGGCAGGACCCTTTCCAAATGAAGCCCTCTCCTACAGTGTGATATTTGATTGTGTGTTGGAAAACAGTGGAGGTACAATTGTTCTCTCTGGAATTCTTTCAGCACAAGCCAAGCATGAAAGGCGGATGAGACTGATAAGAAAATCGAAGATCTTAGCAACAGGCTGGTTATATGTTACAAGAACCACAAAGTGAATTAGAAGCTAGTTTCTAAACTTAAGTAGCTGGTACAGGATCGACAGGCCATGACTAAATTGTGTCAGAGTTAGCTAGCTCATGAAAACAATGAGATAACTTCTGAAAGTGGTTTACATTCAATGGGAGGATGACAGATGCTATCAAGTGATAGATTTGTAAGCAATATCTCATGAGATGGTCTTTCCTGTTAGCTAGACATGAAGATGAAAAAAACAATGATTACAAGGGCAAGCGGTGTAATGGGGTGGTGCTAGTGTAGACCAAATATTTGTTGGCTGAAATAAGGGCATTCTGTTGGCAACATTGGTACAGAATTCACAAGTGCTATGGGTGGCTATGGTATAGAATTTGTTGCATACACACAGACCAAAATTAGTTTAAGTTAATTAGTAATTTATCCTTATTTATTTATTTTGAGATACAGTGAGGAACAGACCCTTCCAGCCCAATAACGTGCATTGCCTAGCAACACACCTTATCACAGGACAATTTACAATGAACAATTAACCTACTAACTGGTATGTCTTTGGATTGCAGGAGGAAAATGGAGCACCTGGAGAAAATTTATGAGTTCACAGGGAGAATGTACAAACTCCTTACAGATGGCACTGGAATTGAACCCTGAAGTCCGAACGGCTCGAACTGTAAAGGCATTGCGTTAACTGCTACACTATTCTTAATCTTTTGTGAAGGAATATTGTTACTTTATAGTGATGAATCCGGAGCAACAGGGAATATGAATATAATCCAGATTTGGAATTTATTCTGGCCCAGAATAAATTGTGAATGTTTGAATGCTAGTTCTTCAGTGGAGAAATGGACTGCGAATTCCTACATGATAGTAGAGCTGCTTTTTTTTTACCCCCAATGTTACATGGAAAGTAACATTTATCTGTCACATCAGCTGAAAGCAGTATAATGAAGGCTGATGTCTTAAAATAAGCACTAGATTCTACTGAGCAGACTGCTCCTTTGAAGAATTGCTCTCAGTTAAGATTCATGTTTTATAGACAAGAAATGGCAAACAATTAACACAGCAGCCCCAGATATCTTGCCATCTAATTTGACTTTCTGTGCTTCAGTTAAGCAAGCACTTAATTTTTTTCTAGCCATATTACCATCACCAATATCCAATTTAATCTTAACTCATTGTGACACATTAGGGTATTATAAAAGATGAAATCAAATAGATTGAATCATTCCCAACAATGAAGTTGTATCTATATAGCACCTGTAATATAGTTATACATCCCAAGACATTTTACAAAGAACCATACAAAATCTGGCTCTGCTCCAATGACTCTAAGATGTTAATACAAATGATAAAAAGTTTAGTCAAAGGAGTGGTTCTAAAGAGAGTCACTTAGGAAGGATGATGGGAAGGAATTCTGAAAGTGATGGCCAAGTGATGTAGTAACTAAATAGAGGTTTGAGAAGTGCCAGAGTCTAGAGTGATAGGGCAGATTGAGGCCATGACTGATTTGAAAACACCAATAGGAATTTAAAAATTGAGGCACTGCCTCACCAGAAGCCGAAGTAGACAACAAACATAGGTAATGACAAGATTAGACTTGCTTTGACTTGGAACATAAGCAGCAGAGGTTTAGATGACCTGAAGTGAGAGATCAGACATTAAGTGTATTTGAGCAGCAACACCTTGTTTGACTGCAACCTGACAGCATCAACATTGATTACTCTAACTTTTAGTGACCACTCCTCTCTGTCCACTAATCCCCTTTTTGTTTTCCCTTATCCCTCTGGCACCTTTACCCCTTCTCTTACCCTCCCTCACCCTTTTGACATGTTAATCACCCACATCTTCCTCCTTCTGGTTCTCTATCTTCTCCCTTTATTCCATGGTCTACTGTCCTTTCTGATTCCTTCTTCTTCAACCACTTGCCTCTTCCACCTATCACCTCACAGCTTGTTATGACATCCTTTCCTTCCTCCTGTCCTCCAACTTCCTACCTACCGTCTCTCACCTGTATTCACATATCAGCAGCCAGTGCATGCCCTTTCTCTTCCTCCTAGCCTTGCATTCTGACTTCCACCTTCTCCTTCCAGTGCTAATGAGAGGTCTTGACCCAAAACACTGACTGTTCATTTCTTTCCATAGATGCTGTCTGACCTGTTGAGTACCTCCAGCATTTTGTGTGCTGATACCAATAGCCAGGTGCTTTACAGACAATGGAAGGGTCAAGGAAGGTAGGGCTGGCAGAGGGAGGAGGTAGAGAAGCATTGTCATCGGTCTAGATGGAGAACATACTATGCTGTTGAAGAAATGAAAAATATGCAGGGCCAAAGGTAGATCCTTGGGGATATTAGAGTTTATGGAGTTTGTCTGGGATAAAGAGCTTTCTCAGGTGGTTTTTTGACTATGGATGGATGTTCAAGGATGTGACTAAGTGTGCTGAGCTGAAAAAAGGACAAGCAGGAGGAGGAAGGAGATGTCATTGGCAAGTTTGGTAAGAGAAGTTGTAGTATATTAACAACACCACAAACTTGACTGAAGGGATCCAAAAATCCATTCTAGGGAACATAGATTTATGAGGGAACACTAAATTAAAAGACTAGGAGTAAAAAATTAGAATAAATTATACTTTACAAGGACAGAGTACTCAAAGATAATTTTTAAATTGTTACTGTTAGCAGATTTCCTAGGTGAGGCGGACAATGCTTCTGAAAAAAAAGCATTATTAGTATCAGTTGACATGTGTGATAAGGGAAGTTAGCTGATCACATATGTAGAGGAAAGAGGACTGACTGAACAAGCAGTGGATCTCATGGACTGGATGTCTGACACGAGCATTAGGGAAGGTAATAGAAATAGAAACGAGAAATGAGTTTGGAGCTAGGGTCACAGGAAGTTTTACCCGTGGACAAGGGAAAAGATGGAAACCTGCAGACTGGGTTGTTTCAAGCGATATAAGAAGCTTGAGTTCCTAATCTTATTGCCAGAAATCATGGTAGAGGACACCAAAGGGAGAGAGCTACCGTTCATTATCTAAGCTTACGCTAAACTCTGTTAAATTGCTCTTTACATGTGCCAGTGTTAAACAGTGATATCCTTGTACAATTATTTTATGATGTCTATGACCATCAGTTCCTTGTGCCATTGCTCCTGACAGGAATGTGATACTGAAATAGATTACTCTCCACTTTCTTTTTGGGAAAGTGCAGCCTGGAATGCCATGCTAAAAATGCCACAGCCATTAAGGTTTGTTAGAAGCAGACAGAATGTTGCAATAATCCTAACCTATACGGGCAACACATCACTAAACTGTGCAGTGAAATCATTTTACTGTTGCTAAGATATTGAGAGAGCTGAAAAGTTCATATATCTTGAATGACACGTACAATAAATATTCTGCAGTGGGAAAGGAAAGATTCCTTGGAGTTCAGATGAATGAGAGGTGATTCTATTGAAACATAAAATTCTCAGTGGACTTGATAGGATGAACGCTGAGAGGCTGCTTCAGAATGTGTTACATGTAGAGGCACGGGTCAAATTTTCAGCTGAGGGGTTGGCATGTTAGTGGAATAACTTCTTCACTCAGAAGACTTTTGAACTTTTATAACTCTCCACCCCTGGATGGTTATGTTGCTTAGACATATGGTATGTTCTTGCAATTCTTGTTAGGTACTGTTTCCCTGCAGGTTGCTTTGAAGAGCTTACTTTGCAGATAATAGGAGAACTTTGATGATGCATCTTATACATAACTAAATATGGAAATCATCAGTATTTAGTTGGTCTGAAACATTTTCGTCCACGTGTATAACTAAAAACAGGTTGCTACAGCGCATCTCCCACACTGGCCACTATTCAAACCACAGCTGTGACACTACCCTGCACGACAGGTGTGTCAGGTTCACAAGTGATCAATGCAGAGGGTGAATCACTTTATGGAAATTCTGCAGGAAAACACATGCCATGTGTTTTACACAATGTTCTGGGGGAAGATCTGATTTAAACATTTTTTTTTATATTATCATTTTCAATCTACCTTCCCTCTAAAGTTGCTTGCATACTCACAATATACTGTATCTTTACTTGAAGACATACCAAGAAGCTGGATCACATATCATTAAATTTTTTGAGCACTCAATTTAAATGAGCTTAAAACAGTATAATCAGGGACCACCAATTCTGTGATTTTTTTCCTCTGGTCCTATATTAACCTGCAGTGCTAGCTAGCCTGCAGATAATATGGGCTAGTCATGAAGTAAATCTACACATTAGATCATCCAACGTGTGTGAAGAGAGAAAATGTCAACATTTCACCCTCAATCTCTACATGTGATCACAGTTCACAAACCTAATTCAGGCCAAATCCTCTCACCATTGACTTCTATCCTTGATCTGACAATTAACCACCAACACTTCCGCTGTACCCCAGCCCCCCTACATCTCACCACCTCATCCTCTGACCTTCAGCAACTGATCTTCCCCTCTATCACCCACAATAACATAACAACCTCCACCTCTACCGCTCTACTAAAACCCAAACCAGATCCCGCCCCATGCTCTACCATTATCCTGACCCCAAGACCTACTGAAAATATGGTCCTTCCACTGGAATCCTGGCCCAAGCCCTCGACAAATATCTTGGCTTGTCTCCTATATAAAAACATTGCTGTGGGTTCTTTCTCCTGAGAGATGTACCCTAGGCTACTATGGGAGGTGAGGGAGGAGATTGCTGAGCCTCTGGCAATGATCTTTGCATCATCAATGGGGACGGGAGAGGTTCCAGAGGACCGGAGGTTTGTGGATGTTGTTCCATTATTCAAGAAAGGGAGTAGAGCTAGCCCAGGAAATTATAGACCAGTGAGTCTTACTTCAGTGGTTGGTAAGTTGATGGAGAAGATCCTGAGAGGCAGGATTTATGAACATTTGGAGAGGCATAATATGATTAGGGATAGACAGCATGGCATTGTGAAAGGCAGGTTATGCCTTACAAGCCTGAATGAATTTTTTGAGGATGTGACTAAACACATTGATGATGGTAGAGCTGTAGATGCAGTGTATATTGATTTCAGCAAGGCATTTAATACGGTACCCTGTTCAAGGCTTATTGAGAAAGTAAGGAGGCATGGGATCCAAGGGGACATTGCTTTATGGATCTACAATTGGCTTGCCCACAGAAGGCAAAGAGTGGTTGTAGATAGGTCATATTCTGCATGGAGGTCGGTCACCAGTGGTGTGCCTCGGGGATCTGTTCTGGGACCCCCACACTTCATGATTTTTATAAATGACCTGGATGAAGAAGTGGAGCAATCGGTTAGTAAATTTGCTGCTGACACAAAGGTTGGAGGTATTGTGGATAGTGTGGAAGGCTGTCAGAGGTTACAGTGGGACACTGATAGGATGCAAAACTGGGCTGAGAAGTGGCAGATGGAGTTCAACCCAGATAAGTGTGAGGTGGTTCATTTTGGTAGATCAAATGTGATGACAGAATATAGTATTAATGTTAAGACTCTTGGCAGTGTGGAGGATCAGAGGGATCCTGGGGTCCGAGTCCATAGGACACTCAAGTCTGCTGCGCAGGTTGACGTTGTGGTTAAGAAAGCATATGGTGCATTGGCCTTCATCAATCGTGGGATTGAGTTTAGGAGCCGAGAGGTAATGTTGCAGCTGTACAGGACCCTGGTCAGACCCCTCACTTGGAGTACTGTGTTCAGTTCTGGTTGCCTCACTATAGGAAGGGTGCAGAGGAGATTTGCAAGGATATTGCTGGATTTGGGAGCATGCCTTATGAGATTAGGTTGAGTGAACTCGGCCTTTTTTCCTTGGAGCGATGGAGGATAAGAGATGACCTGATAGAGGTGTTCAAGATGATAAGGGGCATTGATCATGTGGATAGTCAGAGGCTTTTTCCCAGGGCTGAAATGGCTAACATGAGAGGGCAAAGTTTTAAGGTGCTTGGAAGTTGGTACAGAGGAGATATCAGGAGTAAGTTTTTTTTTACACACAGAGTGGTGAGTGCGTGGAATGGGCTGCTGAAGATGGAGGTGGAGGCAGATGCGACAGGGTCTTTTAAGAGACTCCTGGATAGGTATATGGAACTCAGAAAAATAGAGGGCTATGGGTAACCCTAGGTAATTTCTAAGGTAAGGAAATGTTCAGCGCAGCTTTGAGGGCTGAAGGGCCTGTACTGTGCTGTAGGTTTTCTATGTTACTATGTTTCTGTGAAGGGGTTAACATTTGAGAAACATTTGATGGCTCTAAGCCTGTACTCACTAGTGTTTGGAACAACGAGGGGAAATCTCATTGAAATATTGAAAGGCCTAGACAGAGTAGACATGGGCAGGATATTTCCTGCAGTAGGGGAGTCTGGTACCAGAGGACACAACCTCAGCTTAGATGGGTGCCCCTATACTACAGAGATGAGGAAGAATTTCTTTAGGCAGGCTGGTAAATCTGCAGAATTAATTGCCACAGATAGCTGTGGAGGCCAAGTCATTGGGTATATTTAAAGTGAAGGTTAGCATGGGCTTCAAAGGTTACGAGAAAACAGGAGAATGGGATTAATCAGGATAATAAATCAGCCATGATGGGATTGTGGAACAGACTTGATGGGACAAATGGCCTAATTCTGCTCCTATGTTTTATGGTCTCTCAATTCCCAATCCTTCCTGCAAAACGTCTCTCCCTGAACTGGAAAGGGCCCTAGCATTAAGTTTGTTCAACATCATACGAGATGCCTTGGGCCTCATGAAGTATTGAAATCTCCAGTTGCAGTCCTTCCAAGGTTAAATTTATTGACCCCTCACATAGTGATAGATGAACACACTTAGCATGCATAATGCATTTTCTGTGGACTTATCTTCAAGCTGCTGCCAATACAGTCATCATAATGCAAATTATGCCTTTTAGACCTAAACTACACAACACACTGATTTTCACCTCAGGGTAGAAACTACAAATAACTGCTCTTCAGAGATTCAGGTGAGTTTCTGAAGACACATCTGAGAGAGAGAACAAAATTATGCCAAAATGACTATCATGGGACTTCTTGACTTTAGTCATTGAGAATCCTTGAAGTGAAAATATAGTTTTGGAATACACAACTAGTTACCAAATAACACATGCGCAGACAAAAGTAAGGGATAACTTTCTGTTGTACACACACCATTTTTTGTACACTGCCCACTGTGTGCTAATTGTAGACATATGGAACAATTTGACAGGGTAGATATCAGATACGGATGGCAAAACACACTGCATCATCATTGCAAGCAAAGAGTGGGAATAAACGGGACCTTTTCAGAATGGCAGGCAGTGACTAGTGGGGTACCGCAAGGCTCAGTGCTGGGACCCCAGTTGTTTACAATATATATTAATGACTTGGATGAGGGAATTAAATGCAGCATCTCCAAGTTTGCGGATGACATGAAGCTGGGCGGCAGTGTTAGCTGTGAGGAGGATGCTAAGAGGATGCAGGGTGACTTGGGTAGGTTGGGTGAGTGGGCAAATTCATGGCAGATGCAATTTAATGTGGATAAATGTGAAGTTATCCACTTTGGTGGCAAAAATAGGAAATCAGATTATTATCTGAACAGTGGCCGATTAGGAAAAGGGGAGGTGCAACGAGACCTGGGTGTCATTATACACCAGTCATTGAAAGTGGGCATGCAGCTACAGCAGGCGGTGAAAAAGGCGAATAAGGCGAATGGTATGCTGGCATTTATAGCGAGAGGATTCGAGTACAGGAGCAGGGAGGTACTACTGCAGTTGTACAAGGCCTTGGTGAGACCACACCTGGAGTATTGTGTGCAGTTTTGGTCCCCTAATCTGAGGAAAGACATCCTTGCCATAAAGGGAGTACAAAGAAGGTTCACCAGATTGATTCCTGGGATGGCAAGACTTTCATATGAAGAAAGACTGGATGAACTAGGCTTGTACTCATTGGAATTTAGAAGATTGAGGGGGGATCTGATTGAAACATACAAAATCCTAAAGGGATTGGACAGGCTAGATGCAGGAAGATTGTTCCCGATGTTGGGGAAGTTCAGAATGAGGGGTCACAGTTTGAGGATAAAGGGGAAGCCTTTTAGGACTGAGATTAGGAAAAACTTCTTCACACAGAGAGTGGTGTATCTGTGGAATTCTCTGCCACAGGAAACAGTTGAGGCCAGTTCATTGGCTATATTTAAGAGGGAGTTAGATATGGCCCTTGTGGCTACGGGGATCAGGGGGTATGGAGGGAACGCTGGTGCAGGGTTCTGAGTTGGATGATCAGCCATGATCATAATAAATGGCGGTGCAGGCTCGAAGGGCCGAATGGCCCACTCCTGCACCTATTTTCTATGTTTTCTATGTTTCTATTGCATGATCTGTGTTTCTGTTGTATGCCTAGGATTTGCATGGAACCATGAAATTGAACTTATCATGAGGTCTGGATATAAAGAATCTTGAATTAGTACTAAAGTATAATGGAAGGTAATCCCTGGTTAGTCCTAAACTGCTTAAAAGGAGTGGTTGTTGATGTCAATACGAAGTTTGCGCTGATGAGTGGAAATGTTGTTAAGCTTTAGTCCGCCACCACCTCTCCATCTTGCCCACCCCAACCATCCTCTGCCCAGGCCACCGGATACCAAATGTTCACAGACAGTGTTATTTCAGAATGTAGCATCCGTTCATAACTTGGGGTATAGAAACTCTATGCCTGCAGAACCAGATCTATGAACTATTGGCTTTTAGTAAAAAAAAATCTTGATTTATTTTTTGCTATTTTTCTGAATGCCCTGGAGTTCTGCTTTCCAAGTTTAATGATCCAATTTCAAGAACAGAATAATAACATTCCTGTGTTTATTTGCTTTCTTCACTTATTTTATATATTTCAGACATTGCCCACAGCAAGAGGAGATTGGCCCAAGGGGCCCTTCTACTTGTGGGATCTTAAGGCTCCACACTTACTTATCTTATTTTTTGAAATATGACGTTAACGCCACTTAAGAATAACTAACACTTGTGAATAGTATTGGGGATGCAAAACTGGTAAAGAGACAAAATGAATGGAGTTAATATAGGATCAGTTTAAATGGATAGGTTCACTGTCATTGCAGACTCTGCATTGAAGGAACTGCTTCGTGTTGTATGGCACTTGATCAAGAGATATGAAGGGTATTGGACCTAAAATATTAATTCTTCTTCTTCCTACAAATACTTTCTGACTAGCTGAGTAGTTCCAGCCTTTTCTGTTTTCTAAAAAAACAAAATGCGCAATGTAATTTAATTTCTGGTCCATACCTTTCATCCTTCCTTCCTTCCTTCCTTGACTTCCAATTGTTACATTCAAACAAAACTTTAAATTATTGAACAGGAAGTATTCCTAACTGTCTGTCTCAGTCTAGGGTGAACAGAGAATTGCAGGCTTAGGAACAGAGTATTTGTTGAGATGCTGAGCACAAGTCACATTCCCAGCCAGGTGGAATTATTAGCACAAGTGGTTCTGGTGAGTGCTCGTCTGCTGGGATCTCCACTGAGTTTAGAAATGTGTAACCAAGGTTATTCCTCTGTCGCATTCACCAGTTTGATTTCTAGCTGTGGGAAAAGGAGAAGGGCTGCACAGTTCCTCTTAGTTACTGAGTGTATCAAGGAGTGCTGAGACTACTGAGACTGCCCTGCCTTTCTTCATTAAAGTTAACCCTTTGAAGCATTCTTCCTGCATGCTCTGCAGCCTAAAATAAAATTTGGATTCTTTTCTGAAACTAAATCCTCCCCTTTCAAAGCACCACAGAGACCTTCTTCTCTTCAGTGGAAGAATCTTATTCTGACTAGTCTTGAAGAAAATAAATAAAACATTAAAATGGTTGCTTTCTTGAACTGAATCCAGCAATATTAAATGTGCAAGAAAAACTCAGTAAAAACCATGTTTTATGAAGGAAGTAATTGTCAATGAGAAGGGATATGGGTAAGAAACAGTTTAAGGTTATTAAACTTATTATGCAACAGCAATAGTAAAGAATCTCTTCAAGTCATATGGGAAGTTTAATAAATGATTTCAGAGTTCATAGAGTATTTACAGACTGGGGTTATTTTGGAGACAGTGAAATAACTGAATTGCTAAAGTGGATATGTTTCATCTGTTTTCACTGTTGATGATGTCTACAGGAACTCCATTATCACACCAAGGCACTATTATTACCAATTTTTGATATCTAGATAAATAGGTTGATCACAGTTAGGAATCCGATAGCTGGGCTGATTCAGCTATTGAGCTTAGCAGCACTTAGCCCAAAGAAATGAAGGAATTATTTTCTGTGTCATTACTTCACATATTTAATTGCTCTTTGAAATCTGACTGGTGGGAAGCTTATTTGATTTGAAAATTGAAACAGGAGTAAAAATCCAATCATCCTAATCACACTCCAGGAGGTCCAGCAGCTCTTGCTGATTAGAAAATATTGTAAGGAGTATTCTTCCAAGACTTTGTCAATTACTAGCTGTTCCCAATATAGCTTTCCAGAACAGGTTCTGCCTCACTGACCTGAGTGAGTTATTTGGTATAAATTACTTACACCAGTTCAGAGACAGTCTTTAATGCAGTATCATTTGAACAACCATGAATACAGGCAGGTGGCATTATCAGTGAGAGCTGATTTCAATAGACACAGGAGAACTATGGATCTACAGAGGAGCTATCAGTGTACCTTACCTGCAGTAACTGGTTAGATAAAAGCATTTATGAAATAACCATCAAATTTGCAGCTGGTTAAAAAAAAAGTGAGCAAATTATAGTCAGTGGGTTGCGTCAGTGTGGGAAAATAGATTTCATCAAGGAATACTGCATCCTGCAGATCAGGGAGACACGAGGTATCTGTGTACTAGACAGGAATAACTGCTGATGTTATAAAGTAGTGAGGGACATGGAGGTCTGCTGAAGAATTACTGAAGGAACCGAAGTAAATTAGTGAGCCCTGTGGAAACTGTACAGCATCACAATTTAAAACCAGGAACACAACATGAAGCTGCACATAACTCTTAGCAGAGGTATATGTTTGAGGCTTTTTCACAAGAGAAACAAAATCTAAGAATGAAGATGTAATTTGCGGTTCTTAGTATAATCAAGTGAATAGAATCTATCCAATCCATAAAGTAATTATGGATTATAAAGTAATGGGTACAGGTTAAATTAAATGAACAATGAAATTGGTTAATATTGATTCTCATCAAGTTCTAAAGGTAGCTAGAACAGCACAGAAGTGTAGCAAATTTTCTGAACAGTTTTTCACCCAATGTCCCCCTAAAGCACTTTCATATTTGCCAATGCCCCTCTTAGACACAATATGCTTTCCAGAGCCCCCAGTGTAAAAACATGACTACCAAATGCCAACATGAAAAAAATTATTCTCCTTTAAATTTTTTATTTTTCTTTGAGGAATAGCGAGCATGTCGGTAGGGTTAGTATTTTGCTCTGGGTGTCGGATGTGGGAATCCTGGGAATCTTTCAGTCTCCCAGATGGCCACATCTGCACCAAGTGCACTGAGATGCAGCACCTGAGAGACCATGTTAGGGATCTGGAGCTGCAGTTCGATGACCTACAGCTTATTAGGGAGAGTGTACAGGAGATAGAGAGGAGCTACAGGGAATTAGTCACCCCAAGACTGCAGAAGTTAGATAAGTGGGAGACAATTAGGGAAGCAAGGGAAAGAGCTCAGATAGCAGAGAGCACCCCTGTGGCCATCCTCCTCAGGAATCGTTATCTTGTTTTGGATGCGGTTGAGGGGGATGACCTGACAGAGGACGACCACAAAGATTGGATCTCTGGCACTGAGCCTGGTTCCGTGGTGCAGAAGGGAAAGAGGAAGACGAGGAATGTGGTAGTCAAAGGAGATTCCATCATGAGGGGAACAGACAGGAGGTTCTGTCAGCCTGATACAGATACCCGCATGGTATGTTGCCTCCCAGGTGCCAGGGTACAGGAAGTCTCAGATCAGGTGCAGAGTATTCTGAAGGGAGAGGGTGAACAGCCAGAAGTTTTGGTACACGTTGGTACCAATGACATAGGTAGAAAAAGGGAGGATGTCCTGGAAAGAGAATACAGGGAGTTGGATAGGAAGTTGAAAGGCAGAATCTCTGGGGTAGTAATCTCAGGACTGCTGCCTGTGCACGTGCTTGCGAGTGCACAATCAGGCATATTAATGTGTGGCTCAGAGACTGGTGTAGGGGGCAGGGAATCAGATTTCTGGATCACCGGGGCCTCTTCTGGGAGAGGTACAACCTTTACAAAAAGGACAGGTTACACTTGAACCCAAAAGAGTCCAATATCCTAGAGGGCACATTTAATAGAGCTGTTAGGGAGGGTTTAAACTAATTTGGCAGGGGAATGGGAACCAGGGTGATAGGACTGAGGGAGAGGAAAACAGAAATAAATCAAAGACAGTGTGCAACAGAGATTATAGAAAGAACAGGCAGGAAATGATGCTTAATCATAGCCAGTGGCATGAGTTACAGGGCAATAGAAGTGTAGTGCAGTTAAATCAGAAAGCAACAAATACTGGATTGAGAATGTTGTATTTGAAAGCATGCAGCAGAAGGAATAAAATAGACGATCTTGAAATTCAGCTACAGATTGGCAAATATGACGTTGTGCCATCTCCGAAATTTGGCTAAAGGATGGCTGCCATTGGGAGCTGAACATCCAAGGATATACGGTATATTGGAAAGATAGGTTAGTAGGCAGAGGGGGTAGTGTGGCTCTGTGTATAAGAAATAATACTAAATCATTGGAAAGAGATGACATAGGATTGGAAGGTGTAGAGTCTCTATGGGTTGAGTTAAGAAATGGCAAGGGTGAAAGGACACTAATGGCAGTTGTATACAGGCCTCCAAACATCATCTGGGATGTGGATTAAAAATTACAGCAGGAGGTAGAAAAGGCATGTCAGAAAGGCAATGTCATGATAATCGTTGGGGATTTTAACATGAAAGTGGATTTGGAAAACCAGGTCAGTACTGGACCTCTAGAGAGAGAACTTGTAGAATGTCTAAGGGTTGGCTTTTTAGAACAGCTTGTTGTTGAGCCCACTAGGGGATTGGCTGTGCTGGACTGGGTGTTGTGCAATGATCCGGCGGTGATAAGAGAGTTTAAGGTTAAGGAACCCTTAGGAATCACTGATCACAATATGAAATTTGAGAGGAAAAAATAAAATCCAATGTGTCCGTATTTCAGTGGAATAAAGGAAATTACAATGGCATGAGAGGGGAATTGGCCGACGTTGACTGGAAAGGGACATTTGCAGGAAAGACAGCAGAGCAGCAATGGCTGGAATTTCTGTGAAAAATGGGGGAAGTGTAAGACAGATATATTCCAAATAAGAAGAAATTTTCAAAGGGAAGAAGAACACTACTGTAGCTGACAAGTGAAGTCAGAGCCAAAGTAAAAGCAAAAGAGAGGGCATACAAGGAAGCCAGAGCTAGTGGGAAGAGAGAGGATTGGGGAGCTTTTAAAAACTTGCAAAAGGAAACTAAGAAGATTATTTAGAAGTAAAAAATGAATTATGAGAGGAAGCTGGCGACTAATATGAAAGAAGATACTAAAAGCTTTTTTAAGTATATAAAGAGTAAAACAGGGTCAACGGTAGATATAGGACCAATACAAAATGATGCTGGAGATATTGTAATGAGAGATGCAGAGATGGCAGAGGAACTGAATGCGTATTTTGCATCAGTCTTCACAGTGGAAGACATCTGAAGTATACTGGACATTCAAGAGTGTCAGGGAAATGAGGTTTGTGCAGTGAAAATTACGACTGAGAAGGTGCTCAGGAAGTTTAATGGTCTGAGGGTGGATAAATCTCCTGGACCTGATGGAATGCACCCTTGGGTTCTGAAGGAAGTAGCTAGAGAGACTGCAGAGGTGTTAACGATAATCTTTCAAGAATCAATAGTTTCTGGCATTATACTGGATGACTGGAAAATTATAAATGTTACTCCGCTATTTAAGAAGGGTGGGAAGCAGCAGAAAGGAAACTATAGACCTGTTAGCCTGACATCAGTAGTTGGGAAGTTGTTGGAACCGATTACTAGGGATGAGATTATGAAGTAGCTAGAGGCACATAAGATAGGCCAAAGCCAGCATGGTTTCCTGAAAGGAAAATCCTGCCTGACAAACCTACTGCAATTCTTTGAGGAAATTACAAGCAGGTAGACAAAAGAGATACAGTAGATGTGGTGTATTTACTTGGATTTTCAGAAGGCCTTTGACAACGTGCTGCACATGAGGCTGCCTAGCAAGATAAGAACCTATAGAATTACAGGGAAGTTACTAGCATAGACGGAGCATTGGCTGGTCGGCAGAAAAGAAGGAGTGGGAATAAAGGGATCCTATTCTGGCTGGCTGCCAGTTACCAGTGGGGTTCCACAGGGGTCAGTGTTGGGACCGCTGCTTTTTACAATGTATGTCAATGATTTGGACTATGACATTAATGGATTTGTGGCTAAATTTGCTGATGATACAAGGATAGGTGGAGGAGCAGGTAGTGTTGAGGAAACAGAGAGCCTGCAGAGAGACTTAGCTAGCTTAGGGGAATGGGCAAAGAAGTGGCAAATGAAATACAATGTTGGAAAGTGTATGGTCATGTACTTTGGTGGAGGAAATAAAATGGGCAGACTATTATTTAGATGGGGAGAGAATTCAAAATGCAGAGATGCAAAGGGACTTGGGAGTCCTTGTGTAAGATACCCTAAAGGTTAACCTCCAAGTTGAGCTGGTTGTGAAGAAGGCAAACGTAATGTTGGTGTTCGTTTCTAGAGATATAGAATGTAAGAGCAGGGATGTGATGTTGAGGCTCTATAAGGCACTCGTGAGACCAAACTTGGAGTATTGTGTGCAGCTTTGGGTTCCTTATTTTAGAAAGAATATACTGACATTGGAGAAGGTTCAGAGAAGATTCACAAGAATGATTCCAGGAATGAAAGGGTTACCGTATGAGGAAAGTCTGACAGCCCTTGTACGGTATTCCCTGGAGTTCAGGAGAACGAGGGGGGATCTCATAGAAACATTCGGAATGTTAAAAGGCCTGAACTGATTAGATATGGCAAAGTTATTTCCCATGGTAGGGGATTCTAGGGCAAGAGGACATGACTTCAGGATTGAAGGATGTCCTTTTAGAATTGAGATGTGGAGGAATTACTTTAGTCAGAGGGTGATAAATCTGTGAAATTTGTTGGCATGAGTGGCTGTGGTGGCCAAGTCATTGGGTGTATTTAAGGCAGAGATAGATAGTTTCTTGATTAGCCAGGGCATCAAAGGGTATGGGGTGAAAGCAGGGGAGTGGGGATGATAGGAAGAATTGGATCAGCCCATAATTGAATGGTGGAGCAGACTCAAGGGGCCGAATGGCCTACTTCTGCTCCTATATCTTACGGTCTTAAACTTAGCTTACACAGTAACTGTGTGCTGTGCAGCAGCTTCGATATCAATGTGATCCTTAAGCTTGATAGTATTTAGCAAGAGTTGAAATATCTGGTTCAAGTTGTGGCAGCAAAAGCCCTAAGTTCCCACACACAGCATTGTCCAAGTGTTTTCTGTTTTTTGTGAGTATGTGGCTCACAGTACTGAAGCCTCTTTCAACAAGGTAGGAGGATGGAAACGCAATAAAGAGCAGTTTATATAACAGTGCAGCCACATACCACAAAAGTCGACATTTTTGAAAAGCATTTTTGCTTCTTCATCATTCTGAAATTTGATAATTTATTCTTGCAAGCTCTCTTCTGTTTTTCCACCTCCCAAAGAAATGGGTTAATTAGCCAATCTGGAATTTCCAGATCATTCAAATCCTTGAATCGATTCTGAAAATCCTTCTTCAGTGACTGCAGGTGAAAGCAGTACTCTTGCAAATCACCATCTGTGAAAAATAGTGCCATAATTTCCATGCAGGGAAACTGTGAGAACGTTCTCCTTCCAACGCTTTGCTTATATATTTCCAAATTTTCCAATAAAAATGGACACTGCACTTCTTGCTTGGATTGCATTGAATTTTTCCCCCTGCAGTTTCATATTTAGAATGTTCATTTTACATACAGATCAGCTAGGTATGCCACATCTCCACATAGAACTTCAATCTTATTTTCCAAGCTCTTGTTGACTTTGAGCAAAAATTCAACCAGCGTCAAAAAAAATCAAAGAAACTTTTTAAGCAGCAGCCTTTTGACAGCCAATGCACTTCAGTGTGAAGCAGCAAGCGTTCAACCTCTTCATTGTTATCTTGGTATAACTGATGATATATTCTGCTATTTAATGGATGAGCTTTAATTTTGTTGATAACAGATATTACAGAAGTCATGCTTGAAAAAATCACTGGCTGAGGATGTTGACAATGAATTAGACAATGAACTACACAATGGATTGTAAGCAGACTTGGAATTTCTTTTTTCATGAGTGCCGCTAAACCAGTACGGCGACCTGTCATATATGGTTCTCCATCTGTTGCACAAGAAATCATGTTCCTAATTGAAATACTTTTAACTGTCACTGATTGATTCTCCGTTGATATTTGTTTTTAACTTCTTACAAAAGAGCATCTCTTCGTAAATTTTTCCATTTTTGATAAACCGTACATACGACATTAGCAATGCCTCATTGTCTCACAAACTTGATTCACTCAGTTATATCCCAAATTCTGTTTTTTGTAGCTCTGTGCATAGTTGATATTCAACGCCTTCACTCATTTCATCAATATGACAAGCTACTGCGCTATTACTCAGAGGAAATGATTTTAAAATACTAGCATCCATTTTGAGAACAGTGGAGAGCATTTCTAATACGGCAGGCATTATGAATCTTTCACCAATTGTATGAGAATTTCCACACTTTGCCATCATGTTGGAAATGTTATAAGAAGCAATGAGACCACTATCATTTTTAGCTTTCTTGGCAAATGACTCGAATATGCAACGCTTTCCAAATGCTTCTTTCATCTTCTGGAACTGAGTAATACTATAAACCGCCTTTTCAGGGTGTCTTTTACGGAAGCGTCCCTGCAATCTCGATGGTTTCATGGCTTCATTAGTCAGTACAGTGTTACAAATAAGACACATGGTCAAGTATGTTACATTGTATTGATGCACCTTCTACAGGTTCTGTTTCTTAGCAGGATTAGAAATCAAGGCTTCACTGCCTTCAGGCTCAGAGTTCTGCATGTGTGTATTTATCCATCATTAACGGGGCTAAATTAAAATAAAAAATTAACACAAACTGGGAATGCCTATTGGATGCTGAATATGGCAACGTGCTGACATGGATAGAATGACAGTAGCAGCACACAAAGAAATGGCGAGAAGTGGAAGATGAAGGCGATCACAACAGCAAAAATCATGTTGACAAGGATTCAGATTGGAATCTGAATGCTAGTCAGGATATAGTTGGTATTCAGCAAGCTACCCTTATACTATTTGAGCTAGCACGATTGATCAATCACATAAGGTCTCATATAATACCCAAAGATTGTTCTTGATGCACCTATGAAGCTGAAGTCACTTTGAACACCTCAGGAGGAATGCTTGGAGTAAGCAGGTTCACTAATTGGCTCTATTTCACAATTTCGATGTCCCAGTTAGCACTGTATTGTTGCATAAGCTGGTTCTTTTTGTAGATTTGTAGAGAAAGTTGAGAGGCTGTACTTGACTTACCAATTGTTAAATTGCATGAACTCATTTCATGCCGCATGTCAAGGAGAATTGTTGGGCACCCTAGCTGCTAATTTATGCATTCTCAATAATGTCTATTTGGTTGGTCAGGTCGGATGAGATTGTTGAGTTTCAGATGTGTTGTGATGATGAGTGCTACAGTTCTTCCCGTGTTCCAGTCCTTCATCCATTCTTTTGGAAGTGCCTGCTCTACTAACAGTCAGTCAGGTCTCATGCCTAAAGTTAGGGTGCCTCTTACCAACCGTCCAAGAATCTTGAACACTCCCTGACGACTTCTATTTCCCATAATGCCCACGCAGGACATGTAACCACTCCCACTATGAATCACAGAGTTAGCATAACGTTACTATAGTGCGAGCTATAAATTTGGATTCAATTTCCGCTGCTGTCTGTAAGGAGCTTGTATGTTCTCCCTGTGACCCTGTGGGTATTCCTCCTCCTCCTCCATATTCCAAGGATGTATGGTTAGGGTTAGAGAGTTTGACCATGCTGTGTTGGTGCCAGAAGCATGGCAGCACTTGTAGGCCGATCAGTACAATCTTCTCTATTTTGATTTGATGTAAAACAATACATTTGCTGCATGATTTGATGTACATGTGACAAATAAAGCTAATATTAGAACAAACTAGAGAGGCAAAAGACCAGTAGCCAATTAGGACCACCATAAAGACAACCGTATAGTCAACATATTGCACCCTTGTAATCTTAAAATCAAATCTTAACTTACTTTTCGATAATTTAGCTGTTTTCAGTTCCATCTCCTAGCTGAATAATCCGTGATAATAAGTAACTTGCCCGCTTCTAGCACTTTATTTGTGGACATTGTCTTTTTTAATTACTCCCCTTTTGTTCATTTCTCACTCCACATAAATTCAAGAAGTCCAAAATTTATTTACCTTATTACTGCCTTTTACTTGGTTCAGTTTGCCACCTCCTACAGTGGCTTCTGGTCATCACAGTGCAGTTATTTAAAACTGGAGTACTGTGTCCAGTTCTGGTCACTTCACTATAGAAAGGATGTGGAAGCATTGGAAAGGGTACAGAGGAGATTTACCAGGATGCTGCCTGGTTTAGAAAGTATGCATTATGATCAGAGATTAAGGGAGCTAGGGCTTTACTCTTTGGAGAAAAGGAGGATGAGAGGAGACATGATAGAGGTGTACAAGATAATAAGAGGAATAGATAGAGTGGATAGCCAGTGCCTCTTCCCCAGGGCACCACTGCTCAATACAAGAGGACATGGCTTTAAGGTAAGGGGTGGGAAGTTCAAGGGAGATATTAGAGGAAGGTTTTTCACTCAGAGATTTGTTGGTGCGTGGAATGCACTGCCTGAGTCAGTGGTGGAGGCAGATACACTAGTGAAGTTTAAGAGACTACTAGACAGGTATATGGAGGAATTTAAGGTGGGGGCTAATATGGGAGGCAGGGTTTGAGGGTTGGCACAACATTGTGGGCTGAAGGGCCTGTACTGTGCTGTACTATTCTATGTTCTAAGTTCTATGCATGATTTCATCTTTCACTCTCTCCAGAACTTTGCTGTAATCCACTTCTGGAAATGCTTCTCACCTCCACCCCTTTCCATCAATGACTGGTGTCCTCAAGCTCTGATGACTTTTTCTCTTAATTGTCTATTTCCCTTTTTAAGAATCTTTGTCACACCAATCTTTTCAACTAAGCTTTTAATTAACACTAACTAATGAGATTTTTCCATTCAAAAACACATTGTGCTTTGTTAAAACTTCTTAAAGGTTATGTCTCTCTTTATAAACCAAGTCTTTATTTGTATCTAGTAGTCCATTACTTTTTCCATCTGCGACAGAATCCTACCACTGAGCACATCTTTCCCTTCCCCCAAATAGTATCCAGTGCTCTGGGTGCAGCCTCCTCTGCATCAGGTGTGACCCCACGTAGATTGGGAGACCACTTTGTTGAACACCCTCACTTCATTGACCACAAAAGGTGGGCTTTCCCAGTGGCAACCTATTTCAATTTGACTTCACATTCCATTCCCACATGTCAGTCCACGGTGGCCTCCTCTACTGTCAGAGTGAGACCTCTCTCAGGTTGGAGGAGCAATGGCTCACATACTCTTTCTGGGTAGCCTGAAACCTAATAGCCTGAATAACAAATTTTGAACTTCCAGTAATTATTTCCCCTTTCTTCTCCTTGTTTTCTTTCCATCTGCCCATTACCTCCCAATGGTACCCCTCCTCCTCCCCATTCTTCCATGGTCCACTCTCCTATCCTATCAAGTTCCTCCTTCTTCAGCTCTTTATCTCTTCCCCCATCACCATCTTAGTTTCTTACTTCATTCCCATACCACACCCACTCATCTACCCCCTCATCTGCCTCCACACATCATCTGCCACCTTGCAATCCTCCCTCTTCTCTGCCACCTTCCTTGCTAGTCTTGATGAAATGCTTAGACCCAAAATGTTGACCGTTCATTCCCTTCCATAGACTTGCTGAACTCCCCCAGCATTTTCTCTGTGCGGCTCAGGATCTTCAGCATCTTCAGAATTATTTATGTTTTATTGGCCTCTGTTATTTTTCATAACTCAAAATGTCCACAAGTTATATAAATTAACATCTACTTTGTGTATATTGCGTTTCCCTTCATCGGTATCTTAAACACAAGCACATCATAGGCTTGGTTAATTAAGATAAGTAAGAATCACCATTGGAGTATGGACTGTGGAACTGAATAATGATTAAATGATGAGGTTGTTGATAGTCCACAATATCAAATATTCAGCTGAAAAGATCAAGGAGGCATGAATCACTCTAATCGCATTATTCTTTCAAATAATTTCCCAACCCACCTCCCCAGCCCCAGCCACCATACACCTAACTCCAGTTTTTCTCATTCATCTTAATTTTGGCCTTTCATCTTTCTGTTCAGCTGCTTCTGGTCCTTTGCGAAATAACTCAAGCATTGGTTCGGTGTCCTTTCAAATCCTGGCAAAATATCTTTTAATCATTTCCTTCCTTTGTGCAGTCTGTCTTGCAGAAACCAGGAGCACAGTCTCCACAGTGTGAATGTCAGGGGGAGCAAAGTTATTTGTTTCCAATTCTTTTCACAGATTCTTCTCACTTGTCACAGAATTCATTTCTTTCCTTGACCACCCACTTCTTTAAGCTAAAGTGGATCATTTGAAACTTTGGCAGCCTGTTCAACACCAATCTGAATGTTTAATCACCAATCCAATCC
Source organism: Mobula birostris (assembly GCF_030028105.1). NCBI lineage: Eukaryota > Metazoa > Chordata > Chondrichthyes > Myliobatiformes > Myliobatidae > Mobula > Mobula birostris. The sequence goes on from NC_092385.1 coordinate 43,845,393, forward strand.
ATCACGGGCAGTCAGACAGTTTAACTTCACTGCTGAAATATCACCTTTCTCACTGTAATTTCTGTCAATCCCTCATTAATTTGTCTAACAACCTCTTTCTTTGGCATCTCATCTTCCCTTAATCTTCTTCAAAATTCAGCATCCATATCTTATTTCACATTCTGTTCAACTTTATGGCTAGAAATGTGAACTAACCAAACTTTGGTTTCAGAAATTATTTCCCTCAACCCAATTCACTTCCATTAAAGATTGCAAAAAATGCTCAAATAATTCAAGATTCAAGTATATTTATTATCAAAGAATGTATAAATTATACACCCTTGAGATTTGCCTGCTTATAGGCAGCAACAAAGCAAGAAAACTAAAAGAAACCAATTTAAAAAAAGACCAACCCCCAAAGCACTGACCCAAAGAGAAAAAAAGCACACAAATCATACAAACAATAGAAGCAAGCAACAACAGCATTCCGAACCAAATTGATTCCTTAGATCTAAATCCACGAAGCAGCCCAGAGTAGGCCCAAGCCTCAGTATTCAGTTCATCATATTAGCAAGGCAAATTGTCACAAAGTTCTCAGACACAAAGCACAGCAGCAGGGGCGGTCTCACAGCCTTAGCGGGGGCTGGTGTTTAAATAATTGTTAGCCAGTTAGGACCATCATGTCATACACAACAGAAATGTGTCCTTCAGGCCACCACTTGTTTGCTGACTTACACTAATTCCTTTTGCCAGCATCGTCTATAAATCTCTACTAACGCAAACTCATGATCTGAATCATAAACTCATGATTTAATTCTATACATCCTAACTCCAGGCCATTTTGTAGTGCACTGTAATCTCATTATTCATTTTGCATCTCCTTCTTGTTACATACTCGTTTAATTCTTTACCCTCATCTGTACCTGGATGAGTGAAGTGTTGAAGATGTGCCTTCACGGACATCTTCACCACTTCACTCATCCAGACTGCTGTCCACACGTTTCAAATCAGCCTCCATCATCGCTGTACCAAGAACTCTACACCTTCAGAACTAAATGACTATCACCCAGTGGCACTAATGCCATTCATCGTCAATTGCTTAGAATAATGGCAATGGAAACTGCAAGCAGTTTCAAACTCCTGGGAGTGTACATCACACAACCTCTCATGGTCCCAGAACACATGCTACATAGTCAGAAAAGCTCACCAATATCTCTCCTTTCTGAGGAAGCTGAAGAGAGCTGGACTTTACACTTCCATAAATTTTATTCTACGGAAGCACAGTAGAGAGGATCCCAATAAGCTGCATCACTGTTTGCTATGGAAACCGCACTGTGGCAGACAGGAAGGCTCTACAATGGGAAGTCAAAACTGATCAATGCATCACCAGCATCAGCCTACTCTCCATCAAGTATATATATACAGAAAGCTGCCAGAAAAGGACCAATAACATCATGAAGGATTCTACTCACCCTGTTCATGGACTACCTGTTCCACTCCCTTCAGGGTGGAGGTTGCGTAGAATCCACACCAGGAACACCAGACTCAAAAACAGTTACTTTCCCCAAGCAGTAAGACTGATCAACACCTCCACCTACTAACTCCACCATTATTACTTCCTATCAGTCACCTTATGTAGAGTCTAGCATCACTTAATGGACATACGATCAATGTATATAAGCTTTCTTGTGTATTTATATTTATTATGTGTGTGTTTTAGTATTAATATTGTGTTCTTTATCTTTTGTGTTTTTTTTTGTGCTGCATCAGATCTGGAGTAACAATTAATTTGTTCTCCTTACACGTGTGTGCAGGAAATAACATTAAGTAATCTTGAATCTTTTTCCATACTTTACATTTAACTTGAAAGGCTGAAAGATTAGTTCTGTTCCTCACTGCATTGACGCTGCCTGACCTGTGTGGCCTAATCATGTGTATGACTATGTTTTAAAATGTTTTCTGGAAATTAAGTGTTTATGTTCACTGGGCTCTTTTAATCTGACTGATTTGTTGGAGCATTACTGAGAAATAACAGGTATACTGCCTGCCATTACTGCATTACGACCTCTTTCAAGATGTCCTCTTATGCTTAACCTTCCACAAAGACTTGATCACCAAGCCACCCACCGGATTATCTTTTAACCTCTTTACACAAAGTGCCAATTTATTTGTGCACAATTTATTTCATGTTCATGCGGTCTCTTGTGATTTATGCTTTCTAAGAATAATTTTCTCCCTGCTAGCATAGCGGGTATGGGTAGCCATGCAGATAATTGTGAAGTGTATAGAATTTATGTCTCGCTTTTCAATTAACATCAATAATTGATTTGAAATTATTTCTAAATCTTTAAAATCAGGGGGAGAAGATGGTGGTGCAACGCAGCTCGCAGCGGCCATTCCGGTGGTGATGTCTGGTATTTGTCAAATAGGGTGCCATGCACAATCCTGATTTGATGGAGACAGCCATGAGATCACAGAGGAACATCTGGTGAAACTTCTGAAATGCCTGCTTCGCTGCTGCTGCTACTGTGTGGTCCGAAATCTCCGGAGGGGAAGGCCGCGAGTCCTCGGCTTTGCTTGTTGCTCGGCGGCCGGGGCGGGGTCGAAGCGCTCGGCAGAGGATGGTGCTCGGTGCTCGGTGTCGAAGGGCTGGTCGGAGGCTCCAAGTTTTTGGACAGACTCAGAGTCCACTGCGGTCGGGTGCTTCCAATGGTGCTGCATCGGCAAGTTTGCGGCACTTGGAGGTTCATGGCAGGGAGAGTTTCTCCCTTCTACCATCTGCGTGAGATGATGAGGCTATCGGGACTTTGAGACTTTTTTTAAACTGTGCCCATGGTCTGCTCTTTATCAAATTACGGTATTGCTTTGCACTGTTGTAACTATATGTTATAATTATGTGGTTTTGTCAGTTTTAGTCTTGGTTTGTCCTGTGTTTCTTCTGATATCATTCTGGAGGAACATTGTATCATTTTTTAATGCATGCATTTCTAAATGACGATAAACGGAGACTGAGTGTCCTCATAATGATCTAAATCATACATCAAGCAAACAGTTATTATTGACTAATTGAGATTTTTATTTAATGTCAAGCAAAATGGGATTGGGATGAAATGAATAATATCTTTTACCACCAGCCTTCAAAGAGCACCAGACAATAAGCAAGGATTCAATCCTGGGAGGTCACACACGACCTAGCAGCCAAAAGACTCCAACGGGTATCACCAGTCAGCGAGAAAGGAAAGGTTAATCGAGTCTAGAGTAGCAGCTCTCCATCCTGGGCACTTACGTCAGACACAGGTTCACATGCTATATCGCACATATCCAGGATTGGTATGCTCAGCACAGCCCGTGATTGGAGCAATGTGTGAGGATCTGCTGGCAAAGAAATTGTCAGTGCTGCTGAATATTTAGCAAATGAAATGAGTTACTGCATCATTCGTGCAGTGGATCGATGATGGTTGATTCCCTTACAATGCAGTCAATAAGGCTGAGTGATACGCAAGCAAGGTGAAGGAATGAAATGATTGCCGAGTCCTCTCAGAATACTGAATCAGAATCAGAATCAGGTTATTAGCTCTGTCTCAAATGACATGAATTTTTTGTTTTGTGGCAGCAGTACAAAGCAAAGACATAATATTACTCTAAATTACAAAATACATAAATAATACAGAAAAGAATAATGGGGGAAGAGTCCTTGGACTCTTCAGAAATCTGATGGTGAGGGAGCTCCTAAAACATTGAGCATGGGGCTACCTTTTCCCTGATGGTAGTATTGCAAAAACAGCATGTCCCAGATGGTGAGGGTCCTTAGTGATGGATGCTGCCTTCTTGAAGCACTGCTTCATGAAGATATCTTTGATGGTGGAGCATTTTGACCATGATGAAGCTGGCTGAGACTACAACTCTCCACAATCTTCTACGATTCTGTGCACTGGGGTCCTGTCTTAGACATGTTACCCGGACCTGGAATATCTGGTGGTCAAGTGCCATCCATTCTATGTGTCAAGGGAGTTTTTCCGTCATTATCCCAGTTGCAGTATACATTCCACTATTGGCAAATGTCAAGCTGGCGCTGGTGGAGCTGAGCACCCATGTTCAACAATCACAGAACATCACACGCTGAGGCCTTCCTAATCAACCTCACCAACCTGATGAAGTCTCTGACAAACTACCACCAACATACGATTTGTGAACCAGAGGAGCCAACACGGTCTGTCACTATCAGGAATGCTTACCATGCCAACCCATGCTCGCATTTTGACAAGTCCAATCACTTGGCTGGATTTCTACTCCTGGGAAACAGTCTGAGATTGAAGACTCCATCACCAGCGTTAAGACCATGAGGATATGGTCAAGGAAGGCAGTGGATGGGTTTGAATTAGTGGATTGCATTCATCTTCAGATCTGTATGAATATGCCACAGCCATCACTTACTTCATCAAGACCTATGTGAATGAGGATGTGTCCTTAAGAAAATACTGAACATACCCAACCCAGAAGCTCTGTATAGACTTGAAGATTCACAGTCAACTGAGGGATAGACCTGTGGTGTTTAAGTCTGGCGATCCAGAATCAGGTACAGAAGGTTATTATGAGAGCAAAAAGGCAATTTGCGTGTGAATTTAGAAATGGATGCTCAACAGATGTGATAAGTTGAGCAGACTATTACTCCCTGCAAGGTGAAACTTAACAGCATAAACGGCAGTGATGTTTCACTCCTCAGATAAACTCAAAACCTTCTATACACGCTTTGAAAGAAAGAAAAATAAACTGCACCTGTGTAAATCCCCACAGCATCTGGTGACCCCATGATCTCTGTCTTGGAGACTGACATCAAAATGTTCTTCAAGAGGGTGAACACACACAAGACATCAGGCCCCACTTATGAACTTGACAGGCTACTAAAAGCCTGTGATGAAGTGCTTTGAGAGGCTAGTCAAGGCCAGAATTAGTTCCGGCCTGAGCATGAAACTGGAACCACTATAATTTGCCTACCAACACACCAGGTCTGCAGCAGACATGATCTCAATGGTTCTCCACTAGGACTTGGCTGACCTGAACAATAGCAATACACACAGCCTACTGTTAATCAATTACAGCGTAGCATTCAACACCATCATCCCCTCACTACTAATCAACAAGTTTCAAAACCTGGGCCTTTTTACCTCCCTCTGCACTGGATCAGTGACTCTGTCATCGGGAGACCACAGGCAGTGTGGATCATCGAACATAGATAGCCTACAGCACAATACATGCCCTTCGGCTTACAATGCTGTGCTAAACATGTACTTACTTTAGAAATTACCTAGTGTTGTAATGTGAGCATTATTAAAAGTAAGTTAATACTAATTAGGATATGGGGGTTTTTACTTCCATTCTTTTTACTTCCAGTGTGCTTTGTATATAGTGTTCCCGCCATTCTGTACAGGTTGTGAAAGTCTTTGTATATACATAACGGTTTTGACGTTCGAGATAAAGTTGTTTCTTTGGTCATGAAGTTGTCAAGTGTGCCTTTTTCAAAGTAGAAGTTACCACGTATTTTTGGCGACAAGGTAAACTGGTTTTGTGGACATGTGGGTGCATTTCGAACCGGAGCAGCAGTGCCGATAAGGGGCCTTATGTTCAGATGTCTATGTTTGGGACTATCGTTGAATTTGTGGAGGTTACGGAGGACTGGCCAGAGTATGAAGAAAGGTTGCGACACTTTTTCTGTGCTAATGGAATTACTGAGGAGGCTAAGAAGCACTCTATTCTCCTGAGTGTGTGTGGGGCGAAGACTTACAAGCTAATAAGGAATTTAGCCACACCCCGGAAACCAAGGGACATTCCCTATGACGAACTGGTCAAGCTCGTGCAGAACTACTACAATCTGAAAATTTCTGTCATAGTCCAATGGTGTAAGTTTCACAGCCATTTCAGGAAGCCAGGTCAGTCTGTGGCCAATTTTGTGGCCGAGTTTCGGCAGCTGTCAGGGCATTGTGATTTCGGAACGGTCTTGGATATCATGCTCCGGGATAGGTTGGTAGGCGGCATTAATAATGACGGTATACAATGCCACCTGTTAGGGGAAACCCCACCGTTGACTTTCAAGAAAGCCTTAGAGATTGCCCAAGGCATACAAATGATTGCAAATTCAAAGGCACTGTCTGCCATGCTTGTAGCAAAAAGGGGCATTTAGCTAAAAAGTGCAGAAGTTCAAAGGGTAAGATTAAGCCTGAGCAGGGGAAAGCTCAACAGGCTCAGGCAGCCACACACCACCTAGAAGAAGCAGATGAAGAGACAGCATGTGCCTACAACATGTTTGGAGTGGAAACAGATTGAAGGCAGACAAAACAGTGAGGATATATGGTGATTATAAGCTTACGGTGAATCAGATCTCTAAGCTGGAGAAGTACCCATTGCCACAGGTGGATGACCTGTTTGCGACCCTGTCAGGGGGTAAGCTGTTCACAAAGCTGGACATGAGCCACTCCTACCAACAGCTGCTGCTTGACGAGGATTCAAAGGAGTACGTCACAATTAATACCCATAAGGGATTATTCAAGTACAATCACCTGGTGTTTGGAGTGGCGTCCAGCCCTGCCATTTTCCAAAGGACAATGGACACTTTGCTGCGGGGATTCCGCATGTAGCAGTGTACCTTGATGATATTTTGATCACGGGGGCTATGGAAGTGGAGCATCTGGCTAATTTAGAACGGATGCTGAAGAGGGTCTCAAACGCAGGGCTGCATTTGAAGCGTGGAAAATGTGTGTTCCTGGCATCGAGTGTGACTTGCCTGGGGACAAGATCACAGCTGAGGGGCTTTGCCCTGTGGAGGACAAAGTGAGAGCTATTAAGGAGGCCCCAAGCCCTAAGACTGTTATGGAACTCAGATCATTTTTGGGCATGGTGAATTATTAAGGCAAGTTTCTTCCTGACCTCTCAAGGGTTTTGACCCCACTGTATAAGTGGCAACGGGGTGAAGAGCAGGAGAAAGCTTTCAAGAAAGTGAAAGAACTCCTCCACTCAGCGAAGCTGCTTGTTCACTATAACCCAGACAAGGAGATCACCCTTGCATGCAATGCCTCACCCTATGGAGTCGGGGCAGTTCTCTCATGTGTAATGGAGGACCGCTCAGAGAGGCCTATTGGTTTTGCTTCACGTACCCTGACAGCTGCTGAGAAGAGATATTCACAGTTAGAGAAAGAAGGTCTCGCCATTGTTTTTGCAGTCAAATGCTTTCATCAGTACCTTTATGGACGCGTATTTACAATTTATACAGACCATAAACTACTGATGAGCATGTTCAGTGAGACTAGATGCATTCTGCTATTTGCCTCAGCCAGGATATAGCGTTGGGCTCTTACATTGTCAGCCTACCAGTACACTATAGTGTACAGAGCGGGTGGGGATAATGCAAACGCCAACGCACTGCGTCGACTACCTTTACCTGAGACACCTGTTACTACATATGTGCCTCCAGAGACTGTGTTTTCATTGGAGAGGCTGTCAGAGACACCTGTAAAGGTGACCCAGATCAAGCAGTGGAAAGAGAGGGACCCAGCCCTGTCCCAAGTCAAGACTTTTCTTTTACAAGGTTGGCCCACAGTCGTGGAAAGAGAGGAACTGAGGCCTTATGGCAAACGCAAGACAGAACTCAGTCTGCAGGATGGCTGCATTTTCTGGGGGGTGGGGGGGGCAGGGTCATTGTGCCTCCCCTGGCCATTCACAGATTGTGGAGGAAATTCATGAGGCTCACCCAGGAGTGTCTCGAATGAAAAGCCTTGCAAGATCCTACGTTTGGTGGCCAAGAATGGATCAGGATCTGGAGAACAAGGTAAAATCATGCATGCAATGTCAGACTAATCAATATATGCCACCACCAACTCCTTTGCACCCATGGGAGTGGCCAGACCACCCCTGGGCTAGGCTACATTTGGACTTTGCTGGCCCTTTTATGGGGCAGATGTTTCTTGTAATGGTAGATGCGCATTCTAAATGGATCAAAGCTCACATCATGAGCAACGTCACAGCCCCCTCAACCATAGACAAACTCAGGAAAGTGTTTGTAGTCCACGGGTTGCCTGACACTCTGGTCACTGATAATGGCCCGACGTTCACCAGTGAACTGTTCGGTGAGTTCATGCAGCAGAATGGCATTCATCACATTCGGATAGCCCCTTTCCAACCAGCCTCCAATGGTTTGGCTGAGCGGGCTGCTCAGACAGTGAAGGAAGGCCTGAACAGATGACGGGGACTCTCTTAGCATTTAGCTTTCATGTTTCCGTTTTAAATACCGCCTCACACCACAGACTACGACTGCCCGCACTCCAGCAGAGATGCTGATGGGGCGTAGGCTCAAGTCAAGATTGGACCTGCTGCACCCGGACATGAAGGCAAAAGCGAGACAGACTACGGTGGAAGCATGTCCACCAGTGACTTTGCCAGAGGAAGAGATGCTGGCAGAGGGGTGGGATCCCCTCACGCAGACACACAGACCCCTCTCATGCCCCCAAAATTAGATCCACCCAAAACACCCTCACCAGCGGTGCCTGGGGGTAGTGTGTAGATCACAGCGCACTCGTAAACCTCCTGAGAGACTGAATCTTTGACGGGACAGTTCTTTTTTTGTTGTTGTTAGAGTGAATGTTGAATCTGTCATGGTTTCCAGATGTTTTCTATGATAAACTGTTGCTGAGATAGTAGTATAAGTTTTCAGGGGTACGCAAGTTAATAACACCACTGTTTTTATTTCCTAGTTTTTGCACTTGGGGAATGTTGGATTTTAAAGGGGGAGAAGTGCTGTAATGTGAGCATTATTAAAAGTAAGTTAATACTAATTAGGATAATGGAGGTTTTTACTTCAGTTCTTTTTTTACTTCCAGTGTGCTTTGTATATAGTGTTCCTGCCATGTTGTACAGGTTGTGAAAGCCTTTGTATATACATAACAGTTTTGACATTTGAGATAAAGTTGTTTCTTTGGGCATGAAGTTGTCGAGTGTGCCTTTTTCAAAGTAGAAGTTACCACCATACCGAGGGTTCCCCATAGCCCTATATGGGTACTGCTGCCACAAAACCACAGATTTCACAATATATCAGTGATAATCAAGACATTCGCAATGCAACCATCAGGATGTTCTTCACTGTGCCTCTGTGGAGATCTACAAGTTTCTTTTTGGTGACATACCAAATCTCCTCGAACTCCTAATCAGTAATAATATCTCCTCCTCAATGACAATCAGCACAATTACACCGCAAAGATGCATGCTAAGTCTAGAGTTCTTCTCACTCATGACTGTTCAAAAAATGCACAGCCATCTATAATTAGCCATTTATAAATTCACCAATGGTACCACTGTGTTTGGTAGAATCTCAGATAATGATGAGGAGGCATACTGGATTGGTTGGTTGAGTGGTGTCACAACAACCTTGCACTTAATGACAGCAAGATAAAGGAGTGGATTGTAAAATGCTCAGAGGCATTGTTTGTTGGGTTCAGGAAGTGGAAGTTGGGACATCACATGAGTCCTCATTGAGGGGTCGGGGGTGGAAAGGGGAAGCAGCTTCAATTTCTTGGGCCTCAACATATTGATGCAATCAGGAAGAAGGTTTACCTCATCAGGAGTTTGAAGAGATTTGGTATTTCACCAAAGACTCCAGCAAATTTCTATAGGTATATGGTAGACTCCATTCTGACTGGTTGCACCACTGAATGGTACAGAGCCTCAAATATACAGGATTGAAAGGGATTCCAGAGGGATGTAGACTCAGCCAGATCCATCAGGGTGCAACCCTCCCCATTATCGAGGACATACTCAAATGCCAGTGCCTCAAAAAAAGGTGCCATTCATCACTAAGGACCCTCACTATCCAGAACATGTCCTTTTCTGATTAGTACCATTGGTGTGGAGCTACAAGAGCTTGCCAAACCATATTTAATGTTTCAGGAACAGCTTCTTCCTCCCTCCCATCAGATTTCTGAACAGACTGTGATCACCATCTTGCTGTTCCATTTTTGTGCTTTTTTTTTGTAAATTAGTGATTTTTAAGCCTTGCACTATACTGCTGCCACAAAACAACAGATTTCATAATCTATCAGTGATGATCAAAACAATTCTGATGCAACCAGTCAGAATGTTTTTCACTGTGCATCTGTAGAGATTTGTAAGTGTCTTTGGTGACATACCAAATCTCCTCGAACTCTTAATGAAGTAGAGCTATTGGCATGCCTTCTTTGAGATTGCTTGCTGCTTTTATTATTCTAGCCTTGACATAAAATTTTACTCAATTCAGCAAAATGATTATTGTTAAGGTTTTATTTAGTTTAATTTACTGTAGCAGTAAGAACAATCTCCAATGCTAAAAGGTAGTTCATCCACCTATACTAAAATCTGATTTCTACAAGCTCAATTAGCATTGTGCTTAAATGCTCCACACTCTGGAATAGTCAGTGTGGGTGATGGAAGAGAAAACACAGAGGAGTTGAACAAAAACAGACTCCACCTATCACAATCCATCCTAGTTGCCCACTCTATATTATAATAAATGCACAGGGTGTCCCATGTGAATGAAAACAGTATAATTGAACAAAAATAATGTGAATATAACTGCAATCAATCTCCTCATGTTATCCAACACTAAAGTTCTCTTTCATGGTAAGCAGAATTCTGCTTTAATGTATCATCTATTTTTAATGAGCCCAACTGTTCTGGTATAATTATACTCCCTAGAGCCAACTACATGAAAATGGCTGAAAACTTTTTTTTGTCAGAAAAGTGAAATATATATTCAGAGTTTCTTTCTCAATTTAAGTAGGAAGCACAATAAGAAGTTGCAGATAGAAATAATTTTGGTCATTGCAATTGTCTGACACAAATTGAGCTTCACTGTGGTATTGTGCACTGGAAAATGAAACAAAGCATAGGATTAGAAATCAATCTTAATGACTGGCAAGATGGGTTAAATCTGACTTTCATCTTTCGCGCTTCTAAAAGAATGGGCCTGCAACGATAAATCCCCGGCTAAAGAATGCCACTGTTCAGCAACAAAAATTAAACTATAAAATAACTGGATCCTTGAATATAATTGTATTGAATCTATCCAGTCAGTAATTCTCCTCAAGTGTTAATTGTTGGGGAAAACAGACGCGATTCTTTGTGATGTTCACTATGGTGATCTGTGTACATACATCTATTGATGCTTCTGGACACACCTTCAGTGATGTTCCTGGAATCATCCGGTCTTTCGGGTCTTTCAACATCATACAACCTCCTCCAGGTGACCCAGCCAGGGCTGATCAGACCCCAGCTTGTGTCCAGATGGCTAGCTACTTACGACTCCATGGCTCCCCTCTTTTGAGCCACAGCCATCTTGAGGCCCTCTCTGCCGCATTGGTGGTACTGTGGATGTCTCTCCTCTTCCTCTCTCCCTCGATGCCCAAAATGCTGAATGCTGTAACTAAAGAACGGGCTACGAATCCCCTACAACCAATCTCCACTGGGAGACACCTCGCTCTCCATCCGGCCTGCTGACAGTTGCTGACCAGTCCTGCGTACTTGGAGAGCTTCCTTTCAAAGGCCTCCTCCAAGCTATCTTCCCATGGGACTGTCAGCTCCAGCAGCACCACTTGCTTAGTAGACTCAGACACTAGGACAATGTCTGGTCGCAGGGTTAGACAGACTTTCAGTCAATGAAAACAAAGATGAATCAAATGTTGGCCAAGCAATTTAATCACTGGCCTAAAAATACTGTATAAGAACTTAAAAGGTCTCTGAACAACGTCTGCTTTGAGCTATCTTGGTTACCTAATTTAACATTGCAGATCATTCATCAAAAAATTTTGCATTCGCTAATAACAAGGGGCATTTGTCACCCAAAGCATTACTGATTTTTTTTCTATCATCATCCTTGGTGCAATTAGGGAAGCATAGAATTGTTGCAGCACAGAGGCCATTCAGCATGTTCAACTTATACAAGCTTTCTGCAAAGTCATTTGCATCAATCATATGCCATTTTACTTTTCTTTCTGTGCAGTGCAGCATTTATTCAACTTTCAAATATCTAATGAGTTCTTTTATGAGAGGAACAATTGGTTTTCCCCATACCATCTTGTCAGGCACTGAATTTCAGGTGATGATTAATCACTCCTTGAAAGTGTTTTTATTTTCCCTTGTGTTGCCTGAACTCTTATTTTTGCCAGTTATTTTTGTTCTATCATTTTTCAAGATCTGAGCATTGCTGGCAAGACCAGTATTTATTTGGCCTTGACAGGAGATGCAGAAATATTTTCAAGTTTTGATGGCATGCAGCTTGATGGGAAACCCAGAGAAGGTGGTGTTCTCATCCACATTACAACCCTTGTTATTCTTAAATGTAGTGTGCAATGGCAATGAGTATTTATGCTGTTTTGCAAAGAATTGAGAAGGCAAACAAATGAGTTTACCTTTTCTCATCTAATCTTGGGGACTGTAAACCCTTATTGAAGTCTATCTATGGGCAGTCATGCACCCGGCTCACATAAGAGGGGAAAAGCAAATTCTCTGGAGCATTGTTGGAGAGTCTGAGGACAATTTGACTATACTATTGCACCCCATATCAGTACATATTTGCTATAGCCTGGTACCAACATCATAGGAAATTAAAGTAATATTTATCTTTCTCCTGGTAAGAGCATATACTTGTCTCTAAAATGGAGGCAAATTGGGGCAAGGCAGAATTTATGTACACTTGCATTTTCCTTTTCCATGACCTCCAATTCTGACAAAGGACTTCAGCAATTTAAAGGCAGCACCTTCTCAGGGCAATAAAGCTACTTCTTCTTAGGAAGACACTCTGAAGCAAGAGTGACTTGCTTCAGTAACGTAGGCATATGTGGGACCCATAAATTCTGTGACTGGTGGTGCAGGTGGCACCTGAGTTGTCTGGGATGTCGTATGCTCCTCAGCTTCTCGCTCCCATCATAAAGAGTTGACAGGCTGGATGCACTTTCTTCATTTTGGGCACTCACTGGCTAGTTAGTGAGGATATAATACTTTCATGTGGACATTGAGAAAAATATTTTCAGCCAGCAAATCTCTTGCGGCAACAGAGATCAATACAGACAGCTGGTCCTGAAGTTAGTTTTGAAGGACTGGAAGAGATTGCTCAGAGATGTGATGATGGCTCAGGAGAAGAGACTGACATTTATTTGTCCATGTGCTGATTCGTCAGGAACATCTGCATCCCACAGGTTGATCTAGACACCTTTCACCAACACCCAGACCTTGTGTGGAGTTCCTGCACAATCCAGCATCCTGTCAAGTAGCGTGCATCTCTGCAGGAAAGTGAGGCCCTCTCCTGGACTACTTACTTTCACTCCAGCTTTTGGCCAGTAACTTCCTGCTGATAGTGCTTTTGAGTTTATCTGATCTATTTAACACGACAGCACCACCTGCAGGCTTGCACTAAAGATTCAGCATTTCATCTCGTGAACGACAGAAAGGCTGTACATTTCCTTTGCCAACATCGTGCCAGGAGTACACCGAGATTCTGATGCACCTCTTGGGAAATCTAATTTTGTTTAACTTTGAATCTCATTCTCTACCTTCTCCCATTTCCCACTGTTGCTTTAGAAAAAAAAATCTTTGTACTGTTGTAGGGAAACATATAGAAAATAGCTGTAGAACTTCTCAGGATTTTCTGCAGCATGCAATATTGTAGCACATCATTTGTGTTATTTCTAACCACATCTAGATCAAGGTCAAAAGCAATGATGTAATTTGTTGCTAAAATTCTTTCAAAAATAGAAACAATATAATACGATTCTTGATTCGTCACATTATTATCTCCATCAAATCCTCACGGGGAAGTAAAATTTGCATAATTTTTAATCTAAGAAAAACTTATTAATCTATATTCTAAACACAGAGACGTTGATAATTACTGTCCTATTACTGCCAGTATATGATTTTAAATGGCTTTAAAGGTCAAATTATAATGTGTCATCAAATATTAAAATATAAAAGCTGGAAAAGCAGACAGTTTTCTTCTGAAAAAGATAGCTATGACTAGAAATGCCACTTTCATAATCTGAAATTACATCCAAGAAAAGGTACGCTTACACTGAAATATTATACAACAATTGCATGTGGTTATAATCTGAGATCCGGTCCAATAGTACTACTGCCTAATTACAGTGTGTCGTGTACTAAAGTGCAGACTAGAGTTTAATAGGGGTTAATGCAGAAACATTAGCTATAAAGTGCAGCGTCTGCATATTCAAAACATTAATTTTCAAACTAAAAACTTCTCTTCCAATTTGCTTTTGAGTGCTGAGGTAAACTCTTATGGATCATTAACATTGCACATGGTAATTTAAATACAGGGAAAATGCAGGTAATGAATTGGGATTAAATTTTCTGGAAATATAAAATTAAAGAGCATGAAAGGCCAGTCAGCTGATTTTAAGTGTGGTCATTCACTGTGAAAGAACTATCTGAATAGTCTATTCAACTACTCTGACACTATAACCCTGAAAACTTTCTCTTTTTCAAGTGTTTATACAATTCCTTTTTGAAAGACATTACTGAACCTGCTTCACTTTACAGAGTCTGGAATATCATAGTCTGCTGTGCCAAAATAAGTATGTGCTCTCACTTAGTGTTCTTTTGCCAATGACCTTAAATCTGAACAAACCAAGTGCAGAGGAACAGACCCCAAAAAATTAAGCATGCAAGTTCAAACCAATCCTCATACTCATCTGACTACTGGACCACCAGCAAACACCCCTCCCCACAATACCATCTCCATCTTTCTTATCATCCACACAAGCACCCTCCACCATTGAATTTCTATGACACTTGTCACCCTTTGTCATCAGCAGCACAATACCATCTCCCATGGCCAGTGAACAGCAATAATAAACCTTCTTATCACTGTTACCTCTACTAAATCTGCTGGTGTTGCAGCTACAACCTTGTGCTGAAGTCATCTCTGCTCACTAGCAGCAAAGCTTCCAGTTAACCTGATCATAACACAGAACCGCCATTTGCCCAATCCATAGCTTAAAACCTTTGCCAATTAGGACAAGGACGCTGTTTACAAAACTCTCAGAGACTTTCTTTAAAATTTCTCAGCCTGCCAAGCTGTACCCACAACTTTGTCTTCTGTCAAGGGGCAGAGACACTTCACTGCACCACCTGATGCCAAATCGCCACCTGGATCCAGAGGGTTTAGAGCAGGCGTCTCCAACCTGAGGTCCACTGTCCCTTGGTTAATGGTAGGAGTCCATGACATAAAAAAGGTTGGGAATCCCTGCTTTAAGACTCATCAAGGTCAGAACTTTGAATTCATTCCGGTTAAAAGGTAGCATGCCAGCTTACCTGAAGGCCCCTAGTTTCGGGCATTGTCAGTCAGGGTACAGCTAAATAGAAAGCAAGTTGGCCTAAGAATAACAAGCAGTAAGTAATATTCAAGTAGTTACTCAATGAGATGGTAAGTATTCCCTGGAGGCTGATGCCAGAATCACTTTTATTCATAATGTGGATTATGATTTGGATATACTAGCAAGTAATTGAATATTAAAAAAATACATTTATTCCCAAATTAGTGGGAGAGAATGGAGCATTACCCAAGGAGGTATTAGAAAACTCACAGACAGGGCAGGTAAATTGTAAATTAATACTCAAACAGGGGTATTGTGATAAGGAAGAAAGTGAAATAAAAACTGACTGGGGAAGCAAAGCAAAGAAATTTTTCAATACAAGTAGCAAGCCATTTGTTATTAGTAGTTTAAGAAGCAGTGTATTGTTTTTTATGTCAAGGTGTATAGAAACAAAAGGAAGGAGGTTGAATGTACAAAGTGGTAGTGAAGCCACAGTTGATGAACTGAACACCACCTGGTCTCCATTGTACAAGGTGAAGCAGTGAAGAATGCACAAAAAGGCTAGAGAGATTACAGCTAACAGGAAAAGCTGAATAACTCTGTTCTCTATTCTTCATGAGAAAATTCTTGGCAATGACTGATTCAAGTTCTTCTAAACTCATGAATGGGTTTTATAAGGCAGTTATCCCACCTCTCCCGGAAGTCTCCCGCATATTAATAGTGGCTCCCTGATGCCCGCAAATTATATACAATGTCCCGGAAATCTTTTTTTTGAGAGCGAGCGCACGAGAGAGAAGCGAGTGCGAGAGCGAGAGAGAGCATGCGCGAGAACGAGACAGAGCGCAAGAGAGAGGGAGAGAGCACTTAAGAGAGAGGGAGAGAGCGCGCACGAGAGCAACCACTAGAGAGAGAGCGCGCGCGTCATGGGAGAGCATTCAAAAAAAATAAAATATAAAACGTACATCACCCCAGACTACGCTAAAGTATAACCCTGCCTAATAGGGGTCAAAAATAATGACAGTGTTGCTGGCTGCACTGTTTGCAACAGTGACTTTTCTATTGCCCATGGTGGGTTAAGACTGTAAAAGACATGCTGAGGTGAGTTTAACAGGTGTCATTCGTTCATTGGCATAGCTATCGTTATTTAAACTAGCTGGCTCGCTGCTAAGGAGCTACTCTATTGCAGACATCCCACCTCTCCCAGAAGTTCCGGAGTCTCCCACAAATTTATGTTGCTACCTCCCTGGAATGAGATTTTGCAGCACAAAATAATCTGCAGATGCTGGGGTCAAAGCAACACTCACAACATGCTGGAGGAACTCAGCAGGTCGGGCAGCATCCGTGAAAAAGGGATCCTTTTCCACGGATGCTGTCTGATCTGCTGAGTTCCTCCAGCGTGTTATGAGTTTTTGCAGGGTGGGATGTATGATAAGGTAACCTTGAATATAACCAAGGACCAGAAATACAGGATAAATACATCTTAGAAATGCAGCGAGGAAGGGGAAATTAAAAGAAGCATCTTTCAAATGGTTTGAATGTGGAACTCGTTACCAGTAGAAAGTCACTAAGGCAAACAGATGTAATAAGGAAAATTTCCAATACATTGAAACACTGATTTGCTTAGGTACAGAATGCTTAACAGAGTTATTGTGTCAACTATAAACAGACGAGATTAACAGCATTGTGCTTCAGTGTGAATTTCTCACAAAAAAACAACTTTGAACAACTCGCATTCAATATGTATCACTCAGCCTAGACTTTCAGATGGACATTCCAATCAAAGGCAGTAGCCCACAAAATGTTTGCAGAATCTTTTGAAATGATAGCAACACACACACGAAATGCTGGATGAACTCTGCAGGCCAGGCAGCATCTATGGAAAAAAGAACGGTCAACATTTTGTGCTGAGACCTGGCCCAAAACGTCAACTGTATTCTTTTCCATAGATGCTGCCTGGCCTGCTGAGTTCCTCCAGCACTTTGTGCATCTTGCTTGGATTTTGAGCATCTGCAAATTTTCTCTTGCTCACTCTTGAAATGATAGGCCATTTCTGACGTGAGCTGCAGTCTGGCACATTCTGTTGGGGCCTGTGATACTGAGATATATTGGAATTAGAAAGGTACAGTGAAAAGCTAGTCTTGCATACTGTTCATACAGATCAGATCATTACACAATGCATTGAGGTAGAACAAAGTAGAACGATAACAATGTAGAATAAAATATAACAGTTACAGGGAAATTGCAGTGCAGATAAACAATAAAGTGCAAGATCACATGGATTATGAGTCAAACTATCAAGTCATAGAGCAGGCTGCAATCCAATCAGTCTGAACAATTCTTACAACTAGATAACCACATGGTTATAAAGTACTACTGCCACTTCTCAGAGAACAAAATAAAGATCGAACCATTTATGTGGGACTTAGAGGCCAGAGAATAATGAATATACATGAACAAATAACTATTTTAAAAATAAATGAATTTTTTAAATCTAGAAATTGAGCAGTTGACATACTGCACAGAATTTTTTTGAAGATCATGATGTTGCTCAATATATTATTGTGAAATTATAAGTCATTCAACAAGATGTAACATTTCAATCTCTTTCATCGTGAACATTTAGATTAAGTTTTTATTAAATAACTCATTCTGTATTAGTAACATCTTTGAATGCTATAAAAGTGCACCCTGCTGTGAGCACAATGTCACTAACACCAATTAGCAGATCTCCATCATTAACTGTACATGTACAGATATGCTGTTGGCTTCACACAGTATGGACAATATTTGCAAATAATTTTGTCATCACAATTGCATTTTGGGGAACATCATTGTTTTTGAGCCCAACAAAAAATGCAATCACACCTCTTTTCTGATTCACCATTAGAAAGTCTTACCAACACCGAGCCACAAAATGAACGTACTTGCACAACACGGCAAAGTTGGATTACAAATGTAAATGGGTACCAAACACTGAAGTTGGAAGTTGCAGGGTTTTTTTTTTAAATATATCAATGATTGCTATTATTGATAATCTTATACATTGCTTATTAAAACATCCAATTCATGAAGTGGTTACATTCTAATAAATGTTTAAATTAATTAAACCAAAATGTGCAAATTAAAACAGTTTTAGCCCCATTGCCATTGATGTGAAAACTCTGTTTGAGAGCTCATTAATTTCAGTCAGAAATATCTGAACACTTACAAACCACTAATGCAAATAACTGAAATATTATTTTATTAACAAAACTTTAAAATGGGATAATAAACAATATGTAATGTACCTTTTCAGGGTACTAACCGAGCAATTGATATATACACATATATACAAACCAACATTCCTCTCATATTAATTCTACTATGGATTTTGCCTTCCCCCCTACCCCTCTCCATCCTCTCTCTCGCCACCTCTTTCCCACAACCACTCTCCACTTCATTTTCACTCTCAAGGATAATTGTAGGTAGTGCTGATTGTGATTTTTGTTCACATAACAAGCTGGGACTTAAATTGCCATTTATTGCTAACACTAAGCATCATTTGTCATAGTTAAAAAGGCTTGTAAATTGAGGGTAGAGTCAATTGCAGTGTAGTGACAGGTCACAAGAGAACATACTTAAATTGAGGTGAAAAATAATCTATTATTATCACTGAATTAGAATTAATCCCTATGCAAAGTCCTATTATTCTTTTAATATTCATAAAGAGAAGATAAATTAAAATTATTCCACTATATTTTAAAGTACTTTAGGTATAAATTTGCAATTTTATAAATCAGATATTTAAAACAAAACCACAGCTAAATAGATTTAATTAACTTACCCCTGACTTCTAACATGCAGGTAGTGGTGTCATTTCCTAATACATTACTTGCCCAACAGGTATAGAATCCAGCATCTTCCCTCTGAACATCCTTTATTTCTAAAGTACCATTTGTATGCTTAAAGTAATTAGGGCCCTCAATTTCTGTTTCCATGTCTTCCTTCAACCTAGGAAAAGCAGTGGAAAAGCCATATTAATTTAAAATGAACAAACAGTATAACCATAACAAAACAATATTTCTCCTCTCCACACCTTGTGGCACATTGGGAGCAACCTTGCCGTTCCTTTAGGATTTTGTCTGTGTTTTTTTTTCTTTACAAAGCCGTGTTGCTAGCTCAATGCTCAGCCCAGAACAGATGGAAAACGTGCAAGGAACCAATTGGATTGGAACCCAGGACCGCTCACCTCGAATTCTGGTGCTGACTAAAATATTTCAGGGGCTATATTTTAAAGTGGAATTATTTTTTGATCGAAACTAATCCTTATTATAAACTTAAAGCAATATCTAATGGGATTCTAACACTGATTTGGCAGGACAGTCCTAAAACTGATGTGATATGGCTACTGGACCTTAGACCAAGCCAATTCTCAGCACTTGATCATGGACATGATCTGGAAGGTCAGTGAGTTCTGGGCAGATTAGAGGATGTCTTTCACTATGTTTGAAGGCATTCCAGCAGCAGATAACATTAGTCAGACGTGTTTCCATAGCAACTGACTCTATTGCACAGAACCTTCTGTTATCCAGCTGCTTGGATCAAAACCTCAACAAAGACCTATGTTGCATCTTATCCCACACCTTCCTGTCAAAGTCTCAGTCACTAAGGAAGTGAATTGCAGTGTAGCCATCATGACATGAACATGCGGTATGGTAGATATGCTGATCATACCTGAAAGACCAGATGGACAAGGCCTTTCTCAACCACACTAATATTGGTGTTCGTTGGAAAACACTGATGATGACGCATTTTGCATGGTCAGGGAATCACCTGGCTAGATTCCCTGATTCCATTGATAGCAGAATTGTACAAGATGGATTAAACAAAACAATATCTTACCAACGTATAGTAGGAGAAGGAGAGCCAAAGACTTTACAGTAAAGGTAAGCTGTTTTTCCTTCGATTGCAATATATCTCTGGTCATCAGGAGTAAGCATCATTGGTGCAAGATCTGTTGGTATTAGTAAGAAAAAAAATCAGTACAAAGGCCTATTTCCTGCAGATTTTGAGTACGCACAATTCTTTGAAGATACATGATATCTTAAGCATATGCTATTTACTAGCTACCATTCTAGAGTTTGTTGGAACTCAGTTAGCCCAGATTGAATCGTGTTGACACAGCCAATTCACCTGACAAATTATATACAAGAAGAAATCTACTGAGACTAGAAGTTGTTTTACTTCTGCCAAAGGTAGCTTAGAAGCCTGCAAGCAATGCAGTTGAAAGATCTGAACTAGCTAATGATCAACAAAGAGGACAGTGTTTGAAAAAGTAGCAATGTGAGGTTCATGGTTGTGCACAATGATGAATGCATTAATCTGATTTTACTATCAGCTGAATCAGTTGAAGGTTCTGATATCAATATAAATAATTCTTATTCTTATAGGCATCTGTTAGTTTCATGAGACCGTGGATTTGCGCCTTGGAGGTTTCCAGGGCGCAGTCCTGGGCAAGTTTGTATGGAAGACCAGCAGTTGCCCATGCTGCAAGTCTCCCTTCTCCATGCCACCAATGTTGTCCAAGGGAAGGGCATTAAGACCCATACAGCTTGGCACCGGTGTCATTGCAGAGCAATGTGTGATTAAATGCCTTGCTCAAGGACACACACGCTGCCTCAACCAAGACTTGAACCAGCAACCTTCAAATCACTAGACGAACACCTTAACCACTTGGCCACATGCCAACACAAATAATTAGAGATCAGGGAAACAGTTTTTAAATACTGCATTCATCGAACTAACTGAAGATGTGAGTTCAAATCCCACCATTCCACATGGGTAATTTAAATTCAATTAACTGAACAATAAAGAATAACATAGAATCAATAATAATGTGTGAAACTCCAGGATAGTATAAAAATTATTCAATTCACCAATCAATGATGGAAAACTCTGGTCTTAATCCAATTACGTCTTTGTGTTACTACAGCACAGCAGTAATAATTGTTAACTGTCATCTGAAATGGTCCAACAACCCAATCAGACATTCTTAGTTTTTACAACAAGGTACAGTTAGAATAAAACCTGATAGATCATGCAGTACTGCTGAAGAACACATCCAGTCCCATCAATATGCCAAAGTCCTTAGGAACATTCAATGGCATTATCTAAACAATGGGAGCTATCCCAACAACTTGTCAAACAACAATCTGATCAGTCGTATTTACAAAATCACACCTTTCATTAAGTCATTCTGAATAAAGTACTGCAGACCCTTTGGCCCATTCAGTCCATGCTGATCTCATCTTTTGCCTTGTCCCATCTACGTGCACCCAGAACATATCCCTCCAAACCCCTCCCATTCACGTATCTATCCAAACTCTGATGAGGTGTTACAATTAAACCCAAATCTACCACTTCTGCTGGCAGTACCACACTCACACCACCCTCTGAGTGAAGAAACCCTCTCTCAGATTCTTCCTGAATATTTAACTTTTCACACCAAACCTATGCCCCTAGTTCCAGTTTCTAGTCAACTGGAGGCGAAAAAGCCTACATGTAGAGACTCTATCTATGCCCTGATAATTTTATATACCGTATTCTCCAGTGCTCCTGGGAATTAAGTCCTAACCGATTCAACCTTTCCCTGTAAATCAGGTCCTTAAGTCCCAGCAACATCCTTGTAATTTTTCTTTGCATTCCTTCAAGCTTCATGATACATTTCCTGCAGATAGGTGACCAGAACTGTACATAATGCTCTAAATTAGCCCTCACCATGTCTTGTACAACTTCAACATAACATCCAACTCCTGCTGGATGTTATGTTGATTTATGAAGGCCAATATGCTAAAAGCTCTTTTATACTACCATATCTACCTGTGATGCTATTTTTCAAGGAATTATGATCTATATTCCCAGGTCCATTTGTTAAGTAGAGCAATGCCAAATAAATGGCACTATATCTCATCTGAGGGATTTGAGAAAGCATTAAATGAGGACAATTCAAGGACAGACTCTGCTCTGTTGGAGACAAAATCTTAGTCCCAGGATTAAGTTGGTAGCCCTAGCAATGACCAGATTCACCAAGTCCTGAAAAGCATGGCTATCAGGCTAGGTCAGCTGCAGCTGGTGAAAGAAGTATGCAGAGGAAGATTCCTGCCTGATCCTTGTGAAATGAGCTGACACTGCTGCATCTGCTTTTGTACTATTGGATGCTGTAACTGAAGCATGGTCCCTTAAATCAGAGTGTCATGGTACCAAGTAGATCACATTGTGCAGAAAGGGATAAAGCATTGGACATTGCAGATATTTTGGTCACAGTGCTGTGACAAACTTTTAACCTATTCCAATATCAATCTAACCATTCCCTTCCTCCATTTTCCTTTTGTTCATATGCTTGACTATGAGTTAGATTTTGCTGATTTATCTACCTCTCCTATCACCGCTGATAGGCAGCATTTTCCACGCATACAGCACTCAATGCAGAAAACCTAACTCTAACATCTCCCCTATATTTTCCTCCAATGACCATCAATTATGTCCTCTCGTATTAGCTACTGCCACTCTGGGAAAAAGGCAACAGCTGACAACTCTATCTATACCTTTTATCATCTTGTGCAGCTCTATGAGTTGGAAGCAAGTGGCACATAACTCCTGTTAGCTGTGTGGAAATTGGGAGGTGCCTGCTTGTGCCAGCAACAACCCTGTTATTTTTGCACCTGTTTAAAATCTGCCTCTCGATCTGTTCCTCAGTGTATCTGTTGTTGAATATACTTTCACAGCCTTTTTTTTGTAGGACACAATTATTGGCGAGTCTATAGAATACACCCAAATAAAATGATTTCTCCCTTACATTTCTGACTTGCAACCACACTGACCCTGCAGACAATCTCTCCATAATGTCCTCCCTTTCTGCAGCTGTGATACTATCCTTGATTAGGGCTATCCCACCTGTTTTACCTTCTTCCCTGTCCATATTGAAACATCTAAACCCTGGAACATCCAGCAGTCATTTCTACTCTTGTTACAACCAAGTATCTGTAATTTCCACAACATTGTAGCTCGATGTACAGACCCAGTTCTTAGTTCATCAGCCTTGTTCCTGATAGTTCTTTTTTTCATTGAAAAAGACTATTTCAACCCATCCAACTGACTGCAATTAGGTCTGTTCCAATGCCTAACCTTCCTCACTGCCTCACCACATAATGCATCTGCCTTTACACCAACTGCCTCATCCTCTGATCTATCACTTTGACAACCTAGTTTGAACCCCCCCTACTAATTCTAGCAAACCTGCCCACAGGAGTATTGGTCTCTTTCCTGTTCAGGTGTAACCCGTCACTTTTGTACAGATCATACCTTCCCCAGAAGAGATCCCAATGATCCATAAATCTCAAGCACTGCCCGCTGAACCAATTCTTCAGTCACACATTCATCAGCCAAATCATCCTAATCATGCTGCATGGCACAGGCAACAATCCGGAGATTACTACCCTTGAAGTTCTGCTTTTTTAGTTTCCTTCCTAGCTCCTTATATTCACTCTTCAAGACCTTTTCCTTCCTATGCTATTGGTAGCAATATGTACCATGACTTTTGGCTGCTCGCCTACCCCCTTTAGATTGCTGCAGACTTGATCTGAGATGTCCTTGACCCTGGCATCTGGAGGTAAAATACCATCTGGTTATCTTTCACATGCACAGAATCTCCTGTCTGTTCTCTGAATGACTGGATCTCCTTTTGCTTTCCTCTTCTCTCTGCTTCCCTTCTGAACTACAGAGCCAGACTTAGAGTCAGAGAGCTGGTCGCTGTGGCTTTCCCTCGCCTCCAGGTTCAAAATTGGCAGCTTAACAATGAACACCCGTTAGAATTTGCTGGGCATGAACTGTGCAGATTGCTGATGCGCCAGCAAACAGCTTTGCAGCCCTGCAGTGTTCTGTTATGAAAGGTGGTGGAGAATTTAACAGCTACCAGTCAGATTAAGTGCTATCAGCACGCTTCTTTATTGCTGCTGGAACAAAATCTTGTGATTACTTAATTAAAATTAGCGCAGCACACCTTCGCCACAAGAACCATGACATTTTATCAAGGATAACTTGGGATTATCTCTGCTACCTTTCCAGCAGTATTCACACCCTTGGAGAATAAAATATGATGCATTGCTGCCAACAGCTACTGAGTTTCTCTCCATCAATCCGCTCATTGCTTTTCCTTTTCAGCCAGTGAATTTAGGAAGCTTACAGTCACTGAAATAAATGTTACTGAAGTAACAATTCAGTCTCCTGACAACTATACTGTGATTTATGCCTCAGTCATTTCATATGCATTCATTATATGGAGCAGATGCACAAACTGATTTACCTTAACTGTTTAAATGGTTTCTGAGTTGAAATATTAACCCCATCTTACTCTCATAATATTGAACAATTCTGATTTCTACTTTCTTTCAATTTTCAATTAGCTTGCTTAAACTCACTGCATTCAGAGTTCTAAATTATTTAATGCACTTTTAATTGGCTGAAAATATCCTTCAAGATATATCATATTAAATCAAATGCTATTTAAGTTGTATTGCATGTTGAAACCACAATTTTTACTTAGCAACTAACTGAATAAAACACAATTCACGTGAGAGATAACCTTTAGACAGACCTATTCACTCAAATTATTATTAGCATCAGCAACATTTGAAGATTTGAATTATTGGTGAAAATGTATTCATGTATGCAAATTAAGACCATGAAACATAATCCAATTTAGACATTTATCAAACATTAGCTAACACAGAAGGCAAAAATATTACTGAAAAATTTAATATTGCATATATCCACCTTTTGAATTTGTTAAAAATAAAAAAAAAAGAAAAATTTCATGGCCTCCCATATTGATTTTGTAGGTTATAACTAAAACGTGCTCTCTGGGTAATCTGTCAATTTCAAATGTTTCATCCATTTTGATAAACCTTTAGACAAATGAATACAGCCTTGTGGGATAAGAATGGAGAAAAGTTCATTGGGATTAGAGCTCATTCAAAAAGAAATAGATCAATATCCTTCATATAAAAGGGCTGATTGTGCTGATGGTTGGCTGTTGGGTCGATATACAACTGCCTGTTAGCTGCAGCGTACACAGCTGCATGCCGCAAACTTCTGTATGTGAATGCCCCACAGTGACACTGTAGGTAGTGCTGTTAACCCACAGCTCCAGCAGCCCAGACTCAATCCTGATGCCGTTGGTCAGGAACTTGCAGATTCTGCAAGCGAACCATATAGCATTCCCCTGGGAAGCTCTTGTTACCTCCCACATCCCAATGACATTCTGGTCTGAAAACCGAACTGCTAGAGAGGGTAGATAGCCGGAGAATCAGGAAGCGAGGACGGTGGCAAGTTGAGAGCAGATTACTGGGAATCGTGTGGGATTGATAAGAATGTCTTGAGAGCTGGCATATATGCTGATGTAGCAAAATAAAACAAGTCTGAGAATATGAACTTGTAAAAAATGCTAACATCGCTCTGAAGGTCAGAGGATACCTGCATTTGACACCCCCTTCCCTTCCCATTCTGTTCCTTTGTGTGTTCCAAGAAACAGGATACAGTTTATAATTATCTCTTCAGTATTATGCCAGAAATAGTTAATGCATTCAGCATGGTCCCAGTCTCATGAACAAAGCTACTGATCATTAATTACGATGCAAACACAAGAGATTCCTCAGTGCCTAAAATCCTGAGCAACACACACAAAATCCTGGAGGAACTCAGCATGTCAGGAAGCATCTATGGAGGGGAATAAACAGTCGACATTTGGTCTGGGCCCAAAGCACCAACTGTTTATTTCTCTTCAAAGATACTGCCTGAATTGCTGAGTTCCTCCAGCATTTTGTGTGTGCTGCTCATTAATAAAAATGTAACAAATTGTTATTTTTTTTGTTTTGCTTCAATTAAATTCAGTGAATTGATTGTGCTCTTTTAAATTACTATTTTTTATTATTTTTTGTTTTAATCAATGAAACTTCTTTTCTTAAGATGGCGGCGCATCCAGATGCGGTGGCTACTCAGGCTCCAACTAGTGGTTCATCCTTTACGTCTTTCTTATGATCGCAGGACACTGATGGATATTGAGAACATGAAGTACTGCAATTCTAGCTCAGCTGAAAGTTGATGGATGGCCAAGGAGCTCCAGAGTACGAGCTTAGGCACGCTGTGTTGCCGCCTGCTACAACCACCCAGGGAAGACACCATCGGAAGTGGTGCAAAAGGAAGCAAGTGCAAGGAAAGTGTGCTGGTGTTCATGTGAAACTAAAGGCTAATTCCTTCAGGCTAGCTCTCCTGTTGATTCTGCTTTCAAGTGTTCAATCATTCGAAAATAAACTGAACTACCCTAGTCTGAGACTGAATCAGCATGAGGTGAAGGACAGCAGCGTGCTCATTCTGATGGAAATGTGGCTAAGGGTACCATGTAGCAGCCATCCGGCTAGATGCTAGAGGTTTCTATCCTTTTTTCAGTCCAACAGAATCCCTGCGATCTCTGGCAAGACCCGTGGTGGAGGTGTATGTACCAACGTTAATAAGAACTGGTGTGTGACCCACTATTCGCCCATGCGAGAGTTCTTAATGGTGAAGTACAAGCCCTCTATTTACCGAGGGAGTTCACTGCCATTGTGATTGTGGCTGTATACATACACTCCAACTGTGAAGACGCTGGTGAAGCACTACCTGAGCTCTATGGCACCATCAGTGACTTGCAAACCACACACCCCATTATTGCCGCTGGTGACTTCAACCATGCTTACTTAAAAACAATCCTGCCTAAATTCTATCAACATGTTGCCTTTGCAACCAGTTGTGAGAAACATTAGACCTGGTTTATACCAACATCGCTGCTGCATACAAAATTGCTCTTCGTCCTGATATTGGATTCTCTGACCACTTCCCTGTTATGCTAATTCCTGCATAGGGACCACTGATTAAATATGTCAAACCAGTTCAAAGAGTGATAAAAACCTGGCCAGAAGGAGCAACCTCAGCATCACAGGACTGTTTTGAAAACACAGCCTAGACATGTTCAGAGAGGCAGCTATGTACAACCATCACATTAGCATCAATAATATGCAAGATCTGTGACTGGCTACGTAAAGAAGTGCATTGACATCCACGTTGCTGGCCTTCAAATATGGAGCAAAAGATCTAAACCCTAATTGACCCCTAACTTCCCTCTCTGTCCCCAAAACCATCTCAATGAACTTAAAAGGGAAACAACTAAATCTGAGCCACACTGTCAGTGGAAACCAAAGCTTGACACCATTTGAAAGCAAGAGCACGAGAGAACTATTCCTAAATCATTGAAAAGCAAATGAAATAGTAAGAAAAAAGCTATTCTGATTTGTCTGCAATCATTGTAATCTTCCTTTGCTGTAGTAATAGTACTGTCATCTGTCCAATTATCATCTCATTGCAGAGTATAGTTTGCATTTTTCACACAAAGATGAAATTATATGAACTTACGTAGACATAATTAAATATTATTTTCAATTTTAGTTATGTTGTAGTTTCCTGTCATCTTCCAGTAAATGAACTATGAGGGTTTGAAACTCAAGAATATCATTGTACACTTCAGAATTACTTTTGGTAAAATAAACTGCCGGTGTATTGAAGAATATGCAAAGCTTAAGTGGAGTACTTTCCTAATGGTTTGCTTTTACAGTTATGAACTGAACTTACAAGTATAAATTGAGTAAGTAGCTTGACAAATCCTCTCTCAGTGGGTTACAGTGCACAATTAAAAAAATAATTCAACATTAGCACTTACTCAGGATATTGACAACTGCATTGGCAAGAATGGATCCATGCTTATTAGAAGCTTCACACTGATAGACTGCACTGTCATTCAGTTGTAGATTTGTGAGAATGATAACATTTTGAGTAATCTTGCGATTTATTGCAGGCTGTGTTTCTGTAATACATAAAAATTTATTTCTGATTAAGAGTCATCAATTCTGTTGCAGAGCAATTTTCATTTCATACTACTATTGATTTGTGGTAACAAATAATGGTGAAGAAACACAGCTGCTTCAATTAATTCAAGGAGATGTTACAACTCAGATGTGATAACTCCTTCTTGGCCCATCAATTTGAATCTACTAAAGCCAACACTGCAGCTTTTTTATTATTATAGTCACTTACTTGCTGAACAACTTTTCTACCAACTTTCAAAGAATTTCCTCCTTGCTTTGTGATAGAAATCGAGCACTGACAATTCATTGGAAACAGATCATTCTTAAAATCAAATAACTCAGAAACAAAAAACAGTCTTTACATCATCTCTAACCTTCTCACAACCTTAAACCAACCCACAGTCTCTCTCCTCTCATCTTCACCTAAGGAATGGACTAAAATCTAAAAATATGAAAAAAATCAAAAATAAAAATTCAGCTGCAGGCAATGGAAACCAAAATAAAAAAAAGAAAAAAAACAAACATTCAATAGAATTGGCAGCATCATGGGAGGAGAAACAGCATTAACACTTCAGGTCAAAAATTCTTTGACAGAACTGGGAAAGAAAGAAGAAAAAGTGTAACACACAGAAAATGCTGGAGATTCTTAGGAGTTCAGGCAGCATCAATGAAGAGGAATAAACAGTCCAGTCCTGATGACGTTCTGCAAATGACTGAAATCCAGAGTAACACATACACACAAACTGCTAGAGGAACTCAAAAGGTCAGGAGGAAGATTAGTTGTGAAGGGTAAATTGACAAGGGAATCACAAAGGCAGCAATCCCTATGGAAAACAGAGAGTGGGGGAGGCGTGGTAAAGATGTTGTTGGTGGTAGGACACTTGAAGATGGCAAAAGTTATGGAAAGTGATGTGCTGGATATAGAGACTCATGGAGCAGTACGTGAGGGCAGGAAGAGTTCTATCCCCATTAAGACAGCAGGAAGATGGGGTGAGGATGAATGTCCTTTAAATGGAGGAGATACAGGTGAGGGCAGCATCATTGGCGCAGGAAGGGAAGGAAAGCCTCTTCCTGGGAAAAGGTGCAGTGGATATGAAGGAACTGAGAAAATAGAATGGCACTTTTGCAGGAAACAGGGTGGGAAGAGTTATAGTCGAAATAGCAGTGGGAGCCACTAGGTTTATAATAGACATCATTAGACAGTTTGTTTGCAGAGAGATTGACAAAGGGGAGAGAAGTGTCAGAGATGTCAGAAAGTGTCAGAAGTCAGAATTGTGAAAAGTATCAGAAAGTGTCAGAAATGTGAACTTAAGGGCAGGGTAAAAGTTGGAGGCAAAGTTGATGAAGGTGATGAGTTCAGCAAGGATGCATGAATTGGCACAGCTGCAGTCGTCAATGTAGCGCAGAAAGAATTATGGAGCATTACCTGGGAGGTTTGAAACATGGACTGTTCCACATAACCAACGTATAGCCGGGGCCCATGTGGCAGCCCACGGCTACACCTTGAGTTTAGGTAAAGTGGGAGGAGATGAAAGAGAAATTGTTGAGTGTGAGGACTAGTTCCACCAGACAGAGTGGTGGTGAAGAAGAATATTTCCTGTTCTGATTTGAGTTCAATTTTTCTTTCTCAACCAGTACAGCCTATCCTGTTGGCTATGCCCCTAGTGCTGCTATTAGCAACATGTAACACAGTCAAAGCAGCAAAAATCACCCCATAGGTGCTCCAATTATCCACTTAACCTGACTTCATCCGATCACAGATTTTCCCTTTTTTTTGTCTATTACTCCATCTTCTTTTCTGCAACTTAAAATTACCTTTCTTTATCTCTCTTTCCCCGTTCCAATAAAGAGTCTCGGATTGGAAATATTAACTCTGTATGACCTGCTGGATGTTTCCAGTATTATAGGTTTTCAGTACAGACTGAAACATCCTCTGTTCATGGCTAGAATTCAGCACATTAACCTGGTTCTTTATAATAGTACAAGAACACCGAAAATAAATCGTATTAACCTCTGTTTGACCTCATTTCTACTGGAATCTTTCTTTAAAGATAAGGCTGTGGAAGCTTGCAGAACAAATAATGTTAGCCTACCCAGCCTATCTTTTATTCGATTATGGAGACAGCATCAATCTCAATCACAATAATGGTCATTAATAATAGGCTGTAACAGCAATAATTTGGAGGTAACCCATTGTCCTGCTCTATGTTACTAAACAGGGGAAAAATACAAGTCACTACACAATTTGATGTTGTACAAAATAAATCCTAGTAATTTGTAGAAAAGAGAACACACTAATACACTAGATTTTTGGACAATTGAAAGAGAGAGGAGGAAGAGACAAAGCGAAAGAGAGGAAGATGTGGAAAGAGCAGAGAGGGAAGATGAGGAGATTCAAAATATAAATCACTTCTGTACTGTCATTTAGCATCTTTTTTCATGTCTTGTAAAGCAGTTAAACCTTGCTTTCTCCTTCAGGTCCTTAAGTATCAGATCCATTCATGTGTAATTGAAGACAATTAGTCAAATCAACTAGGTACATTTGGTGGGGGGGGTTGGGTGGGAAAGATGGTCGATGTCCTCCTGCAGAGCCTGAAAAATTAGCAGGGACACAAGATACAAAGGAGTATATCCTGGAGCAGCCAAAGCAAGTCATGTCTGTGAAAAAGGTGCTAAAAACCTCAAGAGGCAGCTGAGCTATGCTCCTTGACAGATCTGAAAATGTCAAAAGAATCACCCAAAGCCTGAAAAATAAAACACTTATAAACTTAAATATTTTCAAAGCCATCAAAGCACCAGGGAAAATCCAAATAAATAAAATTTACAACAGGTTTCCCTCTTCAACTGAATCATTGCAGAGTAATGCTTACATCACTTCCAACCTCGAAAAGGATCATCATGACAGTTCCGAATTCAGAGTGACAGGAAATATCACCAACATCCCACCCACATGCTTAAATCTACCGCCAGGTTGCAGCTCCCTACACAAAGGCCGACCACTGTTGCCAACTCTTACACTTTCAGATTTACATACATTTGTGCAGAACTGCAGTGTTACTGTTTGTTCATGGTGGTGAACTATTGCAATTACTCTAATGTTACCCTGAAATTCAAGGCCAATACCTTCTGTGCGTTATCTTTTCTCATTTCCACATTCTGAAACTAGACTGCATTTAAGAATGATATTAAGCTTCTTAAAGTCTGCTAGAATGTGTAATAAGATGCAGGTAGAAAGTTTCATAAACAGTACTCTGCCTAATATTAATTAATTGGGTGTGTGTGTATATATATATATATATATATATATATATATATAGCCAGTGGGAAATAAATAGCAGAACAAAGACTATGTATAACTATATAGATTGCTTGTACTGAACTATAAAGCTACCCTGGAAACAAGGGGAATAAAATAGAACAAAAATTAGTGGGAAGCTAGAGGATTGGGAAGATTTTAAAAACCAAACAGAAGGCAACTAAAAAAGTAATAAGGAGAGAAATAGTGAAATATGAAATTAAGCCAGCCAATAATATAAAAAATTATACCAAAAGTTTATTTTTAGATTTAGAAAGTAAAATTATTGGGTGGATATATGGAATGCTAAAGCAGACACAGTTGACCAAATGGCCTAATTCTGTGATGGATGTTCACTGTGTTCAGGCCAGAGGGCCTTATGTTTGCCAAGCTCAGCTTTTCAAATACAGCATTTAACACTTGCAAAGATCAAACAGCTGTTTTTGATTAAGTTAAGTTCAACTAAGATCAAACTAAAATTCTTCGTTTAGCTGCTTGTCGTAAACAAGAGCCAATCTTCTGTTCTTAATGTAAATGGAAAGCAATACTCAGTTTGAAAGAGCAGCTGGGGGCACCAGTGTGCATGCATATGGATTGAACATGTTTGGTCAATGCTCCTCTCCGACGCCTTGATAAAATTACTATTATACCGTGTTTTATTCATTCATAGGCCAACAGTGTATATCTAAACTAAGTGTCTGGAAAAGCCAAGGCTGCCGACTGCCAAACTACCGAAGTTGGTACTAACAACGGGTCTGTAAAGAACTTCTCCGCGTCTGAGATACCACCGGATAAAACTTACGCCATGTGCAAGGAATTAAGTCAGGAGATTTCTGAGTCAGTTCTGCGCGGCCTTATTGACTGCTTTGATGTCTTTGAGACCAAGTTTGAGGCGCGTGTGGCCTCACAACTGATTTACAAGCCCGTGTGGCTAATCAAGAACTGAACACCAGCGACCTTGAAGCAGGCATGCAAGAGCTTGAAGCTAAGTACTCAGAGCTAATGAGACAAAATAGCCAGCTTGAAGCTGAAGTGCATAACTTTGAGGCTCGTTCCCGTGAACCTACTGAATTTGTTTCCAGACTGATTCCCAAGTTGCTTGGGGAAGAGCATTTCCCGTAGCCGGTTAAAGTCAATCGTGCGCATCGGTCTCTCCAGTCGAAGCCGGCTGACGGCACTAAACCGCGCACCATCTTGGCACGTATCCATCACTTTCAAGTGAAAGAGCTGATCCTGCACCGCAGCAGACTACAACCCATGGAGTATAAGGGAAAAAAAGTCTTGAATTTCCCAGATTATACTAATGAGGTGATGACTCAACATCGTGCCTTTCGTGATGTACTGCAAACTCTGCGTGACGGAGGAATCAAGCACACCCTGCGGTATCCGGCTTGGCTCTGTATTTATCATTAAGATGGAAGAGCGCCTAAAGTATACGGCGATCCGATAGAAGCAGTACAATTCTTGGAAAGGAATAATGCACGCAAAAGGGAGTAGATATATTGACACTGCTTATTCAGCTTATATTTGTGCCGGTTTCCATGTTGGGAAAAGGGGAGGGACCTCCTTGTTATATGTAGTTTTACAATGCTGTATGCCCACTGGGATTTAATTGCGGAGAATGATCTAAATATTTCCGTTATTATAAGGGTTAAATTCGAGCTGGTGTCATGAATGTTCAGTTTCAGGTGCGGACATTGGATAACTCTCCCCAGCCCTAATAGCATCTGTTTAATGGTATTATATAATTTGTATTATAAATTTTCTTGGAGAGGGGGTTTGTGATAATTGTGTAATGTTAGTTACCTACCCAGCAGCTGCTTTTGGGATGGAAATGGGGAACTATGTGTCTGGTTTAGGGAGACACAAAGGGGGGAGGGTTAGAGTGTGTGTTGTTCCTGTTTATAGCTCAGACATGTTTTTTTTGTATATGTTGTGTTCTTATGAGGGCTGCCAGCTATTTTGCATTGTTTACTATGCTTGTGCTCAACTCTAATAATCTCCTTTTTATTCTCATATGCAGAGGCCTTGTGGTATAATGCAGCTGGGGGGTAAAGATATTACAATAGTCTCATGGAATGTTAAGGGCCTTGGTCATGTTGTTAAGAGGGATAAAGTTTTTGAGACATCTCAAATCTCTATCTGCAGATGTGATTCTTCTACAGGAAACCCATGTCAAAGTAACTGAGCAATGCAGATTGAGATCTAGCTGGATATCGCAGGTTTACCAGTCACCATTTACTTCTCATGCACGTGGTGTGGCTATCCTCTTTAGGAAAAATATTCCATTTCCACTCACCTCCATGACCACAGATCCTCTCAGCAGGTTTATTATGATTTCGGGTACCATTAATTTGTTTCTGCTAACTTTCCCTAATATTTATGGTCCAAACAGAGATGAGCCAAATTTTTTTAGGAAAGTTTTTGATTTACTTCCAGATGCCAGTAATTCAAATATAATAATTGGTGGTGACTTGAATTGCTACCTGGATCTATATTTAGATACATTGTCCTCTTGCTCACCCTCAAAGGTCGTGTCAGTGCAGGTCCTAAATAATTTGATTAATCTAGGAATTTAGTAGATATTTAGCCAGTTCAACATCCCACCGAGAAGGACTATTCTTATTATTCTCATGTACACAGATCTTATAGTAGAATAGACTATTTTTTGGTTGACTCTCATTTAATATCTCGTGTTACCAATACAAAATATCATAATAGATTAATTTCTGACCATAGCCCCTTGATAATCTCCCTAAATTTCTCCCTTTCCAAACAAATCTATTCCTGGCATTTTAACCCCTCCCTACTCACTGATAAGAAATTTATAGAATATATCACCAGATGAAAAGATTTTATAGAAATTAACGATAACGGTGAGGTGTCAGATTCATCACTTTGGGAGACATTAAAAGTTGTAATTCGTGGGTATGTAATTTCCACTGCTAAGAGGGAGAGAGAAGGGCGATTATTAGAGATTGAGAATACTCTCCCAACCCTCGAAGCGACATACCAGGCTTCGAAATTCTCTGAAGATTATAATAAAATAATGACATTTAAATACGAGTACAATTGTATCTTGGGTAGTCAAATAAATAACCTCCTCTTAAAATTAAGACAAAAGCATTTCGAAATGGGAGACAAACCTGAAGGGCTCCTGGCTCGGCAGCTCAGAGGCGCCCAGGCCCTAAGGTCAATTCATTGCATTAGATCGAGGCCGGGTACCCTGTTAACTAACCCCAAGGAGATAAATGACTGTTTTAAAGAATTTTACAGTGAACCCTACACCTCTAAATGCAATGCCACTCAATCTGATTTGAATGACTTCTTTGATTTTGTAATGTCGAAACTTAGTGACGCTGCTAGGGAGGACTTAGATTCTGACTTCACATTGGAAGAAATAACTTCTGCCATTAAGTCATTTCCGTCCGGCAAGGCTGCTGGGCCGGCTGTATTTGGCTGTGAATTTTATAAGAAATTCTGTGATATCCTTGCCCCATTTCTCCTCAGAATGATATCTTGCTCTAAGAGAGACAAAGCTCTGCCTAGAACATTGTACGAGGCTAACATTTCCCTCATTTTAAAGAAAGGTAAAGAGGAAACAGACCCAGCCAGCTATAGGCCCATTGCTCTTCAGAATTTCGATAGAAAGGTAATTACTAAAATGCTGGCTAACCGACTAAATAAGTATTTGTCATCTATCATTCATCCTGATCAGACAGGATTTGTCCCGGGTAGGTTCTCTTTTTCCAATGTCAGATGCCTCCTTAATACTATGTATGCTGATCATGGGAAAGCTAATGGGGCAGCAATTTGGTCCCTTGATGCACAGAAGGCTTTTAACCAGACTGTTTGAATCACTGTACAGGTTTGGTTTCGGGGAGTCATTTGTATCTTGGGTAAAACTGATATACGCCAACCCAATGTGTTCTATTATAACTAACGGTGACAAGTCAGCTCTGTTTCCCCTACACCGTTCAGTCCAGCGGGGCTCCCTCTCTCGCCGGCCCCTTTTTGCCATCGCGGTAGAGCCCCTTGTCCTAAAAATAAGAAGTCACCCAAATATTCTGGGTTTGAAAGTGGGAGGTATTGAAACACTTATTAGTTTATATGCTGACGATGTGATACTCTACTTACAAAACTCAGAAAAGTCAGTCCCTCTTCTTCTAGATTTAATCTCCTCTTTTGGCAGACCATCGGGATACTCGATCAATTGGACAAAAAGTGACTTTGTGCCCCTCTCCAACGACTACACACGGGGTTTTTTGGAAAGTGTCCCGTTCAAAGTAGTTAAAGATCACTTTACTTATCTCGGCTTGACAATCCCCAAAGATCCTAAATTAATATTCAAATTAAACTTTGCGGAGTTTATTTCAAAACTTAAACAGAATATAGAAAGTTGGAAAACACTACCTCTGTCCATGATTGGTCATATAAATTCAATTAAAACGGTTTCCCTTCCTAGCTTTCTCTATCTTTGTCAAAATCTCCCCATTTTTCTTACATCAGCTTTCTTTAAATAATTGGACTCCATAATATTATCTTATATCTGTAATTATAAGAATCACAGGATTTCAAAAATTCATTTACAAAAGCCCAAATCTGAAGGAAGGCTGGGATTACCTGTATATAGACACTATTATCAGGCTGTCAATGCTAGGGCTTTAATGTTTTGGCAACAGGGAGCTCTGGATAACCTAGCTCCTGGGGCTCCCTTGTGGCTATGTATGGAGTCTAACTCTGTTGTCAATTTCTCCTTGCCAGCCATGCTGTTCTCTAAGTTAGAGAAGCCTGGGACTTCAAAAAGTTTGAGTTTTGTTTTGAAAAATTCCATCAGAATTCTAATTTAGGTTAGGAGCATTCTGAATTTACTGGAGACCTCTGCACAAACACCAATCTGTTTCAATCACTCTTTTCTACCCTCATGGTCAGATTAGACCTACCATGCTTGTTGGGAGAAGGATCTAGTTTCTATTGAAGACCTGTACATAGAGGGAAGGTTTGCAACATTTAGTCTGCTGAAAGAGAAATTTGAGCTGCCTCATTCGCACTTTTTTCATTACTTACAAATTAGACACTACATTCAATCTAAGATTTGTAATTTTGAAATCCTTCCAGGGAAACATATGTTTTTTGATATCCTCCTGACTCCAGGCATCTCGTCTCTAAGTTTGTATGTTTGTTTGATAATTGCACTGTAGCGTTTACTGTGAAGATTAGAGACGCCTGGAGAGAGGAGTTGGGCATTGAATTATCTGAAGCAGCCTGGGATAAGTGTTTGTCTGTGATACAGGCTTGCTCTGTTAACAGCAGGCACCAACTGATCTAGTTTAAAGTTGTCCACTATCTCCACTACTTTAAACTTAGATTGCACAGGATTTACCCTTCTGTCTTGCCAATGTGTGATAGATGCCAAGGGACGGAAGCCACATTGTCACACACCTTTTGGTTTTACCCATTACTGACTGGATTTTGGTCCAAAATATTCGACTGGTACTCAAAGGCCTATAAAAGATCCTTCCCCTTGGAAGCTGGTCTTGCCATATTTGGCTGCTCACAATCTACAGTTTGTTTCTCTGCAGCCATACAACAGTCTCTGATGCTGGGGATGATTGTTGCCAAAAGACTTATCTTAAGGGAATGGAAATCACCTTCTCCCCATTCCTTTCGGAGATGGATGGCTGATATGATCTCAGTCATACAGATGGAGAAACTTAGGTTCTTGAGAACCAATTCAATTAAAAATTTTTCGGCTATCTGGGATCCATTTCTTGCCTACCTGGATGAGGCCGGGGGCGGATGAGCAATTTCCCCCCAGCTGATTTCTTACAGCCCTCATTTGAGATTTAATGTTTAGTATTTTTGAGCAATTTGTACAATAGGCATCCCTCTAATGTTATGTCCTTTTATTTTTGCTTATTTCATTTTTATACATGTCTGAGCTGGTACGTTCTTGTTGATTTCATTGTTTTTGTTTGAAAATTTTGAAAATAAAGTATTAAAAAAAAAGAAAAAGCAGCTGAACAGGCGCACTGTTTATAGAGCCACAGATCTGATAACCCCACATCATCTTTGCTCACTGCTGAAGGGTGAATTATAAGAAACTGGATTATTAATTTGACTTGTTTCAAACAGAAAATGGTGGTTAAGTTGTTTAGTTCAAGGAAGCTTGCAGGCCAAATTGATACTATAATTTAGCATAAAATTAGCTGATCTATTAATAAGTTGGAAGGTTTATGTACTCAGGGAAGTCAGATTCACGGCTTTAATTGCGGATAACTAGTAACTATGTCTCCAGAAGTTTTTAGACTGTTTGTGTTAAAAGGTATCTGGAAAAATATCATATGAGTGTGAAGTTGTCCAAATTGCAAAGAAATAGTATAAATAGACAATTTCAGCTTTATTAGGAATGGTCCAGAAGCATCAAGAAACATGACAGGAACATGGGTGAATTAGAATCCATTCCTCTGCCTTCAATTTCTGTGACTGATGGCTAGTTTGTTTGCTGTTCATGGGTATACCTATTTACCTCATAGGAACTGTACTGTGGTTTGGAAATCCTTCATGCTTTAGAAATTGTTTGTACCTTGGTAGTCCTTTATA
This sequence comes from Mobula birostris, assembly GCF_030028105.1. Lineage (NCBI taxonomy): Eukaryota > Metazoa > Chordata > Chondrichthyes > Myliobatiformes > Myliobatidae > Mobula > Mobula birostris. The sequence continues at coordinate 43,883,543 of NC_092385.1, forward strand.
AGATAGAAATCTTTTGTAAGTTTTAAATGTGTTTTAAGAATGTTGTTTGGGTTTAAATGTATATCATCAAAAACAAATGAACTGCAGGGAGGGGGTGACCCACCATTCAAATAGTAGGTATTGACAGCTAGAGTTACCATACAGGATAAACAGAAAAGTAAACTATTCTTTGAAGATTGGGTAGCTACAGTATAGCCTCCCTTTAGTGAGTATTCTCATGACTATCAATATCGGATAGAGCTTAAGGACTCCATTTAAGTTTAGAACTTCATAGTCAGCAAATCCAATATAATCACAATTCTGTTCCTATGTCATATGGTCTTAAGTGCTGATTCCTAAGTATTAGATATAGTCACTTTGCACTGGTATGCCATATTTACAATAATAGAAGCATAAAAGTTGGCTAATGTGAACTGGACAAAAGTTTGAATGTTTAACTGCCCTCAAGAACATTCTGAATGGTTGCATCACCGCCTGGTATGAAGGCCCCACTGCACAAGATTGAAAGCTGAAAAGGATTGTAGACTTAGCTCCATCACAGGCACAACCCTCTTCACCAAAGACATCTTCAAAAGGCAGTGCCTCAAGAATGCAGTGCACATCAGCATCCTGGACATGCCATCTTCTCAGTACACCCATCAGGAGAAGTAGTACAGGAGCCTGAAGTCCCACACTCAAAGTTTTAGGAACAGCTTCTTTCCATTCACAATCAGATTTCTGAATGCTCCATGAACACTTCCTCTATTCATCTTTTGCACTATTTATTTTTATTGTAATTTATAGTAATTTTTGCCTTGGACTGTACTACTGCAACAAAACTAATTTCAAAACAAGTGTCAGTGAAAATAAACATGATTCTAATTCTGATTAAACACTCATCCTGAGAGGAATAAGACAAGCAAGTGCCGAGATTCAAATAAAGTTCTGAGAAGATCCGGTGACAGACACATACCAAGCAATCAGGATCAGATTTCAGTGAGAATATTCCAACTTTTTGAAAAAAAGCTGGTTGCAGGTATGATTCCAATCAATACAACAATCCTATACAAAGAAAATATTTCCTTTAATCTCATCTCATTTAGTTGGATTATTTTTGAACACCAAAATAGATCATTGGTTTCCACCACCCTCTCCTTACCAGATCTAATTTTATTGTCCACAAATTTTCCTTACCATTCAAAGGCTTCCCATTCACTTTCCATTCAACTGCAGGTTGTGGGTTACCATCTACCTCACATTCCAATTCAGCATTTTCTTCAGAAAAATATACCTTACTTTGGGGTTTTTTGATCCAGTAAGGAGCAGCTGTAAAAAGATCATATTAAAAACATTAAAGAAATACAATTGACATTTACATTACTGATATATAAAATTGCAACTTACATCATAATCACAGATAAGAGTATCTCATGTACATTACAATTTTCACTACAATGATTCTAATTTACTGTAATGTCCTCTCTTGCTGGTGGGTCTTCTTTTAATTCAACTTCCATAGAAATACTACAACTGTTCAAGAAACACTGCAGCATCATCCAGGGCAAGCCATGCACTACTCTAAACATTCATCCCCTCTGCCACAGGCAGATAGTTCTCTTTTGTGTACCATCTCCAAAATGTGTAGATTACTTCAAAAGCACCTCCCAGATCATAGGAAAGGAAAGGGCCACAGGAACATGGAAACGTCACCATATGCAAGTTCACCTCTAAGTCATACATTGCCCTAGAAATGAATCAGCTATCCTTTGTCATTGCTGAATCCAGATCCAGTTCCTAGAATCCATTGCCAAGCACACTGCAGAACTGCCACAGTGAAAGAAAGAACTTCATCCTGTCCATCGACCAATCGTTAGACCTGCACAGGCAGGCACCTCCTAGTATCCACCCAGCTCACAGGAGTCACCTGCCACTCATTTCCAACTCATCACCTGCAGCCTATTTAAACCCACATTCCTTGTTTACCTTTGAATCAGCAGCTTCAATCAGTCACTCCGAGTCTTCAGTTACCTTATTGCCTGTGGTGCTTAGTGTCTATACCCTGTTGTTTTGTGACCCCTCATGGTTTGTTATTTTGCAGTTTATTACTAACGTTATTGTTCCTCACTGAATTGTTTTTCCTTCTCTGCTTTTGGGTCAATTCTCCTCTACATTTCCTTACACCAGTCAGGGATGGACAATAAGTACAGACCTTTGCAACTCAATGATATTCCAGTGGATTGGGGAACCTGTCTTTGAATATTTAGCAGAGTCATCAAATATTTTTAAAAGGCGATAAATACTTGACAATCAAGGCGATAATAGTTACCAAGAATAGTTGGGAACATAGAATCGAAGCTATGTCATAAGGAGGTATCTGGGAACGGACCCAAGTGCAAGACATAGACACTGAAGTACTAGTGACAGGACTAGGACATGGACAGGAAAACCCAGAACCTGGAACAGGACTGGACAAAAGAGCTAGGAGCCCGGGCTTGGACTCCGAGCCAGAGACCGGATGAGGACCCAGTACCTGGGTCTTGCCTCTGGCTCGGACCCCAGATCTAGGCAAGGACGAGGCTTGGCTGGCAGGCAGGATGAGGCTGGAGACTTAGAGACTAGAGGCGAGGCTTGGCAGGAGACTTGAGGCGAGGCTTGGCAGGAGGCAGGAGACTTGAGGCGAGGCTTGGCAGGAGACTTGAGGCGAGGCTTGGCAGGAGGCAGGAGACTTGAGGCGAGGCTTGGCAGGAGGCAGGAGACTTGAGGCGAGGCTTGGCAGGAGGCAGGAGACTTGAGGCGAGGCTTGGCAGGAGACTGGAGACAAGGCGAGGCTTGGCAGGAGACTAGAGTCTTCAGGCTAGAGACCTGAGGCAAGGCTTGGCAGGAGGCTGGAGTCTTCAGGCTTGATGAGAATTTCAGGCGAGGTGAGAATTACCAGCAAGACAAGGCAAGGGTTCTGGCAAAGCAGGGTGAGACGAGAACTTCAGGCGAGGCAAGAGTTACTGGCAAGACAAGGCAGGGATTCAGGCGAGGGAACAGAAGGCAGGGACACAAGGAGTAAGGACAAGAACAATCCAGCAACCACACCCTGGTCTCTGGAGGTATTTATGCAGCCAGCCTCAATTAGAGCTAAACAAGAGCAAAAACAGGGTGAACAGGAAAACCTGGAGCAAGGGTTGATGGACCGGACCTTGAACCAGAATACAGACTTCAGGGACCAGACCATGACAAGCTGTGCTTAGTTCAATCATGATGTCATTAAGTGACAATATACTGTTCAGGGGCTGCTCTGAATTCATATTCCTATTAAGAAAACAAATGAAATGTAATTGATTTCAATTCCTTAGCAGATTATATCATTTAGCATAGTGCTATTACAGCACCAGTGACATAGGTTCAATTCTCGCCGCTGCCTGTAAGGAATTTGTATGTTCTCCCCATGACTATGTGGGTTTCCTCCAGGTGCTCTGGTTTCTTCCCAGATTCCAAAGATGTGCAGGTTAGTAGGTTAATTAGTTACGTGGCTGTAATTGGGTGGTGTGGGCTCATTGAGCTGGAAGATCATAAGACCGTAAGAAATATGAGCAGAAGTAAACCATTCAGCCCATTGATTCTGAGCCACCATTCACATCATGGCTGATTTATTTATGTTATCAACCCCATTATCCTACTTCCTCCTCATAATCTTTGACACACTGACTCATCAAGAACCTACCAATCTCTTCTTTAAATATATTCAATGATTTTGCCACCACAATCATCTGTGGCAATGAATTCCACAGATTCATCACCCTCTGGTTAAACAAAATTCTTCCTCTTCTCTGTTATACATGGACATCCCTCTAATTTGAGGCTGTGCTCGGTGGTCCTAGACTCCCCCACTATATCCTCTCCATCTCCACTCTATCTAGGCTTTTCAAACTTCAATAGGTTTCAATGAGATCCCCCCTCACTCTTCTGAATTCCAACAAGTACAGCTGCTGAGCCATCAAACACTCCTCATATGTTAACCCTTTCATTCGTAGAAACATTCTCGTTAAGCTCTTCTGGGCCCTCTCCAATTCCAGGACATTCTTTCTTAGATAAGGGCCACTAAACAGCTTTCAATCCTCCAAGTGCAGCCTTATAAATTCTCCACATTACTCTTGTATTCTAGTCCTCTTGAAATGCATGCTAACATTGCATTTACCTTCCTTACCACCGGCTCAACCTGCAAGTTAACCCTTAGGGAATCCTGCACGAGGACTACCAAGTTCAGTTGCAACTCTCCGTTTAGACAATAGTCTACAGCTTTACTCCTTCTACCGAAGTGCATGACTGAATAATTCCTGACACTATTTTCCATCTTCTTTGTGCCTTGTCCTAATCTAAGTACTTCTTCAGTCTCCTTGCTTCCTCAACATGATTTTCTCCTCCACCTATTTTCATATCATCCACAAACTTGGCCACAAAGCTATCAAATATATCATTCATATCACTGACATATGATGCGAAAAGAAGCAATCCCAATAGCAAACCTGGAGAACACCACTACCCTTCAATGGCAGTCAACCAGAATAACACCCTCTATTCTCACTGTTTGCCTTCTGCCAGTCAACCAGACTTCTATTCATGCTACTATCTTTTCTATATTACTTACCTTTCGTAGCAGCATCATGTACAGCACTCTGTCAAAAGCATTCTGAAAATTCAAGCAAACAACAGCCAATCACTCTCCCTTGACTATCTTGCCTGTTATTTCTTCAGAAAATTCCAACAGACTTGACAGGCAAGATATCCCCTCAAAGAAACCATGTTGACTTTGGCCTACTTTATCACATGCATCCAAATACTTCAAACACTCATCCATAATAATGGAGATTCCAACATCTTCCCAACTACTGAAGTCAGGCTAACTGGCCTATAATTTCCTATCTTCTCCCTCCCTTCTTAAAGAGTGGACATACAACTTACAATTTTCCATGCCCAAGGAACGAACTCAAAATCCAGTAATTCTTGAAAGATCATTACTAACACCTCCACAATCTCTTCAGCTACCTCTTTTTTAGAGCCCCTGGGGTGTAATCCATCTAGTCCAGATGACATCTACCTTCAGACCCTTCAGCTTCCCACACACCTTCTCCTTAGTAATAGCAACTAAAATCACTACTGTCCCCTGAAACTCTGAAATTTATGACATACTACAAGTGTCTTCCACAGTGAACACTGATACAAAATACTAATTGAGTTCCTCTGCCATTTCTTTGTCCTCCATTACTGCTTCTCCAGTGTCATTTTCCAGTAGTCCAATAACCTCTATCACTGTTCTCTTACTCTTTATATGTCTCAAAAAAAAAATTGGTGTCCTCTTTTATATCCTCCCTTAGAATACTTAATCTTTGGGATGTATCTATCCTTCCGAATTGCCCCCAGAAACTCCAGCCATTGTCCTGTTGTCATCCCTGATAATGTCCCCTTCCAAACAGCTTTGGCCAGCTCCTCTCTCATGTCTCTGTAATTCCTTTTACTCCACTGTAATACTGATACATCTGATTTTAACTTCTCCCTCTCAAATTTCAAGGTGAATTCTATCATATTATGATCATTGCCTCCAAAGGTTCCTTTATCTTAAGCTTTGTAGTTAAATTTGGGTTCATTACACAACATCCAATCCTGAAAGATCTTTTCCCTAGTGCCTTGACTGCAAGTTGCTCTATAAAGCCATTTCATGGGCATTCTACAAATTCCTTTTCTTGAGATCCAGCACCAACCTGAGTTTTTCCAATCAATCTGCATATTGAAATACCTCTAGACTATAATAGCATTGCCCGTTTTACATGCCTTTTCTATATCCCATTGTAATTTATATCCGACATCCAGGCTACTGATCAGAGACCTACATATAACTCCCACCAGGGTCTTTCTATCCTTGCTATTTCTTAACTCTACCCACGAGGGATTCTACATCTTCCAATCCTATGTCTACTTTTTCTAAAGCTTTGAATTCATTTCTAACCAACAGGGCTACCCCACCCCCTCTACTTACCTGCCAGTCCTCCTTTTGATATAATGTGCATCCTTGGATGTTAATCTACCAACTATGATCTTCTTTCAGCCACAACTCAGTGACGTACACATCATGCATGCCAATCTCTGCACTACAAGATCATTCACCTTATTCTGTATCATGCATGTAGTCAAATATAACATCTTCAGTGCTGTATTCATCACCCTTTTCAATTCTGCCCCCATGTGACACTCTAACTCATCCCACTGACTGCAATTTTGCCCTATCACATGCTTGTCATTCCTCACAGCCTCACTACACATGCCTCGACTTAGATACCACCTGCCTCATCCTCCACCCTATCAGTCCTGTTCCCAACCCCCTGTCAAATGAATTTAGACCCTCCCCAAAGCTCTGACAAACCTGTTTGCAAGAGTATTAGTCCCTGTGGGAGGGGCCTATTACTGTGATGTATCTAAATAATATAAATTTAAAAATCAGCTTAGATTCTACCGCTCACATCCGCACACTAAAGGCAATTCAAAGTGGCCATTTAACCCAGCAACCCAAATCTCAGAGATGTGGGAAGCAACCAGAACACCGGAGTGTGTGCAAACTCCATACAGACAGCATCAAACCCATGTCACCAGAGCTGCAAGACAACGGCTCTGCATTCTGCCACACTGTTACTGTCCTCGTTCCTGTTACTACGATTCCTTTGGATATGTTGTCAGCATGCATCAGTCTAAAACCTCTTCAAGACCAGCTCTTATCCACAATGAGAGATTAAAATTTTGATACTACAGAACTTATTTCTGACGACCGATCTCTGCACTGTATTCCCATGATGCTGTGACAACATTACCGGAATCAAAAGGATTAACTTAACTTCTATGGAGCTAGATTCTGGCTCCAGCAGAACTTAATTTCCTCAGTATGACACCAGACACTCCAGAAGGGAAGTCCAATGATAAATTGTAAAAACTGTGATATTTTGTTAAGGCTCCACTCCTTTAAAAAAAATGGGACAGACCTCCAGTCTTGCTTTTGTGAATGCATTAGAAATTTAAAGCATCTTGCAAACCCATTAAAAGTTGACCATGCTAAAACTTATTAATTTCAATATCACTGTATCCCTGGAGCAATATAGACTATCAGTGTCAGGAATGATTTGCTTCATGCTTATTAAACCAATAATACCAATAAATGCTTTGTAATTCTACAAAAAGAAACTCGATTCTTAGGTCAATGTTCCAATCATCATTGGGGGATTTCAATATGCAGGTAGATTGGGAAAATCAGGTTGGTACTGTATCCTAAGAGGGGAAATTTCTGGAAAGCCTATGAGATTGCTTTTTAGAGTAGCTCGTGATTGAGTCGACATTGGGGGGGTAGGGGTGGGGGGGGGTCAACTATTCTGGATTTGGTACTGTGCAATGAACCAAAATTGATTACAGAGCTTAAGGTAAAAGAACCCTTAAGGGATAGTGAATCATAATATGATCAAATTTGCCCTGCAGTTTGAAAAGGAGAAGCTAAACATAGATGCATCACCATTACAGTGGGGTAAAGGGAATTACAGAGGCATGAGAGAGGAGTTGGCAAAATTGACAGGAAAAGATCCCTGGCAAGAATGATGGCAGCACAAAAATGGCTGGAATTCCTGGAAACAGTTTGTAAGGCATAGGATATATACATTCCAAAGAAGACATATTTAGAATGCAAGATGACACAACCATAGATAACAAGAGAAATCAAAGACAACACAAAAGCCAAAGAGAGGGCATATAATAAAGCAAAGATTAGGGGAAAGTTAGAGGATTAGGAAGCTTTTAAAAAGCCACAGAAGTCAACTGAAAAAGAAGGAAAAGATGGAATACGAAAGTAAGCTAGCCAATAAATTTAAAGAGGATACCAGAAGTTTCTTCAGTTACATAAAGTATGAAAGAGAGGTGAGAGTAGATATTGGACCACTGGAAAATGATGCTGGAGAGGTAGTAGTGGGGGACAAGGAAATGGCAGACAAACTGAATAGGCCTTTTGCATCAGTTTTCACTGTGGAAGACACAAGTAGTATTGTAGAAGTTCCAGAGTGTCAGTGGACAAAAGTGTCTTCGGCTGCCATTATTAGGGAAAAGGTTATTGGGAAACTGGAAGGTCTGAAGGTAAATATGTCAACTGGACCAGATGGTGTACTGGTGTTCAAGTAGTCAAGATATTCCCATAACATGGCATTATTTCCTCTGAACTATCATCAGGTAACCCAATCACAAACAAGAGAAAATCTGAAGATGCTGGAAATCCAAGCACCACGCACAAAATGCTGGAGGAACTCAGCAGGCCAGGAAGCATCTGTGGAAAAGAGAACAGTCAAAATTGACAGTATTCTTTTCCATAGATGTTGTCTGGCCTGCTGAGTTCCTCCAGCATTTTGTGTGTATTGCTATCATCAGTTTTCAATACCACTTTTTAGTAATTGTTTAATCTAAAAGTAGATATTCAAAAAATTGTCGACGACCCAGGCGGGTGGAGGGGTTTTGGCAGGAGGGCACAAAGGGCTGACAGATACAGGTTTCAATTGGGAGACGTGGAACATGGGATGAATGCGCAAGGATCTGGGTAGTTTGAGTTTTATGTTGTCGACTTTTGCGTTCTGGACTTGCTTCTTTTTTACATCCTTGTTTAATCACAGGAGATGGTTGATCTCTTGATATTGTAACTGATACTGGTGCTGGAGATTTTCTCGACTTTAAATCAGTTGTTGGTTTCTCTTTTGTGGAAGTCAGTGAACACTTTTCTTGCCCAGTTACCGACAAATGCTCAGGACTGCTTACTTTCTTGGCTGCACGAGTGGTTGGTTTATTCTGGCTACTTACGTCACTGGTCAGGTTTCTTGCTTTATCTTCAACCTTTGTGGTCTTTTCTTCTGATTGTGTTGGACTTCCCTCCTCTTGTGCTTGAACTGGTGTGGCTTCAACAGGTTCACCCACTACAGCCGATTTTTCCTCTAATTTGTCTTCAGATTTTGTCAAATTTTCAATTTGCACCATGTTTCCTGGAGAAGCGTGTGCAATTTCCTTAGTATCCAGTCTGCTTTCTTTTATATGTAACTGGGAATTTTCTATATCAGTTCCTTCATTATTAGACTGATCATTTTCAAATTTTTCACTAGACTTTGAGAATGTATTTTCAGATTTTTCTTCTGTGCTATTTGTTTCATTTTCTCCTAAATGCCATTCCTTTAACTCAAAATGTACAATATCTTTTTTTCCCTCCTACAATTTCTTCATTTTTGATATCTGTATGCTGGTCAGCTTTAGATCCTGACTGATCATACTCCGCTGGGGGAAGGGCTGATTGCAGGCAAGAGGAATGGCAGAACGAGCTCCCGCTGACTATCTTCCCGGTGGACCAGTGGATGTTGGGGTTATGACAGGCTTAGCCACGGGTGGCCGAGAACCGAGAACTAAAGGGGCCTGAGAAGAGGATATTAGATTGAACCGTATCTGTTCCCGATGGTTTCTGGAGAGAAGGAGAAGCAGGGGTTCCGTGCAGTGCGTGACATGTGCCAGGAGTCTACTGTCTTGCGTATTGGCGTCCAACGGGGGTATACAGAGGCTCACGAGAAATACCGGCTTGGAGGGCTAGGTTTTCGTCCAGGAAATTCCCCTCTGCACCAGAGTCCACTAGTGCTAGTAGAGGCAAGGACTGTTGATTATGACACAGAGTGGCTTGAAGCTGCAGTCAGGGTCGGGGGACGACAGGGAAGGTTGTCTGGCTCACCAGGGTCCCCACTGCTACTGGTGAGCCCCCCTCTTTTGGCTGAAGGGGACAGGAGGCAAGGAAGTGGCCAGACTGACTACAATATAGACACTCGCCCACTCTCATTCTCCGGAAACGTTCAGTGGAAGAATGGCGGGCCTGCTCCAGCTGCATGGGTTCCTCTCCCGGGGCAGTCAAAACAGCACAGCTAAGAGCTGCTCGGGGTGCAGGAGGGGGAGAGAGGCTTGTTCTGGCGAGAGGTGGTAAAGGGAGCCAGGAAGTGTCCAAAGGTGGTTGAGGACCGGTTCTCTCTCTATGGCGCTCCCGGAGGCAATTGTCCAACCTGGTGGCCAGGGAGATCAGGAAATCCAGGCTGTCGGAATCGTCTCTCACCGCCAACTCATCCTTCACCAGGTCGCTGAGTCCATTCTGAAAAACCCCCTGGAGTAACTCATCGTTCCACCCCGAGTTGGCTGCTAATGTCCAGACCTCCACTGAACATTCAGCAACACCGCGGGAGCCCTGGCAGGGAGTGAGTAGGCCCTTAGTGGCGTCTTTACCCCGGAATGGGTGATCGAAGACCTTTCTCATCTCCACAATGAAACTGGCGAAAGAGGAGCAGATATCAAATTGGTTGTCCCAAACTGCTGTGTCCCATGCTAATGCGTTCCCCCTTAGCAGCCCCATGACATAAGCAACTTTAGACTTATCTGTGGAGTAGGTCAAACACCAGGGAGCTTTGAAGGAGGAAACCCTAGCACTTCCCCAGGTCTCCAGCATAGTGCTCCAGCTTTCTGGGTGGGGGTGTTGGTGAAGCTTGGGGGGGTTACCGCTACAGGCTGTCTGGGCTGGCTAGGCTGGGTTCCAGGTGTGGGTTGAGTGATATGCGTGGAGACATGATCCACCTGGTTACTGATCTGCGTGACGTGAACAGACAGGGAATGGAGGTTCTCCATGACCTTCCGGAGGAGTTAGTCATGCTGTCCCAGTAGGGCTGGTGAGGGCTTGTTGGATGGTGTTTGTGTCTGCTGGGTCCACGTACGCCAGATCGTTCTGTTGCGAAGAATGAGTGAACCCAAACGCAGGGCACCGACACGGAGGAAGAGTAATCTGAAGAGTGTTTATTAATGGTTGCAGGGAAGGCTGGGGAGTGAGGATTAGGCTGAGGAAAGCAAAGGAGAGAGCGAGGCTTGACTGGGGGACGAACCCAGGTCACTGCGGTGAGAGCGCGGCGTTTAACCTCTAAGCCAGTGGAGAGTATAGGTGGGCGGCGGGACGAGGCAGAGCAGGAATGTAGACAAGGGTGTGAGCGTGGCTGGAGGAGAACGGCAGGCGGGATGGTGAATGGAAAGGCAGGCGGCATGCAATGCTCCTGTTAACACAGAAAGACAAAGTTAACACAGGCAAACAACAGCACGGAAACAAAACTTAGTATACGCAATTCTAAGCGGGCTAGAACATGAACTGCCACACTGGCTGAAGCAACGATCTGGCGATGAGTGGATGGAAAGCTGGGGTATTTATGCTGCAGGTTAGATGAGATTCAGGTGTGCCGCAATCAGGAGGCCCAGGAGAACAAAAGGAACGCCACGCCCATCACGCCGACACATACACACACACACACACACACACAAACATAGAGAGAGACAGACAGGGGAGCAGGAGAAACACGGGGAAAAGGGAATTAGGAGAACCTGAGGAATAAACGGGAGGGACGGCTGGGACCATGACAGATTGATTATAAAAGATCTCCACTAGGTGGAGCACATTAGCTTAAAAAGGAAAGGAAACAATTTGAGAACTCTTCGTCACTATTCAAATTCCTTATGGTAAACATATCACATTGTATGTTGTGTATTTCTAACCAATAGCTCTAAGAAGTACTGAAATGTCTCCTCAGGCTTCATTGCATCCCCTAACAGCAATACTTGAAATGTGTCACATTTCAAATCAGTTATCAAATTCACAAAATCTCTTCGAGGACATTTTGTAAATCAAGGAAAGGCAGTACAGGAAACCCTTGGGGCCAGATATTCATTTCAAATAGGTTTCCTTTTCCCTTTAGTCATTTTCCTTTTTTTCAAGCCTCTATAGTTTCCCTGCTTATTTTCAAACCATCATAACAGGTTAATGAGGACTGCTTCACTCTCCAGCCTATGTGCTAAACAGCATTAGTCTCCACTCGAAGTCAGCTTGCTCTGGTAAAAAGCAGACTGATCAAGTCTATTTCCCCAACTCCAGCAACAACTCCACCCAGTAAGAACACAAGAACTAGGTTAAAGAAAATAGACCATCAGCCTCCTCACCCCTCCTTGTTCATACAACAAAATAATTTCAGATTTATTTTTTATCTCTGTGACCCATTCCTGAACTAAGTCACCCTTTAATATCCAAAACTTTGTCTTGGAGATACTTAGCAACTAATTCTCTCAGTTTCCTTGGAAACAGATTTCTAAAAAATCACTATCACTTAGTGAAGAAGTAACTTCTTGTCCCAGTTCTGAATTTCTAACCTCTTTTTTTTTTTTAATGGCTGAATTTGGTTCTGGACACCCTAATCAGGAAAATGTCAATTTTGCATTTGCCCTATCAAGTTCCTTCAGATTTGTGTATGCTTGATGAATCTCTCATTGGCCATTCTTGTGGTCCAAGAATCAATCTGGTGAACCAAAGGTTACTCACCTATAAAATGGGATCAAGTCATTGTTTCCATCAAGTCATTAAATGGCTGAGAATGCTAATGAGGCTAAGCTTGCACTACTCCTCACTATCTTCCACGCAGGACGTAGAGTTACAAATGTATAGGTAGGTAGAGTTACCTATAGGCAGTTATACATGCATTGAAATACTTATAGCCAATTTCTCAAGCTTGGGTGTATCAAGTCTTTTGATAAGTAATTGAGTAAGTGGATGAGAAAACTTCTTATGAAATTCCTCATGTGACCCAAGCACTTGACTATAAGGCTCAAAGGAGCAGAGTGTTGCTAATGTCTCCTGAAGACACCACTGGATTCAGCTGCTCTCTGTTAAGTACTCCCACACTTACAGTGGACTGCCTTACTTTTACTCTGGAAAATGCTAAATTTTGCTTATCAGTGATAGCAACACAACTGCAGAAAGGGAAGATATTGTGAAGGCTGTGTGAACATAGTCAGTGCGGGGGGAAGTCAGAAACAGGAAGGGAGCAATCTCTTTACTGGGAGGATTGTGTAGAGCCAGGGGAGGGGGGCAATGGTGCACCAACAGGGACACTGAAGAGTGGATAAGTAGTTAAGATTTTAGAAAGATGCTAAACCTGGTCAGGTGAGACTTTTTGGTGTGCAAATATTTTGGAGACAGTGACCACAACCACCTGACCTTTCGTACATCCATGGATAATAGTAGGAGAAGACGATATGGGTAAGTATTTAATTGGGGAAGACTAGTTATGATGGTATTAGGCAGGAAATTGGGAGCATAAATTGGGGATAGATGTTCTCAGGGAAATGCACAGCAGAAATGTGGAGGTTGTTCGGGAACAACTTGAATGGGGTTCAGGATAGGTTTATCCCACTGAGACCAGGATAGGATGGTGGGGTAAAAAAACCATGATTGGCAAGAGAGGTAGAACATTTAGTACATAGAACATAGAAATCTACAGCACATTACAGGCCCTTTGGCCCACAATGTTGACCATGTAACCTATTCTAGAAACTGCCTAGAATTTAGTCAAAAGGAACAAAGAAGCATACTTAAGGTTTAGGAAGCAAGAATCAGACAGGGCAAATTAGGAGGACAATTATAAGTTAGCCAGGAAAGAGCTTAATAAGAGATTGAGTAAGGAAAACCTCAAGGCATTCGAAACACACATGAAGTACAGGAAGATGCCTAGAGTGAGGGTAGGATCTTCTAGTAAAAAGGGGGGAACATGTGCCTGGAACTGGAGGAGGAAGGGGAAGTCCCTGTCCTATTTTTGAGGCGGTGATGAAACAAGTTGATGAAGGTAAAGCTGTGGAAGTGGCGTGTTAGATTAGACTGCCAATTGGTATTTTCTTTCCAGTATTGCAACTAATTATCTGCTAGTATTTTTTCTCAGTAGTAACTGTTTAATATGCTTCCTAGTGCCACAGTATGTATATGTAATTGTTCAGTGTGCGCCCTGGTGGTTACATTTGTGTGAGTCTGGCAGCTTCTCTGCTGCTGCATTATTTGAATAGGAGCTATCTGACTGGCTGATCCTTATCTGTAAATTTGAATGGAATGTCTCTTATCTATGGGTGTAAAACGAGCTGATCACATGGCGACAGGATCTTCTCTTTTCTTCTTTTGTTTCTTCTTTCTCTCCTGCTCCTAGCATCTGCCCTGTCCCTGTCTGTTTTCAATTCTCTTTGTTCTATTAATGCTTAATAAAATGATTGTGATTGTGAAACAATAAGTTTTGTGCCTTTTACCTGACTTCCAAAAGAACCTTGGATTAAAGCATCAGAATTCATCAATTTGGCGCAGTCAGACAAGATGATTGTGAAGATTTAAGGATTTGGAAGAATTGCAGGCAAAGTGGAAAGGGATAAGAGCTTCCTCTGATTCCAATTTGTCTGAGAGAAAAACTAGTTTTGGCTTCAATACATCATCAGCTTGAAAATAGGAGTGAGAAACACTGCTACTTACAAAGAGTCAGATCTGTAAAAATCAGGGGTGAGCACTGAAATTAATATCAGATTCAGCTGTACAATTCGGGAGGGCACAGGCGAATATTTCAGTTGCAGGATAATCTAGTGAAATTTTGGTTGCATGGCAATCAATTAAAATTTTGATTACAAAATCTATTGGTTGCACTCTTTTTATTTGGTTGTTGGACAATCTATTTAAACGTCGGTTGCAATCTGTTAATATTTTGAGATTGGGGTCAATGTAATAAAAAACACATAAAAATTAAGATCAGATCAAAATAATGGCCAAAGTCGTGAGCTACTATGAGCAGCTCTTACCTGAATAACACATCATAGTTTGATAAGATTAATCAAAAAACTCCGGATGAAAAACAGCATAAATGTTAAATTTATAAAGTATAAGAAGACATGAGATAAGAACCAGGGAATGTCCGAGGGATGAGGGAAAACCTGGAATGTGTGTGTTATAGATAAGACCACGTGGCCGGTTTGATCAAATGTGTAAGTGATTGAAAAAGTTAACAGGGTAAGTTAAAAACTTCTATAAATTAAGAAAGATACATGAAACTTGTGATAGACTACAAAACAGTCTGATATAGTAAAAAAAAACTAAAGAGCGTTTCTCTGCATTAACCGAGAACAAGCAAAAAACATGATAAATGTATTCCCCTTGACTTAAGGTGGACAGAACTCCAAGGTAGATAGAGTCAATAAGAGGAAGTGCAGCTTGGACTTTGAGTGAGCAGTCCTGCCAGTAACTGATGCTTCCAGTCACGTTGCAGGTGATGCTGTCAAGTAATGCTACTTCTGGTACTCCTCCTTGGGAAACACCTGTCGTCTCTGACCAACCCCCCCCCCCCCCAACCAATGTCAGACAGACTCTGAGGACAGCGACACCATCCAAACTCCGAAGAATTACAAGATGACATGACATGGACTCTGCAATGGCTCACAGTGACTGAAGTGAGGATGGCAGTGATGAAACAGTAAGATTGACAGTTATGTCACTTCTTGCTCCACTAAAGACCAAGGGAGTGAAGACATGCATGACTGAAGATGAAACCATTGATAAACAATGAATTGACAAGCTAAACCCTCTAGCAGTAGTTCCATCAACTATTGTTCAACCACTCAACAACCTACTGAAAGTCAGCAAATGGTTAGATAACCCAGTGACTCTTAATGAAGAACCCCTGAAAGCATTTCAAACTTTAAAGGTGAAATCATGTACTGTACCTGCATTACAAGTAAACAGTTTACTCCACATGTCAACGAGAAACACATGATAGCAGTCTTAAGAATGTGGAGACCAACAGCAACCTGCTGGTCATTGCTCCGTCAAAGGTGTGTACACTGATGGCTCCTCAATGATTGAGAGGAGAATTTGAATGCTTTTTTTCTGGAACTGAAATGCTGGCATCAGGAAGCATGGTTACTGGCACCTCTATGCAACAGGCAAAACAAAAAGCTCTGATAGAAGCCTATAGGTTGGCAAAAAGAAGATCAGCTAGTATCTCCACTGATTCTCGATATGCTCTTGGAGTTGTTCATGATTTTGGAACCTTATGGAGACCAAGATCATTTCTTACAGCAGTAGGAACCCAAATCGAGAATGGCCAATAAGGACAAGCACTTATGGATGTCATACAAATGCTGTCAGAAGTTGCTGTATTAAAACGTAAAAGCCACTCCAAAACGACTACAATGGCAAGCTGTGGAAACGTATTCACAGATTAAACTGCAAAAAGAGCAGCACATGAAGGAGTAAAAGAAGTAACAGAATAGAGTTTTGACCAGCGGCCAATCTGGACATCAGAAATTTGGAGAGGAGGGGAATTCAATCAGGTCCACTGTCCGAAGATAAAAAGGCAGGAGCAGGACGCGACAGTGTAATAGAGCCTTGACCAGTGGCCAGTCTGGACATCAGATGTTTGGAGAAGAAGAGAAGAAGTGACTTCAATCAGGTCCATTGCCTGAGGATAAAAGACAGCATGGGGCATGACCAGCAACCAACTGGCATCTGGGATTAACTAGAAAGAGAAAATTAAAGGATGCCGGGGGAAAGCACAGCGGCCGTCATCTGAGTGGACATAGTCAGAGTGGTGATCTCAAGGCTTCTGCAAAGAGTGGCTTCACTTAGATAAAGCAAAGGAAAGAAAAGCTCATTTTTCCCTGCTCTTCTTTATATCTGCTCAGCTCGGTCGGTAGAAATAACAGGTAGAAGTGTGAAATGCTCCTCTTGCGGGATGTGGGAAGGCAGGGAGACCTCCAGTATCCCTGATGATTACCAATGCAAGAAGTATATCTAGCTGCATTTCCTAACAAACCGCATTAAGGAGTTGGAGCTGGAACTGGATGAACTCCAGATCATTAGGGAGGCTGAAGGGGCCACAGATAGAGCATATAGAGAGGTAGTTACAGCCAAGGTGCAGGACACAGGAAACTGGGTGACAGTCAGGAAGGGGAAAGGGGTTAAGCAGCCAGTGCAGAGTAATCCTGTGGCCATCCCCCTCAACAACAGGTATATCACTTTGGATACTGTTGGGGAGGGGGTATGACCTAACAGAGGAAAGTCTCAGTGGTCGGGTCTCTGGCGCTCAGTCTGCCTCTGTGACTGAAAAGAGAAAGGTGGAGAAAAGGCACGCTGTGGTGATGGGGGATTTGTCAAGGGAATGGACAGGAGGTCTGTGGGTGAGAACGAGATTCCCAGATGGTACGTCGCTTCCTGGGCACCAGGGTCCGGGATATCTCAGATCGAGTTGTCAGCATTCTTAAGTGGGAGGGTAGAGATCCCCAAGTTATGGTCCATGTAGGTACCAATGACATAGGTAGGATGAGTGACAAGGTTCTCTATAGGGAGTTCGGGGAGTTTGATACCAAGATAAAGGCTAGGGCATTCAGGGTTGTGATCTCAGGATTGCTACACATGCTGTGTGCTGGTGAGGCTAGAACTAGGAAGATTTTACTGTTTAATATGCGGCTAAGGAGTTAGTGGAGAGGTTGTCGATGCAGATTTTGGTAAGACTTCAGACAAAGTTAGGAATCAAAAGGTTGAACGTGATGCAACCAGAGTCCTGAGCTGCCTATATTTCAATGCAAGAAGCATCATAGGAAAGGCAGATAATAGTGCTGAAGATGAGGTAAATGGTAGACAAACACAGGCAAGGTGTGGTGAGGAGAAGCTGTTGATAGGACAAAACTGCAGTCAAGTCAACAGGATGGGTTGCAATGTAAAAGGCTGACAAAATCCGAAAGAATGAATACAGGACTGAAGGTGTTGTATCTGAATGCGCGCTGTATATGGAATAAGATAGATGAACTTGCAGCACAGTTGCAGATTGGCAGGTATGATGTTGTATGGCTGAATGATTAATGTGCAAGGATACACATTGATTGAAAGGATAGGCAGGAAGGCAGAGGGGACGGCATTTCCCTGTTTGTAAAAAAATAAAAGCAAGTCATTCGAATCATTAGAAAGACGTGACATAGGGTCAGAAAGTGTTGAATCATTGTGGCTAGAGCTAAGGAACTGCAAGGATAATATGTCCCAGATGGGTATTGTAAACAGACCCCCAAACAGTAGTAAGGATGTGGCCTACAAATTACAACGGGAGATAGAAAGTGCATGCTAAAAGAGAAATATTACAATAGCCATGGGGGACTTCAATATGCAGGTTGATTGGGGAAATCAGCTGGATTACAGGAGGGGGAATTTTCTAGAGTGCTTACAAAATGACTTTTTAGAGCTGCTCGTGATTAAGCCCACTATTTTGTTCAATGAACCAGAATCAATCTACAGGTAAAAGAACTCTTAGGGGCAAGTAAACATAATATGAATGCATTCACACTGAAATTTGAGAGGGAGAAGCTGAAGTCAGATGTATCCGTATTAGAGTGAGTAAAGGGAATTACAGAGCATGAGAAAGGAGCTGGCCAGGATTGGTTGGAAAAGAACACTGGCAGGGATGACAGCAGAGCAGCAATGACTGGAATTTGTAGAAGCATTTTGGAAGGAAAAGGATATACAGTATACATCCCAAAGAGGAAGTAGTATTCTAAAGTAACAATGACACAACTGTGGCTAACAAGAGAAGTCAAAACTAACACAAAAGGCAAAGAGAGGGCATATAATAGCACAAAGATTAGTGGGAAGTTAGAGAATTGGAAAGCTATTGAAAACCAACTGGAGGCAACTTAAAAAAGTGATTAAGAAGGTAAAGAAGGAATACAAAAGTAAGCTAGCCAATAATATTGAAGAGGATGACAAAAGTTTCTTCAGAAACATAAAGTAAAGTGTAAAAGAAAGGTAAGATTGGATATCGGACTGCTGGAAAACAATGCTGGAGAGGTAGTAATGGGGTCAACAAAACAGCGGACAAACTGAATAAGTATTTTGCACAGTATTCACTGTGAAAGACATTAGCAAAATGGCAGGAGTTCCAAGTATTAGGGGGCATAAATGTGTGAAATTACCATAACTAGAGAGAAGATTCCTGGAAAACAGAAAGATCTGGAGATAGATAAGTTACTTGAACCAGACAGTGATCACCCCAGGGTTCTGAAGGAGGTGGCTGAAGAGATTATGGAGGCATTAGTGATGATCTTTCTAGAATCACTAGATTCAGGACTGGCTTCAGAAGATGGAAATTTGCAAATGTAACACCACCTTTCAAGAAGGGAGAGAGGCAGAAGAAACACAACTATAGGCCACTTGGTCAGACCTCAGTGGTTGGGAAAATGTTGGAGTCAATTATTAAGGATGATGTCTCAGAGTATTTGGAGGTACTTGACAAAATAGGCTGTAGTTAGCATGGTTTCCTCAAGGGAAAATCTTGCCTAAAGATATTCCCTATGGTAGGAGAGTCTAATTCCAGAGGACACAGCCTCTTAATGGAGGAGGGTCCTTTTAGAATGGAGATGAGGAGGAATTTCTTTTGCCAGAGAGTGGTGAATCTGTG
The DNA here is from genome assembly GCF_030028105.1 of Mobula birostris. Taxonomy (NCBI): domain Eukaryota; kingdom Metazoa; phylum Chordata; class Chondrichthyes; order Myliobatiformes; family Myliobatidae; genus Mobula; species Mobula birostris. The sequence continues at coordinate 43,902,874 of NC_092385.1, forward strand.
GAATTCTTTGTCACAGGCATCTGTGAAGGCCAAGTCTTTATGTATATATAAGGCAGCAGTTGATAGATTCTTGATTGGTCAGGGTATGAGGGGATACCAGGGGAAGGGATGAGATTGGGGCTGACGGAAAAAACTTAATGGGTCAAATGGTCTAATCCTGCTTCTCTATCTTATGGTCTTATGGTTTTGTGGTCGAATTGGAAGAAATAGACAATAGACAATAGGTGCAGAAGTAGACCATTCGGCCCTTCGAGCCTGCACCGCCATTCTGAGATCATGGCTGATCATCTACTATCAATACCCGGTTCCTGTCTTGTCCCCATAACCCTTGATTCCCCGATCCATAAGATACCTATCTAGCTCCATCTTGAAAGCATCCAGAGAATTGGCCTCCACTGCCTTCTGAGGCAGCGCGTTCCACACCTCCGCAACTCTCTGGGAGAAGAAGTTCCTCCTCAACTCTGTCCTAAATGACCTACCCCTTATTCTTAAACCATGCCCTCTGGTACTGGACTCTCCCAGCATCTGGAACATATTTCCTGCCTCTATCTTGTCCAATCCCTTAATAATCTTATATGTCTCAATCAGATCCCCCCTCAATCTCCTTAATTCCAGCGTGTACAAGCCCAGTCTCTCTAACCCCTCTGCGTAAGACAGTCCGGACATCCCAGGAATTAACCTAGTGAACCTACGCTGTACCCCCTCTGCAGCCAGGATGTCCTTCCTTAACCCTGGAGGCCAAAACTGCACTCAATACCCCAGGTGTGGTCTCACCAGGGCCCTGTACAAATGCAAAAGGATTTCCTTGCTCTTGTACTCAATTCTCTTTGTAATAAAGTGCAACATTCCATTAGCCTTCTTCACTGCCTGCTGCACTTGCTCATTCACCTTCAGAGACTGATGAACAAGTACTCCTAGATCTCTTTGTATTTCACCCTTACCTAACTCCACACCATTCAGATAATATTCTGCCTTCCTGTTCTTGCTCCCAAAGTGAATAACCTCACACTTATTCATATTAAACGCCATCTGCCAAGTTTCTGCCCACTCACCCAGCCTATCCAAGTCACCTTGAATTCTCCTAACATCCTCATCACATGTCACACTGCCACCCAGCTTAGTATCATCAGCAAACTTGCTGATGTTATTCACAATGCCTTCCTCTAAATCACTGACGTAAATCGTAAACAGCTGTGGTCCCAATGCCGAGCCCTGTGGTACCGCACTAGTCACCACCTGCCATTCCGAGAAACACCCATTCACTGCTACCCTTTGCTTTCTATCTGCCAACCAGTTTTCTATCCATGTCAATATCCTCCCCCCAAGGCCATGAGCTCTGATTTTACCCACCAATCTCCTATGTGGTACCTTATCGAATGCCTTCTGAAAGTCAAGGTACACCACATCCACTGGATTTCCCGCGTCTATCTTCCTGGTTACATCCTCGAAAAACTCCAATAGATTAGTCAAGCATGATTTGCCCTTGGTAAATCCATGCTGGCTCGGCCCAATCCTATCACTGCTATCAAGATATGCCGCTATTTCATCTTTAATAATGGACTCTAGCATCTTCCCCACTACTGATGTTAGGCTAACAGGGCGATAGTTCTCTGTTTTCTCCCTCCCTCCTTTCTTAAAAAGTGGGATAACATTAGCCATTTCCCAATCTTCAGGAACTGATCCTGAATCTAAGGAACATTGGAAAATGATCACCAATGCATCCACAATTTCCAGAGCCACCTCCTTTAGTACCCTAGGATGCAGACCATCTGGACCTGGGGATTTGTTAGCTTTCAGTCCCATCAGTCTACTCATCACCGTTTCCTTCCTAATGTCAATCTGTTTCAGTTCCTCTGTTACCCTATGTCCTTGGCCCATCCATACATCTGGGAGATTGCTTGTGTCTTCCCTAGTGAAGACAGATCCAAAGTACTTATTAAATTTGTCTGCAATTTCTCTGTTTCCCATAACAATTTCTCCCAATTCATTCTTCAAGGGCCCAACATTGTTCTTAACTATCTTTCTTCTCTTCACATACCTAAAAAAAACTTTTGCTATCCTCCTTTATATTCCTAGCTAGCTTGCGTACATACCTCATTTTTTCTCCCCGTATTGCCTTTTTAGTTAAGTTCTGTTGCTCCTTAAAAATTTGCCAATCATCCGTCTTCCCACTCACCTTAGCTCTGTTATACTTCTTTTTTAATGCTATGCTATCTCTGACCTCCTTTGTCAACCACTGTGACCACTTTCCCCCCCTTGAATCCTTCCTTCTCCGGGGGATGAACTGATTTTGCACCTCGTGCATTATTCCCAAGAATACCTGCCATTGCTGTTCCATTGTCTTTTCTGCTAGGATATCCGACCAGTCAACTTTGGCCAGCTCCTCCCTCATGGCTCCATAGTCTCCTTTGTTCAACTGCAATACTGACACTTCTGATCTGCCCTTATCCCTCTCAACTTACAGATAAAAACTTATCATATTATGGTCACTACCTCCTAATGGCTCCTTTACTTCAAGGTCACTTATCAAATCCTGTTCATTGCACAACACTAAATCCAGAATAGCCTTATCCCTGGTCGGCTCTTGTACAAGCTGCTTCAAAAATGCACCCCATAGGCACTCTACAAACTCCCTATCCTGGGTTCCAGTACCAACCTGATTTTCTCAGTTCACCTGCATGTTGAAATCCCCCATAACTACTGCGACATTTCCTTTGCCACATGCCATTGTTAACTCCCTATTCAACTTGCACCCAGTATCCATGCTACTGTTTGGGGGCCTGTAGATAACACCTATTAGGGTCTTTTTGCCCTTACTGTTCCTCAGTTCTATCCACACTGACTCTACTTCTGATTCTATGTCCCCCCTTGCAAGGGACTGAATCTCATTCCTCACCAACAGGGCCCCCTCTCTGCCCACCTTTCTGCCCTTCGATAGTACGTATACCCTTGTACATTCAATTCCCAGGTCTGATCCCCCTGCAGCCATGTCTCCGTTATCCCAACAACATCATAGTTACCCATTTGCACCTGAGCTTCAAGATCATCTGCCTTATTTCTGACACTTCGTGCATTCAGATATAGAATTTTTAACCCATTTCTCCTCTCTCTGTTTAAATCGCTGCCTATTGTGCATAACCCAGCTCCCCGAACTCTCACCAGGCTATACGCCCCTTGAAATATCGAGAACATTTTCAGTGAACCTGACAAATGGAATTATGGAAACAAAGTTCAACTCTCTATTAGAGATGAACATACAAGATATTCAAGAGCTGAAGCTCAATGCTGAGACTCGGAAAAGTGGTTCTGGATGGAGAATGTTGTGAAGTTAAGCAGTGATGGATTATGGAGATAAGACAATAGTCACACACTGGTAGCTCCAACTACATTGCTTCCTTATCTGTCACAATAGATAACTTTCTAAGACCCATGGATGTGGAAAGGTTGATTGCCAGATTCTCCCAATAGTGATGGAATCCAAAGTTTAACAGACAAGCTCAACAAATGCTTGAAAGATGCAGGACAGGCAGAAAGAAAATCCTGGAGCAGTGGAAAAGCTATCACAAAAGCTTCCCTATCTGCTCCCTTTTTACACTTTCGAGTGGACTACATTATTTTGCCAAAGAGTCAAGGATACTCAGATGTCCGGGAAAGAGTGGACAAGATGTATGTTTCAAGACGCTGTTCCAACGAGGAAGGTGGCTGCCACACACTCAGCAATACTTTGATCATGGACTGTATTCTTGGATGGGATTGCCACGCCACATCGACTGGAGTGTTTGTTAGGAATTATGTTGACTGGTGAACATTGAATGGTCTTTTCATTGTCCACAACACCCAGAGCCATTAGGACAAGTCAAATGAATGAATGGAATCATCAAACAATGAAGAAGGCGTACCATGGCCTGCGGCTCTTCCTATGATCTTGCGTAGCATCACAGCAACCCCAAACAAGGAAACTAAATTAAGTCCTTTCAAGGTGGTAACTTGGTATGCTAAGTCCCTGCAGTGAACCCATGATTTAAGAGAGGTTTATATACACATTATGTCGAACAGTTTAGTTAATTATTATGTGAAATTAAATAAAGCTGTCCAGTCTGCTTCTTAACAGTTTTCTGCTGTTTGTGATGATACAACAGAAGAGGGATGCACACTGATTCCTGGTGAGTGGATCCTGATTAAGAAACTGCCTAATGATCCACTGGGAGCTCAATGGGAAGGTCCTTATCAAATGCTAATTACCAACTCAGCGGTGAAGGTTGAACACAAAAGTAAGTGGATACATAGCAGCCACTGCAGACGAGCTAATGTGGTATCCAACAAGGACAGCCAGTGCTGTCGTTAATATGTCAGTAACCTCTGACATACACCTACACTACTTGGCTACCATGAACAAATCACTGACCATCCAGAAGACTTGGAACAAAGTCGACAACGACTGGACTTTAGTCCAATATTAGTTGTTGCTATATTTCTGCCCGTTATTCCTACTTACAATGAGTACTAAAATGCCTTATCATAGTTTACATCTATTTTACTTATATAGGGGTAATGATTAATAAAATGAAGGGGGGAATTGTTGAATTAAACTGTTCAATTATTATTTTCTTTGCAGTATGTCAATTAAACACCTTCAGGTATTTTTTTTATAACTACTTATATACATATCACTGTTCAGCATGTTGTCTGGTAGCCATAGTATGTTTATGCAGTTGTTCAGTGTGTGCCCTAGTGGTTACAATTATGTGAATCTGGAAAGCTCTGGAAGCTTCTCTGGTGCTGCGTTATTTGAATAGGGTCCAACTGAGATTGGGTGGGACTACAACCAGAGGTTATGGGTTAAGGGTGAAAGGTGAGAAGTTTAAGGGGACACGGGGGAAATCTCTTCACTCACAGAGGGTTGTGAGATTGTGGAATGAGCTGCCAGCACAAGTGGTGCATGCAAGCTCAATTTCAACATTTAAGAGAAGTTTAGATAGGCACATGGATAGTAGAGATATGAAGGACTATGGTCCCGGTGCAGGTTGATGGGACTGGGCAGTTTAAATGGTTTTGACACGGACTAGATGAGCCAAAGAGCCTGCTTCTGTGATGTACTTCTCTACGACTCTATCTGATTGGCTGAATCTTATCTGTAAATTTGAATGCCATGTTTCTTATTTCAGCTGGCAATGCTACTGCGACACTGTATTCTCCTTTGAGATCAATAAAGTATCTATCTATCTTACCTATGGATATAAAAAGAGCTAACCACATGGCAACTTCATCTTCTTTCCTTCTTTTGCTTCTTCTCTCTCTCCTGTTACTAGCATCTGTTCCTGTACTGTCTATTTTCAGGTTTCTTTGTTCAATTAATGCTTAATAAAATGATCATGAAGCCACAAGTGCTGTGCATCTTTCCTGACTTCTGAAAGAACCTTGGATTAAAACCATTCGAATCCAACAGGTGTATATGGAACTTAGTCAGATATCCCCATGATAAGCTCATTGACAATATCAGGCGGCAGGGAACTTGTCTGCGTGGATTTTGTATTGCCTTGCTCACAGCTGGAACATATTCTACCTGGAGGGTGGTGACCAGTTATGTTCTGCAGCATTTGTTCTGGAACCCCAACTCTTTGTGATTTTATAAATGACTTGGTTGAGCAAGTAGAAGGGGGGGGGGGTTAGTAGGTTTGCAGATGACACAAAGGTTGGTGATGTTGAGGGTAGTATAGAAGTTCGTTGTACATTATAAAAGGATGCAAAACTGGGCAGAGAAGTGGTAGATGGAGTTCAATCAGCAAAAATGTGAAGTGAAGCACTGGAAGGTCAAACATGAAGACAAGAGTACAATATTCATGACAGGATTCTCAGCAGTGTAGAGGAACAGAGGGAACTTAGGGTGCATGTCCATCAATCTCTCCAAATTGTTGCACAAGTTGATAGGGTTGTTAAGAAGTTGTATGATGAACTGGTCTTATTAATTGGGGCATTTGAGTTAAAGAGCCATGAGGTAATGTTGTAACTCTATAAAACTCTGGTTAGGTCACTGGTGGAAGAGGTTGATACAACAGTGACATTTAACAGACCTCTGGATAGGTACAGGGAAGTAAGAAAAATAGAGGAGTTGTGGGCTGTGAAGGAGGGAAGGGTTAGATTGATCAGGGAGTAGATTTTATAGGTTAGCACTTCATCATGAGCCATAGGGCCGGTACTGTTCTATGTTCTATGTTCCCTGGAACTGAATCTAAATAACTGGATTTAACTTAATTTACATTATAATCAGTTTCTCTGGTTTATTCATCAAACATTGAAAATATTTCTGTTTTGCTCTTCGTGTTAAAATTATCTTCCACTGTTATAGAGAAAATGTTAAAACAGATCTGGCAAAGCAAGGACATTACCTTCCACTGTTACAGAGAAAGCATGCTTCACAACACCAAAAGCATTTTCGGCCTTGCACTGATATTTTCCATTATCAAGTTCTGTCACATTAACTATCTTCAATGTTTTATTGAAATTCTCTTCTGTTGCTCGATGTTTAGGCATATCACCATCGACCTTAGACCATGAGATTTGAGGTGTGGGACTACAAAAGAAACAAATGATGGTTGGGAAATAATCTGATCCTGCCAATTAAAATTCACAATATAAATCATAAAAAGGGCAAAATTAACAAATTTTCCACAAAATAATTACACAGCTAATGTTAGTTACAGTACCATTGTTCAAAATATAACTTAATGGAATGTATGCAAACCTGTAGCACAGTAGGTAATTCTGGAAATGAAGGACACTATGTATGTTACAAAAGTCACAATGATGAAAAATTGCTAAAGGAAGATGAATATCTGTGAGTACACCATCATTTTTTGGAGCAAGACTAACATTATTTAGAGGGCAAACTTACACAGCTTCTTCATACAGACAAAATAGTCATTAATTGTTTCAAAGGTTACTTTGATTTTACTTACAGCCCTTCAGCAATACACTCCAGTTGAAGCGTTTCTCCTCGCAGTGCAGTTATCTGTGAACTGCTACCAGAAGGTGTCAGAAAACTCGGGGATCGATCCTTTATTGAATTTGCTGCAAGTTAAAGAAATTCAATTTTAACGTGACCTTAGGTGAACAAATTTTCAGGAATGGCAGTTTCAATATTGTTAACGAGCTTGGTTAGTGGCACAGCAGTTAAAGAAAGCAAAATTAAGATTCAAGCTACTTATGAAAATTTGGTTAGTGTTCAGCGAAAGATTTCAAACGACCAGACAGAAGTAAAATAAAAAATCTGCACCAGAGACCGTAAAAGCCAGAAACACCAATATTTCCCAAGAGTCAAGGAGTTCATGATTTAATGAATATACTGGTAGTAAGCCCCTGTAATATAAAATCTAAATGTTCACAGTAGGAATTTTGCAGTTGCCCAGTGTCTTAAGTAAGATGTCATTATCATAACAAACTTGAGCGCTGAGGGGTTGTTTGAATCAAGGTTACTGAGCGAAGCTGGACTCCACACAAGTAACAACTTATTACTTGGGTGTCACATCACCTAGTGCTCAGTGGATGTAATTACAGCACAGGGCATTCAAATTCGGAGTTCAATCCTGACATCCTCTGTAAGGAGTTCCAGTGCCTCCTCGCCATGGAATGTTTCCTCCCACAGTCTAAAGACATATTTGGTAGGTTAATTGGCCATTATACATTGTCTTGTGATGAGGTTCGGCTTAAGTCGCCATTGTCAGGGGTGCTGGGCGGTGCAGCTCGAAGGACCAGAAAGGCCTATTCCCCCCTGTATCTCTAAAAAAAATAAACAACTGGGCCATTAGTTAACACATAAACATAAGCTACCTTAAAGTAAAATTACTATAGATTTCAGTGAGTTGTTACACTGATATGAACTTTTCCTGGAATACCCCAAAATAATACATGATTTTTTGACCACATACAGAATTACATCATTCTGATAAAATAATTACCCTAATTAATTATCAAAGCTACCACTATGCATTCAAATATATCAATAAGCAATAAATTTTATATTTGGTTAGCTCTGAAGTTTTGCAGAGTCTAAAGCAAATGTGTGTACCTATCAATTAACTTGTAGGTGTATGAAAAGAATCATGAAACTTTCACAAGCTCTCCTCAGTAAATAATTCATTGTGCAAGTTGCATTGAAGGAAGAGTTAAATGTATAACAAGCTGCAAATTTTTGATTATTTTATTCAAGTGCTACATTTTAAGACCAAGAAATCATAATGACCCTACATGTCAGGATGTCTTCATTGTTAATCTGTGCTCTTGGAAACAATGGACAAGGTCATAGTTTGAAGCCATATGTTCAGCACATAGGATACACATGAGCCCACTCAGTCTTTCTGGCCTGCTCTCCCATTATGGCTGATCACTACCTGCATTCCTTTTGTTGTTCTACATCCTTTTATCCCTTCCCAAATATGCCAATTTTGATCCTAAGAGTTTCTGTTATCACTGTCTCCAAGAGAGGCTGAAACTATGTCTTACATTTTCCCGAAAGAAAGAATATACCTTCCAAATTTGTTTTTCAAAAAGTGATCAGATTTAAATAGTTGTACCTGGCTTTGTCTTGTAACATTCATTGTTTGAACTACCAACTCTTTCTTCTATTAATTGTTCAAGTTATTGTTTTCATTTTTATTTTGATATGTAAAGCTTGTTTCTTCCTTGTAATGCTAACATGATAATGAGCCTATCAGCATTCTGTTATGAATCCATCTCCTTGTTGAACTTGCAGAAGCATGAAATTTTGAGATAATAAAACAGAACAATAATTCCAGATAATGTTCTGGATTCCCCCAGTGGAGGAAATAGATTGTGCTAAACATGATTTCAATATTTATGAACAATTCACTCAGATCCCACTTCAATTTTCAATAATTTTAATATTTTCTCCAAAGATACTGTCTTTCCTGCTGAGTATTTCTGAGTTGCTCTTATTTTTACTTCAAATTTCTTCCATAGGCCACATTTTCTTCAGAAATTCTCTGATGACTCAACAATAGTTGGGTGTATAAAGAGAGGACAGGAGGAGGAATACAGGGTGAAGGTGGAGGACTTTGTCAAATGGTGCAAGCTGAATTATCTGCATCTCAGCATTAGTAAGACGAAGGAGATGGTGATGGACTTTGGGAAGACTAAGCCTACATTGCTCCGTTATTACTGATGGTGAGGACCTACAGGTACCTAGGGGTGCAACTGGATGACTGACTTGAGTGCAGCACCAACACAGAGGCTGTGTACAAGAAAGGCCAGAGTTGTCTCTACTTCCTGAGGAGGCTGAGGTCCTTTGAAGTCTTTTGCAGGCCTCTTCTTCATAGTCATAGTCATACTTTATTGATCCCGGGGGAAATTGGTTAAACGTTTGACCAGTTTGTTGTCGCCAGCACCATCTTCCGTGTGGTGGTGCGCTCGGGCAATGGCATCAACACGAGTGATGCCAACAGACTCAATAAATGGATTAGAAAGATGGCTCTGTTATAGGAGTCAAACTGGACACACTGGAGACTGGTAGAACAAAGGACCCTATGGAAATTTTGGACAATGTTTCTCACACACTGCATGCCACTTTAGCTGAACAGAGGAGCACTTTTAGTAATAATAATAATAAGAAGAAGAAAGCCCTTAACTCCGAGTGGAGTCATTGGGATACCATCATGACGGCATTTTTTTTAGCAGGCTTTCTTATTTTTATGAGCTCGCTAGCTTGACACTCAACCCAGCATGGATGGAAAGCATGCAAGGGAGCCGGCTGGATTCGAACTCGGGAGCCTTCACTGCAAAGTCCGGCACTGATACCACTACGCCACCAGCTGGCTACTTTAGACTAAGACAACTGTGTTGCTCCAAAGAGCGCCATATGAGGTCATTCTTACCCTTGGCCGTTAGGCTCTATAATGAGTCACCCTATAGCCAGGGAAGTAATGAGCCCCTCCTGTATGTTTGTAGTAACTTTATTTTTTTATTCTTTCTACTGCTCTTCTAATATTTATATCTCTGCACTTGTAATGCTACCTTGACACCATAATTTCCTTTGGGATCAATAGAGCATTTATCTATCTATTTTATTTCTTGTATTTTTTCCCTCGCTTATTTCTCTCTCTTCATTGCACGGTTAAGACACATTCTTTGTCCTGTATTCAGTGAAAAATAAAATTTCCATTCTATTATCAAAGTATTAGCCTGGATCTCAAGGCAGCTACTTGAATCTGATGGGATGAAGTTGCTTGGCCACAGATTCACAATAGAGGGCACTCTGTTCAAACAGACTACATGTCTTTGCCAGCAGGGCTGCTGAAAATCGTTGGGTATTTCTTCCACAACTAGCAGCAAGCTCAATGCATCAATGCTGATTTTGTATTATAATCTGCAAATTTAGTGCCTCTGAGAGTTAAGCAAGTTATTTCACAACAAAATGCTGAAAAGCTCATGATCATATTGTGATTCATTTGATTATGAAGAAACAAGCTTTACATATCCATGTAAGGAAATGAAAACAAAGTAAACTGAGCAAATGATAAAGGAAAGGGTTGATAGCTTAAATAATAAAATGTAAGAACAGAAACCCAAGCACAGCTATTTAAATCTAACCACTTTTAGGGAAACATTTTAAAAAGGCATATCATATATGTGCATTGTATATGCATGTGCTGTTAATGCACTTAATACCTGAGGAGATAGGAGGGCAGGGGTAAAATAATACAGATGAAAATAAACCAGGGTACCTTCTCAAACCAAGTAGCCTGTAGAATAAGCCATATACATGACATTAAAGCAGCACATAATGCCTATCTGATTAATGTTGCAAGGCTTCTCCCACACTGTCTCAATACTCTTCCATTACATTCTCCCTGTGCCCTGAGTTTCATTCCTGGTCCATATTTATGGGGTGTTACCCAGGGTGGAAGAATAACAATGAAAATGGCCAGGACCAGGCCAGTTCCTTTACATTACAACACCCATCAGCTGATCATAAAAAGAGAAATGGATAATCCTAGACCATTCAATTTTCAACATAAAATATGAGGACAAGAAAGGACAACAATCACATCCAGTTACTTTTAGTTACTGATATCCTATGGCATGAAAAACACACTACACATGATCTTTGTCCACGGACAACATTGGATTCACATGTGGGTCATAACCAAAATGTTTTTGTTGGGTAAGTGAATATTTTATTGAATAATAATGGTAACAATGGAGGTGGGAAGCTCTAAGTTTTAGATGTGACAATATTTCAAAAACACTCTGCAATAACAGCACAAAGAAATGAACGTCTTTTAAAAAAGGCAAATAAAGACCTTGCATGTTTCAAATATGAAATAGATTTGGTGAAATCAATTTGTGCTTCAAGTGGAGCTTATCAGAAACTGTATTATTTTCCTTCCAGTACCTGAGCAAGCTATCACTTATTTGTTAACAAGGTAAAAAACAGGATAATCTTAAATCAGTTTGAATCTGACCCAGATGCACTAAAGCAAGGTTACCTCCGACTTCAGAAATGTTATTTCTCAATGAACTCCCATGTTAGATAGTTAATTGTGTAAACAATCCCTCACAGGTTTTAATCTAATTTTCATGGTAACTTATTTCAGTTATGAAGCACGCAATAATTCTCTTTTCCTACACTGTTGCAGTGCGGGAAGCATTTTAAATCATCTATTTCTCAGCCCGAAACGTCGACTGTACCTCTTCCTAGAGATGCTGCCTGGCCTGTTGTGTTCACCAGCAACTTTTATGTGTATTGTCATAAGGTATTTGATTTTAAGTGAAAATAAATGAAACATAAGTAGTTTCTGTTTCTTTGCTAATTCGAATGCATAATTTAAAAAATATGCTACGACAGTTAAAACATTTACTTTTGAATCTTTCACAATGGAAGTCCTATACAACAGCAGTATTGATATTGAATCAGTAGTTCACCATTAATATTTATATTGCACAATGATGTCAGGAGGTTTCTTTGAAATTCAATTGTGGCTTCACCCTACTATGTGGAATGCTTTTTTAAAGATGATGTAATTTCTAAATTTTTGAAACAGACAGGTAATCACTAATGAATACCTCAATTTACTTGAAGTTAGAGAATACCAGTAAATTGACTTTGCCTTTTATTTGGATATTTTAGGAGTTGGCTCATTAAGAGGAGAAGGTAAATATGAACAGCAGAACAACTGAGCAGAAATATAATTGCATGGAGGTTATCACAAAGGTTTTACCAAATTATGATCATTTTGATTTCTTTCCCCATATCCAGAGCAATTTCTACACAAGACAGTATAATTTAAATTAAGTATAATTAAATGTAATTTCAATTACTTCACTTCAAGAATTAGGTAAACCTTTTTATCGTATTGTTATAACATTTTTGACACCAAAGATGAACCACAGCATTTAATAATCGTTATTATGCTTCAATTTGTAAACAAAGTCAAAGCACCTAGAGCAACATAACAAACAAACCTTATACTGTATACATATTTTAAAGAATGCACTAAAGAAATATGATTGGGGGCTCTTTTGGAGTGTCCCTTGCACAAAGCCTTGTAATAGGCAAATGCAAGCATGATCCATACAGTTAACAGAAAAAAAACACACGCTATTCATAAACCCAGGAGAGTTTGGAGATGTTGAAAATCCAGAGCAACATACACAAAATGCTGAAGGAACTCAGCAGGTCAGGCAGCATCTGTGGAAATGAATAAACAGTCGACTTTCAGACCGAGACCCTTCATCAGGATTGGAAAGGGTGGTGGAAGATGCCAGAATATGAAGTGGGGGAAGGGGGGGGGGAGGGATAAAGTCAGAAGCTGGCTGATAGGGAAAGCCTGGTATACATTCATACTTACATACATTGTTTTTAAATATCTCATTATTTTTCCCAAAATATCCCCTACACCAAGCAGAAACCTAAAAGCTAAATGCTAATTCCCAAGGAAAAGTTGAACTCATGTGCATGACCTCGTGTTCCTCCATGGGCAGCAGAAATATACACACCGATGATTTTTATGTTGATCTCCTTAGACAGCTCTGAAATATTGTGCTCTTAACCCTTCTATTTAAAAGTCTTAGTTGCAAGCTGACTAAATGCAAAGTAGTTTTGAAGTGTACATTTGTAACTAACATAAAAGAACCAATAAACTCCATGGCATCAATAATTCAGACCTACAAATGTCTCATCTTTGACACTGAGTGGTGCTAACATGTTTCTGAATATAAGTGCTTAGAACAGGTTTACACCACTGTGCAAATGCAAGTCCCATGCATGAAGGATCTACATCTCATTTTGGATAGTGTACTTCGTTTTACTCATTCAGGATCTAAAAGTCGCTGGCCTGCTAGCAATCATTGATCAGCCAACTGCTCTTGAGCTGAATGGCTTGCTAGGATAGTTCGGAGTGCATTTCAGAGATACCCACAAGAATAAGGACAGCAAATCTTCTTCCCTGGAGGAACTAATTGGATTTTGTGAAAATCTAATGGTTTTGTGTCATGATTATAAAATTCTGGATCATCCAATGAATTTAAATTCCACCATGGTGAACTCAGATCTCTGGACTATTAGAAAATATCTTTGGCATTCTCATCATTTTCCATAATGAGTGCACCATCATCCCATCAGCTTTCTAACATAAATTTTCTAACATACTGCATTCTCCCTGTGGGAGAATTTCCACATCCGGATTTGGTAATAACAAAAAAATAGACATATTGCTGTAATAATTTCTCAAAATGTGAAAATATCCATTGAGAATAAGGATATTTGGAAAGAGATATCCACTCGCAACTTCAACTTTTATTATAAGGTGGAGAAACAGAGCAATAGGAATTGACAGAAACACACTCCAATTACAAAAATATAAAACACTGGGAATACTCAGGTCAAACTGTATCTATGGAAGGAGAAACAGAGTTAACATTTTAGATTGGACATACTTCCACATAACTGAAAATGAGATGAAAGAAACTTGTTAAGTTGCAAATCATAAACCCAAGAGATTCTGCAGTTGCTGGAAATCCAGAACAACACACTCTAAATGCCGGAGGAACTGAGCAGGTTAGATGGCATCTGTGGAGAGGAATAAACAGTTAATGCTTCAGGCCAAGAAACCTTCATCAGAATTTGATTCAGTCTTAGTTTTCTCTCTTTATTCCTTTTTATTCTCTCGGAATAAAGGACATGCCCAGTCTAACCAGCAGTGCATGATCTCCTATTCTGCATTTCCAATCTCCCCCATTCTCCTGTCAATGTTCTCACTCTCCAACTGCTCCCATTCACTCATTGACCTGTTAGCTTTGTTAACAGTTTATCCCCATGGTCACCACAGCCTATCCTGCTGTGCATTCTCAGTATTTTCTGGTTTTATCTTGGATTTCCAGAACCTGCAGGTTTTTTTAAATTTCCATGCACTCCAATTAGATCAGTAATAGGATCACAATAAGTCCCCTGAAACACAACTCCCCTGGACTGCTTCAGATTTATAATCCATACATACATCATGTCCCTTTTTAAAAAAAAATGCAACTATTAGCAAACATGGCATCTTAAATCAGTTTCAAAGCCAAACACAAGTGATGTCCCTGAAAGCATTAAAGATTTTAAGTCACAAATTATTAGCTGCTGGATTAATGCCAAATGTTAAGATTTGCATCACTACGCTGGAAGCATAAGCAGCTGTTAGTGTGCAGTAATTCTAAATGAGTGGCCTTACTCAGCACTTGATTGGACTCACCAGCAGACAGGTCAATATCTATAACAGGTGACTCTGTGTCATTGGGATGTGCAACTGGAACAAACAAGAGCAGTCAAGAAAAATGGGGGAAAACAGATGAGAGGCATCAGGTAAAACAAATTACAATGCACATTTGTTAGGGATTGCTGATTTTCTGATGAACAAAATAATTAATTGTATGCATAACCGAGGACAAACTTCATCACGAACCTGCTGTAAAATAATTCAGGCTTCAGAAACCATAGAAACCATAGGAAAACTACAGCACAGAAACAGGCCTTTTGGCCCTTCTTGGCTGTGCCAAACCATTTTCTGCCTAGTCCCACTGACTTGCACATGGACCAATCCCTCCATACACCTCCCATCCATGTATCTGTTCAATTTATTCTTAAATGTTAAAAAAGAACCCGCATTTACCACCTCGTCTGGCAGCTCATTCCACAGTCCCACCACTCTCTGTGTGAAGAAGCCCCCACTAATTTTCCCTTTAAACTTTTCCCCCTTCACCTTTAACCCATGTCCTCTGTTTTTTTCTCCCCTTGTCTCAGTGGAAAAAGCCTGCTTGCATTCACTCTATCTATACCCATCATAATTTTATATACCTCTTTCAAATCTCCCCTCTATTCTACGCTCCAGGGAATAAAGTCCTAACCTATTCAACCTTTCTCTGTAACTGAGTTTCTCAAGTCCTGGCAACTTCCTTGTAAACCTTCTCTGCACTCTTTCAACCTTATTAATATCCTTCCTGTAAATTGGTGATCAAAACTGAACACAATACTCCAGATTCGGCCTCACCAATGCCTTATACAACCTCATCATAACATTCTGGCTCTTATACTCAATACTTTGATTAATAAAGGCCAAAGTACCAAAAGCTCTCTGTGACGCCACTTTTAGGGAATTTTGTATCTGTATTCCCAGATCCCTCTGTTCTACTGCAATCCTCAGTGATAACAAATAACAATTATAATATTTTTGGTTGTTCAATGCATTACCAACATTGGGCAGGAGGTACAGGAGTCTGAAGGCACACATTCAATGATTTAGGAACAGCTTTTTCTCTGCTGCCATCACATTTCTGAATGGCCCATGACTCAGTTAACACTACTTTCTTATTCTATTCTTTCACAGCTTATTTTATTGTCTTTGCACTGCACTGCTGCTGTAAAACTACCAATTCACCAACATACAAGTCAATGATAATAAACCTGATTCTCAATTCGCTTTGCCTATGGAGCCAGGTCAAGTATACTTTTATTAAAGACCCTTAGCTTATTGTTCAAGCAGCCTTCCTTCATCCACACTTACAGATGGGAATATATATCAGCAAATGTACAGTGAGAGCAATATAACTACTGGCCTGATCATTGCAAATTTATGTTTCTGTTGGATGATTAATATTCTGCTTTTTTAAATCAATCAATATCAATCAGATGTTGGACTCTGAACTTATTTTCATTTCCTTCATTACTTTAATGCCAAAGTCACTTCTGCCTCCATCACAGGAATATTGAAGGAAACTGCACACACTCACTCACAATTTTTCTGTCTGAAAATCTGACACTTCAAACCCGCTTGCAACCAAGTTTTTTACAAAATGATAAACAATATTTACTGATTGCTCTGTTCATTTTTTTTTTACATATAATGCTGAAGAACTAGTGCCCAAAAGGAAGGTGTATTTTCTCAAATATAGAAAATTGAAGGAACGAAGAACAAACAGGTTGAGGAAAAGAGGCAACACCAGAGATCCATTATAGGGCAACCAGTAGCCACCTTCCCACACTTTCAATCATCCTTACAATAAGCAGCTGAGACAGTGTAGGTGAACAGAGTTCACAAGCAGGGTAGCTCTTTTATGACATGCAAAGCAAGAGACAGTGAAAATAAAAGTGAAAACTCTGGAAATGGAAGCAAAGGAGGGCTGATCATCATTTGGACTCCAATGTCAGGGGTCCCTTGATGAAAAGGAGGGTGCCAGCAAAGTGTCAAACTTACTTGTGGTTTTTCCAAGCCTCCCCAAAATGATCCCCAGATTTCACATGGTTCTGGGATCTCATACCAACCTTTAATAGTAAATTAGAGAAGATTTCACTTCAATAAAGAGCTGTCAGAACCTCAATATGCATACTTCGACTCAGTCAGGCCTCGGACAATATAAGAGGAAGTTTTCCAGAGCCACACCCTGGAAAATTTGCAGAATATTCAGATTTATTCCTCTGTGATTAGAAGATACAAGAAATTCCAGAAGGATTTCCATTCCCTTAAAGCAGGGAAAGTAAATGTCATTATCACACATCGAGAAAATTTTGATGGTTTTGCCTAGATCACACAACAGGAAAGTATAAGTGGTTCTGCTTGAAGGAGCAGATGCAGAGAATTCTCTTTTCAGTTTCTTCAAGTTTTCTCTTAAATGAGAGATAAAATATAGACCAATGCCATGGTCATTCCAGGCCCAGAAAAAAATCCAGATTCATGAAATTGGTCAAAGATTCATGAGGCTGATATTGACAGCAAGCATTCACCCACATCTCAAATTCCACATCCATAGCTTTCACTTAGTTGTGAATGAGAAACAAAGGTAGACTCTTAATTCTGTGTTGCAAACCTGATGCAGTATGAGAAGAGAAAAGGTGTTAAGATTGTAATACAAGTGTACTGTAAAGAGAGATGACCAATGTGTCTCTTCACTGATATTCCTGGTTTCATTATTATTGACTGGAAGCGAATGCCATTTGTTAAGCAATATTCAACAGCTTTAAAAATGTGCAGATTATCTATACTGAAAAATTAAAGATCCACTGGTGTTAATGAAGAGCTTCAAGTGGCAGAGGCTTTAAGCTCCTGAGGTAATGAGATTGGTCACACAAAAGTGGCAGTAGAAGCCCTGAAAATTGTAATAGGATCATATGCATACATACACACTGGGAGCAATTTACAGTCTCCAATTAACCTACCAACCTGTATGTCTTTGTTAGATCTCTCTGTAAAGTGTGAAAGCAAGTATCAGACCTTGAAATATGCTTAGTGTTTTGGATCTCTCAAATACCCCATTTCCACTCCTTGCATTAAGGAGTGGAGTAACTGCATCTTTTGTGGAGCACTGGAAGCACAGGCAGTACTCTGTTTCAAGGAACAAAGGAAAGGGGTTGAGGAACGATATGCCAATGTTACTTAGGGGCACTGACACAGCTGGAATAGGAACGCACTCTGACGAAACTTGACAAAGTTCCAGCAGGGATTTAAATTCTACTGATTTAATTAAAGTGTCAAATCTCCAAACATGGTTGGCCAAATAGTTCATAGACTGAATCAGAATATTTTCTCTACTGATCAGACTGATCATGAGATTGATCAATTTTCCTCATTCATGTTGCCAGGATAAACATCTGTAATCACACTGACTAAATGGAAAAGCCCACATATTTTTTGGACCAACACATTTCATATTTATGAGGTAATTCTGTTCAGACTGTGGGAGGAGATTAACACTCTGAGTCGCAAGCTTTCTCTCTCTCTCTCTCTCTCTCTCTCGCTCTATCTGATGAGAGAATGCCTTAAAGGTCTAAATTAATATGTTGTCCAGCAGAAAAGGGGTGAACAGCACAGGATGCTGATAGGATGAAGATAATTAATTTACAGATATATTGCTTCATTATAATCATCTAAGGGAAATATTAGGAATTATTGCCAACAGCGGTGTTTGATTGTCATAATGATTATTTAATTGGTTGGGCAGAAAATGATACACTTTGCAGCACTGAAACCCAATTCTGTTCAGAAATGCACTAATTTTTTGGATTGAGGTAGCAACTCTGCAGCTTACAACTAGTATATAGAATAAAATATTCAAAAATTAATGCTCTAAGTTTTGATAGGAGATTTTGTTCGGTTCATTCGAAGGGAAGTTCAGGGAAAACTGCCTGTTAAAATGAGAGGCAAATGACGTTAATGAGGTTGTGTTGTTTAATTTCGACTATAAATGCAAAACTAGATGAAAGACAGCAAATGATTTTTATGAAAAAAAACTCTTCAAACAAAATGAAAGCAATAATTTCTGGACAGACTATTAAATGTGAAGCTCTGAGTGTGCAAAACCAGTTACATCGCTATTAATAAATTAATTTCAATAAAGTGCAAAATAATAGAAACCCTAATGGCAGATCATTCATAATGATCCATTTAATATGTGGAAATGTCATCTGTAAATCAAAACTAACCAATGTCAAACAACAGGGACATGAGAATGAGTACGTAGTCAAAAACCTGCTGGAAATCTTCAAGAATCAGACACCGCTCTTCTGATAAATACATGGTTGTGTAAAGCTGTCTGAATACGCATTTGTTATTTGACCGGAAGTCAGCTTTCATGTGCCTCAATGTATAGCATTTCTCTGTTGCTTTAATTCCCAAAGATATGTGTGAGCTCCCAGTGCATACTGAGTCTCCTCTGAACAGGGAGGTAAACAGTAACCCCACAGTAAAACAAAAGATGGAAGTTGGCAGTATCACGCTCAACCCAATACACAGCTTGGGCTTGCACTTAAAGCTGGCCCTACTGTCACACCCATTACCTTTACTCTCATTCCAAAACTCTTGAGACTTTCATTCTGCAATGATTCCACAAGTGGATCAGACTGCTGAATCCTGACATCCTGCCTCTAGCAGCAACTAACAGCCTCAGAGACTTCGTCATACAAGACCAGTCCCTAGGTATATAAAGATATCTGATAAACAGGGGTATAATAGAAGTGGATACAATAGGGTCTTTTAAGAGATAGGTACATGGAGTTTAGAAAAATAGAGGCCTATGTGCTAGGGAAATTCTAGGCAGTTTCTAGAGTAGGTTGCATGATCGGCATAACATTGCGGCCGAACTTCCATGTTCTATTTAAAGCTTTGAAATTAACTTTTAAAAACATTAAAGAATAATTTAAATTACTGTCTTAAATTAAGTAGAAATATAAAGTTAAAAATAACAAAAGATTTGCTAAATTTTCCTTTTTAAGAAAAGCTCTGTGATCTATTGAAATGAATAGAACCCTACTAAATATGCTAGCAGTGCCTGGCACTGAGCTGACAGACAAGGTCAGCACACTACAAACTTCCTTCTGCCGAGTTGTGGGTGTCCAGAAGATACTGATCGAGCTGGTTAGCAGCTGTGATTTCATCAGCACAATCATGCTCTGTAATAACTGCAAATATTTAGTCAGAAGTGTGAGTGATTAAAACCACGGATATGCACAGTCATTAGGAAAGTGGCTCAAAAGTACACCAAGATGCTTTTTGGCACATCAGGGAAGGTGGATTGACATTGCCCTTTGGTAATTGGCGAATTACAGGAACATTAAACAGGATTTTGCAGTTTATCAATCCACTGACATGCCAAGATTCCTGGAGCCCTTCAATTAAGATAAGGAACAGCACAGACAATTGAAGGACATTGAAAATATGACATCAAGTCATTATAAGTGAACTTCAATGGCCAACTATGATGACATTCCAGTGCCTTCCCCACTCCAGTCATAATGTAACTGATGGCAAGAAAGCCAGCCCCAGCTCTGTGTCTCTTTTGCTTTCTTCTCCTTCAAGAAGGAAGCTTGCAGCCAGTGAAGAAAGGACAGTGCTTCAAGTTAAGTCAATGTGAAGAGTGATGTGTTATAGTAAGCATAAGAAGGTATCATGAGGTGATATACTTATCATGACATAGGTCAACATGTCACTCACATCCTGTTGGGTCATTAATCTCTTTCATCATTACATCTCCTGACATGGGAAAGTCTCCATCCTGCTTCCATGC
The DNA here is from genome assembly GCF_030028105.1 of Mobula birostris. Classification (NCBI taxonomy): domain Eukaryota; kingdom Metazoa; phylum Chordata; class Chondrichthyes; order Myliobatiformes; family Myliobatidae; genus Mobula; species Mobula birostris. Next base: position 43,923,421 of record NC_092385.1, read on the forward strand.
AAGTGACATGCTTCCTTTATGTCACTGGCAGTCTACTGTTTCTTGTTGTTAGGGAAATTACTCTCTTACAGCCCCTGCAAGCTTCCAGTGCCCAAGGGAACAAATGATCACCAAGCTGGATTGTCTCAGAAATTATTTTCACCCCAAAATTTGAATAGAGAGCATCTGAATGTGCAGTTTGATGGATTATGATTGGCGGAATAGCAGAAGGAAATGGTAGAAGAGAGAACTGCAAGGCTGCACCTTTGTTTTCGTGAAAGCTGGAAATAATATCATATTAGAACATTAGAAAGTTTTTGACAAGAACAGGTCATTCAGCCTAACAAGCTTGCCAAATTCCTATTCACATATTGTGTTGAAATAACTATCAAGTTTAGATTTGAAAAGGCTGTAAGGTACTACTCTCAACGACACAACTAGGTAGTTTGTTCCATGTATCCACAACCTGCCGTGTAAAGAAATGTTTCCTGATGTGTGTCTGAAATCTTCCCTAACCACTCTCCTCATGTCCTCGTTGATAGATTAACTTTCAAGTAACAGCTGGCATCCACCTTCCTTATACCCTTCATAATTGTGAACACTTCTATCATGTCTCCTCTTATTCTACATGTACTTAGGCTAAAAAGATTTAATTCTTTCAATCTTTCTTCATAGCTTATACCCTGCAGACCTGCAATGATGCTCGTCACCCTTCTCCTAACTCTCTCCAGTGCCTTCACATCCCTCACAAGATATGGAGAACAAAATTGTACGCAGTACTCAAGGTGTGGCCTCACAAACACATTATACAGCCTAAGGAGAGCATCTCTAGACTTGAATTCCACTGAGCGCATTATATAGCCCAATATTCTATCAGCCTTCCTAATCGCTTCTGTGCATTGTCCAGATGTTGATAGCGATGAGTCTATCAGGACACCCAAATCCTTCTCATACAGAGCACTTTGTAACTCAAGATCCCTCATTGTCTATCACATATTTCTACTTCCTGTATATAATATTTTACATTTACTTAATTAAATTTCACCTGCCCACATCTGGATATTGTTTAGATCTAACTGTACTGCCTGAATGTTATCAACCCTTTTGCCTATCTGCAAATTTTACTAGTTTATATGTTACTTGCTTATCCACATCATTAATGTAAAAAAACAGCAGCAGCCCCAAAATTTATCCCTGAAAAAGTCCACTTTTAACATCTTCTAGGTGTGAAAATGATCCTCTCACCATAACTTTCTGTTTTTGATCCAATTCTGCATGCATTTGCACACCTTATACTGAATCCATACCTACTGTAATTTGGATTATTGATCTCTCATAGAACATAGAATAGTACAGCACAGTACAGGCCCTTTGGCCCAAAATGTTGTACCGACCCTCAAACCCTGCCTCCTATATAAGCCCCCACCTTAAATTCCTCCATATACCTGTCTAGTAGTCTCTTAAACTTCACTAGTGTATCTGCCTCCACCACTGACTCAGGCAGTGCATTCCACACACCAACCACTCTATGTTAAAAACCTTCCTCTAATATGCCCCTTGAACTTCCCACCCCTTACCTTAAAGCCATATCCTCTTGTATTGAGCAGTGGAGCCCTGGGGAAGAGGCGCTGGCTATCCACTCTATTTATTCCTTTTATCATCTTGTACACCTCTATCATGTCTCCTCTCATCCTCCTTCTCTCCAAAGAGTAAAGCCCTAGCTCCCTTAATCTCTGATCATAATGCATGGCAGCATCCTGGTAAATCTCCTCTGTACCCTTTCCAATGCTTCCACATCCTTCCTGTAGTGAGGCGACCAGAACTGGACACGGTATTCCAAGTGTGGCCTAACCAGAGTTTTATAGAGCTGCATCATTACATCGCGACTCTTAAACTCTATCCCTCGACTTATGAAAGCTAACACCCCATAAGCTTTTTTAACTACCCTATCCACCTGTGAGAGTACCTCTCGTGAGGTACTTTGTCAAAAGCCTTCTGAAAGTCCAAGTAAATGATATCAACTGCTCTATTTTTATCATAAATTTTAGTTGCCTCTTCATAGAACTAGAGCATATTAGCAAACATGATTCCCTCCTTTCTGAACCCATGTTGGCTTTCTTGCTAACATGCCTGTTCTTATCAGCCGGTTTTCCATCGATTTCTTTATTAATGTTTCCATTATCTTACCTACCATACATGTTAAGCTTACTAATCTATAGCTACCAGGGTCAGTACGGTCACCCTTATTATATACTGGGACAACATTTCCAGTCCTTCGGGATTTCACCGGTCTTCACTGACTTTTGAAAAATACATATTAGGGGTTTGTATATATAATCACAGACCACTTTAAGTACCATTGGATATATGTTGTCTGGCCCTTTATATTTATTAACTTCCAGCCTTTTCTGCTGAAACAAGACTTAATTTTCTAAGATCTCTAAGCCACTTAAAGCAACCTTATTTTTCTCTACACTTCCTGGCATATTGCTAACATCTTCACAGGTAAATACTTTAAGAAAACATGAGTTAAGAGTATCTGTTATGTCTTTCTCTGCATAATTTATCATCCCATTATTATTCCTAATACACTTAAATTCCTCCCTGACTATTCCTTTACTACTAAAGTATTAAATCTCTTGGGGGTTAATCTTAGCATTATCAGCAATATCCTTCCCAAACTGCCTTTTTTGCAATCTGAATTTTCCTCTTGACTTTAGCTCTCATGTATAGCTCTTTTACTGTGGAAGACATTGGCAATGTAGTGGAAGTTCCAGGTCTCAACGGGCATGAAGTGTATGAAGTATATTTTCATATGCCCAACAGTTAACATTATTATTTTTTTTCTATATCCCTTATATAGCTGTCATTTTTTCAATAATTTTTACATATCTTTATTAATCCGTGTAGTTGATCTATTATAGTTATTGCATCTCCTGACCTTGTGTTTGGACATTTCCTTCACTGTGTGTATTGCCTCTTTAAATTGACCCCATTGTTGCTTAACTGACTCAAAGTCAAGCAGTTCCTTCCAGTTTACCTTCTTAAGTCTTTGCCACATCTACGCAAACTTTGTCTTTCTGAAATTCAATTTAATGGCTTTGGTTTTTACTGTAACACTCTCCCACAAAACTCTGAGACTAACAATTTTATGATCACTTGTTCCAAAAGGCTCAACAACTTCCAGACTCAAAATTCTATTCTGATTTTTACAGAATATCAAATCTAGACAGGACTCCCCTTTTGTTGGTGCATTTACATACTGGGGCAAACAACAATCATTCAATAACTCAATGAATTCATTTTCCTGTAATCCATCAGTCACTGGGTTCAATATTTGGGAAACTAAAGTCTCCCATAACTTTAACAACAACCTCGGAACTTCATTTTTTAATATTCTGATTGAGTTGTTTATTAAAATCACTATCAGCATTAGGGAGTTTATAACATACACTCAATATTAGTCCTTTATACTTATCGCTTTCAATTCTCACTCAGATATCTTCACTAAGACTTGATTCATCTCCTATCTGTCTCACTGGTTTTACATTTGTCTCCACGTATATTAAAAAAATGCAGGAAAAGATTAACAGACAACTCAGGTGGATAGTCCCATCTTGACATCTTGGGGAAGTAATGAAGTATGAAAGAGCAAAGTGCTGATGCCAGTAGAAGATAACTGACAATTTTAATATTGAATGATGCAATATTCCACATGCATTATTGTGATAGGAAAGTATTCTGGTTGACATAACATGCTCAAGTATAAATGCAAATCATTTTTGAATGTACTTGGGCATTGTTAAAAATTGGCAGAACTCTCTTGTATTCTGGATAGGATGTAAAGATTATTGGCCAAGCTAAAGCAGGCCGGTAGAGAAAGTTATATCATAATGGTTAATTTGTTTTCTCTGGAACTGGGACTGGAGAGGAAAGCATTGGTTTAAACTGCATTTATTTCATTGTAAGAGGCTTGACAGGGTAGGTTGGTGAATTCAGGACAGGAGTTGCTTATGAGGACTGGATATAGTAATAACAGAAACATGGATGAGGGAAGGGCGAGACTGGCAGCTCTGTGTTCCAAGATACAGATTCTACAGGTGTGCTCAAGATTCAGGCAAGAGAGGAGAGGGAGTTGCCTCCTTGATGAAAGAAAATACTTATAATATCCTTACAGAGGATATTCTTGGGGAAATTTCAGTGAGGCCACATGGGTGGAACTTAGAAACAAGAAGGGGATGGTCACTCAGATAGGATTACATTATATTGTAGGCCTCTCAATGGTTAGCAGGGGTGAGATTGCAGCCCACTGTAAACACAATAGAGTATTATTAGTAGGAGATTTTAACTTCCATAATATTGACTCAGCCAACCATAGTGTTAAAGGCATGGAAATTGTGAAATGTGATCAAGAAAGTTTCCTTGATTAATAAATAGAGGAAACAGCTAGAGGGGATGAAACATTGTGCCTCCTCTGGGAAATGAAGTAGGACAAGTGGCAACGTGGTGATTACTTTGGGTCCAGTAACAAAAAGTCTATTAGTTTGAAAATAGTAATGGAGAAAGTATAGCCAGGTCCAGAACTGAGCAGAGCAAATTTTGGAGCTATCAGGTGGGATCTTGTGGTGGTTGATTAGATGAGATTGTTGCAGCGAAGGGAGTGTCTGCCAAGTGTGATGTTAAGAGTTCAGTGCCTGCATGTTCCTGTTAGGGCAGGGGTTGCCAAACTGGGGTCCATGGACCCCTTGCTTAATGGCATTGGTCCATGGCACAAAGGCAGCTAGGAACCTCTGTGTCTGGGTGAAGTTCAAGGCTGGCAGGTTTCAGGAACCCTGGTTGACAAGAGATATTTTGGCTCTGGTTAAGAAAATGAAGGCAACATACATGGCTAAGCAATTAAGAACTAATAGATCTCTTGATAACTCAAAGAAGAGTAGGAGTGCACTGAAATACAAAATATTAACCAGGATGCTTTCTCGATTTGGGGGCTTGAGTTAAAAAGAGAGATTGCATTAACTACGACTTTAATGTAGGAGACTGAGGCAAGAGAATAAAAAGGACATTATGAGCAGCTTCTTCATGCTAAGGGTAGTGCATATTCAGAATGAACTGCCAGAAACAGAGGTTGAAGCTGGCACAGTGGTAACATAGATATGTATGTAGACAGGAGATACTTGGAGGGCTGGGGGCCAAATGTGGGCAAATGGAACTAGCTTCTGGGAAACACAATCAGAACAAAGAGGGCCTATTTCTACGCTGTACGATTCTATGATACTTTGACTCTATGAACTGGGAGAGTCCATTGAACACAGCTTTGAGTAATAAAGGTTAGAAGTACTTTGTTAGGTGAAAAGGCAAGAGAAAACAGAGCTTCGTATGAACTTCAAAAAATGCGTTTTTATCAGATTCATCAAGATGTGTCCTGGAATTGTATTCAGGTCAGCCACAATTGATTCTACACATGTGAAATCAGCTACAAGAGAAGCTAATGACATAAAGCTTAAACCTCACATATCTATCCCAAAATCAAAAGGCTTAATGGTGAATAAAATTGACAAAACATAGAAAATCTGAGAGAAACCATATAATGAGCCATTCTTCACTTCCTGGGATTCTACCGAGGCATTACTTAGATGAAAGAGATAACTTTCATGTTCTAAAAGAAATTTTAAAAAGAACAACTAATTCCCTGAACTCAGTCACAGATGGATAAGATCTTCAGTATGTGAAGACAAATAACTAAAGTTGTTAAGCCTAAGATTTTGTTCAATACGTTCTGAATTCTAATTATAACGTAGATTGATACTGGGGCTATAGTGTCAGGAATATTTTCCACATGTTATAGGATTCTCTTTCTTTCTCTTATGTTTGGAATATACAGCTTGGAAATGATTGCTGAAGTAGGCATTTGGAGTCAAAGTCTAGTTGAATTTAAAAACTATTTCTATTAAAATTTTAACTTTACCAGGCAAAAGTTCATTCCAGCTGAAAGAAATAATTTTCATTAATGAAAATGCATTCCAGCAATTCCAAAGTGACCAGCTAGGAGTAAATATTTTTCATAACACTGGTCAGTGGGAAGGAAGGGTTCGAATATAACTGTTGATTCATGACGAAGGGGCCAGATGGGAAAAAAGTAATGATTCAAGAAAGGTACTTTAACCATTCAACTAGATGTCAGCAACGAAGAGAGAAGCCCACAAGTTAATAGAAGTTACAAACAGGCAACCTCCATGGAATGGGGGACGGGGGGTGGAAATTGTGTTCCAAGGAAATGGTCCATATCTCTGCATCTCTATTTTCCATAATGCAAAACTTCTTCATCTAGCATTTATTTATTTATAATAGCAAATTATGATTGTATATGCCAGATATTTTAGTGATTTCTGAATTCTGTAAGGCAAATTTCTGTTACTGTATATTAACGTCCTCCATCTTTATTCCACCAAGTTGACCCAGCTACCAATGTCCACTTGAATCTTGTTTGTTGCTATTCATTTCATCAAAATATCATGTAGCACATTGAGATCTTACTTATTTTTGTCCAGTTACAAGAATTAAAACTTACAGGATTTAACAATCAGGCTGATGGGCTCCTTCTGGGCAATTGTTCTTGTTCTGGAAAAATGGGCGAAACAAATGTAATCATCCCGACTATCACTTGACTGCACATTTGAAAAGTAAAGGTCTCCATTGAGTCCTTGGGAAGCTCTGCTGTTCTGCTGGATACGTCGAATCTCTGAAAAATAAAATATGCTTTTATTACAATGTAATTTTATGGAATATATTGATTTCCTAACTGAACCTTACCAACTACTGGACATTAACTCTGCTCCACCTTCCATAGCTGCTGCCTAATCTGCTAAAAATTTCCACAATTTCATGTTTTTATGTCATATTCCCAACATCTGTCACAATTTATAATTTTAGACATTGCATAAATAATAACATCCATAATATCAACACAATTAATGGTCTTCTGGTTTAAGATGGCACTACTGAAGCTGGGCGATACCTTACTGGTGGTTCAAAAGGCAAAAAGTACAACTAAATGCTTTATTAAGAACACTGGTAAATTGCAGCAAACTATCACTGCAAACAAGGAAGAGGCGAGCAAAGGTAAGGCTGACTCGAGGGTTGAGCTGTGGAGGTGCGATGCAAGGTCAGAGCGCGGCATCTGGAAGTAGTCAGAGCAAGGTCGAGGCATGGTTGAGATAGAGAGAGTGAATCAGAGAAGAGAAGGTACAGAGGAGTTCGGAGCCTGTCCACTTAAACTGGGAGTGAAGTTGGATCGATCTAAGCTTTGAGCCAATTTGGAAAGATTGAGTATGGCCTCGATGTACAGACCCATATCAAATTGCTGCGGTGGGGCACCGGTCCTAATGCAGAGGACAATCCGGTGTTTGGATGATTTAAACGCCGGCCCTGATAGACCAATAATGCAGGGTGTCGGGACTGGAGGCGAAATTCCGGCTGATTCCGCTTGCATTTCTGCAATGTTTATTCCTCTCCCCACAGCACTGAGTTTGTGAGGCTGCTTCGGCTGCTACACGGTTATTATATGTAAGCTTTGAGGTGATTTGCCCTATTGTGTGATGAACTGAGACTGAGGCTTTGGGCCTACTCTGGTTGCTCTGGGCTCCAGGTTTATGGACTCAATTAGGTTATGAATGTTATTGTTTCCTTTTACTGCTTGCATGATTTATGTTTTTTTTTCCTCTCGCTCTTTTTTTTTGGTCCTTTTTTTAGAAATTGGGTTCTTTAGGGTTTCTTGCTCTGTGGCTGCCTGTAAGCAGATGAATCTTAAGGTTGTATATTTTATATATACTTCGATAATAAATGTATTTTGAACTTCTAAACTTTGTGAGTCATAACTTCTATCCTTTATCTTTCCTTAATGTCTTTATTTTCATCGATCTAACAAAGTCAATTTAATAGATTGTTTACTTAGAAATTTAAGAAAAGAAGCAATAAGGCTAAATATTCAAATTCCCTCAATCTTTTGGCATACTTACCACCTCATCAATGCAGACAATCACACAAAACAATCAGATGGATTTTGTTAGTACAGTTCCAATAGGAATTTTGTTATTAAAATAATTTGCTTTATATTTGCAGTGGGCAAGAACACCAAAACAGTAAATAATCTTTTTTTTTGAAGAAGTAAATAACACTGAAGAAATCCCTTTCCTAATTGCAGTCAGTTGGTTTGAGAATCTCATCACTAAGGTAGCTACCATACTAAATTACAAAGTGCGAACATGTAACTGATGCTGTTTGAAGAGCTATCTTTGCTTGAAATCAGCAGAAGCTTTTAAATTGTGGATGTAATTACTTTTAAGCCTTCAAGATGTTCCTTGTGCGTCTTGGGACTTAACGTTCTGACAGGCTGCACACACTTGCTGTTGACCTCTCTCAGTGTGACCTGCAGTGAATTCACTCCCAACCCTACATGTCAAGGACTCTCACTGCAGCAGGACTTGTACCATGTAATGTCGTCTTGTGGGGGCTAAGAGGCACAGAAGCTAATTGTCAAGCTATCAAACCGAGAATACTCCTGACATTCGTAGATATTCAAAATCATCGAAGGATATTGAAAAGGAAAGCATAAACAATTAAATGAAATTAACATTGAATAAGTATACTTTCAAAGATTAAAAACATTAACAAATGAGAAAATCTGAAGATACCGGAAATCCAGGCAACATGCACAAAATCCTGGAGGAACTCAGCAGGCCTGAAACGTTGACTGTTCACTCTTTTCCATAGATGCTGCCTGGACTGCTAAGTTCCTCCAGCATTTTGTGGAGTTACTTAAAAATATTTAATTGACATTATTTAGAAGTGAAAGTTAACATGTTTATCCTTATCCAAAGTTGGAGTACTGTTAATAAAAGCTCAGCGACAATTTCAGGAGATCTGCGAGCATTCAACCTGAGCTTGTCAGCATTCACGGTAAAAAAATAACAGCAGTTCATTCCCACCAGCTTCACATTTTACTGAGTGAGGCAGCTACCCACATGAAGCATAAGATGTTACTGTGAGGACTGCTGGATATGTATTTCCATATATTCATGACTCTTTCATTTTACCTTCAAATCACATTAATTTCCATTGTGTCCTCGTGATTTATTTCAAATTAATAATCTGATTTTACCCTATGCCTACATTGGAATATTTTATCCGCTTCATAAGTGTATGTAATTGTATAATGACACATTTTATTTCATTTATTGCAGAATGATTGTGAAATGAAAACCAATTAGACTTCTGACCTTTCCTTTTTATATGTTACAATTTTATTTTATTCCTGACAGTTGTGAAAATTTCACAATGCAGAAAATATCCATTAGGCCAACAACCTAAAGAAATGCAATTGCAAGATGGCATGCAAGAAAAATTTAACAACTTAGTTGAAGGACTGGCTAGAATATGTTATAGGAATGAAAGGTAGTACTTACTGCTGGTCATCCAATAAATATTTAATGGAGGCGGCCCACTGGGAGGGTTACATGGTAACACCACAGGCTCCCCTTCCTCTACCTCAATAGGTTTCATACTCTCCTTTGGGAATCTAGGGATAGCTGAAAAAACAAAATTATGATTCTGTTGTTATTCAATATTATTTCAAACAGTAATGAAAAATGTAAACACCAAATATGTAAGAGCAGAAACCAGACAACAAACTCAGCAGGAAGCTACAAAATAGAAAGTAATGAAAAAAACAAGACATGCAGCTGAACGCATGTCATTAGCTAACTGTTCCAAATTTTTCAATTCACTCTTCTACACATGAAAGTTATAGCTAACTGCCTCCAAACATTTTTATTTCAAGCAGAGTTTGACGTCACAATGGAAATGACTGATGCCCAACAGTTTCTTGTTCTTTGTAATTACTGTGCACCATAATTAAAAAGCTAAAAATGAAAAGCACAGAACATCTTGCCTGATTATCCATTTTGAAATGTTCAGTAATTTACCATCCTAAAAGCGACATTGTATACTAGAACAACACACATCAAAGTTGCTGGTGAACGCAGCAGGCCAGGCAGCATCTCTAGGAAGAGGTGCAGTCGACGTTTCAGGCTGAGACCCTTCGTCAAGACTTCGTCAGACTGCTGCGTTCACCAGCAACTTTGATGTGTGTTGCTTGAATTTCCAGCATCTGCAGAATTCCTGTTGTTTGTATATTAGAAAACGGTTTAGGACAATTTGCAGAAAAAAGGAGTAATTAAACTTTGATTTGCAAATTGACTACTGCTTTATGTGTAACCTTTTGAAGAAATCCTCTTCAAGCCACAGGATCTTAAAAAAAGTAAATGATAGCTGCAAGTTCAATGTTAATGAAATCCATTGAAACAAAGCTTTCATGATTTTTTGTAGTCCTTTATGCACTACTTGTAAAATCAATCTATTTTTAGTCCTATGAACTGCACATAGGCAGAAGCCAGGGAGATACAAGGGAATTTATTCTTATGCAAATTGCTATAATACAGCAAACAACTTGCATTTGTATAGTGCTCCTGAATCATACAGTGTATTTATATCAGCACTTAGAGCATTGCTGCGATGCAGCGTTTTTTTTTACTTCAGCTGATATGTTGCACCAAAACTTGCTTGTTAAGGATCCTGACAACAGTGAAAGAGGAAAGTAAGGAGGAAGGGAAAGAGGTGAGGAGGAGGAAATGAGGAAGGGAGGGAGGTTTGGATTTTCCTGAGTTCACTGAGTTTCAATGCTGCACACTGTTTTATTTTAAAAGCAGGATCTTTGTTACGCTGTCAGCAATGGCTTCTTGACAAACAGAAAAGATCCCAGTGTTACCTGCAGCTTTAGATAAGGGGCCTTCTGCTGCTGGTGGAAATGCGGAGAAGTACCTGAACTCCATGAGATGGATCCTGGGGTGGAGATCCCATTTTTGGGGATGTCCTTATTAATAGACTCGGATTCAATTGAAGAATCAGGCTGGCGGACTTGAGTCACCAAAGCAAAGCAATGCAATTCCTCATGCCGTGCAAATAATTCTGCAAAGCTATCTACTGGCTCCTTGATTTAGAATCCTTGAGCTACGGACCACAAATAGACTAGGAACACCTACAACCTATAGAAGTATCTCAGTGAAGGAAGCAAACCCTATCATAATATTACAGTACCTGAGAATAGGCAAGTTGCTCACTCCTTGTTCCACTTCTGCTAGGCCCTCAGGTGGGCAAGTTGAAGTTGAGAATGATTTATTTGTATTTTAGCAGCCCAACTAATTCCAAGCCTCTTAAGTGGTGGTTTTAAATTTCAGATTGAAGAGCAACCCAACTGTATTTTCTGATGGACATTGCCATTATTGTTCAGTCGCAGGAAAGCCGACAGGTGTCCTGGCTAAGAAATAGATAATGTCCTGCAAAATCCCAAGCCACAGTGAAACCAACCCCTTCATATGTAAAGCATAATATCGAAATGCCATAGAGTTACAGTTTCATGACAGCACTGTGGGCATTGCAGGGGGAGGAGGATGAACGGGAGCCAGTCCATTCTGGAGAACATAAGCTACTTCAAAAGTAAGTCATCATTCTGTACTATATTTTTACCAACAGTATTGTTGAAGCCAAAAGGGATACCAAGTTCACCAGTTCCAAAGTACTGATTAGAAAGGCTGGCTCTGTTACAGGAGTCAAGCTGGACACACTGGCGGCTGTGGTAGAACAAAGGGCCCTACGGAAAATTCTGGCAATTCTGGACAATGTTTCTCACCCTCTGCATGCCTCCTTGGCTGAACAAAGGGACACTTTCAGTAATAGACTAAGACAACTGTGCTGCTCCAAAGAGTGTTATATGAGGTCATTCTTACCCTCGGCAATTAGGCTCTATAATGAGTCAATCTATAGCCAGAGAAGTGATGACTCCCCACCCCCACCCCGCTGGTTAGACTGTTGGAAGTAACCTATTTTTTATTCTTTTTTACTTCTTTTCTAATATTTGTACATTTTTATACTTGTGCACCTGTAATGCTACTGTGACACTGTAATTTCCTTTGGGATCAATAAAGTATCTATCTATATATCCATCTAATTTTGAGCCTGTGTTTTGCACTGCAAGGGAATATTGGACTACTTAAAAGAATTAGAATTTCTGTGGCAGTGCGTTTAAACTCAATACTCTCAGTTTTGTTACTTGTTAAATCCTGGCCAAACATGTTTCTTTTTTTATCACAGAGCTCTCTGAGAAACTGTTCATAGAAATTTTCATCCATTTCCCAGTGGGTGTGAGACAATTGGATATGATTCGCCATAATCTGCCACAGTTCTGCCTAATTCACACTGAGACATCAGAAGGATAGATGATGTGGAAATGGAAGAAAATTATCTTGGTGTCATGCAAGCCAAGTCAGAATAAAATTCTTTGGGAGGTGGAAAAAGGATAAGTTTTCCTGCTAACATAAAATACTGTTACTGTCAAACAAAAACTTAAAAGCATCTAATTTTAAACACAAGAGATTCTGCAGAAGCTGGAAATCTTAAGCGATACACAAAAAGTGCTGTAAGGCGACCCTTCAATTGTAAGTCAGTCAGGGTCATTTACTATATCCGACGTTCCCGGTGCTGCTTCCTCTACAACTGTACATGTGTGCCGAGTTCGGATACTGCCAGTAAAGAACCATGAAACTTAGCTCCCATCTCCAGCGTTTTTATTAATAGCTTTGTCATGTAACCAGGCCACATACACAACAAATTGCTGACAAGGTTAATAAACCTACATCTTATCAGAACGCTATGTTTTAGTTGATAACGACACTCTGCGGAAGAGCGCAAGGAATGAGCCAAGAAGTGGGAGAAGGAGGCAGTGCAAGGCCGCGAACCTGAAAGGAAGGAGGAGCACAGCGGGGGTTGGGAACGTCGGGATACCAACAGACACAGTCAGAGCCACAGCACGTCCAGGCGAGGCAACAACTGGCGCTGACCCCCAGGGGCTGAGGGTCTGCCTGCCCCAGAAGGGAGATAAAAAAGGATCGACACACACATCTAGATGGAGTGCGCTCGTGGCGCTAGCGAGAAGGACACGTGAGTCAAAAAGAAAACAAGGGCAAAATGTGGCTAAATTAACATAACAAAGATGGCGATGATTGGAATCATTACAGCATTTGATAGTGGCATTGAAGACTGGGCAAAGTACATTGAGACAGTGGAGTTATATTGTGAGGCTAACTGTGTTAATGATGAAAAGAAAGCCAGCGTCTTACTCAGTATTATGGGAGCAAAAACATACGGGCTGCTACGGAGTTTGTTAACTCCTGAAAAGCCAGCTGCCAAAACGTTCAAGCAAATAGTAGTCACTCTCTAACAGCATTTAAACCCCAAACCACTGGTAATTGCTGAAAGATTTGAATTTCACAAACGGAATCAGAGCAGAAATGAAAGCATTTCTGAATGTTGTGCTGAATTGCACAAATCATCAGAACATTGTCAATTTGGAGCTGGTCCATCAGATGCATTGAGGGACAGGTTAGTGTGTGGCATGAACTGTGAAACCACCCAGAAGAAGCTTCTGTGTGAAAGAGACCTTAAATTAGAGAAGGCGCTGAACATTGCAATATCAATGGAAACAGCAGCACAGGTGCTTCAGAGATACAACAACAATCTCTGGAATATGCTACAAATAAAATGTCACTGAACAGAAATGAAGCAAAGAAATGTTACCGTTGTGGGAACAGGTCACATGACCCTGATAACTGTTGGTTTAAAGACAAAGAATGCAGAAACTGTGGCAAACAGGGCCACACTGGCAGAGTATGCAAAGCTAGTAAACAGCAGAAAAAAGAACGAAATACAGAGAAACAAGAAACCCCAGAAAGGAAAACACAACAAGGTACACAAAATGGAAGAAAACAGTTCTGAAGAAAACGACTCAGATGAAAGTGAATTGTCTTGTCTGCAACTTCACAGCATGAAAGAGACAGATGATCGAAGAGTAATATGGATCACTCCACAAGTGGCAGGCGTGAGACTGAAAATGGAGTTGGGCACAGGCTTAGCTTTAATAGTGATCTCTGTATATGACTACAAATAACTATTTTCTCACGTACCTCTGAGACAAACTAAACTACTGCTAAAGACTTAGACAGGACAGAAAGTGTGTCCCAAAGGTAAAATTAAAGTGACAGTGACCTATGGAGACAAAACACAGCAACTGAACCTCAATGTACTGAAAAATGGAGGACCACTGTTGCTGGGACGTGAATGGCTCAGGGAAATCCTGTTGGATTGGCGCACCATCAAGGCACTAGATGTGTCAACAAAGGAGGGGTAGCTTAGCGGGGCAGCTCCAGCTCTCTTCTCACCCATTGTCGACTATTACAATGACGAGAAGGAGCTAGACAGCGTCGACGATGAGGACGAAAGCAGTATCCGTGGTCTCGACTCGGATGAAGATACAGAGGATGGAAGGGATACAGATATTGCCATTAAGCAGGATGATGAAGATGACCTGGAAGTAAAAGAGCAGAATTACCAGGAGAAATCAACATCTCTCAAAAGACAGCTACAGCAGTTACTGGAAGGCACTTTGAAGGGGTAGCAGAAAAGGATGAAGAAACTAGATCAACAATACAAGGAAAGAATACAAAATGCCGTGCTCTTTCTGCAACTGGAGACAGAACAAGTGGAAAGGAATTATATTAAAGAGAAAAAAGCAGCAGTGAAGGAATTTGAAGATAAAAAGATTGAGTTAGAAGAAAAGAAAAAGATGATTGAGAATGAGAGGCTAACAATGGAACTCTCAGGAGATTCTATGGAGGTAAAGCCAATAATGATTAGGAAACTAAGGAGGAGAAGTAATGACCCTGTTCCAATTACAGACAAAAGATTAAAACCTGCACCTGCGCAGTTAAATTACTTGTTAACAGATGAACAGATAATGGAAGATCTGCAAACTCTCAATAAGCTTAAATCTCCGAAAAGACCAGCATTTCCATCTTCCCCTGAGCATCTTCCCAGCAGTTGTGCTGAATCACCAGCACAAAGATATGAAGCACGAATAGAAGATGGGAAGTTATATTATGACAAGACATGGTATCATAAAGGTCAGGCTATCTATTTAGAATCTAAGGAGAATACAAAGATTGGCTGTGTAATTAGCTCAGTTGGAATGAATGAGATATGGGTAAGGAAGACAAGTGATAGCACAAAGATGCGTGTATATCTAGGACAGTTGCACAGAGGAGTCTTCATTATGTGGATGCGATTCGCGGCCTAGAACTCTTAGCAAGTTGGAGGCGCACATCTTCTTAACTCCCCGTGCTCAGGTCAACTTTTCACGAATTTTATATGTAAATCTGTATTAAAACAAACAAGTTTATTGACAGACGTTACCCGGAGAGACAGAAAGACTCCCCAAGAGACTTGAATTATAAATGGGTCTTAGACCAAAAGAAAAAAAAGCGTGTTATAATTTGATATTACCATATTACTTTGTTATAATTTGAAATTATTAAGTTACTAAGTAAACAAATGGTAGGCATTTGTATGTCGAGGGTAAACGTATTTGCTTAGCATAGTGCCCCAGTAAAAAAAACAGTTGATACACTATTAAAATAAAAGGGGAGGAGTGTACCGTATAGCCTACAGTATAATAGGGACCACTTTATGTTTTAGTAACACGTCATTGAATGCGCTATTAGGCGTATATTGATCTATATGCTTGTGCCAAGTTCGGATTCTGCGAGTAAAGAACCGTGAAACTTAGCTCCCATCTCTAGCATTTTTATTAATAGCATTGTTGCGTAACCATGCCGCATACACAACACATATCATTGGTGAATACTGAGCCAAAGTATTCAGTAAGGTCCTCCACTACTTCCTCCAACTCCAGGCACATTCCACTTTTATAACTGATCAGTGCTATGCTCACTCTAGCAATCCTCCTGTTCTTCACGTATATGTAGAATGCTTTGGGGTTTTCCTTAATCCCACTGGCCAAGGCCTTCTCAAGTTTCCTTCCAGCTCTTGAAAGACTATTGTTAAACTCATTTTTTTTGCCATTTCTTTCTATTTTTGCAATAATCTGTGACCAATTCTAGGAAAATGATGTTTTCCTGCATCTAGTTCTGAGTGATGGCAGTCATTGAACACTTTCATCTAAAAATGTTTAGTGCTTCAATCTCTCATTTGTAAATCCATTTTGGTGAATTGCTAATCACTTTTACCAGCAATCGGAGGTCAGCTACTTTCCATTCACTGACAGGAAAAGTCATTTTATGACATTAGTATATTTATCAGATAATTACACCATCAGCAGAGGTCTGGGGAAATAGAGTTTCCATCTGCTTCCTTGGATAGGAATAGGGAGAATCACGGGAAGCCAAAGCAGAACTTTACGATAAAAACAAATATATATTAAACTTTCAGTTAACCGCCTTTTAATGTGATCGCCTTAAAAAATAGATGACTGAGAATATAGTAACATGTAATATACCTTACAACCAAAATCTTTTTCTGACAACGATACTGCACTGAAGGTGATTCAGTCCACCATGTTGATGCTTGCTCTTTGGTAAAACTATCCATTAAGTTCAATATCTACCTACGTCTAGTTTTGTACATCAATCAGAAATATAATTCTGGATCTATTTTCCATATTGCGGTGATGAAATCAGTTATAAGCAAAATAACATTGCTTTGCACCAGTTCATCACATTAACTTCAAAAAGAATTTAAAGTTTAAGTGAATAAGACTAACTGTATCAAGGATCAATGTTTTTGGATATTATTTTTGGATATCATAAACACATGTAACAATTGAATCAGGTCAATATGTTATTTCATACAATGCTAGAATTCATTCATGATAAAGAACAGCAGCTCACACAATTTAAGTGCCTGCAGCAGACCAGAGCTATGATGCCAACTAGAACACCACATAACAGCCAAGTTGCATCGACATGCTTACATGAACACACAAATCTCCCCCACTATTGGTTAGGTTGTAGCTTCAACGGATGGCTGGTTGTCTGCTGGCACCAGTCACAGTGCCATCAACAGAAATCCATCTCAAAGTTTGGCCCTGAGTGCTTCCAGATGGTTTGCTGGAGTGTCTATTGATATACAAGACATTGCTGAGGCATATTGGATACACAATGCAATATTTCAAGCTGAATCCATTCTACTTTAGAATTGCAAAAAAAAATGTACAACTCATGCAGTTTGATTAAACAGATCATTTGAATCAGTATGTTTCTGCTTTCAATATAATCATACACAAGAGTGGCGTACAATTACTTTTCAGGAAGATTTCTACATATCTGATTCATGCCTGTTTAATGCTGATACATTAGTACATACAAATAGCATTAGCTGCTTCTACAGAGTAATTGATAACATACGCCAAGACCCCCTCCTACTCATTTACAATGTCAGGTTCAATATGTGAAAGATCAGCATACGCATGTTTCCCAGATTCAGTGGACCTTCTATCCAATGTCAACGCATCCAAAATCAATTTTTGCATTCCTCTCATGCATGCTCACAAAGAATCTGCAGTTTGAATATCCTTTCGTCTGTGTTCTAGTTAATTTTGAAAAAGTAGAGGAAAATGAGAGGTTCCAAGAAGGATGGCATAAATCAACATCTCACCACAGTGTTTCTACTTATTTCATTACAGTCTTTACTTTTCAGTATGGGAAAAGCAACTCCATAGGGCAGGGATTCCTAACCTGGGGTCCACAGATCCCTTGCTTAATGATATTGGGCCTTGGCATAAGGAAGGTTGAGAACCCCTGCCATAGAAACTATTGGCATACATTTCTGTTAGCCATTATCAGCTTAAAACCAGGGATAACCATTCATATGTTTCGTGCAAGTACAATTGAGCATTTTTCTATTTCCATAAAGACAATCCTATTTTTATTTTGGGTGCAATGGCAATAGAAAGCACAGACAAGATGTTCATATTGAACAAAGAATTAGCATGCACGCGGTCTATCTTGCATTGATTAGTGGGTAGTTCACACCTTAGTGGAGAGAAGTTACATGGAGATTCTTTTTGAACTGAACACTCTCATCCAATGGGGATAATACTGATTCTCAAATCCAGAAAACTTGATCAGGAATTAGCAAGTCCAAAGCTTGGAAACTACTTCAGTAAGCAGGAATAATAAATCAGACATGATGCAATGGTAGAGCAGACTTGATGGGACAGGTGTCCTAATTCTGCTGCTATGTCTTCTGGTCTAATGGTCTAACACATATGTATTTTAAATCACAAAAACTAAATAGCTTACCCTAACTGCTACCCTTTGTTTCATTAGCCGGTACTATCCCACGTAACATTTCTTTAAAGTCAAACTGAGTGTTTTAAGTTAATTAATGAGTCCTATTGGCCTGTCAAACAGTAGTGACCGACATGACCGCAAACAACTAACTATTGGCAAAACAGTTGGCCTGAATGTGATGGGATGGATTTATAGAAACATAGAAACATGGAAAACTTACAGCACAATACAGGCCCTTTGGCCCACAAAGCTGTGCCAAATATGGCCTTACCTTAGAAATTACCTAGGGTTACACATAGAACTCTATCTTTCTAAGCTCCATGTACCTATCCAGGAGTCTCTTAAAAGACCCTATAGTATCCACCTCCACCACCATCGCCAGCAGCCCATTCCATGCACTCACCACTCTCTGCATAAAAAAAACTTACCCGTGACATCTCCTCTGTACCTACTTACAAACACCTTAAAACTGTGCCCTCTCGTGCTAGCCATTTCAGCCTTGGGAAAAGTCCTCTGACTATCCACAAGATCAATGCCTCTCATCATCTTACACACCTCTATCAGGTCACCTCTCATCCTCCGTCACTCCAAGGCAACATCCTTGTAAATCTCCTCTGCACCGTTTCTATGGTTTACATATCCTTGAGGCGACCAGAACTGAGCACAGTACTCCAAGTGGGGTCTGACCAGGGTCCTATATAGCTACAACATTACCTCTCAGCTCCTAAACTCAATACCACGATTGATGCAAGGCTAATGCACCGTATGCCTTCTTAACCATAGAGTCAACCTGTGCAGCAGCTTTGAGTGTCCCATAGACTGGGACCCCAAGATTCCTCTGATCCTCCACACTGCTAAGAGTCTTACCATTAATACTATATTCTGCCATCATATTTGACCTACCAAAATGAACCACCTCACACTTATCTGGGTTGAAATCCATCTGCCACTTCTCATCCCAGCTTTACATCCTATCAATGTCCCACTGTAATATCCACAACACCCCCAAACTTTGTGTCATCAGCAAATTCACTAACCCATCCCTCCACTTCCTCATCCAGGTCATTTATAAAAATCACGAAGATTAGGGGTCCCAGAACAGATCCCTGAGGCACACCACTGGTGACCGACCCCATGTAGAATATGACCCGACTACAACTACTCTTTGCCTTCTGTGGGCAAGCCAGTTTCTGGATCTACAAAATGTCCCCATGCCTCCTTACTTTCTCAATAAGCCTTGCATGGGGTACCTTATCAAATGCCTTGCTGAAATCCATATACACTACATCTACTGCTCTACCTTCATCAATGTGTTTAGTTACATCCTCAAAAAATTCAAAGGTTCAACCTGCCTTTGACAAAGCTATGCTGAGTATTCCTAATCATATTATGCCTCTCCAAATGCTCATAAATCCTGCCTCTTAGAATCTTCTTCATCAGCTTACCAGCCACCAAAGTAAGACTAACTGGTCTATAATTTCCTGGGCTATCTCTTCTCCCTTTCTTGAAAAAGAGAACAACATCCACAACCCTCCGATCCTTAGGAACCTTTCAAATCCCCAAAGGCTCAGCAATCTCCCTCGCCTCCCACAGTAGCCTGGGGGTAATGTGCTGTGCAACGCTGTGACTACCTCTGCAACAAAATACTCATTGACTTTGAAGATTCTATTGCGTGATGTTCTAGTTTGGAGCTGCTTTGTTCACAAGATGCTTCATAGATTGTCAACTAATATTGAAAACTAAACTAATATTGTCATCTAAATTATGCTAAGACTAAGTTCAAAATTAATGCATTCAATTCTGAGATTTCTTTTAAACAAAACTAGATATTGAAACTAAGATGAACTTACATGCGGTTGTAAAAACGATTTCCTCAGATATTGCTGTCCCCAGTTCATTGCTCGCATAACAACGATATTTTCCCTGAAATGTCTTCAAATTGCCGTTGTTGTTTTTAATGATGAATGTCCCTGAGTTTGAAGCTGGAATCACTCTGTGATCCTGCGATGGATCATATTCTTTGCCGTCCTTGGTCCACCAAAAACTACGATATAAACAAGGATTAATTTACTATATTTTCTGATGTATACTCTCGGCCCTTGAATTACACATTCATTCAATTAAAATTCAGATCAGATTGGCCATATAGAAAATTGACAAGGCTGACCACCTGAAAATGCTTTAAACAAGTGAAGAATCACAATGTTAAAAATAGTAGTTCCAATAGTAAATAAAGCCACCCCAAACACCATCGCTCTGTTTATTTCCAAAGCAAGCGTGCAAAGAAAAATAATTTGAGCATAAATATAATACAAGTAATTCAGCAAAAAAATGTGTATACAATTTTAAGTCCTCATTGAGCAAAGGGGACACGTTGATAACAATCAATAAACTATGCTTATCATGCATTTTTGAAAATAATGGTGTTATTCTTGCAGCATTAATATAAAAAGGTTGAAATACAATGTGGGTTGAAAATAAACTTAAGTTCCAAATACTTTATATTTGCTTTACCTATACCAGTGTTTCATTTCCAACCGAAATGAACACTTGTCAGTATAGCACACTATCTGTAGCAGACCTGAAGTGAAATCTGGACAGCTGATCCTTTATCTGACTGAATGGATTCACCTTAACAATAATTTCTCTTTATTGCCCATTGTCAGAAATCCTGCCAACTTGGGACATTTGTTCTTGTTCAACAGTTAAAAAGTAATGTGAATACAGTTAGTTCTCTGAGTTATCTGAACATAAGTGAGCTTGAGCACTTACTCAGCTGCAGTTTTCTTGGAGGATTCAGGTACATTGAGAGTTATGTGCATTCAGACTCCATTCAAGCTACCCCACACATACTCCAGGACAATCATACAAGTTATTAGTAAAATATTTGAATTCTGAAAGTCGGTGATCATTTGCACTGTTGTCAAATGCAGGTGTGCCAGAACCTAGGTTTTAACTATTTCACAATGCATTCCATTCGAATCCGAATGCTGTGGAAAACCAATGCAATTCTTCTGGACTTAAGGAAATAATGCATTGATGGTGATATGTGATCGTAAATCAGAAGCAACACAAACTCTTCTATTGATTATTCAAATAAAATCCTTATAATATTATAACACTTTTTCTGATAATGTTTTATGTCTTTTTGTTGAATATTCGCATTTACTAAACTCAATGCATTTGTTTTTTGAAACAACAACTCCCTATCCAGGACTAAGCAGTTGCAAAGCCCTTCACAGCTACATTCTGTTATTCCAATTGGCCACACTTGGTTAGTGCCAAGTTTATGTTCTGAAATGGGCAAATTACACCATCACTAAATTTCAATGCAAATTTTCATCACTGCAGGGACTGGCAAAGACTTATGCATAGTTTCTGTGTGATCATGATGCCGGAAACAAAGCCTAAAGTTAGCTACATTACTGAGGAAAATTAGATTCCTTGGAGACGTGAATTGAGTGGATGCCAGCACTTTACATGGTCCTGCTTCACAGAGATGAGCAACAATCTGTCTTTCATCTGTAATGTTGATCATTCTTTCCAAATCTCCAATTACTTTTGGAGCTATCCACAACCTACTATGCAGCTTTAGTTATTTTATAACCATTCTTCTTCTTGCTAGTACAGACATTTATACTTGACTTTGGAACATCTCTCAGTTTTCCCCATTTCTTTTTTTCTGAATTTTGTCCAGTTTCTCATTCTGCCTTTCTTCTGTGAATTCAGATTTTTAGGTACATAAAATTTGACTATCTATCTCTTATCATTCTTATGTAACATACCTTCAAGGTCAAGAGAAGGGGTTCATCTTCATGGCACTTTCATCTGTTCTCCCCTACAATAAGTAAATGTCTGACATGACCATGATCTCAGCTGCATTCGCCTGCCCATTTTCCATAACTCTTTACTACACTATAAACCAAAACTTTAGCCTAGAAATGAGTATATTTAGTAATTCATCTTCTGCAATTCTTTCACATAAAGATTCATGAGCTTCTCAAAGTCCAGCCCTATGTTTCCATCATGAGAGATGGAAATGGGTAAGGCCAGCCAACAGGGCTCTGGCAAAGCTGTATAGGCCAATCTCCTGTACACTGGATTACAGAAATATTGATGAACTTTAACCATACCATTGGCTTTGTGAGAAGAGGTTCATCATTGACTGAGCACATAATGCAGCACAGGGAAAGTCAGCAGGATCCTGCACTGCCGACAGCCCTTTTGTCTTCAAAGACCTTAGGTACCTGAAATGTGAGAACCATGTACCAGACAAGAAAATCTACCATTATAGCAAATTAGATGAAAAGGTACAAAATGTCAATTCTTGGACCGAATGAGACAAGATGGTGGTCATCTGGAGAGACTCGACTGACAGCTGAGGTAAGTATCATCTACTCAGACCATCAGAGCAATGATGCACCACATACAGAGGGTGTATCCTTTGTGATGATAACAGAAGCACGTAGAGCCATGATTGCATTGGAGGTCATCAGTTTCAGAACTATCATTGCTAACTTTAAAACCAAGCACAACAAGATAAAAGCTCCAGTTATCCAATGTCATGCACCAAGAAACTACACAAATGAAGACGACAAAAACCAGTTCTACAACACACTCGGTGGAGTCATCATCAGAGGGGAGAAAAAAGACCCGACTATCGTCATGGGTGATCTTAATGCCAAAAACAGCAGGGATAATGCAGGATATGAACAGATGAAGGGGAAACGGTCTCGGATAAGTGAATGAAAATGGGGGATGATTTGCTGAAACTTGTGCTAACTTCAAACTAGTTATCAGAGGAAGCTTATTTCCACACACGTGTACACAAAGGAAACATGAATGTCACCAAACAAGGTAACAGAGAACCAATCGACCATGTAAGCATCTCAAAGTAGTTTCGAAGATCACTTCATGAGAAAAAAGTGAAACATGGTGCAGATGCAGTATTAGACCACCATCTTCTGACCAGCAAGGTACAGATGAAGCTAAAAAGAAGCTACGCACCACCCAATTGGTGACTGACATACAATGTGAGCTACCTGCAAGACAAAGAAACAGATCAGAGATCTGCCCTCAGCAGGAGCTGGGCTCTTAAAAACCTTGGTATCAAAGACAAATGGATTGTTGTCAAAGAGGCAATAAATGAAATGTGATGAAGTGCTGGGAAAAAGAATATTTGAGCAGAAGGAGTGGATTAAATCAGGAGTGATGGAAACAATCATCAGGAGAACACTCAAAGAAAAATGCATTAGAAGCAGAACTAGGAACAAGAAAGTGGAGGAACAGAGGGCACAAGGAAGTAAGGGAAATATTAAGAAGGACACGAAAGAGTACATCAACAACATTGCGTCACAAACAGAAGTCGTCTCAGGAAATGGGAATATGAAAGAACAAAACAATACTACCAAGAAACTAGCTGGTAAATTCAACCAGACCAGCACCCAAATAAAGGATAAAGATGAAAATGTCCTAACTAAAGAAGACAAACAGCTCCAACATTGGGCATGATACCTCGATGAACTTCTGAACATACCACTTCCTCCAGAATCTCCCTTTATTCCCGAAACACCAACAGACTTGAATGTCAACTAATCAATTTACTTAATCAAGTGTTACGTACCCCGTAACTGGGTTGCCAAACCAGCAGAAATGGACCACTTAGTTGGAGTCTGGATTACTGGAACTAAGAAAGTTTTATTAAAGAAATAAGCAACACAGTACTCTAATAGTAAGGATATAAATGCAACAGGTTAGCAATGAATAAACACACATGTACACAGAACTAGGATAATAGGATCAATTAAACTCTATCGCAGTCTAGGGGTAAAATGATCAATCACAAGTGACAGAGTTCAGTTTAGTTCAGTTCGCAGTAATCGCCATCGTGCCATTGGAGAGGAGAGAGAGAACAAATGAATATGCAAATCGGATTCCAAACAGACCTTCGATATTCCTCGCAGTTAGCTTTCGGGCGAGCCCTTTGTAATGTCTTCTGAGGTCACCGACTGTGACCCCTCCGTTCCAGATACAATCGTTCTTCTGCGGTGAACCCAGCACCCAGGCAAGGGCAGACACACACACCAGGTTCCCGCCGACCGTATCTTTCCACCCTGTGCGTCTATGGCTGGTCCCGCGATTAGACCTCCAAAACTCCCACCGACTTGTGGGGGCACACTGCTTCCAGGGTCTCGTTTCCTCGTGGTGTTGTGTGTGGTGTCTCCTGCCTTAGTGAACCTGTCCCTTTTTATCCCCCTGCTGGGGTATCGCCTGTCCATCAGACTTCAAACAGTTCAGGGTTCAAAGCAGCCGGTCTTGACAATACTCAGACCGGTGTCTCCTTCCGTTAATCTCTCTCGTCTCTTCATTAACATTTCCAAATGCTGCTCCATTGTCTTACTTATCTCTCTCCTGAAGACAGGTGGCAGATCAACTGATGATCCCACTGGTGCTAGCACAGGACAGTTAACATCTTAGTCTATGTGTACTTTTGTCACACAAGCTTCCAAAGAAGGGTGACCTACAAGACTGTAAAAACTTCAGAGATATATCCTTAATGTTTGCAGTGGGAAAGATGCTAAGCAGAATAATTTTGGAATGCTTTCAACAAGCCATTGACACAACACTAAAGAACCAGCAAGTAGGCTTTAGGAAAGATCGCTCCTCAATAGACCAGATAGCTACCTTAAGAATAATCACAGAGCAATCAATTGCAAGGAATATTTCAACTTCATCGATTGTGAGAAAGCCTTCAATAGCTTAGATGAAATACCCTATGGAAAATTATGAACCATTATGAAATACCACAGGAATTTATCAATATCATCAGGACCTCCTACAACAACGTCATGCGAAGTCATACATGCAGGAAAACTGTCAAAAAGCTTCAATACCAACAATGGAGTGAAGCAGGGATTTTTTGGCTGACTCCTTCCCTATTCTTGTTGGCAATAGACTGGTTTATGAAGCAGACAACTAGTGAAAGACGAAGTGAAATCTAGTGGACTATGTGGTGGCAACTTGACGATCTAGAGTTTGCAGATGACATCGCTCAATTGTCTAGCTCTAACCAATCGATGCAAGAGAAATCAACACCCTTGACTGCTAACTCCACCATGCTGGGTCTAAGACCAAATGTAGATAAAATGAAAGTGATGAAGATAAACTGCACTAGCAATAGACCAATAGTGATGAAAGATACAACCCTGGAAGAAGTGACTTTCTTTATCTGTCTTTGAAGCATTTTGAATATATATTGTGGAACGGATGAAAATGTCAAAGTCAAGATCCACAAGGCCAGAGTAGTTTTCAATATCTTGAAGAAAATATGGATATCCAGGGTCTTAGCAAGGAAAATCAAAATCAGAATTTTCAATTCACAAGTTAAAACAATGCTCCAAATGGCTCTGAAACTTGAAGAACAACAAAGAAGATATGACAAAAACTGCAGGTTTTCACCAACCAGTGCCTGAGAAGAATCCTAAAAATCAGACGGACTGACAAAGTAACCAATCAGTCACCGTGGAAAAACACCAACAAGGAATCCAAAATGACAAAAAGATGCAAATAGGAATGAAGGTGGATTGACCACACCTTGAGGAAGCCTACCAACATCATCAGACAGGCATTAAAATGGAATCCTCAAGGAAAGAGGGAAAAGCAATGTCCAAAGAACACATGAAGGAGAAACGTCAAGGCCGAAATTAGACAATGGGGACACTCCTCGCCAATGTTCCCTCTAATCTGTAAAGAACAGTGTGTGCAAAAACCTTGTGCTGAGCTATTTTTTTGCTCAGTGACAACATGCGTGCACTGAATTTTATATATAGAGGTATTCATTTTAATAGTTAGCAAAACAGAGTCAATAAGAACTTCGATCTCCTCGGCTTTGATCGTTTTCACTCTTCTGCACTCCTACAAAACGTATGTAGCAGGCCTATAGCGGGCAATGAAGGATTTTCTATCCGTAACTTTTGCACACCGTGCATATGTGATTTGTTTGCTTAATGATGCTTTAAAAAGTCAAATTTCCAAATATCACTCCACTTTTTCCTATCTGCAAATTCTCCCAGCAACTTTTGCATCGCAACAATACACGCAGATAACACCAGTTTCTCTATTGTGCATAAATATTACTCGTAGCTGCACATTCCTGACTTCATGAGCGTTCAGTGTAGCAGTTTCCACTGTTTCATTAAGCCATTCCACTTTAAATGAACTAGCAGTTCTTTTGCGCTTCATTCCCTTTGCTTCTTTAAAATTCAACATATTGAATCAATAATTTCTTCAATAAAAAGAGTATAAATGAGCCAGTTCTAAAATCTGCAAATCATCGCAAACTCCATGTGGTCAACAATGCCCACATCAGAAACAGGAAAAGGAACTGTGATTGTGTACCATCATGAAATATATTTAACATGCCAACGAGGTAGAGTGACAAACTTTTGTGTGCAGTTTAAATTCCTTTGTGCGTGAGTAGCAAAAGATATGTGTGTGTGCAGATGTGCACACCTTAGAGTGAGTATTACTCCTTGTTTACCCTCAAGAAACTGGCACAGAACCGAGGGCGATGGAGATGGGAGGTCATCGATGGCCCATGCTCCAATGAGTGCTAAGGGCCCAAGAAGAAGAAAGATTCATGGCTGTGTGCAAGAAGAAATCTTCCCCATTTCTATTATAAAAGGATTTTCTCTTATTGTGAAACCATATCCATAGCTCTGGATTTTCCTATGGGAGGGAATATCTTCTCAGCATTCAGCCTTACCTGACCACTCAGAAACTAAAAGGTTTCAGTAAATTCTCCTGACTTTCATTATTAAAGGTCTAATCTGCCCAACCTTTCCTATTTTGGCCATTATTCATCTTAGGGGTCAGCCTGGTGAAATTTTGTTGAAACATTTGTGACATCTTCTGCAGGTTGTCTATCTCTTGCCATGTTAATATATTTCAAAACACAGTAAGCTCTTACCATATGTTTTTGGTCCAAATGTCTTCTGGAAACCTAAATATACTGTCTTTATGACTCTCCTTTGTCCACTCTATTTACTGCATTCTCAACGACCACAAATAAAATCAATTAAACAATACTTCACTATCATAATATTTATCCAAAGCTGTTTGGTTCTCTTTCTTTATAAAAGTTCTGCTATAGTTATTGAAATAATATTAGAAATAACAATTTTTCCAGGACTTCCTTAATGATCTTGTCTAGACAATTGGCCTATAGATCCCTGCTTCTGTCTCTCTCCTTTCTTGCATGGATCAGTTGCTTTTGTGATTTTCAAATCTATTGTGATCTTTAAAGAATGTGCAGGATTTTGGAAGATCACAAGGATCAGTCACTTTTAATCAACAATTTAGTAAGCCATCACCAGATCCAAGGGACATTCAGACTTGAGTCCCATAACTTTACATGCTATCTTTTCTCCAGTAAGTATTTAAAGATCTTTTCATCATTTTTATCCCCAGGTTTTCCACTCTCGTTGCAATGTTTTAGGAGCTTCTACAATTAAGTCAGAAACAAAGTCTTTGCTGTTTTGTTAGCTGTAAACTTATCCTCTGAAGGGTTCCTTTTTTTTAATATATTTGTAGAATTGGCTGCTTGTTTACTTTTTACTGGCTAGTTTATTATTAATCTGTTTTCACTTTTTATGTCATGCTTTACTGGTTCTAAACTTTTTGAATACTCCACCGATTTTCACAATATTGTATGCCAATGGTCCCCAGCCTCCGGGCCGCGGACCGATACATTGCCGCGAAGAATGCAGCCGTGCACCGGTGGCCAGGACGCACCCAGCACATCTTTAAGAAAAAAGCCAAAATAAACAAGCTAATTAATTAGGTGCCGCCCAGGCTGACATTTACGTGTCATTTATATTACGTTAAATTGGTATTTAACAGCCTTGGTCTCAATATTGGCAGCACATGTAAAATGCTGGAGGAACACAGCAGGCCAGGCAGCATCTATGGAAAAGAGTAAACAGTCAATGTTTCAGGCCAAGACCCCTCATCAGGGTCCTGATGTTTGTCAATACTGGCAGTGCTGGCTATGGACACTGGCAATTTCACAATGGTCTTCCATTGATTGTGAAGACTTGCCAGAGGAGGTGCTGAATGGATCAGCTCCAAGATCTTTTCTTAATCTATCTTTTTTTTAATTTTAGACAATTTTAGCTTCAAAAATTTTTAATGGAAATTATTAAAATTTAAGGCCTAAGTTTCTTATTCTCCAATTGAATATGATGTCTATAGCAGACATCCCACCCTGCAAAAATTCATTTCAGGGAGGTAGCACCATCAATTTGTGGGAGACTTTCGGGAGAAGTGGGATGTCTGCAATAGAGTAGCTCCTTAGCAGCTGGCCAGCTAGTTTAAATAACGTTAGATATGCTAATGAATGAATGACACCTGTTAAACTCATCTCAACATGTTTTTTACGGTCTTAACCCACCATGGGCAGTAGAAAAGTATTGGTGCAAACAGTGCAGCGAGCAACACTGTCATTATTTTGACCCTTATTAGGCAGGGGTACACTTTAGTGTAGTCTGGGGTGATGTACGTTTTATATATTTTTTGGAACACTCTACCATGGCGTGCCCTCGCTCATGCTCTCTCTCTCTCTCGTGGGCGCTCGCACGCTCTCAAGCGCTCTCGCTTGCTTTCTCTCTCACTCGTTCTCTCTCCCTCTCTCGCTTGCTTTCTCGCTCGCTCGCTCTCTCTCGTGGTCGCTCTCGCGCTCTCTCGCTTTTCTCTCGCTTGCTCTCAAAAAAATTGATTTCCGTGAAATTGTATATAATTTGCGGGCATCAGGGAGCCACTATTAATATGCGAGAGACTCCCGGAAGTTCCGGGAGAGGTGGGATGTCTGCTATAGTGTTACCACCACTCTTCCCCAGAGGACACATTACACTGTTTACGTCTGTTTCTGATCAGAAAACAAAGTTATTGACTTGTATAAATACTGAACATAGTGGAATTATGCTTTTCTTTAGCCAGTAATGAAAGGAAGAGAGAACTTTCAACATTGAAAGGGTTGGCAGCAGAGAGGTCACATTGCAAATAGAGAATTATCAATAGAGCACAAGCTTACGGTTAATTGGAATAAATGATATTAATTTTAATTAATGGGCATGGAATTTTAACTCATTATGAAATCATATCTTTAAATTCTTATGCTTCAGAAGTGTTTGACAGGAATATTTCAATTTCAATATTTCAATTACTAAATCTTTGAATCAATAAATACTCTAATCTTGGCAAAACTTGAGAATAGTGCCTTTGCTTTCCTTGCAATCCCTTTCAAGAATTAGGACTATTTGCGGTTCAAATACTGGAACATTTGTCACGCATGTTGTCCAAAGCTTGGCTTGTTTGTTGATTTTCTATTTTTCTTCATTTTCTGTTTTTGAATAAGCAGTATCTAAGAGAGGCAAATGTCTTTGAAATGGGAGAATTCTTTATACAAAACTTACTTGAAAACTTCCCAGCTATCGGTATCAATACTAAATTTCTTCAGACAGGAAAGTTTTCAGGTGATCCTCCTGACACTTCTTTTGACCTCCATAAATGGTTTGGCCTCAAATGTACTGGGCGTGGGAATGGTGAACATTCATCTATTATGCACACAACATGAATGACCTCATGCAACTGTTTTTTAACAACTCTGCTTTCTATACCTGGGATGCTGACTGTGGAAAGAACACCAGCATTTGTGCAGTGCTCTTCCCATTTGATTCTAAGGATTAACTGGAGTTTGTGCTGATGGTACTGAACGAAGTATGCCTTGTGGTTTTACAATGATAAGGATTGGCATGACTATGGTATTGTATGCAGAGGGGTGGGGTTGATGGAGTTTGGTTTGGGATCCAAAGATGATCACCTATGTCATTATTTGCTTCCTTGGTAAGTAAAGTGTTCCATTTTATCTAGAACTCCTAATTCAACCTTGATATACGTAGGTGTCCAGGGACTGGCAGTGGTAACGCCTTTCCTTTCTCAGCATTAGTGGCAAGTTCCAGGTATTTGCACAGAACTTCGAAGATGTTTAGAATGATCTGGACATCTTCTTCAGGGTGCAGGATTGCCAGTGTACATCTGTCTAATGATTCATAGCTCCCAGGTTTTGGACTTGGAATTCAGATAGGTAGAACTGAAAAGTTTTCCATTTATTTGTTCCTGGTGGAGTTTTAGAAGCAGAATAGCTGCAAGTAAAATGGAGAGAAGGATTTGTCTGTAATATACAGCTGTGCTCAACTCTGGCACTAATGACAAAAGGATCTATTTCGCAATCACTACATAGGACAATGGTGTTCATATGATTATAAACAAGAGACTTGTGATATTAATGGACTTCCAAGATAAGTCAAAATTAAGAATTGTGCAGGGTTTCATAGTCAATAGTGTCAAAGACCTAAAAGAATGAAAGTCATTCCTTAACATCGTCTTAGATTTGCCTGGCCAATATGTTTTCTTTTGCTGATGTAAATTCACACTGAATCCAGCAGGACTTGTTTAGACAGAGGAAAGAATCAATCCATGGTAATTTAAACATAAACTCCATGTTGAAAAGGAAAAAAGGTGCCACTTTCCCTTGTTCAACCTCTCCTCCTTCTCAAAAAAATGCTGATTCAATCATATCCACATATCAGCAGAAATTTCTTCCAGATCTTAATGTGAGATAGCTGGTCAAGGCTTGTACTACAGTATTGAAGGTCTCTGCTGGAATGCCATCTGGACCAGGGGCATTGAATTTTCTCATCACCTGATGACAGTGCAGGTTGCAAAGCTGATCTCTTCAAACTATTTGGGAATGATCCTGCCGGAAGTTGTTTATGTCTGTGAGATCAATTGTTATAGCACCTTTGCCACATAGGGTGATTACAGGGAATCCTGAGGATATATCAGTCACTGTTCCTCTGCCTCATACTTTCATGCATGGTGTTTATCAGGAGAACTACTGGTATGGATTTAACCTGGGTGTCAGGAAATGTAGAAGAGGGTTGACCCAAATGCAGGGCAGTCAAGATGATTTAGCAGTGAGTGACCACATTAATAAACTGCAAAATAACAAGTCATAAGGGGCCACAAAACAAAAGAGAAAATGGATACTTAACGACAAGGTAACAAGGGGACTGAAGGCTAGGAGCAACTGATTGAGGATGGCTGGTTCAATCGATGAACGAGGACTGTGGGTGAGAGCTGGGTTTAAATAGGTTGTACGTGATGAGTTGCAAACGAGCAGCTGGTGACTCCTGTTAGCTGAATCGAGACTGGGAGGCGCATGCCTGTACAGGGCTGAGCCCTGAGACTCCCGGTGATAGCCTCACCTGTTCCAATCACCCCTTGTCTATTGCTACATGGAAGGGTTTGGCACATGGTTTATTTTAGCATATACCAATCCTTGATCCTTTGTAGAAAATTAATACGAGTCCAATGGCAATGGTATACCACAACAATAAAATATGAATCCTCCAGCACTACCTTCATTCATCAATGAGGTTCTTCAACCATCTGCATTCCTGTTCAGAGAGTAGAGTCAGATCATCTTTTGTCTTGTACCTTTTGACCTGATCTCCTTGGTCAAGCAGAAATGTCAGACTGAAGACTACATTACACTCAAGCTTCATTGGTAAAACACATCTCTATTCAAAACTACACAGCCTAGGTATTGCCATGGATTTGTGTGGTAGGGAAGCTTGCATTATTCGATTAAACATAAGTGTAATGCAGTCTACAGTACAGGATGCTAGGCTGGGTCATCCATTACAGTGAGGACAAATACAAGTTACCAGGTAACAAGATGCTTTACAGATATTATTAAGCACAATTTTGTTCAGTAGATAATCAATGCTTCTTATAGCATCTGTGTTATATGGTACAAATGTAAATACTTACAATGGTGCTGGGTTTCCTCTGGCTTCACACTTGATAACAAAATCATCGGTTGGATATACAACATGCTTCTTGGGGGAATGCTGTGTTATAGTTGGAGGCTGCTGAACTGGAAAAAATATTTTCAAGTAAAACATTAATTAAATTGCAATAATGAAATGGAAGAGTGAAATATAATTCCAAATCAATTAATCACTCACTCTCACAGTTAACTAATTCTGCTGTTAAAGGCTTATGAGAGCTAAATTCAAATACCATATGAAATACTGAAGCATTGGAGGTCAAGTTGTTGAAGCAGTTCTCAGAACTGAACACAGTAATGAAGTCTTAATGAATATTTTTAATAATCCATTTCCCAGAGTTATCACTTCTAGCTGTATGAAAATAATTTGAAAAATCTGCTTGTGATATTATGATCAGTATATTCTCAGAAACATTCTCTGCACTGCATGTAGAATTTAAATTGCCACAATTCATTTGGTTTTTTTTCAATATCCAGGATTATGGTCGAGAAGATTCATGGAAACATTTAATTTTAATGCCTGCTTATCCAAAGATACTTGCATCACTGTGGGATAAATAGAATCACTCGATAGAATTTGTTAAGAGTAGAGGAAATATCACACAACAGTACATTCTTTCAAATGAAATATAGAACAGGAGTAGAACATTTCACCATTCAAGCCTGTTCTGCCATTAAATATCAATAGGGCTTGTTATTCTAATTCAGTACCCAGTTCCTTCTTTCTCCTATGTTCCTTGTTCCCTCCAGCTCCCCCCCCCCAAGAAATACACGACACCTTTTTGCATATATTTAATGAGTTGGCCTCAAATGCTTTCTGTAATGGAAGATTTCACAGGGGTTCACAACTATCTAGGAAAGAACAAAAGTTTCTCAACACAGACTTAACTGGCTAGCCACTTATCATTAGGCTGTAACTCTATGTCCACCATCACCAGGAAACTTCTTCCTGTATCTACTCTGTCCAGTCCTGTTAGAATGCAATACATTTCTCGGAGATTCCTCGATCATCTTCTAAAATTGAGTGAACATTAGGCCCAACTGAGCTAGTCAGTCCCCATACATCAGCTTCCCATCCCAGGCAACAGTTTTGTCACAAGAGGTAAATATTAATTGCAACAAAATTAATATGGCAAATTTCTTTCAAGTTCTAATGTCTTCATTATTATGCTTGATGAATATACACATTTGTAATTTGTACTGTCAAGATTAGTCCACCAGGCAATTATATGAGGGATAACACACAAAATGTTGGAGGAACTCAGCAGGCCAGGCAGCATCTTTGGAAAAGAGTACGGTCAACATTTCGGGCTGAGACACATCATCAGGACTGGAGAAAAAAAGATGAGGAGTCAGACTTAGACTGGGGAGGGGAGGAAGAAACACAAGATGAGAGGTGAAACTGGCAGGGGGAGGAGTGAAGTAAAGAGCTGTAAAGTTGATTGGCGAAAGAAATACAGGGCTGGATAAGGAGGAAACTGACAGGAGAGGACAGAAGGTCCCGATGCCACTCCTTTGTCCAATTGTCCCTCCCCACTGACCTCGCTCCTGACACTGATCATTACAAGCTACACCTGCCCCTACACCTCCTTCCTCACTACCATTCAGGTCCCCAAATGGTCCTTTCAGGTAAGGCAACATTTCACCTTTGAGTCTGTTGGAGTCATCTACTGTACCCAGTGCTCCCTGTGTGATGTCATGTACATTGGTGAGACTGAATGTAGATTGGGAGACCACTTTGGCGAGCACCTACACGCTGTCCACCAGAAAAACTGGGATCTCCCAGTGGCCATCCATTTTAATTCCACTTCCCTTTTCCAACAATCCATGCCCTCCTCTATTGCTGCTATGAGGCCACGCTCAGGTTGGAGAAGTAACACCTTATATCCCATCTGGGTAGCCTCCAACCTGAGGACATGACCATCAATTTCTCGAACTTCTGATCATTCCCCCCCCCCACCATTCCCCATTCCCTTTTTCCTGTCTCACCTCATCTCCTTACCTGTCTATCACCTCCCTCTGATGCTCCTCCCCCTTTTCTTTCTTCCATAGCCTTCTTTCCTCTCCTGTCAGGTTCCTGCTTCTCCAGCCCTGTATCTCTTTCACCAATCAACCCCAGCTCTTTACTTCAAACCCCCCTCCCGATTACACTGATCACCTTGTGCTTTTTCCCTCTCCCCCCGCCTTCTAACTCTGACTCCTCATTTTTCTTTCTCCAGTCCTGCTGAAGGGTCTAGCCCAAACCGTAGACTGTTTACTCTTCTCCATAGATGACAGATGCTGCCTGGTCTGCTGATTTCCTCCAGCATTTTATATGTAAATTGCTTGGATTGCCAGCATCTGCAGATTTTCTCTTGTTTGTAATTATATGAGGGAGCTTGGTGAACTCTAAGCCATTGATACAGAGGTGATAACAAAATGTTGCTATCTTTCACATTTTGTGGATTTTAGTCTCCAGACCTAAAAACTGCTGACCTATTTTTATCTGGAAAGAAGTTCCCAATGACTATCCTAACTGCACTATTGGGTCTATTATTCATTCCAGTATGAGACATCAGTGGTAAGTAAAGTCAGTATTTAGTTCATTTTCATCCATTCCTTAATAATTTGTTCACACTCGTACAGAATCATTAGGGTTTGTTAACTTCCAGTTTAAAAAGCGCACCTTCTTCCTATTTCTCAGCACAATCTGTATTCCTGATATACGACTCCCCACAGCTCTCATACACACCTCAATCAATCAACAAATGACTGTTAGGATACTTTATTCTATTTACACTCTAACATGAGCACTATGAAGATTTTCTTTTTTTAACTTTTGTAAATTTATCTGCCATGGCCTAGAAATTTGCCTCAGTTAGTAATGCTAAATGGGCTTGCATCCAAAGTTCTTTCCACTGACTTAAAATAAACACAATGATATGGAATTAATCTGTTTTCCACCAATTACTGTCAGTTGTCTTGTCATTGTTTATCTCAGATAATGAACTATTTCAAATGTTATGTTCAGTCATTGCTATTTTTACCAATTATAAGTTTGATAGCAAACCTCTAATAACAATTTCAATAACATAATTATGAGATGGAACTGTGCATTTGCACTGTATATCATTTGGTATAGTTACAGTAATTTTAACCTGGCTTTGTGACAGTGTTCTGTGAGCTTGAGAAAATTATGTTGCAAGGCAGCTAGTCACAAAAATACAACTGCCAGCAGGAACAGAAAACTTAGATGAGCACAAACTCAACTCTATTGACTTAGATATGTATGAAAATAATTCTACACTTTCTACTCACCTCACAATATGGTGTGAATGATTGAAGCCTTCACCTCAGCCTTGTCCCTTTCCTTCACCATGACCCCATACCCTTAATCCAGTGTACACTCCCCACCTTCCCGGGTTCCATTTACTGACAGTTAAAGAAGCCCTGCTTGGATACTATCACTCTGCAGTTGAAGAAAGGACTTATACATGGTGAGCCATTAAGGCCTGGTGCAGCTAATGCAGTGTGATAGGGTAAATAGACCGTTAAATATTTCACCGCATTGGATCCCCCCTGCACACCCTCCAAGCTGATAGTTCTCCATCCCTGCACTGCCAGCTTTTGTCTCATACCCATAATACACAAATAGATTTTCCTGGAAAGCCAACGGTTTTCTTTCCTGCTTCTTCTCCACTGAACTTATCTTCTCGTACCTTGGCTCTATCCTGCATCACCTGGTCCAGTTCCTTCACACCTACATCCAGGACTCCTCTCGTGCCCTCTGACTTTTTTACAACATTCAGTTCCCTGATGTCAACTGCCTCACCTAAGAAGCAAAAGTTCCTCTCTACTAAAACGTCCATCCGCATGATTGACGTATACTTACCTCCGAACAACTTACTATTTGTACAAACCAAGAGTGTAGCCATGGCACTCATAAAGGCTGTGCCTGCCTTTTTGTTGTTTATGTGGGACAGTCCATATTCCAAGCTGACTCTAGTATTCCTTCCCAACTCTTACTCTGATATCTCTATATCGTAATGGTGCTGCTTCGTAAACTCTTATGGAACTCATCAATTTTACCACCAACTTCTCCTGGACTCTTTCTGACACTGCTCTCCCTCTTTTCAGCATTTCTTTTTCCATTTCAGAGGACAAATTAGCCACTGATGACTACTATTCATCTATAGACTCCTGCCACTACTCTCCAAAATCTCCTCCTGACCTGTCTCTTACAAAGACACTATCTTCTTTTCTCAGATTTTCCACTTCTACTCTCCCTCTTTAAGATGAGAGCTTTCATTCAGGAGGACATCTGAAATACCCTTCTTCTTCAGGAAACATGTCTTCCCCTCTGGTGTGATTAATAGAGTCCTCTCAGATAAATCCGTTTCCTACATACCTGATCTGATACCCTATCACTCCAATCAGAACAGAGAGTTCCTCTGGTCCTCAACTTTCACCTCAGTAGGCCCTTCATCCAGCACATCATCCTTCACTACTTCTTCCAGTTACAACATGATCCCACCACAAACCACATCTTTCCCTCTCTCCCCCTACCCACCCCAGTTACCTCTTCCACAGGGATCACACTACTCATAACTCCTGGTCCACTCATCCCTTCCCACTGTAGGAGATGCAACACTTGACCCTATATGTTCTATCTCACCACCATCCAGGGACCAAACCAGCCCTTCCTAGTGAAGCAGAGATTCACAAGCATTTCTTCCAGCCTCTCCATTCTATTCAGTGCTCTTGATGTGACTCATCTACACACACGAGACAAAGTATAGACTAGGCAACCATATTGCAGAATACCTGCAGTCTATTCACAATGTCCACCTTGAGATTCCCATTGTATGCTATTTCATCTTGTCTTCTCATTCCCACCAAGCTCTGTCCTTGACCTCTCCATTGTCACAGCAAGGTCAACAGTAAACCAAAAGGACACTAGGAAGCCTACAGCATAATAGTCTGAAAATTAAGTTTTCCAATTTTAGGTAAATCACACTCTCTGTGTTCCTTTCCTATTATCATCAGACCATTCATGATCTCTCTCTCATTGTTCACCTTTTTCATAACTCCCTCCTCCATCACCCTCCTCCACTTTGTTCCATTTGCCCATCACCCATATATATACCTGCAGTTCTTTTCCCTCAGTTCACCTTTCCCATCTCTTGTTCCATTTGGCTCCACCTGCCCATCGTCATACTCTCATCTAATTCAACATCATCTCCAAGCATCTGTCTCGTCTCTCCCTTTCATGTCCATACACTGGCTATATCCACTTTACACTCTCAGTCCCGAAGCACGGCATTGACCTGAAACGACAATTATCCTTTTCTCTCCACAATGATGTTTGATCTGTTGAGCTCTTCCAGTAGCTTGTTTTCTGCTCTGGATTTCAGCATCTGCAGTCTCTCCAGACAATTCAGAAATAATTTTAAGCAGATGAAGACCAATTGAGAGTTAGCGGTGCCAAAAACTTCACAAAAACACGGATTTCACAACACCGCAAACTGGGTAAGTTACACCGAGCAGCAGATTCAGATTAAATAGACACAAAACATCAGCTCGGGTTAAATTCACAATTTCTCAACACTTCATTCAATGCTGCTGCTCCAGATGAAATGCTATTTTTTTCTGCTAGCCATGCTGACTGCATGAAATAAAGTGAACTACAACCCTAAAATCATCTCGGTTGAAACATTCTGAAGAAAATTGTACTGAAATTTCATGCCTGCACAGACATAAATGATTGGAGGAGAGATAGCACACTCATTAAATTGAGGTGTTCCAGCCTTCCAAAATTCTATAGTCTAAAAATACATCAGAACAGCAATCCCCCACTTCTGCTATTAGGCAGCCATTTAACTAGAAAAAGTCTGTCATTTTATTTGGTCAGATGGGAGGATAACCGATAATTGCAGTATTCGACCATAAAAATGAAGCTCAGCATATTTTGTTAGAAATATATGTCAATGTAAATTTAAAGGAAATTAGCTAATCTCTTATTTCATAATCACATTGAAATGTTGCTGAATAGATGGTCATGCTCCAGAAATCCTCTCGCACATCCCCACTCTGAGAAGAATTTCTTGACAGGTTCCACACAGTGCGGAAGGCATCATTGTACATTTGGCAGACTTTGGAAATTTTCACAGATGCTCCTGCTTAAAACTATCCAGGAGACTGCAGCCTGACAACACTGAGCACCTCGTTCTGAATGTTTTCACAAGGTTCAATGTAGTTGTTTCAGTAGGAATGAGCCATTTCTGGGATGCAACTTCGAAGTAAGGGTTTGTACAGTGAAACATTGTGCACTTAGGGGAAATGTAAATATAATTACCTTGTCCTGGGAAAAACATTTTTGCATTGATCTCAAACTGGGCCTCCATAACCAAGCTATTAATGAAGACTGAAGGTCCGTTCACACATTGACTCTCTCTGTCTCACCTACAATCACACAGACTCTTGCAGTCACTTGCATTCTATTTGTTTTGCACATCCTATGTAATCCTATATAATTCATAGCATAGCACCATGACTGCAGCTCTGCACCTTTGTCTCCAGAGAGCTGGAGACTGCTGGGTGGTTCCATGAACATGAACATGACTTTGAACATGAACAACAACCTAGCTGCAGCAAAATTTATTATTAATTTAGAACTTTTTGTACAGCTTATCAAATTTGTTAATACATCTTCGTTCCAGGAATAAGTATGCTACTATCACCAAACAGTAAAAATCTTTCAATTTTTTGATTAATTTTGACTATGTATTTTGTGATCAGCACTACAGAGATGCATGCTGTCAATCATCCGGCATGAAGGTCATGCATTTGCATTCAGTAGTTTGACTTATTCTTGACGTTTGGCATTCATCGAGGTAAACACAATTCTCCAATGTTGATGAATGAGAATACAGGACCCTCAGAGATTTTACATCACAAGGAGCTGCAAGAACATGACTGCCTTTGGCAGCTAATTTATATGACAGGTATTCCTACTTCAGCCTGGTTTCTTCCAGCATCCACATTACTTCTTTAATAACCTTGCTGACCTATTCCAGGGATTACAAGAGTCAATGCTGACAGAAAAATTCTATCCACCTGAAAATCTTTGCTGAGCATTCTTTATAAGGCAAATTTTCGAATCTATATGGTTATTGCTTTAAATTATTTACTATTCAAAAAGATTTATTATATGATCATTAAACATACAGTGATTGTTTAACAGTTGCTTATCAGTGTTGGGTGTAATGAATGCTGGAATTGCTGTTTAGTAATCCACCACAATCCTCATTGCTGGTTCACCTTTATAAAATGAAGGAATTGACTGCAGTGTAAAATGTGTGATGTCCTAATGCTTAAAACTGTTTGAAGATGCTGTGACCTAGGGTCATGATTATATAAAACCATATTTGTGTTTTAAAAATTTTAGAGAGGAAATGGAGGCTAATTTAAGTTCTCCATTACAATGCTCTTCGGAAAGAACTCGTTAGATTTGCAATGGACCCTGATTTCAATCTACTGATGATGAAGAAAATAAAACTGAGTGGGAGAGCAAGGTGTAAGAAATAAGTGGTGAGTGAAGGATGAATTATTGTTAGATAAATATCTTATTGCATTGTTCAAACACAATAGTCAGTCAATTTGAATTGAAAATCTATTAACTGTACATTGATTTAAAGGTCGTGGTTTCATGCCTTTGGTTGAGCTTAACTCCTCTTATTTATCTCTTCTGATCCTGGATTCAGAAATTTTCATTAAGTTTTCAATGGAAGGTGAGCACTTGTGTGGAAATTTTGTCAGAAACAATTCTGAGTTGGAGTAAATAAAGAAATAAGATGCAATCCATGCACAGATTGTTTGTGAAGTACTACATAAAATGAACCTCAAGAAACAGATAAGCAGGCTTTACTTATAATAGGAAAACTTACTTCTTTCTTGAATGAAAGCTTTAGATCCAAGGAAAGGCAAACGAAAAATGAAAACAGCAGTTACTACTTTTTAGGTTCCTTTAATCAGAGAATGTATACAGTAAGCAACCTGAAATTCATACTCTTCACAGTCATCCACGAAACAAGAGACCTCACAGAATGAATGATGGAACATCAAAGTCCCAAACCACATCCTTTGCAGAAGCAGCATTAAAAGCATCAACAACCAACAACCCCCGCCACCTCCACCAACACACACACACACTCTCTATATTATCCAGTCTTTTCTTTAGTATTTTTGTAACCTGAGCATGAAAACTGAGTGGAACATTCAAAAAAACAATTACTTACTTGCTTGGTCATCTATGAGCTTAAAATTAATGCAAAATTACCTATTTGTAGATAATGACAGACATTTTTATCACCTCCAATGGTGCTTACTTTCCAAGTTTGGGTTAAAAATTTTTTTACATAAAGTTTTGCACCGTTTAGATTGGCATATTTAAGAGCATAATTTTAAGCGTACCTTGATTGTTAAGTTTCTTTCAATTATTTCATTCATTGGTTTGAAACAGTCTGGTGAAACTTAAGTTTAGACTCGTGTTCATCTGCCTTATTGTGCATAATTCCACTGATATAGGTTAATTCGAATGGTTTTAGCAGAGTAAATAGAGGAAGCTAGTACTTCCCAGCTGAGACAAAACAGACAGCAACATAAAAATATATTGCTACTAGCAGAATTGGCTGTCCTGGTGCCAACAGTCTGGCTTTTGATAAAATCCCAGCTTTAAATTCTACTTGGATAACATATTGCATTGGAGTCTAAATCCCTGCGTTCTATCATAGAAGACAGCAGGATCAGGATCTACTGAAGTATAGGTTACCAGTTCAATCTCATCTGAAAATTTAACAGCCAACAGTTAATTTAATTTCCTCTAATTACACTGTAATAAAACCACACAAATATTAGATTAATCAGACCCAAAATTGCAACCAATTCAACAATTAATCAACTTAACATCCTCAAAAGATTTGCCAGTCATTACAGGCATACATTTCTTATGAAAATTTAGAATGTAAATTATTGGAAATTTTTGATCGTCTTAATCATACTGTACCTTCTGATATTTATATGCACTTATGAATCATATTGTTTTCAATTATATACTTGTATAACTTAATAATTAAAAAGAAAACCATAAACATTATTAGCAACAAATCCGTCAACTAGTGTGTAAAACACTGGATAACGTAGCTATAACATTACATTTATTAAACCACAATGACAGCTACTTCATTAATTGTTCAATTATCTTTCTTATTATAAGTAGCTAGTTCTTTTTTATACTGCACATATAAGACATCCTGGTAATGAACATTTATGCTGCCATGCCCAGCAGCCACATTAAAAGCCTGAATAATAGATCAAGTCTCATCAATAATTTATTGCACGTCAGTAGCTGGTTGCAACTGGATCAGAAAATTACAAAAGCTTGATAGGATTCTACTGCAGATTTCTTGGCAATAAAAAGGATTATTTTTTACTACTTCAACTCCTTAATATTAAATTCACTTTCTGGAAACACTGATTTTTCCAAATATCCGGAGTGCTTCATTTTTCATCAAAATGAGAGACAAGAAGATTGCTGACATTGATAGCAAATTTATACATATTATTTCGAACTGGACTATTCAAAATCACAATACCAGAGGTACAACCGTAGCATTCTAATTAATGAGGACTTCCTAAAATTCATTAGCTTATATGGATAAGATGAGAAAAGAACTAATACCAATATAGACACTTAAAACTAGATATCCAGAACAATGAAAGTGATATAGAAAGCAAATATTTAATTCATTTTGTCTTACCCTCTTCTGGAATCTCCATGGATGAACTCCACTTAGACCAGCACAGCAAACATAATAGGAAACTTCTTGTGCTCAGTAGCATCTTCAACAATTGGGAGATTAGACAAGATCCAAAAGAAAATGTGAAGATTTCTCCTGTGATTCCACTGAGTTGCAGTTCAGACTAGCGTATAGCCATGAGTCACACTGACCAGAATCTGGAGAGGTACAAAGGGTGAAAATTAATCAGCATTAATCCACATGCAGTCCAGGACTTAAACTGAAGTAAGCCCTAGTAGGTTGCAAGGTATAATACATCTTACCATCAATGTAATTTAGTCCTTTTTTCCTCGCTATGAATACAAGATTTTTGCATTAAAATAAGATGCCTTTTTCTTATATCCACTTTCTCCCACAGGAGAGTCGTAAATGCAAGTCTACTTTTCTCAGTTTGTTCTGATTTCACACAGATAAACAGAACATTGAACTTTATGCAATCAGATTACTATGACAGCAGCGATAGGGTAAAGGAAGTAATTCACACCGCTCCTTTTGGGATTTGTTGTGACTGCTAGAGGGGATCCCACTTTACAGATATTCCAAAACCACTTTGCAGATATTCCAAAAAAAAGATTCAAAATATTATTTAGACATGAATGAAAATAAAGCCTTTGAAAATAGTTTCTTCGAAAATATGTACCATACATTAGAATCTCAATACCTTCAGTTAACTTCAGCAAAATATCACCAAGAAAATTTAAATTTAGTAAATGGTATTTTCTCTTCTGTGGGATAACGATATCATAGATTAGCAAGCAAAATCAATTTTTTTGCAAAATCAATTAGCTTTTGCTAATATATTATAAAATGCATGAATACTGCATCTTCGTTTCAGGTATGAAAGAAACTTGCTTATTACGTAAGGTATTCTGTCCACCAGTCACAAAGAGTTGCTAAACTAAAGGAAAGGAATTTAAATAGTACTTGAAACCCCTCTACACCTCTCAAAAGCTGCTGCTAAGGTAGATTATGATACAGCACATTGTCAAACTAAGAAGCTCATTAGGGAGATAAACAAGATCAGTGGGTTCATTCACAACACAAAGCAATTACAGAAAAAAATGATTCTAAATCAATTTTCAGTTGGGTGAAAATTGCAGTCGGTCATGGTCAAAAGAGTGCCTTAGGCCTAATACCAATGACTGACAAGTCGGGTGCTCCTGGACAAGTCCATGAGGGTTTGCTTGGGCTCTGGAGAGACTATCATAATGAGCTGGTGTCAGACCTGTCAGATTATGGCATGCGGCTATATGCATGGTGGTCGCGAAGCTTGCTTGGAATATTCATGCTTGTGCACATATCGGCAGAAGCATGGCAAATCAAATCATACTGAAATGCAGAATACTCAGGAAATTACAAGAAACGTCTCAAATATTGTGCCCAACTCAATGGCAAAATTTAACCAAAAAATTAAAAGATAAAATTGGGCTGAATGGTGGAAGTAAATAAAGGACAAACAGGACATCTTGCTGTTACATCCTCATCCCTCACAATGCTACATCAATTTTTCTCTTCCTTGTCCACTGGGTAACCAACCCTCCCATGCCTTGCTGATTTTGCTTGGTTTAAATGCTGTCAAAGGAGGAGTCCTGTCACTGTCCCCACCCAATCCTTGTCCATTACCATGGAGTCCACTGACCGCTGCTGTTTGGGGAAAACATTTTAATTGTGGATGTTATTCCTTTGTTGAAGCATTTTAAATATATTAGAAGAGACTGGCTCACTGAGAACACCTTATTTTAAAGCAAACCCTTACACACAGAATTATAGAGAGGGTGCAACATACAATCAGGTCTTTCAGGACTATTGCTCCATGCCAGTGATTATCCCCATCTAGCCACTTCACCTGAAGCTTCTACATCTTTCTTGTTTGTGGTTATCAAGATCCCCAGAAATGCATTTAAATTACTCACAACAGCTGTTTCCTATGGGAGTTAATTCCACATTCTTCAAACTCTCAGGGCAAAATGTTTACAGGAATTCCCCAGTGAAATAATTAGTAAATATATTATATTTATGGTTCCTAGTCTTGACTTTACCCGCAAGCAGAACAAGACCAATTCTATCTTTTTTTGAGTGGATCCTTCTTTGCTTAGTTGCCCTCCTGCAGCACAAATCACAAAGAGTTGTTAACCTAAAGAAAAGGATGCCTAAATAGTACTTGAAGCCACATTACACTAATAAAAAGCTGCTGCTATGAAAGATTATGATGCATTGCGTCATCAAACTTGGTCTCTATTTTGTCTTTTGATGAAAGCAAAGTCATGCTTCAGGTTATGCTTTTTCCATTCCTGAGAGGAGACTGCAATGGTTCAGATCTCCTCGACATACAATGGGAGGTCATTCCTCTGCTTGTTTGATGTCTAGCATCAAGCAGTGAAGAGCACTTCTAAAGCCAAAATAGTTCTAGGAAAGGGAACTGCAGCCTGCAGCAAATAAGCATTCCTTAGAAAATCCAGGTTATATCTTTGGCAGACTTGCATCCTCTCGAAGTTCCTTACATGAGGACATGAAGCAGTCGACGATAGAGAGACTTCATGAGTTACCTTTCTGACAGGAGATGTTTGTTGTACCACAGATATATAAAAAAGTCAGTTGCTGCTGAAATCCAAAGATCATATACTGAGAAATTAATATTTAACACATGTCAAAGTTGACATTGGAAATTAACTCTAGTTTAGTGCATCTAACTGTTATCATGGGCCAATATGCCATATTCATTAACATCACGTCAATGGCTTTTATTCTTAAACTGTTCTGTTGATCAAAATGGTTGGGAAGAGACTCTGCTACCTTCTGTCTTGTAATTGTCTTTCTTCAAGGGACTCGAAATTACAATCAT
Source organism: Mobula birostris (assembly GCF_030028105.1). Taxonomy (NCBI): domain Eukaryota; kingdom Metazoa; phylum Chordata; class Chondrichthyes; order Myliobatiformes; family Myliobatidae; genus Mobula; species Mobula birostris. Next base: position 43,968,244 of record NC_092385.1, read on the forward strand.
TGTTTTCATTGATTCAGTTCTAATTATCTTAAATATCAAATCCAGATGCAAGACAGAACTTTTTTGTGCAATATTTTAGAGAGTTGTTATAACATATCTCCGTCATTTTTACAAGGCTGCTTCTTAAAGACACAAATGTTACACCAATCTTTCAATTTCAACAACTGCTCAGGACTTCAATTCATTAGAATGGTAATTTATTAACAGAGTAACACATGTAACTAAAGTAAGAGTTTTATTCTTTGTTTGAGACTATATTGGCTATACAATCCTCAGAATGATTGACCATAAAAGATTCCAATCAAACTTGAATTCCCACTAGCAATCAGATAATCACATGTCAATTTGTAGACACAAGAACTCTGCAGTTGCTGGAAAGCTTGAGTTACACAAATAATATGCCGAGGAACTCAGCAAGTCAGGCAACATCTGTGGCGGGAAATAAACATCGTCATTTCAGGCCAAGACCCTTCATCAGGACTGAAAAAGAAGGGGTGTGGAAGCCAGAGCAAGGTGGTAGAGGGAGGAGGGGGAGTACAAACATTTTCACCTCACCCCTTTTCCTATTCACCATTCTGGTTACACTCTCACACATTCTCCTCTCCTCCCCTACTCTCATGTTATCCCTTTCGTTCCCCTCCTACTTCCCTTTATTCTTAGGTCACCTGCCCTCTCCTACTGGTTTCCTCCTTCCTCTTCAGCCCTTTACTTCTTCTGTCAATCACTTTGCAGCTTCTGACATCATCCCTGCTCACCCCGTTACCACCTACGCTCTCATTTTCCTCATTTCACCTATCACTTGCTAGCGTATACATCCCCTCACTCCATCTTCTTATTCTGAGTCCTGCACTCCTCCTTTCCAGTCCTGATGAAGGATCTCAGTCCAAAACAGTGACTGTTTATTTGCGTCCATGTATTCTGCCTGGCTGGCAAAGTTCCTCTAGCATTTTGTATGTGCTACATGTCAATTTGCTCCCCATACAGCAAAATATAACTGGAAGATCCATACTTCTCCCTTCCTGAACATGCAAACATCTATTTCAAGACACCCTACTCTGTGGTGATAGAGGACTGCGAGAGCTCATTTATCTAGCAGACTTCATTCTGGGTCATAAACCATCAAAGCAATTGCAATAAATTTATCAGCTCAGATCTTTTCTGAAGGCACATTATTGCTCCACGTCCAAGATTTAATACCTACAGTATTTTTTTCTGTTGTGACAAAGAACCAACTCCTGAAACATAATCGTTTCCATTCTCAGATGTGTCTGACCAGTTGGGAGATCCAGCATTGTCTTTGCTTTATTCTAATCTTTTTCTAATATTTTATATCTCCATACACAGATTATAAACTGTTCTTTTTCTATGCTGGAGGAATTTATATTAAATGAGGCAAAAACTGAACAGCAGGGAAGCAAAAACCAAATACATCTCTTACTGAGCCACAAGATATCCCTCGGCCCTTTATTAGGTGTTGAATAATAAAATTATTAAGCATAGTCTGTTGTTTTAATATTGCAAACTGTGTCATGTTTCAGAAGTCAGGAATATAGACATTAAATCCAAAAATAATTCAAATCTCATGAGAAAGACCTTCATCAAAAACTAATTTTCACAACAACCTATATTATTATTCCATTGCGTTTATTTTTGCATCTCTTTGTGATGATAGTCTCCTGTCTGACTGGCGTCAGTTTGCAAAGCCAACTGCCAGAACCTTCTGTCCTTCTGAACTCAAACCTCGAACTTTCCAGAGTATGGATAGCTGGCACGGCCCCGCTAATGGTTTGGGATAATCCCACTAATTCACAGTCATGTTTTGGGTACAAAGAATTGAGTATTTAAAGAGCACCTGAATGGAATCTCAGTGTTCAATCATAAGGCCGACCAGAGATATCGTCTAGCATTTTGTTTTATGCTCAGTTCTCGATTCAGTTTGAAACAATGTCTCGATCCTAGCCTCGGATACCCCAGCATTTGGGTCTAAGCAATCCTCGTCAAGGACTCTTGTCACAGTACGATTGAGCCACTATGGACCCATAGAGTCTATTATTAGAGTATTAGAGTCTATCATCTGCTGTGACCAGCCACGGCAAGGAGATTTCCAGACAGAGCTTCGAGATACATGACATCTGGGTAGCCATTTGTCAATTACCACGAGGAGGAAGCCAGTACATCTTCCAGTCCTAGAGGGGATTTGACAGTGACCTGGGCTCATTCAATACTCATTAATGTTTGAAATCCAGCCATCCTGGTTTCCTCTGGAGCACAGGAAGGTGGCCTTCATTATCTCTTTTCTGACTGGAAGATCCCTGGCCTGGGACTCCGCGCATTGTGAATGAAGGTCGGAGGTTTACTCAGATAGAAACACAGAAACATAGAAAATAGGTGCAGGAGTAGGCCATTCGGCCCTTCGAGCCTGCACCGCCATTTATTATGATCATGGCTGATCATCCAACTTCAGAACCCTCCCCCTGCCTTCCCTCCATACCCCCTGATCCCCGTAGCCACAAGGGCCATATCTAACTCCCTCTTAAATATAGCCAATGAACCGGCCTCAACTGTTTCCTGTGGCAGAGAATTCCACAGATTCACCACACTCTGTGTGAAGAAGTTTTTCCTAATCTCGGTCCTAAAAGGCTTCCCCTTTATCCTCAAACTGTGACCCCTCGTTCTGGACTTCCCCAACATCGGGAACAATCTTCCTGCATCTAGCCTGTCCAATCCCTTTAGGATTTTATACGTTTCAATCAGATCGCCCCTCAATCTTCTAAATTCCAACGAGTACAAGCCCAGTTCATCCAGTCTTTCTTCATATGAAAGTCCTGCCATCCCAGGAATCAATCTGGTGAACCTTCTTTGTACTCCCTCTATGGTAAGGATGTCTTTCCTCAGATTAGGGGACCAAAACTGCACACAATATTCCAGGTGTGGTCTCACCAAGGCCTTGTACAACTGCAGTAGTACCTCCCTGCTCCTGTACTCGAATCCTCTCGCTATAAATGCCAGCATACCATTCGCCTTTTTCACCGCCTGCTGTACCTGCATGCCCACTTTCAATGACTGGTGTATAATGACACCCAGATCTCGTTGCACCTCCCCTTTTCCTAATTGGCCACCATTCAGATAATAATCTGTTTTCCTATTTTTTGCCACCAAAGTGAATAACTTCACATTTATCCACATTAAATTGCATCTGCCATGAATTTGCCCACTCACCCAACCTATCCAAATCACCCTGCATCCTCTTAGCATCCTCCTCACAGCTAACACTGCCACCCAGCTTCGTGTCATCTGCAAACTTGGAGATGCTGCATTTAATTCCCTCATCCAAGTCATTAATATATATTGTAAACAACTGGGGTCCCAGCACTGAGCCTTGTGGTACCCCACTAGTCACAGCCTGCCATTCTGAAAAGGTCCCGTTTATTCCCACTCTCTGCTTCCTGTCTGCTAACCAATTCTCTATCCACATCAATACCTTACCCCCAATACCGTGTGCTTTAAGTTTGCACACTAATCTCCTGTGTGGGACCTTGTCAAAAGCCTTTTGAAAATCCAAATATACCACATCCACTGGTTCTCCCCTATCCACTCTACTAGTTACATCCTCAAAAAATTCTATGAGATTCGTCAGACATGATTTTCCTTTCACAAATCCATGCTGACTTTGTCCGATGATTTCACCACTTTCCAAATGTGCTGTTATCACATCTTTGATAACTGACTCCAGCAGTTTCCCCACCACCGACATTAGGTTAACCGGTCTATAATTCCCCAGTTTCTCTCTCCCTCCTTTTTTAAAAAGTGGGGTTACATTAGCCACCCTCCAATCCTCAGGAACTAGTCCAGAATCTAACGAGTTTTGAAAAATTATCACTAATGCATCCACTATTTCTTGGGCTACCTCCTTAAGCACTCTGGGATGCAGACCATCTGGCCCTGGGGATTTATCTGCCTTCAATCCCTTCAATTTACCTAACACCACTTCCCTACTAACATGTATTTCGCTCAGTTCCTCCATCTCACTGGACCCTCTGTCCCCTACTATTTCTGGAAGATTATTTATGTCCTCCTTAGTGAAGACAGAGCCAAAGTAATTATTCAATTGGTCTGCCATGTCCTTGCTCCCCATAATCAATTCACCTGTTTCTGTCTGTAGGGGACCTACATTTGTCTTTACCAGTCTTTTCCTTTTTACATATCTATAAAAGCTTTTACAGTCAGTTTTTATGTTCCCTGCCAGTTTTCTCTCATAATCTTTTTTCCCTTTCCTAATTAAGCCCTTTGTCCTCCTCTGCTGAACTCTGAATTTCTCCCAGTCCTCAGGTGAGCCACTTTTTCTGGCTAATTTGTATGCTTCTTCTTTGGAATTGATACAATCCCTAATTTCTCTTGTCAGCCACGGGTGCACTACCTTCCTTGATTTATTCTTTTGCCAAACTGGGATGAACAATTGTTGTAGTTCATCCATGCAACCTTTAAATGCTTGCCATTGCATATCCACCGTCAATCCTTTAAGTGTCATTTGTCAGTCTATCTTAGCTAATTCACGTCTCATACCTTCAAAGTTACTCCTCTTTAAGTTCAGAACCTTTGTTTCTGAATTAACTATGTCACTCTCCATCTTAATGAAGAATTCCACCATATTATGGTCACTCTTACCCAAGGGGCCTCTCACGACAAGATTGCTAATTAACCCTTCCTCATTGCTCAAAACCCAGTCCAGAATAGCCTGCTCTGTAGTTGGTTCCTCGACATGTTGGTTCAAAAAATCATCCCGCATACATTCTAAGAAATCCTCTTCCTCAGCACCTTTACCAATTTGGTTCACCCAATCTACATGTAGATTGAAGTCACCCATTATAACTGCTGTTCCTTTATTGCACACATTTCTAATTTCCTGTTTAATACCATCTCCAACCTCACTACTACTGTTAGGTGGCCTGTACACAACTCCCACCAGCGTTTTCTGCCCCTTAATGTTACGCAGCTCTACCCATATCGATTCCACATCTTCCCACTTATGTCCTTCCTTTCTATTGCGTTAATCTCTTTTTAACCAGCGACGCCACCCCACCTCCTTTTCTTTCATGTCTATCCCTCCTGAATATTGAATATTCCTGAACGTTGAGCTCCCATCCTTGGTCACCCTGGAGCCATGTCTCTGTGATCCCAACTATATCATAATCATTAATAACAATCTGCACTTTCAATTCATCCACCTTATTACGAATGCTCCTTGCATTGACACACAAAGCCTTAAGGTGCTCTTTTACAACTCTCTTAGCCCTTATACAATTATGTTGAAAAGTGGCCCTTTTTAATGCTTGCCCTGGATTTGTCGGCCTGCCACTTTTACTTTTCTCCTTAGTACATTTTGCTTCTACCCTCACTTTACACTCCTCTGTCTCTCTGCACTCGTTCCCATCCCCCTGTTGTGAACTAACCTCCTCTCGCCTAGCCTCTTTAATTTGATTCTCACCCCCCAACCATTCTAGTTTAAAGTCACCTCAGTAGCCCTCGCTAATCTCCCTGCCAGATACAGAGGAATTCATACCCGGTACAAGGAAGTTGTTCCATCACCCAGCTGAAGCCTGCCGAGCCTTGGACAGTCTGATGAAGATACAACAGGGTGCACGGTCAGCAGACAACTACACTATTGAGTCTTGGACATTGGCCCAAGAGAGAGGCTGAAACAGGGAGCCTTGGTCACTCTATACTGCCACGGGCTCAAAGGATATCCTCAATTTGGGAGAGCCAGCAGATGACTTAGAGCTTCTGATCAACCAATCCATTCAAATCAATAATCATCTGGCAGAGCATAAATGGGACTACATCAAGAGATCAAAGAGGGCTAGCCTGAGCCTGACCTCAACACATCATAGTTCCACACCCAGCCTTAGACCATGACCTGTCTGTCCCCTGTTCAGGAGTCAGTCGACTCCATGCAGATCGGCTTTCAAGATGCTCCAAGAGGTTAGAGCATTCAGGGAGTTAGACTTGAAGAATACATACAATCTGGTCCGTATAAAGGAGGGTGATTAATGGAAGACCACATTCAGTACACTGACAGAGCACTCTGAGTACCTAGTTATGCTTTTCAGTCTTGTGAAAGCTCCAGCAGTCTTTTAGGCCTTTATTAACGATGTGCTCTGGGACACTCTCCATATGTACACCTTTGTCTACTTGGACAATATACTAATCTTCTCGAAGTCCATGGAGGAGCACATCGCAAACATTTTGAAGAGGCTTCTGGACCATGGACTTTATGTCAAGTCTGAGAAGTCCGAGTTTCGTGCAACAACCATTTCATTTTTGGGTTTCATATTCTACAGTGGCAATCTGAAGTTCTCGATCCAGTTGTATTCCATGTCTCAATCCTAGCCTCGGATACACCAGTAGTTGGGCCCAAACCATCCTTGTCAAGGACTCTCATCACAGCATCATGGTCAGGGTGGAGATTTTAGGCTGAAGTGTCCATTTTTGTACAGCACAACTCTACATTTTTATAACCTCTAACAGAAATGCCCAGTTCTGATGGAATTAGAGAATGCAAACTATTTGAAATTGTTGAATTTGATATTGATTCCAAAGGGTGCAATATATTCAGATAGAAGATGAGGTGCACTTCCTCAAGATTATGTTTGCCTTTGCTGGGATAATGCAGAAGACACAGATAGGTCAGAATAGGAAGAGAGTGAAGAATTAAAATGACAGGCACTTGATAACAATGGGTCATCCCTAGAGATCAAATATAGGTGCTCCACCATGCAGTTACCCAATCTGCCTTTTGTTATCTCCAGTGTGGAGGCAGCCACATGAGCAGTGTCAAATGCTGGACACTAGACCAGAACAAGGGCTGGCTGGTGGTATAGTGGCATCAGCACTGGACTTCAAGGCCGGTGGTACTGAGTTCAAACCCAGTGGTTCCACACCTGGGCAGCAGCAGCATCTGCGCAAAAGAAAGGCCTGGCAATCTACTTCCGTATCTTGCCATGAAAACCCTCTGGACCCTATGGTTCATGAGGCCACAAAGAGTCGGGCTCAATTAAAACAACTGAACAACAACAAAGACTGGAAAAAACAAGTGAATTGCTGTTATCTCCAAAATGATTACTTTGCCATTAGATGGTGGTAGAAAATGGGGCAAAATAAGAATGCCGCATGAATAAATTTTAACGCTAAGCAAAAAATATGTAAATGACTGTGCTCCAATCAATGTTTTCTTGTCAATTGGTCTTAATGGGCTTTCCTGTTCTACATTATGCTCTTCTACCTCTCTCCTTCTTATCCTATCATCATTTTTCTTCGTGTATCAATTTCACACTCTTGCGTGTATTAGTAATCTCAAGTATCACTGTCAGACTATTCTATATACATTCTGAACTCACTATTGTATTCACTATAGATGCCCTATTTTTGAACTCACCATTTAATTTATTATGACTATCCTATTTTTGAACTCCCTCTTGGATTAATTGAGGCTATTCTATTTTTGAAGTAGCCCACAAGCGAAAATATTTTCTCCATGTTTACTCTTCTGTAATTTTAAAGATTTCACATCTATCGCCCCCTTAGTTCTTTCCTCTCAAGAAACAGAAGCTGCCCAAATTTTTCCGACCTTTCTGGATAGGTACACTAAGGCAACTAAGTGAACCTTCCCTCACACTTCGGTTTTCTTTTAGTTATAGATAAACCAGATTTTCAGATTACAGCAATTTCTCTTTCACATTCTGCCCAAGTATAATCACACTTTATAGGTACTTATTTGGTATTGAACATTCTTTTCCTCCAGGTGCTCTGGTTCCTTTCCACATCCCAAAGAAACGCTTGGTTATATATTAATTGGCCACTGTAAATTGCCCCCAATGGTAGAATCTACAAAGAGTTGATGGGAGTGTAGAGGGAAAAAATGAGATTACTGCAGCTTTAGTGTAAATGAGTGCTTGATGGTTGGTGCAGGTCAATGGGCCAAAGGGCCTGTTTCTGTGCTCTTTCTCTCCCTATGAATCCGAGACACATAAGCACAGCCCAAGGTCAAAAATGGCTGTTTATTAGACTGTTTTCTTCAGAGCCCTACTTGTTTCCGATGTTTAGTGAGACTCCGTGGGAGACAAGACATGCTATATGTGCAGTGTCAAAATTAATTCACAAACCTTTCAGTATCAGGACTCTGAAGCTTGTTTTGCCTCAAGTTTAAAATTTAATGAAATAGATTAGTCCCACTTTCCAAACATTTAAATTCCTAATGGAGTCTCTGTGGCTCTGCTTATTCAAAAACAGAACAGTTGACGTTGCAGTTGAATCAGAACCAAATCTTTACTATAACGCTATTCTGCCTGGCTGAGCTCAAGCTGTAGTTATGACCTTAAAGGCCATCAAAACTTGTGAAATTTAATCATATAGAACAGTTATTTGACCCAGTCACAGAGGCAGTTGTCCAAGACAATACTCGATGTTGCCACAAAAAAACAAAATTGCGGTTCATTAGCTGTAACATAAAGTCATACCCACTCTAGTCATTTCCCTGTTCTCCAAAGATGCAGATCTGCAAGTTGTTAATTCCCAGAACCATAGAACATTGAACAGTATAGACATGTTCTGTAATCCAGGCAGTATCCTGATAAATCTCCTTTGCACCCTCTGCAAACTTTCACATCCTTCCTATAATGAGCTGAACAGAACTGAACACAATACAAAATACCAGTGCAGTAATTAGGGCAGGAAGTAAAGAAGGTCAATTGGTTTGCAAACCAGATTACACTCTTTTCTTGCCTGTGCACATTGTCACTGGGCTTCTGACCAAGTCTATTATACACATTTATTTTTCACATGTACCACTCTACACAGGGTGGAATACATCTAAAGCCAGGGAACAGAATAATGTCAGTTGAAGTAACTTGGCAAGGTGTCAGCTGACTCCACTACTTCCACTACTTCCGCTACCAAACACCCCCCCCCCCCAGTATTCCAATCAAATTTTCATTGTCATACATTTTAAATGACATCAACCATTTTGAGCTAGCCAGTGAACTCAGGCAACGAGAGTAGAACACCTATATTTTTAAGACAATGCCAAAATTTCTGGAAATACAATGAAATAGTGACAATTATTTCATTTTCAATCAAGAAGAAATTAGTCAATTAATTTTTAGGTACAATTCAAATAACTTCATCAAATTACTGTACAACTTTAAGAAATGTTAACATGAGTAAATTAAAGCTCAGGAAAAACTGTGCCTTGCTGCCAATTACATTACTAAAATTACTCTGATGCATTCAGCAAACCATATACAATACCATATATGGGCTACCCCAGCACATCCTCAGACTGAGTTGGTTGCTAACGTAATGACAGACACATTTCACTGTACGTTTCAATATATGTGTGATGAATAAATAAATCTAATCCAATAATGATAAATGCCACAAAATCAATTTTTTCTGCAGTAAATCATGGTGTTTTTTTTTTGTTATTTCCTAAATGGGTCTCCAGCAAATAATCATGAAATTGGCCAACAAGATGCTTGAAATGTCATATCCTGGTTCTGTACAGTTCTTGGCTGGATGAGACTCGATTGAACACAGCTGCCAAAACTGTTCCCTGAACTTTCTGAGTGGGCATTAAAATCTCTTGATGCTGAAAACCATAGGACTAGAAAGCAGAATGACACTACTCATCCACCGAAGTGTCAAATACTTTCATTGACTTGTAATTATTTATCCTGAGGGGCCAACTACTACTCTTCCCTGTTTCCCCACATAGAACTTGCTAAGTTCCTGAAATGAAGAAGTTGAGTGTCTCGGAGTTCAACAAAGTGGTACATATCTCAATGCCAGGAAACACAGAGCTTGGAAATACCTCCTGCATCAGGAAGATCAGAGCATGTGGTGTTTTAGAGGACTCTTTGGAAGTGGATGAATCACACTGGGCACATAAGTGCTTCTTGTCCCAAGGATCCTCTCCCTACTCTGCATAGCCAGCTATTATTGTGACAACAGTGGACTGGTGTCAGTTCTATTACTGACACACCCATTGATTGTGTATCCCAGTAGTTTAACACTATTTGTTTTAGCATAACCTGCGGACTTCCCAGAGCATCTGAGCAGCCTGCACTGAGTTCTGAAGTTGACAAGTCTCTGTGTTGGCAGGGTGGCTTCTTAAGGACCCTACAATTTCTGTTGACAATATTTATTGCTTGCTTATTTCTTTATTTGAATTTGCACAGTGTGTTGTTTTTTGCATATTGTTTGCTTGTCATGTGTGGTTTTTCATTGATTCTATTGTGTTATTTGCATCTATTGTGAATGCTCACAAGAAAATGAATCTCAGAGTAGTACATGGTAACATAAGGCCATAAGATATAGAAGTACAATTAGGCTATTTGGCCCATAGAATCTGCTCTGCTATTCCCTGGTGGCTGATAAGAGATAATAATCTCTCTCAACTCCATTCTCTACCTTTTCCCTGTAACCTTTGATGCTCTAACTAATCAAGAACCTATCAATCTCTGCTTTAAATATACTCAATGATTTAGCCTCTAAAGCCATATTCGGCAATGAATTCCACAGACCCGCTACCGTCTGGCTAAAGAAATTCCTCCTCATCTCTGTTCTAAATGGATATCCCTCTATTCTGAGGCTGAGCCATCTGGACCTAGACTCACCCATTCGAGGAAACATCCCCTCCACAACCACTCCATCTAGGCTTTTCAATATTTGATGTTTGAATGAGATCCCACCCCCTCATTCTGCTGAACCCCAGCAAGTACAGGCCCAGAGTCATCAAATTCTCTTCATACTTTAACCCTTTACTTCCAAGAATCATTCTCGTGAACCTCCACTGGATCCTCTCCAATGTTAGCACGGTTTTCCTGAGATAAGGGGCCCAAAACTGCTCACAATATTTCAACTGCATACTGAGTAATGCCTTATAAAGCCTCAGCATTACAGCTTTGTACTTACATTCTAGCCCTCTGGAATTGAATGCTAACATTGCATTTGCCTTCCTTAACACTGACTCAACCTGCAAATTAACCCTTAGGGAGTTCTGCAACTTATATGTACTTCTTTGATGATAAATTTACTTTGAACTTTGAACATAACAGGCTTTATGGTAGGAGGCAGAAGCTGTTTTTTTGGACTAGAGGCCTGTGACCACTGGTGTGCTGCAGCGCTCAGTGCTGGGCCCATTGTTGTATGCAGACATCCCACCTCTCCCGGAAGTTCCGGGAGTCCCCTGCGTATTAATAGTGGCTCCCTGATGCCTGCAAATTATATGTGATATCACAGAAATCAATTTTTTTGACAGCGAGCGAGAGAAAGCAGGAGAGAGCACGCGCAAGAGAGAGAGCGCGCGCAAGAGCGAGAGCGAGAGAGAACGAGAGGTAGAAAGCAAGCGAGAGCGAAAGCAAGCGAGAGAGAAAGCAAGCGAGAGCGCTTGAAAGCGCAGGAGCGACCACGACAGAGAGAGAGAGAGTGCGCGAGCGAGAGCACGCCATGGCAGAGTGCTCCAAAAAATATATAAAACGTACATCACCCCAGACTACACTAAAGTGTACCCCTGCCAAATAGGGGTCAAAATAATGACTGTTGCTTGCTGCACTGTTTGCAACAGTGACTTTTCTATTGCCCATGGTGGGTTAAGACTGTAAAAGACGTGTTGCAGTGAGTTTAACAGGTGTCATTCATTCATTAGCAAAGCTAACGTTATTTAAACTAGCTGGCTGGCTGCTAAGGAGCTACTCTATTGCAGACATCCCACCTCTCCCGGAAGTTTCCCACAAATTGATGGTGCTACCTCCCTGAAATGAGTTTTTGCAGGGTGGGATGTCTGTGTACGTCATTCATATAAATGGTTTGTATGAGACTACACAAGGCATTGTTAGCAAGCTTGCAGATTACACTAAAAACAGAGAGCCGGGAATGTGAGTCTAACTCTGTGTTAATTTTAAGTGAGGCAGGCACATCTTATGTGGCAGAGTGATGACGTATAGCATTCACATACAATTACATACTGTTAGCCCACCTTTGGTCCCCACCTGGCACTCAGCTCTCACCTGTGGCTCCCCGTAGCTGTTTGCATGCGACAGCGGCCACACCCGGGCAACGGCTTCGACAAGCCCGCTAAACCAGGTGAGGGTAGCCGATGGGTCTCAAGCCCTCGGTGTGATAGGGAGTTGTCTATCCCAGCATGTGAAGACAGACTCCGGCGGATTGAGCGGACGAGACCTATGGAAGGTCCAACGGTCAAGAAGGTGGTCTCTGCAAGCGTCATGGAACGTGTAGAGCAGGACAAGACACAGAAGACGTCCTGGTCATCCACTGCGCCTAGTCCCATCTCCAGCCATCTAGACTCTGTCTTGCCACTGGATCCAGATGGGAATTGGGAAGAGAGAGTGAGGCTGATGCTGCGCAACTCTCCCTCACTTAAATCCAAATCACGCGCTAGTCTCAACACCATCATAATGGTGTCGAGGTCCTCATCGACGTCAACGATGGACGAACAACATACTGTATACTCTAACTTATAATCAATTAGTTAAACAAAGAATGCTTAATCAAACAAAATATTTACAATATTACTCAAATATTACAGAAATATTATATACACTACATTGTGGTAGTTTAGACAGTGAAGGTAGTTATCAAAAATTACAGGGATATCTTGATCAGCTTGGTAAGTGTGCTGGGGATTTTCAGATTGCATTCAAAATAGTAACCCCCTCACCCCAGAAAAAATCATGGCAATTGCAAAATTGGACCAGATCACAATCCATGCAAGCATGTCTTGTATTTTCTTGGTCATAATGACAGTACTATTTCCACAAAACATATTTCTGTCCAGATCGATTTGAACTCAACGTTCCAGGCTGAAACCATCATGGAATAATGTGATTCAAAATACATTGAATAGTTTATCTTACTCTTGAAAGGCAAGGCCTTCTGACATCAGCAGGCGAGATTGAGCAGCTTCAGATTTCATTAGATTGCTCATGGTTGAGAGTAATTTCTACACCATTTAACTGCTAAGATAATCATTCCACAGCAGCCTCAGTGATGGCAGCACTTTAAGCTCTCCACCAATGAGTTACATCAGACTGGACTTTCCTGGCCGCACAGTATGGTTCAGGTACCTCAGATCAAAAGTCAAAGATGTCAACCAGTGAGGAACTTATTCCCACAAAGCCTCCAGAGATGGTTTTACCTACTTGGATCCCACTGATGGAGAGTGCTCTGATTTCCCAAGACATTCTTCATTAAAATATGTGAAATATTACAGGGAGTACTCTGGTTAGGCTCTTGTGTTGGATGTTCTCTCTATGGAGGTCAATATAACTCTGACCCTGAACATCATTACTACATAATCATATTTCTTCTAATTTGCTGCTTACTACAGAATCAATGAGGTCATCCAATCATTGTTTCATTGAGTTTGATTTCAGTGAGAAGCAAGTAGCAGCTCAGAATTCGGCAACGTTGCTGGCTTCCCTCAAGTATGGGTCACCATTGACTCCACTCAAGTGCCATACGATCTCCCCTTAAAAACTTGGACCTTTTGGATGGATAAGATTTCAACTCTCTCATGAACTTATTAGGAATAGTCAGCAATGGCAATGTGTAGGTAACATCCTGTCTTACAGATTTCATTGAGTTTTTGTCCATCATGTAGTTCCTTGAGTTCAGATGGAGGCACTGCCTCAAAGGACTGTCCAATGTGGGCTGTAATTCCTCAGAGCTTGGATGGCTTTGTTGACTCTGGGGACTATTCGATACAGGGGGTGTTTCCCAGGGCGGAACTCCAGCAGTCACATCACTGACAATGTCACTGGCAGGACCACCCACTTGAAGTTGCATCTGCATCATCTTTCCAAACTTTTTCAGTTCGCTTTGAAACTTCGAATACTGCATACTGCACTTCAATCTTATCATGTTTTTTGCTTGTTCAGTTAATGCAGATTTGCTCTTAAGACATTTCACTGTCTCTATCATGCTGTTGTAGTTTATTGCATATCTTGCATTTCTTTTGATTAGTAAGTATCTTTACTCACCTTGTCAACTCTAATTTGCTTGCTCATTCAATCATACCGACCACGTAGTGTTATCTCTAAATCAGTAGCAGCCATTCCGGGATTTTTGTTTTCCTCAGGCATTTTCTGGATCTTAATAAACCTAATATTGTAGATATTTTTCGTCTGGACTTCTTCATTAATGTTATCAAATAGAGATGCTTTATTCGGGTAATAGCTCTTAGTAGGTATCGTGGTTTTGGCCATTGTTTTGATTTGATATTAATACGTACATATTTTATATGGACTTCCAGAAAGATTGTAGTGTACTCAGACACAGCAGCTTCTAGGGGACCAACCAAAGGTGATATTGTCTTCTTTTAACTTACCTCTTTTGCTCCTACTTGTCTTTACCTGCCATGCACCTCCTTTTCTTAACAATATCTCTCAAACCAAGGTTTCCTCAACCTGTTATCTTTGCCTTTAATTCTGACAGGAACGTTCAAACTCTGTACTCTCAAAATTTCACTTTGACAGCCACTTCACCAGAAAACCACCACACTTGCCAGATCCTTTCTGATACCATCAAAATTGGCCTTTCTCCAATTTCAAATCTCAACCCAAGGACCAGACCTCTCCTTTTCCATAATTATCTTGAAACTAGTGGGATTATGATCATTGGATGCCTAGTGCTCCTTTACACAAACCTCTGGCAACTGCCCTATCTCATTCCTGAACATGAGATCTAGTATCACACTTTCTAGTTGGGAATTCAATGTACTAATTCAGGAAACATTCCTGAACACATTTGACAGACAATCCCATCCAGCACTTTTATAGTAGGGGAGTTTCAGTCAATATGTGGAAAGATAAAATCACTTACTATCACAAGCTTATGTTTCTTAAAATCGTTACACATTTGCTCCTCTAAATCCCATGGACTGTTAAGTGGTCTATAATATAATTTCAATAATGTGCTCATTCCTTTCTCATTCCTCAATTCCACCCATTTCATCTCATTAAATGAGTTTTCCAGTCTGTCCTGTCTGAGCACTGAACACCAGTAATGCCTTCTCTCCCTCTGTAATCCACCCAGCTCTAACAGGTCTAAGACGGTGGTGCCCTGGAGCATTGAGCTGCCAATCCTGCCCCGCCTGCAAACAAGTCTTATTAACAACTACTTTGTCATAATTCCCCGTGCCGCTCCAAGCCCCAAGATCATCCGCAGAACGTTAGTCCCACCGTGCTCAACTTTCCAATTCCTGACTTTGCGTGTAGGTTTAACAACATCTCTCCCCACAACCACACCACTATCTGCACTGGCAGTCTCGATCCCATCCTCCTTTAACTCCATTATAAATCACCACCCCATTCCTATACAGTTCTAGCAATCCCTTCCGAAAGGATATGAGTTCCCTTTTAGTTTGGGTGCAAACCATCCCTTCTGTATAGGTCCCACCTTTACTGGAAGAAAGCCTGATAATCCAAACATCTGAATCCCTCTGTCCTGAAACATCTCCTTAGTCAAGTGTTAAACAATATGTTCTTTCTATTTCTGCCTCACTAGCATATGACATGTGTAGCATTCCTGCGTTCCTGTTCTTTAACTTAGAACCTAACTCCCTGAACTCACTTTGCAGGACCTCCTCACCCTTCCTACCCATGTCATTGGTACAGACATGTACCACAATCTCTGGCTGCTCAGCCTTCCCCTTCCCAAAACTTAAGAAAACTCTAGACTTGATACAAGATATCCCAGACCCATGGCACTCGAGGCAACACACAATCTGGGAATATTGTTCTCATCCACAGAACCTCTTTTATGTTCCCCCAATCACAGAATCCCCTATCGTTACCACACATCTCTTCTCTCCCTTCCTTGTTAAGCCACAGAACTAATCTCAGTGCCGGGGACCTGACCACTGTGGCTTTCCTCTGCTAGGTCCTCTCCCTCAACAGAATCCAAAGCTGAAGCGAACAGCAACAGGGTACTCTGCGTTGGCCGCCTTGCACTTTTTCCCCTCCTGACAGTCACCCAGTTTTCCGTGTCCTGAACCCTGGGTGTATTTACTTCCCTATATGTCCTGTCAATTAACCCCTCAGTCTTCCAAATGATCTGGAGTTTATCCAGTTCCAGCCCTAATCCCTTAACATAGTTGGAGAGAAGCTGCAGCTGGATGCACTTCTTGCTGGTGTAGTCATCAGGGACACTGGAGATCTCCCTGCCTTCCTACATACTGCAAGCGGAACATTCAATTATCCTTCCTGGTACCTCCAGTGCTCTAGCTGTGCATTTAAAAAGAAACAAAGAAAGAAAATCTGAACATTAAAATATCTGCCTGCCATCTCCGCCTCTATGAGCCAAACTTTGAACTCCTCACTCTAACACTAGCCCAAGCCCACAGTGGCTGTGCTGCTTAAACCAAACATGTTACTGGCCCTTGCCAAGTGCCTAATTATGTACAATCTTTCTTCCAATAGAATTCAGAGTTCAGACATGAGCGGAGACTATTTACCTCTGTCCCATTAGAAAGTTAGCAACAGGGCATGTTTTCAAATTTCAAAGTAAATTTACTATCGAATTAAATATATGTCACCATATATGACCTTGAGATACATTTTCCTGCAGGAATTCACAGTAGAACAAAGAAATAGAATAAAATCAATGAAAAACTACACTTAAGCAAATTCTGATAAAGAATGTGCAAAAGAAAAACTATGCAAATACAAATAAATTTAAAAAATAAATAAATAATACTGAGAACATGAGCTGTAAGATCCTTGAAAGTGAGCCCATAGGTTGTGGAATCAGTTCAGTGTTGAGGTGAGTGAAGTTTTCCATGCTGGTTCCGGACCCTGATGGCTCCTGGGGAATAATTGCTCTTGAACCCGTTGGTGTGGGACCTAAGGTTCCTGTACCTCCTTCTTGATGGCAGCAGTGAGAGAGAGCATGGCCTGGATGTTTGGAGTCCTTGATGGTGGATACTGCTGTCTTGTGACAGCACTCCTTGTAGATGTTTTCAATGGTTGGGAATGCTTTGCCTGTGATGGATTGGACTATATCCATTTTTCAGCTTTTCTCTGCTTTGGCATTGGTGTTTCCATACCTGTCAGGATACTCTCCACTGTCCATCTGTAGAAGTTTTCTGGCACTCTTCCCAACAGAACGTCTGCTGTGAATTGCACTACAAATAGGACAGCATGGGGAATTGGGAGCAAATTAATACTGAAAATGCCCAAACTGCCTCAGTAAAGTCAAAATCATTGTTAGAAGCTTTAAACCTCAGTGCCTTCTTCAGTCACAATCTAACTTCAATTTCTGTTCCTCAGC
The DNA here is from genome assembly GCF_030028105.1 of Mobula birostris. Classification (NCBI taxonomy): domain Eukaryota; kingdom Metazoa; phylum Chordata; class Chondrichthyes; order Myliobatiformes; family Myliobatidae; genus Mobula; species Mobula birostris. Next base: position 43,985,587 of record NC_092385.1, read on the forward strand.
AAAGGATGTCAAACTCATAGTCATCTCTTAACAATTGGAATTCATAGTCTGTAGTCCACTAAATTCTCATGGATAACAATCTTAATGTTTCTTTGCTGCTGTTTGCAAATTTAGGACGTTGATCAAGGCCAAGGAAGAACCTTGGTGACGATAACTTCTCACAGAATAATAGGATTGGACTAATTTCACGAACTTTTACTATTGTATTCGAAGTCTTCCAAAGTATCTAGTCTGGAGAATTTCCTTAGGTTCAATTATCAGACGAAGCCCTGCAGCAATTGGTTCAGCTGTCTAAAAATCTGATACTAATGTACAAGGATCTGTCAACAGCAGAAAATTTCCACAAATCTCCACTGAATCAATTTAAGCATTCAGAATTTTACGGTAAAAAATCTAAGGCCTGTACTAGGAATGAACGTGTAGGACAGCTTAGATTTACAATGAACGTTGGGAAATGTTGCAAACAAATTATTGATGGGTAATGCACACATCACCTGAATAAAGTATTTTCTGCCATTCAGTAACTTAAAGTACTAATGAAACACCAAGAGCCTTGATTCTGTTAAAATAACAAATAATAGAAGATTTTCAAACCAGATAAATACTATTGATCTTAAATCAATCCAGACAAACTGTTTAGTTATGCCAGCATGGGACATGGACGTCATACCTGTTACCCACAGGTAAACTGAGGAGACAAGAATAAACTTCATTTGCAGGCTTAGAATCACATAAAAGCCAAAGCAGGGCATAATGACTCATCTCCCTTTTTAAAAATGATAAAATAGGACTTTATGGTTATCATATTTGAGATTTGCTTTACCTCTCTTTTTATTTAATTGTTGAATTTCCTGAACTATCATTTGTGGGATACAACTCATGTGTCTCCATCAACTCTGGATGCTCAATTATTACTTTCTTGTGCTTGGTCTTTAATTGAAAATTATTCAAATGAAGGATAAAAGAAATTTTTGACCAATGTTAGACAGCTGACTGGAAGCCTGCTACTTCCCTTAATATGAAGGGGATTTGAAAGGATAGGCTTGACCTTAAAGCTTCAAAGGTTCATTTATTACCAAAATATGTCTCCATATATAACTCTGAAATTTGTCCTCTCCAGATAGCCATGAAACAAAGAAAGAACATGAAAGTCATTCAGAGAGAAACATCAAAACCCACCCCCAGTACAGAAAAGAATGGTATCCTGATAGTCAACCCCCCTGTGGTGATATCACGTGTCAGAATGTGATTGGACAGAGCTCGGAGCGTGCGCAGAAATGACAGAATGATTGAGAAACTTATATAGTGAGAACATGGTTGCTGCCTGCTGTTGTAAATAAAAGTCCAGTTCTCTTATTCTTCCAGAAAATGGTTTGTTTTTAGTAACCCACGATACGTATAAAGAACACAACACCCCCCAAAATCCCCCACCCCCAGAACAAAACGGAAATGGAACATTGACTCCCATAAACAATCCCTTCCCTGCACAAAAACTATCAGATTGCAACAGAACATCAAACCCCAAATACCCTCCCTTCACAGAACAAAACAGAAAAGGAGTGGCTATAGAAAAACACAGAATATAAAAACCTTAATTCTGAAAGACTCCACATTCCATAAACGGAATAGTCTAATCCATAAACGCAGAACCATGTCAATATCTCCGACATTCATCAAAAGAGAGGGACACCACGTGAAGCGGAGAGGCCGACCCACCTGCCGAGGCGAGCCACTCAGCGATAGGGGGCTCACAGACTCCTTCTCCGGCAGCGACCAAGAGACAGGCAGCAGCGCCAAGACTCTCACTTGCCCTCTGCAATCCCCTCGATGCCTCAGTCTTCCTCTACGTTTTTAATCGGTGAACAATGGACGCTTTAAATGGCAAAGCAAAGTCGAATATCAGCTCACGCTCCATCTCATAGTTTCTTTGCATCGAGGCCGCCCAAGTACAAGCTCGCCTCCCATAATCTTCTCGGAGCCAGCAAAGCGCTGGATCACTCCAGTGATCTCTGAGCTGTAAATCATAGATTCTAATAGTCCCAAAAACACACTTAAGGTGAAAAGCAGATGTAAAAAAGCTATATCATTTGCTATCTGGAAGATGTCAACTGAGGGAGCGTTGTGAGCTAGCATTATCTGGATGCCATCTGAAATTGCTTGCATTTTCGTAAATACCAGTGTGGGTGGCCTCTATAAGGGTTCAAGTGCAATCTACAAATGCTTTCATTTTGGAAACACCTGCAAAGTAGGTCAGTGCAACGACCAATCTGCTGGAAGGTCTCAGCAGGTTGAGCAGTACTTGCGGCAGAAAAGGAACTGTCAATGTTTCAGTCAAAACCTGCATCAAAACAGGTAAAAGCTTGTGCCTGTTTTGCATGCTTTGCTAGAAGAAAATTAATAGTCCCAGGTTTTATTAATGAGAATGTTAGATGCAATCTTTATACTTTTATACTTTATTGTCACCAAACAATTGGTACTAGAACATACAATCATCACAGCAATATTTGATTCTGCACTTCACACTCCCTGAATTACAAATATTAAATATTAAAATATTAAAAATAGTTTAAATTAGTAAATATTAAAAAATTTAAATTATAAATCATAAATAGAAAATAGAAAAATGGGAAGTAAGGTAGTGCAAAAAAACCAAGAGGCAGGTCCGGATATTTGGAGGGTACGGCCCAGATCCAATCTTAAGATAAATGTGCATCAATGTGTCAAATTTATATTTCACACAAATATCTATGTAATAAGCATTAAATTATTGTTGAAAAATATGGCACATATCAGGTTATTTAGTTGTAATACGTACAGGTTTACTGAAAGGCATTGGAATACAGTTTTCAATATCAGCAACGGACCAAGCAGAGGTCAATTCCTTTCCAAGGAAATAAGGGAATCAGCAGTAAATTATTTCCTAGTACCTCACGGTGGTTGGTCCTATCTGATTTTGGTAGTGATCTGAATACTGTATATTGCCTCACTATTAGCTAAAAGAAATTCGTAAGAGAAACTGCAGATCTGCAGGGGTTGTCAATTAAGGAAGTGATGCATTAAACATCACTGGCAGATAAATATCATTCAAGTAAAAGAAAAGTCACTACAAATAATAAGTAACCCTATAATTTGTACAAACAATGAGTGCACATTGCAGAAACATTCAAGCATCAAACTGACAAAGGTATTATTAACCTTCCTTTACTGAATGCACCATCACAGCTGTTCAGTATTCGTTTACACAACTCCCTAAGTTAAAATGTTAAAGCAAATCAATCACAGCAGTATTAATATTTCATGAGAATCACTGGAACACACTCTTAATGGATCAGCAGGCTGCAATGATTTAAAAGACCAACACCTTCTGTCAGTCAGTAGCTGATTAACAAGTTAAAGTCCTCAGCTAAATATTACCTCCATTGAATTAATAAAGAGTTGCTGATCACTTTAAAATAATGATATGCAAAGATGTATCACATTATATTACACCTCACACTTTCAGCTTTACTCTGTACTGGTTCATTACATCTTCAATCATAATCCATGTATGGATGAGGACACTGTTGAACACAATGCATTTCATACATCACACAGCTGAGTTGAAGTTCAAGGTCAATTATAAAATGCAGTCAGCCTTTCCTGCATCTGCGTGCGCAACTAATTGGAAGGCAGTTCATTGTATATTGCATTCCCATATATGCAGACCAACCACTATGTGTGGAATTGAGCCAATCAACATGTAAAATGTTTCTTGTTGTGGTGCAGCAACAGTTGAGTGTGTATATAGGTCTTAAGTGTAGTACCAATCACTTCTAGGAAGGAAGCCTGCTTGGCTGTTGGTTAAATGAATTATCCTTGTATGAGTCACCTTTGGAAGTATATCAAAGACATCTGTTCAATTTCAGTGCCCTAATATCACATGCAACACAGTTCCTTTTTGGTGGGGGAGAATATAAACATTCTGGTGCTTGCTCTCAATCCCCTTTCCTGATGGGAACATGTCTCATTTATCTATCAAAGACAACTGAAGATCTATCCCATTTCTGAACTGTAACCAGTGGAATATTAAATTAGGTTTCTTGCTGGTATGTTCAAATTTCTTACTGGTATAATCATATTGCTAGCATACTGCATCTCCAGATACATTCCAATCAGAACACCCACTTTCACCTCTGCATACAACTCAAAGCAGTCTGCCTCAAATGCATCCCACCAAATGATGCAGAAGATTGCAGTGAAAGGTGTCACTTTTCATAGCTCTCACTTTGAAAGATAATGCCTTTATGTCTATGTGGTATTGCACTGTGCATGGAAGAGTATTGCTCTACCACAGCCCTCGTGAAACTACCACAACTCTTGTGCACTGCATTCATTTACTTTGGAGGCTACAAAAATATCTTTCACAACATAGATGATACCTTTCTACTTTCTAATATATATACTGCATGCTTCTTTTTAATTAAGTTCATTCCTTCTTCCACAAAATAAGTTCTTAATCTCTATTTTACCAGCAATATTTAATTCCTGCAAACATTAAATTGCCAACAAGATTGGCAATTCTGTAAAAAGTATGCACTAACTTACCCATGTACAGGGGCAGTCTATTCCATTGCATCTCGCACATGAACTCCTTGCACCATCATTATTTAACGATTTGAAATTCTCCACTTCAGTAGACAATAGAGGGGTCCAGCAGACGACCCATATACATTAACTGCTCAAAGTTGTACCTTCAGCTCTTGAGAGAAGAGATGGTCATTGCCTACAGCCACTGCTGGAAGTCAGTGCAGAGCCTGGGGAGCAATTTATGCATTCCTATCAAGCCAAAGATAAGTACACTACTTTTCGGACACTGCTGATAAATCCTCGTTGAAGATTGGTGGTTTCTCAATTGGTCAAATAGTCCCAGTTCTACATCATAGCAGATCAAAAGGTGTCATTATTACAATTTAAGTTGTGATGGGATTTCTGAGAGCAGGTGTTAGTCAGCGCATCAAATGCTCCCTATGTCACAATTAAATCCAAACAAATATTGTGAAATGATATGAAACCATGTTCACTCACTGAACAACTGTAATCAATATGCAACCTACCAAAAGAATAAACAAAAATAGTGAAGCAAGAGATCAATTGTCAAGTGTAGAACAGTTTTACTAGAAAATACCTGCGGGTTTTCCATCCAGTTCTCTTCACGAAGACAGAGAACATTCAAATCACTGAGACTTTAGGGAAGGAAACTACAAAACGAAGCAAGAGTAGCAGAATACTAAATCAGTATGAGCTTCTTAACATTGAAAGAAAATGATTCAAGTAAGCAGAAAGATACAAATTTATACATGCCATGGCTGATATATCACAAACTTGGAGAAAATATGTAATGTGCATATACTAAAAATGGTGTCAAAACAGATCACAATAAATCAGAGTCAGAGTAATAGCGCATGGACACAGACTCAAATGATCTACAGCTTTCTCCCTCCTAGTCCTAGTTGTCCTCCGACCCCTTACCTTCTCTTCCAGGTACCTATCCAAATGACTTTTAAATGTTGCAATTTTACCTTCCTTGACCACTTTCTCTGGCAGCTCATTCTAGATTCTCACTTCTCTCTGTGTAAAATAGTTAGCTCTCAGGTTCCTTTCAAATCTCTCCTCTTATATTATATCTGTGCCTCCTTGTTTTGGATTCTCCAACCCATCTCCATCTAAACTTTTATGAGATCATTTCTCATTCCCCAATGCTCGAAAGAACAAACATCGAGTGCAGGCAACTTCTCCTTATAATTCTGGCCCTCTAGTCCAGCAGCATCCTCAAATCTCTTCTGCAGCCTCTCCAGCTTGACAATTTCTTTCCTATAACAAGCTGAGCAAAACTGTACACAACACTCTAAGTGTGGTCTCACCAACAGCTATGTAACTGCAATATGATGTCACTATTTCTAAATTCAACACATTCCTCTCTTAAACACTTGTGAATCTCACACAAAGTCCTGTCTCCTATCAGTGAAACATACGGCAATTCCCATGGATTTCCTCTTTTACACAGTTGCACCTCTCCCAATCCTATCTCCTGATCAGTGAAACTCCAATCACAAACAAGAGAACATCTGCATTTGCTGGACATCCAAGCAATACACACAAAATGCTGAAGGGACTCAGCAGGCCAGGTAGCATCTATGGAAAAAAGTACTTTACTTAGAGTCCTGCCCAAGGGTCACGGCTAAAAACATGACTGTACATTTTTTCCATAGATGCTGCCTGGCCTGCCGCATTTTGTGTGTGTTGGGTGAAACTCCAATTGCTGAAGGCAGCTAATCAATTAAACCATAGAGTTGAAACATCAAAATAGAAGGCTGAGGAGTTTAAGTTTAAGCTTAACAATGATCTAATATGATGACATTTTGATTTATTTTTGTAATTCTGATCAAATCATAAGACCTGTCAACTCTGGAGAGATTGTAGTGAGGAGCAGCAACATGCATTAGTAATTTGACAGAAATGAGTTATGAAGATTGACTGGTAAAGCTTTTTTAATTTGAGTAGAATTACCTTCTAATGGTTTTTAGAATATTTTACACATTAAAATTACATCATGCTTCATTATCTAACCAGAAAATTTAAAAGTATGCAGAAGTTATCAAAATAAAGGCATACACTTTCTGGTACCTCAGCAGTGTGAATACACTGGAATGATTGAAATGTCAATGCAATCCTGTGACAAAGAGTACACAAAGGTGAACGTTTGCACCACACTCAGAATTGAATGCAGTATGATCATTTTCATTTCTATCTATCCAGTGAATATAACTTCCCCAAACTGTAACTCCTTCTATTTCAAATATCAGCATTCTGATCAGTTTAATCCATTCTAATTTAAAGGCTTTTTTTTTACAAAAGACTCCCATATATTGAAGTCAACCATTACTCAGGATATTTTTGCCTGCACACAATTGTTTTTCCTTTGTTCTCCAAACCATTGTTAGATATGAATGCTTCAATCATTTAGCAGAGACATTTCAGGCAGGCAGATCAAACATTCTCCTCCCCAGTGAAGTCTCTGATGCCAGGGTCTGCATTTTGAATAACCTGGGGCTTCAGCAGAAAACCTGTTCTAGTGTCTTGGATAATATCATCCTTAGAACATTATCACACTCACGTAAATCACACATAGCCGAAGGAAGAACACTTTCTAAAGGATGATTTTATCTCGCGCGGAAGTGTGCTGATCTGTATTCAACCTTTAGGACCTTCATCTATGGAAATTTGATTACTTGTTGCACACATATCACTCAGAAGAATAGAAGGTACAACTGGTCATTTTATCTCTATTATCACTGCTGGGGGAAAGGAGAAAATAAAGCAATTGTAGGGTGAAAAACTTGTTAATTTTCAAACTTTCAAGATATGACAATAAGAATAGGATGGATCTGTAGTCAATCCTGAATATGATCAAATTATTAGCAAATTTAATTTATCCATGCTTTGGTAGTCCATCGTATTGAACAAAGTGACAGTACCGCAAAAACAGAAATATGAAGAAAGTCCATGGAAGCTGAACCTGATGGGAGAGTAGAATAAACAGTCAAGATAATGTCTGTGGATTTTAATTGAATACTTGAATATTTCTAGTTGGACAATTGTAATATTGAATAATCCATACTGCTAGAAGTTGTGAATATGATTAAAACCCATCATCTTAAAATTGTTGAGCTGGTTGAGTAACATCTGTGGGGGGGAATTGTCAATGTTTCTGGTTGAAATATCAGCATGCAATATATTTTAAATCGTCAGCACATTTTGCAATATACTGTGCAGTTCAACAACTCATCAAACTATTATATTGTTAATTAGCGTTATATCCAACCTCTGCAGTGCTCTATAGCCCCATTTCGGAGCTTGCATCCTTCAGAAGCTTCAAGACCTGGACCTCTGTACCTCCTCTGCAATGAGTCATTCATCTTGCTTGTTTGCAGACCTCAATCAGTGAGGATTGACAACAACATCCTTGCTGATTGTTGACACAGGCACACCTCAAGGCTATGCACTTAGCTCCCTGCATGGCCAAGCACAGCCCCAATGCCACCTTCAAATTCACTGATGCCAGTGCTGTTGATGGATGAATCACAGGTGGCATTCAGTCATTTTGCTGGAGCGACATAGGACATCTGTTTGAGTAGTGCAACAACAACATCTTGTCAGCAAAACTAAAGAGCTGGTTGTTAACTTCAGGGCAATCATGTGCCCATGTACACTGGGAAATGGCAATGGACACAGTTTTCCCTCCTTGAAATTCCGGGTCATTAACATATCAGATTACCTGTCCTGGGCCCAGCACATAGATGCAATCAGAAGGAAAGTGTGGCAGCGTCTTGATTTTCTTAGGAATTTAAGGAAGCTTGACTTGTCATGGAGCACTCTAACAAACTTCTACAGATGTACTGTTGAGTGTACCCTGACTGGTTGCATCATAACCTGATAATGGCAATTCAAATAAACAGGAACACAAGAAGCGCCAGAGTGTAGTGTATTTTGCCCAATATCTCAGAATTACATCCCTCGTGTGGGCATGTGGCCAAGTGGTTAAGGCATCGGACTAGCAACCTGAAGGTCATGAGTTCGAGCCCCAGCCGAGGGAACGTGTTGTGTCCTTGAGCAAGGCACTTAATCACACAGTGCTCTGCGACGACACTGGTGCTAAGCTGTATGGGTCCTAATGCCCTTCCCTTGGACAACATTGGTGTCGTGGAGAGGGGAGACTTGCAGCATGGGCAACTGCTGGTCTTCCATACAACCTTGCCCAGGCCTGCACCCTGGAGAGTGAAGACTTTCCAGGTGCAGATCCATGGTCTCGCAAGACTAACGGGTGCCTTTACTTACTTACTTTTACATCCCTCCCCACCATTGGCAATATCTACAAAAGACACTGCCTCAAGATGGCAACATCTATCATCAGAGATCCCTGTCCTCTAGGCTGTGCTATCTTTTCAGAACCACCACTGGACAGGAGGCATAGAAGCCTTAAGTCACATCAGGTTCAAGAACAGCTACTTACCTTCAATCATTTAGTTCTTCAACCATCAACACCTTAATTACAACAGTTTAGACACCTATTGACTACTTTGATCACTTTGCACTGAGTTGAATGTTTTTTTTTTGTTCCAATTGTACTTTCTTGTGGAAATAGTATATAATTTATGTATGATTGATGTTCTACTTCTGAATACTGATCATATGATGCTATGTGTGTGATGCTGCTGCAGGTTAAGTTTTTCATTTCATAAGTATATATGTGCTGATCCATATGACAATAAATCCAACGTTTAATTTAGCCTCTCTCTTTTCTCCCTAGTGTGCCTTCTCTGAGCTCACACGTTTTCGTCACACACTCTCTGCTCCCCATTACCACAAAACTATTGACCACCCATCTCTGCTTCTTGCTCCATGATAGCTGATAATGCCAACTCTATTCTCCCCTCAATTACTCTGCCACCTCTCTGCAAATCTCTTACAAACAAGCATCTCCTTAAATAAAAATCCCTTGAACCTACCTTTTCTTTCAACCTTCTTAAAAATCAACATCCCTTTCCTCTCTTGTCCTTGAATGAGGACTTCCAAATCTATATTGAAATGTTCCAAAATTTAAATCATGTTTCTATACTTGCATGGTGCTGAAACAGCTTGCAGAGTCACTGGTTAAACCCAATGCTATCGTAAGTGGGAGGAGAGAGAGCAGCGCGCCACGCGTGCGCAGCCCTCCAGTGAAAAATGATATCGTATCCGTTATATAGGGGCCATGGACATTTCTGATTTGATGGAGACGGACATGAAAGCACAGAGGAACATCTGAAGAAATTTCTGAAACGCCAGTTCGCTGCTGTTGTTACTGCGCGGTCGGGAATCTTCCGGAGGGAAGGCCTCAAAATCCCAGGCTTTGCCTGCTGTTGGCAACCGAGATTGAGGTTAAATCGTTCAGACAGAGATGGCGCTCAGTACTCCGTGTCGGAGAGCTGATCGGAGGCTCGAAGTTTTCGGATGACTCAGATTCGGACTGTGGTCGGGCAGGGAGAGTTTTTCTTCCTTCTCCCGTCTGCGTGAGATGTGGGACATTTGAGAGACTTTGAACTTTTTACTGTGCTCATGGACTTCTTCATCAAGATATGGTATTGTTGCACTGTTGTAACTATATGTTATAATTATGTGGTTTTGTTAGTTTTTCAGTCTTGGTCTGTCCTGTGTTTTGTGATATCACACCGGAGGAAATATTGTATCATTTCTTAATGCATGCATTACTAAATGACAATAAAAGAGGACTGCATGTCTCCATAATCTAAATCTATCTAAAGCTAATCATCTGTCTTCATCTTTCTCAACTCGTCTATAGCTTTTGGCACAGATGAATACACCATTTGTCTCTGCAATCTATCCATGTCAGCAGGCAAGATGTATGGGATGTGCATTGGGTAATGAAGGACCATACTTGACCACTGGTTAGTCACAACCAAAGAGTCACATGTAATGGTTTCTCCTGACCCTTACACCGTTACCTCAAATATTCCTCAATGATTCCCCAATCTGCTAGTCAGTAGCAGCATCATCTGAAAACACTGTCAATTTTTATATGTATACTCATAGGTGTACTTATCAAAAGATATCTCGATAAGATCCAATTCTTATCAAGACTTCTCTTGACATTTTCAGCATCTAAAAGTTAATAAATATTGAACAGTAAGTGAATGATTAAAGAATCTGTCAACTAAATTTTGAGAATACCTAAGCTATGGCCATTGTTCTTGCACTAACTCCCTTTCCCTGGCACCAATTACACTGCTTGCTTTGCTACCCGAAAGAGATCCAGATTGTTTGCAGCTTTCACATCATATCTGAACCTGCAAACAACATCCAACATCACAAGCACTGTCTCTTTCAATGTTGTTAACATCACTTTGTCATGGTCCCGTCTGGCAATTCCCCACCTTGCTCTTACCTCAGTAATTGGGCCTCATTCCCCTCATCTAATTTCCAATCTTTCCTAGTTCCACTAATTACAAACACTTGCCTTCCATCAGTAAATGCAGGACAAAAACCTTGTATTCACAACAAGGAGCTGCCAGTTTGTTGGTTGAATCTAGTGTGAGTAAACCTTGTTTCCTGATTCCTGAAAACTATCAGTTCTAAGTTCCCCATCGTTTCCTGGATAATCTATGTGAACCTCGTCTGTGTAAAGACTCTCCTGGATACCGGTTCCCCATTCGTGGTGGTGCTAACGCCTAATGACTTTGCCTCAGCGCCTGTGTCCTGCACTTGGGTTTGTCCCCAGCCACGTCCTTGCGACAGAACAAACTGGTCAAGCATGAACCCAGTGGACACGGACCCTGTGCAACAGGCCCTCGCCAGCCAGGGCTACTTACTGGGCGCCCATGACCAGCTGCTCAGGAAGGTCACGGAAAAGCTTCGTATGCTATCCACGAACGTGAGGAAGGTCAGTGAACAAGTGGACGGGGCATCCGCTTCCTTTACTCCGTCCCCTCCAAGAACCCCGACTGCCCAAACCGCACAGCCAGGGATGGCTGTGCCCCTGGGATTGGCAACACAATCCCCTCGAGAGCCGTACATACCCGAGCTGGAACCCTACAATGGGGACCTAGGGAGGTGCTGGACCGCCTTATTACAATGCTCCCTGGTCTTTGAACTACAGCCACATACGTACACTTCGGATAGATCAAAGATCGCGTACATCATGGGGCTGTTATGAGGGGATGCCTTGGCATAAGCCACCACGATATGGGATAACCGACTAGCGGTATGTTCCTCCTTTCCCTCCTTCGTCTCTGAAATGAGAAAGGTCTTCGAACAGCCCATTCACGGTAAGGACGCCGCAAGGCGCTTGCTGACTCTTTGTAAAGGTTTGCGGAGCCTAGCAAAGTACCCCATCGAGTTTCGAACCTGAGCGGCCGACTCAGGGTGGAATGATGAGGCCCTACGGGAGGTGTTCTGACAAGGCCTCTCAGATAGGATAAAAGATGAATTGGCAGCAAGTGATGACACGGACAGCCTGGACTCTCTGATCTCTCTAGCCACCAGGCTAGATAATCGACTTCGAGCGCATCTGAGAGGAAAGAAAAAACAGTCGCCCCACTCCTCAGGTCAGCCCATGTCCCACCTTACCATCTTCTACCAGCACTAAATTCTCTCTTCCCTCTGTTCCTCGTAGAGCTCCCGCTCCTACTGTTCTGGTGAGTCAGATGACACTCCCTTCTGTTCCCCAAAGCCAGATGCAGATCCCGGCTACCATGAATTATCAACAACAGTCCCTGTCCCTATCCGCCTTGGTGGATTCCGGTGCCAAGGGCAATCTGCTGGACGAAGACGTAGCCTCCCAGGCTGGAATACATCATGAGCCGCTAAATATCCCACTGGAGGCCTGGGCACTGGATGGAAAACTGCTGGCTCGGGTGACCCACGGTACGCCACCCCTGACCTTGATTCTCTCCGGAAACCATCGAGAGGAGGTATGGTTCAATCGCATCCATTCTCCTCAAGCCCCTATAGTTCTAGGATGCTCATGGCTGAACCACCACAATCCCCACATCAACTGGTCTACCAGGAGGATAGCCAGCTGGAGCCTATTTTGCCATGCCAACTGTCTGTGGTCAGTCCATCTCCCAGGGAGACTACAGCGACCCCACCTTTCTTGAAACCCCTCGACTTGTCCAGAGTCCCCACAGAATACCATGACCTGGAACAGGTATTCAGTAAACAATGAGCTCTTTCCCTGCCTCCGCATTACCCATATGATTGTGCCATTGACCTTCTCCCTGGGGCCTCACTACCCACCAGTCGTCTTTATAACCTATCCTGACCGGAGAGAGAGGCCATGGAGAAATACATTAGCGAGTCCCTCGCAGCGGGCATTATTAGACCTTCATCTTCCCCAATAGGCGCCGGTTTCTTCTTTGTAGAAAAGAAGGATGGGTTGCTTCGTCCTTGTATTGATTAACGAGGCCTAAACAATATAACAGTTAAAAAATAAGTACCCACTACCCCTCATTAGTTCAGCATTTGAACCACTGCATGGAGCCACCATCTTTTCAAAGTTGGACTTTCGTAATGCCTACCATCTAGTCAGGATGAGGGAGGGGGCCGAATGGAAGATGGCCTTTAATACACCTCTGGGCCACTTTGAATACCTGGTTATGCCATTTGGCTTCACCAATGCTCCCGCCGTTTTTCAAGCCCTAATCAATGATGTGCTGAGGGACTTCATTAATTGCTTCATGTTTGTTTACTTCAATGATATCTTGATATTTTCTAGCAGCCCCCAGGAACACGTTCACCATGTCTGTTTAGTCCTCCAGAGACTGTGGGAAAACCAGTTATTTGTGAAGGCGGAAAAACGCAAGTTCCACCTTCCTTTGGTCAGCTTCCTGGGCTATATCATTGAGAGTGGGCAGGTGAGAACAGACCCCGAGAAAATCCAGGCGGTGGAAGAATGGCCTAGGCCCATGACCCGCAAGCAACTTCAGCAATTCTTGGGGTTTGCGAACTTTTACCAGGGACTACAGTCAAGTGGTGGCCCCCCCCTTACCGGGCTTACCTCGCCCACCACACCCTTTTTGTTGGGACTCCAATGCTGACTGGCCTGAAGAGGCGTTTCACAAACGCTCCCATCCTGTTTCATCCGGACCCTTCCTGCCAATTCATTGTTGAGGTGGACGCCTCTGACTCCGTGATAGGAGCAGTCCTGTCCCAACGATCAAGTTTGGATGAAAAACTTTACCCCATGCCTTCTTTTCTCGCCGACTATCCCCCGCCGAGTGGAATTACGACATGGAGAATTGGGAACTACTGGCAGTCAAACTAGCATTGGAATAATGGAGGCACTGGCTGGAGGGGGTGGAGCACCCATTTGTTGTGTGGACTGATCATAAGAACCTGGGTTATATTCAGACTGCCAAACATTTGAACTCCCGCCGTTGGGCATTATTTTTTGGACGGTTCAAGTTTTCCCTCGCGTACCGTCCAGGGTCCAAGAACGGGAAGCCGGACTCGCTTTCCCACTAATACGACTCCAAGGAGGACACTTCCAGCCCAGAGACTATCCTCCCACCAGCCTGCGTAGTGGCAAGCCTCACTTGGGAGATCGAGTCCAAAGTAAAGGAAGCTCAACTCTGGCAATGGAACCGGTGATCGCCTGTATGTGCCTGATTCTGTCAGGTCCCAGGTTCTCCAGTGGGGGCACACATCTCGGTTCAGAGGGTACTGTCATAGTCCTGTCTGGCAATTCCCCACCTTGCTTTTTCCTCAGTAATTGGGCCTCATTCTCCTCATCTAATTTCCAATCATTCCCAATTCCACTAATAACACATACCTGCCTTCCATCAGTAAATGCAGGGTAAAAATCCTGTAATCACAACAAGGAGCTGCAAGTTCGTTGGTCGAATCCAGTGTGGGTAAACCTTGTTTCCTGATTCCTGAGAACTGTCAGTTCTAAGTTCCGCATCGTTTCCTGGATAGTCTATGTGAACCTCGTCTCTGTAAAGACTCTCCTGGATACCAGTTCCCCTTTCACGGTGGTGCTAATGCCTCACGACTCTGCCTCAGTGCCTGTGTCCTGCACTTGGGTTTGTGTCCAGTCATGTCCTTGCAACACATTTGGCTCTGTAACTGCACACCTTATCTTTGCCTTCGCTAATTACAAGTTTTAAGCTGCTTCAATTTTAATTTTTCTCCTCCAAATCTAAAAACAGAAAGTGCTGGAAAACTCAGCAAGTCATTGACCTGAAAGTTCTCCCCCTTCCTCTCTTCATGGACTCTACCTGAGTATTTTCAGTATTTATTGATTTGATTTCAGAATTCAACCATAAGTCTGAATGACTGACTGTGGTGCATGGATTAGGGAATATGCGATGGGTGGTATTACCAGGGGAATGGGGGAGCAGTCTGTCTAAATACCTGGTAACTAACCAGGGGTGAGTGAGTTTGTGTTTCCCTACATTTCATGAAAATGGAGCGTCTAGGGAGGGGTTGCATCTCTCTTGTCCAGCTTCTTGGGTTTTGGCATTTTGTTTTGGGGAAAGCTGGGAGGCCATTCCATGCAACCTCACCCCACAGTATGGGAACGACCTAAAAGAACTTGAGTCTCAGTAACCCCTGGTGGAGTAAGTGCTTTACAGGCTGGTCCAACCAGTCACTGGAGTACAGTGACTGTGAGCGGGAGCAGTATGCTGGGATGACTGTGTGGTGTGAAGGTGGCGCTCCCTGGATGCTAAACAGTACGTACTGGATATGTGGCACCCAACCCTACCCTGGCTTCCTGTGGGATGCTACGGCTCCTGGTATCTGGAGTGCATGGTACCATACATACACTACCTTAATAGACTGGATGAGCACCCAGCCCATGAGGGTCGACGCAGTAAGAGGCTATCACAGAGGCCAGGCTGACCCAGGGACTGATGCACATGGCATCCATGATGGAGGCACTGGCCCACAAGATGACGTTCAAGTATACAGCGGTTGCATTGACCAGAGTGTTAGCTGAGATGATGACTATTTGGATGGCGGCCTTGCAAAATCAGATGGCCTTGGTCTACCTGTTCACAGAGGAAGATGGCACCTGAGCTGTGATTGGTCAGGAGTGCCACACCTACATTCACGAGGAGGCTGGGAACATTACTCACCTGGCTGATCAGATCCAGCAGTCAGTAAATAAGATCAGAAACATAGGGGGCCAACTCCATAGCTGCTATACTCTGTGAGAAGCTGGTGGTCTTTCGGGGAATTGGGAGGCTGGTGGACTACAGTAGTACACTGGTTAGTAATTGATGGGCTGATAATTCTATGTATATTATTTATGTTTTGTGTGTAGCATAGTGGAGCTTCCACAAGGGTTATACTAGCCTGCGGGCCAAGAGTTACAGCGTTATGTCTTTTGAGGGGTGAAATGTTGTAGTGAATGTCAAGCTTACCTGCTCATCAAAAGACACTCTCCTTTGGGAGGCGAGGATTGGCCCATGTATGGCATATTACAACCCCTAACTCTACCTGCCATCTAGCTCATGATGCCAGTAGAGTGTCAATCTAGCACACAGAAATCATATGGCTTCTTTTCACTCAGTTTAGATGAGTAATTGTAGCAGAGTGTAACTTGCAGGTTTTACTGAATATTTTGTGTCTGTCTTGTACTGTAAATAAATAGTTAACCTTAATGGTTGAATGTTTTCTGTCCCCATTCATCAAACCCGCAAACTTGATTTCACAAAACAGCAATGAATCAGATTTGATTAGGGACTTAAGGTAAGGGAATCCATAGGAGGGAGTGATCATAATATGATAGAATTTGCCCTGTAGTTTTGAGTCAGTATTAAAGTGGAGCAAAGGGACTTACAAAGGCATGAGAGAGGCACTATCCAAAGTTGATTGGAAGGGAACACTGTCAGAGGTGATAGCAGAACAGCAATGGCTGGAGTTTCTGGGAGCAATTCAGAAGGTGGAAGATAAATACATCCTAAATATGAAGGATTCTAAAGGGAGGATGATATAACCATAACTGACAAAGAAAGTCGAAGGTAGAATAAAAGCAAAAGAGAGAGCATATAATATAGCAAAAATTAGCAGAAAAGTAAAGGATGGGGAAGACTTTAAAAATCACAGAAAACTTTAAAAAAAAACCATAAGGAGAAAAAGTTGAAATTGAAGATAAGCTAGCCAATAATATAAATGAGAATACGAAAAGCTTTTTCAGATATAGAAATCTTAAAAGAGAGGCTAGAGTAAGCATCAGACAACTGGGAAACAAATCTGGAGAGGTCATAATGGGGAATAATGAAACAACAGATGAAATTAATAAATGTTTTGCGCTAGTCTTCACTGTGGAAGACACTATCGGTATGCCAGAATTTGAGAGTGTGAGGGAGTAGAAGTGAGTGTAGTCGCCATTACTAAACAGAAGGTACGTGGGAAGCTGAAAGTTCTGAAAGTAGATAAGTCACCTGGATCAGATGGACCAGTGGAGGCATTAGTAATGACCTTTCAAGAATCGTTAGCTTCTGGAATAGTTCCGGAGGAGTGGAAATTTTCAAATGTCACTCCACTCTTTAATAAGGGAGGGAGACAGAAGAAAGGAAATTATAGGTCAGTTAGCCTGACTTCGGAGGTCGGGAAGATGTTGGAGTCCGTTATTAAGGATGAGGTTTTGGGATACTTAGAGGCATATGATAAAATACACCAGAGTTAGCATGGTTTCCTTAAGGAGATTTCTTGCCTGGCAATTCTGATGCATTTCTATGAGGAGAAAACAGACAGGATAGATAAAAGTGAGTCAGTGGATGGCGTATACTTGAATTTTCAGAAGGCCTTTGACAAGGTACTTCACATGAGGCTGCTTTACAAGATAACAGCCCATGCTATTACAGGAAATATAGTAGCATGGATAGAAGAAAGGCTGACTGGCAGAAGGCAAAGAGTGAGAATAAAGGGGGCCAATTCTGGATGGCTGCTGGTTTTCAGCAGGATCAGTTCTGGGCTCACTTCTTTTCACGTTATATGTCAATCATGTGGATGATAGAATTGTTGGCTTTGTGGCTAAATTTGTGAATGATACAAAGAAAGGTGGAGAGGCAGGTAGTGCTGTGGAAGCAAGGAGCCTAGATGAATTGGGAGAATGGGCAAAGAAGTGGCATATGGAGTATACTGTACAGTCATACAATTTGCAGAACAGAGGTGTAGACTATTTTCGAAATAGGGAAAAAATTCCCCATTGGAAGTCCTCATATAAAAGTAAAGGCATCCGTTAGTCTTGCGAGACCATGGAACTGCGCCTGGAAAATCAGGGCGCAAGCCTGGGCAAGGTTGTATGGAAGATCAGCAGTTGCCCATGCTGCAAGTCTCCCCTCTCCACGACACCAACGTTGTCCAAGGGAAGGGCATTAGGACCCATACAGCTTGGCACCAGTGTCGTCACAGAGCAATGTGTGATTAAGTGCCTTGCTCAAGGACACACACACTGCCTCGGCTGGGGCTCAAACTCAGGACCTGCAGGTCACTAGTCCAATGCCTTAACCACTTGGCCGCATGCCCACACTTTGTCATATAGGATTCCGTAAAGTTTAACGTGCAGGTTGAATCAGTGGTAAGGAAGGCAAATGTAATGTTAGTATTTATTTCAAGAGGACGAGAATATAAGGATGTAATGCTGAAGCTTTATAAGGCTGTAATTGGACTACTGAGAGTATTTTTGAGCCCCTTATCTAAGAAAGGATATGATAACATTGGAAAGGGTCCAGGGGAGGTTCATGAGAATGATTCTGTGAATAACAGGGTTAAGGTATGAGGAACATTTGATGGCTCTGGGCCTGTAGAAAGTGGAGTTTAGAAGAATGAAACCTGTTGAATACTGAAAGGCCTAGATAGAGTGGATGTGGAGAGGATGTTCTCTATAGTCGGTGAGTCTAGGACCAGAGGACACAGCCTCTGAACAGACGGACATTCCTTTAGATAGAGGTGAGGAGGAATCTCTTTAGACAGAGGGTAGTGAATATGTGGAATTCATTGCCAGAGACAGCTGTGGAGGCCAAGTCAGAGGGTATATTTAAAGCAGAGATTGGTGGGTTCTTGATTAGTCAAGTTGTCAAAGGTTATGGGGAGAAGGCAGAAGAATGTGGTTGAGAGGGATAATATATCAGTTATGATAGAATGATGGAGCAGAATGGTCTTTTTCTGTTCCCATGTCATTTGCTCTGACCTTACTTGCAATATTTCTGTTGCAATCGATGCTTCACACTCACAGAGTGTTTAGGAGTGTTTGAGACTCCAGATGCTGCTTCTTTTTTTCTGTTCTGAAGCCTACCACCCTGGGCCATTCCCTTTTCACACTTCTACCTTCTGAGAGAAGAAATTGAAGTTTGAAAGCCCAAACAACCAGACTCAAGAACAGCCTTTTCCCCTCTACTGTCAGCGTTTTAAACCAATCACCTCCTTCATTTCCCCTTCCAGGTGGCGTTGCAACATTCTCAGACACTTAATTCTACTTCTCTCAGTTATTAAATGATTACCACTCTGGCATTTCTTTCTGCACTCCTATCTGCATCAATTCCATTTTTTTTTGTTTTTGTTGCTGTAGTTATTGTATTTATGATTTGCAATGAAATCTGTTTATACTGTGTGCTTCCAAACAGCAAAGAATTCCATTACACACTGCTGTATATGACAATAAACTAATCTAGGATCCAGAATGTAACAACCTGCTTCCATTGTCAAACATCCATCTCATGATCCAAAGTGCAAGATATCTAAGGGCATGGACTACAAAGTAAATCATTATATTTCCTTCCCAGGAACACTGCTGAAAATCATGTTGAAAATCTAACCATATTTGTCTATTTGCCTCTTTGGGCTCGATACACAAAACAAGTAAAAGCAATTCCGAACCAGCCTATATGGTGTTCTGGTAAAAAAAAAAAGCGGTTATATTACTGTATCCAAATAGAAGTCCAACAAGATTTGTTTTGTCCTCTAATTTGATCCTTTTACTTTTTATAAAAAGAAATCTTCCAGCAATGTACTTGCAGCCAGCATTTCTGAATAATCTATAACAATATAATGTTGTACTTGATTTGTATTCCTCTCACCAATTTTCTATTAACTTCCTACTTGAACCAATTATAGGTGCACAAATACTTTTAGTTTAAGACTTTAGCGATCCTGGACCCTCACCCCTTCTCCTCACCAGTGCTTTTATTTTTGATGATGTTTTTTCTTGCCAAACATCAATCACACATGTATGATTTTGCTGCATCCTTATGAGATCATCGTGTACACTTTGCTAACCCCTGATGCTTTAACTTCACTTCCATATCCTGATTTCTATCCTTGCTGACAGACAAAATGCTAGAGGACACTTTCCTCTATTCTTGTAGAATTTGTTCTGTATTTGAGACTTTTAAGAGATGCCGAAATAGGCACATTAATATAAGGAAAATGGAAGGACATGCACATTGTGTAGGCAGAGAGAATTAGTTAGGTTGCCCATTTGACTACTAATGTAATTGGCTCAGCACTACAATGTGGGCCAAAGCGACTTTTCCAGTATTCAATGTTTCCCAACAAATTGGGAAATTTATTAGAATTTAAAACCAGATCATACACTTTATTATTGTCCATGTCTTAACCAACATATTATGCTTCATTCAAAATATACTCCTCAAAAGTCTACACATTCAGTCAAAGGTTTCTGTAGCATTTCAAGATTATATCCACTTGGTCTGGAGGAACTGTTTTAATTTAGCTTACTGACATTGTACCATATTCATTTAACAAGTAGCTGAGTGGCAGTAATTGAGTTTGATTGCTAATCTGCATTGTCCTTGGGTGGAATATCATGTTGGTAGCATTTACAAAACACTTAGATTACCCTCAAACAGTAGGTAAGTAACCTCACCAATATTTGATGTTACAACACCTATCGTCAACTTTCAATCAGTCACTAAGTATTAATGTAAAATTCCCTTTGATTTTCAATTGTAATTCTATTGTCATAAAATATTCAGTTGTAGCAGCCAAAATTGGTCAAAAACCCAGGTTTCAAGTGAGCAACACCACATGACAAGTCAATAGGGATGGAATTCAATCAGGTAACAGATGTTCTCTGCAAGCCGCTAGCCTAATGAAAGCAAGTTATACCCCTGACAATCACAGCAAAGAAGAAACATCAGACAGCTATTCAAGTGATTCACTTTTTAAAAGAAATCAACCATCTACATTGACACATTGGGTGGAATGCCCTTCCATTTGAATGTAATGTGTGTACTTGCAGTGAAATCACATTGCAATACACATACTTCAAGAAAAATAGCAGTCCTGCAAGGAGAAAGTAATGACTGGGAATATGTTACTCAATGCCCTCAAGTATTACGAAGAGCACACTGATGTGATGTAAGATGTGAGTGATTTACACTGACACCCAACACTAGAATGATGAGTTCATGATTCAGATTTTTTTCCCGATGCAATCTACTTTCTCTTGAGATTTTTTTGGTACTTTCTTGTGGCAATTTTACTGTGAGAATTGTATTGTCTGTTCAGATCCACTGAAAATGAGAAATCCTATTCTGAAAGAAGGAGCAACATGGGAAATATGTTTTAATGTTATGGCTCAGTTAGAGTAACAATAATTTTGTGCATTGTGCAAAATTAGTCTCAATATTTTATACAACTGATTTTCCCTTCAATTGAAAGCAATGGCTGAAAACCAAGCAGAGATTTTAAGTGGGCATTCAACTTGATATTTCTATTATCACACAATGTTAAGACTATCCCCAGTGAGGTTAACCTATATTGGTAAACCGCATTCAATTCCCACTCCTGTGATATATTAGTAACCAGCCAGAACCATTTTGAGGTTCTATAAATAGCAGCACTCAGATTTATTTTTATTGTACTCACTCCTTAACAGTACAAACTTTCTGTGAATTGAGGGATATGGACCAGTGATCCAAATTGCCCAGCAAGCACAACTGGATGCACTGGATTCACAGTAAAACAAACTACCAATAAGTTGCACCTGTCTGGTACTGCTATATTGCTGGTTTCATCGTTAGTGATTATGCCAAGTCTATACCACCTAGTCTAATCAAAGCATTAACTCTGTATATTAACACAGAGGTCAAACAAGTAGGATTCTGAAAGAAAATCTCAAAAAACCACAAAATACAAAAATGGCAGCATGTGGAATATGTGTCAAGTACTGGGTTATAGGATCTGAGTATTTTTTAGAAAATTGTTCATTCAGCTTACCTAAATAATCTTCATGTCTCCCATGGATACCAATGTTAAATATTTATTGCACTGCAAAATTTGCCATGGAGAACACTTATGCTTTGACTAAACATCACACAGAAGTACTTCAGAGAGGAGGCTAAGATAGTAGCACATATAAACTTTGTTCAGTCTTTCATCAGACCTCTACTGAAAATATTAATAGGAAACAGTACAGACTGTGTGAATGGCAAGCGGTTTTAAATAAACTTTCCCTAATAGAAATCAGATTTGTCTTTGTGAATTTTAAATTGTAACTTCCATTGTTTATCTGGCACCCTTCTACTGAAATTATTGTTTTATTTGGTTTATCCTTATTTGGACAAAGCCTACACCCAGAAGCAAAATTGCTAACATTTCTTGCCACCTTTCTTTGTTGATGTTCTTGATTTCTCCTTCAAAGGCACCTGACCCTTGCTACCCACAGTAGATGATGCAACTATTCATGTAGCTGTTGTTCAGGAATGAGCCATGCTAGTGATTGTCAGCAGGTTCCCCAATCACATCAGACAATTCCGCAACGTTATCCTCATTACGCAACCTCAGCAGGGGTTTCTGTCTAACCATTAACAACAGGGAAACAGATTAATTTACACTTTCCTTAACCAAGACAGCATCTATCATTACCCAAGACTAAGATCAAACCCTGGAAATTCCAGCTCAGTACCACTAGGAAAATGAAGCAGCAGCTTATTCTTTGAACCACTAAAAGAAAGTACTTATGGACTGCACAGCATTCTTGTAACTCATCTTGCAGTAAATGTACACCATGAATGTAACAATACATTAGAATTGTATAGTATGATTAGTGAAAAAAAAATTATTATCCAAGTTCTGCTTAATCTTTCAATGATTTCTGCCAATTCAGTGTTAAAGTTTCAAATAATGTAACTACAATGGAAATAATATACCTATTACAAAAGTATTTTTTGCGTCTGCTTGCGTGTGTGCAAGTCTGTGCGTCTGTGTGTACGTGATGATGGATTTTTCGTGGCTTTTTTACAAGGCGCGGAGGAGAGAGAGAGACACACACACACAGACTGTGTGGCACGCCACACCCCACACAGACATTTTTTGCAGCATTTTCCCTTTGTTTTACGAAGTCGAGTTGCGCCTCGACACTCAACCCGGCACGGATGGAAAGCGTACTCGGGGGCGGACCCGACTAGTTTTGAACTCGGGAACCTCTGCTCCCAGGTCTGCGCCAATGTCGTTACGCCACCAGCCAGCCCACAGAAGTTTTTTTTCCTTACAATTAAACATCACAGCCAAGTAAAGAAATAAATGCTTGACCTATTTTTTACCTTTGAATTCAGAATACAAAACTTTCCAATTCTTTTTGCAGCCACTCTTAAGAAAATAGGTATTTTGGTCTTTTATCCTGAGCTTGCTAGTTCCAGTCAGGATTAGTAAATTGTGATCATTCAAATTAAATAAAGGGGCGGACTGATTCAACATAATTGTAAATCTGAGTCTTTTGCCACAATTCTATGCCATAAATTCACATTTGCAAATCTCCTGCTGCATGATTACACCTGAAAGTATATACAAGAATAGTACAATGAAAAACTTTTTGCAGCAGCTTTATGGGCACATCATGATGTTTCTACTCTCCAACAATATTTCCTGGTTTAAAAGATAGCCTATCTTCTCTATGTCTTACCAACTTAAGCATCACCGCTTTCCTTTCAATAGTTGATAAGCAAAAATTAATTTCACCTCAATTCTGTTCATTTTATAAACTAGTTTGCAGTACCAACTAGTTGGTGGTCGAATGTTGTGAGTCATGATATATTTGATTGGAAAACCCCTTATCATCATGTCTTCAATATTTTCCACTTTCTCTTTCATGCCAATTGGAATCTCTCCTAGCCTCCACTTGGAATTTTGTGAAGAGTTCTATTCTTACAAGTTTCTCTAACAACTCATCTGATTGAATTTTCATTATTGTTCCGTTTGTTTGCTGCTCATAGACATAATTTTAAATCTCAATTTCAACTTCTACAGAAATGGATATTAAAGTTTTTTAACCTGATCCAAACAGGTTTTCAATGAAGAGAATCCTTCCATAACATCTTGTAAGGAAGTTGAGAACCCTCAGCAAACCATATAGTGATATATGGATACGGGCCCTTCAGCACAATGAATTTAAGAATTTTATTTGTAGCTTTGAGAGATTTGAGAGTAGGGGCCTTTTTTTTAGTATGAACAAGTTTGCTTGCACACAGAGTACTGTACTAGACTGGTCAACAATCTCCACTCTTTAGGTTATGCTCCAAACAGCTCCTTTATATAATATGCTACCCCAGAGAAGTGTGGCAACTTGGTTATTCATTCAGAATATGATCACTTGAATTCTATGGATTAAGGAGTAGTGATGAAAACAGGTGCTGAGATTGAAGAACAGATATGATTCTTAGCTAGTGATGGATAAACTAGAAGTGAGGTTGTCTAGTCGCATTCACATTTTCTCCTCCCTGTGCCCACCCCTAAAACCCACTGAGCAATGTAGAGTTACCCAACTTGCACTTCCTGATTGTTCAGTCACTTAGAAAAATAGAAAACCTACAGCACAATAAAGGCCCTTCGGCCCACAATGCTGTGCCGAACATGTCCTTACCTTAGAAATTACCTAGAGTTACCCATAGCTCTCTGTTTTTCTAAGCTCCATGTACCTATCCAAGAGTCTCTTAAAAGACCCTATCATTTCCGCCTCCACTGCCACCGCTGGCAGCCCATTCCATGCTCTCACCATTCTGTGTAAAAAAAAACTTACCCCTGACATCTCCTCTGTACCTCCTTCCAAGCACCTTAAAACTGTGCCCTCTCATGTTAGCCATTTCAGCCCTGAGAAAAAGCCTCTGACTATCCACACAATCAATACCTCTCATCGTCTTATACACCCCTATCAGGTCACCTCTCATCCTCCGCCGCTCCAAGGGAAAAAGGCTAAGTTCACTCAACCTATTCTCATAAGGCATGCTCCCCAATCCAGGCAACATCCTTGTAAATCTCCTCTGCACCCTTTCTATAGTTTCCACATCCTTCCTGTAAAGAGGTGACTAGTACTGAGCACAATACTCCAAGGGGGGTCTGACCAGGGTCCCATAAAGCTGTAACATTACCTCTCGACTCTTGAACTCAATCCCACAGTTGATGAAGGCCAATGCACCGTATGTCTTCTTAACCACACAGTCAACCTGTGCAGCAGCTTTGAGTGTCCCATAGACTGGGACCCCAAGATCACTCTGGTCTTCCACAGTGCCAAGAGTCTTACCAATAATACTATATTCTGCCATCATATTTGACCTACCAAAATGAACCACCTCACACTTACCTGAGTTAAACTCCATCTGCCACTTCTCAGCCCAGTCTTGCATCCTATCAATGTCCTGCTGTAACCTATGACAGCCCTCCACACTATCCACAACACCCCCAACCTTTGTGTCATCAGCAAATTTATTAATCCATCCCTCCACTTCTTCATCCAGGTCATATATAAAAATCATAAAGACAAGGGGTTCCAGAACAGATCCCTGAGGCACACCACTGGTCACCGGCCTCCATGCAAGATATGACCCATCTACAACCACTCTTTGCCTTCTGTGGGCAAGCCAGCTCTGGATCCACAAAGCAATGACCCCTTGGATCCCATGCCTCCTAACTTTCTCAATAAGCCTTGCATGGGGCACCTTATCAAATGCCTTGCTGAAATCCATACACACTGCATCTACTGCTCTACCTTTATCAACGTATTAAGTTGCATCCTCAAGTAATTCAATCAGGCTCGTAGGGCACGACTTGCCTTTCACAAAGCCATGCTGACTATTCTTAATCATATTATGCCTCTCCTAATATTCATAAATTCTGCCTCTCAGGATCTTCTCCATCAACTTACCAACCACTGAGGTAAGACTCACTGGTCTATAATTTCCTGGGCTATCTTTACTCCCTTTCTTGAATAAGAGAACAATATCTGTAATCCTCAAATCATCTGGAATGTCTCCTGACCCCACTGATGATGCAAAGATCATTGCCAGAGGCTCAGCAATCTCCTCCCTTGCCTCCCACTGTAGCCTGGAGTACATCTCATCTGGTCCCGAAGACTTACTCAACTTGATGCTTTCCAAAAGCTCCAGCACATCCTCTTTCTTAATGTCTATATGCTCAAGCTTTTCAATCCACTGTAAGTCATCTCTACAATTGCCAAGATCCTTTTCAGTACTGAATACTGAAGCAAAGTATTCATTAAGTACCTCTGCTATCTGCTCCGGTTCCATATATGTTTTTCCACTGTCACACTTGATTGGTCCTATTTTCTCATGAATTATCCTCTTGCTCTTCAAGTACCTGTAGAATGCCTTGGGGTTTTCCTTAATCCTGCTTGCCAAGGCCTCCTCATGGCCCCTTCTGGTTCTCCTAATTTCATTCTTAAACTCCTTCCTACAAGCCTTATAATCTTCTAGATCTCTGTCATTACCTAGTTTTTTGAACCTTTCATAAGCTTTTCTTTTCCTCTTGACTAGAGTTTCAACAGCCTTTGTACACCATGGTTCCTGTACCCTACCTTGCTTTCCCTGTCTCATTGGAACGTACCTATGCAGATTACCTTGCAAATATCCCCTAAACATTTGCCACATTTCTGCCGTACATTACCCTGACAACATCTGCTCTCAATTTAAGCTTCCAAGTTCCTGCCTGATAGCTTCATATTCCCTTACTCTAATTAAACATTTTCCTAACTTGTCTGCTCCTATCCTTCTCCAATGCTATGATAAAGGAGATAGAATTGTGATCACTATCTCCAAAATGCTCTCCTACTGAGAGATCTGACACCTGACTGGGTTCATTTCCCAATACCAGATCAAGTACAGCCTCTCCTCTTGTAGGCTTATCAACATATTGTGTCAGAAACCTTCCTGAACACACCTGACAAACTCCACCCCATCTAAACCCCTTGCTCCAGGGAGATGCCAATCAATATTGGGGAAAATAAAATCTCCCGTCACGACAATCCTGTTATTATTGCACCATTTCAAAATCTGTCTCCCCATCTGCTCCTCGATGTCCCTGTTACTATTGGGTAGTCTATAAAAAATACCCAGTAGATTTATTGACCGCTTCCTGTGCCTAACTTCCACCTACAGAGTAGACAATCCCTCCATGACTTCTTGCTTTTCTGCAGCTGTGACACTATCTCTGATAGAGCGCCATGCCCCCAGCTGTTTTGCCCCCCCCCCCAGTCCTATCTGAAACATCTATAGCTTGTCATTCACAAAGTCCAAAACTCTTCCAGCCCAACCTGCAGTCATTTCAAGCCTGAATAAAATTTAAAGGTGATGTACTCTGGCATTGCAAAAAATATTTTGCTGGATCCATCTTTATTTATTTCACTAATTTATTTCATAGTAATGTTTTAACTTCTTCCTATCTACTTTTTAAATACAACTTCTTTATTACCTAGTATGTATTTGTATTGACCTTAAAATTAAAACAATAATGGTAAGATCCCAAAAGTCAACTTATTCCATTCTGTCTCATCACTCCCACTTCAATTATTAAAAGTAACTTTGATCTTTTTTAGGGGTACCCACATCATCAGGTTAAGAAGAAATTTCCATAAGTACTTCAAAAAAATTCCCTGGTGCTTACTGATTGCCAACATTAAAAGACCCCAGCCCATGCCTGGAAGATTACAATTACCCATAATTACAACCAACTTCTGAACACTAATCTTCATGACCTCTAATTTCTGTGTTCCTCCTTCACCTTTATAAATATTATTGACTGAGCACTTATTTTACATGAAGATAATTAGTGTACTCTGCAAAATTAATCTGATGTGTTGCAGATACTTCTGACAGTTGCTGAGAAATATCACTCTGTTTTTTGATATTTAACTCACATATAAAAGCTTCATCTTAATTTGCTTGGCTAATTCTAATTTTCATTCTAATTTTTGCACATGGCTGTATTAATTAGATCAGAATCAACATCCTGTATTCCAAAATCAGATAAAAATGCAAAGTGATGCTTCCGCGGGTTTAAAGATAAAGGCTAGTGTCTAAATCTACAGTACAATCTATTTGTTCTTTGATTCAAAAATATTCTTGCTTTTGTGGTCATTCAAATGTGGCTAAAAGAAATGATGCTGCTTATAAAAGCAACCTAAAATGTGTAATGAAGGATAATAAGAATCCGATGATGCATCTTAGCCATCTCCGTTAAGGTGACCAGGCATCAACAATTAGGGTGATGTCATAACAGCACATGCATAATGTAACATTGACACATGTCAGATGTGCAAAGGACACACTGTCAATTAAAAATTGTTGTCATAGAAACAATTCCAACCTGGCATTGGAATAAGACTTCGCAGTTTTTCTTCATTCATTATCTTTGATAATCTTACAAGAAAAATTCAGATTTTTGTATCTTTAATTAAAAGAGAGGAAAAGAAAAACATTGAATATATGACCAAATGACCAAACTGAGACTGTTCTTTGTGCTATAGTGGCGGCCCCATTTATTAACAAAAAATATCCTCTTTGCTTTCTAAAGATAGCATCCAGTTTGTAATCACTGAATACCTTTTTAAATAATAAAGATAAATAGTTTCAGTTTCTCTTCATGCCTATTGAGAATATAATCAATGGAAGCTTTGATTCTGGCATACTTTCCCTCAGACTCCCATTAAATATAGAGTGGGATTATTTGAAATAGTACCTACTATTTTAAGACTTCTACACTAGGTTCCTATCAATCTTTAACCACTTCCAGAATTCTCGAGAGCTATCTTCCTCACACACAGAAAATTGCCAAGGATATATATCAAATCAAAATGTGGTTTCTTTATAAAAAAATACGTGATGAAGTTCAACAGACTAGTTTAAACTGGAATATGACAATACTGTACCTCAGAATGTGGCTCTGCCTCATTCAAGATTAAACACAATCCTATTTGATCTTCAGTTGAGACTGTTACATTTATCATTAGTTTTCAGAGTTCATCACACCCCTATTGTCAGGCAGCAATTATGCTTTTCATTCTTTGTCTCCACACTATCTTATCTCACTGTTCTTGTCAATCCTCATCATCTCCGACCTTTATCACTCAAAGCTCAAAAAGATGTATTCATGGACCTTACTGGCTTCCAGTCTCTGTCAATATCTAAATCCTCAGTTCTGTTCTACACTTCTTTGTGCAGCATCATCTTGTTGTACAATATGTTGGTCCCAGGTTTTAGGCGACACTCTTATGTCTAACTCAGGAGGTCACACATTCAAGATTTAGATTTGCTTTTGAGTGCCAGGGTATTAACCTCAAACTGCCAGCATTGTTTATAAAGCTTTTGCAAAACAAAAACAACTAATGAAATAAATGCCCTGTAAACACTTTGCAGCTATTGAACATGTGATCGGTATAATATAAATGAACTAATTCATTTTCCTTGTGTTTGCTTCCTTAAAATTCCCAGTTTAAGGCTTCTTATTGATTTATTTCTATTTCCTGAGCACATTCTTATTCATTGGACCATTGGCAGCATCAACTTCACTTAATCCCCCTGGTAGTGTCTGGAGCTCTCTCGGTGAACCTCATCACCATACGATTTCTCTCTTGCCTTCGCAGGTCTCATCAAATCTGTCTTTTTAAGCAGACTTTGATTAGAATGCTTAACTTTTCTGTTGCATCTGGCATCCATTTATCTGGTGGGAATAACCTTACATTTACAGGTGTTTACAGCATATTGTAGAAATTTGAATTTTTTAGTTGTTTTAGTCACTTTTCAGCAAATTAAATTGCTATCCTTAACCAAGGATTTCACAATCATTGCAGCATGGTTAAAACTAAAATAGTTTTGATAAAATATAAGCCAAATTATAATAACAAATTACTGAAATTTAAATGTGTGGCATGTGTGGAAATTATTTAAACTTCTATTGAAGGATGGGTTTTGGTTTTGCTAGTCCCAAATGGATCACTCAAGAGAAATGAATACACATGACAATGTGATGTTCCCTCACAAATTCTGAGCATGTTTCATAGCAACATGATCAAAATATGGTCTGATGGAAGCTTTTCAGCTGTCCCTGGGTTAGGAGATCTCATTTTTAAATCATAATGATGAAGAATAAGAATAGCAATTATGAGAAGAGGAGTGAAGAAAGTTCTAAATAAATGGATTAAGAAAAGCTGCAAATACTTCATACATCTCAATGCAATTCTGCTAACCTTGTTTTACATTCGTTATGTTAATATTTGTTTTGCCGTCTTATTTACCAAGTAGTAAAATATGTGGTGTGTAGGAGAATCAGTTAATATAAAAAGCTAAGCTGAATCTATTGTACCAGCCTATTTCTCACAGTTTTGTCAAATTATATTGGTAGCATCATAGAATACTCAACTTCAGCAGTGACAAACACTGAATAATCTTCACCTGCACATTTTATTGCCTTCAGACATTAAAGCAGACGCTGCATAATTCCACTTGTGTTGCCTGATGCTGCTTTGGTGCAGACATAGTGGGAGATGACAAAGTGGAAGAACAGGATATTTCTATAGTTGCTCACTCCTGCCAGCCTGTAAAGATTGTATTTGTAGTTTTATCAACCACAGATCAGATATTAGAAATGCACTCCAGGAATATCATAAGACATCTCAGTTTTTCCTCATCTTTAACCTATATTTCCCCAAGGACAATTGACTCATTTTGGACAGTTCACACATTGCAGCTTCTAATCCATTCAGTTTTGGATGAGAATTAGAAAATTTGTCATTGCTAACCTTTCCCTTGACTGGGATCAACTTTCAATAAAGGTCAACAGCAACATTTAAAAATCTGCTCACAGACTACAGTACAACTCTAAAGATACTTTCCAGTGATAGATCAACATGTTTCATAGAGTTTCTATTCCAAGAAGCCAACATATTTTAACAACGAATGATTCTATTTAAAATGAAAACATCAGATGGTTAAAATACTCTAGATAAATGCACTGTTATAAATTGGATTGACTAATTGCTTGGCATTGAATGTTATTTAAATGTATTTAAAATGAAAAACCTTAGTAAAATCATTCACACGAGAGTGAACAAATCATTAATCATTGACAATGTGATAGAGTATGGAATATTTTCCCCCATTATGAAGGAGATTTTTCTTGCAAACTCTGGATTGTGACTTGAAATAAAAGAATGAAGATTTTGAATGAAGAATAAGTCTTTGGAAATGTAAGTTGTTTGAGATAAAAGAATGCAAGATTTTTATCACTCTGTCTTCCAGCCTCATTAACACAAGCACACACATGTATACATGAATAATTTATCTTTCTTTAAATTTGGGAACTGTTGGCTCTGCATCTCCTGTTTAACAACATTAGGATATATTGTTAAATTACAATTAGCAAGTCAGATGAACAATTAAAAGATCATTTAAATGCTCAGAACAAATCAATTCTCTCTAAAAGGTACCTCTGATCTTGAAGTTGTATTTATATCTTGGAAATTCAGACATGCAGTGCTGTTTTTCCCAGCCATTATGTGAAAGATAATCTGGAACATGATTATAATGCTTTCTTGGTCACTATTCAACTTTAGCAGTGGCACTGAATAATTTTCCTCTTCGGATTTTATTGCCTTAAGACTTATGAAAGAGACACTGCATAATTCCTGTAATGTTGTCTTGTTCTCTCTGGTGCAGACATAGTGGCAGGTGGCAGATGACAGAACTGAAGAGCAGGTTATTTCCATGCCTTCTCAATGTGCTTGGCTTTTAACTTTATCAATTACAAATCAAATATTAGGATACACGAATTAACAGATCAATCTTTTTCTCATTTTTGACTGTAGCTCCCTAAGAATCACATTGAAGGAAATGCATAAATTAATTGATAGAAAAGGCCTCAAGGAGAGAGCAGGTGTTGAGACAAAAGTTTATTTCACTGAATGGTGAACTAGACGAGAGGGGCCAAATGACTTATTCCTGAGTGTTACTCTCTAAAATTCAAGCAAGAAATTTTTGTCATGAGTTATGCCTGTAATTGTGATTTATATTGAGAACTCCCAAAGACATTATTATTCTACCAAGGTGCCTTTATTGTGCCAATGTGGCAATACGTGTGTTAACCCTTTGCTCAACATACTTTATACAACTAGATACTCACAGCATTATTTTCTTTTCAGCAAAGCAGCAGAGTTGGTTCCACAAGCATTACCCAGTATATTTACTTCACTACCCTCTTCAAACTCTCAGCAATATCCTCCACCTGCCTTGCCCCTTCTCTTCCTCACCAGATAATTACTCCCAAGCAATTGTTTGCCTGTCGCACCAAACACATGTCATTTTGTTGAAATGTGTCTTGCCTTAATCCAACCCAGGCCCCTGATTCTCTTGTGCACCCCCATCATCCTAAGCAAATGGAGGTGCTGGCCCTTTTTTAACTGGCAATCTCCCAGATTCAGATGCAGCAGATATTACCTTTTTTTGTGAGCCCTAACATGTATAAATAGCACCCAACAACTTAAACTTCATGTGTTACTGAACTTCTCCATAGAGAAACACTAACTGGAAGAGTCACTGGGCTGCCACACCAAGAATGCTTGCCACTCATTCATCCATCGTAGCCATGTGGGTTGTGAGGGAGAATTAAGACAGGCACATAAAAAACAGGGTTACCTCACATATTAAAATTGCTAGCATGATTAAGAATAGGTTCTGCACAAGAGAACGCCTGAAGAAAGGGTATATCCTGATGAAGGCTCTCAGTCCAGAATGTCGACTGTTTACTCTTTTCCATAGATGCTTCCTGGCCCGATTGGTCCCTCCAGCATTTTGTGTGTGTTGCTTTGGAACTCCTGAAGAACTCTGACCACCAGTCCCAAGACCCTGACTACTTGCAACTAAATGCTACCCTCAAAATAGTTCAAGGTTTTATTTTTTTTTACTTATTTAATGAACTAATTCACTTTGTAGAGGATGACATTTCAAACTGCATCTCTCCTGTACACATTTCTTGCAGGCTGCACCCTACAGCCACAGTTACCAGCAGTATGGTCCATTAACCATCTGATCGTTATCCAGCACAACCTGTCTGTTTGTTTTCTACTTTTTAAAATGTACCAGCAGCATATTACAAATAAAAACATGGCTGTACCTTCATTTTAATTTCACTAGTTACACTGTGGAATCATAGTAATTTACTGCAGGTGCCATTCACCCATCTTAGCACTGCAGTGCAAAATGTAACTATGCAACTTAATCCAACATTCCAGTTTTGCAGACAATTGCTGCTCAGGTGTTCATGGATTTTTACCACCACCATCCTTTCAGCTAGTATGTTTCAGAAGCCCACGGGCTACTTAGATTAAAATGTTTTTTCCCTGAATCCCCTATAATGCTTGTATCAATTAACTATGTGCCCCACTTACTCTCTGCTAAAGGAAATGAGCCATTCTTTTTGTCCAGTTGTAGGTTTCTCATAATTCAATCTCACACAGCATCCTTTGGTCTCTAGAAAGTGACCAAGGTTTCTCCTTGTAATGACATAGTTTAGTTCTGACAACATGGTCACACATCTGCTTTGCCCCTTCTTTGGTGGTATCATGTGCTTTCTGTAGTGTTGAAACCAGAACTAGAAACGATGCTCCAATTGTGGACCCATTTGTGTTACATAGCATCATAATTATTGAGATGGAGCACAGAAATTGGCCCTTTGGCCCATCAAATCAATACTAATCAATTAACTACTTCTAAACTAATCCTACCCTAACCCTAACCTAGACCTATTCTCTTCACATTCCCTTCAATATCTCCCATATTTCATCACACACCAACAAACCAGGGGCAAATCACCTATTAGCCCATACATTTTTAGAATATGAAGGAAACCCACATGGTGCTCATGGAGACATTGCATGCAACTTCAGACATTCAGCTCCTGAGGTCAGTGCCGGGGCAAGGACTTTCTGTTAATGTGGCCATCCGGTACAGCTGGAAGCTTTCACTAGCCTGATGCCCAGTTCATTCTCCTGGTAACAGCAGAGAAACAATGATTGTGCTGACACTGTTCCAGAATGAGCTGCACCTTTGAGCTGCATTCTATGTTGGTGATGACAGGAATGTGTATTATGAATTTATAAATATCATAAGGTAAGCATTTGTTTCCAGAAATAGAAAATGTAAGAGTGCATTAATGCATTAATAGTGCATGGAAGGGCAGCATTTCACAAAGAAATGATCACTGCCACATTCTAAACTGAGACAAACTGATGTTTGCAGGATTTGTGGATTAACTTTCTAAAAGTAAATTAATTCTGTATGGACCTAATTAACCCATCAACCCATTTTTTTTTTTTTGAGTATCAAAGGCAACCCACCCTCTGGCATTGACCCACGCCATTCCGTTTCTCAGCCACTTCTCAAACTCCACTTCGAGACATCTGACCTTCACAGCTCCAGTCTTTCCATCACACATCAGCTCCACACACAACCTTGCTCCACTCCTCTCCAACTGCCTGTCATGCTCACCAATACTACTCCAGGGCCTAATCTTTGACCAAAGTTGTCAGCCCACCACAACTCTGATCACAGACTTTATCTCAAAAACTGAAAGTATATAATGCTTTTTAAACTAAGATTCACTCTGAACTTTGCAGGCCCAGAAATGAAATGGCTAATAGCACTCCCCTCCAATAAGCATCAATAGCTGCTAAATTGTCCACAACTTTGTGAACATCAGCAGCGTTCACAGAAACAAATAGGTTACAGACATCAAAGTGGAAAGGTCACCAAATTTATAGCTGGTGGTTTTATTCCTCACATCATCTTGTCAATCATGCCAGAACTGCACAATGTACCAACAAATTGAACAAACAAATTAAACCTCCACACGCCAGCCCTTCAAATAGAAACACGGCTCATTAGTCACTCTGCTAACAAGCCAATGGACTCAGCAGTAACAAACACACATAAAAGTTGCTGGTGAATGCAGCAGGCCAGGCAGCATCTCTAGGAAAAGGCGCAGTCGACGTTTCAGGCCAAGACCCTTTGTCAGGACTAACTGAAGGAAGAGTGAGTAAGGGATTTGAAAGTTGGAGGGGGAGGGGGAGATCCAAAATGATAGGAGAAGACAGGAGGGGGAGGGATGGAGCCAAGAGCTGGACAGGTGATAGGCAAAAGGGATACGAGAGGATCATGGGATAGGAGGTCCAGGAAGAAAGACGGGGGGGGGGGGAGGGACCCAGAGGATGGGCAAGAGGTATATTCAGAGGGACAGAGGGAGAAAAAGGAGAGTGAGAGAAAGAATGTGTGTATAAAAATAAGTAACAGATGGGGTACGAGGGGGGGGAGGTGGGGCATTAGCGGAAGTTAGAGAAGTCAATGTTCATGCCATCAGGTTGGAGGCTACCCAGACGGAATATAAGATGTTGTTCCTCCAACCTGAGTGTGGCTTCATCTTTACAGTAGAGGAGGCCGTGGATGGACATGTCAGAATGGGAATGGGAAGTGGAATTAAAATGTGTGGCCACTGGGAGATCCTGCTTTCTCTGGCGGACAGAGTGTAGATGTTCAGCAAAGCGGTCTCCCAGTCTGCGTCGGGTCTCGCCAATATATAAAAGGCCACATCGGGAGCACCGGACGCAGTATATCACCCCAGTCGACTCACAGGTGAAGTGTTGCCTCACCTGGAAGGACTGTTTGGGGCCCTGAATGGTGGTAAGGGAGGAAGTGTAAGGGCATGTGTAGCACTTGTTCCGCTTACAAGGATAAGTGCCAGTAGCCAAAGAAAGCAGGATCTCCCAGTGGCGCCAGAGAAAGCAGGATTTTGAAGCTCCTATTTTCCAATTGCTGGATGTGTCCCTTTCTTACAGCATTGATTCCTCATCACCGACCACTGGTAGAACTTCCCAATCCTGGACTCCATTGAGTCACACATTCCAGTTGGATCAAATCGTATAGTGATCTCTCCTGATCTTCTTCTCTCTCCCTCTCCTCGCAGAAGACCACAACCCCCACCAGTGTACATCACAAAACCCTCTCCGCCCAGCTTTCTCTAGAACCTTCTCCCAATTCCATCATCCTGATTAGCTGACCCAGCATTCATAAGTTGAACATTACAGCCACTTATCTGTTTGTGAAGCCCAAATACTAACAGCAGAACACACTGATTCTACAGAAAGCTACTAAATGAAAGACTCTATAGCATTAGCAGAAAAATTCTTAACCAGGACATTACACAAGCAAAGCTGAGGGCTACTTTACCATTAGGCAGGGGTTCCCAATATTTTTTTATGCTATGGGCCCTATCATTAACTAAGGGGTTCATGAACCCCAGATTGGGAACGCCTGCCATTGAGGACATCTGTATTTGTATATGGCTGTGTCATACTATTTAAATGCTGTAGCTGACAAATATGAAGTAACATAATTTTACTTTAATTTTGCATGCCTATTGATTAATGAAATGTGTTACATGCATTTTAATATGAGAAATTGCATTGCATGCATATATAGTATCCTTTATTTTACAAAAAAAATTCTCTTAGTTTCCAGGTTGTTATGCTAATGTGAAATATGTTTGATATTTAATAGCAATCCAAGCTCTGTTTTTGAAGTAGTTCAGCGGGTGATGTGCATGCATACAGACTGTGCCTACGTTTTTTCCATCAAAGTAGTAAAATTGCAAATTACCTGCAAAATATCGAATTTCCCTTGGGCAGGGAATTGTAACATTGGTATATGCCTCAAGGCTTTCTTCTCTCTATTGCACATATTAAAAAAATACATGCTTATTGCTATTTTTATTCTGGCATCAAATAAAATGAAAAAAAGGCCTGACAATTCCCAAGATATGCATACACTTAGCTTGCATTTTTCTACAGATGCTCAGCGCCAAGGAATAGACAAGAAGTATCCAGTGCATATTAACTCACATCTGTTGGCGTCAATGCAGATTTGGGATTTTTTTTTCCCAGATTCATGCTGGCCCTGACATATTTGCTGAGAGACAAATATTCATGTAAAAAGAGACTAGTTCAAATGCATCCGGTGCAGGGACCTTCATGTGATGCTTGCACAAGCAAGCTGTAATACTTCACAATTGCTATAAATACCATTCCAAGTTAATTTTCCCTCTTGGTGAAACCTGCTGGGGTAGCCTATTGTGTCCAGTGCTCCCGATGCAGCCTCCTCTACGTTGGTGAGACCCATTATAAATTGGGGAATCATTCTGTTGAGCACCTCTGCTCCATCCGCCAAAAGCGGAACTTCCCATGGCCAAGCATATTAATTCCTATTTCCAATCCAACATGCCGGTCCATGGCCTCCTCTTGTGCCATGCTGAGGCCACCCTCAAAGCGGAGGAACAACACCTTATATTCTGTCTGGGTAGCCTCCAAACTGATGGTATGAATATTGATTTCTCTTTCTGGTAAAAAAAGTTTCCCTCCCTCCTCCCTCTATTTCCCACTCTGATCTCTTACCTCTTCCCACCTGCCTATCACCACCCCTGGGTTCCCTCCTCCTTCCCTTTCTCCTATGGTCCACTCTCCTCTCCCAGCAGATCCCTTCCCCTCCCCCTTTACCTTTCCTACCCACCTGGCTTTACCTATCACCTTCTAGATATCCTTCGTCCCTTCCCCCCTTTTTATAGTCATGTCTTCCCCCTTCTTTTCCTGAAGAAGGGTCTCAGCCTGATATGTTGACTCTTTATTCCCCTCCATAGATACTGCCTGACCTAAGTTCCTCCAGCATTTTATCTGTGTTGCTTTGGATTTCCAGCATCTGCAGACTTTCTCTTGTTTGCGATATCTAGTGTTCTTGTTTTTCTATTCAGTAGTATTACATAATAGCATTTTCTACACTTGCTACAATCTTTGCATTAACCTCATTCTCATAATTACAGGTAAATAATACATATTTAAAAATATACATATGGTAGAGTAGAATGGCTAATATTGTAGGCTGATATTCACAGATTTCTGGCAAAGTTTGCAGATGATACAAAGATAGGTGGAGGTGTAGGTAGTGCTAAGGAAGCAATGTGATTACAGAAGGACTTAGACAAATTGGAAGAATGGGCAGAACAGTGGCAGATGAAATACAGTGTCGGGAAATGTATAATAATACATTTTGGTAAAAGGAACAAGAATGCAGACTATTATCTAATGGGAAGAAAATTCAAACATCAAAGGTGCAAAGGGACTGAGGAGTCCTCGTGCAAGGCTCCCAGAAGGTTAATTTACAAGTTGAGTCTATGGTAAAGAAGGCAAATACAATGTTGGCATTCATTTCAAGGAGAATAGAAAACAAGGTGATAATGCTGAGGCTTTATAAGACACCAGTCATGCCACAATTGAGTATTAACAATAGTTTTGGGACTCATATCTGAGAAATGATGTGTTGTCATTGGAAAGAGTCCAGAGGAGGCTCACGAGGATGATTCTGGGAATAAAGGGATCAACATATGAGGGGCATTTAACAACTTTGGGTCTGTACTCACTGGAATTTAAAAAAAATGTGGGGGATTTCATTGAAACCTACCAACTGTTGAAAGGATTAGATAAGGTGGATGTGGAGAGGATGTTTCCTGTGGTGAGGTGTCCAGAACTAGAGGACACAGCCTCAAAATTGAGGGGTGACCATTTAGAACAGTGACAAGGAGTAATTTTTTTAGTCAGAGAGCAGTGAATCTGTGGAATGCGTTGCCACAGAGAGCTGTGGAGGTCAAGACTGTGTGTATATTTAAAGCGAAAACTGATAGTTTCCTGGTTAGTTAGGGTATCAAAGGATATGGCGAGAAGGCAGGTGCAGGGGGTTGAATGGGATCTTGAATCAGCCATGATGGTCTGAATTGCCTAATTCTGTTCCTATATCTTATTGTCTTACAATTGTGTGAACTGCACTCACATTAAATATCCCAGCAAAATAAATACACACTTTTCCTGATGCTTTCTCAATTTGCGACAGGAAACTGCAGTAAAAGAGGAAAACTATTATTTCACTTCTGTAGTTTCCTAATTAATGCTCATTTACACAAATCCTGTCTACTAGTTCTCAAAATAATATCATTAATTGCAGCAAAAACTGCAGATGAGGAAATTCCCTAAAAAAAACGGAGTTCTCAGTAGGGGGGGGGGGAGATCCAGAATCTAAGTTTTGGATCAAGTACCCTTCGTCAAAACAGGAGAAGTGAGAAGACCAGCATGATTTATGTCATAGAGTAGGAGAAGTTGCAGTAAACAGAGGGAATGTTTGTGAAAGGGTGCAGACCCAAATTGTGAAAATAATAATTATTTGATTAAACTGGCAGTAGGAGAGGCTGGAAAGAAAGACCAAACAACTTGAAACAGATTGATTAATCCACATCTGTGAAGAGAAAAGGGAAAAAAAAGGATTATTTGCCATTGTTAAATTTAATATTGACTTTACAAAATATTCCACAGTGTTACCTGAACTTACATTAGGTCTCATTGGAGCAAAGATGGAGAGGTCAGATTGGGACTGGAATAGAGAAGTCAATACACAGGCAACTAGAAGGGCAGGCCATTCTAGCAGACTGAATGCAGGCATTTTACCAAGGCATCATGCAAACTGCATTCAGCTTCTCCAGTTAGACAAGAACCACATCATGAGCACCTCACTAAATTCGAAGTGCAGGTAGTTGTTGCTTCATTTATCAGTGTTGTTTGGCTTCCTACTGGGAACAGAAGAGATGTTGCATCTCTTGTGGTTATAACCAAAAACGTTGTGAGATGGGGAGTGGTTGGTTAAGATGAAAGAGTGGGCCAGGCTATCATGCTGAAAGTGGAGTGAAAGGGAAGATGTATCTATTGGTGGAATCCCATTGGATACGATGAACTGGGTATGGCAGATCACTCATAAAAGTTGCTGGTGAACGCAGCAGGCCAGGCAGCATCTCTAGGAAGAGGTACAGTCGGCGTTTTGGGCTGAGACCCTTCGTCAGGACTCAGCCTGAAATGTAGACTGTACCTCTTCCTAGAGATGCTGCCTGGCCTGCTGCGTTCACCAGCAACTTTTATGTGTGTTGCTTGAAATTCCAGCACCTGCAGATTTCCTCGTGATGGCAGATCACTCATTGGATGTGACAGATATTATGAAGGACAATCCATCAAATGTGATTAAGCTTGGTTTACGAGAATATCTTCTCATATTAGTTAGGCTCATTGAAAAACAAAATTAGTCTACAGAAATCAAAGTCCTGCCCTTTAATTTCCCCTCCTTTTTGGGTATTTTTGTGGGTAACGATTCTTGGTTCTCATATCTTTCCCAACACCTGGGCAGCAGATGTGCCTTTCCAGAAAATTAACGAATGCATTCCAGCTCCTATTAACGCACATCTGTTAGCTTTGCTGCAGATTTTAAATTTCACTACAAATGTCTTTACATGTCCTGACACATTTGTTGACGAGCTCATATTCTTTTTAATGAGAATTAGACCATAACCATCTGATTCCAAAACCTTATAATATGATGGTACACTCAGACTATGAAAAGATATGGGGCAGTCAAGGAAGATGTGGGCAGAGAAATCCAGGGGCACCCCTGAACTTTGTGGTAACACCCAGTGATGCCAATGCACTACCAACAGCAATTGAAAGTAGGTGCCTACCTCAGCATCAGAGGGATTGACCGCTCTTAAATTTAACACTTAACTACAAGATACCTTCTCCATAAAATCTTGCAGTAATTTATTTTTTTAACCCACAGACTGTGTCTCCGTTGTTCTAACTGGAATGGGTGGCCCTGTCAAGGTAACAATCCTGAGCCTAAGACCAAGAAACAAGGAACATTTCTGTACAGTCATAACTGCTGTTACACATGGTAACTACCAAAATGATTTATCATCACATATTTATCAGATTAGATGTTAAAATAAAGCCTCATTTATTGAATGGTCTTCAGGACTTCTCTCAGTATTCTCTATATATTCTCTCAGGATTTTTTAAAATATCAAAATAAGCTTTATTCATAATATTTTAAATATTTACAAGAACAAACTGTGCATAAACCTTTTCATTCTTACATTCATTGTCGATGCTTTCAGTACTGTTCTATTACATTCCTACCCACCCATAGCACTTCTGCCACTTGCACGTTACTACAATAATTGAGGGACTTCTTCACTCAGGAAGCTATTAAAATTCTTTCAAAGAGCAGAGGAGACTAACTTTATCAAAATAGATTATCTAGTCAGCATCATATTATAGCCAGTAGGTGATAGCAAATTGGCTGCCATGTTTGTTGCATTTTGTGTACAATTCAAGAGTTTGATATGAGCTCTAAAACACTTTGGGTCATCCTTAAGGAATTATGAAAAGTATTATAAAATACTTCAGCTGGAACGGTGCAGAAAAGATTCATGGGGACATTACCAGCAATGGAGGGCTTGAGTTGAAGAATGGATAGGCTGAGGCGTTTTCCTCTGGAGCACAGAGTCTTATGAAGATATCTAAAATCTTAAGAAGCATAGAATAAACTTATCGATTGTATGGTCACAGTCTTTTCCCTCATATAGGGGAGTCGTAAACTAGAGGACATACACTCGACACTTTATTTGGTACCTCCTGTAGCTAATAAAGTGGCCACATAGTGAATGTTCATGGTCTTCTGCTGTAGTAGCCCATCCACTTCATGGTCCAATGTGTTGTGTGTTCAGAGGTGTTCTTCTGCACACCCCTGTCATAATGCATGGCTTTTTGAGTTACAGTCTCCTTTCTGTCAGTCTGGCCATTCTCTTCTGACCCCTCTCATTAACAAGGCATTTTCACCCACAGAACTGTTACTCACTGGATTTTTGTTTTTGTTTCCTGCACCATTTTCAGTAAACTCTAGAGACTGTTGTGCATGAAAATCCAAGGAGA
The DNA here is from genome assembly GCF_030028105.1 of Mobula birostris. Lineage (NCBI taxonomy): Eukaryota > Metazoa > Chordata > Chondrichthyes > Myliobatiformes > Myliobatidae > Mobula > Mobula birostris. Next base: position 44,027,276 of record NC_092385.1, read on the forward strand.
TCAGCATTTTCTGAGTTACTCAAACCACCCATTATGGCACCAACAATCATTCCATGGTCAAAATCACTTAATTTCATTTTTTTCTCCATTCTGGTGTTTGGTCTGAAAAGCAACTGAACCTCTTGACCATGCTTTTATGCATTGTGTTGCTGCTACATGAATGGTTGATTAGATATTTGCATTAATAATCAGGTGCAAAGGTGTACCTAGTTAAGTGTCCACGAGAACGCATTTTAAGATGAGTAAAAAGAGACCTTATATAAATGCAATATTTCTTTCCTTTCTTAAATCAAAAGTGGTATTATAATAATACCTTAGCAAAGATTCTTCAGATTAAAATTTACACACAGCATTTCCATGAATTCTTTTAACAAGATAGCTGCTCTATTCAGAATCATCAAATTAATTTTGAGACTTCCAGACCTAGTGATGGTCAAATAACCCACCAGCAGATGGAGCTAATCAAGATTAGAATCCTTTGGTTCAGAAAAATGCAAAGAAAAGCATTTAATTTTTTAAATGATTACTCTTGAAAACATCATCTGGCAGGGCTATACTGGGATAACAAGTGTTTACTGTAAATTTTAACAAAATTGTTCATTTGTAATTACAAATCATAACATTTAATCAAACGCAACAGTTTTATCCAAAGTTACAAGAAGAAATAATTCCAATCTAACCTGAGCATTCACTTTCATTTCCACAATTCAGTACTACATGTTTCTGATCTGTAGTAACTGAGTAATTGAATACTAAGCGAATACCCAAGGTCTGAAAAAGCTGTTTTATTTGTTTAGATGTCAGCATGGAACTGGTAATCTTAAGAGGCAACTTCCATTCTGCATGGCTGAATAAAGCTCAATATGATAGCCCTGTAAACTGGAATTTGAATTGATTTATTATTGTCACATGGTATATGTACCAGAGGCACTTCAGTCTCTGAGGCTGACCTGAGAGCATCTTTCAGGAGGGTGAGCTCACGGAAAACATCAGGACCAGATGGGATACCTGGCCAAATACTAAACACCTGCTCTAATTAGCTGGCTTGAGTGTTCACCCATATCTTTAACCACACCCTTTGGCAGTCTGAGGTACCCACCTGCTTCAAGCAGGCTGCAATTATATCAGTGCCTATGAAGAATGTGGTAACCTGCCTCAGTGACCATCATGGAGTGGCATTTACATCCTCTCTGATAGAGTGCTTTGAGAAGTTGATGATGAAACATTTCAACTCCTGCCTGATAAGCGACCTGCATCTGCTCCAACAGCTGAAGCCGTTTCATTGCCTTTTCACTCAAGCTGGAACATCTCCACAGTAAAGATAAATTTGGCAGGATGCTCTTCATCAACTACACCTCAGCATTCAATACCATCATCCCGTCAGAACTGACCAATAAGCCTCAATACCTCCGTGTGTAATCCAGTCAGTACAGATTGGCAACAAAATCTCCTCCAGAATCTCCATCAGCACAGATGCACCACAAAGCTGTGTGCTTAGCCCCCTGCTCTACTTGCTTTATACTTATGACTGTGAGGCTAAGCACAGCTCCAATGCCATATTTAAATTTGGTGATGACCCGACTATAGTAGGCCAAATCAAAGGTGCTGGTGAATCATCGTGTAGGAGGGAGATTGAAATTCTGGTTGAGTGGTGCCACAACAACAACCTCTTGCTGAATGTCAGCAAGACCAAGGAGCTGATTATTGGCCTCAGAAAGAAGAAACCAGAAGTTCATGTGCCAGTCCTCCTCGGGGGAATCAGAGGTGTAGAGGGTCAGCAACTTGAAATTAATCAGTGCTATTATTTCGGAGGATCTGTCCTGGGCTCATCACATAAGTGCAATTACAAAGCAAGCATGACAGCACCTCTACTTCCTTAGGAGTTTGCAAAAGACTCAGCATGACATCTAAAACTTTGACAAACTTCTAGAGATGTATGGTGGACAGTATATTGACTGGATACTTCACAGCCAAATACGGAAACACCAATGCCTTTGAATGGAAATCCCTATAAAATGTAGTGAATATGGCCCAGTCCATCATGGGTAAAACCCTCCCCACCACTAAGCACCTCTACACGGAGCATTGTCACAGGAAATCAGCGTCCATTATAAGACCATAAGACAAAGGAGCAGCAGTCAGCCATTCGGCCCATCGAGTCTGCTCCGCCATTTTATCATGAGCTGATCCATTCTCCCATTTAGTCCCACTGCCCCACCTTCTCACTATAACCTTTGATGCCCTGGCTACTCAGATACCTATCAATCTCTGTCTTAAATACACCCAATGACTTGGCCTCCACTGCTGCCCATGGCAGCAAATTCCATAGATTCACCATTCTCTGACTAAAAAATTTTCTTCGCATTTCTGTTCTGAATGGGCGCCCTTCAATCCTTAAGTCATGCCCTCTCGTACTAGATTCCCCCAACATGGGAAACAACTTTGCCACATCCACTCTGTCCATGCCTTTCAACATTCGAAATGTTTCTATGAGGTCTCCCCTCATTCCTCTAAACTCCAAGGAATACAGTCCAAGAGCGGACAAATGTTCCTCACATGTTAACCCTCTCATTCCCAGAATCATTCTAGTGAATCTTCTCTGTACCCTCTCCAACGTCAGCACATCCATTCTTAAATAAGGAGACCAAAACTGCCCACAGTACGCCAAGTGAGGTCTCACCAGCGCCTTATAGAGCCTCAACATCACATCCCTGCTCCTATACTCTATTCCTCTAGAAATGAATGCCAACATTGCATTCACCTTCTTCTCTACCGACTCAACCTGGAGGTTAACCTTAAGGGTATCCTGTACGAGGACTCCCAAATCCCGTTGCATCTCAGAACTTTGAATTCTTTCCACATTTAAATAATAGTTTGCCCGTTTATTTCTTCTGCCAAAGTGCATTACCGTACACTTTCCAACATTGTACTTCATTTGCCACTTCTTTGCCCATTCTTCCAATCTATCCAAGTCTCTCTGCAGACTCTCCGTTTCCTCAGCACTACCGGCCCATCCACCTATCTTCATATCGTCAGCAAATTTAGCCACAAAGCCATCTACTCCATAATCCAAATCGTTGATGTACAACGTAAAAAGAAGCAGCCCCAACATAGACCCCTGTGGAACACCACTGGAAACCAGGAGCCAACCAGAATAGGATCCCTTTATTCCCACTCTCTGTTTCCTGCCAATCAGCCAATGCCCTATCCACGTATGTAACTTTCCCGTAATTCCATGGGCTCTTACCTTGTTAAGTAGCCTCATGTGTGGCACCTTGTCAATGGCCTTCTGAAAATCCAAATAGACAACATCCACTGCATCTCCCTCGTCTAGCCTACTGGTAATTTCCTCAAAAAACTGTAATAGGTTTGTCAGGCAGGATTTTCCTTTAAGGAATCCATGCTGAGTTCTGCCTATCTTGTCATATGCCTCCAAGTACTCTGTAACCTCATCCTTGACAATCGACTCCAACAACTTCCAACCACCGATGTCAAGCTAACAGGTCTATAATTTCCTTTTTGCTTCCTTGCCCCCTTCTTAAATAGCAGAGTGACATTTGCAATCTTCCAGTCCTCCGGAACCATGCCAGAATCTATCCACTTTTGAAAGATCATCGCTAATGCCTCCACAATCTCCACAGCTACTTCCTTCAGAACACGCGGGTGCATTCCATCTGGTCCGGGAGATTTATCTACCTTTAGACCATTCAGCTTCCTGAGTACTTTCTCTGTCGTAATTGTGACTGCGCACACTTCTCTTCCCAGCCACCCCTGAGTGTCCGGTATACTGCTGATGTCTTCCTCATGAAGACTGATGCAAAATACTCGTTCAGTTCCTCTGCCGTCTCCTTATCTCCCATTACAATTTCTCCAGCATGATTTTCTATTGGTCCTATATCTACTCTCACCTGTCTTTTGTTCTTTATATACTTGAAAAAGCTTTTAGTATCCTCTCTGATATTATTTGCTAGCTTCCTTTCATAGTTAATTTTTCCCTCTTAATGACCTTCTTAGTTTCCTTTTGTACACTTTTAAAAACTTCCCAATCCTCTGTCTTCCCACTAATTTTTGCTTCCTTGTATGCCCTCTCCTTTGCTTTAACTTTGGCTTTGACTTCTCTTGTCAACCACAGTTGCATCCTTTTTCCATTCGAAAATTTCTTCTTTTTTGGAATATACCTGTCTTGCATCTTCTTCACTTCTCACATAAACTCCAGCCACTGCTGCTCTGCCGTCTTTCCCGCCAGTGTCCCTTTCCAGTCAACTTTGACCAGTTCCTCTCTCATGCCACTGTAATTTCCTTTACTCCACTGAAATACTGACACATCAGATTTCGGCTTCTCTGTTTCAAATTTCACAGTGAACTCAATCATGTTATGATCACTGCCTCCTGAGGGTTCCTTCACCTCAATCTCTCTAATCACCTCCGGTTCATTACACAATACCCAATCCAGTACAGCCGATCCCCTAGTGGGCTCAACAACAAGCTGTTCCAAAAAGCCATCTCGCAGACATTCTACAAATTCTCTCTCTTGAGATCCAGTGCCGACCTGATTTTCCCAATCCACTCGCATGTTAAAATCCCCTACAATTATCATAACACTACCCTTCAGACAAGCCTTTTCTATTTCCTGTTGTAATTTGTAGTCCACATCACGGCAGCTGTTTGGAGGCCTGTATATAACTGCCATCAGGGTCCTTTTACCCCTGCGCTTTCTTAGCTCAACCCATAAAGATTCTGCACCTTCCGATCCTATATCACCTCTTTCTAATGATTTAATATCATTTCTTACCAATAAAGCCATGCCTCCCCCTCTGCCTACCTTCCTATCCTTCCAATACACCGTGTATCCTCGTTCGTTCAGCTCCCAGAGACATGCATCCTTTAGCCGCGTCTCAGTGATGGACACAGTATCATACCTGCCAATCCATAGCTGTATGACAAGATCATCCACCTTATTCTTTATGCTGTGTGCATTTGAGTATAACACCTTAAGACCAGTACAGGTGTCCCCGGCTTTTCGAACGTTCGCTTGTCGAAACCTCACTGTTACGAAAGACCTACATTAGTACCCATTTCACTTTCAGAAGGTGTTTTCACTGTTACGAAGAAAGACAGTGCGCGATAAAAGGCAGCGCGCGCCCCGAGCAGCCGCCCTGCCCCGGATTCAGAACGGCATTGCTGAAGCACGTTGCATTGAGCAGCCGTTAGCAATATGAGTTCTAAGGTGTCGGAAAAGCCTGAAAGAGTAAGGGTGTTACACTTAGTGTAAAACTAGACATAATTAAGCGTTTCGATCGTGGTGAACGAAGCAAGGACAAAGTGAGTTTGGCTTGTGGAAGTTGACGAAGATTATGTTGAAGAGGTTTTGGCATCCCATGACCAAGAACTGATAGATGAAGAGCTGATGCAATTGGAAGAGGAAAGGATAACAATCGAAACCGAATGCAGAAAGTGAAACAACTGCGTGAGATTTTCGCTGCAATGATTAAGTACGACTTTAATTTTGAAAGGGTACGTAGGTTTAGGGGATATTTGCAGGATGGTTTGAGTGCTTACAATCAGCTGTATGATAGAAAAATGCGCGAGGCACAGCAGTCAAGCAAGCCTTCCACATCAGCCACAGCAGATGACGAACCTCGACCTTCGACATCGAGGCGGGCAGTCATAAGAGAAGATGAGCTGCCTGCCCTGATCGACAATGAGATGACACCCCCGTGTCCCACCGCCCCAACACCCGGGCCCCGAACAGATACTGTACCAATTCGCGAAGATCGCAGCGGTAGCCGGGAGGCACACAGCCCATCTTTAAGAAAAAAGCCAAAATAAACATGCTAATTAATTAGGTGCCGCCTAGCACGTAATTGTCGGCCCAGATCAGAGGCGATGCAATTGGCAATCGCCTCTGATCTGCGCCGACATTTACGTGCCGGGCAGCACCTAATTAGTTAGCATGTTTATTTTGGCTTTTTTCTTAACGATGTGCTGTGTGCCTCCTGGCTACCGCTGCATTCTTCACGGCAATGTATCAGGTCGGCGGCCCAGAGGGTGGGGGCCACTGCACCACCCAGCCTGCGACGACTCAGTCTAACACACTACCATCAGTGTGCTCAGCGCTGTTTTCCCAATTCCGGTAAGTGATAATACACTGTACACGCATTATTTCTACTTTATATAGGCTGTGTATTTTTACGTGTTATTTGGTAGATTTGGCAGCTTCATAGTTTAAAGGTTACCGGAGAGCGCGTTTATGCCAACAGCGCTTGCGTGAGATTTTCTGCCGAGAGCGCTTGCGTGAGATTTTCGCTACGGAGATCTGTGCAGGCAATCGTTGTAGAGAAGTATTTCTGCTTTATATAGGCTGTATATTTGTCATATCATTCCTGCTTTTACTATATGTTACTGTTATTTTAGGTTTTATGTGTTATTTGGCATGATTCAGTAGGTTATTTTTGGGTCTGTGAATGCACACAAAATTTTCCCATATAAATAAATGGCAATTGCTTCTTCGCTTTACGACATTTAGGCTTATGAACCGTTTCATAGGAACTCTCTACCTTCGGATGGCGGGGGAAACCTGTATTTGGTACTTTTCGCTTTGATTTCACTGTAACTTTATTGCACTGCAACTCATCCCAATGGCTACAAATTTGCCCCATCACCTGCCTGTCTTTCCTGACATCTTTATTGCTCACTATCTTAGATTTATTTCTGTTTTCCCCTTCCTCCGCTCTGTCATTCTGGTTCCCATTCCCCTGCCAAATTAGTTTAAACCCTCCCTAACAGCTCTATTAAACTTTCCCACCAGGATATTGATCCCCTTCGGGTTCAGGTGTAACCTGTCCATTTTGAACAGGTCATACTTCCCCCAGAAGAGATCCCAATTATCCAAGAATCTGAAGCCCTGCCCCCTGCACCAGTCTCTCAGCCACGCATTCATCTGCCTGATCCGACTATTCTTGCCCTCGCTAGCATGTGGCACAGGTAGCAATCCCGAGATTACTACCCTGAAGGTCCTGCTTCTCAGCTTCCTTCCTAACTCCCAGAAATCTCTCTTCAGGACCTCCTCCTTTGTCCTATCTATGTCATTGGTACCAACATGTACCAAGACAACTGGCTGCTCACCCTCCCCCTTCAGAATATTCAGGACCTGATCTGAGACACCCCGTACCCTGGCACCTGGGAGGCAACACACCATGCGGGTATCTCTATCAGGCTCACAGAATCTCCTGTCCGTCCCCCTGACTATGAAATCCCCTATGACTACAGCATTCCTCGTCTCCCTCCTTCTCTCCTGCACAACAACGCCAGGCTCAGTTGCCAGCGACCCAGTCACCGTGGGCGTCCCCTGTCAGGTCATCCCCCTCAACAGCATCCAGAACAAGATATTTGTTGCTGAGAGGGACAGCCACAGGTGTGCTCTCCACTATCCGGGTATTTCCCTTCCCTCTCTTGACAGTGACCCAGTTTTCTGACCCCTGTAGCCTAGGGATGACTACCTCCCTGTAGCTCCTGTCTATCACCTCTTCGGTTTCCCTGATAAGCAGTAGGTCATCAAGCTGCAGCTCCAGATCCCTAACACGGTCTCTGAGGAGCTGCATCTCGGTGCACCTGGCGCAGATGTGACCATCAGGGAGGCTGGAGGTCTCCCAGGATTCCCACATCTGACACCCTGAATAAAGCACTAACCCTGCAGGCATGCTATCTAATTATCAAGGACTCCGACCACCCAGGATGCTATCCTTTCTCACAGCTGCCTTCAGGGAGAAGGTACAGGAGCCTTAGGAGCCATTCCACCAGGTTCGGTAACAGTTATCACTTCTCAATTTTTCGGCTCCTGAACCTTTGGGGATAACTTCACTCCACTCGCCCCATCACTGAACTGTTCCCACATCCTATGGATTCACTTTCAAGTACTCTTCATCTCAGGTTCTTGATATTTATTGCTTATTTATTATTATTATTATTTCTTTTTTCTTTTGTACTTGCAGTTCATTGTCTTTTGCACATTTGTTGTTTTGTGTATCTGTTAGGTGCAGTCTTTCACTGATTCCATTGTGTTTCTTGGATTTACAGTGTATGTCCACAATGAAGCAAATCTCAGGATTGTATCTGCTGACATATATATACTTTGATGATATACTTACTTTGAATGTACGATGAAAAGCTTGTCATACTCTACACCACAGGAAAAAAATCATTACACAGTGCACTGAAGCAGAACAAGGTAAAATGCAGTACAGGTAGACAATATGATGCAAGATTATAACAATGTAGAATGTGAGGTCTTAAATCCATCTATTGTACTATGAACCATTCAATAGTCTTATAACAGTGGAGTAGAAGCTGTCCTTGAGCCTGATGGACCATGTTTTCATGTTTTTCTATTTTCTCCCCAGTGGAAGAGCCGAGAAGAGAGAATAAATAGGTAGGGTGGAGTTTTTGATTTTGTCTAGGCAGCTTTTCTGCAGTCGCAAGAAGTATTGACAGAGTCCACGGAAAGGTGGCTGTTTCCATGATGTGCTGAGCTGTGCTTACAACCCTCTGCAGTTTCTTGCAGTTATGGGAAGAGCAATTGTCATACTAAGTGACGGTGCATACCGGCGGACTGCTTTCTGTGGTGCATCAATAAAATTGGTAGCAGTTGATGCAGACATGATGAATTTCTTTAGTCTCCTAAGAAAGTAAAGGAGTTGGTGAGCTTTCTTAGACATGGCATTCATGTGGTTGAACCACGACAGTGATATTCAAACTTCAGAACTTGAATCCCTATACCCACTCAACCTCAGCACCACTGATGAAAAGAGGAGCATGTGCACTGCCTCTTCCTGAAGTCATTGGCCAGCTCTTTTGTTTCGCTAACATTGAAGGAATGGTTGTTGTCATGACACCATCCAAGATATAGGGGTAGGAATGCACAATAGTCCTCATACCACATGTAAGAAAGAATTAGTGAAATCTCAGTGAAGAAATCGTGAAACTAACGAAGAATTAGTGCCATCTACATCCAGATGACAGTGACTACCAGCTCATGTTTACCATCTTCTTCACTGACTGGATTCTTTAGCAGGTGGAAGTGGGAAGGGATGGAGTTGTAAATATTTAGAGTTGGAATGACTTGCAGCCAGGATGAAGGGAAAGTTTACCAGAGGTGCTAACTTGACAGAAGCTAAGGTTGTGCCAAAAGATGGATAAGGCTTATATATTCTGATGAGTATGTACAACAAAATAATGGTTATGGGGCAATTTTGCATTCAGTATCAAAGGGTATGGATGAGTATCAGATCAGCTGGCACTAGTTGTCACAGAGTTTGTTGAATGGATTATCTATCTAATCTATGCACCCATCCATGATATGCAATGTGACTGCCTCCTGTAATACAGCTCAAGCAATGGCCACCCAGTATCAATGCTGACCCTGTGGTTGTGGAAAAAGGGTATAAAATAAGACTTACAAAGTATTAAAACAGTGCAGGAATCTCTCCCCATAATGGTGAACAGACAATATTTCAGTGGGCAAACTTGTATCACCTCGTCCTCCACCCCTTATTGCACTACACTTCTTCCTTTGAGTTTGCTTGCAGTCCAGACTATTGACATCTTTTAGGAAAATGGTGCATTTTCTTCTGGATATTTGAAGCTGAAAGTTGCTTCAGGTAATCCATCCTCCAAAGCCATCTCCAGTCTTCTCCATGTTAAGTTAGCATCCTTCCACAGATATGCTACAATCCCTATTAGTACAATGAACAAGGGGCACACAAGGCCAATACAGAAAGATATGCAAATGATTTATTTACAAATTTGCATCTTTTGGATATGACATGCTTTGATTTACAAGTTTTCTTTGGTTCCTCTTTTATTCTCGTTTAATTCTGTAGCTTACCAGATCAACAAACAAGGGAAAGCACAGGCTGTGGGCGATTGGGGAACTGAGACTGTAATTTTTAAAAACTATGTTTATAGGCACAGAAACTGCTTTTCATGGTTTTGTTTTTCCAAACCATTCTCCTGCTCCTCAACTATACTAAATGAAGGTGGAGACGGCTGTGACCTTAAGAGGTTGACATCTGCTATGTCAATTACAGCAAGCCTCCTTTAGACTGACCCAGGCATTGGAAGCATTGCAAGCAATAACAGAACATTATAAATAAAGTTATAAAGATTAACTTTATTTGTCAAGTGTATATCAAAACATAGCGTGAAATGCTTTTTTTTAAATAATTAATTTGCAACTTCTTTTCTCCTTGTAGAAGATTCAAGGTCAAGTTTTGTATTACCTGTGATGATGCTAATTATGCTTCCTTTCTACAAGTATAAGTTATTGATACAGCACAATTCTGAAATCACAAGCACAGGCTAACGATCTTTCCTCTGCTTTTCCAGCCTTCGAATATTCCATGGGAACATTTACAACCTGGATATATTTTCTTATATCTGTTCCATTCTCTTAACCTCAATTCCTCTTATCTCCACCACTTTTCATATACTTGCCCACATTTTCCCAAACATTCCCTTTTCTCTAGTTCTGTACAAAATCAGTCCTTCTCTAATAGACTCCAGTTCTGATAAGGTTATCAAGCTAAATTATTGTCTGCATAGAAAATTCTTTATATTCTGAGCGTTTCCATCATATTTATAGAATATAAAAATGCAGAGAGAAAGTATATTAATTCTTCTCATATGTCTGGATTCTGGAAGTAGTTCAGGGAATAATTTTCCTTTCTTTTCCAAGCTGTCAATCACATTGTCATGTGCAGTCATATTAACAACTGTAAATGAAAATACTTAGGAGACCAAGAAAATTCTATTTTTCTTAATTGTCAAAAAGATGTCAAAATCTAAAGGACACCCATTTTTACCCAGGATAGAAATATCAGATATTAGCAGGCAGAGCTTTGAGATGAAAGAGGGAATTATTAAAGAAGATAAGTGGCCAACTTTTTTTATAACTCAGAGAGGGTAGGTACCTGGAATATGGTACTGGTGTGCTGGTGGAAGCAGAAATGATAATGGTTTCTTAGATAGGCAACTAAATAAGCAAGGAATGAAGGGATATATATCATGGGTATACATCTCCCGCTTTTTAAAAAAGGAGGGAGAGAGAAACCTGGGAATTATAGACCGGTTAGCCTGACATCAGTGGTGGGGAAAATGCTGGAGTCAGTTATCAAAGATGTGATAACAGCACATTTGGAAAGCAGTGAAATCATCAGACAAAGTCAGCATGGATATGTGAATGGAAAATTATGTCTGACGAATCTTATAGAATTTTTTGAGGATGTAACTAGTAGAGTGGATGGGGAGAGCCAGTGGATGTGGTATATTTGGATTTTCAAAAGGCTTTTGACAAGGTCCCACACAGGAGATAAGTATGCAAACTTAAAGCACACGGTATTGGGGGTAAGGTATTGATGTGCATAGAGAATTGGTTGGCAGACAGGAAGCAAAGAGTGGGAATAAACGGGACCTTTTCAGAATGGCAGGCAGTGACTAGTGGGGTACCGCAAGGTTCAGTGCTGGGACCCCAGAAGTTTACAATATATATTAATGACTTAGACGAGGGAATTAAATGCAGCATCTCCAAGTTTGCGGATGACACGAAGCTGGACGGCAGTGTTAGCTGTGAGGAGGATGCTAAGAGGATGCAGGGTGACTTGGATAGGTTAGGTGAGTGGGCAAATTCATGGCAGATGCAATTTAATGTGGATAAATGTGAGGTTATCCACTTTGGTTGCAAAAACAGGAAAACAGATTATTATCTGAATGGTGGCTGATCAGGAAAAGGGGAGGTGCAACGAGACCTGGGTGTCATTGTACACCAGTCATTGAAAGTGGGCATGCAGGTACAGCAGGCGGTGAAAAAGGCGAATGGTATGCTGGCATTTATAGCGAGAGAATTCGAGTACAGGAGCAGGGAGGTACTACTGCAGTTGTACAAGGCCTTGGTGAGACCACACCTGGAGTATTGTGTGCAGGTTTGGTCCCCTAATCTGAGGAAAGACATTCTTGCCATAGAGGGAGTACAAAGAAGGTTCACCAGATTGATTCCTGGGATGGCAGGACTTTCATATGAAGAAAGACTGGATCGACTAGGCTTATACTCGCTGGAATTTAGAACATTGAGGGGGGATCTTATTGAAACATATGAAATTCTAAAGCGATTGAACAGGCTAGATGCAGGAAGACTGTTCCCGATGTTGGGGAAGTCCAGAACAAGGGGTCACAGTTTAAGGATAAAGGGGAAGCCTTTTAGGTCCGAGATGAGGAAAACTTCATCTGGAGTGTGAATCTGTGTGAGTGTGAGGGAGTGAGAGTGTGAGAGAGTGGTGAATCTGTGGAATTCTCCGCCACAGTAAACAGTTGAGGCCAGTTCATTGACTATATTTAAGAGGGAGTTAGATATGGCCCTTGTGGCTAAAGGGATCAGGGGGTATGGAGAGAAGGCAGGTACAGGATTCTGAGTTGGATGATCAGCCATGATCATACTGAAAGGCGGTGCAGGCTCGAAGGGCTGAATGGCCTACTCCTGCACCTATTTTCTATGTTTCTATGTGCAGACTGCAAGGAATAGTTTAATTTAATGTCTTTTTTTTTGGACATAGACATTGTGGCCCAATTTACCTTTTACTGTGTAACTTGTCATGTTGTATGTTGTGCCACACTCTAAAACAGCAGGAATATATTCCCTTTTTATATCGACTGTTTAAGTCTGGTACTTTTCAACAAAACCTGAATGTCTTTGATACATCAAAATCCATCTAAGCCAGGAGTTTCCAACCTGGGCTCCATGGATCCTTGCTTAATGATGTTGATCCATGGCACAACAAAGTTTGGGAACCTCTGATCTGAGCTATCATTGAGTTATAATATTCCATTCATTTTCCAGTCTCTCTGCACTAACTACCATCTTCTCGAAGCAAACTAACCAACCCTTCAAGAGAAGTGTGGTGAAACTGCAGGAGCAAAACACTTTCCATTTTCATTTGCATGATCATCATTTAACTCTAAGCTAGTCAAATCAGAATCCAAAATTAAATGTATTTCACCAAAATTGTAAGTTAGTGTTATAGATACAGCACTGATGCTAATATTTATCATTCTTGTTCACATTACATGATCAAATTTTTGCATAAAGAGATATTAGCTAAATTTCTATGTGTTTTAAAATGAAAAACTTAAAGCCACACCTCAAACGTAGATGTCTCACAAAAATGAACATTAAACATAGTATTGGACAGGATGTTGTCGATACTTGGTGCCGATTTATATTAAATGTCCTATTTGTATCATCCATATTTCTCCACTTCCTTCATATCCATGTGTCTGGCTAAAAGCCTGTTAATCTCTAACATGCTATCTACTTCCACTGCTAACCCAGGTAATCTATTCTAGGCACCTACTACTCTACATTAAAACTTAGCCATCACATTTCACTTACACTCCCCCCTCTAACCTTAAAAGTATGTCATCTTGTGTTTGACATTACCACTTTGGGGAAATGATTCTGACCGTCTAAACTATCATTGCCTGCCATAATGTTAAAAAAACCTCTATCAGGTCTCCCTTTAGCCTCCAACATTCCAGCTGGAACAACCCAAGTTTGTCCAAACTCTCCTCATAGTTCTTGCTCTCCATTCCAGGCAGAATCCTAGTAAGCCTCTTCTGCACCCTCGTCACATCCTTCTTATAATGTGGCAACCAGTACTGCACTCAATACAACAAGTGCAGTCTGACTAAAGTTTTATATAGCAGCAGTATTATTTCCTTAATCTTACACTCAACATCTCTTCCCAATGAAGGCAAATATGTCAAATGTCTTCTTTATTACCTCATCCATACATAGCCACTTCCAGTGAACTATGCACCTGTACCTAATGATCCCTCTGTACCTCAGTGCTCTTAAGGAGTCAACCATATTATCCACTTTCTCCTTTCATTTGATTTCTCAGGGTGCAACATCTCACACTTGTACAGATTAAACAGTATCTGCTAGCTCTCAGCCTATATCTGTAATTGACCTATATCTCCCTTTGAAGTCTTTGCACTGTCCACAAATCCACCAATCTTAGTGTCTGCAAACTTTCTAATCTAGTCATTTACATTTTATATTATTTTGATATATGTAACTTGACATATTACAAACAACCGAGGTCCTAGCATCAATCCTCACAGAACACCAGTGTTCATGGACTTATAGCCAGACTAACAGCCTTCCATCCATACTTTCTGTCTTCTATTGACAAGCTAATTCTGAATATAAACTTGCATTTCACCTTGGATATCATGCAGCTTTATCTTTTGAATTAACTTACCATGTGGGACTTCATCAAATGCCTTACTAAAGTTCATGTTGATAACATTCATTCTCTTATCCTCATCAAGCTCCTTTGTCATCTCCTCAAAAAATGTAATCAAGTGTATAAGGTATAACCTGTCCCAAACAAAGCCATCCTGACTGTCCCTAAGTAGGCCATGCCTTTCCAAATGTGCATAAATCCTATCTCTCAATATTTTCTCCAGAAACTTCCCGACCTACTGACATGAGGCTCAGTGCTTTATAATTACCTATTTTCATTCATGAACAAGGAGGCAACATTTGTTACTCTCCAGTCCTCTGGAATTTCACTTGAAGTTACTGAGGACACAACAAGATGTGAAATCTCCTCACATGCTTCTTTCAGTATCCTGAGATATATGCCATCAGGCCTTGAAGACTTATTCAATTTAACATTTTTTGGAAGACATGGTACTATGTCCTCCTTAATCTTAAAACTTCCCAGCACATTAGCATGTTTCAGAATTCACAAATTAATTCTCCTCAGTAAATGCCGATGCAAAATACTTACTTAGTACCTCAGCCACTTGTTCAGACTCCATCACAACTTCACTCCTTTAGCCTTGAGAGAAAATATCCTCCTTAGATATCCTCTTTTTCTTAATAAAAGTATGAAATGCCTTGGGATTCCCTTTGACCCTGCTTACCATGGATATTTCATGGCTTCTTTTGGCCTTCTTAATCACCTGCTCTCATACTTTCCTTTATATTCCACAATGCTCCAGTCTGATTTTAGACTTCTTAAACCTGGTATTCGTGTCCCTTTTCTTACTGACTAAATTTAGAACCTCTTGGGTAATCCAAGATTCCCTTACTTTACTATCCTTGTCCTTACCAGAATATGTCAACTCTAAACTCTGATCACCTGGTCTTTGAACAATTCCCACATGTCAAACATGCACGTGTTTGACTGCAGCTGCTCCCAATCAATCCCCCTTGGCTCTTGTAATTTTCCCACCCAATACCTTCCCACAAGATCCGACTTGATCCGTACCCATAACTACCTTAAAACATAATGAGTTGTGGTTATTAATTCTAAAATATTCTCCCTCTATCATAGCTGTCACATGGCTTGGCTTATTTCCCAAACTAGGTCAAGTATGTTTTCTCCTCTCCTTGGACATACTGTTTCAAGAACCTCTCTTGAATGCATTGAAGAAATACCACCCCATCTAAGCTTCTTGGATTAAGAAATTCTAATCAATATTGGAGAAGTTAATGTCCCCCACAATGACAATCTTGTTGTTACTATACCTTTCATTAATCTATCTACATATCTGTTCCACCACCCCTCACTGCCTATGGGAGGCTATAAGCCATTAGCAAAATTGAACTTTCTTATTTCTAAGCTCCACCTAAATTGTCTCTGTGAATGAGTCTTCTAATGTGATATTGCTGAATGCCACTGTGACATTCTCCTTGATCAGTAGTACCTCCTTTATCCCAACCCTATCATGTCTAAAACAACAAAACAACATTAAGCTGCCAGTCTTGTTCCTCGCAGGACCAGGTTTCTGTAATGGCATCAACAATGTTATTCCATGTACTAATTCATATAATTGTCTAAACCTTCAATCAGTCCTTTACAAACTTGTCTGAATTTTATCATGTTTAGCAGACATTGAAAAGCATAGCTGATTAAATTCTAAATATGACCACACAAACATATTATTTATCATAATATACTCTGCAAATGGAGGTGCATACTGAAATAGTCTTGTTGATACAGCCACCTATTCATAGAAAATTTTTGGTTAATAGTAATAATCACATTCACATCTTTCTTGAGCCTTGACATTGGAGGTCCATTGACTGGAGCTGATTTTCCTTTGCTTCATACTGTGAGACACACGTTTCCTGAATACTAAACAGAGGGAAAAAAGCAGGGTTTCTGTGCTGCGAGCTGTCAGCTTCTTTCAGGTGCCCTTGCACTAAAGAATGCCTCTGGTGCTTGCATCTTGGAACATAATGCAAATGAAGAAACAAGAGGTAAAATTAATAATGAAGGGCTCTGTTTCCTCTTCCCCTTGCATCAGACTGCAGCTTGGAGCAGACATACAAATTATAAATAAGAACTTCCGGTCAACCAGAGCTGAGACAATTTGAGAAAGGAAGGCAGCAAAGGCACTGGGTGATGTCACCTTCAAATGAGAATGAGCAGGTGCTCTATTGGGACTGGAGGTCTTCCTATTATTTTGAACAATTGTCTGAAGGATGCACACTTGATGAACATTACTAGTGCTGCAAGTCTTTATATCGTTCTGTACTACAGGTACATTAACTCAAAGCTGATGACATGTACATGCAATTTCAGGTTTGCTCAATGTACATAATTGCGTCTGACACTTACTAATACATATGATGGATGGATTACTGAAAACGAGTCCTATTATCATATTTTCTATACCATGTTATCATAGTTATCTCCCATTCCTCAGCTCCTTTGATTATTATCTGGATCAATTTAATGTTGTAAGTTTGCCTCACACAGATGGTCTATCAAGACAGCTTGATATCCATAGCAGACCTCAATATATCATTATATTACCAGGTATGATTTCCACCACTTATTAATGGAATTAATAGCCCAATAGTCCCTGTGACAAACTGAACTGGGTTTTACCATTTATATTGTGCATTTTAACATCCTTATGAGTTAAGTCTTCAGTAAAAAAAAATGAAGCTGGTTAAACAATTAACCAAATTAATGTAGTTTTTTTCATGTGATAAATCATTGAAAAGTAGAGAATAGGCACAGGCCCTTTGGCCCACAGCATTGTGCTGAACTAATTAAACTAGTAATTAAAAGCTCTCTGCGCTAATTCCTTTTGCCTACAAAATATTCACAACCTTCCACTTCCTGCACATTCAGGTGCCTACCAGGAGTCTCTTCAATAGCTCTATCATATTTACCTCTACTTTCACCCCAGGCAGTACATTCCAGACACCCACCACTCTCCACATAAAAGACTCGCCTCAGATATCTCCTTTGAAATCACCCCTCTCGCCTTAAAGGCATGCTTTCTTTCTTGTCACAGATACCTTGATCCTTGGGAAAAGATAGGGTGTCTTCTCGATCTATGCCCCTCATAATCTTTTAAACTTCCAACAGGTATCAGCTCCAGATGAACAACACGATTTGCCCAGCCGCTCCTCATAGCACTTATCCTCTGATCCAGGCAGCAACCTGGTAAACCTCTTCTGCACCCACTCCTAATCCATCATAACCATCCTATAAGGAGGCAACCAGAAATGAATGCAATACTCCAGATGCGGCCTAACCATGGTTTAACACAGTTGCAACATGACATCCTGACTTGTTAAATGCCTCAACTAATAAAGGCAAGCATGCCATATGTATTCTCAACTATCCTATCAACCTGTGTAGCCGTTTTCATGGAACTATCCCTCGCACCGCAGCACTGTTACAGGTCTTGTCATTAACTGTGTACCATTTGATCACCAAAAGAGCAGAACTTCACAGTTGTTTAAGTTAAATTTTATCTAACATTTCTCTCCCATATCTGTAATTGATCTATATTCTGCTGTATCCTTTGGCACATTTCTGCACAATCTTTGTTACATCTCGCACAACAGGGCCATTTCATTGCCTCTTCAATTTTGGGACATTTGGACAGCAAAGGTGCATACATCAGGATACTCTTTATCAACTACGGCTCAACAATCAATACCATCATCCCCTCAAAACTAATCAATAAGCTTCAAGACCTTGTGCTCAATACCTCTTTGTGCAATTGGATCCTCAATTTCTTTGCTTGCAAACCCCAGTCATTTCAGACTGGCAACATCTCCTCCACAATCTCCATCACCATACATGCACCACAAGGCTGTGTGCTTACCCCCTGATCTACTTGCATTACTCTTATGACTGTGTGGCTACTCACAGCTCCAAAGCCAAATTTAAGTTTGATGATGACATCACTGTCATTGGCTGAATCAAAAGTGGTGATGAATCAATATATAGAAGGGAGATTGAAAATCTAGCTGAATGATACCACAACAACAATCTCTCACTCAATTTCAGCAAAACCAGGAGATGATTATTGACTTGAGGAGGAGGAAACCGGAGGTTCATGAGCCAGTCCTCAATGAAGGAATAAGAGATGGAGACAGTCAGCAACTTTAAATTCCGTGGTGTTATCATTTCAGAGGATCTGACCTTGACCAAGCATGTAAGTACAAGTATGAAGAAAGCACGGCAGTGCCTCTACTTCCGTAGAATTTTGCAAAGATTCAGCGTGATACCTTAAACTTTGACAAATCTATAGATGTGTGGTGGAGAGTATATTAGCTGGCTGCATCACAGCCTGGCATTGAAGCACCACTTCCTTTGAATGGAAAACCCTACAAAAAGTAGCAGATACAGCCCAGTCCATCATGGTAAAGCCTTCTCCACTATTGAGGATGTCTGCATAGAGCGTTATCGCAGGAAATCAGCATCCATCGTCAGGGACCTCCGCTACCCACACCATGCTGTCTTCTCACTGCTGCCATCAAGAAGGTGGTACAGGAGCCTCAGCACTCACCCCACCAGGTTCAGGAACAGTTATTACCCCTCAAACATCAGGTTTGTGAACCAATGGGGTTAACTTCACTCAACTTCATTTTCCCCATTACTGAAGAGTTCCTACAACATATGGACTCACTTTCGAGGACTCTTCATCTCATGTTCTCGATATTTATTGCTTATTTATTTATTTATTTTTTGTATTTGAGAAGTTTGTTGTCTTTTGCACACAGATTGTTCACCCTGTTGGGTACAGTCTTTCATTGATTCTACTATGGTTATTGGATTTACTGAGTATGCCCGCAAGTAAACGAATCTCAGGGTTGTAATTGGTGACGTAAATATACTTTGATAATAAATTTACTTTGTATTTTATTTTTGAACTCTGAAACGCATCAACGCACCCTTTTACATTTTCATCCAAGCCATTTATCTCTACCTTCATCACAATCACCTGTGACACTTCATAATAAACTAAATGAAATTAGTAAGACATGACTTACCCTTGTACAAAGCCACGCTGACAGTCCCTAATTAGGCCATGGCTCTCAAAATGTTTAGAAATCACATCCTTAAGAATCCTCTTCTGTAGTTTCCCTACCATTGATGTGACACTCACCTGTGTATAATTACAGAGATTATTCCAACATCCCTTCTTAAACAACTGAACATCCTCAGGAATTAAATGTTTTTCAAGACATTTAACACTGCCTCCTTCATAATCTCAAAATACCCTATCATATGAACACACTCCACGTGCTCCACAATGATCTCTACTTCCTCCTCCCTGGTAAATGCTGATGAAAGATACTGATTTTGGACCTCACCCAAATCCTCTGCCTCCAAGCACATATTCCCTCCTTTATTCATGAGAAGTTCTATCCTCTCCCTGCTTATCCTTTTGCTCTTAATGTAGGTGTAGAATAATTAACAACTAAATGAGTGCTTTCTAATTTACACTTCAAAATCAGTTAGTAAAAATAATTATATCCAAGGATGATTAAGCCAAATGTTTTCTTGTGAGGATAACAAGGTCTCTGTTTAAATGATACATCAACATCAATGTTACTTTAAAATTTATTCCCTGGATTCATTATCTACATCAATGCAGCTATAAAATTTATTCTCAGGTAAATTTCCATGTACTTCTGGAATTATGACATTTATATTATACATTTCTCTTTTCCATTTTTCTTCTGTCAGACCAACTACTCCATTATAGAAACCACATATATTACTTTGTGGTATTTCTGCAACTGAAATTAATGCTGATACTTAATCAATACTAAGTACAGTGGGGAAAACCAAAGGAACATAAATCCCTTTAGCTGAATTAACTTCATCATACCGCTTTATGAATTAATAAGGAGGAATTTCTTTATCCTGAGGGTGGTGAATCTGTGGAATTCGTGACTGCAGGTGGCTGCAGAGCCCAAGTTACTGGATATATTTAAAGTGGAGATTTTAGGTTCTTGATTAGTAAGGGCATCACAGATCACAGAGAGAAGGCGGGAGAATGAAGATAAGAGAGAAAATGAATCAGCCATGACCAAATTGTGGAACAGACTGGACGGGCCAAGTGCCTAATTCTGCTCCTCTGTCTTATGATCTTAAGTGAGTTTATTAAGGTTAGTGACCCTGACAAAGGCTAAGAACAGAAATGCATTATATGCTTCCCAAGTATGTACTATTCTGAAATAATTACAGAACAACTGTGGGGAGGATGGTAAGCACATTTGGCTCTGAACAATTGATTTAAGAAAATTATTGGCCAATTCTTAATTTAATACTTTAAGTTCATTTTCCGGATTTTCATAATATTATTCACTGTTGACATTTCTTGCATGCAAACATCAACAGTAATAACAGCACAAGGTCATTTTGCTCATTCCAGTGCTCACACAAAAAGTAAATTGCTTTCAATTTCAAATCAGTCCTTTCCATAACGCATTCTTTTATTTTTCCCAGAATGGTGATGAGGAGGCCTACAGAAGTGAGATGGATTACTAGTGGCATTTCGAGAATAACTTTGCAGTCAATGCTATTAAGACGAAGGAATTGATTGTGGACAACAGGAAGGAATATCAGAAGAACACACACCAGTCCTCATTGAGGAGTCAGCAGTGGGAAAGGTGAGCAACCACATGTCCCTAGGTGTCAACATCTATGAAGCTCTATCCCAAGCCCAACCTGCTATTACAAAGAAGGCACACCAGCAGCCATATTTCATTAGGAGTTTGAGAAGATTTGGTATGTCACCAAAAGCTCTAGCAATTTTTTTTACAGATGCACCATGGACAGCATTTTGACCGGTTTCATCACTACCTGATGTGGGGGCACGAATGCACAGGATCAAATGAGGCTGCAATCATAGGTACTAGCCTCCCTACCATTGAGGACACCTTCAAAAGGTGATGCCTCGAAAATACGGCATCCAACATGCAGGGCCCTCACCAACCAGGAAGTGCCCTCTTTTCATTTCTACTATCAAGGAAGAGGCAAAGGAGCCTGAAGACACACAGTCCCTGTTTTAGAAACAACTTCTTCCCCTCTGCCATCAGATTCTGAATGATCCATGAAGCTGTGAATACTACTTCACTATTTTGTTCTCTTTTTACCCCACTCATTTATTTTTGATATATTTCTTATTGCAATTTAGAGTAATTTTTATGCATTATAATCTATTGTTGCTGCAGAATAACAAATTTCATGACATAGGTCAGGGATAATAAACATGATTCTGACTCAGTTTCATTTCAAACAATATTAATCCACCTTCAACAAACATTTTAATCTAGTTCACTCACAAACTTCTCTCCTAACTTCTCAAGAAATAACTAATACTATCCACAGATGATTAAAAGTAAGTTTCATCACTTCCTTTTCCAAGATTATTGGATACTTACACCAGTTTCATTCACCAATTTTTTTTAGGTCAATGGAATACAGTTCAGCCGTATATATTTCCATAGTTTGGGGACTGCAGTCATTTGCACACACTCATTGATTCAGGAACAGCTTCTTCCCCTCTGCCGTCCAATTCCTAAATGGATATTGAACCCATGAATATTACCTCACTTTTTTATTATTTCTGTTTTTGCACTATTTAAAATGTAACTATTTAATATACATATATTTGCTTACTGTAACTGAGTTACTTTTTTTCTATATTATCATATATTCCATTGTATTGCTGCTGCTACATTAACAAATTTCATACTATATGCCAGTGATATTGAAGCTGATTCTGATTTCTCTCGTCGCCAATTGCCCTGAGAAATTACCTTCTCATCTCACACTCACTTATTGTTGCTCAATGTTATTACCAATGATTCAACATTTATTAATTCCATGCTCAGGATAATGGATTTCTGGAGTGACCAGAAGAACTGCAATATTTCCAGAAATGTGGCATATGCTCCTTGAACTACTGCAGTCCTTATGACCACTTTAACTCTTATATTACTGGGACATCTCCACCAATTTAAGATAGAGAATTCATAAATCTTGATTCAGCAACAAAGAAAGAATGCTAAAACAAGTCAGTGTGGGCAATAAAGACCTCGAGGCATAGCTGCTCTTGTATACCGCAACAGTAGAGACCTGTGTTATCCATATTGAATTAGGGTAGTCAGTTCTTAAATGTATCGTATTTTTTTTTTCCAATGGCTTTACCCTGTACTCCTTCTTCTATTTTCATGGTGTACTTTAAAGTAGTGTTCTCAGTTATAATTTATTTACATTCATTCATAAATCATTTCCTTTCACAGCTAATAAGTCTGATCATTCACTTCTTTAGGGATTGGAGAGCAACTTCATAAATCTTCTATCACCACAAAGATTACTTCGCTTACCTTGGGCTGGTCAAAAATGCTGAGCAAGTTAGTTTCAGTCAGTATGAATCTTAGATTAGCTTTCTAATTTTTCCATGACATTAGCCATTGTATTCTACATTGACAACAATATATTCTGTTCCTATGTTTTTTTTGGTTTAATACCATTTTGTTTGTTTAATTCTGCTTCACCATAAGTCTCTGTGCTAAATGTAAAAATTACCACCATGTCACAGATGAGTTTCCATTTCATCTTCAGCTGATAACAACTCTGATTAAGCGACCAACAACTCTGATAGAGGCAGATGCCAAGTTTTTAAGCTCACCAGTGGGAGGTGGTGCTTTAGCACTGCTGGCCCACCACCTCAAGGGAGTCTTGATCATAATCGGGCCGAAACTCCTGAAGACAGGTGGTAGATCAACTGATAATCCCACTGGTGATAGCAAAGGACAGTTAACATCTTAGTCCATGTGTATTTTCAATTCAATTCTGCATCTTACCAGCATAAATCTAATGTTATTTAATCTACAACCTTTCTCATTACAGTTATTTGTCATTGATTTGTCCAGTTACAGACGTCATCAAGTTCTTTTAATAACCCCTATCCAATTATCCAAACCATTTCCGTTAGCTTAACATATTCTGGAACCAGAGCAGTTTACACAGGATGGAAATAAGGAACTAATGTGTAGATCTGTAGGCAATCTGGAAGTGATTGAGATCCCATGACATGCCAAATGCTCTTTCACAGTGATACAAGTATTAGGGAAGAAGCCTTTTTGTGAAAATAACCTGGTTGATTTAAATGCAGTAGACGGCATTTGGTGTGTATGGGGTGTCAGGGAGGGGTAGCACCTCTGGTGGGGTAACATGTCGCGTCCTTTTCAAGGCGGTTAGTCCACCTTTGATCCCCATCTGGCACTCAGCTCTCACCTGTGGCTCCCCGTAGCTGTTTGCATGCGACAGCGGCCACACCCCGGGCAACGGCTTCGACAAGCCGGCTAAACCAGGTGAGGGTAGCTGACGGGTCTCAAACCCTCGGTTAGATAGGGAGTTGTCTATCCCAGCATGTGAAGACAGACTCCGGCGGATTGAGCGGACGAGACTAATGGAAGGTCCAACGGTCAAGAAGGCGGTCTCTGCAAGCGTTGTGGAACGTGTAGAGCAGGACAAGACGCAGAAGACGTCCTGGTCATCCACTGCGCCTAGACCCATCTCCAGGGATCCAGATGGGAATTGGGAAGAGAGAGTGAGGCTGACGCTGCGCAACTCTCCCTCACTTAAATCCAAGTCATGCGCTAGTCTCGACACCATCAATAATGGTGTCGAGGTCCTCATCGACGTACGATGGACGAAAAACCAACAACAGACAGCATATAGGGCAGTTACATATTTATCTCACAGCTTGGGTAAAATGCAAAGATTTCATACCTTTTCTTGAATGCAAGTGCTGAGGACTTTTATTATTACTAAATATTCATCACCATTCATGAATAAATGCTCTAACCAGAGTTCTGCTCTCATGTATTTACTTCGGAACTATTTCACTCTTTTCTAGCTTCCTCTGATATCTTTTTGTATAGAATCCAAGTCCTAATTTCCCTTTGCTTTGACTTCATTCTAACATAAGCGTGGCATTTCTCCTAATGTGTACTTGAATTAAGAGTTTCTCCTCTGGCTTGCTAGTAATGTGCTTTTTCAGTCTGCCTCAACTGGATCACATCTTTCGCAGCTTTGCGCCAAGGAAACAATTTACACCACCCCTTGTTGATTCCTTCAAAATTCCTTCCATTGCGAGATGCCTTAAAGCAAATGCTGTATGTAAAGTATGGAACAATGTCAACCAATGATTTATAGCTTTGGAAATTTTATTCAGGAAAGGGAAATCTATGACAAATAGCAGCTGCACTGACAGAGAATATGCTGTTAGAACGGATATTTGACATTGCTGGTTTCCACTGAAGTTGAGCTTTGTTTGGCAAACATTCACACATGCATCCAATGAATTTTTGAAAGCCAATTTAACTCCAGATGGCTATGGACCAAGAAGTGTGACCCGTAGACCAATGCTGCTGGGACACAAGCCAGGACCTGTACAACCCTGGCTGGGTGCCTGGGTGAGGCGAGAATATCTGATGTTGAAAGACCCAAAACACCCAATAACACCAGGTTACATCACTGAAGATGTGTCCTAGGATGTACCTCAGCATCAACTGATAACAAGCTGTATCAGTGCAGATCTTCCAACAGCAACAGCTGGGGTTAAGAGCCTTTTGCTATTTCCAACAATTTTCAACATAACTCCACTATTTTAAAGCAGGAATTTTCCCTATATGATTTGCATCTGGTCCACTTTAGATTTCATTTTAAAAAGCATTCATGCTAAATTGATTGGAAGCAGAATAGACAAATATTAATTAATTCCCCATTCTACACCATACAATGCACACATTAAAATAAATAACTTTAATTACAATTGATAGAAGGTGAACAATTTTCAAAATGCATAATGATCATAGAACAATTTTTAACATGGTTGATTTAAGTAAAACACATATAGTATTATAAAATTCAGTGAATCACAAATTAATTACACCTCTGCTATCAGGTTGAAAAAGATGGTCAGTAGTAATTATGATTATTGTCAGATAATGAAAGCATAAAAGATTTCCTATACTCAATGATCACTGAATGAGTTGACAGTAATGAACAACAATACAGTCCGTCAAAACCATTCCATCAAATGGCTGAAAAGACAAGTCAAGGCTTAACACACGCACAAACTGCAATACTGCTGATTACCAGTCTACTTCTAGGCATTCATCACCCCATAAGGACACCAACATTTCAAGACAGAAGTTAAATTTGTGCTACTTTTCTAGCTTAATATCATGGTCAGGGATCTACTATTTATGTATAACAGCTTTCTTGAACATTTGTAACCAAACTGGATCCACTTTCAAACCAAGATTGAAAGAGGAGGGGCAACAGGTCATGGTGAAAAACAGCAGAGTAGTCACCTAAACTGTGATTGCACAACTGAACATGTAAACATGACAAAAGCAAAAGGGAGTAAATATGGATCACCTGCATAAGAGAGCAAAGAGAAACAACAGGGTGCTTTAAAAAAACAGGTATAGAGGCAAAAATGTGAATGCTTGCATTATTGAGCAACATGAAGAAAATATTTTCTAGATGGCTGCATGAAGTACATCAAACAGTCATAATCATTTTAGGGACAGTTAATCAATCCAGCACATTTCATTCCTGGACTTCCAATACACCCAAGCTTGACTGAGATGAATGGGCTAATGCCTTCAAGGCCATGGTGCCGTGCCTCTTAAACGCCCTACAATCTTAAACAGAAGGTAAGATGCAGGACCTCCAATAACAGCTTTAACATAGCTCAGATTTTCAAGTCCTTAAAAATTGCTTCAAAAATAATGTTCTTAAAATGTAATTGAAAACATCAAATATATAAACCATTAAAATAAAGTTAAGTTATTAAATAATGAAGTAAGCTCGCACTATTCATCCTTCCTCGCCAATTCCCAAAACCCAGGGATCTCATTCATGGGAGACATCTCAGGAAGAATCCCCAAGAATTGAGGACAACTCATTTTCACTGCAGTATTGTGTAGTCTGTCCAGATTAACAAGGTTAATATATGATCCTACCTGCTCTGTGTTAGGTGTCAGAATTTGTGATTGGCATTATTGGCCTCAGTGACGCCCAATTCAGAGAGCTTTTAGAACTTTAAATCAATCTTAGGTTAATTGAAGTAGCAATATATCTACAAGCAATTACATTTATTTCCATCAACTGGTCAGCTGGGAAGTGAATGATTATTTCATGAACTCTTTACTAAATTCAAACCTAACAAAACCCAGTTGTTAATCTTTAAACATTGACTTCCCAGTAGGATACATCTGATTATTCAGCTATTTCAGGCCATGACCCTTTTATAAAATTACAAATGTTCACACATCGTCCCAGGAGTTGGCCAAGCTCCTTGCAGACCAGACAACAGATGCAGACTAAATGCTCAGAGGCTGCTAACAAACATCAAAGAAAAGTCCTTCAAAATTAACCTAAACGTGTTCATTAAACATGTCAATGTAATTATATCTCTTTAAAGTTTCATCTGATACTGCTCAATAGGTTCCATGCATATAACTTAAATTATGCTAGTCCAAGCCCCTTCTTGCTCTACTGAGCTTCTTCAAGTTCTCATTTATAACTTCTATTTTTCTGCAATATTGTATTCACCAGATAGTAATTAGGACCAAATCCCAGACAAGCATAGCATATTATTACTGTCGGAATGTGTAATTAAGGTAAATTCTTCTGAAGTGGAATGCTGGAGGAAAATAATCTTATAAAAAAACTAGGTTAAAATGCTGACACAGTTGAGGAATGCTTTCCCTAAGGAAGCTGCAGACAAAAAAAAGTAGTTTCACGGGCAGAAGACACAAAAAATTCTGGTGCACTTAAATGAGCTGAATGGATATTGCAGTGGGGAGCCAATAACCATTTCAGTGTGGACCTCCTTTTTCAAATTTTTGTTCCATAATTTTAACAATTTTCAATTGCATTGTGACAGAAACTTCCCATCCTCTCATATAACCTTCCCCTTGCCACCAAGCATAGTGCAACTGAATTCCAAGGCACAACTTTGCAGAATGAGTGAAAATAAAATTATTAATAGATGTGATCAGCCAAACCTACAGTTCTGCAGCTAATTTTTTTTTGTATTTCAAAGTAAAGATTCAGTGTAAATCAGAGGCAAAAACACATTTTATTTGTGGCTGAGAAATAAGCAATGCACTAAGAATTGAGGGAACTGCTGAAGTGAATTATAGCCTTACTACCCTTTCGGGTCTCCTTGTCAAAATACAGTGCATAACCCATCCCTGGTTTAACATCCTTCTGCCTCTCAATAGAATAGGTAATGTGCCCCAGGATATATTTCAGAATTGCCAAGCGTAATTTTAATAGTGTGCGTTACTGGGACACATAATATAGAAGGGAGCAGAGCAGAACAAGAACAAGTTCTTCAGCCCACCATGCCCGCACCAACCATAATGCTGAATTAAACTAATCACAATTACTGTTTAGGATTTCAAAATCACCCAATGACTCTGTATCCAGCTTCAACTGGTCACTTAGAGGCCTCACTTAAGGCTGTCTGACACTCTTGACCCAGCTGTAGGTGGTCACTCTGTTCAACTTGGGCTGGCCACTTGATAAATAAAACTTACAGCTCTTGGTCTTATCAGTCATTGGCTGAATTTATTGGGTGACTTCTTCGCCTTCTCCATTCCTGTAGCAATTGAGATTAGCTAATTTAGCAATAAGAAATGAGCCTGTCTTCATGTGATGACATCCATCACTCTGTGCCATTATTGCTGGACTATCCCTGAACAAGGAGCACCTCATTTTAATAATTCACACAAGTGCTGCTGTGGAGATACTTGTCTGAGCTTCTTATCATGTATATTCTGCACTGCATTTTATTGCCATATTTTAATGATTTCTGTCACAAGTGCAATTATGCATAAACAGCCTTGTTAGATAAATTGACAACATAAGGTGAACAGTAAAAAAAAGGGGACAATAAATGTAAACTCATTCTTTAGTCACTGACAATATAATACAAACTATTGCATGCTTGACAGTAAAATACTATTCGTTATCCCTTGTGATCATTGCTAAGAAAACAAACAGGTCTTCAATAATTGCAAAGAAAAATGAGCATGGTCTCAACTTATGACAATTTCAATAACATTATAATGGTTTGTTTTTATATCATAAACAGTGATGTGTGAAATGATCATGGTAAGAATGTTCTGCTCCACAATTTGCAGCGTCTTGTTTTATTGATTTAAGGCAGTGGAAATCCTTAGATGGAGTCATAGAGTCATAAAGCACAGTAAAGGGCCAATTGGTTCACTTTTTCTGTGCTAGCCTGGTTCCATTTACCTGCACCTGGACCATAGCCCTCCATAACTCTCTCATCCATGTACCAATCCAAATTTCTCTTAAATATTACAACTGAAGCTGCATCTACCACTTGGCTGGCAGCTCAGTCTCCACTTTCTTCACTCTCTCCACCCTCGAGTGAAATAGTTTCCATTCAGGTTCCCCTTAAATATATCACTTTTTACACTACACCTATGACCTTTCATTCTAATCTCAACCAACCTGAGGGGAAAAAGACATGCCTGCATTCACCCCATCTATACCCCTCATAATTTTATATATCTCTACAAGATCGCCCCTTTCTTCCCTGCTCTCCAGGGAAGTCCTAAACTATTCAACTTATCCCTGTAACTCAGGTACTCAAATCCAGGCACCATCTGTGTGAATTTTCTCTGCACTCTTTGAAACTTCTTGATATCTCTCCTGTAGGTAGGTGACCAGAACTCCACAGAATACTTCAAATTCAGTCTAACCAACATCTGTAACATAACACCCAACTCCTTTAAGATAAATATAGTTACACATTTTGAGGCAAGGTCATGTTTGCCTAAGCCATTCCAATGCCTCAGATTAATGCTACGTTAAGAAATACTGTATATGCCAGGATGCTGTTGAGGCCAATATGCTACAATTCATAGATACTGTACTTTCAGGCCATTCACCACTCACAAGCATCAATGACCATTTTATCCCATGGTACCTTCAGAACATTCCTCTCAGATTTTGGAATGTAACCAATGAGCTGAAGATCCCGCAGGATGCCCTGCAGTTTCAATCTTGTCAAGAAATGCAGCCTCAAAATACGTAATGAATTTGAAGAAAACTCTAGAAAATTTCTAATTTTCCTTGGTGAGTTTGATTACTAACTATTATTTGAGGTGCATTAGTCACCACTGCCAGATGAGGTTAACAATAGCACATTCAGTGTTCAACTTTGAGCTCGCTTCAATCCATTTTGAGGCTTAGTGTAATGTGAACTTTGAAGGGTTTTCTCTGCAGGAACATATGGGGGTGTGGATGGGGCTGGACAGGGATTATTCCTGTTGGGCCAGGGTGGCTTCTCAATGGTTGTTAAGCACATGAAGAATAGTGTATTTGTATGTACTGTATATGCAAATTCAGTGTTTAACAACCTCTTCAAACATTGTTCAGAAATTATGCAACTTCTATGATAGACATTAATGAAAATTAATTTCCTACTGAACTAAAAGTACATAAACCTGAAAGTGACCTGATTATGCACAGAATAAAAAACAGTAGACCTAAAAAAGTAAACTAATTTTTTTGTACTCTAGTGCTGAAAAATATTCAGATGAAAAAAATACAAATTGATCAATTCTTCAAAGAATGTATTTGTTTACATCTTAAAACTCTGAAGTTTTAAGACATACTTTGCTCCATATATCTGAGGCCTGCATATGTCTTGAAACCCTCTAAAATTACAAATGTGTCAGAGATGTTTGTGATTTTCCAAGATTGAGAGAAAAAAACACTCACAATTGAAGTGAAGAGCTATCCCATTAATTTCAGTCACTAATAAAGCGGAAAAATGCTGCCAGTAAATAATCTTTGAAAGCAATTTGAGATCAAATTAGACACACTGAAAAAGTTCACTCAATCATTTCCCATCTAATATAGGAGGGCTTTCTATAATTTGCATACATTGAGCTGAAGAGTTACCCTAGAATCCTATCAGAAAATGGCAACAAGCTCTCGGATGTCCAGCTGGCAAAATTTCCTTCTCCATTTACATCTGCTGATATCTTATCACAATAGTGTGGTAGCATTCAACCCTGAGTTCAAATCAATAACTGAAATGGCAAATTGAATATCAATGCCTCTGGTTGTGGTTAAACTTAATTCATTTTATCAGAATGGCTTATCTCAGGATGAAACAGCAACTGAAAAAATGCTGCTGACAAATCTATTTCCACAAGGAAGCACTGTTCACAACTGTAAGAAGATAGAAGCAGAAAGTGAAAATGGCGCCAATCCCTGTTGAAAATAAGTCTATTACTGCTGCAGCTGGTGGCTGGGGAATCCATGAGAAATTATTTCAGGCTTTATTAAAATCTTAAAGAAGGCAAGTTCTTTGATTAAAATGATTCATAGAACATGACATGAAATTATGAACCTAAACCTTCATGAAATTGAATGATAGAAGGAACTCATTACTCAGACTTCGTAAGGAAATATGGATGATCATTAAACCCAAGTCAAACTTCATTTGATATGCAGATTCGAGCAATAAGTAGTGTCAATAGGTAGAAACTCATGTAAGTAATCCAAGTGATCACTTCGATTCAGCTTCATATTTATTTGTCACAGGTACATTGAGACATACAGTGAAATGGGGGCAGCCCACAAGTGTCACCACACATTCCAGCACCAACATAGCAACTTAGTCGAGGTACACAGTAAGTACGTGGGAGCATGAAGGTGACAGAGGAAGGGTGAACTTTGGAGGAAATACTTTTTCTCTGTTAGTAGGTGTTGTTTCCTAATAAGACCACATATGTTTTGACTCTATCAAATATTAATGACAAAATATGTACTAATTCCAGCTAACAGATAAATACACAATACCAGATTTTGTGTACAGTAGCAAATCAATTCTATCATAGAGCCATCTTAATACAGATTAAGGATATGAATTTGTTAAACTCATATGTTTTGCAAATCACCTATGTGGCTTGTGATACCACATGTATTGTTCATACTTCACAGGGATAATGTCGAATTTGATTTAAAAAAAAAGCCTCTTGTTTCATACCAACCTCTTCACACTAACACACACTGCAGATATGTCTTATTAAGTTTCTGTTTATCTCTACCCTTAACAACCATTCCTTTCATATCAGACAAAGCAGGTTGGTTGATTGAAAAGAACTGATAGATAACTGATTCGCATTGCTGCAACAATTTTGCCTAAACCTCTGAAATAAAATGCATGCATGAATGATACAAGTTTCACAGCATGGATTTTCATCACTTAGTCCTATACCTGTGGGTCTATTCATTATGTGGCAGGTTGTATGATGTGACCAGTCCTAGTTTTTCCATGATTGCTAGTCCATGATTGCCCTTGACAAATGCTTCAACAGAAGTAGTTTGCCATTGCCTTCTTCTGGGCAATGTCTTTGCAAGCCAGGTGATCCCAGCCATTATCAATACCCTTCAGAGATTGTCTGCCTGGCATCAGTGGTCACATAACCAGGACTTGTGATATGCACCAGGCGTTCATATGACCATCTATCACCTGCTCCCATGGCTTCACGTGACCTTGATTTGGAGGGGGGATGCTAAGCAGGTGCAATACCTAGCCCAAGGGTGACCTGCAGGCTAGCAGAGGGAAGAAGCACCTTACACTTCCACCCCACCAGCCCTGGTGGTAGTGTTCACAACACATCATCTGAGAAAGCAGACCACAGTTTGGAAAAACTGAACAGAGTTATTTGCCAAATCAGAGTGGTAGGTGAGATGGTGAGAATGCAGTGTGGGGAGAAACCAGATCATGATGGGAAAGGAATGGGGTAGGAGAGAAGATTGATAGCAAAGGAAATGGAGAAAACCAAGGGAATTGGGGACTCATAGTTTGTAGGGAACCAGAGCATGGAAAGCAACTCCAAAGCTGAAAGGAATTCTAAGCAGGGATTAAAAAAAAAAGATGAATGTGTAAGAGAGGAAAAGATGCAGAAGATTAGAGACTGAAAGGAAAGTGTAGATTAAATGGACAGGGTTGCAGCAAAGTAAACAGAACAAAATATTGAAGGGCAGGAGAGAAATTCAAGGTACTGGAGGACAAGAGATCAGAGGCGAGTGGGTAAGTTTGGAAGAGAGCAGCATTCGTGACGTCACAGGATCTCCACGTTTCACTGCAGCAAGCACCAATCAGACAGACACCACGGAATTTATAGGAAAGTTTGGGGTTTCTGCACGCAAGCATAAGGAAGGGAGAAATACTGACCCAGAAATTACCTCTTGTACTGAACAGAAAAGGAAATCAAGGACACAGTTTACATTAAACAGTGCATTGGACAGTCAGCTGATAATTTTCATATGTTTCCCATCAAGCACAAGAAAGGTCAACCTCAGATAATTAGTTATCCAAAACATCACTCAGTCTATGGAAAACTTAAACTCTGTAAACAGCATAATTGTGACGCATGAGAATATATAATTATATAATTGAAGAATCATTCACATTGTGACTGTCCACTGCTCCAGTTTGCTCATGGTTTGAGTCATCCAGTAATTTATTCAAGAAGCCCTGTGGTTCATTTGTGACTCTCATTAAATCATTAGATCTCCTTGAATATCCAGTTAATAAATTCTTGTGCTTTTCTTTCTTTCATTTTTAATTAGGGATACAGTAACAGGTCATTCCAGCCCAATTGCAGCAATGTGATCAATTAACATACTAACCTATACATCTTCATAATGTGGGAGGAAACCAGAGCACCCAAAGGAAACCCATATTGATCATGGGGAGAACATACGAAGTCCTTACAGGCAGTAGTGGAAATAAACCCAGGTCACTGGCGCTGTATTAGTGTTACATTAACAGTTTTTTCTCCGAAGTGACTAACTTAATATTTTTCCACATTATATTCCACTTGCATTGCTCTTGCCCATTCACTCAGATTGTCCCATTTCCCTTGAAACCTCTTGACATCTTCCTGTTTACTCTCAATCCTATCTAGTTTATCAACAACACCATGTAAATAAAACCAATCCCTGCTCTACCTCACCAAATATAGCTTTCTAAGCTAAGAATTATTAATTTATCCCAAGTCTTGCATCTTGCCCATCTGTCCAGTAACCAATACTTAATTAATGTCAGTATAATTTCTCAGTTCAAGACGCTCTAACCTTGTTGATCAATATCCTGTTGCAGGACCTTATAAATGTCTTCCAGAAATCCAAAGACACCAAATGCACTGGATCCTCCTGATCTGTACTTTCAATCACATCTGCATATAACTCCAACAGGCTAGTCAAACTTAATTTTCCTCTCGAAAAATCCACATAGGTTTTGGTTAATCCTATTTTCAAGAATTTTCTGCATTAGCTTAACAGTCCAGTTGTTTCGTTTTCCTCTCTCCTTTCCTTCTAAACAGATGGTGACAAAGAGGTGTACAATTTTGAGATAAATCAGCTGGCTGAGTGGTATCACGACAATAAC
The DNA here is from genome assembly GCF_030028105.1 of Mobula birostris. NCBI lineage: Eukaryota > Metazoa > Chordata > Chondrichthyes > Myliobatiformes > Myliobatidae > Mobula > Mobula birostris. The sequence continues at coordinate 44,061,140 of NC_092385.1, forward strand.
CTTGCATTAAACATCAGTGGACCAAGGAATTGATTGTGGACTTCAGGAAGGGAAAGTCAGCAGAACACATGCCAATCCTCATCTAGGGATCAGCAGTGAAAAGGGTGAGCAGCTTTAAGTTCTAGGGTGTCTACTTGTCTGAAGATCTCTCCTGGATCCAAAATATTGATGCAATTACAAAGAATGCATGACAATAACTATATTTCATGAGCAGTTTGAGGAGATGTGTTATGTCTCCAAAGACTTTAATAAATTTCTACAGATGTATAGCAAAGTACATTCTTTCTGGTTTCATCACTATCTGATATGGAAGGGCACAACATAGGATTGGAAAAAGCTACAGAGAATTTCAAACTGATCAGCTCCATCATGGGCTCTAGCCTCCTCAGCATCGTGAACATTTTCATTATTGTAGTCGCTCATCACCCAGGACATGCTCTCTCCTTAATACTACTATTAGTGTATAGGGTGTATGGGGTGTCAGGGAGGGGTAGCACCTCTGGTGGGGGAACATGTCACATCCTTTTCAAGGCGGTTTGTCCACCTTTGGTCCCCACCTGGCACTCAGCTCTCACCTGTGGCTCCCCGTAGCTGTGTGCATGCGACAGCAACCACACCCCAGGCAACGGTTTCGACAAGCCAGCTAAACCAGGTGAGGGTAGCCGATGGGTCTCAAACCTTCAGTGAGATAGGGAGTTGTCTATTCCAGCATGTGAAGACAGGCTCCAGCGGATTGAGCGGACAAGACCTATGGAAGGTCCATTGGTCAAGAAGGCGGTCTCTGCAAGCGTCATGGAACATATAGAGCAGGACAAGACACAGAAGATGTCGTGGTCATCCACTTTACCTAGTACCATCTCCAGCTGTCTCAGCTCTTGTCTTGCCACTGGATCCAGATGGGAATTGGGAAGAGAGAGTGAGGCTGACGCTGCACAACTCTCCCTCACTTAAATCCAAATCAAGCGCTAGTCTCAAAACCATCATAAGCCGGCTGGTGGCACAGTGACATCAGCACTGGACTTCAGGGCGAGAGGTCCTGAGTTCGAGTCCGGCCGGCGCCCTTGCACGCTCTCCATCTGTGCTGGGTTGAGCGTCGAGCTAGCAACTCGACCTCGTAAAAAGTACTAATGGTGTCGAGGTCTTCATCGACGATGATGAACAAACATTTACTAGCAGAATGGAAGTATATGTGCTTGAAGACACAGACTCAACATTTTAGAAACAGCTTCTTCCCCTCTGCCATCAGATTTCTGAATGAGTAATGAACCAACCCATGAATATTATTGAACCTTCACTGTTTTAGCTTTCTTTTTACCACTACTTATTTAATTTAATTTTATATACTGGACTCTGGTTAATTGGGATAGCCGTTTACATGGGACATCTCTTAAAGAACAAAAACTAAATTGAGAAAATAGTTACCATTTCCATCATTTATTTGGGACACAAAGCCACTTTACTGGGGTAGTAAGCTGTTGCTGAACAGTTTCTAATGCGTGTAGATATGCACTTCAGTGGCTGTGAGACACTATTCCATGCGTAGAGCAATCAGTTTTTAAATAGCATCAGTGTGTGTGTCTGTGTTCAAAAAGGAATAATTTTTTCACCGATAGTGAAAAATAAGCAGTAAGACAACTTGGAACTGTTTTGCTCATTGCAGGTTCAAGTATTCAGGCTTGAAGATGCTAGAAACGGCCGGGAGTGAAAATGAATTATTTCACTACTTCAACAAGTTAGGAAAAATGAAAAAAGTGAAGGCATCTTGAATGTTATAATGAAAATGAAAATTTGGAGACTGCAATCATTGAAAGCATTGTATGAAAGCAGTCTATTATCTGCACTAGGATTTGCTCATTTACAGTCAATCAAAAGAGCACGGCAGATGAATTCCTCCATTGACAACTATTAGGAACTAATACACAGTTATATAATACTGGAGAAGTATTGCTAGTGTTCTAATTTGTGTTACGTACCCCGTAACTGGGTTGCCAAACCAGCAGAAATGGACCACTTAGTTGGAGTCTGGATTACTGGAACTAAGAAAGTTTTATTAAAGAAATAAGTAACACAGTACTCTAATAGTAAGGATATAAATGCAACAGGTTAGCAATGATAAAACACACATGTACACAGAACTAGGATAATAGGAACAATCAAGCTCTATCGCAGTCTAGGGGTAAAATGATCAGTCTCAAGTGACGCAGAGTTCAGTTCGCAGTAATAGCTGTTGTGTTGTTGGGGGGAGAGAGAGAGAGAGAGAGAGAGAGCGCGAATGATGATATTCAAATCGGATTCAAACAGACCTTTGATATTCCTCGCAGTTAGCTTTCGGGCGAGCCCTTTGTAATGTCTTCTGAGGTCACCAACTGTGACCCCTCCATTCCAGATACGATCGTTCTTCTGTAGTGAACCCGGCACCCAGGCAAGGGCGGACATACACACCAGGTTCCCGCTGATCGTACCTTTTCACCCTGTGCGTCTATGGTCGGTCCTGTGTTCAGACCTCCAAAACTCCCACCAACTTGTGGGGGGGCACACCGCACTTCCAGGGTCTCGTTACCTCGTGATCTCGTGGTGTGTCTTGCCTTAGCGAACCTGTTCCTTTTATCCCCCTGCTGGGGTATCGCCTGTCCATCAAACTTCAAACAGTTCAGGTTCAAAGCAACCGGTCTGACAATACTCTGAACTGTGTCTCTTTTTGTTAATATCTCTCGTCTCTCATATTAGCATTTTGAATGTTTCCCCATTGTCTCTCTTATCGGCATCAATCTTCTGATAACTTGGTCTTTTGTCACACCCCTATCCTTCAAAGGATTTTTACCAGGGTAAAAATTATAGGCCTGAATACACTATTAGATACACACAAATATACATGTTCATCAGCTATTTGGCTAATACAGAGAACTTTAAGTTGTCAACACCTTGACAGACAGTCAGCAATCACATTTTCCGTTCCTTTTATGTATGTTATTTTAATAGTCCTCTAAGACCAGGCTCCAACTTAGCAAACTTCATAGTGGCCAAAAACACTAATGAGTTGTGATCAGTGTAACTTCTCAGTGGTTTTCGTCCCAGACACAGATAACAAGGTCATTCCACACCAACTTAGCATTCTTTGGCAAGGGCTTAGTAAGAGGGTGGGTAATATCCACAAAGTTTTTTTTTGCAAAACTTCCGATAGTACCCCACCATCTCCAAGAACCTTCTCAGGGCTCTCTTGTCTGTCGGGGTGGGGACTTCAGAGATAGCCCGCACCTTAGTTTGCATCGGAGCCAGCTGCCCCTGTCCTACCACAAATCCCATATAAGTGACCTTCGCGTGGCCGAATTCACTTTTTGCGAGGTTCACTGTCAGGCTGGCTTCAAACAGCCGTTTAAACAGTGCCACACTGTGCTCCTCCCACTCCAGACCACTACATCGCCAATATATGCTTCTGCGTTCTTTAGCCCTTTTGTCACTGAATTAATCATCCTATAGGGGTGTTGCTCACTAGGCTGAACTGATGTGACGACAACACCATGTTCCGGCTCTTTGCATCACCTTGGGACATCCGGCCATACATGTGCGTGCCGTTTAATTAGCTCTCTTAGCGAGTCACTTTGTTCGGGGATTAAGGGAGAGACCTTATCAGCAAAGCTGGCCAAAACAATAGACTTCTCCCATCTGGTCGGCACCATACTTATCTTTTCAAAATGGGTTTTCCCCTTATCAGGTGGCACACTAGCCTCATTAATTTTCGTGATAATACCGGCTAGGTTTGTTCGCCTATCGTGGCAAGCTGTTAGCATATCAAAAGCCTGTAACTGTGTTAGCTCACGTCTACAATAGTCAATAACATCATTCCTCCTGTGTGGCCAGTAAAACTCTTTCATGATTCCGCTGACTGTTTTCCTCCCCCCAAAATGTCCACCGAGGGGTATCTTGTGGGCCAGGTTAAGAATCTCATCCCCAGAAATTTTCGGCACCACCCCCCATTCCTCATCTGCGGGCACGGTACTTGGTCTCCATTTCTTCCTTAGCACTCCCTCCTCCACACAATAGCCCACTGGCTCCCTTTTTAATAATTCTGCTTCGGAGAGAGCTGTCTCTGTCAAAACCATCAGCTCCTCATCTTGCTCCTGTGCCTGTACAAATTCCTTCCTTGCTAATGATAAATCCACCTTAATTTCTGTTTCACTATGCTGCTCCTCACTTTCTAACCCCTTCTGATACAAGGCTGGTAAAAACGTCTCAGCCAAAGCTATATTTACATCGGCAGCCTTTCTAAACGTGCCCCGAGTCACTGCACAAACAGGATAAACCTGTGAGTCCATGGGTGGGGCCTCAATTCTGGCAGGCTGGCTTGTCAATCTTACTGCTGGGTACACCTCTCTGCCGGCAAGGTCATTACCGACTAAGACCTCCATGACTTTCATCGGTAGTTCAGGCCTCACCCCGATCGTGACCGGTCCAAAGACCAAGTCGCTTTTTAGGTGTATCTGGTGCAAAGGTACTGCTTCAGTCCCTTTCCCAATGCCTTTTATCACCCTGACCTCCCCAGTCTCGGTCTCTGAACTAAAGTCTAAAACACTCCTTAAGATCAGTGACTGACAAGCTCCCGTGTCTCTCCAGATCCGTACTGGAACTGGGTTTAACCCCTCCTTCACCGACACCAATCCGGCCGAGATAAACCTCTCACGCCCTTCCTGAACTTTATCAGAACTCTTCTCCCCCAGCAGTTTGTTTACCAGCTCAATACAGCCAGTCGGAACCGCTGTTCTTCCTTTCTCCATCTCCTTCTTTGGGACAAAGCACCTGGACGCAAAGTGACCGGCTTTCCCACAATTATAGCATACGACCCCAGGAGACTTCCTACCAAATTGCTCCCGGTCTACCTTATCCTTCTCACTAACCCCCGGATTACTTACTGACTTTTCTGGCAGACTCTTCTCACCTTCTTGACTACCCTTCTGGTAGCCTTTACTCAGGGCAAACTTCATTTTATGTGTCAATGCGTACTCATCCGCTAACTTAGCAGTTGCGGCTAAAGTGTCTGCCTCTTTCTCATCTAGGTAGGGTCTCATACCTTCAGGGACACAACCTTTAAACTGCTCAATCAGGATGAGCTGTAACAGTCTGTCATAATCCCCACTGACCCGTTTCGAGGCGCATCAACGCTCACAATATGTCTGCAGCTCACGGGCAAACTCTAAATACATGCAGCCCCAGTGCTTCCTCACATTCTGGAACCTCTGCCGGTATGCCTCTGGGACCAACTCATAAATCTTGAGGATGGCCTCTTTCACCACCTCATACCTCTGGGCATCTTCTGCGGACAAAGCCGAGTAAACTTGTTGGGCTTTTCCTTTAAGTACACTCTGAAGCAAAACAGCCCACTTATCCCTCGGCCAGTCCTGACTTGCAGCAACTTTTCCAAAATGGAGAAAGTACCGATCAACATCGGTCTCGTCAAATGGGGGAACCAGCCTAACCTCCTGGGTCGCTCTGAACCCTCCACCTTGGTTCAGCATGGGCCACTGCGCTGCCGTCATCTTTAACCTCTTCAGCTCAAATTCCCTTCCCTCTGTTTCTCCAACTGCCTCTCTTCTCGCTCCAACTGCTCCTCTCTCTCTTGCCATTCTAACTGTTTCTCTTCGTGTTCTAGCTGCCTTACCCGGAACTCGTGCTCGAGTCTCAATTTTTCAATCTGCACCTGTGCTGCGTCTCCACCAGGTTTTCCAATAGATATCACCTCCAGCTCCCCTTGGGGAAACACACCTTTAGACACATAATGCTCTATGATAGCGCTGTGCATCTCCTCTCTCCTCATTGTCGACTTCCCCTTAAAAAGATTCAACCGTTTGGCAACAGTTACCAATTCTGATTTCCTGGCATCCTCTAATGCCTCCAAGGTCGGCGCCTTTAGAAATTCCTCAATCTCCATTCCTGCTGTTTGCCTTTTCTTTCTTTCGGGAATTTTAACCCAATCAATTTACCCCGTCCCAATTTTAGCGTTCAAAATCCCGGACGAGAACCCCACTTATGTTACGTACCCCGTAACTGGGTTGCCAAACCAGCAGAAATGGACCAATTAGTTGGAGTCTGGATTACTGGAACTAAGAAAGTTTTATTAAAGAAATAAGTAACACAGTACTCTAATGGTAAGGATATAAATGCAACAGGTTAGCAATGATAAAACACACATGTACACAGAACTAGGATAATAGGAACAATCAAGCTCTATCGCAGTCTAGGGGTAAAATGATCAGTCTCAAGTGACGCAGAGTTCAGTTCAGTTTAGTTCAGTTCGCAGTAATCGCTGTTGTGCCGTTGGGGGGGAGAGAGAGAGAGAGATAGATAGAGAGAGAGAGAGAGAGCAAATGATGATATTCAAATCGGATTCAAACAGACCTTTGATATTCCTTGCAGTTAGCTTTCGGGCAAGCCCTTTGTAATGTCTTCTGAGGTCACCGACTGTGACCCCTCCATTCCAGATACGATCGTTCTTCTGCGGTGAACCCAGCACCCAGGCAAGGGCGGACACACAAACCAGGTTCCCGCCGATCGTACCTTTTCACCCTGTGCGTCTATGGTCGGTCCTGTGTGTCACACCTCCAAAACTCCCACCAACTTGTGGGGGGGGGCACACTGCACTTCCAGGGTCTCGCTACCTCGTGATCTCGTGGTGTGTCTTGCCTTAGCGAACCTGTTCCTTTTATCCCCCTGCTGGGGTATCGCCTGTCCATCAAACTTCAAACAGTTCAGGTTCAAAGCAACCGGTCTGACAATACTCGGAACTGTGTCTCTTTTTGTTAATATCTCTCGTCTCTCATATTAGCATTTTGAATGTTTCCCCATTGTCTCTCTTATCGGCATCAATCTTCTGATGACTTGGTCTTTTGTCACATTTGTTATGTATTTAATTTGTTACTTGGTTAAACGGTAGTTTGTCTTTTTTTATGCCTTTTAACTATTTCCATGAAACTTCGGCTAATTGGGGCAGCTGCTTAACTGGGCCAGTGTACTGGTCCTGACGTGTCCCAATTAACCTGAACTATATATGTGCAAAAGTCTTAGACACATATAGGAAGTTAGGGTACCTAAGACTTTTGCAAAGTACTGTGGTAATTTTATGTATTGCACTGTACTGCTGCTAAATTTCATGACATATGGGAGAGATGATTTTGTTATGGGTCTCCAATGTAGACCGAGTGTGGGAAGGGTGCAGGGAGAGGGGAATCTTGGTTGGGCAAAGGAAAAAGGAGAGGGAAGCACTAGGAAGACATCCTGTAATGATCAATAAACTAGTTGTTTGGAATCAAATTACCTTGCCTGTTGTCGCAGGGCTGGGTGTGTCTGCACCCGCACCCCCAACCCAACACTTCTTCTCTGCCACCCGTCCGAAACCCCTTTCACAGTGCTCCACCCTCATTGCTTCCAACTTCCTTTTCTCCCATCACTTTACAAATGCACTCTATTTGCTTTGTAATGGAGCAAATTACATACAGTATCTGGCAGATTTGACACATTTTAAGTGTTAATTACTCTGCTGTTTCCTTATTCATCACTGACCTGTGTCTGACTGTTAAATGGCAACACATGCCTAGTGATTCTTTACCTTTATACAGACCAATAATAGCTTCTCCAGTTTTATACAGCACAGAAGCAGGCTCTTTGAACCAACTCACCCATGCCCATCTAGGCTAGTCCTATTTGCTACATCTGACCATATTTCTCGAACTCTTTCCTATTCACATACCTGTTCAAATGTCATTTAAATGTTGTTATTGTAACTGGCTCAACTATTTCCTTGGGTTGTCTATTCAATATACATATCATATAATGTTTTAAAAATGTGCCCCACATATTAATATTAAATCTTTACCCTAACATTTTAAGCCTATATCCTCTTGCTTTAGATTCTGCAAAAATACTGCATAGATTCACCCAATCTACATCTGTCATTAATTTATGTACCTCCATAAACAATCCTTCAGTATCCTACACTTCAAGGAATGAAGTACTAGTATAAACAGCCTATCCCTTTAACTCAGACCCTTGAATTCTGGCAATATTTTTGTAAACTCTGTCATATCTCAACATTCCATTCCAAAAATCCATCTTTCATTTCTTCATAAATATTTTGGCCCTCTTTTATTGAATTATGAAATGCCAACAATCTTCTGACCTATTTTTGATAACTTTAATTACATACTTAAATTTCTCTCTGGTTTAATGAAACTAGGTATGACTGAGATACTGTCAGTTTTGATCATTATCCCAGAATGATTCTGGAACAATAACCCTCCGACCTCTTTTGTACTTTTCAAACCATCTTAAAACATAGAACACAGAACTGTAGAGCACAGTAAGGGTCCTTTGGCCCACAATGTTGTGCTGATTTATGTAATCCTAATCCACTGTCAATCAAACACTTCTCTCCTACACAGCCCAAAGCCCTCTATTTTTCCCATCCACATGCCTCCCTAGCAGTCTGCTAAGTGTTCCTATTTTATTGCCTTCTACCGTCGCACCCGGCATCTAACACTCTGTGCAAAAACACTGCTTCTGACATCTTTTCTATTCATTCCTGATCTTCCTAAAACTTTTTACCCTTTACTCTACTATCAGCAGCAATTGCAAGCTACTGACTTAGAATGAGATCTTCCACTCAAACATATCTGCTAATTCCTTCTTCTTCCTTAGTGCAGAGGGTCAGTCTGAAACAATTCCCTTATAGTCACACCCTCAAACTTGCATTTTTCCTCATTTTCTCAACCCTTTCTCCTAAGGGCTTCACCAACCTCGTCCTGTCCACATAAGCAATTTTTTTCTCCATAAATCTCACCTGATGATTCACCATCTGGCTCACTGGGTCCTGCTTCTCATGCTCTCTTGAACTTACTGATACCCATCACCCACCTTTTCCCTTTAAGCTCACTGAGTTCCAGTTACCTGGTCTCCCTATAAATTACACAAGTTCAGTGGAAAGTGTATTATACGACTATGCCATCTTTAAAAATGGATTCAAAGTATGCTGGGGTTTTAAACGGAATGGGATTAAAAAGTCCAGAAAATCTGCTGATAGACCAAAATACTGAGGGTGCTGAATCATCAGGGTTTATCAATGGCCTCTTTTTCTCTCACCTGTTCTATAGCTATCACTACTCTGTTTGGGATACATCCACCCTACACCACAATACAACTTTCAAACCTCCAATTTACTGCAAAAATCTGAAAGATAGCACAATCCCTTGCATCTGACCATCTTTTCTGCAACTCCTTGTCTGAAACTAAAACTTGATTTCAATTATACCATGACACTGCAAGAGCTCCTATTAAGGAGTATTGAAATATTAATAGTGTATGGAGATAGGTCACTCAACCTACCAAATCCATGTTGACTATCCTGCAACCATTGGGAGGGGAGGAGAAGATGGCGGCGCGACGCAGCACGTGCGGCCACTCTGGAATGATATTGGTATTTGTTAAGTAGGTACTATGCACAATCCTGATTTGATGGAGACAGATGTGAGATGCACGGAGGAACATCTGGAGAAACTTCTGAAATGCCCGCTTCGCTGCCGTTGCTACTGTGCGATCGAGGATCTCCAGAGGGGAAGGCCCCAAATCCTCGGCTTTGCCTATTGCTTAGTGGCTGGGGCTGGGGTCAAAGCGCTCGGCAGAGGTGGTGCTCGGTTCTCGGTGTCAGAGGGCTGGTCGGAGGCTCGAAGTTTTCAGACGGACTCAAGAGTCGGCTGTGGTTGGGTGCTTCCAGGGTGCTGCATTGGCAAGTTTATGGCACTGGAGGTTCATGGCAGGGAGAGTTTTTCTTCCTTCTACCGTCTGCGTGAAATGATGAGACTTTCGAGAGACTTTGAGACTTTTTTTTTTACCATGCCTATGGTCTGTTCTTTATCAGATTTCGGTATTGCTTTGCACTATTGTAACTATATGTTATAATTATGTGGTTTTTGTCAGTTTTTCCAGTCTTGGTTTGTCTTGTGATATCATACTGGAGGAACATTGTATCATTTCTTCATGCATGCATTACTAAATGACAATAAAAGAGAACTGTGTGTCCTCATAATCTAATCTAATCTAAACCATTTACACCAATTCTGTTTTACCTTCCCCAAATTCACAGATCTTACCACTCACCTGTATATGAGAGGCAATTCATAGTGGCCAATTAAGCTCCCAACCAACTGTCATAATCCTAACATGTAGGAAATCATTCTGTCACAGAGAGAATATATATAAACAGACAGCACTGGAGGTCAGGATTGACTCTGGATTATCAGAGTTGTGAAGCAGCAGCTCTAATGGATGTGCCACTAAATAAAGAACATGTTATCCAGGGTGTTTGGATTGTGAAGAATTGGAGAAGAGAACATAGCCTTCTCTTCGCATAATAGCAACTTGTCAGAAAAGCCCCCAAAAAGTTCATGAAACAGTTTATTTCTTTGCTTTCAAAGTTCTTTTCCTGTGATTAACATGCAAATAGGTTTGGTTGCAAATTGAAGGCAACCTCACCTGACACCAGTAACAGGTATATATTTTCCAAATGGGTGTACCTTCTCTATAACAATATAAATGAAGCCTGTAGTAATCCTGACAGAAATAAAGTATTCCTCTTCATCCTTACCAGGCTCAAAAAATGAGGTGCATCATAGCAACCTTCAAAAAGAAACTTACCTTGACAGATCTAATTTATGTTTTATATCTTCCAGTATACCACAGGATATGTAGGCTGGTGACTCTATCTCAAAGGAAGTTGCTTTTTCTTTAGGTACACCTTAGATGCCTACATTCATGCCTACCAGACACTAGATTAGATGTTTCTGTGTCATCCTGCTTTCTTCCCTTCCATCTGCCCAACATTCAAACATTCCTCTCAATCGTTTCCCTCACTAATACTTCCACTGACCCTTCTCACTTCCTCCCTCCCTTCACTCCATGCTCCACCCTCTTCCCCTATCAGATCCCAGTCGTTCATTACATCCACCTATCACCTCCCAGCTTTTTGCATTATCTTTACTCTCCCCTCTCCCATATGTCTATCACCCCTCCTCACTTGAACGAACCTATTACCTGATGGCCCTTTACTCTATCTTTTCATACGGTCTATCTCCCTTCTTCCTTTCAGTCCAGGTGAGGGGTGTTGACCTGAAACTGTCCATTTCTCTCCACAGATGCTGCCTGAAAATTTGAGTTCCTCCAATTTGCTGTGTGTTGCTCCAGATTCCAGCAACTGCAGTCTTTTGTGTCTCCAGATTACAGACTCTTGTTGGAGTGAGATAATTAGGTTGACCTGGTGACTTGCAAAACTATGCGGAAGCATGAAAGTCAAGTAAATTGCAGATACTAGAAATAAGAAATGTTTCGCTTCTGGATTCTTTATGAAAACCAAAACAAATAGTAGAGGAAAGGACAGAAATAAAAATACCCAGGCAGAAAGTGCAGGATACATTAAATTCTGTCTGACCAGAACCATGTACTGCACCTCAAGGCTAATCGTACTTCTGAAGCAACACAAAGAACATGCAAGGTTCCAGGTAGCATCACCAAATGCTTCCAGAATGGCAGGATCGATCTCAACAGTTTCTCATGACCGAGGAGGATGCCTGGTCTCAGCAGATCTCAAATGATGCTCATCAACCTCAGTCCTCCACTAATTTCGGTGCAACTGCTCTCTCTTACATGCTCACAAACTACTCTCCTGCCACCCACTATTCTATGTGCAATTTACTGCGGCCAATTAACCTAAGGGCATTCCTTTGGAATGTGGAAGAAAACCGAAACGGTCACAAGGAAAAAATTTCAAACTCTGCAAATGACAGAATCAGAGTTCAGGATTGAACCCAGGTCTACAGCTTTAACTGGCCACAAAATGCCATTGCATTAACATGCAAACATGCATTCAAGCTGCAGACCACTTCATAATGCATCAAGACAATTGCTCTTGGTGACAACACCTACAAAATGAACTCTAACACTCCTCATATTTTATATTAGGGTAAATAGAATATTCACTGTAAAGAAATAGCGAGTGAAGCTGCCCACTGTACTAAATATGAAAACAGGCCAGTTTCTATGGGAATAGATTGAGGAAATTCAATTGGGCACTTCTAAATCCACATCCTCATACAGTGTTGGAAACATATGGCATTCCACTAGCATAACAGAGTACAATAAGCAAATCTTCACTGATCAGATTCAAAGCCAGTCTATGGCAAACACATATCATTGTTAAGTCCCAAATATGCAATTCTGTGGCTTCAAAGTTAAAACATGAACCCCTACCTCAGCAACACACACAAAATGCTGGAGGAGCTCAGCAGGTCAGACAGCATCTATGGAAATGAATAGCGAGTTGACGTTTTGGGCCGAGACCCTTCTTCAGGGCTAAGAATGAAGGGAGAAGATGCTAGAATAAAAAGGTGGGGGAAGGGGAAGGGGCTAGATGGAAGGTGAAACCAGGTGGAAGGAAAGGTCAAAGGCTAGAGAAGAAGGAATCTGATGGGAGAGGACAGTGGATCATTGGAGAAAGGGAAGGAGGAGGGAACCGTGAGGGAAGTATTAGGCAGGTGACAAGTAGTAAAAGGTCAGAGTGGGGAATAGAGGAAGTGTGGGGTGGAATTTGTTTACCAGAAGGAGAAATTGATATTCATTCCATCAGGTTGGAACCTATCCAGCTGGAACACAAGGTGGTATTCCTCCACCCTGAGGGTGGCCTCACCTTGGCACAAGAGGAGGCCATGGACCGACATTGGAACAGCAAAGGGCATGGGAATTGAAATGTTTGGCCACTGTGAAATCCCGCATGTGGCACATGGAGCGGAGGTGCGCAACGAAGCTGCCCCCAATTTACGACGGGCTTCACCAGTGTAGAGGAGGCCGCATTGAGAGTACTGGACACAATCAACAACCTTAGTAGATTCGCAGGTGAAGTGTTACTTCACCTGGTAGGACTGCCTGGGGCTCTGAATGGAGGTGAGGGAGGAGGTGTATTTGGCAGGTGTAGCACTTAGGCCACTGGCAGGGATAAGTGCTGGGAAGGAGATTAGTGGGGAATAACGAATGAATAAGGGAATCGCAGAGGGAGCGATCCCTGTGGAAAGCAGAGAGGTGGGTGAGGGGAAGGTAAACATATGTTTAGTGATAAGATCCCGTTGGAGATGGCAGGAGTTGTGCAAGATAATATGTTAGATGCAGAAGCTGATGTTAGGCAAAGAACTCTATCACTGTTAAGGTGGCAGGAAGATGGGGTGAGCGTGGATGCTTGGGAAATGGAGGCGGGAGAGGGCAGCATCAATAGTGGAGGGGGGGAAACCCTGTTCTTTAAAGAAGGAGGACATCTCAGATGTTCTGGAATGAAAAGCTACATCCTGGGAACAGATGCGGTGGAAGAGAAGAAACTGAGAAAGGGAAGTAGTATTTTTACAGGTGACAGAGTGGGAAGAGTATAGTTATAGTCAAGATAACCAAGGGAATTAGTAGGTTTATAAAAGATGTGAGCTGACTTCTAACTCAGGATGACTTTCTGATCAATGTGAGGAGTTTAAAGGAGAACTCCACTGCAGAAGCTCTTTCATGGCCACTGCATGTTGGAAGCCAAAAATACATAAAATCTGGTGAATGAGGAATTTCCAGTAACTGTGCCAAAAAAGGTAAGACCCAGAAATGTGTAGTGTTGAAAATGGTTAATGATCACACAAAAGATTGTCAGAACTTGATGCATGTTCAGGTGAAAACTAAAATTGTTCCACAGTTTTCAGATTGAGCAAGTTGGATTATCCAACAGTAGGAACTACTAGTTTGGTAGAAAATATTTTGATTAAATTCCATACTGAATGCATAGGAATTGTCAGGTTGAAAGGAAGAGCAACAGCTTTATTCATTGGTCTTGTTTGGACAAAGACTTTGAATCAGGGGTAAATTCAGTATTTGCCAAATCTGTCAGAACAAGCCTTGCTCAAGGCCTATGGCCTATTCAATCTTTTCATGGAGTTCATGCATACTCAGTGAATCTTGACAAACCCTTCAGGTTTGTTCAGGTGTCAAGTTCAGCCTCATGACACAAATGAAAAGGAATGTAGCTTCAAGCTAAACAAGTGTGTTTGGGTTCTTAGTTCACATGTCAAGACAATTTCACACAAAAGCAATGAAGGACCTACCACAGAAGTTTCCGGAATCGAGACATTGGCAGTTCCAAAATCAAAAGTACTGTTGCAGATCAAAGAGTCTCTATGGGAGATCAATCATGTCAGGATAGAATACAACTCAGACACGAAATACGTCCAATCTTGAACCAGTGCAAACTTCAGGAAGAAAAACACCAAATCCAAGCATGACTTAACAATAACCATAAAAGAATCATTGAAAGATCACATCAAATTGGGTGTTCAACCAGTATGCAAAAGAGAATAAACTGTGAACATACAAAAGAAATAAATAGTGATAATAAATAAATAAACAAAAATATCAAAAACATGAGATGAAAGATCTGGCCGATCTAGATGTTTGAATACTCCAAAGTAGCTGCTTGGGACTTTTGTGCACAGCAGGGAAACGTTCTTTCTATGCATTTATCACGAAACATTTCACTCTACAAACATACTAAGTAATTAGTATTGGCCTGAGAGCCACTTCCATGCAGTCAATAATTCTCTGCACTTGAGGTTAACCAGTCAGAGCTAAAAACACAAAAGGCTACATTCACTCTGACTACCTTCATTAATTGAAGACAATTGATTTCATCATCAGCTCTTGTAAACAAAACATCAGCAGTTACCTGACTCATATATGGATATTTGTTTGCAAGATCCCCCACATGCAACTCCAGCAGAACCCTAGAAGGATTCTGAGGCATGAAAATAGACATCTTTACAATCACTTGTAAATCATGTCCACTTGGTCTAACAGGCATTATTTGAATTTTTAAGGATGCTCCCTCCTGAAACTCTACAGACAATGACCTTCATTAATTTCCAGATGTATCAACTTCATCCAAAATACTTTCTGGGCTTTGGCCTCTTTGAGCTGCTCATCTTGAGCCCTTTTCTTGTGTGAAACGGTGAGGAAAAAATAGCAGCCTGCTATTGTTCCTGTATCTCCCTAACTGCCCACTGTGATTCTCTGCTGCATCCCACTGGATAATCACGTGACCTCTGGCCATTGTAATAGGCTGTAGAGAGCACCAAAGTGCAATGACCCACATAGACAGGTACAAAAAGCACTAAAACTGAACTATAATGCAGAAAAAAGTCAATGCAAATCTTTAGAATCTTTTTTTTTGTAACTGCCCTAGGAAATCAAAACAACTGCTGTGGAAATAACACTCTTTCACAGAGTGGCACAGCAGTATTTATAGGCAGACTTAGTTGCCAACTGCCTCGGTCCCATTCAGTGTTGCTGCGCTCTCTCCATGGTGAGTTCCGGTGAGCTTGGGAAATCCATGCGCTCAGAGTTAAATTCAGAAGCGCTCCTAATTAATTATCCGGAGTGGTGTTAACATATTTCAGTTGACAACTCACTCTTCCTGTGGGGTCTTTCTAATTGCAACTTTATGCGCTTGAATTTTAATCTGAAAATCAGCCTGTACACATCAGGATTCTGATGCCCCATCAATTTTTATTCCATTAGTCACTTTCAAAACCCAACTCAGGGTGATTAAAGCTCCAACTAAATGTCTGGGAAAAAGTCTAAAACTGGACACAGTCTTGATTTCTTACTTTCAGATTTAAATCTTAGAACTCTTGTACTGAACATCACAGTTATCCTCACTAACCGTTTAATATAAACTCAACAATGTATCAGAGTGAATTTCCTACAAATGAGAAATTTTAATGCATCTTAAACACAAGAGGTTCTGTAGATGCTGGAAAAGTAAAGGTCTTGGCCTGACACACCAACTGTTTATTCCTCTCCATAAATGCTGCCTGTCCTGCTGAATTCCTCCAGTATTTTGTGTATGTATTAACATAGCTAACATGATTCATTGATAATCTAAAATAATTTTAATTCTTATTATTGCTCATTTAATATGTGAATGCTTAGTTACATTTCATGGCAGATTTGTAACTGACAGATTTTAACTTATGCCAGTGTTCTCAGACTCTACAATTTGCTCTTTATCACCACTTCATTTGATGGCTCTGAATGGATTGGTTAATTGAATTGCAATCAAAATTTTTATCATTCTGAAGTAACCTTACAGTGATTACCTTTGTGATGTGGTGACCTGTCTACACATCATGGAAATACTTCCAAGGCAAGTTCGCCCTATTTTATTTTTCGATTTAGAATAAATACAACACTTCAGATAAGGACCACTTATAGAACAATTGAATTACAATGCTTTTTGAAAATAACTATTTGCAATGCATGTAGTAGTTTCAAGATACTCCATGATTCTACGCAAAAGGCACAATTCCATTTCCTGTCATGTGACTCTGCTCTACTATAAAAGGAAATTCCAGTCTTTTTCAGAGGTAGTACCTCAGGATCAAAGCTTCATCCCTCCCCCTCCTGTCTTCTCCTATCATTTCTGTTCTCCACCTCCCCCTCCCACTTCCAAATTTCTTACTATCTCTTCTTTCAGTTAGTCCTGACAAAGGGTCTTGGCCCGAAACATCGACTGTACTTCTTCCTGTAGATGCTGCCTGGCCTGCTGCATTCCACCAGCATTTTGTGTGTGTAGCTCAAGGGTGATTAGTAGTTTTGTGGCTTCTGACGTGATGGTTGTAGCAAATGTGGGAACTTCAGACCTCTCCATGTGTGGAAAGGAGGTGTTGGATTGGGGAGTTTACAAGAATATTAAAATATAGGAGCAGAATTAGGCAATTTGGCCCATCGAGTCTACTCCATCATTTCATTATGACTAATCCAATTTTCCTCTCAGCCCCAACATCCTGTTTGCTCCCCATATCCCTTCATGCCCTGACCAATCAAGAATCTATCAAGCTCTGCCTTAAATATACATAGATTTGGCCTCCACAGCTGCCCATGGTAAAGATTTCATACATTCACCACCCTCTGGCTAAAGAAATTCCTCCTCATCTCTGTTCTAAACAGATGCCCCTCTATTCTGAGGCTGTGTCCTCTGGACTTAGACCTCTCCACATCCACTCTATCAAGGCCTTTCAACATTTGATAGGTTTCAATGAGGTCATCCCTCATTCTTCTGAACTGTAGTGAATACAGGCCCAGAGCCAGCAAATGCTCCTCATATGACAAGCATACAATCTTTCTGCCACTTACTCAGGACCTGATGCACAAACTCAGGGTTCTCAATGCCATCCCAAATGCTCCTCCATTTTCAGTGATCCTTGGCTAGAGATTCCCAGAAGTCAATGGAAATGTTGCAAGGAAACTCTGGACATATTCTTGAACCTTTTCCTCTGCCTACCTATTAATCCTTCTTAAGATACAACTTGAAATGGAGTATCTATTTTTGGAGCTTGATTCAGGTTGCGTGAATGACCTGGCCTATTCAAAAGAGTTGAATAAATGTAACCAAGGACTTAATGCTCGTAATATTGGCCTGGCAGTTTACCCTAACACTGGTTCACATATTCCTTCAGCAAACATGAAGTATTTTGCAAAAAGGACATAAGTAACATCTTTCCAGTGTCTTGAGATGTCTGCTGTGGGTACCTTAGATCTCAGAACCATATATGTACAGTACTTGGGCACGGATTGCTGATACCCTACAGATCCAGTGGATTTTTACAAGGTTTGGCATTTAGATCGTCAAGAATCTTTTTCTCAATCATGTTAAAGATGATGGTGCATTTCAGTTCTATTCTTGGTTCTTGGTGGAACAGATCCTTGGGCATTTAGTCTGTACATGGCCTTAACAAATCTGAAGAATCTGATCATGTTATGTCTGTCAGCAATTTGCTGAGTTTCCTGAGACTTTGCATCCATGAAGGGTTTCTGGACTGGGGATGGCATGATGGAACAATGGCACGCTCTTCTCTTGGGGCTATGTTAGTTAGGTCAATCCAGGCCCAGGATGGTGGGAATACAAGCACAAGATCCCAGCATTGCTTGAGTATGAGAAGGAGAAAGGAATTTGAGAACAATCATGATTGGGAGAAATCAGGGAGGCCAGGCTTATGCCCAGGTGAAGTAGGAGATGGCAGCATCAGCTCAGTGATGGATATTTGGTGGGGAGGTGGGTAATGATGGGTGTTTGGTAGGAGCAGTAGTCTATTGTTAGGCCAATTGTTCCTGGAGGTACCACACTGTCCTGGGAATGTTACATGATGGGTACATCCAGAACAACATGTGAAAGTTCCCTTGGAATGCTCCAGATGGGGACCACATAATGAACATCACCATTTTATGTAGGACTGGAGTAGAAATCATCTAATGATTATAAGCAAACAACAGGAATTCTGCAGATGCTGGAAATTCAAGCAACACACATCAAAGTTGCTGGTGAACGCAGCAGGCCAGGCAGCATCTGTAGGAAGAGGTGCAGTCGACATTTCAGGCTGAGACCCTTCATCAGGACTAACTGGTGATTATAAGAGTAGCTTGAGACCAAAAGTGCTTGGTTGCATTACCTGACTAGCATGACTAAACCCAGAAATTGCCATAAATGTAACTTTCTCAGACTGCATTTCATTTCTGCTCATCAAACATTGCAACCTTCTTTCTACTAGGCTGAAAACTAATATGTACTGAGATAACGTATGAGGCATCAGAATTTTGAGAGAAAGAACACAAGTTAGTGGAGTTTACAATGCTGGAGAGAGGGGCTGGAGTGGAAGTGCACACTAAAGAAAAAGCAGCAGATCCTAGTCAGACGTACAAAGGCAGAATAAAATGACCACAGAAAGAAGAACATGCCTGCCTCTTTGTACTATATCCCAAAGACCTACAGTTTATGCTTTTCACTCCTTCCAGAGACCTAAGCACAAAAGAACATCATTAATACGATTATTTTCTTTCCTATGATTATTTTCGCCATTGCAATTTAAGGGGCCATTGTCTCAATGAATAAATGTTTACAAAATCATGTTGTAAAACTGCAGAATTCATAGCACGATATGTTACTAACACTAATATCATGGTTTCTTATATTAAATGTTTTTTTTTTCCTTTCCAGTCAGCAAGCAAGTTTTCATCATGTAGTGGCCAGAAGGTCTAATGTCATTAGACAGGTTTGCTTGATTCAAAATATGATGAAAATTCATTTCTTAGAAGCAGTTATGATAATATAGGCAGCTGCTGAAGGAGCATAAATTGTAAACGAAAATCCAAAGTGGTTTGAACTTGACCCTTTTGAATTTATTCATGAATTTCAAAATTGCCCTTATATGGATAATTTTAAGTTCAGCTAAAAACCGATAAAACTAATTTTCTTTCCTAATAGCATTTACTGAAATGCCTTATACAATGAAGCAGTTAATTAAGGTACACAAAAGCAATACATTTTATGTATTTATTTTTCAAGGTATGGACATTGCTGGCAAGGCCAACATTCAGTCTCATCACTAATTAATCTTAGGGAGGTGATGCCAATCCACCTTCCTGAACTACTGAAGCCCTTCTGGTGAAGTTATTCCCATAAATCTGCTGGACAGGAGCTACTAAGATTTAGAGTCAGAAATAAGTTTAGGCAGTGGCACAGTAGCATAATGGTTAGCATACTGCTATTACAGATTAAGTTCCTGCCACTGTCTGTAAGGAGTTTGCACAGAGTCCCCACGATCGCATGGGTTTCCTCCAGGTGCTCCAGTTTCCTCCCACATTCCAAGACAAATGGTTTAGCAGGTTAATTGCTCACATGTGTGCAATTAGACAGTATAGGCTCATTGGGCTGGAAGGGTCTATTACCATGTCTATCTCTAAGTAAAATATTTTTAGAGAACCAGTGGTGATAGATTTCAAGTCTGAATGGTGTCCATTACGGAGAAGAACAAGCAAGTGGTGGCATTCATGTGTGTTTGAAACCTAGGTGAAGGGGTCACAAATCTGAGAGATATTGCCAGAGGAGCTTTGTGCAGGCAATAGTAAGCAGTCTGTAGATAGTACGCATTGTGCCGGAGGGGGAGAGAGTGAATGTTTAGAGTGGAAGATGGCGTGCCAACCAATTGGGCTGCTTTATTCTTGATGTGGTTCAGCGTCTATGCTGCTGCTCAAGTTAAGCTCATCCATTGTGCATTCTAGATGATGGGAAGACTTTGAGTACTAAGAAGTGGGTCACTTGCCACAGATTACCCAGACTCCAGTAATACCCTAAGATTAGCTGGTTAGAATCTGTCTTGTTTAAAATGTTCACTATTTGAAACTCTGTGGCATTTGTGTGACTTGGTATTTATCAGCTCATACCTGAAAGTTGTCCAGATTTGAAAATATTGACTAAATTGCTAAGGAATTGCAAATTGAATTGGGCACTGGGCAGTCCTCACTTGGAGCATCTTCTATGCAGCAGAATAAAGTGGAAGACTTAAGATCCCTTAAATAATGGGCTAACAGCCAAATACAAGTTGAAAGCACCTATATCCCACAGTTGAGGAGTCAAAGACTATAAGGAACTTATTTAAATAATTCATTGAAAGATGAGAGAGAAGATAAGGAATTGTATTTTTTTCCACCCAGAAAATGAGAAGGGCTTGAACACGTCTGAAATGGTAGGAGAGGAAGAAATCTCAAAATATTTTAAAATGTACTTGTAAGCATCCTTGAACAGCTATGATTATTGGGACTGATGATTTAGTGATAGAAAATGGAAGTAGTTTGGTTGACTATGTTTCAACTGGCAGCGATACAATGGAATGAATCATCTCCTTCTGATCTGTAAATATTCTAAATTCTGATGGAAAAGATATCATTGACAGATGCTCAATCAATCCCCTTACACTACCTCCCTCCTTACACAGCTGAGAAAATTTTCATCTTGAAGAACTTCTCCACATGCAATTATCAGTGAATAAATTCCTCCTTTGAGGAAATGAAATAGCTGAAGATGGTTGGAATGAGGTTACTATCCCGAGGAATGACTGCAACATTGCACTAAATTAAGATGATTGATTTCCAATAACTACAACCTACTTCCTTGGTACAAAAAATGATCCTTGCCGCTGGCCTGGTCCCTCCTTGATGCCCTTGAATTTCAGCTTTAGCAAAACTCCATGATGCCACACTCAAATGCTGCCTTGACATCAAGAGAAGCCAATCTCACTTTATCTCTGAAACTCATATCTTTGGTTTGAGCCAAAGAGGTCCGAAGTGGACCTGATGAAATCTAAACTACACTATCAGTGACCCAGGTTATGAATATGCTGCTTCCTTGTTCTATCAATTTCAACTTTCATCAATATGCAGAATCATCAATTAACTAGCCATTTGTTTTAAACTGCACTAATCTCAAAATGATGAAAGTTGGGTTTAGTGCCTTGTGTGCAAGCTGATGCATGCAGGGGTGCAATGAGAAATTTACTTGCTGCAGCATCACAGGCACATAGTATCATTTAAGCAGCATTCATAAGGAAAACAACAATTAAACTTGGATTATACCCAATTTTTCCAAGAAGAAAACAGAATTAGAACTAAGAAAAACTCAGTCTATTAAAGTGCAAAGTGATCAGTGAGGTCATGGTATTGCTAAACTATAGTGGTGACTAGAACTTTGCCGATTGATTGAAGAACAAATGGTTGAAGTTGCTATTCTTGAACCTGGTGGTGTGGGATTTCAGGCTTCTATACATCCTACTCAATGGTATCTATAAGAAGATGGCACGGGTTGGATGGTGGGGATCTTTGATGGTGTATGTTGCTCCCTCTCACAATGCCTCCTGTAGATACTACCAATGTTTGGGAGCAATGTGCTCATGACATATTGGGCAGAGTCCACTACTCTCTACAGCTTCTTACATTCTAGCACATTTGAATTTCCATACCGGACCATAATGTAAACAGTCAGGGTAATTTCAACAGTACATCTTTCGAGGCTTGTTTGGGTGCTCCAGGAGAAGCCAAACCTCATTAACTTCCTAAGAAAGTAAAGTTCCTTTTGATTACATATACGTGCTGAACATAGCACAGGTCATCCAGTATGTTAACACTGCCAATCCCCCAAATGTAGACTGGCATATGCTAACTCTCTTTTCCCTTCCTGAAGTCAGCAATCAGCTCTTTAGTTTTGCTGCAACTGAGCAAGAGGTTGTTACTGCAGTACCATTCAACCAGGTGTCCTACTTTCTCCACTATGCTGACTCATTGCCATCTGTGATTCATCCAACAACGGTTGTGATGAGACGCTCATTTTGTAAAGCACATGAATCCCATAGAGGGAGTGGGAAAAGATAAAAATAAGCTGTTTACGTCAATTTTAAGGCTATCACCTGCCATTTGATGTAAATGATGCTACATGGATGATTATGTAAATGCTCGCAAGCTGATGAAATGTGCAAAGGAAACATGAAAGAGACAAGTATGTGCTTGTAAAGTGGGTGAGAACAGACACAGTGCGATACCAGGCTTGCTCTCACCTAAGTCCAATACAATGACAGCAAGTCTGTCATTCTTGTCTTTAGTCCCTTTGTAATTAAGGTAAACATTCCATTAACTTTCTACTTCCTGTCCCTACGTGTTAAGATCATGCTTCTGAAACAAAAATCCACATCTTTCTGAATGCCAACATATAACAAACTCTCACAAATTCATTAATACTTTGTTTTTGTTTAATATTCCTATCAGACTGGAATTACCTATACCTTCCCAGGTTAAATTCCATCTGCCATTTTGCCCATCCAACATATTTAAGATGCTTTGTTTCACAGCTTACTTTCCCCACTATCTGACTGGCAAAAACTCCCAACTGTCAAAGCCTTAGATTCATAGATACACCCTCGGCAAAGATCTCGTGCTTCCCGACCACAGCCAACTCTTGAGTCCTTTCGAAAACTTCGGGCCTCCAACCAGCCCTCCGACATCGAGCACCATCTCTGCCGAGCGCTTCGACCCAGGGCCCAGCCCCGGCAACAGGCAAAGCCAAGGATTTGGGGCCTTCCCCTCCGGAGATTCTCAATCGCACAGTAGCAGCGGCAGCGAAGCAGGCATTTCAGAAGTTTCTCCAGATGTTCCTCTGTGCTTCTCACGTCTGTCTCCATCAAATCAGGATTATGAACGGTACCTACTTACAAACTTACAAATACGATATCATTTCGGAGCGGCTGCACGCGCTGCATCGCGCCGCCATCTTCTCCTCCTCTCCTACATGCCCAACAAACTACTAGAGAGTTAAGATTATCTCTTAAATGATATTTATCTTGTGGACTATTTGCTTATGCTTAAAGAGAAGATCTTCAATCATCATAATGATAACAATGTCACACCAGCAGTATGAATTAGTAAGGCAAGATAGATTTAACCTCTTTTTACAAAAATTATAAATCGCCACAAGTTTTTCATGGCCTTTACCTCTGGAATACAGCAATGGCTCATTCTCCTCAACTTTTTCCAAACAATCTTTACACCATGCCACTTAATAAAGTACAGTTGCTGCTTTTGGCAGCACTTTTTTTTTTAAAAAGAGCATTATTTGAAAATTTTGAACAGAATAGCAAAGAGTGAACAAAAATCACTAATAGGAATCTGAGCATCACAAATAATATTTAGCACTGTAGGAATTTTTTCTATTCCCTACAAAGCAATGTAAAGGATTAGTTCTTGCAGGTAAGCCAGGACTGATTCCTTTAAAAATGTTGAAGACTATCTGACAAGCATATTGCTTCCTCAATAGTCTGTTAGAATCCAGCAACTTGAAATCTTCCTTTTTTTTGTAAGCCACAAAGCTTTCCACAAGCTAACACAGACGACAGGCTGCATTAGCTAATTCAATGATTCCATTAGTTCCTGATCATAAAAGGTACTACATGCACGTAACAATCTATAGGAACTTATTGTTCCAATAACCCGGCTCTTTAGGTGGAGAATTTTTTTGATGTGTCAAGCATAGTTCCCTCTAAGCTGTGCGCGTGTGCGCGCGCACACAAATTTTTCAATCAGTGCACAAAGGAAATTAGTGTGCGCACAAAAGGTTCGTTACCTAAAATAATGTAGTAATTAATAATTATACTTATTGAAAATAATCTTTTAGCTAACTCTTTCTGTTAACTAGTTAGTCGGTTTTTCAAATACCACAATGCACGTCACTAATTTACGTCACTTCACCTATCCTGTTCCGGCTTGTACAGCTGCATCACAGCGGCAGGCATGTTTGGCGGACAGTGTTCATATCGTAAAGTTTACAAAGATCTGTTTCAAATCCTGTAGATAGCTTACTAAGTTTTTACTGGAAAAAAATATTGATTCACTATGTCGAATTCAAAAGAAGCGAAGGGCGTGAAGTGCAAAAGAACTGCAAATTTGCTTAAAGTTGAATGGTTTAACAAAATAGTAGAAACTGTTACACTGAAAGCTCATGAGGTCATGAACATTCAGCTACGAGAAATATTTATGTATGATTCGGAAACAGTTATCCGTTTGTACTGTCGTGATGCAAAAGTTGCTGGAGAATTTGCTAGTGGAAAGAAGTGGGATGATATTTGGAAACTTGACTTTTTGAAGCATCATTTGGCAAGTAAATTGCATTTGGACGGTGTACAAAAGCTCAGGCAACAGAACCCATCATTACCTGTTACCAGAGTGCTATGCATGTTACGGTTGAGTGCAGATGAGCAAGAATGAAAACAATCAAACCCAGAGGAGGTCAAAGTTGAGGTACAAGAATGATCAGCTTTTGATTTCGCCGCAACTGCAGATTGTGACTTCACTTTTGGCGATGAACAAGTTAATGCTTTATGTCTAAAATATCATGATTTTCGAGCTGAAAATACTGTAATGGTTAGACAGTTTAAAGATTTCAAATTTTCCGTGCAAGAAAAATTAAATCCAAACCGATTTCAAACTTTGCTCAAATGGTGGCATTTGTACTTCAAAATGAACAGTTTTGCGACCTTGCACAGTTGATGAATGTTGGTAGAACCTTTCTTGCATCTAGTGAGGACTGTCAGCGAGGTTTTAGCCTAATGAATCAACTCAAAAACAAGCTAAGAAACCATTTATGTGAATGTCATTTGGATATGTTAATGAGAATCAAAAGCTATCAATTGGATGGAAGTTCTATTAGTCTATATAGAGTTTACAAAGAATGGGTAAATGCCAAAGACAGGAGAGAGAAAAAATAACTGAGTGACTAAATATGTATGTTATTTTGTTGTTATTCTGTGCAGTTTTACGTCAAATATTTTGTAAACCTACATAAACTGTGCCATGTGTGCATTCAGTGTGCACATACTTTTGTCACAGGAAAAAAATTTAGACAACATAATATTTTTGCACGCACTGACTACAAAAAATTAGAGGGAACATTGCTGTCAAGTTCCAAGGCTTGTGTATGACCAGCATACCAAAAAGAATGTTGTACCTGTATCTCTTGAACTATTACACAATGAGTTCCCTCAGTTCAAAAGTTGTAAGCAAATGACCGTCCTTATTATGCAAAGAGTAACATCAGAATCATCTACAGCCAAGAATAATGAAGTCAGAAAACCAAACCAAAAAAATACAAAAGCATTAAGAAAAGCCTGCTGAAAAAAAATGGCTAGAATAAAAACATACTTGAGTGCAAAATGATGGTTTCTACCTCATGTTAAGTCTGGTCTAGTACACCTGGTTCTATGCCTCTTACAGACTCTACAGGCTGGACTCACAGTTTACATGTAAATTTCAATAGCTGAGAAAAGGGATGTGAAATGATGACACACATGCTTCCTAGCCAGTTGTGGAACCCTAACTTAAATCCCCTGCTGCATGCCGTGGAAATCAGCTGCAAGTAGTTAGGCTTGGCAGCTCTGGGAAATCACAGAATGTACTTTCACTATACAGTACTTATATTTTAACATTATGACCTAATCCATGTCATTGCTTTTAATCTGTGTTTGATTGTATGCATTAAGCTGCTTGTGTTTTATATCTAACACATATGCAATCTAATCAGGTAGTAACAAGCAAAGGGTAACTAGTTTATGTAGACTGTACTTATTATCTAAAATACAGAAGCAGAGCATTGTGGATGTTGGAAATGCGAAACCAACACTCAGAAAACACAAGGAATATTCAGCTGATTGCAGGGTAAAATGAATCATAGGTGCCAGCTCAAAGGAAGCATGACAGCACCTCTACTTTCATAGAAGTTTGCTTAGCTTTGGCATGTCATCTAAAACTTTGACAAACTTCAATAGATACACAGTAGAGTGCACCCCAATAGGTAGCATCACCACCTGGCATGGAAACGTCAATGCCCAGAAAATGTCTACAAAATGTGGTGAATACAGCCCAGTCCATCACAGACAAAACCCTTTTTACAATTGAGCACATTTACAAGGAGCAATGCCACAAAAATTAGAAGAACCCCATCTTTCAGGCCATGTTCTCTTCTTGCTATTAACAATTAGTATATAAAGGGTAAAAGAGAGTTGAGGGTAGATAAAGGACAAATACAAAATGTTGCTGGAGATATTGTAATGAGAGATGCAGAGATGGCAGAGGAACTGGATGCATATTTTGCTTCAGTCTTCACAGTGGAAGACATCTGCAGTATACAGGACATTCAAGAGTGTCAGGGAAGTGAAGTTAGTGCAGTGAAAATTATGACTGTGAAGGTGCTCAGGAAGGGTGGATAAGTCTCCTGGACCTGATGGAGTGCACCCTCGGGGTCTGAAGGAAGTAGCTGGAGAGATTGCAGAGGCGTTAACAATGATCTTTCAATAATCGGTAGATTCTACCATTGTACCGGATCACTGGAAAATTGCAAATGTTACTCTGCTACTTAAGAAGGGTGGGAGGCAGCAGAAAAGAAACTATAGACCTGTTAGCCTGACATCAGTGTTTGGGAAGTTGTTGGAATCGATTTTTAGGGATGAGATTACACAGTACCTGGAGGCACCTGACAAGATAGGCCAAAGCCAGCATGGTTTCCTGAAAGGAAAATCCTGCCTGACAAACCTACTGCAATTGTTTGAGGAAATTACAAGCAGAGTAGACAAAAGAGATGCAGTAGACGTGGTGTAATTACCTTAGTCAGAGGGTCGCAAATCCGTGGAATTTGTTGCCACGAGTGTCTGTGGAGGCCAAGTCGTTGGGTGCATTTAAGGCAGGGATAGATAAGTTATTGATTAGCCAGGGCATCAAGGGTATGGGGTGAAAACAGGTGAGTGGGGATGACTGGAAGAACTGGATCAGCCCATGATTGAATGGCAGAGCAGAACTGATGGGCCAAATGGCCTACTTCTGCTCCTATATCTTATGGTCTTATTAACAATAGGCAAGAGGTACAGGAGCCTTCAGTCTCACACCACCAGGTTCACAAACAGTTTTTATCCTACAACCATCAGGTTCCCAAGCCAACATGGATAACTTCTCACCTCAATGCTGAAGTGACTCCACAAACTATAACCTCATTTTCTACAGTGAGGACTCTACAACCAATGTTTTTGTTTTATTCATTTAATTTTTAAATTATTTTTTGCATGATTTGTCTTCTTTTGCATATTGATTGTTTGCCAGTCTTGGTTTAAATAAAGATTTTATTAATTCTATAGTATTTTTCATTTTCCTGTAAATTCCTGCAAGAAAATGAATCTCTGGTTAGTATGTGGTGGCATATATGTACTTTGATAATAAATTTACTTCAACTTTGAAAAAGAAAACAAAACCTCTTGAAAGTGTGCTGGTTAAAACAGAATTGAGTTCCTTTTTCAATCTCATTTATAGTGAACTCCTGTGTTTTTTTGTTCCAGGCAGTGAGTACAATACATGCATGAGTGAGATTGATTGAAAATCTTTTTCAAATCACTTCAATTATAAAAATATAGTAAAACCTGTTCAACCAGGGCTACCAGCATCAATCACCCAGCATTTGAGAAATGTTAATAAAGGAAATAACAATACATGGATTTTATATAAACAGTACTTATCTCCACTTTTGCTTCAAAGAAATTACATAGAATATACGACATAGCCTTTAACTATAACATTAATTACAGTTTTGAGAAAAGCTTTTGTTGGCATGCCATTTTAAATTCTTTTTGCGTAACAGTCTGCACTACCTAAAAAGGTTTCATCTTCTTGGAACTGCTATCACAAAGTTTCCTTGTTCCTGCAGACTTCAGCTACATAAAAGGCATTTGCCATGTCAGCTGAACATGAGACAGAAAAAAAGTTGAATTTAACCTTATTCAGAATAAGCTGTTGTGGAAAAGATTATAACAGTCAAACCCCTGTACTGGAAGCGCACTCGTGGGAATGAAAGAAGACAGATAAAGACAGCCTTAGCACAAGTCGAAGACATAGTATGCAGTTGCTTATGTTGCCAAGTATACTTGCATCCAGCTGTAGAACATCCCAAAGCATTCATTTTCATTACTCAGTTCCAGGGAGATGAAGGTTTTCACAGGAACCACACAATTATTCCGAATATTGGCCTTTTACACAACATGTATCCTGGCATCTGCTTCTCTCATTTGCTAAGTCACGCTTTGACATACTTTATGAAACAATCTTCCCAAAACAAAGTAAAATAGACAGAACCATTTTGCAATATTGAAGAGACAAGTTGTAGGACCTAAATTATTTTTCCCCATTTTAAAAACATTAAAATAGTAGATGTTGCCCATGCAAAGGTTCAACAAATTGCTTTAACAAATCAATATATTTAAGGAAACTGATAAAATATGTATATCCTAAAACAACTAATAAAATGTCGTAGTCATATATTACAGAAATTTTCAAATAATCAACTCTTCAACAGACAAAATATGCAATTTCTTTACGAGAATAAATCTCACTTCCTCTGCTAGTAACAAATGTAAAATACAGGTGATACAGGTGTGATTATATTTTTCTGAATGTCAATTCTCAATCGTAGCATTATGATAGGCTCTGATCAGCTTTCTATCAAAGAAAATAGGTTAGGATGATGAGAGGAATTTTTAGAGGGAGAATTTTAAGATCAACACATATTAATAACATTGTACGCAATAGAGCAGTGAAGGATAGTGATATTGGGGGAGAAAGAAACAGAGCAACATACAGCTGGCCGGCTGAGACTCCACAAGGAGTCTCTAATCACTGCTAAAAACTTCCAAGTAGTAAAAGCTGTCTGTGACAACCTTAAATAATGCACCAGAATCACTGGTCACACCTGGATTCAAGATAGCTGAGACTGCTACTAACATAGTTAAACAGAGTAAAGTATATCAAACAAAAGTTACCGTAGTAGAGCAGTAAAATCAATTTTCTTTTATCCTGATGTACAAGGAAAAAAGACCAGAAGATCGAAAGGCCAAACTGCTTCGCTGCTCACAACTCTGCTCCTCCTGTTACGTTGAATTTTAAACCTCCACAGAAAGAAAATCCATCTGAAGCCTGCAATACACTTTGCAACTGAGATTCATGCCTCTACATTAGAAACCATTTCCGCATGAATGAAGTCATTATGTTAGGAAACGGGTGTTGGCAATACTACGAATCTGCAATTGGGCAGATGTGTAGATGGGTGTAGTGAGGATGATTAACCTTTGAATAACCAGCCAAAGCTTCACTTGAGGTAAGAAAATTGAATGTACTTTTATTTGACAAAGAAATGGGCTGTGCATGTTCAAATGAAAACTGGGAAAAAGACTAATTCTCTGTATCACGGCCAAAAACCTGAAGTAGTCCTGTCAATCAACACCCACTCTAATTGGGACAACTTGGCACTTTCTTTCCAGATCGTATTGATCTCCCTGCAATACCTGACATGGCTCTTGCATGGTTACACTATAATACTGAACTGATTTTACAGCCCATGGATTCTTTTTCACCATGTTTACAACTCATATTCATGGTATCATTTATTTATCTATTTAATATTGGCATTTTTTTTTGTAATTACACAGTTTGTCTTCTTTTGCACATTGATTGTCAGTCTCTATGTGTAATTTTACACTGATTTGGTCGTATTTCTTTGCTGTACAGTGAAGGTCTGCAAGAAAATAAATTTTGAGGCAGTATATGGTGACATATACAAAGTTCAAAGTAAACTTGTTATCAAAGTACATATGTCTCCATATACAACCCTGAGATTCATTTTCTTGCGGGCATACTCATAACCATAATGGAATCAATAAAAGACTGAATCCAACAGGGCTGGCAACCAGTGAAATCCACCCCAGTGTTGATAACCTAACTCGTTGTTCTTCATTACAGCTGCATAACAATTCAGGAGTGGGAAATAAAGGAGTGGTGAGGGGTGTATGAGTCCCTAATAGTTATTGACAGAAGAATTCATCGCTGTTGTGCTCTTTTGATTGACTGTAAATGAACAAAATCCACAAAGACACCTAGTGCAGATAATGGACTACCTTCAGTGCCTTTGTGCATAAACTCAAAACAACAAAAAAAATGATCAAAAATCACTGCTTTTTGTATCCGTGTTTGTCAGCCCAAATAGATAACATAACACAAGCACCTATAACTGACACTATATAAAAAACTGTTCACTCCGTAATGACTAATGGTTGCTTCTGGCACCTCCAAGCCTGAATGCTTGAAACCACAGCGAGCAAACTAGTTCTGAATTATCTTACTGCTCATTTCTCACCAACTATCAGTGACAAAAATCACTGTTCTTTCAACAGAAATGCATGCAACTGACACTATTTAAAAACTGTTTGCCCTAGTTAGAATTTTTTCAGCAACAGTCTTCTGTCCCAATTAAGTGACATAGTATTCAAAATAAATGAAGGGAATTCCGGCTATTTTCTCAATTAGTTTTTGTTCTTTAAGAGTTGTCTCAAATAAGTAGCTGCCTCAATTAACTGATAGCCCAATTAACTGGAATCCACTGTACCTCTTCTGTGCTAATTATTTTTCAAGGTTAAGGTATCTTAAGTTTTAAGTTTGGACAAGCAGTATAGGTTTGTATATATTTGTGGCTTTGTATTGTTAATTGATTTATGAACTAAAATGAAAACAATAAAAGAATTTCAAACATTGACTTTCATTGACAGTTCTTATAAACTATGAGAAATGCTGCTATGCTATTTTAGCATCTGCAATATCTGTGTCTCTGTAAATGCAGTGTGTATTTTTATATATCATCTGCATAAACACCAACCTAGACTATTTCCAAAGAAATCAAACCATCTCCAAAACCAGCAACTAATATCATTAGAGGGCAATAAGTGGAATGAACACCACCATTAACAGATTTGTCTCCATGGTGCAAATGATCATGTGTTAGAAACACATTACCATTCCTTCACTAGTATTGGATCAAAGTACTGAAACTCCCTCACTAGGAAAACAACGGCACTTGAACTGGATCCACACTACCTTCATCCTCAAGGCTAAGGGGTAAACATTATCACTTGAAATGAATTGAAAAGTTATTGATTTTATGATAATACATTTAAATATTTGTGACTGTAATTCACAGCACTTACATTACTTCGTAAATTAATCTTTGACAATTCTCTTAAGCAATTGAAAAATGAAGAATAATAGGATTTTTTGATGTTAATAAAACATGGGGCCTATACACCAGCTACAACCTCACAGTCAGCACAGTAACTACTTCTCTAGCTACTTTGGAGTTTCACGGTCAGTAATCTGATTGTTTATTAGCACAATTGTGTGGTCGGCTACAGAAATGGCAAAAAGTGAAACTAGATGATTTCACGTGCTGGCCAAATAATTTTCAAAGGAATGCATGATATACAAAAGCCTTCCAAACACTGCCCTTATTCAAAGAAACTTCAGTAACTTTGACTTCGACTAGAGCCCTTTTGAAAATGCAGATGAAAGTTAACATCAGAAAGCTCTGACTATGTAGTACTGTATGTGCATTGGCATTCTTCAGAGTAAAATTGTGAACATGATCATTGGATTATGTGAGCACTTGTGCACTGATCTGACTTTACACATACTGACGAGGCATTTTAAAATTTCAGATAGTGTTGGAATGTCATAGGATCAGGGAAAGTGCGATATCCTCTAATACATCTAACACAGTCAGATAAATGGCGGCTGTTTGAAAGCACAGAGTATTTTAAAGTCAGAAAGGTTTTCAAAAACTACTGCAGAGCAATTGATTAGATAGTTAAAGTACAACACAATACAGTACCAGTATATTGAACAAAAGAATTTGGGGACCACATGAGTGATGTTCAGAATAAGAAGACAGAACATGAGCAGTTCTCTGGAGGATAAGACAATAAATCAAGATAGTTATGAAGCAACTGTATTCATATTGCTTTCCATGAATGCTTGGCCAGACTCCTGGCTTCCCCCATAACCATCAACATGTTTAAAGCTGCAAATGTTTTTTTTCCCCATCAGAAGGAAAAAAAATGCCAAAACTGAATAGGATCAAACAACATTGCAATCTGTGGACTAGAGTAGACCAAGAAGAAATGCAGAGAGGCAAAGAAAATAGAAACAATTGGAAAGAAAAGAGAGGGATAACCACAATTAAACAACTATACATGCAGCAGAGTCTTCCTAACTAAGATTATTGGTTGAATGGAATGCATTGTTCATTGAGCAGGCCTAGAGATTCATCCTCAGGTGATTGTGCTAAATGCACGATGAATTAGTGTCAGTACATTGTGCGTTGTTCTGAAATTCAGCTGCACGGTTCTCCAAGGCAAAGCATCTTCATTTCCTCTATATTATTTAAAGCCTATTAAGTCTTCTCTTCCATACTTATGATTATTGCCCAACCTTTCCAAGTATGACAAGTCCTTTAACATACTATCACAGTCTTATAGCACTCAGCAGGATCTATAATGCAAGTTGCTTTTCTTACACAAATGGCCAAATGAGAAAGCTTTTCAAAAGTTTTAAAGCAATAGTCTTGATTTATTTTTCATTGAAACTTTACTAAATATATAAGGCAATTTTAATATACATCTTTCACTAATGTTTTTTCTTCCAAATTCTCAGATTGTTTTGAAAAAACATGTTAAATCTCATGTTTCAAAGTCCATTCCTTCACGACAAAGATTATAAGATGAGACAGTCTTGCAGAATTGGCATACTGAACATTTTAGTATGCAAGTCCATTTGTAAGACTATTGAGAATATTTTTATCAAAATATATCCCAGATATTAATTTTTTGCCCTATTATATCAATAAGTTGAAGGCATTATTTCTCATGTAATTTTACATAAATTATTTCATTTATCTACAAACACAATAAGTATTTGCACAAAAAAAATAGAAATTGCTGGAGACACTCAGCAAGTCAGATAATATCTGTGATTGGAGATATGGAATTAATATTTCAGGTTGATGGTCTCTCATCATTGGTATATTTGTACAGCAGCTTTAACGCAACAAGATGTCCCAATACTCTTCACAGAAATATTATAATCAGACAATACATTAATAAAACCCACATGGAGATATTGAGGCAGACAATTAAAAACTTGGCTTAAGAGATAGCTCTTAGGGAACATCTTAAAAACTGAAAAAAAGAATTAAGTGAAATGGAGTAGTTTAGGGAAGGAAGTCCAGAGTTTCGAGCCTGGTAGTCATAGGCAAGGTTACCATTACCGTATATATTATTGATCAAAGGACAAGTAATAGAGGAATACAGAAATCTCAGGGAGTTACATGGATGAGAAGATTCAGAGAAAGTGACAGACCAGGCCATGGAGGAATTTCAATAATTTTCAAAATATTAAAATTATGACTTTACTTATTGCAGCAAAGTAAATGAGCACAAAAAGGGAATGGGTTATGTGGAACATTTAATGAAACAGACTAACCAAGGGAACATTGGTGAAGTCTTAAGGGAACAAAAGTATTGAAGGGGACTTTTGAAACAGTTACTCTGAGTTGAGGAGTTTCAGCAATATTACAGAACATTAGGTTATTCTAGTGATGGCACAGGTTTGAAATCTGAATTACATCTCAGGGTCATATATGACGCCAGGTTTATTTTGTAATCACGCCACCACTGTTGATGATATTTTGTGCTATGTGAGCCTAAAGCTAGTCTCCCTAAATGTCCCCCTGCATGGCTTGATGTAAATTTTTTGTTTTACAATGGCCTACAAAGAACAGAAGACATTTTATTATGTCAAACACACAAAATAAATCTAAATTGTTATTCCAGCCTGTAAAATTTTAAGAGCTATATAAAACGGTGGACAAAAGGGAATAGTATAAATAGTGAATACAAAGACTAAATATGACTGGAAAGCAGAAGAACTGCATTGTCTTATACATAATTTTAGTGAAGAAGTCATAGTATGGATGCTTCAACTTTCTTGTTTTCTTCATCAACGGACTGTATTTTCAATTGGAAAGACTGCTTTGTCTGATCTTGTTCTGAATAATGAAGCAGCACATGTAAATTATTGGAAGCAAGATCTGCTCTGTAATAATGGCCATAAGCTAATTAGGTCTGCATTGAAAATAAATGAAGTTAACTGTCTTTGGACTACCAATTAGCTAATTTAAGTGACATGGTCATGGACAGAATCCAGATTAATTAGTCAAGAAAATGGCATATCATTCAGCATTCTAGTGGTGACAGATGCATAAATATAAGTTTGATCAACTATAGATAGAATGAAAAGTAGAACCAAAACAAAGAAAATGATAAGCACAAGTAAAAACTATGCATATTGTAGCAGGTTCAAAAGAAGGCAAAGAGAGAACGTAAAATAAGATTGGTTATCAAAATAAGGAGTGATCAAATGGTCTTTGGTGTAGGCCCACCCAGAAAAGGAGGGGGTCTAACTTCATTCACAACAGAGGTACATAAGATGTAGTTTAATCAGTTTATGTAGCAGATAAAATTGAAGTAGGATTTTTGTATCACTCTGAAACAAAAACAGTAAATGCTACAAGCAATGAGCTGGTCAGGCAGCATCGGTGGAAATAGGAATAGAGCTATCATTTCAAGTCAAAGACCCTTCCTTGGAACTGGGAAAGAGAAAAAATAAATCGATTTGAAGTTGAAAATAAGGCAGAGGATGTATTGCCTGAATTTTCTGTTTGTAATTTCACAGATATAGCATTAGCAGGTTTCTGTTTTTTTTTTATTTTAGGGTCACAGAACCAACTTTCAAGTGCTCATCGATTCAGCCTTCTACGACTTGGCGATCAAATTGCTCGTCCACATACTGACTAACTTTTGTAAGAGTATCTGCCTCTACCACCAGCTTCAACTGTATCTCACAATGCAACCACACTCTGGGTAAAAAGAGTTCCTTTCAGATCTTCTATAAATTTTTTATAACTATGGATGCTACATAACCTCCACCCTGAAAAGAGTGAGACAAACAGTCCATGAGCAGGGTGTGTGGGATACTTCATGAAGTTACTGGCCCTTTTCCAGCACGTTTCTGTATATGTGTCCTTGATGGTGGGTAGGCTGATGCTGCTGATGTTGATGTATTGGGTAGTTTTAAGTACCCATTGTAGAGCTTCTTGTCTGCCAGAGTGCAGTTTCCATACCAAGCAGTGATGTAGTTTATCAGGGTGCTCTCCACTGTTGTAGAATGATGTGAGTATGGATGTACAAAGTCCAGTTCTCTTCAGCCTTCTCAGGAAGCAGAAGCATTGGTGAGCTTTCCTGATCAAGTAGAATGAGTTCTGGGACCAGGAGAGATTGTGCATGATATGCACTCCGAGAAGTTTGAAACTTCTTGCAGTTTCCACTGCTGTGCCACTGATATAAAGGGAGATATGAGTGGTTCAAGTTCTTTGGAAATCAATAACCATCTCCTTTGACTTGTTGACATTAAGGATTCTTCAATACTCT
This sequence comes from Mobula birostris, assembly GCF_030028105.1. Taxonomy (NCBI): domain Eukaryota; kingdom Metazoa; phylum Chordata; class Chondrichthyes; order Myliobatiformes; family Myliobatidae; genus Mobula; species Mobula birostris. The sequence continues at coordinate 44,096,965 of NC_092385.1, forward strand.
ACTAGCTCTATTAGATGAACCACTATTCCACGTTTATTTTATGAAATACTCTTATAGCCAGGCACAACAGTAACTATGGGCAAATGCCAAACAATTAATTCAACACTAAGATTTCCTTAAAAAATATGTGTCAGTGTGAGAGCCTTGGCCTGCATGATGTGGGGTGCCTGGACCTGATTCTTAGATTTTAAAATTAAATATTGTTTTCTTCAGATGTAGGAAGAGTTCTTTCAATTTATCTACAAACATAAATGGAACAGAATTGTTGATGCAAGTTAAAAAAAAAAACTACTTTAGATGAACATAAATAAAATATATTACTTATAATTACACTGCTTGACTCTTTCTAATAAAATGCTGCTAACTTAAGAAGTTGCATAAAAGGAATCTGGGGCAGACAAGTTGGATCTTGCATCAGTTACAAACACAAAACAGAAAATAATTGATCGCATAAGTATTCACTCCTTCAGGTCAGTATTTAATAGATGCACCTTTGGCAGCAATTACAGCCTTGAGTCTGTGTGGATAGGTCTCTATCAGCTTTACACATCTGGACACTGTAATGTTTCCCCATTTTTCTATACAAAACTGCTCAAGCTCTACAGATTGCATGGGGATCATAAGTGAACTGCTCTTTTCAAGTCCAGCCATAAATTCTCTCTGGACTCTTGACTTGGCCACTCCAGGACATTAACTTTGTGCTTTTTAAGCCATTCCTATAGCTTCAACCTTATGGTCATTGTCTTGCTAGAAAACAAAATCTTCTCCCAAGTAAACAACAGGAATTCTGCAGATGCTGGAAATTCAAGCAACACACATCAAAGTTGCTGGTGAACGCAGCAGGCCAGGCAGCATCTGTAGGAAGAGGTGCAGTCGACATTTCAGGCCGAGACCCTTCGTCAGGACTAACTGAAGGAAGAGTGAGTAAGGGATTTGAAAGTTGGAGGGGGAGGGGGAGATCCAAAATGATAGGAGAAGACAGGAGGGGGAGGGATGGAGCCAAGAGCTGGACAGGTGATAGGCAAAACGGGATACGAGAGGATCATGGGACAGGAGGTCCGGGAAGAAAGACAGGGGGGAGGGGACACAGAGGATGGGCAAGAGGTATATTCAGAGGGACAGAGGGAGAAAAAGGAGAGTGAGGGAAAGAATGTGTGCATAAAAATGAGTAACAGATGGGGTACGAGGGGGAGGTGGGGCCTTAACGGAAGTTAGAGAAGTCGATGTTCATGCCATCAGGTTGGAGGCTACCCAGACGGAATATAAGGTGTTGTTCCTCCAACCTGAGTGTGGCTTCATCTTTACAGTAGAGGAGGCCGTGGATGGACATGTCAGAATGGGAATGGGATGTGGAATTAAAATGTGTGGCCACTGGGAGATCCTGCTTTCTCTGGCGGACAGAGCGTAGATGTTCAGCAAAGCGGTCTCCCAGTCTGCGTCGGGTCTCGCCAATATATAAAAGGCCACATCGGGAGCACCGGACGCAGTACATCACCCCAGTCGACTCACAGGTGAAGTGTTGCCTCACCTGGAAGGACTGTTTGGGGCCCTGAATGGTGGTAAGGGAGGAAGTGTAAGAGCATGTATAGCACTTGTTCTGCTTACACGGATAAGTGCCAGGAGGGAGATCAGTGGGGAGGGATGGGGGGGACGAATGGACAAGGGAGTTGTGTAGGGAGCGATCCCTGCGGAATGCAGAGAGAGGGGGGGAGGGAAAGATGTGCTTAGTGGTGGGATCCCGTTGGAGGTGGTGGAAGTTACGGAGAATAATATGTTGGACCCGGAGGCTGGTGGGGTGGTAGGTGAGGACCAGGGGAACCCTATTCCTAGTGGGGTGGCGAGAGGATGGAGTGAGAGCAGATGTACGTGAAATGGGGGAGATGCGTTTAAGAGCAGAGTTGATAGTGGAGGAAGGGAAGCCCCTTTCTTTAAAAAAGGAAGACATCTCCCTCGTCCTAGAATAAAAAGCCTCATCCTGAGAGCAGATGCGGCGGAGACGGAGGAATTGCGAGAAGGGGATGGCGTTTTTGCAAGAGACAGGGTGAGAAGAGGAATAGTCCAGATAGCTGTGAGAGTCAGTAGGCTTATAGTAGACATCAGTGGATAAGCTGTCTCCAGAGACAGAGACAGAAAGATCTAGAAAGGGGAGGGAGGTGTCGGAAATGGACCAGGTAAACTTGAGGGCAGGGTGAAAGTTGGAGGCAAAGTTAATAAAGTCAACGACTTCTGCATGCGTGCAGGAAGCAGCACCAATGCAGTCATCGATGTAGCGAAGGAAAAGTGGGGGACAGATATCAGAATAGGCACGGAACATAGATTGTTCCACAAACCCAACAAAAAGGCAGGCATAGCTAGGACCCATATGGGTGCCCATAGCTACACCTTTAGTTTGGAGGAAATGTGAGGAGCCAAAGGAGAAATTATTAAGAGTAAGGACTAATTCCGCTAGACGGAGCAGAGTGGTGGTAGAGGGGAACTGATTAGGTCTGGAATCCAAAAAGAAGTGTAGAGCTTTAAGACCTTCCCGATGGGGGATGGAAGTATATAAGGACTGGACATCCATGCTGAAAATAAAGCGGTGGGGGCCAGGGAACTTAAAATCATCAAAAAGTTTAAGAGCGTGAGAAGTGTCACGAACATAGGTCGGAAGGGATTGAACAAGGGGTGATAAAACAGTGTCGAGGTATGCAGAAATGAGTTCCGTGGGGCAGGAGCAAGCTGAGACAATAGGTCGGCCAGGACAGGCAGGTTTGTGGATCTTGGGTAGGAGGTAGAAACGGGAAGTGTGGGGTGTGAGAACTATAAGGTTGGTAGCAGTGGATGGGAGATCCCCTGAGCGGATAAAGTTGGTGATGGTGTGCGAGACAATGGCCTGGTGCTCCTTAGTGGGGTCACGATCGAGGAGTAAATAAGAAGAGGTATCTGCGAGTTGTCGCTGTGCCTCGGCAAGGTAGAGGTCAGTACGCCAGACTACAACAGCACCCCCCTTATCGGCGGGTTTAATAATAAGGTTAGGATTAGTGCGGAGGGAGTGGAAAGCAGAGCGTTCGGAAGGAGTGAGGTTGGAATGGGGACAAAGTGCGGTGAAGTCGAGATGGTTGATGTCCCGTCGGCAATTAGCGATAAAGAGATCCAGAGCAGGCAGAAGACCAGAGCGGGGTGTCCATGAAGAAGAGGAGGGTTGAAGACGGGAGAAGGGGTCATCGGTGGGGGTGGAAGAGTCCTTGCCGAAGAAGTAGGCTCGGAGACAGAGACGGCGGAAGAAAAGTTCCGCATCGTGGCGAACACGGAACTCGCTGAGGTGTGGGCGAAGGGGGACAAATGTGAGGCCCTTACTGAGAACAGAGCGTTCTGCCTCCGACAGTTGAAGGTCGGAGGGGATGGTAAAGACCCGGCACGGATGAGAGCTGGGATCAGAGGGGGGAGGGGGCAGGCTGGGGGTGTCAGTGGAGAGGGGAGGGTTGGGGTGAGAGGAAGATGGAGCCTCCGAGGGCCCAGGAGCTGACAGTGGGATCTGAGGGAGACGGGGCTGCGGAGTGGTGGTGGGGGAAGGGGAGACAGGAGTCACAACAGCAGCACATAAAGACCCTGCCTGGAGCTCAAGGCTGGAATCTTGAGAGCTGGGATCAGAGGGGGGAGGGGGGAGGCTGGGGGTGTCAATGGAGAGGGGAGGGTTGGGGTGAGAGGAAGATGGAGCCTCTGAGGACCCAGGAGCTGACGATGGGATCTGAAGGAGACGGGGTTGCAGAGTATTGGTGGGGGAAGGGGAGACGGGAGTCACAACAGCAGCACATAAAGACCCGGCCTGGAGTTCAAGGCTGGCGTCGCAGTTGGTGGTTGCGCAATCGCTGTGAAGGTGTCCATGGTCGTTGCTGGAGTCCGGGTTTTGAATATGCCCTGAGGTGTTGGAGCCGGCGAGATCAGTGGCAGGGGCCGCAATCTGAAGTTCATGCCTGCTAGCGTCGGGGCCAGCAGGCTCTGGAGTCCGTAGATGTAGGATCTTGCGATCTTTGCCTAATATGACAAAGTCAAAAAAACGGCGATTGCAGGCGTGAATCCGACGGAGGATGAAATAACGGGTAGGACCATTACAGACGGCGAAGAAAGTGTCCCGAAGGTGTGGAAGGGTCTGGGATAGGGACACCAAGTACCTCCTCATGGCGGAGAGAGTCGCCTTCAGAGCTTGACGGAAGAAGCGGTGAGAGGCAGAGTCAATAAAATGTGAGTACCTAGGATCCTCAGAAGGTCCAAACTGAGAGGCCTGGAAATGAATCCTAAAGCCAACTGGAGTAAGTTGGCGACGGAGGCACATTCCAAGAAAGGATATATGGCTGTGATAGCGAGTCTGAGTCAAAGTGTGGTCGAAAAGTTGAAGAGCCGAAGAAATTGCAGATGGGGAGCAGTGAGAGATGGTTTCACTGAACTCCCGTCGAAGAGAGGATCTAAACTTCTTCGGTGTAGGCATCACCGGAAGAGGCTTCGCAGTAGTGAATTTAAATGCAAACAACAGGAATTCTGCAGATGCTGGAAATTCAAGCAACACACATCAAAGTTGCTGGTGAACGCAGCAGGCCAGGCAGCATCTGTAGGAAGAGGTGCAGTCGATGTTTCAGGCCGAGACCCTTCGTCAGGACTAACTGAAGGAAGAGTGAGTAAGGGATTTGAAAGTTGGAGGGGGAGGGGGAGATCCAAAATGATCGGAGAAGACAGGAAGGGGAGGGATAGAGCCAAGAGCTGGACAGGTGATAGGCAAAACGGGATACGAGAGGATCATGGGACAGGAGGTCCGGGAAGAAAGACAAAGCGGGGGGGGGACCCAGAGGATGGGCAAGAGGTATATTCAGAGGGACAGAGAGAGAAAAAGGAGAGTGAGGGAAAGAATGTGTGCATAAAAATGAGTAACAGATGGGGTACAAGGGGGAGGTGGGCCTTAGTGGAAGTTAGAGAAGTTGATGTTCATGCCATCAGGTTGGAGGCTACCCAGACAGAATATAAGGTGTTGTTCCTCCAACCTGAGTGTGGCTTCATCTTTACAGTAGAGGAGGCCGTGGATGGACATGTCAGAATGGGAATGGGATGTGGAATTAAAATGTGTGGCCACTGGGAGATCCTGCTTTCTCTGGCGGACAGAGCGTAGATGTTCAGCAAAGCGGTCTCCCAGTCTGCGTCGGGTCTCGCCAATATATAAAAGGCCACATCGGGAGTACCGGACGCAGTATATCACGCCAGTCGACTCACAGGTGAAGTGTTGCCTCACCTGGAAGGACTGTTTGGGGCCCTGAATGGTGGTAAGGGAGGAAGTGTAAGGGCATGTGTAGCACTTGTTCTGCTTACACGGATAAGTGCCAGGAGGGAGATCAGTGGGGAGGGATGGGGGGGACGAATGGACAAGGGAATTGTGTAGGGAGCGATCCCTGCGGAATGCAGAGAGAGGGGGGGAGGGAAAGATGTGCTTAGTGGTGGGATCCCGTTGGAGGTGGCGGAAGTTACGGAGAATAATATGTTGGACCCGGAGGCTGGTGGGGTGGTAGGTGAGGACCAGGGGAACCCTATTCCTAGTGGGGTGGTGAGAGGATGGAGTGAGAGCAGATGTACGTGAAATGGGGGAGATGCTTCTCCCAAGTCGCAGTTCTCCTGCAGAATACACCAGGTTTTCCTCCAGGATTTTCCTGTATTTGGCTGCATTAATTTTACCTTCACAAGCCTTCCAGGGCCAGCTGCAGTGAAACATCCCTACAGCATGATGCAGCCACCACCATGCTTCACGGTAAGAATGGTATATTTTTGATAGTGTGCAGTGTTCGGCTTATGCTAAACATAGGATTTAATCTGATGGTCAAAAGGCTCAATTTTGGTTTCATCAAACCATAGAACTTTTTTCCAACTGACTTCAGAGTCTCCCACATGCCCATGGCAAACTCTAGCTGAGATTTCATGTAGGTTTTTTTCAACACTGGATTTTTTCATTGCCACTCTTCCATAAAGCTGCAGCTGATGAAGCACCTGGGCAACAGTTGTTGTCCTGTGCAGTCTCTCCCATCTCAGCCACTGAAGCTTATAGGTCCTCTAGAGTTGTCATAGGTCTCTAGGTGGCCTCCCTCACTAGCCATCTTCTTGCATGTTCACTGAGTTTTTGAGGATTGCCTGTTCTAGACAGTTCTACAGTTGTGCCATGTTCATTCCATTTCTTTACTACAATCAATTGAAACACCTTGACTGCACACAGTACTCCAAAACCAGATCTCCATTTAACTAATTACATGACTTCTAAAACCAATTGGCTGCAGCAGTGATGACTTGGTGTGTCATACTATAAGAGGGTCAATACTTATGAAATGAATTGTTTTGTGCTTTATCTTTGTAATTAATTTAGATCATTTTGTAGATAACTTTTCTCACTTTGAGACAAAAGACTCTTTTTCTGTTGATCAGTGCCAAAAAGGCCAAATTAAATGCATTGTGATTCAATTTTGTAAAACAATAAAACATGAAAACTTCCAAGGAAAAAACTTCCAAAAGAATACTTTTTATAGGCACTGTATTTTCAGAAAATAGAATGTTAACTACATGTTTAATCATCTGGAACAAGCAAACAAGTAGAATGTAAATTAGCATGTCCTTCAATTATTTGAGGTTTCTAAAGTTAGGCTTACTGTGACCACATACTCAAAAAATAAACTAGAAATAGCATTAAAAGATCATCGTGTGGTTATTATACAAAATATTGAATGAGTGAAGTGCTCAAAGCCTCCGAGACAAAAAGACATCTCCACTGGAAAGTTAGTTTCTTTGTTTATTCATTTGTTTCTTCATTCTTTGTTTCAAATTGGAAATCCTTGGATAATTACAGATGAATACCATCACTTCAATGGAATGCAAGGTAATTTATCATGACCACAATATTCAGCAGCTATTTACATTAAGTGGATGCAAAATTAGTTGCACAGTACAACTAATACATGAAAGTATGCACACTTGCAGTGTACACCAGGATGGCTACCCACATTTGGTACCATAATGGTGCTGCAACGTATGAAGAACCAACTGAAGTGTGTAGAGGTAGCACAAACAGCTTCATAAGACAACATTACAAATTTGACAATGATAAGATCACTTATCAATAGTCCCTTATCACAAGTCTTGGGTTTGAGAACAATCAATCATATTACCACTGTGTTCCTTGAGAAAGAATTATGTTGACATCTATGGAATGTCATCAACATTGTTCTTTGTACACAGTGTTACTCCAGATAAACCAATGGAGAAGAAAGAGATTGCACAGGACATAGTTGTCCAAATGAAACAAGAATCCGTGGGCATGAGCATGGATTCTGCACAACATTGCACAATACATAGATTCCCCCTTTGGTATGCCCTTAGCAAACTACTCATCTCAGATATGCTACTTATAAGAAGGAATACAAAAAAAAAAGGATTGTTCACTGATTTATTTATGTGCTATTCCAGAGGACACTAAATGGAAACTGGAGAGCAGTTCACCAAATATTCAATTACTACAATGTGCTGACACCCTCAAGGAAGGAATTGAGAGAGCAGAAACTAGACATTAACTTGCTTTCAGCCAGTTAGCTAAAGATTTAAGATGGCGCTGACAAGTGGTGACTCTTAAGTAATTGGAAGTGGAGAAGACATGCTGGACTACAGGTTCGATTGAAATGCAGATACCTTAGATCCTCCCTTCCAAATTTCCTGATGTCAAATGTGCAGTCCCTGGAAAATAAAATTGAAGACCTCAAAGCAACCAGAATGACATCAGAGTTTGCTGTGTTCTTTGCTTCAAGGCATTTCAAATGCAGCACTGGTATCTGATGGCTTCACCATTCACCATAAAGACAGGTCAGTAGAGTCTTTCAATGACAGCATACGTGGAGTATGCTTCGTGATTAACTCATCATGGTGTGCAGTTCTCAGTCGTGCTCACCTGACCTGGGACATCAAACAGTCAAGTGTCGTCCATTTTAACTGTCGAAGGAGTTCTTCAACATCATCATGGTAGTGGTGTACGTTCCACCTCAAGCCAACATCAGGCACTGGAGGAGCTGAGCATTGTGATCAGTGATCACAAAATAATGCACCCTGATGCCTTCCCTACCATTGTGCGGGATTTTAACCAGGCCAACTTGAAGAAGTCTTTGAACAACTACCACCAACTTATTACCTGTGAAACCAAAGGAGCCAACACACTTGAACACTGTTATACTACCATCAAGAGTGCTTACCATGACATCCCACACCCTCACTTTGAAAATTCTGATCACTTGGTTGTTCTTCTATTCCCAAAATATAGGCAGTGACTGAAGACTGCAGCACCAGAATAATGACCACATACCAAGAAGGTATGGTCCAGGGAGGCGGAGGAACACTTACAGGACTGCTTTGAGTCGGTGGACTGGACAATATTCAGTGATTCATCTTGGAATCTGAAAGAATATGCCACAATTGTCAGCAACTTCATCAAGATCTGTGTGATGAGTGTTAGCCTTTGTGAACATACTGGCCATAGTGAAAACAAACACCACGGATGAACCAGGAGATTCGTAGTCTGCTGCGGGCTAGACCTGTGACATTCAAAACCAGTGATCCAGAACTCTACAAATGATCCAGGTATGACCTAAAGAAGGTATCTTAAGAGTGAAAAAAGTAATTCTGATTGAAGTTAGAGACAGATTCAGATGCACGTCAGTTCTGGAAGAGTTTGAAATTCCTACAAAGTGAAACCTAACATCATGAATAGTTGTGATTGTATACTCCCATATTAACTAAATATCTTCTATGCATGCTTTGAAAGGGAGAATTAAACTACACCTGTGTGAAACATGGCAGCATCTGGTGACCCTGTGATCCAGGATTCTCAACCTTTTCTGTCATGGACCCTTACCATTAACTGAGGGGTCTGTGGACCCCAGGTTGGGAACCCCTGGTGTAATCTCTGCCTTGGTGGCTGATGTCAGAATATCTTCCATGAGGATGCACCCTAGTAATGCATCATGCCCTGACAGTGTATCTGGTACAGCACTAAAAAACTGTGCCAGAAGAAATGTCCAAGGACATCTTCAATCTTTCACTGCTAAAGTCAGAGGTTCCAACCTGCTTCAAAAGGCCGACAATAAATACCAGTGACTAAGAAAAGGCAAGGTGAGCAGCCTCAATGACTATTGCCCGTCACTCAAACTCACTGTCATGATGTGCTTCGAGAGGTTGGTCATAGCAAGAATCAACTGCTGCCTAAGCAAAGACCACATTAGGTCTGCAGCGAATGCAACCTCACTGGCTCTTCACTTGGCCTTGGATCACCTGGACAACGGCAACACCTACTTCAGCCCACTGCTTATTATTTACAGCTCAGTATTCAACAACATAACACCCTCAGTACTAATTAACAAGTTCCAAAACCTGGTCCTCTGACCTCCCTCTGCAACTGGATCCTTTACTTCCTCATCAGGAGACCACAGTTAGCACTGATCGAAAATAACATTTCCTACTCACTGACAAGCAACACTGGTGAATCTCAAGGATACACGCTTAGCCCACTGATCTACTCTAAATGGCCATGACTGTGTGGAGAGGCATAGCTCAAACAGCGTCTGTAAATTTGCCGAAGACATAGCTATTGTTGGCAGAAATTTGGATGGTGACGAGGAGGCGTATAGAAATGAGATAGATCTATTGGTTGAGTGCTGTCACAACAACAACAACATCAGTAAGACCAAGGAACTGATAGTGAGCTTCTGGAAGAGGAAGTCAATGGAACACATGCCAGTCCTCATCGAGGGATCAGCAATGGAAAGGGTGAGCAGTTTCAAGATTCTGGATGTCAGCATCTTTGAGGATCTATCCAGAGCCCAACATATTGATGGAACTACAAAGGAGGAAAGGCAGTGGCTGTATTTCATTAGTAGTCTGAGGACATTTAGTATGCCTCCAATTCTCTCTCATTTCGATAAATGTATTGTGAAGAACATTCTCATTGGTTATATCGCCATTTGGTGAGGAGGGGGCACTGCAGAGCATTGGAAGAAGCTGCAGAAACTCAGCCAGCTCCATCATTGTCGCTAGCCTCCCCAGTATTGAGGATATCTTTATAAGGTGAAGCCTCAAAAAGGCAGCATTCATTATTAAGGACTCCCTTCACTCAGTGCATGCTCTCTTCTCATTGCTACCATCAAGGAGGAAATACAGAGGTCAGAAGACACATACTCAACATTTTAGGAACCCTTTCTTCTGCACCACCACCAGATTTCTGAATTGACAATGTACCTATGAACAGTGCCTCACCACCATTGCCGTTCTTGATGAAGGGTCTTGGTCCAAAATGTTGACTGTTTATTCTTTTCCATAGATGCTGCCTGGCCTGCTAGTTCCTCCAGCATTTGATGACTCTGGGCCTGTATTTATCAGAGTTCAGAAGAATGGTGAAAGGCATTGATAAAGTGAATGAGGAGAGGTTGTTTCCTATGGTGGTAGAGTCTAAGACCAGATAACACAACCTCGGAATAGAGGGGGGTCCTTTTAGAATGAAGAAGAGGAGGCATTACTTTAGCCAGAGAGTGGTGAGTCAACCTGTGGAATTCTTTGCCACAGGCAGCTGAGGACACCAAGTCTTTATATATATTTAAGGCAGAGGTTGATAGATTCTTGATTGTTCAGGGCATAAAGGGATATGGACAGAAGGCAGGAGATTGGGGCTGAGAGGAAAATTGGATTAGCCATGATGAAATGGCAGAGCAGACTAGATGAGCCAAATGGCCTAATTCTGCTCCTATATCTTATGGTCTTATTATCACAAGCACCACCTTAAGCAGCAACAAGGACTTGGAAAGCTCAGGATTTTTTTGTTAGCAGAAAATAGTAGAGAGAACAGGTCTTTAATACTCAATCAGCTACCCATATAAGCCAGATGCTTTCTGTAGATTTACCCTCCTGAAAGGATGCTCTTACATCAGCCTCAGAAATTACAGAGTTATCAGTTACTGTGGGAGTTGTGAAAGTTCCTCCATGTTTTGATGGACAATGTGTGCGTAAAAGGCACTGAGCTTATCTGGCAGTGAAGCCTGATGTCACCTATATTGCTTGGATCCACTTTTTAGGAGGCATTCAAGCCCTGCCAGAGCCTTCATCCATCCTTCAGTGATTCAAGTTTGGTCTGGAATTACTATAATCAGTTTATCACAGAGGAGAACTCTCTTGGTAAGTAGAATGGTTGGCACTTAATCATGACATGTTTCAGGTCGCAGGAACAAGAGTGCAACAAGATTGCCATATCTGACCACCACAAACAGCTTATCATAACAACGTAAAAACATAAGAAATAGGAGCACGAGTAGGCCGTCTGGCCCGTCAAGCCTGCTCCGCCATTCAATAAGATCATGGCTGATCTGGACATGATCTCATCTCCACTTACTTGCCTTTTTTTCCCATAACCCTTAATTCCCTTGCTATGCAAAAATCTATCCAACCATGTTTTAAATATACTTACTGAGGTAATGTCCACTGCTTCATTGGGCAGAGAATTCCACAGATGCACCTCCCTCTGGAAAAAATAGTTCTTCCTTACCTCCATCCTAAATCAACTTCCCCAAATCTTGAGCCCATGTCCCCTAGTTCTAGTGAATCATGAAACACAAACCCACATCTTTTGCCTTCTCTAAATCAGCAGTCTGATCCATCCTGTGTAATCAGAAACCCTCAACTCTTACCAATATACCTGGCACGTCCATAGTGAGCCATGTCTCCATGAAACAGATAATGCAGAGTATTCTCATTTCCCTCCAATACAGCAAACTTGCCCTTTGGTCCTCAGTCTTGTTTTCAGATGACTGTACACTTCGTAACAAGTTGCTGGATAGAGAAATTTCATAGCCCAGCATTTCAGTCTCGCTTGGAATCCTCCCTTCCTCCCTTTCCTTCTACGATGGCAATGTACCTTTGTCAGCTTATAGGTGTCATATCTGAAATGGACAGGTCATTAAGATGGTTCAAAAGTTTGTTACTTAAAGGGAGATTACAGATTGCAGATTGCGGTGACAACAGTTCAGAAGAAATATACTTAAAACTTTTGTAAACTGCGGTTTACAAGTGCCATCTTGACCATGTCTGCCTTTCAAGCTGAGTGGTAGTTTAAAATTTACACTTCAGAAATTCTTTTTGACTAGCTACCACAATTATAGTTTGAGGCAGGAAATACATTCACTGTCAAGATTAGCCTGGATTTGGATACATAAAAGAAAGTGGTTGAGGAGATATGGAAACAGGATGGGTAAATAAATTAGAACTATTTGCTTTCCCTTAATAAATACTGACAGGAACTAGTTGGCCCAGAAACCTCATTCAGTGCTGTGAATTTGTTGCAGTTAAATTGACTTCAAGGAAGATCGCTGAAATCTACTTAGCCAGAAGAAAGAAAACTTCAATCAGTCTGACATATCATTCACTATATTGAAAATCATAAGTTTACAAGTATGGGTGGGGTGGGCTTCACAATATTGCATCTATAATAGACACACTACAGAGAGGAGGAAAATCTGCATTTTTAGCCCTTTTTTTGCCACCAGAAACAATCACACAGACAGCCAGGTTTAAAATTGAAAATAGTCAATTCTGGTGAATAGGGACACATCGGGAACAGTACATTTTGGTCCAATTAAGCTATTGCTCCAATTACCCAAAGTTACAAGGAAATGGTTAAAAATGTATAAAGAAGACAAACTGCCGCTTAACTGAATATCAAGTTACGTATTTAAATAAAATACAGAACAAATTAGAACACTACCAATACTACTACTGTACTGTAAAACTGTAAAACTAAATTATCTTGCTGCCTATTTCTCACCAAATATCAGTGACAAAAATTATTGCTTTTTACCAGAAACACACTCAACTGACACTATTCAAAAACTGTTTACTCTAAGCAAGATGCAGTCACCAATGACTGCACAAATTCATACGACTGACACTAGTAAGAAACTGTTCAGCACTTCTCTCCCAATTAAGTCACATAGTGTCCTAAATAAATGAATTAAATCCTGGCTATTTTCTCTTTTTTTTTGTTAAGAGTTGTGAATAAAAAAAAGTTAAGTAATTCCATAGTTTATGTGTTTTTCATTCTGGCTTATCGTTACTTGCAAATGCCTTATTGTTAATCTGCCCATATCTGCCCGTACAACTGCTCGTTAATGCTAAAATCTAAGTATGCGGCAGCAACGCAATGCATAAAAGCATGCAGACATGGTCAAGAGTTTACTTGTTATTCAGATCATATATCAGAATGGGGAAGATATGTGATTAAGTGACATTTCCATGGAATTATTGTTGGTGCCAGATGGGATGATTTGACTATCTCAGAAATTGATGATCTGTGATTTTCACACATAGCAGTTTCTAGAGTTCACAGAAAATGATGTGAAAAATTAAAAAAAAACATCCAGTGACTAGCAGTTCTGTGGCTAAAAATGCTTGTTAATGAGAGAGGTCGGAGGACAATGGCCAGACTGGTACAAACTGACAGGAAGGCAACAGTAATTCCAATAACTACACGTTACAACAGTAACATGCGGAAGAGCATCTCTGAATAAACAACTTTTCAAACCTTCATGTAGATTGGAAATAGCAGCAGAAGACCACAAACATATTCTCAGTGACCACTTTATTAGGTATTTAATAAATTGGTCACTGAGTGTACATAATATCACTTTATAGTAAACTCAATTAAAACCACACAGCAATTTTCTTTCTCTATGCTAAACAGTATGTAAGCATTAATTTCAAATTACTTGTATTATGAATAACCAAAGAAATAATTTGCAGCATAAACACAAAAAAAACCTGACAAAAGCAGAAAATACAGGAAAAAGTGACCAAGTCAGGCAGCACCACTGGAAAGAGAAAAAAAGTTAAATTTCGGCTTGAAGACCCTTTGTCAGAACAGGGGAGCCGGCAAACAAGTTAGTTTTAAGTTGCAAAGGTGCATGATGGATGAAAAGGACAAAGGAGTTGTTTGTGACAGGACGTGACCAGTGTTGCCATGAGGATAAGTTGTGAAGATCATCCACTTGATAGATCTATGGAAACCATTGGAGAGCTAGAATACAATCAAAGAAACATACGAAGTCTCAAATTCATGGCTGTTGGACATGCTCAGCACTTCTCTCTCTGGAGAGGGACAGGCTAAGAAAATATTATAATATCAGAAATAGTCAGTTCTGCAGATCGTTGTAAAATTTAATCACAAGTACAGAAAGCTGCAACTTACCCAGTTAGAATGTGAGACATTTGTTCCTTGTCCTAACAGTAGTGGAGACTACAGACTGATGGGTAAATTGGCCAACAGTTTGATAATTAATCCAGCTCCTAATTGCAAAATAAGTTTGTCTGAGTTTGGTTTCTCTGTTGTACAGAAGACCGCATTCTAAACACTACAGACAGTGAGCAAGTGGCCCAATTAACCCATCAACTGGATGACCTCTACGGTACAATCTAGCACTATAGCAACTCTGACATCAGCTAACCCTCTCTGATTTTCCCTGTAACATAAAGCAAAACTTGTTTTATCTTTCCCAGTCCTGACAAAGGGTCTATAACCTACACATTCTACTCTTGTTTCTTTTTCCAAAGATGTCAACTTACTTGTTGAATGCTTCTACCACTTACCCTTTTTAGTTCAGATCTCCAGCATCTGTATTACTTCCTTTGCAATTAAAAAATTAACATTCAAAGAAACAATCTGATAAGCTTGTGTTTGCTTCAAGGCAGACAACCATGGACTAAAAAGACTATTCAGTATATTCATGATAGTTAGATGGAACAACTATATTCAGAACCCCTAGGGTTCTGAAAGAGGTAGCATTAGAGATTGTGGTGGCATTAGAAATGATCTTTCAAAAGTCATTGGACTCTGGCATGGTGCCAGATGACTGGAAATTGCAAACATTACTCCACTCTTTAAGAAAGTAGGAAGGCAGCAAAAAAAAATATATATATAGACCAGTTAGCCTGACCTCCGTAGTTGGGAAGATGTTAGAGTCAAATGTTAAGGATGAGGTGATGGAGTACTTGGTGACACAGGACAAGATAGTACAAAGTCAGCATGGTTTCCTTCAGGGAAAATCCTGCCTGACAAACCTGTTGGAATTCATTAAAGAGATTACAAGTAGGATGGATAAAGGGGATGCAGAGGGTGTTATATATTTGGACCTTCAGAAGGCCTTTGACAAGGTGCTACACATGAGGCTGCTTACCAAGTTAAGAGCCCATGGTATTACAGGAAAGTTAATAAAATGGTTAGAGCATTGGCTGCGAGGAGGCAGCGAGTGGGAATAAAAGGATCCTTTTCTGGTTGGCTGCCAGTGACTAGGGGTCAATGTTGGGACCACTTCTTTTTATGCTGTATATAAATGATTTAGATGATGGAGTAGATGGCTTTGTTGCCAAGTTTGCATATGATACGAAGATTGATGGAGAAGCAGGTAGTGTTGAGGGAACAGGTAGGATGCAGAAGGACTTAGACAGATTAGGAGAATGGGCAAGAAGGTGGCAAATAAAATACAATGTTGGAAAATGCATTGTTATGCTCTTTGGTAGTAGAAATAAATGTGTGGACTATTTTCTAAATGGGGAGAAAATCCAGGAATCTCAGATGCAGAGGGACTTGGGAGTCCTTGTGCAGACCACCCTGAAGGTTCACTTGCAGGTTGAGTCGGTGGTGAGGAAGGCAATGCCATGTTAGTATTCATTTCGAGAGGTCTAGAATACAAGAACAAGGATGTGATGCTGAGGCCTTATAAGGCACTGGTGAGGCCTCACTTTGAGTATTGTGAACAGCTTTGGGCCCCTCATCTTAAAAAAGATGTGCTGGCATTGAAGATGGTCCAGGGGAGGATCACAAAGATGATTCCAGGAATGAAAGGGTTATTATACAAGGAACATTTGATGGCTCTGGGTCTGTACTCGCTGGAATTCAGAAGGATGGGGGGTGGGGGCAGATCTCATCCAAACCTTTCAAATGTTGAAAGGCCGAGACAGAATAGATGTGGAAAGGATGTTTCCCATGGTGGGACAGTCTAGGACAAGAGGACACAGCCTCAGGATACAGGGGCACCATTTCAAAACAGAAATTCAGAGCAATTTCTTAAGCCAAAAGGTGGTGAATTTGTGGAATTTGTTGCCACATTCAGCTATGGAGGCCAGGTCGTTGGGTGTATTTAAGGTAGAGATTGATAGATTCTTGATTGGACATGGCAGCAAAGATTATGGGGAGAAGGCCGGGATCTGCAGTTGAGGAGGAGGTAGAAAAAAGGATCAGCCATGATTGAATGGTAGAGCAGACTCGGTGGGCCAGACGGCTTATTCTGCTCCTATGACTTATGGTCTTATTTTTGAACATGTAAATGTAAACCTATCAAAAAAAAAACAACTGAAATCTCACACATTCCAAAAGATAGCCATATGGGTCATTTTTCATGTTGATTTGTCTCAGCCAGCACCATTGACCAAAAGTTCCTGTCTTCAATAAAGAAAAGCTTATGGATTCCTGTGTGCATTATCAAGATAAAAATAGTTTATCTTGCCCAGCTTAATTCTTCTTTGCAATATTAAGAGAATGTATTCATTACTTCAGACACAGGTAGTGTATTTGCACTTTGTGGATTTTGTATTCATCATTGATATAGATATGATCTTAGACATTTCCGTGAGATGAGAGCTGCATTTTCTATTTAAAGCTTAGCCCTAAGAATCCTCCAGTGAAACCATATTTATCGGATCCTAGTGAGCATTTCTGTGCATGTAGAGAAACCCCACAACTACATTTTTCCTCAAACATATTGCATGGAATATTTTATGAGCTTATAACTATTCAATTTTTAATGCAGGCTAAACTTAATCAGTGTAAGAATTACAGAACTAACATTATTAATGATATTTTATGAATTGCTACACAATCTAAATAATTGAAAACTAATTTACACTTGGTAAATTAGTTCATTATTGTGACGTGCATCACTACAATAAAAGACTTGTCTTGCATACCATCCATACAGATCAATTCATTACAATAGTGCATTAAAATAGTACAAGGAGAGACAATAGTACAAGAGTCTTAGGACTCGCACCATGAGCTTCAGGAACAGTTAATACCCTTCAAACAGCAGGTTCTTGAACAAAAAGGATAACTTCACTCAACTTCACTTGTCCCAACATTGAAATGCTCACACAACCAATGGACTCACTTTCAAGGATCCTTCATCTCATTTTCTCGATATTTCTTGATTATTTATTTCCATTATTTTTTTCTTCTTTTTGCATTTGCAGAGTTTGTTTTCTTCTGCTCTCTGGCTGAATGTCCTAGTTTGGCAGTCATTCATTGATTCTGTTATAGTTGCTATTCTACAGATTTGTTGAGTATGCCCACAAGAAAATGAATCTTAGTGTTGTATATGATGACATATAATATATATATTTTGATAATAAAATTTACTTTGAAGTTTGAACAACAGTAGAATGCAATAGAATGCAGACTCAAGTAGCAGCTGAGGAAGTAGAAGCTCTGGGGTTTGATCAGAATCTGGCCATGCAGTCATCTGTGCATGGAAGCAAGTAGAGTAGGAAGCTGGGGACACAGCTTTCTGGGGCGCCAGTATTAAGAATACTGTGTGGTACAGAAGCTAAAAGACATTGGACCACAAGACCCTATAGAGGATAGTAAAATCTACCAAGAAGAAGATCAACACCCTCCCCCGACCCATCACATTTGTGACATCTATTAGGAGCGTTGTAGACAAAGTGCACAAAGCATTGTTGAGGATCCCTTCCAACCATTCCACAATCCCTTTAACCCACGACCATCAGGAGGAGATGCAGGAGCATCGGAACTAGCATTGCTAATCTGGGTAACAGCTTCTTCCCTCAGTTTGGAGACTAATGAATACCCTGCTACTACTGAGGTCTTGTCATTAGGATAGCGAGGGGCTTATTGTTTACTGTTTACATAGGCTGCACACTACACGCACTTTGAATTATATTTTATTAACTTAGTTTTGGTAATATTTTGACTTCTGTGCTGTGTGTGATATAGGTTTTGTGGGTGCACTGTGGTCTGGAGTTGTTTCATTCAGTTGTCCTGTATATATGTTCAGTCAGATAGCAATAATAGCTATTGCTATATAGCTATATGGACAGGAATATAGCCCATATATAACTATATGGATAGCTATATGGACAGGAAAGGAATGGATGGTTATGGGCTGAGTGCAGATCGGTGGGACTAGGTGAGAGTAAGAGTTTGGCACGGACTAGAAGGGCCGAGATAGCCTGTTTCCGTGCTGTAATTGTTATATAGTTATAATAAGCTTAAACAAACTTAAGTAATCATGGAAGAGCTGTTGCTGCCCATCCTTACTAGACTCAAAGCCCGAGTGTTGGGTACGGAGGCGAGGATCGGGCTAAATTTTCTTGCTTTTTGCAAATGGTTATACCTTTCTCTGCAGCACTGAGGCTATGAACCGATCCGGCTGCTGTGCATTTCTAACCTGCTGGTGTGATGAAATGGGGAACATTCCATCTGCAGGTCTGGAAATCACTCTGGTTCGGGATGCTGTTGGGTTGCTTCTATTGTTTGCATGTTGTGTGTTTTGTTTTCTTTCTCTTTCTCTGTACAGTGGTTTTTGGTCTTTTTTTTAGTTGAGTTATTTGGGTTTCTTGCTTTGTGGCTGCCTGTAAGCAGATAAAGTTCAAAGGTGTATGGTTTATATATTCTTCAACAATAAATGTGCTTTGAATCTTTGATTCTGGTCTGTAGGTGAGGAAGTCAAGGATCCAGTTGCAAAGGGAGGCATTGAGTATCACGTTTAGGAGTTTTGAGATTAGCTTTCTGTAGTCAACAAGCAATAGTCTAACATACATTAGGTGCCTTTACTGTTTAGATGCTCCAGAGACAAGTGTAGGTGCAGGGAAATGGAGTCTGCCATGGATGTGTTTTGGTAGAAAGTGAATTATAGTGCATCACAATTGTCTCTGAAGCTGGAGTTAAGTACATTCTCTACATATTGGTACTCTTTTGACAACACAAACAATCAGAAATCTCATGATGCAACATTATGCTTCTGGCTGCAAAACAACATTAAAATTTTAACTACTGAAATTATGACATAGCTGAAAGCTAGAATTTGGATCTGAACAGCAAACAAAGAGCATGAGGAAAAGCAATATTTGGGCCTCTTCAGCTGAATCTAATGTAACCTGCTGAAAAAAAGCAATTATGTTAAAAGCCAGTTTCACTTTCCAGATTGAATAGAAACTTTTGGCTTCATTTCTGCTTACCATGTGTTACATTTGAAGGAGGCAAATTTTGAGAACAACCACAGACAATTTGATAGTGTGAATCATCAATAAACAATCAAGGGAAGCAATCAATGACACTCTTTAGATGCAGGTAATAAACCTCAGCCATTTGTGACACAGAGCCACAAAAATCTCTCTTTGGCATTACAGCTTTAAAAATCTGAAATAATTACCAAGAATAAAATTAGATATTCTTGACTTTAACATTAAAGTAATGCTACCAGTCACGACAAAGTTCGTGACTGCAACATTGGTCAGCTAACTTTTGAAGCGCTATTATGAGATAAAGGCACATCTTGAATATCACTGGCTAGTACATTGTACAGCCATGGCAAATAACCAAATTTTTTTTTATAACAAGTACAGCACAACAGAACGTAATTTAGTATGTATTATTATGCTGATGAAGTCCAGCTGTATTAAACTCTGTGAGCATTTACCATCTGTGAGAAATGGTAGATTTTTCACATTGTCAGATGTAGTTTTTGTTGTATATTTTGTAATGTGCTGCTCAATATCAATTGTAATGTATTTCCTATCGTTGGGAAAATTGTTCTCTATCTTCAACATTATTTTTCTCCTTTATTTATGTTTTTCAATCCAATAATTTAAATATTTAATCCTGATGTGTGATTGTTATTTTCACAAATATTCTTGCTGTGGACCTGTAGGCAAGCAGTGCCTCTTCAGATCAAATGTGTGTTTTTTTTAACTGGACAAAACATAATTTTCATTCTCTCCAGGCATAGGTCATTCACTTCATATAATTTTTGGGTACAACACAGGAAAGGAATTGGTTTATATTGATTTTGTTCAGTAATGTGTGATAATGTTCCACAAAGTAACAAAATTTGTAATTATGATCATTTGCATTACTTTCACACATCCTCAAACATTCCATCTTACTACACAAGAATCTTAATGTTATAGACAAGGAGCTCTGGGCTTCCATTTTAACAAATACGCCAGTATCATGTGAACAAACCATTTTCAAATAATATTTTCATTTTTCTGGTTAGATATCAAAATGTACTTCTGATATATGCTATACACAAACACTGCACAGATTATAAATTATCACTTGTTAAATTCATATCATATTAATGCAAAAATTATAATAAAATACAAATTTGTACCAGAATTGTCATGATCAGTTACGATGTCCTGCATGCTATAACAGGCTTTAAAGCAAAATTAGGCTGTATCACTAGCAGCAAGGTGTCCCTCACCACTGAGCTCAATGTCTTCTTTGCACATTTCGAGCAGAGGTTTAGTGAAATGATACCACCAATCCCAATAGACCTTGAAGCATCTGTACCAACAATTACCATCACAGACATTAGATCGGCCTTCCTAAGTGAAACTGTGGAAAACATCTGTTCTGGATGGAGTCCCCATCCGCATCTTCAGCTCTTGCATGGATCTACGGGTTGGCGTATTTGCAGACAGCTTTAGACTCTCCTTGCTCAAATCTGGTGTTCCCTCTTTCTTTGAGTAACACTCCAGTGCTGAAGAAAGGTAAGGTAATAGCATGCCTTGGAGGCTTCTGCATGGGTGGCATCCACCATCATTGGTCATGGCATACATCAATTCCAGCTTCCCAGAAAATCTCGACCCACTTCAATTCACCTACAGCAATAACAGATAGATGCCATCTCATTGGCGTTACAATCATCACAAGAATATTTGAGTAAAAAAAATACACCTACTTCAGAGTCCTCTAACGCCTTTAATGGCAAAATTCTGAACAAACTCTCCTCCAAACTCAGAGACCTAGGACTCAGAATCCCTTTGCAACTGGATTCTTGTCTTCTGACCAAAAAACCGCAATCAATAATGATAGGCAACAACAAATATCTTCAACACCAGTACTCTTTACAAAGGTGCATCCTCATCCTTTTGCAATGCTCCCTATGCATTCATGACTGTGTGGTTAAATCTTGCTTCAACTCCATTTGTAATTATGTAGGTGACACCACCATAATGCACAGGATCTCAAACAACAATGAGATAGAGAAATGGCAACGGGAGTTCTTATTTATCACTTAGCTGATGAAGTATTATTCCTCCACACTGCTCAGCGCTTGTAGGAAACCTAGAATGAGGAACAAGCTGGCTCTATTTTAGGTACCTGAAGTTCAGTATTGATCACCAAGTGTTAGATAAGGTTATTACTCAATAGTCCAACCACAGACTAGCACTACCAAGTCCCAACATACTTTGATGGCAAATGAGGTTTACAAGAGATGGTGATAGGACCAGCATGAGGAAATAAATCACTCAGCTAAATCATTTGCCTATCATAGATACATCTGCTCTTTAGAGTACCAGTAGGAATGGCCATTGCAAGTCCTTATTGTGACTAAGCTTATTCTGAATGTTTCAGATACTTGTGGCTTTTGGCAATTCCTTCATGTGACGCAGAAAAAAAGGATCCAGGAGTACAAAACGTGAGATCAAAAAAATTGTGTTTGAGTGGAATTCTGCTGTTGAAGTGGAATAAACTGAAACCTCACACTAAACACCTGAAAGTGCTATGTCAAACTGGCACAGTAACAAGAACATTGGCATACTATGGACAAGGACTTTGACAAATGTCCCACAATATCTGGGGCGGGGTTGGGGGGGACACTGAGTACAAACTGAACTGGCACAGTCATATTTATTGCAAGTGTGCAGAAGAACAGAGCTGGACCCTGCAGCAAATGGCTCACCTGTGATTTCAGCACACTGTGACTACAGATACATGAGCTACAAGATGCACTGTAACTATTTGCCAAGGCTTCTCCAACAACACAGTCTCACATTGCAATCTCCATCATTTAGGAGGGAGAGAGCGGCAGATGCACTGGAACACTATCGTTGGCAGGTCTCCCAAGTCATTCACCCTGTTGATTGGAAACATATGGCGATGTCCTCACTGCGGCTGGATCAAAATCCTGGCACATCCCACACAACGCCACAGGAGCATTTGGCCCACATGCAAGGAGTTCAAGAAGAAAGGCCACTAGCCCGTTTTCTAGGGCAACAAAGGATGATTAGCAAGTGCCAGCTTTGGCGAAGATGCCAAAATGTAGAAACTGATTAAGAAAAAATGCTGAGCAATGATTTCTCAAATGATAAAACCTACCATATAAACTTCCACTGGTGGTATTTTCCATTCTTCACATTTATAATTAAATGAACAATGCTCTGTTTGTAAATCTTAATTGCTAGTAAGATGCAAATTCAAATGTTCATTGGGTTTAATTTCTGTTTTTCAGCTCCCACTCTATAATAGGGTCTTGTTTTTTTTTCCAAATGATTATGTCCCCCAGGACTATGTAAACATCGCTGTCATGTGAATGTTAAGAACAGCACAAGGCAAACATAACTGGGCCTCAATTTTATGCTGTACAAGAAAGGGAAACTAGCTTGGCACCATTGTTAACACTGAAATCCCCAAATCTGACTTCATTGGAGATTTGTAAACTGGGATTTTCTTAAAATTAGACTGAGAATTACTGCTAAAAAGAGAAGATCAGATAAGAGAAGGGAAAATGAATTATCATTGTTTGATTATACTGTACCAATATCCAAAACGTACTCAAGGTCTACTTTTCTAAAGATAAATTCCTTTCTATTGATGAAATCTAGTTGTATATTTACCAAACAAGTTCTTTACAGAATTGCAAATAACAGAAAGCAATATACACAGCTCTGTTCATTATAACAGTTTTAATCTCTACTCATTATTCACCCAGATATTCTCCGCAGGAGAGCTAGTTTTTAATTAAAGCATAAAATATCAAATCAAAAGAGTCCCACATAAGTCTGACATAAAAATACGTTTGGGGTATTAAAAATGCAAAGTTTAAAGCAGAATTTAGACTTCCTCTGTGAACGATTTGTAATTTACATGTTTAATGTTGAACATTTACACAATTTCTTATGGAAGGCATATACCCTCAAGTCCAAAATATGAAGAATTAAATAGGATTGCATGGAAGTACAAGTACAAAATTATTATGCTGAAAATAAATAGTAATATGGGAAAAACTGCACTTGCTTAAATGGACAAAACTACTGGCACTTTTAGTGATAGTTTTGTGCTTGTGTTATACATGTACTGACTTGCATTCCCTTTACCCACTTATAAATTAACCTCAAGCATTCTTAAAATATCATAGTATATTTAACATTTTTAAAGTAATTTTCCTATTACCTGTCAAGAAAAGCAAAAATGAAAGACATATTTTGCTCTAAAATATATTAAATCTAAACAGGGTTTGTTCATAATATAGAAAAAGTAAAATTGCAGACTTATTTATATTTCAATATTGAATAACAAATTGAAGAAACATTTAAATTTGCATCAATAAATTAAGTAAGACAAGAATATTTTTAGCAGCAATTTAAAAAAAATGTTCATTTACTTTAAGTTTCTTAGGGAAATTCTTAATGTTGTTACTAGATTATGAGCACAGTATTAATTATCTGAAGGACAAATAATAAGAAAGTAGAATGGAACAAGTAGCTTTCTTGTCCAACATATTTTATTCCTCCAATGATCAATAATTGATATACTTAGAAGCAGAAAATACTATATATTGGAATTCTGAAAGAAAAGAAATAATCAGTAAGTTGAGCAAAACAAGTTGACAATTCAGGTCAACAGCTTTTCAGCAGAACTAAGCAAAGTTAAAAAGCTAACGTGTTTTATGATGCAGACACAGACGTAGGGAATGAGGGCAATGACTGTGGTCGGGAGATGGGGAAACCAAGGTAAATCGCATTGCAGATCATGGTGATACCAGCTGAAAGACAATGGTATGGACTGTTTAATGATATAGGATTTCTCTGGAGCAAATGAAAGGATGGAAGGGAAAACAATGACAGAACTATGAGATAAATGTGGATAAAGTATGAAGATAGCATTAGGCATACTTGTCCTAAAAGGCCAATACAATAAATATAGAAGCTGGATGTTTTGATGCAGCTGAATAAAACATTGCTCAGGTAGCAAGTGAAGCATTTTTTTTATAGTTTTAGTTACCACACTATGGGAGGAATGTGGAAGTTTAAGACAGTGTGCGGAAGAGATGCACCAGGAAGTTGGCTAGAATGAAGGAGTGTGGTTATGAGGTTGAATAGCCTGAGCTTATTCTCACTGAAATGTAGCAGATAAATGGGGTGTCCCTTCAGAGATCTATAAATAGGGCATAGACTGAGTAGACAGCTCTGAGGTTGAGTGAGTCTAAAAACTATAGGGCAGTGCTTTAAGGGGAATATTTTTTGAGAGTGCTGAGGATAGTGGTTACATAGGATCAGCTGTAGAGGAAGTAGTAGAGCCAGCCAGTTACAGCAGTTTGGATAGTAACCTGGATCAAAAGGGAGTAGAAGAATACAGAATTAATGGGATTAGCACAAATTGGCATGATAGTCATAATGGAGAAATTGAGCCAAAAAGCCTGTTTCTGTGGAACTCTATGACTCTCAATCTCAGTATTTCAAAGATCCTACCAAGTTCTGGCCTTGCTCTCAATATGTAAATGAAACAAGTAAGTGCATAATCTAGATCAGTCATAGCTGCACAGTCCCAGAAATGTCACAGTCACCACACTGCACTGAACATTTCACCAGCACCTCTTGAGGGTTCAAACTACGGCTTTTGTCTAAAGCTGTACATGAGCCAGTTCAGGCTGAAGTATAAGCCGATTCCACAATTTATAATGTTCACTATACTTAGTTCTCTCAAGAGCCTGAAGCTACTGAGTTGTCTTCTTTCACCCCTGCATCTTCATTGCTGAGTCTCTGATGACCACATTGACAGGCATGTGCTGCCTCTAGCAACTGGAGATTGGTGCACATTGCCAAATGTTCATTTCAATATCACAGTGGCCCCTGAAAATCCAAAGACCTGCATAAAGGTAAATTTGCTTTACATTAGTGCAGCATTTGCTCAAACTAACAATCATAAACCTGCTCCTATCAGATCATGTTTTTTGCTTTTTAAGATGTAACTTGCACATTCATAGTGAATGGAAATATTCATTCTGGTTTAAGGTGTTGCTTTCTTTTTTCAATGAAGGAACAGAGATATAATGTTAATTTGGAATGGTGTACCACTGGAAGTAGTGTTCCTTTACACCTGCTGTGCTTGTCCTTATTGCAGGTACTCAGTGATTTAAGGAGGAGCTGTCAGAGTAGTCAATGTGGCTAAATATTTTTATTGAACTGGCAGTATGGTGGTGAAGAATTTAGTGAAACGGGTTTGATCCTGACCTCCGGTGCTGCTGGTGTGGAGTTTGCATGTGATTCCTGTGAGTGAATGGGTTTCCATTACATGCTCCAGTTTCTTCCAAAGTGTACTGCTAGACTGACTGTCAACAGTAAAGTCAACCTGAGTGTGGGTAAGTGGCAAAAGAACCCAAGGGTAGTTGATGGGTTTATGAGGGAGAATTGTTTGCAAGGCTTCAGGGAAATAGTGTGAAGGCAATGATACAGATAGGATTGGATTGCTGGAAGTTTATTTATCAGGTTTATTATCACCAGCATGTGACGTGAAATTTGTTAACTTAGTAGCAGCAGTTCAATGCATTACATAATCTAGCAGAGAATAAATAAATAAATAAACAAACAAACAAACAAGTAAATCAATTACGTATATTGAATAGATTAAAAAATGTGCAGAAACAGAAATACTATATATTAAAAAATGTGAGGTAGCATCCAAAGTTTCAATGTCCATTTAGAAATCGGATGGCAGAGGGAAAGAAGCTATTCCTCCAACTTTCAAATCCCTTACTCACTCTTCCTTCAGTTAGTCCTGATGAAGGGTCTCGGCCTGAAACGTCGACTGCACCTCTTCCTACAGATGCTGCCTGGTCTGCTGCGTTCACCAGCAACTTTGATGTGTGTTCCTGAATCACAGAGTGTGTGCCTTCAGGCTTCTGTACCACCTACCTGATGGTATCAGTGAGAAAAGGGCATGCCCTGGGTGCCGGAGATCCTTAATAATGGACACTGCCTTTCTGAGACACTGCTCCCTAAAGATGTCCTGGGTAAGTAGCATGGATGATATTATAATGTATGACTTGTGAATCCTAAAATATTATCTCTGTGCCACAATGGTCCAGATCATTTGACCCACATCTGCGGCTGGGTCTCTGACTTCTCTCTCAACTGCTCCCGAGGTTTCTGATCACCTTCTCAGCTGTTGGCACAACTTGTTCCAGACCCAGGTTCATCTGCTTCAGTAGCAGATGCTGAAAATGAGTCCAATTGTTCCCCTGGCCTGAGGCAATAAACTTCAATATGTAGTGAAAAAAAAGATAGTTAATAAAGTACAACACATCAGAATCATTTAATGGCCTGGTTTTTGTTTTAAATGCACTCCACCTAAGAAATAGAACGTCAACTAAAGTATAGCTGAACTATTTGTAACCTCAATCCTATATTCTGATCTACCACATAGTAACTTTTCACCTACTTGCTCACAAAGAACCTATTTGCCTTAAAAACATTCGAAGGCTCTGATCAAACTTTCCTCTGAGGAAGAGACTTCCAAAGATTCATGACCTTCTAAGAGAAGGAAACATTGATGTTACCTCTATTTTAAATGAGTATCCACTTACTCTGTTTTAAACTGACTCCTGTTCTGTTTTCTCTCACATCCTCTCCAAATCCAATGGAAATGATGGAAATAATCAGCAGGGCAGAGTCATCGGATGAAGGGTTTACTACCTGAAATGTTTACTGTGACCATCCAGTGTTTTCTGTTTTTTATTCAGATTTCTAGCATCTGTTATTTTGTTTTCTTTTGAATTTCACACTCTACATCCACCCTGACCAGACACTTCAGGATCTTACAAATTTCTGTCAGCCTTCTAAGTTCCTATCAATATGGATAAAAGGAAGGAGTGGAATTACCCTAAAGATCTTTTGTGGCCAGTGATGGCACAATAGGGCTTAAAGGTCTTTTCTGTGCTGTAAATTACCATTACTCTATGATCGTTATAGAGATAGGAAGCAGTTGGCTGTGTTAGAAAAATTAAAAGATGGCGAAATAGCTCAAGGAAAGCATTATTATTACCTTATGGCATTCCTCCCGCACATTTCTAGTAGTTCAGTGTAATCATGCTTTATCTCAATATTTCATAACTCATTTCCCACACATCTCTTGCCGCCATACTAGTCTGGATATATACCACAGCTCATTTATTTTTCACCCACACTGTTCTAAAGTTTAATTTGTTAATCAGTTCTGAACTATAAAGCAAAATTAATGATGCAAACAAAACTTAAAGGCTTGGTTATGGGGAAACTGGAGTACTTGTGAGCTGCTAATCTTCAAAGATGGATGAACTAACTTCCAATTAGGTCATCTCAAATTCATCTGTTCGGGTCATACTGAATACTGGTTGTGAAAGGATATCCAAACAGGAATTATTTCACCTACACTACCAGAAGTATATTTGGCCTGTTGCCAAATTTAAATAGCACTACTTATTGAATAAGTGAAAGGTACTCTAAGAAGCTGCTTTACATGATCTGAGCAATTTTACTGAGAACCTAGAGGCCATGCACTGGGAAAGCAGCAGAACCCTGGAATATATCAGAAATACATCATCTCATGCATTGCCCATCCACTTGCTTCATCAGCCACCTCAGAACCAACAGATCTTGAAAGGCTGCAAGTAATCCTCAAACCCAAGGTTGAATAAATTAGTTCTTTTTTTTTTCCTGGAGCGTAGGAGAATAAGGGAGATTTGATAGATGTGTACAAAATTGTGAGAGGTATAGACAGGTTAAATGCAAGCAGGTTTTTCCCAGTGAGGTTGGGCGAGACTGAAACTAGAGGTCATATGTTAAAGGTGAAAGGTGAAATATTTAAGGGGAAAACTGAAGGGGATCTTCTTTACTCAGAGGGGAGTGTGAGCATGGAACGAGCTATTTGCAGAAGTGGTAGATGCAGGTTTAATTTAACAGTTATGAGAAGTTTGGATAAGTACATGGAAGGGGGGGGGGAGGAAGGAGGGCACTGGTCCAAGTGTGGATCAATGGAACCAGGCAGAATAGCTGTTTGTCACTTCCAGATAGGCCGAGCGGCCTGTTTCTGTGTAGTGCACAGTAGTTCACTGTAATTAAAACAGTGAAGTAAGAAAGGAAACAATATACTGTACTCAGAACTTTACAATATTTTGTGAATATTGTAAAAAAAAAGGAGTAAAATAAAATTAACCTTTACATTTAGTGATATGAGACTGGCAACCCTGGATTTACTGGATTAATTGTTCCTTTATCATTCATACAATTTTCAAATACACTTTCTGATTCAAAAGGTATAACAAAAAGACAGGCCAACTAAATTAAAGTTTCCCTTGACACAAAGTAATTGCTGAAAAAAAAACAATGTCACTTACTATGCCAGCCATACTGTACTGTTTAGTGAAAATACAAAACAGATTTTTAAAAAAATTGACATAAAGTAGATAATATGGAATACAATTACAGCATGATGGAAAATTACGTTTAAAAAGTGATCAAGCTCTGACATGACTACTTAAAAGAACAGTGTAACTTACTCCTTAAACATTTTGCAATAGCAAATCCTAGTATCCACATTCAAAATATGTGACCACAGCCCTCATGGAGAATACCAAGTATAAATATAGAGCAACCTATTATTAGATGCCTACTACAATTATTGTCATGTAATTAATAAAAAGTCAACAAAAGGATCAAAATATGAAAATAATGCTTTATGAATTAAATTATAGAAAGCGTATTTCCAGCCAGAAGAACAACACTACGTGCCATAACCAATATGTAGTATGAATCCACCCACCCAGTACTCAGAATCATGACAGTCTCTTCATCTCTGCTGAAGCCAGACCTTGACGGCCATTTTGTTGAAGTGGAAGAATACATTGGCTCCCACTTTGTCACAATGGTTCTCTCAAGTGTTGCTATGTCTTAGTTTGGAGAAAATTATAAGTTGAACCTTTGAACCTATGTTTGATTTTGAGAAAAGATGGGGTTCATTTGCTCGTTACTATCATTTGAGTTAATTGATAGTTTTCCTCCACAATCTAATTGTAAATATTTGGTACTTTTTTTTTCTTGCTGGCGGTTTGATGCTTATCTTTAGAAGCTTTTTGTATGATGCATGGCTCCAGTGTTGAACACCTAATGGGGGTTTTTCCCCCACTTTTTCTTGCTTAGTAAGGTTTTTTTTCTCTTTTTTATGTCACCAAAGTTTTTTCAATCTTTAAAATAATGTTTTTTTCCTGGAGACATTGTAAGCGTTGCTTACTTCGAAGTACTCTTGTTAATTTTGGATAATAATAATAATAAAAAGATTTGAAAAGAAAGAAGCCAGACCTTGGAATGCTAGCCTAACCTTAGGTTCACCCTGTACCAGGGACCCAACTCTACATCCAGGTTGATTGAACCGGTGGGCATGTGTCTGCTGTAGCAAAACACTCTATGACACAAGTATCATGGTACTGGTGGGCACACATCTAACACTGTATAGCATTAAGATACAATATTGGACACAGATAAGGCTTTGCAAATTATTTGACCCAGTAGTGAGACTGTGTGACACTGGTGCACATTACTGGTGGGCTTAGGTCTGTCACTGTATAACAGTGAGATCAAGTTCTGGGGAAACAAGTATTCCATTATATGGCACCTGAACATGATATTGGTGGACACAGGTCTGCCACTGTGGAACATTTGAGCACAGAGCAAAATATCATGTATCTACATTGATTCAAATAAAAGATGTTTTTGAGTGGTCCTGGAAGTGCTTTGGATTGTACATTTTGGCCCTCTCCACAAAATTGTTGTGCATCATTGATCCATCTTTATTATCAAAATATTTAATTCCTTTCAAAAAGGAAGATCACATCAGAACAGCTTGTAACTGAGATCAACGTTTTCTTTGTCCAGGTGAATTCACTAATAATATTATGTGCAATATCACAGAAAAGTCTAACACGTTGTCAGGGGTATTGATTGACTTGATGTGAATGGATTAAAGCAACTGACAAAGAAAACTTAACACAATGTGACAACATTACAATACCTAACATGTAATTTCTTTTGTACGTAATATCTTACACACCAAATAATAAAGTTTCATTCACAGTGATGGATTCTTAATGTACACCCATTAAGGCTATCTAAAACAGTATCACAATAACCAATAGACTGATTTACACGAGTAACGATATCTTCATTTTATTTTGAAATCAACTCCATTCAGACCCAGAGGAAAAACATTTTCCTCGGAGGAATAAAATGAAGTTAGTAACACCTAAATGAACAAAATGAGCTGGAGTCTGTAAACTGTCAAAATGTTAACATGAATAATGGTTACAAATCTATTTACTGAGAAATATGTGCCAGATTGCAATGTGTGATTAGCACAAAAAGCATGTCATTAATTTTCTTCTGAAATATTAGCAATAACCAATCTACAACCAGATGGATTCGACAGGGGACAAGAAAACTGAAGCAAGCATATTGATGACAATACCCAGCTTTTTATGTAATATTGAAATTAAGTCAGAAATCACGTCAACCAAAATGAAACCACAACATAGAAATATTTATTTCATTATTTCCAGAAAATGATTATCTAACCTCTTACAACATCCATAATTTACTGAGTATAAATTTAGTGTGGGCAAGGATAACTAACCATTTACTCTGATAATACAACAGTTGATGGTTATCAAAACAGCTAACCCAATGATATCTAATATTCCCAATTTATGTGTGTTAGAACATCAATGGCCTACTGTATTCTGGTGTGTAGAGATCAATCTTTATCTAATTTTTAATATTCCAATGAGCAACTATTGAACTCATTCCTTTGTGTTTATAACACCCTCAAACTGATGTTGCTCACCAATTTTGAAAGTATTTTTCATATTTCAAAGCCAAAATGTGATAACGGCTGTCACAGTCCCAATACATACAACCTTCCATGTCCCAGCTTATATCAGTTTATTGCTACTGATAACTGTTTCTGTTTAGTCGATATCTTATCAGACACTCTGCTACATGAAATGTTGATTATACATGTTCTGACTTTTACAAATGAACATAATATATCAAAGGCCTTTCAAAAGTTATACTGACTATGCAGTTAAGAAAGTGGTTACGTGGGCCAACCCCTTCACATGGTATTTTTGTTCTACAAGCTGGATTCAACTTATTCACCTTAGTCACACTCAGTTATAAAAGTTCAATATTCCCTTTCTTCTCTTGTTAAAATATATTTTATCTTATTACTGTACTTGCTTTAATTTCACTGGTGTCTGGTTTTGCTCCTCTCATAACACTGAAAGACATCTTCACATGGGCTATCAGAAACAGGGGATTTCAAAAATTAATTAGAAGGCCTCTCTTAGATCACGCCTTAGCGCTTCATATGAGAAAACAGACACAATTAATTTCCCAGTGGATAAACCTACAGGTTTAGCATGTCCTTGTACTATTTTGCCAGAGCTTCAGAAACACCCTTCAGTAATATGCTAAACTTTATCAATATTTCTCATTTTATTTTTCTTTTAAGCAGCAAACTCTGTCATTTGGTTTGCCTTAAAAATATTTAAAATTGTGTTTCTATTTTATGTGATTATTGATTTTATTTAGGGATACAACACAGTAACGGGCCCTTCTAGCCCAAGGAATCTGTGCTGCCTAATTACACCCATGTGACAATTAACATACTAATTCATCTTTGGAGTATGGGAGGAAATAGGAGCACCTGGAGGAAAACCATACTATCATGGGGAGAATGTACAAATGCATTATAGAAAACAGTAGAACTGAGTCTGGCTCACTCTTGCTGTAAACGCTATCAGTGACACTACTGAACCACCCTATGGATTTGAATGCTAAGATGACTTTTTTGTATTTTGTACTACAAAGTCCTATTGCTTCCTTCCTCCCTCTTACTAACTACTTCATACAAAGTTGTTATTTTTCTTAAAATATAATCTCATATTTATCCCAGCTGCAATTTATGAGTGAATTATATGTCAATAATAATTGTATATTTGTGCTTTGCAACACCCCATCTCCTCCTCCATTTACTGACCACAGCAGGCTCATACCACATACAAGTCAGGGTAACAGATAACAACTAGCATTAAATTAATAGGTGAACATATAAAACATTCAATAATTTTGATTTTCAGATATGTTTAGAAGATAAAATTTGATTTACTATCTAAGCCACAGAATGTGGTATTTATTTTGCTGACACACTGAGAATTAATTTGAAAGCGTACTGATAAAGGAGTACAGGAGGTCAAAGTTTACAAAAATGATAAATCATTGTTCTTAAGCACGGATGTTAAATGACAATTCTGCCAAAACAGCATGTCAAATTGCTTGAGATAAAATAACTCACCCGAACATCATCTGGATAAACGGACTCAATCTTCAATCATTTCATTGAAATACTGAAAGATATAAAGAAAGTTTAAAGACTTAACAGAAGGAGATATGTATAAAAGGAAAAGAAAACATCAGGAGTACAAAAACAAAGATTCGAATATCACTTTCAGATACGTATGTAATTAGTCAAAATTTTTCCATATGCATTTGTTGAAGTTAGCAAAATATTTCAAATAAACATTCGTTTGCATTAAGTCTGGATTCTCTGCTAAGTTCCTGGCAAAATATTTGGGCATTTGAAATGGCGTCAAATTAAATATTTTAGTGTTAGCATAAATTATTTAACAATATTCAACTCATCAAATTTTCAGCTTAATCTCTATGGTTGGTTTATTTATATGAAAATATCTTGAAAGCAGAGTAAAATTCAGATACATTCATATCATAACCATAGTTTTGGAAATGGATATTAGTTCAGCAAGTATAAATGTTTCAAGCTAAAATTGACGGGTTTCAATGTCAGAGTTGTCAAAGAGTTATACAAGAGTTCATAGAAAAATTTTGCAAATGTGGAAGAAATTTCACCATTGTGTTCAAGTAAATAGATGTAGCAGAAAATAAATATCTTTTCTAACTTGCAGGGCAGCTGATGAAGAAAGTTACAGCTTCTTCAACAACAATAATATTGCTTCTACAATGGCATTTTGAACGCACCCAAATTTTGCTGGGTTGGTAGGAACCCACTCTCTCCAAATCTGCTGACTAGAATTTGTAACCGTTATTGAACTTGGATATGGGTCAAAGTTCAGAGGTAGGAGCCCAGAAATAGGATTGTGCACTGCTGTGTATTATGCAATTTATTTTCGGTGAGAGACCTACTGTAATGATAAACAAGGAGCTTATATTTTGGGTTTTGATGAACAAACATGTGAAAGTGCCTGGAAATGAGTTCAACATATGCGCTTGGGATAGGGCACCGTGGCAGCTAGTGCAACTCTATTACAGCCTGGGACATCAGAGGTCAGAGTTCAATCCAGACATCCTCTGTAAGGAGCTTGTACATCCTCCCTGTGGAATGCCTGTGCTTTCTCTGGGTCATCTGGTTTCCTCCCACAGTCCAATGACCTACTGAGTAGGTTAACTGGTCATTGTAAGTTGTCTGGTGATGAGGTTAGGGTTAAATTGGGGTTGTTGGTGGGGGCGGGGGGGACTGCTGAGCAGTACAGCTTGAAAAGCCATAAGGGCCTATTTCGCACTGGATCTCTAAATAAATTTGAAATTAAATGAAACATTGGTCCTTCTATCATTGTTCTACCGTGTCTGCAGTGTTGAAGCAGGTTCTCATGAAACTGTAGCAAGTGCACACACCTGAGACTCTTCACTACTACTTCATGTAGGTTTGCTGAGCAGGAGGCAGATTATAGATTCTGAGCACTGTCAACACACCTTAGGAGCTACTTAAGTACTTACTCTGACATGGCAATTTTCCAGAATTCAGAATGTGGCCTCTTCTCTACGCCCTACTGATACGCAAGCCTCCTCATCAACTAGTCCATCTTTTGCTTAATCCCTCTTCCATCCCACCTATCAGTCCATTGGCCACTCAACCCCTCATTCCCAAAGAAAACTCTAGAAGTCTTTACAGGGTAAAG
Organism: Mobula birostris; assembly: GCF_030028105.1. Classification (NCBI taxonomy): domain Eukaryota; kingdom Metazoa; phylum Chordata; class Chondrichthyes; order Myliobatiformes; family Myliobatidae; genus Mobula; species Mobula birostris. Next base: position 44,131,371 of record NC_092385.1, read on the forward strand.
ATGTTCTCATATTGAAATCTCTTTATTCCCATTTGAATTTATGATGCTCATGTTGTAAAATATCATGAAATCTCTCACATTGAACCTGTGGAAACAAATTATGTAACCTTTCCTAATTTATTTGCCCATTATGAAACAATGATTTTTCCTTATTCATAAGTTGAAGGAATCTTACTGAGATATTTGTTACGAGAAATTAGTCAGAATTTATAATAAACCACACGAAGTTCAGGCCCCATTGTTGACTAAAGAGCAAACGTTAACTTCTCGATTTATAAAGAAAGGCTTTATTTCCCACAAGCAGATACTTATTTTCTATTAACCAAGATTTCTAACCAGCCTATGACTCACTGATAAAGGAGTGGAAACAAGTCACCTTTGACCTTGAGAGACTACTACTGGAGAAAAAAAGAAATGCAAATTGAATTGTATTTTATAAAGTCTTGAGTGTGTGTTTGAGCCATGCCTCAAAGGGAAGGAAAACAACCAAAATAGGAATTTAAATTAAATCTGACCACTCTTACAATGGATCAAAATTTGGCCAATGTAGAGAAAATATTTGTTTTTTTTTCCCCTATACCATACCTCATGCAAAACAGTTTAACTACAGAAATAGTTTGTGTTTTTGAAGTTCTCAGCTTTTGACCTAGACACATGGTTGAAATCACAGAAAATGTCAAGGGTGTATCAACAATTAGATGATTACACTACCTGAAGCTATTGAGCTCAGTGCAGCAGTGTATTCAGTTAATTGAGAAACAAGTTGGTACAGATACTTTCCGAAGATGACTAATGACACAATTTAAACTCAAAATTTCCCATAAAACACAAGATTAGAAAGGTTCTCAGATATTTGGGCTTGATGCCTATGTACCGGCACAGCATAAAACTTTCTAGAATCAGTAGCGTAGCAGTTAGTGCTACACTAATACAGCTTGGTGCATTGGAGTTTGGAGCTCAATTCCAGAGCCATCTGTAAGGAGTTTGTACGTTCTCCGCGTGACCGTGTGGGTGTCCTCTGGGTTCCTCTCACAGTCCAAAGACCGTGCTAGTAGGTTCATTGGTCATTGAAAATTGTGATTAGGTTAGGGTTAAATCGGTGGGTTGTTGGACTTTGTGGCCCATTAGGCAAGGAGGGCATGTTGACGGATGGATGGATGGATAATTTATTTCTGAATTGATTTCAGAGCCCATTATGATGAGTCCTCTCAGGGTTCTGTTGGTAAGGCATTGTGTATCCTGATAATCAAACTTTGGGTCTCTTAAGATGCTGTGTTAAGAGAAATGTAGCATCAAGGGGAGGCTGTAGTCTGGAGAGTCTCAGGTATTACATTATTAAAGGTCTAAAGTAAAACTCAACATGTCCCCACAGTCACTCCAAACCCTTCCTGCACTTAAGGACACTCACATGCAGAGAAAATTTGCAAGGAATATACCAGGACTGAGAACCTAAGTTACTGGTTAAGGTAGAGTAGGTTAGGACTTTATTTCCTAGAGCATAGTAGAATGAGAGGAGATTTGATGGGTGTAGACAAAATTTTGAAGGGTATAGATAAGGTAAATGCAAGCAGGTATTCCCACTGAATTTGGGTGAGACTATAACAACGAGGTCATAGGTTAAGGGTGAAGGATGAAATGTTTAAGGGAAACATGAGTGGGATCTTCTTCACTCAGAGGGTGGCCACAATGTGAGATAAGCTGCCAATGGAATTGATGGATGTGGGGTTAATTTCAACATTTTAGGGAAATTTGGGTAGGTACGTAGATGGGAGGGGTATGGAGGGCTATGATCCAGGTGCATGTCGATGAGACTAGACAGATTAATAGTTCAGCATTGACTAGATGGGCCAAAGGGCACATTTCTGTGCTATGGTGTTCTATGATTCTATGACATTTTGACTGCAACCTGAATCAATGCACACAACTGGGTCCCACTGAGCTCTTGTTCAACTGGAAATGTTTCAGTGAAGCCTTATGTTGAAACATAGGCAGGGCTCCCTGTGCTCCATACACCCTCCAGGATGTATGAAGATGTTCAGCCTTATCACAACCCCCAGTCCCAAGCTTTCATGTACTTACAGCACCTACACAAGGTGGCTGGGTACAATCCAACCCAAGCTAAGCCTGAGAATCTATAGTGTGTTTTGATGCCTGACTTGGCCCCAGTATATATAATCTGTGCTATTGAGCTTATGTCAAGTTGGCAAACTTTAACATAACATGATTTTTAAATAAAGCATGGCTTTAAATGGTAAAATTGCTGCATAATACAGTACTGAAACGTGCATTACAAATTGAATAGATTTAAATAAATCCGCATTAAGTGATTTTTTTCTTAGCCGTGGCACCTGTCAAATCACAATAATCTTGGGTGAATAACTCTAAGAGACTCTAAAGAACAGTTTCTCACCAATGACTCCTGGATGGAAGGACTTCTAAAAAGGCTCAAAAGATCCACATCAAACATCTTGTCAATAATCACTCTACACACACACAAAGTATTATTTGCTATAGAGCATCAAGAATGCTTGCTGCTTAAGAGTCATTGCAAGCATAAGTTGGCATCTTCAAAACAAGAGGGAGGAAGATAAAGATATAAATGCATGAAAAAGAACCATATGATTCAAAACTGGGGAAGTTTGAGGCATGCAATCCAAAGTTATTTCACAATTCTAAATTCCAAGTAGATAGATCATAAGGACAATAGACAATAGGTGCAGGAGTAGGCCATTCGGCCCTTCAAGCCAGCACCGCCATTCACTGTGATCATGGCTGATCATCCACAATCAATATCCAGTTCCTGCCTTATCCCCATAACCTTTGATTCCGCTATCTTTAAGAGCTCTATCCATCTCTTTTTTGAAAGCATCCACAGACTTGGCCTACACGGCCTTCTGGGGCAGAACATTCCATATATCCACCACTCTCTGGGTGAAAAAGTTTTTCCTCAGCTCCGTTCTAAATGGTCTACGCCTTATTCTTAAACTGTGGCCTCTGATTCTGGACTCACCCATCAGCAGGAACGCGTTTCCTGCCTGCAGCGTGTCCAATCCCTTAATAATCTTATATGTTTCAATAAGATCCCCTCTCAGCCTTCTAAATTCCAGAGCATATAAGCCCAGTCACTCCAATCTTTCAACATATGACAGTCCCGCCATCCCAGGAATTAACCTTGTGAACCTATGCTGCACTCCCTCAATAGCAAGAATGTCCTTTCTCAAATTTGAAGACCAAAACTGCACAGACTACTCCAGGTATGGAGTCACCAGGGCCCTGTACAAGTGCAGAAGGACCTCTTTGCTCTTATACTCAATTCCCCTTGTTATGAAGGCCAGCATGCCATTAGCTTTCTTCACTGCCTGCTATACTTGCATGCTTGCTTTCAGTGGCTGATGTACAAGAACACCTAGATCTCGTCGTACTTCCCCTTTTCCTAACTTGACTCCATTTAGATAATAATCTGCCTTCCTGTTCTTACCACCAAAGTGGATAACCTCACATTTATCCACATTAAACTGCATCTGCCATGCATCTGCCCACTCACCCAGCCTGTCCACGTCACCCTGCATTCTCATAACATCCTCCTCACATTTCACACTGCCACCCAGCTTTGTGTCATCGGCAAATTTGCTAATGTTACTTTTAATTCCCTCATCTAAATCATTAATATATATTGTAAACAGCTGTGGTCCCAGCACTGAACCCCGTGGTCCCCACTGGTCACCACCTGCCATTCCGAAAGCGACCCGTTAATCGCTACTCTTTGTTTTCTGTCAGCCAGCCAATTTTCAATCCATGTCAGTACTCTGCCCTCTATACCATGTGCCCTAATTTTGCCCACTAATCTCCTATGTGGGACTTTATCAAAGGCTTTCTGAAAGTCCAGGTACACTACATCCATTGGCTCTCCCTTGTCCATTTTCATAGTTACATCCTCAAAAAATTCCAGAAGATTAGACAAGCATGATTTCCCCTTCATAAATCCATGCTGACTCGGACCGATCCTGTTACTGCTATCTAGATGTGTCGTAATTTCATCTTTTATAATTGACTCCAGCATCTTTCCCACCACCGACGTCAGGCTAACTGGTCTATAATTCCCTGTTTTCTCTCTTCTTCCCTTCTTGAAGAGAGGGACAACATTAGCCACCCTCCAATCCACAGGAACTGATCCTGAATCAATAGAGCATTGGAAAATGATTACCAATGCATCCACGATTTCTAAAGCCTCCTCCTTAAGTACCCTGGGATGTAGACAATCAGGTCCCGGGGACTTATCAGCCTTCAGACCCAACAGTCTATCCAACACCATTTCCTGCCTAATATAAATTTCCTTCAATTCATCCATTACCCTAGGTCCTTTGGCCACTATTATATCTGGGAGGTTGTTTGTGTCTTCCCTAGTGAAGACAGATCCAAAGTACCTGTTCAACTCGTCTGCCATTTCCTTGTTCCCCATGATAAATTCACCTGTTTCTGTCTTCAAGGGCCCAATTTTGGTCTTAACTATTTTTTTCCTTTTCACATACCTAAAGAAGCTTTTACTATCCTCCTTTATATTCTTGGCTAGTTTACCTTCGTACCTCATTTTTTCTCCGCATATTGCCTTTTTAGTTACCTTCTGTTGCTCTTTAAAAGTTTCCCAATCCTCCGGCTTCCCACTCACCTTTGCTATGTTATACTTCTTCCCTTTTATTTTTATACTGTCCATTACTTCTAATGAAGTAAGGGGAGGCCATCCCTCGTCAGCCACAGCCTCCCCTTACTCCCCTTAGGATCTTTCTTCCTCTTTGGAATGAACTGATACTGCACCTTCTGCATTATTCCCAGAAACACTTGCCATTGCTGTTCCACTGTCATCCCTGCTAGGGAATTGTTCCATTGAACTTTGGCCAGCTCCTCCCTCATAGCACCATAGTTCCCTTTGTTCAACTGTAATACTGACACTTCCCAGTTTCCCTTCTCCCTCTCAAATTGTAGATTAAAACTTATCATATTATGGTTACTACCTCCTAATGGCTCCTTTACCTTGAGGTCCCTGATCAAATCCGGTTCATTGCACAACACTAAATCTAGAATTGCGTTCTCTCTGGTAGGCTCCAGTACAAGCTGTTCTAAGAATCTATCTCGGAGGGACTCCACAAACTCCCTTTCTTGGGGTCCAGTACCAACCTGATTCCTCCAGTCTTACCTGCATGTTGAAATCCCCCATAACAACTGTAGCATTACCTTTGCGACATGCCAATTTTAACTCTTGATTCAACTTACACCCTACATCCAGACTACTGTTTGGGGGCCTGTAGATAACTCCCATTATGGTCTTTCTACCCTTAGAATTTCTCAGTTCTATCCATACTGACTCTATGTCTCCTGATTCTATGCCCCCCCCTTGCAAGGGACTGAATATCATTTTTCACCAACAGAGCCACATCACCCCCTCTGCCCATCAGTCTGTCCTTTCAATAGGATGTATACTCTTGAATATTCATTTCCCAGGCCCTGACCACTTGAAGCTATGCCTCTGTTATCCCACAACATCACACTTACCAATTTCCAACTGTGCCTCAAGCTCATCCACTTTATTTCTTATACTTTGGTATAGGTAAAGGAGAGCAAGTTATTCAGAAGGAAAACAATTTTCCAGATTTAAAAGATTGATCATTGAGACTAACACATACTGTGCAATTTTAAAACTTCAATCAAAAATTTTTTAAATTTATTACTTTCTTACTTCTCCACGAAACACATTTTAAATACACACATTTGTATATACATGGACATACATGGTAAATTTCTAATTGGTGAACAAGTGGCTATCACGTCTTTTTTTGCTTGTTTCACTTTTGATCACAACACAGGGAAAAGTGTTGCTGAGAAATAGGAAATCAGCTGTAATGCAGGTTATAGCATATCTGTGCTTTTATTTGATTTTTAAATCAAAATGAATGTTAAAACAGCAGGCAGAATTCTGAGTCTAAAGATTATGGAGCAGGCAAGATTGATTGATGAGCATGCATAGAAACAGTGGGGATGACTACTTGAACCACAAGATTTGCAACAATTAAATGTAGTCACCACAAAGAGTGACTTCAAAGCTCAACAGCTGATGCTTGCTATATACTTGGAATTTTGGTACTTTTGCTACTAAATAAAGGAATTTGTAAGCCAAACAGGAACACACAGAGATCCCAAGAGGAGTATGGCAAATTGATGTAACATTTCCTTTGTTCCTTTGTTGCAAGTTTGCAAAATCCAATCTCAAAAGCACAAGAAACCTTCAGGACAGCAAATACTTACGTTCACCCTCCCCAAAAGTAAGCAACTATAATGGAACTGCTATACTTGCTCATGCTCTGACAAGTCAGTGCAAAGTTGCGACACTTTAGTCAAGTCACGTAACCTAGCTACAGAAGCATAAATAAAATTGATCAACTCACTGAACAAGATCTTCAACAAAGTTTGCACAATGGGAATAAATGAACAAAAAGAAACAGCATCAGAGGGTTGTTGCTACCCTATACAGTTGAAGACAATATCCCTGGCCCTATTTTTTTAAATATATTTTTGACAAATGTAAACATTATGTACAAGTACTTAAAATGTTCCAAGACTGCTTTGGTTTAGGTACATTATTACAGTATGGGGAAGGGAATCCAATTAATGCTCTTGCATGACCAGTTAATTTATTATCTACTAATTAATCCCTTAATTGAGTAACTGTAACTGGATTCTGTTCTACTCCTCATGCATATTTATTACATATTAGGCACTCTATGAATATGAAATATATTAGGACAACTATATTTGATAGCTACAAGGATGGACATACACCATATGACAAAGCTCAGTTCACCCTTTTGTTACTTCAACCATTCACAGCTCTTCATTCAGTTCCATCCGCTTCAAAGTTGCTGCGCCTCCCCGAAAGTTGTGAAGTGATGCTAATCCGGCATACTGACCTATTTTCCTGACACCCACGAAAAATGTGAAATGATTCAGATTGCTTAATCTTCATGTGTCATTAATTCAAAACTACAATGCTATGATTGATAAAAAAATGTGCTCTTTTGTTCTCTTCCTGTTGCACATTTTAACCATGTCAAATTGTATTTTGCTGAGGCAATCCTCATTTGATGAACAGGTTATTTAAAACCAGCATGCATAAATAATATGTAATAATATCTAAACAACCATACACATCAGCTTCTCTCTCTGAACATTTCTAACACAGCACCGGATAGAATTTTTAACATTACAGTTTACAGAATGAAGTTCACAATAAGCCTTTGTTTTCTGTATTTGCACAATGATACACCAATTACTCATTCAAGATCCAATATTATTAATTATCTTATGCATAAATTTTATACAAAAACTGCTGTATCTGGAAAGTAAAACTTAAACATTGTCACGTTTTAAATTTGTACTTTATATTAGGTTGTACAAATATCACTAGTACTCTAAAATGTAAGGGACATACAGAAATGCCTCACAGTGTCCCTCCCCTTTCAACTCCAACTCATCTTTTTTTTCCAGTCCTGCTGAAGGGCCTCAGCCCGAAGCGTCAACTGTTTATTCTTTTCCATAGATGCTGCCTGGCCTGTTGAATTCCTCCGGCACTTTGTCTGTATTGTCATGGTGTCAAATTTTGTTTTACTGATATGTTGCCTAAAACATCTCTGGTCAAAATTGTGCTTCACCTAGATCGTTCAACATTATTTAAGCTGTCTAAGTCAATGCAAAGGTCCATGTTGATTAATGTTTAGCCCGTACAGTATAATGAATGGTTCAACGTCTCTAATCCATTCTCAGCATCAGCGTATCGAGTTCTGAAAGGAGCTATTGTCTATTAAACTTCTTTTTGGCACTGCAGGTGGACAAAAAGGAAAGTGCATATTTTTAACTTGACCTACACTAATCCACAAATTCTAGTAGCACCATAGCATGGGTGTTGCAAATACATGTGGGATATAAATGAGTAAGGAATTAGTATCAATCCTTATACTAAATTGATTCTAGGCTAGTGTTAAAGAAACAAGCCACATCATCCTATTTACAGAGTGCTATACATGAAGTTAAGAGGCTCTCTGCTCAAGGAGAAACAGGTTCTTCCTTTCTCTTTAGGTGCAGAGCAGCACTGAACAATAGCTGCACAAATCTATTTGCAATGGAAGATAAGAGTATTCCCTTTATACATCTGAAGAGTACAATGCAATGAAGTGGATTGGATAGCTTGGCGTATATGTTGGAAATCCAATATATTTCTGGTGCAGAACTGATATGGTGTCTGAAAGCAATCAATTGAACTGATTTGCATTCAGACATGTTCCATCCCAGATCAAGTTATTCTGTTTGAATGCACAAGCACGTGCAACTAACATGACTTCATGGCTTCAGAAGTATACAAATCCACTTATTGACAAATATTCTTTCAGGAAAAACTCTGCTGGCTTGTGCGTGATAAAACACAAGTCTGCTCTTTCAGACAACAAAATCACGCATTGCAACAAGTCTGCTCTTTCAGACAACAAAATCACGCATTGCAATTGTTTTTATTAATACAAAACAAAATACATATACGTGAATAGTGAACTCAAGTCATTCTGTTAGTAGATATGAACATCACTGAGACTGTTCTTATATAAACACATCAAAATAGACCATCATTTCCACAGTCCGAGTCGTAACTTGACAGTTCAGATCATTCTCCTTTGGGGAACATTCTTACCTTATTCCTTTAATAAATGTCATAAGTATACTGAGTGGCCCACTCTAGATTACTCAGTGGAGTCTTGCTCTCATGTATGGACAATCTAATTATGGTAGAAATAATTTACCTAGTGTACAGCAATCATATATTTAAGCACTGTTGTAATCGATTGGGCACCTTATCCACAGAGTGGGACATGCTGTTCTAATTGAAAGGCTCTTGTTTTGAGGAGCACGCCTGATCTGACAGACCAATTCAAAATCCCAAAACTTTCAACCCAGTGCTAATTGATTGACTGTTTATTCTCCAAACAGGACTTTCAATTTCCTGACTGCCAATCCTTTGACTCTACCAACTTCTTACCAACAAACTGTTTATCACCACATTGTAACTCCCTATTCTAAAAGACCAAATTCTTTCTCAATCTCAGTCCAAATTGATGAAAATCTAATCCCAAAACTGTGAATAGCAGCTCTAACTAACCTAGTCCCTAATCCCTGGACTGTAACTCTTAATTCGCAATGACTGAATCCTAATCCCTGAACTATTACTGATGTACTAAGTAAAGACAAACATTTACCCTAATTGGACCCCATATATATATAATTTAGAGGTGGTCACCCAGTCCTAACTGACTGGTTGCATATTCCAAACTAAAGTACATCCCATGCATGTTTAGTATAGATAAACCTGAATCCTATCAGTCACAAAGAAACTATCTTCCAGTGAAACAAGATCTGTGTAAACTAAAGTGACATTAAGCAAGCTAAAACTGCGTGCCCTGCTATTAAAGTTGAGAGGTGATTAGATCAAGGAATTTTAAAGGATAGCTAGGAATACCAATAGAGAGAGCGAGAAAAACTATTTCTATTGTTTGTGGAGTTAGGGATTTAAAAACATAGACAAAAAAGCTAGGCTCTTCAGAAATGAAATAATAAACAGGCAAAACACAATAGAAACTGAGCTTTCTCCTGTATGAACAGCTAAAGGAAGGTTAAAAGGCAGGCCATTTAAGCACTAAAACTTTATAATGTGAATCATGCAGCATGTGAATGATGCTCTTTTTTGCAGTTCTGGCCTATTTATGTGATGTAGAACTGAAATACTGTCTGAAAAGAACCTATGAAAGGACTGAAAAATTGTTGAAGTAGAGAAATAATTAATTGATAAAAATGATAAAAATGTATTATCATTTTCATTAACCAAAGATTTTAGGGGAAAGATGACAAAGGACTGTTATATATCAGCCACAATCTTGTTGAGTAGCTAAAGAAGCTAAAGATCCTGTTCCTATGTGCTAAGTAAATATCTCCTTGCACCATAATCCGTTTTTTGTCTACTGTATCTTTGATGCACAACATAATAAATTGCCTGCAGCACTGGCCACAGTCCTTTCAAAGATACAACTCTTTCTTTTATTTGCCAGTTGGCAACAGAATCGTGAGAGACTTTTAGCTTGGGGAAATTTGCTTTTCTGGGTAATCTGGTAATCAAAACATGAAACATTTTGTGACAATAGGCATGTTAAAGCATGAATAATAATTTTGGGAGAACATACCCTGGTAATGTTGACAAAGAAATATAAATACAAAGCAATTATCAAAATACTGCGACAGCAGGGATTTGGATGTCAATAAATAAGCAATCCAACTCAATTGTGAATGACAAGTTGATTAACCAAAATCAAATTTATCACTCTCTTACGTGACATGAAATACATTGTTTTGTGGAAGCCGTACAGTGCAAAGACAGAAAATTACTATAAATTACAAAATCAACCAGATTAAAAAAGGAATAATGAGGTGGTATTCATGGGATTATGGACCATTCAAAAATCTGATGACAGAAGGGAGGAAGCTGTTTCTAAATCAGTGAGTATATGTCTTCCGGCACATGTACCTCCTCCGTAATGGAAGTAACAAGAAGAGGGCGTGTCCCAGAATGTGAGTGTTTTTAATGATGGATGTCACCTTCTTGAGGCACTGCCTCTCGCAGATGTCCTCAATGGTGAGAAAGGTTGTGCCTGTTATGGTGTTTGTTGGTTGTGTCTACAGTCCACTGCAGCCTCTTGCAGAGCTTAAGAGTAGAGATGGAAATATATTCCTGTGCAATTGAAAACAGGAGAAGCTAAAAGCGTGTTCATAAAATCAGATTCATCACTGAATCACCGTTCTCTTAAAAGTGTGTACCTAGCATAGAATCATACGCATATAAAATGAAAACAATACAAATATAATTAAAGGTAAAGGCTGCAGATCATTTCTTTTTCATTGGTTTCAGCTATAGAACGTAAATGTCAATTTTTCATTTGATCTTTTTCTCTTCACCCCATAGCATGTTGTATATTACTAATTTGCCTTGAAATAACACAAAAATTTTACAGTTTTGTTGTTCACACGAGGCTTGAGAAAAATGTTTTCTGGGTCAGATTGCATCAGAGATCACTCCAAGATAAACATCACCCTGGTATTCCCAAACAAAATCCATCTGAATGTAGGACATCATCTTTCATTAGGAAATCACTCCATTGGGAATGTTCTATGTGAATCCACCCCCCCCCCCCTTAGCAACAGGGGCACTGAGGAGCTGATCAGTAGGCATATGTTGGAAAGGTTAAAAAATAACAGGGTTGTTGTCATGGGTGACTTCAACTTCCCAAATATTGATTGGAATTTTTTTAGTGCAAGGGGATTAGATTGTGGGGCAGAATTTCTTAGATGTGTCCAGGAAGGATCTCTGACACAATATGTAGAGAGGCCAACCAGATGAGAGGCCATAGTGGATCTAGTACAAGACATGAACCTGGTCAGAAGACAGATGTCCCTGAGAATAAACATTTCAGAGATGGCCACCACATCTCCTTGACCTTTACAATAGCCTAGGGCAGCGATTGGAGCAGACAGTATGGAAAAGCATTTGATTGGGGGAGAGCTAATTATGATAATTTTAGGCAGGAATTTAGGAGAATAAATTGGGAACAAATATTCTTGGAAAATGCATAGACTGGAGATTGCTCTGTTGTCTCAACTCAGACGTTTTCTTGCACCATCATTGCAGCCATGGAAGGTCTTTGAGGTTTGATAGCCTCCCTCCCCAGTTAAGAGCGGGGTGTTGATATGGAATTTCAAGTTCTATAAAGTCAATCCAACAGCAATCACATGGGTAAAATTTTGACCAATTTTGTCATTGTCTTGACAGATATCATTGCATTTTATGCACCTTCGAAGAGTGAAAGACAGATTCTGGGCAACGATGATCTTATTATCCAAGCAGCATAACATCTTTAACTACAACAACTTCATCATACATATGAGGGGCGATTGATAAGTTTGTGGCCTAAGGTAGAAGGAGATGAGTTATACAGCTTTTGTTACATGCACGTGCAGTTCACGTCTTTGAGTGAAAATGCAGAAAGTTTGAAGTTAATAACTCATCTCCTTCTACCTTAGGCCACAAACTTATCAATCACCCCTGCTGTGGACCACTCCTGGAGGTCCAAGACACCAACTTCTACAAAGAAGGGATCCGTATGCTCCATGACCACTGGACTAAGTGTGTAAATGTAGGAAAAATAAATGTGCCTAGGTTTTCTAAGATTGACTCCTTCTACCTTAGGCCACGAACTTATCAATCACCCCTCGTAGCAATTTTAACACAGCAAAATGCTGCAAGATATCCCACCAGGTATTGCATAAAAAAAATTGAGACATCAAGAAATATTAAAGGTGGATCAAAAGCAGGGTCAAAATGGTAATTGTGAAGAATGCCATTTAAAAACAAAGCCGGGGATGAAGAGATTGCTAAAGTTTCATGGCTTCCTATCTTATTGGTGTAGAGATCAAGAGGCCAGGTTGGGGTTATGAAGATTGTAGAACCATATGAAAGTTAGAGAGGAGCAAGGCCATTGAGATATTTGACAGTTAATACAAGAAAAAAAATAAACACTGCACTATTGCTTAACTGAAGTTAATTTAGGTCAAGCAGACAGAGAGTTGAATGAAAGGATTTAAGATGTTATCATACTGGCAACAGTTAACTTTGTGAAAATTAACAGGCAGATTGCACTGAGGTATTCCAGTATGTTCTTTTGGCATATAATGCATTGATATCATTGATCATCAACTAATTATCATGCATAGCCACTCTGGATAATTATGTTATATAATCCACTTGGAATAAAGCAGCAACTGTAGCAGAGCTCTCTGCAATACCCCACACAGCAACACCACCCATGAACAGCTGCCCTTCATTGTCACTGGATCCATTGGGGAACATGGACAAATGTCATGATTTCTTAGGAAAGCTTGAATGAACAGTGTTCAACTGAAAAATTTTAGATGTATAATCACAGAAGGACTACTTCATAAAGAGAGTTACAAATTCACTCCCCAAGCTCAAGGAGAGTAACGTTGCTAAGGTGTTAAACGCTGTGGGAATGGAGCCAAATCATTTGGTAAGTTGATTTCTGTGAGGTCTGATTAATCAAGCTTCACCCAAACAAATCAATAAGTGGCTTGGAATATTTAATGATCTTTACTCTTACATATATTCTTTTTTCTATCAGAGGAGAGCTTAAAGTTCTATCAATTTACTGTATGGCTAGGAGCACTTTTTTGAATTGCTATTTCAAGATGTGAGTATTGTTGGCAAAGCCAACAGCTATTGCTCATTGTTAATTCCTTTGTGAAGGTGACAGTGAATCACCTTTTTCAGTTACGGCATTCCTTCAGGTAAAAGCATTCAGTGTTGAAAAATGAAGAAAGTTCCAGGATGTTGATTGATATACCCCTTGGAGGGGAAACTGTGGGCAGCATTCCCTTAGTCCTGCAGCTGTAGTGCTTCTCGATTGGGATTGTTGATTTGGGAAATGTTGTTATAGAGTACTTTTGTGTGACTGCCATATATTTTGGCAATGTGGCCCACTTTTCCAGTGGTGAGGGAATAAACATGCAAGATGACAGATGAATGCCAATCAAGAGTGTTTCTTTGACCAAGATAATAAAGAGCATAGAGTCAGGAGCCCAAGAGAAATATAGCAGAGAAACAGGCTCTTTGGCCTAACGAGCCTACACTAGACATCAGAATCCTGTTTATATTAGCCCGACATTAATTCCTTTCTTTTATTCTTTCCTGCATCCTTTCTGATGCTCCCATGTTGTACCATGCACAAGAGGCAACTTAAAGTGATTAATTAACTTACCGATTTGCACATCTTTGGCATGTGAGAGGAAACTCACACAGCTATGAGGAGAATGTAAAGCCTCCACACAAATAGAACACGAGAGGTCAGGATTGAACTTGGGTCCCTCGCACTCAGAGGTAGCAGTTCCACCATCTGCACCATTGTGCTGTCCATCTTGAGTATTAATGGGACTGGCCTAATCAGTACAATGTGCCAAGTATTCAGTCACAATCCAGAGAATACCATTTACTGTAGGTAGAGCAAAGACTTGGGAGCGAACCACTTGACACAAAATAAGCAGTCCAGCTCTTGTAAACTTGTGATTTTTCTAACTAGTCAATACCACCCCCTGCCCCCACCACAAAGTGTTGATGATGTGGAACCTGGCTATGATAATGCTTCTGATTGCCAAGGGAAGGTAGTTACACTCCCTCTTGATAGAGATTGCCTGGCATTTCTAGCATGATTGTTCGCTGAAAATTATTCCCATATTCCTTACAATGTAGGAGGTATTTGAGCACTTTGAGTCTACACTAACTCATATAGCAATCCCATTCTTCCACTAATTGTCCCATAAACCCTTTCACCCTACGTTCCCTTGCACAGGAGTAATTCTTAGTGGATGATTAACTGCCAAGTCACACATCTTTGGCCGGTACGAAGAACCCGTTGCACCCAGAGGGAATCCAAACAGGCATAAGAACTACATTACAACTCCACATAGACAGCACTTGGAGGTAAGGATTGAGTCATGGTCATCCTTTCTCTTCCTACACATAGACAGAGACCTTTTTCATTTTCTGAGGAGTTGTGAATGCAATTGATTTTAACCAAACATTCTCAATTTCAACAAAATGAATGTGCAGATTGAAACTTTCATTTTAAATATCACCAGATATTCAATTATGAGTCTGGAGATTGTTGAAAACACAGTCTTTGAAAATTCTGACTTTGCAATGTTAGCAGACACCTGTCCAAGGTCTATAGTATTGACTGCATGGACCCTGCTAATTTCAGTGGTACCTGTCAGGAAGGAAATTACCTCCAATGCCCTTTGATTTTCTCCAATAAATTTCTGAATTGGGGTGTGATGCTACTATATCCATCTTACACTGCCCTTCAACTTCACTGGACATACAAATGTAAAACATTCATAGTGAGGTGGGACTATTATCATGGACTACTGTATATGGAGAGTGTATGATTCTCTGTGTTCACAATTCATCAGATTTAGGTATCGGTAACCCTAACTTTATCCTCAAGGATGGCTCTGACATTATCAGAATCAGATTCAACATCACCAGCATATGTTGTGAAACTTGTTAACTTTACAGCAGTAGTACAATGAAATACATGATAAATAAATATAGAGAAAAATATTGAGTTACAATAAATATATATGTCTATGAAATAATTAAGTTAAAATAGGTAGTGTAAGAAACAGAAATAAAAAAGTAGTGTGGTAATGTTCTGAGGTAGTGAAAAGGATGAGAGTGTTTGCATTCGAAAAGCAGTGATTTTTGTCACTAATGGTTGGCAATAAATAAGCAGTAAGACAATTCAGATCTGTTTTTCACACTGTGGTTTCAAGCATTCAGATTTGGAGATGCTAGAAATGGCATGGAATGAAAATAAAACAATTTCATAACTTCAACAAGTTAGGAACTACAATAAATTTGAAGGAATTGACAATCAACTTGAATGTTAAAATGAAAATGAAGATTTGGAGGATGCAATCATCGAAAGGTTTGTATGAAGGTAGTCTATCATCTGCACTAGTGCCTTTGCTGATTTTTCTCATTTACAATCAATCAAAAGAACACAGTGTACACTGGAGGAATTCCTCCATTGAAACTATTAGGAACTATTACACAGTTTTACAGTACTGTAATATTACCAGTATTGCTCTCATTTGTGCTATATTTCATTCAGATACATAATTTGTTCAACCAACACAACTCAAAGTTGCTGGTGAATGCAGCAGGGCCAGGCAGCATCTTTAGGAAGAGGTACAGTCGACGTTTTGGGTCAAGACCCTTCGTCAGGACTAACTGAAAGAAGAGCTAGAAAGAGATTTGAAAGTGAGAGGGGGCGGGGGAGATCCAAAATGATAGGAGAAGACAGGAGGGGGAGGGATGAAGCCAAGAGCTGGACATTTGATTGGCAAAAGGGATACGAGAGGATCATGGGACAGGAGGCCCAGGAAAAAAGAAAAGGGGGAGGGGGGGAAAAGCCCAGAGGATGGGCAAGGGGTATAGTCAGAGGGATAGAGGGAGAAAAAGGAGAGAGAGAGAAAGAATGTGTGTATATAAATAATTAACAGATGGGGTACAGGGGGGGAGGTGGGGCATTAGCGGAAGTTTGAGAAGTCAATGTCCATGCCATCAGGTTGGAGGCTACCCAGACGGAATATAAGGTGTTGTTCCTCCAACCTGAGTGTGGCTTCATCTGTACAGTAGAGGAGGCCGTGGATAGACATATCAGAATGGGAATGGGATGTGGAATAAAAAATGTGTGACCACTGGGAGATCCTGCTTTCTCTGGCGGACAGAGCGTAGGTGTTCAGTCAAATGATCTCCCAGTCTGCGTTGGGTCTCACCAATATATAGAAGACCACATCGGGAGCACCGGACGCAATCCATCAGCCCAGCTGACTCACAGGTGAAGTGTGGCCTCACCTGGAAGCCATGAACATTGATTTCTCAAACTTCTGCTAATCCTCCACCTCCCCCTCATACCAGGACGAGGGAGATGAAAAGGGGCTTCCCTTCCTTCACCATCAACTCTGCTCTCAAACGCATCTCCCCTATTTCACCACATCTGCTCTCACTCCATCCTCCCACATCCCCACTAGGAATAGGGTTCCCCTGGTCCTCACCTACCACCCCACCAGACTCCGGGTCCAACATTTTATTCTCCGTAACTTCCGCCACCTCCAACGGGATCCCACCCACTAAGCACATCTTTCCCTCCCACCCCTCTGCTTTCCGCAGGGATCACTCCCTACACGACTCCTTTGTCCTTCGTCCCCCCCCACCCCATCCCTCCTCACTGATCTCCCTCCTGGCACTTATCCTTGTTAGCAGAACAAGTGCTACACATGTCCTTACACTTCCTCCCTTACCACCATTCAGGGCTCCAGACAGTCCTTCCAGGTGAGGCGACACTTCACCTGTGAGTCGGCTGGTGTGATATACTGCGTCCAGTGCTCCCAATGTGGCCTTCTATATATATTGGCGAGACTCATCGCAGACTGGGAGATCGTTTTGCTGAAAACCTACGCTCTTTCCTAGAGAAAGCAGGATCTCCCAGTGGCCACACATTTTAATTCCACATCCCATTCCCATTCTGATATATTTATCCATGGAATCCTCTACTGTAAAGATGAAGCCACACTCAGGTTGGAGGAACAACACCTTATATTCCCTCTGGGTAGCCTCCAACCTGATGGCATGAACATTGACTTCTCAAACTTCCACTAATGCCCCAACTCCCCCTCGTACCCCATCTGTTATTTATTTATAGACACACATTCTTTTTCTCTCTGTCCTTTTTCTCCCTCTGTCCCTCTTACTATACCCCTTGCCCAACCTCTGGGTTTCCTCCCCTTCCCCTTTTCCTTCTCCCTGGGCCTCCTGTCCCATGATCCTCTCATATCCCTTTTGCCAATCAACTGTCCAGCTCTTGGCTCCATCCCTCCCCCTCCTGTCTTCTCCTATCATTTTGGATCTCCCCCTCCCCCTCCCACTTTCAAATCTCTTACTAGCTCTTCTGTCAGTTAGTCCTGACGAAGGGTCTTGGCCTGAAACTTCAACTGTATCTCTTCCTAGAGATGCTGCCTAGCCTGCTGTGTTCACCAGCAACTTTGAGTTGTGTTGCTTGAATTTCCAGCATCTGCAAAATTCCTCGTGATTACATAATTTGTTATCCAATTTGCCTTTTTTTTTTTAAATATTTCATGAATCTTCAGCTGATTGGGCAGACAGTTAATTGGTACAAAATGTACAGGTCCTGATGTGTCCCAATTAATCTGAATCACTGTATTATATAAAATTAGAAGTACAAAAAGAGAACAAAAAATAGTGAGGTTGTGTGCATGGGTTCATCGTCCATTCAGAAATCTAATGGCAGTGGGGAAGAAGCTGTTCCTAAAACCTAGAGATTGTGTCTTAAGGCTGCTGTACCTCCTCCCTGATGGTAGCAATGAGAAGAGGGCATGTCTGAGGTGATAGAGGTCCTTAATGACAACTGCCACCTTTATGAGGCATCGCCATTTGAAGATGTCTTCGATGATGGAGGCGGGGGGGGGGGGGGTGGAGCTACTGACCATGATAGAATTGGCTGAGGTTGCAATGTTCAGCAGCTTTTTCTGATCCTGTGCAGCGGCTCTTCCATATCCAGTAGTGATGCAACCAGTTAGATGGCTCTCCATGGTGCATCTATAGACATCGGTGATATACCAAAATTCCTCAAACACCTGATGAATTGAATTGAATCAAATTGCCTTTATTTCTTACATCCTTCACATACATGAGAAGTAAAAATCTTTACATTACATCTCTGTCTAAATGTGCAATGTGCAATTTATAGTAATTTGTAATAAATAGTATATACAGCAGGACAGTCAATATAGCATAAAAATACAATTGTATCAGCATGAATTAATCAGTCTGATGGCCTGGTGGAAGAAGCAGTCCCAGAGCCTGTTGGTCCTGACTTTTATGCTGTGGTACCATTTCCCAGATGGTAGCAGATGGAACAGTTTGTGGTTGGGGTGAATCGGGTCCCCAATGATCCTTCAGGTCCTTTTTACACACCTTACTTTGTAAATGGCCTGAATAGTGGGAAGTTCACATCTACAGATGCGCTGGGCTGTCTGTACCACTCTCTGCAGAGTCCTGCGATTGAGGGAAGTACAGTTCCCATACCAGGCAGTGATGCAGCCTGTCAGGATGCTCTCAATTGTGCCCCTGTAGAAAGTCCTTAGGACCTAGGGACTCATACCAAATTTCTTCAACCATCTGAGGTTAAAGAGGCACTGTTGTGCCTTTTTCACCACACAGTGGTATGTACAGACCACATGAGGTCCTCGGTAATGTGTATACTGAGGATCTTAAAGCTGTTCACCCTCTCAACCCCAGATCCATTGATATCAATAGGGGTTAGCCCATCTCCATTCCTCATGTAATCCACGAGCAGCTCCTTTGTTTTCGTGACATTGAGGGAGAGGTTGTTTTCTTGACATCACTGTGTCAGGGTGATGACTTCTTCACTGTAGGCTGCCTTGTTATTATTTGAGATAAGGCTCAAACAAAGCTGATATTATGTTTTCTTTGTAATTGCATCAATATGTTGATCTTATGACAACCAGGAACTTGAAATTGCTCATCCTTTCCACTGCTGACCCCTCATTGAGGATTGGTATGTGTTACCTCAACTTCCGCTTCCTGAAGTCCAGAATCAATTCCTTGGTCTTACCACTGTTGAGCGCAAGGTCGTTGTTGTGACATCACACAACCTGCTAATCTATCTCACTGCTTTCCACCCCCTTGACACCATCTGAAATTCTGCAAACAATCGGTGTAATACGCAATTTTATATCAGTAGGGAAGCTTGTGAAATACTGCTTCTGCTATTTGTCCAAGTCATGAAGGAGAGTCTGCTTATAGAATACTGCAGAGGTGGCTGCAATTGTAGATCCAAGTAGCACAAACACTCAGTTGGGCTGTACGGTAGCACAGCCATTAGCACATCGCTTTACAGCACCAGTGACCGTGGTTCAATTACCACCGTGCGTGAGGAGTATGTACTTTCTCTCCGTGATCACATTCCTAAGATGGACGGGTATAGTTAATTGCTCACGTGCATAATTTGTTGACGCGGGTTTCCTGGGCCAGAAGGGCCTGTTCCCATCCTCTATCTCTACATTATTATTATTTTTTAAAAACTCAGTTACCACCGATGATCATATTCAAGATTCCAAATGACTTGCATCCAGGCTTCTAAGTCTATCAGTGAAAAGTCACAATGCTTCAAGTCTAGGCCAAGTTTTTCTTAGAAATCTTATATGGTGGAATTATAACAATAAAAACACACTGGATAAAACTCCCCCTTTGGCTCTTAAACATCCAAGTATGCTTGCAGGCATCACACAAGGTAACTTGGCTTGGCCACCCTTATAGTATTGCCATTGTGGTGACCCTCAAGCTCCTATCATGTGACCTGAGCTGAGTGAGAACTGTCACACAACACAGATGTCAATGATAAAATTAGGAATGATAGCAGTAGAATAAGTAAAAATCTAGCAGCTACATTTATCTTACAAACTAATTCACTGTATGAACCTTTCAACATCATTCCACTCTTCATATGCTGTATTTGAATTACCTTGGATTAGTTTTCCTGTATGCTGGTATCAGAAAAATTACATCCAACTCACATATTACATTGCCTTCCCACATGGTAAAGGCTCCAGGCATTTACACTGCTTTTTCATGAAGATACTTGGGAAATACAGAGAAAACAAAGGAAAGAGAGGGACAAGGCATACACAAGAAAAGCTAAACTTAAATTGTCATGAGAACAAGTGGCTAAGCCAAAAGAAAAACACACTTAAAGTGAAGTCTGTGCTACATTTGATTTGAAAGTAATACCCTTAATAGGTTAAGCATTTTAACTATTATAAATTGTATAGTTTGGCTCCATGAGATTTGGCTTTATCTTACTCACTGACTGTACTGTATAGCCTACATTCTAATTAGGGTCTAGTTTATGTTTTTAGTAACACGTCATTGCATGCGCTATTAGGCCCGTATTGATCTGTATGTGTGTGCCAAGTTCGGCTTCTGCTAGTAAAGAAGGACGAAACTTAGCTCCCGTCTCCAGTGTTTTTATTAATAGCACTGTTGTGTAACCAGGCCACATGCACAACAAATTGGCAATGAGAATTATGAACCCACATCATATTGGAACACTATGTTTCAGTTGATAACGACACTTGAAGAGAGAGAATCTAGACACATCTAGACAGAGTGCGCTCGTTGCACAAGCAAAAAGGACAGGTGAGTCAAAAAGAAAACAAGGGGAAAATAGGGCTAAATTAACATAATAAAGACAGCGATGATTGGAACCATTACAGCATTTGATAGTGGCATTGAAAACTGAGAAACTTACATTGAAAGAGTGGAGTTATATTGTGAGGCTAACGGTGTTAATGATGAAAAGAAAGCCATCGTCTTACTCAGTATGGGAGCAAAAACATAGGGGCTGCTATGGAGCTTGTTAACCCCTGAAAAGCCAGCTGACAAAACGTTCAAGCAAATAGTAGACACTCTCCAACAGCATTTAAACCCCCAAACACTGTTCATTGCTGAAAGATTTAAATTTCACAAACTGAATCAGAGCAAAAATGAAAGCATTTCTAAATATTATGCTGAATTGCACAAATTATCAGAACATTGTCAATTTGGAGCTGGTCTATCGGACACATTGAGGGACAGGTTAGTGTGTGGCATGCACTATGAAACCACCCAGAAGAAGCTTCTGTGTGAAAGAGACCTTAAATTAGAGAAGGCGCTGAACATTGCAATATCAACAGAAGCAGCAGCATGTGGTGCTTCAGAGGTACAACAAAAATCTTTGGAATATGCTACAAATAAAATGTCACTGAACAGAAATGAAGGAAAGAAATGTCACCATTGTGGGAACAGGTCACATGACCCTGATGACTGTTGGTTTAAAGACAAAGAATGCAGAAACTGTGGCAAACAGGGCCACATTGGCAGAGTATGCAAAGCTAGCAAACAGCAGGAAAAGGACAAAATACAGAGAAACAAGAAATCCCAGAAAGAAAAATGCAACAATGTACACAAAATGAAAGAAAGAAAGCATTTCTGATGAAAATGACTCCAATGAAAGTGAATTGTCTTGTCCGCAACTTCACAGCATGAAAGAGACAGATGATCGAAGAGTAATATGGATCACTGCACAAGTGGCAGGCGCGAGGTTGAAAATGGAGTTGGACACAGGCTCAGCTTTAACAGTGATCTCTATACATGACTACAAATGACTGTTTCCTCACTTACCTCTGAAACGAACTGAAGTACTGCTAAAGACTTACACAGGACAGAAAGTGCGTCCCAAAGGCAAAAATAAAGTGACAGTGACCTACGGAGACAAAACACAGCAACTGAACCTCTATGTACTGAGAAATGGAGGACCATCATTGCTGGGACGTGAATCGCTCAGGAAAATCCAGCTGGATTGGCACACCATCAAGGCACTAGATGTGTCAACAAAGGAGGGCAGCAAGGCTACATCTGAGAGACTGTCACAAATACTTGCTGACTCTGAGGAAGTGTTTATGAAAAGAATAAGAGCACTTCAGGGCATGAAGGCAAGGATTGAGATTGAGGAAAATGCATGTCCAAAATTTCACAAAGCCAGACCAGTGCCATATGCAATCCGTCCAACAGTAGAGGCAGAGCTGAAAAATCTGGAGCAGACTGGGGTCCTATCAAAGGTGGGCCACGCCTATTGTTCCAGTGATGAAGAAAACCTCCAGCACAAAACCTGGAAAATCAAGCAAGGTGCGCATATGTGGTGACTTTAAAGTGACTGTTAACCCAGTTCTCTGCACAGTACAGTATCCTCTACCTCATATTGAGGACATCTTTGCTTCCCTGTCAGGAGCGGAACATTTCACAAAAATTGATTTGACCCAGGCTTATCTTCAAATGGAAATTGATGAAGCATCCAAGAAAAACCTGACAATAAATACACACAAAGGACTTTACCAGTACAACAGATTGGTGTTTGGGATAGCATCAGCTCCTGCAATCTGGCAGAGGGCAATGGATCAGGTCCTGCAGGGGATTCCAGGGACTCAGTGTTACCTGGATATCATCATTGTCACCGGCAAAGATGACAACGAACATCTTTCTAACCTTGAACAAGTGCTCACCAGGTTATGAGAATATGGGCTCAGAGCTAATTGACAGAAATGTGAGTTTTTCCAAAGGAAATCTCATACTGTGGACATGTGATCAACAAGGATGGCTTACACATGTCTCGACAAGACAGAAGCGATGCTTAAGGCACCACCACCTGAAAATGTGTCTCAGCTGAGAGCCATCTCAGACTAGTGAACTATTACTGCAAGCTCTTGCCTTACCTATCCACAGTCCTACACCTACTTAATGCACTATTACAGACAGGGACACCATAAGACATAGGGGCAGAATTAGGCCATCTGGCCCATCTAGTCTGCTCCACTATTCAATCATGGCTAATCCTTTTTTTTTAAATCTCCTTCTCAACCCCAGTTCCCAGCCTTCTCCCCGAGATTACTTGGATAGTTGTTGGTTTCCAATCAGTAAC
This sequence comes from Mobula birostris, assembly GCF_030028105.1. Taxonomy (NCBI): domain Eukaryota; kingdom Metazoa; phylum Chordata; class Chondrichthyes; order Myliobatiformes; family Myliobatidae; genus Mobula; species Mobula birostris. The sequence goes on from NC_092385.1 coordinate 44,154,641, forward strand.
TTTAAAGTAAAAATTTCCTAAGCTTGTGAATTTATTGCTGCATCTTGTTATTAGCATTACAGTTCAGGTGGGACAGTTTTCAGAATTAGGTTTATTATCACCAACATGTAATTGAAATTTACTAACTTAGCAGCACCAGTTCAATGCAATACATAATATATAAAAAAATAAAAATAATAATAACTCAATTACAGTATACATATAGATTAAAAAACATGCAAAAACAGAAATACTGTATATTAAAAAAAAGTGAGGTAGCGTCCAAGGGTTCAATGTCCATTTAGGAATTGGATAGCAGAAGGAAAGAAGCTGTTTCTGAATCACTGAGTGTGTGCCTTCAGGCTTCTGTATCCTACCTGATGGTATCAGTGAGAAAAGGGCATGCCCTGGGTGCTGGAGGTCCTTAATAATGGATGCTGCCTTTCTGAGACACCACTCTCTGAAGATGTCCTGGGTACTTTGTAGGCTAGTACCCAAGATGGAGCTGATTAGATTTACAACCCTCCGCAGCTTCTTTCAGTCCTGTGCAGTAGCAGCCCCCACCCCCATACCAGACAGTGATGCAGCCTGTCAGAATGCTCTCCACAGTACAACTATAGAAGTTTTGAGTGTATTTGTTGACATGCCAAATCTCTTCAAATTCCTAATGAAGTATAGCCGCTGACTTGCCTGGTTTATAACTACAGTGATATGTTGGGACCAGGTTAGATCCTCGGAGATCCTGACACCCAGGAACTTGAAACTGCTCACTCTCTCCACTTCTGATCCCTCTATGAACCTTGGTATGTGTTCCTTCATCTTACCCTTCCTGAAGTCCACAATCAGTTTTTGTCTTACTGACATTGCGTGCCATTATTGCAATTAAGAATATTATGATTCTTAATTGTGTGGGTCGAATTAACTAAATATTCCTGTAATTATTTTATTTCTTCAGCATTCAGGGTTTGAGCATTCCAAGCATACATTTGATATCTCTTGTTGCTGTTTAACAGATGGCTTGCTGCAATTGTTAAGAAGCATATAAGAGCCAGCTACATTAATAGATCTGCAACCATATTCTGACCAAACTGCATAAGATTAAGGGATTTCTTCCTATGAAGAAAATTAATGAACAAGGTGGGTTTTCACAAGATCAAGTCATTTTGAGGTTGCAACTGCAAACTACCAATGTTATAATTTTTAGGTTGCTATAAGTAAAATTATTTTAATCTGGCACTCTCAAGAGTTTGGTGGTATCATTCAAGCAGATTTTCAGGACTATTCCATGGCAAATGGATCCAATACACTTTTCTGTTCATCTTTCAGATGTTGCACTGTACAAATGAAAAATGAGAACACGGAAAGTTTTAAGGGAGCTTGGGAAATGGAACTAAGTGAGTTTGAAAGCAGCATAGGAACTGGGGTCCCAGTGAGTCAGAAGAGAGTACAGCAGCTAGGACCCCTGTGTGTCAGAAGAAGTGCAGAACTTGGAGATTGAGTACATAGGGAGGGAGAACTGGAACCGGGGCCCAATGGAGAGGAAAGGGAGTGGCACAAACATCACCAGTGAGCAAATGGGATTTCAGATAGATCATAAACTGTCAGAGTTTTTCTAAATTACATATTTAAATCACACCACTGCCGTGGTGGGAGTTGAATCCAGCTGTGCAGATTGTTAATCCAAGTCTCCAGATTTCTATCCTGTATTTTAAACACTGTCTCACCCATTCCCAGTACATTATCTGTTTTTTCTCTCAGTCCTCCAGCTTTCCAAATCACACACCAGCTCCAGCTGACAGGATAAGTTGAAATTCACACCCTTATATCTTGATGCAGAAAGATATCCAAAATAAGGCACAAATCCATCCAGCAATTCTGTCTAACTTTTGACTTTGTAATAAAGTCAAGAACACTTAACAATAAGGGGATTAATGACGAAGCTTTTTTAATTGCTCTCACAACTGCCACCATTATTGTTAACCGGGAGTTTGAAACCTAGCACCTGCATTGACTCAAGTTGTGTTTTCAACTTCTCCTGGCACCAGGCCTGAAATTCTTTAGGAGCTTTTCACAGCAACCTTCAGGTAGAATGCCGCATAATTTTCCCCTTCTCTCAAAACTTGGTTCTCATGCTGTTTTGCTCCCAAGGACATCACTAACAGCACACGTCTGAGAGAGTTGTTCAATCGAACCTTCCTCCATGCCTCTAAATTCAGTAAACACCTTCCCTAATGCCTTTACGCAGGGCCACCACCAGCCCATGCTTGCACTTTCCAAATTTCCCCATCTCTGGCACACTCAGAAACTGCTCCCATAGGGCAGGACTTCTTCCTTTCTTCTTGCTATTTCTTAACATCTTTCCCATTTTTCCACCAGGGAGCTGACATGCTCTAAACTATCAGAAATAGTGCAAAATTTCTTCTGTCTCTCAGATTTCACACCCAGCTCTGGCTCCCGTAGCTATCAAACTCTGCTTACAAACCCCAGAATCAGCCTTCCACCCAGCACACCTCCTCCCATTCAATATTGTTCCAACAACCTATCAACGCGGTTCCCGCCATTTCCTTCCCTGCCTTGGAGGCTAATAAAAGAGATTAAACAAATGCTTAATAGCGTGACAATCAAATATACTGATTTATGATTTTGATACAACCACCAACATAATTACAGGATTAAATGTGGATATATCAATCACTTCAATGGTAGGTGCTGTTTGATTTTTGCAATCATTGTAAGGTGCCTTGATAATATATTATACATTGTGCAGCATATCTAATGATTCAAAAGTGATGACGTTGATCTGTGCTGCTAAATTTACTCCTGGAACTGACTTCATTCTTCCATCCTATAACTAGTGATGTAAATTTGCTACCATTTTAAGCAGTCATAAATAAATAACTAATTCAAATTCTCAGAGTCCAAATGTTAGTGCATGACATTCTCACGCTCACACAAATCAACTGGAAACTACTATATCTTGGTCCCTTTTGCAAATACTTTTTTTGGAGAACGTTCTGAAATATGGGAAGGATTTGTGAACCTATTATCAGTAATTAGTCTTGAAATGAGCTTCAAGGACAACTTGAGGGCTTTGTTAAGTGTCATTTTATTTAAACCGACTGAACAGGTACATTTTGCTGCAGTATAATTTTCTTACTAATTCATGAGGCTGGTTCCAATTAATTCATATCTGTATGTTTTTAATACTCCAAACTTGAGGTCATGACATTTCAAATAATAATTTTTGAATTGAATAATAATAATGATGAATGTGAAACATAACTCATTAATTCCTCATTACTTAATGATTTATACATGATAGTTATGAAACATGACTGTCTGCTTGAAATCTATACTCATGATAACTAATTCCCATGTATAACATGACAAGGTGAAATTCAAATAGATCATTTACTGGGGTTATGTGCACTATTTATCACATGTAAACCATTTTTTTTGATCAAGAAAATCCCCTCACAAATTCACAATAATTTTCAAATTAAGTCTTTAATATACTAATACTGCAAACGAAGGCAAAAAAAAAATCCCTTGAGCCTTCTCTGCCGTACATGAGATTATAGCTATCTTTATCCAGCCTGCCTTCCCCACTTCCTTTAGTACCAAACAGAAAATGATCAGTTTCATATTTAAAATTATGAACAACTCACCTGTAACAATTGCATTTATTGTATAAACAAATTTTCCAAAACCTCTCCACATTGAAGAATTGCCCAGTTGTTCCCACTTACCATCAAAACAACATAATATGCTGACTTTATCTCCACACACTCAGGAACTCAAATTTCTCAAGTGGAAAAAAAGATAACAAGTGACACATGAAGAGCCAGGTTTTAGTTCTCATCCTCCCACTGCCATTCTCAGGTTAAAGCTGTTGGCTATCAAAGCTGGGAAGACAAAACACCTTGCACAATATCATGGGCTGAAGGGCTTGTTCCTGTGAGGGTCTGCTTTCTGTTCTATGTTCCACAGCAAATTACAATGGATATTTCCAAAACTTCCTACAGAACCCAGAAACATGATAAATTGTTGCTTATAAATTGCAACAGTTCTCACTGATATTTTATCAGCAGAGCAGAAGTCCAAGGGCTTCTTCAAACCTGGAAAGAGTCTGGTGGCTCAATATCTCCAGTCAAGAATACTCATTAGTTCTGTTGCAAGGTCATGGTGCATATCCTCCAAGTAAGGATTAGACCTGTCATCTCAAAAGAGCATGCCAACTTAATAATTGAATATTTGTTGGTACTGGCAAGTCAACAGAAGCTGAATATCAACGTAATTTAAAAGCTTGTTGAACATGCATTAATCATTCCTCTGTGAGGCGGAAAATGATACTGAAGCTATCCAGGCCTTTGACTCTCAAGCTCTCAGCAATCCAATTACAACGTGTCACCCAGAAATTTTAATATTCTACCTAGCAGATAAAACCAGCCATGTGAATAACAAACCGTTACAGAGTTCTGCTTTGGTACTAATCCTTATTAATCTTTACAGCAGTGATATTCCTGAGACCAGACCACACAATTTCAAGGATGTATATATCACACTCCTCAAAATAGTGTGTGAATCCATGAAACCAAGACTATGATCTCCACCTTCCACCCTAACTCTGAGATCACTAAATTCCTCAGCATGAGTTTTGTGATGTTCTTCCTGACAGTGCTCACACTTTCTGGGTGATGATACATGCACTGTCCTGGCATCACTGTAATTATACATTCCAGTTCAGAGGCAAACCTCAGTGATAGGGAAAATCCAATGCTACCATGAGAATGGAATCAGAATTAGGTTTAATATCACTGGCATATGTCATGAAATTTGTTACTTTGCAGCAGCAGTGCACTTCACTTAACTAAATTACAATAAGTTTACTGTATATAAAAAAATAAGTTAACTAGTAGTGCAAAAAGAAAGGAGCTTAGGAGGGATAATGACGCATAACAGCAACTCCTTTGTTTGCATCTTCAGAAACAGCTCTATTTCCACTTTTAATATCCTTATTTTTCCCTTTCAGGGTTCCTTTGAAGACCCTGACCTGGAGTTACACGCAGGCTTCGGTCCTTTGCGGGAATGGGACCCATTCTTGGGGTTCCACGACTGGGCGTTTTTCGACATGCCTAGGGTTTGGCCGAAGAGTCTCGATCGTGTTCGAAAGCCTAAGATGTCAGGACTCTGGAGACAGGCGGATCGAGGGTCAGTGTCACGGCAGGAGACTCGTGTGTCATCGGGGAGGCCGGAAAATCTTTCGCTGTTGGCCTGAAGACCCAAGGTCTTTGCAATCTTCGGATAGAGCTAAAAAAAAAAGTGATGGAACGGACTTTTATCATTGTAAACCAGTGGGCTGTTGTTATGTCTCCTGCTCACTGTGAAAATGGGGGACACCTCCCTCTCCCTTGCCGGGGAGAGAGAGAACCTGTGGTTTGCTGAATGTTGGATGAAATGCGAAGCCTTTTGGGTAACTTTGGCCTGTGTCTTTGCTATTGTTTAGCTCACGCTTGTGCTCAGTAGCGGGTGCGCTTTTTGTTTTGCGGTGGGGGGAGGGGGGGATTGTTGCTTGCCACCACTTACATGCGGGAGACAGGAGCCGGGGGGGCACTTTGGGGTTCTCACGTTTAACTGTCATTCATTTTTTGGGGCACTTCTCTGTTTTCGTGGATGTTTGCAGAGAAAAAGCATTTCAGGATGTATACTGTATTATATACATTTCTCTGACATTAAATTTGACCTTTGAACCTTTGAAAAATTACTGAGGAAGTGTTTATGGGTTCATTGTCCTTACAGAAATCTGATGGTGGAGGGGAAGAAGCTGTTCCTGGAATATTGAGTGAGAGTCTTCGGGCCGATGTACTTCCTCCTCATAACTATTCAATAAGCTTCAAGACCTTGGCCTCAATAACCCCTTGTGCAATTAGATCCTCAATTCCCTCACTTGCAGACCCCAGGCAATTTGTATGGGCAACAACATCTCCTCCACAGTTTCTATCAGCGCAGGAGTACCACAAGGCTGTGTGCTTAGCCTTCTGCTTTACTCGCTTTACACTTATGACTGCATGGTTAAGCACAGCTCCAATGCCGTATTTAAGTTTGCTGATGACACTAATGTCATTGGCTGAATCCAAGGTGGTAATGACTCAGCAAACGGAAGGGAGACTGAAAATCTGGCTGAGTGTGCCACAACAACAACCTCCTGCTCAATAATCAGCAAGACTGAGGAGCTGATTGTTGACTTCAGGAGGAGGAAACCAGAGGGGCATGAGACTGTCTTCATCGGGAGATCAAAGGTGAGGAGGATCAGCAATTTTAAGTTCCTTGGTGTCTTATCCTGGGCCCAGCACACAAGTGCAATTACAATAAAAGCACGGGGGGCCGTCTGGTGGCACAATGACATTGGCACCGGACCCAGGAGCAGAGGTTCCCGGGTTCGAAACTAGTTGGGTCTGCTCCCGAGTATGCTTTCCATCCCTGCCGGGTTGAGTGTCCAGATTGCAACTCGGCTTCATAAAATAAAGGAAAAAAATACTGCAAAAATGTCTGTGAGAGTGGCACACCACACAGTATCTTTCTCGCTCCGCGCCTTGTAAAAGCCATGAAAAAGACATCATCACAGACGCAGGCACACGCCTAAAACAGAAAGCACGGCAGCACCTCTACTTCCTTTGAAGTTTGTGAAAATTCAGCATGACATCTAAAACTTTGACAAACCTCTAAAGATGTGCAGTGGAGAATACACTGACTAGTTGTACCACAACCTGGTATAGAGACACCAATGCCCTTGAATGGGAAGCCCTACAAAAAGTAGTGGATACGGCCCAACCCTTTATGGATAAAGCCATTCCCACCATTGAGTCCCACGCGGAAGGTTAGTTAGGAAGTTTCAATCATTAGGTATTAATATTGAAGTAGTAAAATGGATTCAACAGTGGCTGAATGGGAGACGCCACAGAGTAGTGGTAGATAACTGTTTGTCAGGTTGGAGGCCAGTGACTAGTGGTGTGCCTCAGGGATCTGTACTGGGTCTAGTTTTGTTTGGCATATAGATTAATGATCTGGATGATGGGGTGGTGAATTGGATTAGTAAGTATGCAGATGATACTAAGATAGGTGGCATTGTGGATAATGAAATAGGTTTTCAAAGCTTGCAGAGAGATTTAAGCCAGTTAGAGAGTGGGCTGAAAGATGGCAGATGAAGTTTAATGCTGATAAGTGTGAGGTGCTACATTTTAGTAGGACTAATCAAAATAGGACATACATGGTAAATGGTAGGGCATTGAAGAATGCAGTAGAACAGAGGGATCTAGGAATAAAGGTGCATAGTTCCCTGAAGGTGGAATCTCTTGTGTACAGGGTGGTGAAGAAAGCTTTTGGTATGCTGATCTTTATAAATCAGAGCATTGAGTATAGGAGTTGGGATATAATGTTTAAATTGTACAAGGCATTGGTAAGGCCAAATTTTGGAGTATTGTGTACAGTTCTGGTCACTGAATTATAGGAAAGATGTCAACAAAATTGAGAGAGTACAGAGAAGATTTACTAGAATGTTACCTGGGTTTCATCACCTAAGTTACAGAGAAAGGTTGAACAAGTTAGGTCTTTATTCTGTGGAGCGTAGAAGGTTGAGGGGGGACTTGTTAGATGTATTTAAAATTATGAGGGGGATAGATAGTGACATGGATAGGCTTTTTCCATTGAGAGTGGGGGAGATTCAAACAAGAGGACACGAGTTGAGAGTTAAAGGACAAAGTTTAGGGGTAACATGAGGGGGAACTTCTTTACTTCGAGAGTGTAGCTGTGTAGAACGAGCTTCCAGCAGAAGTGGTTGAGGCAGGTTCGGTACTGTCATTTAAAGTAAAATTTGGATAGCTATATGGACAGGAAAGGAATGGAGGGTTATGGGCTGAGTGCAGGTCGGTGGGACTAGGTGAGAGTAAGCATTCAGCATGGACTAGAAGGGCTGAGATGGCCTGTTTCCATGCTGTAATTGTTATATGGTTATGTTAAGCACATCTATACAGAACGCTGTCACAGGAAAGCAGCATCCATCATTAAGGGCCTCCACCATCCAAGCCATGCTCTCTTCTCACTGCTGCCATCAGGGAGGAGGTACAGGAGCCTCAGGGCTCCCACCACTAGGTTCAGAAACAGTTATTACATCTCAACCATCACGCTCTAGAACCAATGGTGATAACTTCACTAGCCCCATCAGTGAGATGTTCCCACAACCCATGAACTCACTTTCAAGTACTCTTCATCCCATGTTCTCAATATTCTTTGTTATTTATTATTATTTCTTTTTTATTCTGTATTCCCATAATTTGTTATCTTTTGCACATTGCTTGTTTGTCCGCCCAGTTGGATGTAATCTTTCATTGATTCTGTTGTGGTTCTTGGATTTATTGAGTACTGTATGCCTGTAAGAAAATGAATCTCATAGTATATGGTGACCAATATGTACTTCAATAATAAATTTACTTTGAATTCTGAAGGTAGCAATAAGAAGAGGGCATGTCCTGGGTGGAGGTCCCTAATGATGAATGCTGCCTTTTTGAGGCATCGCCTGGATGTTGGGGAGCTTTATGCCCATGGTGGAGCTGTTCAAATTGACAACTTTCTGCAGCTTTTTCCAATCCTGTGCATTAGCCCTTCCATATCAGACGGTGATGCAACCAGTCAGAATACTCTTCATGGTACATCTGTAGAAAAATGCAAGTGTCTTGGTGACTTACCAGTTCTCCTCTATCTTCTAATGAACTGAAGGCAATGTTATGCCTTCTCTATAATTGCATCAATATGTTGGTCCCAGGATAGGTCCTGAGAGATGTTGACACCCAGGAACTTGAAACTGATCACCTTTTTCACTATGTTCCCTCAATGAGGTCTGGGGTGCATTCCCTTGATTTCTCCGTCCTGAAGTCCACAATTATTTCCTTGGCCTGACTAACATTGAGTGCAAGGTTGTTGCTGTAACACCACTCAATCAGCTGATCTATCTCACTCCTGTATGCCTCATTGTCAGCATCTGAAATTCTGCCAACAATAGTTGTACCATTGGAAAATTTATACATGAAGTTCAAGCTGTGCCTAGCCCCGATTGTGGATATAGAGAGTGTAGAACAGTGCACACCCTTGAGGGTCGATTGTTAGTGGGGGGGATGTTATTTCTGATCCGCACAGACTGTCGTCTCCTGGTGAGGAAGTCAAGGATCCAGTTGCAGAGGGAACTACAGAGGGCCAAGCTTTGGAGCTTTTTGATTAGAACTGAGGGCATGATTGTGTTGACCACCATGCTGCGGTCCATAACGCCATAAGACATAGGAGCAGAATTAGGCCACTCAGCCCAGCGAGTCCACTCCGCCATTTCAACATGGCTGATCCCGGATCCTGTTTAACCCACACACCTGCCCTCTAACCATATCCCTTGATGCCCCAACCAATTAGGAATTTGTCAACCTACCTTAAGTATACCCATGACCTTGGCCTCCACCGCAGTCTGTGGCAGAGCATTCTACAGATTCACCACTCTTCCGCTAAAAAAAAAAATCCTCCTTTCTTCTGTTCAAAAAAGACACCCCTCAATTTTGAGGCTGTTCCCTCTAGTTCTGGATACCCCCACCAGAGGAAACATCCTCTCCACATCTACCTTATCTAGCCCTTTCAACACTCGGTAGGTTTCAATGAGATCCCCACACACTCTTCTAAATTCCAGTGAGTGCAGGCCCAAAGCCGTCAAATGCTCCTCATATGATAACTCCTTCATTCCCAGAATCATCCTCGTCAACCTCCTCTGGACTCTCTCCAATGACAATACATCTTTTCTGAGATAAGTGGCCCAAAACTGTTAGCACGTAACTTGACTAGTGCCTTATAAAGCTTTATTATCTCCTTGTTTTTAATATTCTATTCCCTTTGAAATAAATGGCAACATTGCATTTGTCTTCTTTACCACAGACTCAACCTGCGAATTAACCTTCTAAAAGTCTTGCATGAGAACTCCCAAGTCCCTTTACACCTCTGATATGTGAGTTTTCTCCCCATTTAGATAATAGTAACACTGTTGTTCAATAATCTGCAGTCTGACATAGATAATACTATTGTTGAGGTGATCCAAGGCCGAGTGGAGAGCCAGTGAGATTGCATCTGCTATCGACCCATTGTGGTGATAGGCAACTTGTAACAAACCTAGTCCTTGCTTAGGCACAAGTTGATTCTAGCTATGACCACCTTCTCAAAGCACTTTACCCGAGTACAAATGAGAGCCACTGGGTGTGACAGTCATTGAGACAGCTCGCGCTGCTCATCTCGGCTCTGGTATGAATTCACTCCTTTTGATCAGTAAAAGACTCAATTCCACCATTGCTTCTTTCTCCATAATCTTACTAACACATAACTGGCACGACAGAGCTGTATTCAAGAACACTATAGAAAGGATGTTGAGACTTAGCAGAGGGTGTAGAAGAGGATCTGATAGAAGCATATAAGATTACCAGAGGCACAGACAGAGTGGACAGAGAGCATCTGTTTCCCAGGGTTAAAATGTCTAACACTAGAGGGTATTGAAGGTTCAAGGGGGATGTGAGGAGTAAGTTTTTTTTACTCAGAGAGTCATGTATGCCTGGAATGCACTGCCTGGTAAGATGGTAGAGGCAAATGCATAAGAGGCTTTTAAAAGACATTTGGATAGGCACATGGATGTAAGGAAGATGGAGGGATATGGACATAATAAAATTTGGATGGATTAGTGTTTGGGTGTTTTTGATTTGCCTTTTAGCTAGTTCTGCACAACACTGTGGGCCGAATGGCCTGTTCCTGTGCTGTACTCTTCTATCAAAACACCATAAAACCCTGGTTATCCTTAAATAGCATTAACCAGTACTTATTTATATGCTGAGATGCTGCAAACTGGAATTAGGTGAAAAAACTTCTGTTGATCTAATTGGCCTGGAAAATCACAATTGAGCATTCAACTGAAGACTCTATATAGGATCTGCCTGGATTCAAACTGTACAGAAGATTATGGGTTGCACTGAATTAAAAAATAAACAATGTAGGAGGGCCATCTTCAGAAAACTAAACAGAGTGGATGTGAAATACTGCTTATGCGTCACGTAGTCAACTATTGCTTTGAATACATTTGAAGAAGAAGCACCAACACCAAGGAAATTCATACATCAAGAAAATTCTGATGACAATTAATGGACTATCAAGCCCAATAAAAGGCTTTGCTTAAAATTTCAAGTCCAAATCTCTTGTATGGATTCATCAGTGTAAACTGCTTCTCTTTATCCATCATATCAGATACCCTTAATATCTTCAAATCATCATCCAATCTTACCTGACCCTTATAAGTTACAAAAATACAAGCTCTCTCCTCCTAAGTTAATTCTTGGAGCTTTTTTTGGTATTCTGATCAATCTAATCTGGACTCCACTAGTCTGTCTATCGTCTAATGAGAGCTTCACATTATGCACTAATAATTGTTGGCATACAGGTTCTGAGCAACATTCATTACTTTCGAGAAAGAGGAGTTATTTTTTGATGTCCTGTATCTGGTGACAACTTTCAAACATAAGCATGCTGGGATCATTAGGGTTGGTGAAAGAGCAATACTTCTAATCCTGCAGTTGAATGGTCTCCTCTCCGCTTCAAACATTGGTCTCTTTCAATTCATGAACACAAAAATTCATACAAAAAAGTCATTGACAACTGCCTCCCTGTAGAACGGGAAGCTTCCAAGTTAATGAACCACAAAAAATTAATTGGGATAGAATCATGTTTTTGAGGGGTGTTCTGCACAAGGACCATCCAGTTTTTGGCCACTAACCTTCTTCCATAAATCTGGTGCAATAGCATCTCCTGAATAATCTGAACTTCTACCTGTCATCATTTTCCTTTCTGTAAAATACTCAGCCTTGAGGAGCAATTTCAATTACATATAAATTATCTTTAGAAAGTAATCTTTTCAAAGTAAAAGCTGCAACCAATGTTACAAAAAGTCCTTTTTTTTGTGACAACAGCAAAATATTTAATGAAAATTAAAGTAAAATCCATGATGGAAGAAATCTGATGAAAACTGACAGGAAATATGCAACAGTACAGGCTACCTTTGTGGAAACAGAAACTGAGATAATATTTAATCAGAAGTGGAAATGTTAGAAATCTTATTTTTCCATTTGCAGAGAAGTGGGAGTGATGTAGAAAATATCAGTGATAAGATGGAGACCAAGACAAATTAAATGATGGTGGTACCAGCTGAGAAAAGGTGGGCAAGGCTTGTGAGTTGCATCTGGACTGTGTGGAAGACATACAAGTAGTAAGAAATAGAGTCATAGAATGCTACACCATAAAAGCAGACCCTTTGGCCCATCTAGTCCATGCTGATCTATTAAACTGCCTCGTCCCATTGACCTGCACATGGACCAGCTCTTCATACCCCTCCCATCCATGTATCTATTTAAATTTCCTTTAAATGTTGAAATCGAACCCACATCCACCACTTCCACTGGCAACTCATTCCACACTCTGAATGAAGAAATTCCCACTCATGTCCCCCTTCAACATTTCACCTTTCACTCTTTACCAATGACCTCTAGTTCTAGTATCTCCCAACCCCAGAAAGAAAACACAGACATGAGAAAATCTGCAGATACTGGAAATCCAAAGCACACATGCAAAATAGCAGAGGAATTCAGCAGCATTTTGTGTATGCTGCCTCAAAGGAAAAAGCAAGCGTGCATTTACCCTATCTGTACCCCCTCATAAATTTGTATACCTCTAACAAATCTCTCATCATTCTTCTATGCGCGAGGGCAGAGGTTGCCAACCTTTTTTATGCCATGGAGCTGTACCATTAAACGAGGGGTTGGTGGATCCCCGATTGGGAACCATGCTCTAGGGAATAAAGTTCTAATCTGTTGAAGCTTTGCCTATAACTCGTGTCCTCAAGTCCTGACAACATCCTTGTAAATTTTCTCTACAGTTTTTCATTACTATTGACATCTTTTCTATAGGTAGGTGACCAAAAATGCACACAACACTCTAAATTAGGCCGCACCACATCTTATACAATTTCATTATAACATCCTTACTTCTGTACTCAATACTTTGATTTATGAAGAACATGATGGAGGAGAAGACGGCAGCGCACGCGGCCACTTCAATGGTGATGTCTGTTATCTGTCAAGTAGGGGACCGTGCACAATTCTGATTTGATGGAGACGGACGTGAGAGTACAGAGGAGCATCTGGAAAACTTCTGAAATGCCCGCTTCGCTGCCACTGTGTGGTAACCGGAATCTCCAGAGCAGAAGGCCCCGAAATCCTTGGCTTTGCATGTTTCAGTGGCCGGGCCGAAGTTGAAGGTGCTCGGCAGAGGATGGCGCTCGGGAGGCTGTATCGGAGAGGCTGATCGGAAGCTCAAAGTATTCGGGTGGATGGACTCAGTGTCGGCTGTGGTCGGCTGCTTCCAAGGCATCGGCAAGTTGGCGGTGCCTGGAGGTTTATGGCAGAGAGTTTCTCCTTTTTGCCGCCTGCTATCGGGGACTCGGGAGTCGATCGACTCGGGGACTTTTGAGACTTTTTTTACCGTGCCCATAGTTTGTTCTTCATCAAATTATGGTATTGCTTTGCACTGCTGTAACTATATGTTATAATTATGTGGTTCTGTCAGTGTTAGTCTTTGGTCTGTCCTATTTTCTGTGATATCACTCCGGAGAAACATTGCATCATTTCTTAATGCGTGTGTGCATTTCTAAATGACAATAAAAGAGGAATGAGTGTTCGCATAATCTAATCCTTCCTCAAGTACGGAGACCAGAACTGCACACAGTACCCCAGGTGCAGCCTCACCAGTACCCTGTATAGTTGCAGCATGACCTCCCTGCTCTTGAATTCAATCCCACTAGCAATGAAGGCCAACATTCCGTTTGCCTTCTTAATAATCTGGTGTACTTGCAAGCCAACTGTTTACGATTCATGCACAAGCACTCCCAAGTCCCTCTGCACAACAACATGCTGCAATCTTTCACTATTTAAATAATAATCTGCTCTTCTATTATTCCTTCCAAAGTGGATGATCTCGCATTTACCAATGTTGTATTCCATCTGCCAGAGCTTGGTCCGCTCACTTAACCTATCTGCATCCCTCTGCAGACTCTCGCATCCTCTGTACAATTTGTTTATTCCATCCCCTCAAGACAAAAGGATGCCACTGTATCCAATTTGTCCTGCTACACTTACAAATGAAAGCATGCGGCCACGTAAGCTGAGGAAGCACTTGGAGACAGCGCACAAGGACAAGACTGTCAAGATAGGATTACTTCAAAAACTATGTGATAATTTTCAATCAAGGCCGACAGTAAAGAAAATGTTTAGTAAAAAAAGCAGCAAAGATGGTCAAAGTTTACTTGCCTCCTATGAGATTTCAAACTTAATTGCAAAAGCTGGCAAGCCACATAATATAGGTGAATCATTGATTCTGTTATAATTTCTACTGTTATGAATCAGAGCGCATATGAAACTATTCAAGCCATCTCCCAGAGCAACTCATCAGTTTCAAGGCAATATTGATGACATGTCAGATGATGTGGATAAACTACTCATTGCACAAGTCAAGAAGTTTGCCCTGCAAATCGATGAAAGCACATTACATGATAATGAAGCCTTTCTGATGACATATGTTGAGTTTTTGAATGATGATCAGGCCAGTAAAGAAATGCTTTTTGCCTGAGAGCTTAAGACAGATACAAAAGGTAAAAGTATTTTTGAAGAAGTCAAGACTATCTCTTGGAAAACAATATTCCACTGGCAAATATAATGGCTTGTGCTGCTGGAAAGTATAATGATACAGTTTTGACAGTAAGAAGATAGAGGATTCTTGTTCATTAAAAAATGCCGTGCCTGATATTTCTTGCATGCACTATATCATTCACCGTCAGCATTAGGTTACCAAAATGTTTGCATGACACAGTGGCCGCTGTAATAGTGGCTGTCAATTTAATCAAATCTAATGTACTTTAAAATCGTCATTTTTGCCAACTTTGTGAGGAAAACGAAGAATATTATGAATGGCTACTAATGCATTTGATGGTTTTCAAAAGGTAATTGTTGTTTTGCTGCACTCTGGGATGGTATTATAGCATTTCTAAGTGATAAGCAGCTTGAAGAACAAATTGTGGCTGCTAAGTCTGACAAATTTTACCTGTCAGATATATTTAAAAAAACTGAATTTATTAAACAAACAGTTGCAAGGATGAAACTGCAATCTCATATCATGCAAAGAGGCTATTACTGCTTTCCTTGGAAAACTCAATTTTCAGCATCAATGTTTGACATTGCGAATTTATGCAATTTCCTTCACTGGCCACACTTAAAACAGAATTGCAAAGTGATGATATGATTGTATATCTTAATCATTTGAAACAACTGCACATTGATATCGAATTTCAGATCAGGGACCTATTCCAGATTGGGAGGTGGGTTCAATTGGGGTGAACGTAATTGATGTTGACACCACATTGCAAGAATGTCTTATTGAAGTGCAGAGTAATATAACAGCTCAAACTAAACTCAACTGCAGCAAGCAAAATTTCTGGATAACTAATGATATTCAAAATAAGTTTCCACAGCTCTGGGAGAAAGCAAAGTTGTTTTTCATTGGATTTCCCACCTCTTATCTAGTTGAATGTGGTTTTAGTCAGGTCTTCACCTGCTCTCAAAAGCTTGTAACCTTCTTGATTTTTTGAAAAGTTGCAAACAGATATTCAGAAACTTGCTAATTTATATCCGTCAGAAAGATCTCACTAAATACTCAAAATAATGATATTAAACTCTTTTCATTTCTGGTTGGAAGAACATCATATATATAATAAAGTATCCTATTCAGAGCTTTGAAATATTTTTATTTTTCATATGCAGCTGTAATATTTAACATATAATACCTATAACCTGTTAAGACATAAATATTGACGGTACATTAGAATGATTAGTACAGTTCACCAAAAACAAAGTAGCAACTAATGGAGACTATGGAGGATGAGGCCTGCTGAGGTAAAGACAGTCACAGGTGGGCCATGAGCAGAGAAATTTTGAGATCTCTGTGCTAGGGCAACCTCATGCTTTCTTTTAGCCCTCCTGATTTCCTTCCTAAGAGTTCTCTTGCATTTCTTATACTCTTCACATAACTTATTTGCTCCTTCTTGCTGTGCACCTCCTTCTTCTCCTTAATCGGGTCTCAATAAACCAAGGTTCTATAAACCTGTTATCCTTGCCTTTTATTCTGACAGAAACAGACAAACCCTGTGCCTGCAAAATTTCACTTTTGAAGTAAACGCAAAATACTCTGTAGATGCTGGGGTCACCTCCTCTACTGCCATGATGAGGCTGAACTCAGGTTGGAGGAGCAACACCTCATATACCGTCTAGGTAGTCTCCGGCCCCTTGGTATGAACATAGAATTCTCCAACTTCCGGTAATTCCCTCCCTCTTCCTTCCCTTATCCCTATTTCACTCTGCTCCCTCCCCCAGCTGCCTACCACCTTCCTCATGGTTCCGCATTCTTCTACTACCCATTGTGTTTTCCCCTATTCCTTCTTCACCTTTCCTGCCTATCACCTCCCTGCTTCCCCTCCCCCACCCCTTTATCTCTCCCCTTACTGGTTTTTCACCTGGAACCAATCAGCCTTCTCCTTCCCAACTTCCCCCCCACCTTCTTTATAGGACCTCTGCCCCTTCCCTCTTCAGTCCTGACAAAGGGTTCCAGCCCAAAACGTTGACTGATCGTTTCCACGGATGCTGTCCGACCTGCTGAGTTCCTCCAGTGTGTTGTGAGTGTTGCTTCACTTTTGAAGGCCTCCCACTTACCAAATATACCTTTGCCAGAAAACAACCTATTCCAATCCACACCTGCCAGATCTTTTATGATACCATCAAAATTGGCCTTTCTCCAATTTAGAATCTCAACCCAAGAACCAGACTGACCCTTCTCCATATTTATTTTGAAACTAATGTCATTATGATCAATACATGCAAAGTGTTGTCCTTCATGGATTTCTGTCACCTCCCGTCTCGTTCCATAATAAGAGATCTAGTATATTACTCTCTGTAGTTGGGACCACTATGTACTGATTAAGAACACTTTCCTGAACACATTTGTCAAACTCTATCTCATTGAGCCCTTTTCTGTATGGGAAATGTGGTAAGTTAAAATCACTTACTATTACAGTCTTATGTTCTTGCAACAGTCTATGATCTCTCTACAAATTTGCTCCTCTAAATCCCGCTGGCTGTTGAGTTGTCTATAAGACACAGTGCTGGGCCATTGGTTAATGGGGGCAGCCAATTTCTTTTCAGCATTCAAAGATGGATCAATCCCTCTGGGATTTTTGCATCTTCACCAACACACAACTTTTCATGGAGCTACATGGGAAGACACCATCAAATGCACCAACTGCCTTTTAACTCTTCACTTTCCACTGTCTATGGAAGCTCAAACAGTCCTTCTGGGTGAAGCAGTAACTCACTTGTAATTTTCTAATTTAGAGTACTGCAGTTGGAATTTATGATGCAAGTATCTTCACAATGGAGAAACCAAATGTGGATGAGAAAATCACTTTGTAGAAGACCGCTATTCAGTCGATACATTCACTTGTGCTTCCAAATGCCTGTCATTTTTGTCCATTTACATAGTCCCAATGAAGCCAAAGATTGTGAAATAGCATTTCACCTTCCAAGTTCACTTATTACAACCTTTGGGACTCAGCGCTGAATTCAACAATTTCATATGACCAAACTTTCCAGATTGTTTCAGCAACCACAGCACATTGTATCTTCCAGTTCCTTTTGAGTTTAACTCGGTAACCTTGAATGATCACTGTTACAACACACAAATGTAAATGATAGCAGGAAATGTCACTGGCAACTAGCATATAAAAAATTCCTGCATTCATCACATTCCTTGTCTGGTAGTATTTTTGCACCTAATAACTATAGATTAAGCTTTATAATTTCCACTACAGATTGTTAACCATTAGGTACGCATGCTTTGAAAATTAAGGTAATCATGATAATACATTTGTAAGCGCCTGATTTGTTAGATTTCCAATCAACCTTTTATGTTACCTAACTAATCAAAATCATCTTTTCAGCTCAAATCCAGTGCAATACTCTTTATATAGATTCAGAAAAAAAAGAGGGGAAAAGCTATTGCCTTGATATTCGAGATTTCATAATTTAAGAACATTGTGATCTAAAACATTTGCTTCATTCCACATTTCTCCTTATTTGGTAAGAACAACATTTGCAAGTGTATTTACAAATCCATGCTCTCGAGGCTTAATGCTAGGTAATCCATTTGGGACTAATAACGTTTTAATTCCTTAAACCTCTGAAATCTGATCCCATCTCATTGGTTCCAGGAAAAAAAGGAGACAGGAGATAGAGTAGAATCTCCTGTGGGACAGACAGTGTGCCTTGACTGATAAAGAGTGGCGGAATCCTTGCTCAAAGATAGAAGACATTTAGTAAAAAGATTAGCACTAACAACTAAAACAAAATTAAAGGCTTTCAACAGCACCTAGAAAAATAAACTAAACAAACTGTTCAGTCCATCTGCTTTTTGTGCCATCAATGCCAAAGATAAACTAAAACATTCTATCAGAATTAAGCTGGGATCAGCTACAGATAACTATGGGATGGTTTCTGTTCTGTTCATTAGCATCAATAGCACAGTTTCTTAGAATGTGTGCTGATATGGATATCAGCACTGCCCAACCAAATTTGCATTGTGGCAGAAATCCGGACAGTGTTCTGAATGACAAATGCTTTCACACCACTTTTTTGTCACTCATGCGCACAATTATGCAGTCACATTCAAAATAACATTCAGCAATTCAGCAATAACATTCAAAAATCTAAGTGAAGACCATTCATTTTACGACAGCTCTTGGGTCATTAAAATAGTTCTTAGAGCACCACTGCTGAAAATTATTAGTACTAGTAGAAAGATGCAGGAGGACACAATTAAATGTGATCATAGAAATATAATTTTAATCATTTATGACTATGGAGTTCAGGTCATAAATGTTTTTTTGATAATTACTATGGTTGTGCAGCTAAATTAAAGGATACAAAGTACATTTATTATCGAAGTATGTATGCAGAAACCCTGAAATTTGTCTTCCCCACAGACAAAGAAGCACCATCAGACATCCCACCCTGCAAAAACTCATTTCAGGGAGGTAGCACCATCAATTTGCAGGAGACTTCCGGGAGAGGTGGGATGTCAGTAATAGAGTAGCTCCTTAGCAGCTAGCCAGCTAGTTTAAATAACGTTAGCTATGCTAATGAACGAATGACACCAGTTAAACTCACCTCAGCATGTCTTTTACAGTCTTAACCCACCATGGGCAATAGAAAAGTCACTGTTGCAAACAGCGCAGTGAGCAACTCTCTCATTATTTTTGACCCCTATTAGGCAGGGATACACTTCAGTGTAGTCTGGGGTGACGTACGATTTATATATATTTTTTTGGAACACTCTCCCATGGCACACGCTCGCGCTCTCTCTCTCTCTCTCTCTCTCTCTCTCTCTCGCTCTCTCTCTCTCTTACTCACGCACTCTTGCTTGCTTGCTCTCACGCTCTGTTGCTTGCTCTCTCTTCCTCCCCCTCTCTCGGTTGCTTGCTCTTGCTCTCTCTCGTGGTCGCTCTTGCGCTTTCTCTTTTGCTTTCTCTCACTCGCTCTCAAAAAAATTGATTTCCGTGACATTGTATATAATTTTCGGGCATCAGGGAGCCACTATTAATATGCGGGAGACTCCCGGAATTTCCGGGAGAGGTGGGATGTCTGCACCATAGAACCAGTTCAAAGAATAAAAACATCACCCCCTCCCTGGGCAAAAAACAAAGAAATCGCACAAGTGGGAACAAAAAAAAAAACAAGCAAAAACATAGAATAAAAACACAAAATCAGAAGGCATATTTCAGTTCAGCTCAGCATTCAATAGTCTGCCCCAATTCACAAATCGCCCAAAAAAAGCACCAAAAAGTGACCAGAAACTAGAACACATCATAAACGTGAATAAGTGTCTACAATCCACAAACAGCGTTGATTAGACCTTGCTCCAGCACCATCTTCCAACAGCATCAAGGAAGAGAGAGATTACTCATCGCAAAATGTAAAAAGCAACAGATCTGAGTATATGAACCACGTTTAGACCAACTACCTGACATTAGAAGTACCTGAACTTTGAGATTGGGAGAGTCTATTTCAAATCATAAAATAAGAATTCAGGTCATCCCAGCTCCCACTACCCATGCACCACCACCCCTCCCCACCCCATCATTGCCATTGTATCAAGCTACTTGGATTTCACTTTTGAAGGTAAAGTGAATTTTCCATGCATAAGAAGCAGAACATGGGGAGAATAAAATAGAATTTGTATAGGATTGGTGTAAATATGTGCCAGCTGATTAGTGCAACTTAACCGGCTAAAAGAGCTATTTTGGTGTCATTTGAGTTAAAAGCTTTATAATAGCGGGAGCTGAAACAACCAAATAGCTAATTGATCCTATTCTAAAATCCAATAAGATCATGACTAATTTGATCTTGGCCTCATTTCTACTTTGTAATCCAATCCCCATAAACCTCAAATCTTCCATACTCCCAAAATCTATCCCAGACTTAGTAATACACTAGATTCTGGTTAATTGGGACACCTCAGGACCAGTACATTTTAGCTCAATTAGTCAAGGTTTCATGGAATTAGTTTAAAAGGTATTAAAAAAGACAAACTATCGTTTAACTGGGTCTCAAATTATGTACTTAAATGAAGTACAAAACAAATTAGAACACTACCAATACTATATCAATAATATACGAGAATACTAGAAAATTGTGTTAGTTCTGTGACGAGAATACACATAGATTAAGATGTTAGCTGTCCTGTGCTGGCACCAGTGGGATCAGCAGTTGGTCTGCCACCTGTCTTCAGGAGAAAGAGAGATAAGGAAAACAATGGAGCAGCATTTGGAGATGTTAATGAAGGGACGGGAGAGTTTAATGGAAGGGGAGCTGTCAAGGTCGGCTCCCCCTTTGAACCCTGAACTGTTTGAAGTGATGGACAGGCGATACCCCAGCAGGGGGATAAAAAGGGACAGGTTCGTTAAGGCAGGACACACGACACCTCGAGGTAACGAGACCCTGGAAGCGGTGCGTCTCCCACAATTTGGTGGGAAGTTTTGGAAGGCTGGTCGCGGGACCAAGCCATAGACGTACAGGGTGGAAAGGCACGATCAGCGGGAACCTGGTGTGTGTCTGCCCTTGCCTGGGTGCCAGGTTCACCGCAGAGAAACGATTGAATCTGGAAGCGGAGGGGTCACGGTGGGTGACCTCAGATGACATCACAAAGGGCTCGCCCGAAAGCGGACTGCGAAGAATATCGAAGGTCTGTGTGGAAGCCGTTTGAATATTCATTCATTTTGCTCTCTCTCTCCTTCCCCCCCCGTCCATCTCCCACGGCAGCGATTACTGTGAACTGAACTGAACTAAATTGAACTGAACTTTGCGTCACTTTGAAACTGGTCATTTACCCCCAGACAACGATAGAGCTTGATTGATCCTGTTATCTTAATTCTGTGTACATGTGTGTTTATCATTGCTGAACTGTTGCATTTATTATCCTTTTGATTAGAGTACTGTGTTGCTTGTTTCTTTAATAAAACTTTCTTAGTTCTAGTAATCCAGACTCCAACTGAGTGATCCATTTCTGCTGGTTTGGCAACCCAGTTATGGGGTACGTAACAGTTCCTAATGGAAGACTTCATTCAGAGTAAGCTGCCATGCTTTTGATCTACCTTGTCTCACCTCACTATCAAGAGTGAGTAAGCGTGCCCGACAAGGGTCACTATTTAGAAAAAAAACACCAGATGATAAGCCGCAACCGCACATTAGTGCAAGGGGTTTTACTTAGTGCCAGGTGAAAGAAGTGCAAAAGCTGCCCCAAAAGTTGTGAAGTAGTATTTACAAATAGAAAAATGAAATCAAACTTGTGTAAAAATTTACAAGCATACAGAGGCTTTCTCCACAACACGCTTGGTCTTTAATTTTCCAATATATTCACCAGACATCAAATCCACCCTCCACACCTCCTTAGCAAAGCCAAACTGAGGGTTTAAATCTGCCTCCATCTGGCCTAGAAGGACTAAGAAATTCTACTGTTGGTCTGAGGGGAGGAGGGGGGAATAATCACATTATCAGACCATAATAATTATTTCAGATGCAGAATTGGAACATTTTAAACAGGAATTCTAACATCCTACAGTTTTATTCCACAACAAATCCATTAGTTAGACCCATAAATCAGTGTCCACATGCTCAGGTGAATATAAAAGAATTATGCCTCCCCACCAGTGGTGTTGTCTGTGTAGGGTGTAGTGCATCTGCTCCCACTGACCCGGGCATTATTTTTGGATGCCCCAAACTGTCCCTCAGGTTATTTGGGGCCATTCTGCTCTCTACAAACCGATATAACGGTGTGAGTAGAAATAAATGAAACTGTTTGGAATGCCTGTGTCTAGAATCCTTATTTTATGAGTTATAAACCAGTAGAGCATGTTAACTGAAGGGATTGTTTTGATTTGCCAAGCTAACGATTATTTTACTGTTGGGGTGAGTAAATGGTGAATTCCCAAGAACTACAGAATGGGAGGGCAAAGTATGTGAACTACTGGGGAAACTAGACCAGGAACAGAACGAGGAGGAGTGACTAACCTGGCAAAGGAGCAAGGCTAGCAGGAGAATTATTATCACCAACCTGTTCTGTCACATCTGTAAAAGAACAAAATCAGCGCAGACACCTAGTGCAAATAATGAACTGCCTTCATACACTGCTTTCAATGATTGCATCCTCCAAATCTTCATTTTCACTGTAACATTCAAAATGATTGTTGATACCTTCAAACTCTTCATACTTCATAACTTGCTGAAGTTCATTTTCACCCCCAGCCTTTTCTAGCATCTATAAGCCGGAATGCTTGAAACCACACTGAGCAAAACAGTTCTGAATTGGTTTAGTGCTTACATCTTGCCAACTATCGGTGACAAAAATGACTGCTCTTTGAACAAAACATACAAAACTGATGTTATTTAAAAACTTTGTTCTATACGTGGTATAGTGTTTAATGGCCACACAAGTGCAACATTTGACACTAGTTAGAAACTGTTCAGCAACCATCTCCTGTTCCAATTAAGCAGCATAATGTCTCAAGTAAACAAACAGAATCCCAGCTATTTTCCCAATTATTTTTTGTCCTTTAAGAGTTGTCCCAAATAAGCCCAGTACTGTAGCATTTAGCATACACTATTACAATGCCAGCTATCCAGATTCAATCTGTCACTATCTATAATGAGTTTGTACTTTCTCCCGATAACCACATTCATTTCCTCTTGGTGCTCCGGTTTCCTCTCACATTCCAAATGGTTAGGTGGTTATTTGGAGACATGGGTGTAATTGGGCAGCACAGTCTCATTGGACCAAAAGGGCTTGTTACTGTGCTGAATCTCAAAATAAATAAATCTCTAAATTGCAGACAGGTTCAAACAGCAAATGAACTTTTACGTGGAAGCTACGTCCACAGATGCTGTAGGATTATTAAACATCAAGGAATGGAAAACCCATCTGCCAAATTTAATCATGTCACAAAGATAGGGGGGAAACCAAGTTGTGAGGGAGATGCAATGAAACTGCAAGTATATAGAGGTAAGTATCAGCTGAACATAAAGTGAGAAATATGGTATTCTCTATTTTCATAGGAATACATAAAAGAAAAACAGAATGTTGTACAGAGGCAGCTGCCTGTCTGGAATACCAAGAGTATAATCTTGTACAGCAAAGTAATTAAGATAAGTGGAAGCCATTATCACAAATGTTGTAATATAAATGTAGGAAAATTTCCAAAAACTTTCAAATCCTGCTGAGACAAGACCAGAATATTGTGCAGTGCTCGCCTCTCCCTTTTTAAAAGGGAATTAACTTGCACTGAATACTTTGCAGGGAAGGTTCACCAGGATGATTTCAGAACGGAAGAGGTTATGAGTTAAGGCCAGGTTTTGTCCATTCTTATTTGAACTTAGAATGAGATGCAACCTTAAAAAAACACCTAACATTCTGAGCACATTAGATAGGTTAGATGCTGAGCATATGCTCCTCCTTTGGGATGATACTTCTTTCAAATGGTCAGGGATCTTGTGGTTTTTCTATCCTAGAAAGCTGTGGAGGCCCAGACAATTTTTTTGGGTTGATAACAGAATCAAGTTCTTTAGAGATAAGGAGAAATGAAGCCTTGATGAAATCAGAGCAGCTACAATGTCATGAATGGTGGAGAAGGTGCAAAAAAAAAAAAGGGCTATTCTTGCTTCTGTTACTTTGATTGTTCTAGTTGGTCAAACAGTCCTTTGCATCTGTCCTGCTATTCAACTTGCAATGCTATCTCTTAGACCCTTAATTCTCATAATAGTCCCAACTTTATCCTTTATTCTGTCTTGAATACACTGAGAATAATTATTGATCATCAGTAGCCTTCAGAATTAGAGACTAATCAAGAATCCATCAACCTTTGCTTCCAATATACTCAATGAATTCCACAAAGTCACCACCCTCTGGCTAAAGAAATTCATGCTCATCTTTGTTCTAAATGGATGTCCCTCTATTCCTGGGGATCCCAAACTGGGGACAACGGACACTTCGGTTAAATTCATTCCCGGAATCATTCTGGTGAACTTCCTCTGGACACTCTCCAGTGCCAGCTCATCTTTTCTTAAAACTGCAAGCATGGTCTGATCAATGCTTTAAAAAAGCCTCTGCATTACATCCTTGCTCATATATTCTAATGCTCTTGAAATGAATGCTGACATTCCATTTGCCTTCCTTATCACTAATTCACCCTAAAAGTTAATCTATAGGAAATCCAGCACAATGACTCCCAAATCCCTTCTCCCCTTTAAATTATGAATGATCTCCGTTCAGAAAATAGTCTACACCTTTATTACTTCTACCAAAGTGCATGACCACACACTTTCCCATACTACATTCCATTTGTGACTTCTTTACCCATTTTCCCAATCTGTCAAAGTTGTTCTGCAGAAACCCTGCTTCCTCAACACTATCTGCTCCTCCACCTTACTTTGTATCATCTTCCATCAATTCCATCATCCAGGCAAAACACATACAAAATGACGCAGGAACTCAGTAAACAGTCTGTTTACTCTTTTACACAGATGATACCTGGCCTGCTGAGTTCCTCTAGTATTTTGTGTGTGTTAACACAAAATAATCTGCAAATTCTGGGATCAAAGCAACACTCACAATACGCTGGAGGAACTCAGCAGGTCGGGCAGCATCCGTGGAAATGATGAGTCGACGTTTCGGGCTGGAACCCTTCGTCAGGACTGTAGCAGGAAGGGGCAGAGGCCCTATAAAGAAGATGGGGGTAGGGTGGGAAGGAGAAGGCTGGTAGGTTCCAGGTGAAAATCCAGTAAGGGGAAAGACAAAGGGGTGGGGGAGGGGAAGCAGGGAGGTGATAGGCAGGAAAGGTGAAGAAGGAATAGGGGAAAACACAATGGGTAGTAGAAGGAGTTGTTGCTTGGATTTCCAGCATCCGCAGGTTTTCTTTTGTGCCTTCTTAAAGACTGGAGTAATATTTGCAATTTTCAATCCTCTGGAAGCATTCTGGAACCTAGTGATAATTGAAAGATCACTACGAATGTCTCCACAATCTCTTCAGCTACCTCTTTCTAAACCATGATGTGCAGTCCATATGGTTAAGGTGACTTAATCTACCTTCAGATCTTTCAGCTTCCATAGCACCTTCTCTTTGGTAATAGCAACTACATTTTACTTCTGCCCCTGGACACTCAAATTTTTGGCATACTGCTAATGTATAAACTGATGCAAAATACTTAAATTCATCCTCCATTTCCTTGTCCCCCATTACTACTGCTTCAGCATAATTTTCCAGTGGTCTGATATATGAAGAGTAAAAGAGAGTGAGAGTAACTTTCTCTTTATACCATCATGATATGGTTTGACACAATTCAATATACTGTAAGCTTTCATCAACTCAAGGTTTTGAATAAATGTTATTGCATGAACCTACAGATTATTAATGAAAAATGGCCTGTTGTTTCATAGCAATGGACTGTAAAATTTTACTGCTTTCTTTGCTCAGCTTGGAGATTCAGCTGAATTGCAAATATTTGGAAATGATTTGCATATTTTTTTTAAATAAGTCTCAAACACAATATTTAACATTGAAAAGTGTATTTTTTTTAAGCTTTATGACCAGCTGTATGGTAACATAAGATTTTCTGCTGGTAAGATGGCAACACGTATACTTGCAGCTGCCTCTTGAGAGCCAACCAATGATGTTTTTCCCTGTTAAACGTGTTTTCATACATGATAAGACTATTCTTGAGTCCAATAACTATGCGTAGAGCAGGTCCATTCATCAGTGAGCTGCTCATTGCTCAAAGTAGTTAGCCGGGGTGTCGTAAGAGCCAGCCAGCAGTTCAGAGCAGGCAAGTTGGGCCGTCAGGCCTGGGGATATCGCGTCAGGCCACTGGGCCGCAGGAAGTGCTGAACTGGATTCAGAAGAGCTGACCTGTGTGCAGACCATGCTGCTGTGTGCTACTTGGAGACACTGGAGTTGGTGTCTTCAAATTGGTGCGAAGGCGGCGTGCAGTGAAACTGTGAGTGACTCTCTCGGATGTTTTTTTTGCCGTTGGACATTGATTGCCGCAGGCCTGCTTCCCTTGTTTGGTAGCGAGACAGGTGGCGAGGCAGCAATGTTGCCTCAATTGTAATGTGGACCAGGCCTCAATTC
This sequence comes from Mobula birostris, assembly GCF_030028105.1. NCBI lineage: Eukaryota > Metazoa > Chordata > Chondrichthyes > Myliobatiformes > Myliobatidae > Mobula > Mobula birostris. The sequence continues at coordinate 44,181,507 of NC_092385.1, forward strand.
TCGGTTTTGCATTGTAATGCACAGTCCAAGCTTGGCTGCGGGGGGGGTGGGGTGGGGGGGGGGCTCTCCTTTCGGTGCTGCCCTCCACTGTTGGATCAGCCTGAACTGCTGGGAACCATCAATTTGCAGGACTTGTCGCTCAGGGACTTGGTCTAAAAATGTGTTTTCTTACATGATTGTTCATTTTTTTCCCTTTCTGAATATTTTGAATGCCCATGTATTTATTTTGCACCTTGGGCCCAGGGGAACACCATCTCATTTGGTTTGAGTGACAATTAAACTTGATTTGATTTGATCTGATCCATTGTGTAGATGGGTTTTACAGACCAAGCAGATCCCAGCTTCAATTCTCAACAGGATATTTTAAGTTATGTAGAGAGCAATGTCCATAGAGGAGTGAGGGACAAGATTGTCAGTGTTCCACTCCTAACCACCATTTTGTTACACCCAACAAACAGAAGTCTATTAGGCTATTAAGTAAAACCCTGACTTGCATCCAACCTGATACACCTGAACTGAACCTCACCAGTTCTTTCCATAACTATCTCAGACACAGTACGTTTAACAGATAAGCAATCATCTCAACCTGATCAATGTACAAGTTAAACCAGCATTGCATGGCATGACCCAGCACAAACACAGAGGCAGATCTATCCACTGTTCATTCTGCTGCCCTGGTAAGGAAATATGCTGCTGTTATTAATCACACATAAATGATATCATCAGTCATCATGAAAATGGATTAGTAGAGGTGTGTGCAGAAGTTACAAAGCAGAAACATGACTTGCTTGCAAATATGCAACCAACTCTAATCGCATTTGCAGAAATGATGTCTTCTGACATAAATGACTTCAATCTTATTTGAAAAGGATAAATGAGACCAGATCTTACAAAACCAGATTTAGGTAAGTGTGACCGCAGGGACATTGATCCACAGTGAACAGTCAAATCTGTTCATGGATAAAAGGGCAGTCAAACAATGAAACTTGCCAAAAATAATGTTTCATATGATCGAGATTCAGGTTGCATTCCCAAAACTTGTGAGCTCTACCCACCTAAAGATAGCCAGGTACAACTAAAAAAAAGAGTAACTCAACATTAATAGAGAATAGCATGCAGCCAAGACACTACTGTAGGTCAGATCTTTGTGATGGAGAAAGGTGCAGAGGCATCAAATTTAATATTAGATTAGGAAAACTGGAGTATGAAAAGTGAGTTGCAAGGGATGTCAATATTATCACAGAAATATTTAAATTTACTTTAGCAAAAATACATTGTTCACTGTGCATGGTCTCATTTACATCCTGCTGAACCCAACTTTACATAAAACAAGATTTGTTTCCTGCCTCTTCCTCTAAAACACAGCACTGAACTTGATCCCTTATTACATTTTTTCCATATTTCTCAAGTCTTGGGAGGCCATTTGCCCTATTGAGTATATGTCAACTCCAGACATTCCTATCAATTACATTACTCATTTATTTCCCAGCAATCTTTTCTTTCACATGCCCATCAATACTCACTGAATCTCCCACTCCCACCGATGTTAGGAGCAACTTACTGTAGCTAATTAACATACCAGTAACAACAATGGAATGTGAGGGGAAAGAATGGTGCAAAGTGGATGCCTATGTGGTCACTGGGAAAATGTGTCAACTTCAAATGGACAGTATCCGAGGTCAGAATTGAACTTGTGTCCCTGCAGCTGTGAGGCAGCAGCAATAACTGCTGTGTAACCACGCCCCATTTGTTACCCTTTTAACTCAATTAACTTTATTATAATATTGAATATAGTCTGCCTGCAATTTTGGTTCATAGTCATTTTGATGAAAAATAACTATCCTGGATACATCCAAAAAATTCATTGCCATAGAAAATCTAGCTCATTGTCAGAAAGGCAATCTATATGCAAATCAAACTTCTCCATTAAAATCAATCTGGCTTTTCTACATATTAGCCTACTTTTGGCATTTATACATTATCTCTTTATGGCAGCTATCAAGAGACCTTTAGACAAATCCCAGTATCATCTCAAATCCTTTCCTAATTCTTAATTCCACTCATTTAGTTCCCTCTGCCCGCTTTTTTTTTTAAACCATTTTTAATTTTTCTCATCATTCAAAGCTGCTCTTCCACTTCCTTCATTTTTTTTATATATCTTTCCCATACATTTTAGCATGTGCTATGTTTAATCCCGTCCTGCCCTCCAGCTATATCTTAGTAATGACACATATGTTACTGCTGGCTGAGTTTTCCCAGGTTTACCAAGGAACAAGCCCCTTCAAGGAAAGACAAAATCAACTGGTGATGAAAAGCTGCAAAATTTACAACTTTCTTATTAGTATTTTATATATTACTATACAAAGGGTCTCTTCTCTCCCCTGCATCTTTTACCATTCTATGATCCAACACTAAATTCTTCAAAGTCAAAGATAATGTACATTTATTCTCAAAGTACAATACAATACCTTAAGATTCATTTTCTTGAAGGTATTTACAGGAAAGAAAATAAATAGAGTACAATAGAATTTATTAAAATCAAGATATAAAATAAAGATTGACAAACAAACGATATGCAAAAGACAAACTGTGTAAATAATAAATAAAGAGACAAATCAGATCAGTGTTAGAGTACTTTACAAGTGAAAAATAACGATCGTAGCTGCATAAAATTAAGATAATCTCCCAATTTGTTGTTGTGTATACCTATTTTTAGCAACAGTATTATGGTCAAGTTCTTGGATTTCATCAAAATTGGCTCTAGGATATTATGTTATCTGACAGTAGATGAGGTAATTATAGGGATTGGAATTGTAATAACAAAGTAGTCTCAATCCCCATAGATGAATAAATTATTCAAATTAGATCATAACACAATAGCAATCTTCCAGTCAAAACACATGATTTTGGCACTAGGTGTTTGAAACCGTCATTATATCCCACATCTGAAATATCTTGTGAAGCACACAGTGTCATGGCAACAAATCTTTTGCTCACAGAAGGTGGAAGAAGGGTAGAATAATTTTTTTTAAAAATTGCTGAAAAAAAACTAAAAACAACCCTGAGTATATAATTTGGATTTCACTATTTGGGTATGTATAGGAGGTAAAATTTAGCAGGAAAAGCAACAGCAGAACAAAACTTGATCGACCTTAAATAAGAGTCAGCATAAAATGGACAAAAGCATCCCTTCCTTATTACTTCTAAATTTTGACTAGCTCTTTTATGGATTGGAATTCAAGAAATAAAAACAAGCTGCCTTCTCAATTTTGCCATTAGCTATCTCTCAGTTCAGCAGCAGCATTCCTTCCATCAAAAGGGCTGTTTGGTAACGTAAGCACAATATTATCATCCATTTTCAATTCCTCTGATAATGAAGCTTTCTATGCCTGTAAGCAATAAGATCAGGGCTTATCAGTCGCAACGCCAGGTAATGACCAACTCAGTGAAAGATTCTAACATGCTCATTGTAACATTTAATGGCATTATTTTTACTTGGTCTTTTGGCCATTATTCAGGAGGTAACTACTGACCAAGTTCAAGCATAACAAGTATACAGAGAAGATATAGGAGATATTAGAAGGAGGTACAGAGGAGATGTCCGGGATAAGTTGTTTTTTTTTTAAAAACGCAGAGAGTGGTGAGTGCGTGAAATGGGCTGCCGGCGATGGTGGTAGAGGCAGATATGATAGAGTCTTTTAAGAGACTCCTGGACAGGTACATGGAACTCAGAAAAACAGGGCTATGGGTAACCCAAGGTAACTTCTAAGGTAAGGACATGTTCGGCACAGCTTTGTGGGCCAAAGGGCCTGTATTGTGCTGTAGGTTTTCTATGTTTCTATGTTCTATGTTATACAACTATTCAGTTCTGGTTCCGTGTATTCCCCAGTAATATACGACAATTGCAGGACCTCTTTAAATTTTGCGACAGATGCTGTGAGCTGGACTTTGTGCCTCTTACACTGGGGCCTCTAATTGTTCAGGGAATGAGTGTCGAGGAGCAGCATGGTCACAAATCTAGGACTCTGAAGGGTCTCTGTTGAGCATATTCAAATAATTGCATGTGATATCAAACCAATTACAGTGCTTCAGGAGCCGAGTATTCCATCTGGTGTGGACTACCACCTGCCATTCGAGATTCCTTTTCATTAGAGAAATCTCTCTTTAAAGAAATAAGCAATATGATCTGTGCTGTTCTCTATTTTTCTACATAGATATTGCTACAGTAGCATTTAAGATGATTAGCAGCACTCAGGACAAAGCCTTCACATCCAGCACAACATTCTTTATGATTTCTAACAGCTACGATGAGACCCCACTGCCAAGCACATCCTCCCCACCCCTCTTCCACATTTTGCAGGGATCACTCTCTCATTGACTCCCTGGTCTGTTTAACAATCCCCACCCTGTGGCCTCCATCCAACACTCTTCCCTGTAACCGCAAGAGATGTAACACCTGTTCCCAGACCTCCTCTCTCATCACCAAGCAAGGCTCTTAACAGCTCTTCCAACCGTGGCGGTCTTTCTCATGCAAAACCCTTGGAATGACTTAATGCATCCAGTTTTCCTCATGTGTCTCCTATACATAAGTGAAACAAAATGCAAACTGGACAACCGCTCTGCCAAGCACCTTCACTCCATCCGCTGTCTGGATCTCCCATTTACCAACCATTTTAATTCCCACACTAGCATGTCTGTCTTTGGCCTTTGTCACTGCCAGGTTGAGGCTAAATGCAAACTAGAGGAATAGCATCTCATATTCCACCTGGGTAGACTACAACCTGATGGCATTAACACTGATTTCTTCAACTTCCAGTAACTGCTCCTCTACTATCTCTGATCCATCTGGTCCCCTTCACCATGTCTCCTTGCCCTCCACCGCCTGAGCAACTGCACATCACCCACATATTCTTCCCACTGTTTCCCCTCCCCACTGCTCTCCTCTGCTCTCCATACCTCCCTCCCAGTATTCTATACATCACCTTCCCTTCCTATCAGGTTGAATATCTGTAGTACTTTGTTACTTCCATCTATCTCCTTCCAGTTCCTGGTGTCATTCTTGCTCCACCCCTTCTCTCCACCTTTTCTGGCCATCTTCCCTTCATTCTTCAGTGCAGATGAAGGATCTTGATTTAAAATGACAATTTCCCTCCATAGAGCTGCCTTACTTGTTGAACTCCTCCAGCATTCTGTGTGCTGCACCAGGTTATAGCAGCACAATTCCCCATCAGCTTTTCCCAATTACTCCATCTTCTTGGTATCTATTCCATGACTGAGACTTTCCACACCAGTGACTCTGAAGTACCTCTCTTTCTCCTGAACCATGGCTTTCCATCTACCAAACTTTACCATGTCTCATCTACAGTATCTTTCACACCTCTGCTCTCATTTCATCTCCTCTCAGCCAGAGTAAGGATATTGCTCCCTAGGACACACTCTTTGTCCCATCAGCCTCTGCATTCAATAGCAAATTCTTCACAATTTCTGCCACTTTCACTGAGGTTCCACCACCAAAAACCTTCCTTTTCAGCATTTCCAAAGAGATGTTTACTGTTCAGTCCATAGGATCAACCAGAGCTTCCAGCTATCTGTTATTTCCAAGTTGACCTCCCGTCTGTGTCTTCCTGTATTATTTTAAAAAAGGTCTAGAGTGCGCTTGAGGAATAGCATATCGACTTCTAATAATATTGAGCATGTTCCAGTCTTCAAGACTCAGTACTGAATGCAGCCTTTTCAAGTAATTTACCCTGCATTCCGCAAGACTGCAAGTCCATAAGACATAGGAGTAGAATTAGGCCATTCGGCCCATCGAGTTTGCTCTGACATTTTATTATGGCTGATCCGTTTCCCTCTCAACCCCATTCTACTGCCTTCTCCTCATAACATCCTTACTAATCAAGAATCTATCAACCTTAGTCTTAAATACACCCGATGACCTAGTCTCCACAGTTGCCTGTGGCAACAAATTCCACCGATTCGCCATCCTGTGGTGAAGGAAATTCCTCCTCTTCTCTGTTCTAAATAGATGTCCCTCTATTCTGAGGCTATGCCCTCTGGTCCTACACATTCCCACCATAGGAAACATCCCCTCCACATCCACTCTATCTTGGCCTTCCAATATTCGATAGGTTTCTCTTCCCCCCCCCCCCCCATTCTTCTAAATTCCAGTGAGTGCAGGCCCAGAGCCATCAATCACTTCTCATTCCTGGGATCATCCTTGTGATCCACTTCCGAACCCTGTCAAATGTCAGCACATCCTTTCTTAAAAAGCAGCCCAAAACTGCTCACAATACTCCAAGTGAGGCATCACTAGTGCCTAATAAAGCCTCAGCATTACATACTTGCTTTTATATCCTAGTTCTCTCAAAAATAAATGCTTACATTGCCTTCCTCATTACTGACTCAACCCGCAAATTATTCCCAGCATATTCATTATTTTCTTAAAATTATATGTGGCCACCAGCAGCTTCACAAGCTGCTTGTACATAAAGTGTTCACCTCTGCCAGTCCGAGATGTATTTCAAGGTGATTGATGCCAATTGAAAGCTGTAACTAACAGCATCCCTAATTCAGGAAAAAAATACACAATGTTCTCAAGTTATCCAAGACTAAACATAACATCTCTAAATTCAGCAAAACTATGAGTTAATGCAATTGATAATCTCCCCTATTTGTTCATATATCTTAATTCATCGGGCATGTATTCTTCAGAACACTGAAAGCTCCTAATTCAATCCAATTATAAATTGACTGCAGGAAAAGAACTTTAATAAAACCATATAGCATTCACAGAACAAGACAGGGAAGCTACTGTTTTTATTCAATAAACATGAGATTGGCTTCACCATAAAGATGGTCCTAACATATTAAGGAGGAACGTTTAGCATCTTGGCCACCAGTAATCAAAGAAAATTATTACAGTAGCGTTACAAAGTTTTGAACCTTGTAGAATTTTCTCTATTTCTGTATAAATATGGCCTAAAATGTGATCAGCTCTTCATACAAGTCCTAAAACTAGATAAAGAGAACCCAATTAAATAAATAACATGAAAACATTATATTTGTTCATTTATTTATTGAGAAACATTATCCAATATGTGAAAAAGTATGTGAACCTTTGCTTTCAGTAACTGGTGTGACCCCCTTGTACAGCAATAACTTCAACCAAATATTTCAAGTAACTGTTTTCCTCATCGGCTTGGAGGAATTTTAGGCCATTCCCCCTTACAAAACTGCTTCAACTCTGGGCTGTTGACCTGCTAGGTTCAGGTCCTCCCACAACATTTCTATAGAACTAAGGTCAGGACTTTGACTCGGGCATTCCAAAACACAATTTTTCTTCTTTTTAAACTATTGTCATTGATTTACTCTTGACTTTCGGATCATTGTCTTGTTGTATTATCCAACTTCTATTAACCTTCAGGTGACGGACTGCTACCCTGTCAATCTTCTGGAAAATGTATTGATAAGATTTTGAATTCATTGTTCCCTCAATGATTGCAAGCTGTCCAGGCCCTAAGGCAGCAATGCAGTCCCAAACCATGATGCTTCACAGTTGAGATGAGGTTTTGATGTTGGTGTGCAGGGCCCTTTTTCCTCCAAATATAACCATGTATATTTCTGCCAAAATGTTCAATTTTGTCTCATCTGTCCACAGAACATTGTCCCAGAAGTGTTGCAGAGCATCCAGGTGGCCTTTGGCAAACATGAGATTTGCGGCACACACATCAAAGTTGCTGGTGAACGCAGCAGGCCAGGCAGCATCTCTAGGAAGAGGTACAGTCGATGTTTCAGGCAGAGACCCTTCGTCAGGACTAACTGAAGAAGGAGCTTGTAAGAGATTTAAAAGTGGGAGGGGGATGGGGAGATCCAAAATGATAGGAGAAGACAGGAGGGGGAAGGATGGAGCCAAGAGTTGGACAGGTGATTGGCAAAAGGGATATGAGAGGATCGTGGGACAGGAGGCCCAGGGAGAAGGAAAAGCAGGAGGAGGGGAAAGCCCAGAGGATGGGCAAGGGGTATAGTCAGAGGGACAGAGGGAGAAAAAGGAGAGTGAGAGAAAGAATGTGTGTATATAAATAACGGATGGGGTACGAGGGGGAGGTGGGGCATTAGCAGAAGTTAGAGAAGTCAATGTTCATGCCATCAGGTTGGAGGCTACCCAGACGGAATATTAATATGTGTGGCCACTGGGAGATCCTGCTTTCTCTGGCGGACAGAGCGTAGGTGTTCAGCAAAACAATCTCCCAGTCTGCGTCGGGTCTCGCCAGTATATAGAAGGCCACATCGTGAACACCGGACGCAGTATATCACCCCAGCTGACTCACAAGTGAAGTGTCGCCTCACCTGGAAGGACTGTCTGGGGCCCTGAATGGTGGTAAGGGAGGAAGTGTAAGGGCATGTATAGCACTTGTTCCACTTACAAGGATAAGTACACCTACGCTCTGTCCACCAGAGAAAGCAGGATGTCCCAGTGGCCACACATTTTAATTCCACATCCCATTCCCAGTCTGACATGTCTATCCTCAGCCTCCTCTGCTGTAAAGATGAAGCCACACTCAGGTTGGAGGAACAACACCTTATATTCCGTCTGGGTAGCCTCCAACCTGATGGCATAAACATTGACTTCTGTAACTTCCGCTAATGCCCCACTTCCCCCTCGTACCCCATCGTTATTTATATACACACATTCTTTCTCCCTCTCTCCTTTTTCTCCCTCTGACTATACCCCTTGCCCATCCTCAGGGCTTTTTCCCCCCCTTCCCCCTTTTCCTTCTCCCTGGGCCTCCTGTCCCATGATCCTCTCATATCCCCTTTACCAATCACCTGTCCAGTTCATGGCTCCATCCCTCCCCCTCCTGTCTTCTCCTATCATTTTGGATCTCCCCCTCCCCCTTTTAAATCTCTTACTAGCTCTTTCTTCAGTTAGTCCTGACGAAGGGTCTCGGTCTGAAACGTCGACTGTACCTCTTCCTAGAGATGCTGCTTGGCCTGCTGCGTTCACCAGCAACTTTTGTGTGTGTTTTTCCAGCATCTGCAGAATTCCTTGTGTATGAGATTTGCAGCAATGTTTTTCTTGGAGAGCAGCAATTTCCTTCATTGTGTCTTTCCATGTACACCATTCTTGTTCAGTGCTTTTCTAATAGTGGACACATAAACAGAGACTTTAGCAAGTTCTAGAGATTTCTGCAGGTCTTTTGCTGTTACCCTTGGTTTCTTTTTCACCTCCCTCAGCATTGCACATTGTACTTTTGATGTGCACTTTGCAGGATGTCCACACTCTTAGAGCGAGCAGCAACCGTACTGAGTTTCCTTCATTTGAAGACAATTTCTCTTACTGTGGACTGACGTACACTCAGGTCTTTAGAAATGCTTCTGCAGCCTTTTCTAGCTTCATGCAATTCTACAGTTCTTCTTCTAAGGTCCTCTGAAAGTTGTTTTAATTGAGGCACGGTGCACATAAGCATATCTTTCTTGAGAAGATCAGGCTCTGGCTTTGTGCATCTTTTTATTTTTAAATAGGGCAGAGGACCTCTACAACCCATACCTCCCATCTCATCTCATTGATTGGAACACCTGACTCCAAATAGCTTTTGTATAAGGCAATACACCAGAGGTTCACATATTTTTCCAACAAATACATGTAACATTGGATCATTTTTCTCAATAAATAAATGAACAAGTATATTGATTTTGTGTTATTTATTTCATTGGGTTCTTTTCATCTAGTTTTATACTTACATGAAAATCTGATCACATTTTTGGTCACATTTATGCAAAAATACAGAAAATTCTACAAGATTCACAAACTTTCTAGCACCACTGCTCTTCCAAAGCAGGATGGTGAATGAGTTGGAGGGGAGCTTGGAGTTGGTGAGGTTTCTTTCTGGCTTTCACCCTTACCCTAAAAGGTGATGACTGGATTGTGACAGAAGTCTGTGTAAAATCACACAGGGTATCTTTTTGCTATATCACGCCCTGCAGCTTTTGTGTACTTGTGGAAGAAACAGTTGAGCTTTAAGGTAGTGCATGGATGCAATCATTTATTCTGTATAATGATGAGCTTCTTGAATGAGAGAGACCAGTTCCTAACTTGTGGCACAGCTTTACGGGATTTGAAAATGAGAAATTTGGTAACTCTGAAAATATTCAAGCATGGCAAATACCTGATAATTAATTTTTACAACAATAATATGCAAAGTGAGCAAAATTCAGTGAGTCACTTTATGCTCTGAAACATTCAGCTGTCTACATTTGAACTGATACATTTTTGTGCATAAGGTAGAACAAACTTTATCTACGTTGTATGACATAACAATCCTCAAAGGCTATTGACAAAGGCAGAATATTACCAAGTACATTATGGCCCAATGAAGTTTGCACTGAGCACACTACAGTTGTTCTCTTTTGGGAGAAACAGTTAAAAATAATAAATACCAGCATCAAAATCCAAGGATGTGAATGGAGACTCAGATTCAGCTGTTATACTGTATCATGTATACTGAATTCACTGCCACACTCCTACAGATTTATCCATAAATTATCCAAATACAGTAAGCTGGTTTTATTTACTTTTAATGAACAATTAACTTTCTATTAACAAGTCAAATAAATGGTGTGTGAAGGGCTTCACAAATGCATCTGAAGCTCATCTTGAGAAAGACATTTGTGAAGTCTTTCATGTGTTAATATTGGTAATATATCCACTACTAATTTCCCTGTAATTCTTGTGTCCTTTGTGATTTATAATTTTGGAAAGTAAAGATGTTCTGCATCAGAGGTCAGTATCTTAGCCCGATGTTACAGCTCGGGGCACTCCAGAGTCCGGAACTGAATTCTGGCACCATTCTGTATGTCCTCCCGTGAAAGCTGTGGGTTATCATCAGGTCCTCCAGCTTCCTCCCTCTGTCCAAAGACACACATAGAACAAAGAAAACCTACAGCACAATACAGGCGCTTCAGCCCACAATGCTGTGCTGAATATGTACTTACTTTAGAAATTACCTAGGGTTACCCATAGCCCTCTATTTTTCTAAACTCTGTGTACCTATCCAAGAGTCTCTTAAAAGACCCTATTGTATCCACATACACCACTGTTGCCAGCAGCCCATTCCATGCACTCACCGATCTCTGCACAAAAAAAAAACTTACCCCTGACATCTCCTCTGTACCTACTTCCAAGCACCTTAAAACTGTGCCTTCTCATGTTAGCCATTTCAGCCCTGGGAAAAAGCCTCTGAATATCCACACGATCAATGCCTGTCATCATCTTATACACCTCTATCAGGTCACCTCTCATCCTCCGTCACTCCAAGGAGAAGAGGCCAAGTTCACTCAACCTATTCACATAAGGCATGCTACCCAGTCCAAACAACATCCTTGTAAATCTCCTCTGCACCCTTTCTATGGTTTCCACATCCTTTCGGTAGTGAGGTAACCAGAACTAAGCACAGTACTGCAAGTGGGGTCTGAACAAGGTCCTATATAGCTGTAACATTACCTCTTAGCTTTTGAACTCAATCCCACGGTTGATGAAGGCCAATGCACCATATGCCTTCTTAACCATACAGTCAACCTGTGCAGCAGCTTTGAGTGTCCTATGGACACGAACCCCAAGATCCCGCTAATCCTCCACACCACCAAGAGTTTTACCATTAATACTATATTCTGCCATCATATTTGAACTACCAAAATGAACCACCTCACACTTATCTGGGATGAACTCCATCTGTCACTTCTCAGCCCAGTTTTGTATCCTATCAAAGTCTCGCTGTAACCTCTGACAGCCCTCCACACTATCTACAACACCCCCAACCTTTGTGTCATCAGCAAATTTATTAATACATCCCTCCACTTCTTTATCCAGGTAATTTATAAAAATCACAAAGAGAAGGGGTCCTAGAACAGGTCTCCAAGGCACACCACTGGTCACTGACCTCCATGCAGAATATAACCCATCGACAACCACTCTTGTAATGCAAGCCATTTCTGGATCCACAAAGCAACGTCCTCTTGGATCCCATGCCTACTTACTTTCTGAATAAGCTTTGCATGGGGTATCTTATCAAATGCTGTGCTGAAATCCCTATACACTGTATCTATTGCTCACATCCTCAAAAAATTCAATCAAGCTCGTAAGGCATGACTTGCCTTTGATGAAGCCTTACTGACTATTCCTAATCCTATCATGCCTCTCCAAATATTCATAAATCCTGCCACTCAGAATCTTCTCCATCAACTTACCAACCACTGAAGTAAGACTCACAGGTCTATAATTTCCTGGGTTATCTCTACTCCCTTGCTTGAATAAGGGAACAACATTTGCAACCCTCCAATCATCTGGAACCTCTCCCATCCCCACTGATGATGCAAAGATTATTGCCAGAGGCTCAGCAATCTCCTCCTTCAGCTCCCATAATAGCCTGGGTTATATCTCGTCCGGTCCCGGTGACTTATCCAACTTGATCCTTTCCAAAAGCTCCAGCACATCCTCTTTCTTAATGTTTATATGCTCAAGCTTTTCAGTCCACTAAGTCATCCCTACAATCGCCAAGGTCCTTTTCCATAGTGAATACTGAAGCAAAGTATTCATTTAGTACCTTCACTACCTCTTCCGGTTCCATATATACTTTTCCACTGTTACACTTGATTGGTCCTATTCCCTCACGTCTTATCTTCTTTCTTTTCACATACTTGTAGAATGCTTTGGGGTTTTCCTTAATCCTGCTTGCCAAGGCCTTCTCATGGCCCCTTCTGGCTCTCCTAATTTCATTCTTAAGCTCCTTCCTGCTAGCCTTATAATAGATCTCTTCTAGATCTCTTATCATGACCTAGTTTTTTGAACCTTTTGTAAGCTTTTCATTTCTTCTTGACTAGATTTTCAACTGCCTTTGTACACTATGTGTGATGCGTGGCCAAGTGGTTAGGGCGTTGGGCTCATGATCTGAAGGTCATGGGTTCGAGTCTCAGCCAAGGCAGCGTGTTGTGTCCAGCCAGCTGAAAATGGGTACCGGCAAATGCTGGGGGTTAACCTTGCGATAGACTGGCGTCCTATCCGGGGGGAGTCTTGTACTCTCGGTCACTTCATCCCACAGAAACTGGCATAAGCACCGGCCTGATGGGCCACAAAGGCTCAAGACAGACACTGACTTTGTACACTATAGTTGCGGTACCCTACCATCCGTTGCTGTACCCTACCATCCTTTTCTTGTCTCATTGGAATGTACCTATGCAAAATGCCACACAAATATCCCCTGAACATTTGCAATATTTCTGCAGTACATTTCCCTGAGATATATGCATCCTGACTGATAGCTTCATATTTTCCCTTTCTCCAATTAAACGTTTTCTTAACTTGTCCAATTAAGTGGCAAAGGGAATCCTGAGTAATTTTTCAATTAGTTTTTGCTTTGTAAGAGCTGGCCCAAATAAGCAGCTGCCCATGGCCCAATAAGCCAGAATTGTGATCACTATCTCCAAGATGCTCTCCCACTGAGAGACCTGACACCTGACCAGGTTCATTTCCCAATACCAGATCAAGTACAGCCTATCCTCTTATAGGCTTATTTACATACTGTGTCAGGCAACCTTCCTGAACACACCTAAGAAACTCCATCCCATCTAAACCCTTTGCTCTAGGAAGATGCCAATCATTACTAGGGAAAATAAAATCTCCCATCACGACAATCCTGTTATGATTGCACCAAGTACCGGGTCAGTTAACTGGTCATTGTAAATTGTCCCATGAATAGATTAAGTTGTGGATTGCTGGAGCAGCATGCCTCAAAGGGACAGAGGGGCCTTCTCTGGACCATATCAGAACCTCATAGAGCTCATCAGCAGTTAGATTTTATATCTCTTTTTCCTTTTTAAACTTAGTACTTCATTTCTAGGCTTGTTAAGATCAAGAATGTTATATTCTCAATTGAACCATGTAGAAAAGAATGACTATATTCACAATCAGACTCTTCCATAGATAGCACAGATGGTGACCGATGGCTTCCCCATATCAACCTCTTTAGTCACCTCAGACTCCTCAAAATCAGATTGGAAATACATATCCTTAATCCCAACAGGCTATTTATGAATTCACAAAGAAAAATAATGAGATGTTGTGGTAAACGGATTTCCAACATTTTCTTTAGTTATAATACTTAAATAGATTTAGTTTGGGGTAGGGGAGGGAAAAATCATTAGCTGGTCGCTGCATCTCTAGTGTCCTACATCAAATTCGGCTCAGTATGGCCTTGGTTTCCCTGGATGTTATCATCACATGAAATAAATGGGACTCTTAATTTGACATCTTTCACACACTAATGAGCAGAATACTGCGGATTCTGGTTAATTGGAACACATTAGGACCAGTGCATTTTGGTCCAATTAAGTGGCTGCCCCAATCAGCCAAAATTTCTTGGAAATTGTTAAAGATGTATAAAGACGACAAACTACCATCAAACTGAGTAAAAAATTAAGTACTTAAATGAAAAATGAAAACAAATTAGAATGCTATCAATACTTAGCTCCTAATAATTATCGACAGAGCAATTAATCCAGTGTACACTGCAATGCTCTTTTGATGAGACTGTCAATGAACAAAATCAGTGCATATACCCAGTGTAGATGATGGACTGTCTTTATATAATCCTCTCAACGAATAGATCCTCCAAATCTTCATTTCCATTGGGATATTCAAGATGATTGCCGATACCTTCAAATCCTTCGTAGTTTCTAACTTGAAGTGGAGAAATCATTTCTAGCATCTCCAAGCCTGAATGCTTGAAACCACTGTGAGCAAGACAGTTCTAAATTGTCATAATGCTTATTTCTCACCAACAATCAGTGACAAAACTCACTGCCTTTTGAACACAAGCACACGTACCTGACATTATTTAAAAACTGTTCAGCAACAGTCTCCTGCCCCAATTAAGTGGCATAGTATCGCCAATAAACAAAGGGAGCACGGGGCCAAGTGGTTAAGACATTGGACTAGCTACCTGAAGGTCGTAAGTTCAAACCCCAGCCAAGGGAATATGTTGTATCCTTGAGCAAGGCACTTAATCACACATTGCTCTGTGACGACACTGGTGCCAAGCTGTATGGATCCTAATGCTCTTCCCTTGGACAACATTGGTGTCGTGGAGAGGGTAGACTTGCAGCATGGGCAACTGCTGGTCTTCCATACAACCTTGCCCAGGCCTGCACCCTGGAGAGTGAAGACTTTCCAGGCGCAGATCCATGGTCTTGCAAGACTAACGGATGCCTTTACTTTAAACAAAGGGAATCCTGAGCAATTTTTCAATTAGTTTTTGTTCTTTAAGAACTGGCCCAAATAAGCAGCTGCCTCCATTAACCAATGGCCCAATAAACCAGAATCCACTATTATCATCATTCAGAAATATCACAAACTCTACCTAATAAAAAAAAAAATCTGTATTTTAGATGCTGGGGGAAACCTGAGGAAATTAATTTTTAAAATAGGCACTAAAAGATAAGCACATCAGAAGTTTATTCATTCAGTAAAACATCCCTACTCTCAGACAAAAGTTCAACAATTTTGAATCACGATCCATGGGGGAAAGAGGATATGCTCTCCAAAGTGTATCTGAATCTCTTCAAAAATTTATCCAAAGCAAACCAATACTGATGGTTAGGCAATTCCCAACTCTGTCACATCAAACTTTTTTTTTTGCAAAGATTATCCAGTCATGAACTAGGTTTTAAGCTAGTTGCAATTTTTCACTTTTATTATGTGACAGCTCATCTTGCCTCAAAAATTTAAATCAGCTTGAGTTACCTTTATCTGATATTTTTCAAAAATATAATTATAAGCACCCACGTTATTAAGTCTCAAGAGTACTAGATAATGATAATTATTGTTAATATGCCAAGGGGCAATACCAATTACCCAGTTGTAAAATAAAGTTGACTGCCTTTCAGTAGCTAAAATGAGGCACAGTTCATATGAGTTATTCAGTGAAAAAAACAACGTAGTCTTATCAATTCAAAATGTATGCAAGGAAAAGTCACTCGCATAACTCTTGTTGAAAGCATACTTTAGCTTTCTATACAAGGACAGAGCAACGGGGTCATCCCTTGGTGCTTCCAAGAATTTTCTTTGAACTTAGTTGCATCAATTCAAATTGAATACCTAGAGTGCAGGGACTCAGACATGAAAATAGTAATATGACACTAATTAATTAGAAATTCAAAGGATTCCCAGTGCGAGAAATGTAAAATGTTATGGAAACATGAATAGCATGTTAATTAAGATAATTCATTGTAAAATCATACACAAAGTTGATTTGAGCTTCACTTCTAAATTGGAAAAATGGTGTGATCAATCAACTTTCCAATGCACAATGATATTCTGTCCCTTTAGCATAATGAAATCCTGTGCAGAAGCAACACTCCTGCATTGCCGGTCTTCCTTTAAATTGCAGCCAACTGTGTTACAGGAGGTTGTGTGAATGTGGAGAAGTTCTGTAAAAATCGACACACTGCACGTACACAATAATTGCTTCACGGCAGCAATAGATGCTGTTCCGGTACAGAAAATGCCCCGAGCTTTTTTCAGCAAGATTAGCATCAGGCACCAAAATCTAATGAAGCAAAGGCAATAACAGCTAACAAGAGGGAATTGGATGAAGGCTTTGACAGGAAAACAGCCTGGCCGTGGCAAAAGGATAGGGGAGTGGGATAAATTGGATAGCCCGTTCAGAGGGCTTGCCTAGACACAATGACATAAAGAATCGCCTATAATTTATAATCTGGAAATCTAAACCATTTGTTTTTCAGCAATTCAGGTGTAGGATCCAGGGATTATGTTGTTCTAAAAGGAGTGTTTTTCCTGTAAAATAACAACTGTGTCTGCTTCCACGGCCACTGCATTCCAATTAGTTTTATGTCAAAGGGAGCAGTCAATCTATTGGGAGTATTCTATTAGCCCCTCCTCCCCAATAGCAACAGGGACAATGAGGAGCAGATTGGTTGGCAAATTTTAGAAGTGCAAAAATAACAGGGTTTTGTTACTATGTGTGACTTCAACTTCCCGAATATTGACTGGCATTTTCTTACTGTAAGAGGTTTAGGATAGGACAGATTTTGTTAGGTATGTCCAGAAAGGATTCTTGACACAATATGTGGACAGTCCGATGAGATGAGAGGCCATAGTAGGTCTAGCACCTGGTAATGAACCTGGTCAGATGAAAGATCTCTTTGTGAGTGAGCATTTCAGGGACAGTGACCACAACTCCCTGACCTTTAGCATGGCTTTGGACAAGGATAGGAGCAGACGGTATGGGAAAATATTTATTCAGGGCAGGACTAATTATGATGCTAAGAAACAGGGACTTGGGAGCATACATTGGAAACAAATATGTTCTCTGAGAAATGCATCGGATATGTGGAGGCTGGTTAGGGTGCACTTGCATGGGGATCTGGAGAGGGTTGTTTCACTGAAGCAAGGTAGAATGGTAGAGTGAAGGAACCAAGGCTGGCAAGAATTGCAAACATTTTGTCATGAGAAAGAAGGAAGCATACTTAAGGTTTAGGAAGTAGAGTTCAAGCAGGGCTTTTGAGAGTTACAAGCAGTCAGGAAGCAACTTATGAAGGGACCTACCATAGCCAGAAGGGGACATAAGAAGGCCTTGCCAAGTAGAATTAAAGAAAAACATCAGATGTTCTACAGGTATGTGAGGAACAGGAGTGAGGCTCATGATGATCAGAGAGGAAAGAGGAAACATGTACCTGGAATAAGAGGAGGCAGGGGAGGCTCTTATTCAATACTTGCTTCAGTTTTCAATAGTGAGAAGGTCCTTGATGAATATGAGGACAGCGTAAAATAAGCCGGTATACTGGAACATGTCAATGATAAGAAAGACAATGGGCTAGAAATACAATAAGATAGGTGAGCCCTGCGGAAATGTGATACAACTAGGTTACTACAGAAAACAAGAGAATTGACTGTTGGACCCTTAGTGATGATTTTTGTGTCCTCACTGGCCAAAGAGTAGTAACAGGAGATTGGAGGGAGGCAAATATAATTCCTTTGTTCAAGAAAGATAATAGAGATAACTCTGGGAATTTTTGACCAGTGAGCCTTGCATCAGTGATGGACAAACAATTGGAGAGGGTTCTTAGTGACGGGGTTTACAAGCATTTGGAGCAGTATAGTCCAATTAGGGTTTGTGAGGGGCACGTTGTGCCTAATGAGCCTGATCAATCTTTTCTTTTTAAATTTTATTTTTATTTGGATAAGGAATTCACAAATATCATGTACTTTTTTCACACATATAACTTTTTCCATTTTTTTATATGTATAAAACAATTATTTATACATTCTTAAGTACACATTGAGATGATATAAAAGGAAAATAAACATTTAAATAGATAATTATGTACTGTGGTAAATCTAACCTATTAGGCTAAGTAACTAAAAAGCTAATGAAGGTACAGCAGAGTATGTGGCGTAATTTGATTTAATCAATACACTGTTGTGAGGGGAAGTTGCTCTGTGCAAAAAAACTAGCATTCCCCCTGCCCTCTAAATGTCTCCAATGTTTATCTAATAGATACATTGAAGATATTTAAAAGACTCCTATATGTGGATAATGGAAGAAAGGAGTTTGGAGTGAAGTAAGAGTTTGATTGACCTTAGAGTTGGATAAAATGTCGGCACAACATTGAGGGATGAAGGGCCTGTACTGTGCTGTAATATAATATGCTCTAGTCAGGCATTTGACAAGTTTTTTAGTATGCTCATTCAGAAAGTCAGGAGACAGGGGATCCAGGAAAACTTGGCTGCATAGACTCTGAAATGGCTTGCTCATGGAAGGTAGAGGGTGGTTGTAGATGGATCATATTCTACCTGGAGATTGATGACAGGGATGTTCCACAGGGATCTGTTCTGGGGCAGAGAAGTGGCAGGTGGTGTTCAATAAGGAAAGTGAAAAGATACTATTTGGAAGATCAAACTTGAAGGCAGAATACAAGGTCAATGGCAGGATTCTGATAAGTGGGAGGAAAATCCACAGATTCCTCAAAGTACTCTAGTTCATAGGGTGTTCAAGAAACTGTATGTTGTGATAGTCTTCATTAGTTGAAGGATTGAGTTCAAGAGCGACAAGGTATTTTTGCAGCGCTACAAAACTCTAGGTAAATTATACTTGGAGTATTGTTTTCATTTCTGGTTGCTACTTTATAGGAAAGATGTGGAAACTTTGAAGAGGGTGCAGAGATCTACCAGGATGCTACCTAGATGGAATACATGTCTTATGAGGATAGGTTGAATGCGCTCAGTCTATACTCCTTGGAGTGAAAGAGGATGACAGGAGACTTGACAGAGATGTATAGATGATAAAAGATGTATAAATTACAGGTGACAGGAATATAGTGGACAGCCAATGCCGTTTTCTCACGGCAGCAAAGGCTAATATGAAAGGACATAACTTTAAGGTAATTGAAGGAAAGTATACATAGAAAAATATGTATACTACATATGTAAACCTATAGCACAGTACAGGCCCTTCAGCCCACAATGCTGTGCTGAACGTGTACTTATTTTAGAAATTACCTAGGGTTACCCATAGCCTTCTCTATAGGGAGAAGGTTAGAGGGTTTTTTTTTTTTTTTTTTAAAAAACACATAGAATGGTAACAGCATGGAACACACTGCTGGGTGTGGTGGTAGGGCTATTTAAGGGACTCTTAAATAGATACATGGATGAAAGTAAAATAGAGCTTTATGTGTGAGGAAAGGGTTAGATTGATCTTGGAGCAACACACATCAAAGTTGCTGGTGAACGCAGCAGGCCAGGCAGCATCTCTAGGAAGGGGTACAGTCGACATTTCGGGCCGAGACCCTTCGTCAGGATTGATCTTGGAGTAGCTTAAATGGTTGGCACAACATTGTAGGCTGAAATTGGACAAAAGCACCAAAAGGAAGCATCACTATCCTGATCTGACCTCTGAAATTCACCCATCAACTTGAGTTTCAGAACCAGTATACTCCACTGTAATGCTGATAAATAAGTTTGTTCAACAATGTGGAAATTAGTGGGCAATTACTGTCTTTATGAAAAACAGGCAAATCTCTCCCACATTTGGCATATATTACAAAACTATCAGATATTACATGCATGAACAAACATGATCATATTCTTTAAATATCACTGATCCTTCTTCCCATCATGAAAATGCTAAGTACTTTGCTATTCATTAACCAGGAAAAATAATCCCTGCAACCTTTCTTTCATCACATTGTTAATATCAACAGATGACTAAAGACTGGAATTTTTCAAGGTCCTTTATATAATTATGCACGTGTCAGCATATACGCTCTCAAATATTGATATGTACAAATCAGGAAGTTTAAAACTGCACCAACACAGCAAGAGGGGTTTCAGTTTTGGGTGGCATCAAGAATCCTGAAACTGACAGCTAAATTCACAGTTCCCGATCTGGAAATGTGTCACAATTCTAAGATCAGTAATGATGTAATACGTCTAAGCAGTTTCACAGTTTTGAAAAAGAAATGAGTAGTTCTTAAATATTCTCTCTGAAGGATTAGAAAGACACACGTTCTCTGGTACACAACCACCAATCTCGTGCCCAAAGTTCAGACTATTTCTGTTCTGTTCATCTGCAATACAATATGCAAAAGATATTTACATACTGGATCCTTTTGTGCAGTCTTTGTGAGGATCTTTTCTATAAAGAGATTGAGAGATTCACATTTCTGAAAGTATATGATACCAACATATGAACAATCAATCCACTTGGTAAACTAGAATTGTTCATATTCAATCATTTGAAACTATATTTGAGACTCATTCTAAAAATTATTTCATAAGCTAGCCTCGAAGTGAATTCTGTGGAAACAAAGAGACAATGTTTTGGGCACTAATTGATAGTTGTTCTTTAGACACACTTTGAGGAGGTCTATTTTGTACAAGCCCTTCATTAATGCAAGTTGCTGTTGCGGAGGGGTTTGGTAGATTAGTAGTAAATAAACGTTCTTTTTTCCTGTTCAAAACAATCCATGGAAATTGGAAGGACTGTTCAGCCAGAAAAACAGGCATGTAAGTATTAGCCCCGTCTCCTAATAGTCTGCCTCAATTTTCTTTCAAAGGTCAAAGCACAGTGGACTGCTAGTAAATAAATGAATATTGGCTGCACGTTGGATTATGTTTTTCAAATGCACAATGATGTTTCCATGCCTAAATACTACTAAAACAAGTGAAGAGATCTTCCCATTCATGAACTCAATGCCAAATGCGAGTAACCTAATGACATTTTGTATGCCATCTATGTCAGTGGATCTGTACGCCTCACAGCCATTTACAGTTTGAAACACTATCAGCTGTTCCCTGCTTTCCATGCCTATTGACAATGAAGCTGTTGTCCTTGTTATTTGTTTCAGTTATAAACTACAGACTTGGTGATGGAACAAAATATTCACCAGAATTTAAAATAGCATTTGAAATTAAAGTTCCCAATGTGGTACTTCAGTATAAATTTTACTAAAGAAAATAAAACTTAACGCTGACACACACAATGTGAAGGCAGATAAGATCTCAAGGTTTATCCTGAAAAACAGATATAAACAATGAGGATTTGGATAAATATTAATATATTATTACTTACTACCCTTTTCCATACAGACTAGTTTTGGAGCTGGAAATAATCAAACAGACAATTCGCTCTTTATATTGTGCATGCAAACTCAGATTTTTAGCAATAAGGCTTTAGAATTCTTCCAGGTAGGTAACAGTTTCCATTAGCAATGGAAAGAAAATAATATTCACCAGATTAGTTAGGAAAACTGCAAAACAGCTACACAAGAAGCCAACTCTCATCACACTAGAATGACTTGAGTTTGTTAAAATGATCATTGTGAGCGTCCAGGGTTGGAAAAATAGCATCAATTTTCCTTCACAGTTTGCACAGGGAAGGAAAAGTGTAGGATTGTGAACCCAGCAGATTATAGTCAGGTTATCAGATTATTCACCCAACAAGAAAAGCAGAGAAATAACATTTATTTTTTGTGTTTCATTCAAGGTCAGTCTCAAGAAAGTTTGTTTGTTGCAAATATTGTATCGAGTCTGAGAACCTCACCTTACAGTTGCTAAGTACAGTTGCTGCTTGATTAGCTCCATCCATCTTCAACACCTATGTGATAGGAATCTTTTATTACCTTGAGCTAAAAGCCCTTACTTCATAAGTCCTCCATCATCTTCAAACTAGTTTAACCCAAATTTCATCACCCTTATACTCCAGAGAGTGGGTCTCATATCAAGTGCCCTTATTACACCAAGAAAATAGTAAAGATCCTTCAAGAGGACTGCAACCTTGTGGTGGTTTGGATGCTTGTATGCCTTAGTGACCCAGAGAGCTATACTGGCTGGAATCAGGGCCTTATGCTTTGGCTCTTGGTATGGTCAGTATGCCAGGCAAGTCAAAGGGTAGAGGCCAGACTAAGAGTGGTCTACCAGGTTTCCACATTCAGAGGTTCAGCTCAGGGCTAACAACTCTGACTGGTCAAACAAAGCTGTTACAAAAACAGCAATGAAGAATACTTCTAGATCTGTGTGCAACGATATTCCCCAGTTCCTGCTCAGGACTTGCATGGCTTACGTCGTGAAAACTGAGAGTAAGCTATTGGCATGATGAAAGGTACCCTGTATCCAAGGACAGACAGAGATGGAAGACCTTCATTGCTGCTCTAAATGCCAGCAGGTGTATTGAGCAGTAAGGAAAAAGATGATCCATGAACAGACCGATACAACTACAGTAACTTTTTTGACCAAGTTCAATGCATTCTTGTAGATCTAAACTGACTTATAACTAAGAACATAGAGCAGTACAGCACAGTACAGGCCCTTTGACCCATACTCTTGTATGGACCTTTCAACCTACTCTAAGATCAATTGAATCATTCCCTCCTGTATAACCTTCAATTTTTCTTTCATTTATATGCCTATCTAAGGGTCTCTTAAATGTCCCTAATGTGTCTTCCTCTACTATCACCCCTGCAATGTGTCCTATGCCCCAACCACTCTGTAAAATAACATTCTCTGACATTTCCTTATACATTCCTCCAATCAAGTTAAAATTCTGCCCCTCGTATCAGCCTTTCCACTCTAGGAAAAAGATGTTGGCTGTTCACTCCAACTATGTCTCTTACCGTCTTATATTCCTCTTACAATCATATTACTACACAATTTTTCCTCATAAGTCATGCTGTCTAATCCAGGCAGCAATCTGGTAAAACTCCTCTGCACCCTCTCTAAAGCTCCTATATCCTTCCTATAATGAGGTGACCAGAATTGAACAAAATACTCCAAATGTGGGCTAGCAAGAGCTTTAGAGAACTGCAACATTACCTTGCCACTTTTGAACTACATCCCCCAATTGATTAAGGCTAACACATTGGATGACTTCTTAACCACTTTATCAACTTGGGGTCAATTTTGAGCAATCTACATACATGGACCCCAAGATTCCTCTACACTCCTGAGAACCCCACCGTTAATCTTGTACTCTGCCTTCAAGTTTAATCTTCCAAAGAGTATCACTTCACACTTCTCATGGATGGAATTCTATCGGCCACTTCTTGGCTTTGCTCTGTGTACTTTCAATATCCCTTTATAACCTATAAAAAATCTGCACCTTCTACAACCCTGCCAACCTTTATGGCATATGCAGACCTGTTCCTTATTCATGTCATTTATAAAAATTACAAAGTGCAGGGTTCCCAGAACAATCCCTGAAGAACACCACTGTTCACCAGTCTCCAGGCAGAATATGCTCTATCTAACACACTCAGCCTCTGTGGGCATGAAGCTCTGAAACCATGCAGCCAAGTTTCCCTGTCATGTCTTCTGACTGAGTGAGACTGCCACAGGGCACCTTGTCAAGTGCCTTACTAAGATGCATATATGCTACACCTACTGCTCTACCTCCATCAATTTGTTTTGTCACTTCCACAAATAATTCAATCAGACTTCCAAGGCACGGCCTGCCGTTCACAAATTCTCGCTGACTAATTCCTAATCGGACAATGCTCCTCTAAATCCCTGTTATTCCTGTCTCTACGAATCCCCTCCAATACTTTACCCATCATTGACATAAGATTGATTAGGCTATAATTCCCAGAGTTATCTCTATTATCTTCTGCCTGCTCTGGAACACCCCGCTCTGGTCTTCTGCCTGCTCTGGAACACTCCGCTCTGGTCTTCTGCCTGCTCTGGAACACCCCGCTCTGGTCTTCTGCCTGCTTTGGATCTCTTCTATCGTTAACTGCCGACGGGACATCAACCGTCTCGACTTCACTGCATCTTGTCCCCATTCCAACCTCACTCCTTCGGAACGCTCTACCCTCCACTCTCCGCACTAATCCTAACCTTATTATTAAACCCGCCGATAAGGGGGGTGCTGTTGTAGTCTGGCATACTGACCTCTACCTTGCCGAGGCACAACGACAACTCGCGGATACCTCCTCTTATTTACCCCTCGATCCTGACCCCACTAAGGAGCACCAGGCCATTGTCTCCCACACCATCACAGACTTTATCCGCTCAGGGGATCTCCCATCCACTGCTACCAACCTTATAGTTCCCACACCTCGCACTTCCCGTTTCTACCTCCTACCCAAGATCCACAAACCTGCCTGTCCTGGCCGACCTATTGTCTCAGCTTGCTCCTGCCCCACCGAACTTGTTTCTGCATACCCCGACACTGTTTTATCCCCCCTTGTTCAATCCCTTCCTACCTATCTTCGTGACACTTCTCACGCTCTTAAACTTTGATGATTTTAAGTTCCCTGGCCCCCACCGCTTTATTTTCCACCATGGATGTCCAGTCCTTATATACTTCCATCCCCCATCAGGAAGGTCTCAAAGCTCTACACTTCTTTTTGGATTCCAGACCTAATCAGTTCCCCTCTACCACCACTCTGCTCCGTCTAGCAGAATTAGTCCTTACTCTTAATAATTTCTCCTTTGGCTCCTCCCACTTCCTCCAAACTAAAGGTGTAGCTATGGGCACCCGTATGGGTCCTAGCTATGCCTGCCTTTTTGTTGGGTTTGTGGAACAATCTATGTTCCGTGCCTATTCTGGTATCTGTCCCCCACTTTTCCTTTGCTACATCAACGACTGCATTGGTGTTGCTTCCTGCACACATGCAGAGCTCATTGACTTTATTAACTTTGCCTCCAACTTTCACCCTGCCCTCAAGTTTACCTGGTCCATTTCCGACACCTCCTTCCCCTTTCTAGATCTTTCTGTCTCTGTCTCTGGAGACAGCTTATCCACTGATGTCTACTATAAGCCTACTGACTCTCACAGCTATCTGGACTATTCCTCTTCTCACCCTGTCTCTTGCAAAAACGCCATCCCCTTCTCGCAATTCCTCTGTCTCCGCCACAACTGCTCTCAGAATGAGGCTTTTCATTCTAGGACGAGGGAGATGTCTTTCTTTTTTAAAGAAAGGGGCTTCCCTTCCTCCACTATCAACTCTGCTCTTAAACGCATCTCCCCCATTTCACGTACATCTGCTCTCACTCCATCCTCCCGCCACCCCACTAGGAATAGGGTTCCCCTGGTCCTCACCTACCACCCCACCAGCCTCCGGGTCCAACACATTATTCTCCGTAACTTCCGCCACCTTCAACGGGATCCCACTACTAAGCACATCTTTCCCTCCACCCCTCTCTGCATTCCGCAGGGATCACTCCCTACGCGACTCCCTTGTCCATTCATCCCCCCCATCCCTCCCCACTGATCTCCCTCCTGGCACTTATCCGTGTAAGCAGAACAAGTGCTACACATACCCTTACACTTCCTCCCTTACCACCATTCAGGGCCCCAAACAGTCCTTCCAGGTGAGGCAACACTTCACCTGTGAGTCGGCTGGGGTGATATACTGCGTCTGGTGCTCCCGATGTGGCCTTTTATATATTGGCGAGACCCAACGCAGATTGGAAGACCGCTTTGCTGAACACCTACGCTCTGTCCGCCAGAGAAAGCAGGATCTCCCACTGGCCACACATTTCAATTCCACATCCCATTCCCATATGTCTATCCACGGCCTCCTCTACTGTAAAGATGAAGCCACACTCAGGTTGGAGGAACAACACCTTATATTCCGTCTGGGTAGCCTCCAACCTGATGGCATGAACGTCGACTTCTCTAACTTCCGCTAATGCCCCACCTCCCCCTCGTACCCCATCTGTTACTTATTTTTATACACACATTCTTTCTCTCACTCTTTTTCTCCCTCTGTCCCTCTGAATATACCCCTTGCCCATCCTGGGATCCCCCCTCCTTGTCTTTCTTCCCAGACCTCCTGTCCCATGATCCTCTCGTATCCCTTTTGCCTATCACCTGTCCAGCTCTTGGCTCCATCCCTCCCCCTCCTGTCTTCTCCTATCATTTTGAATCTCCCCCTCCAACTTTCAAATCCCTTACTCACTCTTCCTTCAGTTAGTCCTGACAAAGGGTCTCGGCCTGAAACGTCGACTGCACCTCTTCCTAGAGATGCTGCCTGGTCTGCTGCGTTCACCAGCAACTTTTATGTGTGTTGTTATCTCTATTACCTTTCTTGGACAAAGAAATTACATTTGCCACCCTCCAATCTTCTGGTATTACTGCTGTGGCCAGTGAGGATGCAAAGATCACCACTAAAAGTGCAGCAACCTTGCTTTCTGTTGTACCCTGGGGTATTTCCCATCCAGCCCCAGGACTTATTTACATCATGTTTTTCAGAAGTTTCAGCACATCTTCTTTCTTAAAGTCAACTATTCTATACTGTCCTCACATTCATCAAGCTCCCTCTCCCTGGAGAACACTGAAGTAAGTTATTCATAAGGATATGCTCTATCTTCTCCAACTTGAGGCAAATGTTTCCTTTTTTAAAGAAGGAATTGACTGGTCCAGATTTCAGTCTTGTCATTCTCCTGTTCTTCATATACATGCAGAATACATTGGGGTTTTCCTTAATCCTACTCGCCAAAGCCTTTTCATGACCCTTCTACCTCTCTTAAGTTTATTCTTAAGCTTCCTTCTGGTTACCTTGTAACTCCCTGGAGCCATGTCTGATCTTTGCTTCCTATACCTTAGGTATGTTTCTTTTTTGCTCTTGATTGGATGTTCCACATTTCTTGTCAAGCATGGTTCCCTCACCCTGCTATGCTTTCCTTGCCTAAAAAGGACAAACATATCCAGTATACAACACAAGTGTTTTCTAAACAACCTCCACATTTCTATGTATATCTCTGAATACATCTACAGGTCTCCCCCGCTTTTCGAACATTCGCTTTACGAAACCTCACTGTTACGAAAGACCTACATTAGTTCCTTGTTTTCGCTAACAGAAAGTGTTTTCACTGTTACGAAAAAAGGCAGCGCACGGGAAAAGCAGCACGCGAAAAAATCAGCGCGCCATAAAAATTAGCGCGCCGCCTGCCCCGAGCAGCCGCTCTCCCCTGGATTCAGAACAGCATTCTCGCCAGCATTGCTTAAACACGTGACTGTGAGCAGCTGTTAGCAAGATGGTATCGGAAAAACCTAAAAGAGCTCGTAAGGGTGTTACACTTAACGTAAAACCAGACATAATTAAGCGTTTCGATCGTGGTGAACGAAGTAAGGACAAAGTGAGTTTAGCTTGTGGAAGTTGACAAAGATGATCTTGAAGAGGTTTTGGCATCCCATGACCAAGAACTGATAGATGAAGAGCTGATGCAATTGGAAGAGGAAAGGATCAAAACCAAATGCAGTAGCGAACGAACCGAAAGCGACTGCATGAGATTTCCGCTGCAATGATAAAGTACGACTTTAATTTTGAAAGGGTACGTCCGTTTAGGGCATATTTACAAGATGGTTTGAGTGCTTACAAAGAATTGTATGATCTAAAAATGCGTGAGGCTAAGCAGTAAAGCAAGCCTTCCACAGCAGCCACAGCAGATGACGAATCTCGAACTTTGACATCGAGGCAGGCAGTCGTAGAAGATGACCTGCCTGCCCTAATGGAAACAGATGACGATGAGATGACACCCCAGTGTCCCACCACCCCAACCCTCGGCCGCGGACAGATACCGATTCGCGGAGTATGCAGCAGTAGCTGGGAGGCACCCAGCACTTCTTTAAGAAAACAGCCGAAATAAACAAGCTAATTAATTAGGTGCTGCCTGACACATATGTCGGCCCAGATCAGAGGCAATTACTGAATGCATCGCCTCTGATCTGGGCCAACATTTACGTGCCGGGCGGCACCTAATTAATCAGCTTGTTTATTTCGGCTTTTTTCTTAAAGATGAGCTGGGTGCCTCCCAGCTACCACTGGACCGCTGCATTCTTTGCGGATCGGTATCGGGTTGCTGCCCGGGGCCACTGAACCACCCCAACCTCCGATGACTGAGTCTAACACACCATCATCAGTGTGCTCGGCAAGCTGTCTTCCCGATTCCGGTAAGTGATACTACATTGTACATACATTATTTCTACTTTATATAGGCTGTGTATTTTTATGTGTTATTTGGTAGATTTAGTAGCTTCATAGCTTAAAAGGTTACTGGCGAGAGTGTTTTTACCAACTGCACTTGCGTGAGATTATCTGCTGAGAGCGCTTCCGCCTTGTTTCTACCGACGGCGCTTGTGTCAGATTTTCGCTAAATGATTGTGTAAAAGTACTTCTACTTTATATAGGCTGTGTATTTATATCATTCCTGCGTTTACTATATGTTACTGTTATTTTAGGTTTTATGTGTTATTTGGCATGATTTGGTAGGTTATCTTTGGGTCTGCAAACGCTCACAAAATTTTCCCATATAAATAAATGGTATTTGCTTCTTCACTTTATGACATTCCGGCTTACGAACCATTTCATAGGAATGCTCTACCTTCGGATGGCGGGGGAAACCTGTATTCCCAATTTAACTCCCAACTTCCGGCCTAATAGCATCATATTTTGTCCTCCCCCAATTAAATACTTTGCTATAAAGTTGGCTCCTACCCCTGTCCAAGGTTATGGTAAAGGTCAGGGGGTTGTGGTCACTGTCATTAAAGTGCTCTGTCACTTGACTAGGTTCATTGCCAGATCCGGTACTCCTCGAGTTTGCCTGTCTACAAACTGTGTCAGGAAACCTTCCTGGTCTCACCTCACAAAGTTCAGCTCATCTAAATCTCTTGCACTAATGAGATGTCAATTACTATTAGAGAATTTGAATTTACCCTTAACAACCCTGTTATTTTTGCCCCTTTCCAAAGTCTGCCTCCTAATCTGCTCCTCAGTGTCTATGCGAGGGCGCGGGGTGAGGGAAGAGCCCGCTGCAAAGAAAACGGGGCCGGTCCCCACCTCGAAAAGGGATACGTCATCGGAAGATGATGATTCGGACGTGTGGTACCTGCTTCCGTTCGCTGATTCCCCAGTGCCAGGAGAAGAGACTCCTGGCCCTTCCATCACTGAGTCAGGGGACCGAGGGAGGGTGTTGCAGAGCCGCCTGTATTACAGCCGGGATTGGGGGAGGAGAGGGTGGAGGCAGAACCCGAGCCAGAGGGCTCACAGGGGCAGAGGGATCCCGGTGAAGGAGAAGGTCCGACAGGTAGGCCCGAGGGGTCAACTGGGGTGTCTGAACAGGGAGAGTCAGCAGAGGAAGTACAGAGGCCTCAGAGGAGTAGGCATCCCCTGGAAAGACTCTTATATAGCGCCGGCAGAGCAGGGTGTGATCTCTACTGCCCTGCAAAGTTATGTCACTGCTTTATGCACCTGGGTTGGGTTTTGTGTTTTACAAGGAGCACTGGTGAACTCTGTTAACGTCATGAGGGCATGACTTTTTGTAGTGTGGGGAGAGTGTACTCGTCTTTCTTTTGTTACATTTAAAATGGCGACTTTGTTATGTTAATCTGGGGAATGCGGCTTTGTAGTGCTTTAACGCTGAAGAGAGTTTGCGCTAGCAGTTTGTTTTACTTTAAATTGAGATAGCAGCCTTCTATTAGCCAATGGGTGGTTATGTATCGTTTTGTTTTCGGATACCATGCTGTATGATATGCCTGTGGACGGAGTTTTGGCGGGGAGTCGGAGGAGAGACGGGGAGGACGGCAGATGGGCAGAGAGGCTCCGGTCGATCACTCCGGGTGGTCCCGAGCTGTGAGTCGACGGGATTCGGGTGGTCATCAGGAATCGATTGAGCTCCAACGGTAGCGTGCGAAGAACTTGAACTTTGATAAGTGTTGGCGCCTTTTTTTTCATTACTTTCCTCTCTGTATCAAATGTATATTAATGTCATAGAATTAGTAATATCTATAAAGTGTATTTGTTAAAATTTACTGGGTGTGCTGGCTGATGATTAATGTTTGTGATTGATTCGGGTGGCCACCAACCCTGTGGGGAGTGTTGAGGCGGGTGCTGGGCGGGATTTCCCCTAGACAGACACGAGCCAATATAACGGAATGTTACATAATATTAGAGAATTTGAATTTACCTTTAACAACAACCCTGTTATTTTTGCCCCTTTCCAAAGTCTGCCTCCTAATCTGCTCCTCAGTGTCTCTACTGCTATATGGGCATTGGGGTCGAGAGAATACTCTCAATAGAGTTATTGCTCCCTTCCTGTTTTTCTCTTTCACCCACACTGGCTCAGTAGATGATCCCTCCACAACGTCCTCCCTTTCTGCAGCTGTGATACTATCCCTGATTAGCAATGCTGCTCCTCTACCCTTTTAACTTCCTTCCCTGTTGCTTTAGAAACAAGTCATTCCCAGAACATCCGGCAGCCATTCCTGCCTTTGTGACAGCCAGGGCTCTGTAATGACCACACTGTTGCAGTTCCATGTACTGATCCATCTCTTAAGTTTATCATCCTTTTTCCTGATACCGCTCGAATAAAAGTCAGAATTCAACCCAAACAGCTGACAACAATTATGCCCTGTCCACTGAATATCCTTCCTCATAGTCTCTCTCTGCATGCTGCATCTAATTTGGCATCAGCTGCACCATCCTCTGCCCTATCACTCTGGCTCCCATCCCCCTGTCAAACTAGTTTAAACTATCTCCAACAGGTCTAGGGAACCAGCCCACAAAGATACTGGTCCCACTTGAGTTCAGGTGTAACCCATCCCTTTTGTATAGGTCATACCTTCCTCAGAAGAGAATTGTTGGCACATTGCAAATATTACTTGCCTGACTGAGGATTCTGCTAACACAGCTGTTTAAGTACAAAAAGGAGTCAGGAACAAAAGTAAGTTTGTCAAGATAATCTGCTCCTAGCAGACAGATCTAGTCAGTTTTCACATTGTGGTTATTTCCAATTAAGTATGAAAGTCATTCTTGCTCCAGATGCTGTCTCTAGGTCACCTGGCAGCAGATGGAGCGACACATGGGGTGGAGGCATTAAGGACAAATGGCATGTCACGTATGTGGGAGAGCATCTGTAAATTAATGCAGTGATGGATACAGGATGAACACCTGATCTACTGCAGAAATTTTGCTTAATGCTCTCATCAAAGCAGCTTCATGCAGCATCATACAGAACCAGCAAAGCAATTCCCAATCTCTCATCAATGACTCTGGTACTATTTATATGTCAACCACAATCAAAAATAATATGGGACAGTATTGAACAAAAAATCAGTGAAGGAAAAATACAGTGCACAAAATCAAGCAGTGCAATTGCCAAAGCAGGCATTTACCCAGATCAGGAGTTCTCAGCCTGGGGTCCATGGGTCCCTTGGTTAATGGTAGGAATCCATGGCATACAAAAATTTGGGAACCACTAAACTAGAGAATGAAAACATGTATCAAATTTAGTCAGGCCCTTGAGCTATCATAGTTTTATGTTCCAGAATGCATGCATGGGAAAACTCCTAATAATATAGTGTAACTGAGGCACTTAACATCATTATTTCCTAGCAATTTCAATACTAAATCGTGTTTTAGATATTCCTTCTCATGTGCCTCCTACTTTTTTTAAAACAAGGCTAAATAAAGGACTACTTCAATGAGTAATGTCCACAGATTACCAAGCTGCCTTGTTTGACACAAAGAATGTGAATAGCTGAAATGATACCTACTTCCTTCCTCCAAAAAACATTCCAATTTTCCTGTCTTTTTCACACACTGCCAAATGTTTTAAATTTTGGATTCCTTTTTAAGACTACTTTTAAGTATAAAAACAGACCTTTGGCTGGTGAACATACAAGTTCATTGCTGGGAAGACTGCCAGGAAGGAGCAGATGATTTTTGCAAGTTCAATATCCCGTCAGTTTGGAGAGAACCATTCTGCCTCAAAGGAAAGTGAGGTCCAAACTACCTTTCAGGTAGAGAGTAGAAGGAATCTGCCAGAAAAGTTCATGAACGATTTCATTGTGATAATTATATTTTCATTGATCTCACCTACATTCAATGCCATCATTGTATTTGTGCAACAGTATTACCGTAATCTGTGCTCACCATGCCTGCAAGTGCAACTATTTTTTTTCTAGTCTTTGCAACGTGACGAGAGAGACACATTTTCTCTCCTAACAAAGTGACTATTCAAAGTAAGAGGCAAGAATGGAGGAAGGGAATGATAATGCTTCCACCACACCACCACACCACCACCTTGGGTGAGTATCATGAAAGATAAGCAATTTAGATCAGAAGGTCATATGTCACAAAGAGAAACATATTCTAATGGACTACAGTCTGACACCAAGAGTTTTGAATCTGACACAATAGTATGCTGGACGGTTGATACACGAAACTGAGCTGCCACCAAGGACTCTGACCAGGAATACATTGGGGATGCCTTGATGACCATATTGATGCAAAGGTGCAATGAGATGCCAGGTCTTTCTGGTTGAAAGCAGATGGGGTAGATGAGTTTATCTGCAAGCATTGAGAGGAAGTTATGCAGTGCCAGCCTCACACCCACCATACAGGATGTGATGTTCCCTTCACTCTAGTGGATCAACAGCAAGCCCTCACACAGTGCTTGTACCTCCAGGTCATGAGTGCATTTGGAAGCACAGACAAAGGCCATGGAAAATCTCCCAGATTCTGTGCAGTTTTATCATTATCCATTTGGAAGTTTGATGTCTTTCATGTGGGAGCAGTTTGATTTCCACAATGAACAGCAAGATACCACATATAACCAGCTTGCTGTTCTCAATGCATACATGAACTCAACCCATGATCGGTTCTTCACAAGTTTACGGATGCTGCACACCAGCAGATATTGTTCATGAACAGAATGATGCCACATTACAAAAACAGGTTTTCTGAATGAGCAGGACAATGCCCCTTAAAGTTGTCTCTTTTGTACCGCAGCAGGAAATGTCACATAGCTGAAAATGGATAACATTTCCCAGGTTAAAGACATACCTTGATTGTGATTGTAGGACATAGGCCACGGAATATCACTACACGTTTCTCAGGGCAGTGTTTCATCAATGAAACTTTTTCCATTATCATCAGATATTCACCAATGATTGCACAAGGTTTAATTCCATTCACACTCCATTGCTAATGAAACAGCCCATGCTTGCATGCAACACAATCTGGGCAACATTTAGGTAGAGGACGTTAATAACAAGTAACATTTGTGCAACTGTGCATTTCCAACATGAGATAATCTACCCACTAGCTTTGGCATTCATTGTCATTTCTGTCACTAAGTCCCTCACCATTATCTTAGGATATACCACTAACCATAAACCCAGCTACATAAATAATAGATCATGTGCTGGAGGATATACTATGGCATATAAATCACTTCCTGACACCACAAGGCCTTCCCATACTCTACTGTCAATGATGCACAAGACAAATCTCTAAGGAATACTTTTCCCTTGACTTGACTCACAGAAACAGCCCCAGTTACTTCCCATCAACATCACACAGGGTTGCAAATATATCACCACTCGTTCAGGCTTCGAGAATTGTTGGCATTATCCTAGTCAGATCAGCCTGCTTGACTGACACCACATAAACCAGTCTAACTTTCATTCCCACTAACACCATTGCACAGTGTAGTGTTACGGAGAGATTAGTTACAAAATGCACTGCAGTTAGTTATCTGGGCTACACAGGCAATACAGTCTAACCCGTAACTTCTACCAGCAAAAACACGGGGCAGCTGACTGACAGAAAACACCATCAGTTGGTTTGCATCTACATCACACAGACTTGAAAATACAGTGGATTCCAGTTAACTGGGCCATTGGTTAATCAGGACAGCTGCTATTTGGGTCATCTCTTATAGAATAAAAACTAATAGAAAAAGTAGCCAGGACTCCCTTCATATATTTGGGATGCTATGTAATTTAATTGGTACAGGTGACTATTGCCAAACAGTTTCTAACTAGTGTCAGTCACGTGCACTTGTGTGGCCATTAGACACTACATCATGCTTAGAGAGAGCAGTTTTTAAATAGCTTCTCTCGTGTGTGTTTGTGTTCAAAAATCGGTGATTATCGTCACCGATATTTGGCATGAAATAAGCAAGGAGACAATTCATAACTGTTTTGCTCACTGCAGTTTCAAGCATTTGGGCTTGGAGATACCGGAAACGGTTGGGAGCTAAAATGAAACAACTTCATTACTTCAACAAGTTAAGAACTACAAAGACTTTGCAGATACTGACAATCATCTTGAATGTTACATTGAGAATGAAGATTTGTTGGATGTAATTGTTGAAATCATTCTATGAAGGCAGTACATTATCTACACTAGATGTCTACACTGATTTTGTTGATTTACAATCAATCAAACGAACACAGTTGTGAAATCTAGATGAATTCCTCTATCAAAAACTATTAGGAACTAAACAGTTTTATGGTACTTTATTGGTAGTGCTCTAATTTGTTCTGTATTTCATTTAAACACACAATTTTTTTATTTGCTAAAGCAGTAGCTTGTTTTTTTTTTTAAAAAAAATACCTTTTTAACTAGTTCCATGAAACTTTAGCTAACTGTGGCAGCTGCTTAATTGGGCTAAAATGTCCTGGTGCTGATGTGTCCTGGAATCAACTGTACTTCACTTTCTTTGTTGCTTAATCCAAATTCTGTAACTCCCTCCCTAACAGAACAGTGGAACTACCTTCATCAGAAGGACTGCAGCAGTTCAGGGAGGCAACTGGCCACCACCTCTCAACAGCAATTAGACATCAGCAATAAAGGCTAGTCTTGCCAGTGATGCCCAGATCCCAAAGGTGAATAAAAAGAAAAGTATATTAATGAGAGCACTGACGTGGACCCTCTACCCTTAATCCAGATTTTCTCTCATCTTCATCATGAGTAGGGTCCTAGCTTAAGGATATAGACAACTGACTTAGAGG
Source organism: Mobula birostris (assembly GCF_030028105.1). Taxonomy (NCBI): domain Eukaryota; kingdom Metazoa; phylum Chordata; class Chondrichthyes; order Myliobatiformes; family Myliobatidae; genus Mobula; species Mobula birostris. The sequence continues at coordinate 44,216,816 of NC_092385.1, forward strand.
GGAAGAAGAAACCAGACAACTGTCATGCAGGCCCTACCAGTCAGGTCACTTATGATTTGGAGATGGAAAAATAGCGTGGTGGTCTACATACCAGCAGATCATTGCATACTTGTCTACTCATGTCCTCAGATGTCAGAGTTTAATACAATGAGATAATCAAGATTTTCCAAGTCATACAATTTACCTTCCTTCTTTGCAAACCGGCAAGCCAAACATAATGTCCAGGCAAGGATGGTTGCAGACAGCCAATGGAAGAAAGGTGTTTGAAGAGCATAGCAGGGGTGGGGAAGGGCAGAGCCATAGTGTTTACAGAGATGAGATCCTTGATTCAAGGTACACATACCAACTATGGATCAATAAATCTTCTAATTTCAAGGTATCAGTGTAGGAGCAGCACCTTAAATCCTATCTGGGTAGCCTCCAAACTGTTGGCCTGAATATCGATTTCTCCTTCTGGTAAACAAATCCCCCCCCCGCCCCAACTCTTCCCCAAATCAGACCTTTTGCCTCTTCTCACCTGCCTATTAATCCCCCTTGGGTCCCCTCCTCCTTCCTTTTCTCCTATAGTCCACTCTCCTCTCTGATTAGATTCCTTCTTCTCCCATCTTTGGCCTTTCCCACACACCTGGCTTCACCTATCACCTTTCAACCAGCCTCCTTCCTCTCTCCCCTATCTTCTTGTTTGGCCATCTTCCCCCCCCCCCCACCCCCCGCTCCTCTCAGTCCAGAGTAAGAGGCTTGGCCCAAAACATTGACTATCTTCTCAAATACTTCCTGATCTGCTGAGTTCCTCCAGCATTTCGTGTGCATTGCCTCAGTTGTTAGCTTATAGTTTCTATTGACTTAGTGATTGATCTTCCAGCTAAGGAATTCAAACATACAGTTTACCAAATGTTCAATATCCATAACTGCTAGTCAATACTGCATAAAAATGGCATTTCTCCGTTCTGAATTTAGAACAGTGTGGCAGCATGGGTCATGCTGTTCTACTTGTGCTTGAAACAATTGAAGTACGATTGAGGAACGAGTGAGAGTTTTCAGAATGCAGTTAATCAGCAATGACACTTCTTCCTGAAAATGTGGATCTTTTGTTTCAAATGAAATCACATGACCAACCTATATATGGCTCAACTTCTTTCCTATTTATTTTTATCATGGCAGTGGCTTTCACAATGGGAGTTGACCCCAACCAGGTTCCCAAATGAATTTGCAGTTCACATATTGGATTAAGTGAGTGTTCTCCTTACTCTGCTCGAGACTTACTGATCGTAGATTCAATGGTGTTTATTTTCTATAACAGAGCAGGTTTCTAGTTACTCATTTGGTTTGGCAGGCTTTCGTGTTGGAAGGGTACCGAAACCATCATGTAATTGTTTAAACAGATAAAAGTTAGGTCCTTCTCAACAAATACTTATATCAATTTTTATTAACCATTTTCATCACAAGTCAATATCATTGAAATTAATCATATGTTTCACAACATAGTTTTAAAAAAACTAAGCTCGAAAGGCAGTTTGAATTATTTTGACAAGTAACACCTTCCTGCTACTTCCACTTACTTCAAGAAATAGACCTCAAGTCCCCTATGTAAATGTGCTACTCATATCCAGTAATTGACATGGCCTTGATGTGTATTCTGGGTAATCCACATACTTCTCACAGTTTCAGTAGGACAGCTGAGAAATTATTCATGCAAGAAGACATGACCGCAAAGCAAATGTGATTACCCTACACGAGAATAGAAAGCTAAATGAATACGGTTTTCACACCATAGTGCATCAATTCCCAAATAAACCTCATACAAATGAAAAAGTTAAAACATTCAGCTCTGCTCTGTTCCGTGCAGACCACCTACATATGAAGTGGTCCTCACTTAGCTAATGAGTTGTCCATTTCTACGGCGCAGACCTCACTCACATACTTGGAACTTAGCCCACAGTCTCCTCTTAGAGAATGACAAGAAAGAGCTCACTATTACTTCGGTCTGTGAAATACAGTAATCCTTTTCCGATTCCACGAGGACACACTCTTTTTCTCCCCCTGAACATAAAGAATACCTTCAATTTTGCACTTGAAGACGTTTCTTACCTGTTATTTGATACCATAAGGCACAAGAGCAGATTTAGGTAATTTGATCCATCATGTCTGCTCCTCAGATACCTGTCAACTTGTTGACTAATGTGTTTATAAGCTAATTAATGTTTTAAAATACTAAAATACTAGATGATACCAAATTGAATGGAAAAGCAAATTATGCAGAAGATACAGAGAGATAGAGATAGGTTAAGTGAGTGGGTAAGCTTCTGGCAGATGGTATGCAATGTTGGTAAATGCAAGGTCATCGACTTTGGAAGGAAAAGCAAAAGAACAGCTTATTATTTAAATGGTAAAACATTGCAGCATACTTCTATGCAGAGGGACTTGGGAGTGCTTGTGCATGAATCACAAAAGGTTGTTTTGCAGGTGCAGCAGGGTATCAAGAAGGCAAATGGGATGTTGGCCTTCATTGTTAGAGGGATTGAATTTAAGAGCAAGGAGGTTATGCTGCAATTGTACAGGGTACAAGTGAGGTTGCACCTGGAGTACTCCGTGCAATTCTGGTCCCTCTACTTGAGGAAGGATATACTGGCTTTGAAGGAGCTGCATAGGAGGTTCACTAGGTTGATTCCAAAGATGAGAGGGTTAGACTATGAGGAGCGATTGAGTCGCCTGGGACTGTACTCACTAGAATTCAGAAGAATGAGAGGAGACAGATCTTATAGAAACATAGACAATTATGAAAGGGATAGATAAGACAGAGGCAGGAAAATAGTTTCCACTGGTAGGTGAGACTAGAACCAGGAGACATAGCCTCAGGGGATTCAGGGGAGTAGATTTAGGATGAAGATAAGGAGGAACTGCTTTTCCCAGAGTCTGGTACATCTGTGGAATTCTCTGCCCAATGAAGCCATGGAGGCTACCTCAGTAAATTTAAGACGTTTGGATAGATTTTTGCATAGTAGGAGAATTAAGGGTTATGGGGAAAAGGCAGGCAGATAGAGATGAGTCTATGGCCAGATCAGCCATGTTCTTATGGCGGAGTAGGCTTGATGGGCCTGATGGCCTACTCCTGCTCCTATTTCTTATGTTCTTATGTTAAAATAAACATTCGTGTATCTGAGAAGCTTACTGGTCCTTGCCTTAAACAGTGTCTACACTTATAAAATTTCTGGATGTGGATGCCAACCTTCACATGATCAAACAATGTCATTCAAACTGGTTATCTAGTCACTGGCTTGCACATTATGATTACGAGCCAAGTAATTATGCTGGTAGCTGAACAGAGAGGAAGGATGCTAAGATTGCTCTCTCTCTCTCTGTCACATACTTATCCCTTATCTAATTCCTAGGTTGCTCACATAATTTCAAGATGACTAAAAACAAATCACACACAGCAAACCAGAAATGAAAAGAGAAACAATTTTCCAACTGGCTTAAAGAGTGCCAATCATAGATTGGAACATACCAACAAGATTCAAGTAGAAGTTAACGTACAATGAACAATCATCAAATTAAAATTTCAAAGCTGGTTTGAAGCATTTGAAGGAATTTTCATTAACTTACAGTGTATAAAAGTTTGATTTCTAAGCAACTGTAGATTATTCTTCCATTAAAAACTCATTTAAGTCTCATATACCAAGCAGCATCATATTCAAAGTAATAATGGGATATTTCAAGGAGTAATAACAGCAAAAAGTGAAAGGTTTTGCCAATGTTACAACAATGGAATCTGGGCCATTTGCACAAATATGTTTTGTGAAAGCTCATTCTGCGAAAGTTGACAAACATGCTTTATTTTAAAATTGCAACAATTCTCCACTTCAAACTTTACTTCAGTGAGTGTTTTGTAACATTATAAGATCATATGTAAATGCATATTATTCATTCATATAGAAAGAATAAAACTCCCCCAGGTGAATTTTAAACTTGCCACCATCATAGAAGAATTTTAATAAATCAAGTCTAAACTAAAGAAACTCAGATTCTTTAGCATATCAAAGTTGAGTTTATTGACATATGGAGAAAGACTTGTTATGGACAGTTGTAATGAAAACATTCTTGCAGTAGCATCACAGGCATATGACTTCAGAGACACTATATTCATAAGAAATACCAGCACAAAGCAATATTTTTGGATGATGGCAAACAAAGGAAAACTGAAAAATCTCCGTACAAAATCTGTTTGCTAACGCAAGTTTGTTATTCTGCATTTGGACACCTGCTATGCTTTTGTCACCAGCACTATCAGTCAATTCACGCCTAACACAATATTAGTAATCTGATTTAACAATGAATGAAATCAGTGGGGACACTCCGCAGTGACAATGCTATCAACTATCAGTTAGACTCTCTTTTGTTGGAGATGTTCAGTGACTGGCACTTCGGCAGCACAAATATTCTCTCCTCCCTTCCAATTGTCCTCGTGGCTGCATCTAATCCTGCCTTGATCACCTCACAACTCCTCACATTTTTCATCCATTCCTACTTTCTGGAAAAGTTTAAAAGAAATGAGTGGGGCAGTCAGGACATTTTGTATGCCACAGTTCACAATGTGACATTGGATTGTACATAATTAGACACTTGGCAAGCACCAATAGAAAGAAGTGAGGTTTAAGTGAAGTGGCCATTGTGGGACCGGGCCAGTGTTAGAGTGGGAGACTCAGGTTTTGGCTCAGAAGCTTTGGCGAGGAGAGGCAGAGGCCAGAGGGTGATTTTTTTCATTTAATATTTCTTTCTTATTGCACAGATAGAGCTGTGGGGATGCTAGGCAGGATGCTCCTTTTGCAGGATGTGGGAAAGCAGGGAGACCTCCAGTGTCCCTAATGACTACAGCTGCAAGAAGTGCATCCAGCTGTAGCTTCTAACAGACTAAGATAAGGAACTGAAGCTGGAACTGGATGAACTCTGGATCATTTGGGAGGCTAAGTAATGTGTCAGAACATACAGGTAGGCAGTTACACTCAGAACACAGGACACAGGTGACCATCAGGAGGGGGAAAGGGGGACAGGCAGCCAGTACAGATTTTCCCCATGGCCATTCCCCTCAACAACAGGTAAACCACTTTGGATAATGTTGGAGGTGGGTGGAATAAGCTCGCAGAGGAAAGCTCGAGTGGTCAAGTCTCTGGCACTGGGTCTGGTTCTGTGGCACAGAAGGGGAGGGAGGGAGAAGAGAAGAGCTGTAGTGATGGAGGATTCCATAGCTCCAGAAGCAGATAAGAGATTCTGTGTATGTTGCCTCACAGATGCCAGGGCCAGGGATGTCTTGGACCGAGTCCACAGCATTTTAAATGGGGAGAGTTGGCAGCCCGAAGTAGTGGCACATTCTGCTACAAACAACATATGCAAGAAAAGGGAGGAGCTGAAGAGTGAATATAGGGAGTTTGGCAGAAAGCTAGAAAGTAGGACCTCGGGGTGATATACTGTGTTCAGTGCTCCGGATGTGGCCTTCTATATATTGGCGAGACCCGACGCAGGCTGGGAGACCGTTTCGCTGAACACTTACGCTTTGACTGCCAGAGAAGCAGGATCTCCCAGTGGCCACATATTTTTAATTCCACGTCCCATTCCCATTCTGATATGTCTATCCACAGCCTCCTCTACTGTCAAGATGAAGCCACACTCAGGTTGGAGGAACAACACCTTATATTCCGTCTGGGTAGCCTCCAACCTAATAGCATAAACATTGACTTCTCAAGCTTCCGCTAATGCCCCACCTCCCCCTTGTACCCCAACCCTTATTTATTTATTTATTTATTATTTTTTTCTCTCTCTTTTTTCTCCCTCTGTCCCTCTCACTATACTCCTTGCCCATCCTCTGGGCTTTCCCCCTCCCCCTTTCTTTCTCCCTAGGCCTCTCGTCCCATGATCCTCTCCCTTCACCAGCCTCATATCCCTTTTGCCAATCAACTTTCCAGCTCTTAGCTCCATCTCTCCCCCTCCTGTCTTCTCCTATCATTTCAGATCTCCCCCTCCCACTCCCAAATCTCTTACTATCTCTTCTTTCAGTTAGTCCTGACGAAGGGTCTCAGCCCAAAACATCGACTGTACTGCTTCCTTTAGATGTTGCCTGGCCTGCTGCGTTCACCAGCATTTTTTATGTGTGCTCCTCCAAGGTGGTAATCTGTATTGCAGCCTATGCCGTGCACCAGAAAGGAGCAGAATATGATGATTTTCCAGATGAATGTTTGGCTAAGGAATTGGTGCAGTGGGTAGCATTTCAAATTTATGGATCACTAGGATCTCTTCTGGAGAAGGTATGATCTATACATAAAGGACAGGTTACACCTGGACCCAAGGGAAACCAATATCCTTTTTAGGCAGTTCTGTGAAACCTTTTGGAGAGGGTTTAAACTAATTTGGCAGTGGGATGGGAACTGGTGTAATAGGGCCAAGGGTGGTGAAGTTGGTATACAAGTAGATGCAGTGTGTAGTGAGACTGTGAGGAAGGACCGGCAGACGATAGGGCAATATAGCAATTAGTGGGATGAGGTGAAGTGTAACAATGGGACAAATTGTAAAAAAGGTGATGAATTAAGGCGGCATACGGTGCATTGGCCTTCATCAATCGCAGGATTGAGTTTAAGAACCGAGAGGTAACGTTGCAGCTATATTGGACCCTGGTCAGTGGTGAGTGCGTGGAATGGGCTGCCAGCAGTGGTGGTTGAGGCAGAAGCGATAAGGTCTTTTAAGAGACTCCTGGGTGAATACATGGAGCTTAGAAAAATAGAGGGCTATGGGTGAGCCTAGGTAGTGCTAAGGTATAGACATGTTCAGCACAGCTTTGTGGGCTGAAGGGCCTGTATTGTGCTGTAGATTTTCTATGTTTCTAATACAGGACTAAACAGGCTATATTTGAATGCACGTAGTATATGGAATAAGGTAGATGATCTGGAAGCAGTTAGAGATTGACAGGAATGATATTGCAGTCTTCTCTGAGTCGTGGCTGAAAGAAGATCATAGTTGGGAGCTTAACGTGCAAGGATAGACATTGTATTTAAAGGGCAGGTAGGTAGGCAGAGGGAGTAGAGTAGCTTATTTGGTAAAAAATGAAATCAAATCCTTAGAAAGAGATGATGCAGAATTAGAAGATGTGGAATTCCTGTGGGCAGAATTAAGAAACTACAAGGATAAAAAGACCCTGATGGGACTTATATACAGGCCTCCAAACAGTAGCCTGATTTGGGGTACAAATTAAAACGGGAGAGAAAAAGCAGGCTTGTGCTGGATCCCAAGAGGGGTAGTTTGTAGATTGCCTACAAGATTGCTTTTAGAGCAGTTTGTGGTTGAGCAACAAGAGGAAAGGCAATTCTGGATTGGACGTTGTGCAATGAAACAGATTTGATTAGGTAGTTTAAGGTAAAAGAACCTCTAGGAAGCAGTGATCATAATGTGATAAGGATGCACCCTACAATTTGAGAGGGAGAAGCTAAACTCAGATACATCAGTACTACAGTAAAGGGAATTACAAAAACATGAGAGAAGAGCTGGCCAAAGTTAATTGGAAGGTAAAAGAAACAGGGATGATGGCAGAACACTCAATCGCTGGAGTTTCTGGGAGCAATGTTGAAGGCGCAGGACAGATATATATCAACTATGAAGAAGTATTCTAAAGGAAGGATAATGTAACCATGGCCAACAAGGAAAGTTAAAGACAGCATAAAAGCCAAAGAGAGAGCACATAATAGAGCAAAAATTAGAGGATTAGGAAGCTTTTAAAAACCGACAGAAGGCAACTAAAAAAAAAACGTAAGGAGAGAAAAGATAAAACATGAAAGTAAGCTAACCAATAATATAAAGAGGATGCAAAAGTTTTTTTTTCCCCAGATATGTAAAGGGTAAAAGAAAGACAAAAGTGGATATTGGACCACTGGGAAATGATGCTGGAGAGATAGTAATGTACTTAAAGAAATGGCAAACAAACTTAATGTATTGTGCGTCAGTCTTCGCTGTGAGAGAATAGCAGCATGCCAAAAAGTTGAGAATGTCAGGGAGCAGAAGTAAGTGTAATTGCTATTACAAAGGAGAAGGTGCTTGGGAAGCTGAAAGATCTGAAAGTAGATAAGTTAACTGGACCAGATTGAATTTATCTCAGGGTTCTGATGGAGGAAGCCAAAGAGATTGGAGAGGCATTAGTAAAGATCTTTGAAGAATCACTAGGCTCTAGCATGATAAAGGACTGGAAAATTGTAAATGTCATACTACTTTTTCAAGAAAGGAGGAAGGAAATCATAGGATGGTTAGCCAAACTTCAGTGGTTGGTAGGACGTTGGAGTCCATTACTAAGGATGAAATTTCAGGCTACTTGGAGACACGTGATAAATTAGGCCAAAGTCAGCATGGTTTCCTGAAGGGGAAATCTTGCCTGCCAAATTTGTTGGAATTTTTTGAGGAAATAACAAGCAGCATAGACAAAGGATGATGTTGTATACTTAAAATTTCAGAAAGCCTTTAACAAGGTGCTGCATATAAGTCTGCTTAACCATGGTATTAAAGGAAGATACTAACATGGATAGAAGATTGGCTGACTGGCAGGAGGCAGAGTGGAAATAAAGCAGGCCTTTTCTGATTGGCAGCTGGTGACTAGTAGTGTTCTCCAGGGATCAATGTTGGGTGTCTCTTATCACATTATAAATCATTGATTTGGATGACAGAATTGATGACTGTGGCCAAGTTTGTAGATGATACAGACACTGGTGCAGGGGCAAGTAGTATCAAGAAAGCAGGAAGTCTGCAGAAGGACTTAGACAAATTGGGAGAAGTGGCAGATGGAATATAGTGTTGGGAAGAGTATGGTCGGGCACATTGGTAAAAGGAATAAAAGTGTAGGCTATTTTCTAAATGGGGAGAAAATTCAGAAATCAGAGGTACAAAGGGACTTGGGAGTCCATGTGCAGGATTCCCTACAAGTTAATTTGCAGGTTTGAGTCCATGGTAAGGAAGGCAAATGCAATATCGTCACTCATTTCAAGAGGCCTAGTATATAAAGGCAAGGATGTAATGCCGAGGCTTCATGAAGCATTGCTCACAGTACTCCAAGTGCAGTCTGATCAGTTCTGGGCCTTTTATCTAAGAAAATATGTGCTGGCATTGGACAGGGTGCAAAAGAGATTCACCATAGGAAACATTCATTCCACATCCACTCTATCTAGTCCTTTCAATATTCGATAGGTTTCAATGAGATAAGCCCCTTCCTTCTTCTAAACACCAGCATGTACAGGCTCAAAGCCATCAAACATTTCTCGTATGTTAACCCTTTAACTGCAGAGAAGACTTACTGTATTGATTTCAGGGATGAAGAATTTGACGTCAAATGAGAGGTTGAACACGCAAATTCTAATTGCATTGGAATTTATAAGACCGAGGAGTGAACTCATTGAAACATAATATTAAGGGGACTGAAAGGGTGGAAGCTGGGAGAATGTTCTTGCTCAGTGAATGGCAGAGCAGGCTTGAGGAACTGCCTGGCCTACTGTGTGCTATTTCTTCTGTTCACATTCAGTGATGCAGTCCACCGGGGAGATCGTAGCCCAATGTCTGAAGGTCTGATTCCATGTCTAATGAAGACTAATGGAGCAGGAGGCCTGTCTCTGGGTTAAAAGAGTGTGTATGTGCATAGGTGGGAGAGAGGAATGGGGCTAGATTTTTGCTGCTGTTTTATTGCTTGTTGTGTTCTATGTTATTCTGCTGAGCATTTTGGACGAGCTATGTTGGCAGTGAAGTGTTTGGTGCAATTTGTGGGCTGCCCATAGCACAGGCTCGGGTGGACTGGCTGTCAACGTGAACTGTGCATTTCACTGTACATGTGACAAATAATCCTGAATCTTGAATTAGCAAACATAAATCAATCAATAGCAGATAGAACATTAACAACTAACTTAGAAGCAAATGCAATTTACAGGAAACTTCTACCTCTCTGTATGTTGAAATGTTTCGAAGTCATTTCAAAAGATCTTCCATGAGCAGAGACAGTTTCTCTTCTACTCTATCCCTTCTTTGAAATAATTTAAAGGTTTTCTTCAGATTGCACCTCAAGCTTCTAATTTTGCTTCTAATTTTCTCATAATTTTGCTGCTGGAGTTAAAAGGTATCATTTTCGTAAATCAATACTATGCATGCACCAGGTTCAATATGCTATTGTATGTATGGGTTCACCATGTGCTCAAACAATAGTCCAATCAAACATCTATAGTTTAACTCTGACATCCTAAGGGAAGTTCTCTAGAAACAAAAGGCAGAATTGCATGGTCTTTATTTTCAGTAACTTCTCATGCCATTTGGCTCATTGGTAATTTACTGCTGTTATCCCTTTAAAATATTCCCTTTGCAACATCAGCAAATAGATTTTTAAAATTCTTTTCTATTCTTTCATTCATAGTGATAACAACAATTTAACAATACGGTGATAAAACAAACTAAATTCTAATCCACACAGAATGCTATCAGTCTACATACCTGTCATTCTTACAATTATTACAATTCCACCAACTTTCTAATCAAGCCAATAACTTGACTGCAGCTCCATTAAAATTCGATTGCCTCTGATGAAGGATAATTATCAGATGCCCCCTGGGCTCTACAAATATAAAATGCACGGACATTCTTCTGACAACCATAGTCCTCTCTTAAAATGTTCAATCTGATTTGTCAGATATCAACAATACTTTCAAATGCTTACTGGCTCATATTAACTCAAAATGCACCTTGAGATTTCCCAACAACAGATGTTAAGCTAACTGGTCGGTAATTCCCAGTTTCCCTCATCCACCTTTCTTAAAAGGGTATAATAACATGCATAATTCTGAAAATTGTATCAAGAGAACCCTGCAATACAATAGGTAGTACAACTCTAGAGCTTTTACCAGCTTCCTTTGAAACCCTGGGATAGAAATGTTTTGCCTTGGGGATTCACCAATTTTGCATGCCAAGATTTTTCTTTGAAAATTTCTTTTGATAATCCATTTTTATGGCTCTCACCATCTGCTTTGTCATGTTTTGTTATCTTTGGATATCTGCCAGTCCCTAGATTCGCTAATTGTTTTTGCCCTTTTGGACCTTTATTTTAATATTTTATTTCTATTTTTTTTTTTGCAAGTAGATCTCTTACTCTTTTAGGATATAAATTTACTCCATCATAAATGTGTTTTTGACAACTCCCTCCCTGCATATCTTCTGCCATGTTACCCATGAACAGATTTACCCACATAAATGTTCATGCCTTGTTACACTGTTAATTAAATCTGACTCACTGTAAGTGCGCAAATTAAACAAGTCACACATATTATTGAAAAAAGTCATGAAGACACTTGAGTAATTCACAATCTTTCAGATATGAGTTAGTCTGTTATCCCATTTTAAAGTTAAAAATTTCACCTTCAAATCATTTTACCTTTAATCACACACTTGTCTAATTTCTGCATTTATTGTCTCTCTCAAAAGGGCTTTATATATCTCCCCTTTAAGTCCTAAAACCTTTTTAATAGAATTTTATCCATGAATTCTGCTGTTGACTAACTCCTTTGACATATATATGCTACTTAACAAAATAATGCAAACATGAGGAAATCTGCAGATGCTGGAATTTCCTGACGAAGGGTCTCGGCCCGAAACGTCGACTGTACCTCTTCCTAGAGATGCTTCCTGGCCTGCTGCGTTCACCAGCAACTTTTATGTGAGTTGCTTAACAAAATAATGTTTTTTTTTCATCACCAAGGTCATTGGTCCCATACTATCTGCTTCCTTCCTTTTCTGTAGTCTAGACAACCTGGTCTATTTGTAAACTCTGATGGTCTTGCAGCCCTGGCTCAGGAATGGCTGATCCTCGGTGATGGCACCGAGTATGTATTAAACCTCGGTTAACTGGACCAAGCACTTTTACCTGACTTTCTAATGTTTTACATATTTTGTTTTCCTTATCTGCAATGACTTCCTTATAATTGATCTCTTTTGTTGTTATAGAACACTTTTTAATACTACTCCATCACTGAATTTAACACCTTTTTTTTAAAAAACCAGTTTAAGATCCTACATTTGCTTCTCTCTGATCCTAAACTAGCCTGTTTCCCATAGAGCTCTTAAAAAGTACAGAGAAAGTCATCCCTCCTAGGTAGCACAAAATGAAATGGGTGGTACCACTGGTTGATCTCTGACTTAGAATTTCTAAACAATTCTCTCTTACTCCACTTCCAATGTCAGTACTCCAGGAAATTGAATTCCCCAAATATCCAACTCTCTTATTTTCTTATACTTATGTCAATTTGCAAATGGTCAGGGGTTATAATTTAAGAGTTATAAACACTGAGGTCCTGTTTCTTATTTTTTTCCTACCACATGACAGGAAGCCCGAAACAAGAACCATCATCTACTTTTAACCGTATTGTTAGTCGTGACATGAAACATAGTGATTGGATCTTCTCCCCACACACCACACTTTTCCACTATCTAAGCAGACCAATTTAACATATCCTTAAGTGGGCAACAGGTAAGCAAAATATTTCCAAAGGCCTCAAGTCAGGAAATGTACAGGAGGAATGACCCAGACGCAGAGCAGTGGACACAATTTAGCAGTGAGTGGTCACATTAATAATAAACTGCAAAATAACAAACCACTAAGGGTCACAAAGCACAAGCAAACAGGTTCTTTAGATGACAAGGCAAAAAGGTAACTGAAGGCTAGTAGAAACTGGTTGAGGCTGACTGATACATATGAGTCAACAAGAAATGTTGTTGTTCTTCTTGTAAAGTTTAATGGCAGTAGGTAGACGAACATAAGGTGCATTACCGCCACCTACTGAGCTGGAGTGTGCAGCAAAGAGACGGAAAGTATACCCATTAAAAAATACCCCCCACCAAAAAAAAACTTCAAATAATATCAAAAAGTCTAAGCTTTCTAGAAAGTCAAATGTTCACTTATATACATTACGATGGCAGTGATACCTGAACAAACTTTCCATGTTAAACTGTGTCTGAAACCAAAGGTCTCAATTTAGCAATTAGATGTTTCCGTTGCACCATATACAATGCATTCAGACAATATATCCTGTGCCAATTCTTGACAAATGCACTCCCTACAAATGCTGATATCATGCAAATAATTCTGAACAAGTATTCAGCTCAGTACGTTCAATTCGTAAACATGTATGAAAATCACCTTCCTTTCTTTTATACCCATCTCCTCGTTGAGTTCCCACCATCTTCTGAATTTTATATAGATGTCGCCCTTCAATTCCTTATCCCAACCTTGTTGCCATGGTGATTTGGTAGACTTTTTTAAACTATGGCTTTCACCTTCCCTAATGCAAAGGCACCAGTACATTTATATCACAGGGAAGAGAAAATATGCAGATGCTGGAAGTCTGAGCAACACACATAAAATGCTGGAGGAACTCAGCAGGCCAGGCAGCATCTACGGAAAAAAGCACAATCAACATTTCAGGCAGAGACCCTTCAGCAGGACTGCAGAAAAAATGCTGAGTAGATTTGAAAGGTGGGGGGAGGAAAGAGAGAAACACCAGGCGAGAGGTGAAACTTGCAGGGGTAGGGATGAAACAAGGAGCTAGGAAGTTGATTGGTGAATGAGACAGAAAACCATGGAAGAAAGGAAAAGGAGGGGGGAGGAGCACCAGAGGGAGGTCATGGGCAGGCAAGCAGATAACATGAGAGGGGAACAAGGGGATGGGAAACGGTGAAGTCCGGGGGGGGGGGGGGGGGGAGGCATTACTGGAAGTTTGAGAAATCGATGTTCATGCCATCAGGTTGGAGGCTACACTGATAATTGATATCCTTAATTTAAAGTCATTGCTTGACTAGAATGCCTGCCACCTCATTTCCTTCTATCCAAACATGTGCAGGGTTCTAACAGAAATGTATACACAAGCCTAGATCCTCCATCTTCAAAAGGTGAGGTCAACTGAGGTTGCAGGTAGGTGCGTCCCCAAGTCAACAGTGAACAGGATGACCAGATGAAGTGAGGGTCGTGAATGGAGTGTCAGAAATAACCCAAGATGAGGCGAGTTTTGGGTGATTCCATCAGGAGATATTGGATGGACTGTGATCTTCATGTGCAAGTTATTCTCTGCACACAAAATTGCAGAAAACATTACATAACAAAAGTACGATGTACAAAGTAACTTAATTATCAAAGTACATACATAACCCTGAGATTTGTACTCTTGCAGGCATACACGGTAAATCCAAGAAGCACAACGGAATCAATTAAAGACCACACCCAACTGAAGGAACAAACAACTAATGTGCAAAAGGCAACAAACTGCAAATACAAAAGAAAAAGAAACTGACAATAATAAATAATAAGCAATAAATATCAAGAACATGAGATGAAGAGTCCCTGAAAGTGAACCCCTTGATTATGGGAACAGTTCAGGGATGGGGCGAATGAATTTAACCTCTCTGGTTCATGAGCCTGAGAGTTGAAAGGTAATAACTGTTCCTGAACCTGGTGTGTGGGCTCTAAGGTCCCTGTACCTTCTTCCTGATGGCAGCAGCAAGAAGATGACATTACCTGGGTGGAAGGAGTCGTGGATGATGGATGCTGATTTCCTGCAACAGCACTCCATGTAGATGTGCTCAATGGTGGGGAGGGCTTTACCCAGTGGACTGCATCCACTACTTTCGTAGGATTTTCCATTCCAGGTTATTGGTGTTTCTAAACCAGGAGTTAATATACTCTGCACCACACATCTGTAGAAGTTTGTTGAAGTTTTAGATCTCATACCAAAGCTTCACAAACTTCTAAGAAAGAAGAGGCACTGCCATTCCTGCTTCATAATTGGACTTGCGTGCTGGGCCCAGGACAGGTCTTCCAAAATAATGAAACAATGAGGAATTTAACGTTATAGACCCTCTCCATCTCTGATCCCCAGATGAAGATTGGCTCATGGACCAATGGTTTCCTCCTTCCAAAGTCAATAATCAGCTCCTTGGTCTTGCTGACATTGAGTGAGAGGTTGTTGTTGTGGCACCACTCAGCCAAATCTCCAATCTCCCTCTTACATGTCGATTCATCACCACCTTTGATTCAGTCAACAACAATGGAGCTTTCAGCAAACTTAAATATGGCATTGCAGTTGTGCTTTGCCTTGCAGTCATAAGTATAAAGTGAGTAGAGCATATGCTAAACATACAGCCTTGTGGTGCACCAGTGCTGATGGAGATTGAAGACGGGATGATGCTCCCCATCCAAACTGACTGGAGTCTGCAAGTGAGAACATCAAAGATCCAATTGCACAAGGAGATATTGAGGCCTAGTCCTGAGGGGATGGTAGTATTGAATGCCAAGCTGTAGTCAATAAAAAGCATCCTGATTTATACATCTTTGCTGTCCAGATATTCCAAAAAGACCTAATCTTGATCAGAACCAACTACAATATTTTAACAATACTCAGAACCAACTAGAAGTTGGTAAGGATTGGTGATAACATATCCTCCTTGCTGACAATCAACACTGGCTTAGCCCACTGCTCTACTCTCTATATACACATGACTGTGACTAAGCGTAGCTCAAATACCATCTATAAATTTGCCGACAATACAACCATTGTTAGTAGAATCTCAGGGTGGTGACGAGAGGGCGTACAGGAGTGAGATATGCCAACTAGTGGAGTGGTGCCGCAGCAACAACCTGGCACTCAACGTCAGTAAGATGAAAGAGCTGATTGTGGACTTCAGGAAGGGTAAGACAAAGCAACACATACCAATCCTCAGAGGGATCAGAAGTGGAGAGAGAGAGCAGCTTCTGATCAGGAAAAAGAGAAAATGAAAAATCTTAATGTGTATAACATTTGGCTCATTTATGTTACAGATCTAATTTGGTAATAAAGTACAGCCAGATTTCTATTTACAAGAGGACGCGATAACCACCTTTCAAAAATCATTGAAACAATGAGAAAACCTGTACTTGAAATCAATTCTAATAGCAAAATGTGTTGAAAGACAAAAGTGGTTAAATGGATTGATACAAGGATAAATAAAGACAGCTTGAAAGCTTTATTCATTTGAGGTTTTCAGCTTACCACAGGAACATTTCCTTTAATATATTTAGGTGCACAAAGACACATGACAGTAATATAAAGAAGTTACTCTTTGAACTGCAATTCTAAACGCAAACATACAATATAAATTCAGCTAGGGGATTTGCAAGAGACTGTCCAAGAATTTCACATTTTTCAGGTGAACTGACAAAGGACATAATAGGAAAAATAAATAACAGCAAACACAGATTGCAGTTACTTAAAAGTAACTGCATCTGCTCAGTGGAATGCATTCTAATGGAAAATAACAAAATCTCGGGATCATCATGCCTCTGTAAGGGTGAAAGCCAACTGTAACAATTATAGGTAACCATGGGTGTCAAGAGATAGAGGATTGGATAAAGATTTAAAATGAAACAAATAACAGGGAAAGAGAAAGAAGGCCTATCGAGAGTATAAAAAGTACAGGTATCCTCCGCTTTTCGAAAGTTCGCTTTACGCCACTTCGCTTTTACAAAAGACCTACATTAGTACCTGTTTTCGCTAACCAAAGGAAATCCGAACAGGATTTTTGCTTTTATGAAAAAAGGCAAAAAGCGAAAATAGCGTTCAGTGTTTGATTTGCAGCGTGCACCTCAAGCAGCGAGAGTGGCGAAAAGCGAAAATAGCGTTCAGCGTTTGATTTGCAGCGAGTACCTCAAGCAGCGAGAGTGGCGAAAAGCGAAAATAGCGTTCAGCGTTTGATTTGCAGCAAGCTGTTATAGGAGGCAGCGCGCACCTCGGGCAGCGAGAGTGGCACCGCCAAACTCTTTCCCCGGGAACTACACTCAACATCAAGCTGCCATAGCTTTGAACTACGTGAGATATTCGCTACGATTGACAGTGCTGCAATGGTTGCAGAAAGGTATAACTTTAATTTTGAAAGGGCACGTTTGCAGGATATCTTGAGTGCTTATAAAGAACTGTATGATAGAAAAATGCATGAACCTTCCAGTGTGCTCACTGTCTTCCCGATTCTGGAAAGTGAAACTACACTGTACATACATTATTTCTACTTTATATAGGCTGTGTATTTATCATATCATTCCTGTTTTTACTACATGTTAGTGTTATTTTAGGTTTTATGTATTATTTGGTATGATTTTGGAGGTTTTTTTTGGGTCTGGGAACGCTCAGAAATTTTTCCCATATAAACTAATGATAATTGCTTCTCGCTTTACGCCATTTTGGCTTATGAAAGGTTTCCTAGGAACGTTCCACTTTCGGATAGCGGGGGAAACCTGTACAGGGAATAGCACGACTTGCAAGTTGTTTGCAGCCTTTTAAAAGGTGGTAGTTGCCATACTAATTGACTTTATAAACTCTTACATCCTGAAGGTGAGCGTAAAGAAAATTCTTGTGAGCAATAAAGAATTTAATATTTGATTTTTTTTAGCTGGAAGAAAGTAAATAAAAAAAGAGAATAATGTGGGAAGATTATGTTTATTATGTCAGATATATCCAAAGTGGAATAAGATTGGACATATGATGGGTAGAGACTGGTGACTGACTGAGCAAACCTGATGGTATGCTGAGGAAACCGACTATGAAAATGCTCATAATGTTCTATTACATTGCACCACTTTTCAACTTGTTTCTACAAAAGCCTTCATTGCAGTCAATTGCCTAAATAAGCATATGAAATAATTTCATTTGTTCATTCATCTATTTACAATAAAAAAAAAGTGCAACCACAAATATTGTGCAAATGTTATACTAATACATAAGAACTGCAGGAACATTGTAGTACAGGAGCAGGTTCTTCAGCCAACCAGGTCTGCACGGACCATGATGCCAATCTAAACTAACTCCATCTGCCTGCACATATTCTATAGCCCTCCCTTCCATGTTTGTTCCTGTCTTTCTCAATATACCACCTCTCCTGGCAGTGCATTTCAGGCACCTACCACACTCTGTGTAAAATAAAAACTTACCTCACAAATTGCCTTTAATGCACCCCCCCCCCAATTTAGATCTGTGCCATTTAATATTTGTCACTTCCACGTTGAGATAAAAGGCAGACTGACTACGCTAACTGTGTCTCTTATCATTTTACATACATCTACCAGGTCACCCCTCAGCCTCAGATGCTCCAGAGAAACTATCCGTGTTTGTCCAATCTCTCCTTGAAGCCAATGCATTCTAATCCAGGTAACATCCTAGACAAGGCTCTTCTTCACTGTCTCCAGATCTCCTAATCTTTCCTCTTGTGCAGTGACCAGAAAAGTACACAGTACTCCAAATGTAGCCTAACTGAAGCTTTATGTATCTGCAACTTGCTACTTTCATACTCAATTGACACAAATGCAAAGAAAGCACGACGGAGGATATATTTTATTTGGAGTTTAAGGAGACTTAGTATGTCATAGAAACATAGAAAACCTACAGCACAGTACAGACCCTTCGGCCCATAAAACTGTGCTGAACATGTCCTTACCTTAGAGATTACCAAGGGTTACCCATAGTCCTCTACATTTCTAAGCTCCATGTACCTATCCAGGAGTCTCTTAAAAGGCCCTATCGTAACCGCCTCCGCCACCGTCGCCAGCAGCCCATTCCACGCACCCACCACTCTCTGCCTAAAAAACTCACCAAAGACCCACACAAATTTCTACAGAAGTATCACGACAAACATTCTAACTGTCACTCCGCAGGATCGGAAAAGCAGACCCAGCCTGCTCCACCATTGGCTCTGGCCTCCCAAACATCATTTCTTCTACCAAAGTGCATGACCATACACTTCCCAACACTGTATTCCAATTGCCACTTATTTGCCCATCCTCTTAATCTGTCGAAGTTCTTCTGCAGCCAACCTGCTTCCTCAACACTGCCTGCCCCTCCCTCTATCATCGTATCATCCACCAACTTGCCGCAAAGCCATCAATTACATCATCCAAATCACTGACATACAATACAAAAAGTGGTCCCAGCACTGACCCCTGCGAAACAGCACGTTAACTGAAACCAATCAGAATAGATTCCCTTTATTCCCACCTCTTGCCCCCTTCCACAGCCAATGCTCTAGCTATGCTAGTATCTTTCCTTTCTTTTGCCTCTCTCCTTTCTTGAAGAGCGGAGTGACAATTGCTATTTTCCAGTCCTCCAGAACCTCGCCAGAATCCATTGATTCTTGAAAGGTCATGACGACTGCTTCCACAGTCTCTTCAGTCATCTTTTTCAGAACCCTGGAGTGTAGTCCATCTGGTGCAGGTAACTTACCTACCTTCAGAACTTTCAGTTTCCCAAGCACCATCTCCCTGGTAATAGCAACTGCACTCAATTCTGCCACTTGACACTTGGAACTTCCACAATACTGCTAGTGTTTTTCACCATGAAGACTGATGCTATTTACTATTTCAGTTCATCCACCATTTTCTTGTTTCCCCCCCCCCACTACTATCTCTCCAGCATCGTTTGCCAGCTGTCCAATACCTACTCTCGCCTCTCTTTTACTCTTTATATATTTGAAAAAACTTTGATATTATTGGCCAGCTTACCTTCATATTTCAATTTCACGATTGACTCTTTTTTCGCTGTCTTCCATGGGTTTTTAAAAGTTTCCAAATCCTCTAACTTTCTACTAATTTTTGTTCTACTTTCTGCCCTCTCTTTTGCTTTAATGTTGGCTTTATTTCCCTTGTCAACCATGGTTGCATCATACTGCCTTTAGAATACTTCTTCTTTGGAATGGATCTGTCCTGCGCCTTCTGAACTGCTCCCAGGAACTCCAGCCACTGCTGCTCTGCCTGCACTGTCCCCTTCCAAACAACCTTGATCGATCTGGCAATTGTATCTCCACAGATCCCTTCCAATCAACAAATAGTTAGGTAATCGTACCACCATCGTATCATAATGAAAGGCAGAAGACTGATAGGAACAATTAGAGCAGAGAGAGAGAATTAAAGTAGAGAGAGAGAGTATTAGTTCTGCCATGCGTGGCAATATACATTGGACTTTTAAAATTTAATAACACTCTGGGAGATTAAGTGTACTTTAATTAGGGATTCTTAACCACTAGGCAAGAAAGTGCATATAACAATAAGTTCTGCTCCAGGTCTGAGGTCTTGAATCTTCAAACAACATTTTCCTTTGTTACCTAATTGCTATTGGTGCACTGATGATGACAGTGAAACCCTTTAGGATGGCTATCTTTTTTGAGAGGCACCTGAACATTTTCGAGAGCCTTGCCCTTACTGTTGGAAGGTGTTGTTGTGAAAGGGGCAGATCGATAGAGGACATTTGTCCTGTAGACATTAAACTGTAAGGCTCATCCTCAAGTATTCTTCAGTGAACAAGTCAACCTAGAACTTGACCTCTGTGTGCGTGCAAGCACAATGCCATCTACATACTGCAACTCAATAAACAACATTAAGACAATCTTGATTCTGGAGTATATTTTCTGTAGAGTGAAAAGCTTCCCATTAGTTTTAAGATGAGTTTCATTCCTGCAGAAATTTTGAGAGAAAGTATGAAGGAGGATTCATAAAAATCTTGGGACAGTAACAGTTTGACAGACACCTAATTGGGATTGGCTCTGCTGCAGTTGCATTCATTAGGATTATGGTTTGCATGCCATCCTGAAGCAGATGAAAGATGAGACATCATTCTGTTGCCAGAAAAATTTAGAGGAAGTACTCTGCCATCTTTCTGCATCTTCAGCATCTCTGCTCATCAGGCAAACAGCTACTCTCCAGCAGTGTATATTCAATTCCTCAAATGGCACAGTGGATGTATTCTTCACAATATAACAACTCCAACAGAAATAGATTGAGTAGAACCAATCACCACATATGATCTTTCTCAATCTTCCTGAAGTCTTCGACTCCATGAATAGTAAATATATTATTTGGTTAAAACAACTATCTATGGTATTATTCAATGTGCCATGAAATAAAACAGCATGATTTTTTAAAAACTCAGTCTATAGTACTGTGCCTCACCCACCACTGACTACCTCTGTGCGCAGCTAAAAAGTGTTAACTCAGCATGTTGCTATTACAGCAGGAGGAAAATCTAATTTGCCTCACTGTCTTTCTCATCTCCATTTTCTTTTTTGCATCTCATGTTGTTTTCCCCTCATCTATAAATTGACTTGGGTAATATATTTTACAAAGCTATCCAATTTTCAACAGTATTTTTCCTTCCATTTGTTGTCCTCTTAAACACAAACAGAAAATAGACCTATTAGAGAGCACTGTCCAATCAACTGATTTAGGCAGCCTATTCCATCAGTGTAAATGTAGGGAGCTAATACCTTGTATTTAATATTCTGCGTGTCTTTATTAAACTATGCAGCCTAAGCTAAAACAGAACATTTACACAAATGGGAATGAGCAAACCTAGCTTTATATAACCAATTTCAGATTGAAGAAATTCATTCTGTATGAAAGGGCTGGCTGAGAATGTTAACCAGTACTTTGGAACTTGAATTTATATTACCTCGTTAAGAGCACAACACAGTTCAGCTTTCTGTGGTCAAGGGTCAAGCCTGTCTGAAATATATAACAGGGCATTAACCCTTCTTTTTCCTCAACAATTTAATCAAAGTTTTGCCAATTCCTAAAATTGAAGTTGAGGCTGTAGGTCCTCTCTGCATTAGTTTTCAATTGCCAATGTTTCTGAATCTTTCATACTCTTGTTTATGCGGAGGCCAAAAGCTAAAAGCAAGCCCAAGTCTCACTTGTCCTGGGCCACACTGCAATTCCTGGTGGACTGTGTTCACAGGCTCCTGAGAAAGGACAACTATGTTGAGCAGGTGCGTGCCAGAGCCCTGGTTTATCTGGCTGATGTGCTCAAGTTCAAAAATGACTGAGATCCTCAAGCTGGCCGGCAACATGGGTCAGTACAACAAAAAGACGCCATTAACCCCGGCTGGTGGCGTAGTGGCATCAGCGTCGGACTTCGGGACGAAAGGTCTCGGGTTTGAATCCAGCCAGCCAGCTCCCCTGCACGCTTTCCATCCGTGCTGGATTATGAGCTGGTGATCTCTTTGGAAACTCACGCGGCAGAAGGCAATGGCAAACCACTGCTGTAACTTGCCTCGTACACAATTTTCCACTACGTCAGAGAGGCGTGGAGGGAAATCGTCTGCTAACCGGAGAAACTCCGGATGCGACGTACCATCTATATCAATGATCTAGATGATAATATGGTTAACTGGTTCAGCAAATTTGCAGATGGCACCAAGATTGGGGGTGTAGTGGACAGTGAGGAAGGCTCTCCTGGCTTGCCGCAGGATCTGGTTTAGCTGGAAAAATGAGCTGAAAATTGTCAGGTGGAATTTAATGCAGACAAGTGCAAGGTGTTGCACTTCAGTAGGATCAGGCAGGACAGGTCTTATACAGTGAACGGAAGGGCACTGAGGAGTGTGGTAGAACAAAGCGATCTGGGAAAACAAGTCCATAATTCATTGAAACTAGCATCAGAGGTAGATAGGGTCATAAAGAAAGCTTTTGGCACATTGGCCTTCATAAATCAAGTTATTGAATGCAGGAGATGGGATATTGTTGAAGTTGTTTAAGAAGTTGGCGAGGCCTAATTTGGAGTATTGTGTGCAGTTGTGGTCACCTGCCTACAGAAAAACATAAATAAGGTTAAAAGAGTACAGAGAAAATTTACAAGGATGTTGCCAGGTCTGGAGGACCTGAGTTATAAGGCAAGATTGAATAGGTTAGGACTTCATTCTTTGGAACGTAGAAGATTGAGAGATTTGATTGAGGAATAGAAAATTATGAGGGATATTGACAGGGTAGATGCAAGCAGGCTTTTACCACTGTGGTTGGGTGAGACTACAATCACAGGTCATGGGCTAGAGGTGAAAGATGAAAAGTTTAAGGGGAACATGAGGGGAAACTTCTGCACAGAGAGGGTCATGAGAGTGTGGAACAAGTTGCCAGCACAAGCTGTGCATGCCAGTTTTACTTCAATGTTTAAGTTGGGATTAATACATGGATGGTAGAGGTATGGAAAGAACTATTTTCTGCACTGTACTTTTCTATGACTCTATGGAACAAAGCTGCAATAGTCAGTATAACTTCAGACGTGCATATGGATACATTACCACATAAAGATACAATATCTGGAATTATCAAGTTTCTTTGAGAAGTATATCTATAATTTTGCAAAGTACATGAATGTCTTCAAATGTAAAGAAATAGAAAAGTGGGACCGATTGTGCACTTGGAAAGGGTAGAAGTGGCAGCATCTGCTTCATGATAGGCTCATCATGGTGCTTGAACATAGTGGTCTTGTCACACACGTTCTCCCAATCTGGAACATCTAAGGATCGTTCCCACCTTTCTACTTACAAAGGGAGTCTCTGCCATGGTCCTGACTGCAGTTTACACACCACCAAAG
This sequence comes from Mobula birostris, assembly GCF_030028105.1. Classification (NCBI taxonomy): domain Eukaryota; kingdom Metazoa; phylum Chordata; class Chondrichthyes; order Myliobatiformes; family Myliobatidae; genus Mobula; species Mobula birostris. Next base: position 44,240,239 of record NC_092385.1, read on the forward strand.
GCAGATGTTAATAAGTACTTGATGTATTGAATGCCATGTAACAATCAAGAAACAGCCTGCCCTGATGCCTTTCACATTCTTGCCAGGGAGTTCAGTCAGGCTAGCTTGAAGAAATCTCTACCCAACTATGATCAGCACATCACCCGCAGGACCAGTGGATCGATCACACTCAATTACTGTTACACCACCATCAACGTCACTTTGGGAAATCTGACTATCTGGTTGTCCCCTTACCTGTATATAGGCATAGGCTTAAAAAGCAAGGCGCAAAAGGGAAGGACAACGAAGAGGTGGTTTGGGAGGCAGAGGAGCTGATGTGGGACTGTTTCAAGCCAGTAGACTGGGCCATGTTCAAGGACTCAGAATTTCTGAATGTATACACCACAGTTGTTACGAATTTTATAATGACACGCATGGATGATGTGTATCTACAAAATCATTCGGAGGTTTCCCCAACCAGATACCCTGGATGAACCAAGAGATCTGCTGAGGACCAGATTGGTGGCACTCAGGACTAGGAATCTTGGAAAGTACAAAGGTATCACATCCACATGTAACGTGACAATTCCGGACTGAGCTGGAATCACTGAAGGATGTCAACAAGAGTGGCAGGACTGTGACATTGCCTCCTACAAAGCAAAGCCAAGCATCATAAATGACAAAAAGGTTCGTTCCCAGATGAGGTCAATACCTTTTATGCTTGTTTGGACTGACTGAACATGAAGACACTTTCACAATTCTCCACAGCCCCCAGCGAGACTGTGATTTTAGTCTCTAAAGTTGGTGTGAGAGTACCTTTCAGCTGGGTGAAGCCAAGGAAAGCACCTGGCCCAGACAGAGTATCTGGCTAAGTACTGAAGTCCAGTGCTAATCAACAAGCTGGAGTATTCAGAGATTTTCAACCTCTCACTTTAGTAGTCTCAGGTACTCACCTGCTTCAAGCAGACTTCAATCACTCCAGTGCCCAAGATGAACGTGGTAACCTTGCACAATAACTACTCTCCAGTAGCACTTACATATACTGTGATGAAGTACCTTTGAGAAGTTGGTCGTGAAGCAAATGAACACCTGCCTGACAATTGACTTGGATCCACTCCAATTTGCCTACCGTCATAACAGATCCACATCAGATCCATTTCATTAGCTCCTCACTCAGCTCTGGAACTGGACAATGAAGATGCATACATCAGGATGCTCTTCATTGACTACAGCTCAGTATTCAACATGACCATCCCCCTGAAATTAATCACTAAGCCCCCAGACCTAGGTCTCCATACTTCCCTGTGCAACTGGATCCTCAATTTCCTCACTTTCAGACCTTATTCACTATAGTTTGGCAACAACAACTCCTCCACAAACAGCATCAGCACCGGTGTACCTCAACAATGTGTCCGTAGCCAACTGCTCTATTCACTTTATACACATGATAGTGTGGCTAAGTATACCATTCCAATGCCAAATTTAAGTTTGCTGATGATGTCACTGGTGGAGAGTATCCTAACTGGTTGAATCATAGGCTGGTATGGAAACACCAGTGGATATAGCCCAGTCCATCACATGCAAAGCTCTCCCCACCATTGAATACATTTACAAAGAGCTCTGCTGCAAAAAGTAGCGCTGATCAACAAAAACCCCCACCATCCAGGCCACGCTCTCTTCTCACTGAAACCATCAAGCAGGAGGTACTGAAGTTTCAGGTTTCTCAACACCAGATTCAGGAAATCATTACCCTACGACCATCGGGTTCCTGAACCAGCATGAATAACTTCACTCCACACTAAACTGACTCAACAACTTATCGACTCACTTTCCAGGGCTCTACAATTCATGGTCTCAGTATTATTTACCTTTTTTTAAATTATTTCCACACTCGTTTTCTTTTGCATACTGGCTTTTGTTAGTCTTTGTTATTTATAGTTTTTCATAAATTCTATTTATTTATTTTCCTGTAAATACCTGCCAAGAAAATGGATCTCAAGATAGTATATGGTGACAGATATGTCTATAGAACATAGAACAGTACAGCACAGGAACAAGCCCTATGGACTACAATCTGGTATTGAACCAATTAAATTAGTAATCAAATGGCTAACTAAAACTAATCACTTCTGCCTACACAATGTCCATATCCTTCCATTTTCCTCAGATTCACATCCCTCTATAAATGTCTCTTAAGAGTCTCTAATGTTTCTTCTTCCACCACCACCTGAGACAGCACATTCCAGGCTCCCACAACTCTGTGAAAATAATGTGCCCCTCACATCTCCTTTGAAATTACACCCCTCACCTTAACTGCATGTCCTTTGGTATTAAGCATTTCAACTCTTGGAAAAAGATACTGCCTATCTACTGTATCTGTGCCTCTCAAAAACTGATAAGCCTCTACCAGATCTCCCCTCAGCCTCCGTCACTCAAGAGAAAGTAATCTGAATTTGTCCAACCTCTTATTATAGCAATGCCCTCTAGGTCAGGCAACATCCTGATAAACCTCTCCTCTACTCTCTCCAAAGTCTCAGCATCTTTCTTCATGGGGCAATCAGAACTGTATGCAATAGTCCAGATGCGGCCCAAGTAGAGTTTTATAAAGCTTCAGCATAACTTCCTGAGTTTTTGAACGCTGTGCTTCGACTCAAAGGCAAGCATGCCATATCCGTTCTTAACCACCCTATCAACCTGTATAACTACTTTCAGGGAGAAATGAACTTGGACCTCATGATCCCTCTGCTCATCAACACTGTTAAAGGTCTTATGCTTTACAGTGTACTCTCTTTGCATTTGACTATACCAAGATGCAACTCTTCACATTTGGCCAGCTAAACTCCATCTGCAATTTCTCCACACTTAACTGTAACTGACCTAAATCCCACTACATTCTTTGCCAATCTTCTACACTGTCCACAACACCAACAATCTTCATATTATCTGCAAATTTATTAACCCACTTATCTCCACCCAACTACATTTTGATTAAAGTCATTTGTATACATCACAAAATGCAGAGATCCTAGTGCAGACCCCTGTGGAACATCACTTATCATCAAACTCCAGCTAGAATAATTCCCTTCGACCACTACCCTCTGTCTTCTGTGGGCAAGCCAGCTCTGAATCCAAATGGTCAATTCACCATGTCTCCATACATCTTAATCTTCTGGAAAAGCTTTCCGTGAGGTTTAGTAACACCTTACTAAAAGCCACGTAGACAACACCCACAGGTCTACCTTCATCAATCACCCTTGTCACTTCATCAAAACACTCAGTCAACTAGTAAGTCACGATTTGCCCCACACAAAGCTGTGTTGAGTCCTCTGCTATACAGTCTGCTCACACACCACTGCATGGTCAAACACTCGAGCAATTGCATTGCCAAGTTCACCGATGACATAACAGTGATGGGGCTCGTCACTAACAATGATGAGACGGCCTATAGAGCAGAGGTGGAAGAGCTCAAAGCCTGGTGCCAGGAAATTAAACTTTTCCTCAATGTCAACAAGACAAACGAGATGGTTATTGACTTCAGAAAAACCCACACCACTCACACCCCTCTTTACATTGACAGCACAGCAGGCCACAGTAAGCAGTTTCAAACTCCTGGGAGTGCACATCTTGTACAACCTCTCACAGCCCCAGAAAACATTCTCCACAGTCAAGACAGCTCAACAATGCCTCTACTGTTTGAGGAGGCTGAAGAGAGCTGGTGTATGCACATCAATACTGACAATGTTCTAGAGATGCACAGATGAGAGCATCCTATTATGCTGCATTACTGTGGTATGGAATCTGCTCTATGGTAGACAGAAGAGCCCTACAACAGGTAGTTAAAATGCCTAATGGATCACCGACACCAACCAACCCACCTCCAAAGACGCATATACAGAAAGGTGATGAAAAAAGGCCAGCAACAGCATGAAGGATACCACCCACCTTGCTTATGGACTGCTTGACCCACTCCCATCAGGGGAGAGGCTATATACTATCCACACCAGGACTACCAGACTCAGACACACCAGCTCTCCCTGAATCCCTGCCATGTGGACCTCAAAGGACTTGCAAAGTCCATTCAGATAACAGCTCTGCCCCACTTCATCTATATTAAACTAAAAGAAAATATGCAGTTTCTGATCAATGAATGCCTTGAAACATTTTCTTATTACTAGCTGACAAATATTTGAAAAAACACAATTTGCACATGTCAGATCATTCATAACCCAGGGTGTCCCTGTATTTGATTCTTCTTTATCATTCAACATAATTGTGGACAGTTCTTGCAAATTATACCTTGAAGATGACTTAAAATGCTTAATATTTAGATCTAGTAGGATTTAGTTGTTCATAAGTTATGATGTAATCAGTAAACAATCACCACAGAATAACCCTGACCTGGCAAATGCACAGGGGGATATGAAGTAACACGACAAAAGCCTGGATCTAGAAATTCAATCAAATTGTGCATTTTTTTTTTTTTTTTTTTTTTTTTTTAATTAAGTCCTCCAGGCTGAAGTGTAACTCCAAATCAATCATTGAATGTGATCACATACACATATATACACACACACACACACACACACACACACACAATGAGAATATATGAAGTACAAGCAATACACAATTCAGACCCTTAAGTTGTTCCTTATTCTACAAGGCCATGGCTGATTGATATCAAATAACATTGTCTTATGCCATATCCCAAGCAATCCTACCAATCTCTGTTTGAATGCAATTAAACACCTGAAACTCAATCACCTTACAGGATAGATATTTCTGAAAAATATTATAATTCTCCAAGTGAAGAAATGTAGGTCCTAAATAGGACCTACATTTCCTTATTTGGAGACTGTGGCCTCCAGTTCTAGAATTCTTAGACATTGGAGACATCATCCCTGCACCAAGCCTGTTTAATCACATAAGAAGTTTTCCTATATCAATTATGTAATTTCCATTCTCCTTATTTCTAGTGAAGAGTTGCCTAGCCTATGTAATCTGTTATCATTTCACAGACATACCATCCAAGAAACCTGTCTGAGGAGTCTTCACTCTTCTCCCTCTTTAGTAAGTATCTTGTTTTTAAAGAGACCAACATTTCAGAGTGGTCTTACCAAGTTCCCTTATAATTGTGCAAGGACATCATCATTCTTGTCTTCAAATCCACTTGCAATAAAGGCCAAGGAAAAGTCACTACATAACTTATTAATTGTCTGCATGTTAACTTGCAGTGATGTCAACAAACATATCCTAGTTACTTTGAACATCAGCAATTCCCAATTTCCTGTCATTTAAAAAGATACACAGCCATTTTGAAATTTCTACAATGGTGGTGTCATGATGTGCGCACAAAGGACTGCACCCAGGTGTGGGGAAATGGCAGGAATGCCAGGAAGAAACAGAATCAAGATGCTGGACACCAAAACACCCACAGAGCCTCAGAGGAACAGCTGAGCAACACCACAAGCCAATTTCTTCTCTCCAACACAATGACCCCACCAAGACACTGTCTGTATCCTGTTTTACGGCGGTCGGCATCCAGCTTAATGGTGCATTACCGCCACCCTCTGCTCCGGAATGTGCACTAGACATACATTCTAAATCCCTTCACCCAATCACGCACACACACCTACACTTCACCCTCCCATCTTTGACCATCCTAGTATCCTATTCCTGTTTATTCGTCATATTCTATAAAACCCCTGTACCCCTTAAAAATGCTAAAAATACCCAGACTTGTGCTCTCTCACCCATGCCCAGCAACCCTTTTAATGTGAATTCCTGCATCCCCAACTCCCTTAATTTATTTCTCATCATCTCTCTCTGTATCCCATACTTCCTGCAACACAAAACTACATGTTCTACTGACTCCTCTTCCTGACATTCCTCACAAAATCCTATCTGGTGTTTCCCTATCATATTCAATGTTTTGATTCATGCACAATGGCCCAGCCTTAACCTAGTCCACACAATTTCCTCTCTTCTGTTTCCATTACCTACCCTAGTAACTGCAACACTCTTTTGTATTTGATATAAATGCCTCCCTTTCCCCTCCCTGTCTCATCTTTCTTGCCACATTCGGTTGACTTTTTCCCAGATTACACACTTAACCTCTGCTTTACTGATACTAATGTGCATTTCCACATTTTCTTTCTTTAACACCCTCTTTGCCAACTCATCCACCCTCTCATTCCCCTTCACCCCTACATGTGCTGGAACCCATAGAAATTTTACCTGACCTCCTTGATTTGCAATTCTTGTAACTAACTGAAGGACTTCATAAAGTACATCTTGCTGACTGTTTGTGTGAAAAGACCTTAAACTTGCTAGAACTGAGGATGAATCTGAACATATCAATGCTTTGGCTTGTCTGGCTTTCTGCACCCGTTGCAACGCAACCAACACCGCCAGCATCTCCACTGTAAACACCCCTAACTTATTAGATGTTCTTCTGCTGATTCCAATTTCTTTTGCTGGTATGACCACCCCAAACCCTGTCACTCCTGTTTCAGGTTCCTTCGCACCATCCGTATAAGTGTGAGTATAATCACTATACTTTTCCATCACATGACAGTTAAATGCATTTACCAAATCTGTTTTATATCTTTCTTTCCTTTTTACCTCTAACAAATGCCAGTCTATGTCAGGCCATACAAGATTCCATGGAGCTACAACCAGATAAACTACTGAAGGACTTATCCTCAGATCAAATATTCCACATTCTTTCGCGATATCATTCCCTACCCGACTAAGGGTATCCCTCTGAAACCTCCCATTTTCCCAGCACTCCTGCAACACTCCTTTAGTAGGGTGAGAATCATTGTGCCCCTGCAAGTTAGCCCAGTAGTTTGCCATCAGTTGCATCCTTCTTAGTTCCAAAGGCATTATTCCCATTTCTACCTGTAGGGCTGACACTGGTGACGTTTTAAAAGCCCCACTACACACTCTCAAGGCCTGAGCCTGAATCACATCCAGTTTCCTTATAAGAGACCTAGCTGCTGATCCATATACTATATTTCCATAATCCAATACAGATCTTACTAAAGCCACATACATTCTCTTCAAAGCTGAACAACTTGCTCCACATTCCCTACCAGTCAAACATCTCATCACATTTATTACTTTTTTACATTTCTCCTCAACTTTCCTGATATGGTCTGCCCATGTTAATCGTGAATCAAATATAACTCCCAGAAATTTAAATGATGCAACCCTTTCTAATTCAACCCCATACATCCTTAACTTCTTCCCTACCTCAACCCTTTTCCTGGTAAAAAATACAGTTTGAGTTTTATCTACTGAAAATCTACATCCCCAATCATAACCCCACTCCACCACTTCATCAATTGCTTCTTGTAGTTTCCTGATTATATGGTCCATGTTCCTGCCTCTTTTCCACAAGGCCCCATCATCCGCAAACAGTGACCTACCTATATCCACTGGTACCTTTGTGAAGACATCATTGATCATAATGATGAAAAGTAACAGGCTAATCACACTACCTTGAGGTGTGCCATTTTCCACTATGTACTGTTTTGATAATTCTGATCCAATCCAAACTTGAATTTTTCTACCAAACAAAAAATCTTTAATCCAATTAAAAACTCTCCCACCAACCCCCATCTTGTGCAGTTTAATTAATAATCTTTCCTTCCACATCATATCATAGGCTTTTTCAATGTCAAAGAACACTGCCACTACTGACGCTCTATTTGCCTGGTCCTTCCTTATTTCAGTCTCTAACATAATCACTGAGTCCATGGAATTCCTTCCCTTCCTAAAACCACTCTGATAATTTGCCAGCATTCCCCTTTTCTCAAGCTCATATGATAACCTTTCTGTTATCATCCTTTCCATTATCTTACATATACTTGATGTTAATGCAATTGGTCTGTAGCTAGTGGGTTTTGACAGATCCTTGCCAGGCTTCCTTATTGGAATTACTACTGCTTCTTTCCATGCACTTGGTAATCTTCCCTCCTCCCACACTCTGTTATAAAAATGCAGCAACTTCAAGAGCGCTCCTTCTCCTAGATTTTTTTAGCATCACAGAGCATATCAGATCTTTCCCTGGGGAGGTTGGTCTTGATCTCTTTATTGCTCTCACCATTTCTACTAATGTAAATGGATCATCAATTATATCATCTGTTCCTTCCCTCCTGCTTAACACACCTGGGTGTTGGCTCATTATTCTTTCCCTTCTTCTTCTCCCTTCTTCAGACAAATTTTCCAAACTGTGTATCAGTACAAATGACTTGGCCATGACCTCAGCCTTATTCCTACTGGAGACTGTAGTTTCCTCCTCAGATATCATTACTGGATATTCCCATTCCCTTCTATCTCCTCCCATCCTCTTAATCATTCCCCATATCTCTCCCACAGGTGTTGTTCTTCCTACCTTGTCGCAAAAACTCCTCCAACTTGCCCTTTTAGCTTGATGTATAGTTCTTCTCACCACTGCCTGTGCTTTCTTATATTGAACCAAATGCTGCATATTATGGGTTCTTTTAACTAGCCTGAATGCTCTATTTCTGTTTTTTACAGCCTGACAACATTCCTCTGTCCACCATGGTACCAGTTTTCTATTCATCCTATTTTTACTCCTAGGTATAGATCCTTCTGCTGCCATGATAATTGCTGAAGTCACCTGACTGTTTAATTCATCTACATTTCCAGAAATATCAATCTTTGTCAACCCTTCTTCACTCAATTTCTGGAACTTACCCCAATCAGCTTTTTCAAACACCCACTTTGGGGTCCACCAAGGCACTGACTGAGAGTCCTCTTTAAATAATCATAGAATGTGGGCAGCATGTGCCAGCTACAATTAACTTAAAATTAAACTGAAAACAAAAGGGCTTAACAATTCTAATTAAGATATTGATTAGTAAATACAGCTGCTCAAAAACACTAGAAGATCAATGCTCTATGGCAAGCTGCAGGGCTCAGGACAAGTGGATAATGTCAACTTTTTCTATATCTAATTCCATCTGCCTTGTAATCCACTCAGTTAGCTTGCCCTTAAACTCTTGTTGTCTCTTTGAATTCCCATTTCCAATCATCATTCACATTTACCTTTGTACCATTAGTAAATAGTGGGCACCATGGCAATGCAGCAGTTAGCTTGGGACGTCCAGTGTTTAGAGTTTAATTCTGGTGCCATCTTTAAGGAGTATGTGCATTCTCTCCGTGAACCGACCAGGTTTCTTCTAGGTGCTCTGGTTTCTTCCCACAGTCCAAAGATATACCAGTTAGTGGGTTAATTGGTCATTGTAAACTGACCTGTGATTAAACAGTTGGGTTGCTGGTCAATGCAACTTCTTGGGCCAGAAGGGCCTGCTCTGCACTGCACGACTAAATAAGTAAAATTAACTTTAAAAGTTATGGTTGTTTTGAGACCTCTTCATCAAATCATTGCTAAAAATTGTGGATAGTTAGAACTCAAGCATCTCCCCCAGAAAACTCCCGTAAACCACTGCATGCCAAGCCAATAAGGACCTATTTATTCCCATTTGTTGTTTCCGACTTATTGATCAATTCTCAGTTCATATTAGTATATCATCTCCAATTTTGTGAGCTTCAATCATGTTCAGTAGTTTCTACTGTGAGACCTTATTAAAAGTCTTCTGAAGATCCAGATGCATCATATTCACCTGTTTCCTCCCGTTCTGCTCGACTAGAATTCCCTAAGAATTCAAATGGATAAGTCAAATATAAGTCAGTGTTGACTCTGCTCATTCATGCTATTATTTTCTAAATGTTCTGTTATATTAAATGTATGTTATAAAGGCTGAAGTTGTTCATGCTGCTTATTTATGATTGCACTGCTGGATTCATTTCAAACCACATCAAGTTCACTGATGATACTATAGTGGGTGGCCTCATCAGCAACTCCGAGGAGTCAGTATACAGTGAGGGGGTAGAGAAGCTTGTCAAATGGTGCAAGAACAACAGCCTGAGTCCCAATGTAGACAAAACAAATGAGATAATTGAGAACTTCAGGAAGGCACAGGTTGACCTCTCTTCATTGCTGTGAAGAAAGTAAAGAGCACAAAATTCTTTCATGTGCACATAATGAACCATCTAACTGGATCCACAATACTTCCTCACTAGTCAAGAAGGCACAGCAGCGTCTACACTTTCTGAGGAGACTGAGGCCTGCAAGGCTTCATGCTCCCATTCCAACAACTTTCTACAGGAGCACCATTGAGATTGTCCTGTCTAGCTGCATCATTGTGTGCTATGCATGCAGCAAGGCATCGAACCACAAAACCCTACAGACCCGTCAGGTCTCGGCCTGAAACGTCGACTGTACCTCTTCCTAGAGATGCTGCCTGGCCTGCTGCGTTCACCAGCAACTTTGATGTGTGTTGCTTGAATTTCCAGCATCTGCAGAATTCCTGTTGTTTGCGAGAAGACAGTAGAAACCACTTAGAGGATCACTGGGGTCTCCCTTCCCCCTATTTGTGACATTTACCGGGAGCGTTACAGCCAAATTACAAAAGCTGCTTTCCCTTCCTTCTCAATTTCTTGATCATGCTTTGCTGAAGTTCAAGTTCCAGTTGATTGTCATTCAATCGTGTACACATACACTGCCAAACAAGGCAAAGGTGTTTAACTTAGTACATATAACTCACACACAGCACATAAAGTATATTACCCCGAATAAATTAACAAATAATAAAAAAAAGACTCCTGAAGGTTAACATTTACGACACAAATTAAAACGTAAATAGTATAACAATACTGAAGCTTGAAGATACTATTTTCTTTATTGACAAAAGAGATACCGTTGAGGGACCAGGTGAACTCTAAACTGCTTCCAGTCTTCATGGATATTCCTGGTTATTCTTAAGTTTTTCTCTGTTGATTTATTGCTATATTTAATGTCTTCAGTTATGAATCATTAGTCAACTTGCTGTTGTGCTTCGGTATTTTAAGAGAATATATGTAACCAGGTGACCATTGAATATCATTTTTTATTGTTAAAGTGCACTTATGTTTTCACCTTGGTAACACTGAAATAGCTGTCTGTGCCTTTAAGAGAAAACGGTGATGTCATTTTGCATGAGTGGAGTAGAATGAAGAGTTGTCATGTTCTAGAAAGGATGATGTTCGAATGTTTTGCCAAGGTTTAATGAGGAAAGGTGAATAATATTTGATAATATCTATGTAAATTGATTTATACTTGTTTGTAAATCTAGAATATCAGTAATTTGACATGTTTTACATGTGGATGCTTTAGATTTTCATAAGTAAATTGATTAGCGCTGGGTAGCCTGATTGCGAAGCTCCTTAATAGGCCTACCAGGTTAGTCTTTTTAGTAATTCAGCTACAAGGCAATATATTGTAAAAGTTTATTTGTCTTTCTTTATTGTTTCATGACTGAATGTGAATGTAACAGAATAATGTGAATGTATTAATCTCTGTTCACGTAGTATGAGCGAGGAGAACTCATTTCATGGTCTAGCCTATATGTGTTTGGAAGTTAAGCACATGCATGCCAAATGTGAGTATATCTCTTAGTTGAGATGAGATGTATTTATTCATGTTTTTGATGTTGTGTATAAGGTACAGAGTTGGTGGAATTTTAACATTGTTTTTTTTAGAATTGCCAATTGCCACTATTGTATTGGTTTTGTATATTTTGTTTTAGTTATTTCCATTCTACATACGTAACAAGGGTGTGGTCTGAAGTTAAACTGCGATTGTAATGGCAGGAACTGTTTTTTAAAATTTACTTTGTTGTTTTTATTTTGATACCCTCTTTCTGCAATAAAACATCTAAAACAGATGAAAGAACTTAAGACCCTAAAAAGTATTTGTTGCCCTGCATATGTATTTTTCCCCAGGCTACAAAATATATTTATAGTAAATTATATCTTATTTCCACAAATGCAAACCATTACACCTTTTCAGTGTCATTCTGTCCAATGTATTTCCAAGTAGTCCTTCTCACAGAGTTTCATTTATTTAGATTTTACCTACAAATCATCAACTCTTGCCTAAACCAGAGTTGGAGAGTACGACATCATGTCATCCAATGACATTTGACACATCTCCCCTGGAAATGTTTCAGGTATATGCAAACAATATTCATTGTGGAGGAAAGGAAATCAAAAGCAGGAACAAGCCCAGTACCTGTGTTGTTTAAGAGGATCATTCCTTCATTTAATATTTGTTGAGAATAGTTAAAATCAGCAGAGCACGGGTTTGAGCGACAGCAGTCTGAAATTATTTCTGAGTTGAAGACTTCCATTTGTTAAGGGTAAAATAATGAAATAGTAGTTGCCCTGTTGGACCACCAGGAGGAGGAGGATAGCAGCCAAACTTAGGTCTCATTCAGAGCAGGAATGATGGAGGAAGATGATTAGATAAAAAAGAGCTCTACCCAGCATAGCCTGTATCTCAGTAAGTGAAACATCTCCACTTGTAGAGATCAAACTATCCACAGGCATATATGTTCAATAGATATAGCATCTCCTGCAGGGAAGATCTATTCATGACAGGTTGGGGGGAGCAAACAAATCTCTGGAAGTGAACACGAGGAAATCTGTAGATGCTGGAATTTCAAGCAACACACATAAAAATTGCTGGTAGTGAAGGTCACCTGTTACCTTTAACTCATCCGCTCCACTCCACCACCACCCCCCCATCATTTCAGACAGTGACTGATGCTATCAGCTATATCTCATAGCTACACACACACACACACACACACACACACACACACACACTAAATCATCTTGGCTCTTGGCAAGCGCAATTTATCTCCTCATCATTTAAACTGGCCAGGTCATGGGCCTTGCACACATCTGGAGAGTGGTAAAACAGCAACAACCCAAAATGCAGCACCAGCTTCACTTTTCAGCACCAAGTGCTTCATCAGTCACAAATCCTGTCACAGTTTGTACAAGGCACAAACTCTGTGACCACTGACAATAAGTCTTTCTGTCTCTTCCTTGTAGCATAGCTCTTTCAGCTAGAAGGAATCTGTTGTGTCCATTGTACTTCAGCTACGAAGCCGGAAAAATGCCCACGCCTCCATCTGTTGTTCCCCTTTTCTTTCTGACCTTCTCTTGGAAGACCACAAGGCCACACAGACCACAACTAAAAGAGCTATCATGATCCTCATGGCACTTCAGAATCATGACCAGGCTTATTAGGCTTGACGTATGTCATAAAATTCATTGTTTAGTGGCAGCAGTACGGTGCAAGACTTCAAAAAATTATTATAACTTAGTTTGTTATCTGCAGTCTGTTGGGGTCATCTATTGTATCTGATGCTCCCAGTCTGGCCTCCTGTATATCGGTGAGATCTGACATAGATTGGGAAACCGCCTCATCGAGCACTTTCACTCCATCCGCCACGAAGAGCAGGAGCTCCCGGTGACCACCCATTTCAATTCTACCTCCCATTCCAACATGTTAGTCCGTGATCTCCTCTACTCCCACGATGAGGCCACACTCAGGTTGGAGGAGCAGCAGCTTATATTCCGTTTAGGTAGCCTCCAACCTGATAGCTTGAACATCAATTTTTTTAAACTTCCGTTAATTGCGCCCCCCCCCCTTCAACATTCCCCATTCTTGTTTCCCTCTCATACCTTCTCAACTTACCTGCCCGTCACCTCCCTCTGGCACTGCTCCTCTCCTCATCCCTTTCTTCCATGGTATCTGTCCTCTCCTATGAGATTCTCCCTTTTTCCAGCCCCTTAACTCTTTCACCAATCAACTTCCCAGTTCTTTACTTCACAACTCCTCCTCTCCTGGTTTCACCTATCACCTGCCACCTTGTACTTCTTCCTCCCCTCTCCCCACCTTCTTATTCTGATTTCCCTGCTTCCTTTCCAGTCCTGATGAAGAGTCTCAGCCTGAATTGTCAACTGTTTACTCTTCCCCATAGGCGCTGCCTGGTCTGTTAATTTCCTTCATAATGTTGTGTATGCTTCTATAACTTACAATATCTACAATAAAATAAATAAAAAGTGCATAAGTTAAACAATGAGGACCATGCAGAAATCTAATGGCAGATGGGAAGAAGCTATTCATAAAACATTAAGTGTGGGTCTTCAGGCTACTGTACCTCCTCCCCAGTAATGAGAAGAAGGCACGTCCAAGATAGTGAAAATGATGAATGCCATCTTCCTGAGGTGAAGCCCTTTAAAGATGTCCTTGATAGTAAGGAGGCTTGTGCTTGTGGGGAACTGGCAGAGTTTATAACACTCTGCAGCCCCTTTTGATTCTGTGCATTGGAGCCACCAAAGCAGGCAGTGATGCAACCACTCAAAATGCTCTCCACTGAATGCTCTCCTCAAACTCCTAATGAAGTATAGCTGCTAGCATTAGGGTTGCATTAAAATATTGGGTCCAGGATTGATCCTTGAAATGTTGATGCCCAAGAACTTGAGACTGCTTACTCTTTCCACAGTTAACCCTTTCAAAGAGAACGAGTGTGGGTTCTCCCGACTTCCCTTCCTAAAGCCCACAATCAATTCCTTAGTCTTACTAACTTTCAGTGCAAGGTTATTGCTTCTATACTACTCAGCTAGACAATCAATCCCTGTCTTGCATGCCTCCTTGTCACCAACTAAGCTTCTGCCTTCATCAATGGTGTCACTGGTAAATTTGTAGCTGGTGTTTGAGCTGTGCCTATCCACAAAGTTATAGTTGTAGAGAGGCTAGATCAGTGGGTCAAGAATGCATTCTTGAGGTACACCTTTGTAGATTGTCAGTGAGGTGGAAATGTTATTACCAGCCTTCATTGACTGTGATACCCTGATGAGGAAGTCAAGGATCCAGTTGCTGAGGGAGATAGAGAGGCCCAGGTTTTGAAGCATTTTATTGAGGACGTGATGGGGTTGAATACTGAGCTTTGAACAGCCGCCTAACAAAGGCATTTCTTTTGTCTAGCTGGTCCAAGGGCAAGTAGAGAGCCAGTGAAATTGCTCCCACTGTCAATTGTTGTGGTGGTAAGCAAATTGCAGTGTGTCCAAGGTCCTTGTTCAGGCAGGAGTTGATTCTAGCCATGTCCAAACTCTCAAAGCACTTCATCACAGCAATGTATGTGCTACTGAATGAAGCGCACCCTGCTTTTCTTAGGAACTGGTGTGATTAATGCCACTTTGAAGCAGGTGGAAACCTTCAACTGCAGCACTGATTGGTTGAAGATTTCCTTAAACACTCAAGCCAGTTGGCTTACAGATTTTCAGTGCCCTGCCAGGTACACCATCAAGGTCTGATGTTCTTAAGACTCTAAGACATAGGAGCAAAATTAGGCCATTTGACCCATGAAATTCTATCATAACTGATTTATTTTCCTTCTTAACCCCATTCTTCTGCCTTCTCTCTGTAATCTTCACTAATCAAGAACATACCAATCTCCTCATTAAACACACACCATGACTTAGCCTCCACAGCCATCTGTGGCAATGAACTACACAGATACACCACCTCTGGCTAAAAAAAATTCCTCCTCATCTTTGTTCTGAAGGAAGATCTCTCTATTTGGAGGCCATGCCCTGTGTTCCAAGACTCTCCCACTATTGGAAGCATCCTCTCCACATTTGCACTATATAGACTTTTCAATATCTAGTTCAAGTCACTGAAATCCTGCCCCCCCCCCATTCTTCTGAACTCCAGTGAGTACAGACCCAGTGTCATCATACACTCCTCATACATTAACCCTTATAGTCCTGGGATCATTGTTGTGAATGTCCTCCGGACCTTCTCCAATGTAAGCACAACCTTTCTGAGATATGGGCCCACAACTGCTCACAATACTCCAACTGGGTTGCATTGTACATACAGTTCCAGAATAAGAGCACAGCACTTTCTACCATACAGTAGTATCAGGGAAAGAATAAAGAGGAATAAGTGGAAAATATATAGGTGAGGAGCATGCTAGTGTCTGCCTGTGATGTACCAAGCGTCTCCACTCCTGTTTTCACAAAACAATCCATCCTCTTCAAAGTAAAGAATGCTCATTTTTGTCTCCATATTTGCAGCTCCAACCGCAGCGAAGAATCTTTACCTCAGTCAGAAGAGAACAACTAGCTCAATACAATGACTTCTTTCTGCATTGCTTCCAAAGAGCATGGTTGACATGTGTCAGAATTTCCTCCTGATTCGAAGGAACAAATCACCATTTTCCCTTCTAGAGACACAAGGGCAGCTGCCAGTTGAATTGTATCATGCCTGCAAGGCAGAGAACATCAAACAACATCATCATGTCAGTTTTCTCCCCTGCTTAATTCACTATATTGAGCTATCCCCAGAGAAATAAAGTTCAAAGCTGCCTAACCACAAACACTGCAGAATGTTGAGAAGACAGCTTCTCACTGTTGTTAGTATTAACTTCCCGGTGACACTGACTGGTCAAGTGAAAACCAATAATAAAAAAAACAAATCTCCAGACAGACAAACCAATCATTTCAGTGACCCCTTTCGGCATAAATCATGGAAGTCACAATCGAGCAAATCAACATGGCAAGCATTTTCATCTATCATGTCAGGAGCAAACATGGATTAAGTAAACCTGTGTGTGTACTCAGCAACTGAATTCAATGTGCGTCTGCCTGCTCTATTACTTCTGCACAGTGTTTTCCCAGTGGTTAAAGTCACAGGTTGGTCACTTTGATGGAGGAGTTTGCATATAACATTGAAATAAGCAATGCTATGCCATCTGATATATGGGTCATTGTGAGCTCAGCTTTGATTTTACAGTCTAAGCTTGCGCAGTGTAGCCAATTTTGCTGGATGTACCCAGACATATTACAATAGTATCAATTACAATTACTAAGGGTACCATGGAGAGTAGCAGTTAGCGTGACGCTATTACAACTCGTGGCATTCCAGAGTTTGGAGCTCAATTCCGGTGCTGTTCTGTAAGGAGTCTCTGTACGTCCTCCCTGTGGAATGTGTGGACTTTCCCCAGGTGCTCCACTTCCCTCCCACAGCCCAATGACGTACCGGTTAGGTTAACTGATCATTGTAAATTGTCCCATGATTATGTGGGAGCTAATCAGGGTAATAGGGATGCTGGGACGGCGTCTCGAAGGGCCAACTCCACACTGTATTGCAAAATGAAATTATTGACACTACTCCTTCAAGTAGTTCTGAGCAATAGGGTGAACTTTATTGGGATTATAGAGGTAATCCTTATATCAAGCTTTATTGCCTTAGGTTACTGCAACCACAAACACATGGAAATCTGGAAATGTACCAACATTTTCATACAAGGACTGTTGTAGGCTTTGTTTAGTCTTTTATAGTCTTTATGAATGTACTCTGCAGAGGGAGAAAGAAAGACAAACAAAATTATCTGACTTTATCTAACTTTAACTAATCCTCTGCCTTGTCAGTTTAAAATATGTGATGAAGTGGTAAGGAGTTAGTAAAGAGAGAGAAACCAAAATGGAGTACACAAGCCTGAGTGTGTCCATGTGAAAATACAAATGGGTTGTTGTGATTGATGACTTGAACCTAGTTACCAAGTATTAGACACATTTATAACTGCCATGGGAGCTTTAAATAGAAGCAGCTGAAAATCTCTCTATCTGAAATAAAACCAGAAAATTCCACAGAAACTCAGGAAGCCTGCTGAGCTTGTCTATTATTTTCTGTTTACATTTCAGATTTCCACTGACTGCTATTTTCGACATTTTTATCTGGTTCTGTGAGTCTTCATGGTTAAAAAATTCACATTTTTAATATTCAAGTGCATTTTAGCAACACTGTAATATTTTGCTTTATTCATGTGAATTTAAAGTATCACCATCATTGAGTATGATTCCTTCACAATGTTTGTATTTTTATCTTTTCCACAGAAAGCCAACGAGGTACTTTCCCATTTTCAAATGCAATGAGTTCAAAGCAAAATGTTCATTAAGTAAATGGCTCTCTCCTATTCAGGCAAGAAAACAGTAATTTCATCTAATTCATCATAGACTTTGAAAAAGGATGTAGTCAGCATTTCCAATCAGAGTAAAAAAAGTTACTTTTATTCTACCATTGATAAAATCAGAGTTCACCATTTCTAATTTAATACATTTAATTAAGGGGTTTTCCTAGTTGGTCTCAGTAATTTTCTTAGCCTTCCTATCAGAGGATGCTTTCCGTACAAACTTCAATTCCAGATAAATCTCAGCTATCTGAAGGGAAATTACCTCTCCCCAATACCTTCAATCATGACATGCCTCAATACCGCAAATAAAACTTTGAAAGGATTCAGAAAACAAATTCAGCGATTTTATTTTTTATGCCTACCTTCATAGAGACTTATTTGTTACTGCTCCCAACCAGCCCTACTCCAACTCTAAAGCCAGAAAAAAATATTTAATTGTTTAAATAATCTCTCTCCCTAACATTACTAGGCCCCTCAATCAAAAGGGCCACTCCCCCGTTTGACAACCTAGGATCAAGAGCACATAGTTAAGAAGATTTACACCTTCTCTTTGCGTTTTGTCACAAGTATTGCTTTTGTTATTTAACCTCCCAGATTATTCCATTTCTGATCTGACCTGGATTCCTGATCTTTTGAGCATCTCAAAGATTTCTTTTTAATCAGAATCTTCAATATTGACCAGGAGCTACAGTCCAACAGTCTTATCATTGCAAGATCAAGTCAGAGACAACAACCGGCTCGATTCATTACCCCAACTACCCACTTATGATTTGTGAAACACAAATGAGGTATGGAATAGAATACTCAACAGTCAACAATAATAATTCAGTTGGCTTTTCACTTTTAACAGGATGCCCACTTCCGAGCAGTCCCCAGTCCTTCTCACCACATGCTCAAATCAGTTCACCTTGTTTCTCAAAAGGTAATGTTGGTAGAACTGTGCTGGATTCTCAACTGTGTGCAGTGCGAATTCCAATTGTTTGAGGAGTTTCAAAGTCAAGTATACTTCTGGATGACCAATGCCTTTTCACCAAACAGTTCAAGAAAATACACAACATTAGTAACTACAAATTACCTGAAATTGTATTGTCAAATGGTAAAATTCTTCATGTAATCCTGTGAATTTTGATTTCTTCAAGCTAACTTTAGCAACCATATTTATTAACTTATTTAATATAATAAGTTATTGACCCTCAAAAATATATGATCTACAAAATATTGTAGTTTACCTGGACGCTAAGATTATAAGCTGAAGATAGTTTTGAAATAAAAGTAACAGTTGCCATCAAGTAAAAGTCATAGCATGATTCAGCTCTGTGTATCATACTGTTTTTGATCATTTAGCATTTTTCATATTTGTATCAACACATTCATTAATGTTCTTCAGGAAAAAAATATCTGCTCTCCTTATTTGGTCTGTAATGTATGTGACTCCAGACCCACCAGTATAGTTGTGTCTTAACTGCCCTTGAAGTGACTCATCATGCAGGTCAGGTACTGCCAAAACAAGCATAAAAAATGCCAGCTTGCCTACAAGGTCCAACCCTGATACACAGAGCTGAATCATGCTATGACTGGAATTCATCCTGCTTCGCTACATTCCCCTAATTCTAGGACATCACAATCCTGCTGTAATCTGGCCCTAAGCACTAACCACACTGGTCCACTACATAGAGTCCCCTGGAGAAAATGAAGGAACACCTGAGTTCCTCCAGCATTTTCCGTATGTTGCTCAACATTTCCAGCATCTACAGAATACATTGCACCTCATTTACCTGAATGTGGATTCCTGGCTGAAAGATTGGGAGCAAACTGCTGAGCTTTTTTTCATCCTTTATTAAGTTTTATTATTTATTGTGTTTATATTTTTATTTTTATATCTTTGTGCTTTATAGAAACATAGAAACATAGAAAATAGGTGCAGGAGTAGGCCATTCGGCCCTTCGAGCCTGCACCGCCATTTATTATGATCATGGCTGATCATCCAACTCAGAACCCTGCCCCAGCCTTCCCTCCATACCCCCTGACCCCTGTAGCCACAAGGGCCATATCTAACTCCCTCTTAAATATAGCCAATGAACTGGCCTCAACTGTTTCCTGTGGCAGAGAATTCCACAGATTCACCACTCTCTGTGTGAAGAAGTTTTTCCAAATCTCGCTCCTAAAAGGCTTCCCCTTTATCCTCAAACTGTGACCCCTCCTTCTGGATTTCCCCAACATCGGGAACAATCGTCCTGCATCTAGCCTGTCCAATCCCTTTAGGATTTTATACGTTTCAATCAGATCCCCCCTCAATCTTCTAAATTCCAACGAGTACAAGCCCAGTTCATCCAGTCTTTCTTCATATGAAAGTCCTGCCATCCCAGGAATCAATCTGGTGAACCTTCTTTGTACTCCCTCTATGGCAAGGATGTCTTTCCTCAGATTAGGGGACCAAAACTGCACACAATACTCCAGGTGTGGTCTCACCAAGGCCTTGTACAACTGCAGTAGTACCTCCCTGCTCCTGTACTTGAATCCTCTCGCTATAAATGCCAGCATACCATTCGCCTTTTTCACCGCCTGCTGTACCTGCATGCCCACTTTCAATGACTGGTGTATAATCACACCCAGGTCTCGTTGCACCTCCCCTTTTCCTAATCGGCCACCATTCAGATAATAATCTGTTTTCCTATCTTTGCCACCAAAGTGGATAACTTCACATTTATCCACATTAAATTGCATCTGCCATGAATTTGCCCACTCACCCAACCTATCCAAGTCACTCTGCATCCTCTTAGCATCCTCCTCACAGCTAACACTGCCACCCAGCTTCGTGTCATCCGCAAACTTGGAGACGCTGCATTTAATTCCCTCACCCAAGTCATTAATATATATTGTAAACAACTGGGGTCCGAGCACTGAGCCTTGCGGTACCCCACTAGTCACCGCCTGCCATTCTGAAAAGGTCCCGTTTATTCCCACTCTTTGCTTCCTGTCTGCTAACCAATTCTCTATCCACATCAATACCTTACCCCCAATACCATGTGCTTTAAGTTTGCACACTAATCTCCTGTGTGGGACCTTGTCAAAAGCCTTTTGAAAATCCAAATATACCACATCCACTGGCTCTCCCCTATCCACTCTACTAGTTACATCCTCAAAAAATTCTATGAGATTCGTCAGACATCATTTTCCTTTCACAAATCCATGCTGACTTTGTCCGATGATTTCACCGCTTTCCAAATGTCCTTTAATCTATCTTTTGATATATTTTGTTCAAATAATCATATTTTTAAATATGAGCTACAATTATAATTGTTTTAATGTTTCTGGAATAGTTTCCCAGCTTTGACAGAAGACACCTCATCCATCCCTCATGTCAAAGGCAGCTAAGGTGATCGAGGGCCAGGGTCCAAGCAAATTCTATGTCATTACCTCCTGGTGATAAACAGTCAGCTCTTCATCTGGCCTGGTAAGTGCAGAAGGGTTGGGACCATGAGCAGTGACTCAAGTCAGACCCAGCTTGATATAATCCTTGGTCTAACTCTTGCTGACCACTGACAGCAGTTCCAGACAGAAGCACCTGCAGTCAACCACTAAAACTGTAGTGCTGCCCAGGATTTCACCTACATGCCGTCAAATTCAACAGCTCTCAGTTCATGAACAAACGCCGGAAGTCAAATCAGTCACCTCACTTCACCGCAAATTCAACAATGGGTTCTGGAATCCCATTATCATGGTGGGGCAATTCACCCCTATATGCTGCACTGTCCGGGAGCTTAACTTCAAGAGAGCTAATGGTACAAAGAATTAGAAGGCAAATAAGAAAGCAAGTTACTTTTTCTTAATTATTTCACGTTTAGTTCATATTTTTTATTCATTTGTGTGTTGTTCATCAACTGAGGAAGCGAAGGGCTGAGAAACTCATTGGAAAATATTCGGAGGGGCAGCATTAATCTTCATTTCAAAGAGCATGAAATCAAGGTCAGATTGCATGGTTTGTTCTGCAAAGGTCACATCAGACTAATTTTTAGAACCAGAAACAAAGGAGAATCAATGAAGATGGTGAATTTGATGCAACCCAGAATAGATTTTAAGCAAGATTATTGACAAGGTTGTAAAAGACAAGCTGGCTAGAAAAAGTGACATGGGAAAGTGATAAGTAGCAGAAGGCAAAGATAATGGTTGACAGCTGTCCTACTGGCAGGCAGGCTGAAGGTAGCTTCTTGTGGGGTTCCACAGAACTTAAAATCAGGCCCAATGCTTTGCATTCATCAATAATTTAAACATAATTAATAAGTTTGTAGATGATACAGATGTCAATCCTGTGCTTGACTGTGAAGGAAAAACATGTTTGAATCAGGATGATATCAGAGGATGCCAGATGGATATGAAGATAACAAAGTGAATTCAGTTCAGTGTGGTGTGAGGTAATGTCCCTGGGGAGGGCTAAACAAAGCTTGACAAATGGCAGAAAGATGAGATATGCAGAGGAACAGAAGGACTTGTAAGTGTATTTGCATGGATCTCTGAACTCAACAGGACAGATAAAGAAATTAAGACACATAGGTTGCTTTATTCTTCATGTCAGAGAATGTAAGAGCCAGGAGGTTCTGTTACAACAAGCTTATAATAACACATCATAGAGTTCTGCTCATCAGATTGCAAGGAAAATGCTTGAACATGAGAAAAGGCACAGCAGAGATTTAAGAGAAAGTGGCTAGGTCTGGAAATTATAAACTGGCTAGCCTGGAGTTATTTACCTTTGAACCAAAAAGGTTGAGGTAATTTTACAAGAGGTGAGTAAAATTACCAACTGCACAGAGAGATTTCCATATTTTCCAACATTGATAAGTTGGGGTGAATTACCTCACTCTTTGCTAAAAAAAAAATTTCATGACTTACTAAAATTGTAGAGCACAATTATTTACATAAATGGTCAAATTGCAATAGACACTGCTGAACTGATAGATGTTGTATAATAGATCTTCCAGTGAATCAGTTGAGTTTAAAGGTGGTGTTTACTTGGAGGACCCTGCCGCATTTAAAGTGAACATGTGGAACAGAGTGGGAAAGGGAGTGCTGTGTTGGGTCCAGATGCTTAAAGACAGCACAGGAGTAAGACCCCAGTATGCTTATAATGGGTGGAGAAATAAGCACCCCTGTGCTTAAAAAGAGTGGAGCAATGTGACTCTCTCTCACTCTCTCTCTCTCTCTATATATATATATCATACACACACACACATACATTTAAAAAGGAAGTGTGAGAACAGGTCTCTGTGAGCTAGAAACCAATCCATCAGTATTTTCAAGTAATGGGAAAGCAAGTACTGGAGTTTTCCTGCATTTGGTACTACAGTGAGTTTCTTTTCTTAATTACTTCTTTCAGAGGGTTGGAATTTTCTGTGTCAGAAAGGCAGAGTCATTGAATATTTTCAAAACAAAGACTGACAAGCAATTGAACTTCAAGAGAATCAATGGATATGCAAAGTGGGTGAAGTGGTGTTAAGGCCAAAACTAGACCAATTGTGACTTTATTCAATAAACACAGCAAGTTTGAGAAGGCAATTGGCCTAATCCTAATTCCGCTTTTTTTTATTTCATCACTACCACAGCATGAGGGTTCAAACTGTAAATACTGAAAGACAAAAAAAAAGCTTTCCTTGTTCCAAAGTTGAAAAAAAGAAAAATAAATTGCTGGGTATAATCAGCAGGTTAGACAACATTCACAGAAAGAAAAACAGAGTTCCTCGAGTATCTTGTTTGCTGCTAAAGGTTACAGGAACTGACCTTGCATCAGAACTAGATTGCTCTGAGAGAATCAGCAAAGACTGTTTTCCAGAAATTGTTGAGTTTATTAAGTATCAAGGGCTACAAAATACTTGCAAAAAAAAAAGAAAATGTCCTGTTTCTTGAGTTTATATTGGGAAATTGAATCAGCATAAGAGTCCAAAAAGATGATAGAGGTTGTGTTCTGTATCCCTCAGTTCCAGCATGGAACATGGTTCTCTCTATAATTTTTCCGCACATAGCAATTATGATTAAGGTGAAATAATTTCCCTCTTTTAGTCACATGGACAAGCTTGGTCTCCATCCTATCACAGGTATTCCCTTTGTTCTCTCCATCCATGCCACTCTCTGCAAATTAAAACATGCTTATTTTCACTCTCTTCTAGTTCTGATGAAGGCTCATTGCATTAAACATTGACACTACCTTTTCTCTGTATTATCTACTGAGTATCCCCAGGATATCTAAATTTCTATTTCTGCTTTATTTGAACTAGTTATTGCTTGATCCAAATCTTGGTTTTCCAATCTGAAGAAGACATTTATTCTTACATCACATACACTGAGGTACAAAGACGAAATGACAGCAGTAAAATTGGAATCACACTTCCTCATATTACTGTCGTAGATGTGTCCTTCAGTTTAAGAGGAGGAGCACAGGATAAAGTTGCACACACGCTACCATGTTGCATGGTGTTGTCGATTTTGAGGATTCATTCAAACAGAAAAGTATTCACAAAAATGTTGCAATTTCTATGTGAAGTGGATGAAGTCCAAAAGAAAATAATTGCATAATCTGAGGAAAGAACTTTCTTATTGGTTAAGTTGTTCATGGTTGGTTTATTATTTTATGCCAATTATTCATTTTGAATGTTTCTTGGAAAGGAACAGTGCTGCACTGAAAGAAATTCCTGGCATTGGCATTTTCAGCTCATTGGCCAAAAGTGGACAAATAATCTGTTAAAGATTAAGTGTTCTTTGAGAGATTTTGTTGAAAGACTGAATTCTTTGAATTGGATACTCACTGTCAGTTCCAGTTATGCAATACAATACGACTATAGTGCGTGATTAAGTGAAAAGAAACTGAAACATAGACCAAATAGGTTTCATTATTATACAGTTGTCTAAGTAAAATCAAGCTGCTAAAATAATCATGCACTCAATGCTCATTAATTTTAGTTAAATGTGCAAATTATTGTGCCACTTTCATAATCATTTTATTGTACTCCTATCTCGGCATTTCCCTTTGTTATTGATGTTAAATCAGTTTGCAGTCTTCAACTTTCTAACAGCATTACCTATCAAAAAGTAAAAGCAAGTAGGTATAACCATATTAAATCCCAAATCCTTTCCCAGTCGCACAAGTTGAGAAAAATGAATACAGGAAGCTGCCAGCTGGTCCTTGCTCTCTGTGCTGAATTTTCCTCCACCTTATGGTGCAGAGACTTCACTTCTTTTTTGGAAACATAAAGAAATTCAATAACATAATTTTCTCTTCTCTAATGCTCTTTGCACAATATCATAAGAGTAAAGTGCACACCAGTGGTGTGGCTGAATGCTGATGCTGTTGCAATGAATGAGGCGGACCCAAGTGCACTACACAGGCACGGAGATTTGGTTAGGATGCAGACGTGAACAGTAAACAGGAGGGAGAGCAGGTAGGCTGGAGACAGACAGAATTTATCTTGACTCAGAGCATAAAGAAAGGAACGGTGAACAAAACTCTTCTTAGTACAGAGAGACAGAGTTACACCGAGGTAAACTTTAGAAGACTTATCTTGGCGTGGAGAGGCCGGATTTCACAAATAAACCTCTGAACTGGAATTGAGCTTAGGAAGCTGATCTTGACACAAAGGGACAGAGTTTTACAGGTAATTCTCGATACTGGAGCAAAACTTAGAACATACAGTCCTAAGTGGTCGGGAAATGTTAATTACCACACAGGCAAAACCAACGATCTGGCAATTAGTGGTTGTAACACCGGGGTTCTTATGCTGCAGGTCCTAATGGAAACCAGGTGTGCTGTCATCAAACAGAACTAGGAGCAAATGGGAAATTAACGGTCCGAACTGTGGCACAAAGGAAATTAGGAGAAAATAAGGAATTAACGATTGAGACCGTGACAGATCCAGTGTTCTGAAATTTTCCTTTCAGATATAAAACAGCATAGCGCAACTATAAAGCAGTTGTTTCACCTGAACAATTGCACAGTATTATTCACTTTCGGTAACGGGAGATCAGATAATTGCAGATTCAGTTTCAAAGCAAGTGAATGTTCATAGAGCAACTAATGAAGAAATACTTCAAAAGGGAATAATTGTTCCTTGGAAGAAAATAAAACAGCTAAGATCAAAATGCAGCTAAATTGCAGAGTGTACATTACAGAGTACATTAAAAAATATTGATCCAAAGAGAATGATTCCAGAATGCATATTACCTGATACAAATTTCTCCTAATATTTCTAAGTTCTCTGAGGAAGTAATCTACTTTTTTTGAGTGTTCAGAGAAAATTTTATATCATAGATGACATTTTTATTAAAAATAGTTAGTGCTCAAATAAATTTGGTGCTATTAACAGTAAGGGGTTCTTGTTACCACGACTACACAAGTTAAAAATGTCAAACCATCTAGCAAAAGTAGGGCAAGTAAAAATCTAGTAACATGTGATTTAACAAAACAGAAAAATAAATATCTTGAAACTAAAACACTGGAAAATATTGGAAAAAAAGAAGTCCCAATAATTTCTGGAACACTATCATAAAACGTATTTTCTTTTATTTAACAACACAGACCACCAATTTGTCCAGCACAGTGCAGTATCAACAGATATTATTGTTCAGTACACTGGCCTGTATACATGCAAGTCCTAAAACACAGCTGGTAAAGGTCAAATACTCCCTGGAAAATGTTCATGTCAGTGCTTCTAGTATCTCAACAGATCTGCCAATGGGAAAATAGTTTACACATTTACAGAATCCCTCAGAGAATCCAACTATCCAAAGGGTACAACGTGCAATTTAAAAGCAGCATCCTGCAACATTATTACTCCTTTACAGAAATGCACAGCTGGGTGGGCAACTTCATCAGCTAGATTATCAGAACTCCACAAAGGTCAGGATGTCAAAGTCCAGTTTATTGTCACAGGCACATATATGCACAGGTACAGTGAAAGACATAGTTCCTGGAACATAGCAACATATATGCAGCATTCACAAGAAAAATATACACTTTTTGTTTTGCTAGAAAGAACGCAATTGGAATTTTAATAAGTGAGGTCCATGTTAGAGCAAAGTGATCAAAATCATTGTTTTCGTTGTGGTCACGGAGTTGCTCAATTCAGGCGATTAGGGTTGGTTCAATAGTTTGAAAGGAAGTAGGGATGTCTAAACAAAGTAACACTTTCAGGAAAAACAAAGCTTGTGTCTTCATTCTGTATGTTTACAGGAAGAAAGGTTTTTATCTGCTTCATACTACCAAAGTAAAAGATTGGGTTACAATTTTAATTATATGGCAACATAAATTTTTCCAAGTGTTCAGACTGCCAAACACATATCCTTGGAATATATTATCCCATCACTCTGAACAGAGAAAATCCACTAAGGGAGAGAGGAAGTCAGGTGCATCAAGCAAGGACTCCAAATTAATTACAAGAAACCCATCTTCTTCAACCACTGGTCTTCAGCCACTTCTCCTCTCCACTCCACACAAGTAATCTTGGTCCCCAACGAGGAAGAGCAATCACCAAAATCTCTTTTTAATGATGTTGATAGAGACAATGGGAAACAACAACTGTCACATTTGTCAATGATAATAAACCTAATTCTGACTTTGAATTGTTTCCTCGTGAAGAGAAGAGCGCAAATAGAGTTCATCAATAGAAGAACTTCAATTGGGAATTCAGAAGAAACTACCAAAGCAGTAAAGACAGTGTGTAACTCACTATCACATGGAGTGGTTCAAGTGGTACAGATGGGTTAAATAAGAGGCTGGTCAAGTGTAAAAGTTGAAGGAAAACAGGGTTATCAAAATAGATTTGAAAGAAAAAGCCCGAGGGAGGTTTGAGTGCAGCAGTGAACTGCTTGGTGAATCACCTGTTTTTGTGCCACCTTCTGACAGGTCAGCCAGTGGGAATCCTGGAATTAGCAGTCCCAAACCCCAAACTCTCGGCTGGTTGTGTTCCATACCAAAATCATTCAGAGAATCACATACAATACAGGACTGCTGTAGCCCTATTATACTAAATGAATTCAGAATATATGCTGAACTCTATTTCTCAATTTCTCAGTTAGTTTCACTTTATTAAGTCCAAACTTCATAAAGAAATTACAATGCACAGGATGAATCTCTACTGCAAAGAGCTTAATATGTTAATTAAGATCTGAAATGCATTTTGCTAGTTTCAGTAAGATTGACTAAACAAGTAAAAGGAATAGACAAAAAGTTGATGGGCTGGATCATGCTAGCAATGAATTGAACGCAGCAATTCTACTGCAAGTTCTCTGAGGTTGAGTTAATCTTTCATGATGCTGCAGCTCCAAGCACTCTATCAGCCTCTACTGGAACATTTCAGGAGGCAGGACATTCTGCATGTGGCAATGAAGCTATAGCTCATTGCTGTACACCAAGGCTTCCACCCACAAACACTATACATGACTTATTGACAGCTCATCATCATGTGAAAAGACTATGCTGCTTCTAAACATCTTTGATGTCCAAAAAAAACTTAGTTGAAAAACAGAAGAAATAATATAAACTTAAAATAATATAAAATTATAAGTCAAGATTCTTCTTATTGTAAACACCAATATTAAATTTCAACATAAAACAAAATATTAAGTATTACTTCTATTGTGAAAGGTCAGCAGCCCTATTCAGAAGAAAGAGTAAGAAAATGAAATAGAGAAATGGAGTGAAGCTAGAAGAAGAGGATCTAAAAAAATATTTTAAACATGTAGATACACTGGCTTTAGTGATATAAGAAGCAGAATATGAAGTGTATCAGCTCCTTCAGGGGACAATGGTAAGCATTGAGGGAAACCAAGAGATCAGTGTATAGATGTGAAGTCCAGAACTCACCAACATACACTGCAATTTGAGGAAGTTTTATATGGATTCATTGTTTGGCCCAAGCAAGCACCAATATTTTTCCAGATTCAATAATGATGGTGGGGATACAAAATTTTCAAAATATCATCTACGAGGGGTGATTGATAAGTTTGTGGCCTAAGGTAAAATGAGTCAATTTTAGAAAACCTAGCACATTTATTTTTCAACATATTCCCCTCCTACATGTACACACTTAGTCCAGCGGTCGTAGAGCATACGGATCCCTTCTTTGTAGAAGTGGTCCACAGCAGGGGTGATTGATAAGTTTGTGGCCTAAGATAGAAGGAGAGGAGTTATTAACTTAAAACTTTCTGCATTATCACTCGAAGAGTTGAACTGCACGTGCATGTAACGAGAGTGTCTTGGACCTCCAGGTGGTCCACAGCAGAGGTGATCTATAGGTTCGTGGTCTAAGGTAGAAGGAGATGAGTTATACAGCTCTCGTTATATGCACGTGCAGTTCAACTCTAAGTGAAAATGCAGAAAGTTTGAAGTTTCTCTTCATCTCCTTCTACTTTAGGCCACGAACTTATCAATCACCCCTACTGTGGACCACTTTCTGGAGGTCCAAGACACCGACTTCTACAAAGAAGGGATCCGTATGCTCCACAACCGCTGGACTAAGTATGTAAGTGTAGGACAAATAAATGTGCCAGGTTTTCTAAAATTGACTCCTTAGGCCACGAACTTATCAATTACCCCTCGGATACATGACCTGATTTGATTGTAGAAATTAAAGAGGTTCTTCGAGGAAGAAAAGCTTCCCAAATTATGCTAATTTGCAGTAATTTGATTGAAGCTGTTGTTCTGGAATTGTTTATGAATAATGTAACTTTTCCTAAATGCATGACCTGAGCGAAAAGGCAAGGGATGCTCCACCATTCTGGAGCTCAGCAGGGGAAAGCAGATGTGATACTGATGCGCTGTCACAATCTGTCAGCATCCCTGGTTTCTGCAGTATGAATGGCTGACAATTAAGTTTAGGCGGCAAAGTATGTGGGAAAGAGCAAGTGAGAGACAAAAGGGGCGGGATGCAGCAAATTATAAGAGAAAGCTAGAGATAAAGAAAATGGGGGTGGAAAGGAAGACAACATGTGAAAAACAGAGATGACAATCAAATTTAAAAAGTCACATAATTAGGGAAAATGACAAAAAAAATTAGTGAAAAGCAAAGATAAACCAAACAGAATGAGACAAAAAGAGGATTTAGAGAGGAAAGAATGGGACAGTGAAGAGCAAAACATGGAAATTAAGATAGATGAAATGATTAGATAGCAATAAAGGGACATGGAAGTGGGGATACAGTTATGGATAGCTTTGAGGACGTAAAATAAATTCTTCACTCTCCCATTGGACAAGGTCTCATTTTTCCTTGATTATTTCATTGAGTAAGAAAGACAATGCCTTCTGTTGGAATTCAGATTATGTCAATTAAAAATATATCCCAGTTCCAGGCTGCATTTCCCAGTATCTCAGAATAAGGACATATTTTTTGGAGTGAAGGAAGGAGAAATGTCTTTCTTCACAGAATGGAGGGTTTTGGGAGGTCAATCATTGATTGTATTTAAAACAGAAGACTGACAGATTGCTGGTTATTACTGGAATTAAAGACACAGAACAGAAAGGAAAACGAAGTTGAGGTAGAAAGATCAGCTGTGGTCTCGTTGAATAATGGACATGGCTCAAGGTATGAATGGCATACTCCTCCTTCAATTCCTTATTCAGCCAGAACATTCACAACACCGAATCAAATCAAATTTAATTATCATTCAAACTATACATGGATACGGTTGAAAGAGACAGTGTTCCTCTGGGGCTAAGTTGCATAACATACATTCAAAATAGCGAGAGAAAAAGAAACACATTGTTATGCAAAAAAAAAGGACAAGTATAGTCCAAGACCCTGAGCGACATGTAAGTTGATGGTACAGCTCCTGGCAATCCAGCCTGTCATTCCACTGGCTGAACAATTGCAGGCAGCTCCCAGCCAAGCATGGACGCCATGCTACACTGGCTCTGGCGTCTCTTCACCTGGATCGCAGCAACAGGCAATCCCGGGGCTTGAGGTTTAGTCTTTGCTATAACCAAGGCCACGCTGCTGTCTTGTCACCTGTCTTTCCACTGAATAAGGGAAGCAGGCCTGGGGCATCTTACATTATCAATGTCCAACAGGGTCTTTCAATTGCAACGGAAACATCCAGGACAGTTGCTCACAGTTACACTGTGTGCTGCTTTCGTGCAAAATCTCTGACGCCTTCAAGTAGTAGGCAGCAACATGATCCGCACCCAGGCCGACACCTCGGAACCCTCTGCAACCCATCCACCAGCTTCCCCTTCTCTGGCCCATCCAGTGGCTTCTTCTGCTCCAGACCATCCACTGGCTGCTCCTTCTCCAACTCACCCGCCGGCTCCTTCAAACCCCAGCCAGCTGCTCCAAACAACGAGCAAATCACTAATGCGATAAACCTGCTGCACCCATAGTTCTTGGAGTCCAGTATGGTCTTACAATCATAAAAAAAACATATTTTACAAAGAAACATGCACCTTTGTTTGGCATTGAAAGGTCACTGCATTTGAATGTGCCGCCATCTTATCAGAAGAATGCCCACTTCTTTTAAGTGTGAACACACACTTAGCAGCTTCTCTCTCACAAAATAGTGCAGAAACAGAGTAAGCAATAGCCTACCAAGATGCTGCATTCCCCTACTGTATGTGATATTGCCAGCAAAGTTCAAAGTACATTATCAATGTATTCATACATTATAAAACCCTGAGATTCGTCTTCTACAGGCAGCCCCGAAACAACCAAAAGAACCCATGCACAAAAAGACTGTCAAACACCCAACATGCAGAGAGAGAGAAAAAAAAAACACATCATGCAAACAATAAAAGTAAGCAATTAGCAGTCAGAATGAAAGTGAGTCCACAGATACCATTAGCAACTCAGCGACCATTAAGGAACACACTGTCAATAGCAAGTCTGAGATCATACATGATGACTGTATCCACACACCTAAATCTGTCTCTGATGTTACATCTCTCTCTCGTCTTACATCTCTTCTGATCAACAAATTGCATTATCTAACTGTGCCTCTTATGTTCCTTCACTTCACTCACAAGGACAGGGGCATAAGCTTATCAAGTAATGGGGAAAACAACGAGAAGACAGAGAATCTTTAGATTTAACAATCCCAGACAGCAGCCTAGATATTGCTACAACTCATAATTTAACTTGGGTGCAAAAGGTATATGGCTATAAGGTACAGTGAACATGAGATTGATAAGGCAGAGGATGCAAAGGGCAAGGAAGGTGACATGGAAATCAGATACCAGCATGGACAAGAAAGGACCAATGACCTACTTCAGGGATAATAAATTATATGTAACTCAAATACATTCATTCTCATTGACATCATACTCCTCCAAAAAACAAGAGAGAATTCAGGAAGTAGCAGCAGGGGATTGGTGAAACAAACATCAGGGCTTGGATACCTCAAAGCAATTACTGATCAGATAAAGCAAAAGCCTCCACATAGTTATATTTCAGCCTGGAGGAAATAAATTTGCTAATGTGCCCCTCAAAAGCATACAGACAATCTCAGCTTGATGTGGGCAGACAAGAAATTTAAATATATATCTTGAAGATCAACTTGTGTTTCTTTCCATAAAGGATATGTATTTACCCAACTGATTCCATTCATAATTCTGCTCAGAATTTTTTTTCTTGTAATAATGAAGATATTGGTAAAGGAAATGCATTGTTGTTGAGAGTGTACCTGTCACCTGTTAGATTTTTCTTTGTTTAGTTAATAGTCCTGTGGTTATGTACTGGGAGTGTACACTGATAACATTAAGGTAAATTAAAAAGAGTATCTGAGCAAACAGAGGAAGCAATTCATCCTCGTCAAATCAAAAAAAATTAAAATTAACAAAGCAAAATGAACAAGTATATTAGTGAGAGAAAATTCCATGATAAATCAGGTAGAAAAAACAAAGGGAAACCCACTAAAGAGAGAGAAGTTGAAAAGAAATGCTGAATATTTGTAAGTTCTTAATTTTGAATGATTTTAAAAATATCACCAACATGAAAACAGTTGTTTAACTTTTCATTGCCAGAGAGATTATACAGCTACAGATTTCAATATGCAGCTAGGTTGGATATCATTATGCTGGGAGATTGGGAAAATCAAGATGGCGCAGGATCCCAAGAGGAGGGATTTGTAGAATGCCTGTGAGATCAAAGTTACTCAGGGAGGTATTCAGGCTGATGTCTTGGAGCGTATTGATTAGTTTTGGGGTGATGACAGCATCAAATACTGAGCTGTAGACAATAAAGAACATCCGGATGTATGTACCCTCAATATCCATATGTTCCAGGGTTGAGTGAAGAGCCGATAAAACGGCACCTGTTGTGAGAGGATCCAAGTCGCTTCTCAGGCAACAGTTGGTGTTTCATCAGCGACTTCTTAGAACACTTCATCATAGTGGATGTAAGTCCTATTGGAAGATGGCTTTTTAGAGCAGCTTGAAGTTGAGCCCACTACAGAAAAGGCAATTCTGGACTGGGTGTTTTATAATGAAACAGGCTTGATTAGGGAACTTAAGATAAATGAATCTTAAGGAGGCAGTGATCACAATATAATAGAATTCACCCTGCAGTTTGAGAGAAAGAAACTAAAATCAGATCTACTATCGTGAAGTAAATGGAACTACAGATGCAGGAGAGAGGAGCTGGTCAAAGTTGATTGGTAGGGGACCCTGTTGTGTATTTAATAGTTTAGCCATATTTGAGTAAAGCTGCATATATATTGGTTGATTAAGTATTCTTATTTGTTTAAATAATTATGAGTTATCTGTATAAATATGTTAATTACATATATCATCACAATACCACATGATACATGTATGCCTTGCTTAAAGTAAACTAGAAGTATACACCTGCACTTTTGGACTCCCATGAGTTTTCATTGAATTAGTTTAATGTTTTGAAGTTACAAAATGCAACATCGGAAATGAGATATTTTAAAACAAACCCAAGACAGCTATTGACCTGTTAAACATAGCGAGACATTCAAAATAAAATAATGCATAGCGGAAGCATCGGTGAGTAAAAAGGGCATCCCAGCACATGGAAAGATCGTGAAGCTTAAAACAAAAGAAGCCAGCACATGTTCTTCAGAAGGGAAGATACAATCGAGTTTTTTTTTAAAGGCAGTAAACTGAGGAATCCAGGGTTCATAAGCTGTGAGCACCAGATGATACTAAACATCAAAAAAATCAAAATGGCTGGATATACGAGTATGAGGAGTTTGATTACACAACAGATAGTTGACCATAGACCATAAAACCATAAGATATCAGAGCAGAATTAGGCCATTTGGCCCATCGAGTCTTCTCTGCCATTTCATCATGGCTGATCCAATTTTCCTCTCAGCCCCAATCTCCTGCCTTCTCCCCATATCCCTTCATACCCTGACCAGTCAAGAACCTATCAACCTCTGCTTTAAATAAACATGAAGACCTGGCTTCCACAGCTGCCTGTGGCAAAGAATTCCACAGATTCACCATTCTGTGGATGAAGAAATTCCTCATCTCCATTCTAAAAGGAAGCCCCTCTATTCTGAGGCTGTGTTGTGGTCTTAGACTCTCCCACCATAGGAAACATTCTCTTCACATCCACTGTGTCAAGGCCTTTCACCATGCAATAGGTTTCAATGAGGTCACCCCTCATTCTTCCGAATCTTAGTGAACACAAGCCCAGAACCATCAGATGCTGTTCCACTGAAACCCAGAATCATTTTTCTGAACCTCATTTGAACCCTCTCCAGTCTCAGCACATTCTTTCTATGATAAGGGGCTCAAAACTGCCCAAAGTACTCCAAGTGATGTGTCACCAATGCTTTATAAAGTTTCAACATTACATCTTTGCTTTTATATTCTAGTCCTCTTCAAATGAATGCTATTTGCCTTCCTCAACAGACTCAACCTGCAAATTCACCTTTAAGGAATCCTGCACAAGGACTACTGAGCTTCTATGCATCCCAGTGTTTTGTATTTTCTCCCCATTTAGAAAATGGTCATCCCTTTCATTTCTTCTACCAAAGTGCATGACCATACATTTCCTGACACTGTATTCCATCTGCCATTGCTTTGCCCATTCTCCTAAACTAAGTCCTTCTGTAGCCTCTCTACTTCCTCAAAACTACCTGCCCCTCCACCTATCTTTGTATTGTCTGCAAACTTCGCAACAAAGTCATCAATTCCATTATCCAAATCATTCATATATAATGTAAAACTAATTGGTCCCAAAACAAACCCATGTGGAACACCACGAGTCACCAGCAGACAGCCAGAAAAGGCTCCCGTTATTCCTACTCTTTGCTTCCTACCAATCAGCCACTGCTTTTTCCATGCTAGAACCTTTCCTGTATTCCATGGGCACATAGCTTGTTAAGCAGTCTCATGTGTGGCACTTGTCAAAGGCCTTCTAAAAATCCAAGTACACAACATCAACCAATTCTCCTTTGTCTATCCCGTTTATTACTTCTTTAAAGAATTCCAACAGATTTTTCAGGCAAGATTTTCCCTTCAGGAAACCATGATGACTTTGGCCTATTGTAAAATGTGCCTCCAAGTACTCTAAGAGAATCCTCCCTCTAGTCAAGGTAACTTCACAGATTTCATGCCCTGACACAAGGAACTTCCACCATTATGTTAATGTCTTTCACAGTGAGGGCTGATGCAAAATATTTATTAATCTACTATTTTGTTGTCCTCCATTACTGCCTCTCTAGCATTGTTTTCCAATGGTCCAATATCCACTCTCACCTCTCTTTTATATTTTATGTACATGAAGAAGATTTTGGTATCCTGTTTAAGAGTATTGGCTAGCTTACTTTTGCATTCCATCTTTACCTTCTTAATTATTGTTTTAGTTGCCTTCTGTTGGTTTTTAAAAGCTTCCCAATCCTCTAACTTCCCACTAATTTTTGCTTTATAATATGCTCTCTCTTTGGCTTTTATGTTGACTTTGACCTCTTTTGTTAGGAACGGTTGTATCATCTTGCCTTTAGAATACTTCTTCCTCTTTGGATGCATATATCCTGTGCCTTCCGAATTGCTTCCAGAAACTCCAGCCATTGCTGCTCTGCTGTCATCCCTGCCAGTGTTCTTTTCCAAATCAATTCTGGCCAACTCCTCTTTCTTGCCTCTGTAATTCTCTTTACTCCACTCTAATACTGACACATCAGATTTTTGCTTCTCCTTCTCAAATTTCAGTGTGAATTTGTTCATATTTTGATTACTCACCCCCAAGGGTTCTTTTACCTTAAGCTCTCCAATCAATTCTTGTTCATTGCACAACACCCAATTCAGAATAGCTGATCCTCTAGTGGGTTCAACCATGAGCTGCTCTAAAAAGCCATTTTGTAGTTACCTAGAAATTCCCCATCCTGTAATCCAGCACCAACCTAATTTTCCCAATCTACCTGGATATTGAAGTTCCTCATGACTATTGTAACATTACCCTTTTGGCATGCATTTTCTTTCTCCCATTGTAATTTGTATGCAACAACCTTACTGCTATCTGGGTGTCTGTATACAACTCCCATCAGGGTCTTTGTACCCTTGCAGTTCCTTAGCTGTATCCACAATGATTCAGCACCTTCTGATCCTCTGTCATCACTTTCTAATAATTTGATTTAATTTTTTACCAACAGAGCAATGCTGTCCCCTCTGCCTTCCTGCTTATCCTTTCGATACAACATGTATCCTTGAACATTATGCTACAACCTTTCAGCCATGATTCCATGATGCCTACAACATCATACCTACCAATCTGCAACTGTGCTACAAGTTCATCTACTTTAATACTGTGCACAGTGCTTCAGTCCTGTATTCACCCTTTTCGATTCCTAACTTTGTCTGCGGTCTGACCAACATCTGCCTCCACAACCTTTCCACTAACTGTTCTGGCACTTTGGTTCCCATCCCCCTGCAACACTAGTTTAACCCCACCGTGCACAGTTAACAAACTTTCCCGCTAGGATATTAGACCCCTCCAGTTCAGGTGCAAACCATTCTTTATGTACAGATCCCAATTTCCCTGGAAGAGAGACCAATGATCCAAAAATTTTATGCCCTCCCTCCTACATCAACCCCTTAGCCACGTATTAAACTGTATAATCTTCCTAGTTTTAGCCTCATTAGCATGTGGTGTGGGTAGCAATCCTGAGATCATAACCCTGAAGGTCATGCCCTTTCACTTAACATCAAACTCCCTGAACTCTCTATGCAGAATCTCATCACCTGTCCTACTCATATCATTGGTACCTACATGGACCATGACTTCGGGCTGTTCACCCTCCCACTTCAGAATGCTGAGGACTCGATCTGAGATATCCCGGACCCTTGCACCCGGGAGGCAAAATACCATCAGGAATCATATTCTCGCCCACAGAACCTTCTGTCCATTCTCCTAACAAATCCCCTTTCACCACAGCGTGCTTCTTCTTCCCCCTTCCTGTCTGTGTCGCACAGGCAGACTCAGTGCCAGAGACCTGACCACTGTGACTTCCCTCTGGTCATCCCCCTCAACAATATCCAAAGTGATATAGCTGTTGTTGAGGGGGATGGTCACAAGGGTACTCTGCACTGGCTCCTTAACCCACCTTCCCTTCCTGACTGATACTCTGTTTCCTGTGCCCTACATCTTGGGGGTAACTACCTCTCTATATGTCCTTATCTATCACACTTTCAACTGCCCGAATGATCTGGAGTTCATCCAGTTCCAGCTCCAGATCCTTAATATGCTTTATTAGAAGCTGCAGCTGGATGCAATTCTTGTAGATGTATTGGCCAGGGATGCTGGAGGTCTCCTTGCCTTCCCATATTCCGCAAGAGGAGCATTGTACTATCCTGCCAATCATCTCTACCTAGCTGAGCAGACATAAAGAAGAAGGAAAAAAAAAAGTAGTTTTCTTTCCCTAAGTGAAGCTTCTCTTTGCTGAAGCCTCGAACAGCTAAAGTCTTAAGGTCACCATTCTAACTATGTTCATTTAGACGACAGCCACTACTTTTGCCCCTGCCTACTTTAATTTGCTCTTACTAATTAATCCCAAATGCTGATTGGCTGCTGATCAAAGCTCTATATTATGGAACAGTACTTTGAAGCAAATAAAATAACCAACCAGAAGCGAGTGCCAATTTTCATAAATGTATTCGGGTTAATGGCAAATCATTTGCTTTGAAGTTTGACTGTTCAAACCAACCCATCAGAAATTAACTTTGCTACTGTTGCCAAAGTAATGCAGGAACACAGAATCAAAGCCACTGTTAATTGCAGAATGCTTTAGGTTTCGTAAGCAGAATCAAAAAGAATGGGAGTCCATTTCAGTATACGTGGTTGCATTGATGAGATTGTGTGAGCATTATCAGTTCAGAAATACGCTTAGTGATACACTACAAGATCATTTAGTTCGTGGAATCTTATAAAAAAGCATTTTGAAACAGCTCCTAACTGAAGCTCAGCTTACATTTAAAAGAGCAGCGGAAATCACCATTTCAATGGAAGCCGCAGACAGAGGCGCAATTGAGTAGCAGTCAGAAGCGAATGTGAACATGAACAAAATTGTAGTGTCTAAACAGAAACCAGTCTGGCTGAATAAATTGTGTTATCTTTGAGGCAGGGGCTCACATACACTAAACAAGAGCAGATTTAAAAGCAATACTTGCAGAAAATGCAACGAAGTAGATCATATCCAAAAAGCATATCGGACAGACAAAAATAAATGGTCTGAACAGTGACAAGGAAATGCTAAAATGTCAAGTTGCAGTTTCAAAAAGGGCACTAATCTGTATGCTGTTGCTGAAAAATATGATAATGATGAGAATGACTCAGGACTGTGTAGCCTTGAAAGTTAGTGTGAAAATTAACAATGGACAAGCAATATGGCTTATGCCAGAAGTGAATGGCAAATTAACTAAAATGGAATTGGACACTGGTTCAGCTGTTTCAGTCATTTCTCAAAATGAGTCTGAATGGCACTTCAAAAATAGCAAACTGAAACCTGCAGTTATTCACTACGAAGTTATACTGAAGAAAAGATAACTCCTGTGGGAATGACATTTTAAAAGTGAAGTACAACAACCAACAAGCCACTTTGGGCTTATTTGTGGTAAAAACAGAAGAACCAACATTGTGAGGCTGTGATTGGCTGAGACAACTGCAACTTGATTTGAGATCTGTCCACAATTTGCATGCCACATCTCCTACAATGAAGCCAATCTGAAAGCGAGTTAAAAGTTCAAAGTTCGAAGTAAAGTTTATTATCTGAGTATATACATGTCACCACATACAACCCTGAGATTCTTTTTCTGCAGGGATACTTAGCAAATCTATAGAACAGTAACTGTATACTGCTATCAGGAACTATAAACAAACGGTGCAAATGCAATAAATAATGAGCATGAAATAACAATATAACAGAGCCGTTAAATGAGTGTAGCTATCCCCTTTTGTTTGAGAGCCTGATGGTTGAAGGGCAGGAACTGTTCTCGAACCTGGTGATGAAAGTCCTGAGGCACTTGTACCTTCTACCTGATGGCAGCAGCAAGAAAAGAGCATGGCCTGAGTGGTGATGAGGATCTCTGTTGATGGAAGCAGCTTTTCTATGGCAATGCTTCATGTAGATGTGCTCAGTGATTAGGAGGATTTTACCCATGATATACCGGGCCGAATCCACTACTTTTTGTAGTAATTGCTGCTCAAAGGTATTATAAAAGAATTAAGAAGGCTACTGGAGGATGCCACAACTGTCTCTATGCTGTGCAATGGAAATATCATGAATCATTCCCCAATGGCAACATTGGTGCCAACCTTTGTGCCTCTGGTTGGAAAGCATATTGGACCAAGGAAAGGCCATGCTGCTCAGAAGATTTGGGGAAGTGACAAAAGAACTAATCTGACTATAACAGTTTTTGTAGGCAACATATCTGAGAAAGCTTCTGATATGTTATTCAGGCAGCTATTGCATAATGTGGCTTGGTGTTAACCTGAAAGAGTTCAAGAAGCTTCAGGAAAGTTGCAAGCATTCGTCTTTTGTGAGTATAAAGAACCAGAATCTGCTTTTTGTGCATTATTGCATGAACTTCAAGTCGGAGACAAGATGTTGCTTGGACAAGCAGATGCAAAGATCAAAGCCCAGCTGGATGATTGGAAGACAAAAAACAATGGTATCAATGGAGATACAAAAATAGAGGATTCATCAGAGGATGTTGTGGATGCAGAAACCAAGAGGAGATATCAGATTGAAAAGGGAGCAATAGAAGGATTATTAAGAGCACTTCTGCAAGGGGAATTAAGGGTTATGGGGAAAAGGCAGGTAGGTGGAGATGAGTCCATGCCAGATTAGCCTTGACCTTATAAAATGGCGCAGCAGGCTTGACAGGCCAGATGGCCTACTTCCTGCTCCTACTTCTTATGTTCTTATGTTTAGGCATGACAGGAAGGCTCTAAAGCAGGTAGTTAGTGAACTAAATGGACTTTCCCAAGATCAAGATGCACAAACTAGAAGAAAAGTGAGGAAAGAGATAGAGAAAATGATCCCAAAGAGGAAAGAAAGAATAAAGGTGTCTAGAACAGTCCAAATCACTTCCCGCAGCCTCAGAGTCAATTACTACAATCGTCATGGAGGAAGCCTCAGAAACTGAGATTCTTTCACAGCCACGAGTCTCACCTGCCAAGCAGAGTAACCTCCCTTGTCAGGAACGATGTTATCCCACAAGAGTAAGAAAGCCACCACAGCGACGCAATCTTTTGTCTTGAATGGGACAATTTAAAATTTTCTGTGCTGTGGATGTCTGTATATAGTAGTCATATAATATATTGCATATATAGTTGGAATGCATTTTATATCATTTGGAGTTTATAAGCAAGCAAGGAGGAGTGTTACGTATTTAATATTTCAGTTATATTTGAGCAATCTTGTACTGCATATTGGTTGATAAAGCATTCTTATTTGCTTAAATAATTAATTCTGAGTTATATGTTTAAATAGATAATTGCATAGGTCATCACTCTACGGTGTGATACGTGAATACCTTGCTTAAAGTATACACCTATATTTTCAGACTCCCGTGAGTTTCATTTGAATTAGTTTAACGTATTGAAGTTACAAAACATTACAAACATGGCAGAAATGATGGCAGGACACCAATGGCTGGAGGTTCTGGGAGCAATTTGGAAGGTGCAGGATAGATACATCCAAAAGATGAAGTATTCTAAATGGAAGATGACGCAACCATGGCTGACAAGGGAAGTCAAAGACAGTGTAAAAGCAAAAGGGAGGGCATACAATATAGAAAGACTTAGTGGAAAGCTAGAGGATTGGAAAGCTTCTAAAAACCATCAGAAGTCAACTATAAAGACAATAAGGTGAGAAAGGATG
Source organism: Mobula birostris (assembly GCF_030028105.1). Classification (NCBI taxonomy): domain Eukaryota; kingdom Metazoa; phylum Chordata; class Chondrichthyes; order Myliobatiformes; family Myliobatidae; genus Mobula; species Mobula birostris. The sequence goes on from NC_092385.1 coordinate 44,281,443, forward strand.
AACTATGAATACAAATTAGCTAATAATATTCAAGACAATACTAAAAGTTTTTTTTTAAGGTACATAAAGAGTAAATGAAAAGCGAGAGTGGATATCGGACTCCTCTGCTGAAAAATGACACTGGAGGAACAGGTAGTTACAGGAGACAAAGAAACGGTGGATGGACTCAATAAATATTTTGCATCAGTCTTCACTATTGAAAGCACCAACAGTATGCCAAAAATTCTGGACTGTAAGGCAAAAGAAGTGAGTGCACTTGCTATCACTGAAGAGAAGGTACATGAAGCTGAAAGGTCTGCAGGTAGATAAGTCACCACGATCAGACAGACAACGTCCCAGAATTCTGAAAGAGGTAGCTGAGGAGATTGTGGAAGTAGTGGTGAGTACACAGAAGCATTAGCACTGAGCTTTCAAGAATCACAAAATATTGGGCTGGACTCCAGAGTAATGGAAAATTGCAAAAGTCACTCCACTCTTTCAAAGGGAGGGAGGCAAAAGACAGGAAATTATAGGCCAGTTAACCTGACTTCTGTGGCTGGGAAGATGTTGGAGTTCATTATTAAAGATGAGGTTTCGAGGTACATATTAAAAATAGTCTGAGATCAGCATGGTTTCCTTTCAGGGAATCTTAGTTTACAAATCTGTTGGAATACTTTGAGGAAATAATGGGCAGGATAGACAAAGGAGAGAGAGCAGATGTTGTTTACTTGGATTTTCAGAAGGTACCACACATGAGGCTGCTTAAACAAGATAAGAGCCCATGGTAATACTGGAAAGATACTAGGATGGATAGAAGATTGGCTGACTAGCAGGAGGCAGAGTCAGAATAAAGGGGGTCTTTTCTGGTTGGCTGCCAGTGACTAGTGGTGTTCTGCAAGAGTTGATGTTGGGACTGCTTCTTTTCATGTTATACGTCAATGATTTGGATGAAAAAATAGTGTAGGAAAGTGTTTGGTTATGCACTTTGGCAGAAGGATTAAAGGTGTAGATTATTTTCTAAACAAGGAGAAAATTCAGAATTTGGAGGTGGAAAGGGACTTGGGATCCCTTGTGTAGGATTTCCTAAAGGTTATCTAGTATATTAAGTTGGTGGTAAGGAAGGCAAATGCAATGTTAGCATTCATTTTGAGAGGACTAGAATATAAAAGCAAGCAACGCTGAGGCTTTATAAGGCACTGGCCTAATTCTGCTCCTATGTCTCAACCAAATCAGGTCTTAATGATTTAGACCAGGCAAGGATGAAAGAATGTGATATAGTTTCTAATTAGACTGAGGTGTGACCTGGAGGAGAACCTTAAAATGCTGGAGTTCCTCTGTGCCTACTGACTTATCCGACTTGACATTACAGCGAAGAGGTTTGTGATAGACTATAGATGCTGCAGTAGATTTTGTATACACTGTAGTACAGTTGCTGCTTTGTTGAAATGGTAATTAAAAAGCAATACAGAAGATTGAAAGGAACATCATTACCACCACAGTTGTTCTGACTGAAAATCAGAGCCAATATTTTCTAAACAAAACATTTAAAAGTGTGAAATTGCATAATTCAGAGCAAAATAACAACTGCCTTTGAAAAGGATTTGAGCAAAAATATTTAACGATGGAAATATCCAAATTACTGCAAAATGCACATAATTAATCATGAGAAGTCAAACCCATCAGTAAACTATTTCTGCAAGATTACTGCACGCATGATGAAACAGCAGTAGATCGAAAACTGTACACCTTAATGAGTACCTCTGGGACTTTCATCACAGGCAGCACAGAGAGAATATTTACCAGTATAGAATTTCCATGCATTTTCTAATGCCTTTTTGATGTGTATGTATGTGAGCTAAAAAAAAAAAGCATTACACTAAATAAAATTAATCGGAATTGGTATGACTCATGTTACTTTGGGAGACACTTCAAATATATTACAAATTATAAAATTAAATATTTTTTTGAAAAATATTTAAAGTATAAAATATGATCTTTCAGATAGAGTTTTGGAAAGAGAGCAAAACATCCTTCTATTTCATATTTTCACAGCTTTTTTATTGGTCTTCACCAACAAGCACTCAAATCTATCCCAAGTCAGTTGATAACTGAAAGTCAAGGCTATTTATTAACTAAGCAGTCAATTCTAATTAAATCACCAGAAACTGGCTTGGAAGAATTGCTGCTTGGTGGTATTACAGTGCTGAATTAACTTTCAGATTTGAAGTGATATGATTATTGAAGCACATACTGAAGATTAATCACTGCATTTACACTTATGTTAATTTACATCTTTCACACAATTGAACTCAGCAACTTCGCTACCTCAGTTCCCTAGGGAGATAATTATATTCACATTTGAAGCAAAAGAGTTGCACAGATATTAAAACATCCGGAACAGAAAAATACTGTAAATACAAAGGAGATTATTAATAGAGAAAGGAAAGTTAGCCTTCTACATATAACTTGTTATTAGACTAGAGTTTCCTACTCTTGTCAATGCTTTTATTTCAAACTATCAGCAATGATTTTTAATTAAATCTTCTCCACCTCCAGTAATTTTACTACTCTATTTCAGCTCAATCCTAAAACAAATACCAGATTTATTATAGATTACAATTCATCTTAATTGAAGTTGGACAAATCATGTGATCCAAAAGCATGAGATTGCACATGAGAACAAATCACAGTCATAAACTACTGCATATCCAAATGCTGACAACTAGAAAATTCAGTCATTTCCAAAGTATCTAGCATACACCACACCAGACATTTTTTCTGAAATATCTAACTAGTTTGGATGTTGGTGAAGCAGCCAGAAGGTACATTATTGCTAATTGTCTTTGCCAAATTCACACATCAATATTGTGAATTTTTACTTCCACCATGCCATTTCCAAAAAAAGCACAAGTTGTATACACCTTGGATAAAGAGGTTGACACACCAAATATTCCAATTGGAAACCACGGTTATTTAACACAATGACTCAGACAGAGACGGTTGAAGTTTTGGTACGAGACAGGTGACATGTTAGTATTAGAATGAGGACATTTATAAAATTATGAGAGGCATAGGCAGAGTAGACAGCCAGTATCTTTCACCCAGCGTTGAGATATCTAATACCTGAGAGCATGCATTTAAAGTGAGGGGGGTAGGTTCAAAGAGAATGTGCAGGGCAGGGACTTTTTTTTTTAAAACAGACTGGTAGGTGCTTGGGTTGGTTATGGAGGCAAATATGATAGGGGCATTCAAGATAAGCACATGAATGTGTGAGAAATAAAAGGATATGGATATTGTGCAGGGAGAAGATATTAGGTTAGTTGGACATTTGATTCTTATCTTAATTAGTTTGGCACAAGGTGTGGCTGAAGGGTCTATTTCTGTGCTATACTGTACTATTTTCCATGTTCTAAACTAAATCATAGCTTTAAAAATTGCAGGAACAAATTACAAGTTTTTCAGTACAAATGATTTCAAAGCTAATAGGACTTTGACAACAAAAATGTGGGGGGAAACTCGGCAGATCAAGAACGAGAAATAGGTAATATTTCAGGTCAAAAACATTTTATCAAAACTGATGCTGCATGACCTGAGCTTTTCCAGCATTTTCTGGTTTTATTTCAGTTTGCTAGCATCTACAGATTCTTCTTTTTTTTTGATTTTTCATTTAAAACATTGGGAAGAGTGTTTAACATATATGTAGTCTTCCTTCACTTTGTGTTCAAAACCATGACAGTTGTTCATGCTGGAGAAGCTGTTGCCACTGGCAATTGTTTGGGAGGCACATGGTACATATTTAAGAACACTCCTGAAAACAGAGGTGAGATCTGGAAAATTCTTTTTTGCAAGCAGTGATTATCTGAAATATTTCAACTATTCATTTAAATGGGATCAGATTCAGAAACAATATTTTAAACCTAATTGAATACATACTGGGAGAGAAATTACAGGGAAAAATGTGAGGATATGTGTATAGTTATTTCAAAGAGCTGTTTCAGGATCAACAGCCTCACAATGAGTTGTATTATTCCCTAATTCTATTTGCTATCCATCCAGATTTGAAACCATCCTTGAAACACATTTCAAAATAAAAATTCAAAACTCCAAGCATTCAAAGTTTGAAACATAGAGTTGATCAATGGGAAAATAATTGCTCTGCCTCTGTAATTAGTTTAGGCTCAAATATTCTCATTCAGGAATTTAGCAAGCCAAGTGCATAGATCAAATCTCTGGCAATTACAAAGTAGATTTTTTTTTCTCTCTCAATGTCTCCCTTCGGATATAGGAATAATTATCTTCTAGTTTATTGTGTCAATTTTCTAACAAAAGCAATAACTAAAATTCAATGTTTATGCAATACAGCCTTAAGTAAAGTTTTAATATGCAAGAATTAGGTGTAGGTCAATCAATCTTAATCAGTCCCATTGTGGACAATTTTTTTGCCACTGTCGAGACTTAGCCCTGCCAATTTCAAGGCTGAAGCAGCCATATTGGTATTGCCACCAAGCTTATGGAAAACAAAATGGGTAGAAATGGAGTCTTTACTTTTCATTTGTAATGTTCTTAAGATACTACATTTAACTAACCCCTTGTTTGTCTTCTCACTAGTATGTCACCAAAGTATTACTGAAATGCAATTTCCAGATCCAATTCAATTTTGAAGAACGTGAATTAAAAGTGGTGTCCTTGACAATTCAAGGGAGCATGACTTCATGTTATATAGCAATATGATTAAATTTTAGCTTGTAATGCCTCTGCATGTGCAACCATTTTGAAAGGGCTTTTGTTGCCCAATTCATAGGGAAACTAATTGGGTTTATGTGTCACTTAGGATCTATCAACTATGTTGGTTCGATGTTCAGAAGTATCAGTTATCAATACAAAAGTCAGACTAGGGCAGTCTGAAAATGCAACATCAACTATTTATATTTCTATGTCATTCACTGTCTTGGATTTTTTTTTGGCTGACTTGATGGTTTTTTGTGGAGAGGGTGATATTTCAGAGAAGAAAAGCTCAGAAGGAGATGACAAATCAATAGAAAATTAAAATTAACGAATGGGGTGCCAAGTCTTGACTAAAAAAGTCCATTGCATGCTGTAATGTTTATCCCACAATAAACAGAGTTAGAATTGCAAACTATCTGTCCATTATTGCTGTATGTAGGGAATTGTTGTGTGAAAACAGGCTAACATGTTTCCTATATTACAACAGTGGTTCCAGTTCAGCAAAATCCACTGACTGTCAAGTGCTTTGTGACAACATGAAGGTTATGAAAAGCAGTTTATCAGTGGAGGGAGGCCAAAGTAACTCGAAAACTACAGTAATATTCAGACACTTTGGCTTTCAAATGGGATTTGACACTGCTATGAATTACAAAGGCTCTGTCTTCTCTTTCCCTATATGCTCAGCATTCATTTCTGCCATCTGAAGGAGACTGGCAAAAAATGCAAATGAATGTTTGACAATATCTATCAAGTGTTCCTCATAATAATATGCAATCTTTTACCTTAATTGATTATGGAGTAGTGTCTGCATCCATTATATGTGAATAATTATAGCCTCACGTTGACAGCAGAACTACTCAACTGGAGCAGCGTCATGACAGGCTTGTAAAAATAGTGGAGCATGTGGTATGTGAACACTGACAGAATATGATAGGCTCCTATAAGGCTCTAACACAATTGCATTGGCAGAAGGATTAAGTATAAAGAAAAAAGGAAAAAAAATGACATCAATTTATAATAACTGTGCCATGTTGAAAGGGAAAATTGATTAAGATCAATGATATGATTGCAAATCATTACACAAAAATATAAACAAATTTCTGTCTGATAGCAAATATTTCAGAATCACATTTTGAAGACTCTTAAGACAGATATTAATGGAACTGTTTGCAGAGACAAAGGCATTAGCAAGCAGCACAAAATAAATTTAGCTTCAACGATTGTTTACAGCACTGCAGAGTGTCTTGTGCTCCAGAGGTGGGTGGAACTGCAGAAATCGTACCCCATCAGCCTCCAACCTAATGCAATTAGCATCAGTTTATCCAACTTCCGGTAATTTTTCTCCCTTCACCCTTCGCTATGTTCCAAATCTCCACTCTGGCCTCTCATCTCTTCTCCTCAGCTGTCTATCACCTCCCCTGCTGCCTTTCCTCCTTCCCTTTCTCTCACGGTTCACTCGCCTCTCCTATCAGAATCCTTCTTCTCCAGCCCTTTACCTTTCCCACCTATCACCTTCACAATTAGAATCAGAAGCAAGTTTAATATCACTGGCATAGGTTGTGAAGTTTGTTGTCTTGCAACAGCAGTACATTGCAACATTGCAATACATAATAAAAACTTTAATTACAATAGGAAGTATACATATACTGCATAAAAATTAAATTAATTAAATAGTGCAAAAAGAGAGGGAAGAATAGTGAGGTAGTGTTCATGGATTCATAGTCCACTCAGAAAACTGATGGGAGAGAGGAAGAAGCTGTTCCTGAAACATTGAGTGTGTTTCTTCAGGTTGCTTTACCTCCTCCTTGATGGTAGCAATGAGAAGAAGGCAGCATATCCTAGATGATGGTGATCTTTAATGATGGATGCTGCCTTTTTGAGGCTTGGCCTTTTGAACTTAGTGGTGGGAATGGTGGTGCCCATGATGGAGCTGGCTGAGTTTCCGACTTTCCACAGCTTTTTCCGATCCTGTCCAGTGGCTACTCCATACCAGGTGGTAATGCAACCAGTTAGAACAGTCTCCACGGTATATCTGTAGAAATCTACAAGTGTCTTTGGTGACATTCCAAGTCTCCTCAAACTACAAATGAAATCTAGTCGCTGTCCCCCCTTCTTTGTAATTGTAGCAATGTGTTGGGCCGAGTAGATCTTCAGAGATGTTGACGCCCAGAAGCTTGAAACTGCTCACCCCTTCCACTGCTGATCCCTTGATGAGGACTGGTGTGCATTCCCTGACTTCACATTCCTGAAGCCCACAACTAATTCCTTGGTCTTACTGACACTGAGTTGCTGTTATCACACTACTAAACCTGCTGATCTATCTCGCTTCTGAATGCCCCTTCATCATCATCTGAAATTGTGCCAATAATAACTGTGTCATCAGCAAATTTATAGATGGCATTTGAGTTGTGCCTAGCAACAAGGTTTTGGTGGTAGAGAGATCAGCAGTAGGCTAAGCATGCATCCTTGAGTCGCGCCAGTGACTGTCAGCAAGGAGGAGATGTTATTTCTGATCCGCACGGATCTCCTGCTGAGGAAGTCAATGATCCAATTCCAAAGGAAGCTCCAGAGGCCCAGGTTTTGGAGCTTGCTGATGAGAATGGAAGATATAATTGCATTGAATGCCAAGCTGTAATCAATAAAGAGAAGCCTGACACAACTATTACTAATATCCAGGTGATCCAAGGCCGAGTGGAGAGCCAGTGAGATTGCATCTGCTGTAGACCTATTGTAGCAACAGGCAAATTGCAGTGGATCCAGGTCCTTGCTTAGGCAGGAGTTGATTCCAGCCATGATCAGCATCTCCAAGCACTTCAACACAGTAGATGTGAATGCCCCGGGCAATAGTCATTGAGGCAAGTCACCCTGCTTTTCTTGGGCACTGGTATGACTCTCACCTTTTTGAAGCAAGTGGGAGCCTCTGACTGCATCAGTGAGAGATTGAAGATATCCTTGACACCCCTGCACAGGTTTTCAGAGCCCTACAAGGTACACCATCAGGGCCTGCCACCTTATTTCATCCTCCCTCCCCACCATCCTTCAGCTTCTTACTTCATCCTCCCTCCCCACCACCTGACTTCACCTATCACCTGTTTGCATGTCCTCCTTCCCCTCCCCCTATCTTTTTATTCTGATATCTTTCCCCTTCCTTTCCAGTCCTGATGAAGGTTCTTGGGTGGAGTTGTTCATTCATTTCCATGGATGCTGCCTGACCTGCTGAGTTCCTCCAGCATTTTGTGTATGTTGCTCTGGATTTCAGCATTTGCAGAATTTCTTGGGTTCGTGATACTTTGTCAACCTATTTCTGTAACCCAGCAAGCAGCTTTGACTTATCAGATCCCATTCGTACACTGGGAGATAGCTTGAAGGTGATAAGAGGCATTGCTATAAAAAGTTTCCATTGACGTGATGCCATCAGACACATCACCTCTCTCCTCTCCTTTCAGCATTCTAAATTTACTGTTCCCTCTGGGGCACTCCATCTCCATTATTACTTACCAATCTTCACACAACACATCTCAAACAACCACTGGAAAGACAACACTTGCTCTTTCTCATCATACAAGGAACTAAACACTCATTCTGGGTGAATCAGAGACTTGTTTCCAATTTGGTGTGCTGTGTTTAGAGCTCACAACCTGCTCCCCTTCATATTGATCACATTACAACATTTCCTTTTGTTAGTCACTGGCATTTCCTACTATCTTTCATATTTAATTATGCATATGCCACTCACTTGAAGTTGCTTTATCATCAAAGCATAAATAGCTGAGCTTGCAGTAATTCTAAAACCAATATCTAACCCATGATTTCAGTTAATACTGAATTGAATTACCAGACTTGGCAAACAGAAATTAACCCTTAATCTGTTAATGGATACTTGGTTCAATAGTTTCATAATCAGACCTGGTTAAGTCCTAGAATCTATTTAATCAATATTATAAATGAATTAACAAATTAACAATGGAATAGGAAAGGAAAGGTACGTCGCATCCGGAGTTTCTCTGGTTAGCAGATGATTTCCCTCCACGCCTCTCTGAGGAGATGAGGAACCGCGTACAAGGCAAGTTACAGCAGTGGTTTGCTATTATCAGCTCATAATCCAGCACGGATGGAAAGCGTGCAGGGGAGGTGGCTGGATTCGAACTCGGGACCTTTCGTCCCAAAGTCTGACGCTGATGCCACTACGCCACCAGAGGGGTCTAACAATGGAATAAGGAAGGAAAATAACCTCTACAATTGTTTGAGGGATGAAAGGAGAAGGTATTCTGGGATCCATTAAAGAAAGGTCAATGCAGCAACGTAAATTTATCATCACCTTGCCTTGTTGAAAAACTATCATAGCATGGCTCAGAGAAAAGCTGAGTCTAGTCTGAATGCCACTTGGTTCTAAACTGAAGACAAGCTCAGAAAGAAGTCTGAGGTATCACAATAAAACCAGGAGCATGCTCAATTTAAATTCGAACACTTTTAGAGGTCACAGATTTGTTCATATTTATCTCACATTTTTATAATAAAGAGGAAGGATTTTTCACCTATTCAACCCAAGCCATGTCTTAGAGCAATCCTAACTGCACTCCCTTCAGCATTGGGGCTAATTTACTGTCATCAATTTAACCTATGAACTAGCATATCATTAGGACATAGGAGAAACATATGGAGACACTCTCATATTTAGAGGGATAACGAATAAGTCGATATAGACAACAACAGAGAGCAGGATTGAACCCGGGTTACTGGAGCTGAGAGGCTGCAGTACTACCTGCCACGCTTCAGTGCCACCCTATCTACAATGGTGCTGGCCAACAATTGTAATCAGAATCCCCATCAAGACCTACACTTCCAAGCACGTACCATGAAAAGCACAAATTACTGGCAGTTCCAGAGAAACTAATCTATTTGTTCACATAATTGCTGTGCCCAGTGTGGTATGGTAGTGAGAAACAGATTTCCTGGGATTTCCCAAGATTACTCTGGCAAAATCACAATTTGGGCCTTGTATATGGTATGCGCAGAAAGTTTTAATTTGTATTTCAGTGTTGTCCATAAGACACAGATTTACAAGAAGAAATAAAGTGCTTTTAAAAAAGTTCTCTTAAATGTTTTTAATGATGTCCAAGTGGTTCATGCACTTTAGTTAACAAGTTTTGTTCTAAAATGTTCTTTTTTCCCATAATTATTAACTTTAAATTGCTCCTGGCAAGGTACTGGCTTAGCATCACCTGGCTCTAAACTCATCTGAAAATATTAAGGATTGCCCATTGTGTGAAGTTTTAACAATGTGGTAAGCATAAAATACTGCTAACCATCTATCAAAGCACCAAAAACAACTTCTTTAAGTGTGAAGTCCTATTCCTTCCCAGTGTTGCTGGAGACATAAAAAATACATGATTGTAATTAGATTTTCTTAACCTTTGTCTCTTATTTCTGCATGATTTGACACTGAATTAAATACTACACTTGCTTGGGACTCACAATTAATACACTTCAATCTAAATAGTTTAAATAATCTATAATTATTTATTTTTGTTATGCACAACAGTCCTATTTACCTTAAAAAGGGCATCATGTTGAGATCAAATACAATAGATTTCAGTATAGTAGCACACATGACATCTGAAGAAGTGACCAAGAGGATAAATGACCATCGAGTATTAATGTTGTGGACAACAAGGCCTTGGACGAGGTCCTGCATGGTGGGCTGATCCAGAAGTTAGATCACATCAGATCCAGGGCAGGCTAGCCATTGAGATACTAAATTCACTTGGTGGTCGGAGACAGAAAGTGGTAGAGGAAGGTCACTATTCAGATTGGAGGACTGTGACCAGTGGTTTGTCATAGGGATCAATGTCTGTCCTCTATTGTTCAACATTATATTAACCATTTGGATGAGAATGTAGTCAGCATGGTTAATAGGTAGACAGGTGACATCAAGATAAGTGCTGTAGTGGACAATGAAGAAAGCTATTCAAGATTTTAACAGGATCTAGAATCTAGACTCCAGATCAAGTGGGAAAGTGGGCCAAGGAATGGCAGATGGAATTAAACTTGGGTAAATGTGAAAGGCTGCATTTTGCTAAGATAAACCAGGACAGGACTTGCACAGTAAATGGAAGGACCCTGGAGAGTGTTATAGAACTGAGGCACCAAAGAGCACATCATTAATACCAGAGGGCACATAAATAATTCCCTGAAAGTGGCAAAACAGGTAGACAGGGTGTTGAAGGAAACAGCTGGCACACTTGGCTTCATCAGTTAGAGCGTTAAGTACAACAGTTGGGATATCATGATACACTGTGCGGGATGTTAGTGAGACCAAACTTGGTGGACTTCATGCATTTCTAGTCTCCTAACTACAGGAAGGGTGAAGTTCACTTGGAAAGTGTTCAGGAATGATTCACAAGGCTGTTATTGGGATTGGAGGCTGAGAAATCATCTTATGGTGGCATATAAAATCTCAATGACCACAGATAAGGTGAATGGTCTTTCCCCAAAATAAGGTCATCTAAAATGTGTGGCATAGGTTTAAGGTAAGAGGAGGAAGATTTGAAGGGGACCTGAGGGGCATGTATTTCACACATAGTGTGGTGGGTATGTGGGACGAGCCGCCAGCAGAAGTGGTAAAACTACAATATTTAAAAGACATTGGCTGTGAATAGGAATGGCTTAGAAGAATATGAGCAAAATAGACAATAGATGCAGGAGTTGGCCATTCAGCCCTTTGAGCCAGCACCGCCATTCACTGTGATGAAGGCTGATCATCCACAATTAGTACCCCGTTCCTGCCTTCTCCCCATATCCATTCACTCCGCTATCATTAAGAGCTCTATCTAACTCTTTCTTGAAAGCATCCAGAGAATTGGCCTTCACTGCCTTCTGGGGCAGAGCATTCCACAGATCTACAACTCTCTGGGTGAAAAAGTTTTTCCTCAACTCCGTTCTAAATGGCCTACCCCTTATTTTCAAATTGTGGGCTCTGGTTCTGGACTTCCCCAACATCGGAAACATGTTTCCTGCCTCTAGCATGTCCAATCTCTTAATCTTATATGTTTCAATAAGATCCCCTCTCAGCCTTCTAAATTCCAGTGTATACAAGCCTAGTCTCTCTAATCTTTCAACATATGACAGTCCCGCCATCCCGGGAATTAACCTTGTGAACCAATGCTGCACACCCTCAATAGCAAGAATGTCCTTCCTCAAATTTGTAGACCAAAACTGTACACAATACTCCAGGTGTGGTCTCACCAGGGCCCTGTACAGCTGCAGAAGGACCTCTTTGCTCCTGCACTCAACTCCTCTTTTTATGAAGGCCAACATGTCATTAGCTTTCTTCACTGCCTGCTGTACCTGCATGTTTACTTTCAGTGACTGATGAATAAGGACACCTAGATCTCATTGTACTTCCCCTTTTCCTAACTTGCCACCATTCAAATAGTAATCTGCCTTCCTATCCTTGCCACCAAAGTGGATAACCTCACATTTATCCACATTAAACTGCATCTGCCATGCATCTGCCCACTCACCCAACTTGTCCAAGTCATCCTGCATTATCTCAACATCCTCCGCATATTTCACACTGCCACCCAGCTTTGTGTCATCTGCAAATTTGCTAATGTTACTTTTAATCCCTTCATCTAAATCATTAATGTATATTGTAAATAGCTGCGGTCCCAGCACCGAGCCTTGCTGTACCCCACTAGTCACCGCCTGCCATTGTGAAATGGATCCATTAATCCCTACTCTTTGTTTCCTGTCTGCCAACCAATTTTCTATCCATGTCAGTACCCTACCCCCAATTCCATGTGCTCTAATTTTGCCCACTAATCTCCTCTGTGGGACCTTATCAAAGGCTTTCTGAAAGTCCAGGTACACTACATCCACTGGCTCTCCCTTGTCCATTTTCATAGTTACATCCTCAAAAAATTCCAGAAGATTAGTCAAGCATGATTTCCCCTTTGTAAATCCATGCTGACTCAGACCGATCCTGTTACTGCTATCCAAATGTGCCGCTATTTCATCCTTTATAATTGACCCCAGCATCTTCCCCACCACTGATGTCAGGTTAACTGGTCTATAATTCCCTGTTTTCTCTCTCCCTCCTTTCTTAAAAAGTGGGATAACATTAGCTACCCTCCAGTCCTTAGGAACTGATCCTGAATCTATAGAACATTGGAAAATAATTACCAACGCATCTATGATTTCTACAGCCACCTGTACCCTGGGGTGCAGACCATCGGGCTCTGGGGATTTATTGGCCTTCAGTCCCATCAGTCTATCCAACACCATTTTCTGCCAAATGTGAATTTCCTTCAGTTCCTCTGTTACCCTAAGGTTCACTAGCCACTATTACATCTGGGAGATTATTTGTGTCTTCCCTAGTGAAGACAGATCCAAAGTACCTGTTCAACTCGTCTGCCATTTCCTTGTTCCCCATAATAAATTCATCCATTTCTGTCTTCAAGGGCCCAACTTTGGTCTTAACTATTTTTTTTCCTCTTCACATACCTAAGGAAGCTTTTACTATCCTCCTTTATATTCTTGGCTAGCTTGCCTTCGTATCTCATCTTTTCTCCCTGTATTGCCTTTTTAGTTATCCTCTGTTACTCTTTAAAAGTTTCCTAATCCTCTGGCTTCCCGCTCATCTCTGCCATGTTACACTTCTTCTCTTTTATTTTTATACTGCCCTTGACTTCCCTTGTCAGCCACAGTCGCCCCTTACTCCCCTTAGAATCTTTCTTCCTCTTTGGAATGAACTGATCCTGCACCTTCTGTATTATTCCCAGAAATACCCGGCATTGGAACTGCCACTGCGAAATGAACGAGCTGACCATGGTTAAGCTGTGCTGAAGGGCCTGTTTCCACATCTTATCACTTTAAGTGAAATTCACAGTCCGTACTACTACATCAAAGAAAACCAAAATAAATAGAACTTTGAAATATTCTGAACGATTACTCCAAATATTCATTGAGTAGGAACACAAACAACAAAGCATCCCTCAGGTAAAATACAGAACATTGATATAAATGACATTGAAATTGCATGCCAATTTAGAGGGGAAAATATATAATTTAGAGTAACATAAACTAGGTAAATATGTCATGAACAATCATTGTTAATCATTGTTAACATGGATGCACAGGAAAATTACAAATAGCCAAATGTGGAACCCACTTTTAATAATGTGATAAGAGATATAGGCACTTGCACACATTTGAGAGTGAATGTGGAACCCACTTTTAATAATGTGATAAGAGATATAGGCATTTGCACACATTTTAGTCATCAGGATAACCTTGAGTTAGAAAATGATGGAGACATTCAGCAAACAGATCAGGGAAAAGAAATAAGAGTTTAAGTTTCAGCTTGAGACCAGATGACAGATTGATAACCTCATGAAAGGTGATCAATCTGTCATCTTGTCTCAACCTGAAACTAAATATAAAATGTGCTTCAATCTTCACAATTCTGCCCAATCCACTGAGTACCTCCAGTACTTGATTTTCTTTATTTCACATTTCCAGCACCTGTAATTTTTTTTTTGCTTGGAAGTTAATTTTGAGGATTATTTACCCAACAATCTATGAACAGCAAAGAGCTAGGAATTTATTCTAATGGTTGAACATAGAGAAATTTTGCACACATTTTTGATGTATTTATGTCACCTGTCTATCACTGAAATTCCCATGTTCCCTAAGCAATTTTTTTCCAGTGTAGAACCTGCCCATAGCACTTCTAAAGCAGTGCAATACCCCAAATTTGTCGCAGCCATATTTTCAACCAGAACAGTCTGAAAACTGACCAATAGTTTTCATACAAAGGATCATGCTCAAAAACAATTGTCAGAAGTCGCCATTGGGAAAAAGAACATCACAGAAGAATCAGCACAGAAATGCGCAAGTGGGCCTATTGCAAGCTGGAGTATTGTCATGTATTATCTTATAAAATGGAAAATGGATTGGTATTATGGGATTTGATCATAAGCCATTTCTGTGGTCTCACAGGCAGAACCAGCTAGTTTAATCTCTTTACATTAATACTAAGTGACTCCATCCTGGATGTACAATATAAGGTCACTGAACAATAAGAGGGTTAAACTTCCCTTTATTCCATTTTAAATACCTGGTAGAGTAAGTAATCAACTGGTGGTCTATAACCAACAGGTGATGAACTCCAGGGCCCTAGCAGAGACACTTAAAACATCCTTAATGACAGGCAATAAGTGAAACTTGGATGGGGGGGGGATGAAGCAAAGAACTAGGAAGTTGATTGCTGAAAGATACAGAACACCATGGAAGAAAGAAAAAAGGGTGGGAGCACCAGAGGGAGGCGATGGGTGGGCAAGGAGATAACATGAGAGAGGGACAAGGGGATGGGAAATGGTGAAGGTGGGGTGGGGGGAGACATTACTGGAAGTTTGAGAAATCAATATTTATGCCATCAGGTTGGAGACTACTCAAGCGGAATATAAGGTGCTTCGCCGAGCATCTATGCTCCGTCTGCCAGAACAAGCGGGATCTCCCGGTGGCCACCCACTTTAATTCCACTTCCCATTCCAATATGTCCATCCATGGCCTCCTCCATTGTTGGGATAAGGTCACACTTAGGTTGGAGGAACAACATCTTATATTCCATTTGGGTAGCCTCCAACCTGGTGGCATGAACATCAATTTCTCAAACTTCCAGCCATACCTCCCCCTCCCCTTCAGCATTTCCCAACCCCTTGTCCCCCTCTCATGTTATCTCCTTGCCCGACCATCATCTCCCTCTGGTGCTCCTCCCCCTCCCTTTCTTCCATGGCCTTCCATTTCTTTCACCAATCAACTTCCTTGCTATTTGCTTCATCCCTCCCCCTCCAAGTTTCACCTACTGCCTGGCATTTCTCTCTCCCCTCTCCTCACCTTTCAAGTCTACTCTTCAGCTTTTATCCTCCAGTCCTGTCAAAGGGTTTCAGTCCAAAACGTTGACTGTACTTTTTTCCATAGATGTTGCCTGGCCTGCTGCGTTCCCCCAGCATTTTGTGATTAAGAAGAGTCAGGATGGCTTTATGTTTGGGAGGTCATGTCTAACCAATCTTATAGAGCTTTTCAAGAAAGGTACCAGGACAGTGGATAAAGGCAAGGATGTTATCTACATAGACTTCAAGGCATTTGATAAGTCCCACATGGAAGGCTGGTCAAGAAAGTTCAGTCGCTCGGCATTCAAGGTGAGGTAGTAAATTAGATTAGACATTTTCTTTGTGGGAGAAGCCACAGAGTGGTAGTAGAGGGTTGCCTCTCTGACTGGAGGCCTGTGACAAATGGTGTGCCGCAGGGATCAGTGCCGGGTCCTTTGTTTTTTTGTCATCTATATCAATGATCTGTATGATAATGTGATTAACTGAATCAGCAAATTTGCAGATGACAACAAGATTGACGATGTAGCGGACAGTGAGGAAAGCTATCATGGCCTGCAGCAGAATCTGCATCAGCTGGAAAAATGGGCTGAAAAATAGCAGGTGGAATTTAATGCAGACAAGTTTGAGGTTTTGCACTTCGGTAGGACCAGCCAGGATAGGACTACACAGTCCTTACATAGGGCACTGAGGAGTGTGGTAGAACAAAGGGATCTGGGAATACAGGTCCATAGTTCATTGAAAGTAGTGTCACAGGTAGATAGGGTCATAAATAAGGCCTTTGGCACATTGGCCTTCATAAATCAATGTATTGAATATAGGAGATGGGATGTTATTTATGTTGAAGCCGTATAAAACGTTGGTGAGTCCTAATTTGGAGTTTTGTAGCGCAGTTTTGGTCACCCACCTACAAGAAAGATGTAAACAAGGTTGAAAAAGTACAGGCAAGACTTACAAGGATGTTGTTGGGACTGGAGGACCTGAGTTATGAGAAAAGATTTAATAGATTAAGTCTCTATTCTTCAGAACGTAGAAGATTGAGAGGAGATTTGATAGAGGTATACAAAATTATGAGGGGTATAGATAGGGTAAATGCAAACAGGCTTTTTCCCTCCCCCACTGAGGTTGGGTGGGACTACAACCAGAGGTCATGGGTTAAGGGGGAAAGGTGAGAAGTTTAAGGGGAACATGAGGTGAAACTTCTTCACTCAGAAGGTCATAAGAGTGTGGAAAAAGCTGCCAGCACAAGTGATGCATGTGAGCTCGATTTCAATGTTTTAGAGAAGTTTGGATAGGCACATGGGTGTTAGAGGTATGGAAGGCTATGGTCCAGGTCCAGTTCCTTGGGAGGAGGCAGTTTAAATGGTTTCAGCATAGACTAAATGCACAAAAGGGCCTGTTTCTGTGCTGCATTTCTCTATGAATCTATAATTGGGAAAAAAAGGAGTGACAGCAGATGTTTCTCTTTGTCCTATGGAACACACATGTATTTTCTTCACGGGTGATAAATAATACATTTTTGATGCTTGGAATAGACCTGGGACTTGAATTATTCAATTTCTTCCTCACAAGTGTCACTTCAAATGTCTCAGACTGTAAACCTAAGTTCATAGTCAAACTGCTGTACACGATAATGCAGTCCCTCAAATTATTCTGCACATATCTCACGCTGTTGATGAGTCTTCCTTGCGAAATCTTTCCTGAAAACAAAACCAATTGATGTTCACGGCTTTGTCTAACCTTCTTCTCTTGATGGACACCATGGACATGCAACACAGGTTCCCTAAGTACCCTTTCAATTTGCATGAACAATATTGCAGGAAACATGATAAAACTCATCACCTAAGAGTTTATTCATGCAGACTTCACTAGGAGCAATGTTCTGATCCAACATCCTCAAGGGAACAAAGTCTTACAATGTTTCCAGAAGTCATTCTCATGTATCTGTGACCTCAGGTACAAGCTCATTCAGGTGACGTTACTCTATTCACAGTGGATATCAAGAACACCATCACTCCCATCTTACTAAGTACATCATTATTCCTGCCTTAGCTGCTCGTATCATTTATCATCATTTTCTGCTCATCATTGTATTAGGAAAATCAATAATACTCTACTCTCAAAGACTCCACCTCCTTTTTAAGCAGGCAGATCAAGAACAATAATTCTCTACCACTGGAGGACAATGCTAACTGCAGGCAATAAGCTGCACTCCTGTGACCAAGCAAATTCCTTTTGATATTGCAAACATTATACTACAACAAAAGGGCCATTTAACACAAGCTTATGCTGCTTGCATTATCTAGTGGTAATCTCAATATATTCCTTTATCTTGTGAATTTACCACCTCTTGTGAATTCAGCAACTAGGGTCTTTCTCCTGCGTTCTGGTCTCTTGTGCTCTTCATAATTCAGGTATTAGCTGAGCTCAGCCATTGCCTGTTGACATGGAGCAAAGGAAGGACCAAGATAACAAAGCCATAGGGGTGAAGAAACATACTGGGATAGTAATGGTTTGCTGAAGGAGGAGGAAAATAATGATGAGAAGAGCATTAGCAGCCCCACACCAGACTTCCTTGAGAAGATCTGACATCTTGTAAGGCAACATTTGATTCAGAAGGAAAAAAGCTATCCAACTCTTCTTGCAACTTTCCACTCATTCTTAAAGCATTCATACAAAGTCATTTGAAGCAACACAATACTTAATAATAGTCTTCATTTAACAAGTTCAGTCAATAACTTCCCTTGCATACAAAGTATTCCCTTGAATACCATATTGGAATTAATAATGATTTTATGAAGTTCCTTTCAAGTTCAAGGTCAAGTGTATTGTCATCTGACTATACGAGGGGTGATTGATAAGTTTGTGGCCTAAGGTAGAGGGAGTCAATTTTAGAAAACCTAGCACATTTATTTTTCAACATCGTCTCCTCCTACATTTACACACTTAGTCCAGCGGTCGTGGAGCATACGGATCTTGGACCTCCAGAAAGTGCCCACATCATGGGTGATTGACAAGTTGGTGGCCTAAGGTAGAAGGAGGTGAGTTATACAGCTCTCGTATAACTCATCTCCTTCTGCCCTAGGCCACGAACTTGTCAATCACCCATGATGTGGGCTTCGTATATAATGCTCCTGGTAATTGTCACAAATAGGGGGAGGAAGACCCCGACGACCCTCTCGGTGGTTCTTACTGTCCTCTGTAGAGTCTTGCAGTCTGCTGCTTTGCAGCTTCTGTACCACACAATGATGCAGCCAGACAGGACATTCTCCATGGTGCTCCTACAGGAAGTTGTTAGTCTGGGGCAGGGAACCTTGCATTCCTCAATCTCGACAAGACACTGCTGTGCCTTCTTAACTACTGAGGAGGTGTGGTGGGTCCAGGTTAGATCATCCATTAGGTACACACCAAGGAACTTTGTGCTCTTCACTCTCTCCGTGGCAGAGCTATTGATACGCAATGGGAAGAGATTGACCTGCACCTTCCTGAAGTCTGCAATCATCCTTTTTGCCTTGTCCATGTTGAGACTCAAGTTGTTCTTCTCACACCGTTTGACAAGCCTCACTACCTCATCTCTGTATGCCGAATCATCATTGTTGCTGATGAGGCCAACCACTGCTGTATCATCAGTGAACTTGATGCCATTTGAGATGGGTCTGGCAGTACAGTCGTGAGTCAGCAGAATGAACAGCAGCAGACTGAGTGTACGGCCTGGGGATCACCGGTTCTCAGTGTGATGGAACTTGAGATGTTGCTGCCAACTCAGACTGACTGGGGTTTTTTTGTCAGTAAGTCCAAGATCTAGTTACAACAAGGGGTGTTGAGTGCCATTGAGGAGTTTACCCACCAGCCTCTGAGGGATGATTGTATTAAACACAAAGCTGAAGTCAATGAACAACATCCTGGCATATGAGGCATCATTTTCCAGGTGGGTCAGAATGGGGTGCAGGGCCAAGGCCAAGGCATAATCAGTGTTCCAGTGTGAGTGATAGGGAAATTGGAAAGGGTCCAATGTAGCTAGATGGTGGGATTTTATACAATTCATTAAACTCAGTACTTCACAATTGCTGAAGTACTACTGAGAGGTAATCATTTCGGCCAGTTACTGTCACTCTCTGAGGTGAGATGATGCCTTGTAGCCTGCAGTGACAGTGGACTGTTTCAAAATGATATTCAAGATGTCTATTAAGATCTGTTTGCTGGGCTGCGCAATCCCTCAGCACCCTACCAGATATGTTGTCCAGCCCCACAGCTTTGCCTGGGTATACCCTGGCTAGGACCCTCCTCACCTCGACTACAGCCAGACACAGGGTGCCTCGGGGGGGGGGAGCTTTCCTTGATGTCACATTATTCATTGTGCCAAACCATGCATAGAGGGCATTCAGCTTAAGGGAGGTGTCACTGCCAATGATGTGCAGGGTGGACTTGCAATCTGTTGTGATTTGTATACCCTGCCACATGCACCACATATCCCTGGTGTCACAAAGATGTGAATTTCCTGTGAGTAGTCTCGCTTTGTCTTCCTGATGGCATACAAGAGCATGGCTCTTGCCGATTTAATCGCCATATCCTCTAATCTGAAGGCAGCATCCCAGTCCCTAAGTCCTGCACAAACTTCTGCAGTCAACGATAGCTTCCGGTTTGCCCTGGCAGTGTAGTGTTTAGCATGGTAATGTCAATGAATTTTCCTGTCTAGCCAGCCTCTGATCCAACATATTCATCACTTAGCAGAACTTTCTCTCCTATAAACAACAGGTTGAATTTCACAGCTCAGATTCAGATTTATTTATTACACGTACAAGTTAAGACAATATAATGCATCATTTGCATCAACAACCAACACTCCTGAGGATATATTGGGGCAGGCCCACTAGCGTGGCCACCATCCCGGCACCAACATAGTATGCTCACAATGCTCAGCAGAACAACACAGAACATATGTTCAAGTTCAAGTTGAATTGGCATTCAACCATACATGAATACCAAATGAAACAGCATTACTCCTGGGCAATGGTGCAAAACACAGTACCAAAAGTCACAAACAACCCAAGCCATATATAGCATATATCACATATAAGATAGCATGCACATGTAAAATATCAGTAAAATACAGTCACACACTCAAAAAAAAACATAATCCAAGACCCTGAGTCCATGAATGTTGCAGCAGTTTGCAGTCAAATATAATACAGGTTGTGTTTGGCTGAATGAACACTGGGAGGCAGCACCAACTCCAGTAGAGGCCTCTCTCCTGGACGGCTGTAAGCAGGCGTCACCATTGCTTGATGCCCAGTCCTTGCTACAACTGAGGCCGTGCAGCTCCCCTGCCATCCGCCAATAAATTGGTCAATTGGACTTGCAGCATTTCACATTAGCAATGTACAACAGGGTCCTGTGATCATAAGAAGAGCGACTAAAACAATTACTTGCTGTTAGACTGCACACTACCTTTGTGCACTGACTCCTCCAACACCTCTCTGATGCAGACAGCCCCACGATCTGCACCAAGTCCAACTCCTTCAGTTTCTCCATCAATGAGCAACTCATTGATGGGGTAGACTTGCAGTACTTTAGGTTCTTAATATCCACCAAGGTCTTGAGATCATAAAAAATGTTTAAAACCATAAACTTTTGGTTGACCCTGTAGAAACCACTGCGATTGAATGCACCACCATCTTACTGGAACAAAACAGAAGGAAACAACAACAGCGAAACAAGCCCCTTTCTTTCCCCCTCCCCATTGCTCCCACATACATGGACAGTCCTCCAACTCCAGGGCAGGCTTCCAGCTTCCAATCTTTGGCCATTGGACTTTGAATTCCGCACTTTCGATCTTCCTGGACCAGTGGATGAAAAGGCCCAAACTCCAGCTGTACTGACTCGTTAGCCCTTGGGCCTCCTTGTGCCTCCTGTTCACACAGACATTCAATCCACAGACCTACAATAGTACGAAATGCACGAACGTCATTTGCCACCTCCGTCCGTGTCGCTGAGCTTCCAGTGCAGAGTAGAACAGTGATGCCCACATCATTGGCCTTTGAGCACAGAGTGGAGACTTGGATTGTGGATGTCCTTTGACAGTTCTCATTTACCAATACAAAGCAAAAAAAGAACTTTCAGAAAAGACTGATTATTTAAGAAAATAATATTACCATCTTTGGTTGATACAAACATCAATAATTATTCCTTATTATCCAGAAACCTCCCGATGTATTTATGCATTATGCTTGCTGTATCATGACTAATCAAATTAAGGATGGATACCATTATGACAAATAATTGCTCATTTAAAATTTTTTCTCTGCTTACGAACTGTAAACTTGGGATCAAGACAATACAAACGAACATGGCTACTCAATGAGATCACTTACTAATCTCCAGCTGATTCAATGAAGTACTTCAAGTGCAAGTATTCACCATTTCATTTGATCTAGGAATGAATTCCTATTCCAAGAATAAAGGTCATGCTTCCTCTTCTGGATGACTCTATAGTTGTTCAAGGAACAAAGAAGCAACTTCATATGCTTGCAGAACTTATGTGCCAACAGGATGCAAGATGTACCCACTTTTTTTGATCGCAGTAGAAAGTCATCCTATGGTGATTCACACACCAGAGGCTAAGCTATTAACTAGTGAGTTAGTATGGCTTTGGAAGTATTAGAATAATGTAATTTTTATGTTTGTGATACAAAAAGACAGTCCCTGCTTCATATCTTCTTTCCTTTCTATCTTTCAAAGGTCTTTACTATCAGAAAAACTGCAATGAGATTTTTGTGCTTTGCACTGAGACATATTAATTGGGAAGTCAGGACATAAAGATTCAATGATTGCACAGGGATGGCACAGATGTAATACACAGTGTCTTGGTCAATACAGACATACAATTTATCTAGAACACACACAAAATGCTGGTGGAACTCAGCAAGTCAGGCAACATCTATGGAAAGGAATAAACAGTCGACATTTTGGGTTGAGACCCTTCTTTAGAACTGAAAAGGAAGTGGGAAGGTGTCAGAATAAAAAGGTGGAGGGGGGAGGGAAACAGGATAGCTAACTGATTAGATGAAGTCAGGTGGGCCGTTAAGATAAAAGGCTTGAGAGGAGTGAACTTGATAGGAGAGAACAGTGAACCATAGGAGAAAGGGAAGGAGGAGGGGAACCAGAGGGAGGCGACAGGCAGGTGAAAAGAGTAAAAAGTCAAACTGGGTAAGAGAAGAAGAGTGGAGAGGGAGGGATTTTTTTTTAACGGAAGGAGAAATTATTTTATCTTGATTAAGGAAGCAAAGGATGAAAAGTAAGATAGCCTTTTATTGTCAGTTAAATATAGTAAACAGGTGCTAGAAGGCAGGTATTCTATAGATCCTGATGTCTTCTCAGGATGCCCATGATGGGTAGATTTAGGCTGCAAGGTGCCATCTCAAGCTGCAAGATTTCATGCTTTGTCATCACTGCCTTCAAAAGCCTGCAAGGCTAGAATATAGATCCTGGAACATGGCTGACTGCTTCTTGACAGCTACACTGATGTCAGCAGACAAAAATCTGCAGTCCCTGTGAATCTGTTTGCTGTTTATCCTTAAGAAGGGAACTGCACTTCAACTGAAGCAAAAGCTCACTTCTTAGTATTCCTTCTGCCTGGCACAGAGGGCAGATCACTTCCAAACTGAGATTCTCCTAGCTCTGCTCCATAGTGAATATGGACTCCTCTCACAAAGCACTCTGACTGGCTACCCTCAGCTCCAAATGCTTCTAAGGGCACAGCTAAAAGTCACTCATTCATGGAGCTCATCACTTCTATAAGATGAGGCAGCATTTCCCTTTCCCCTCCAGCAGTCTCAGGTTGTTGTCTATAATCCATTCCCTTTCCCCTCCATGTCCAGATCTGAGTTAGTTCTCTGCAGCAACAGGCATATTGGCACGATATGAAGGAAAGCTCTTCTATTGAGCATGTCCTTATCTCCTCCTGCTGTCAAGCCAGCAGAGACAGGCACCTACCAGTCTCCACGCAGCTAACAGGAGTTCCCTGCCACTCATTTCCAATTCATCACCTGCAACCTATTTAAACCCAGTTCTCATCCACAATTCTTATTTACTCATCAAACCAGCCAGCCTCAACCAGTTGCTTCTAGCCTTCAGTTACCCTATTGTCTTGTCAAGTTGAGTAACTGTTCCCTTTCATTTTGTAGCTACTCGTGGCTTGTTATTTTGCAGTTTATTATTAAGGTTATTGCTCACCACTAAATTGTCTCTGCTGATCTACATATGGGTCAAGTCTCCTCAACAGATCCTGAGGATGGGTGAACCAGCAGTTTGCTCACCTAAAGGAAGTCATCTGCCGACACAAGGACATGATTCAGGAGCAGCAGGAAACCACTGATGCTCTGCTTGCCACTCCCAACCAACTGTGCATGTTGTTACAGCAAACCCGCGCCAGTCAACCTCCCGGAGCCCCAGATTCCAGTGCCCGAACGGTTCGACAAATCCCCAACACAATGCAGCAACTTTCTGTCCCAGTTACACTTCGGGCTCTAGCCATCTCTGTATTCTACGGATCAAGCCAAGATTGCCTTCATCATCTCTCTCTTGACTGGGTGAGCTTTAACCTGGACCGCCACTAACTGGGACAATAAAAACCAGCATTTGCAATAAGTATGAGGAATTCACCTCTGCGATATGCCGGGTTTTCAACAATCCAGGAAGTGAAAGGGAGGCAGTGGACTGGATACTTCACCTGCTTCAAGACTCAGCTCCCTGATAGTTTATACCATAGAACTCAGGGCCCTCGTAGCGGAGTGCAGTTGGAGTGTGGAAGAGCTGTAAGCCCATTACTATTACAACCTCTCGAGGTGGTTGAAAGATAACCTGCCTACCTGGGAGATGCTCACCGACCTGGAAAGCCTCAAAACTTTTGCCCTCCATGTTGACAAGCATCTTATGGAACTATGTTTCCTTTCCCAGAACCATCATTCTGTTCCTAGAACCATGTCAGGCTGCAGATTGCTCATCAGCAATGCCTCCAAAACCCATGCAGATAGGGAGAGCTCCCTTAACCTCCCAAGAGCATGAGCATCGATGGAGAAACAACTTGTGTACTTACTGTGGATCAGCCGATCATTCACGTATCAAATGCCCACTGCATTCAGAAAATGGCACCCAAGGTAGAAACTAGTGGCTTTCTATCTGGTAAGCTCCCCTGGACCCTTATTCTAGCACCACAGCCCTGACTCTCTCTGTCTATCCTCCTCCACACCCTGATGGTTCTATGCACACTGGAAGCTTTAGTGGATTTCAGTGCAGCAGGCAACTGGCTGGACCAGACTCCCCAACAAGCCTATCTCTCACCCCTTCCACATAATGACCATTGACAGATGACCCCTGGGGTCCGGGATGGTCAGAGTGCACACATCAGCATCAGAGCACACTGCAAGTCCATTCAATTCCTTCTTATCGACTCACCTAACATTCCACTTGTCTTGGGTTATCCTCTAGCTCTCCACACACGACCCCCATTTCACCTGGTCAATTGTTTCACTGTCGAGTTCGAGAACCACCTACCGGACCAGCTACCAGCAAACTTAATTAACTTTTCCCAGGAAATTTGTGGAGACGGAAATAATCCTTGACTTCACCAAACTGCCACAGGAATACCATGACTTAGCCATTGCCCTCAGTAAAATAGAAGCCAGTTGTCTGCTGCTTCACAGACCACACAACTAGGAAATCAACTTCTTCCCAGGCACTACCCCTACCTGAGGTTGTCTGTTCTTCCTCTCCCCTCCAGAGGTCTAGGTCATGACTGAAAACATTGCCAAAGTGCTACAGCATGGTTTAATACAACCATCCTAGTTCCCATCTAGTGCAGGATTCTTCCTTGTCAAAAAGAATGATGGGGATCTCCATCTCTCCATCAACTACCATGGACTCAGAAAAATCAACATTAAGAACTGCTACCATCTCCCTTTAGTGGATAGCACATTCAAAACACTCCACGAGGCCCGGATCTTCACCAAGCTGGTTCTACGGAGCACCTACAACCTTATCCCCATCTGCCAAGAGGATGAGTGGAAGATGGCAACATAACACCAATTGGCCATTATGACTACATGGTGATAACTTTTGAACCTTCCGGTAGTCCAGCCGTCTTCCAAGCCTGCATTAACAAGATCATCAGAGCCATGATACACAAGCATGTGTTCATCTACCTCAACAAAACCTTCATCTTCTCCAAGGATTCCCAAGATCATATGTTTCATGTGTGTTCAGTCCTTCAGCATCTCCTCAAAATCCAACTCTACTGCAAGTTAGAAAATTGCCAGTTCCAGAATACAGTTATTTCCTTCCTGGGTTACGTCATTTCACACTAAGGCATAACCATGTATGGAGAAAAAATGTGTACTGTCGTTGAATGGCCAGGATCATGCTCCCTCAACACCCACAATGCTTCTTGGGCTTCTCCTAACTTCTGTTTCGTCAGGAGCACAGCCACTCTTCTCACCTCCCCCACCAAATCACCTACCTCACAGATACCGTGATCTGCTACCACGCTTTAGGAGCTTAACAGAAGCTTCGCCACCATTCCTATTCTCTGTTATCTGAACCCCTCTGACCTTTTGTGGTAGAGGTGTCAAATCTGACATGGGCACCGGGGCCATCTCCACTCAGTGAGGACCAGGCAGGAAGACACTGGTGTCTTCTCGTGGAAGTTCAGCCGGACACAGCACTGTTATGGAACTGGAGACAGGGAGCTAATCACCATTAAATGAACTTCAGAAGAACAGAGACATTGCCTGATGGAAAACACCCACTCCTTCGTGATCTGGACCAGCCACTAGAACCTTATATCCATGTAACAGACCTGTCAACTCAACTTACATCAAACTGGGCCCTCTTCTTCGAGCAATTCAACTTCGTTTCCTACCAACCTGGCTCCAAGAACATTTAAGCAGATGTCCGGTTATGACAGTTCAATCCAAATGAAAAGGGGATTGACCCTCAGCTGATCATTCCATCCTCGCAGATCCATGACCTGATCTGCCAGGTGCTACAGCACAAGCCCACTCCAGCCATCACACCTGACAACCACATGTACGTGTGGGTGGCCATGCAGTCTAAGGCACTCCAGTGGGCCCACTACTCTCTAACCATTTGGGTGCAAGACAGAGTCTAGATTTTCTGCAATGATTGTTCTGGTGGTCCACTATGGTCACAGATGTATGTCAGTTCATTGCTACCAGCCCTCAATTTGCCCAGTATAATTTCCCCAACCAGCGGCCCTATGGGCCCCTGCAGCCCTTACCTGTTCCTTAACATCTGTCGTCCCATATCACCATGGATTTCATCATGGGCTTGCCACCTTCTGATGGGGCAGTGATGATCATGACATTGGTGGACTGGTTCTCTAAGGTGCCCACTTCATTGCCCTCACCAAATTTCCGGCAGTCACTGATTTCCAACTCATCACCTGCAGCCTATTTAAACCCACCTCTCATCCACAGTCCCTGTTCACCCATTGGACCAGCCAGCCTCAACCAGTTATTCCTAGCCTTCTGCTACCTTGATGCATTGAGGATCAGTTCTCTCTTGTTTTGTGGTCCCTCATGGCTTGTTAGATTACAGTTTATTATTAAAGTTGTCACTCCCAGTAAATCTTCTCTGGTGCTCTGCGCCTGGGTCAAGCCTCCTCTCCGGTTCCTGACGTCTGCTCTGTAAAATTTCCCACAGCTCCCCTGGGCCAGGAAGTTGTCATTCATTGTTTTCTTCCCCTGTGTGAAAGTGTGAAAATCCTTTACCAGGTGGTTCTTTGGTAATGTGGTAATGTTCATGCACAGGCCTGGACTCTGGAATTCACCTGCCCTCAAACTCTCCCAAACAAAGGCATCAAGCTAGTCTCCCAAAGTAGGCCCTTACACAGGCTGCTGCTCCTGATAAACATTGCTTACGGTCAAAAGGATTGCAAAAGCTTATTATGAATACTCAACACCTGAGAGCTTCTGGGACAACTTTTATGAAACAGAAATAGGTGCGAGAATGAAGATTTAGTATGGGAGGGGAGAGAGCGAAGGGAGTAAAGAGAGACAGAGAATTAAGTGCTGAGTCTGCAATGGAAAAATAAGACCATAAGATAAGGTCCTCCATAGGTCGGGATCGACAAAGGATGTTGTGTCCCAGCTGTCTGCACAAAGTTGATACGCAAGCCAGGGCAGTATGATATGGAGAGCAATCTGTTGCCCATGAACCAGCCTCCCCCTCTCTATGAGCTGATGAATCCAAAGGAACGGCAGACACTGATACAGTTTGGCACCAATGGCATCGCAGGAGTTGCCAGTCAGCACTGAAGTCAACATAGGACAGCCTTAGGAATCGGGCTCTGGATACTTACTCGAGCTTTATTCCCAAAGCCTTCCCCATGAGTGGATATAGCCACAAGGAGCAGAGATTTGAGAACAGTTTTAATTCTCCTAGATCAGCTGCTCACCATTGCCAAAGCAACAGGTTTTAAGGCACCAGTAACCAGCCTTTGCCCCCTTTTCTGTCAGAAGAAACAGTTGGCTGGGCTTAATAGCTAAGTCACACATAAAGGCAAGGAGAAGGACGGCTGCAGACAATTTCAGACACACGTTATTGGGGACATTTAAGAGGTTGTGAGAGCTTCTCCCCAAACCAGCTATGATAACCTTAGGAACCAGAAACCATCAGATAAAAAAGTATCACTGGGCCACTCAGTCCATCGATGCTAGTTCCTGCTCAATCGTGGCTCATTGTTTTCAAACAACACACACAGTGCTGGAGGAACACAGCAAATCAGGCAGCAACCATAGAGGGAAAGAAACTTTTTGACCAAGACGCTTCATCAAGACTAGAAATGAAAGGGGCAGGAGCCAGAATAAGATAGTGGGTGGGGGAAGGAGTTCAAGATGGCAGGTAATAAGTGAGACCGGGTGAGGGACAGATGGGTGGATAGGAAAAAGGGGCATTTTTTCAACCCCATTTTCAGCCTTCTCCCAGTAACCCTCCCACCCCCAATGAGTCAAGAACCTTTCAATTTCTGCACAAAATGCACCCAATAACTTGGCCTCCACTGCCTTCTGTGGCAACTCACAGATTACCACTCTGTGGCTCACTCTCGTGATCAATACATGTGCCTGTCTGAATAGGACAAGTGTAAGACAAAGAAACAGCTGCACCAACCTCCCCAGCAACCTCTCACTCTGGGACCATGCTCCCTACCCCCTAGAATTGGCGTGGTCATCTAAAAGCAATCAGCAGCTCTCAGTACTGTGTCATAGACTCACAGTTGATGAAAACAGACCCCTTTAGCCCAACTGATCTATGAAAACCAAGACACCCATCTATGATACTCCCCTTTCACTATGCTTGGCACTCTGAAACTTTCCTTTACTGTCCAAGTTCCTTTTAAATATTGTTAATATACCCACGTCAACAATTTTCTCCAACAGATAATTCCATATACTGTACTAAACAACTCTGGGTGAAAAAAAAATGCCTGTTCAGTTCCTTTCAAACTTATGTCCTCTAGTTTTTGATTCCCAAACCCTGGAAAAAGACTGTATGTATCCTATTGATGCCCATTATGATTTTATGCACCTCCATAAGACCACCCCAGCTCCGAAGAATAGACTCCTAACCTGGTCAGCCTCTCTCCATAGTACAGTCTCTCAAATCCTGGCAATACTCCTGTAAACATTTTCTGCACTCCTTCTAGTTTAATGGCATTTTTCCTATTGCAGGGAGAGACGATGAAAACTGAGCACAATATTCTACATGTGCTCTCACCAAACACCTGTACAACTTCAACATAACATCCCACCTTCTATACTCTTGACTGATGATGGTCAGCATGTCGAAAAGTCTTCTCTATCACCCTTCCTGCAATGTCACTTTCAGTGAACCATGTACTTATATACTCTGTTCTACTACACTCCCCAGAGCCTGACTGTTCAGTATAGAAGTCCTGCCCTCATTCATTTTCCCAAAATACAACACTGCACACATACTCAAACTAAATTCCACTTGTCATTTCTTGACTCACTAACCCGGCTGATCACAATCCCCGTGTAACACCTGAGAACCATCATAACGGTCTGACAGCATCTACCTTAGTGTCATCTGCAAACTTGCTAACTAGGTCTTATACCTTCACATCCAAATCATTGATGTACAGACTTAAGTGAGCCTAGCCTTAACCCCTGGGAAATATTACTAGTCATAGGTCTCCAGGTCAAAAAGCAACATTTCACCATCACTCTTTTTCTTACTATCAAACCAATGGTGCATCCAAATAGTTAGCTCTCCCTTGATCCCACGCAACTTAACGAAGCCCTATGTTTATCATCCCGCCCTCAATGACCTTCTTAGTTACATCTTCAAAAAACTCAATCGAATTCCTGAGACATGATCTCCCATCTCAAAGCCATGCTTAGTATCCCAAAACAATCTATCTTTGCAAATGCATGTATATCATACCCCTCAGAATTTTCTCCAGTAATATACCTTCATAGAAGTTAGGTTTATTGCTTTAGAGTTCTCAGGGTTTTCCTTGCAGTCCTCTTAAATAAAGACACGACATTCACTACCCTCCATTCTTCTGGCACTTCATCCATTGCAAATGGGTGAATGCTATGTAATGAATGCAGCTGGAAGAGTATTGGTAGTGCTGCTGTTTGGGCCTTTAAGGGCAGGCTGATGAGATATTTGTTATGTGGCTTAGTGCCAGTTCTGCAAGAAGATGAACTTCTTGGTAATACCCACTGGTTCTGAATCAGTATGGCATTGTACCAGGGACCCTGGCAATGCCATTTTATTTAAATGCTCTGTAGAATGACAAGATCTGTGTTAAGCTTTTAAATCAGCATTAGGGAGATGCACAATGCCAACTCAAAAGATTACAAAAGAAAACGCACTGCACATTTTTTTGGCAGAAATCCTCCTGTTTGGGCAATTCTTGAGAAAGTGGCAATTTAATTAATAGTGGGAAACCTCCTTGCCTTTGTGGATTTAGACATCCACAGGGCAAAATGAAATTCTAAGGAAAAGACAATGAACAAAGCTGAAAACTGAGGGATTTCAGTTGGCTCAGGATAAGAAATTAACATCAGGAAATAAAAGATTAAAATCAGGATGAGCAGGATGATTGAAGTAGCAGTGGGAAGCTTTGGGCAATACAGTGGCACTGCATCTAGTTCTGCTGCCTCACAGCTGTAGCATCGAGGTTGACGCTAACCCCGAGTGAAATCTGTGGGGAGTTTACACATTCATTCAGTTAACTGTGTAGATTACTCCCAGGTGCTCTGGTTTACACCCACATTGCAAATATGAACTGGTTTTTAAATTGATTATCTCCAGCTGAGAGAATCGAAGGCAGAGAGGACAACGTGTGTCATTATTTTATTTAGAGATACAGCATGGAAATAAGCCCTTCTGGCCAACTAACCAGTACTGCCCAATTCCACCCATGTGGCCAAATCATCCACTAACCCATACTTTAATGGATATATACAAGAGAAACAGGGGGAAAGAAAAATGGTACGATTGCTTTGTGAACTTGGTGGGCTAAAGAATCTCCTCCTATATTACCAGTAAGTAGAATAAACTCAGTTCTATGTTTTTCATTCCTGGTTTGAAATCTGAAACACTGTTTAAATCTGTTACTTACTGCCAAATGGCACCTCACACAGAGTTGGTGGAGTTGAACGAACAGCTCAGAGATCACAGAACAAGCTAAACAAAAGATGTAAATTAGCTAAATAAATGATGCATCTAATAGCAGACTAAATTTAATTCAGAATACATTAGGTATTACATATTCTCAAAGGAAGAAAAAATAATGTGCATACTATATATGAAGCATTGAAATAGCTCTGAGCAAATTTGAAAAAGATCCAGGGGTCTTGTAAACTTGAAGAACTTGTATAACCAATGCAGAGCTGCAATCAATAAAGCTAATAGTTATTGAAATAAAAGTCAAAACAATAGAGTAAATGTCAGAGTTTTCATCAGATTGTGGTGTATTATGCAGACCGTACACTGAATGCTGGGTCAGGTCCCAGTTGGCAAGAAACAAGACACATATTCTAATCTTAGAGGCACTAAAGAAAAAAGCAAAAGTCTAGAGTTGGATGTCAAAATTATGAAGAAACAATGGAGTTCCTCAGCCCTTAAGCAAAGCATTTTGGAGAAATGGAAATATTTGTAATTGTAGGTCAATCATTTCAGTCTAAGGATACTGCTGAAGAGTACCTCAGAGCTGTGTACCTGATGCAACGATCTTTGGCTATTTCATCAAAACTCCTCTTCAATTATAAATTCAGAAGCACAATCTTCAGTTCCATTCTCATCTCAGAAGCTACAATAGCTCTTGCCTGCAGATATGAAGATCTGGGCAACATCCAGGCATGACTTGATCAGTGTCACACGAGCACCAAGCATTGACCAAATCCAACAGGAACAAGTTTAACTAACTATGACTAACAATAGCTGGTATTGCCATTACCAAGTCACCTTCTAAATATCTCCATTGATCAGAAATCTAAGTGGACTAATTACATAAGTACAACAGATAAAACATGAACAGAAGCTGGTTCTCCTGTGATGAGTGACTCATCTCTTGGCCTTTCTATCACATTACAAGTGGGATGCAATACTCTTTGCTGCCTAAACAAACAGAGCTCTAGGAATACTCGAAAAGAACAATGCCAACTTGTCTGAAATCACATCCATAGAGTAGTTATTCCTTCTCCCTACCGCCAGCACAAACCACAAAGCTCCTAAAATCTTATCTCCCATCTGGACATAGTAGTGCAGGAGGTGAATGGAAGACAGCCATCAACAAATCCCTCTCTAACTCACACATCATCCTGACACTGTCACTGGGAAACTCTATTTAAAGGCAGCGTGGAAGTGTTATCACCAGCAGCACTGCAGCAGATGAGTAAGCTGACTCATCACACAACATTCAGTAGGGTAAACAGGGAAATGCAGTTTACAATTCTGCAGTGTTAAAAGTTCAAGTTCAAAGTACATTATCAAAATATGTATATTATATACAACCCTGTGATTCACTCCTTAGAGGCAACCTCAAAACAAAGAAACCCAATAGAACCCATTAAAAAGACTCAAACACCCAATGGACAAAAAAAAAGGAACAAATCGTGCAAACAATAACAAGTAAGCAAATAACATTCAGAATTAAAGTTCACGAAAGTGAGTTCACAGCCACAAAGTCAGTCACAGCCTATCCAGGAGCATGTTAGTTTCAGGCCATAGCCTCAGCCCAGCGCACAGTCTAGTAAACTTCGTCAAGCCGCAAGCTGAACACCAGCCTGTCCCTCACCTCCGGCCCCAACACCCTGACCTTTTCAATCTGGTGCAGCACTTAAATTGCTCAGCCCTCGGCTTGTTCCACACTCTCGGACTCGAACCCTGCTGCTTTGATACGCTCTCAGGCCTGGGCCCCATCACATTGATTCGGCCTGTACTTGACCCTTCCAATCTTGCTTGGCGCTCAAATCAGTCAAACATCAGCTTGTTCCTTGCTCTCAGGCACAGGACCTGCTGCCTCGACTCTGCCTCAGTTCAGCTTGCCTCGCCTCGGAACCACCTCTTCAATTCAGCTCCAAGTCATGCCATGCTAAATGATGCTCAGCTAATTTTTATCAAGTAAAGGTTTGTCACGTGTTTATTTATTGGGTGTCTTCCTGTTCCTAAACAATGATCCTCAAATGTAGCTAGGGAGTTTGCACATGCAATTGAACATCATATGGTGACTGTAAGAGCCATGCTCAGAATTATTATCACAGACATATAACTTAAATTTGCTGTTTTGATGCAGCTTAACCTGCTAGGTGTTTCCAGTATTCCTTTGTTTTATTTCCTATTTCCACTATCTGTATTTTATTGCTCCAATTTGATTAAAATTCTTGTCATGAGAACTTGCACTGATAAACTGTCACAAATTCCTAAATCATCAAGATTATTATGCCATTAAGTAGACAGGCTTTTGAACTCTGAGAGGTCAAGGATAATGGGGAATAGGGAAGAATACAGAGTTAAGGCCAAGGTCAGATCAGGTGTAATTTTCTTGTACAGTGAACCGTACGTACTTGACGGTCCACATGACTTGCTCCTACAGGACATGACAAATCAATTTCAACAAAAAAAAACTAGAACTTAATGCACATTGTTAGGTATACATACAAAGTTAATATGTAAATCCAAATTAGAATCAGTATATTTCGAGCATCTGTCATTGCCTGCTTCAGCTGACTATCAATTGTGAAGTTTTCATCTTTGCTGTCAGGTCTTGAGCTTGAAGCTTTTTTTCTACCTGTAGGCGTAATGTTAAATTCTCATAATAATTTAAGAAAATAAAAGTAGGATAAATAACAAGCACACCGGAATACCATCCATTTACAGATAGAAAACCTATTCACAGAAACAGAAATCACAAGCTAGAAGTCAAATTCTATGTTGCTATTTTAACATTACCGTGCACAAAACCATTCATGCTAACCTGCAATTTAAAAACCCTTCAAAACAAACGATTACTGTTTTAGGCCATACTTTACAAATTCTCACACTGAGAATATTGCAAAAGCAGTAGAAAAGCACATTATGATGAAATGCTGTTTCAACCCCTTCAGTTACAACTGTTTAATCAATTGCAGCACCTGTTTTATATATTTTACCATATTGGGGCCAGTGCTGGAAATAACCAACTGGGAGTAGGTTTAGTAGATGTATAGCAGTAGGTTATCCATTTTCTAAATGTGTAAAATAATATTTTAACTTGTAGTATATTGCACAATGATTGTTTCTGAGTGATATGCGCCCCTCATGGATTTGGACTGGGTGACCCAGGAGCTAAATAACTCTCATTCATCTAACTTTTCCTGGCACATCCAAAATGGCCTAATCATACAATGCCCATTTCTGCCCTACCCAACATAAAGTGGTGTTCAAAGGCCCAACCTAGGATCACTGCGGAACAGCTTCAGTCAAACTAGGAGCACAGTCTGCAGTCTTAATACTTTTCAAAGACACACTGATGAGATCAGAAGCAAAAGAAAATCTGCAGATGCTGGAAATCCAAGCAACACACACACACACACAAAGTGCTGGAGGAACTCAGCAGACCAGGCAGCATCTATGGAAAGGAGTATAGTCAGTGTTTCGAGCTGGGACAATCCCTTCATCAGGTGAAGGGTCCCAGCACAAAACATCGACTGTTTACTCTTTTCCATAGTTGCTGCCTGGCCTGCTGAGTTCCTCCAGCATTTTGTGGGTGTTGCTGATGAGATCAGGCTATGACTGGTTAACTTCAGAACCAACTGCAGTCTGTTCGGACTGAGTGTGCTACAACTAGTAGTACTTTCGTCAGCTCTTAGCTGCTTAAGTACTTCTTCAATGGAAGACTCAATAGAGTAACTGGAATCAGGAAGAATGGCAAGACAAGTCAGACGAACAGAGGCAGCTACACAAGCCATGGAAGAAGCAGCTTGCTAGGAGAAGGTTCCTATTTAGCATCCACTGCCTTATCTATCGAGTAAGCCAAGGATATGAGACTGCACACGAAAGAAATGCTTTAGTCTGCAAACCTTTGTCCCTAAGCGAATCTCTCCATACTCTATTGATCACCAAAAATAATCAGGCAGAGATAACAAGATGTGAAACATTTCTTGACGTGACATTCATCTAACACAGGACCCTCATCTTGGCAGTTAACTCATTTGCGAGCTTCTCTACATCTTGGCTCACTAAGCTGAGGGGATTTCTCCTTCACTCAAGCAGCTTTTCACTCCCCCGTGGCAGCTTTCATGCTGCCAAGGAGGACACACCTTTAGAGCTGATTTCTCACTCAGACTGGAGCACAGAAAACTGCTGTATTCATACTAAAAGCCCCACTTTAGCACTGGTTTGTAGGTGTAAACCACCCTCATTATGTCCTGGACAATTACTCAATATTTTCAAAGAACCAGGAATTGCTTTAGATCTCTGAAAATAGGAGAGACCAATTTTTTACATAAAGATGTCACTTTATTAAATTTCTATCTTTACTGAAATAAAATGATCCTGAATTATATAGTATATTAATTTGTGCACTTTCCTTCCATCAAAATGATTTTTTTCTTAAATCATTTCTACCTTTCTTTTTCTACTTGCCACCAGTCCCATGGATATGCTTCACAAGCACTACATCATTCAAATATGCAGGCCTCAGGCATGAGCAGGCAGCAGTTTTTTTTTTCCCTGTGGTTGCTTCATAGCTGCAGCTTCTCACATATAATTTGAAAATTGCCTAACTTCGGCAATAAGGAACAGAAAGACACTCAACATAGTCTGGCCCTGCCCTGCGGTTTCAAAAACTGAATGAGGTTGGAGCAGGATTGAAGCATTTTTAACTACAAGTGCCAAATCATCAGCCAGTTTCATTCATTGCACCTGATGTGGCAACTGAAGTTTGAATCTCTCATGAAGTAAGCAATGACCATTTCAAACAACAACAGAATTACTCTCACTGAATCCACAACTATCATAATCCTGAGAGTTACCAAACACATAGTTAGATCAGACAAACAAATACCATGGCTACCAAACTAGATTAAAGACTGAATGTTCCACAGAAGAAACTCATCTGCTGTCTCCCAAACCATTCCTTTACCTACATGTTAAGAATGCAACCAAATATCCGCCACCTCAGAATCTGAATCAGATTTATTATCACTGACCTATGATGTGAAATTTGCTGCTTTGTAGCCGCAGGTCATTAATACTGTTGACGACTGGTAGACAATTCTGCAAAGAGTAGCAAAAGAAGTGAGTTATAGATTTAATTAAAAGACATTCAAAAATCAAAGTATCAAAGATGCTTTAAAACTTATACCATTAACACTACCAAGTATTTGACAAGATACCAAATCAAAAGCATTATTATGTGAAATGGAGCTGCATCAGGTATAACGGTTAGAACTGAGCAGGACAGAGGTGTTTAAATTGTCAATTAACCTTGTTGGTCTTATTTCCTCTCCAGAAACTGGCAGTAATCTCAAATTAATCCTTAATCAAAGAGCAAATAAGAATGTACTTATCAAATGATGTAACTGTTACATTGAGGGTTGGAGTCGGGATGTAAAGGGATACTTTAGTTCAAACTTTAATATTATAACACAGTAGAGCTAGACCTGTATCTAACATCATTAACATGGATAATGCCCTCTACTCCCACATAAACCTTCACGTGTGTTTCGGGAGACAAAAGATCCAGTTTTTAATCAAAGAGAACAAATGCATTTATCTGACTGACATTTCAGATAGCATCATTGACATCACATCAATTTTGTTGCCACTGAAAAAAATCTTCAATGCAATGAGATCACTGACACAGAGAGTCTCATAGTATTGCAAAAACCTTGCTGTGGCACAGCATAAAATCAAATGGATTTTGTAGTCAGTTGAGAAAGTTTCATCTTTGAAAACTAATTTGAAGTCCAACCTGCAATTTTCAAATATTGCTGTACAATTCAATGAGGAAAACTCAACAGTTATAAAATTCGCAATTTCCCAAATGTTTGAGCAAATCCTTTCAGTTTAGCAACATAAAATCCTTCAAATTGCATTTCTTTTTAACTATTCATGGTCCTGAATTTCATATTCAATTCCACACCATATGGAGATAAAGCAAGTATTCTAGCTCCAATGTGAGGTGCTGCGTAGATGTAGCCCAAGATAAATCAATTCCATATTTTTACGCTACCCTGAAAGAAATGGAAAATGAAATGAAGGATTGCTGAGAGAGAATTCAAAAGAAATAGTTCTTCCATTGCTACTTCAAGTCAGCTTCCAACTTCATTCATTTTATAGTCTTCAGCAAGTGCAGGATTTTTATACTGTAGTATAAAGACTTATATTTTGAGATAAAAAAGAACAATAATCAGCCCAACTATAGAGAGTGAGTAGATTTTTGGCCTTCTGTATCTTTTAAGCTCTCTGTAGAACAATTGACAGCCATGCTCAGTTAAATGTCAAATTTCCCCAGATTACACACTACAGACTGCAGTTAAATTCTCATGATATTTCTATTTCGAAATCCTTTGAAGCTAATCTCTTCATGTAAACAGTTCTGATTATTAACTCCAAAATTACTTTTGTCAAACATGACTACCTAAGGTAACATCTGTTTAAGACAAGCTTTATTAAACATTTTGCTTCTGTATTGGAGTCAGTAAAATCTCTACTTCTGTTTAATACCCGTGCCACAATTGTAACATTCTAATTGCTTGAGGTTGATGTCATAAGTGTCACTTCATTCTACTGCAACATAAATTCCTGTTTATTTTGGAAACATATTTTCTCCATGAAACCAACTAGTTCTGTAATTAACCAACAACTTCTTGAAGCTCAATGCCTATCGCATGTTATAGAGTCATGGTCACGGAACACTACCGCACAGAAGTAGGCCCTTCAACCCATCTAGACAATGCCAAACTATTATTCTGCCTAGTCCCATTGACCTGCTTCTGGACCATAGCCCTCCATACCCCTCCTATCCAAATTTCTCTTAAATATTGAAATCTAACCCATATCTACCACTTCCATTGGCAGCTCATTCCACACACACATACACACACACACACACACACACACACACACACACACACTACCCACTGAGTGAAAATATTCCCCACCATATTAAATTTAGTCCACAGGACAATGACTTCAAAACTTGCTTTTTACTGCAATTCAACACAAATAACTTCAAGATCCTTATTTTCACATCACATTCACATAACATCAGATCTATTTTGTTCCCCGGACATTACTTGCAGGAGCAAATCAAGAACTGTTGAATTGACTAAGAACATAGCCACAGAAACAGGAAACTTTTTAAAAAGTTCTCTTCTATATTCTGTAGCACTTGTAAAAGGTACATGCATAAAGGTAACATCAAAAGCACCGTAATACTTCGATTGTACAGAACAATACACTCGCCAACTTGTAGAACAGTGATAGCAATATGCAGTATTTATAAATACACTTTAATGCCCAATACCATTTGGCTTGGGTATTTTTGTCAGATCTCTGCCAGATGTAACTCCTGACATTCCGTAACCAATAACTTAGGAGTTGACTGGAGTGCAGCCATTCAAGGAGTCATCATACAATGACCTTCTCAACTGGAATAAGGGATCGCAGAGAAAAGGAAGTAGTTCCAGCTACACTTACATTCAGTAAAAGAATGAAACAAAAACATTTGGTTTTGCTTTTACATACTTATGCTTGCTAATGTCTGTATTATTATTGCACAGAGCAAATTTGGTTCACTAAACATTTAATTAACAGCCACAGTTGCAGAATCTGTCCCATTTTAAGCAACACCTTTAGACTGGATTCTACCACACTTCAATACACTATGACTATTGTTTTTACTACACCTGCAGTCATAATTTGACACCTCCCACAAAAGTATCCAAGCTCTATATAGTACTCACTTGCGATAAATCCACTGTGTTGGAGATGCAATAACCAAGATTATCTGAGGCGGTCACTGCAGTTTGTGACCTGCCAAATGTAGTTTTCTTTAATTTTCAAGCCACTGAAGTCAGCATTTCATAAATGCAGTGGAATGCACAACTAATTGGGGGGGGAAGGGGGCAAAAAGCACAAGAACCCTGTTTCCATACCTAATTCTTCAAAATGCAATTGTGTGCATGCGCAGGCACACACCAGATGTGCATGTCCCAGGTCTGGGGAGCAGAGTGCAAAGATCCTGTTTGTGGGAAATCAGTCCTTCAGGTGCAGCAACTAAAAGCTTGCCCTAAAGTTGACATAATATAAGTCAAATATAGAAAAATGCCAGATATGCTTTTCTCTTTGCAAATAACATGTGTCGTCATTTTATTTTTCATTGCATTTATGGAATATGGTTTCCCACTCGTCATTAAAGTTAATGGTCAGAAGTTCTGCAGTCAGTAACACTTACATGATGTTCACTGTTCATGGGGCTTACACTTCCTCATAGAATTCCTGTGTGCTTATACATAGCAACCTGTTGAAGCAGGTGGTATATACTGTATAAGATGTGGAACTAGATGACCACAGCATTAGCTAAGAATCTCTTTAACCTATCCCAGTGAGAAGAAGAGTGAAGTTGAAGCTAGAAAGTAAGGTTATAGTAGAGAATTAATTTAGTGCCAAATGATATCCGCAAAGCTAAATAAGAATTCCAGAAGATGGGAGAGACAGACAGAAAGAAAAAAAAGTTTCAAAATATCCACCAAAAATACATCTGAGAGGTTGAGACTCTACACATGCTGAAATAAATTTTAATGGAGTGAGTTTGCTTGGTAATAAGTGAAATTCATCGTACCATTAAAATACACTCACATCTAATCAATATTTTTTTAAAATTGGAACTATATGTGCACAGACATCCCACCCTGCAAAAATTCATTTCAGGGAGGTAGCACCACCAATTTGCGGGAGACTGCCGGGAGAGGTGGGATGTCTGCAAAAGAGTAGCTCCTGAGCAGCTGGCCAGCTAGTTTAAATAACATTAGCTATGCTAATGAACGAATGACAACTGTTAAACTCACCTCAACATGTCTTTTACAGTCTTAACCCACCATGGGCAATAGAAAAGTCATTGTTGCAAACAGTGCAGCGAGCAACACTGTCATTATTTTGACCCCTATTAGGCAGGGGTACACTTTAGTGTAGTCTGGGGTGACGTACATTTTATATATTTTTTGAAACACTCTGCCATGGCGTGCTCTCGCTCGCGCACTCTCTCTCTCTCTCTCTCTCTCGTGGTCGCTCGCGCGCTCTCAAGTGCTCTCGCTCGCTTTCTCTCTCGCTCGTTCTCTCTCCCTCTCTCGCTCGCTTGCCTTCGCTCTCGCTTGCTCTCAAAAAGATTGATTTCCGTGATATTGTATCTAATTTGCGGGCATCGGGGGGCCACTATTAATATGCGGGAGACTCCCGGAAGTTCCGGGAGAGGTGGGATGTCTGTGTGCGTTCACAGGCCTGAATGTCAAGCATTGAAGATGCCAGTATTAACTGGTGGATAGAAGAGTAATACAATTTAAATGGACAAAGGATTTAGACACGGAAATTTTAAAAATTCAATGTCTAATTGCCCTATGCAAACACTGACAGATGACAAATGAGATTTTAACACCTATTAACACGTACTAATGTTGAATTGTGATACCTTCATCATTCTTCTCATCGAACTATTTCTGCTGCAATTACCTTATGATGGAATTCATTAACTAAATGCATTGTGACACACGCCCTTTAAATACTGCAAACCTTTGTGACAATGACACCTTAAAAGTGAAAATAGAGCTGCATGTCATAACACAACTCTTAAAATCATTGTTAGTGTATCTAAATTTCTGAATTATCTGGAAAGCTTTCAAAGCATTTCACCGTGTAATTTATTGAAGGTCTGTTCAAAATCATCAGGACAGAAAGGTGAGGGTCTTCCTTAATCAAATGCAATCTGTAGTAAAAAAATTCTTTTGGAATGTAGAAGCTTCAGTTTTCTCTTTGCAATTTGATATTTAAAATGATTCAACAACTTGAAAGGGTCATGCACCAACCAGAATAACCTGATAATGAGGTGAATGAAAATATTAGAACAATCACTGTCAGTGGCAAAAGACAGGAACAGTCACAGCTAGACAATATTATTGCAAGTTGATTCTTCAGAAATACCAGGTTATCTCATTGCAATCCAGTCATAGTAGAGGCACCGGTGAAATCCAAAATCATTTTGTCAAATTGTTAGAATGTGACATCAACATAGAACAACTTCATTTCCTATCAATTTGAGTTCAAATAATTGAACCTTTGGGTAATGTTTCAATGTACATGTTGACTTTCAACTATCAGAAGCCTATAAAAT
This sequence comes from Mobula birostris, assembly GCF_030028105.1. Taxonomy (NCBI): domain Eukaryota; kingdom Metazoa; phylum Chordata; class Chondrichthyes; order Myliobatiformes; family Myliobatidae; genus Mobula; species Mobula birostris. The sequence continues at coordinate 44,322,960 of NC_092385.1, forward strand.
TAATGCCATGTCACTTAAAGCACCAAAATGTATTTACCTAATCTATGAGAATAAATATTATATGTATTAGGAATGAAGATCGATTTAAAGGAAAAGCACATAAAAGTAATTGAAGTGGTAAGGTCTCGCTGAAAATGATTTTTGAACTGGAAAACAATGGCTCTAGAGTCAGGGTACACTATGCACATGGTTTTACTCTGCAACAAGCAATCCAAGGTTACTGGCTGCACTTTGAGCTGCAGCCAAGTATCATGTTATTACTGCTCAACTTCTGTCTGGCTAGAACATCAATGATCCAGCTCTGAGGAGAGCTCTGTGAAAGTCTGGAATGACATCGGCGGGATTACCTTCAAAAAGAAAATTAACGGTTTAGACAGCATAAATGGAAAAATCCCTTTGCCAAATTTTTAAATTACGTAATGACTCTTCAACACTTTGTAACGATGGCCAAAAAGAGGAATACTAGAATCTGCTTTTACCTAATACCTTACACTTACCTAATACCTAGTCAGTAGTGAAGAAGGCGAATGCAATGTTGACATTCATTTCTAGAGGAATAGAGTATAGGAGCAGGGATGTGATGTTGAGGCTCTATAAGGCGCTGGTGAGACCTCACTTGGAGTACTGTGGGCAGTTTTGGTCTCCTTATTTAAGAAAGGATATGCTGATGTTGGAGAGGGTACAGAGAAGATTCACTAGAATGATTCCAGGAATGAAAGGGTTAACATATGAGGAACGTTTGTCCGCTCTTCGACTGTATTCCTTGGAGTTTAGAAGAATGAGGGGAGACCTCATAGAAACATTTTGAATGTCAAAAGGCATGGACAGAGTGGATGTGACAAAGTTGTTTCCCATCATGGGGAAGTCTAGTACGAGAGGGCATGACTTAAGAACTGAAGGGCGCCCATTCAGAACAGAAATGCGAAGAAATTTTTTTAGTCAGAGGGTGGTGAATCTATGGAATTTGTTGCCACGGGCAGCAGTGGAGGCCAAGTCATTGGGTGTATTTAAGGCAGAGATTGATAGGTATCTGAGTAGCCAGGGCATCAAAGGTTATGGTGAGAAGGCAGGGGAGTGGGACTAAATAGGAGAATGCATCAGCTCATAATAAAATGGCGGACCAGACTCGATGGGCCGAATGGCCTACTTCTGCTCCTTTGTCTTATGGTCTTTTGGTCTTACACAAAGTCAGACCAAACTTGTATGACATCTCTCCCCCTCGAGACACAGTCACGTCTCAATCCAGGTTCACATTGGAAGCTTGAGGTTCATTAACAATTTGAACTAACTCACACTGATGCCATGAATAATTATTATATAGTTGTCTGTGGTTGTTGTGTTTAATGATTGAACATAGGGTGGTGAACTTCAGGCTTCATCAAAGAGAGGCTTCAGTCAGAGAAAGCAAAGGAAAGAAAAGTTCAAGTCCTTTTCCCTTCTGTTCTTTATATCTGCTCAGCTCGGACAGTAGAATTGCCAGGAAGGTTAGTGAAATGCTCCTCTTGTGGCAAGGCAAGGAGACCTCCAGTGTCACTGATGACTACGGTTACAACTGCAAGAAGTGCATCCAGATGCAGCTTCTAACAGACCGCGTTAAGGAGTTGGATGAGCTCCAGGTCATTCGGAGGGCTGAGGGGGTGATAGATAGGGCATATGGAGAGGCAGTTACACCCAAGGTGCAGGACAGAGGAAACTGGGTGACAGTCAGGAAGGGGAAAGGGGTTAAGGAGCTAGTGCAGAGTACCCTTTGTGGTTTCCCTCCTCAACAACAGGTATATCACTTTGGATATTGTCCGGAGGGGTGACCTAATAGAGCGTTGTGACAGTGGTCGGGTCTCTGGCACTGGGACTGCCTCTGAGACTTGGAAGGGGGGTAGAAAAGGCATGCCGTGGTGATAAACTATTTGTTATTTAGGGGAACAGACAGGAGGTTTTGTGGGCGAGAGCAAGTTTTCCGAATGGTAAGTTACCTCCTGCATGCCAAAGTCCTGGATCGAGTCCTCAGCATTCTTAAGTGGGAGGATAAACAGCCTGAAGTCGTGGGTCCATGTAGGTACCAACGATAGGGGTAGAACGAGTGACGAGGTTCTGCATGGGGAGTTCAGGGAGTTAGATATTAAGTTAAAGGGCAGGACCTCCAGGGTTGTGATCTCAGGACTGATACCTGTGCTGCGTGCTAGTGAGGCCAAAATCAGGAAGGTTATGCAGTTAAATACATGGCTAGGGAATTGGTGTAGCAGGGAGACTTTTGGATCATTGGGCTCTCTTCCAGGGAAGGTAGGACCTGTACAGAAGGGACAGTTTGCACCTGAACTGGAGGGGACCTAATATCCTAGCGGGGAGTTTTGTTAATGTTGCAGGGTGAGGTTTAAACTAGAGTTGGAGGGGAAGAGGAACCGGGGTGCCAGAACAGTTAGTGGAAAGGTTATGTTGGCAGATGTTAGTAAGACTTCTCAGTTAGGAATCAAACGGTTGACCATGGTTCGACTAGTGTCCTGAGCTGAGTGTATTCCAATGAAAGTGGTATCATAGGATAGTGCTGAAGATGAGGTAGCTGGTTTACAATTAGAGGCAATGTGTAGTGAGGAGAGGCTGTTGATAGGGAAAAATTGCAGTCAACAGAATAAGTTGCAATGTAAAAGGTGGATAAAATTGGAAAAGGTGAATGCAGGTCTGAAGGTGTTGAATTTAGATAGGCAGGTATGATGCTGTATGATGTATGATGATAGGTTGTAGATAGGCAGGTATGATGCTGTAGGCATCACTGAATCATGGCTGAAAGATTATAGCTGGGAGTTTAAAGTCCAAGACACATTGTATCAAAAGGGTAGGCAGGAAGGCTGATGGGGCGCATTGCTCTGGGTGTAAAAAATGAAATCAAATCATTAGGAAGAAGAGATATAGGGTTGTGGACAGAGCTAAGGGACTGCAAGGGTAAAAAGACCCTGATATGAGTTGTATACAGACCCCCAAACAGAAGTAAGGATAGGGCTTACAAATTACAATGGGAGATAGAAAATGCATGCCAAAAGGGCAATGTTACAATAGTCAGAGGGGAATTCAATACACAGGTAGATTTGGAAAATCAGGTCAGTGCAGGATTACGGGGGGATTTCTAGATTTCCTACGAGATGGCTTTTTAGAGCAGATTATGGTTGAGCCCGCTAGAGCCCAATTCTGGATTGGGTGTTGTGCAATGAACCAGAACTGATTAGAGAGATAAAGGACAAACCTAACCCTTTGGGGCAAGTATTCATAGTATGATCGAATTCACCCTGGAATTTGAGAAGGAGAAGCTACAGTCAGATGTATCAATATTACTGTGGATTAAAGGGAATTACAGTGGCATGAGAGAGGAGCTGGCCAGAATTCATTTGGAAAAGTACACTGGCAGAGATGACAGCAGAGCAGCAATGGCTGGAATTTATGGAAGCAATTCGGAAGACAAAGGACGTATACACCCCAAAGAGGAAGAAGTATTCTAAAGGAAAGAAAACAGAACAAGAGAAGTCAAAGCCAATGTAAAAGCCAAAGAGTGGGCATATAACAGAGCAAAAATTAGTGGGAAATTAGTGGACTGGGAAAATTTTAAAAACCAACAGAGGACAACAAAAAAAGTTATTAAGAAGCTAAAGATGGAATACGAAAATAAGCTAATCAATAATATTAAAGAAGATACCAAAATGTTCTTCAGATACATAAAGTGTAAAGAGAGGCAAGAGTGGATTTTACACTGTTGAAAAACAATGCTGGAGAGGTACTAATGGAAGACAATGAAATGGCAGGTGAACTAAATAAGCACTTTGCATCAGTCTTCATTGTGGAAGATACAAGCAGTATGGTGGAAGTTCCAAGTGTCTGGGGTATTGAGATATGTGAAGTTACTATAACTAGAGAGAAGGTTCTTGGGAAACTGGATGATCCAAAGGTAGAAAAGTCACCTAGTCTAGATGATGTACACCTCAGAGTTCTGAAAGAGGTGGCTGAAGAGATCGTGGAGGCATTAGTAACAATCTTTCCAGAAGACTAGAAAATTGCAAATGTCACTCTATTTGAGAGAGGCAGAAGGTAAGGAAAGAATAGGCCAGTTAGCCTGACGTCAGTAGTTGGGAAGATGTTAGAGTCAATTATTAAGGATGAGGTCTCAGGGTACTTGGAGGCACATGATAAAATAGGCTGGCTGGCTGCCAGAAACCAGTGGTGTTCCACAGGAGTCTGTGGTGGGACCGATTATTTTACGTTAGATGTCAATGACTTAGATGATGGAATTAATGGCTTTGTTGCAAATTTTGAAGATGATATGAAGATAGGTGGAGGGGCAGGTAGTTTTGAGAATATAGAGAGACTACAGAAGGACTTAAGACAGATTCAGAGAATGGGCAAAGAAATAGCAGATGGAATACAGTGTCGGGAAGTGTATGGCCATGCTCTTGGGTAGAAGAAATGAAAGGGTTGTGTCACACTGGAGGGACATTGGGAGCAAGGGTGGACCCAAATGCAAGACACATCTTGTGAGGTTACTTAGATTTAGTTTATTGTTCGATATCAGGAGAGCTAGGCAGGAGCAGGAGTAGTGAACTGGACAAGGACTGAGGACCACGACTAGGCTGGGACCAAGGGTCTGGGCTAGGACTCAGATTCGGCTCCCAGAACTAGAGGAGACATGAAATGGCTAGGGTATGGACTCCGAGCCAGAGGCTGGGCAAGGACCCAATACCTGGGTCTTGCCTTGGGCTCGGACCCCAGAACCAGGCATGGACATGACATGGGCTAGGGAGAGGAGGAACATGGAACACAGAGCCTCGGTCTCAGGAGAGCAGGTACATGGAACCATGGACACATACACTGAACAGAGAGCCGGGACCCCTCCTTCGGCACAGGACATAGGGCCGGGACTCATGACCCTCTGCGGGGCAACGGAAATCAGCCTGACTTACCCCACGGAGGCAAGGACAAGACAAGACAAGCCATGACTCCCCGTGGGGCAATGGCAAGATGGCCAGACTTACCCCCACAGAGGCGAGGACCAGACAAGACAAGACATGACCCCCCCCCCCCGCGAGGCAACGGCAAGACGGCCTGACATACCCCACGGAGGCGAGGACAGGACAAGACAATACCAACACGAATGAACACCAGACAGTACCTATCTAGCTCCAGTGATGGAACTAGATCGAAGTGCAGGCAGGGGATGCAGATGAGGGCTAGAGGCAAGAGGGGCAGAGAAGGGATTCAGACAAGGGGGCAGGACAGGAATCACAGACCGCCAGGGCCAGGACCTGATTCAGAACTGGGAAGCCGCTAGGAACAGGACTTGACTTGGTGCTTGAATGCCGCCAGGGCCAGGATTTGACTTGGTGCATGGATGGATGCATGAATTCCTTAAAGGAAAATCCTGCCTAACAAACCTATTACAATTTTTTGAGGAAATTACCAGTAGGCTAGACAAGGGAGATGAAGTGGATGTTGTATATTTGGATTTTCAGAAGGCCTTTGACAAGGTGCCACACATGAGGCTACTTAACAAGATAAGAGCCCATGGAATTATGGGAAAGTTACATACGTGGATAGAGCGTTGGCTGATTGGCAGGACACAGAGAGTGGGAATAAAGGGATCCTATTCTGGTTGGCTGCCGGTTACCAGTGGTGTTCCACAGGGGTCAGTGTTGGGGCTGCTTCTTTTTACATTGTACGTCAACGATTTGAATTATGGAATAGATGGCTTTGTGGCTAAGTTTGCTGATGATATGAAGATAAGTGGAGGGGCCGGTAGTGCTGAGGAAACGGACAGTCTGCAGAGAGATTTGGATAGATTGGAAGAATGGGTAGAGAAATGGCAAATGAAGTACAATGTTGGAAAGTGTATGGTTATGCACTTTGGCAGAAAAAATAAATGGGCAGACTATTATTTAAATGGGGAAAAAATTCAAAGTTCTGAGGTGCAACGGGACTTGGGAGTCCTCGTACAGGATATCCTTAAAGTTAACCTCCAGGTTGAGTCAGTAGTGAAGAAAATAAATGCAATATTGGCATTCATTTCTAGAGGAATAGAGTATAGGAGCAGAGATGTGATGTTGAAGCTCTATAAGGAACTGGTGAGACTTCACTTGGAGAACTGTGGGCAGTTTTAGTCTCCTTATTTAAGAAAGGATGTGCTGACGTTGGAGAGGGTACAGAGGAGATTCACTAGAATGATTCCGGGAATGAGAGGGTTAACATATGAGGAATGTTTGTCCGCTCTTGGACTATATTCCTTGGAGTTTAAAAGAATGAGGGGAGACCTCATAGAAACATTTCGCATGTTGAAAGGCATGGACAGAGTGGATGTGGCAAAGTTGTTTCCCATTATGGGGGAGTCTAGTACGAGAGGGCATGACTGAAGGATTGAGGGATGCCCATTCAGAACAGAAATGCGAAGATATTTTTTTAGTCAGAGGGTGGTGAACCCATGGAATTTGTTGCCACGGGCAGCAGTGGAGGCCAAGTCATTGGGTGTATTTAAGGCAGAGATTGATAGGTATCTGAGTAGCCAGGGCATCAAAGGTTATGGTGAGAAGGCGGCGGAGTGGGAATAAATGGGAGAATGGATCAGCTCATCATAAAATGGCGAAGCAGACTCGATGGGCTGAATGGTTGACTTCTGCTCCTTTGTCTTATGGTCTTATAATGGATGCTGATTTCCTGTGACTTGACTTGGTGCTTGAATGCCGCCAGGGCCAGGACTTGACTTGGTGCTTGAATGCCGCTGGAGCCAGGACTTGACTTGGAGCCTCCGGGTAGTGGCGAGCTCTCGACTCGGCCCGGGAACAGTAGACAGCGGTTCTTGATTCCCTCCGGCGGGTTAATTGACGGACCCACCTCGGTGAGGAAACTTTGCAGGCTCACTTCGGCGAGGTAATTGGACAGGGTTGCTCCGGTGAGGAAGGTCGAATTACCGGCACTCGCTTCGGCAGAGACTAGGCTTGCTCCGGCCAGATGACATCGGCACGCCGTACTTTTGGGTGACTTTGCAGCCGCTCCCGCCCCAAACGGCTGAAAGCCGGAGACTATAAACTACCAGTTCAGCTGAGTGTTAATTGCCTCTAATCACCAAAGTCGAGGGACACAGGAAAACAGGGAATCAACAGTCCGGATCGTAACATAAACAAGGTAAATTTAAAGGGACCCCAATCCGGACCACGACAGGTTGACCATTTTCTAAATGGAGAGAAAATGCAAACAAAAAGGTGCAAAGGGACTTGGTAAGCCTTGTGCAGGATTCCCTAAAGGTTTATTTGCAGGTTGAGTCCGTGGTGAGGAAGGCAAATGCCACGTCAGCATTCATTTCAAGAGGACTAGAATATAAAAGCAAGGATGTAACGTTAAAACTTTATAAAGCCTTGGTAAGGTCTCACTTGGAATATTGTGAGCAGGTTTGGGCCCCTTATCTTAGAAAGGATGTGCTGAAACTGGAGAGGGTTCAATGGAGGTTCGCGAATTTGATTCCATGATTGAATGGCTTGTGATATGAAGAGCATTTGATGGCTCTTGGTCTGTATTCACTAGAATTCAGAAGAATGAGCTGTGATGTCATTGAAACCTATTGAATGGTGAAAGGACTTGATAGAGTAGATGTGGAGAGGATGTATCCTATGGGGGCGGGCGGTGGGGGGAACAGGTCTAAGAGCAGAGCACACTGCCTCAGAATTGAGGGGCTTCTTTTTATAATGGAGGTGAATAGGAATATCTTCTGTCAGAGAGTGGTGGAATTCTTTGCCACAGGCAGCTGTGGAGGCCCAGTCTTAATGTATATTTAAGGCAGAGGTGGATAGATTCTTGATTGGTCAGAGCAAGAAGGGATACAGGGAGGAGGCAGGAGACTGGGGCTAAGTGGAAAATTGGATCAACCATGAAGAAAAGATGGAGCAGAATCGATTGGCCAAATGGCCTAATTCTGCTTCTATGTCTTATGGTCCTGATATTGCAATTTAACAGCTTATTTCAAAGTTCATAGTTCAAATTAAATTTATTCTCTATGAGATTCATTTTCTTGTGGGCATGGCACATAATCTGTAAAACAAGCAATTCAAGATTTAAGCAACACACACACAAAATGCTGGTGAACGCAGCAGGCCAGGCAGCATCTATACGAAGAGGTACAGTCGACATTTCGGGCCAGGACTTTTCATCAGAACTAACTGAAAGAAGAGATAATAAGAGATTTGAAAGTGGGAGGGGGAGGGGCAGATCCAAAATGATAGGAGAAAACAGGAGGGGGAGGGATGGAGCCGAGAGCTCGAAAGTTGATTGGCAGGAGGGATACAAGGCTGGAGAAGGGAGAGGATCATGGGCCGGGAAGCTTAGGGAGAAAGAAAGGGGAAGGGGAGAGCAGGAAAGGAGTGATAGTGAGAGGGACAGAGGGAGAAAAAAGAGAGAGAGAAAAAAAGAGGAAAATAATACATAAATAAACAAACAAACAAATAAATAAATAAAGGATGGGGAATGAAGGGGAGGAGGGGCATTAACAGAAGTTACAGAAGTCAATGTAACTACCATCAGGTTGGAGGCTACCTAGACGGAATATAAGGTGCTGTTCCTCCAACCTGAGTGTGGCTTCATCTTGAGAGTAGAAAAGGCCGTGGATAGGCATATCAGAATGGGAATAGGACGTGGAATTAAAATGTGTGGCCACTGGGAGATCCTGCTTTCTCTGGCAGACAGAGCGTAGGTGTTCAGCGAAATGGTCTCCCAGACTGCGTTGGGTCTCACCAAAATATAGAAGGCTGCACCGTGAGCACTGGACGCAGTATATCACCCCAGTCGACTCACAGGTGAAGTATCACCTCCCCTGGAAGGACTGTCTCAGGTCCTGAATGGTGGTGAGGGAGGAAGTGTAAGGGCATGTGTAGCACTTGTTCCGCTTACAAGGATAAGTGCCGGGGGGGGAGATCGGTGGGAAGGGATGGGGGGGATGAATGGACAAGGGAGTCACATAGGGAGCGATCCCTGTGGAAAGCAGAAAGCAGGGGGAGGGAAAGATGTGGTTGGTGGAGGGTTCCGTTGGAGGCGGCGGAAGTTACGAAGAATTATATGTTGGACCCGAAGGCTGGTGAGGCGGTAGGTGAGGACAAGGGGAACCCTATTCCTAGTGGGGTGGTGCAAGGATGGGGTGAGAACAGATGTGCATGAAGTGGGGGAGATGTGTTTGAGAGCAGAGTTGATGGTGGAGGAAGGGAAGCGCCTTTCTTTTAAAAAGGAAGACATCTCCTTCGTCCTGGAATGAAAAACCTCCTCCTGAGAGCAGATGTGGCGGAGACGGAGGAATTGTGAGAAGGGGATGGCATTTTTGCAAGAGACAGGGTGAGAAGAGGAATAGTCCAGTTAGCTGTGAGAGTCCATAGGCGTATAGTAGACATCAGTAGATAAGCTGTCTCCAGAGACAGAGACAGAAAGATCTAGAAAGGGGAGGGAGGTGTCGGAAATGGACCAGGTAAACTTGAGGGCAGGGTGAAAGTTGGAGGCAAAGTTAATGAAGTCAACGACCTCAGCATGTGTGCAGGAAGCAGCGCCAATGCAGTCGTTGATGTAGCGAAGGAAAAGTAGGGGACAGATACCAGAATAGGCACGGAACATAGATTGTTCCACAAAGCCAACAAAAAGGCAGGCATAGCTGGAACCCATATGGGTGCCCATAGCTATACCTTTAGTTTGGAGGAAGTGGGAGGAGCCAAAGGAGAAATTATTAAGAGTAAGCACTAATTCTGCTAGACGGAGGAGAGTGGTGGTAGAAAGGAACTGGTTAGGTCTGGAATCCAAAAAGAAGTGGAGAGCTTTGAGACCTTCGTGGTGGGGGATGGAGGTACATAGGGACTGGACATCCATGGCGAAAATAAAGCGGTGGGGACCAGGCAACTTAAAATCATTGAAAACACTCAGAGAATGAGAAGTGTCACAAACATAGGTGGAAAGGGATTGAACAAGGGGAGATAAAACAGTGTCGAGGTTTGCAGAAATGAGTTCGGTGGGGCAGGAGCAAGCTGAGACAATGGGTCTACCTGGACAGGCAGGTTTATGCTAATCAGATAATTGGTAGCCGCAAGTTCTGTAGGTAAGCAGGTGGTAGTTTAAATTACAACAGGGTGAGGAAATCACAAAATAAACCGAGGCAAGAAGAACACGTTAACAGATTAATGTGTTTGCTTAAGTAATAAAAACAAAAGAACTAAGAGCAGGAATATTCCAATTTGTCCTAGAGTACCTGCTCCCACCATTGATCAAGACTTTTCATCTCAGTCCCATCCTATAACCCTTGCTTTCTTTGTTATGCAGAAATCTATCAAACTCAGTTAACGAAGAACTTAGTGATCAATTCCTCCAAGGTAGAGATTCGCCACCCTCTGTATAAATAAATCCACCATCCCAGAGTTAAGTAGCTCAACTCTTACTCTTAAGTAGCTCAACTGAGCCTCATCAGCCAGAGACAACATCCTCCCTCATCCACTTGTCAAGCTGTATACGGATTTTGAGTTTAAATGAGATTCTCAGTCTTCTATGGAAAATCAATGAAACTAATACTCCTTTTTTTTAAACAATTGTATTTTGTTTCCCATAGCTTTAGCTACAAAATGATGAACAGTCAGCTGAACTCTGACTTTCAAGTACTAACATACACCAAGAAATGGGATCCTAATGTTATCGAACTTACTTCCCCTTCCCCCCACAAATTCAATATTAAATGCTAATAGCGGCCTGAGCAAAGACCTTCAAATTCTCCCTAGAACGGAATTCAAATGAGCACTTTAGATTAATAGTGGAAGAGCAGTATGATGTCAGCTTTACAACTGTGAAGACTTACACTAGATTAACTGTGTGGACAAGCAGCTACAGTCAGGTTAATGCCTGCTTTTATTTTCATGATAAATTGGATTTTCCACTTAAAGCATGCAATAATTCAAAATTTAAGACAAAATTTTCATCAGGATGCAGAACCCGTGTTTCAATTTTTCACCAATTCATGTGATACATCACTTAGGGAACAGAAATGGCTTTGTAGTACTATGTCTGACCTCTGCGGATATTTTCATTGATTAGAAGATTGCTTGTCCAATTTCAGACTCATAAACATAATTATTTAGAAACTGGAGCCTCCTTTGTTCATGCACTAAACATGAGCTGTGTTTAAGTGTTGTTACTCACTTAGATCTCACAAAAAAATTGAAAATTGGGAAAGGTAACTTAGATGTAGTGCACACCGATCACTGTATACCAATTCATGTAAAACATAGGAACTGTGAAGCTTCTGTCAGAAGCTGTATGCAGCACACTCATTTGCTGTACCGCCCACTAGGAAGGTGGTTAGACTATAAAGATCTTGCTCCATGGCAGCCAGAAGAACAGCTGCAAACAAAAAGTTAGCCATGGAAGGAAGGTTTGGGAGAGTGTCAGGGTATGAGGAAGCTGCCTTCTTCAGTGAGCATGGCTCTTCCCAATACAAACCAATATTCCACATCACTGCAAAGTTTAAACTCATCAGTTTGGTCAACATCACAGGATCAGACACAGAGCCCCACAACATGATGCTTTTGTATATATACAATAGACAATAGGTGCAGGAGTATGCCATTCAGCTCTTCAAGCCAGCACTGCCATTCACTGTGATCATGGCTGATCATCCACAATCAGTATCCTTTTCCTGCCTTCTTCCCATATTCCTTGACTCTGCTATCTTTAAGAGCTCTATCTAACTCTTTCTTGAAAGAATCCAGAGAATTTGCCTCCACTGCCTTCTGAGGCAGAGCATTCCACAGAACCACAACCCTCTGTGTGAAAAAGTTTTTCCTCAACTCCGTTCAAAATGGTCTACCCCTTATTCTTAAACTGTGGGCTCTGGTTCTGGACTCCCCCAACATCGGGAACATGTTTCCTGCCTCTATACAGATCAATGACAAATAAATATGACAGAGTCAAAGAGTTAAAGATCACTGTCGCTTCAAAGATGCGTCAATGCATATACTTTTGCCTATAGAATTGGCTCCTTACTTCTTGCGTCTAATAAACAGATCACAGATTGCACCTTAATTCACCAGTATGGTTTGGGTATCACAGAAAATCCCATATCATTAACTACCCAACTGATTACTGGCAAATATCGGCTGTAATAATGAGAATTGCAGGGCTAACACAACTTAACCCATGAAGAAGTGATCTCACAAACACGCACGAACGAATTTTGTTTCTCAGTTTATTGTCTTTCAGAGGTATGCAGGATTAAGAATATCTCCAGACAATTTACAAAAAGCACTGCAGATGATATGAGAATAGTTAGGAAGGTAAAATTATTTGGCAACATGAAGAACAGTGTTGTGTTCTTCTTCATTATGAAATATGTCTTTGAATACAGTCCAGAAAAAAATTCAAAAATATCTTTCATAGTTTACCAACTAATTTTCTTAAATCTACCAGGTCTGGAGTTACCAGCATTTTTATATTTAAATTTAACCCATAGCTTTAAATGACATCCAGGAGATTCAAAATAATGCTTCAGAGCTATTTTAACTGTATTCTTCTCCAGCTAACACAACTGTTTTTGATCTCAAAATTTTGAATTTAAAGCTAAAAGTTAAATTTAGTTCAAGCCAAACAGGACTTTTTCCTTAAATATTTAAATTTTAGTTAGCATAATTCAAATTAAGCTACACAGGGTCAAAACTAGGCTGTAACTTAATCAGGTTCTGAATTTAACATAAAAGTTAATAACTTTTCTTGATATGCAGTACTGCAAAGGAGAACATTTGCTTTCTGTCACTGCACAAAGCAAGATTAATTTGAATAACAAAAACACCTTCAATGAATGCATGGCCATTTAACCACAAATGGAATGAGAGCTCCAGCTATAATTCATGATTCTTATTTTAAATGCATTACAGTGACTGCTAAATGTGCCATTTCTTTTCCAAGTAAAGTGTAAACTGTCCCCACCAGCCACACATTAACCCAAGAGCATATCGAACATATTAACTCCCCGGGCTTTTTGACCCACAAAGAAATGTTGTTAAATCCCATTTTCCCCGATTAGGTTTTAAGGATTAAAGAATGAAAAAATTAAATAAAAATCAGTGATTGAGTTTTCTATGTTCATTTTCTGAATGTTGACTCAGACTGCTGCAGAGCAAACATACATATAATTATCGAACATTTCAAGCAAATTTGCCATGATACCACACGCAGTTATTTTCTTACTGTGAAGATATTTCTAAAAACAACTCTTTTGAAAAGGGAGTCTACACTTAAGACATTAAGGAAGTAAACTATAACATTTTGTTTTCTGGGCTAAATCAAAATCAAGTACACACAAAATGCTGGAGGAACACAGCAGGTCAGGCAGCATCTATGGAAATGAATTAACAGTTGATATTTCAGGCTGCAACCCTTTTTCAGGACAGGAAAGCAAGGGGGAAAACACCAGAATAAAAAGGTGGGGGGAGGGAAAAAGTGTAGCTAGAAGATGATAGGTGAAGCCAGATGGGTAGGAAAGTTAAATGACAAGAGAGAGGAAGGCATCTGATAGGAGAGGAGTGTGGTCCATGGGAGAAAGGGAAGGAGGAGGGGATCCAAGAGGAGGTGATAAGCAAGTGAGAAGAGGTAAGAGGCTAGAGTGGGGAATACAAGAAGAGGGGAGGGGGAGGGAAACGTTTTTATTGGAAGGAGAAATCGACATTCATGCCATCAGGTTCCAAATCAAGTTCCAAACAGCTGTCCAATTTTAGAGGAAATTTTCCATAAGTGTGGAAACAAAATGAATGCATTTGGAAAAAATGAATGAATTTCAATGCTTTCAAACTATAGCAATGCAAAATGTGAAAATGCGATTGTTAATTTGAAAATACAAAGATGTATATTAGAATGAAACACCTCTCTAATGAATTGCTACATTTTCCAGGAAGTTAATATTTGATTATTGCTGTGCATTTTCTGGCATTAAAGCAGCTTACATTCTATCTCTTCATGAATACAGTCTCCCCCATCTAATTAAAATTTACAGTTTTACTGAAAAGGTATCAGTCTATACTGAATATGCAATATTAAACTTAAGTTTTACAGTCTTCTACATATTGTTGATACTTCTCTGAAGTATCAAAGGAATATAATACTGCCATTGGTGAACTGTTGGGGGATTAGGCATTAATAAAATACATTATAGCCTCCCCAAAGATGGTAAGTTATTTCTGGTATACTGGAAGAAATTGATCACCCTTTTGACATCAACAAAGCTTACACATAATAAGTCCCAAAACCATGTGAGGGGGAAGGTCGGTGCATAGGGAATGAAGTGAGAAGTTGGGAGGCGATGGGGTAGAAGATAAAGTGCCAAAGAAGAAGAAATTGGTTAGGAGAGGAGAGTGAACCATGGGAGAAAGGGAAGGAGGAGGGGTACCAGAGGGTGGTGATTGGCAGGTGAGGAGAAGGGAACCAATAGGAGGGAAACCAGAATAGAGAATGGAAAAAGAGTGAGAGAGGATGGGTAAGAAATTACCGGAGATTAGAGAAATCAATGTTCATGCAGTCAGAGTAAAGACTACTCAAACAGAATATAAGGTGTGGCTTCTCCAAATTGGGAGAGAAGAATTTTTAGTATCTACACAATCTCTTGTATTAATACTGTATGAATTCAAATTCTTGAATTTGAATTAACCTTGCATTTTTAAAGATGGTTTAAAATTTCAGGTAGGTGGTTCATTATTCCATGAATTATTGATTTGAGAAAGAAGATGTATAACGCTTGAAATTTTATTTTCCAAATTATACTTTGCATAAGACTAAGTCATGACACAATTTTCCAAATTATACTTTGCATGAGACTAAGTCATGACACAAGATCCTCTACTTTTTGTGGGATCACAGATTTCCTGGGGAACTTGTTCCAACTGCAAAAATTAAAGGGAGCATCATAACAAAGGGTCAAGCCCTTAGATTAACACGTCAGGAAAAATCAATATCCCAGGCTTATTGCTGTAAATGCCATTGCCAAGGTCAATAAAACAGAAATTACTCCATCTGATACTTAAAATAGCTTTGAAATGAAATCATCTTTTTGAATTTCAATTCAGTCCTTAGTAAAATCAAGAGCACAGCATATACTGAAACAAATCATTCTTACTCAAAAAATATCAGTAACAATTAACTACGTATATCTGAGGTACAACTTCCAGTTTCTGGTTTGAGGTTACCCTGTGAAGTACATCATCTCAGCTCTGATTATTTATCAAGGATTTGACCTCCTTCACTTTAGAAATTTATTTCAACTCCACACAGAAGCAGGGAATTCTCATTACCCAGAGAAGTAAAACAGCTGAGACACTGCTCGCTTGACATCTTCAATATTCTTGCATCAACTGCTGTTTCCCATCCAATAAAATGGTGTAACATACAAACTAATATTTAACAATCACAAATAAAACTTGAGGGATGATTCGGAATAGAATTTCAACACATTCAAGAAATGAGGGAGACCATCCAATACATAACTTAGTCGCAAACAAGAGAAGCTCTGCAGATGCTGGAAATCCAAGCATCACACACAAAATGCTGGAAGAATTCAGCAGGCCAGTCAGTATCTATGGAAACAAGTACAGTCGACATTTCGGGCTGAGACCCTTTGGCAGGAAGGGTCTCAGCCCAAAACATCAACTATACTTTTTTCTATAGATGCTGACTGGCCTGCTGAGCTCCTCCAGCATTTTGTGTGTGAAACCTAGTCTAGTATTCCTCTTCATTCAACTTCCATAAACCAGAAATGCGTTTAACTCATGCAGCAATAGGATGCTGCTGCAGAATACTGACCAATTCAGTGGGGGATGAAGAAAGAAGCTGGGAGGGGTGAGGTGGTAAAGCTAAAGGGCTGAAGAAGTAAAAGATAGTAGAAGGTAACGGACTATGGGACAAAGGGAAGAAGGAGGGGCACCAGAGGGAGGTGATAGGCAGGAGGACAGAACAGAAGGGGTAAGAGTGGAGCCAGAATGGGGAATGGAAAATGGGGGGGGGGGGGGGGGTGGAGAAATTACCGATAGTTAAAGAAATTAATATCCATGCAGTCAAGGTTGGAGGCTACCTCAACGGTATATGAGGTGTTGCTCCTCCAACTTCAAAATGGCCTCATTGTGGTAGTAGAGGAAGTCATGGACTGACATGTTGGAATAAGAATGGCTAGTGGATTTAAAATGGTTAGCCACTGGGAATTTATCCATTTAAGTGGCACAAGAGCTATACCTGCCCATTCACCTTCTCCCTCATCACAATTCAGGGTGCCAAACAATCCATCCAGGTGATGCAACGTCTCACCTGTGAGTCTGTTGGGGTCATCTATTATATCCAGTGCTCCCTCCTCTACATCAGATAGCATTGTCAAGCACCACCTCTCCATCTGCAACAGGAAGAATTTCCTGGTGGCCAGCCATTTTAATTCCACTTCCCATTTCCATTCCAAAATGTCAGCCTGCAGCCTCCTCTAGTGCCATGATGAGACTACTCTCAGGTTGGAGGAGCAACACATCATATTCTGTCTGGGTAGCCTCCAACCTGAGCACATGAACCTCGATATCTGCAAACTGCGCTAATTTCTCTCCTCCCCCTTCTCTTGTTTTCCATTCCCCATTCAGGCTCCCCTCTTCTTCTCCCCTGCCTATTATCTCCATCTGCTGCCCCCCTCCCTTCCCTTTCTCCCCATCACCTGCCAGCTTGTACTCCTTCCTTTCCCACCACCTTCATATTGTGGTTTCTTCCCCCTTATTTTCCAGACCTCATGAAGAGTCTTGGCCTGAAATATTCAGTGGTTATTCTTCTCCACAGATGCTGCCTGAACTGCTGAGTTCCTCCAGCATTTTGTGTGCGTGGCTCTGGATTTGCAGCAGGTGCAGACTCTCATACTTACACTCAGAGACCACTTTATTCAGTACAGGAGGAACCTAATAAAGTGGCCACTGAGTGTATGTTAATGGTCATATGCAACTGAAGTCTATCTTTTCAAGGCTCGACGTGTTGTGCATTCAAAGATGCTTTCCTGAGCACCAATGTTATAACATGTGGCTATTTGTGTTACTATTGCCTTCCTATCAGCTGACACAGTCCAGCTATTCTCCTCTGACCTCTTTTAATAAGAGAGTGTTTTCGCCCACAGACCTGCTGCTCATTTGCTTTTTTTGCACCATTCTCGTTAACCTCTAGAGAATGTTATCCGTTGAATTCCTAGATCAGCAGTTTCTGAGTTACTCAAGCCACGCTGTCTGGCCACTAACAGTATTTCCACAGTCAAAATCACTTAGATCACATTTCTTCCCCAATATGATGTTTGGTCTGGACAACAACCACCTCAGATACAACTACCATGTCTGCATGCTTTTATGCATTAAGTTACTTCCACATGATTGGCTGATTGTATTACCTGCATTAATGAGCTGGTATACAGACATACCTAGAAACACAGCCACTGAATGAATAGTAAATAGTAACAGTAAATAAACCTGCTATCAACTCACCCATGAATCAGGCAAAAATAGCTCAACCTCACCTTGAGCTTATAAGAAAGCCACAAGTTCCAATTTTCTATTTTCCAGTGTTAGAGTACAACTAAGCCATGAGTGAGACCATGCAAAAATTCAAATGAATCACTTGTTTATTTAACTGTGCAATGAATTGTAGCATTGTAAGATTTTCTATACTTCCAGACAAGCACTTGAATTATCAAGTCATAGAAGGGTACTACAACTTTTGAGTCATAAATAGTGCATTGATATTATCCCAGGATCTGGACTGTCACCACAGTGCAGGAATGGGGGTGTGAGGCCTTCTATCAGGTGAGACGTTAACTAAGGCCTTAGGGTACGTCCACACTACGCCGGATAATTTTGAAAACAAAGCCTTTTCTCTTCATTTTGCCCCCCCCCCCCCGTCCACACTGAGCCAATGTTTTCAGCCCCCGAAAATGGAGATTTTCGAAAACACTCTCCAGTGTGAATAAATCTGAAAACGCTTAATATCCGGCATAGTGTGTATGGGGTAACCGGAGAGATTTTAAAATGCTGTCATGACAACACCACAACAACAATGCTTTTTTCTGCTTCGGCTTGGTACTGCGCAAGCTGTTGTAACGCGCAGTCGGTGTGAACGGCGTGAGAGTTAAATTGTAAAGTGAGTTTTTTTGACTATTTAAAAACGCTGTCATGACGTGCCGGAACAGATGTTCGTTGTTTTCTTGAACGCCACTACCTAACAGTTTCAGAACAGACGGATGAGACTGAAGCCTACTGAATAAATAAGTATACTCACTTCGTCCTGTTTTCTGTCCTTGCTTGTGTGAAGGTGGTTTACTTATTTATGCAAGTACTTCTCTGACAATAGATGTGTAACAGCCTAATGTAACATTGTATGGAAATACAAGATAACGCTGATGCAGACGTTTTATACATTTAACAAGGTGCTTTATTAATGTAACAGAGTTAGTTTTTCAATGTTCGTCGTCAGCTGGGACATACTGTCCGTGAACTCCCTGTCGGTTGCCTCCATACGCTCCAGTATTTGTTTTTTTTTAAGTTTTCAGTCCTGCTGCGCGACAGCCAAGAGCAATTCCTGTGAAGTTTTTCTACTCTGTAACTGGATAAACGCGCACAAAGTACATCCTCTCCTCTTCGCTTATTTTCTGTGCGTGTCCTGCGCATGCCCAGTAGGAGGAGATTCGCCCAAATATCCGTCTCATGTGGACGGAGATATTTTGAAAAACGTGTAGTGTGGACACCTGTCGTTTTTACTCGAAACCGGCGTTTTCAAAATTATCCCGTGTAGTGTGGACGTAGTCTTAGACAATATATCAAAAGGGTGTAAATTACTCCCTTTGAAATGTTTTTAAGAACAAAGGACCCATATTTACCTTCTAATCAACATGACAAAAAGCAAAATTATCCAGTGATAATTATGATATGTTTTACATGAACTTGCTGTGTATATATTGGCCGTTTGCTTCCTTCGTCAAAACAAGAGATTTGGCAGTTGCTGGAAATCCAGAGCAACACACACAGAACTCAGCAGGTCGGGCACCAACTATGGAAATTAATAAACAGTTGATGTTTCAGAACAAGACCCTTCTTCAGGACTGGAAAGGAAGAGGGAAGATGTCAGAATATAAAAGTGGGGGATGGGAAGGAAAACTAGAAGGTGACAGAGGCAGATGCCAAGTTTTTAAGCTCACCAGTGGGAGGTGGTGCTTTAGCACTGCTGGCCCACCACCTCGAGGGGGTCTTGATCATAAGCGGGCCGAAACTCCTGAAGACAGGTGGCAGATCAACTGATGATCCCACTGGTGATAGCACAGGACAGTTAACATCTTAGTCCACGTGTATTTTGTAACTCTGAAGCCAGGTGGCTGGGAACAAAGCTGGATGAGTACATGATCGAAGAGTTGCTGGGTAGCAGAAAGCACAGAGGAGGAGCAATGACAGAGGGTCTCAGAGAACTCCCGTCGAGGAGGAGAGTTAAACTTCTTCAGGGAAGGCATCCTTCGAAGAAACTTCACAGTGGAACAGCAAATCAGAAATACAAGAGATTCTGCAGATGCTGGAAATCCAGAGCAACACACATGAAATACTGGAGGAACTCAATAGGTCAGGCAGCATCTATCCCTAACCATTGAAGTGTTTCAATAAATTCTTAACTGGTTGTAATAAGGTGAAGAGTACTCTTTGAACTCTGTTTATTCATATCACTTAGGTCAAATAGTGAACAAAGCAGCCGACATAGGTTGGTTTACCCCATTTCTAAAGTATTGTTAAGGGAGATTGATGACTATATATCATTCATGCCATTTAGTATACTGTATATCCTCATCATACAGGATTTGAGCTGTAAGAAGCCAGTTGATCGATTCTGTAAAATAATAGGCAACAGAGATTGCAGCTGGTATTTTTTTTTAAATTTCAGCTTTAATGTGATATAATTCTGTACAAAGAAAATTGCAATTGCCCTCCAATAATAATCAGGAAACGTTCTAATAATTTATACCTTTGAAACTTCCAAAATTTACATTTTTATACATCTCTTATTTGTAATTTATGCATTACTGGTAACTTCAAAATAAGATAGCATCTAACAAAAATGTTTTCATCAGTGAAACAAAAACTCAATGTGTCTCAATGTGTTCCATTTATTTACCCTTTCATGTTTATCAAAGAAGGTTCGTACATTTCTGAGAAAAATAAAGCAAGCACCTGTCACTTCCACGATTTCTCTTCTTACAAGGTCATGATTTTCCATTTAAGTCTGATTTTAATGGGAAATACAGTATACCCAATCATTGCATATTGTACAGAATTTTAAATATAAAATATAGAAGCAAGAATGTGTCATCCAGCCTCAGGCAGGCGTTCTGTCATTCATAGGGCTGATTTCTATACACCAATCTTTTGACTTGCCCAATATTTAAAAATACATACACTTTAATATACTCAACAGAGCCTCCACAACCATTTTGTGCAAAGAATTCAATGATGAGCATTGAGAGGTTGATTATGGCTAGAATTTTCTCCTGTCGAAGAAAGGACCTGGTCCCACTGCAACTCACCTATTGCCACAATTGGTCTACAGCAGATGCCATCTCACTCGCTCGCCACCTAGCTTTGGACCACCTGGACAACAGAAATACCTACATCAGGCTGCTGTTCATTGATTACAGCTCAGAAATCATCCCATAAGACCATAAAACATGGGAGCAGAATTTGTCATCAAGTCTGCTCTGCCATTCCATCATGGTTGATTTAATATCCCTCTCAACCCGTTCTCCTCCTTCTCTCCACAATCTTTGGAGCCGTCACTAATCAGGAACCTATCAACCTCCATTTTAGACTTACCCAATGGCATAGTCTCCACAGCCGTCTGTGGCAATAAGTTCCACAGATTCACCTCTGCCTGGCTGAGGAAATTCCTTCTCATCTCCATTCTAAAGGGATGTCCCTTGATTCTGAGGCTGTGCCCACTGGTCCTAGACTTCTCCACTATGGGAAATATCCTCTCCACATCCACTCCATCTAAGCTTTTCAATATTCAATAGGATTCAATGAGATTCTCCCCCATCACCCTTCTAAATCACAGTGAGTACAGGCCCAGAGTCAAATGCTCCTCAAACAATAAATCTTTCATTTCCAGGATCAAGTTTGTGAACTCCTTCTGAATTCTCTCCAATTCTAGTGCATCCTTTCTTAAACATGGGGTCTAAAACTGCTCACAATACTCCAAGTGTGATCTGACCAATGTCTTTTAAAGCCTCAGCATTACATCCTTCCTTTTATATGCTAGTCCTCATGAAATGAATGCTAACGTTGTATTTGACTTTTTTACCACCAACTCAACCTGCAATTCAATCTTTAGGTAATCCTGCAGGAGTATTCCCAACTCCCTTTGCATCTCTGATTTTTGAAATTTCTCCCCATTTCGAAAATAGTCCACACCTTCATTCTTTTTACAAAAGTGCATGGCCATACATTTCCCTGAACTATATTCCATTTGCTACTTCTTTGTCCATTCTCCTAATCTGTCTAATAATTCTGTAGACCCCTTGCCTCCCCAGCACTTCCTGCTCCTCCATCTATCTTTGAGTTGCCTGCAAACTTGGTCACAAACAGAGCCATCAATTCCATCATCTAAATTGTTGACATATAATGTGCAAAGAAACAGTCCCAAAACCAACTTTTGTGTGCACCATTAGTCACCAGCATCCAATCCAAAAAAGCTTTCTTTATTCACATTCTTTGCCTCCTGCCAGTTATCATATCTTTTAACCATGCCAGTATATTTCCAATAAAACCATGGGCTTTTATCTCGTTTAGCAGCTTCATGTGCAGCACCTTGTCAAAGGCCTTATGAAAATCCAAATAAACAATGTCCACAGATTCCTCTTTATTTTCCTGCCTATTATTTCTTCAAAGAATTACAACAGATTTGTCAGGTAAGATTTCCCCATGCTGACTTCAGGCTATTTATCATATGCCTCCAATTACCCAGAAACTGCATACTTAGTAATGGACTGCAACATCTTCCCAACCACTGAAGTCAGGCTAAACGGCCTATAATTTCCTGTATATTGCCTCCCTCCCTTCTCAAAGAGTGGAGTGACATTTGCAATTTTCAGCCCTCTGTAAACATTCCAGAATCTAGTGAATCTTGAAGGATCACTAGTAATGCTCCACAATCTTTTCAGCTACCTCTTTCAGAACCTTGGGGTGTAGACCATTTGGTCTAGGTAACTTGTCTACCTTCAGACCTTACAGCTGCCCAAGCACATTCTCCTCAGTAATAGCAGCTACACTCACTTTTACCTCCCGACACTATTGAATCTCCCACATTCTGCTGGCATCTTCCACGGTGAAGACAGACAAAAAATACTTAGTTAGTTTTCTGCCATTCCTTTGCCCTGCATTACTACCTCTCCAGTGTTATTTTCCAGCAATGTTGTATCCAATCTCACCTCTCTTTTATTCTATATACCTGAGAAAGCTTTTTGGAATCCTCTTTTATATTATTGGTTAGTTTACCTTCATATTTTAACTTTTCTCTCCTTTTTCTTTTAAGTTGCCCCCTTGGTTTTTAAAAGCTTCCCGACCTTGTAACTTCCTACTCAGTGCTAATCAATGAGTTTCTAAATCTGGGCCTCTGTACCTCCCCCTGCAACTGGATCCTTAATTTCTTTATCCAGAGACCATAACTGTCATGGCTTGGATATAACATCTCCTCCTTGCTAACAATCAACATAGGTGAACCTTAAGGATGCACGCTTAACCTGCTGTGTGGCTAGGCACAGCTCAAATTCACTGATGACGCATCTGTCGTTGGTGGAACTCAGATGGGATGAGGAGGCGTGAGATAGATCAGCTGGTTAAGTAGTGTCGCAACAATAACCATACACTTCAGGTCAGTAAGATCAAGAATTGATTGTGGATTTCAGGAAGTAGAAGTTGGGAGAACACACACCAGTTTTCATCAAGGGGTGGATAGGGTGAGCAGATTCAAATCCTGGGTGCCAACATCTCTGAAGATCTATCCTGGGCCCAACATATTGATGCAATTATGAGCAAGGCACACCAGCAGCTATATTTCATTAGGAGTTTGAGGAGGTTTGAATGTTACTAAAGACTCCAGCAAATTTCTACAGATGTAAAATGGAGAGCGTTCCAACTGATTGTATCAATGTCTAATAGGGAAGCACCAATCCACAATGTAGACAAGTATATTACTCTTATCCTACTGATTGAATTTGGTCTGTCAATCTCATTTTGATAGCACATAAAAGCCTTTAGAAAGTTGAGATAAACCACATTAACTGGTTTGCCCAATATAATAAACGTCAAAACAAATATATCTATCAAATTTAGAAAGGATGAGCTAACGCTATTGTCATTCAGTTTCGTCCTTGCAAACAGTGTTTGGATTAGAGCAAGAGTCAAAATCACAATTATATTCCAAAGTGTTTTCTCTTTGCACAACATTCCTCTCAAACCTAATTGAAAACGTGTCCTGTTGAAAGTAAAATTATACCATTTAGAATGTAATTTTCCTTTAGAAAGATTGCAATAAAAAGTCAATTCATTGACATGTCCACAATTTTAACCTTGTCTAGTTAATTTCGCTGAGAATGGATTTTCATAGAATAAATCCATTTTCATCAAAAGTTCAGCTATTAACTTGTGAAGAAGATCTTTAAATAGTACCAAATTAACTTTCATCACCACTAAAATAAAAACACTAGAATACAAAGGAATAGGTTGTAAAACTCTCTCCATCATTTTATTTGGTCCACCTTTCCTGCTGATCAATGTCATTTCATTCCATTCTGTCAAAAAACCTAGTAATTTTAATTTTGAATGTACACTATAACTGAACAAGCTCAGCCCTCTGGAAACATAAATAAAATTTAGGTCCTTCTCCTTATTCAGTTGTTGATGACCAACTTGTTATTCCAAAATAGCTGTATTTACACCTTAAGAAGGATTTTCCACTCTAATACTTCACAAACCTCTTTAAAAATTGTACCTATATGATTAGATCACATCTCATTTTTCTAAACCCTGGCCAATCGTACTTTATCTTCACAGTGTACAAGAATCTCATCCAAGGAATCAATAATACGTATCTACATTCAACCGCATCCAAAGAGAATAGATCTTTCCTGACAGTATTCCAGAAGTGGCCTCAAAAGTCATGCACTATTGCGTTACAAACCCTGCTGCCAGAAAGACGAAGATTCTGTTGTCTTCATAACTGCTCTCTTTACTTAGACCTTAGTTTTTGTGAACCAGCTCATGAAGATCCAAACTTCACAACAATTTATTTCAAGTAAGTTGTTTTCCACGTAGATTTTCCTTCTTCCTGTATAGGTAGTGATAGGGGATTCGATAGTCAGAGGTGCAGATAGGAGGTTCTGTGGTCGTGACAGAGAATCCAGGATGGTTTGTTGCCTCCCGGGTGCCAGGATCAAGGATGTCTCTGATCGATTGCATGACATTCTGAAGTGGGAGGGTGACCAGCCAGATGTTGTGGTGCACATCGGTACCAATGACATAGCAAGGAAGAGTGAGGAGGTCCTGGACAGTGAGTATAGAGAGCTTGATAGGAAGTTGAAAAGCAGGACCTCAAGGGTGGTAATCTCAGGATTGCTACCTGTGCTAGGTGCCAGTGAGGGTAGGAATAGGATGCTCTGGAGGAGGAACAAGTGGCTGAGAAACTGGTGTAGGGGGCAGGGTTTCAGATTTCAGGATCATTGGGACCTCTTCTGGGGCAGGTGGGACCTGTACAAGAGGAACGGGTTACACTTGAACTACAGGGGGACCAATATCCTTTCAGGGAGGTTTGTTAGTGCTATTGGGGAGGCTTTAAACTAGGTTTGCAGGGGGATGGGAACCAGAGTGCCAGAGCTGACAGTGTGGCTGGGGTGAAAATAAATGATGTTGAAAGTTTAAGCAAATCCGCTGATAGAAAGGTTGTGAGTGGTGGTAAAAATATTCTGAGGTGTATATATTTCAATGCTAGGAGTATTGTGGGGAATGCGGATGAGTTGAGGGCGTGGATTGACACGTGGAATTATGATGTTGTAGCAATTAGTGAAACTTGGCTACAGGAGGGGCAGGACTGGCAGCTTAATATTCCAGGGTTCTGATGTTTCAGATGTGATCGAGGCAGAGGAATGAAAGGTGGGGGAGTAGCATTGCTTGTTAGGGAAAATATTACAGCAGTGCTCAGGCAGGACAGATTAGAGGGCTTGTCTACTGAGTCCTTATGGGTGGAGCTGAGAAACAGGAAAGGTGTGGCTACATTAATGGGATTGTATTACAGACCACCCAATAGTCAATGGGACTTGGAAGAGCAAATCTGCAGAGAGATAGCAGGCAACTGCAGGAAACATAAAGTTGTGGTGGTAGAGGATTTTAATTTTCCATACATTGATTGGGACCCCCATACTGTTAGTGGTCTAGATGGTTTAGAGTTTGTAAAATGTGTTCAGGAAAGTTTTCTAAATCAATATATAGAGGGACCAACTAGAGGGGATGCAATATTGGATCTCCTGTTAGGAAACGAATTAGGGCGAGTGACAGAAGTCTGTGTAGGGGAGCACTTTGGTTCTAGTGATCATAACACCATTAGTTTCAATTTGATCATGGACAAGGATAGATCTGGTCCTAGGGTTGAGGTTCTGAACTGGAAGAAGGCTAAATTTGAAGAAATGAGAAAGGATCTAAAAAGTGTGGATTGGGACAGGTTGTTCTCTGGCAAAGATGTGATTGGTAGGTGGGAAGCCTTCAAGGGGGAAATTTTGAGAGTGCAGAGTTTGTATGTTCCTGTCAGGAGTAAAGGCAAATTGAATAGGAATAAGGAACCTTGGTTCCCAAGGGATATTGCAACTCTGATAAAGAAGAAGAGGGAGTTGTATGAAATGTATAGGAAACAGGGGGTAAATCAGGTGCTTGAGGAGTATAAGAAGTGCAAGAAAATACTTAAGAAAGAATTCAGGAGGGCTAAAAGAAGACATGAGGTTGCCTTGGCAGTCAAAGTGAAGGATAATCCAAAGAGCTTTTACAAGTATATTAAGAGCAAAAGGATTGTAAGGGATAAAATTGGTCCTCTTGAAGATCAGAGTGGTCGGCTTTATGCGGAACCAAAGGAAATGGGGGAGATCTTAAATAGGTTTTTTGCATCTGTATTTACTAAGGAAGTTGGCATGAAATCTATGGAATTGAGGGAATCAAGTAATGAGACTATGGAAACTGTACAGATTGAAAAGGAGGAGGTGCTTGCTGTCTTGAGGAAAATTAAAGTGGATAAATCCCCGGGACCTGACAGAGTGTTCCCTCAGACCTTGAAGGAGACTAGTGTTGAAATTGCGGGGGCCCTGGCAGAAATATTTAAAATGTTGCTATCTACGGGTGAAGTGCTGGAGGATTGGAGAGTGGCTCATGTTGTTCCGTTGTTTAAAAAAGGATCGAAAAGTAATCCGGGAAATTATAGGCCGGTGAGTTTAACGTCAGTAGTAGGTAAGTTATTGGAGGGAGTACTAAGAGACAGAATCTACAAGCATTTGGATTGACAGGGGCTTATTAGGGAGAGTCAACATGGCTTTGTGCATGGTAGGTCATGTTTGACCAATCTGTTGGAGTTTTTCGAGGAGGTTACCAGGAAAGTGGATGAAGGGAAGGCAGTGGATATTGTCTACATGGACTTCAGTAAGGCCTTTGACAAGGTCCCGCATGGGAGGTTAGTTAGGAAAATTCAGTCGCTAGGTATACATGGAGAGGTGGTAAATTGGATTAGACATTGGCTCGATGGAAGAAACCAGAGAGTGGTGGTAGAGAATTGCTTCTCTGAGTGGAGGCCTGTGACTAGTGGTGTGCCACAGGGATCAGTGCTGGGTCCATTGTTATTTGTCATCTATATCAATGATCTGGATGATAATGTGGTAAACTGGATCAGCAAGTTTGCTGATGATACAAAGATTGGAGGTGTAGTAGACAGTGAGGAAGGTTTTCAGAGCCTGCAGAGGGACTTGGACCAGCTGGAAAAATGGGCTGAAAAATGGCAGATGGAGTTTAATACTGACAAGTGTGAGGTATTGCACTTTGGAAGGACAAACCAACGTAGAACATACAGGGTTAATGGTAGGGCACTGAGGAGTGCAGTGGAACAGAGGGATCTGGGAATACAGATACAAAATTCCCTAAAAGTGGCGTCACAGGTAGATAGGGTCGTAAAGAGAGCTTTTGGTACATTGGCCTTTATAAATCAAAGTATTGAGTATAAGAGCTGGAATGTTATGATGAGGTTGTATAAGGCATTGGTGAGGCCGAATCTGGAGTATTGTGTTCAGTTTTGGTCACCAAATTACAGGAAGGATATAAATAAGGTTGAAAGAGTGCAGAGAAGGTTTACAAGGACGTTGCCGGGACTTGAGAAATTCAGTTACAGAGAAAGGTTGAATAGGTTAGGACTTTATTCCCTGGAGCATAGAAGAATGAGGGGAGATTTGATAGAGTTATATAAAATTATGATGGGTATGGATAGAGTGAATGCAAGCAGGCTTTTTCCACTGAGGCAAGGGGAGAAAAAAACCAGAGGACATGGGTTAAGGGTGAGGGGGGAAAAGTTTAAAGGGAACATTAGGGGGGGCTTCTTCACACAGAGAGTGGCGGGAGTATGGAATGAGCTGCCAGACGAGGTGGTAAATGTGGGTTCTTTTTTAACATTTAAGAATAAATTGGACAGATACATGGATGGGAGGTGTATGGAGGGATATGGGTCAGTGGGACTAGGCAGAAAATGGTTCGACACAGCCAAGAAGGGCCAAAGGGCCTGTTTCTGTGCTGTAGTTTCTATGGTTTCTATGGTTTCTTCTTCAGTTACTGTTCTATGATTCTTTGGAGAATCTTTGCATCTCCCCTTAGCATAGTTACCTATTAAAATATATATGCTAACAGCCCAATTGCTTGTGAAAGATGCAGAAGGATTGAGAATTTAATGAGGATGTTCTCAAAACGGTGCTGTCAGGCCTCCCTGTGTAATGCCTCTTTGAAACTAGCAGTTCAAAGTAGCATTCTCTGTTGTTGAGCTGCAAGTTCTTGCAGTTTCTGGCATTTAACCCAGCAGGTCTGCAGCCTGATCTTAAAGAAATATGTCCAGAAAATACAAGGAACAAACTTTCAGCTAAAAAGGACTTCTGCTACCCTAACATTGAATACTGAAATAATGAGATGGGACTGGGAAAGTGCTAACAACGTCAATGAAAACTGCATAAGCTGATAAAGAATAGACCCTGCAGCAGGCATGGTTTTATGCCAGGAGATTACAGAGACCATCCTGGGCTATAATCAGGTGTACCTATATGAGAATGCCAAGAAGATCTGTGAATGATTGCTTTTGGCAGCTTGCAATATAGCAAAATGCATGGACCCACTCTGCCTGCTCCTGAAGGGGAAAATAAAAGAGAACAAAAAGATTTTCTTCTTCTCTTAAACACAAGAGATTTTGCAGATGCTGGAAATCCACAGCAACATACACAAAATGCTGGAGGAACTCAGAAGATCAGGCGGCATTTATGGAAATGAATAAACAGTCGACTGTTTGGGCCAAGACTATTGTAAGGAATGGGGCGAACCCAAATGCAGGACACTGGCACGGAGATTGAGTTAGGATGCAGATGAGGGTGTGAGAGTGGCTGGAGTTGAATGGCTAACAGGAGGGTGAACAGGAAAGCAGGAGGCAGGCAGAATTTAGTTTGACAGGGAGTGTAGAAAGGCAAACAGTAGACAATACTTTTCTTGACATGGAGAGACAGAATTACACAGGTAAACCTCGGTACTGAAGTAAAACTTAGACTTCACAATCCTAAGTGGCCGGGAACGTTAATCACTACACTGGCTAAAACAACAACCTGGCAACGAGTGGATGCAAAACCGGGGTTTCTATACTGCAGGTCTTGATGAGAACCAGGTTTGCCGCCATCAAAGGGGATTAGGAGAAAATGGGGAATAAATGGTTGGGACCATGACACAGTCAAAGGGAATTAGAAAAAAATGGGGAATTAACGGTCGGGACCGTGACAGAGACCCTTCATCAGGACTTCTTTCTTCTCTTCTTGGCTATGGAGCTGAGGTCAGTTCCCTAATACAATGCAGCACGCGCGGCCGTTCCGAATGAAACGGATATCTGTAACTAGGGGTGCCATGCACAATCCGGATTTGATGGGGACAGCCGTGAAGCGCAGAGGAACATCTGGAGAAACTTCTGAAATGCCTGCTTTGCTGCCACTACTACTGTGCGATCAAGAATCTTCAGAGACAAAGGCCCCAAATCCTCGGCTTTGCGTATCACCTGTTGCCGGGGCTGGGGTCGAAACGCTCGGCAGAGATGGTGCTCGGTGCTTGGTGTCGAAGAGCTGGTCGGAGGTTCGGAGTTTTTCGGACGGACTCGGAGTCGGACTGTGGTCGGATGCTTCCGGGATGCTGCATCGGCAAGTTGGCGGTGCTGGAGGTTTACCGTCCGCGTGAGATGATGGGATTTTCGAGAGACTCTGAGATTTTTACTGTGCCATGGTCTGTTCTTATCAAATTATGGTATTGCTCTGCACTGTTGTAACTATATGTTATAATTAAGTGGTTTTTGGTCATTTTTAAGTCGGTTTGTCATGTGTTTTCGTGATATCATTCTGGAAAAACATTCTTATCATTTCTTAATGCATGCATTACTAAATGACAATAAAAGGGGACTGTGTGTCCTCATAATCATAATCATAATAATGTAAATGTGAGCAACAAATTATGAAATATGATAAAGACTAGCAAGAGCAGCCTGGAATGCTCTCGAGGTTAGGAAGCTGAGAATGACTTCCACAAACAAGGTATCCCAGACAGATGTGAGATGGTATTGAGGTGTCAAGAGACCACAGATCAGTAAGAGGAAGGATGCAGATTGCGAACTGGTGCTTTAAATAGCACAGCTTCAGGGGAAATGGGGTTAATAAAACCTGGCTGTTCAAGGACTCTCATTTTTCAGAGCAGAATGACTGAATTCCCACTGCAGGTAAATTTTGCAAGTAGTACCACGGTTGACATCAGATGGGTCAAATTTTAAACTGCAAAAATAGGTGTATAAGATGATGAGAGTCATTGATCGTATGGATAGTCAGAGGCTTTTTCCCAGGGCTGAAATGGCTAGCACGAGAGGGCACATTTTTCAGCTGCTTGGAAGCAGGCACAGAGGAGATGTCAGGGGTAAGTTTTTTTACACAGAGAGTGGTGAGTGCATGGAATGGCCTGCCGATGATAGTGGAGGCGGGTACGCTAGGGTCTTTTTAGAGACTCCTGGACAAATACATGGAGCTCAGATAATTAGAGGGCTATGGGTATCCCTGCGTAATTTCCGAGGTAAGAACATGTTTGGCACAGCTTTCTGGGACGAAGGTCTGTATTGTGCTGTAGGTTTTCTATGTTTCTATGTTTCTAAAAAGAAAGTGCTGGGATAAACAAAATCTCTATCCAACCTGAATGGCACAAAAACATCAACAAGCATTCCTCAAGTTGCTGTGCCCTGAGGTTATTCAAATTCCAGCTGCACAATACTTCACTTGCGCTTCGGCAAATTTCTAAGACTTTAATGAGTGATGCCCAACACAGAAGTAGTTTGAAAGCCACAATATTACAATATGCTTAATATTACACTAATCCTGGCATTTGTATGAACATTTGGACAGAAATGGAGTGTTTAACATCCCCTGGAGGATGTTGTGGCATTTGCTTGAGAGGACGGCTGATTTGATCTAATTGCACATCCTCAGCCTTTCCCCACAGTGTTCAACAACCTTGGTTATTAAAATCTTGTCAAGTTCAGATGTCTAATTGATAATTAACCTAACACCAGTGCTCTTGCTGAAGTGTAATTGAGATGTAATTATGGATCCCACCATATCTGGCCTCCGCTAACATGGAATGGACTGTCTGCTCCTGACCACAAGCACCTCAGAAGGTCAGCAATACTCCTCATCTTCGGCTTTTGCCTGCATAACTCCTGGGTCCCTGCCCTCCTCCTATCCACTACAGGCATCTCTGGCCATTCCTGAAATCTCTGGTCTCTGTCTCTACTTATTCTGCAATTTACTCCAATTCATGGGGATTTAACATGGCTTTTCCTTAACTCAGCTGCAATATTTTGACAGTCATTCTGCAATTTACATGGGGTTTATCTAAATGTATTACTGTTTGCAGAAGAGGGCTCCACACCTCCAACTCCTTGTGCAGGTAGATCTACAATGCTTCACTCCTGAACGGTCTTCCTTTTACATTTAGACTCTTCCATGCACTGGAGTGTGTTTGCAGCAGCAATAGTTCCCAGACCATTACTCTTCTTAAATAGCTCAAAGACATCTGCTAATTCAACCCTTAATCTTCTAAATCACTAAGACTTGATCAATTCATACTTTGACATAATGATTACAATACTACTCAGAATTACATTATCATCAAATCTGGATTTATCTGACCTAATCACTTATTATCTTGAAAAAGCAGTTGTGGTGCCAACATCACCAAATGCATCCTGCCAATTTGACTTCAAAACAGAAAATGCTGGAAACACACAGCAAGTCAAGCAGCATCTGTGGAAAGGGAAATAGAGTTAGCAATCCATGTCAAAGATCCCCCATGGGAAAGTGAATAAAAGAATAATTATAATTTTCAAAGAAGACTGGGGAAGAGATGGAACAAAGAGAATACCTGTGAAAGGGTGAGGCTAGAGTTGCCATAGAGATGTATTCATCAATAAGTTAATAGTTACAGCTAGAGGAATAAAAGAGCATAAAATATAAAATGCAGGACTGAAAGACATGCCTAGTGTGCTAATGACTTGGGAAAATCTGAGCCGATTATCACAGATGGATGGTTTAGAGCAGAACTGGCTAGTTCTCTTACACAGAGAGAAAGCAAATTAGTAGAGGATGTAGAATTCAACATTAAGTGTAAAAGGTTGCAATGTACCTTGGCAGAAGATGGGGTGCTTTTCCTCGAGCATGCATTGTACCATGCTTTTACACTGTAAGGAGGACACAGTCAGATGGGTCAGTGTGGGAGTGCAATGGAGAATTACTATGGTGAGCAACAGGAAGCTTATCATTGTGGACTGAATGCCTGTGCCCCACAGTGCACTCACTATATCTGTATTTGGTTTCTCCAGTCCGAAGGAGACCACCCTGCGACCACTGAGAACATCACATTAGACAGGAGAATGCTAGCAAATCTGTTTCTCTTTCCAGGTGGTGCTTGACCTGCAAATGTTTGCAGGATATTTTATTTTTCCAGGTATTCATATTTACAGCAGACTTTTTTCCTGGTAATTTGTATACCTGTCAATTATCCCTGGTTTCTGTCTTCTGGCATTCAGCCCATTTCAGTGATTGATCAATAAATTTCTTAGATGGATCACTGTTGTTGTTTAACTCCTTGAGCTTCAGCTTTAGTTAACAGAATCTTCGAAGAATTATCACTAAGTACCCTTTTAAGTCCTTATAAACATCTATAACAGTCCTATAGAAATCCCTATTGGTTCTTACCCCGATTAACTGAGAATGTGCATTGTGTTTGTTACTCTGCTCTTAATTACAGATGCTATTATAGACTCTTTTTATTTCCTGGCAACAGATGCTCACCTAACCGATCTTTCACTCCCTTGTTTCCTTCTATTTTCTGAAATAACAGTGTGTTGTATCCAATGTTCCCATCTAATAGAAATCCCTCCAAACCAAGGGATGACAAAACTTCCAGATACTGTACATCCAGGGTCATCAAAATCCAGTGACATAAAGACTTGGCCCTAAGGATCTGCCAGTTTTTAATACTCTTTTTTTAGAAAAACATTGTTAATTGTTGTGAATCCTGCTCCTGATTTATTATTTAATTCCTTCTTTCCCTGAGGTAAACTGTTAGAAAGTGATCATTCAACGTAACTACAGCCCCTTATTTTAATTCACAATATCAACATTACCTGTCTTTATTAATCCATATTGCTCCCAAGCTCTTTTACTCTTAATAAAAATTGGCTTTACTTGTCACATGTACATTGAAGCATTGAAACATATAGTGAAATTCAATGCATTCATCAATGACAAATACAGTCCGAGGATGTGCTGGAGCAGCCCTCAATTGCTGCCATGCTTCCAGTGCCAACATAGCATGCCAACAATGTACTAATCCTCAGGTGAACATATTTGAAATGTGGAAGGAAAGCAGACCATCTAAAGAAAATCCAGACGGTCAAAGGAAAACGTACATACTCCTTACAGACAGCTGCAGGAACTGATACCTTGTTCCTAGTGCTATAAAACGTTATGCTAACCACTATGCTACCATGATAGATTATCATATAATAATATTATTATATAATCATAAACATTGAGTTTGATTTTATGAATTGTTTAGTGATGTCAATATCACTTGAATATTCCATTTTGTAGATCTTCCTACCTGGGTGTTCTTTCTATCTCCCAAGTATCAGGATCTGCAATTTTTTTTTTTGCATTTTGTTTAAACTTTGCTTTTGACCTTAAGTGTCACATACCTCTACAAATCAAAAGTTATGTCTTTTGACAAGTAAAGATATTACCCCTTAAGGGTACAGTGCCTTAAAAAGGATTCAGCCCTCACAACTATTTTTAGATGTTACTGTCTGATTTTCTGAATTTAAAATATATTGAATTAGGATTTTTTGGGCTAATCCAGAAAGCACTGTGCATCATGTCAAATGAAAAGAAAAAATCCAAAAGCTGTCAACAATTTATTGAAATTTAAGATCAAAAATTATGAGGCTGAAAAATTATTCATCCCATTTGTGATTGCTATGCTAACTTTCCTAAGGTTCATTATTGCATATTACCTTGCCAACTCAGACAACTTATTGCTATGGAGAATTGAAGGATCACCCAAATAAATATCCCCACTCTCTGAAGGTCCAACAGTGTGATAGATTTTCAACAGACCAAACCAAAGTGAAAACAAAAGAGCATTCAAGACAAGTCACGGCAATGACAAAAGAAAAGCACCATACCTGGGGAAGGGTACAAAATCTTCTCAAGGGCACTGAACATACCTCAGAGCTCAGTGTAGTCCATTGTGAAAAAGCGGAAAAAATATGAAACCACAGCCACATGGCCTAGATCAGTCTGCCCCTCTAAACTTAATCACCAAAGAACGATATTTGTACGAGAGGCTATTATGATGACAGCAGTCACTCTGAGTGCGCTGCAGAAGTCAATTGGTGATTAATTTCATGGTTCCACAATCTCTAAGGCAGTGGTTCCCAACCTTTTTTATATCATGGACTAATTCTTTAGCCAGAGAGTGGTGAATCTGTGGAATCCATTGCCGCAGGCAGCTGCAGAGGCCAAGTCTTTATATATATTTAAGGCAGAGATTGATAGATTCTTGATTGGTCAGGGCATGAAAGGCTACAGGGAGAAGGCAGGAGATTGAGGCTGAGAGGAAAAGTGCATCAGCCATGATGAAATGGCGGAGCAGACTTGATGGGCCAAGTGGCCTAATTCTACTCTTATGTCTTACTACCATTAAGCAAGGGATCTGTGGACCCCAGCTTGGGAACCCCTGCTGTGAGGCCTTGCTCAAAAAGGGCATCCATGGAAGTGTGGCAAGGAAGAGGCCCTGGCTAAAAAAATCCTTGCCCTTAAAGACCCTGCAAAGCATCACTTAACAGATACTGTAAAGGTGTGGAAGAAGGTCGTGTGGTTGGATGAGACCAAAATGGAATTTTCTGGCCTCAACACTAAGTGGTGCCTGTCGTGTAAATCTAATACTGCACATCAGCCAAGGGACACCATCCTTACAGTAAAGTACGATGGAGATAGCTTTATGATATAGGGATGTCTTTCAGCAGCAGGGAACTAGAAATCTGGTTAGGTTTGCTGAGAAGAAGAATACTGCCAAATACAGAGAGATACTGAATAAAAACCTGCTCAATAGCTTAAACCGTGGAGGAAGCTTTTTTTCTTTTAAAAGGGCGACCACCCAAAGCGCACTGTCAGAGCAACCATGGAGTGGTTTCAAATGATGAAATTTGATGTCCTTGAGTGGCCCAGTCAGAGTCCTGATCTTAACCTAATCGAACATCTCTGACAAGACCACAAGATTGCTATTCGCCTCTGCTTCCCAACTAACTTGGCACAACTTAAGCAATTTTGCAAGGAGGAATGTGCAAATCTTGCTCCATCACATTGTGTAAATCTAATAACTTATCCAAAAAGATTACTGGCTGTAATAGCTGTACGAGATGGTTCATCTAAGTACTGAGAAAAGGGGGGGGGGGGGGGGTGAATATTTTTGAACTAGTGGCTGCCGTTCCAGTTCTTGAATTTTCAGTTTTTCATGTTTTACAAGTTTTTGGGGGGCTCTGCTGTGAACAAAAAGGAGCATGAGATTCATGAATAAAAATTCTCAGTTAAATTGACCAAAATCCATGGTTGCAATACTCATTTATGTGAACAAAGGATTGGGTTTTTACAAGGCACTGTATATACTGTTCTCACATTATGTTAAATTACTTTCTGGAAACTACCCATAGGAAACCTGCAGTGTTGTCACAGATATACTCAGTTTTCCACAGACAGCTTCTTCCCCAATGCATGAAAACTTGTCACCATCCCCATCTGTGATCTGTGTAGTGGCTCAAAGTTTCACACTTTGGAGTCACTACTAGATAAACATTCATGCACATTAAATCTGGGTCATTGTGCATTAATAACTCTGACATGTCTCCTTTTTAGTTCCTACATATATTGTGTAGAAAACAATTCCAAACATACACTACGTCAGAAATTCTCTACCTTTTGGGTTTGAGCTCACACTTATTCCAACTCACATGAGTTAAAATTCCCAATGAAAATTTCTCTTTACCACATGGTTGCTGAATTGCTGATTCTATACACAGTACCACTGCACTACTGCAACCAGGAGACTTACAGCAATTTCACTACAGTCTTAATTTTTTTTGGTTTCTAATTTCTACTCATAAATTCTCCATTCCTACACACCTTTCATGATAATGCTCTCACGATTCATGTACTTTCCAAAATACTCCTCCTTCTTGACTATTTTCCTTAACTTCCCAGTATTGGATTCACTAGATTGCAGGGATTTTGCAAACACATCTGTGTTGCCTTTCCTGGTTTTATGTTTTCCTTTTTAGGGGATATTGAGGATATTAGAGTATAACTAAACTCTTCGAAACATAACTGTGGTAGTCTTGTTTGCAAGGAGAATTCTGATCCTTCACAGTAGATCAAATCATGGCAAATAGAATGAGAACAGAATTAAAATCTAAAAAAAGGACATGCAGCAAACTGCCAGCTGCAGAGCATTGATAAAGGGTACCCTTCCAAATCCTCATATGAATAATGTGAATTTCCTTAGGGATTCTCCCAAATAGCGCCCATAAATTCAGCTGAAGATTAGCAAAGTCCCCAGGACAACCTGTAAACAGCTTGGTAGAGGAAATTACAGCAGCCAATCAGGAGATTGATGCAAGACTTCCTGGGGAAAAATGTTGACACTGGTCACTAGAATTTAGAAGTGACCCACAGTCAGTACTCCAGCAAGTCTAATGCACCATTTAACATCTGTGAGTGATGGGTCTTGTTCAGTAGAAAAAAAATACTGTTTAGAATAAATATGTACTTTTACCTATCATGAACCACACACAGTGTACTATCTTAAATACACTGACCAAGTCTCCAAATGATTCAACCTGAGATTATTATTTAGTTGTTCAGTAAATGCAAGATATTCTTTTCCACAGTAATTGCATCAAGCCACTCTGGACTTAAGTATCTGTAAATTACAGCAGTAGTTCTTAACCTGAGCACCATGAGACTTTGATATGAGAGGTAATTCAATAGAAAGTTCACAAAATATGTTAATAAGGAATAAAAATTAAAATAGAATGCTGAGAATTCTAGGTCCTGAGAATTCCTGGAACAGCTATATCACTTTAAAAGCAGCAGCGCACAACATCATCAAATGTTTATAAAGAGAGCTGAACAAGTGGCTGTTTCATTCAAACATGTTGAGAACTACCGAATTACACAATGCAAACTGAAACTTGAACCAATAATGTACATGTAAATGAAAACAGGAAAAGATATCCAAGTGACTGGAGGCACTTTGAAACAAACTCGAGTCTTTTGCAAGGAAATTTTGCCCTTTTCAATAGCAACTCATCAATTTTTCATGTTGGTAAACAGAATACATAAAGCAAACTATCAACATAAAGTATGCAGGCAGGTTAAGCAGCACATCCTGATACTGAAGGGTGGGATTAATCAAAAAAAGTGCGCTGTTTTATTTGCATGTGAAGCTTTTAAAAAGTGTCATGGTGAGAAACCACATGGTACTTCCTAGTCCTCATTACCATAAGTACAATAAATGTGATTTTATTATAATTTATGCAAAAAATACTACCAAATGGAAAGAAAAGTTAGTTTCTCCAATTCCTCAATATCCATAAATAACACATGCAAAATGCTGGCGAAACTCAGCAGGTCAGGCAGCATTTATGGAGAGGAATAGTGAGCCAACATTTTGGGCTGAAACCCTTCATCAGAACTAGAAAGAAAGGAGGCAGACTCCAGAATAAGAGGTTGTGGGGGGGGGGGGGCGGGGGGAAGAAGTTACAAGCTGGCGTGGCAACAAGCCAGCTTCAGGCTTCTTCCCTCTTCTCCTCCATTCCTGATGAAAGGCCTTGTCCCAAAACATAGGCTTTTTATTCCTCTCCATAGATATTGCCTGGCCTGCTTGAGTTCCTGCAGCATTTTCTGTATGTTAAAAACTCAAACACGAGGAAATCTGCAGATGCTGGAATTTCAAGCAACACACATAAAAGTTGCTGGTGAACGCAGCAGGCCAGGCAGCATCTGTAGGAAGAGGTACAGTCGATGTTTTGGGCCGAGACCCTTCGTCAGGACTAACTGAAAGAAGAGCTAGTAAGAGATTTGAAAGTGAGAGGAGGAGGGGAGATCCGAAATGATAGGAGAAGACAGGAGGGGGAGGGATGGAGCCAAGAGCTGGACAGGTGATTGGCTAAAGGGATATGAGAGGATCATGGGACAGGAGGCCCAGGGAGAAAGAAAAGGGGGAGAGGGGAAATCCAGAGGATGGGCAGGGGGTATAGTCAGAGGGACAGAGGGAGAAAAAGGAGGGAGAGAAAAAGAGTGTGTGTATATAAATAAATAATGGATGGGGTATGAGGGAGAGGTGGGGCATTAGCGGAAGTTTGAGAAGTCAATCTTCATGCCATCAGGTTGGAGGCTACCCAGACGGAATATAAGGTGTTTTTCCTCCAACCTGAGTGTGGCTTCATCTTTACAGTAGAGGAGGCCGTGGATAGACATATCAGAATGGGAATGGGACGTGGAATTAAAATGTCTGGCCACTGGGAGATCCTGCTTTGTCTGGCGGACAGAGCGTAGGTGTTCAGCGAAACGATCTCCCAGTCTGCGTCGGGTCTCGCCAATATATAGAAGGCCACATCCGGAGCACTGGATGCAGTATATCACCCCAGCCGACACACAGGTGAAGTGTCGCCTCACCTGGAAGAACTGTCTGGGACCCTGAATGGTGGTAAGGGAGGAAGTGCAAGGGCATGTGTAGCACTTGTTCTGCTTACACGGATAAGTGCCAGAAGGGAGATTGGTGGGGAGGACGAATGGATAAGGGAGTCGCGTAGGGAGCGATCCCTGCGGAAAGCAGAGGGGGGGGAGGGAAAGATGTGCTTAGTGGTGGGATCCCGTTGGAGGTGGCGGGAGTTAAGGAGAATAATATGTTGGACCCAGAGGCTGGTGGGGTTGTAGGTGAGAACAAGGGGAACCCTATTCCTAGTGGGGTGGTGGGAGGATGGAATGAGAGCAGATGTGCGTGAAATGGGGGAGATGTGCTTGAGAGCAGAGTTGATGGTGGAGGAAGGGA
Organism: Mobula birostris; assembly: GCF_030028105.1. Lineage (NCBI taxonomy): Eukaryota > Metazoa > Chordata > Chondrichthyes > Myliobatiformes > Myliobatidae > Mobula > Mobula birostris. The sequence continues at coordinate 44,361,974 of NC_092385.1, forward strand.
AGCCCCTTTCTTTAAAAAAGGAGGACATCTCCCCCGTCCTGGAAGGAAAAGCCTCATCCTGAGAGCAGAAGCGGCAGAGACGGAGGAATTGTGAGAAGGGGATGGTATTTTTGTAAGAGACAGGGTGCGAAGAGGAATAGTCCAGATAGCTGAGAGAGTCAGTAGGCTTATAGTAGACATCAGTGGATAAGCTGTCTCCAGAGACAGAGACAGAAAGATCTAGAATGGGGAGGGAGGTGTTGGAAATGGACCAGGTAAACTTGAGGGCAGGGTGAAAGTTGGAGGCAAGGTTAATGAAGTCAACAAGCTCAGCATGTGTACAGGAAGCAGCGTCAATGCAGTCATCGATGTAGCGAAGGAGAAGTGGGGGACAGATACCAGAATAGGTTTGGAACATAGATTGTTCCACAAAGCCAACAGAAAGGCAGGCATAGCTAGGACCCATACCGGTGCCCATAGCTACACCTTTAGTTGGAAGGAAGTGGCCTGCACACATGCTGAGCTCCCCTTTCTAGATCTTTCTGTCTCTATCTCTGAAGACAGCTTATCTGCACGCATGCTGAGCTACCCTTTCTAGATCTCTCTGTCTCTATCTCTGGGAGAGAAAGCTCCCTACGCGTCTCCCTTGTCCATTCGTCCCCCCCATCCCTCCCCACTGATCTCCCTCCTGGTACTTATCCTTGTTAGCGAAACAAGTGCTACACATGCCCTTACACTTCCTCCCTCACCACCATTCAGGGCCCCAGACAGTTCTTCCAGGTGAGGCGACACTTCACCTGTGAGTCAACTGGGGTGATATACTGCGTCCGTTGCTCCCGATGTGGCCTTCTATATATTGGCGAGACCCGACGCAGACTGGGAGATCGTTTCGCTGAACACCTACACTCTGTCCGCCAGAGAAAGCAGGATCTCCCAGTGGCAACAAATTTTAATTCCACGTCCCATTCCTATTCTGATATGTCTATCCACGGCCTCCCCTACTGTAAAGTTGAAGCCACACTCAGGAACAATACCTTATATTCCATCTGGGTAGCCTCCAACCTGATGGCATGAACATTGACTTCTCAAACTTCCGCTAATGCCCTACCTCCCCCTCGTACCCCATCTGTTATTTATTTATATACACACATTCTTTTTCTCTCTCTCCTTTTTCTCCCTCTGTCCCTCTCACTATACCCCTTGCCCATCCTCTGGGCCTTTTCCCCCCCTCCCCTTTTCTTTCTCCCTGGGCCTCCTGTCCCATGATCCTCATATCCCTTTTTCCAATCACCTGTCCAGATCTCGGCTCCATCCCTCCCCCTCCTGTCTTCTCCTAACATTTTGGATCTCCCCCTCCCCCTCCCACTTTCAAATCTCTTACTAGCTCATCTTTCAGTTAGTCCTGACGAAGGGTCTCGGCCCAAAATGTTGACTGTACCTCTTCCAATAGATGCTGCCTGGCCTGCTCCATTCACCAGCAACTTTTATGTGTTCTGTGTGTTACTCTGGATTTCCGGATCTACGATATCGCTTGTGTTTATATGTTTAAATAACTAAAATTAATGTCAATTACACAGAATACTATGAGTATTGGACTATTGAAACAAAGAACACCTGAAGATACGGGGGAAAATATGGAGTCATCATCCAATCTGCATTTGGTTTCTCTCACATAGAAGAAGCTGCATAGTGACCAGTAAATGTAATATAGTCAACTAGCAGTGCAAGTGCATCAGTGTTTGATTTGGAAGAACAGGCTGGGACACTGGCTCATGGTAAGGGCAGATGTTACAGTTCTGCAGTTTATTGTAAAGATGCTTTGAGAAGGGGAGTGGTTGGTAAAGATAGAAAAGTAAAAGTTCCTCAAAATGCTGAAGGTGAGGGGAAGAAAAATTTCAGAATTCATTAAGATGGGAAATATTAGATCAAACCTGTGATGATATATAAAAACATCTCACCCAGAAAACAGACATCTGAGAGGAAGGAAGCACAGTGTCATTTGAAGAGGGTCGGCAGGTGGGCAGTAAGTCATTATTTTATTTTAAATTCTAATGCATTCAACGGGAGGGCCAGTAAAGCAGAGATAGAGAACCTCCTCTGGGCTGGAGAATGAAAGGAGAAAATTCATAAACTTGATCGAGTAATAAAGAAAAGGCACAAAATAATGGGATATTTGCAGAGAGGAAGAGACTAAAGGTAAAAGAAAGGTCGGTGAATATTTAAACGGTAAGGCTCCTACCTTCATGTTAGAGATAATAGTATCGATGCTTATGCTGACTCTTATAATGTAACATTGGAATGCTGATGATAGTGGTTCAAGTTAGTAGAAAGCTGAAACACAGTGGATTCCAGGGCACATCAGAACGAGTACATTTTGGCCCTATTAAGCGGCTGCCTCAATTAGCCGAAGTTTCTTGGAAACAGTTAAAAAAGGTATAAGAAAGACGAACTTCCGTGTAGCTGAGTAACAAATTATGAAAAAAAACAGAACGACTACAACATTATCAATGCTGCTACAGTACTATAAACCTGTGTATTAGTTCCTTATAGTTATCAACAGAGGAATTATCCAGAGTATGCTGCCCTGGTCTTTTGATTGACTGCAACTTGAACAAGATCAGTGCAGCCACCTAATGTAGATAATGGACTGCGTTTGTACAATCCCTTTGACAAATATATCCTCTGAAGTTTAATTTTCATTGTAACATTCAAGATGATTGTTGTTAATTCTTCAAATTCTTCATTGTTTCCAACTTGCGGAAGTAGGGAAATCGTTTCATTTTCACTCCCAGCCGTTTCTAGCGTCTGAAGCCTCAATGCTTGGCAACGCAGTGAACAAAACCGTTCTGAATTGTCTTACTGCTTATTTCTCACCAACTATCAGTGACAAAAATTACAATTTATGCTGTTCTAAAACTGTTCACTCCAAGCACGGTTTAATGTCTAACGGCCACGCAAGAGCATGCGACTGACGCTAGTTAGAAACCGTTCGGCAACTGTCTCCTGTCCCAATTAAGCGGCATACTATCCCAAATAAAGGGACATTTATGAAGGGCATTCAAATAACCGGGTGATCTGATTAACCAATGGCCCAATTAACCGGAATCCGTTGCATTATCCAGAGGGCATGCCTAGTGCACGAAGAATGGATTTTCCTGTGGTTATTCCAACTCGGATCATATAAAAATGTGAAATGTAACTACAGAAGATGGAAATGTGTAATAAAGACTGTCAACAATGGAAATGCAACAAACCAAATGATATGTTTAAAGTGGAAAGACATATGATATTCTATCCATGTCTCTTTATTGGGACTCACATCGATTCCAGCATCTACAGTCTCTTTGCAGATGATGACAGCTCCTCTGCATTTATGGATTTTAACTAAGAATCTATATTACTCTTTTATTTGGAATATTCAATTATTTCAAAGCTTCGATCTGAGTTTACAATATGCATCAAGATGTGGGTAACAAAACCATTTCCGTTAGTTAACAATTGCAACATGTACCCCGACCACGCTCTACGCCGCCTCCTTTGGTATCATTTTTGCTGTCAGTTTTATATATTGAGTGTTTCAAGATTCATTCCGATTGAAATTAAACGTGTCAACCATTAATTACTTCAAATTATTAATTTTAAAGATTTTTTGCCATTTCGGATAATAAAAAGATAAAACTAATCTGAGAAATTCACGTCCATGTAAAAAGTAAACCAGGAAGAGTTAAATGCTGGGTTGCTAGGCAACGAGCTGCCCGCTTGCAGTTCTGCACAAATCAGATCGAGCCTTTCAACATGCTTCTGTGCACTCTTGATTTTCTTCCAACTTTTCCCCCAAGCACATTACCAGCATCGCCCAGGTTTCCAGCCCACGCTGGTACCTGCAGGTATTCTCGGCGTTGTCACGGAGCCCAGGTGGTATCTACTCTCAAACTCCAAGGATTTGTTCACACCGTGCGAAATAACGCTGGGTTATATATCTAAACTTCAAAGCCACAGCTAAACAGATCTAAAGTCTTGCAGAAATAAGCTATTTTACTAAACAATATTTCAGATCACGTGCGAATCGGAGCAAAAGCTTACTTCCCCGGCGTGAATTCCGCTGCCACCCTGCAACTTCGGTTTGATTGTTTTATTCAAGACACAATGAGCAGAGCCTTCGTCTCTCGGAGGTATCTGTCACTGGTGGCCGATGCGGGCCACAGCAGCCCCGCCACCCGTCACATCCTTCAGCAGCCCTTGCCAGCCGCGACACTCCCCGCCCACCCCCAGCAGCCCCGTACCCGCTGTACCTTTCAGCAGCTCCCGCCACCCTCCGCACTCCTCGGCAGTCCCAATCACCCGCTGCACCCCACAGCACACTCCACCACCCGTTGCACCCTTCAGCAAGAAAGGGAACATGCAAAGTTTCCCATCTGACGAGATCCAATCCCTGGCACTGCCTACGCTTCACCAAGACAGTGATTCGCCTTCATCATCCCCAACACATTGGGGGGCTTCTGGACGTGACCACCTGCTCTAATGAATCTCAGCTGACAATACAGGTCAATCAAATCCGTTCCCAGTGCAAGGGAAAAAATGGGCACGCCTCTTGTGTTTTTTTTTACATCAAAAATCCTACCTTCGATAGCCTCCATCCAGGCGCACACAGCCACTAAAAACCACGGACAAAGCTCACTCGGAACGCAGGCTATGTTCCTTCTCCGACAATCTGTTAAGAAAACAAACATATAAATAAATAAATACACTGGGAGAAGTGCCACAAGGGGCCAAGAGGGATATGATCTAAATAGCTTCAGTTGCTGCCAGCCGGCCAAAGACTGGTGTGTTTCTCCGGGCTGGACAAAGAGGGGCGACCTCACCGTGACTCGCATGGCTAGCCACTGCCAGCGGTTTGGAGGAATCCATGACAACGTGCCAAATAAACAATCAGGGCAAGAATCCCGAAGAAATGCTTCAGGAGTGTCTCAACGAACGCGTGCTTGAGATTTTACGCAATGTACCGGGTGAAAGAAAGAACCCCTAACAACTGCAATCGGGGATCAAAAGCAAATGGAACTAATGTGTTTAAATGCCCCCGCACACAGTGCTCCCAAAATGTGCCTTTGGACTGTTTTTATCTTACAAACCAGCTTTGCTTTACAGTGCCTCTTTAAAACAGTCCAACAAAAGCAAACGCTGAGCTTCCAGTTCTTCTTCCATATCTGTTCAATCCCCCATGGATCCGGATTTAATTATTTCACTCCAAGCAGCCACTTACAACTAATAAATCTTCATAGTTTAACAATGTCCATAAAACAGAATAGGGTTTTTTTTGGTAGTCACTGCTGTAAATATCTCCCCGGGGAATGCAAAGAAATCATTGCATGTTCGGATATTACTAAAACTGATCAATTATAATATTTTAAGAAAGAATGCCTTGCTTCGTTTTGCATTTATCAGGTAATATAAGTGTTCGTTCCCGTTTTACGAAATTTCAAGTCTACAAAGGCTGTTCACAGCATGCATTTTTAAAGTATATCCAGTTATTTTTCTACCAACCTGTGAGCCAGTTCAGCGCAGCCAGCCATCCTCACACCGTCAAATTCCGCTCTGTGGACCAAAAGCGGGTTACGTCATCGAGGTGTCAGTCAGGGATAGGCATCGCTCGAGCGGCAGGCGCGACAACACGGTCGGGGGCTGAGCAGAGGGGGAGACGCTTCCCCACCTAACACAGCCGAAAAGTGAACACTACCCCATTGATCAACTCCACCCTCCCCACCCAACACATACCATAGAGAGAAATCACACCTCACCATCCAACACACCCCACTGATGTACACCACCCCTACCCAGCTACCTCACCACATAGATCTATACCAGCCCTCTCCATCCAGCACCCCATAAGCACCACACCCTTCCCACCCAACACTCCACAGGGAGAAACCATCCCTCCCCATCCAGAGCACTCCATAGCTGGAAACCATCCGTATTCTTCCTACATGCCTCAGAGTCACTCCTCCCTGTCCAACACAGCCCCAGAAACAGTTAGCACACTCTACACACTCAACATACCCCTTCAGATTCGACATACCCATGCAGATGGATCTCGCCTCTCCCCTTCCATCCCCAGAGCTAGAAATCAGCCCTTTTCTATTCAACAATCCTAGGGACAGAAAGCAACCCTCCTCATTCAAAATACTCCCACAGGCATTAACATCCTCCCATCCAACACTCACTATTGGTAGAAACTACCCACTACCTAGAGAAATAACCCCCTTTTGCTCAAGTCAACCCATTGAAAAAAAAACAATCCCTCCCTACCCAACACTTCTACCGAGACAGAAACTAAGCCCCCTTCCATCACATCCTTGTGCATCAAAACCAGAACTCTCCTCTACCCAAACAGCCCAAGGAATAGAATCCAGACCCCAAGCAACAAACCCGGTAAGAATGAAACATCCAGCTCCCACCCAACATCTCCCCATAGATGGAAACCGCCAACCAACCAACACAATCATTAAATGGAATGACTGCACACACAGCTTCACATGGACACAAGCATGCAAGGCCATCCCAGCAAGCATACAGAAAAGCTTCAACAAGCACCAATGCATCAACTGAAACTACTTTCATAAGAGAGATCACTCCTCAAAATGAGGCCTCATATAGATGACACTCCCTCATTATACTATCCCACAGACATAACCCCAACACACTTCCTTACCGAGGAACCCCCCTCCTCCAACATCCTCATACAGTGACTTACTGAGAGATACCCAACACCCTTGGACAGACAGACATGCATTGAACTCACACTTCACACCAAAACATAGACCGCCACAAGTCACATCAATACAGACACTTCAACTATGCAAATACAAGATGGACACATAGAGGTCATGCACAGATACAGACCTATCCCAACACTGACACTCACACATTGGGATCCCCCGTAACATGCTGTCATACAGACAATGCCATCACATAGAGACACTCCCAACACAATGTCACATAGATAGAAACCCCCAATACACACCCTCACTTCCACACACAAACTGACACATCCATGCACACTAAAATAGAGATCCTCTTTCCAAAATATATCATTAAAATGAGAGTGTACACTGATACACACCCTCATACACAAATTCAACCCCAATGTAGAGATCATTCCCGCTTACAAAAACAGATGCAGACAGTGGTTTTCCCCAAAGCACAAAGACTCCACCTGTCTAACAAACACACAACCCCTCAATGCACATCCTCATATATTCCCTCTGCACACACAAATGTAGACATCCTCTCCTGCTGGTACAAGCACATTCACAAACAGGTATCCCCAGCATATGCAGAGAGCCACTACAATAACACAACATTCAATCTACATTGACTGATATGTACAAACATTCACGTGTTCGTATATACACACACACACACACACACACACACACACACATATACACCACATGTACCCAGCATCCCACCAAATACACAAGCACACACACATACAGTGGCGTGCAAAGGTTTGGGCACCCCAGTCAAAATTTCTGTTACTGTGAATAGTTAAGTGAGTAGAAGGTGAACTGATCTCCAAAAGTCATAAAGTTAAAGATGAAACATTATTTTCAACATTTTAAGCAAGATTAGTGTATTATTTTTGTTTTGTACAATTTTAGAATGGGAAAAAAAGGAAAGGAGCACCATGCAAAAGTTTGGGCACCTCAAGAGATTTGAGCTCTTAGATAACTTTTACCAAAGACTCAGACATTAATTAGCTTGTTAGGGCTATGGCTTGTTCCCAGTCATCGTTAGGAAAGACCAGGTGATACAAATTTCTTTTTTTTTATTTTTTTTTTAATTTTATTTTTATTTGGATAAAGAATTCACAAATATCATGTACTTTTTTCACACATATAACCTTTTCCATTTTTTTATATGTATAAAACTACAATTATTTATACATTCTTAAGTACACATTGAGATGATATAAAAGGAAAAATAAACATTTAAATAGATAATTATGTACTGTGGTAAATCTAACCTATTAGGCTAAGTAATGGAACTAGTTGTTAAGAAAAAGCTTTATAAATACCCTGACTCCTCAAACCTTGTCCCAACAATCAGCAGCCATGGACTCCTCTAAGCAGCTGTCTAGCACTCTGAAAATTAAAATAAATGATGCCCACAAAGGAGGAGAAGGCTATAAGAAGATAGCAAAGAGTTTTCAGGTAGCCGTTTCCTCAGTTCATAATGTAATTAAGAAATGGCAGTTAAGAGGAATGGTAGAGATCAAGTTGAGGTCTGGAAGACCAAGAAAACTTTCCGAGAGACCTGCTCATAGGATTGCTAGAAAGGCAAATCAAAACCCCCGTTTGACTGTAAAAGACCTTCAGGAAGATTTAGCAGAATCTGGAGTGGTGATGCACTGTTCTACTGTGCAGCGACACCTGCACAAATATGACCTTCAGGGAAGAGTCATCAGAAGAAAATCTTTTCTGCATCTTCACCACAAAATTCAGCGTCAGAAGTTTGCAAAGGAACATCTAAAAAAGCCTGATGCATTTTGGAAACAAGTCCTGTGGACTGATGAAGTTAAAATAGAACTTTTTGGCCGCAATGAGCAAAGGTATGTTAGGAGAAAAAAGGGTGCAGAATTTCATGAAAAGAACACCTCCCCAGGTTAAGCACAAGGGTGGATCGATCATGCTTTTGGCTTGTGTTGCAGCCAGTGGCACGGGGAACATTTCACTGGTAGAGGGAAGAATGAATTCAATTAAATACCAGCAAATTCTGGAAGCAAACATCACACCGTCTGTAAAAAAGCTGAAGATGAAAAGAGGATGGTTTCTACAAAAGGATAATGATCCTAAGCACACCTCAAAATCCACAATGGACTACCTCAAGAGGTGCAAGCTGAAGGTTTTGCCATGGCCCTCACAGTCTCCTGACCTAAACATCATCGGGAATCTGTGGATAGACCTCAAAAGAGCAGTGCATGCAAGACGGCCCAAGAATCTCACAGAACTAGAAGCCTTTTGCAAGGAAGAATGGGCGAAAATCCCTCAAACAAGAATTGAAATACTCTTAGTTGGCTACAGAAAGTGTTTACAAGCAGTGATACTTGCCAAAGGGGGTATGACTAAGTACTGCCATGCAGGGTCTCCAAACTTCTGCTTCGTGCCCTTTTCCTTTTTTGTTATTTCGATGGAAAGGATGGAAATAAAAAGTTTTCTTGCTTAAAATAGTAAAGAAACGTGTCATCTTTAACTTTATGCCTTTTGGAAATCAGTTCATCTTTTACTTGCTTAGTTATTCACAGTAACAGAAATTTTGACTAGGGGTGCCCAAACTTTTGCATGCCACTGTATCCTGTTTGTAATGGGTTTGTACTCTATATATCAGCAAAAACAGGGTGGCATGGTAGCGTAGCAGCTATCCCAATGCTATTACAGCACCAGCAATCCAGGTTCATTCTCCATCATGTCTGCAAGAAGTTTGCACGTTCTCACCATGACCGCATGTGTTTCCTCCCACATTCCAAAGATGTATAGGTTAGTAGGTCAGATGGTTGTAACTGGGCAGCACAAGTTTGTTGGGCTAGAATGCCCTGTTTCTATCCTGGATCTCTAAAAAGGAAACACAGGCAGCTTCTCAATAATCTGTGAGTTGCTGAATCTAATTTCCCCACAGTAAAAAAAAGCTATTAAATTTTTATTTTATTGTATATCTCCAGCTGGTGAGATGAATCATTCTGAAATGGTGTCATGTCTACAAATGGATGGTAACACATTTCAGTTCCCTGTCCTTTGCTGAAGCTGATATCTTGTTTCTCTCCCATACTTCCTCCATCATTCCATTTCCTGCTCATCTTCACCTGCAGTTCCAGATCACTGAACTCCATCAGTCATTATTATATTTTCCACTTAGTTTTACTGATCATTCCATGCCACACTCCGATCTTCAGTGCACACAGACTCAGCACAATGAATATTGAGCACAGAAAAAAGCCTTCAGCCCATTTGGTGCTTGCCAACCAAGATGCCCATATAAGCTAGTCCATATCTCTCTAAATATGTTTTACATCTTTATTGCATATACACTTTTTGGTATTCAGAAATATTTTTCAGTTTATCAAAGGCCATGTTTTGCTGGCTCTTGGATGTTTAACAAAACTCACTTCTTATCTTGAGTTTTCAGTTAATCCCACCTAATTTTCTCCTCTTCACTACTAACACTCGTCACTTAACCACTCTTAAGTTGCATTGTCAAATTGTTGCTGATAAAGTTCCTTCCAAGAAGTTAATTATCCCTCCCCTGCAAGAATTTCATCCAATAAAGGCTAAAACCAGAATACTATCTCAATCCAATGTACTTATTGGAAAACACGATGAAGATCCTATTTTCTGCTGGTCACGGCCCTCTCTGTGGACTAAATTATCAGAATTTACCAACTGCATGATAGGAAGTTCTGATCACAGCACAACTGGCTCCGGGGTGGTCTAACGTTCTGTGGCCAAGAGAGTCCAATAGCAGACCAACAGCTGCATCTTGAGGGTGGTGGGGCGGTGGTATTGGGTTGCCAGCTTAGTAAGGATTTTGTCCAAAGTCCCAAGGAAACATAATGTTCCTCCATCACCTGCCACAGGCTCCAGTCAGCTAACCTGCAGGTAGCTGAAACCTGCAGCTTCAACAGCACTTCACTCTGTCTCGGGCTCAAGGGGACGGCCTGCTCTACAGCCTGCTTGGTGGTTTCAAAGCCCAGCTGTTCCTCAGGATCCAGAGAACCATAGAACCTTAGAAAACTACAGTACAGAAATAGGTCTTTTGGCCCTTCTTGGCTGTGCCAAACCATTTTCTGCCTGGTCCCACAGACCTGCACAGGGACCATATCCCTCCATACACCTCTCATCCATGTATCTGTTCAATTTATTCTTAAATGTTAAAAAAGAACCCCCGCATTTACCACCTCGTCTGGCAGCTCATTCCACACTCCCACCACTCTCTGTGTGAAGAAGACCCCCTAATGTTCCCTTTAAACTTTTCCCCCTTCACCCTTAACCCATGTCCTCTGTTTTTTTTCTCCCCTTGCCTCAATGGAAAAAGCCTGCTTGCATTCACTCTATCTATACCCATCATAATTTTATATACCTCTATCAAATCTCCCCTCATTCTTCTACGCTCCAGGGAATAAAGTCCTAACCTATTCAACCTTTTTCTGTAACTGAATTTCTCAAGTCCTGGCAACATCCTTGTAAATGTTCTCTGCACTCTTTCAACCTTATTAATATCCTTCCTGTAATTTGGTGACCAAAACTGAACACAATACTCCAGATTCGGCCTCACCAATGCCATATACAACCTCATCATAACATTCCAGCTCTTATACTCCATACTTTGATTAATAAAGGCCAATGTACCAAAAGCTCTCTTTATGACCCTATCTACCTGTGACGCCACTTTTATGGAATTTTGTATCTGTATTCCCAGATCCCTCTGTTCTACTGCACTCTTCAGTGCCTGACCATTTACCCTGTATGTTCTACCTTGGTTTGTCCTTCCAAAGTGCAACACCTCACACTTGTCTGTATTAAACTCCAACTGCCATTTTTCAGCCCATTTTTCCAGCTGGTCCAAATCCCTCTGCAAGCTTTGAAAACCTTCCTCACTGTCCACCTCCAATCGTTGTATCATCAGCAAATTTGCTGATCCAATTTACCACATTATCATCCAGATCATTGATATAGATGACAAATAACACTGATCTGGATCCCATTGGAAGGTGGTCTTTCTCCAGGAGGCTGAGTACAGGGGGAGCAGCATTATTGTCAGATGGGGGAATGTACTGACTCCATTACCCCAGGAGCCCCATAAAGCACTGCAGCACCCAAGATCTTGCATTTTATCCAGTCTGGTATCTCCCAGTGCCCAGAATGCCATTATATGCCCAGGAAAATTATGTTCTGGCTGGGGCCCTGTATTGTATCCGGGTTGATGGACCATCCCCCTTCCTGCGGAGAGGTGACCACCTTATCCAAGGTCTCCCTCACTGTCTCCTGTGAATGCCTGTGTAGCAGCACTTTGACCATGTAGAAGGATACAGCGAAGGTGGGGTTCAACATGGGCAATCATGCTGTGGCACAAGGTGGGACGGTGGACATACCCCTGTGAGAGGCTGTTAAAGGTGTACTGTCTGCTCTTCTGGGTAAAAGTGAACTAGTCCTGTGACTCCGAACTCAGCGGGATAGAGAAGAAGGTGTTGGCCAGGTCTGCTACTACGTACCAATGCTTCCCCTCCCAACACTCTGTGTTGTTAATAAGGATCATAACATATAGGACGACCACTATGAAGGGTAGTGCATACTTACTCGACTATCTATAGTTGATTGTCATGTGCCACGTGCCACCCGCACCAGGCTATAGTAGAGGGAGGTTGCAGGGTGGATAGAAACATAGAAACACAGAAAATAGGTGCAGGGGTAGGCCATTTGGCCCTTCAAGCCCGCACCGCCATTCAGTATGATCATGGCTGATCATCCAACTCAGAACCCTGTACCAGCCTTCTCTCCATACCCCCTGATCCCTTTAGCCACAAGGGCCATATCTAACTCCCTCTTAAATATAGCCAATGAACTGGCCTCAACTGTTTCCTGTGGCAGAGAATTCCACAGATTCACCACTCTCTGTGTGAAGAAGTTTTTCCTAATCTCGGTCCTAAAAGGTTTCCCCTTTATCCTCAAACTGTGACCCCTCGTTCTGGATTTCCCCAACATCGGGAACAATCTTGCTGCATCTAGCCTGTCCAATCCCTTTAGGATTTTATATGTTTCAATAAGATCCTCCCTCAATCCTCTAAATTCCAACGAGTATAAGCCTAGTCTATCCAGTCTTTCATCATATGAAAGTCCTGCCATCCCAGGAATCAATCTGGTGAACCTTCTTTGCACTTCCCCTATGGTAAGAATGTCTTTCCTCAGATTAGGGGACCAAAACTGCACACAATACTCCAGGTGTGGTCTCACCAAGGCCTTGTACAACTGCAGTAGTACCTCCCTGCTCCTGTACTCGAATCCTCTCGCTATAAATGCCAGCATACCATTCGCCTTTTTTACCGCCTGCTGTACCTGCATGCCCACTTCCAATGACTGGTGTATAATGACACCCAGGTCTCGTTGCACCTCTCCTTTTCCTAATCGGCCACCATTCAGATAATAATCTGTTTTCCTATTTTTGCCACCAAAGTGAATAACCTCACATTTATCCACATTAAATTGCATCTGCCATGAATTTGCCCACTCACCAAACCTATCCAAATCACTCTGCATCCTCTTAGCATCCTCCTCACAGCTAACACTGCCGCCCAGCTTCGTGTCACCCGCAAACTTGGAGATGCTGCATTTAATTCCCTCATCTAAGTCATTAATATATATTGAAATCAACTGGGGTCCCAGCACTGAGCCTTGCGGTACCCCACTAGTCACTGCCTGCCATTCTGAAAAGGTCCCATTTATTCCCACTCTTTGCTTCCTGTCTGCCAACCAATTTCCTATCCACATCAATACCTTACTCCCAATACCGTGTGCTTTAAGTTTGCACAATAATCTCCTGTGTGGGACCTTGTCAAAAGCCTTTTGAAAATCCAAATATACCAGATCCACTGGTTCTCCCCTATCCACTCTACTAGTTACATCCTCAAAAAACTCTATGAGATTCGTCAGACATGATTTTCCTTTCACAAATCCATGCTGACTTTGTCCGATCATTTCACCGCTTTCCAAATGTGCTGTTATCATATCTTTGATAACTGACTCTAGCATTTTCCCCACCACCGATGTTAGGCTAACCGGTCTATAATTCCCCAGTTTCTCTCTCCCTCCTTTTTTAAAAAGTGGGGTTACATTAGTCACCCTCCAATCCTCAGGAACTAGTCCAGAATCTAAAGAGTTTTGAAAAATTATCACTAATGCATCCACTATTTCTTGGGCTACTTCCTTAAGCACTCTGGGATGCAGACCATCTGGCCCTGGGGATTTATCTGCCTTCAATCCCTTCAATTTACCCAACACCACTTCCCTACTAACATGTATTTCCCTCAGTTCCTCCATCTCACTGGACCCCCTGTCCCCTACTATTTCCAGAAGATTATTTATGTCCTTTTTAGTGAAGACAGAACCTAAGTAGTTATTCAATTGGTCTGCCATGTCCTTGCTCCCCATAATCAATTCACCCATTTCTGTCTGTAGGGGACTACATTTGTCTCAACCAATCTTTTTCTTTTCACATATCTATAAAAGCTTTTACAGTCAGTTTTTATGTTCCCTGCTAGTTTTCTGTCATAATCTTTTTTCCCTTTCCTAATTAAGCCCTTTGTCCTCCTCTGCTGGACTCTGAATTTCTCCCAGTCCTCAGGTGAGCCGATTTTTCTGGCTAATTTGTATGCTTCTTCTTTGGAATTGATACTATCCCTAATTTCTCTTGTCAGCTATGGGTGCACTACCTTCCCTGATTTATTCTTTTGCCAAACTGGGATAAACAATTGTTGTAGTTCATCCATGTGATCTTTAAATGCTTGCTATTGCATATCCACCGTCAACCCTTTAAGTATCATTTGTCAGTCTATCTTAGCTAATTCACATCTCATACCTTCAAAGTTACCCTTCTTTAAGTTCAGAACCTTTGTTTCTGAATTAACTATGTCACTCTCCATCTTAATAAAGAATTCCACCATATTATGGTCACTCTTACCCAAGGAGACTCTCACGACAAGATTGCTAATTAGCCCTTCCTCATTGCTCAATACTCAGTCTAGAATAGCCTGCTCTCTAGTTGGTTCCTCGACACGTTGGTTCAAAAAACCATCCCGCATACATTCCAAGAAATCCTCTTCCTCAGCACCTTTACCAATTTGGTTCACCCAATCTATATGTAGATTGAAGTCACCCATTATAACTGCTGTTCCTTTATTGCACGCATTTCTAATTTCCTGTTTAATACCATCCCCAACCCCACTACCACTGTTAGGTGGCCTGTACACAACTCCCACCAGTGTTTTCTGCCCCATAGTGTTAGGTAGCTCTACCCATGACCCCTCTCAACACAACAGGACCTCCACAGTTTCCCGATCTTGGGCTGTCTGGGATCCTAGTACAGCTTAGTGTTAACTGTCTTAGTGGGGGGGGGGGGGTGAGATCAACAAAGGCTCCACTTAGACAATCACATCGTATCTTTGCCCATGTCACCACAAAGGTAAAACTCACTTTATGACTATGAGGCTGAGCACAGCTCCGAGGGTCAAAGGTTCAATTTATTGTTAAAGTATGATCTTACAATGTAATTCTGATATTCATCTTCACCAGATAGCCATGGAATACAGAAAAAAAAACATGGATGCTGTTGAAAGAAAATCCATCAAACCCCTCCCCACACAAAAATGAAAATGACACCAAACTCAGAAACTCCAGCTCCCAAACTGCCTCCCTTATACAAAAGCTAACAGATCGCCCACATGGAAAACAGCAGCCAGAACATAACACGCCAAACTCCAACCCCCTTCCACACACAAAAAAAACACTGACAATAAATGATTCTGGTCGACTGGGCAATTGCAAATGTCACTCCATTCTTCAAGGGACAGAGGCAGAAGAAAGGAAACAATAGGCCACTCCTTCTGACCTCAGTGGTTGGGAAGATATTGAAGTTAATTATTAAGGATGAGTACTCAGAGTACTTGGAGGCACATGATAAAAATAGGCTGTAGTCAGTATGGTTTCCTCAAGGGAAGATCTGTTGGAATCCTTGAAGAAATAACAAGCAGGATAGGCAAAGGAGAATTGTTTGATGTTGTTTACTTGGAATTTCAGAAGGCCTTTGACAAGATGCCACACATGAGACTGCTTAACAAACTGTGAGCCCATGGTATTATAAGAAAGATTCTAGCATTGATAAAGAAGTGGTTAATTGACAGGAGGCAAAGAGAGGGAATAAAGGGAGTCTTTGCGGCTGGCTGCCAATGACTAGTGGTTTTCCACAGGGATCTGTGTTGGTAACACTTCTTATTACATTATATGTCAAAGATTTGGATGATGGAATTGATAGCTTTGTTGTAAAGTTTGTAGTTGATATGAAGATAGATGGAGTGGTAGGTAGTTTTGAGGAAGTAGAGAGGCTACAGATGAACTTAGACAGATTAGGAGAATGGGCAAAGAAATGGCAGATGGAATACAATGTTGGGAAGTGTATGGTCATGCACTTTGAGAGAAGAAATGAAAGGGTTGATTATTTTCTAAATGGGAAGAAAATACAAATATATGAGGTGCAAAGGCACTTAGGAATCCTTACGAAGGATGCACTAAATGTTAGTTTGAAGTTTGAGTCTGTGGTGAGAAAGACAAATGCAATGTTAACATTCATTTCAAGAGGACTAGAATATAAAGCAAGGATATAATGTTGAAACATTATAAAGCACTGGTGAGGCCTTATTTGAAATATTGCGAGCAGTTTTGGGCCCCTTATTATAGAATGAATGTGCTGAAACTGGAGAGGGTTCAAAAGAGGTTCATGAAAATGATTCCATGAAGAGTGTTGGATGGCTCTGGGCCTGTATCCACTAAAATTCAAAGGAATGAGGAGTGAAACTGATTGATACCTATAGAATGGTGAAAAATCTTGATAGAGTGGATGTGGAGGGGATGTTTCCTCGGGTAGGAGTGTCTAAGATCAGAGGACATAGCCTTAGAATAGAGGAGCATCCTTTTAGAACAGAGATGAAGAATTCCTTTAGCCAGAGACAGGCAACTCTGTGGAATTCTTTGCCTTAGGCAGCTGTAGAGGACAAGTCAGAGGTTGACAGATTCTTGATTGGTCAAGGCATGAAGGGATATTGGGAGAAGGCAGGAGACAGAGGCTGCGAGGAACATTGGATCAGGCCTGATGAAATGGTGGAGCAGACTCAATGGGTCAAATGGGCTAATTCTGCACCTCGATCCTATGGTCTTATGGTCTAACAATATCAAACTCCAACCTCCCCCTTGCAAAAAAAAGAACAGTGGCAATAACATCAAACCCTCAATCCCTTCCCTCACAGAAAAGGACAGCGACAAATGCATCAAAATCCCCCAATCCCCTCTCTCATACACAAAAACTAACAAATCGCCCACATCAGATCCCAAATCCCCAACCTCTTTGTCTCACAAAAACTAACATATCACCCACCCAGTACCCCAACCCGCCAATCAGAAACAAGAAATAAAACACAGAAACTGAAGGACAGCAGTCCAAAAAGCACAAATCTTATAATTTTGAAAACATCCTCTAGTCAGAATCAAACACCAAGGCCATATTTAAGTTTGCTGATGACTCTACTGTCGCTGGACAAATCACTAGATTGATATTCTGCCTGTATGGTGCCACAATAATAACCTCTCACTCAAAGTCAGCAAGACCAAGGGTCTGATTATTAACTTCAGGAGGAGGAACTTGGATGTCCATGAGTCAGTCCTCATCGATTATCAGAGGTGGAGAGAGTCAGCAACTTTAAATTCCTCCGCATCGTAATTTCAAAGGATCTGTCCTGGGTCCTGCACTTAAGTGCCATTATGAAGAAAGCACAGCAGCACCTCTACCACTTTAGAAGTTTGTGATGATTCAATATGACATCTAAAACTCTGACAAACTTCTATAAGTGTGCAGTAGAGAGAATATTGACTGGTTGCATCATGGCCTGGTATGGAAACACCAATGCCCTTGAATAGAAAATCCTACAAAAGGTAGTGAATACAGCCCAGTCCATCACTAGTAAAGCCTACTGCACCATTGAGCACATCTACACAGAGCACTGTCACAGGAAAGCAGCATCCATCATCAAGGACCACCCACCCCTCCACTAGGCCATGCTCTCTTCTCACTGCTGCCATCAACAAGAAGGTACAGGAGCCTCAGGACCTACACCACCAGGTTCAGGAACAGTTTTTACTCCTCACCCATCAGGCTCTTGAACCAGAGAAGATAACTTCACTCAACTTCACTTGCCCCATTGCTAAATTGTTCCTATGGTCTCACTTTCAAGGACTCTTCATCTCATGTTCTCAATATTTATTGCTTTTTTTTTGGTATTTACACAGTTTGTTGTCTTTTTTTCCATTGGTTGTTTGTCCATTCTGTTGGGTGCAGTTTTTCATTAATTCTATTGTGCTTCTTGGATTTAGTGAGTATGCCTGCAAGAAAACTGAATCTCAGAGTTTAGATGGTGATATGAACTGTATGTACTTTGGTAATTTATTGACTTCGAACTTTAGAAACTTGTTTGCTGGGATTTCCCCCTCAGCATATTCATGCACAGAAGGCATTCAGGGTGCCCACCACCAACTCAGTCATTGGTCCTGCCTGTCCTGGTCATGGCTAGCTGCAGTTAACCTCCAATGCACGGATGGTGAAGTGAACCCCCTAATCCCTCTATGATAGCCCTGGGAGCCCAGCAACTATCAGGGTTACCTGGAATGATGATGAGCTCAGAACCGGTGACTACCAGTGCCATCCATCGCTGCACATTCCTTTTCCCCTAACGTACTGCAATGGGAATGTAAGGTCTCGTGTCACCCAGCTAGGAAAGGGCTGCCAAGTGTATCCTTCATCCCCATCCCTATGCCAGAGGCTGCCAAGTGTATCCTTCACCCCCATCCCTATGCCGGAGGCTGCCAAGTGTATCCTTCACCCCCATCCCTATGCCGGAGGATGATCGCTGTTGCCACTGAAGATCTGCTGCTACCTTTTGCAGGTCCTCCAGCAGCAAATGCAGGGAATCCCGAGCAGAAGGTGGAGAAATTGTGCTGAGGAAGGAAGGAACCCTTATCGGGGGCCGGCTTAAGTGGCCTCCTGACCTCTCTTTCCCTGGCAGCGCTGCTTGTACATGGCTCAGAGGGTGGGAGTGGGAATGCTATCGACCTGCTCCCTCAGGACCCCGGCTCTGAGCAATGCCAAAAATATTCCCCTATGTGTCATGCAGGGCCGTCCACTCCTGCTTATCAACCTTGCTAACCCAACTACAGGGACCTTCCTCCATGTTCTCTAATCCCTCCAATAATCTACGGCAGTGTCTACGGTACCACCTATTACTGGTCCTAATAAGGGCAACAGAACCCCTTTAAATGGGGAACTGCTGCTTTAACTAAATACATGACCATGGTCAAGGTTAAACTATGACCCTGTGATGGGTTATCACTGCCAAGATAGATCCTGTGATCTGAGCCCACTGGCGAAAACTCTGGCACATTCCTCTACTGCGCTCCACTCCCTCCTGGGCTTCAAATCCTACTCAAAGAGTGAGGGTCACCTGATCTTAACCAATGTAATCACTCTACCCAGTAGCGATTCATCACTCCCTTGGGAAGTGGATAGCACTCCCAGGGCATTGTTAAGCAGGTGATGGCATGACAGTCCCCAGGACCTTCATCTCTCTTTTGGATAAACTCACTCCAGCACCCTCACATCACAGATCCTCAGCAACCACATGGGCAGGGGCTCCTCTGCCTTCTGCCTACATTGTTTCCCAGCTTCACCATTTCCTTAGTGGAGGACTCCCTGATGGTAGTTATCCACATGAGAAACACTGTGTTATCCTTCCCAGGTCTGTCTCCCTTATGCTGATCCTCTCTCCAGCCTGTTGCTCTTCCTCACCCTGTTTCATGGAGGCTGGAGGGGCTCTGGGCTGTCGGCCCCCTTGCTGGGTCTGGGACCATGTGGCCACCAGTCTGGTTGGTACTGGAGTGGCTGCATAGGGGAAGGGTGCTTATTTAGAGGGAGATCCCTGAAGCTCTCTTCTAACCTCTCTTTCTCAACCTCACTATCTAACCCGATGTCGCTATCCCCCATCCATGTGTCGGAGTCACCTCCCTGCAACATCAAGGCTTGGACCTCAGATAGGTCCAGTCACCAATTAGACCTGCAGGCAGCCTCTAACTGCTGCACCTTTACTAGCTGATGTGCCATCTCTGTCCTATTATCCTCTAACTCTTCAGCCCGAGTCTACAGTAACTGGACAGCCTCCCCCATGGTAAAACATCATTGGTTTGGTGCTTCACAAGCTATCTATTTCTTTCCACTTCTGTGAGATTGTCTCACTCTGCTGCTTTACAATGACTGCCAGCAGACAGAAAGCAACGCTTCCTCTCGGTGAACCCTACTTCATTACATAGAGACATGATGTGGTGTCTCATTTTCACCCCGTGGGAGTCCAGCTTGTCATACCTTTGTCTGCCAGTAGGGCGGTGAGACTCCCAAATCCTGCATTATTGTCGGTCCACCCTGGGACTTGGCCCTCCTCACACATGGTTTGTCTCTCTTATTTTTCCCTTTAAACATATCAATCTACTATTCAATCACCGGACCCTGCTTGCTGTGCTAATTGTTGTGCGAAATGGAGTTTGCAAGTTTGGTGAGTGAGGAGAGAAGACACTCACTACAGTTAAGTAAGTTAACTATTTACAGGGCAAGACAGACACTAAACATTCAGTAAGCCCTTTAAATTCCACCCAGTTGCAAATGCTTGTCTAAAGTGTGGACTCGAGGCCCTCTCACACTGCAGCACATTTCCACTGTTCCCACCGCACCAGTCACAACACAGTCTGTCGGTGACCTAGAGAGCAAAAGAAAACTGTGTCTGTTCAGTGCGCTAGATTTATATTCGACTGGCGCCATGATTTCATCAGCTACCATGTGGCGCCAAACGGCAGCCGGTGGAAGGTCTGCAATGCTCCTTAAATGAACAAATCTCTAGCTAGCATGGGAAGCAGCTTTCAATGTATAGGTAATTTTGACATTTACTGCAACAATGTTACCATAACTACCTTAAGATCAGTTTCTTTCAGGCATTTTACAGGGAAAAAAAGAAATACAATAGAACTTATAAAATACTATGCTCAAACAAAGACTGACAATCAAAAAAGTGCAAAAGATGACAAATTGAGCAAATAATTAAAAATCAGAGAAAAAAATAAATAATACTGACAACATGAATTGCAGAGTCCTTGAAAGTTAGTCTATAGGTTGTGGAGTCAGTTCAGCGCTGAGGTGAGTGAAGTTACTAACGCTGGTTCAAGAGCCTGATTGTCACAGGTTTAATGTCACTGCCAAATGCCATGAAATTTGTTGGTTTGCTGAAGTACCGAACAAGACGTAAGAATTACTATAAATAATAAAATAAATAAATCATGCAAAAAAAAACACCCAAAATTCTGTACCTTGTCATCAAGATATGCCTGCACAGGTCCCCATTATGCTTTAATACATGCTTCATTGCAGGTGACTTTTTAGGTTTTCAAGGTGCATATGTGCAATTCTAGCATTTTCTGTAGATATACTGAAGTATGAACTTGCAAGCTGCAATGCTAACTTTTCGCTCTGCTATTAATTCTTAATGCATGCACAAGAAAATATAATGACAAAACAGGATTAATGGTGCTGAATGTGGAAATAAATATATTTACTGGGGAAGGTGAACAGTTGTGTAATGTAAGAAGTTGTACCTGCAAAATTATGATCTATATCAGAGTCTGTTTAACATTTTATTTATATTTGGTGCAATAACTATAAATAGTACATATTTGTTTACAAGGAGGAAGGAAAATTGTAAAATGATTTATCACCAGCAAGCATAGAGAGTGGATTGCAGATTTTCTCATCTAACCTTCAATTAAATAAAATTGTTTTGCAACATATTGTGATTGTTTCTGAAATTGTAAATCCAATCTAAAGCGCAGCAGGATTTTTGCAGTTATGAACATTTATCTATCCAGTAAGTTGCATTGTATATCTGGAAGCAATGTACTTCTTTTTAATCAATGATGAATTATCATAATGGAAAAATAGACACTGATATTTTAGATATGTTATTTGTTTTCTCTGTTACATCTCAGAACTATTTAACCCTAAGTCATTCACAGACCATATGTGACAGGGTTAGATCCATTTGCCTCATTTATTCAGAATACAGAATAGCTTTATCAGAGGTAGAGTAGATTAAAGCTAATGTCACCTCATGTTACATATTTATGGTCATGCTAATAGTACTTCACTTACCTCTTCTTGGGTATAATTATTCTTCCGTTCTCACTGCTGAGGTGAATGAAGGTCATTTTCAATTGGTGTTCTTAAGTGTTGATGTTTATTTAAGATGTCATGCATGTCATATAATCAATGATATTTACAGTACAGTGAAGACTATTCTGCCCATCATATCCAGGCTTATCTTTGTACTTCTTAATAACATTGAGAACAGAAACAGAGTAACATTAATGTTGTCCTTTACATGAAATTATCATAATATCATGAGGCTTCAAAACAAGAACAAAAAGAAACATTGTATTAAAGCTCTTTAATAACCAACTTGTTCTTTGTATTAACATGTCAAAATGAACTTGTTTGATTGAAGTAAAGTCGAAAACATCATATCATAGAACAGAATTATTAATTTATGCCACAGAAGGATGTCAGTAAACTCATCTGGGGCATGCCAACCAAGAAACAACTCTCCAGGCTAATCCCACTTCCAAGCTCTTGATCCATTGCCTTAGAAAACAATTAATTTCTTCATTTTGAAATCAACATAGTCCTTGGTTTAAATTGGATACTTTAAAAAATCTGTGAATGCATCATGCCAGAGAGGGTATTCTATTTGTAATCTGTTTCAAATTTCTGACTTACTCCAGGAGGAAACAGTGATAAATAAATGTAAAGATTTCCCCAAGGAAGAGGGAATAATTTAAAGTTGAGTTAACTCGAGCCATCATTTATTGCTATTGATCACATGTGGACATTTAAAGCTTAGTTGTTCAAATAGCAGATGAGAATTCAATGCCAAACTGATTTGGATTGATGGCATTCTTCTTGATTGTATTTTGTGCGCAATGTGTCAACTTATCTAACAATAAAACAACAACATATTTGCATTGATTGTTCAAAACGTGCAGCAATGTAGACCCTCCCCCACCATGATAATATTTTATCCTTTCTTAACTGTGAAATGAAGATCATAAAATCAATGTTTTGAATACAGAAACATTATATTGCAAACTCCAACTCTTTATGTCTAGATATTACTTGACAATTTGTGTTTTTGCATGGCATTTGTTGCTGAATTGTTTTTACAATCATCTGAAACTCAGCAGAATATTTATTCTCAGAAACATTCTAGAATCCTGTATACGTCATCGGTATCCTCAGAAGGGAATTTTAACTTCTTTGTGACCAACCTCATTTTGTGCAGTAAGAAAATACCAGTAATTCACACTTCTTGAGACTGAATTACTTCAAATTTATTTCCAAACATTACATGGATGTTAATTGCCAAGCACCAGCACTGAAGTGAGACCTTACATGCGCATATGCAAAAAATCTTACAATTATTATTACAATTCAGTTTTTGTTTTCATAATACCTGCTAGCCAGATGTGTATGACTGTGTGCTAGTCTTATTTCTGGTGTCTGAACCTGATAAAATCTTCATTAAAAAGCAAGTAATATCAAAGGTTTTGGTAGGTATGCTGCAATCAAGCATTACAGCATAAGAGGAAGCCATTCTTAAAAAAGCTATCCAGAAAAAGAAGAGTATGTTATTAATGTCATCTACGTTTTAATGTGTTTGATGTTATTTTACATTTATACCTATATTTAATAATTTTTAACATTACTTTATTCTGAATGCTTTATTCAGATTTTTAGGATGCTGTCTAGTTCCTATAACTTTATTAAACATGGTTTAATAATTACAAATGCACCTAATTTGCATTGAGTTCCAAGTCCAAGTCATTTGGTCTTTTTCAACACCAAATCTGAGGGTGGTATAATTAGTCCCTTCTGACACTCTGTCATAGATCCTCAAGCATTTTTTTTCCTTTCACTAAAATTATCCGCGTATTTTTTTTTTTGCATTTTCAGTGTCAATGGCAGCATTTTGGAGTCTCATTGAAATGTCTGGATAATCAAGGAATCCACAGCAATGACTTGGTATGCCCTCATAAAAATCAGAGACTCCAGGTTAATGATCAATGCGTTCATACACATTAATAACACAAGTCACCTTAGGCAGCTCATTAATCAAACATCAATATCTAAGGAAGTTGTAAGATATTTGTACAGTTGTACAAACCTATACACGTACCATTGGAGAACATTTTAATTGGTTGCATCACCGTCTGGCATGGTGGGGCTGCTACACAGGATTGGAAAAAAACCACAGAGTATTAGAAATTTAGCCAGCTCCATCAATGAACTAGCTTCCCCACCATTGAAGATATCTTCAAAAGGTCATGCCTTTCTATCTGGGGGGAAACCATTCATTAACAGAACTTGGGAGGATAAAGGTATTGCTACTCTTCAAGATATTAATGGGGCAAGTACTATCCTTAGCTTTCAAGAACTGATATCTGGATATAATATTGATAAACATTCTCTTTTCTTCTGCATTCGAGTAAGATCAGCTTATAAAGCCTATGGCGTTCCCTGGGGGTCAGATTTAAAGGACCATCCCATTTTAAGTTGGATACAAAGTGCCCCAGGACAGATAGTGTCATATTTCTATGATAAATTAAACTCCCAGAAATATATGCCCACATCGGGAATGAAAGCCTGGGATAGGGACATAACTGAATTGGGACAAAACTTAGACTGGGATGCGATTTGGGATAATGCTGCCGGTGCTTTGAAAAACCCAAATCATCGGTATATACACTTGAAACTTTGTCATAGAGCATATTTAACACCGAGAATCAGACATCAGATGGGACTGGTTCCTGACCAATATTGCTCATTTTGCCCCCATGGAGCCATTGGCTCTTTTATACATGTTGTATGGGAATGTTTTTGGTTTGTGGGGGAAGGTTATCAGTACTGTTACAGAACTAACGGGGGTACAATTACCAATGGACCCCGCTGTACATCTTCTAAATGATGACTCCCACCTTTCCCTTACAGAAAAAAACACGCAAAATCTGGCTGGCAGGCCTGACTGCAGCTAAGAAGATTGTAGTCCAGCGTTTGAAACCTCCCCATGATATTTCAAATACTCACTGGCTTTGGAGATTTTTGGACATTTCTTACCTGGAACTTTCATCAGCAAGAGTAAATGATACACAACCAAACACAATCTTAATGTGGACAAATTTGATATCTAACTTAAAAGATCTTTTGTTAAAATAGGAATGCTTTGTCTGTGTATGTACTACTATTCAGTTGGTTGATGGAGGGGAGAGGGATGGGGGGGAGAGGTGGAGGGGGGATGGTGATGAAGGTTGGGGGGTGGCTGGCTTAAACAGTCAAAATGTAATTGGCAATCGGTTGTATTGAATGTAATTTGTTGGTGTTGCAATAAAAAATTGATTTAAAAAAAGGTCATGCCTCAAAAAGGCAGCATCCTCACCACCTTGGACATATGCTCTTCTCATCACTGCCATCAGAGAAGAAGTACAGGAGTCTGACGACACACAGTAATGTTTTAGGAACAGCTTCTTCCCCTCTGCCAACAGATTTCTGAAAGGTCCATGAATCCACGGCACTACTCCACTATTTTTGCTCTCATTTTACAATTCTTACTTAATTTTATCGTATATTTTATGTACTGCATTTTACTGCTGCCACAAAACAAAAAAATTCACTCTGCATGTCAGTGATAATAAACTTGATTCTGATTCTGTTCTCAGTGCTGCCAAACCAGAGCTCAAATCGTCACTTAGGCCAGCTGAACAAGTGATCAGCTGAAGAGATGAGTTTCCATCAATACCATTTAAGAGAACCAACAAGCACACAGTAATTAGATTCTACTTGCTTCTACTGCAATTCTATCACGACTTTGACACTTTCTGTAGATTTACTTTCATTGCTAAGGTCTTTAAGAACGTCTGTGTCATGGGATGAAGAAATCTATCCTGATTCACAGGCTTCCACTTAAACCATTCGATCACAGATGTAGGTAAATCTGGAGAAGCTGACTGGAGGAAGGAACACATCTGACAGAATGGTTCAAGGTTCAAGGGAAGGCAGGAGGAGGCGGAGGGGGAGTAGAGATGTGCTCGGCGTAGGACCATATCTCCCTATGCTGTCCTATAGGTTGCAAATTCCCTCTACTCATCCTCAGTAAGGAACAACATGCAACTTATCTCTATTTCACTAATGTCATTCTCAACGAAATTTGTCACCTGGCCCAATCAAGCTAATTTCAAAATGTGGTAAGGACCATTTTGCCACAGGCTTTCAAAGGGACTTTGGACATTATTTTTTAATGCATTGAGATTTTCCCAGTCAGGAGCTAAAGACGTTTGCAACATATGTCAACTTGCCATCCATTGCTGCAAATGGAAGTCGTTGGCACCGAGTATTCAACAAATAAAGTATACTTAATATTATACCAAATCTACTTATCTCTTGTGTTTCCATCCTTAATTCCCTCGTTTAGAGAGCAGCAGACAGAGTAAACATATGGTTTCAATCTTCTCCATTGCACTGAATACTATTTACTGCATACACATTGCTTCACAAGCACAGCATGTCAGCTCTGAGTTGCACTGCGAGTGAAGAGGATTCTAATCTCACAAGGGAAGATGCAGTGTGGCCATATGCAGTGAATCATCAGAATCAAAATTATCATCACTGACAGATGATGTGCAATTTGTTGTTTTGCAGCAGCAATATAGTGCAAAGACATAAAAACCAATAAATTATGAATTAAATGTGTAGGGCAAGAAAAGGAATGATGAGGCAGTGTTCATGGTATTGTGACTCTGTCTGAAACACAGGGAAAACTAGAGAGATGAAAGTCTATTCATCACGACCAACAAATGTTCTTTTGGAGACCCCTCCAATAGAACCTCCCAGACTCAACATCAAACAAGTAAATACTCTTAATGACATTGATAATGGTTGGTGATCAAATACAATTTCAGTAACTACAATTACATTCATCATCTTCAAAATGTGCCATGTCGTATGATGTAGGGGATCATGGTCTCATGACCATGATTGTCCTTGGCAAATTTTTCTTCAGAAGTAGTTTGCCATTGCCTTCTTCTGTGCAGTGTTTTTACAAGGCAGGTGACCCCAGCCATTATCAATACTCTTCTGTGGTTGTCTGCCTGGCATCAGTGGTCACATAACCAGGACTTGTGACATGCACCAGCTGCTCATACGACCATCCATCACCTGCCCCCATGGCTTCATGTGACTTTGATTGGGGGGACTAAGCAGGTGCTACACTTTGCCCATGGGTGACCTGCAGGCTAGTGGAAGGAAGGAGCACCTTACACCCCACCACCAATGACATTGTTTACTTCATATTTAGTGTCTGACAAATGGTTCTATGTAAGAACATCATTACAGCAGAGGCATTTTGCAATAACAAGAAACCTCTGAAAGTTTAAACACCTTTGTTGGGACAAACTAATTCAAAAGGATGGTCAGAAAGGTTCTGAGGACAGAGAATGAGACACCCAAAATTTCTGTTGTGAGGGCTAACTGACTGTACACAAATATCCCCATTATTGATATAACCAGTATGCCTACAGACAGGCCTGATCTGCTAAGTGATAAAATTTAGTCTGGTCTGACATCCTTCCTGTAGGTTGCACTGCCTTGTTTGATGCAGGCCAATTTACATAAATGCATTGTTTTATGTGCTTATGCAGGCGATGTTTCATGGTCATGTTAGTTTAAACATCATGTGAGCAGCCACACTTCTTCAGTTGGCCAGAAGCCTGAGCTCTGTGGACAGTTTTTAACATCAAAACTCATTACAGCTTTTACTTTACATTTAAGTATCTTTTTTTGGTTGATTCTTGTTTGTATGAATACCTGCTTCCTCTATTCTGTTATTCCTAAAGGATATCCCATGTCTGATAATTCTCCAACACATGAATTATTGAATTATCACACCTGGGATATCTTTAGGGAAAACTAATGGCAGAGATCTAGAAGCTTTTCCTCAATTGTTGAGTTGGGAGCTGAAGTTTCTTGTATGTCCTCCCCGAAGGTAGAAAAGAGATAAATAAGGGTGTCCATTATAAAGAAACCTCATCACCCAGGACGCCCTCTTCTCATTGTTACTGTCAGGAAGGAAGGAGGTACAGAAGCCTGAAAGCACACACTCAGCGATTCAGGAACGGCTTCTTCCCCTCTGCCATATGATTCTTAAATAGTCATTGAACCTATGAACACAAACTCACTTTTTTACGTATTATTTCTGTTTTGCACTATTTTTAAACTAACTATTTAATATACATATTAATATACTTACTGTAATTGATTTACTTATTTTATTTTTCTCTTTCTACATTATCATGCATTGCGTTGTACTGCTGCTGCTCAGTTAACAAATTTAACGACACATGTCGGTGATAATAAACCTGATTCTGTTTCGGATTTTTACAGTTCTTCATGATGCCTGCCACATCTGCATCACCTTGCAGTCCTGTGAATTGCTGTCTTTATCAGAGTGTGATGTAACCAGTGAGAATGCGCTCCACCTATAGAAATTTGTAAATCTCTGGTGACATACAACATCACCTCAAACTCCAAACGAAATAGAGATTGAAGGTGTTTGACTGGTATTGACAACAATTATATTATCTCATCGAACATAGAACATGGCACAGCACAGCAGATTATAGGTCCTGTGGCCCATGATGTTATGCCAACCGTTTAACTTATTCTAAGGTCAATCTAATCCTTCACTCTCACATAGATCTCCATTTTGCTACATCCATATATCTACACAAGAGGCTCTTAAATGTCCCTCATATATCTGCCTCTACTACCACCCTTAGCAATGCATCCCATATACAACCCAGCCACTCTCTGTGGGGAAAATTTACCTCTAACTGCCTATAATTTCCTCCAATTATTTTAAAATTATCCACCTCATGTTAGTCATTTTCACCTTGAAAAGTCTCTGGCTGCCACTTTATCCATGCTTTTTAACATATTGTACGTCACTAACAAGTCACGCCTCATCCTCTTTTGCTCCGAAGAGTAAAGCTCTAGCTTGCTCAACCTATCTTAATAAAGCATACCCTCTATTTGACTCAGCATCCTGGTAAATCTGCTCTGCACCCTCCTTAAAGCTTCCATATCCTTCCTATAATGAGGCAACCAGAATTGAACACAATACTCCAAGTGTGGTCTAGCAGAGTTTTCTAGAGTTGCAACATGACCTTGCATCTCTTGAACTCAAATCCCCCAATTACTGAAAGCCAACACTCATATGCCTTTTGATAAACCCAATCATTTTGTGTTTTTATTTTGAAGGATCAATGGATGTGGATCCCAAGATTTCTTTTTTCCTCCACACTGCTAAGAATCCTATTGTTAACCCTGTATTCTGCCTTTTACTTTGACCTTCCAAGGTATATCACTTCTCATTTTTCTGGGTTAAACTCCATTTGACACTTCTCATCTCAGTGCTGCATGTAGTCTGTGTCCCATTGTAACCAGTGACAATCATCTACACTATCCACCACTCTACCAAACTTCATGCCATCTGCACACTTAATAACCTTTACTTCCACTCCCTTATCCAAGTCATTTATAAAAATTACAAAGAGCAGATTCCTACAGAACATCACTGGTCACCAACCTCCAAGCAGAATATGCTTCATCTACTACTATTTTCTTCCTTCTGCAGGCAAGCCAGTTCTGAAAGCATGCAGCTGTTTCCCTGGATCCCATGCCTCCCTGCTTTCTAAATGAGCCTACCGAGGGAAATCTTGTCAAATTCCTTACGAAAATCCATACATCATATCTGCTGCTCCACCTTCATCAATTTGTTTTGTAACTTGCTCAACAAATTCAACCAGACATATAAGATATCACCTGCCAATCACAAAGCCATGCTAACTATTCCGAATCAGATTATAATTCTTCTAATTCTTGTAAATCCTATCTCTAAGAATTCTCCACAATAGTTTGCCTACCACTGATGTAACATTTACTGGTCTATAATTCCCAGGGTTACCCATATTACCTTTCTTGAACAAAGGAATAATATTCACAAACTCCAGCCATCTGGTACCACTCCTGTGGTCAGTGGAGATGCAAAGATCATTACCAAATATGCAGCTATCACTTCCCCTGCTTCCTGTAGTATCCTGGGATGTATCCCATTAGACCCTGCATACTTATCTATACTAATATGTTTCAAAATTTTCAGCACATCCTCTTTCTTTACATCAACATATATCCCAGTATATAAGCCTGTTTTACACTGTCCTCACATTTGTCGAGAACCCTCTCACTCATGAATGCTGAAGTAAAATAATTATTAAGAACCTCCCCTCCAGGCACATTTCCTCTTTTTTCTCTGATTAATCCTATCCTCACTCTAGTCTTCCTACTGTTCTTAATATTCGTGTAGAACTATTTGAGGTTTTCCTTAATCCAAATCACCAAGGTCTTTTTGATCCCCCTCTAGCTCTCCTAACCCTATTCTTAAGCTCCTTCCTGTCTGCCTGGAATTCTCTAGATCCCTGTCCAACACTTGCTTCCTAAATTTTAAGTAAGCTTCTTTCTTCCTAGTGACTAAACGTTCCAATTCTCTTGTCAACCATGGTTCCTTCACTGTACCATCCTTTCCCCGCCTCAGTGAGGCAAGGCTATCTAAAACCCCATGCGAGTGCTCACTAAACAACCTCCACATTTCTGCAGTGCATTTCCCTAAGTACATATGTTCCCAATTTACACTGGCAAGTTCCTGCCTGATGGCATCAAGTTTTGCTCTCCCTCAATTTAATACTTCCCCATATTGTCTGCTACGATTCCTGTTCAAGGCTATGGTAAAGGTCAGGGAGGTGTAGTCACTGTCTCCAAAGTGCTTACATATTGAGAGATCTGTCACTAGACCAAATTCATTACCTCGTACCAGATCTAGTATGGCCTCTCCTCTAGTCCAATATAGAGAAAAATAAAGAGTCCGTGTGAGGGATGTCATCAACCATAGGAAGGTATGTTTCCAGAAGGAGGACATTTCAAATGTTCTAAAGCAGGAGGCTTCTTATTGAGAAAAGTTACGGCAAAACAGTCAGATCTGTAATTTGCTTTTAGAATAAAAGGCAAGATAACAGGTTTGGAGAATGGGTTTAGAGTTTAGTGCAGCTGGCCAAGTGGCTGACATGAAAGAAATTAGATTCATCCTCTATAGTTATGAAGGACGGCGCGGCACAGTAGTGTAGTAGTTAGTGCAATTGTTTTACAGCGCCAATTGTAAATGGGGGTTTGATTCCCACTGCTGACTGTCAGGAGTTTGTACATTCTCCCCACTATCGTGTGGGTTTCCTCCCACATTCCAAAGATGTACAGTTATAGCTGGTGCATTGTGGGCATGTTATGTTGGTGCCAGAAGTGAGATGGCACTTGTGGGCTGCCCAGTACAATTCACACTCATTTGATTTCACTGTACGTTTCGATGTACCTGTGACAAATAAATCTAATTTTATTTTATATTGTTGTTACTATCTCAGTACAGTGCCTCAGATACTTCCATTACGCTCTTCAAACCCCTTTGAATACTGGCACCTACACTGACCTGGCAGCGGTTCACAGAGAGTAACTGGACTTGATTTTCAGAAGGTTGAGCTCCAGAGCAGTACCCAGAATCTAGGTAGCTTCTGTTTGTAATACAAAGGAAATTATGATAAATTCATGAGGTTACTTAGCGCAGAAAGATATGGGCAAGTAAGAACTGATTTGATCCTCCAGTGTTGTAAAATTGATAGACCATAACTTCCATGCCAGTATGACGATTTCCACCTCCGCAGAGCTATCTGCATGGTTAATTCTGATCCTTTCCCGGCTCCTTGTTAACGTTAGCTCTCTGGCAAGTCTCACTGGATTGAATCTTGAAGGGAGGGGTTTGTCCTGACAGAAAAAAAAATTGAATAAGATTGGCATGCCCTCACTCAAGACAAGAAAAATAGGAATTGATCTCTTTCAGACAAATAATATTCTGAGATAATGTTTCAGATTAAGTGTGCAAGGCAGTGTCCTCGGGGAGTAAGCAGAGTGGAAAGGCTGTATATAAAGCTGGTGGGTGAAAGTTTTGAACTAATTACTATTTAGGATTGATATATGGAGAATTATTTTGATCTCAGTGGTTGTTAATCTTTTCATTCATCCACTGGAGAAATCTGCAGATGCTCACTCACAGAATATGTTCAAAGTTGAGAACATTATGGACATTAAGGGAATTATGGAAAAGCAGAGCTGACATTCACGATCAAATATGATCCTGATGTGATGGAAGCTGCTTGTGCTGGATGGCTCAAATCAATTCCTTATATATTTTTTTTCCTTCTTCTCTGAGTTGTTCCATCAAAGCCTACATCAATGCCTGTTTCGCTGCCACCACTATTGCGTGATCCGAAATCTCTGGAGGGGAAGGCCCCGAATCCTTGGCTTTGCCTGTTGCTTGGCAACCGGGGCCAGGGTCGAAGCGCTCGGCAGAGATGGTGCTCGGTGCTTGGTGTTGGAGGGCTGGTCGGAGGCTCAAAGTTTTCTGACGGACTCAGAGTTGGACTGTGGTCAGGTGCTTCCAAGGTGCTGCATCGGCAGGTTTGCGGCGCTGGAAGCTCATGACAGGGAGAGTTTCTCCCTTCTACTGTCTGCGTGAGATGTTGGGGCTATCGGGAATTTGAGACTTTTTTTTACCGTGCCCATGGTCTGCTCTTATCAAATTACGGTATTGCTTTGCACTGTTGTAGCTATATGTTATAATTATGTGGTTTTGTTAGTTTTAGTCTTGGTTTGTCCTGTGTTTCTTGTGATATCATTCTGGAGGAACATTGTATCATTTTTAATGCAATAAACGAGGACTGAGTATCCTCATAATCTAATCTAATCTAATCTAATATGATTCTTGTGCTAATGGGCACATAAAACCTGGACCTTTGGCAGTCCAACCTGCCCCCACTTCACTCTGGGTTAAAATGGAGAGTGGTAAGAAGGGGTGGAGGACGGAGGAAAGCTTTGGACTCTGCTGGCTTACTGCTGCTCATGATGGTCATATGCGATGTACTTTCACCAGAGCACCACGCAAATTGTTTGGGTGATTTCCCTGTACTATTTGAGCAGGTGGCAGACTGAGATGTGGTGTGCAGTTTAGAATAGTGATGTGGGTTGGTGAAGTGGTGATGTAGCATGTAAAATCTAGCTCTATTGCCAGAGATTCCAGGTACCTGATATGTGGGGATGATGCTGAAATAAATCTAGGATACACTGGGACATATCATCAGTGAAGTAACCTGAGGTCATTGGATGTTTCGGGTCTTTCAACATCTGACACCCTCACCTAGGCGATCCATTCAGGGTTGATCAGGCCCTGGCTTCTGTACGAGCAGCATTGGCCCACGGTCACACCTCTTGATCCATAGCCATTTGGAGGCTCGCTCAGCAGCCTTTGTGATGGTCCTGATGGCTCTTCTCTTTGCAGATCTCATAAGGCCAGGTACTGAGTAGGTTCCACAGAGTGATCAGCCAGCAAATCCTCTACATCCCACTTCTGTAGGCTCACATCATGTACTCCATCCCTTTTTCTGGCTCTACCAGATCCTGATATTTGGCTTTCTTACATTTAAATGCCATGTCAGTCTGGTCTTCCTAAGGCACTGTCAGTTCTACCACGACCACCTGCCTCGAGGTTTATGACACAGTGACTATGTCAGGCCTCAGTGATGTACTGAACTGTTTAAATTCGGATGTAAAGCTAGTGGGAGGTGACTTTTGATAATGCATTCCCTGTTCCTGACTGCATGCACATGCCCTTTAAATCTCTTGTAGCACTGCAACAAGTCCCCAGGAAGAGATTCCTATCGCCCTAGCTTGATTCTCTCTCTCCGTTGTTGTGGTATATTTCTGGGGAGCATTCTGGATCTCTGAGCAACACTCAAAATAAGGGAACCTGATTTTGCTCATAATGTGTCTTTGATGAATGTCTCCCAGCTCAGCTTTGTTTTCACAATGCTTGCCTGCAACTGCTTGGCTCATAACACACTTTTCTTTTAGTAGAAGCAAGGTGGTTTTAATTAGAGTGGGCTAGCTTCGAGTGGGTATCAGCTACCTACAATACTGGGATCTCCACTAAGGCAAAAACATCGAGGATAGCACAATGATGCTGCCATTGCATAGAGGTCATGTGGATTATCAGCCAGCACAAAGCAATAGAAGGCCATTAATCCTACATCCAAATCCTAATTAGCATTTTCTTTTCAAGTCATGTTGGCTCCTATTTACTCAATAATTTAGATTATTGTTATGGTTGATCTTTAAATTATTGTATTAATTTGCCAATTATTATAACAATTAGAATGATTAACATAACTTCTTCTTCTGGTAAATACCTCAAAGCATGCTGACTCGTGGAGCCATATGAGGCAGCCTTCTGTAATAGATTTCATCCACCCTTTTGAATTTGTTGCACACTCTATTAAGAACCTGTCAAATGTTAACATTTAAGTCAATAAATTAACATTCATTCCCTCAACTAACCAGATGCATTATGATAATGTAACAGGATGAACACTTGCTTAAAATACATATACTGGATACTATCTGGTTATCTGTCAAATTGAAATGAACAAATTAAATATAAATGATTTCTTGTGTTGTTTCCTGCACATGTCGTAAAGCTCATCATTTATAATTTGTTATTTTGGGGAAAAAGTTGGCAGTTTTATTGCTATTTTATAGTACTAAAATTATTAAATGGCCATGGTATTAAATCAGGTTAAACACCAGGATGATTTTTGATTCACTGGACATTAGAACAGAACTGCTGAATATTACTTTACAATCAGACAAGCTAGTCAGTTGAGCATTGGAATAATTGGCTGAAAGACACCCAAGGTAAAATCCTAAAGAGATTTTCAGCTCTCTGACATGGATAACATTGCCTGAATACCTCAGGAAAGCAATGGATGATGGATCATGTTACTCTCTTACTGTATCGGCCTTTCTGCATCCTTGGTGAAAATGGAATTAGCTATTAGCATTACTCACTTGAAATTCATAGCCTGAGAGATTTTCATATGTACTCCCTTTTTAAAGTTACATACCTTTTTAAAGTAAATGATAAATTTGATTGATAGAAAAGATAAATTTATCTCAGAATAGAGGACTTTTACTAATAGAAGTTTTAACAATAATTGAGCAAGCCTATGTAAAATAGCCAAAACTATTTCCATTCGATCTCAGGGGTACAATACTAACACTCGCAGATTATACCTGTGGCTACAATTTTCAGCTGTCACTGAGCAACCACTGTCCATCAAATTATAGAAATATTCTCCAGTGTGTAATCATGCCTTGAGCTTTGAATGTTACTATCCCAGTCCCAATCATTTACCCAGCTTTCAAGTCAGTTCACCTCTCTATGTCCATAGGACTTAACTGTTATAAAATGAATCGTTTTCACACAACTGTCATATCATTTTATGGGGATAAAGATGGAATTGAATTTTTCATGCCCCTTAGTACAGTAGAATAAAACAGGGTATGTGCACAGTTTGATTCCAAAATATTATAATACAAACAATAGATTGCATGGATTTATCATGCATCATTCTGACTATCGTATTTATGATGCAAGCTGTGAAATTTTGAAATAAAGTAAAATAAAACACTAGTATGATACCTCTTTCTACAAATTTAAATAGAAATAACCTAAATCCATTAGAAATTCATACATTCTATTTATGACAAAAAAGTGTTATCCACACACAATAGGATGGGTTTCACTGGAGTGTTGTTAGTTATAGCTTTTCCTGCACAATTATGCACAGTTTTTTTTGTGTGCTAAGTAGCTGAAGCGCGATAAAGGCTACAAGACATCTGAAAACGGAATGGCAGCAGTGTAACTGATTCCATTAATCAATGAGGAAGAAACTTCTCAGAAATACATCTCCTAAGACTGAAACAAACCTACGCAAGACAAGAAAACAGATGCAAAGTAGGTCATCAGACCGCACAAGCCTGCCCTGTTATTGAGTGAGATCATAGCTGATCATCACTGACCTCACCTCTTTTTCTGTCACAGATTTCCATAATCCTCAATTCACCAATCTTTCAAAAGTTGATCTACTTCTTTAAATACTTCTAATAATTTGTTCTCCACGCCTCTCCAGGGTGGAGAATTCCAGAGATTCATTATCCTCAATGAAAAGAAATTTCTATGCAGAGTTTTAAATTACAAGAGACTTGCTCCCCTTCACTAAAAGGATGCTGATGAAAATGTTGCCAAAGAGTAGGAAAGTTGGTGGCTAGTGCAATAGTTGTAGCCAGTCGCAATCGCCAATCAATTTTAATGCTTCTAGAGCATTCTAGGCTTCAGAAAGGATCAACTGCAATTTTCACAGTCTGAAAATTAAAATGGCTTGGGGAGTTAACAGTCCCTACACCAAGACTGTAATACTCATCTGCTTTCTTAGAGTATTGTATCAGGCCTGCAAAGACAGGCACCTCCCAATCTCCAGCCATCTAACAAGGATCACCTGCCACTCATTTCCAACATCACCTGCAGCCTATTTAAACCGAGCTCTCATTGTCAATTCTTGTTCACTCTTTGAACCAGTCAGCCTCAACCAGATTCCCCTAGCCTTCAGTTCCCTTGATGCCGAGTAGATCTAAGTATCTATCCTCCCTTGTTTTGTGACCCCTTCATGGCTTGTTATTTTTCATTTTGTCAGTCTACTGCTAAGTCGTCTCTGCTGTCTGCTTTTGATCCAAACCTTTTTTCTTGACGATGGGCAGCAAGATCAAATAGGTTCAATAAGCCAATTAATGGTGCAGAAAGACTTTTCCTTGCTTAAACTACTTTGTCCTAAATGTATGCTGATGTATGGATGATTGAGAGAGATACAGCCAAGTAGTACCAACACAAATGTGGGAGATAATCAGATAGAAATTAATCCTTGAGTTAGCAACAATGTTGAATTATATAATAACATTTGTATGTTCCTTCTGCCTCCAAAATTTGACTTCATAGAAGTTATTGTACTCATTAAACTATAGCTTGCAATTCAGAATGCTGATCCAAAGTCAAATTTTTCCCCACTAACTGGGTTTTGGATTATACCACTGAAACATTGCATATAATGAAAAATTAAAGTTGGCTAAATGCAGATCACCTGACAATTGAGGAGTGTAAGAGACTCTCTGCAAGTTCATAACATGACTGGGATAATGAAGCATTATTCAACTAAATTATCAAGCAGAAAAGTTACAATATATTGGTGTAGTCATTGGTAATGACCTATCAAGAATCATTGATTTCTAGAATGGTTAATTGAAAATGACACTCCACTCTTTAGGAAGGGAGGGAGGCAGAACAAGAAAAAAGAGTTAGCCTGATTAGTGACCAGTTAGTGATTGGAACAATGTTGGAGTCTACTATTAAGGATGAAGTTTCAGGGTACTTGGAGACACTTAATAAAATAGGCCAAAGTCAGTATGGTTTTCTAAAGGGGAAATCTTGCCTGCAAAATCTGTTGTATTTGTTGAAGAAATAAGTCAGGATAGACAAAGGAGAGTCAGTAGATGTTGTTTATTTGGACTTTCAGAAGGACTTTGATAAGGTGCTGTACATGAGGCTGCTTAACAAGGTGAGAACCCATTGTATTATGGGAAAGGTACCAGCATGGATAGAAGATTGGATGACTAGCAAGAGGAAAAGAGTGGGAATAAAGGGGGTCTTTTCTAGTTGGCTGCCAATGACTAGTGGTGTGCTGCAGGGGTCTATTGGGACCACTTCTTTGCACATTATATGTCAATGACTTGGATGAAGGAATTGATAGCTTTGTGGCCTAGTTTGAAGATGACACAAAGATATGCTGGGGGTGGGGTAGTGTTGATGAAGCACAGAGTCTGCAGGACTTAGACAGATTGGGGGAATTGGCAAAAATGTGACAGATGGAATATAAGGTAGGGAAGTACATATCATGCACTTTAACAGAAGGGATAAAGGTATGTACTATTTTCTAAATGGTGAGAAAATTCAAAAATCACAGGTGCGAGGGTACTTGTGAGCCCTCGTACGGGATTCCCTAAAGGTTAACTTGCAGGTTGAGTCGGAGGTAAGGAAGGTAAATGCAAAGTTAGCATTCATTTTGAGATGTCTAGAATACAAAACCAATGATGTATTGCAGATACTTCATAACGCAATGGTCAGACCCCTCTTGGAGTATTGTGAGCAGTTTTTAATCCCTTATCAAAGAAAAAGTTTCAAAGATTCAAAAGTACATTTATTATCTAAGCAGGTATGCAGAATACAACAGAAATTTGTTCTCCCACAGGTAGCCATGAAACAAAGAAACACCATGGAGCCCATTCAAGAAAACATCAAACTTTCAATGCGAGGAAAAAAAGAGCAAATTGCACAAACTGCAAAAAAGCGAGTGAACAACACATAGAATATCAACCTTCAAACCAGTAGTATTCAGGTTAATTCAGTTTAGCACCATTCTGCTCGCCAGTGCAGGCCCTAGGGCCATTCTTCACTGAAGTTCCCTCGTCCAGATTGACAGCCCTGATCAAACCACTCAAAATCAGAAAAGGAAAGAGTAACCACATGAAACGTGAACCTTAAGGTCCTCAAAAATGAGTCCACAGTCTCAATGATCAATCCCGACAATGTGGATCCCAATACTCTAGCACTTTCTTCTGACAGTCGCTGACAAGATAGAGAGGAAGACCAGTTAAATGCAGGCAGATAGAACTGAACATCCGCCTGTGTTCTGCTTTCAGCCTTGTCGACTTCCACCTTGCTCAATTACTTAATCGGAGAGCACCAGTGGAGTCAATCATGGGCTTGTGCCCTCAGCCCCTCAATCAGAGAGAACCAGTGGGGCCAATCATGGACTTGCACCCTCAGCCCCTCAATGGGAGAGAATCACTTGAGTTGGTCATGGCCTCCAGGCTGCACACTTCACTCCAAACCTTATAGAACTCCCTCAGAAACAGCAAAACGCCAGATCGCACAATCGGCCCCAAAACACACCATCAAAATATAAATCATGGGTTTGACTTACAAGCAGCTTAATAGTAGAGCCATATTTGAAAGAAGAAGAAGTAAAAAATGTAGATTTGTGATCTGTCAGCAGAACGTTACCATGAGTCGTGCTGTTCACTGGTGCTATCTTGTTAGCACTGGAGAGGGCCCAAAGGAGGTTTACAAGAATGATCACAGCAATGAAAAGATTAACATATGAGGAGCCTATGATGGTTCTGTGCCTACACTCATTGGAGTTTAGAGAAATGAGAAGGGGATCTCATTGCCACGAACCAGCCAAGGGCAAGACTTTGCCAGAAGATAATGGCGCCAATGAACAATGCCACCAAAGATGATATCCTCAAGGTGGTTCATGAAGCAATTCCTTTCACTTCTTTTACATCTTCTTTTTATTTCAGATATGGTTCTGCTACTGTGAGAGCCTGTAATCTACATTTTGACAGTGTGGGTTTGGGCCGATCTGGTGATCCGGTTGTTTGCTGCAACAAATTTGCATGAGGCTGTGGCCAAAGCATGTGGCATGGATGCCAGAAAGCTAGGAGACAGGGTGTGAGCCCATGATCAACTCCATCCCTCACATTTGTGCTGATTAAAGAGCCAAGGAAGTTTGAAATGATTGAGGTGGGTGCGGAAAGCAAGTGAGTGTTCAGCGCCGTCTACCAGCCTCTCAATCTCTGCTGCTGGAAAAGGTGTCTGCATGTGGTGGCCTCTCCCTGTCTCTTGCCTGCTGCTGCCCCTGAGGGAAGGTCCTTGCTTTCAAGTGATCTCTTTCTCGATGCTGTTGGTGGATAGTACTGGAGTAAAGTTTAATCGATGCAGATTGTAGATATGGACTAATTCAGATTTATGATGTGTTCTCGTTTCTAGGTCTGGTTATGGTCGCTGTTTTTTGTTACTTTTGAGCGATTTTTGAATCAGGGCAGCCAGCAGATAATTAACATTGAGCTGAAATGTATTGGAATATGCCATTTGATTTTGTGTTTTATATTCTGTGTTTTCTCTCTCTTTTTTGTTGCTGTTTGTGCATGGTGAAGGGGCGTATAATGTTTGATGTTTTTTCTTTGAACAGGTTGGTTCCACGGTTCTTCTTTGTTTTGTAACTGTCTGGGGGGAAGATAAATTTCAAGGCTGCATACATACTTTGATAATAAATGTATTTTGAACATTGACAGGCCTAGATAGAATGGATGTGGAGAGGATGTTTCCTATAGTAGTGGAGTCTAGGACCAGAGGGCACAGCCTCAGAATTGAGGGTGTCGAGTTCTTTTGCCAGTGGGTAGTGAATCGGTGGAAATGATTAGCACAGACAAACGTATAGGCCAAGTCATTGGGTATATTTAAGGCAATGGTTGATAGCTTCTTGATTAAACAGTGTGGCAAAGGTTACAGGGAGTAGGCAGGAGATTGGGATTGAGGGGGATAATAAATCTGCCATAATGGAATAGCAGAGCAGACTTGGCATGAATGGCCTAATTCTGCTCCAATTTCTTATGGTTTAACAGATTACCTTGTCCTGTCCTCATACTCCTCACACTCCATAATACTCTCACTCCTCTGCCAATTGTATTTCCCTCTGAGATTATTTCCCCTCATCAGATTACTTACAAATGCATTTTAAAATTTTTTAATACTTAGCTTCTTGCCCTCAATTTACAGATATTAATCTCATCATTGATACATTTGTTTCCACTAACACATTTTTCCCTCTTTCATCTGTGTTGTTTTATTTGAACTAACTGCCTCTTTCATTCCCTTAAGTGAAGGAGGTGAAAGTTTGAACTGATCTAATGTATTACTGGTTTAATTAGATTTAATTAGATCTGACTTTGCCACATCAAGGACTGGTCTTTTCTTTTCCTTTGTCAAATTTAGGTACTACTTCATGGTTACCTTGGACAGCAATGATCAGATTAGCTTTTTTTCAATACCAACTGCCTCCTTTATTCCTCTACATAATTGTCAGTTTGATAGGATTTCATGAATCTCTTGGATTTAGACATTTCATTGATGTTTTTCTCCAATACCTTGAGGCATTCCTCTTGCTTACAAAACTAATGTGTCCTTTGAATTTCTGACCTGAACTTTTGGATTTTTCCTTTTCCAAAAAGTCTTTTCTTGCTAAATTTGCCATGAATTATCTACCGGTGCCGAGATCATAATCTCTCAAAGTGACAGGTCATATGGATTTCTTTCCTGCCTCCTCACATTGGTTATCTTGGTGTTTGGTGCTCTCACCTTGATCAGATCTTTGTCATTATCCTCTTCCTGAAAAGAACTATTCGCCTTTCTAACATTGTAGTTTGAGAGCCAAAGTCCTTTTATTTGCTAGAGGTATGGAGTACTAAAGTAGAGTAATGTTGCATCAAATGTGTAGGCCATGGGCGAGATTACAGTTGAGTCCTACATATAATTTCCCTCTTAATTCAGGGAGGATATATTTGTCTTGGGTGCAGCGTAGAGAAGGTTACTTGGATTGATTTGTAGGATAAAAGGGTTTGATTGATGAGGGAAGATTTTAAAAAGCTGGGTTTATATTCTATAGAGACTAGATGAGTAAGAGTCAATCTTATTGAAACATACAGAACCTATTTAATCATGGTAGAGGTAAGCATGTCCTAGCCTAACTTACAATGGTCAACATTCAAATTTTCATGCCTTTTAACCACAATTTAAATTACTTCGAAGTTGCACCACAACATTAGGTGCAGAGAAAAGTTAAAAAGTTTTGAGTTTGTTTCCTTTATTCTATACTGTAATTCTAATAATTCAGCAGCAATCTTTTATTTCAGGCACTTCCCACATCAGCAGAAACAAATCTATTTATGAGATAGGACTGCACTGTGAAGTAGAAGCATACAATAATCGAGTGGGTGTCATAACTTGAACTTGCATATAATAGCATTCTTGTCAGTGAGACGCAGCAGGATTCATTTTTCTTTCATTTCAATTAAGTTTCAGCCCTGTCTTGCATGCCTCATAATGTCCCATTTAATCTTTTCCAACTTGCAAATGATAATCAGCAATACTATTTCACGGATTGAAAAAAGTACACCTTTCAAACTGTTGGCATTATTATTGCAGGTTTATGTGAATGATTTTATATTTAAAACAATTGATCTCAATGGCTGGAATACTGCTAAACTACTTCCATGACATTTATGAATTTATAATTTGGTTAAATAATGGAAAATGATATTGCAATTTGTAATATGACAGCTGAAGCAAGAACTTCTAATCATCACTAATAAATTATGTAAATATAATCTGCAAATCTCATTTTCTCTACTGTGTTTTGAGCTGGCATAAGTTAATGAAACATTGCAGTCATAACCTGATTCCCGTTTCCATTTAGGATCTGGGTAACACAGCAAGCCTGCATTATTGCTCCTCCCGAGTTAATTCTGAAGATAATACAAACACTTGCGAAGCATTACGACACAATCACAAACTGTAGAATTACGAAAGTCACATGTTAAACCTGAGCCTGTGCTGTAGGTGCATGTGTGAATACGTTTGCACATATGTGTGAAAGGTGTCACATTCAGCGAATCCTTGCTCTTGATGGACATCACAAATTCTGTTACGTAAACACGAGGAAATCTGTAGATGTTGGAATTTCAAGCAACACACATAAAAGTTGCTGGTGAATGCAGCAGGTCAGGCAGCATCTCTAGGAAGAGGTACAGTCGACATTTCCGGCCGAGACCCTCCGTCCTAACGAAGGGTCTCGGCCCGAAATGTCAACTGTACCTCTTCCTATAGATGCTGCCTGGCCTACGAATTCTGTTAGGTTATTTGGATTACAGTCATAGAACACTACAGAAGCAGACCCTTCAGCCAATCTAATCTGTGCTAAGCCAATAATCTGTCTGATCCCATCAACCTACACCCAGACTATTGCCTCCAAAACCTTCCTATCCATGTACTGTACCTATCCAAATTTCCTTTAAATGTTGAAATCAAACCTGTATGCATCACTTGCACTGGCAGCTCATTCCACACTTTTGCCACTGTAAAGAAATCTCCAATCACGTCCCCCTTAAACATTTCATCTTTCATCCTTAATCCATAACCTCTCGTTTAGATTATGAGGACACGCAGTCCTCTTTTATTGTCATTTAGCAATGCATGCATTAAGAAATGATACTATGTTCCTCCAGTCTGATATCACAGAAACACAAGACAGACCAAGACTGAAAAACTAATGAAAACCACATAATTATAACATATAGTTACAACAGTGCAAGCAATACCGTAATTTGATGAAGAACAGACCATGGGCACGGTAAAAAAAAAGTTTCAAAGTCTCTCAAAAGTCCCATCATCTCACACAGATGGTAGAAGGAAGAAAACTCTCCCTGCCATGAGCTTTTAGCGCTGCAAACTTACCGATGCAGCATCCTGGAAGCACCCGACCACAATCTGACTCTGAGTCCGTCCAAAAACTTCGAGACTCCAACCAGCCCTCCGACACCAAGCACCAAGCACCATCTCTGCCGAGCACTTTGACCCCATCCCTGGCCACCAGCAGCAGGCAATGCCGAGGATTTGGGGCTTTCCCCTCTGGAGATTCTTGATTGCACAGTAGCAGCAGCAGTGAACCAGGCATTTCAAAAGTTTCTCCAGATGTTCCTCTGTGCTTCTCACGTCTGTCTCCATCAAATCAGAATTGTGCACGGCATCCTACTTACAAATACGATATCATTCACCTCTCACCTAACATCAGTGGAAGAAGCATACTATTTTTCCTATCTATATCCCTCATGATATTTTATACCCCTATCAAATTTCCTCTCAATCTTTTACATTCTAAACCTATTCACTCTTTCCATATGACTCAGGTCCTCAAGTCCCAGCAACATCCTTGTAGGTTTTCCTTGCACTCTTTCAATCTTATTTACATCTTTCCTATAGGCAGGTGACCAAAACTGCATCTAATACTCCAAGTGAGACCTCACCAACATTTTATACAATTTCAACATAACATCCCAACTCATGTACCTAGTGCATTGATTTATGAAGGCCAATATGCCAAAAACTTTCTTTACAACCCTATTGACCTGTGGTGCCACTGTCAAGGAATTATTGATCTGTATTCTCAGATCCCTCTGTTTCACTGCACTCCTTTGTGCCCTACTGCGCATCATGTAAAGTCTACCCTGGTTGGTCCTCCCAAAGTACAATCATTTTAAAATTATTTTTTAAGCACATTTTAAAGTTATGAAACTGTTGTACTTCACTAAAATTACAGTTGCCTGAAGGTAAATAAACTCATAGAAGATAGCCAGAAAGAGATATACTCTGTCACAAATTATTGTTGAAGCTGGATATGGTGAATAAATGAGAATATTATCGAGTGACAGGTGCAAAAAGGTAGTTTGAATAAGAAGATTTGGTGGGAAACACATTGATTCAAACTTGATAGTAAATGGTCTTTTTATGTGGCCATTATTCTGTCAAATTGGAATGACGTGAAGAACTAAAACAGAAATTACCAATTTAGGGTTCCCACTAGCTATTAATTATCTAGAGAGCAAGCT
This sequence comes from Mobula birostris, assembly GCF_030028105.1. Classification (NCBI taxonomy): domain Eukaryota; kingdom Metazoa; phylum Chordata; class Chondrichthyes; order Myliobatiformes; family Myliobatidae; genus Mobula; species Mobula birostris. The sequence continues at coordinate 44,406,500 of NC_092385.1, forward strand.
TTTTTTAAAATTTAATTTGATGTGTGATAAGTTTTAACTGTGGAAATTTAACATTTGCTCATGAAAAATTCAGACCATTCAGTTTGAATTTGGCATAATAAGCATAAACATTCTCAGAGTTCTAAATTACACTCTTAGCAGACACACAAATGCACAGTGAATCATCCCCTATTTGTGAGGGCATCAGTAAATATATATTGAGCAAGTGATTGAGGGTTACTAGATTACGTCAGCTTATAGCTTTGTGCATTTGAACATGTATTCAACAGTAGGAAGAAGCCTCTGCTATTGCTCTTGGAAGGAACATCAAATACTTGTAAACTAAATCCTTCAGGCCCTTGCTACAACTTCTGTGGTGTTTGATATTTTCTTCTTTTGTTTCAAGTTTTAGAAGTCTAAAGTCTAAAGGCTTCATCATAGTTGAAGCCAAACAAAGGAGAACTATACAGTCACTTTAATGGTTACAGGATCAGTCTTTGAACTAAAGGTGTGTGAAGTCTCTTCAATTTCTGTTCCTCATTGAAATTCAGATCGGAGAATTGGTTCCTGAGCATTTTAGCAGATAATACCCTCTTGCTGAGAGCAGTTCCACAACCCCTCCCTCTCAACCTCATCTCTCCTCCTTTAGCAGCTTTTCTTGTTGTGTGTGCTTGCTATTCATTCTCTCAGTCTGTTTTTCTAAGGGAAATGTCTAGAAAGTTCCCCATGCTGGGGAGAAACTTGCTTGTGCAGAAGTGTTGAAATCAGCAAAAAGTTCTTTAAATCCTCAGTCAATTAAAATCATCTTCAAGATGGTGAATGGAATTGGAATGGAAATGTATTGCTGAGGCAAAGATGAAACAGTTCTGTCATCTCTATGGTCAGGTTATATTTACCAATAGACCTGCTTGAGGTTGACACTGAAAATTGAACTGGAAATATATCTAATTTTCTAGTTCTGACACCATGACTATGGCATGGCTAAAGGTCATTAACAGAAATACATACACTATCATTTCTGTATCACAGTTTATGATACTTGGTTCTAGCAAAACATATTCAAGGAACTGATTCTCAAAAGTGTGTTTAGTAAGGGACAAAAGAAATGAAGTTTACGAAGTCATTGGAGTCTAAACTTCTGTCAGGCCTGCACAGGCAGGCACCTCCCTGTCTCCACACAGCTAGCAGGAATCATCTGCCATTTGTTTCCAATTGGTCACCGACAGCCTATTTAAACCCAGGTCGCATCCACAGTCTTTGTTCACTCATACAAACCAGCTACCCTCAATCAGTTTCCCCTAGCCTTCAGTTACCTTGTTGCCTGTTGTGTTTAGTGTAACGAGAGAGCTATGGATGGGGGCAAACCCAATTGCAGAGTAAGGTCTAGAATTAACTCAGACTCAGACTCAAAATAAACAAGATGACACAAAAATAGTCCAAAGGCAAAACCACAAACAGTAGTACCAGAAATGGAACTCTTATGATTGAATACTGAGTGCTCAGCATGAGGCCTTTAAGTACAGACTTTCCATGAAGGAATGCGGCAGGCAATAATTGGCAGTCTGAGTCTTAACTAGACACCAGCAGCTAGTTATGCTCCAGGGAACTAGAGCACCAAAACTTGGATGCCTGCCACTGTTCAGAGTTTAACAGTAAAGTTTTAAGTTCAACAAATTTAATGACTTCTCCATGCCTCACCTCTAATGGAGGCATAACTTTTGCAATCTTCCTTGCTATTAAATCTGTAAAGTTTAAAATATTGCACTGATAATAACAAATAATAAATATTCTGTTCCATGTTTGCTTTTTCCCCGATGTCCTTAAGCCAGTTTCATCAATAATAGCTCACTTAGCCAAGCTTTCCCTCCCAAGTTCAGTAGGTATCAAATGCCAGACCATGCAGTTTGCATCACCATCACCATTGACTCAAACCACTTGACACATGGGAACAAAATATATCCACCTCCATTCATTCCACTGCTGCCCCTGAGAAATTGCTTAGCAACCAAAAACTTCATTGTCTTCAAGATAACATATACGTCAAAATTGTAATCATGTCAAAGCAAGCATATGTGAAGAATTTAAAGCTATGTTGAACTCTTATTAATCAAAATAATAAAATGTACAATTTTTAAGTACCAAAGTACTAAATTAGAGATAGTGCTGTTAATTATCTAGAATTTTCAAGTCTATGAATCAATCCCTAACATTTATGGCATCACTGTGGCTTCACAGATCATGATATCAAGCTATAGGCAATCATTAAACAATACTTGAATCTAAGAGATTTGCTTTAAGCTCTGTTTTATTCTCAAGTATCTTTTGATCCATATTTCCTGTAGTACATGGTGAAGTTGTTAAGAAATGTAGAGGAGGCTTGACCCAAATATAGAGTGGTGGAGACAACTCAGCGATGAATGCTAACTTTATTAAGAGACTGCAAAATAACAAGCCACGAGGGTCTATGAAACAAGACAGAACAGATACTAAGCTCACGAGTAATAAGTTAACCAAAGGTTAGGAGCATCTCGCTGCAGCTGGCTGGTTTGTAGTATTCAAAGATGGCTGAAGCTTGAATTGTAAGATGCACTAGGATAGGAAGTTGTGGCATCAGGTTGGGGATCTGTTGGCACATTCAGGCACCAGAATCTGGGGCTCATAGGGAAGAGGTTGACTGTTTCAGGGTTGCTGTATGGAGACAACTAGTTGGAAGAGAGTGGTGAGAACGGGTCAATGGTTCCTTGCTGCTTTTGGATTGTGTGCTCATGTCAATGGATAACTTCCTTTGGGCAACCAATTGCTGTTAGGCAATTGACGGTCCGTGCTAGGAAATGTAGAGAAGGGTTGATCCAAAAGCAGAGCAGCAGAGATGATTTAGCAGTAAACATTACTTTATGAGTAAGCTGCAAAATAAAAAGTTACGAGGGGCCACAAAACAAGAGGGAACAGATATTAGGTGTCAAACATGGAGTACAACATTTATTATTTGGTGTTATAAGTGTGATACCTTTTATTAAACACTGCAGATTTAGTAGTAAAGAAGATTGCAAAGTTATGCCCCCATTGGAAGTGGGCCATGGACAAGTCATTACATTTGTTGAACTTAAAACAGTACTGTTAAATAGTAACAGCAAGGCTGGAAAATCTTCAGGAAAATTCTGCTACCAAGATCTAGATAAAACATTTTAGCATTGAATAATTTGTTTGTAGGACTTATGGACAGCACTCAGCAGAGAATCTTACATAACCACAATCTGCTTTTATGCCAGCTAATGAAAAATGCCATGTCATTTTGTATTTGTGGAGCTTGGAAGAGATACACTGCCCAAAATATAACAGATACCTTACATGCAGCTGCCTAACCTTGCATCTTGAATTCTTGATTTATGGTCCACATGGATGACAATGCAGATATGACAAAGCAGGGAATGTTGTCCTTGCCAAAGCATGATTACTACATGGGAGTAAGAATCATTGTCTCACTTGTCCTCTTCATCTAGCTGTGGCTGATGGCTCTATAGTTGTCAGTGTGAATCACCTGGTTACTGCTGTTTGTGGATGGCTATCACATTTTCACACTGCACTGGCTACAAATTTCATGAAATATTAAAACAAAAACAACATTCACCAGAGCATCAAATCACCCATCAGTGCTTCAGATATTGGAACTACCTACATGAAATATTTGAGTGCTTGCAAGAACAGAAATGATTTTTAACAACTACATTATCTGACAGGAATAATAATAAATTGATTGATGTAAGATTAGACCCAGAAAGTAGTTGAAGGATTAACACCTGCATTATAGTACATAAAGTGTTACACAAAGCATTACTTGAATAACCATTTGCCACTGTACCTTGCAAACACATTAAAGAAACAAATAGTCCAGCGAAGTGACAGAATTCAATCAATGGTCACAGAATCTTTATGAAGGTGGAATGCCCCTGTTGCCATAAAGGTAGCACACTCAATGTTTTAGGAACAGCTACTTCCCCTCCACCTTCAGATTTCTGAATGGTCAATGAACCCAAGAGCACTACCTTTCTGTTTTTGCTCTCTTAATGAACTATATATAAATTTCTTATTATAATTTAGCATATTTTATGAATTGCACTGCACATTCATTCATTCAGGTGCCTTGCCAATTCGGCGTGACTGAATTGTAGTTGTTGCCTCCCCTGTTTCTAACCACGATGTTATTCCATCTATCATTTTCATTCTCTGTCTGCCTCTGCTTCTTTTTCCTTCCGGCTTTCCAGTTGTAACTAATTGTTCTAATGTCTCTCTTCGCATGATGTGTCCAAAGAATCCTGATTACTGTTTTCTGATTTTTTAAGTAACATACGTTTTGTTTTCGTTCTCTGTAGAACTTCTTCTTTGGTTATCCTGTCCATATATGATGTGCATAGCATTCTTCTGAGGAACTATATCTCTGCTGCATTGATTCTTTTTTCCATTGCATTTGTGATGGTCCATGACTCGCAGCCACACATCAATATAGGAAGAATTTAGAAGCTGAGAGTTCTAAGGCGGATGTCAATTGTTATTTTCTTGTTCGTTAGGATGTTTCCCATTTCCATAAGTACTGTTCTTGCCATTGCCATTCTTGCTTTTACGTCTGTTTCACATTTGCCATCAGATGTTACCCATAATCCAAGGTACTTGAAGTTGTGAACTTGATTCAGGATTTCATTTCCCAATACGATCCTACAGTTTGGGATATCAGGTTTCTTTGATATTATCATTACTTCAGTTTTCTTTTTGTTTAAAGTTAGGCCAAGTCTTTCGCTCTCTGTGTTAATGGTAGATACTAGTTTCTGTAAATTTACTTCACTGTTTGCTATCAGTACTGTATCATCTGCATAGTGAAGGTTGCTGATATTGTATCCTCCTATACTAGTTCCAGGTAGGCCTTGTATGGTTCTCATGATGTTTTCACTGTACAGGGAGAACAGGTCTGGTGATAAAACATAACCCTGTCTGACTCCTCACTTTATTGGCTGATATTCACCAATCTCATCGTCTATCTGTATGGCTGCACTTTGCTGCCAGTAGAGATTCCTGATTATTCACAAAACAAATTTCACAACACAGCCTTAGGATAGAGGGGTGGCCATTTAAAACAGATGCGGAGAAATTTCTTCAGCCAGAGGGTGGTGAATTTGTGGAATTTATTACCACAGCCAGCTGTGGAGGCCAGGTTGTTGGGTGTATTTAAGGCAGAGTTTGCTAGGTTCATGATTGGACACGGCATCAAGGGTTAAGGGGGAAGGCCGGAGAGTGGGGCTGATGAGGGAGAAAAAGGATCAGACATGATTGAATTGCGGAGCAGACTCAATGGGCCAAATGACCTAATTCATCTCCTGTGTCTTATTGTCCTATGGTCTTATGGTCGTGTGTCAGTGATAATAAACCTGATTCTGACTCTGTCTGAGCTGTAAAAGTAGCAGTTAAATCATCAGCTTGGAATTCAAGCACTACAAATGTCTGGCTCTTCTTTCAGTGTGGAGGAGCAACACCTTATATTCTGTCTGGGTACCCTCCAACCTGATTACATAAACATCTGTTTCTTCTTCCGGTAAACAAATCCCCTCCCCCCCCTCTATTCCCCACTGTGACTTTTTGTTTTCTCTCACCTACCTACTACTTCCCCCTGGGTTCCTCCCTTCCCTTTCTCTTAACTTGTGACTCCTATCAGATTCCTTCCTCTCCATCCCTTGACCTTCTCCACCTATCACCTTCCAGCTAGCCTCTTTTCCCTCCCCACAACTTTTTGTTCTGGCATCTCCCCTCTCCCCTCCTGCCCTGAAGAATGATCTTGGCCTGCAACGTCAGCTATCTGTTCATTTCCATGAAGGCTGCCTGATCTGTTGGGTTCCTCCAGCATTTTGTGTGTATTGCTTTGGATTTCCAGCATCTGCAGACTTTCTTGTGTTTATGGATCTTCTTTTCCCGTGATCAGAAAGTGAATGACTGAAAATATTTTGTGAAAATCTACCTGACTGCTTTAGAACAAATATACTATGAGTTTTATGATTATGATTGTTGCTACCAACATAAAGGTAACACGAAGAGAAAACTCTGCACAAGTTGATAACAGCACAATAGTCAGGGATTATTATTATTATTATTATTTTTATTACATGTCAGATTCGTTAAGGTTGTTATAGCTGGAGGGGTGGTAATGGGGACAAGCTCCCACTATCTATAAGTTGATCCCAATAGTGCGTACCACAAATAGCCTCTGACAACCAAGTCCAGCTCCTGGTCTTCACATGCGGCTTAGCTACTAAGCTCAGTGGAACTATTTCTACTGACAGGAGAAGGGGCAAAGGCGGGTTACTAGTGCCTTAAAACCAGTCACTTCGGGCAGGTGGGTCTCCTCAGCCATGGTTGGCAGCTCATCCAGGAGAAGGAAAACTCTGATCTCAAGCCTCCACTGCTCTGCGGCTCTACCCACTCATGGGGAAGGCTTCAGGAGTAAACTCCGAGGGAAATATCTGGAACTGGAATCCCTAAGGCAGTCCTACATTGAGTTCAATGCTGACTGGCAACTCCTGCAATGCTTCTAGTACCAAATTGTATTGGTCACTGCTGTTCCTTTGGGTTTATCACATGCATGGAGAGAGGGAGCTTGCTACATAGGCAACAGTTTGCTCTCCATATTGTACTGCCCAGGCTTGCATATCTAGGCAGCTAGGACACCACATCCACGGTAAACTTGAGCGACAGAGGCCAACACACAACACATATCTTGGAAAAGGAATACAACTTCTTGGAGCCACATGTTTCTCCTAATCAGGATCTATTTGTTTGGTGGAAAACAAACAAAAGTCATTACAAGAAGCATGAAAAGCAGTATCTACGTATATGTTCTCAGTTCAATAGTCCCAGCACAAAAAGTATTCTCTTCTGTAGGACTTATGATCAACGAGACTTTACTCCCGACTCTCACAGGATTACATAAGACCATAGGAGCAGAATTAGGCCATTTGTCTCATCGAATCTGCTCTGCCATCTCATCATGGCTGACACATTTTTTCTCTCAGCCCCAGTCTCCTGCTTTTCCCCCATACTCCTTCATGCCCTGACCAATCAAGAATCTTTCAACTTCTGTGCCTTGAATATACATAAACAAGACATCCCACCCTACAAAAACTCATTTCAGGGAGGTAGCACCATCAATTTAAGGGAGACTTCCGGGAGAGGTGTGATGTCTGCAATAGAGTAGCTACTTAGCAGCTAGCCAACTAGTTTAAATAACGTTAGCTATACTAATGAATGAATGACACCTGTTAAACTCACCTCAACATGACTTTTACAATCTTACATGGGCAATAGAAAAGTCACTATTGCAAACAGTGCAGCGAGCAACACTGTCATTATTTTGAACCCTATTAGGCAGGGGTACACCTTAGTGTAGTCTGGGGTGACGTTCGTTTTATATTTTCTTTTTTTGGAACACTCTGCTACTCTGACTTTTTTTGGAACTCTCTCGCTCTCTCTCTCATTCGTGGTCGCTCTCACTCACGCTTGCTCTCTTGCTCTTGCTCTCGCTCTCTCGCGCTGTTGCTCTCGCTCTCTCTCGTGGTTGCTCTCACTCACGCTTGCTTTCTTGCTCTTGCTCTTGCTCTCTCACGCTGTTGCTCTCGCTCTCTCTCGTGGTTGCTCTCACTCACGCTTGCTTTCTTGCTCTTGCGCTTGCTCTCTCGCTCTTTCTCGCGCATTCTCTCACACTCGCTCTCAAAAAAAATCAATTTCCGGGACATTGTATGTAATTTGCGGGCGTCAGGTAGCCACTATTAATATGCGGGAGACTCCCGGAAGTTCCGGGAGAGGTGGGATGTCTGCATAAAGACTTGGCCTCTGCAGCTGCCTGTGGCAATGAATTCCACAGATTCACCACTGTCTGGCTAAAAATCTGGTGAAATATAAAGTTTGTATTTTTAAATAGGAACAAGAACATGTAATCTTACTTCACACTTCATCAGAAAACTACCACCTGACTGTATTTCTTCTTTTGTACAATGGTTTAAAAATTCATCTTAGTTTTCAACTTTAAAAACTGTAATACTAAGAAATGAAATGAAAAGTATTTTTATATTTGGAAAGGAGCCTAAAAAACTAACTTGTCCCTTCCTATTTTTAAATCAACTTGTATCATTTTTTGAACAGGAAAACTATGGATCTTTGTTAATCATTATGCTGGGCACATTTTAATGATTACGGTAGATAAAAAAAATACTTAGCCTCATATTTGACTACACTGTTGTTAAAAAATCGTAAAAGTGACCTTTTATTCATGGTAATATTTCCTGGCATTGGGATTAAACATCAAGTACACTAAATTTTTATAGCTGGAATATTTGAGCACTAAATTACTCCAAAATAAATGTACAGGTCATTTATTTTTATATCAGTTGTGAACAATATGCATTTTTCTTACAAGCTGCTGATACTTTGTGTCCACCTTCCTAATGTTCCACATAACAGGGCAGTTTTAATCTTTCATGTTTAATAAATAAAGTATTTTTTTAGGTGTGCAAGAATAAACAAATGAAACATTCTGTCAGACGTCATTGTGGATCAGCATCAATCTTTATTTTTATGCTAAAGAAAAGCAAGATGGACATAGCTTGCTTTTGTACCACAAGTTAATGTTAGAACAAAATAATACAGCATTAGTATACAATGTTTTAAAACATTCAGATGGAATTCAAACATTGTATCAGCAGCTACGTTAATGTGGAAGGCATTCTTGTCTGAATATTTATACATTAATATTCACCTATATTTAATACTTCAACCATTATGCCTATAAAATCATACAATAACATATGTTAAGGGATGTAGAAGTAATTATAATTAAAATATTAGCAATAGAACTCACCTTATATTTCCTCCCCTGATTATGATTCTCCAGAAATACAGGCAAGTTAGGGAATAGGATGTGAATCAGAGATCACTTTGGAAATGAGCTTCCATTGCCCTGATAAGGAACAATATGGTTCAATTCCTTGACGTAACTTGCACCCAATTCTGTGATCAGAATTAATGACAAATCCATGTCCAGACTGTAAAACATGTTTGAAATTAGTAACTGGCTCCTGCCAAAGATTATAATGATCAACAATGCTAATTTAGAAAGGATTGGATTTGTACACTGATTTTAAGTATCAAACAGTAAATTTAAATTATTAATTATCAGCTGCTACTTAAGACCAAAGAACGTTTTTTAATGAGATTACTCAGTTACCATGACTCCTGAATCACCCACTTCAACTACTGAATTTTTTGTATCATCAGAAAATTCATTAGCTGAGCACTGGTGCACAAATATCTGACTTAATGTCTTATTTTTTTAGCCTCCAGTGCTTTTTCTTGACTAAATGTTTTCCAGAATTAGTAAACACAAGAGATGCAGAAAATCCAGAGCAACACAAAATGCTGGAGGAACTCAGAGGGTCTGGCATCATTCCATAATTAATTTGGCCATAATTTATAGACCTCACATTTATCAGTACTAGAGATTAATGTCAGGTGGCTAGTACAGGAATTGAGATATATCAGAAGCAGGTCAACTCACCACCAAACTATAATCCAGTCATAAAGTGAAATAAGCCATTCCAAACTCACCTGATGACAGATTGACCAGACAAGTCATAAAATATAGTAGATGGCATCTGTTGTTGTTGGTAAATGCCATCTCTTCACCGCTGTCAACTCATTACGACACCATGGATAGTTGCCCTAAATGAGCTTTGAACCTCACATAGGTGGCTTATTGTTACTAACGTTGCGTATATCGAATACTGAGAAAATCTCCAAATTAACATTAAGAAATATATACTTGCACACACACATGCATTTTTGCCACACCTCAGACTCACTCACGCAGCCATAGAGCCACCTGCGAAAGGCAAACTAGGGATAAAAAGCAAGTTCAAGCTAATGAAACAAAACCTCTGGATAATTATTTCATGTCCACATCGGGTGATCAGATCCAGTCCAGGAGATTCTGATGTTCAGGTTCATCATCCAGGTTTAGACTAGGATTTCAGTAAGGTCTGGAAATGTATGGTAAACTAGTGCCTTATTTACTACATAAAGTGTGTTCTCTGTGGTGGGAGAGCTGATGGAAAGTATGCTGAGGGGCTTTGCAGCAGATTGGGGCCTTCTGCTGCATATTGTGTCCTAGCTGTCTACGTAATATGTAAGACAGTATGCAAACCAGGGCTGTACGATTTGGAGAGCAAGCTGTTGCCCATGCAGCAGGCTCCTCCTCCCCAGCAGCTGCTGAGTCCTAAAGAACAGCAGAGACCAATATAGTTTGGCATCAGTGGCATCGCAGGAGTTGCCAGTTAGCATTGGACTCAACATAGGACTACCTTAGGGACACCAGCTTCGGATCTTTCCTCAGAGTTTAATCCCGAAGCCTTCCCCATGAATGGGTATAGCCACAAGGCAGCGCAGGTTTGAGATTGGAGTTTTCCTTCTCCTAGATGATCTGACAACCTCCATATGCCCAATGTGACTGGTTTTAAAGTGCCAGTAATGTGCCTTTGCCTCTTATCCTGTCAATAGAAATAGTTCCACTGGGCTTAGTAGTTAAGCCACACACAAAGTTCAGGAGCTGGACTTAGTTGTCCGAGACTATTTGAGACACTCGCCATTAGGAGCATTTCATAGGTAGTGGGATCTTATCCCCACTGCCTCCTTGGCTATGACAACCTGAAGGAACAGCAGTTAAATATCACGTTACTGACAGTGCTGAGAACCTGGCATGCATTCTCACCCTCCTACAATGAGTCGCCCCATGGATTAGTGTGGAGAGACTGTGAGGGCTGGTGTTAGATACTGGTGGTGCTACCACTGCTGTCTGAGGATTATGGTTGTATCCATGGTGAGTGTGAACCATTGCTGCACACTGGCAGTAGTTGCTTGCAAAGGAGTTTTCCCTTTTAATTTTTCTGATAAGGAATGACATTTCCTTGACATAACTTGCAGTTGATTCTGTCAAGGTCCTCTGACCCTTTCATCATTTAGAGTTGGATTTGGGTCTATGGCTCTCTCCAGCCCAGAGATTCTTCTGTGCTAAAAAGCTCCATGCCTTCCTATTGAGAAGAACCAAAGAACAACAGACTGCTGTTTAACTATACTGGATGACTATTATTTACAAGTAGAGCATGAAGAATTTTGTGTTTATTTATTTCAATTTTAATCATAGTTAGGCATGAGCACCTTTGCCTAGAATATAAGCACCATCTACAAGAGTACATACTGCTGCAAATATTTATTTATCATCTTGACTGTAACCAGACAGCACACACACAAAATGCTGGCAGAACTCAGCACATCAGGCACCATCTATGGAAATGAATAAACAGTCAACATTTCAGGCTGAGGCCCTTCATCAGAACTGGAAGGGAAGAGGGAAGATGCCAGAATAAGAAGGCTGGGGGTGGGGAAGAGGACAAACTGGAAGGTGATAGGTGAAACCAGGTGGGTGGGGGAGGGGGAATGAAGTAAGAAGCTGGGAGATGATAGGTGGAAAAGTCAGCGGGCAGGAGAAGAAGGAATCTGATAGGAGAGTAGAGTGGATCATGGGAGAAAGGGAAGGAGGAGAGGCACCAAGCGAACGTGATATGTGGGTGAGGAGAAAAGAACAGGTGAGGCCAGAGTAGGGAAATAAAGCAGAAGGAAGAGGAAGGGAGAAAGTTCTGTAAGCTGGAGAAATCAACGTTTATGCCATTAGGCTAAAAGCTACCTAGACAGAATATCAGGTGTTGATCCTCCAACCTGAGAGCAGGCTCATCATAGCAGAAAAAGAGGCCATGGACCAACATGTTGGAAAGGCAATGGGGAAAGGAACTGAAATAGTTTGCAACTGGGAAATTCTGCCAGAAAATCAAGTTATATCTATCCCATGGTCCAACTGATACATTGGCTTTGAATTTTATCGAGCATAAGCCTAGAAGACGTACGGGCAGAATAAAGTCAATTAGCCCATCATGTCTGCTCCACTGTTTGATCATGGCTGATATATTTTCCCTCTCAATCTGATTCTCCTGTCTTGTCCCCATAATAGTTGATACCCTTGTTAATCAAGAACTTATCAACCTTCACTTTAAATATACTCAGTGTTTTGGCCTCCACAGCCATCTGTAGCAATGAATTCCACAGATTCACCACCATCTGGCCAAAGAAATTCCTTCTCAACTCTGTTCTAATGGGACTTCCTTCTATTCTGAGGCTATATCCCCTGGTCCTAGATACTCCCACTATTGGAAACACTCTCTCCACACCCATCTACCTAAGCCTTTCAATTTTAGGTTGTTTTCAATGAGATTCCCCCCTGATTCTTCAAAATCCTATTGAGTACAGGTTCAGTGCTATCAAATGTTCCTCATACATTAACCCATTCGTTTCTGGGATAATTCTCATGAACCTACTCTGGACCCTCTCTAATGCCATCACATCCTTTCTTGGATAAGGGGCCCAAAATTGCTCAGAATACTCCAAGTGTTGTCTGACAAATGTCTTATAAAGTCTCAGCAGTTTATCCTTGTTTTTATATTCTAGTCCTTTCAAAATGAATGTTAACATTGCATTTGCCTTCCTTACCACCGATTCAACCTGCAAGTTAATCCTCTCAAGTCCTTTTGGACCTCTGAGTTTTGAATTCTCTCCCCCTTTACAGAAGAGTTTACACCTTAATTTCTTCTACCAATGTGCATAACCCTACAATTTCTGACACTGTATTCCATTAGCCACTTTTTGTCCGTTCTTCATGTCTACGTCCTTCTGCAGATCCCCTGCTTCCTCAATATTGCACCTTCTACCTTTCTTTGTATCATCTGTTAACTTGGTCATAAAGCCATCAAGTTCATCATCCAGTTCATCAACACATGACGTGAAAATTAACGGTCCCAACTCTGACCTCTGTAGAACACTACTTGTCACTGGCAGCCAAACAGGAAAAAATGCCTCCTCACCTCCTGGCAATCTTCTGTCCATGCTTCTATCTTTCCTGTCAAACCATTAGCCGTTTCTTTCTAGCAGCTTGTCAAATGCCTTCTGAAAACCAAAGTAAGCAACATCCAATGACTCTCCTTTGTCTGTCATTTCCTCAAAGAACTCCAACATATTTGTCAGGCCTATTTTATTATGCCAAGTAGCCTGAAACCTCATCCTATTAATAGACTCCAACATCTTACTAATTACTGGCCGTTAATTTCCTGTTTTTTAACTTCCTTCCTTCTTAAAGAGTGGAGCGACATTTGCAATTTTCCAGTCCTCTAGAACCTTTCCAGAACCCAGTGGTTCTCGAAAGATCACGGCTAATGCCTCCACAATTTCTTCAGCTAATTCTTTCAGAACACTGGGATGTAGTCCACATGACTTATCTACCTTCAGACTATTCAGCTTCTCAAGCAACTTCTCCTTAGTAATAGTGACTGCACTCTCTTCCACTCATGAATTTCTGGCATACTGTCGGTGTCTGCCACAGTAAAGACTAATACAAAATACGTATTGAGTTCATATGCCATTTCTTTTTTCCCTATTACTACCTCTCCAGCATAATTTTCCAGCAGTCTGGTATCCACTCTTGCCTCTCTTTTACTCTTTATATATCTGAAAAAAAAATGTTTCCAATCCTCTTCTATATTATTGGCTACCTTTCCTTCATATATTATCTTTTCTCTCCTTATTGATTTGTTTATTTGCTTTCTGGGGGTTTTTTAAAAGCTTCTCAATCTTCTAGCTTCCTACTAACTTTTGTTGTGTTTCATATCCTCTTTTTCTTTGCTTTTATGTTGTCTTTGTCTTCTCTCGTAAGCCAAGGTTGCCTCATCCTCCATTTAGAATGCTTCTTCTACTTTGGGATGAATTAATCCTGCATCTTCTGAATTACTCCCAGAAACTTCAGCCACTGCTGCTCTACCATCATCCCTGCTAGTGTCCCCTTCCAATCATCTTTGTCCAGTTCATCTCTCATGCCCCTATAGTTTCCTTTATTCCACTGTAACACTGAAATACTTATGCATTTAATTTTAGCTTCTCCTCCTCAAACTGCAGGGTGAATTCTATCTTATAATGAATCACTGCTTCCTATGGGTTCATTTACCTTAAACTCCCTAATCAAATCTGATTCATTGCAAAACGCTCAATTCAGAATTGCCTTTTTGCTAGTAGGCTCTGCCACAATACTGCTTTAAGATGGCAGCTCAAAATTTGTTCTCTTGGGATCCAGCACCATCTTATTTTCCCAATCTACCTGCATATTGAAACCCCCTTGACAAATATATGTGCTGAATCAAAGGTGGCAACAAGTCGGCATACAGGAAAGAGACTGAAAATCTCATTAAATGGTGCCACAACAATCTCTCACTCAATGTCAGGAAAACCAAAGAGCTTATGACCAACTACTACTGATTATCAATTATTGACTATCTCTTTCTTAATACTTTGTGTTTATGATATTCTGGAAAATTCGATACCATTTCCTACACTCTCCTTCCCTTGTACTTTGTCCTTACTTTTCCAGGCTGTAGAATTCCCATCCCTACTATTTACTTTAAAGTCCTGTCCACATTATGCAATTCATCAATACCCTGGTCACAGTATGATTCAGTTTGAACCTGTCCCATCTGGACAGCTCCCTCCTTCCCCAAAACTGTTGCCAATGTCCTATAAATTCAAATCCACTTTTCCCACACCAATCTTTGAGCCACATATTTAGCTCTCTAATCTCATTCAACCTGTACAAATTAACACAGTTTGCACAAGCCTCAAGTAAACAACCTGGAGATTATAGCTTTTTGGTTCTGTGTTTTTATTTAGTTCCTAGCTGCTCAAACTCCCTTCGTAGAACCGCTTTTCTTGTTCTTCCTATGTAGTTGATACCCATATGAACCATGACAGCTGGATCTTTCCCTTCCCAGTTCATATTCCTCTGTAAGTCAGATGAGATATCCCAAACCCTGACATCAGACAGACAACAGAGCCTTGGCACACTCGATGCTAATGACAGTGAATTGTGTCTATTCCCCTGACTACTATCCCCTTTCTCTTCTCTCCTCATTCCCTCTTGACATGGTTCAGTTACTCATTCCCCCATTCCCATCCAATTTTCACAGAGCTGAGCAGAGCCAGCTTCATTTCCAGAGAACTTTTACTGTATTTGTTCTTCCTTAATTGCATGCACTTTATTGTTTTCGTGCAAGTGCTTTTCAAAATGCTTTACATTTTGACTGCAATTCTTTATAAGAGTACAAGTTATTCTGCGATATGTTGGCAATCCTGAGAGATCCAAGCAGTTTCAGACAACAGCTATATAAATGGAACAATCATGGCTTGATACCATGAACAGAACTTCACTGTTTTTCAATTCTACTCTCCAGAAATGAACCCCGGTGCTGTTTATTTACATTATACTCTTTAGGGAATTTTCAGGGAAGTGCATACCCTTACCCATAAATCTCTCTCTTCCTCTATCCCTTTTCAAGGAATACATGACTTCCTTTTTCTTCCAAACAAAATATTCCATCTCATATTTAAGTTGAAATTCTTTTGCCAAATAAGCATTTAATTTTGTAAACTTATTTTCCCATGGCAAATCTCATAAGGTCCAGGATGAAAATGCAACTGCAAGATCATTGCTGTCCCTGAGAGGTCCTCATCACTAATTTGACGTCTGTTCTCTGATGCTGGACTTTTTTTGGCACAGTTGCAGAGCAGTAACTTCACAGCGTTTCCCAGCAGCAACATTGGGAATGTAGCCACCACTTTCCCCATTCTCCTTTTGCCTGATCAGGGATTGCTGAAATCTCTTGTTATTATTCCACGTCCTTTACTTCACATATTGTTTTTTACATTTCTGCTTCCACCACAGTAGTAAGCATTTTATGTCACCATTTGCATGATTGATCTTGTCTTTATCATTTTAGGCCCTGTAGATTCAGGTATCAAATCTACTTCTGTATATTGTTTATTCACCATAAAACACTGTTACCTTTTGCACTGCACAAAAAATTACTAGGGGAGCTCAGCAGATTAGGCAGCATCCACAGAGAGGATTTAGAGTCAATGTTTTATGCTGAGACCCTTCATCAGGACTGGAAAGAAGGAAGAAGAAACCAGAATAAGAAAGTGGGGAAGGAGGAGAGGTACAAGCTGAAAGGTGATAGGTGAAGCCAGGTAAAGGGGGAGGTTGGTGGATGAAGTAAGAAGCTAGGAGGTGATAGGTAGAAAAGGTAAAGGGCTGAAAAAGAAGGGATCTGATAGGAGAGGAGAGTGGACCATTGGAAAAAGGATAGGAGGAGGAACACCAGAGTGGGATGATAGGCAGGTGAGGAGAAGAGAAGGCTAAAGAAGGGAGCCAGAATGGGGAATATAATAGGAGAGAAAGAGAAGGGGCAGCAATTACAGCAAGTTGGAGAATTGCTGTTCAAGCCATCAGGTGGAGTTTCTGGACTTCCAACATCTGTAGAATCTTCTTGATACCAGAGGCATAAAAATTATGTTAATCCCTTTGAGTGTGATTTCACAGTTTCTGGCACATGGGGGGGGGGGGGGGCGGCCGGTGGTGGGAGGTGTGATCACACAATCATTTTTTCAATATCAGCAGCCAGTTCAGTAAAGCTAGCTCTCTTAAAATTTAGGGCCAGCATACCCATACCTAGTTTATCATTAGATGTAGATAAAGCTGTGATCCTATTGGTAAGCAATTATTATTTGTTTCTGCAGCTTCCAGCTGCAAGAAATGTGTCCACTGGTTGTTTATCCTGCACACAGGCAACAAACAGAATTAGCATTGATGTTCTTGAACATTATTGTTTTACTTGTATAAGTCTGTGAAAAACTGCATTTGCAAAGTAAATTTTATGGCAAGCACTGAGCCTCACCAACCATCAAACATGAATTTAGTCACAGACTGCCTGATATTTATTTGAGTTACCCATTAAATTAAAACATATAGGCTTGGTTTCAAGATTTGTAAATTATGTTGGATATGAAACTTTGATGACCTCTAAGAGTGTATTTGAAATAAGAAGAAAGCTGATGCTATTATAGTATGACTGAAAAATGTCATTTAAAATAGCATTTTAAAGCATAACCTTCCAAGCTTAGTAAGACATGGGTATTTTTACACCTCAGCCATCAGATTTCTGAATGGACAAGAAACCAACAACCCATGAACACTACCTCACTATTTTTTCTCTGTTTTGTACTACTTATTTATTTTTCCCTTCCATATGTTTCTTATTGCAATCTATACATTTGTTTATGTATTGTACTCTAATGCTGCTGTAAAGCAACATACAGTATGGCCGTGATAATAAACCTGATTCAGTTTTCAAAAATTTGGGACAATAAAGCCTCCTAAAACCCTGGTTTTACATATTTACAGCCGTTGGCTCAATTGCTTAGTGTCTCATTGTAAAAACAGTGTATTTCATAGTCTAATTATTAAAGGATTAGAACATCCATTTTAGATATGGAAACATTTTATCAATGGTATTTTTGTTCTTCAATTTTACAGTGTTCTACATTTATATCTAATGTAACTGTGGAAACACAGACAAAGAATAAACATTTGAAAGAATTTTCAATCACACACACAAGAGGATCTACCTGACCTGGTAGCCACTGGAACCAAAAATTACTGGGCATAATCGCCAGAATCAAATCCACACAAAGTACTGGTACAAGTCAGGCAACATGGGTGGAGAGAAATCCTTCATCAAGATATGGATATGGAACATGTGGATAAAAAATCATATCACATCTATGGTTTGATTTTCAAGTCTGCTAAAGGACCTCGGCACGAAACACCAACTGTTTGTTTCTCTCCATAGATGCTGTCAGACTTGTTGAGTTTCTCCAGCATTTTGTGTGTGTTGCTCCATATTTCCAGCATCAGCAGAATCTCTTGTGTTTAAAACCAAATCCATCAATGCTTGTTGGATGCCTAACAATGATAATGAAGTTTCCCTGAAATAGGTCTTGCTATAAACGGAATATTGGGCAGTACCACTTGACGTTTTGAGTCAGTCAATGTTTATAGGCCAAATTGCATGACTGGCACCATGAGAAATGAAATAAAAATGGAACTGCTTTTCATCACTTCACTTCTATCCCAGGTCAGCATGACAAGTGACTAATTAGAGTGATTACTGTGTATGACAAACTGGCTAATTTCAGGCATGATCAGCTATGCAGGGGCTGCAATTAATTGGTAATTTATGTCTAATTCCATCTTTATCAGACAGTTACTTTTTGATTCCCAGCTAAAGGAAACAATTGGCAGGCAGTCAACTTGTTCCCACATACTTACCAATATAATTGGGTAAATGATGCAAGACCAGCACAGGTCATCTCAACTACCCATTTTTTGCCTACTCTCTGGGGAAATAATTCAGCTTCAATGAACACCTCTTCTTGATGGCTTGGACGAACCATGTGGATAAAAGATCATATCACAACTGAGGCTTGATTTTTAAATGCATTTTAATAAAATGTGTTATTGAATTTCAGGGTCATTCTACATGTGAAGTGTACTTGTCAAGTACATCCCCTTAACATGGAGTGACCTTTATAAGAGTATAAAATACTGAAATTAAAACAGTTATATTGCTATCAAAGAATTAAGTACCATACTGCACATTATATGTGATACAAATGGAAATGATATTTGTAAACAGATCCATAAAAATTTAAGTTTCTGTTAAGAATCAAAGAGTAAATTTATTCTAAGAAATTGTTGAGCAGTTTATGAATACACTTAAAAATTACTGCAAATTTTAATAACTAATTCTGAAAGAAAAGCAACAACCAGCATTATTGTCCTAATGCTTCTTTATGGAATTATTTTCAAAGATGATTGCACTCAATTTATAAAATATAGCTATGTGCTCATTAAACCACATGATTCTGCATTTATGAATAAGAAGAACAAATGGATCAAAATAGCTCCAATCACAAACAAGAAAACAAAAGAAGGGTCTTGGCCCAAAATGTTGACTCCTTTTCATAGATGCTACCTGGCCTGCTGAGTTCCTCCAGCATTTTGTGTGTGTTATGTGTTGCTTGGATTAAAATAGCTGATGTGTGTGTGTATATATATAAAAGTAAATTTTGATCAACTCACTGTCCTGCTTCCATTTGTGATCTTACGACATTTCTATTTCCTGACAAAATATCAATATGTTTTTCAGATGCTGTTTGCAGCTGTGCCTGATCTTGTTTTCACATCAGAGTTCTAGCATCTTCTTCGATACATTGCAGTGTCTTTTATGGCTGTATTTTGCAAACAGACACAGGTTTGTTTGTTCGAAGGTTTTGTACTGCAAGTACTGATTTTGTAAGTGTATTGATAAAGACTGATTCCCAAATACAGTTTCAGGTTTGAAGTGTGAATTTCACAATAACTATAATATATATTTCAACATCACTAAGTGCTTTTTATACTCTCGTCTTGGTATCAATCTTATTATTCACTTGCAATGTTAACCTGGGATGTAAGTGCAATGATGAAAAGCAGTTCTGCTTTTATTTCATTTCAAATGTTGTCAATCACTCAGTCTGCCCTATAAACGTTGATTAGAGACAATTCATCAGTATTGTCTTGTGCTTTTGCCACCTCATTTATTGGATCCCTGGCGGCTGTCACGTGCCAGTCTCTAACTGTGTTAAAATATGTTTAAGGCTTCATTTGATGCAAACTAAAGCTTTATGATCCCTGTGATTGCCAGCACCAAGTCCCCCAAAACAAAACATGCCAGCTTTTCTTACTGGTTGTTTTTTTCAGATCCAAGCATTGTGCAAGCTCGTCACAATGGATTTTGAATCCCAGTCATTCACAAATGGATGTCAATAAAAGAATCTTAAATCACTTGAAAATTGGATTATGGAATCAAATAATATACTGTATGACAGGGTTTCTCAACTGGGGATCCGTAGAACCCGAGGGTTCTGTGAGAGGTTGCTAGGGGTTCCACGAGAGATTGTGATGAATAAAAATAAACATTGCTTTTTGAACTTCTCGCAACGCACAGTGCTAATGCTTGCAGTGGTGGGCAGTGGCCAAGCAGTCTCTCAGCCCAGTATGGCAGTGCGCAGTAGGACTGTGTTCATTCTGCTTTTCACGCGAGATAGGGGAGGCTGTTGATAATTAGTGAGTGCTGGATTGCACGGATGGGAGGACGGTAGGCTGATAATTGGTGAGCACTGTTTTACTGTTTTGCATGGAAGGGAGCACGGCAGGCTGATAAGGAGAGCTGTATGGAACGGAGGGGAAGACGGTAGGTTGACGAGGAGCGTGAAGTGCATTTTCTGAGCGTTGAATGAATACGCCCAACTTGGGCTGTGATGCCAGCCTCTTCCTCCTGAGTTACCTCCCCTAACTTCCCCTGACTGACTTATGGGAGTGAATGAACTCTGCCAGTGTGTAGAAAATCGGAGGGAAATTTTCATTCTAAAGACAGTCCAATGTGGCAATTTTTGAAGAGGAGGATTCTCGGTCTAGGCCTATGGTCAATTCGGATAAGGTTAACGATGAAGAATTACAATTTTCTGAGCCATTTCACTGCACCAGTGCAACAACGGATGCAAAAAAGACTGTCTTTTTTTTTAAACAAAACTATAAAAGTTTACACAACAAATACACAAATTACAAACATTAGGTATTTACAAGACAGTGAATAAATTCAAATTAAAATCTGGTTACTACTATCCATAAACCAATCAATTCCCTGGGGGGCCCATTGCTCTCAGAAACCCCACACTGTACCACTGGGGCTACAGACAGCCGGGCATGAACGTCTAAGAACATAAGAAATAGGAGCAGGAGTAGGCCATCTGGCCCATCAAGCCTGCTCTGCCATTTAATAAGACCATGGTTGATCTGGCCATTGACTCCTATATACCTACCTGCTTTTTCCCTTATGACCCCTAATTCCCCTACTATGCAAAAAATCTATCTAACCTTGTCTTCAATATATTTACTGAGGTAGATTCCACTGCTTCATTGGGCAGAGAATTCCATAGATTCATCACTCTGTGGGAAAAACAATTCCTCTTCATCTCCGTCCTCAATCTACTCTGCCAAATCTTGAGGCTGTGTATCCACGGAAGAGGGGCAGGCAGTCGGCCTTGGCAGAGCCCTCAACTTTCTGCCGCCTGGACCCATGAATGGCCATCTTGGCCCGGCCCAGGAGCAAGCTCACCACTAGATCCTCCTTGCAACCTGCCGCCTTCCATACTGGGTGCTCGTATATAAGGAGCGCGGGGCTGAAGTGCAACCAGAACCTGAGGAGCAGCCCCTTCAGGTACTCAAACAGGGGCTGAAACCTCTCACACTCCATATAAGCATGGTACACTGACTCCTCTCAGCCACAGAATGAATGGACAGGTGGACGAGGTTTTAGTGAACCTGTGGCACAGTACTACCCTATACAACACCTTCCACCCCAGATCCCCAGTGTACAGGGGAAAAACCCTGCATAAAGAGGTTTCCACTGGAGACCTCCTTCCCTGGCAGATGATAAAACAAATTGTCAAGGTGAATCTGGTCGGTAGACAAAGGCAAGGAAGTCAAAGGTGTGCCGGAGCAGCCCATACAAGGAATGCTTTGGTGTGTCAGGAAGGATATGGTGGGCATCCCCATGAGACAGTTCATGCTGTGTGGGATCCTGTCCCATGTGACATCCCGAGGCCTGGGTCTGACATGCAATTCTGGCCGATCAGGTGGTGGTGCAACTGGAACCCCTTCACTTGCCCTGTCTGAGTGAGACTAGGCCCCGTACCCTCAACAGCTCTTGGTAAAAGTGAGGCAGTTCCCTCAAAGCAGCACGGCTGATGCTGGCCGCTGGAGGCCGTGTGCCCTCCTGCAGGCGGTGTCCCCAGTGGAGAAAGTGTGTCATCAATGCATGACATCTTGGAGAATGGTCACTATACAGGTATCACTCCGGGGTCTGAATCAGAATCAGAATCCTTTATTATCGCCAAGTGTGTGGACACATACAGGGAATTTCATGCCGGTTTCCCTGAGCTCTCGCTGTACAGAATCAAAAAGCAAACAAAACAATAGTGCAAATAATCATGAACTATATACAATGAGGTATACCTGCGTATGTACAGGTGGACTTGGTTTACAATAGGCTAAAATTCAAGTGTTCATAAGACTGATGGCATATGGAAAGAAACTGTTCTTGTACCTATTTGTCCTGGCATACAGTGATCTGAAGCGCCTACCAGAAGGAAGGAGTTGGAACAGGTGATGTCCAGGGTGTGATGGGTCTACAATGATGTTGCTTGCTCGCTTCCTGACTCTAGATGCATGTAAGTCCTGGATCGAGGGTAGCTTCACACCAATAATCCTTTCCGCAGCCCTGACGGTTCTTTGGAGTCTATTCTTGTCTTGTTTGGTAGCTGATCCAAACCAGACAGTGATGGATGAACAGAGAACAGACTGGATTATTTCTAAGTAGAATTGAATCAGCAGCTCCTGAGGCAGGTTGTACTTCCTGAGTTGACGTAGGAAATACAACCTCTGCTGAGCCTTTTTGATAAGAGTGTCCGCGTTGGGTGTCCACTCCAGGTCCTGGGAGATTGTGACACCCAGAAACCTGAAGGTCTCCACAGCAGACACAATATTGTTGAGTATAGTGAGTGGGGGGAGTATTGGGGGGCTCGGCCTGAAGTCCACTGTCACCTCCATAGTCTTGAGCATATTTAGCTCCAGATTGTTCTGACCACACCAGAGGGCCAGCAGACTCATCACCATCTCGGATAAGGCCAATGACAGTTGTGTTGTCTGCAAACTTCAGGAGTTTAACAGATGGATCCTGTGAGGTGCAGTCATTAGTGTAAAGGGAGAAGAGCAGTGGGGAGAGCACACATCCCTGGGGGGCACCGGTACTGATTGTCCGGGTACTAGAAATGATGCTCCCCAGCCTCACATGCTGCACCCTGTCAGTCAGGAAGCTTGTGATCCACTGACAGATGGCGGGGGAGACAGTGAACTGGGTGAGTTTAGAGTGGAGGATTTCTGGGACGATGGTGTTGAACGCCAAGCTGAAGTCAACAAACAGGACCCTCGCAGAAGTTCCTGGGTTGTCGAGGTGTTGTAGTATGTAATGCAGTCCCATATTGACTGCATCATCCACTGACCTATTTGCCTGATAAGCAAACTGCAGGGGGTCCAGCAGGGGGCCTGTGATGTCCTTCAGGTGAGCCAACACTAGTCTCTCAAAGGACCTCATGACCACAGATGTTAAGGCAACAGGCCTGTAGTCATTTAGTCCCTTGATAGTGGGTTTCCTAGGCACTGGAACGATAATGGAGCGCTTGAAACAATGAGAGACTTCACACAGCTCCAGTGATCTATTGAAGATCCGTGTGTAGATGGGGGGAGCTGATCAGCGCAGGTCTTCAGGCAGGAGGGCGACACGCCGTCTGGGCCTGGCGCTTTCCTGGTCTTCTGCCTCCGGAACAGCTGACTCACCTCCCTCTCACAGATCCTGAGTGCAGGTACAAGAGGGTTGAAGTGAAGGGGGGTAGGGGGAGCAGTGTTTGTAATGTGGGGTGAGAAAGCGGATACTGAGATGTCAGGGTGATGGATGATGGGGGTTGCAGGTAAGTCCGTGTTTTGACTGGGGGGAATGAGGGTGTCGAATCTACAATAAAACTTGTTCAGATCATCAGCCAATTGATGGTTCTCCACAGCCTGGGGGAATGGTTTCTTGTAGTTGGTGATCTCCTGGAGCCCCTACCACACTGACACTGGGTCGTTGTCTGAAAACCTGTTTTGCAGTTTTCCAATGTAGTGCTTCTTCGCTGCCTTAATCTCCCTTGTCAGTGTGTTCCTGGCTCGTTTTGTACAGAATCCTGAGGCAGAATGCTGCCAGCTGGGTGCGCACACACACCAAAGACTGACCGCCCACTGTGATTGGAAGATTCAGGGCTGCAACAGAGACCCAATGCCTCCTGTTGCCCTAGAAGAAATCCACCTGCCTCTTCTGGGTCCTGGAGGCAAAAGCAGTGGGCGGGACTAGAGTAATCAGCCAGTACCATATCTTTACAGTGAAAATTACTAATCAATGGGCTTTCAATTCATTGATGATCCAAGTTGTCCTATTCCATTGTGCCTAGTCTGTGGCAAACAACTTACAAATGTAGCAAAATTGAAAATACATTCAACTACATATCACAGCCTTATGACATGTAAAAGTGCTGTTTATTTTAAATTACTATTGGAATCGCAATACAAACGGTTTAAAGCTTTTGAAAATAAAGTCACAGTCAATAAAAAGATTCAGGAAGCAAGTTAATTAGTAGCTTTAAGACCAGTTCACTCGAGAATATCTAAAAAACTGAAAACCTGGACAAAGAGCACACCAGCCTTCTATTGCATACAAAAATTCAGAGGCTTAGTAGAGGAAAAATTCTCAACAGTGTATTTGAGCTGAAAGGTGAATTCCAGGAATACTTTCAAAAAAATAGTAAATCAGATTTTGGTGAGTATTTTGAAGATGAAGAATGGCTACAGAAACTAGCCTACTTAATATACATTTTTTATCATATGAACCAGTTGAACAAGTCTCTGCAAGTCTCTGGAAAATTGTTTTCACTTCAAGTGACTAGACTCTTGGATTTAAAAGGGA
Source organism: Mobula birostris (assembly GCF_030028105.1). Taxonomy (NCBI): domain Eukaryota; kingdom Metazoa; phylum Chordata; class Chondrichthyes; order Myliobatiformes; family Myliobatidae; genus Mobula; species Mobula birostris. The sequence goes on from NC_092385.1 coordinate 44,431,150, forward strand.
AATGAACTTTTGGAAAATCATGCTGCAAAAGGAAATCTTGAAATGTTTCCACTGCTGCTTGGGCTTGATAATGAGGAAGACTATCAGAAAGTCTCAGTCTTATTGAAAACTACCAAGAAGAACTGCAGAACAAAACTGAACAGTATTTTTCCTCCTTTTCAACACAAGTGTATGACCAGGTGAGGGACCCTTTCTTTGAATCTTCTGCTCAGCCTGAGAACTTGACTTTGAGAGAAGAGGAAGAACTTTATGAGCTGCACTCTGATCATGCACTTGATGAGATTTACTGACCTGCCCCTGGACAAGTTCTGGATTTCTGTGAAAGAATTGAATTGGATTGACTTTATTACCTGCATCCCTCAAATACATGAGGAGTAAAAATCTTTACATTACATCTCTGTTCAAATGTGCAATGTGCAATTATAGTAATTTATAATAAATATTATGTACAACATAATCAATATGTTGTATATAACATAGTCAATATAACATAGAAATACAGTTGTGTTAGCAGTCTGGTGGCCTGATGGAAGCAGCTGTCCCTGAGCCAGTTGGTCCTGGCTTTTATGCTGTGGTACCAGCTTCCAGATGGTAGCAGCTGGAACGGTTTGTGGTTGAGGTGACCTGGGCCTCTAATGATCCTTCAGTACCTTCTTCATACTTGTCTTTGTAAATGACCTGAATAGTGGGAAGTTCACATCTACAGATGCAGTGGGCTGTCTGCACCACTCTCTGCAGAGTCCTGCGATTGAGGGAAGTACAGTTCTCATAGCAGGCAGTGATGCAGCCAGTCAGGGTGCTCTCAATCATGTCTCTATAGAAAGTTTTTAGAATTTGGGGTGGGGGTGGGCATACCAAACTTCTTCAACCGTCTGAGGTGAAAGAGGCGCTGTTGTGCCTTTTTCACCTCACAGCCAGTATGTATAGACCACGTGAGATCCTCAGTGATACTTATGCCGAGGAATTTAAAGCCTTTAAAGAAGACTATCCTCCCATTCATAGGAAAGCAATGAACATTTTGCTGCAGTGTTCAATTTCTTACATTTGTAAGCAGTCTTTTTCTTGTTCAACAAGCATCAACAGCAATGATAGAAATTGCCTCCTTTCATTTGAAGGTGAAATCTGTGTGTGCTTATCTCAAATTTGACCCAGAATTGAGAGATTTATTATGTTTGCCTTATGAGCTTTTAAAATTTATGAAAGAGAAAAAAAGAGTGATTTCAAGAAAGCTTAACTATCTTTTTTTAAGAAAGGTTGGCTAAAAAATTATTCTTTTGCTCAAAAGAGCATTGACAATTTTGTTTAGGATTATTAAATCTACAACTTACTGAACATGCTAACATACCATGAGATCTAGATATAATAATTTTTATGCAGGGGTTCCCTGAGACTAGAATATTATTTCAAGAGTTCCTCCAGGGCAAAAAGCTTGCGGACGGCCACTGTATGGTATAGAAAAGGGCTCTTTCAGCCTGCCTCACCCAAGCTGACTGCGATGCCAGTCTGCTCCTGTCCAATTTGCCCATATCCCTTGACTCTATTTCCAACTAAGTACCTGTCTAAACATAGTTCCAAAATTGTAATTGTATCTGCTCGCACTACTTCCCCTGATAGCTAATTCCAGGTAATCCGCCCTCTTCTATGACAGGATACAGCAAGATTCATAAACTTGCTGCAGTATGAAATAGCCTGAAGGATAGCTACTGAGTTATTTATTGTTTGTCTAGACCAGGCCAGCTCGCCTAGTTTGGATACCATTTCCCAATTGTTCATAAAGACTTCATAAGGTTGGCTGAAATGAAATATAGTCATCAGGTCAGTGCCAGGTGGTCTAATTGTTTTTATTCTTATTTTATTTAAATATAACAGTTTGATAAAACTTACCATGGAGTCATTTCAGAAAGAATTTAGTGTCAAACACAATGCTGTAGGTCTAATGTCACAGGGCACATGTGGCATATGAAGGATAGTCGTAAACCAGATGCTTTCAATGGCAATATAGTACTCTTATGAACATTATCACTGAGACCTAGATTTTCAGTTTAATTTAATGTTATGCAATTAATTAACTGGATTTTAAACTGTCCAGTTGCAAAAATGTCTTTTGAACTCATGGATCAGTTTATTAGTCCAGGCCTATCAATTACTAACTCAGTAATATGCTCATAGCCATGCACAAATACTAAAATCACATGTTACTCATTACCAGCATGCTTTTTATACTGGTTCAATTTTATTTCAAAAGCTTCTGCTCAACTCAAGTGAGGCAATAATATAAATGAAGTCACTTGCAACTTTGAAAACAACAAAAAGTATTCATCAGACTAAAACTTTCCCACTTCAGTACTAAATCCCAAATTAACCTGTGAAGGTTATAACCATCCTTTTCTGTGTACAGAGAAATCTATACTTCAGTTGTAGATTTTTTTTTGAATAATTGTCTCCCGTAATGGAATGAACAGTGATGCAAGCATGACCCTTGTGCAGCACACTGGATTTAGAACAGTTAACATGGATTTCCTTAATGTTTAAACCACAATTCCAATGCTGATTGTTATTCCTTATTTTTGACCTCTTATGAAGGCAATAACTTCTGGGTGCACAAGACCAGATGTTATTTGGTTCCTCACCTCCCAATCATTTATTAATCTTCCAATGACTGTTTATAAGGTTTATTCAACCCTGGAAAGGACAAAGGGTGACCTCAACACTTCACTTGTTAGCAGTACATATACATTTTCCAAAAAAGCTCAAGAGTACCAGAGGCATGCGCACATGCATTACGACACCTACTCTTTGATTAGTGCCCCGGCCTCAGTTTTAACTTCGGTCTCATTACTCAGACTATGAATAGCTATCTTCCACAAAACTATATAAGTTGGTGATACCTAACATGAATAACTCATGTAATTTTTTTCAAAAATTGGGAATACCTATCCATAATTCCTTGAAAGTGGTGTCACAGGTAGATAAGGTCCTAAAAAGAGCTTCTGGCACATTGGCCTTCAAGAATCAAAGTACTGAATACAGTAGTTGGGATGTTATGTTGGAGTTGAGTAAGACCATTGGTGAGGCCTAATTTGGAGGAGTGTTTACATTTCTGGTCGCCTACCTACAGGAAAGATATCAATAAGATAGAAAGAGTGCAGAGAAAGCTTACAAGGATATTGCCAGGACTCGAGTATCTAAGTTACAGGGAAAGGTTGAAGAGGTGAAGGGTTTTTTTTCGAGGAGCATGGGAGAATGAAGGGAGATTTGACAGAGGTATGAAAATTATGAGGAGTATAGATAGGGCAAATGAAAGCAGCTTTTTCCACTGAAGTTGGGTGAGAGTAGAATGAGAGGTCATAGGTTAATGGTGAAGGGTGAAATGTTTTGTGTGGAACATTAGGGGGATCCTCGTCACTCAAAGACTGGTGAAAGTGTACAATGAGGTGCCAGTAGAAGTGCTGGATGAAGGTTCAAATTCAGCATTTAAGAGAAATTTGGATAAGTACATGGATGGGAGTGAATTATGGTCTGCGTGCTGGTCAATGGGACTAGATAGAATAATAGTTTGGCACAGACTAGATGCAAAAGGCCTGTTTCTGTGCTGTAGTGTTCCATGACTCTATAACTCAATGAAAGCTGGCATATCAATCTTCATTTTATCTGAAACTAACTCATTTTCTCTCTGTCTCACTTTTTTAAATTGTATCAGATCTGAAGCATTAATTGTGCTTCTCCTTCTGACTGCCCCCTGACTGCTTTTTTTGAGTCCTGACGAAGGGTCTCGGCCCGAAATGTCAACTGTATCTTCTCCTACAGTTGTTGCCTGGCCTGCTGCGATCACCAGCATTTTTTGTCTGCGGAACACTCACAATGCGCTGGAGGAACTCAGCAGGTCAGTCAGCATCAGTTGAAAAGATTACTCAATGTTTCGGGCTGAAATCCTTCATCAGGACTGAAGGAAGAACTTTGGGGAGGGTTTGAAGAATGCTGGTAGTTGAAAAAAACAGTAATTTGAAGGACAAAGGGGTGGGGGAGGGGAAGCAGGGAGGTGACTGGCAGGAGAACAATGTGCAGTAGTAGAAGGAGGTGGAACTATGAGGGAGGTGATGTGAAATAGGGATAGAGGAAGGGAGGGGGAGGGAATTACTGGAAGTTGGAGACTTCTATGTTCATACCAAGGGGCTGGAGACTACCTAGACGGTATATGAGGTGTTGCTCCTCCAACCTGAGTTTAGCCTCATCATGGCAGTAGAGGAGGCCATGTATGGACATATCTGAATAGGAATGGGAAGCAGAGTTGAAGTGGGTGGCAACTGGGAGATCCTGTCTGTTGTGGCGGATGGAGTGGAGGTGCTTGATGAAGCGGTTCCCCGATCTGCGTCGGGTTTCACCGATGTAGAGGAGGCTGCACCGGGAGCACCGGATGCAATAGATGACCCTAACAGATTCGCAAGTGAAGTGTTGCCTCACCTGGAAGGACTGTTTGGGGCCCTGAATGATGGCAAGAGAGGAGGTGTAGGGACAGGTGTAGCACTTACGCTTACAGGGATAAGTGCCGGGTGGGAGATCCGTGGGGATGGACGTGCGGATAAGTGAGTCGCGGAGAGATGGCAAGCGTAAGCGCAAGTGCTACACCTGTCCCTACACCTCCTCCCTTGCCACCATTCAGGGCCCCCAACAGTCATTCCAGGTGAGGCAACACTTCACTTGCGAATCTGTTGGGGTCATCTATTGCATCCGGTGCTCCCGGTCTGGCTTCCTCCACGTCGGTGAAACCCGACGCAGATTGGGGTACCGCTTCGTCGAGCACCTCCACACCACCCAGGTCATACAATTAAGCAAAGCATATTTGGTTCACTGACAAGGTATTTAAGGTTTCCAAAGATGAATTTCAGTTTATTTCTAAAGAACAATATCATGAAAGATATTGTGAACTTTCTGAATTCATGACAAAACCCTGTTGACAAGCAATTAAATGCAGCTTCACTCAAGTGCTAGTATGTATCATGGTCTGGTCATGTGGTAAACTGCAAATGAATGATCTCAGTCATTTGTTGCACTTAGACTTGCCAGTTCTTTGGGTCTTTACACTGGAATTTGCAATGATTAGAAACTTATTTTACTGGAGATAACTGAATTTGCAAGCACGCCGCATTTTATTGACCAATTACTTCGAAGACAGAAAGGTTGGTAAGTTCAATTCAATTGATTTTGGGCTTGGGCAATGGGCATGACTATTAGGCTGGAATTTTTGAAATCTGTCTGTTGCAAAGCCATCATGCTAAAGATCAGATAGATTGCACCATCTGTCCTTATTCAAGGCTTTTTGAATAGTAATGTTCATGGTGGAGGACACATCTAACATGCCGAAGAGAGATAATATGAATGCGATAGGAGGTGAGAACCTTGATACAATAGCTACGACGAAAGATATAGCGCTGAGCAAACTTGTGGGCCTAAAGATAGACAAGTCCCCTGGTCCTGATGGAATGCGTCCCAGGGTACTGAAAGAAATGGGAGAAGTTATGGTAAAAGCTTTGGGGATAATCAAAATTCTCCTGGCTCTGGGCTGGTCCCGGCAGATTGGAAGAAGGTGAATGTCATGCCACTGTTCAAGAAAGGATGTTGGTAAAAGGCAGGTAAGTGTAGGCCAGTTCAATATCTGTAGTTGGCAAAATATTTGAAGCTATCATTAAAGAAGAAATAGCGAGGCATCTGGAAAGAAATGGATCCATCATGCAGACGCAGCATCGCTTCAGCAAAGGCAGGTCCTGTTTGACAAACTTACAGGAGTTCTTTGAGGATATTATGAGCGCAGTGGATAGAGGGGAACAGAAGGATGTTATTTGCTTGGATTTCCAGAAGGCATTCAATAAGGTGCCATATAAAAGACTCATCGATAAGATAAGGATGCATAGAGTAGGGGGTGATGTATTAGCATAGAAAGAGGATTGATTAACGAAAAGAAAGCAGAGAGTTGGGATACATGGGTGATTCTCTGGCTGGCAATCAGTGGTGAGCGCTGTACCACAGGGGTCAGTGCCTGGCCTGCAACTGTTCATGATGTACATTAACGATCTGGAAGAGGGGACCAAGTGTAATGTAGCTATGTTTGCTGATGACAGTAAAATGAGTGAAAAAGCAAACTGCAGAGAACTCCACAGATTCACCACTCTTTGGGAAAAGCAGTTCCTCCACATCTCTGTCCTAAATTTACTCCCCTGTATCTTAAAGCAATGAAATAACAGTTTTAAGTTTTCTGCTAATATGTTTAATACCTCTCTGAAACAGTCTGCTATCCTTGCAGACTTCAAGGAAGCCACCATCATTCTGATGCCCAAGAGAGTAAAGGTAACTGCCCTGAAAGTTTACAACCTCGTGGCACTGACTTCAAGAATCATGAAGTGCTTTGAGCATCTGGTAATGGATTGTATAAAATCCCACCTTTCAACTATATTGGACCTTTTCCAGTGTGCCTACTACTCAAACCGGTCCACTGATGATGCCATAGTCTTAGCCCTCCACTCCATCTTGTTCCACTTCGAAAATTATGCTTTGTATGCCAGGATATTGTTCATTGACCAGCTCAGAATTTAACACAATCATTCCTCAGAGGCTGTGGGTAAACTGTCCTTGTTGGGACTCTGCACCCCTCTCTCCAACTGGCTCTTGGACTTCTTGACAGGAAGACTCCAGTCAATCCAAGTTGATAGCTGCATCTCAAGCTCCATCACATTGAGCACTCAATCTCTCCTCATCATCCAACCCATCACCTCTGGAATCAACCTGGTTAACCTCCTCTGCACTGCCTCCAAAGCCAGTATATCCTTCCACTGGTGCCCACCAGGAATGCGTGCTCACTCTGTTGCTGTTTACGTTGCTGACTTACGACTGCACTACCAGAGTCAGCTCATACTGCATCATCATGTTTGCTGATTTTGCCTCAAGTCTACAGTAGTTGGCTTCAACAGCAACAATGATGAGTTGGCATATGGAAAGATGGTAGAGAGGATTGTCAAATGTTGTGATAACAACAACCTGCATCTCAATGTGGACAGGACTAAAGAGAAGATTGTGGAATTCAGGAAGGCACAGGTTGACCACTCTCCATTTCACATCAATGACTCTGCCATAGAGAGAGTGAAGAGCAGGAAGTCCTTTGGTGAAGAAGGTACAGTTGCGTCTACACTTTCTGAAGAGATTGAGGCATGCAACTTTCCACAAGAGCACCATCGAGAGTGTCCTGTCTGTTTGCATTGTTGTGTGGTATGGAAGCTGCAAGACATCAGACCACAAGACCCTACAGAAGACAGTAAAAACCGCAGAGAAGATCATTGGGATCTCCCTCCCCCCATTGGTGATATTTACCAGAGAGCCCTTGTAGACAAAGGGCCCAAAGCATTGCTAAGAACCCCAACCAACCATCCCACTTTCTCTTTGACCCACTACCATCAGGAAGTAGGTACAGAGGCATCAGATCTAGCATTGCCAATCTGGGTAACAGCTTCTTTCGTCAGGCTGTAAGACTAATGAATACCCTGCCACCATCAAGTTCTCATCATTAGGACAGCCAGCGGTTGACTGTTTATTGTTTACCTGTGCTGCACTTTGCTACATGCATGTTGAATTATATTTTATTAACTTACATATAGCATAATATTTTGGTTTATGTGCTGTGTGTGATATATGTTGTGTGGCTGCGCTGTGGTCTGGAGGAAAGTTGTTTTGTTTGATTTTATATGTATGTCAGTACAGTCAGATGACAATAAACTTGAGCTTGATTTTTTTTCCATGGTTTACTGGTAAGTGAACTCATTCTGATGAGATCATTGCAGTTTCAATAGTGGAATTTTCATCTATCTCAGCCATTGGGAACACAGCATCCTGTTGTCAATATTAAATTAAATGCAAATTGTAATGTCTAGCATAGAATATACAGCAGAAGTGTGCAGCACTGCACTGCACAGGTCATTTGGCTCATGACATTATGTCAATTTATACCAAACGTCCTCTTACTGTGTATTATCCATATTTCTTCATTCCCTTCATTTACACGTGTCAATTTAAAACCTCTTAAATCCCACCACTACTACACTTGGTAACCTATTCCAAGCGCCTACCATTCTCTGCATTAAAAAAAACATGATTTCTACCCTGGGGAAAGATTATGCCGATCATAATTTTAATAAAACAACTTCTGCCATGTCTCCCCTCAGCCTACAATACTCTAGAGATAACTACACAAATTTGTCCAAATGTTCCTCATAGCTCTTACCTGCTAATCCAGGCAGCATCACAGTAAACCTCTTCTGCACCTTTCTGCAGTCGACATGTGCTTCCTATAATGTAGCAACCAGAACTTTACGTGATACTCCAAATGCTGTCTGATTAAAGTTCTACGTAGCTGCAGCATAAATCCTTTATTCTTAGCCTCAGCACACTTATCAATCCAAACAAGCATCTTATTCATGCACTATACTTTCAATGAACTGTGGGCTTGGATTCCAATGTTAAAGCCATAGAGAAGTACAGCACAGAAACAGGCCCTTCAACCCATCTAGTCTGTGCCGAGCTATTTAAACTGCCTATATCCATTGACCTGCATCAGGACCATAGCCCTCCAATCATCCATGTACCTAATCAAACTTCTATTTTACATTGAAATTGAGCTCACATGCATCGCTTATGCTGGCAGCTTGTTCCACACTTTCACAACGCTCTGAGTGAAGAAGTTTCCCCTCATGTTCCCTTTAAACTTCTCACCTTTCACTCTTAACCCATGGCCTCTGGTTGTAACCCCACCCAACCTCAGTGGAAAAAGCCTGCTTGCATTTACCCTATCTATATCCCTCATAATTTTGTATACCTCTATCAATCTTCTGCTTTCAAAGGAGTGAAGTCCTAACCTATTCAATCTTTCCTTATAACTCAGGTCCTCCAGAACCGGCAACATCCTTGTAAATTTTCTCTGTTTCAACCTTATTTACATTTTTCCTGTAGGGAGGTGACCAAAATTGCACACAATACCCCAAATTAGACCTCACCAATGTCTTACACAACTTCAACATAACATCCCATCTCCTGTACTGAATACTTTGATTTCACTGTCCATTAGTGCTATTAACAAGCATACCATTAACTGTATACTTCCTGTTTTTATTTGACATTCCAAGGTGCAACACCTCTCACTTGTCCAGACTAAACTCTGTCGACCACTTCTCTGCCCATATCTGTAACTGATCTACTGTATACCCAGTGGTATTCTTTGATAGTCCTTTGCACTGTGCACAACTCCACCAATCTTGGTGTCATCTGCATTGGGTACTTTCTAATTTATTCATCTACATTTTCATCCAAATCATTGATATTTATGACAAGCAATGGAGGTCCCAGCCGTGATCCTTACAGGGAACCACTGGTCATGGACCTCCAGCCAAAAAAACAGCTTCCATCATGACCCTCTATCTTCTATGAGCGATCCATTTCTGAATCCAAACTTGCAATTCACACTGGATTTTCTGAACCAATCTACCATGAAGGATTTTGTTTACTTTATTTTTTTCAATTCAGAGATGCAACATGGTAACAGGCCCTTCTGGTTCAATGAGCCTGCGCCGCCCAAATACACCCATGTTACCAATTATGGAATACGCCGATCCTCAACTCTGATTCTGGGTGTTAACATCTTAATGGATCTATCCTGGGCCCAACACATTGATTCAATCACAACAGAAGATGTGTCAATAGCTTTACTTTATTTGAACTTTGAGAAGATTGGGTATGTCACCAAAGACTTGCAAATTTCTGCAGGAGTATGGTGGGGAGCATTCTGACTGGTTGCATCACAACCTGATGTGAAGCCTTAAAGGCAAAGGATTAAAAGATCCTGAAGATGGTTGTAGACATAGCTACATCCATCAGGGGCACAAACCGCTCTACCATTGAGGACATCTTTGAAAGACGATGCCTCAAAAAGTCCTTATCTATCATGAAGAAACCCCATCACCCCAGACATGCTTTCTTCTTATTACTACCTGAAGACACACACTCAATGTTTTAGAAACAGCTTCTTCCCCTCTGCCATCAGTGTCAACCACATCTGTCATCTGGTGCAGCTTATTTCCCAAAACTAGGACAAATATATTCTCTCCTCATGTTAGACTCTCCACATACAGTTCAAGAAACCCTCTTGAATACACTGGAGAAATCTAGCCTCCGTCAAAGCTTCATGTATTGAGGAAGTTCCAAGCAATGCTTGTTCTTCTTCTTAAGTGATGTTGCAACAAAAATCTTGCACTCAACCTCAGTAAGACCAAGGAATTGATCTTGGACGTCAGGAAGGGCAAGGCGCAGAAACACACACCAGTCCTCATTGAGGGGTCTGCAGTGGAAGGTTTCAGGTTCCTGGGTGTCAACATCTATGACGATCTGTCCTGGGCCCAGCTTACTGATGCAATTACAAAGATAACACATCAGCAGCACTATTTCATTGGGAGATTGAGGAGATTTGGTATGTCACCAAAGACTCTAACAACTTTCCACAGATGTATCATGGAGAGCATTCTAACTGGTTGCATCGCTGTTTGGTGTGGGGGGGGGTGGGGGGAGCTGCAAAGGGTTACAAACTCAGCCAGGTCCATCATGGGCAATATCCTCTCCAGCATCAAGGATATCTTCGAAAGGCAGCATCCATTATTAAGGACTCCCATCATCCAGGACATGCTTTCTTCATATTACTACCATCAGAGAGGAAGTACAGGATCCTGAAGACACATACTCAATGTTTTAGAAATAGCTTATTCCCCTTCACCGTCAGATATCTGAACAGAGAAAGGACCAACACATGAGCACTACCTCACTGTTTTAGCTTTTTTTACGCTACTTATTTAACTCAATTTTTATCTATACATATATATTTCTTATTGTAAGTTATATTAATTTTTTTTGTATTGTGTTACACTGCTGCCACAAAACCACAAATTTCACAACATATTTCAGACCATAGGACATAAGAGCAGAATTAGGCCTTTTAGCCCTTCAAGTCTGTTCTGCCATTCGATCATAGCTGATCCATTTTCCCCCTCCTCAACCCCATTCTCCAGCCTTCTCCCCATAACCTTTGATGCCATGTCCAATCAAGAACCTATCAATCTCTGCCTTAAATACACCCAACAACCTGGCTTCCACAGCTGCATGTGGCAATATATTCCACAAATTCACCACCCTCTGGCTAAAGAAATTTCTCCTCATCTTTGTTTTAAATGGATGCCTCTTTATCCTGAGACTATGCCCTCTTGTCCTAAGCACTCCCACCATGGGAAACATCTTTTCCACATCTACTCTGTCTAGGCCTTTTAATATTCAAAAGTTTTCAATGAGCTCCCCCCTCATCCATTCTAAATTCCAGCGAGTACAGACCCAGAGCCATCAAACATTCCTCTTATGATAGCCCTTTCATTCACAGAAACATCCTTGTGATCCGTCTCTGGACCCTCTCCAATACCAGTACATCTTTTCTTAAATAAGGAGCCCAAAGCTGTTCGCAATTCTCAAGGTGAGGCATTGGCATCATATCCCTGCTCCTGTATTCTAGACCTCTTGAAGTGAATGCTAACACTGCCTTTGCCTTCCTCAACCTGTAAGATAACATTTAAGGTGCTCTGCACAAGTACTCCCAAGTCCCTTTCCGTCTCAGATATTTGGATTTTCTCTCCTTTTAGAAAATAGGCTGCATATTTATTTCTACTACCAAAGTGCATGACCATGCATTTTCCAAAGTTGTATTTCATTTGCCACGTTCTTGCCCATTCTCCTAATCTTTCTAAGTCCTTCTGTATCCTACCTATTTCCTCAGCACTACCTGTTTCTCTACTAATCTTCGTATCATCTGCAAACTTGGCAACACAGCCATCTATTCCATCATCTAAGTCATTAATATACAGCATAAAAAGAAACAATCCTAACACCAACCCCTGCAAGATGTCACTAGTCACTGGCAGCCAACCAGACAAGGATCCTTTTATTCCCACTTGCTGCCTCCTACCAATCAGTCAATACTCTAACCATGTTAGTAACTTTCCTGTAACACCATGAGCTCTTAACTTGGTAAGCAGCCTCATGTATGGCACCTTGTCAAAGGCCTTCTGAAAGTCCAAATATACGACCTCCACGACATCCCCTTTATCGATCCTACCTGTAATAACCTCAAAGAATTCCAACAGATTCATCAGGCACAATTTTTCCTTAAGGAAACCATACTGACTTTGTCCTATCCTATCATTTGCCATCGGTGATATTAAACCTGATTCTGATTTTGGTGTCACTTAACTTCAATGGAAGTAGCCTGCTTGCATGTACCCCTCACAATTTTGCATGTCTCTATCAAATCTTCCTTAATTTTTCTATGCTCCAGATAATAAACTCTTACCTATTCAACCCTTCCCTAAAACTCAGGCCCTCAATTCCAGACAGCATCCATGCAAATGTTCTCTGCACTTTTTCAATCTTATTGACATCTTTCCTGAATGTCGGTGACCAGAATGGCACGACTACTTCAAATTTATCCTCCTATACAACTTCAATATAACATTCAGTGCTCTTATTTTGTAATCCAATGTGTTAAAACCTTTCTTTACGGCCCTAACAATCTGTGTCGCCACTTTCAAGGAATTATGGATCTGTATTCTCAGATCCGTTTGTTCTACTACACACTTCAGTGTGTGCCCATGTTAAATCTAGTCTAGTGGGTCCTCCCAAAGTGCAATACCTCAAACTTGTCGGCACACCACGGCAGCCACTATTACCACTCTCTGGCTTCTCCCACCAAAGCAGTCGAGTTCAATTAGATCCTGAATGCCAAGTGACTGAACCTTCTGAACTAGTGTCCCCTGTGGGATTTTGTCCAAGACCTCACTATAGTCTATGTAGACAACATGTGCTTCTTTTCCTTCATCAACTTCCTGGTAGCCTCCATAAAAAACTCTATATGGATATGCAAAGCTACATTGGCAATCCCTAATCAGGCCCTATCTATCTAAATACTTATATATCTAGTTTCTTAGAATACCTTATAATAATTTACCCATGACTGTTATCAGGCTCACCAACCTATAATTTCTTAGCGCCTTTCTTAATTAACAGAACAACATTAGCTATCCTCCAGAACTCTGGCATGTCACCCATGGTTACGGACATTTTAAGTACTTCTGCCAGGACCCTGCAATTTCTGCATTAGCCTCCCAGAAGGTCTGAGCGGACACCTTGTCAGGTCCTGTGGACTTATCCACCATTATTCGCTTCAAGACAGCAAACACCTCCTCTTGTGTAATCCGTACATGGTCCAGGACCTCATTCTTGTTTAACCTCACTCCTATAGAGTCTCCCTATCTGTCTCTTGAGTAAATACAGAGGCAAAAACAAACATCCATTTAAGATCTTCACCATCTCTTTTGATTCACGATGTTGGAAAGTACAGGTTTGGTTTGGTTGAGTTGAAGAAAGCAAAGCCTACACAGCAACCAAGCAGGCACCAGAAGGAGATTAGTAGGTTGAGGAGAGAGCGTAGATCATTGAGACAGAGGTGGAAGGTAGCAAGTGAGGGTGACAAGCCAGGGCTTGCTGATCTCCGAGAGCATTTTTGAATAAAGTTAACATCACTCCATCGTGCAGTCACAACATAAAAAGAGAAAGAAGAGAGAGAAGGCAAGAAAGTCATTCTTTGAGAACCCTCACCAGTTCAGAAAGAAATTATTTGAACAAAGTAAGAGCGGGCAGCTTAACATCTCTCAACAAGAACTTGCTCTAACAAACAGCAGGAGGCTCCTTTGCTTGACATTTCAGGGCTTGTGAAGCCTACCAAGCCAGGAGTGAAGTTCGATCTGTCAGAACCCAAATTGGCAGAAGTCAAACAGTTCTTCAGAAAGGCAAGGTCAGGCTCAGTGCCAGGACCTAATGGAGTACCGTATAAGGTGTTCAAGAAGTGTGTACAGCTGAGGAAATACTTGTGGAGATTGTTAAAGGTGGTGTGGAGACAAGTTTCCTTTGTCATGGAGTGAGGTTGAAGGAGTATACACCCCAAAGGAAGAGAATTCTTCTACATTGAATCAGTTCCGACCAATTTCACTCCAGAATGTAGAGGGGAAGATTATGTTTGGCATTCTGGCAGAAAGGATATCTTCATTTGTGATAGAGAATGGATTAGTAAATACATCTATGCATAAGGAAGGAATACCAGGCTTCCCAGGATGCCTTGAACCACTTAGTATGATATGGCATACCATCCAGGAGTCAAAAAGGTTGAGAAGAAATCTGGCTGTAGTTTGACTTGATCTGGCAAATGCGTATGGTTCTATTCCCCATGTCCTGATTGAGTTTGCGATGGAATTCCTATGGATTCCTGCTGAGGCGAGGAACTTTGTTATGCAGTATTACAGCGATTTCCAGATGAGATTTTCCACTCAGCAGTTTACAACTAGGTGGCAGAGCTTGGATGTTGGAATCCCAATGTACGATTTCACCCATCCTTTTTTGTGTTATCCATGGAGGTTATTGTGAGGACTGCAGAATCAGTGGGACCAGGTGTCGCACTTGATGGCGGAGGGGAGTTACCACCAATACGAGCGTTCATGGGTCCCAGCACGGAGGCAGTGGAAAATGTATTATCTAGACTCGAGGAGCTAATGGATTGGGGAAGAATGAAGTTCAAGACCAAGAAGTCAAGGAGCCTTGTTCTTAGGAGAGGAAAGCTGGTTGACTTTCATTTCACCCTTTGTGGAAAGGAGATTCCATCCATTCAGGACCAACCAGTTAAGAGCCTCGGGCGATGGTACACAAAGGAGCTGAGAGACACCAAGAGGGTTCAAGAGACAGGAGAACAGATCAGCAGAGGTCTGATGTCTGTTGACAAGCGTGGCTCGCCTGGCAAGTTGAAGTTGTGGTGTTTGCAGTACCGACTGATGCCACGGATAATGTGGCCACTAACTGTCTATGAACTGGCAATGTCCCATGTTGAGGCAATGGAACGGAAGATCAACAAATATGTGAAGAAGTGGCTTGGAGTACCGAGCAGCCTCACCAATGTTGCAATCCACAGTAGCCAGAAAAAACTTACCATCCCAGTGCAATCCCTTGTTGAAGAGGTCAAGGTAGCCAAGGTAAGATCATTCTTGATGCTTCGAGACTCAAAAGATCCTGCCATCAAGAGCACCCAGCTGGATGTGAGATCAGGCAGGAAGTGGTCAGCCCGTGTAGCAGTTGATGAGGCAGAGTCTAGATTGAAGCACAAGGAGACAGTTGGGGCTATCCAGCTAGGCCGCCAGAGACTTGGATGTACAACTCACAAGTGGTGGTCATCTTCTACAGGTAAGGAGCGCCGTGAGCTTGTAACACAGGAAATACGAGAGGTAGAAGAGGGGAAGAGGTTAGCTAAGACAGCTGGCCTGGCCAAACAAGGGGCTTAGACCTGGTGGGAAAGTGTTGAACAACGACATCTATCTTGGAATGTTCTGTGGCAGATGGAACCGTCCTGCATTTCTTTTCTATGCAGAGCAGCGTACGATCTGCTCCCAACACCTGCCAACCTCAGCACCTGGTATGAAAATAAGACAGACAGGTGTGCTGCTTGTGGCGAGAAGGGAACACTTCAATATATTTTGAGTGCATGCAGAGTCAATCTTTCCAGCGGCACGTACACTTGGAGACATAACAACGTTCTCAAAGTTGTAACAGAAGTGGTTGAGCAGAGAGTACTGCAGCACAACTTATCTCATGCCCCATGTTACACAGAACATCACATATCATTTGTGAAAGAAGGCTCCAAGTCAAGGGTGTACAGCGCAGGCTCACGATCAAGCATACTTTCTTCAGCCAGTGATTGGTGTGTCAAGGCTGACCTGGATAGGAAAGGCATTTTCCCAGAGCAAATAGCTTTCACAACATTGCGTCCAGATATAATTGTATGGTCTGACACAAGTAGAGAAGTGGTTATTGGTGAACTCACAGTCCCCTGGGAAGACAACATCGATGAAGCCCATGAGTGCAAGTTAACCGAGTATGCAGAATTAAGATCAGAGTGCAGACGCAGAAGGTGGAAGGTCTCATGCTATCCATTCTAAGTAGGCTGCTGTGGGTTTATTGCGTTCACTCTCCAGAAGTGGCTGCGTGACCTTGGCTTCACTAGAAGAGAGATCAAGTCAACCAGCAGGGCTGTATCTGAGGCAGCAGAGAAAGGGTCAGCATGGGTGTGGACCAAGTATGTCCAGAGGGACAGATAGTCAGACAGTGTATACATATCTTGCAAACCCTTCAGTAGTTGCATAGACACCTGAAGGGCAGACTACCTGTTGGATGGAAGTGACCAACAACTCTGATAGAGGCAGATGCCAAGTTTTTAAGCTCACCAGTGGGAGGTGGTGCTTTAGCACTGCTGGCCCACCACCTCGAGGGAGTCTTGATCACAAGCGGGCCAAAACTCCTGAAGACAGGTGGCAGATCAACTGATGATCCCACTGGTGATAGCACAGGACAGTTAACTGGCTCTACGCATAGATGACCACACTGATCTTCAAGTGGATCAATTTTGTCCCTTGCTAACATTTTGCTCTTAACATAACTGTAGAACCCCTTCAGATTCTCACTGACTTTGTCTGCCAGAGCAATGTCATACCTTCCATCTTAAGTGTTTTCTTACATGTCTTATACTCCTCCACCACCTCGTTTGTTCCTTGCTGCCCATACCCACTGTGCACCTCTGGCTTCTCCTTAACCACAGCTTCAATATCCCTCAAAGACCAAGGTTCCCCAAACCTGTTAGCCTTTCTTTTTATTATAACAAGAACAGACAAACTCTGTACTCTCAATACTTCAGCTCTGTATTCTCAAATTTCACCCATTTACCAGGCACCCCTTTAGCTGAAACAACCTATCCCAATCCATACCTTCCACATGCTTTCTGATGCTGTCAAAATTGGCCTTTTCTTCATATTTAGAATCTCAACCTAAAGACCAGCCCTATCCTTCTCCATAATTATCTTGAAACTTATGGCATTATGCTTATTAGATCCAAAGTGTTCCCCTACACACACGTCTGTCACCTGACTTGTCTCATTCCCTAACAGGAAGTATAGTATTACACACTCTATTTGGGACCTCTATATATTGACTAAGGAAACTTTCCTGAACAGATTTGACCACTCTATCCCACCTAGTCCTTTTATTGTATGGGATTCCCAGTCAATATGGAAAGTTAAAATCACATACTATCACAAGCCGCTAAATCTCTAAATCCCACTATTAGGTGGTCTACAATAGCCCCATTAATGTGGTCATGCCTTTCTTATTCCTCAGTTCTACCCATAGAACATCAATAAGCCAGCTCTCCAGTCCATCCTGTTTGAACAGTGCTGTGACATTTTCCCTAACAAGTAATGCCAACCGTTGCCTGTCATCATGTCTAAAACAATGGAACCACAGAACACTGAGCTGCCTGTCACTGGAAATGGCTGCACAAGTTGTTCAAACAATCCATCATCAAAGATCCCCTCTATCCACCCATGCCACCTTCTCTCAGCTACTATCAGGCAGAAGGTAAAGAAACCTGAAGTCCCATACCATGAGGTTCAAAAACCATTACATCCCTTCCTGAAGCCGCCTCTACAACCCTAATCAAAGAGCTCAGCAACCCTTTGGACACTTAGATCACATTGCACTAAAATTGACCTTTTTTTGTTCTACTTGCATTCTTTCTTGTAAAAATTGTGTTTAATTTATTGTTTTCTTGGGGATGCTGCTCATATGATGCTCTCTATCTGAGCTGCTGCCTCAAATAAGTTTCTCATTGCAACTATGCATACATGTACTTGTGCATATAACAATAAGCTCAATTTTGATTTTGGTTTTAGTGAAGAAGGCCGAAAGCATGATTGCCTTTGTTAGTCGAAGCACTGAGTTTAGGTATCTGGAAGTTATGTTGCAGCTTTTTGAACTCTGATTAGGCTGCATCAGGAGTATTGCACCCATTTCTGGTCTCCCCTTTACAGGAAGGATTTGGAGGATCTGGAGAGGGTGCCGAAGAGGTTTATCATGAGACCGTCTGGATTAGAGAGCATGTACCATGAGGAGAGATGTGTGCTTGGCATACTGCTGTACCCCCTCTACACCCATGGCTGTGTGGCTGGGCATAGCTCAAATGTCATCTGTAAATTTGCTGACCATAGTCTCAGATGGTGACGAGGGGGTATACTGGATGGGGCTATACCAGCTAGTTGAGTGGAGCTGCAGAAACAACCTTGCACTCAATGTCAGTAAGACCAAAGATTGTGGACTTCAGAAACGGTAAGTAGAGGGAACATATTCATAGAGGGATCTGAAGTGGAAGGAGTGCATAATTTCAAGTTTCAGGAGGACCTAAACTGAACCCTACATATCAATGCAGCTATAAGTAAATATATAACGGCTATATTTCATTAGGAGTTTGAAGAAACACTTAAATATGTCACGAAAAACACTTAAAAACTTCTACAGAGGGTTCCGCTGACGTCTTTGTCCAGAATGGCAGCTTAAATCAACAGCTCCTCCGGAAAAACGCATATTTTGCCCCGTTAATCCATCAAATATAAGATCTTTCGAAAATATCTGAATTGATAAGGGGGGCAAGAATGGGGAAAAGGAATGGAGGGGGAAAAAAAGCACCACTGCGGAGAAAGGTACAACGCACGGCTCTCCTGCACGTGCGAGTGGCAGCGAAGCTGACGCTGGGCCTCATGCAGGCGAAGCGGCAAATATGATAAAGATTCTGGAGGAGATGAGGGAAGTCCAAAAAGATATAAAGCAGCAACTCAATGATATAAAGTTAGAGCTCGCCAACGTCAATCAGAAAATAGCGGTGGCAGGAACTCGATTTGAGAAGGTGGAAGATTGCGTGCAAAACATGGAACAGATACTAAGTAAGATGATAAAAATATTAAATCAAAAGGAAGATAAATTGCTTGACCAGGAGGGAAGATCGCGATGGGAAAATATCAGGATTTATAATGCCCCCGAAGGAGCGGAGGGATGGTCAATAATAGACTTTGTAGAAAATCTGCTGCGGGAAGCGCTGGAGATTCCCCCGAGTATGGAGATTAAAATCGTGAGGGCGCATCGTTCGCTCGTTCCATGGCTTCCCAGAGGCAGAGAAAGTAAACCGCGCTCAATAGTACTTAAATTCCTTCGATTCAAGAGCAAGGTGAGAATTCTACGAAGCGCCTGGGGTAAGAAGAGGGTGTTTTGGAACGGGAAGTTAATATACTTCGATCGTGATTACCCCCCGGCGGTCCTACAGAAACGGGAGGAATATTTCAAAGCGAAATGAATATTAAAGCAAGAAAAGATTAAATTCCAAATCCCGTACCTTGCTAAACTGAGGGTATTTTACGAAGAAGGGATACAACTATATCAGGCGGTGGAAGAGGCAACTACAGACATGAACAACAGAGGACTGTCCATTAGCGTAGTCAAACCAAGGCAAAGTCTGGCTGAGCAGTTATCCCAATATGCTTGGGAAATAGTAAGAGAACCGAGAAAGCAGGGGACGGGAACAGGACGAGGGAAGGATATTAGGAAGAGACGGTGAGTTCTCCGAGGGCAGCCCTTATCTCCTCCAGAAGAGCCATAATGTTTGGCTAACTTTAGAAGTCAACTCACAGGTAGGAGGGGTTATCCCCCATGGCTAGACGTTTTTTCTAGCTCAACCCAGGGTCATCTTGGGACCCCAGCCTTGGAATCACACCTTTGTACCTTTTTTTAAAAAAATTATTTACGTTTCTTGGCTCTTATTTGTTCAGGGAGTAGATCGATTAATTTATATTCTGCAAATTTCAATGATATACTAACAGATAAATACACATGGCTAAGGACAAAGTAAAATTCATTTCTTTTAATGTCAATGGGCTGTTGAATCCAGTCAAGCTCAGTAAAATTCTATTAAAAATGAAAAAAGAACAAGCCCATGTAGGATATTTATAGGAAATTCACTTAAGTGATAGTGAGCATGGAAAATTAAAGAAAATGGGCTTCACTAATTTGTTTTTCTCCTCATATAAATCAGGATATAGAAGAGGAGTTGCTATTCTCATCTCAAGCAAGCTAAATTTTGAAAAAGTATTCGAAATGGGAGATGATGAGAGCAGATATATTCTGGTAAGGGGGAATATAAATGGAAATCCAGTTATGTTATTGAATATATACGCACCCCCAGGAAGCGATATTAGTTTCTTCCAGAAAATTACTAATATTATGGTAACAGAATCAGAAGGTCTCTTGATATGTGGGGAAGATTTAAATTTACAATTATAACCAAGTTAGACTCTTCCAATAGAAATACTTAGGAGACAAAGTCCTTACATAAGAAATTTAACACTCTTTTTGAGGATGTTGGTCTAACTGATATATAGAGGGACTTTTTCCCCGACAGGAGGGATTACACTCATTATTCTGCCCCCCATTCCATATATACAAGAATAGACTATTTCATAACATTTGGAAAAGTTAGAGACAAAATAATCACCTGTGGAATTGGGACAATAGATGTAAGTGACCATGCACCTATATATTTATCTGTTGATTTTGACCTACAACCAAACAATACTATTTGGAAACTAAATGCAAGTCTACTCGATGATCCCCCTATTTTAAGGAACAAATTAAAAAATAAATTGTTCTTTACTTAGAATTCAATGATAATGGAGAGGTTTCACCTTGCATTCCATGGGATACTCTGAAGGCTGTCTCAAGAGGGAAAATTATAGCGATATCTTCATATAAGAAAAAAAAAAGGAATAAAACATTAGAGGAATTACAAAATAAGCTGAAGGAACTAGGAAAAAAACACATTGAGTTTGGCACAGGATACACTAGAGGAAACAAAAAAAGGAATGAAATTACAGTAATAGTTTGGCTACACAAGAATTTAGAAAAAAAATTAATGTTTCTGAAAGAGAGACACTACGAAAGTGGATCTAAACCTATGCAAATACTGGTGTGGAAACTGAAAAAAAAGGTAGCAGGAAATACTAGTCATAGAATTAGGGATTCAACAACAAAAGTGATAAAAAAATAAGCTAAGTGAAATTCGTGAAGCTTTTGAAATGTTTTACAAAACTCTATATTCCAAAGTTCCAGGGGGAAACTTAACCCAAATTGTCACCTTCCTGAATTCTTCAGAGTTACCTGCTTTAAGCAAAGAACAAAATAGAACGATGACTGCTGACATAACTGAAGCTGAACTAAAAACTGTAATTAGTAGGCTTAAATTAAGCAAGTCATCAGGATCAGATGGATATATGGCAGAGTGGTATAAAGAGTTTAGAAGTGAATTAATCCCTGTTTTAAAACATAGAAACATAGAAAGTAGGTGCAGGAGTAGGCCATTCGGCCCTTCAAGCCTGCACCGCCATTCAGTATGATCATGGCTGATCATCCAACTCAGAACCCCGCCCCAGCCTTCCCTCCATACCCCCTGACCCCCGTAGCCACAAGGGCCATATCTAACTCCCTCTTAAATATAGCCAATGAACTGGCCTCAACTATTTCCTGTGGCAGAGAATTCCACAGATTCACCACTCTCTGTGTGAAGAAGTTTTTCCTAATCTCGGTCCTAAAAGGCTTCCCCTCTATCCTCAAACTGTGGCCCCTCGTTCTGGACTTCCCCAACATCGGGAACAATCTTCCTGCATCTAGCCTGTCCAATCCCTTTAGGATCTTATATGTTTCAATCAGATCCCCCCTCAATCTTCTAAATTCCAACGAGTACAAGCCCAGTCCATCCAGTCTTTCTTCATATGAAAGTCCTGCCATCCCAGGAATCAATCTGGTGAACTTTCTTTGTACTCCCTCTATGGCAAGGATGTCTTTCCTCAGATTAGGGGACCAAAACTGCACACAATGCTCTAGGTGTTGTCTCACCAAGGCCTTGTACAACTGCAGTAGTACCTCCCTGCTCCTGTACTCGAATCCTCTCGCTATAAATGCCAGCATACCATTCGCCTTTTTCACCGCCTGCTGTACCTGCATGCCCACTTTCAATGACTGGTGTATAATGACACCCAGGTGTCGTTGCACCTCCCCTTTTCCTAATCGGCCACCATTCAGATAATAATCTGTTTTCCTATTTTTGCCACCAAAGTGGATAACTTCACATTTATCCACATTAAATTGCATCTGCCATGAATTTGCCCACTCACCCAACCTATCCAAGTCACCCTGCATCCTCTTAGCATCCTCCTCACAGCTAACACTGCCACCCAGCTTCGTGTCATCCGCAAACTTGGAGATGCTGCATTTAATTCCCTCATCCAAGTCATTAATATATATTGTAAACAACAGGGGTCCCAGCACTGAACCTTGCGGTACCCCACTAGTCACCGCCTGCCATTCTGAAAAGGTCCCGTTTATTCCCACTCTTTGCTTCCTGTCTGCTAACCAATTCTCCACCCACACCAATACCTTATCCCCAATACCGTGTGCTTTAAGTTTGCACACTAATCTCCTGTGTGGGACCTTGTCAAAAGCCTTTTGAAAATCCAAATATGCTACATCCACTGGTTCTCCCCTATCCACTCTACTAGTTACATCCTCAAAAAATTCTATGAGATTCGTCAGACATGATTTTCCTTTCACAAATCCATGCTGACTTTGTCCGATCATTTCACCGCTTTCCAAATGTGCTGTTATCACATCCTTGATAACTGACTCCAGCAGTTTCCCCACCACCGATGTTAGGCTAACCAGTCTATAATTCCCCGGTCTCTCTCTCCCTCCTTTTTTAAAAAGTGGAGTTACATTAGCCACCCTCCAATCCTCAGGAACTAGTCCAGAATCTAACGAGTTTTGAAAAATTATCACTAATGCATCCACTATTTCTTGGGCTACTTCCTTAAGCACTCTAGGATGCAGACCATCTGGCCCTGGGGATTTATCTGCCTTCAATCCCTTCAATTTACCTAACACCACTTCCCTACTAACATGTATTTCGCTCAGTTCCTCCATCTCACTGGACCCTCTGTCCCCTACTATTTCTGGAAGATTATTTATGTCCTCCTTAGTGAAGACAGAACCAAAGTAATTATTCAATTGGTCTGCCATGTCCTTGCTCCCCATAATCAATTCACCTGTTTCTGTCTGCAGGGGACCTACATTTGTCTTTACCAGTCTTCTCCTTTTTACATATCTATAAAAGCTTTTACAGTCCGTTTTTATGTTGCCTGCCAGTTTTCTCTCATAATCTTTTTTCCCCTTCCTAATTAAGCTCTTTGTCCTCCTCTGCTGAACTCTGAATTTCTCCCAGTCCTCAGGTGAGCCACTTTCTCTGGCTAATTTGTATGCTTCTGCTTTGGAATTGATACTATCCCTAATTTCTCTTGTCAGCCACGGGTGCACTACCTTCCTTGATTTATTCTTTTGCCAAACTGGGATGAACAATTGTTGTAGTTCATCCATGCAACCTTTAAATGCTTGCCATTGCATATCCACCGTCAATCCTTTAAGTGTCATTTGCCAGTCTATCTTAGCTAATTCACGTCTCATACCTTCAAAGTTACTCCTCTTTAAGTTCAGAACCTTTGTTTCTGAATTAACTATGTCACTCTCCATCTTAATGAAGAATTCCACCATATTATGGTCACTCTTACCCAAGGGGCCTCTCATGACAAGATTGCTAATTAAGCCTTCCTCATTGCTCAAAACCCAGTCCAGAATAGCCTGCTCTCTAGTCGGTTCCTCGACATGTTGGTTCAAAAAACCATCCCGCATACATTCCAAGAAATCCTCAGCACCTTTACCAATTTGGTTCACCCAATCTACATGTAGATTGAAGTCACCCATTATAACTGCTGTTCCTTTATTGCACACATTTCTAATTTCCTGTTTAATACCATCTCCGACCTCACTACTACTGTTAGGTGGCCTGTACACAACTCCCACCAGTCTTCTGCCCCTTAGTGTTACGCAGCTCTACCCATATCGATTCCACATCTTCCCGGCTTATGTCCTTCCTTTCTATTGCGTTAATCTCTTCTTTAACCAGCAACGCCACCCCACCTCCCCTTCCTTCATGTCTATCCCTCCTGAATATTGAATATCCCTGAAAGTTGAGCTCCCATCCCTGGTCACCCTGGAGCCATATCTCTGTGATCCCAACTATATCATAATCATTAATAACAATCTGCGCTTTCAATTCATCCACCTTATTACGAATGCTCCTTGCATTGACACACAAAGCCTTCAGGCGCTCTTTTACAACTCTCTTAGCCCTTATACAATTATGCTGAAAAGTGGCCCTTTTTAATGCTTGCCCTGGATTTGTCGGCCTGCCACTTTTACTTTTCTCCTTAGTACTTCTTGCTTCTACCCTCACTTTACACTTCACATTTTTGGATCATATAAAAAAATGAAATTGAAGCAATAGTGATAAGCATGGACACTGAAAAGGCATTTGATTCGGTTAATTGGAATTTTCTTTATAGAGTTTTACATAGATTGGGTCTACATGACATAATTATTAAAACTATACAGGCACTATACGACAATCCTACTGCCAGGATTAAAATCAATGGATATTTATCTAATAGCTTTACCCTAGAAAGGGGCTCAATATACAGACAAAATGAAGATATCAGGGGAAATTCTATTAAATGGACTGAGCATAAATTGGCCTGTTACATGGATGACATTTTGATCTATCTGGGGCAACCAACATACTCCTTACCTAAATTGATGCAATGCTTTGAACAATATGGCTAATTATCAGGATACCAGATCAACACAGATAAAACCCAACTACTTTCATATAACTATAGCCCACTAAGAGAAATTGAAAGTAGATATCCTTGGGCATGGCAAACAGAGTCTGTCAAATATTTGGGCATAATTATGCCAAAAGATTTGGCAAAATTATCAGAATGCAATTATCAGCCTATATTTAAAAAAATTAAGGAAGATATAATTCCTTTTCTTGTTCTCAGTTCAAGGATTGAATCTATTAAAATGAATATACTGCCCAGACTACTATATCTCTTTCAGACCCTACCAATAAGATTAGCCAAAATCAATTCAATGAATGGAACAAGATGCTATCAAGATATATATGGCAAGGTAAAAGGCCAAGGGTTCCTCTCAAAAATTTGCAATTAGCCAAGGAAAAGGGGGGATGGGTCCTACCTTCTCTTAGAGATTATTATTTTGCAGCGCAGTTGAGAGCTGTGATATGCTAGTGCAACCCATCATATGGCGCTCAATGGAAAAACATTGAGGAGAGGATACTTTCCATCCCCATACAGGCAATTGTGGCTGATAACAATCTACTATCATATGGGCACGGCTGGGAATGGACCCAAGTGCAAGACACAGACACTGAAGTATTCAGGACAGGACTAGGATACAGGGCGATGGCAAGGACATGGACAGGAAAATCAGGAACCTGGAACAAGACTGGACAAAAGAGCTTGGAGCCCAGGCTTGGACTCTGAGACAGAGACTGGACAAGGACCCAGTACCTGGGTCTTGCCTCTGGCTCGGACCCCAGAACTAGGCAAAGACGAGGCTTGGCAGGCAGGCAGGACGAGGCAGAAATCTACAGGCTTGAAGCTTGAGGCTAGAGGCTAGAGACTTGAGACTTGACTTGGCTTGGCAAGAGGCTACAGGCTAGAGACTTGGCTTGGCTAGAGGCTGGAGGCGGGAGTCTTCAGGCTAGAGACTAGGCAGGAGACGAGGCGAGGCTGGAGGCTTGAGACGAGGCTGAGGCTGGAGGCTGGAGACTTGAGGTGAGGCGAGACTGAGGCTGGAGGCAGGAGACTTGAGGCTGAGGCTGGGGGCAGGGGACATGAGGTGAGGCGAGGCTGAGGCTGGAGGCAGGAGGCTTGAGACGAGGCGAGGCTGGAGGCGGGAGACTTGAGGCTTGAGACGAGGCTGAGGCTGGAGGCGGGAGACTTGAGGCGAGGCTGGAGGCGGGAGACTTGAGGCGAGGCTGGAGGCGGGAGACTTGAGGCGAGGCTGGAGGCGGGAGACTTGAGGCGAGGCTGGAGGCGGGAGACTTGAGGCGAGGCTGGAGGCGGGAGACTTGAGGCGAGGCTGGAGGCGGGAGACTTGAGGCGAGGCTGGAGGCGGGAGACTTGAGGCGAGGCTGGAGGCGGGAGACTTGAGGCGAGGCTGGAGGCGGGAGACTTGAGGCGAGGCTGGAGGCGGGAGACTTGAGGCGAGGCTGGAGGCGGGAGACTTGAGGCGAGGCTGGAGGCGGGAGACTTGAGGCGAGGCTGGAGGCGGGAGACTTGAGGCGAGGCTGGAGGCGGGAGACTTGAGGCGAGGCTGGAGGCGGGAGACTTGAGGCGAGGCTGGAGGCGGGAGACTTGAGGCGAGGCAGAGGCTGAGGCTGGAGGCGGGAGACTTGAGGCGAGGCAGAGGCTGGAGGCGGGAGACTTGAGGCGAGGCAGAGGCTGGAGGCGGGAGACTTGAGGCGAGGCTGAGGCTGGAGGCGGGAGACTTGAGGCGAGGCTGAGGCTGGAGGCGGGAGACTTGAGGCGAGGCTGAGGCTGGAGGCGGGAGACTTGAGGCGAGGCTGAGGCTGGAGGCGGGAGACTTGAGGCGAGGCTGAGGCTGGAGGCGGGAGACTTGAGGCGAGGCTGAGGCTGGAGGCGGGAGACTTGAGGCGAGGCTGAGGCTGGAGGCGGGAGACTTGAGGCGAGGCTGAGGCTGGAGGCGGGAGACTTGAGGCGAGGCTGAGGCTGGAGGCGGGAGACTTGAGGCGAGGCTGAGGCTGGAGGCGGGAGACTTGAGGCGAGGCTGAGGCTGGAGGCGGGAGACTTGAGGCGAGGCTGAGGCTGGAGGCGGGAGACTTGAGGCGAGGCTGAGGCTGGAGGCGGGAGACTTGAGGCGAGGCTGAGGCTGGAGGCGGGAGACTTGAGGCGAGGCTGAGGCTGGAGGCGGGAGACTTGAGGCGAGGCTGAGGCTGGAGGCGGGAGACTTGAGGCGAGGCTGAGGCTGGAGGCGGGAGACTTGAGGCGAGGCTGAGGCTGGAGGCGGGAGACTTGAGGCGAGGCTGAGGCTGGAGGCGGGAGACTTGAGGCGAGGCTGAGGCTGGAGGCGGGAGACTTGAGGCGAGGCTGAGGCTGGAGGCGGGAGACTTGAGGCGAGGCTGAGGCTGGAGGCGGGAGACTTGAGGCGAGGCTGAGGCTGGAGGCGGGAGACTTGAGGCGAGGCTGAGGCTGGAGGCGGGAGACTTGAGGCGAGGCTGAGGCTGGAGGCGGGAGACTTGAGGCGAGGCTGAGGCTGGAGGCGGGAGACTTGAGGCGAGGCTGAGGCTGGAGGCGGGAGACTTGAGGCGAGGCTGAGGCTGGAGGCGGGAGACTTGAGGCGAGGCGAGGCTGGAGGCGGGAGACTTGAGGCGAGGCGAGGCTGGAGGCGGGAGACTTGAGGCGAGGCGAGGCTTGAGGCGGGAGACTTGAGGCGAGGCGAGGCTGGAGGCGGGAGACTTGAGGCGAGGCTGAGGCTTGAGGCGGGAGACTTGAGGCGAGGCTGAGGCTGGAGGCGGGAGACTTGAGGCGAGGCTGAGGCTGGAGGCGGGAGACTTGAGGCGAGGCTGAGGCTGGAGGCGGGAGACTTGAGGCGAGGCTGAGGCTGGAGGCGGGAGACTTGAGGCGAGGCTGAGGCTGGAGGCGGGAGACTTGAGGCGAGGCGAGGCTGGAGGCGGGAGACTTGAGGCGAGGCGAGGCTGGAGGCGGGAGACTTGAGGCGAGGCGAGGCTGGAGGCGGGAGACTTGAGGCGAGGCGAGGCTGGAGGCGGGAGGCGAGGCGAGGCTGAGGCGGGAGGCGAGGCTGAGGCTGGAGGCTGGAGGCTGGAGGCAGGAGGCAGGAGGCGAGGCGAGGCTGAGGCTGGAGGCAGGAGGCGAGGCTGGAGGCTGGAGGCTGGAGGCTAGGCTGGAGGCTGGAGGCAGGAGGCAGGAGGCGAGGGGAGGCTGGAGGCGAGGGGAGGCTGGAGGCAGGAGGCGAGGCTGGAGGCAGGAGGCGAGAGACTTGAGTCTTGAGGCGAGGCTGGGCTCCTCCTGGGCAGGGCGTGGATCTCCAGGGGCGGGGCGCAGATCACCACCTGACAGAGGCAAGGGACAGGAAGGGACAGAACCAACCCCAGGTAACGGCAAGACAGCCTGGCTTACCTGGGCAGAGGCAAGGGACAGGAAGGGAGCTAGGTACAGGGTGGCTCCAGGACCAGACAGCAAGACAAGGCAAGGCTACAGGCAAAGCAAGGCAAGACAAGAACTTCAGGTGAGGAAACATAAGGCAGAGGAAGGGATCCAAGGAGTAAGGACAAGAACAATCCAGCAGCCACGCCTGTCTGTCTGTATCTTGTATTACGGCGGTTGGCATCCAGCATAATGGTGCATGACCGCCACCCTCTGCTCCAGAATGTGCTCTAGACATACATTCTAAATCCCTTTACCCTAGAATGAAAAGCCTCATCCTGAGAGCAGATGCGGCGGAGACGGAGGAATTGCGAGAAGGGGATGGTGTTTTTCAAGAGACAGGGTGAGAAGAGGAATAGTCCAGATAGCTGTATAGCTTTTCATTCTAGGACGAGGGAGATGTCTTCATTTTTTAAAGAAAGGAGCTTCCCTTCCTCCACTATCAACCCTGCTCTTAAACGCATCTCCCCCATTTCACGTACATCTGCTCTCACTCCATCCTCCCGCCACCCCACTAGGAATAGGGTTCCCCTGGTCCTCACCTACCACCCCACCAGCCTCCGGGTCCAACATATTATTCTCCGTAACTTCCGCCACCTCCAACGGGATCCCACCACTACGCACATCTTTCCCTCCCCCCCCCCCCTGCATTCCGCAGGGATCGCTCTCTACACGACTCCCTTGTCCATTCGTCCCCCCCATCCCTCCCCACTGATTTCCCTCCTGGCACTTATCCGTGTAAGCGGAACAAGTGCTACACATGCCCTTATACTTCCTCCCTTACCACCATTCAGGGCCCCAAACAGTCCTTCCAGGTGAGGCAACACTTCACCTGTGAGTCGACTGGGGTGATATACTGCGTCTGGTGCTCCCGATGTGGCCTTTTATATATTGGCGAGACCTGACGCAGACTGGGAGACCGCTTTGCTGAACATCTACACTCTGTCTGCCAGAGAAAGCAGGATCTCCCAGTGGCCACACATTTTAATTCCACATCCCATTCCCATTCTGACATGTCCATCCACGGCCTCCTCTACTGTAAAGATGAAGCCACACTCAGGTTGGAGGAACACCACCTTATATTCCGTCTGGGTAGCCTCCAACCTGATGGAATGAACATCGACTTCTCTAACTTCCGCTAGGCCCCACCTCCCCCTCGTACCCCATCTGTTACTTATTTTTATGCACACATTCTTTCTCTCTCTCCTTTTTCTCCCTCTGTCCCTCTGAATATACCTCTTACCCATCCTCTGGGTCCCCCCCCCTTGTCTTTCTTCCCAGACCTCCTGTCCCATGATCCTCTCGTATCCCCTTTTGCCAATCACCTGTCCAGCTCTTGGCTCCATCCCTCCCCCTCCTGCCTTCTCCTATCATTTTGGATCTCCCCCTCCCCCTCCAACTTTCAAATCCCTTACTCACTCTTCCTTCAGTTAGTCCTGACGAAGGGTCTCGGCCTGAAACGTCGACTGCACCTCTTCCTACAGATGCTGCCTGGCCTGCTGCGTTCACCAGCAACTTTGATGTGTGTTGCATGTTCTACTGACTCCTCTTCCTGACATTCCTCACACAATCCTGTCTGGTGTTTCCCTATCATTTTCAATGTTTTGTTTCATGCACAATGCCCCAGCCTTAACCTAGTCCACACAATTTCCTCTCTTCTGTTTCTATTACCTACCCTATTAACTGCAACACTCTTTTGTATTTGATACAAATGCCTCCCTTTCCCCTCCCTGTCCCATCTTTCTTGCCACATTCAGTTGACTTTTTCCCCAGATTACACAATTAACCTCTGCTTTACTGATACTAATGTGCATTTCCACATTTTCTTTCTTTAACGTCCTCTTTGCCAACTCATCCACCCTCTCATTCCCCTTCACCCCTACATGTGCTGGAACCCATAGAAATTTTACCTGACCTCCCTGATTTGCAATCCTTGTAACTAACTGAAGGACTTCATAAAGTACATCTTGCCGACTGTTTGTGTGAAAAGACCTTAAACTTGCTAGAACTGAGGATGAATCTGAACATATCAATGATTTGACTTGTCTGGCTTTCTGCAGCCATTGCAACGCAACCAACACCGCCAGAATCTCCACTCTAATCACTCCTAACTCATAGATGTTCTTCTGCTGATTCCAATTTCTTTTGCTGGTATGACCACCCCAAACCCTGTCACTCCTGTTTCAGGTTCCTTCGCACCATCCGTATAAATGTGAGTATAATCACTATACTTTTCCATCACATGACAATTAAATGCATTTACCAAATCTGTTTTATATCTTTCTTTCCTTTTTACCTCTAACAAATGCCAGTCTATGCCAGGCCATACAAGCTTCCATGGAGCTACAACCAGATAAACTACTGAAGGACTTATCCTCAGATCAAATACTCCACATTCTTTCGCGATATCATTCCCTACCCGACTAAAGGTATCCCTCTGAAACCTCCCATTTTCCCAGCACTCCTGCAACACTCCTTTAGTAGGGTGAGAATCATTGTGCCCCTGCAAGTTAGCCCAGTAGTTTGCCATCAGTTGCATCCTTCTTAGTTCCAAAGGCATTATTCCCATTTCTACCTGTAGGGCTGACACTGGTGACGTTTTAAAAGCCCCACTGCACACTCTCAAGGCCTGAGCCTGAATCACATCCAGTTTCCTTATAAGAGACCTAGCTGCTGATCCATATACTATATTTCCATAATCCAATACAGATCTTACTAAAGCCACATACATTCTCTTCAAAGCTGAACAACTTGCTCCCCATTCCCTACCAGTCAAACATCTCATCACATTTATTACTTTTTTACATTTCTCCTTAACTTTCCTGATATGGTCTTCCCATGTTAATCGTGAATCAAATATAACTCCCAGAAATTTAAATGATGCAACCCTTTCTAATTCAACCCCATACATCCTTACCTTCTTCCCTACCTCAACCCTTTTCCTGGTAAAAAATACAGTTTGAGTTTTATCTACTGAAAATCTACATCCCCAATCATAACCCTACTCCACCACTTCATCAATTGCTTCTTGTAGTTTCCTGATTATATGGTCCATGTTCCTGCCTCTTTTCCACAAGGCCCCATCATCCGCAATCAGTGACCTACCTATATCCACTGGTACCTTTGTGAAGACATCATTGATCATAATCGTGAAAAGTAATGGGCTAATCACACTACCTTGAGGTGTGCCATTTTCCACTATGTACTGTTTTGATAATTCTGATCCAATCCAAACTTGAATTTTTCTACCAAACAAAAAATCTTTAATCCAATTAAAAACTCTCCCACCAACCCCCATCTTGTGCAGTTTAATTAATAATCCTTCCTTCCACATCATATCATAGGCTTTTTCAATGTCAAAGAACACTGCCACTACTGACTCTCTATTTGCCTGGGCCTTCCTTATTTCAGTCTCTAACATAATCACTGAGTCCATGGAATTCCTTCCCTTTCTAAAACCACCCTGATAACTTGCCAGCATTCCCCTTTTCTCAAGCTCATATGATAACCTTTCTGTTATCATCCTTTCCATTTTATTACATATACTTGATGTTAATGCAATTGGTCTGTAGCTAGTGGGTTTTGACAGATCCTTGCCAGGCTTCCTTATTGGAATTACTACTGCTTCTTTCCATGCACTTGGTAATCTTCCCTCCTCCCACACTCTGTTATAAAAATGCAGCAACTTCAAGAGCGCTCCTTCTCCTAGATTATTTAGCATCACTGAGCATATCAGATCTTTCCCTGGGGAGGTTGGTCTCGATCTCTTTATTGCTCTCACCATTTCTGCTAATGTAAATGGATCATCAATTATATCATCTGTTCCTTCCCTCCTGCTTAACACACCTGGGTGTTGGCTCATTATTCTTTCCCTTCTTCTCCCTTCTTCAGACAAATTTTCTGAACTGTGTATCAGTACAAATGACTTGGCCATGACCTCAGCCTTATCCCTACTGGAGACTGCAGTTTCCTCCTCAGATATCATTACTGGATATTCCCATTCCCTTCTATCTCCTCCCATCCTCTTAATCATTCCCCATATCTCTCCCACAGGTGTTGTTCTTCCTACCTTGTCGCAAAAACTCCTCCAACTTGACCTTTTAGCTTGACGTATAGTTCTTCTCACCACTGCCTGTGCTTTCTTATATTGAACCAAATGCTGCATATTATGGGTTCTTTTAACTAGCCTGAATGCTCTATTTCTGTTTTTTACAGCCTGACAACATTCCTCTGTCCACCATGGTACCAGTTTTCTATTCATCCTATTTTTACTCCGAGGTATAGATCCTTCTGCTGCCATGATAATTGCTGAAGTTACCTGACTGTTTAATTCATCTACATTTCCAGAAATATCAATCTTTGTCAACCCTTCTTCACTCAACTTCTGGAACTTACCCCAATCAGCTTTTTCAAACACCCACTTTGGGGTTCCGCCACCTGGTCTTACTTCAACTCTTTCACCCACTGAACACAAAACTGGGTAGTGATCAGTGCCTACTGTTGAAGCAGTCCAAACTCCCCAGTTACTAATGCCAGCCAAGGTATTAGACACTAACGTAATATCTAACACTGACTCAGTTCCTGTTGTTATATCTATCCTTGTGTCGTTACCATCATTCATACACACCAAATTCCTTCCTTCCATCAAATCTTCAATTACCTTTCCATTTGGATCTGTAATCTGATCCCCCCATATTGTGCTATGAGCATTGAAATCTGCACACCACACTACTTTATGTCTGTTTTGTCCTTGTATCTTTAATAGGCTGTCCAAATCCAACCTTTTACATGGATTGTAGTAGTTAATTATAACCACTCCCTCCCCTCTCTCCCACACTTCCACCACTATGTATTCCTGATCATCTCCTTTTTCCAGTACCCTATATGGTACACCTTGCTTGATTAACATAGCACAACCACCCCCTTCTCCCCTAGATTTCTTTCTTTCCTTATCATTGTATACCCATATACCACAAAGTCTAAAGTTGGTTTCAACCAAGTTTCCTGAATACACACTACATCCGGTTTTACAACCATTTCTTTAATAAAGTGCTTGAATTCCTGGCTATTGGCCAGTAAGCTCCTTGCATTCCATTGTAAAAGAATCACCATAATTAGTATTAACAAACACATGACACTTCCTGGCTTGACTGATTACTGAGGTTCTCCCTCACTTCCTCCCATGTCAGTCCTACTAACCCTAAATGGTTTACTGCTGCTTTTACCACCAGCTGAATTTTGTCACTTTTTGACTTTACCTCAGCAGTACTATTAATCACTCCTGCAATGAACGTTACTAGAGCCTTTTTGTCTACATAAATCCTGTCATTTGTCCTTTGTTGCATCTCTCGTATCCCTATTGCTCCTTGTTCATTAGGAACATTATTCTGTTCTCTTGACATTCTTACAGCTTCTGCATAAGTGATCTTTCTTTTCACTCTTATTTCTTGAATTTTAGTCTCCCGTCTCACAACCTCACACCCACTATATGCAACGTTATGAGCTCCTCCACAATTGCAGCATTTTGGTTGAACTCCTGCTCCGCACTTTCCATATTCATGATCACCCCCACATCTAGCACATCTCCTCTGCCTTTCACAGTTTTTAGCCACGTGTCCAAACCTTTGACAATTATAGCACCTCAGTGGCTTTGGCACATACACCCTTACTGGGTAACTCATGAAACCCAGGAACACCTTCCTTGGCACTCTTTCTTCTTCAAATTCAATCAATACTGATTCACTTTCCTTTTTCACTCCCTCCTTTGTTGTTTTCAGTCTTTGAACATTCATTACTTTCCCTCCTTTGATATTCCTCTTTATCTCCTCCATATTTATACTCATTGGTATCCCCATGATCACTCCTTTACAACCACTGTTTTGTGCTCCTACCCTCCCAGTGTATTCCACCTTGCATTTTCCTATCTCTTTTAGTTTGAGTGCTTTCTCAAGTTGTTCCTCATTCGCACATCTTACCAATAAGTTGCCATCATTAAGGACTTTTGCAAATACTATTTCCCCTATCTTATTTGTCAGAGTTGTTGTGAGCACAAATGGGTTAATTTTATTCATATGTCCCTGAGCCTTCTCATTAAACCTAATTATGACAACACCTCCTCTCTGAGCTTGTTCATCTTCCTCACTTTCAGAGCTTTCTCCACTACCATTTCTTATTCTTTTATTCCCTTTGTCTTGGTTTTTATTCATCCGACCCCTCACTACCTCCTCATTCCCTTTATTTTTCCCTTCACAATAATCCACCTCTCCCCAGCTGCCTACCTCTGGTCCCAAGTCTCTATCCCTCTCCTTCTCCACTTTCTTTCCCTCAACCCCGCCTCTTATCTTGTCCGCCATTACCGGACCCACACGACCCCCTCCCAGCAATTTCCATTCCTTCCCCACTCTCTTTCCCTCAACAGGTTCCAAAACACACTCACACATCAAGCAAAACACAGCCAGCTTCCAGTCAAGCCAACTCAGCCACCTCCAAGCCCCGCCAGCAGTTGGACCTTCCAGATCCAGCAGCCACACCCTGGTCTCTGGAGGTATTTATGCGGCTAGCCCCAACTAGCATCAGCTGACTCAATTAAAGCTCAACGAGACAGAAACAGGGTAGATAGGAAAACCTGGAGCAAGGGTCAATAGACCGGACCGTGAGCCGGAATATGGACTTCACGAACCGGGCTATGACACCTACAAAGTTACATAAATAATATTGACAACCCGTGGGTGAAATGGACTCTTAAAATGTGGAAAACTACTATAAAAGAATATAAAGAAGAGAGAGACATTGTAATTCTTAAATGGTGTGCATATGACTCAGATTTTGCGCCGAATAAACTGGATGCTAGATTTAAGGACTGGACAGCGAAAGGAATAACAACTATTTGCAATATAATGAAAGAAGGAACACTGCTCAGTTTTGAAATGCTTGCAGAGAAACACTTATTAGAAAAGCAAGGCTTTTTCCGGTATTTGCAGATGCGACAATATGTTAATAGGACGGTTAAAAATGTAACGAAGGCAAGTACATGTCTGATAGAGCTATTTAGAAAAGCATATAATTCAGACAATGGTAGTAAAATCATTTCAAGCATGTATAAGGGTTTGTCAAATCTTAAAGCACATTCGATTTCATACATTAAAACAAAATGGGAGAAGGAAGGAGGGATAACAATATCTGAGGAAGACTGGACAATAATATGGAGGTATCAATGGAAGTGTACCAGTTCACAGAACTGGAGGGAGTTCGGGTGGAAAAAACTTGGTAAGATATTTTATTACACCCTCTCAGAAATCCCATTATGATAATAACCCCCTGTTTGCTGGAGAAATTGTGGAAATCAAAATGCAAACCATTATCATATTTTCTGGGAATGCCTCATTATTAAAGACTATTGGAGTGGGATACATAATGCCCTACAAGACATCTTTAAATGTGAAATACCCTTTGAGAGTAGGACCATGTATTTTGGGTATATACCTCAAGAATGGTTGAAAAGAGATAAATATTTAATGAATGTACTGCTGGTGGCTGGTAAAAAGATCCTTACCAGGAAATGGTTATCACAGGAGAGCTCAACTCTAAATGTATGGATGGAAATTACAATGGACATTTATAAAATGGAGAAGGTAACAGCATCTGTTAA
The DNA here is from genome assembly GCF_030028105.1 of Mobula birostris. NCBI lineage: Eukaryota > Metazoa > Chordata > Chondrichthyes > Myliobatiformes > Myliobatidae > Mobula > Mobula birostris. The sequence continues at coordinate 44,466,994 of NC_092385.1, forward strand.
TCATGTTGGAACAATTTTATTCATACTGGAAAAAATGGTTTAACTACATAACACCTCATAGACCTGATTTTAGTCTCACAAGTCAATGAATTTGTTGCAAAAAAATCACTCCCTACTCTGTACGTAGTTTTCTTCTTTCGATTGTTCTTTCTTTCCTCTCCTTTCTATAAGTGTATACCTCAGATAAATATTATGTGGAGATTTGTGACATATATGATTATATGATATATATGTACAGTATCTGAAATACATCTTATAGAGATGTTTGTTTCATGATGAAATTCAATAAAAAATAAATTACCAAACAAAAAACTTCTACAAATGTACCATGAAGACCTTTCTAACTGGCTGCATCACTATCTGGTATGGGAGGGTGGGAAGACTACTACACTGGATCGTAGTAAGCTGTCAAGAATTGTAAAATTAGTCAGCTCCATCACAGGTGCTAGCCTCCATACTGTCCAGGTCATCTCCCAGGAGCAGTGCCTCAAAAAGGTAGCATCCATCATTAAGGATTCCCATCACCCAGGATGTGCTCTCTTCTCATTGCTATCATCAGGAAGGAGGTACAGAAGTCTGAAGGCACACAGTGAATGATTCAGAATTAGCTTCTTCCACTCTGCCATCTAATTTCTGAACGGACATTGACCCCATGAACACTAGCTCACTACATCATTCTTTCTATTTTTTGCATTACTTATTTAATTTAACTATTATATATATATATATATATATATATATATATATATATATATATATACATGTATTTACTGTAATTCAGTTTTTCTCTTTCATTATTAATTGCATTGTACTGCTGCTGCAAAGTTAATAAATTTTACGACATATGCTGATGATATTAAATCTGATTCTGATTCTGATCCTGACTTGGGTTCTTTTCTCTGGTATGAAGGGGGCTGAGAGGAGATTTGATAGAAGTTTACAAGATTATATTGAGCATAATCTTCCCCAGGCTGCTCCACAAGGCGAGAGAAGAGATTGCTGAGCCTCTGGCTAGGATCTTTATGTCCTCGTTGTCCATGGGAATGGTACCGGAGGATTGGAGGGAGGTGAATGTTGTCCCCTTGTTCAGAAAAGGTAGTAGGGATAGTCCGGGTAATTATAGACCAGTGAGCCTTACGTCTGTGGTGGGAAAGCTGTTGGAAAAGATTCTTAGAGATAGGATCTATAGGCATTTAGAGAATCATGGTCTGATCAGGGACAATCACCATGGCTTTGTGAAGGGCAGATCGTGTCTAACAAGTCTGATAGAGTTCTTTGAGGAGGTGACCAGGCATATAGATGAGAGTAGTGCAGTGGATGTGATCTATATGGATTTTAGTAAGGCATTTGACAAGGTTCCACACGGTAGGCTTATTCAGAAAGTTAGAAGGCATGAGATCCAGGGAAGTTTGGCCAGGTGGATTCAGAATTGACTTGCCTGCAGAAGGCAGAGGGTGGTGGTGGAGGGAGTACATTCAGATTGGAGGATTGTGACTAGTGGTGTCCCACAAGGATCTGTTCTGGGACCTCTACTTTTCGTGATTTTTATTAACGACCCGGATGTTGGGGTAGAAGGGTGGGTTGGCAAGTTTGCAGACGACACAAAGGTTGGTGGTGTTGTAGATAGTGTAGAGGATTGTCAAAGATTGCAGGGAGACATTGATAGGATGCAGAAGTGGGCTGAGAAGTGGCAGATGGAGTTCAACCCGGAGAAGTGTGAGGTGGTACACTTTGGAAGGACAAACTCCAAGGCAGAGTACAAAGTAAATGGCAGGATACTTGGTAGTGTGGAGGAGCGGAGGGATCTCGGGGCACATGTCCACAGATCCCTGAAAGTTGCCTCACAGGTAGATAGGGTAGTTAAGAAAGCTTATGGGGTGTTAGCTTTCATAAGTCGAAGGATAGAGTTTAAGAGTCGCGAGGTAATGATGCAGCTCTATAAAACTCTGGTTAGACCACACTTGGAGTATTGTGTCCAGTTCTGGTCGCCTCACTATAGGAAGGATGTGGAAGCATTGCAAAGGGTACAGAGGAGATTTACCAGGATGCTGCCTGGTTTAGAGAGTATGCATTATGATCAGAGATTAAGGGAGCTAGGGCTTTACTCTTTGGAGAGAAGGAGGATGAGAGGAAACATGATAGAGGTGTACAAGATAATAAGAGGAATAGATAGAGTGAATAGCCAGCGCCTCTTCCCCAGGGCACCACTGCTCAATACAAGAGGACATGGCTTTAAGGTAAGGGGTGGGAAGTTCAAGGGGGATATTAGAGGAAGGTTTTTTACTAAGAGAGTGGTTGGTGCCTGCCTGAGTCAGTGGTGGAGGCAGATACACTAGTGAAGTTTAAGAGACTACTAGACAGATATATGGAGGAATCTAAGGTGGGGGCTTAAATGGGAGGCAGGGTTTGAGGGTTGGCACAACATTGTGGGCCAAAGGGCCTGTACTGTGCTGTACTATTCTATGTTCTATGTATAAATGGAGTAGCCAGACAGTATCTTTTTCCCAGGGTTCAAAAGACTAATATTAATACTAGAAGCTTTGTATTTAAAGTGAGGGGGTTTGTTCAAAGGAGATGTGTGGGGAAAGTCATTTATATAGAGTTGTGGATGCCTGAAATTTGCTGCCAGAGGTGGTTGTGCAGGCAAATATGATAGAGGAATTTAAGAGCCTCTTAGTTAGGCACATGAATATGCAGATCATGTAGGGATATGGACATGTAAGCAGAAGGGACTAGTTTAGTAGGATTTTAATTACTAATTTAATTAATTTGGCACAACATTGGGGGCTGAAATGTCTGTTCCTGTATTGTTCTGTTTTATGTTCTATGTTCTAATCCAATGTCTCCTGCCAATATCCCCTTAATCACTGCACACAAATGGAAACAAATTATACTTCTGACCATTCAAAGATTTTAACAGATCAAGTTAACACCATCCTTATCATGCAAAATATCTCTTTCCGGAGGTGCTGCTTGTATGGAAATTTGACAATAAAAAAGGTCATCCTATTTTCACTATGGTGTTCAAAAGCAAATAACTTCCAAATGGCTGTCAACAAAATAATGAAAAAAAAGCTCATAATTTATATTAAGTCAATAACATTGATTTTGATTAATAGGCAAGGATAATGACTGGAAACAATTTAAAATGCATTAATATGCCAGAAACAACATCTAAGTGTCTTACAGCTTTAAACTAATTTTGAATAAGAAACATAACCTGGGTTATAAAACTTGAAGAACAAATAAATATTAATTTCAGATTAAAATGTTAATTTGATAGTTACTTCCAGAAAAGGGATACATTCATTTGTCCTTCTCAGGAAGTGGAATATAGAATTGCTTTTAAGATTTTTATTATTGTTCTGTGCTCTAAATCAAAGGAGTAGTTGATTGGTTGTTAGACTATTAGATTTCTCTTGCGCTGTCACATGGAATTGCAGTTAGTGAAGAGCGTCTTGTGAATTCGATTGATTTTCTATCACATAAAGATATTAATTACATCAAATTTGAGGCTATTGTCTATGCCACTGGTCCAAGTTCTTTCCTACTGAACAGCAGCCATTTTTCTGTCCCTGGCGACATTTGCTAAATGTCAGTGAGACAAGTCCTTTGGTGAAATGGCAGCAACAACACTTTCACAAAAAGTCCTTTGTTAAACCGATAGGAAGCAGCCTGAAAGCATTTCCTCTGATCAACTGTCCATAAGCTCAGTATCCCATGATGGAAATCATACAGTGAGGGCCAACTCTATGTCACAGCAATGTGTTACGACCACAACAGCAGTGGAAAAACAGCTGAATTGTGGAAAGCACTGGCAAGATATTTTAGCTAAGGGACTTAATGGCTTGCTTTCTCATGGATATAAATACTTTCATTCATTGCCATGAAGAAATGCTTTCAGCAAACTGTGCAAACAAGAAGTTGCCTTCTTTTGACCTCTCCTATTAAAAGTTAAAAAGGCAGCTGAGAAAAGAGATTTCTTTCATTTGAACCATTTGCCAGAAGTTCAGACCACAATTTCAAAATTACATAAGCAAATAAATGGTCAGAACAACATAGCAGTAATGCATAATGTTCTTCCATTTAAGTGGTCAATGTAATTATCAAAAAGGTAATATTTAAAATCTCTGAAATGGTATCTATTGATTTTCAAAACTTCAGATAACTAATTGAATTGTGTTTTCATAAAGAAGAATTTTTCCCCAACATATCCCATGAAGTGAACAATGTGTTTAAAATCAATACAAAAATAATCCGTGAGACAATTCCTTCAGTTCAGCTGGTTAAGGTCAACAGCCTCATATCCAGAAGGATGTTGCTAAATTACTGGTAACGATCACTGCTTTGGGTTTCTGTTACATATCCCGAGATGTATTTTGTGCAAATTTGAGATCTGGCCAGCAACATGTACCCTCAAGGAACAAACTGAGTACAGTGTTGTAAACAAGTGTGCAGAACTACTTAATACACATGTACTCAAACTGCCTTTGAGTATGTACTGTGCAGTAGCAAAGAATTAAACTCTTGACCTTCACATTTGTTCTCTAACTACTGGATGACAAAAATAAAAATTCAACCCAAGTTAACAGGGAGTCTTCTGATAGCGTCTCAATTTCTGCCTTTGATATTTCAGCAACACCATCTGTGTGGGGTGGTGCTTCACAACTCTGTGAAAAGACATTTCTTCACTCCACCTGGAATAGGTGATACCTTGTTCTGATAATTTGTACCCTTATTCTTGATTTGCAAACAAGAGAAACATCTCTCAGCATTAAGCCAGCCAAACTGCCTCAGAGTCCCATATGCTTCAATAGGGTTAACTCTTGTTCAATAGAGTCCTCTGAGTACACAAATATCAAGCAGTGCAGATGCTGAGAATTTGTGATAGAACATAGAAATCTACAGCACATTACAGGCCCTTTGGCCCGCAATGCTGTGCTGACCATGTAACCTACTCTAGAAACTGCCTAGAATTTCCTTAGCGCATAGAGCTCCATTTTTATTGACTCCATGTACCTATCTAAGAGGATTTTAAAAGACCCTATTATGATAAGAACAGAAAACATTAGGAATACTTGTTGGTAACTGAGCAACGTTGAAAGGCAGAACAGACTTAATAGTTTGAAAAGTCCTTTCTGATGACTGAAACATCAACTCTTGGTTTTCTTTCAACAGACTCTGTCTGATCTGTATTGTGATCCCAGCATTTTATTCCAATAAGTATATTTTATTCCAGTTGCATCATCTCTCTTCATCTCACACTTGTGCTATTCAACCAATACCTCAAAGTAGTTTAACAGATGGGAAAAGAGTAATGAAACAGAAAGTGAAAGTTCTTGAGGTCTTTTTATGTAGCTAATTCACCTTTGTCATTCTACTGTCTACACACAAATGTAATGGACTATTGATAGTATTCACCTATTGGGATCCTCAAATTTATTAACATTAATGTTGTTAAGAAATATACTACTCTTTGATTTTGCAAGAAAAATTCACATTCAGTTATATTCAGGGTCATCTTCAAGGCATGCCAAAGAATGATTTGTAACCCGCATAGGCAACAATGTTCCATCATAAGTTATTAACTATTATTGTGTACACCTCCTGTACCTAATAAAGTAGCCACTGAGTGGACGTCCATGGTCTTCTGCAGCTGTGGCCCATCCACTTCAAGGTTCGACATGTTGTGCATTCTCAGATGCTCTTCTTCACACCACTCTTGCAAGGCATAGTTACTTGAGTTACTGTCACCTTCCTGTCAGCTTGAACCAGTCTGGCCATTCCCCCGTTACCTCTCTCATTAACAAGCCATTTTCACCCACAGAATTGGATGATTTTTTTTTTGTTTTTTGCACCATTCTCTGTACACTCTAGAGACTGTTGTGTATAAAAATCCCAGGAGATCTGCAGTTTTTGAGGTACTCAAAGCACCACGTCTAGCACCAACAAAAATTCCATGGTCAAAGTCACTTAGATCACATTTCTTCCCTATTCTGATGTTTGGTCTGAACAACTACTGAACCTCTTGACCATGAGTTGTTGCCGCGTGATTGTCTGATTAGATATTTGCATTAAGAAACAGATGTACAGGCCATCTATAGTGTCTGAGTTCCTGTGTTATATTGAGAGAATGACCTTGAATAACGAACATGGAGGTGAAGCTCAACCTACCTGAGTACACTTGAAAGTTGCTGGTGAATGCAGCAGGCCAGGCAGCATCTCTAGGAAGAGGAACAGTCGACGTTTCAGGCCGAGACCCTTCATCAGGACAGAAGGGTCTCGGCCTGAAACGTTGACTGTACCTCTTCCTAGAGACGCTGCCTGGCCTGCTGCGTTCACTAGCAACTTTGATGTGTGTTGCTTGAATTTCCAGCATCTGCAGAATTCCTGTTGTTTGAGTATATTTGAACTCAGTTTGTTTGTTCCCTAATGAATCATGTAATCGTTAGACTAGTCAATCACTCACCAGTCTGTTTTCAATAGGGGCTGCTTTATTATATTGCTCCATCCCATTTTGACAGCAGCTGCAAGGTCAGAGAGTTGATACTATTCCATCTTCCAAATCATTAATATTTGTTCCATTTAACCGTGGGCTATATCTCTGCAATATTTCCTAACTCACTGTATTCCATGCAAATCCTGTTCCCCTAAGGCCTTTTCATTCTCTGATTTCACTCCAAGAGCTTCCTTCATATTTTACATAATCTGAAATAATTTCCTCAGTACTCCATTAATACTGTAACAAACTGATAAAATTTGTCTTTTTAATTTATTTGTATCCTTAAGGAATCAGTGATCTATCAAGTATGGTCTGTGTATATATCCGTTTTGACTACAATTTATTATTCTCATTTCTCTGGTGCCTTTTAAGAACTTTATTTTGACTATCAAGATCAAGCTCATATGTCAGTTGTTGCCTCAATTTTACTGCCATCTCTTTTTATGAATTAGCATATTTATTTCTGTCCTAGGTCCCTCTATACAATACTATCTTCTATTACTTCTCTCTGGATATATCCATTATCTCCTTTAGTAGTCTGTTTGGAAAACAATAAACCTGGAAGATTTGCAGTCTCTTACAGTCCTTTGATTGCTCTTAGCTTCTTTGTTGACAACTAATATATCAATGTTTCATCTCTTTGTCTTTAAATTCAAATCTTGAAACAGGAAGGTAGTCCTCAATAGTGTTTGTTAGTACCAACGCAAGTTAATCACTGAAAATATCTAGCTTCCTGTCGGCTTTCATTATCTCCCATTCCCTGGAATCTTTTGGTATCTTAGTATTTTACTTTGTTGCCTAGTTTCTTGAAAATGTTAACAAAGACCTTTCAAATTACTGTTACATTTGGTACAATCTAAATCTCGTCACTCTTTATCATGTTCCCTTCCTGATTTCTATGTCCTCTTCACCTTTTGTCCATACTTATTTTTATCAATGAGCATAAATTTATTTCATGGCTGCATAATTTCCTTGTCCTCTTGTTCCTCATGGTGACTTCCAAACCAATACAAACTACTTATCTTTTAGGAAGTCTTTCGTTTGGCAATTCACATTCTGTTTCTAAGATTCTCCATACCTGTTCATATATCAGTCCATACAAACCTCAATCAAAAGTTGACTTCCTTTTATACTGCAAGTCCCATTTGAAAGTTAAACTTAACTTATGTGAACTCTTTCTACTCATCAACTTCCCGCCATTAAATAACAAATATTTTATCTTACATCTTCTTTCTTCAGGGCTTTGGTTATCATTTGAGTGACACAGACATGAGTCTGTTAAGTGTTTCCAGAAACAGTATTCAGTATTTTTATTGTTTCTCTAATATTAAAAAGTAATTCCCCAGGAAATTGAATTCTCCTACCAGAGATCCTTTGCATAAAGTTGCCTTGAGCTTGCTGGCCCATCTTGCATGAAAGTTGCCTTGGCAAAGACATCTACTTCCCTACATTTCTTAAAATATTTGTGTCCGCTTTTTGGATAGCTTTCTCTATTTGCTCCCAAATCCTTATTCTGCCCTTTCTGAACCTAACTTACCAACCAGTACATCTTTGGACTGTGGGAGGAAACCAGAGCACGTGGAGGAAACCCTCATCATCACGGGGAGAACGTACAAACTCCTTATAGACAGTGGCGAGAATTGAACTGGGGTCATTTGGTACTGTAAAGTGTTGTGCTAACCACTATGCTACTGTACCGTACCCTGCCCTCCCACATAACCCTGCAATTTTCTTTCATCTATGTGCCTAAGAGTGTCTTAAATGTCCCTAATGTATCTGCATCTACTGACACCCCTGGCAATACATTCATTGCAACCACCACTCTCTGTGTTAAAAGAAACCTCCCTCTGACATCCCGTCACAAACAAGAGAAAATCTGCAAATACTGGAAATTCAAGTAACACATACAAAATTCTGGAGGAACTCAGCAGGCCAGTCAGCATCAATGGAAAAGAGTACAGTCGATGTTTTTGGCCGAGACCCTTCAGCAGGAGTGGAGAAAAAAGATGAGGAGTCAGAGTTAGAGGGTGGGGGGAGGGAAGGGAGGAACACAAGGAGGGAGGAACAAAAGCAGGATCTCCCAGTGGCCACCCATTTTAATTCCACATCCCATTCCCATTCCGACATGTCAATCCATGGCCTCATCTACTGTCACGATGAGGCCTCACTCAGGTTAGAGAAGCAACATCTTATATACTGTCTGGGTAGCCTCCAACTTGTTGGCATGAACATTGATTTTTTGAACTTCCGGTAATGCCCTCCCCCACTTCTTCACCGTTCCCCATCCCTGTTTCCTTCTCTCACCTTATCTCCTTGCCCACCCATCACCTCCCTCTGGTGCTTCCCCACCCCATCTCCCTTTTCCATGGCCTTCTGTCCTCTCCTATTAGATTCCCCCTTCTCCAGCCCTGTATCTCTTTCACCAATCAACTTCCCAGCTCTTTACTTCACCCCACCCCCACCCCTCCTGGCTTCACCTATCACCTGTGTTTCTCACCCCCCTCCCTCAACCCTCTAACTCTGACTCCTCATCTTTTTCTCTCCAGTCCTGCTGAAAGGTCGCAGCCCGAAAACGTCGAATGTACTCTTTTCCATTGATACTGCCTGGCCTGCTGAGTTCCTCCAGCACTTTGTGTGTGTCCCTCTGACATCCTGTCTGAATGTAGAGCTATAATTAGCAACTCTGAAGATAACAGAGACATTAAATGTGTTATTGATAGTGAAAGGGGCTATTCTTTGCTAACATGATAATAATCAGTTGGCAACATAGGCAGATAAGTGACAAATGAAATTTAATCCTTATAAGCGTGAAGAACAGAACTTTGAGTAGAACATATGCAGTGGGTGGTATGAGCCAAGTGAGTACTGTGGAACAGGAGAATCTCGACAGAAGAGCCACTGAAGGTAGCATTACGGGTGGATAAGACATGCCTTTATAAGTCAAATATATAAATTTAAGAGGTGATAGAACATTGGTTAGACCAACCTTGAGTACTGTGTACAGTTCTAATGGCCAAAATACAGACAGGATGTGATTAGATTGGAGTAGGAGTGCAGAATTGGTTCATACAGATGTTGCCTTGGATGGAGTGTTTTAGTTATGTTCACCAAGATATTGTTTGGGATGAAGCATTTAAGATATGAGGAGATTCTGGTTGGGTAGGTTTATTTTCCTTGGTGCTGAGGAGCCTGAGGGGGACTTGAGTGAGGTATATAACATGATGAGGGACATAGGTATGACATGGTGAGGAATTTCTCCTCATGGCAAAGATACATACATCTAGAGGGCATAGTTTTAGTGCAAGGTGTAGTAGGTTCCTAAAGAGGATCTGATAAAGAAAACTAGATAAGCACGTGAATTGCCAGAGCATAGAAAGCCAGTTCAGATAAATGAGACTGTTATGGAACCTGGTATTGATGACATGGTGGACCAGAGGAAAAGTTAACAAGCATATACTCAATCGAAGCGTTTCATCATTTTATACCGTATACCTTTATCAAGTTCCCATTCAGCCTTCTCTGCTTGAAGAAAAACAAACCCAAGCTTTTTGTTCTCTCTTCAAATGAAATGCAGTATCCAGGAAACATTTTGGGGAATGTAACTGTATTATTGAAGAACTAGCAACATTCTGGTGTTTAATGACCACATGAAAAATAATGGCAAGTTGTACACGTAAATAGCCAAGAGAGAATCGTACAAAGGGGATTATAAAATGGTACTGATAATCAATGTGTCAATAATTTCTAGTCCGTTGTTTGATGCAACAGATGAAAGACATTACAAGATTTTTTTTAAAAAATCTATATTTTTCCTTTTGGTGTCACAACAAAGAGAAATGTATATCTTGTGAGGAATCTCTGGAATAGTGCAAAGAACAAACAAACACATATTTCCTACATAATTAGTTTTGATTTTACTAACAGGAACAATGTGTTAATGATTTAAATTACACAAATAAAAGGTTCTTCTAATCCTTATTTGAAAGGAAACACATCATCCCCTCAAAACTAATCAATAAGCTTCAAGACCTAGGCCTCAGTACCTCCATGTGCAATTGGACCCTTGATTTCCTCACTTGCAGACCCCCGTCAGATTGGTTGGCAACAACATCTCCTCCACAATTTCCTTCAGAACAGGTGCACTACAAAGCTGTGTGATTAGCCTCCTGCTCTACTCGCTCTGTACTTATGTCTGTATGGCTAAGCATAGCTCCAATGCCATATTTAAGATTTCTGATGACACTATTGTTGTTGGCCAAAACAAAGGTGGTGACAAATCAGTATATAGAAGGGAGATTGAAAATCTGGCTGAGTGGTTCCACAACAACCTCTTACTCAATTAGGGTTGCTAATTTTCTCACTCCCAAGTAAGAGACAAAAGTAGCAGTCAAATACAGAACACTTGTGTTTATCCCGGAAAGACTACCATGACCATGAAGCCTTGCGCAGGTACCTGTGTGCACGTGCGTGACATGAGCATGCATGTACTTGCCGATTTTTTTTCTACAAATCGGTTTAAACTTAATCTTCCTGATTCTGTTAAGTGAAACTACACTGTACATACATTATTTCTACTATATATATGCTGTGTATTTATCATATCATTCCTACTTTTACTATATGTTAGTGTTATTTTAGGTTTTATGTGTTATTTGGTATGATTTGGTAGGTTATTTTTTGGGTCTGGGAGCACTCAAAAATTTTTCCCATATATATTAATGGTAATTGCTTCTTTGCTTTACGCCATTTCGGCTTACAAACGGTTTCATAGGAACGCTCTACCTTAGCAGGGGAAATACGGGACAAGGGCGGTCCCGTATGGGACAAGTCAATTTAGCCCAATATACAGGACAGTTGGCAACCCTATATTCAATGTCAGCAAGACCAAGGAGCCGATTATTTACTTCAGGAGGAGGAAACTGGAGGTCCATGAACCAGTCCTTTTCGGAGGATCAGAGGTGGAGAGGGTCAGCAGCTTTAAATTCCTCGGTGTTATCATTTCAGAGGATCTGACCTAGGCTCACCACATAAGCGCCATTAGGAAGTACAGCAGTACCTCTACTTCCTTAGAAGTTTACGAAGGTTTGGCATGACACCTAAAACTTTGATAAACTACTATAAATGTGTGTTGAAGAATATATTGATCAGATTGCATCACGGCCTAGTATCAAAATACTAATGCCTTTGAATGGAAAATCCTACAAATGGTAGCGGATATGGCCCAGTCCATCTCAGGTAAAGATCTCCCCACCACTGTGCACATCTGCACGGGGCATTATCACAAGAAAGCAGCATCCATCATCAAGACCCCCAGCACCCAGGCCATGCTCTCTTCCTACTGCTCCTATCAGGAAGAAGGTACAGGAGCCTCAGGACTAACAGCACCAGGTTCAGGAACAGTTATTTCCACTCAACCATCAGGCTCTTGAACCAAGGGGATAACTTCACTGAGCTTCACTCACTCCACCACGGAACTGTTCCCACAACTTATAGACTCACTTTCAATGACTCTTCATCTCATGTTTTCAATAATTATTGTTTGTTTGTTTGTTTATTTATTTATTTATCTATCTATCTATCTATTTTGTATTTGCCCAATTTATTGTCTTTTGCACATTGGTTGTTTGTCCGTCCTGTCCAGTAAGGTCCTTCATTGATTCTATCATGTTTCTTGGATTTACTGTGGATGCCCGCAAGGAAACAAATGTCAGGTTTGTACGGTATATGGTGATATACATTACATGTGCTTCAATAATAAATTTACTTTGTATTTTATGCTTTGTAGAATCTCTCATCATTCAGATAACATCCTGTCAAAGTTGACTGTTGAAAGTCCTGACGAAGGGTCTCGGCCTGAAACGTCGACTGTACCTCTTCCTAGAGATGCTGCCTGGCATGTTGCGTTCACCAGCAACTTTGATGTGTGTTGCTTGAACTTCCAGCATCTGTAGAATTCCTGTTGTTTGTGTGTTAAAATTGACAGTTTCACATTTTTCTACATTACACTTCATTTATCAAGTCTTTTCCACTCACTTAACTTGTCTATAGTTTGATAGTCTCTTAATACCCTCTTCACTTGCAACTTTTGTGACATTAACAAATTTTCCAATTGGACTTGGTGCTTTCTTCCAAGTTATTAATGTATAGTGTACAACTAATCTAAATATAATGGACTAAATTGACTGATTAAACAGAAAAAGTTCACCTTTAGATTGTTGCTAATACTTCATAAACTTTTAATGCAAAAAAGCATTTAATTTAAAAAGGAACAGATGCATCCATGCTATATTGTAATTAGTGGTCCATGTTATGTATATAACGTGGGATCCATGTTATATTGGAAACAATGCAATCTGAGAATGGGTCTAACTGAAGCTCCATATTGGAATTAATTTATTACTGTATCGTATATCAATGTATAGTGAAAGCTCGCCTTGCTTGCTGTTTATATTGATCAGGTCTTTACACAGTGTATTGAGGTAGTACACTATAACAGAATGAAGAATAAAGAATAGCAGCTACAGAGAAAGTGCAGCCCAGATAGACAATAAGATGGAAGATCATAATGAGGTAGATTGTGAGGGGACCATTCAATAGTTTTATAACAGAAGCTCTCCTTGACCCTGGTGATAAATGCTTTCAGGCTTTTGTATCTTCTGCCTGATGGGAGGGAGAGAAGAGAGAATGTCCAGGATGGGTGGGCTCTCTGATTGTGCTGTCTGCTTTACTGAGACAGCAAGATGCTTTGCTAAGCCTGGTAAACTTTAATTGGAACTTGAATATAAACTTTCCAAGTGCTGAAATGAGATAGGTAATTTTTCTTTTTTAAGTAGATGAACTAGAATTTATGCTCTTAAAGCATTCTGGCATCCTGTAGATGTGGTGTATGAGTATGTTCTTTGAAAAATGGTTCCTTTTCCACATCTGAGTATTCATGAAATTTCTGACAAAAGATCATCAACTTGAAACATTAATTTTGTTTGTTTGTTCACAGATGCTAACTGATTTCTTTCCCATTGTATTTAGCTGTTTAACTAAAGGGTTAACTAATTTTATTCTTTGACATTTACTTACCTGAAGAAAAGCTAATATTTTGGTTACATTGGTTTCTGCTTTACTTCCTGACTGTCGATGGTACATGGAGGCAAGACACACTATATAAATAGGTTCATATGAATCTGTTTGCTATTGATTATTTGTCATTTTGTCAAATAATAATATGACATAAACATGAGATAGAATTCACCTAAAATGCTCCTAGTAAAATGACAGGAGGATTTTATTTGTTCCCACTTATTTCATAAAGAAGGTTTATATTGCCCAATCAGTTTTGCCCTGAGAACTTGACATAAAACATATGACTGCTTGGTCAGTTTGATGTAGCTCAGTTCTTTCTGTTGATAGCAAGAGACAACAGAACACCCCTGGTGGCCTAAGGATTTTAATGTTGTTATTCACGAGGAATTATTACCATTGTTTGGTTTGAGGCAACCTTTCCATTTGATGCCTTTTGCCTGATTCTATATCAGTGAGCATTTGTGTGTGACATTTTTTGATATGAAATATAGATTGATAACTGTATTAGGTTAGTAAATGAAACAGCAAAATCACTTGACTCCAAATTGAAGACCATCAATATTAATCTTATGCAAGTCCAGCATTCTAAATCTCTTACTTTGTTCAGATGAACTTAGTCATTTTTCAAAGAGATCATTTTTAGGCTTGTCATTGGTGGTGTGGGGTGGTCACAGTAAAACAAGTAACTCATTTTGCTATGAGAATAAATACTCTTGGCATTTCATTCAATTACATTCTTCAATTTGTAGAAGATTGCCATGGCAAATATCAAATTAAAGTATGCTTATAAATTAGTAAATTTATCACTTCTTGCTGCACTTATTAAATCACGCTAAAATGTTAGTTTTCGAGCTCTCATCTAAAATATGTAATATGTCAGTTCTCTGAAAAGTCTGTAGAAAGAAAGAGAATTTGAACGCTGCTGGAAATGAACAATTTCATTTCTGGCCACTGTTCGTTAAACAGATAGTCGTATTTTATGTAAGGTGGACTAATTGCATTGTGAAAGAATGCTAAGTGTCAGAACAATTATAAAAGCTGTCTGCAAAGCTAATAATGGTGCTTGGCTGTTGTTTACATAACACCTTAGCAAATCAACACAGTTTATCTAACCAGCTTTTCAAATTTGTAAATCTATTGAAGGCTCAAAAAAACGTCAAAGTAAATTTATTACCAAAATACATATATGTCACCATATACAACCCTGAGATTCCTTCGATTTCCCTTTTCTTTAATCACAGGATGGTATTTACAACTATTTGCAGCTTGCTTGACAGAAGTAGCTGAGAAATATCACTCAAAACTTTTGCTGTCTCATTACTTATGGTTGCAGTTTATGAATAACCCAGATTACGAAGTACAAATTAAATTTATTATCAATGTGCATATATGTCATCATATACAATACTGAGTTCCATTTATTTTAATTTTTGATTTTATTTTATTGAGATACAGTGGATCATAATGCGTGAATACAGTGTCGTTTACCTCACACAGCTTTGTCCATTGCTATTTCCTCCTGATCCTGAGTTCAAGGGGTAGAGCACAGTAGCCAGATTTGGCAAGAACCTGTTATAGTAATTGACAAATCCTAAAAAGGATCACAACTGTGACATATCCTTTGACCTTGGACATCAACCACTACTTGAAATTTCTCAGCAAGCTTGTGTAAATCTTGTGCATTCGTAGAGTGACCACAGTAAGTGATGTTTGGTTTAAGTAATTCAGTTTTGTTGTGTTGTGCTCTGAACCCATAATCTTTGAAAAATAGAAACATGGAAAATCTACAGCAGAATACAGGCCCTTTGGCCCACAATGTTGTGCCTAACATGTACTTACTTTAGAAATGCTACCAGGTTTGGATATGGCCCAAGTGCGGAGTGAGGGACACTGAAGCTGGTTGATAGTTCACAGACTTTAATACAAACAGTGTTAAAGGGAAAATAAAACAATAAATGCTCGGCCAAACAGGACCATTAACCATAACTCTCAAATGGAAAACAAACCCTACACTGCCGCTGAAAAGAACATCTAAATATTAAATGAATATTGCTGGTCTTCAGAGTCAGTTGACACAAAAGTCCAATTTCTCAGGGAAGGCCAAATGCAAACAGGCAGCGAAGCATTGCTGTACTCTGTCCAAGTCTTGACAAGCACTAAAATGACAAGTATGGAGTTAAATACTATTACGATGAAATAATAATTAGCTGACACATGAAAATTCACAAGCGCAATTGCCGTATCTAACGCTCTGCCGAATCTGTGGTTTGAAAAGAAATTACCTAGGATTACTCATAGCCCTCTATTTTTCTAAACTCCATGTACCTATACAGGAGTCTCTTAAAAGCCCCTATCATATCTGCCTCCACCACAGTTGCCGACATCCCATTCCACGCACTCACCACTCTCTGCATAAAAAAATTACCCCTGACATCTCCTCTGTACCTACTTCTAAGCACCTTAAAACTTTGCCCTCTCGTGTTCCCCATTTCAGCCCCGGGAAAAAGCCTCTGACAATCCACACGATCAATGCCTCTCATCATCTTATACACCTCTATCAGGTCACCTCTCATCCTCCGTCACTCCAAGGAGAAAAGACCGAGTTCACTCAACCTATTCTCATAAGGCATGCTCCCCAATCCAGGCAACATCCTTGTAAATCTCCTCTGCACCCTTTCTATGGTTTCCACGTCCTTCCTGTAGTGAGGCGACCAGTACTGAGCACAATACTCCAAGCGGGGTCTGACCAGTGTCCTATATAGCTGTAACATTATCTCTCAGCTCTTAAACTCAATCCCACGGTTGATGAAGGCCAAAGCACCGTATGCCTTCTTAACCACAGAGTCAACCTGCATAGCAGCTTTGAGTGTTGTCACATCCTCAAAAAATTCAATCAGGTTTGTAAGGCATGACCTGCCTTTGACAAAGCCATGCTGACTATTCCTAATCATATTATGCATCTCCAAATGTTCATAAATCCTGTCTCTCAGGATCTTTTCCACCAATTTACCAACCACTGAAGTAAAACTCACTGGTCTATAATTTCCTGGGCTATCTCTACTCCCTTTCTTGAATAGGAGAACAACATCTGCAACCCTCCAATCCTCTGGAACCTCTCCCATCCACAATGATGATGCAAAGATCATTGCCAGCAGCTCAGCAATCTCCTCCCTCACCTTCCAGAGCAGCCTTGGGCACATCTCATCCAGTCCCGGTGACTTATCCAACTTGAGGCTTTCCAAAAGCTCTAGCACATCCTCTTTCGTAATGTCGATATGCTCAAGCTTTTCAGTCCACTGTAAGTCATCCCTACAATCACCAAGATCCTTTTCCACAGTGAATACTGAGGCAAAGTATTCATTAAGTATCTCTGCTATCTCCTCTGGTTCCATACACACTTTTCCATTGTCACATTTAATTGGTCCTATTCTCTCACACCATCTTCTCTTTTTAACACTGTCTTGAGATTTTGGATGTGTTCCCTGTCATCCTCACCAGTAACCATTATGTCATCCAGGTAACACTAAGTGCCCGGCAGCCTTGCAGCATCTGGTCCATAGCTTTCTGCCAGAGCGCAGTTGCAGGCACTACTCCAAAAATAAGCCTATTATAATGATAAAGCTCCTTGTGAGTGTTTATGGTGAAAAACCCTTTGGACTTTTCTTCCATCTCTATCTATATGTTGGCCTCAGCTAAGACCACTTTGCAGAAGTGTTTTCCTCCAGAAAGGTTTGCAAAGATATCCTCTTTATTAGGTATTGAAGGAGCTGGTGGTAGACCTGAGGAGAGCTAAGGTACTGGTGACCCCTATTTCCATCCAGGGGGTCAGTGTGGACATGGTGGAGGATTACAAATACCTGGGGATACGAATTGACAATAAACTGGTCTGGTCAAAGAACACTGAGGCTGTCTACAAGAAGGGTCAGAGCCGCCTCTATTTCCTGAGGAGACTGAGGTCCTTTAACATCTGCCGGACGATGCTGAGGATGTTCTACGAGTCTCTGGTGGCTAGTGCAATCATGTTTGCTGTTGTGTGCTGGGCAGCAGGCTGAGGGTAGCAGACACCAACAGAATCAACAAACTCATTCATAAGGCCAGTGATGTTGTGGGGATGGAACCGGACTCTCTGACGGTGGTGTCTGAAAAGAGGATGCTGTCCAAGTTGCATGCCATCTTGGACAATGTCTCCCATCCACTACATAATGTACTGGTTGGGCACAGGAGTACATTCAGCCAGAGACTCATTCCACCGAGACACAACACAGAGCGTCATAGGAAGTCATTCCTGCCTGTGGCCATCAAACTTTACAACTCCTCACTTGGAGGGTCAGACACCCTGAGCCAACAGGCTAGTCCTGGACTTATTTCCTGGCATAATTTACATATTACTATTTAATTATTTATGGTTTTATTACTATTTAATTATTTATGGTGCAACTGTAATGAAAACCAATTTCCCCCAGGATCAATAAAGTATGACTGTGACTGTGACTATGACTGTGACTAATGAGGGTATTGGTTTACTTTCAGTACCTGGTTGATGGTGATCTTAAAATCACCACAGATCATAGCAAACCCATTCTCCTTGGCTACTGGGACAGTGGTGTTGAGTGGGCTGAACACAACCTTGAGTTCCTTCAGCTTCTGTGCGATCTAGCTCACTGGGTACTTGATCACAAATGGGATAAGGAACCAGGTGGACTTTGTAAAACTTGGGTGTGGTATTTTCATTTAACACTATTTTACCCTTGATATGTTTGAGTTTTCCAGTGCCATCCTTAAACATCACTGTGGCATCATCCAGTACTTTTCTTAATCTGCATCCAGTTGACTCTATTGCAGAGAATGTGGCATGCAAATTGGAGATGGATCTCCAGTCAAGTTGTAGTTGTCTCAGCCAATCGCAGCCTCACAATGTTGGCCCTCCTATTTTTACCACACTGTTACAGTTGTTATTTCCATAGGGCTTAACCTTTTCACCAGTTTAAGTTCATATTTAGATATATGTAGGCTTCAGAGTTCAGTATCTTTGAAATATTTTGTTAGTTTTCACATTGCATATCCCAAGTCCACCCAGTGCTGTGCCACTTTCATCATCATTTGATTTTTCATCAACACCATGCAGATTAGTCCTCTTTTTGAAACTGCAACTTGACTTTTTATCTTTTTCTCTTCCCTGCGCAGTCCATCTATTTTTATCTGCCTGACATGCTCCTTGTGTGTGTAATTTGTGGCATTTCCTGCAAGTTTTGCCTTTAACCTGCATTGATCTGGTGTGTGTGAGCCCCTGCCACAGTGATAACACAATTTGTTCAGCCAGGTAGGAGACGTTGCAATTTTGTTCACACTCTCTTTCATTCCTGACTGCAACTCCATTTTGTCTCTGTCTGCTGTTCCTATCGATTCAGCAATTTCCACTGCTCTTTTAAATGCAAGTTGTGCCCCAGTTAAGAACTGTTTTTGAATGCTCTCTTGCAAGATTCCACAAGCTAAAGAATCTGTCAGTGCATCATTAAGCCCATCACGGAACTGGCAATGCTCGGACTATGTCTGTCCTCAATTCAGCCCCTTCAGCTAAAATGGACTCCCTTTCTTTTTCATTCCGTTCATGAAACCTAAAGTGCTCTGCAATCAACAAGACTTTTGTTTCTAAATTTTTTTGCGTTAAGTTTACAATACCAGCAAAGCTAATTTTGGCTGGTGTGGTTGGAGCAGTTAAACTTCAAATCAAGCTCTATGCTTTTCCACCTTTTGCAATCAGAAACACTAGCGCTTATTTTTCATCAGCTATTTCATTTGCTTCAATATACTGCTCAATTTGTTCAGCATACATCGTCCAGTTATCTGTTGTGTAATCAAACATTATTCAGTTATCTGTTGTGCTATCTTGTTAAATGTAGCCTAACATTTTTGCTTTTTTAAATTTATTATCATTATCACCCAGTACTCTCTGTTTATGAACCCGTGGCTGTACATGTTGCTTGTTAATTTCATCCTTTCTCTGCCTTTGTAAAACTTAACCATCTCTCTATCCTTCAAAAGAAAAATAGGCTCTGCTTCAAAAGTTAGAAATTTGTTTTAAAACTTCCTCATCACCACTGTTATGTTCTGTAACTCCAGTTGTTGTAGAATACACCTTTCGGTGCTACTTGGACACATCTTCAGTGATGAACCCAGGGTCATAGGGTGTTTCAGGTCTTTAATCATCGGACACCCTCGCCCAGTCGACCCAGCTGGGGGTGATAAGCCCCCGACTTGTGTCCAAGTGGCGCACTAATCCACGGATCCCCCCCTCTGGATCCACAGCCACCGTGAAGCCTTTTCAGCAGCCTCCGGAATGTTCTTGGTAGCTCTTCTGAACTGCAGTCCTTTAACTCCAAGGAGTTTGAGTCCGCTGTACTGAATGGCCAGCAAAGCCCCGGCACCCAACTTCGACTGGCTCACAGCGAGCTCTCCAGCCATTGCTCCAGCATTCTGCAACAAGATCTGTATATCTAGCCCTCTTGTGCTCGTTGGCCTCTTCAATCCGGTCTTCCCAGGGGACAGTAAGTTCTAGCAGGACCACTTGCTTTGTAGACTCCGATATTAACACCACGTCTGGGTGGAGCGGAGTGGCTGCGATGTTCACTGGGAACTTGAGCTGCCTCCCTAGGTCGACTTGGAACTGCCTCCCTAGGTCGACTTGGAACTGCCAGTCTCGTGCAGTGGCAAGAAGCCCTCCCGAGGAGCTAGGCCGATGTTGAGCCTTCTCCCCCGCTCTTATAAAGGTGATGGACTATTTGGGAGCGTGCTGATTTTTGCTGTCTTGAATCGCTGTGCTGATTGCGTCTGCCATAGACCTTAGAACTTGGTCATGGCACCAGGTTAAACAGGAAGGGAGCTAATACAGTGTCTGTGGGGCCCCAGTACTGCTGTGCAATATTATTGAAATATTGAATGCACTACATATGGGACTCCACAATCCTTAAACTTTTTACTGCTTTTCTTGACTCTCTCATCTGCTCTTATTCGTGAAATTTGGTATTTCTCATAATTGACCAAAGTAGAAGCACCTCAGCTGGTGTATGCTAGGCATCAGACCTGTGAAAGTGCTCCCTTAAGGTACAAAGCTTCTTCGAGAAGTCATTGCCATTGCCCTTCTGTGGGATATATTAGGGTCCAATGGAGATTAAAGGCATGAATTAGAGCTGTCTGAGTAAGAATAGTGAGATTTGTCATTCTGCACGTGAATATTCTTCACTCTCTTGCTTTCAATCACATGAGTATTACATGCTATATCATTGGTGGATAGTTTTGGGCATCTTCAGATGTCATCCATTCCACACCTCACTCTGTGCATGTGGTAATTGTCAGATACCTGTGGGCTGCCTTCTGCTGGAATTTGGTGCTCTCTTTAAGGAGGAAAACAAGTTGGCTGGATGAAGAGCTTGTTTTCATGGTGCGTGGGTGAGGCATGATGCTTCGCAGAGCAGAGGCTGATCATCAGTGTGGCCTCAGAGATCAGGATTTAATGAGATGTCCAGGTAGAGAAGGATGGGTGTACTGGGAAGAAGTTTCAATAAAGTGCTGCAGTAGACCTAAGAAAATGCACTAAGGATATAGGCACAGCAGAATTAATTCAAGTTGCTTCTCTAAACACCTTTTTTGTCTTAATGAGGTCATTAAACAATTTGAAACATTTAATTCAAGAGAATGAGACAATTGTTCCACTTCTATAGTAGATTACAATTGTACATTCTTGGACTTGCTGAGAGGTTTCTTTGCCCTCGTTGCAGCTAATATACTGTCTCTGTCAATTTTTATTAACTCTCATGAGATTTTAATTGAACAATCACCACATCTAAGAGCAGCCTTAACTCTTTCACACTCTCCTTTCTAATTCCATTGACTCTGCAACTCAGCTCCAGAAACAACCAAATATGATTTTGTGTAATGGGACTGAACTCACATTTTGTGTAGTGTGATGAATTATTAATTGGATTGAACAGGCACAATAATCATCCTCATCATCACGCAGGTTGAATCCAATTAACAACTTTATTGTTGTTTGGGTTAAGTTACTGACAAAGGTATTTCTAGGCACTGCTCACATCACATAGAGCA
This sequence comes from Mobula birostris, assembly GCF_030028105.1. Classification (NCBI taxonomy): domain Eukaryota; kingdom Metazoa; phylum Chordata; class Chondrichthyes; order Myliobatiformes; family Myliobatidae; genus Mobula; species Mobula birostris. The sequence goes on from NC_092385.1 coordinate 44,488,676, forward strand.
CTTTCTTCTGAGGGAAAGTCAACTGAAGGGGAAAATAAAGTGAAGAACCTACTCTTTTAGAAACCTTGTACCTTTTGTACCAATAACTACTCTCTAGTGTAGTCAAGGCAACAGATGAACTGGTCTAGACCCAGTCCATGGATCCAATACACTTACAGGTTAATTTGATCTTCAGATTTCTCGTATGAAGCTGATAGATAATTCTGCCCGGATGATTATATGCAATTGCTAATTTGCATTGAAAATATTGGTGTTTGTCCTCTCAGCAATGCCATGCTGTAACCAACACTGATATATTCTCAAAATACAAGGCTGCTAGAAATGGCTGCGAATTAATGGTGATTGTGTAAATGCAATAAAGCCTCTCATTGCTTAAATGTTTAAATTACCTTAACGTTGGCAGAATGTACAAAATATTGAGCTGACTTCAACATTCTAGGACATCAGATGGCTTGAAGTCTTGCTTATCACACAATCACAGCACACCATTAAAGGAAGGAACATCTTTGTTTAGTTTTCTTGTGTGGTTTATAACTGTACCCTCAAAGAAAAGGGCACAGTTATTAAATCTACATGTTCATACAAAACTTCATCCCAACTGGCATTTACACAAAAGAATTTACACATCACGAGTCATAACAAATATACAAAATTGTACGTGAATATCATAAAAATAGCTGGGATTCCCTTCATTTATTTGGGACACCAGAACGCTGAATTGGAACGTGAGACTGTTACTGAACAGTTTCTAACCAGCATCAGTCATGTGCACTTGTGTGGTTGTTCGACACTACGCCATGCTCAGAGTGAACAGATTTTAAATAGCATCAGTTGTGCATGTTTGTGTTCAAAAAGTAGTGAATTTTGTCATTGATAGTTGGTGAGAAATAAGCAGTAAGACAATTCAAAACTATTTTGCTCACTGTAGTTTCAAACATTCTGGCTTGGAAATGCCAGAAATGGCCAGGAGTGAAAAATTAAACTATTTCATTACTTCCACAAGTTAGACAATACAAAGAATTGGAAGGTATCGACAATCGTCATGAATGTTACAATGAAAGTGAAGATTTGGAGGATGTGATCATCAAAAACATTGTACGAAGACAGTCAATTATCTGCACTAGGTGTCTGCACTGGTTTTGTTCATTTACAGTGGCATGCAAAAGCTTGGGTATCCTTGGTCAAAATTTCTGTTAGTGTGAATAGCTAAGCGAGTAAAAGATGACCTGATTTCCAAAAGGCATAAAGTTAAAGATGACACATTTCTTTAATATTTTAAGCAAGATTACTTTTTTATTTCCATCTTTTACAGTTTCAAAACAACAAAAAAGGAAAAGGGCCCGAAGCAAAAGTTTGGGCACCCTGCATGGTCAGTACTCGGTACACCCCCTTTGGCAAGTATCACAGCTTGTAAACGCTTTCTGTAGCCAGCTAAGAGTCTTTCATTTCTTGTTTGGGGGATTTTCGCCCATTACTCCTTGCAAAAGACTTCTAGTTCTGTGAGATTCTTGGGCCGTCTTGCATGCCCTGCTCTTTTGAGGTCTATCCACAAATTTTCGATGATGTTTAGGTCAGGGGACTGTGAGGGCCATGGCAAGAGCTTCAGCTTGCGCCTCTTGAGGTAGTCCATTGTGGCTTTTGAGGTGTGTTTAGGTTCATTATCCTGTTGTAGAAGTCATCCTCGTTTCATCTTCAGCTTTTTTACAGACGGTGTGAAGTTTGCTTCCAGAATTTGCTGGTATTTAATTGAATTCATTCTTCCCTCTACCAGAGGAATGTTCCCCGTGCCACTGGCTGCAACACAAGCTCAAAGCATGATTGATCCACCCCCGTGCCTAACAGTTGGAGAGGTGTTCTTTCCATGAAATTCTGCACCCTTTTATCTCTAAACATACCTTTGTTCATTGCAACCAAAAAGTTCTATTTTAAGTTCATCAGTCCACAGGACTTGTTTCCAAAATGCACCAGGCTTGTTTAGATGTTCCTTTGCAAACCTTTGACGCTAAATTTTGTGGTGAGGATGCAGCAAAGGTTTTCTTCTGAAGACTCTTCCATGAAGGTCATATTCGTGCAGGTGTCGCTGCACAGTAGAACAGTGCACTACCACTCCAGAGTCTGTTAAATCTTCCTGAAGGTCTTTTGCAGTCAAACGAGGGTCTTGATTTGCCTTTCTAGCAATCCTGCAAGCAGTTTGCTTGGAAAGTTTTCTTGGCCTTCCAGACCTCAACTTGACCTCCAGCTTTCCTGTTAATTGCCATTTCTTAATTACATTATGAACTGAGGAAACGGCTACCTGAAAATGCTGTGCTATCTTCTTAGAGCCTTTGCCTGCTCTGTGGGCATCATTTATTTTAATTTTCAAAGTGCTAGGCAGCTGCTTAGAGGAGCCCATGGCTGCTGATTATTGGGACAAGGTTTGAGGAGCCAGGGTATTTATAAAGTTTTGAAATTTGCGTCACCTGGCCTTTCCTAACGATGACTGTGAACAAGTCATAGCCCTAACAAGCTAATTAAGGTCTGAGACCTTGGTAAAAGATATCTAAGAGCTCAAATCTCTTGGGGTGCCCAAACATTTGCATGGTGCTCCTTTCTTTTTTTTCACTCTAAAATTGTACAAAATAAAAATAATGCACTAATTTTGCTTAAAATGTTAAAACTACTGTAAAGATAAAGCCACACTCAGGTTGGAGGAACAACACCTTATATTCTGTCTGGGTAACCTCCTACCTGATGGCATGAACATTGACTTCTCTAACTTCTGTTAATGGCCAACCTCCCCTTCGTACCCCATCTTTATTTATTTATTTATTTCCCCTTTTTTTTTTTCTCTCTTTTTTTCTCCCTCTTTTTCTTTCACTATAACTCCCTGCCCATCATCTGGGCTTCTCCCCACCCCTTTCTTTCTCCCTAATCCTCCCGTCCCATAATCCTCTCCCTTCTCCAGCCTGGTATCCCTTTTGCCAATCAACTTTCCAGCTCTTAGCTCCATCCCTCCCCCTCCTGTCTTATCCTATCATTTTGGATCTCCCCCTCCGCCTCCCACTTTCAAATCTCTTACTATCTCTTCTTTCAGTTAGTCCTGATGAAGGGTCTTGGCCCGAAACGTCGACCATACCTCCTCCTATAGATGCTGCCTGGCTTGCTGCGTTCACCAGCATCTTTTATGGGTGTTGTTAAAAGAATATTTCTTCTTTTTTTTGTAATTTATTTTTCATTGAAAATTATCATCAAACAAAACTTTCCATTAGATGTATTTCAGATACTGTACATATATATCATATAGTCATATTTGTCACAAATCTCCACATAATATTTATCTGAGGTATACACTTATAGAAAGGAGAGGAAAGAAAGAGCAATCAAAAGAAGAAAACTATGTACAAAGTAGGGAGTGATCTTTTTTTTACAACATATTCATTGATTTATGAGAATAAAATCAGGCCCATGAGGTGTTATGTAGTTAAACCATTTTTCCCAGTATGAATCAAATTGTTCCAACTTATGTTTAACCTTATGACTTCTGGAGATCAGTTAGTCTTCTACTCACTTAACTAGTCACAGTAACAGAAATTTTGACCGGGGTGCCCAAACTTTTGCATGCCACTATACATTTAACTAAAAGAACACAGCAACATACACTGGATGAATTCCTCAGTTGATAACTATTAGAAACAAATACACAGTTTTATAGTACTGTAGTAATATTGGCAGTGTTCTAATTTGCTCTGTATTTTATTTAAATACATTATTTATTTGTCAGTTAAATGGTTTTTTTATACCTTTTTAATTATTTCCATGAAACTTCGGTTAATTGAGGCAGCCGCATAATTGGATGACAATGTACTGGTTCCAATGTGTCCTTCTTACAGAAACATCTGCATGATGCTAAGCTAGGGCACATCACCAGTGATGTTACCTGGGGTTATCGGGTGTTTTGGGTCTTTCAACATCATACACCCTCGCCCAGGCGACCCGACCGGGGTTGATCACACCCCGGCCTGTGCCCTAGCAGCAAATCATGATCTGCCCTCTTTATCCAGAGCCATCTTGATGCTTTCTCTGCTGCATCTGTGGTGGTAGAAATGGCTCTCCTTCTTCTCTCTCCCGTGATTCCAAGTGCAGTGTATACTTTGCAGAGCGACTGGCCTGCAAAGCCACGACATCCGACCTCCGCAGACCAACACTTTGCTCTCCAGCTTCTTCTTTGGCAGTTGTTCTTCAGACCTTCATACTTGCCTTTTTTCTGCTCGCAGGCCTCCTTCATGCGTTCTTCCCACAGCACAGTAAGCCCAATTAACCAGAATTCATTGCATTTAGAAGCAGCACACACAAAATGAGGAAGTCAGCAGGTCAGGCAACTTTTGGAGAGGAATAAACAGTCAACAATTCAGGCCAAGATCCTTAATCAGGACTGGAAAGGAAGAGGACAAAAACCAGAGTAAGAAGGTGGGGCTGGCAGAGGAGTGGAAGCTGGCAGGTGATGGTTGAAACTAGGTTAGGGGGAAGAAGGTGGATGTGAGCGTTGGGGGAATAATGTGAGAAGCTAGGAGGTGATAGGTGGAAGAGTTAAATTAGTGAAGAAGGAATCTAATGGCAGGGAACAGTGTATTGTGAAATAAATGGGAGGAGGAGGGGAACCAGAAGGAGGTGATGGGCAGGTGAGAAGGAGTGAGAGGATAACCGGAAAGGGGAATGGAAAAAGAGAGAAGGGAGGTGTGGGGACTAATTACCAGAAATCAGAAAATCAGATTTGAGAATATGGGAGTTTGTTCCTCCAGCCTGAGTGTGGCCTCATCATGGCAGTAGAGGAGGCCATGAACAGACATATCAGAATGGGAATGGGATGTCAAATTGAAATGGGCATCTGTCAGGAGATACCACTTTTTGTACTAACAAAGCACCTATTTAGAAGCAGTTGTCTCAGACATTAATTCAAAGGATTCAAAATACATTTATTATCAAAGTATGTATAAATTATACAGCCTTGAGTTTGGTCTACTTACAGGCAGCCACAAAGCAAGAAACCCAAAGAACTCAATTAAAAAAAAAGAAAGACCAGCACCCACTGTGCGGAGAAAGGGAGAAAAACACAGATCATGCAAACAATAGAAGCAAGTCACAGCTTTTCGAACTAAACTGAGTCCACAGACCTGAATCCCTGGAGCAGCCAGAGTAGGCCTAAGGCCTCTGTCTCAGTTCATCATATATCGGTTCAATTTGATGCAAAGCTCACGGACACGAAACGCGTCGCAGCCAGAGCAATCTCACAGCCTCAGCACCGCGGAGGCAGAAGTAAACAGGATTAACATAATAGCTTCTTAAATAAAACTGCTTTCATTAATGAACAGAAGGTATTGGGCCTCAGCTAAATATATTCTATATTAATAACTTCAGTGAGGAAAGGAACTGAATGTAACCCATCTAAGATTGCCAACGTTTCCAAGCTTGGTGGAAAAATCTGCTTTGAGGAGGATGCAAAGGAAAGCTACTGAGTAAATAGATTACAGTTTCAAAGTACATTTATTATCAAAGAATGTATAAATTGTACAACCTTGAGATTTGTTTGATTACAGGCATTCACGAAGCAAGAAACCTGAAAGAACCCAGTTAAAAAAAATAAAGACCAACACCAGATGTGCATCTACCAGCATGTTTGCGAGTAAAGAATAGAGAAAAGTTATACTCTCTGGTAAGAAAAGTAAAGAGATAGATTATATGCTAAATGGTGAGAGACTCAGAGATATAGGAACTTTTGAACACAGTTAAGAAAACTAAACTTTTGAGACAGCACACTCATGTAGCAGTTAGTGTAATGCCGTTGCAGCAACAGTGATCTGGATTCAATCCTGTGAGGAGTGCGCCAGTTTTCTCCTGAAGTTGTACAGGTTGGTTGGTTAATGTCACATGGGTGTAATTGGACAGCAAAGTCTCACTAGGCCAGAAGTACCTTTTACCATGCTGTGTCTCTAAAAATATGCAGGCAAAGGAAGCAGTCAGAAAACAAACTCAAAGTTACACTTCATGACAAAAGAAGTAGAGCATATCAGCATGTAACGCATGTTTGACACTGTTACTGCAAACATTTAAATGTACAATATATAGAGTGGCAGAGTTGAGGACAAAGATCAACATTAAACTTACTAAATGCTGTACACAGTGGAAGACTGAATTACATATTCCTTCTTATGTTGTCATTGATTTTGGATTTTGAATTATTTACTTAGTCTCTTTTAAACTTCTTCAGGCAACGTTTTCAAATTAAAGTAATATTTTCTGCAGAGTATAAAATCTTTAACTGCTTCTTCGTGACAGCCGTTCAAATACTGGGCCATTACATATTTCCAGTGATATATTTTAAAAAAGACAGCTTTTATCTGTTCCTTTTTCCACTTGTGATTAATGATTATAAACACAAACAATATCCACTTTTTCCTCTCTGCAACATCAGAAAGCTCTCTAAAAACTGAGGATATGATTACATGATGAATAACTTAATGGTTTGGCAGCTCGAGTTCTTGATCAATGACATGGAGACATGAATTGCACTAAAGCAGCTAGGAATACAGACATATGTCATTAAATAACTTTGGCATCAAAGATAATCAAAAACTACCAGACTGTTGTAAAAACTAATTTGGTTCATCTATTTGGTCTGATCAACCTGCAAATGTAGATGCTCATAACTACCTCTTTAGTTGAGGGACAAAGAGGAATGACAATATAGCCAAGCATTGCCAGTAACATTGTGTAATGATCTCTTTGAGCTGGTGCAGGGAGCCAGAAAGCATTGGGCTCGAGGTTTCAAAGCATCCAAATTGGTTAATTGTTGTTTAATGAAAGTCATTAATCATTTAGGGTTCCTTGTGCCTTTTGTCAAGCGATGCCCTCTTTGTAAAGCAGTCTCCTGATGTTTTCTGCTTAAACTTGCTAAGTTTATTTTGATAGGCTTGGGGATTCTGTGTGACTTGCATTATTTAACTGGATGCCTAATTAGCACTAATCGCGGGTCTAGGTTTGAAGATGTTATGCCTTGTGGTGTTGCTCGGCAAAGCCATTGATGTTTGTTGATATTCTTATGAATAAACTCTATTCACTATCTCTACATTGGAGTCTGTCTTTCCTCCACTCTTGGGTTCCAACATTGCCAGCACACATCATGACAGACATCAACGTCTTCTAAATGAGTAAAATGAAACAAAAGAATCTTGATTTTCCAAATTTTCTATGGAAATAAAAGGTTCACTTACTTGACACTTGAAAAGCAAAAGCTGCCAAATCCTCTTTTAGAACCATCTCAATTACATCTCAGTCTGGGTAGCCTCCAACCTGATGGCATGAACATCTATTGCTCTAACATTTGGTAATTTCTCCTCCACTCCCCTTTCTCTCTTTTTCCATTCTCAATCCTGGCTCCCCTCTTACCCCTTCTCTTCTCACCTGCTATTACCTCTCTCTGGTGCCTCTCCTCCTTCCCTTTCTCCTATGGTCCACTCTCCCCTCCAAATCAGATTCCTTCTTCTTCTGCTCTTTAGCTTCTCCACTTACTATCTCCCAGCTTCTCACTTTATCCCTCTCCGCCACCTACCCAGCTTCCCCCCCACTTGGTTTTGCCTATCACCTACCAGCTTGCACTCTTTTCCCTCCCCCTACCTTCTAATTCCGCCTTCTTCACCCTCCTTTGGTCGAGGATCTTGGCCTGAAACATTGACTGTTTATTCTCCTCCACAGATTCTGCCTGACCTGTGGAGTTTCTCCAGCATTTTGTGTGTTGCTCAATTTCATCAACATTTAAGTCCTGCTGATGATTGGTTGTACTTTTTGGCAGAGGTTTCCTGAAAATCCTAATCAGAGATCATTAGGCAAATTGCACTGTCTTGGTTATATAGACAGAGGTAACAACTTTCTAACTCCTTATAAATTAAAACAACATTCGCATTCCAATCAAAATCCATTTCTACTGCTGGGACAAAACACAGAAAACTGAGAAGTTTCACTTTTTGTAAAATTAATGGCATCAGATCATCTGTGGCATTTCAGGCAGAGATGATTGACCTGTGCTATTCTCACACAAAACAGATGTCAGAGTTTTGCAAATATATTACAAATTTATAAACTGCAAATTGCTTGAATGGCATCATGTTATTAATAAAGATGCAAGGGATACAAGAGGTGTTAAACTTGGATTGAGCTCCTCTTCAATTGCTCAAAATGCTTTCTGTATAATGTACACAGCTGTCTTAAAGTACTTTGTAGTATGGTTACCACAACTAACATTAACTATCGGATAAATATCCTGCTTCTGATAATAATTCAACAAAGTTAAAGACAAAGATGCACTTAGAGAAAACTATGACTTTTCTGACAAAAATCCACTTGTTTCCATTTGCTGTTCAACCTTAACAGCAGAATAAATATGCTGCTTCATAAAATGGACCAGGGACGGGCTCATTCTCAAAACAATATCACCATTTTCATTGAAAAGCCTTGGAATTGCAAAGAATAACCAATGACCTACATAGCAAGTCAGGTCAAAGTGCTAACTTTTGATTCCTGGTACTTGGCTTAAATCCAGCCTGAGATAATGTGATGAAAGTTCCTCTCCCTACTGACTGAAAGCATACAAAATGTAATTAATTTGTGCAGTCTCAAAACGGTTCTTAATGGGTATTCATCTGTAAAACAAACATTCAATTATTTGGAACTAATTGGTACTAAATTGATGCTAAATAAGAGTATCTTCTGTGGGAAAAAGTAGTTACCATTCGGACTGAAACCACACTCATTTATCTTTCTCATTTGTGCTTATCTTGATAAAAAAAAACTGATGTGAAGTATTTCAATATTTCCAGCTTTACCTTAAGGAACAGAAGATTCTTTATAAAATGTAGCTTAGATATTATATTTAATACAAAATGTCATTGTAATAACTTCTCATGTAGTTGGGTTGAACAAAGTTTCTAGATGTTGGCAAATGCACACATTTATACATCAATCTTCCATTACACTGAACACGGAAGCCTTTCTTTGTTGTATTTGCTGCTTCTGTCTCCATGTCTTTTTCTTTTTCTCTCCTATTTTATTGTTTCTGTTCCTTTAATTCATGTAGATAGTGATCAGCAATGAAAAGAATGGATTTCCTGAGGTTAGAAAAATAAAGCATTTCTGTGGGAAATATTTAGCCCAAGTAGCATCTTTCCCCTCCCTTCATTATTTCTCTCAACAACCACTTACACTGTTTAAAGCTTCGCCATCCCACTAACATTTCTTGCTCTGTAAGCCAGCTACTCATAAGTCATGAAAATAATGAAGATACAGTTACATAATTTAAGAAGCGATCTCTTACGGAATAAACAGAGAGATTTGAAGAATGTGGGACAATCACACAAAGCACAAAGATAGAAATAATGAGGTGAAATATGGTGATGTTAATGAATAGAGAAAAGCAAGTGAAAAATAAGTTTTTAAATCCTCAATGTCAATGTTTTTCCCTCAATGTCGCCAATGTCAGCAGAACAAAGAGCTGATCATTGACTTCAGAAAGGCGGTTGGGGGCTGCTCTGCACATGGTCCTGTATACATCAGCGGTGCTGAGGTGAAGAGTGTTGAGAGGTTCAGGTTCCCAGGAATGAACATGACCAAAAGCCTGTCCTGGGCCATCCATGTAGACACCACAGCCAAGAAAGCTCACCAATATTTGTACTTCCTCAGGATGCTAAAGAAAATGGGCATGTCCCCATTGTCTTTTGTGACAATTTTTATTGATGCACCATGGGAAGCATCCTGTCTGGGTGCATGTGTCATGGTCCGGTCCGTGAACTCCGCATTCTAGTTCACGGTCCAGTCCGTGGACTCAGGACCCCAGGTCTTCCAGCTGTCTCTTGTTTGAGTTAATCATAGGCACCTGATTCCCATCTTTGGGCTTGCATTATAAGTAGCCTCGGGATTAAATGTGGGCTGCTGGTCTGTCTTGCCAGTCCCCCTCGGAGCAACCTGCTGATGGAAGGCTAGTGAAATCATTTGTGATCTCTAGGCTTGGTTGGAGGACCACTGCTTCGTGGAGCCTTGTTGCCACTTGTTGGAGTAGTCTTTGCAGTATGGATTTGACTGTTTCCTGGGCCAGCTGAGTGGCTGCCAGCCACTCCAAGCTAGGTAGGGATCCAGCTGTTTCTGTAGCCAGCTGAAGTTGCTGGCCGAACTGAGACTTGGAGCTAACCCGGAGCAGAGATGGAACTGTCTGTTGTTCTTTGGTGTTTGTCTCTTCTTGTCCTTGCCTCTGTGGGGTACGTCAGGCCGTTTTGCTGTTGCACTGCAGGGGATCCTGTCTTGTCTTGTCCTCGCCTCTGGGGGGTAAGTCAGGCTGTTTTGCCATTGCCCTGCAGGGGGACCTGTCTTGTCTTGTCCTTGCTTCTGTTGGGTAAGTCTGGCTGTTCTGCTGTTACCTGACAGAGAGACCTGTCCCACCTTGGTGTGGAGATGAAGTTTAGTCCCGGTTTGTCTTAGGATAAGTCCCGGCTCTATGTCTTTGTTCTGTCTTGCCTCATGTTAGTGTTGTGTTAAAGATGAGTCCCGGCTTGTTGAAGGATAAGTCCCGGCTCTATGTTAATGTTCAGTTCCCAGTCTGTCTCTGAGCTCCAAGAACCCCAGCCTCGACGATCGCGCAGCCAAGCTCCAAGAGCCCCAGCCTCGACGATCGCGCAGCCAAGCTCCAAGAGCCCCAGCCTCGACGATCGCGCAGCCAAGCTCCAAGAGCCCCAGCCTCGACGATCGCGCAGCCAAGCTCCAAGAGCCCCAGCCTCGACGATCGCGCAGCCAAGCTCCAAGAGCCCCAGCCTCGACGATCGCGAAGCCGAGCCTCAATACCCGAGACCCCCGCCTCAAGCCGAGCCTCAATACCCGAGACCCCCAGCCTCAGGCCGAGCCTCAATACCCGAGACCCCCAGCCTCAGGCCGAGCCTCAATACCCGAGACCCCCAGCCTCAGGCCGAGCCTCAATACCCGAGACCCCCAGCCTCAGGCCGAGCCTCAATACCCGAGACCCCCAGCCTCAGGCCGAGCCTCAATACCCGAGACCCCCAGCCTCAGGCCGAGCCTCAATACCCGAGACCCCCAGCCTCAGGCCGAGCCTCAAGACCCGAGACCCCCAGCCTCAGGCCGAGCCTCAAGACCCGAGACCCCCAGCCTCAGGCCGAGCCTCAAGACCCGAGACCCCCAGCCTCAGGCCGAGCCTCAAGACCCGAGACCCCCAGCCTCAGGCCGAGCCTCAAGACCCGAGACCCCCAGCCTCAGGCCGAGCCTCAAGACCCGAGACCCCCAGCCTCAGGCCGAGCCTCAAGACCCGAGACCCCCAGCCTCAGGCCGAGCCTCAAGACCCGAGACCCCCAGCCTCAGGCCGAGCCTCAAGACCCGAGACCCCCAGCCTCAGGCCGAGCCTCAAGACCCGAGACCCCCAGCCTCAGGCCGAGCCTCAAGACCCGAGACCCCCAGCCTCAGGCCGAGCCTCAAGACCCGAGACCCCCAGCCTCAGGCCGAGCCTCAAGACCCGAGACCCCCAGCCTCAGGCCGAGCCTCAAGACCCGAGACCCCCAGCCTCAGGCCGAGCCTCAAGACCCGAGACCCCCAGCCTCAGGCCGAGCCTCAAGACCCGAGACCCCCAGCCTCAGGCCGAGCCTCAAGACCCGAGACCCCCAGCCTCAGGCCGAGCCTCAAGACCCGAGACCCCCAGCCTCAGGCCGAGCCTCAAGACCCGAGACCCCCAGCCTCAGGCCGAGCCTCAAGACCCGAGACCCCCAGCCTCAGGCCGAGCCTCAAGACCCGAGACCCCCAGCCTCAGGCCGAGCCTCAAGACCCGAGACCCCCAGCCTCAGGCCGAGCCTCAAGACCCGAGACCCCCAGCCTCGAGGATCCCAAGCCAAGCTCAAGACTCAAGACCACAGCCTCATGCCATGTCACGTCCTTGCCTGGTTCCGGGATCTGAGCTCGAGGCAAGACCTAGGTTCTCGGTCCTTGTCCCATCTCGGGCTTGGAGTCCAAGCCTTGTCTCCTAGTCCATGGTTCCTAGTCCTGGTCCCGCTTTCCCTAGCCCTACTCTGCATTCTTGTCCCTGCTCCTTGCCTGAATCCTCTCACGTCCCTACCCTAGTCAAGTCCTGTTCCTTGTACTTCAGTGTCTGTGTCTCCCATTTGGCTCCATTCCCAGCACCCCCTTTGTGACAGCATGGCAGCTTGGTATGATAACTGCTCTGCCCGTGACTGCAAAAAATGCAGAGTTGTGGACAGAGTTCAGCACATTATAGAAAACAGTCTTCTCCCACCACCCCGAACAATGGACTCTGTCTATACTGCTCACTATCTCAGTGAAGCAACAGCATAATCAAAAACTCCATAGTCCAGGATATTCTCTCTTCTCTTCCATGGGGCAGAAGATGCTTTATGTCAAGGATAGCTTCTGACCTACTGTTCTAAGACTACTGAATAGTTCTTCAGTATGATTGAACAAGGTTGAACAAGTTAGGTCTTTATTCTTTGGAGCATAGAGGGATGAGAGGGGACTTGATAGAGGTGTTTAAAATTATGAGGGGGATTGATAGAGTTGACGTGGATAGGGTTTTTCCATCGAGAGTCGGGGAGATTCAAACAAGAGGACATGAGTTGAGAGTTAAAGGGCAAAAGTTTAGGGGTAACATGAGGGGGATCTTCTTTACTCAGAGAGTGGTAGCTGTGTGGAACGAGCTTCCAGCAAAAGTGGTTGAGGTAGGTTCAATGTTGTCGTTTAAAGTTAAATTGGATAGATATATGGACAGGAAGGGAATGGAGGGTTATGGACTGAGTGCAGGTCAGTGGGACTAGGTGAGAGTAGGAGTTTGGCACTGACTAGAAGGGCCGAGCTGGCCTGTTTCTGTGCTGTAATTGTTATATGGTTATATGATCAAATGGACACTTGACCTGACAGTCCACCTCGTTACCACTTTGCACCTTATTGCCTACTTGCTCTACACTTTCTCTGTAGCTGTTACACTTTATTCTGCATTCTGTTTTTGTTTTACCTTGTTCTATTACAATGCACTGTTTAATGAATTGATCTGTATGAATAGTATGCAAGATAGCTCTTCACTGTACCTTGGTACATGTGACAGTAATAAACTAGTTCCAATTCCAAAATCAATGATCGATATTTAAAAATTGATCATGTAATTTCGTCTGATTTGATCGAGTAATGGATCTGTTTCTAAAGAGTTGACTCATCACAAAATGACCTGACCCCAGACAATTTAATAAAAAATTGACTCTACGTGACTCTGACATTAATAGTCAGGCCCATTTGCTTTGAATTGGGGGAGTCAGGATCCAATGAGAAGATGACATTGAGCAAGGGAGGAGGTGTTAGAGTCAGATGGGAATCAAAAATATGCAGATAGTGCGACTGAAAGGTTGCTAATGTGCATGTGGCTGAGAAAGAAGGGGAGAGAAGGATAGGAAAGTCAATACACAAAATTCTGATGGAATATGTTCAAATTCAAGGAGTATTCACTTAACTGACAAGAGGATTAAGGGAGAGAAGGAGTGAAATTTCTCACTTTGCAAGTTCACAACAATCATCTCTGAGGTAACTGTCATGGGGTCACATTCGAACACGAATTTATTATGCATGATTACCAACCTAACAACTGAATCCTTTTCTTCACTGTGAAGGGGGCAATTTCTTTAACTTCATTCCCACAGGAATCCTCCCACTGAAGACAAAGATGTATATCATACTACTTCATTAGAAGTATTAAAATGAAATAAAACAAAATTGATCACAGATATCTGCTGAAAAGGTGAAGTCAAATAGAAATCTATTAAAATGTAAAACCAAAATGTGAAGAAAATATAAAGAACAATGAACAAATGTAAACACATCTGTCCATAGTTGAGTCAATTGAATAAATCAGGAAGTCATCTATAGAATTGTAGTGTAATGGTTCAAAATAATATATATAATGTTAAATACCTTTAGTATATCATTTTACAATTAAACAGTCAAACTACAATTTAGGAAGTAGAAGAACAGGGTGTCGCACATGAGATACTAAGTAGTGTCGGTTAAAATTGCTGATGAATGCAAAACTGAAAGGCCATGACACCACTTTTAGAGAAGATTATAATAGATTTGACATTTACATAGGAAAAGCACATGCGCTTAAGAATTTATAATGTTAAAAGATTGATAAAAAGAACAACAACAGAAAGTCTCTTCCACCACCCTCCTTACCAAGTGTTTCAGTCATTTGTAATGTTTTAAAATCATTCAACGTGCAAATAAACCCATGATTTATTTATTCAGATCCTGGTGTATCTGTTCCTGCCCATTTATTATGGGTCTTGTGAAGATGGTGGTGAGCTGTCTTCTTGAAGATCTGGTGGAGGAACACCTATAACACTGTTGGTAGATGGTTGGGAATTTCAGGGTGTTGAAGAATGGTTCAGAAGAAGGAGAGGTTATCTCACTTAAAGGCAAAAATACTTAGCGCCTTTGATGCAAAGCTGATATTTCTCTTGTCTGGGATTCCTAGAATTAGGATTCTCAATTCAAAAGGAATTGACCACAAAGGTGAGAAGAAATTTGCTTACCTAGATGATAGTGAATCATTCAAACTCCCTACCCAAGCACTGTGGAGACTCTGTTACTGACTATATTCAATATAGTAATCAATATAGTTTTTCAAGATTAAGGAAATTGGGAAATAGGGAGTTAGTGCAGGAAAGTGGCAACTGAGATCAAAGATCAGCCAAAATCTTAATGGCAGACTGAGCTGTAGGAGCAGTGACATGGTCTAATTCTCTCTTCCACCTCTTCTGTTTTATTATATTGAATTGCAGCAACAATGGTGATAAATTTACCATGACCGTAAATGTCCTATGCACCTGAAGCCTTTGAATTTCTTCATGGCAGAAGTCACAAGATTCAAGGCTTCATTACAGTAGCACAGGCAAGAAACTGCAGCGTATATTATATTTTGAACACATTGTGTTCTGAAGTGTAGAGACTACCATTCAAATGAACTGTTTTCCCTGGAAGAGGTTGATCCTCTCCAGATTTGTTGGAACACTTTTTCATACTCCTTCTGTTTGTAAATGCTGGAAAGTTGTCCAGAAGGTAAGTTACTCATTGCAGAATGCTCGGATACTTACTTCTTCTAACTGTATATCCATGTGGATGGTCTAGATGAGTTACTGATCAATGGTGACCCCTCACACTTGGTGATAGTAAACCCATTGAAAGTCTAGGGTAGGTCATTAATTTCTCTCTTACTAGAGATGTTGATTGTCTGGTATAAAAGATACTTGCCATTTATCACTTTATGTTGGAATGTTATCTAGATTATGTTGTACACAGTTATGGAATTGCTTCATTTGCTTTTCAGTTGCAAGTGCAATTAAATGGTGTGCAACTATCAGCAAGCATCTCCAGACCTGACCATATGACAGAAAGGTGGTTAACAAACCAGCTTAGATAGTTGAGTTTAAGATGCCACTCTGGGGAACTCCGACAATGATGTATTGAGGCTGGGATGATTGATTTCCAAAAATTACAACCGTCAACCTTTGTGTCATGAATAACTCTGATGATGGAGGGAATACCAATTCCGTTCTCTTTCTGATGCTTATAGGTTTCAATTTCACATGGGTACTTTTATGCTCTGCTCCTCACTCTTCAGAATCAGAATCAGGTTTATTATCACTGGCATGTGTCCTGAAATTTGTTAACTTATCAGCAGCACCATCACCATGCAATACATGATAATATAGAAAGTGAAAAATTAATATATAAGCAAGTAAATTCCAACAAGTACGAGGGGTGATTGATAAGTTTGTGGCCTAAGGTAGAAGTAGTCAATTTTAGAAAACCCAGCACATTTACTTTTCAACATAGTCCCCTCCTACATTTACACACTTAGTCCAGCGGTCGTGGAGCATACGGATCCCTTCTTTGTAGAAGTCAGCATCTTGGACCTCCAGGAAGTGGTCCACAGCAGGGGTGATTGATAAGTTTGTGGTCTAAGGTAGAAGGAGATGAGTTATTAACTTCAAACTTTCAGCATAATCATTCAAAGAGTTGATCTGCACGTGCATGTAACGAGAGCTGTATAACTCATCTCCTTCTACCTTAGGCCATGAACTTATCAATCACCCCTTTTGTGTGTGTGCATAAAATAGATTAAAAATAGTTTGAAACAGAAATAATATAAAAGAAAAGTGAGGTAGTGTTTATGGGTTCAATGTCCATTTAGGAATTGGATGGCGAAGGGGAAGAGAGAGTTTCTGAAATGCTGAGTGCATACCTTCAAGTTTCTGTACCTCCTTCCTGATGGTAACAATCACTTCCCATTTTAAAATTGGTATGGCCTCAGTTTATTTTCCCACAATTGACAACACTGAATTTGTGTTTTATGACACAATTGCGTCCTTAGTTTTCCATTTTGTTACAATATTGTACCGCTATTTATCATACAAACTTTGCAGCTTCAAATAAATCTCTTATTGGTAGTTCATTTTACTGAATACTATCAGCAATATCACTCATCAAAGCATACTCCTACATATAACACAACTGTTGCCAGTATGGAGCAATAACTTGCACTTTCAGAGCAATTTTAATGCTGAACAATAACTCAGGGAGCATCTCGTGAGTGTTATCAAACAAAATTGGAGACCTCAGCAAAAACAAAGGTCAAAGAATCAGAAGGTTTACCTGAACGATGAGAATTTGAGTATCATTTAAAGAAGATCTATTGCAGTCTCATGCAGCCTTGGGACTGTGATAGCAAAAGAAATCAAAGCTGGAGCCGATGGCATTCAAGCAAACAACTTGGATTAATCCGTGAAAGAGGAAAAATCTAGTAAAGTGATAGTGAGGTTCGACTAGGCATTGTCACGTTCTATTTGTACACAAACATGCTTTCCAATTATGTTAATAATGTGCATCCTGCAGTTCATAAATAGGTAGGGGTGAAGGGTTCCAAAAGTATTATTGTCGGAGTGGGAAAAGAAGTGATCATAATTATATCTATAGTTAAGAAAATAGCCTGGAGAGGAAAGGTCCAGTCAACTGGACAATGAAAGGAAGGCGGCAGAGGAGGATGGTGTGCCTGAGCAAAAAAAAGGACTCCAGGTGGGCCAAGAAGGAGGAGCATCATCTACGACGTTGCAAATAGCAGTTTTGGTACAACAGTAGAATACTGAACTAGACTGGAAAGTTTCAAATATAGAAATGCAGGAAGGATGTGCATGGATTTAGTATGCACTCGCATATTCAAGGTGGTAAAGAGGAGCAGGACAGAGAGTTTAAGTGTTAGCTTGTGAGGGATCACTTAACTACTCATGTTAAAAAGGAAAGATTTTTGGTATTTAATTATAGACTAGCCAGGAATTAAGTTGTTTGGCCCTCCATGACTATTAGAGAGGATTGCAGGATTCTTGCTGATTAAGGATAAATCCAGCAGTGACAAAATAGCATGAAAAGATAATGGCAACGGACATATTGGAAGTATGACATATTATTCCAAACAGATTGAGTTTTGCCTTTCACTTTGTAGAAACCCAGCGTGACTAATACTTTAATTTAATATAAGTTAGTTGCCTCAACAGATACAATAATGTTCAAATCTAATTAAAATGTTACGCTACATACAACAAATTTACAAGAAATGTGGAGATGAAATAAATCGTGTAAGAAAGTTACAACATGAGTGCAGAAAATGTATCACTCAACAATGTTACTTATTTCAATATAACAATTTCTGAGGATCTGCAAAGTTCTGTACTTTAAATTGTATGTTATGCTTGACACTTCTTTTTGGAACAAAATAATAAAAATCCTGCCTTGCAGCTGGGATTAAATAGCTTAAAAGTAATTCGTACAGAATATTACAAGCATCCATAAATGTTGACGTACAGATGGCTAAAAAAAT
Organism: Mobula birostris; assembly: GCF_030028105.1. NCBI lineage: Eukaryota > Metazoa > Chordata > Chondrichthyes > Myliobatiformes > Myliobatidae > Mobula > Mobula birostris. The sequence goes on from NC_092385.1 coordinate 44,506,626, forward strand.
ACAATTGTTACTGACTCACAGTGGAAAATTCACAGACTGCAAGAGAGGAAATATTTTGATCTTTGTGATAAACTTAACCAATTTCAATTTGAACAAGCCAAAATAAATTATATTATTCCATAATTTAATAAAGTTTTACAATTAGAACAACGTATCCATTAATATTAATTTGTTGCATTTATTCTGAACATATGAAGTAAGAGCATTCTGTTAATACTCCCAGGGCTATATTATTCATATTTAAATATACCAAAGCCAACAGAAAACATTATTAATTTGTTCTGTCTATCAAAGCAATGAGGGCAGATTTACTGAATCCTTTTAAAAACTGAGTATTCTGATAAATTTCCTTGCAGCTTCCACAAAAGGTGCAGCTCCACATTTGGTCATGCTAGAAAATTAATGAGGCTTAGGATGTCAGTCAATTTTCTCACATCTTTTAACATAGTTTTATGGAGAAAAGGTCACAACTATAGAGCACCTGCCTTATTGTCCACAATATATGATTTTTGCCAGAGTTGTCATATCCATCTTTCAGATCAGCTTTTCACTGAAATCTCTTTATCTAACTTCCTCATGCATGCCATCAATTAAGTTTCATTGAGCCCAATGGACTGAATGAGACTATCAGCTCAGTTCAATATAGGAAACAGTATCCAAGCTTGAGTTTATGTTTGCTTCAAATTCCATCATTTATCAAAAAGTACTCTCGCGTATAATAGTGGTGGTAAAATACAGGTTGATTCAAGATAATGGCACCAGACAAAAAGCAGACAATTGCAAACTGAAATAGATGCATTTTATTCTGGAAAGGCAACTGGGAAATATCTTATCAATTTAATGCAGTCCTTCCTGATGCTTTCAGTTAACTGTGCCGGAATATATTTAGCATCTGCGGATCATTCAACACATTCCTGACTTCACCATCTAGTCCTACAGCAGGGAGTACAGAAAGTGTGGAATGTTTGGTGCTGGTGTATCAGTCCTCTTGCTCTACCACTGGGCTCAGCTCTGCATCCAGGGCATAGCACAAGTACCCTGAGCTGAGGATGTCACACCTTATCAGCCCAAACTGAATGGACAAGGTAACTTAAGTACACATTTGTTTTTAATTTAATATTAAATTCAAGTTTATTGTCATGAGTGACTTACCTACACAGAATATAAATGCCATGAAAATTGTTTTGTCTGTACATTACAAACATGACAAACATAAGCTATATAAATTAACATAAATTATACATAAGGTACAGAAAATGCTTTAGAATAAATTTAGTTATTTTTAATTTTTTTTTGAAATTGCTTAATTCTTAGTTTCACAATTATTTAACTTCAGATATTTTTACACGTCTTTGATTATCAGAAACAAAGTCTTAATTGGAAAATGTTTGAGAACGTGAACTCTAAAAAGGTCATCAGAGCAGTCTGGGACATGGTTTCAGGTTGCTGCCGCAGGATTATTCTCTAAAAGATAGTCATGGCAGGGACATGTCAAGGTCAATTAGACCTCCGATGATGCTGACCATCTAATTCCATATGGAGGAACATGAGACGCAGGCTGGGTTAAGCGTAATTGGCCCATTACATCTTTACTGTTTAGAGCATTTTGCTGATAAATATCAGGAGTTCCATGGAGATTTGCTGGCATTTACCCTAGCCCTCAGCGCATACACATCTGCTTACCAAAGGCCTAAATGTGATGACTGATTCTGAATGGTAAATCTGTCAGTATGTTTTGTCAGTGTAGTTGGAGGGCTTCCAGCAGGAGATATGAATCTTGTTGAAATTTCCTATCAGCTTCACAGGAATCTCCTGCACTAATTAGGATAGGTGAGCTCATGGATTTCAATAAAGTATTATAAAATAGCGATTTGAACATCAGTAAATTAGCAGGACCAAGTTACCACAAGGGGATTGTAGGTAAGATGAAATGAAAAGTTTGTGGTTAGAATTCAAACTAATAGCATTGTTCAGTACTATCACAATGGGATTAATTTTTAACTGCAATAATCTACTAAGTAATTTGGTTATTAAAATTTACAATATATATTTTTGTAATAGTTGCATTTAAAGTTTTCTGACAGTTCGGAAAAGGTTATAATTTTAAACTTCTGAACACCTTCGAAGGTACCTATTGGAAAAGGCTTTTTAGCTATTCTTACATGTAACTACAGTTTACCAATATGGTTAGGTCATGATGAATGCCTGGATTAATCTTTGGTTCCTGCTCCATTTCTGAGCATCTGATGTTCTCAGTGCCAATTGTGCAAGATTGTCAGATTATATCGATTCACAACAGGTAGGTAAAAGATAGAGTATGACAATTCACAGGGCCTGGGCCAGAATGATGTGATGCAAGCGCGACATCACTAATATCTGTGCTCAGTATCAAATAATTGATGCATGTGACTGAAATAATAGTCTGTCCCGAGTCTGCAAAAACTAATGGTCTTTGTTCAATATTTAACTGTTGACATCCTCCCTCCCACAGCTCCATGTCAGTGTGATTCCTTGAAACATTTAATTATACTAACCTTTCTTATAGTATACAAATTCATCCAAAATCTATATTGTAGGTTCCCAGGCAATTTTCACAGTCAGATTGAGGGACCAATAATTAGATTGTAGCTTTTTCTCTCACTTGTGCATTGGTAAGATTCCAATTTTTTCCAAAATGTCACATCCCAGTGACTCAGAGGAACTTTGAGTCCATCACCTCTCATAGTGTAGAGTGCATCTGGATCAGTATTGCAAACCCCAGTACCACGCAAATGGAGCACACAGAAGCCCTGAATAAATATGTAAAAAGTTCAGCACTTCACAAACTGCTCACCCACCTGCTTTATTAGGCACTTCCTTCCCTGTTTTTGGAAGAACCCATGGTTTCCACATCAGCTATCTTTAAACCCACCAAACTTGAGTACAGCTAAGTTTATCCTCGATCTTGGGAGAACTGCTTAAGAAAATTATTCAAGTATTCAAGTACATTCGTTATCAAAATATGTATAAATTATACAACCTTGAGATTTGCTTGCTCGCAGGTAGCCACAAAGGAAGAAACCCGAAAGAACCCAATATAATAAAAAAAGAATAAAAATAAACATAAAAGACCAACATTCAATGTGCAAGAGAAAGAATTTTTTTTTAAATCATGCAAACAATCGAAGCAAACAACAGCATTCTGAACCAAAATTTAGCCCTCAGATCCAAACCCTGGAGCAACCCAGAGCAGGCCCAAATTCTCACTTATCAGTTTATCATATTAATGGGCACAGGACACAGCCAGGGCAGTCTTCACAGCTTCAGCACCATGGAGAAGACCATTGTGGAGAATGAGCAAAATCAGCTCTAGTACCGACTGACACCCTGTCTTTTCAGTCTATTTGGGCTGGTGTTTAAATTAGGGTTGCCAATGGTCCCATATTAGCCGGGACATCCCGTATATTGGGGTAAATTGGTTTGTCCCAACCGGGACCACCCTTGTCCCGTATTTCCCCCGCTGAGGTAGAGCATTCCTATGAAACCGTTCATAAGCCGAAATGGCGTAAAACGCAGAAGCAATTACCATTAATTTATATGGGAAAAATTTTTGAGCGTTCACAAACCCAAAAAATAACCTACCAAATCATACCAAATAACACATAAAACCTAAAATAACACTAGCATATAGTAAAAGCAGGAATGATATGATAAATACACATCCGATATAAAGTAGAAATAATGTATGTACCAGAATCGGGAAGTTTGAGCCAAAACCGATTTGTAGAAAAAAATCGGCACGTACACGCATGCGCACGCCACGCATGTGCACACAGGTGCCCGCGCAAGGCTTTTTGGTCATGGCGGTCTTTCTCGGGGTAAACACAAGTGTCCCATATTTGACTGCTACTTTTGTCCCTCATTTGGGAGTGAGAAAGTTGGCAACTCTAGTTTAAATTGACCCAACAACAAAGCAGTGAATGGCTCTGCTGCCCTGGAGAGAGGCGTGGAGATTGTGGAGAGCAGGTAAAATTGGCTCTCACCTCCAGTTTGGGTCTCCAAATTGTCTAAACTGCTTATTGTATTTCACATTAGGACCCAGCTGCTGCGAAAGACTACAGGCCTAGGTCACCTTGCCCAGCGATTTACTCCTGGCCCAGATTCCATCTCCTAGCCCAAAGCTGTTCTCAATAGGGTTGCCAACTTTCTCATACCCAAATAAGGGACAAAAGTAGCAGTCAAATACGGGACACTTGTGTTTACCTGAGAAAGACTGTCTTGACCATGAAGCCTTGCGCAGGCACCTGTGATTTTTTCTACAAATCAGTTTTGGCTTAATCTTCCCGATTCTGATACACTGGACATACATTATTTCTATGTTATGTAGGCTGTGTATTTATCATATCATTCCTGCTTTTACTATATGTTAATGTTATTTTAGGTCTTATGTGTTATTTGGTATGATTTGGTAGGTTAATTTTTGGGTCTGGGAACGCTCAAAAATTTTTCTCATATAAATTAATGGTAATTGCTTCTGCACTTTACACTATTTCAGCTTATGAACAGTTTCACAGGAATGCTCTACTTTAGCAGGGGAAATACCAGACAAGGGCAATCCCGTATGGGACAAACCAATTTAGCCCAATATACGGGATGTCCCAGCTAATACGGGACAGTTGGCAACTCTAGTTCTCAAGCTCTTCAAATCAGCTCAGTGCTGAGAGTGATCCAACACACCTGGGCCAGTTGTTTGGGCACCAAACCTCAGCTGCCGGGGCCCCGAATACTCCTCTTGGAACCCAGAGCAATCCAATCTCACAAGCAGGCCAGTTGAATGAACATCGGAACCTTTCTGCCTGGGCCCTGACTTCTACTTTCGGTGCCCAGGGTGATCCAACCTCGCCCCAGGGCCAGATGCACAGGCATATAGAACATAGAATAGTACAGCACAGTACAGGCCCTTCGGCCCACAATGTTGTGCCGACCCTCAAACCCTGCCTCCCATATAAGCCCCCGCCTTAGATTCCTCCATATACCTGTCGAGTAGTCTCTTAAACTTCACTAGTGTATCTGCCTCCACCACTGACTCAGGCAGTGCATTCCACGCACCAACCACTCTCTGAGTAAAAAACCTTCCTCTAATATCCCCCTTGAACTTCCCACCCCTTACCTTAAAGCCTTGTCCTCTTGTATTGAGCAGTGGTGCCCTGGGGAAGAGGCGCTGGCTATCCACTCTATCTATTCCTCTTATTATCTTGTACATATCTATCATGTCTCCTCTCATCCTCCTTCTCTCCAAAGAGTAAAGCCCTAGCTCTCTTAATCTCTGATCATAATGCATACTTTCTAAACCAGGCAGCATCCTGGTAAATCTCCTCTGTACCCTTTCCAATGCTTCCACATCCTTCCTATAGTGAGGTGACCAGAACTGGACACAATACTCCAAGTGTGGCCTAACCAGAGTTTTATAGAGCTGCATCATTACATCGCGACTCTTAAACTCTATCCCTCAACTTATGAAAGCTAACACCCCATAAGCTTTCTTAACTACCCTATCCACCTGTGAGGCAACTTTCAGGGATCTGTGGACATGTACCCCCAGATCCCTCCCCTCCTCCACACTACCAAGTATCCTGCCATTTACTTTGTAAATGCCATCTGAATGCCATCTGCAATGAGTCTGCAACTCACCATCTCGGCTGATTCCCCCGAACTCACCTCGCCATCACTCACCCCTTCTCTGTTTGCAGCGATAATTAAATGCAATTTACCTCAGAAAAGATATTTTAGTTATGTTTTTAGTCAGATTTTGTAGCTCTTTGACTACCAGAATGCTATCACACATATTCAGTAGTGCCATCTTAACTGGAACATGTGATTATGGGAGAATGATCACTCATTTTGCTTTGTAGCAGTATTAGACCTTCTTCACAAAAGCAGGAGTATAAATTGTTTACTTAAAGATTAGGAAAAAAAAACAAAAATGGAACTTCATATGATTCTGAAGCAATATTTATGTCACTCCTCAATAGATTACAAAATCTTTTACAGAATGATCTTGTGAAAATAGCTGAGCTTTTAGATCAAAGCTATCACAGTTGTTATCCACATTTATGGTGTCCTTGCACGTTTGCTGAAAATTAGGACTTATTCAAGCGTTCTACATTTACAATTAATCAACCACAGCTGATATATTTGCAATTAAAAAGCTTCAATGTCACATTGAAACAAAATTTAGTATATCAAGAACTCATATGAATTTAAATTTCAGAATATTTCACATTTCCTTCACATGGAAGATTCACATTGATCATAGCGTTTCCAAGGGACTAAGATTCTGATGGAATAGAGCCAGGCCAACACAGTCTATCAATTTATCTTCATCAACATTTCAACTAAGCTGCTCCAACTACTAAACTATTTTCTAAATTTGTTTCACCCAAGGCAAATAAATTTGTCATTTAGAAAAAAATGCTATTAACCATTAGGAAACACAAATTCAGAAGTGTTTTGGAAAACAGGTCCAAAAAGAAATATTTATAAAAGTTTTAGCCCTGCTCAGAACAACAAGTTAATCCTAAATTACTACAACTATTAAAAGGCTAATGAGTATTTTATTTATTTCTTCTTTGTCATTCTCAACCTCATTAAATAATAACTATTGTGTTGGATTTTTCTAGGAATAACTAACAGCCTTGCACTGCACAGGCACAACAGTGCAATTGTGGGTAAGTCTACTCTCAGCTGTACCTGGCATGGATTCAGCAAGACAAGTCACTTGAAAGCAGTTGGCAAAAAGGAAGGAAACAAGTTGTTACATTTTTTAAGCTGTGCATTTTTGATTAACATTCTATTTAAAATTTTAATTGATGCAGTTTCTAAAGAAGAATTGATTAAAAACAAATTTTAAAATATTTTATGCTTAATCACTTTGAAATGTCGGAGACAAACAGAAAAATTGAACAATCTTTCACAGGCTGATAAAGGCTGCCAGAGGAGTTTTGTGGACAGGGCCTCTTCATTCCACTGCATGTTCTAAAGCCTTGGCATAAAGATTCAAGTGAGATTAGCCTTCAGGATCCGGTTGAGCTAAATTTGAAGAGTGAGGAGCCCTTGTCAGTAAAAATCAAGCCATTTTTGAGGACTGGTATTAAGGCATCTAACTACAGTCCATCAAATCTTTTTAGTTTTGATGGACCATAGTTACAAGTATTTCTCTAAATTATAAATTGTAAGTAGACAACTTCAGTAAGGACATTATTTTCTTTGTCTGCAGGATAAACTATTAATACAAAGATAATAAAAAATTTGATAGGTGTAGGCAAGAGGTGCCCAAGCATTGTCAAAACCTGGACATATATCAACTGTAGTTGTACAATACACCTTCTGGTGCTACTTGGACACGTTTTTAGTGATGAACCCGGGGTCTTTCATCATTAGATACCCTCGCCCAGTCAACCCAGCCGGGGGTGATCAGCCCCTGACTTGTGTCCAAGTGGCGCACTAATCCACCGATCCCCCCTCCAGATCCACAGCTACTGCAAAGCTTTTTCAGCAGCCTCCGGAATATTCTTGGTGGCTCTTCTGCACTGCAGTTCTTTAGCTCCAAGGAGTTTTAGAGTCTGCTGTACTGAATGAACAGCAAAGCCCCGGCACCCAACTTCGACTGGCTCACAGCGAGCTCTCCAGCTATTGCTCCAGCACTCTGCAACAAGATCTGTGTATCTAGCCCTCTTGTGCTCATTGGCCTCTTCAATCCGGTTTTCCCAGGGGACAGTAAGTTCCAGCAGAACTACTGGCTTTGTCAACTCCGATATTAACACCATGTCCAGGTGGAGCGGAGTGGCTGCGGTGTTCTCTGGGAACTTGAGCTGCATCCCTAGGTTGACTTGGAGCTGCCAGTCTCGTGCAGTTGCAAGAAGCCCTCCCGAGGAGCTAGGCCAATGTTGAGCCTTCTCCCCCGCTCTTATAAAGGTGATGGACTGTTTGGGAGCGTGCTGATTTTTGCTGTCTTGAATCACTGTGCTGATTGCATCCGCCATAGACCTTAGGACTTGGTCATGGCATCAGCAGTATCACCCTTCCCCAACGCCTTCGGCAGCAACTTAGGATATGTTCCAAGGTGCCCCTCCTCTGGCACAGTCTGACACTGCTGGAGTGTTTGCCATGCCCTACCTGTGCAGGTCAATATGATTGTACATTATACTTGGCCAGAACGGTACTGGATACCAAAGGAGCCATGTATCTATTTTTGTCTGTCTGTATTGTATTTCGTATTGCGTGTTTTTATTACTATTATTACGGTAATTTATCATGTGGGTTGGGGCGTGGTAGAAGAAAATGAGTAGTCATTTGCTTTGTGCCATTAGTTTTAGTTAGAGAGAGAGAACCATATCAGGGGACGTGGATATTTTTTGTTGACCGCTAATTTGGTTACACTAACTTTCCTTATTTATGATCTTTGCTTATTTCATTAATTATGCTAGTGACATTAATTCTGATGTCGCTATTAAATCATTGACTTTGCTGGTTTCATAATAAAGGATGAAATGTACTTATTTCAACTTGGAACTCAGTTGTTTGGAAGCATGTCATACAGTGTCAAACTCAGTCTCTCAGTGGTTTTGGTTTGTTTTCAAGTCACTACTTCAGGTAACATTTTCTTCTCTAGTAGATTATTGGAATCAAAGATGACTTTTTGTTTCTGAGCTGACTAATGAGGCCTATGTGGGAACCACAGGGCTGATGACACATGAGACTGAAGGTTGCTGCCTGTAAAGGTGGATGGTTTGTGAATTGGTGCACTTTTCCTGCCACTGTGGCCACTATGGACTCGAATGCCTTGCCCTGAGATTCTTATTACCATCCTTAAATCTCCATCTCCATTTGAGGTCCTCATGGCCAGAGATTCCCAGGCATCAGTAAGGATGTTGCAATTCTTCAAGGAAGCCTTAATGTTTGCCTCTGTCTGCTGGTATTTTGTTCCCCATGACAGGGTTTGAAAAAGCAAGATTGTTTCCGGATGGGCCCCACAACACAACATCCACATTTTATGGGATATGGGACATTTATCTCAAAAAATTTAAATGTTGGAAATCAAAAATATTTCATCATGGTGATATATTTAATCTAATATAAAATTCCTAAAACTCTCATTAGATCCCTAAACTGCCAAGTTAATATCCTGTTAATTGTGGAGTTAATAGAGCACTGCATTAAAATCGACAGCTAAAAACTACAATGACAAACATTATTGATATTTTGATTGCACTCCTGGAGCCTCTTTGTATGAGCATCATTAGCGATAACATAATTCTACTTACAATATAATAATATTGGTCCTTCAACTGTATTTTGTGCATTAACAATTGTAATTAGGTTTCACAGAGTACAACTCACTTCACTCAGTCTGCTGTAGACATGCAAACACCAGCACAGATATAACCTGTTATCACCAATATTATAACAGCCTTCCCGGAGGAGGAGGAGGAGGAGGAGGAGGAATGGCATCTGATTATGGCTGGTACTAAAATTAACTGAACTTCAACCATTTCACAGCTGTTAAAATGAATTCAGTATACAAAGTGCATAGAGTGTTGCTTTAGAATGACAATCTTGGATAAAAATATGAGAGTTAATATCAAAATATATGAAATATTTACATTACTACAAAAGCATACTGATGTTGCCTGTAGAATCACAACTACAGATGAAACACTTAAAAGAATTCATCAGAATGGAAAGATGACCGAAAAGAATGATATTTTGAAAAATGGAATTTAAAACATAATTTGTTATAGCTGTTCAAAAACCAACACTTCTACAGATCTAAAATGCAATTGGCAGGTTCTTCTTCAAATTGGTGTCAGATGGTTTGTGAAATGCTCCAATTGCAAAATTGGATATGACAGGAAGAATCAGCTGGTACCAAAACTGGACAGCTCAAACTTCCTACAATATATGCCAAATCTCCAGGATCTGATATACCTCTGAGATAATGTCCACAGGCTCTGAGTGAAGATGCTACAGTGGTTACACACTTGTGTCTCCAAACGTCCAAAGAATAACATGATCAGGCTTTCATTTCCTTCAACCTTTCTGCCATTGACTCCAGATTAGCACTGACATCAATTACAATCACATCCAATGTAATACTCACTGGTATATGAAATAAGGAGTGAATATATCAGTCAGCAGAATCATTACACTAAAGCTATATACGGGAAGAAAAATACTCTCTTTAACTTCAGTACAAGTGCTTTTGAGGTGCTTCTCTCTGGATGCAAAGTATTTATACTTTATACTTTATCCTTTATTGTTGCCAAACAATTGGTACTAGAACGTACAATCATCACAGCGATATTTGATTCTGCGCTTCACACTCCCTGGATTACAAATATTAAATATCAAAGATATTAAAAATAGTTAAAATTAGTAAATATTAAAAATTTAAATTATAAATCATAAATAGAAAATAGAAAAATGGGAAGTAAGGTAGTGCAAAAAAACCGAGAGGCAAGTCCGGATATTTGGAGGGTACGACCCAGATCCGGGTCAGGATCTGTTCAGCAGTCTTTTCACAGTTGGAAAGAAGCTGTTCCCAAATCTGGCCATACGAGTCTTCAAGCTCCTGAACCTTCTCCCGGAGGGAAGAGGGACGAAAAATCTGTTGGCTGGGTGGGTCGTGTCCTTGATTATCCTGGCAGCACTGCTCCGACGGAAGATTGGTTTGTGTGATGTGCTGCGCCGTGTTCACGATCTTCTGCAGCTTCTTTCGGTCTTGGACAGGACAACTTCCATACCAGGTTGGGATGCACCCTAGAAGAATGTTTTCTAGGGTGCATCTATAAAAATTAGTGAGGGTTTTAGGGGATAGGCCAAATTTCTTTAGTTTTCTCAGGAAGTAAGGGTGCTGGTGGGCCTTCTTGGCAGTGAACTCTGCTTGGTTGGACCAAGTCAGGTCATTTGTGATATTGACCCCGAGGAACTTAAAGCTTTTGACCTGTTCCACTTGCGCACCACTGATGTAAGTCGGGTTGTGCGGTCCGCTACTCCTTCTGAAGTCAACAACCAATTCCTTTGTCTTGCTGACGTTGAGGGATAGGTTATCATCTTCGCACCATGCCACCAGGTTCTTAATTTCCTCTCTGTACTCTAACTCGTCATTACCTGAGATACGGCCTACAATTTTTGATGTTACTTGACGGTAACTTATTGAAAATAGAGATAAAGAGCAAGTTACATGTATCGGCCATGTAAGAGCATATCAAGGGAAAAAATTCACACTGAATTAATTTCCAGGTAGCTGCATTATAACTGCAGGCACTACCAATAACCTTCTGAATTGTATTAATCCCAACAATGTAATTGTTTCATCACATATTTTGGTTCTTCTATGCGCCGGAAAGAACTCTAAATAGGAGTCAGCAAAAATGAGTACTTCACTTGACCAAGACACTAGCAGCCTGCAACACCTAAATACATAGTCATAGAGTCATGGAGCCACCGAGCACTACAGCACAGAAATAGGTCTCATTCATGACAAAATGGTATTCTGTCAGATTTGCAGTGAGCCCACACCCCTCCCATCCATGTACCTATCCAAACTTCTCTCAAAGGTTGCAATTAAACCCACATCCACCTCTTCTTATTGCAGCTCATTCCACAGTTGCACCATCCTCTGAGTGAAGAATTTCCCCTTCAGGTTCCTCTTAAGCCTTTCACCCTTAACCTATGATCTTTAGTTGTAGTTTTACCCAACTTCAATGGGAAAAGCCTGCTACCATTATGTTATTTATACCCCTCATAATTTTGCATACTTCTATCAAATCTCACCTCATTGTCCTGTGTTCCAGGGAATAAAGTCGTTCCCTGTTCAGCCTTTCCCTATAATTCTGATCGTCACATCCCAGCAGCATCCTTGTAAATCTTCTCTGTATGCTTTCAATTTTCTTTACATCTTTCATGCAGGCAGGTGACTACATCTGCACACAATTCTTCAAATTATGGGTAAATAGTGTTTTGAAATGCATTGGTCAAAGCAGGTGCAGCTTATAGATGTAATTAATTGCTGCATTTTTAATTGACAAAATTGCTGTGGTCTTGCCTCCAATTGATCTGTAGGGCAGAACAATCATATACCCACTGCTGCCTAAAAGGAGTTTGCACATTCTCCTTGTGACTGCATGGGATTCCTCTGGGTTCTCCAGTTTCCTCCCACAGTCCAAAGATGTACCAGTTAATTGGTCATTGTAAATTGTCTTGTGATTAGGCTGGGATTAAATTGGGGGATTGCTAGGCCGTATGGTTCAAAGGGCCAGAAGGGCCTATTTGATGCTTTATCTCAATAAAATAAAATATTTATTTATGATAGTTTTATGACATATTTATAATATATATTTATTTATACATATCACTAATATAAAAGCCATGGAGCAGATCTGAACTCCCAGTTTATGATAGTCTGAGATGGATATTTACAGTGTTTCCTGCTAGGCACAGAAAAATACCATATTTCAACAACTGAGAGAGACATTGCCACAGCGTTGGAATATATTAATCAACACATGCAGTATCAGAGACTTGAAGGGAGCAGGAAAGAAAAATTTTTAGTTTAATATGACAGGGAAACAAAACTTTGAATGTTTTTGTCATAAATATCAATTTAATGTTAAAATCAAAACATCTTAGAGCTTCTATTTGCCTTTGTCAAATGAGCTCTTGTATTTAAAGCAGTTGAAATATTTCTGTAAGTTTGCATTTCTGTCGCCAGTCTGCTCACAATGGTTGGAGGTATCAATGTGCACAATTAACTATGCAGGTTTTTTTGATTTATCAGACAGGTCATACGAGATGCATTTCTTCCCATTCTTTTTGTTTCTTTGCTCCTCTCTCAACGTTCAAGCCATGCACATTCAAAGACTGCTTTTCTTTTTTTTGTGCTTAAATTGCTTTCACTGTCAACTGCATCAAGAAATATAAATTTGAATAATAGGGCTACATTCGGTTCGATATTACAACAGTAATACAAATAATCTAACTTTCTAATTTGTTTAACTGAATATAATAAACTGGCAATTTCAAATATGTTTATTTGGAAATACCCTTTCATAGTCCATAACATGACCTTGACAAAAGCCTTGAATTAGCTCTAAGTAAACCATTATTTGACAATGTAATATCCTCTGGAATTAGATGAACTCATCAAAAGAAAACTTCATTTTGTTTTTTTATAATTTGATCACATGTTCACAGATTAACCAGATAGATTGCCAGAACTATAGGATTCCAATTACCCTTTGCTAAAAAAGACCACAGTAATAACGAATACACAATGCTGGAAGCATTATTTTCAGACCTACATAAATATGAGGATTCAAAAGTAAAAGATAAACTCTGGACTAACTTCTAAATTTCTTAAAAAGAATCAAAGGTTTTATAGGTTTGCATGTGCCATGGAGCAATTGGTCTGCAAAAAAAACTTAAATTATTTTGTAAATTCATTCCATATTTGATTTGAAAGTGATCCAATGTTTCCACTAGAAACATAATTTTGAATAATTTTGCAGTAGTCTAAGCAAATGGTCAATTGAAAATAAGCAATACAAACAAATTAATATGTAATATACACAGTTTGTACCGTCACGTCAATCACAACATCAGCAAAAAGCAAGTCAATGTTTCAATTATGCAGTGCCACTATGTACAGTGCCAAGAACATGAACAAAATAGGTAAACTTGCTTTGGATAAATCTCCCTGACTACTCATTGTTAAATACAGGTACCAAACCATCAAATACCAAAAGACACTGTTGAGAAATTAATGATTCAGATACAGATTCAATTTAGTTTATTGTCATGTACACCAGGGTGCAACGAAATTCCTTATTCACTTGAAGCTCACAATGTAAACTGTGTGTGTGGTATTAATAACTACAAGAAGAAATACAGTGACAAGTGCAAAAACAACAGAATGGTACAAAGTAGTGCTAATAGAGGTAGAATAGAAAGAAATTCTTAAGCGACATAATGGAATTAAGGGTTGCACATTGGAACAGCAAACAGAGCTGCTGCCTTAGAGCTCTAGTGATGCAGATTTCAGCCTGATCTCTAGTGCTGTCTATGGAAAGTAGTGAACAGATTACCTGGGGGAAAGTAGAGTGGAATGGAACTGGTTTATGAGTCGGCTTGATGTGCATCTGAAAACACGGAAACATGGATTGTCTGGAATTTTACAGAACAGGCAAAGTAGAAAAGTACTTGAGTTGCTGACAGGTGTTGGACTGATAAGGGCAGTGCACCACCTCCTCATCCACTGCAGTGCAAAGGCCTAACAAAAACTGCAGTAAGTGAAAACTGGTGCAACTTTCCTGATAATCGCAAACAAATTGGAAGGAAATGGCTTCTACTAGTTTCTACTAGTTACTCAATTCTTTGAATAATGTGGTCTGCCTTAATGACTATTGCCCGGTAGCACTCACATGGACAGTGATGAAATGCTTTGAGAGGTTGGTCATGACTAGACTGAACTCCTGCCTCAGCGAAGACCTGGATCCATTGCAATTTGCCTGTGCCACAATAGGTCAATAGCAGATGCAATCTCAATGGCTCTCCACACGGTTTTAGACCACCTGGACAACACAAACACCTACGTCAGGATGTTGTTCGTTGACCATAGCTCAGCATTTAATACCATCATTCATACAATCCTGATTGAGAAGTTGCAGAACCTGGGCCTCTGTACCTCCCTCTGCAATTGGATCCTCGACTTCCTAACCGGAAGACCACAATCTGTGCAGATTGGTGATAACATATCCTGCTCACTGACAATCAATACTGGCGCACCTCAGGGGTGTGTGTTTAGCCCACTGCTCTACTCTCTATATACACATGACTAGGCATATAGAGTGGCTAGACATAGCTCAATTACCATCTATAAGTTTGCTGACAATACAACCATTGTTGGTAGAATCTCAGGTGGTGATGAGAGGACGTACAAGAATGAGATATGCAGACTAGTGGAGTGGGGCCGTAGCAACAACCTGGCACTCAACATCAGTAAGATGAAAGAGCTGATTATGGACTTCAGGAAGGGTAAGACGAAGGAACACATACCAATCCTCATAGAGGGATCAGAAGTGGAGAGAGTGAGCAGCTTCAAGTTCCTGGGTGTGAAGACCGCTGAGGATCTAATCTGTTCCCAACATATCAATATAGTTATAAGGAAGGCAAGACAGTGGCTGTATTTTATCAGGAGTTTGAAGAGATTTGGCATGTCACCAAATACACTCAAAAACTTCTATAGTTGTACCGTGGAGAGCATTCTGACAGGCTGCATCACTGCCTGGTATGGAGGGGCTACTGCACAGGACCCAAAGAAGCTGTAGAGGGTTGTAAATCTAGTCAGCTCCATCTTGTCTACTAGCCTGCAAAGTACCTAGGACATCTTCAGGGAACAGTGTCTCAGAAAGGCAGCATCCATTATTAAAGACCTCCAGCACCCAGGGCATGCCCTTTTCTCACTGTTACCATCAGGTAGGAGGTACAGAAGCCTGAAGGCACACACTCAGTGATTCAGGAATAGCTTCTTCCCCTCTGCCATCCAATTCCTAAATGGACATTGAATCTTTGGACACTACCTCACTTTTTTTTAATATACAGTATTTCTGTTTTTGCACATTTTTAATCAATTCAATATACATTATTTATTTATTTATTTATTATTTTTTTAATTATTGTTAGGTTTTTTCCTCTGCGAGACTATGTATTGCTTTGAACTGCTGCCACTAAGTTAACAAATTTCACGTCACGTGCTGGCGATAATAAGCCTGATTCTGATTCTGATATTGTATTTACAAAATATTGTACTGCATTTTACCGACAGGTACAACACTTATATATTTATTGGTTTGATGGCACACAGACAGCTCTTAACTTCTGCAACCCTGACAGAGCATCACACACCCCAGCTAGAAATACTCATCATCTTTACAGCTAAGAACAAATGTGGTTCACTGCTGTGGGATGAGTGCTTAGTGGCCTACTGCAATGGGGAAGGATAAATATGTTCTCAGCACAGCAAAACATGCCACTCAAGTCTTTTTATAAACTACAGGGATTACATACTTGTGAACCTTCAAACCAGAGGAACAAGAGCTCAATAATAAACCAGCACTCAGTAGGGTAGCGCAAGCAGGATACCAATGTATTAAAATAAACATTAGTTTAAAATTCATGCAAAAAGAAAGCTCAAATAATAAATTATTAACGTAGAACTTCTATAGCAGGAATTCTATTATTATTTTATCAGTCAAAAGTCTAGTAACTCTTTCATACATTGAACAGTCTAATTGTTCCTGGGAAGTTTCCCACTGTAATAATGCCAACTGGATAAATATTACAAGATGAGGGGGGATGAGGATACAAACTATGATTGAAACTAAAATTGGTTTATGAATGTCACACATACCAAGGTACAGTGAAAAGCTTGTCTTACATACTGTTCATACAGATCTGCTGTATTCATCACACGATGCACTGAGGTAGTACAATCTAAAGCAATAACAGAATGCAGATTCAATTGTACTTCTCTGTTCTACTCTGAATGCCTGCAAGAAAATGAATTTCAAGGTGGTTTATGGTGACATATATGTACTTTGATAATAAACCTATTTTGAACTTTAAACTTTGAGAATTAAGTGCAATAAATACAGAGGAAGTGCAGAACAGGTAGACAATAAGGTGCAAAGTGATAATAAAATAGATTATGAGATTAAGAGTCCATCCTATTGTTCTAGGGAACCATTCAATAATCGTATAAAAACTTATTTATTTCTGTTCCAAATTCTAATTGGACAATGAATAAAAAGTGGTGATAGGCTATGCTCAGGAATTTTTGGCAAGAATCAGGATACAACAACAATTACCAATACTCATTAAAATGAAGTTGTTGAAACTGAATTATTGAATAACTCAGTACTTCCCTGTAGAAAAAGAACTAAAAATAACAAAAATGGATATTTTGCATCAAATGTAACTTTCATCCTTTAGTTCCGTTGTCATAGAGAGATTCTAATCAAGCCTCTATGTTACTAACCTGGACTCTAATTATATTTAAAAAGCTACAAAATGGGAAAACTGAAGCAAAAGCAGAAAAGCTTGCATGTTTCCACTCCAAAATTCGAACATTTTTGAGTTTTCCCGCACAGAAGTCATACGTACTCAGAAAGTAAAAAGTCATCAAGTCACTAGTTCTAAATAACCACAGTGTGTGTTATTGTTCAAAAAAAATCTTATGAAATGGTTGCACTCAGTTGAGCAGAAGTTCACCTTTGGTCATGAACACGAAACAAATGCTGTCAGGTCAACTGACTATTAAGTCAATGGAGGACACAATGCACTGCCGAAATGTTGCTCCTCTTCTGAGCATAATCTGCAGTGTATTCAATTGTTCAGTAATATTGTAAATAGGCTTATTTTTGGAGTAGCATCTGCACCTGTACTCTGGTAGAAATTTATGGACCAGGTGCTGCAAGGCTGCCCAGGAACTTAGTGCTACCAGGATGACATCGTTGTTACCGATGACGATGACTCAGAACATCCCCAAAATCTCAAGACAGTGTTGAAAAGATTATAAGATTGTGGGCTCAGAGCATGACACAACAAGTGTGGATTCCATTAACCAAGATCACTCTCTGTGGTCACACCACTGATGCACACGGATTTCCCAAGTGTGCTAAGAAATTCAAGAAGTGGAGGATGCGACTTGGACATTTCACAGTTGTAGTCCTTTTCAGGAATTGTCAATTACTATAACAGGTACCAGCTAAACCTGGCCACTGTGCTCCAGCCCTTGAATTTATCACTACAGATCAGGAGGAAATGGCAATGGACAAAGCAGTACAGGGTGGCTTTCCAAAAGGAAAAGAAAATAGTGACATTAACACTATACCTACACATTATGATTCCCATCATCCTGTGAAGCTTGGCTGTGATGCCTCATCTTATGGTATAGGTGCAGTCATGTCACATCTTATGAGTGATGGAAGTGAATGCCCCATAGTTTTTTGCATCATGTTCCCTTACCAGTGCAGAGAATAATCACACAGAGATTGACAGAGAGGCCTTGAGTCTTGTTTGGGATGTAAAATCTTTCACCCAGTACTTTTATTGGAGAGAGTTTACCCTCATCACTGATCTTCAGCACTCAAGTAAATTTTAAATCCAGTGAAGGGTGTTCTACTAACAGCAGCAACATGAATGCAGAGATAGACTCTGTTTCTTGGAGGATATAATTACAAGATCAAACTCAAGAGGACAACTAATCATGGAAATGCCAATATATTATCCTGTTGACCTTTGGAAAAAGAACTACGTGAAAAATCTACAAAAGAAGGCACCCCTCTTGACAATTTCTCGCTAATGCAAATCAAAAGTCTCCCCATTATGGCAGAGGTGATCCAAATGGAAAGCAGAAACTTCTCCAGACAGTCTCAGGTCTACATGGCACCCAATATGGCTGGAATGTACAAGTGAAAAAATCCAGCTCCCCCATTTTTTACTAGCGCTGGGATGAACTTGCCCTCGATGAGGGATGCTTTTTGTGGGGATTGAGAGTTGTACCATCCAAGCTGAAAGCTAAAACGTTGGAGGAGTTACACGCTGGTCATCTAGGCATGGTCAAAAATGAAAGCGTTGGCTCAAAGCTTTATCTGGTTGCTAGGGATAGATCAGCAGTTCAAGCAGCTGGTCATGCACTGTTCGGGATGCCAGCACATCCCCAGCTTCTCCGTCCCCAGGAATGGCCTGCATTGCCCGGGCAGAGTCAATTGTTCGGAAAGAAAGATGTTCAGAGCTTCCAAAACCACTTCCTGCAATCCTAGGGTCAACTCTTACAACTACCATGGAGGAGGCCCCAGAGCCAGAAATTGTTTCAGAGCCACAAGTCTCAACTGCCAAGCAGTGTCACCACCCCCACCAACAAGAAAGACATTATCCCACAAGAGTAAAAATCATACATATTTGAGTTGTGATACATTCTATATTGAGTTGGAGTTTATAGTTATAGGGAGGAATGTAGTGTATTTAATATTTGAGTAATATAAGTATATTACTTAAGCATTCTTTATATAATTCATTATGAGTTATTTGTAAGAACTATGTGAATGACTTATGTCAATATGCCTCACTGAAATAAAAGCATCTCTAGTCCCCTGACACGAGGAAATCTGCAGATGCTGGAATTTCAAACAACACACATAAAAGTTGCTGGTGAACGCAGCAGGCCAGGCAGCATATCTAGGATGAGGTACAGTCGATGTTTTGGGCCGAAACCCTTCGTCAGGACTAACTGAAAGAAGAGCTAGTAAGAGATTTGAAAGTGGGAGGGGGATGGGGAGATCCGAAATGATAGGAGAAGACAGGAGGGGGAGGGATGGAGGCAAGAGCTGGACAGTTGATTGGCAAAAGGGATATGAGAGGATCATGGGACAGGAGGCCCAGGGAGAAGGAAAAGGGGAAGGGGGGGAAACCCAGAGGTTGGGCAAGGGTTATAGTGAGAGGGACAGAGGGAGAAAAGGGACAGAGGGAGAAAAAGGATAGAGAGAAAAAGAATGTGTGTCTATAAATAAATAATAGATGGGGTACGAGGGGGAGTTGGGGCATCAGTGGAAGTTTGAGAAGTCAATCCCCTGTGTTTTTCTTTCAATTAATTTTATGTCTTGGAGTTACAAAACATAACATAAACCATCTGTATATCAGGGCTCCATTTTCTCCTACCTTGGTCTAATGTGTTGAACAAAGGCTGAAGGCCAATTATAACCCAATTTTAAATAACATAAAAACTGGAATGGGGTAGTTGTTTTAATTACATGAATAGTGTTGTAATGATTCCCTCTTTGAAATAAAAAAATTGTGATTCATACATATATACGCACACACACACATATATGATATATGAATCAAAATACAGTGTGAACTTTTGGGAAAGGTCAACTATGTTAAAGTGCTGGATTGGAACGACTCAAGGAAGATCTGTCCCACTTATCACTGGTGAGATGACAGTTCTATTGAGTCAAATAATAGTTAATATTATGACTGTGCAGCAAATTGAATCCTAGTGTCACAGCAAATTTGATAAATACAGCCTACTCCATATCAAACGTTGATTGCTAAAACTCCAGACTCTCATCAGTCCTCCCCAATAAAATGCTGAGGAGGTGCAATGAAAGCTACAAGCAAAGCACAGAGCTTTTGAAGTACTTAGGTACATTTAGTTTTTCCTTTCATTTAAATGAATTTTATTCTCTCCTCCTATTATGATCGCATGGTATTTTTCTATTTTTAAGCATTTTGTTCAATATATCCTCAACTTTAGAGGCAAGTTGCTGGCATGCAATTCAGCTTTCTATTTTTATGGCAATGGCAAAAGATATATTTCTCATTCCCCAGTCCTTTAACTGTTTAAATATTCTGCCTAAATTGGTTTTCCAAATAAAGGTAATACCATTCTACTGTTCTTTGTACCTGCAAGTTCAATTTAATGAACAATCACTGCCTGTCTCAGGGTTGTTAGAATAAATATGAGGAAATGGAAAGCTGATAATATTCCACAGGCATCATCATACAATCTCACAGCATTTTCTGCACTTCTAGTAAAAGGCAGTGATCAATGTGAGATGCAGTGCTGACTTCAGATATTTCAGAATGTGCTTGATTTTCCAAATATCCAAAATATACCTTAAGAATTTTACTTTTATTGGGAATAATGTGGAATTAATGAAGAAAGACGTTGCTATAACTTCCAAATCAGAATGAGATTTATATAAGTATAACAAGTCCTTCAGCTATGATATGGCAGCTTTTTGTGTTTTCATTTTCATGCTTAAAATAATGCAAAGAAGAAAGACCAAGAAGCAGCAAACAATAGAGCTGGTAGCTTTTTCATCTTGCAGTACTTCATGGTATTTACAAAAAAAAGTCTTTCCTTTATTCATGTTCCTTCTGATGGATTGAGGTACATTTTAATGATTTCATTTGCCATGTGACCCTGTATAACCTTTGACAGCTGTGAACGCAATGCACCTGCATTAAAATGAAAATCTGTTCTTTAAAGGTCAAGGGCTGTGCTGTAAATGCCTGCAATGTTCACTGGCGTTCTTTTATTACCTTCCCTGATTTTAGCAAATAAATATTTTAATTTCCTATATTCTGCAGCTTGATCCAGTTTATTTCAAGAGTCAAAAATCACACGTATTCTCTTGTTTTTAGGTAACTCCGTTTTCAGATTATATAAGAAAGCACAAAACCTAACAGAGAAAATAATACAGAATGGTGGTGGTGCAATTCAAGTGGTGCTATTACAGCTCAGGGCTTTGGAGTTCGGAGTGCATTTCAGGCACTGCCTGTAAGGAGTTTGTATTTCCTCCCCTTGAATGTATGGGTTTCATCTGTATTCTCCAGTTTCCTCCCATATTCCAAAGATATACTGGTTAGTAGGTTAACTGGTCATTGGAAACTATTCTGTGATTAGGATAGGGTTAAATTTGTGGGTTGCTGGACGGAATGGCTCATCGAGCTGCAAGGACCTGTTCCACACTGCTTCTCTCATAATAATTAAAAAATAAGTAATACACAATCTGCATAGGACAATCAACTGTTCACAGAAAGTAATTTAACCCTGGTGGGTTGCCAACCTACACATTCTAGATACAATACAAACCTTACATCATCACTGGGATTAGAATAATCGTTATCATTTTTAATAAAATTAATGAATCATTTTGATACTTGAACTGCCATGAATCATAAAATAAATGTCTTCAGCTTGAGGTAATTTTATTGTCCTAACTCATGCTCAAAGTCAGAAACCTAATCATTCACCATAAAATCAACCTTCAGAACTGTGACATACTGATGAGACGAAGCTGTAATGATAATGCTTGATGCAGTCTTTCGAGAATCATATTCTAAATTCTATAATCTAATTATTAGATTCTAAATTACTATTATCATTTTGTTAATGATTTTGTGTGTCAGACCGTAAAAGGATACCTTTTTCAGTAACACACAAATGTTTTCACAGATTACATGCATGAATGTCAAGAGACTTGCAGAAACCAAATGTTCAAGTCAGGGGGCCACTAAGCAAAGATCAGATAGATAGCTAAGAATTCTCATCACACTGCGTCCATGTAACAGATATAGATTGTACAGCATACATAAACTCAACCTGTCCCACTAGCTCCTTGCACATTACACAGCACCAAGCACCTTCATGAAGTCAAAGTTGTGCTTCAGCATCATTTTGAAGATGTTTGTTTGCAGTTTGGATCAAGAATCTACATTGGGACTGATAGGGAGTAGGAAAGATTGAAATTCGTAGAACATGAGGGAAGGGTATGGCAAGGGCAGGTAAGTGATTAGTGAAACCGGACAAGGGAAGTAGGGGAGTGATGGGCAGAAGGGACTAGGTTGGAGAAGGTCCTCAAAGGAAGAAGAGAACTTGGTGGAGGGATGCATGTGTTTGGGAGAAGAATAAAGAAGATGTTGATTATCTGAATTTGCCATATTTAGTGTTTGTACCATTAAATTACACAAGTGAAATATAAGGTGTCATCCTTCCAATTTGCATTTGGCTTCACCGTAGCAAAGGAAAAGACCGAGACTGAACAGTTTAGAGTGGGATGAAGTGTTGAAATAATATGCAACCCAAAGCTCCAGATGGCCATTGCGTAGTCTACAGTTGGATTCACCAATGTTTAGGCCACACCGTGAGCATCAAATGCAGAGGGCCAGACTGGAAGAGCTTCAGGTCAATCGCTGTCTCTCCTGGAAGGGGTGTTTAGGTCCCCAGATGGTGGTGAGAAGGAGCTGAAGGGAAATGTGTTTCCATTAAGCTTTCTTTGGCCTTTGTTCATCTTCTACATCACCAATCTCTTCCCTCATCTGGCACCATCCGGCTATCATTACGCCTTACCAAAACCTGGCTCTATCCATCACCTACAGCTTCTATCCCACCCCTTCCTCCCTTGTACGTCTGTACACTGGCAATCTATCCTCTCAGTATCAACCTGTTGTCTCCAGAGAGCCAGCCATAGCTCAGCTTGATTCACTGAGGTCTTCAGTCGTTTATAATTTGTTTCAGATACCAGATAGTTATACTTCTGGTTAAGTTTGATTCCGTAGGTAAGCTTAATGCTCTTTGTCTGGATTAGGCAACAGCCCCCACTGGTGGATTTCAGTAGGTCAACTGAGTTGGATATGCCTTCATTGAGCCCCTCTTTAATATCAATTTGATAACAGGGAAACAAAGTCTTTTATTCTTTGTTTCTTTCTAGTGGATTGATGTCACCTCAGAGATCAGTTGTCTTTCGGACATGGTCTTTGAAGCCACAGAAACAGTAAAAAAAATGACTCTTGTGGGAAGCATGAATTCACAAGAAAATAATTGTTCTTCCTGTGCTCCGTTGGAAGCCCAAGTTTGCAGGAACAAGGGATGATGAACTGTTGACATCTGATTTGACTAAGGTCACCAGAAGTTGCTTCAATGTGGAAAAGTTCTCCATTTTTTTAACAACAAAATAGGCATTCCTTCTGATGGTAAAGAAGCCACAATGAGGGACAAACAGGGCCTGAGAGAAAAAGATTAGTGGTGCTCAGTTGCATGCTTTATGAGGTGGACATCTGCAAGTCTGGGTGATGCTTGGAGGCATAGAACTTAAACTCACCTAGCTTTTAATCTTTTTTTCTTCACAACCTTATCTTCCTCTTTGAAACATAGAACGATTGGAGGCTAGAGGTAAAAAAAAGTAATCATGACTATGTATCACAAGTTCCAGGGTGCCTAGGTGCGACTCGAGTAGCAGCAATACTCTCAATGTATACGATTAAATATTCCAGTTTCAGCCTGTTACAGCTAAAAAGCACAGCTGCTTTCAAGGTCAGTACGGTCAACAAAGATTAATGCATTTTAATGATCTATTGCTGCTTAAAACCAATGGAAATAACACAGCCTGTGGTCGAAAGGACCCACGGAGAAAACCTTGGAGAAAGCGTGGGCGAAGATCAGGATTACAAGTGTGTTTAAGAAAATGGGATTTTAAACTCCCTATACCGACGATCTTGCTGGCCAATGTGCAGTCTCTGGTGAATAAACTCAATGATCTCAGAGCCAGGGTGCTGAATCAGAGGGACATTAGGACTGCATGTGCCCTTTGTTTCACGGAATCTTAATTAACCCCTTCCATACCGGATGCAGCAATTCAGATCGACGGGTTTACTATACACCATCAGGATAGGTCTATAGAGTCTCTCAAAGGCAGAGGTGGAGGAGTATGCCTCATGATCAACTCTCCTCGGTGCATGAATATATCAGTGCTGTCCCAATTCTGCTCACCAGACCTGGAATATCTAGCAGTAAAGTGTCATCCTTCTTTACTTCCCACGGGAGTTCTCTGGGGTCATTCTGGTAGCAGTTTACATTCCAGCTCAGGCCGACGTCAAGCAGGTGACCTGAGCAATGGGATCAACATGCACGAAACAGCACACCCTAACGCCTTCACCATCATTTTGGGAGTTTTTAACAAGGCCAGCCTCAAAAAATCACTAAGCATCAACAGATAACTTGCAATTCCAGGGGAAACAATACACTGAAACATTGTTACACCACTATCAAGAAGGCCTACCATGCTATTCCACGCCCTCACTTTGTGAAGTCTGATCACCTAGCTGGAGTTCTGCTCCCTGAGTATAGGCAGAGACTGAAGACTGCAGCACCAGCAGTGAGGACCAAGAAGGTTTGGACAAGGGAAGTACAGGAGCGCTTACAGGACTGCTTTGAATCGGTGGACTGGACTGTATTCAGGGATTCATCTTTGAATCTGGATGAGTATGCTGCAGTTGGTACCAACTTCATTAAAACCTGTGTGTTGAGTGTGTGCCTACAAAGACTTACTGTACATTCCCAAACCAAAAACCATGGATGAACGAGGAGGTATGTCATCTGCTGAAGGCTAGATCTGTGGCATTCAAGTCTGGCAACCCAGGCATGTACCAGAAAACCAGGTATGATTTGCAGAGGACTATTTCAAGGGCAAAGGGACAATTTCAAATGAGGTTGGAGGCGATGTCAGATGCACAGCAACTCTGACAGGGACTGAAAGACATTACTTCCGACAAGGCGTATGAATGGCAGTGATGCTTCACTACCAGATGAACTCAACACCTTCTATGCACGCTTTGAAAGGAAGAACACAACACCAGCTGTGAAGATCACTGTTGCACCTGATGACCCTGTGATCTCCATCTCAGAGGCCAATGTTAGACCATCTTTAAAGAGAGTGAACCTTTACAAGGCAGAAGGTCCCGATGGAGTACCTGGTAAGGCTCTGAAAACCTATGCCAACCAACTAGTGGGAGTATTCAAGGACACTTTCAACTTCTCACTGCTACGGGCGGAAGGTCCCACTTGCTTCAAAAAGGCCACAATTATACCAGTGCCAAAGAAGAAGAATGTGGGCTGCCTTAACGACTATCGCCCGGAAGGCACTCACAACGACAGTGATGAAATGCTTTGAGAGGTTGGTTATGACTAGACTGAACTCCTGCCTCAGCAAGGTCCTGGCCCCCTTACAATTTGCCTTTCTTCACAATAGGTCAACGGCAGATGCAATTTCCATGGTTCTTCACACAGCTTTAGACCACCTAGATAACACAAACACTTGTGTCAGGATGCCGTTCATCAATTATAGCTCAGCATTTAATACAGGTGGCCCCCGTTTTCCAAACATTTGCTTTATGACACCTTGCTGTTACGAAAGACCTACATTAGTTACCTGTTTTCGCTAACAGAAGGTGTTTTCACTATTACAAAAAAGGCAGCGCACACCCGAACAGCCAAGCTCCTCCCCCGGAACTGCATTCTAGCCGGCATTGCTTAAACAATTGCTTTATCTTGATTTATTTTGTGCATCCGTTAGCAAGATGAGTTCTAAGGTATCAGAAAAGCCTAAAAGAGCTCGTAAGGGTGTTACACTTAGCGTAAAACTAGACATAATTAAGCGTTTCGATCGTGGTGAACGAAGTAAGGACATTGTCCGCGCGTTGAACTTGCCTGCATCCACCATTCGCACTATTTATATGCAGAGAGAAAAAATTTGAAAGCTGCCATTGTTACTGTTGGTTCTGCTCATAGCAAAGTGGACTCTCTTAGTCGGCATCCAATAATGGATAAAGTGGAAAGTCTATTGCTTAAGTGGATTGCTGGGTGTACAAAGCGTGGTGTTCCGTTAAATTTTCTTATACTTAAGGAGAAATCAGTCAGTCTTTTTAATAAGCTGAAACAGAAAGCACTGGCCGATGGTGATGAATGTATTGCGAAAGTGGAATTTAAAGGTAGTCATGGGTGGTTTGTTCGGTTTTTGAGGTGAGGACAGCTTCATAGCTTAACGTTTGCTGGAGAGAGTGCTTCAGCTGATACTGAAGCTGCCGAAAAGTTCCCAGCAGAACTGAAGAAAATAATTACAGAAGGTGGTTATTCGTATAAGCGAGTATTTAACTGTGACGAAACTGCAATTTATTGGAAAAGATTGCCGAGCAAGACATTTATTTCGATAGAAGAAAAGCAGGCTAAGGGACACAAGGCATGGAAGGACAGGTTTACCCTAATGCCTATTATTAACGCCACTGGTGATGCTGTCCTTAAGCCTCTACTAGTGTATCATTCAGAAAATCCGAGGGCACTTAAAGGCGTTGATAAGAAAACACTTCCCGTTGTGTTCCATTCACATCCAAGTGGTTGGAATACCCAAGTGCTTTTTTCTGAGTACATGAGTAGATATGTTAATCCTTTCGTTGAAAAATACTGTAGAGAAAATAACCTCGATAATAGGTGTCTTGTGATTGTCGATAATTGTGCTGCTCATCCACCTGGCATTACTGAGTATGGCAGTAACATTTTTGTTGCATTCTTACCGCCGAAAACGACATTGTTGCTGCAACCGTGCGACCAAGGCCTAATAGCCACAATTAAGGATTACTATATGCAAAATGTGATGCGTTTTATTGTAAGTACCATTGACAGAGCGGGCAACTCCGAAGCGTCTTTGCGAGAGATCTGAAAAGAATACAATATAAAATTGGCAATCGCCAACCTTGGAAATGCTCTCGATAGGCTAACAGTCTCGATGAGAAATGGCGTTTGGAGGAAACTGTGTCTTCCTGATTCCGGTAAGTGAAATTACACTGTACATACATTATTTCTACTTTATATAGGCTGTGTACTTTTATGTGTTATTTGGTATGTTTTGGCAGCTTCATAGCTTAAAGGTTACCGAAAAGAGTGCTTCTTCCGAGAGCACTTCCGCGGAGAGAGCTGCCGTGAGATTTTCGCTGCACTAGGCAGTGCTGCAATTTGCAGAAAAGTATTTCTACTTTATATAGGCTGTGTATTTATCATACCATTCCTGCTTTTACTATATATTACTGTTATTTTAGGTTTTATCTGTTATTTGGCATGATCTTATAGGTTATTTTTTGGGTCTGGAAACGCTCAAAAATTTTTCCCTTATTAATAAATGGTAATTGCTTATTTACTTTACAACATTTCGGCTTATGAACCATTTCATAGGAATGCTCTACCTTCGGATAGCAGGGAAAGCCTGTACCATCATTCTCACAATCCTGATTGAGAAGTTGCAGAACGTGGGCCTCTGTACCTCCCTCTGCAATTGGACCCTCGAATACCTAACCGGAAGACCACAGTCTGTGCGGATTGGTGATAACATATCCTCTTCGCTGACGATCAACACTGGCGCACTTCAGGGGTGTGTGCTTAGCCCACTGCTCTACTCTCTGTATACACGTGACTGTCTGGCTACGCATAGCTCAAATACCATCTACAAATTTGCTGATGATACAATCATTGTTGGTATAATCTCAGGTGGTGACGAGAGGGTGTACAGGAGTGAGATATGCCAACTAGTGGAATGGTGCTGCAGCAACAACCTGGCACACAACATCAGTAAGATGGAAGAGCTGATTGTGGACTTCAGGAACGGTAAGACGAAGGAACACGTACCAATCCTCATAGAGGGATCAGAAGAGGAGAGAGTGAGGAGCTTCAAGTTCCTGGGTGTCAAGATCTCTAAGGATCTAACCTGGCCCCACCATATTGATGTAGTCACAAAGAAGGTAAGACAGTGGCTATACTTTATTAGGAGTTTGAAGCGATTTGGCATGTCAACAAATACATTCAAAAACTTCTATAGTTGTACCGTGGAGAGCATTCTGACAGGCTGCATCACTGTCTGGTATGGAGGGGCTACTGCACAGGACCGAAAGAAGCTGCAGAAGGTTATAAATCTAGTCAGCTCCATCTTGGGCACTAGCCTACAAAGGACCCAGGATATCTTTAGGAAGTGGTGTCTCAGAAAGGCAGCGTCCATTATTAAGGACCTTCAGCATCCATGGCATGCCCTTTTCTCACTGTTACCATCAGGTAAGAGATACAAAAGCCTGAAGGCACACACACAGTGATTCAGGAACAGCTTCTTCCCCTCTGCCATCCAATTCCTGAATGGACTTTGAAGCTTTAGACACTACCTCACTTTTTTTAATATACAGTATTTCTGTTTTTGCACATTTTTTTCCAATCTATTCAATACATGTAAGTGATTTACTTGTTTATTTATTATTGTTTTATTTTATTTATTTTTTCTCTCTCTCTCTGCTAGATATGTATTAGAAATTTCACGTCACATGCCAGTGATAATAAACTTGATTCTGATTCTGAAGAGATTCTGCAGATGCTGTAAATCCAGAATAATACACACAAAATCCTTCTGTTCTTCACTTATATACCAAATTTTTAGATAAACATCTGCACTTAGATTTCAAATGTCAAAGTGAATTAACTCATACTTTCCCACGTAACTCATTTGCTCATTCTCACTCACTCAGCATATCTTCAACCCATTGTGGAGTCAAAATACTCTCGGCGCCACAACCCTCCCACATATTTCTGTGTCATGGGCAAACTTGCTTATCTTATACATTAACCCCCATGCCAATAAAAAAAAAATGACTGTAGGCCTTAAGAATTGTCCTTTGAGACACTCGGATAGTTACGTCCTTCCAGCCTGGGAATGACATTATTATCTGTACAATTACTAATATCAAATGCCTTCAGAAAAATCCAAACACCCTATATCTACAGATTCTCCTCTATTAATTCTGCTTGTTACATCCTTGAACAATTGTGGCAATTTTTTCAAACATGATTTATATTTCATAAAGTCATGTTGACTCGGTTTGATTACATTCTAAATGGTCACCCATTTCTTCCTTGATTATAAGTGTTAGTATCTTGCCGACAAGAGATATTAATGTAACAGGCCAATTGTTACCGTTTTTATCCTTCTTTCTTAAACAATGGAGCCACATTTTGTTGTTTTCCAATCCATTGGTACTTGCATGGAATTTGGTGAATTTTGATAAATCTCGATTAATTTTCCACTGTCTTTTCAGCCACTTTCTTTAAAACGCTTGGGTGCATACCATTGGTACCTGGCAACTTGTCTACTTTTAGTTCAATTAGTTTTTCTAATGCCTTGTCCCTCATAACAGAAATTGTTTCAAGTTTTTCCACAGTATTTGAAGTTATCCCTTCAGATACCCTTGAGATGTTTGCAGTCCCTTCTACCATGGAAGAATAATGCAAAATATTGACTTAACTTCCCTGCCATTTTCTTGTTTCCCATTATTAATTACAAAAGTCTTGCTCTCTAAGGAGCCTCACACTTATTCTAACTACCCTCTTTTTTGTATACATATATATAACTTACTGCTGTTTCAATATTTCTTGTCATTTCTCGAAATTCATTTTCCCTCATTTTTTAAGTTTCTCACGACCATTTTTTTTAAAGCTGTCAGTTCTCTGGAGTATCGTTTGCCTTTGTCATTTTCAAAGTTCAAAAGTTCAAAGTAAATGTTATCATCAAAGTACATACAGGTCACCATATACAACTCTGTGATTCATTTTCTTGTGGGCTTACTCAATAACTCCATAGAATAACAAGCCTAACAGAATCAATGAAAGACTGCCCAGCTTGAGCATTCAACCAGAGTGCAGAAGACAACAAACTGTGCAAATACAGAAGAATAAATATTAATAATAAATAAATAAGCAATAATATCAAGAACATGAGATGAAGAGTTCTTGAAAGTAAGCCCATTGGTTGGGGAAACATTGCAATGATAGAACTGGTGAAGTTGAGTGAATTTATCTTCTTTGTTTTTGTTTTGAAGACCCTGACCTGGAGTTACATGCTGACTTTGGTTCTTTGTGGAAATGGGATCCGCTGTCAGGGCCTCACGATCTGCTACTTTTCAATAGACCAAGGACGTAGCCTGGAAGACCAGCACACCTTCAGGGTGCCAGATTTTCTAGGTTCTGGAGACAGGCTGACCCAAGGCTGGTGTTACCGCCGTCAACTGATGTGTCGTGAGATTACACAGAAAATCAAAAGCAGTGAGCTGGCTGCTGGCTATGTGCCCAGAGACCCCAGTTCCTTGGGCACAGAGCTCGGAAAAAGTGACTCAACAGATTTTTAATACCATAAATCAGCCAGTTGTTTTGTTATGTCTCCCCTCTCACTGTGAAAACAGGACATCACTGTGTCTCTTATTAGGGAGAGAGAGAGCCTGTGGTATGTTGAATACCGGGTGAACGAGTAGTCTTTGGAATACTGCAAATCTGTGTCTTTACTGATGCTTTGCTGCACACTTGAGTGCTCGGTGGTGGGGGGGTGGTGCCAATGCTTTTTGCTGGTGGGGGATGAGGGGGTCATTGCTTTGCTATTGCTTATGCATGGGAGGGGGGAGTTGGAGGGCTTTGGGGTTCTAACATTTAACTGTCATTCATTCTTTGGGGCACTCCTCTGTTTTCTTGGATGTTTGCGGAGAAAAAGAATTTCAGGATATATATTGTATACATTTCTCTGACATTAAATGTCCCTATTGAACCTATTGAAGAGTGAGGGGTAGTAACTGTTCCTGAACCTGGTGGTGTGAGTCCCGAGGCTCCTGTTCCTTCTTCCTGATGGCAGCACGGAGAAGAGAGCATGTTTTGGGTGGTGAGGATTCCTAAAGCTGCTTTCCTATAGCAGCTTTTCATGTAGGTGAGCGTAACGGTTGGGAGAGCTCTACCTGTGATGGACTGGGCCATATCCACTATTTTTTTGAAGTATTTTCCATTCAAAGGCATTGGTGTTTCCATACCAGGCCGTGATGCAACCAGTCAATACACTCTCCACTATACATCGAGAGAAGTTTGTCAAAGTTTTAGATGTCATGCTGAATCACCACAAATTCATAAAGAAGTAAAGGCACTGCCAAGCTTCTTTCGTAACTGCACTTACATGCTGGGCCCAGGACTGGTCTTCCAAAATAATAACACCTTAGAATTTAAAGTTGCTATCCCTCTTCACCTTTGATCCTTCAGTGAGGACAGGCTCATGGGCCTCTGATTTCCTTCTCCTGAAGTCTATAATCAGCTCCTTGGTCTTTATATTTTCTAGCCTAATATTTTCCTTGACCTCTTTTGATACCACACAATTCTTCCTAATTCAATTTACTATTTCTTTCAAATTCAAATAAAATAGTGCTGAACTTCGTGAACCATTTATTAAAATATTTATCACTGCTTATTCACTGACCTTGTAAACAATTTTTCCAATTTACTCCAGAGAACTCCACCTTCAAACCATTGTAAATGCCCTTATTTCATCTGAAGATTTTGGTTATGGAGCTCAGATGTTTGCTTTTAAACTGCATTTGGAATTCCATATATCAACTCAAAGTCAACTAAAGCAAAGTTGCTATACCATTCAAGTGAAAATTGTTCTCCTCGATGCAACATTCACTAAGGAGATAGTGAAATACTGCTGAACTTCGTGAGCTGCTTATTATCATCACTGGATAATGGAAAATTAAATTAGGGGAAAAATGGTGCAGGTTGTAAGATATACCCATATTTCATAAATTATTCGTGGTGGGATAGCTAGAGATGTGCTGCTAAGAAAGTTGCTAATCCTGGTGATGAATGATAGTGATAGGCAAGGGTAGTAGTACATTGGTTTGTGGGGACGGAGTGGAACTGATGGAAGGAATCATTCAATAGACGTCAGGTACTAAACTATTGCCCCAAATGTCACTTTCCTTTTTTTAAACATCAAAAATACCCAAACAATAGCAGCTTAACATGAACTGGTCCTGATAAGTAGAGAGGAGGAAATTGCCTCCTGCCCACCGTTCATAACTTCTTGTGAAAATATTCTTAAAAATAGACACACTATATGGTTAATAGGTAGGAGCAAGGGGGATGAACAGCATTCAAAAGGATAGAAAGCCAATGAAGCAGATGGGCTGGCAGATGGATTTTAATTCAGATAAGTGTAATGTAATGTGTTTTGGAACATGAAATAGCAAGCCTACGTGCACAAAGAAGGGATATTATTTTGTACTTCCCAATTTATTGCCTAATTGGAAATGCTAGTATTTAGAAAAGGAGGCCTGGCTCAACTATTATTGCACAGAAAGCAATCAATGATTCTGTAAAAGAGGCTCACAACAAAAACCTCCTGTCTCTTCAATAATCTGTACAGCATTTAATGAATGAAACAAGATAATGGTGCCTCACTACACTCGAGCTGAAAAATAGATTTCTTCTGTGCCATTTGTGTTTCTGAAAGGCCACAGTTCCGTCGATAGCTCTTCTGATGTTACATTAATGAAATTTTATCTGCTTCCTAATTTCAACAGCACCGGAATTCTGCATTATCACTTATTAGTCACAGACGCTGTTGTGTGCTTAATACTGCTGCAAAGGATGGTCTTTTTCAGAGTTTAGCAACAAGACGTCATCTTATACAGAATGCAAAATAAATTTCAGTTGAGTTCAAGGGAATATTAAAAAAGAAACTAGATTGGTACAATCTGTTTTCACTAAAACATGGCAGAACTCAAACATGTCCCACCTTTTGTATGTTGACATTTAAAGGAAGAGCATTTGAATAACAAAACTCTATGCTGGATAACAGAAGTCAGTACCTTTTCAGTTTAATTTGGAAAATAGCTTTAGAAAATAAATTCAAGAGCTGATGTTCCAGTGTCAGCTGGTGGGTCAGAATGTTTAATGTGAAATGTCAAGGCTCATTCCAAAGAAGATGCCAGAAGCTTTTTGATTTCAGATGTATTTGGACTTCCAAACAAACACCCCATCCAAATAAGGGTGACAGCTGCCAAGGTTTGCATAAACAAAACAAAAATCGACGGCGCATTTTGTTCATGTGTGATGGTACAAAAATACAAATTCTAGGGATCTCTTCCAATCAATTTCTTTTAAGTTTACATTGCAGGGTGCCTGTTTAATTGATTTGAGTAACCAGATCGACATTGCAATTTTATTTTAGTTAAGAGTGTTATCCACTATACTTACCATTAGAGAGTTTAGAATACAAGATAGAAATGACCTTCTGATCTATCAAACCAGTGTGCTCAGTCCAGCACATTCACAATTAAGCACGCCACCATTGCAGTTCCCCTGCCCCCAATCTCCTGCAGTCTCTTCAGGGGGTTTAAGAGAAAGAACCAAGACACCATTGCAACTACAAATAAATAAGTAAGCAGCAATTTCTCTCTTCATTTATTACTTTGATTATGCTTGATGCTCCCAATTTCCCTCTGAAGATATGAACATATTCACAGCCAATAACTTATTTTCACCTGTTCAGAATAAAACCATTTGGGTTTGTAACAATCCTTCAAATTACAATTTACACAAAGAAATAGATTCATTGGGACATGTTTCTCAATCAGAATGTCAACAGTTGTTAAGACTTCTGGAAAAAGAGGTACTTTATAAATCGGACATAAAAAAAAGATTTTATCACATTATATATGAATTGTCAATTTAAACAGAATCCTGTGCTCTCAATTTGATCTTTCAGGCAATTGCATTGCTACAGGACATTTGTATTTTTCCATTCAATGAAACATTAAGCAAGAAAAGTGCACAGAATAGAAGGAAGCAACTAGTTTGGGGGTTGTCATATTTTCAATGAACAAATGAATATATTTATGGCCCTATAATAATATTTTTTCACTGTGGAAGAGAAATTGCAAAGCTGCTGGGTGCATTTAAGACTAGACTGAAAACCTGCTGACTTAGTAACTTTAGATTCCTTGAATTGTGTGGAATTTGGTGTTCACCCTGCTGAAGAAAATCCAACAGATAGCTTTTCCGGTAATAGCCATAAATACATGCAGTGGCCACTTTATTAGGTACCTCGTGTACCTTATAAATTGGCCACATAGTGTATGTTCGTGTTCTTCTGCTGCTGTAGCCCATCCACTCTATGGTTCAAAGTGTTCTGCACTTCACTGTAGTTATTTGAGTTAC
This sequence comes from Mobula birostris, assembly GCF_030028105.1. NCBI lineage: Eukaryota > Metazoa > Chordata > Chondrichthyes > Myliobatiformes > Myliobatidae > Mobula > Mobula birostris. The sequence goes on from NC_092385.1 coordinate 44,541,061, forward strand.
TGGCACCTTCCTGTCAGCTTGAAGCAGTCTGGCCATTCTCCTCTGAATTCTCTAATTAACAAGATGTTTTCACCCACAGAACTGCTGCTTACTAGATTTTTCTTTTGATTTTTTTGCACCATTCTTTGTAACTTCCAGAGACTTGTGTGTGAAAATCCCAGTAGATCAGTAATTTCTGATAAACTCTAACCAATCTATCTGGCACCAATAATCATTCCATGATCAAAATCACTTAAGTCACACTTCTTCCCCATTCTGATGTTCGGTCTGAACAACTAGACCGCTTGACCATGTCTGCATGCTCTTATTCAGTGAGTTGCTGCCACATGATTGGCTGATTAGATACGAGCATTAACAAGCAGGTGTACAGGTGTACCTACTAAGGTGAGCACTAAGTTCAGGTCTCTTCGAGATTGTGCTTGCATGTCAATAAGCAAGATGGATTGTTGTACTCTTGCATCAGTAGTTCTACTTTATGACTTCTGATATGTGTGATAGAAATTCACATTACATTCTTTTAAAATCTATATTGGTGACTTGTATGTAATATGGATGGAATCCCTTACTGCTCATGACAAATAAATGTGATTTAAGCATGTAAAAAGAACCAATTCTTTGGGAGCAAGGTTCTGCATCAAGAAATAAGCAGTAAAGTGAATTTTTGAAATGTCTACTCTTGCCCTCTCACATTTATCATGCATTTTGTGAAGCAAGTCCTCCACTTAGTATGCAAAGACTGTTTGAATTGTGTAGCCAGCATCCTGAAGTTCCCACTGGGCATGAATTCAAGAACCTGTTTTTACAAGAAAAGCCATGGCACGATTTAAAATAGAAAACAAAAGGATGATTTTGACATTTTTTTGAATAACTAGATTTTGCACACATATAGTCAAAATATTTTCAGATATTTACCAAGGCAGAAAATAAAGTAACCTTTAAAGTGAATAGAAGTTAACAGACACTCTGTCACAATTTTTAACCTATATGAGAGGAGAATTATATGTCACAGGATCACCAGTGACCAAACAGCTGGAACCTTTGTTAAGTGCTTCCTGACAAATGTTGGATTCAGATTAGATTTATTTGCAAACAGTAAGACATACATTCATTTTTCCATGACAACTTACTGGGACTGAGACAAAGGGCATTTCTCTGACAGCATCACTTAGCAACAAGTCAGTGATATCCTACTGTGAGATTCTTTTGAGGGAAACTGCCATAAAATGTACAGAAAACTCAAACATGCCTCCCCCTCCACAATGAGATGAAGCATCTTCCACCATTGATCTGTATTACATTACGAGAAATTGATGATATTAGATGAACATTAGGAGATGAAAATGCATCTCATTCAAAAGTTCTGAATTTTTTTCATATGAAAATTGACACTAATATTGCATTGTTTTGTAATTTGATACTTACATCACTAATATAATGCAATCTTTAAACTGAGCAAACAAAATTACATTTATCCAAAGATAAATTCCTGTGAGAAAAAAAAATTAAAAATGCTTGCCCATTTAATTTTATTTGAAAAACAACACTGAAAATGGTTTGCTATAATTATCTTGCTCTCACATTCGCTTGCTGAATATTGCTGGGATATAGCCCTACTGCCATTGACAAACCACAGGCGACTCACCAAAGTGTCCACTTTTCATCCTCAAGCCTGAGGAGTGAATATTTAAAAGCTATTCAATAACATTAGGCTGGTTCTGAATAGAATTGACTTTACTTCTTACGTCCTTCACAAACGTGAGGAGTAAAAATCTTTACGTTAAGTCTCCATCTAAATGAGCAATGTGCAATTTATAGTAATTTGTAAGAAGTAGAATGTACAACAGTCAATATAGCAAAGAAATACAATTGTATCCATGTGAATTAATCAGTCTGGTGGCCTAGTGGAAGAAGCTGTCCTGGAGCCTACTAGTCCTGGCTTTTATGCTGCAGTACTATTTCCCCGATGGTAGCAGCTGGAACAGTTTGTGAGTGGGGTGACTTGGGTCTCCAATAATCCTTTGGGCCCTTTTTACACACCTGTCTCTTTAAACGCCCTGAATAGTGGGAAGTTCACATCTACAGATGTGCTGGGCTGTCCGCACCACTCTCTGCAGAGTCCTACAATTGAGTTAAATACAGTTCCTATACCAGGCAGTGATACAGCCAGTCAGAATGCTCTCAATTGTGCTCCTGTAGAAAGTCCTTAAGATTTGGAGACCCATGCCAAAGTTCTTCAACCGTCTGAGGTGAAAGAGGCGCTGTTGTGTTTTTTTCACCACACAGCCAGTATGTACAGACCACGTGAGATCCTCAGTGATGTGTATGTCAAGGAACTTAAAGCTGTTCATCCTCTCAACCTCAGATCCATTGATGTCAACAGTGGTTAGCCTGTCTCTATTCTTCCTGTAGTCTACAACCAGCTCCTTTGTTTTTGCAACATTGAGGGAGAGGTTGTTTTCTTGACACCACTGTATCAGGGTGATGACTTCTTCTCTGTAGGCTGCCTCATTATTATTTGAGATAAGGCAAATCAATGTAGTGTCATCAGCAAATTTAATTAACAGATTGGAGCTGTGGGGCTCAGGACACAGCCCTGAGGGGCAGCTGTGTCGAGGGTCAGAGGTGAGGGAGCCCACCCTTACCACCTGCCAGCGATCTGACAAAAAGTCCAGGATCCATCTACACAAGGCAAGGTGAAGGCTGAGGTCTCTGAGCTTCTTGTTAAGTCCAGAAGGAATTATGATTAAACTGTAGTCCAAGAACAGCATTCTCACATTAGTATCTTTTCTCCAGATGTGCAAGGACAGTGCACAGAGCCCTGGCTATTGTATCATCTGTCGATCGGTTGTGTCAGTAGATGAATTGTAGGGGGTCCAGTGTGAGCAGTATCACACTGCAGATGTAGCCCTTGACCAGCCTCTCCAAGCATTTGCTTATTATTGAGGTGAGTGTGACAGGACACAAGTCGTTCAGACAAGTTACCTTAGTATTTTTAGGAACAATGGCAAACGTTTTGGGCAGGAGGGCACTCACTGGGAGAGAGAGAGATTCAAAATTTCTGTAAATATACCTGCCAGTTGTGCCACACACATCCTGAGTACCAGCCCTGGGATGCCATCCGGTCCCACAGCCTTGCTAATGTCCACTCATTGGAAACGCCTGCGTACTTCAGCCTCAGAGATGACCCAAAGTGCAGGTCGCTTCGGCAGCTCTCCTCAGGGGCTCAGAGTTGGTGACATCGAACCAAGCATAAAAAAGATTTGGCTCACCTGGGAGAGAGGCACCAATACGCTTAGCTTTGAACTCTGTGACAGTGTGCAAACCTTGCCATAAACAGTGTGTGTTGTTGGTGGAGAATTGTGTATGGATCTTGTCCCTGTATTGTCATTTCGCTGCCTTGATGACATTGTGTAGGTCATAGCTGCATTTCTTGAGTTCCTTTTCGTTAGCGACAATGTAAGGTCTGACTCACATGATAAGTGCTGTTCACACGGAACTGTTGATCCAGGGTTACTGGGTTGGATAGACCCTGACCAATTTTTGGGAGACAACGTCCTCGTTGCACTTCCGTATGCAGCTCGTGACCCCTTCCATGAACTCAGAGACATCCTCATCATGAAAGACAATCCAGTTGATGTCATTACAGCAGTCCTGAGGCATGGAGACTGACTGGTTAGACCGACAGTTGACAGTTTTAACTATGGCTGCCTCTAGTTTCAGCTTTTCCTTGTACATTGGCAGAAGCAAGATGGAAGAGTGATCTGACTTTCCAAATGGCGGATGGAGGAGCGCTTTGTAAGTGTTGCGGAAGGGAGAGTAGCAGTGGTCGAGTATGCTGTCTCCCCATGAGCTCCCCTGGATATGCTGACAAAACTTCAGAGAGACTTTAAACGACGCCACTTTATTAAAGTCTCCAGCAACTGTGAAGGCAGCCTCTGGGTGTGCAGTCTCCAGGAACTGTACAGTTCCTAGAGAGCCAGGTCAGTATCAGCCTGCAGTGGAACATACACAACTGTGAGAATAACAGCCGTGAACTCCCAAGGCAGCCAGAAAGGTCTACACAGCAGAATAAGGTACTCCAGATCTGAGGTTCAGAATCCGGACTCTGATGCTATTCTTAGCCGTACTTGCACTGTCCTAAATGTAGTGCTTTTGGGCCGAGATTAGATGTTCTATGGAGAAGGTAGCCTTCAGGCACATCAATTGATTATGCCAAAAATATAAAATGTAGCAGAATGCATTCTTTTGGAAAAACTTTCTTTTATATTTTAATCTTTGAATGCACAGAGGGCTAATTTTGAACATTAAGTGTTTTGTAATGAATATGATTGAATTTCACAGTCAAATCTCTGTTAGGTTACAAATTCTCACAAAATTTAGGAGACAGAAGAAGCAGCAGGTGCTGGAATCAATAATTTTTTTTAAAAACTTTTGCAGGAATTCAGTGGACCAAGAAGCATTTGTGAAGACAAAGGAATAGTCGACATTTTGGGTTGTGATCCTATATCTGGACTAAAGACGTAAAGGGAAGATAGCCAGTGTAAAGAGGTGAGAGAGAGGGTCAGTGAAAAGAAAAGGGGCAGATGGAAGCAAGTGGGGGGAGGGTGAAGGGGAAGGTAGAACCACATTAGTTTGGGATGATGGGTAGATGGAAACAGATGGAGACGTTGACTGGAAGTAGGCCAGGAGAGAAGAAACCAAGATGGATGGTGTTGTGGATGTAATATTTCAATAATATTTGAGTAATATTGTGAATATATTGTGTGATTAAGCATTCTTTGTTTGTTTAAATCATTTATTATGGGTTATATGTAAAAGTACGTGAATGGCGTACTTCATTACATCACCATGTCATAAGCGTGTACCTCACTAAATGTAAAAGCATAGTAGACATATATTATCCCCAGCTCTGTGTTTTTCTTTCTATTGTTTTATGTTTTGGAGTTACAAAGCATAACAGTGGAAATGAGGTACTTTTAAAATGAATCTGAGATGACTGCCTACCTGTTGAAGTGCAGCAAGATGTTTGAGTTTTTGTAAAAAAAAAGTGCAGCATGTTTTCCTTGCAAGAGGAGACAGAAATGGTCAAGATAAAGAAAAGGCAGAAAATGGATGAAACACATGGGTTCATAACAGTGAGTACCAGGTGATGCTAATAATAATAAATAATTTTAAAAAGCAGAAGTTGATGGCTACATCAGAAAAATAGACACATCCAATTGCACAACACATAATGGGTAGATGAATACTGAAAGGTTGAGCAGTAATATCAAGCAAATGAAATAGCCAATGAGAAGCAAGTGCCAGTGTTACGGTATGTATTTGGTGGGAGAGCATAGAGTTTGCTTAAAACTTTGATTGCTCCAACCAAACCAGCCAAAATGAGCTTTGCTGAGGTTGTGAAAGCAAAGCAGGAACATTTAGAACTGAAGCGGATCTTGATTGCAGGATGCTTTAGATTTCATAAGTGGAATCAAAAGGAAGGAGCGTCCACTTCAGCGTAAATGGCTGAATTGAAGAGGTTGTCTGAGCATTGTCAGTTCAGTGATGGGCATAATGATGCATAACAAAAAATTACTAAATGAGGACACTCCTCTTGACATATTCTCCCCAAAGCAACATCTCCCTTACAGCAGAGAAGATCCAAAAGGAAACAAAAAAAGACCCCGCACGATCTCAGGTCTACATGGCTACCCAACTTGGCTGGAATATGGAGTAGAAACTCCAGTTCCCCATTTTTAGCAGAGCCAAGATAAACTTGCCCTTGATGGGGGTTGCTGTATGTGAGGATTGAGAGTTCTTGCACCATCCAAGCTGAGAGCTAAAGTGTTGGAGGAGCTACATGTCAGTCATCTAGGCATGGTCAAAGTGAAAGCACTGGCTTTAAGTTTTGTCCCGTGGCCTTAGCAGATCGAGCAGCTTGCCATGCACTATTCGGGATGCCAATATGTCCAGAATAAAGATGTTCAGAGCTATCAGATCCACTCCCTGCAGTCCCAGGATCAACACCAACAACCACCATGGAGGAGGCCCCAGACCCTGAGATAGTTTCCCAGCCACGGATCTCACTTGCCAAGCAGAATTAACCTCCTTGTCAGGAAAGATGTTATCCCACAAGAGTAAGGAATCCTCTACAATGGTTAAGTTTTAGGCCGAAATGGGACAATTTAAAATTTACTATTCTCTGGATGTCTGTATGGAAGTTGTATTGTATAGTATACTGTAAATATAGTTAAAATGCATTCTGTATTAAACTGGAGTTTATAGCTAAGCAGAGAGGAATGTTGTTTATTTAGTATCTCAGTAATATTTGAATAATATTTTAATATATATTGTTTGATTAAGCATTCCTTGCTTGTTTAAATAACCCATTATGTGTTATATGTAAAAGCATGTGAATGGCACACGTCATTATTCCACTACGTCATAAGTGCATGCCTTACTAAATGTGAAAACGAAGTAGACTCATATTATCCCTGGCTCTGTGTTTATCCTTCAATTAGTTTTATATTTTGGAGTTACAGAATATAACAGATAGGCGTGTGCAGATTGTCCCTCCTTTTCTTTACCCGTTTTGACTTATCACCTAACGGCCTCGGTCTGTAATTTCTCCCTCTTCCCCACTTCACCTGATTCCATTTATCACCTATTCACCTGTTTCACCCCTCCCTCGCACTTTGGCACACTGGCAATCTTCACTCTATATTCTCAGTTCTGATGAAAGGCCTGAGGTATTGGTTACCTCACAACCTGAGGTATTGGTTATCCTTTTGCCTCCACAGAAGCGTATTGACCCACTGATTTCCTTGTTTTTTTTCCCCCTGTCTTTACACTGCCCTCAGGTGGTTGTGGCACAAATTACACTCACTGGTCCTTAAAACAAAAATATAGGACCTCCAGGTATGAATACCTGATTTATAAACACACTATATTTACAAATAAGCCCTTGGAAAACTGGAGGGATAGACTTGTCAGTTACTACAGGACTGCAGGCTTCCTCTGTCATTTAGAATTAGATTCATTACCACATTTCCCACTTGCAAACTGTTTGGGTCACAGACGGTGCACAGAAACAGAACCCTTCCATAACGTGGGGAGATTCAGAATGATTAACCAACTGTGCTACTCCTTCAGATAACTAAACGCATGAGGCATTTTGCCAAAAAAAAAGCAGAAAATAAGTAATCTGACATTCTTCTTTAATTTTCCCTTTCACTCAAGACGCAGACTTGAATAGCTGCCAGGCTTTTTTTGCTTTGATGCCCCAATATTAACTTTGAAAGATTCTGAAAGCTGCTTAGTGTAGCCGTGACATTTTACCTTTCACATTTATATAAAACCATGCTGCAGACAGAAACTCATCAGGAATGGAATTACGAATAGAAAACGGCACATTGCATTTGTACATTACTAATCCAGCTTGCTGGAAAATCACCAAATAATTACTAGTATGCTTGATTTGTTTTTAATACATCCACAAATGTGAACGTTGCTGACAAGGTCATTATTATCGTCCATCACTTGTGCTTATGAAATTGAAGAATGCACTGCCTTTTTAAACCATAGCAGTGTGATAGAAATGCTCCCATGGTACAATAAGTAGCTGTGACAACTAGGAACCAAAGACCAATAGGCATAAGAGATTCTTGACCAACAAACAAAATACTGGAGGAACTCAGCAGGTCAGGCAGCGTCTATGGAGGTCAATAAGCAGTCAATGTTTGAGACCAAGATGCTTCATCAAGTCTCATCAACCGTCCTGATGAAGGGACTTGTCCTGAAATGTTGTTTGTTTATTCCCTTCAGTAGATCAGTGGCCCCCATGCAAAGCATGTGCTACCGGGCCGAGAGGAAACAATATGATTTGGCGATATGAAATGATATGAGTCAGCTGCACCTTTCCTCATTTCCTGTCACGCACTGTTGACCTTGAACACCACCCCCCCCACCCCGTCGGCTGGTCTGCAAGAATATTGTCAATATTAAACTGGTCCGCGGTGCAATAAAGTTTGGGGACCCCTGCCATAGATGATACCTGACCTGCCAAGTTCCTCCAGCATTTTGCGTGTGTTACCAAAGTATAACTTATTTGCAGGTTCAGGTGGTGTACACTGGGCTGGGAGGGGTGCTGTAGAGGAAGAGGAGAGCAAAAGCAACGTATCTATGTACCTATGCATTCGATAACTTTCCCTTCTAGATGGTAAAAGCTGCAAATTCTGGAAGTAGAACTGCAGGAGTTCCAGTGTGCTGCTGTAGTTCATTTTAATGACTGCACACATTCTAGTGACTTTGCAGCAGAGGTGGGATTTGATTGACTGAAGCTGATACACATGGGGCAGATCACTTTGCCTCCTTTGTGTTAAAAACTACTGAGGTTCTTGAATATTGTTGGATTGGATCTCAGCCAGTGGTGCACATGCTGGAAGCCACAAAGTCACATGCAAATACCTTACAAAAACTACTTAGTCATGCTTTGTGCATTGAAAGCCAATCGTCAAATCATTTACCACAGAAAGGCCAAGATACACTCAGTAGCCACTTTATTAGGCTCCTGCTGTACCTAACAAAGTGGCCTCTGAGTGTATTCTTCTGCAGCTGTAGCCCATGCACTTCAAGGTCTGATGTGTTGAGCATTCGGAGATGATCTTCTGCACACCACATGTGGTTATTTGAGTTATTGTCGCCTTCCTATCAGCTTGAAACGGTCTAGCTATTCTCCTCTGACGTCTCTCATCAACAAGGCATTTTGCCCACAGAGTGTGGTAAACAGTATATATATGTTGTAACTGGGTTACCTGTCTGGACACGCCCCTCTGCTGACTGCTCCTGTGGCTCCCCCCACAGACCCCTGAATAAAGGCGATTGTGCCACTGCTCCTCCTCTCTGTCCAGGGGCAGATACTCAGCATGGACGTTGGTCCATTTACTGTTAACAAAAACCTTTCAGTATTTACTCTACTTCCAGTTTTTTGGAGTAATTGATAGTGCATCACAAAGCTGCTGCTCCCTGGATGTTTTCTGTTTTTCACTCCATTCTCCATACACACTAGAGTCTGTTGTGTGTGAAAATCCCAGGAGATCAGCAATTTCCGAGGAACTCAAACCACCTTGTCTGGCACCAGCAATCATTCATAGTCAAAGTAACGTTGATCACATTTCTTCCCCATTCTGATGTTTGGTCTGAACAACATCTAACCTCTTGACCATGTACGCATGCTTTTATACATTGAACTGCTGCCAGATGATTGGCTAATCAGATATTTGCATAAACAAGAAGGTGTACCTAATCAAGTAGCCACTGAGTGTAGTTGTGCAGTAAATTCAATTAAGTGGCTGGTCAATAGACACAACAAATTGCATCTGGTGAGGGATTGGTTAGCAAGGGAATGTCAAGTGGAGATGATTAGTTTCTCTTCAACTGTACAGGCATATTGGCTGCTACTTGTGTGTTGACTCTCCTATCAGCCTGCACAGTTGTTCCCCAGCTCGTGCATCATTTATGTACAATATCTGAGCAGTCACAAGGGAGCCCATCATCAACATTACCTCCTTCACCATTTTACTTATTATTTATTGAGGTATGGTGCGGAATAGGCCCTTCTGGCCCTCTGAACCACACCGCGCAATATATCTGAGCAGAATCACAGGACTATTTACATTGGCCAATTAACTTACCAACTGGTACATCTTTGGACTGTGGGAGGAAATCAGAGCACCCAGAGCAAACCCACACAGTCATGGGGAGGACATACAAACTCCGTACAGGCAGCAGCAGGAATTGAACCCTTCACCTGTACTGCAAATCATTGTGCTAACCACTACGCTACCGTGCCACCCGAACGTTTTGATCCGAAGCATCCAAAGAGGAGTAGAACCTGGGCACTTCCCTGAGGAAATCCAGCTTCGATGTGCTGAGATAAAGATGACTCTTCCTTTAGGTTAGGTATGATTCCAGCTATTTGAGTATTTTCTCTGCGATGCCCATTAATTTCAGTTTCATCAGGCTAAGTCACTGAACATACCTGGTGTGGAGAGATTTCTAAACATAAAAGGATTGAGCATATGGGGAATGAACAGGAATATGATATGCAGTACGGGTTCATCCATTATCATAATGAATAGCAGAACAGGCTCAAAGGGCCAAATGGCCTGGTTTTCCCCCACACTCTCAACACCCTTCACAAACTGCAATTGGCAGCCATTTTCTTCAGGATTTGGCCACTCAGTCAGTATTGGTGCTATCAAGTGAACATCAAAATAGGACTGCCAATGCTGGAAATACGTGTTAAAGAGAAATAGAAAATGCTGTAAATACCCAGCAGGCAGAGCTGCATCAGTGATCATCATCATCGCAGCCCTGGGCAGAAGGTATGGAAATTCTGAGGTGCCCAGTCATCCCCCTTTTGGCCTCACTAAAGGAAAGCTTATGAAGCAATACGTTTGTCACCAGCTTGGCCGCAGGAGCTGCCGGAAAGATGTTCAATGATGTCCAGCCACCTTAGGGACTCCAGTCTGGATTTCCTGCCTTCATCTCTCCCGAGGGTGCTCACAAGGCAGTGGGGCGATTCACCTGTAGTTGGGGATCTGGGTCACGAGCACCAGGGTGTGTCCAGTGGGCCTGCATGCTACATGTGCCGGGATCACACTTCTTCCCTTCTTCTGTAGGTCAACCTGAGTCCAAAAGGAGTTCAGTTTCTGTGTGTTGCCAGCAAGGAGGCACTTCATGAGGCTTGCTGTTGGAGAGGCTATGTACTGGCAGGGAGAGACTTACACTCTTTGCATTGTGCTGTCCTGAGAGTGAAGAAGGCAGGTTTTCTTCTCAAAGCAAAAAAAGAGTGTCACATAAAGAAGTCGTTATTACTAACACTAGGTTTAACTAAATAAAGTTGGATTATCAAAATGCCATAATTGGACTGTATAATTATTGAACCAGGATTACTCATCCAGTGCTGTACTGTAACCACAATGTAACCAGCAGGTACAATAATCATAGCCACTGGACTAGTCACATGCTAATTTACAGTAATTACATCCATTTATTACATGCTATTTAACTTCTTTTAGTATCTAAATATTCCTTTGCAATATTTGAAAATTTCTGTACTGAACTGTTAAATGGTGTTAAGTCTACGCATATAAACATTTAGCCTGCAAATGTTCAAATATAATTTAAAAATGATTAGAAACAAAAATTTTAGAAATACAAAGTAAAACCTGATTATACAAAAGAAGTGCACAAACATAGATAAAGACAAGCCAGACTATGAAATTTTCTTGCTAGACCAGGGATCAGAACTGAGGCAAAGTATTTACTAGAACTGTTATCATTTTCTTTTCCTGCAGAAAAACTGATTAATCTGCACAGTATTTGCTATTGTTTTCTGAAAATTACTAACTTATTATTATGTATGTGTCATGATCCCAATGGTTAATTGATGTTGGGAACCGGGAGTTGCTGCATATCCACCTACAACGCATCATCCTGGAGCACCCATCTCACTTGGGTGGAGTACGCCCGCAACTCCCTGGTCAGCACCGCCACCGGAATGTCTCCCTTCAAATGCTCCCTTGGCTATCAACACCGTTTCCTGCCCATGAAGATAACATCGCTGTGACTTCTGTTCAGGCCCATACCCACCAATGCCGCAAGGTCTGGAAGGATGCGTTCTCGGCCCTGCTCTGCCGACCGCAACCGGAGGATCGCCATTCGCCACCGAATTCCAGCGCCCAACTATCGGCCTGGTCAGAAGATTTGGCTCTCTTCAAGAGAAATCCCCCTCAAGAATGAATCCAAGAAACTCGCCCCCTTGTTACATCGGACCATTCGAAATCGGGAGCCTTATCAACCCCTCAGTGGTCAAACTCAAACTGCCCAGATCTATGCACTTTCTTCCCACGTTCCACATCTCCCATCTGAAACCCGTGTCTGTTAGCCCTTTGTGCCCTCCTGCTGAACCTTCTCCACCTGCCCAGGTCATCGACGTCTACCCAGCTTACACTGTCTGGCGAATACTTGATGTACGCCGCTAAGGCAAGGGTCTCCAGTACCTGGTCAATTGGGAGGGATACGGTCCTGAGGCGTGCACCTGGATTCCCCACTCCTTCATCTTGGACCTTTCCCTCATCCGAGATTTCCATCACGACAAACCAGACAAGCCTGGTGGTTCGCCTGGAGGCTCCCGTTAAGGGGGGGGACTGTCACGGTCCCGACCATTAATTCACCATTTTCTCCTAATTCCCTTTGATGGTGGCACACCTGGTTCTCATCAAGACCTGCAGCATAAAAACCCCGGCTTTGCATCCACTCGTTACCAGACCATTGTTTAGCCAGTGTGGTAATTAACGTTCCCGGCCACTTAGGATTGTGTATTCTAAGTTTTACTTCAGTACCGAGGTTTACCTGTGTAACTCCAACTCTCTGTGTCAAGAAAAGTATTGCCTACCGCTTGCCTTTCTACGCTCTGTGTCAAGATAAGTTTTGCCTGCCATCTGTCTCTTGTTTGCTGTTCAGCTCCAGCCACTCTCACACCCTCGTCTGCATCCTAACTCAATCTCCATGCCAGTGTCCTGTGTTTGGCTTCACCCTGCTCTTTGTAACAGTATGAAAGCGAAGGGATACGTCTGGCAATGAAAAAATTAAATTTTAGGACAGCAGAGTGGCTGAGCTTGAAAGACTGTTGTTGCATACCTCCGATGGTCTGGTTCAACCCTGACAAGTGTTGCTGCCTGGAGTTTACACATTCTCCTGGCAACACTTTGTGTCTCCTTTGAGTGCCTTGATTTCTTCTCACATCGCAAAGGCATGCATATAAACATTTAGAACAAGTGGCTTAATTGGCCATTATAATTTGCTCCTACAGTGCAGATGAGGGGAAGAACATAGGAGATGTAGGGAAAATAACATGGTATTAATGCAGGATTAGTGCAAGCGGGTGTTTGATGGTCAAGGCAATGTGACTAAGAGGACAACTTCCATTCTGTACCTCCAGGATTCAATTTTTTTTAATACATAATATTTCCAAATGTTCATGCATGCTCTCAGTAGCAAATTTTTCCATAACAAATCAGTAGCATTACAAGCTTTAGCTATGTGCTTTTTGAGCAGCAGACAATCAATCAACGGAAGCACAAGAAAATGTAGTTCACACAGGTTCACTGAATCAATACATAGGTATAGATTTGCGGCAGGTTGGTGTTTGAGCAGCGACCAATCAATGATCGGAAGCATGAGAAGACGTAGCTCACTCGGGATCACCTAACTGAATATATAAGGCATGGATTCACAGCCATTTGGTGTTTGAACAGTGGCCAATCAGTGATCAGGATTGATTGGCAACAACAAGTAAAAATAAGGCAGGGGCAAGCATAGCGACCATTGTTGGGCTGGACAGTGTTAGCGTGGTTACTTGAGGCTTTAGGTCTTTGAGACTTCAGCGCCGAGAGCCTTGCAAAAAAGTTGTAGGTAGTTTGTCCCCCCAGTTTATTTGTCTCCTTCTTTATATTTGCACAGTCAGAACAGTAGAGATGCCAGACTGGATAGTCGAATGCTCTTCTTGCTGGATCTGGGAAGGCAGGGAGACCTCAATTGTCCCTGAAGACTTCACCTGTGAGAAGTGCATCTAGCTGCAGCTTCTTGCACTCTGTTAAGGAGTTGAAGCTGGGAGTGGATGAACTCCGAATCATTCAGGATGCTGGAGGTGGTGATACACAGGACATATAGAGAGATAGTTACATCCAAGGTGCAGGGCACAGGAGACTGACTGACAGTCAAGAAGGGGAAAGGGGTTAGATAACCAGAGCAGAGTAGCCCTGTGACCATCTCCCTCTACAGCAGATATACTTTGGATACCGTGTGTGTGGGGGGTGGGGGTGACCTAACAGAGGAAAGTTGCAACGGTGAGGCCTCTGGCACTGAGTCTGACTCTGTGACTCAGAAAGGAAGGGGGAGCACAGAGGTGAGCTTTGGTGATATGGGATTTGTCAGTTAGGGAAATTGAAAGGAGGTTCTGTGGATGAGAAGGAGATTCCTGGTTGTCAGGCACTGGGACATCCAGGATTGAGTCCTCAGCATTCTTAAGTGGGAGGGTGAGCAACCAGAGGTTGTTGTGCATGTGGGTACCAAGGACATAAGTAGGAAGAGTGATGGGGTTCTGTAAATGAGCTCAGGGAGTTGGGTGCTAATTTAAAGAAGATGACTCCCAGTGTTGTGATCTCACCATTGCCACATGCTAGTAAGACAGAAACAGGAAGATCATACAGCTAATACATGGCTTAGGATTTGGTGTAGGAGGGAGGGTGTCAGATTGTTGGTTCATTGGCTCACTTCCAGGGAAGGTGGGACCTGTATAGAAGAGACAGTTTGCACTTGAATTGGAGCAGGGCAAGGTTTACTAGTGCTGCACTGGAGAGATTTAACTGAAGTTGCAGGGAGCTGGGAACCAGAGTGCCAGAACAGATAGCGGAAAGGTTGCAGAAGTAAATGTTATGACATTAGATGATGTCAGCAATCAGAAAGTTGAGCCTGACGCGACTAATGTTATCAGCCGTGTACACTTCAGTATAAGAAGTATTGTAGGAAAGGCAGATGAGCTTGGGGTATGCATGGAATTATGATATTGTACTTTAGCTATTAGTGAGACTTGGTTGCAGGAGGGACAGAACTAGCCACTCAATATTATGGGGTTCCATTGTTTTAGAAGTGACAAGCAGGAGTGATTAAAGGGGGTGTATTGGAGGAGTCATTACTGTCACATGACAGCACTGCCTATTACCTGGTCAAAAGACACGCCACCTGCCAATCAAGGTTTGACCCCTCCTCACCCATCAACGCACACTTAACCATTGGCCCCTTTAATTAGCCTTGTACGTGGCCTCCGGCAACTGGCCTATGTAATCATCTTAACTCTGCTGGCACCGAGCCATTGCCCCCCTGCCCCCGTGAATTACCTGGGCGGGACCCTCCAGCCCTGCTGCCCTATAAATGGTGCCATGTGTGCTGGACCCTCTCTCTTTGCCATCCAAGGGGTCACCCTGCTTCCCTCCAGGCTGAGAAACGTGGAACAGCGCTGGAGAAATTATTGGTGAGCTGTGCATTGAATGGGGTTAGGAGCGTTGGTTATTGTCCCTAAAAGCAGAGAGCCATGCCTGCACGGAATCAAGGGGTGGCGGATATCGTGTTGACTTTTCCCTTGGTTGTATGTGTGTGTGGCTGTGCGTGTACTTTGTTCCCACGCGATTTTCTCACGTTCGTTATTAATTGTCCGTGTGTGTTTTATTGCTGATCTGATCACTTTAAATTGCGCACTTGTGCGTGTTGCTTCTGTTGCCATTTTCCCATGTTTACCTTCTGTAAATAAAATCCTTTACTACCAAGGCTGCGTGTCCAGAGTCCTCGCCTTTGAGACTCTACCGAATCTGTTTCCTCACTTACAACAGGGGGGGAAGGATGGCGTTACCAGTCAGGGGAAATGTTACAGCAGTGCCCAGTCAGGCCAGACTGGAGACCTCGTGTAGTGATGCTTTAGGGATGGAACTGAGGAATAAGAAAGGTATGACTGCGTTAATTGGGCTATATTATAGAGAACCCAGCAGACCGCAGGATTTAGAAGAACAAATTTGTAGTGAGGTTGTAGACTGTTACAAGAAACATAAGGTTGTTTTAGTAGGAGATATTAACTTTCCACATATGGACTGGGACTCCCATACTGTAAAAGGACTAGGTGGGATAAAGCTTGTCAAATGTGTTTGGGAAAGCTTCCTTAATTAGTATGTAGAAGTCCCATTGAGAGGGTGTGCGATACTTGATCTGCTATTAAGGAATAAGACAGGGGAGGTTACAGAAGATTGTGTAGGGGAACACGTTGCATCTAGTGATCATAATGCCATTAGTTTCAAAGTAAATATGGGAAAGGATAGGTCTGGTTTGCAGGTTGAGAATCTAAATTGGAGAAAGGCCAATTTTGATGGTATCAGAAAGGATCTGGCAAGTGTGGACTGGGACAGGCTATTTCTGGCAAAGGTGTACTTGATGAGTGGGAGCCCTTCAAAAGTTAAATTTTGAGTACAGAGTTTGTATGTTCCTATCAGAATAAAAGGCAAGGATAAAAGGTTTAGGGAACCTTGGTTTTCAATAAATATTGAGGCCCTGGTTTTTAAAAAAAAAGAGGTGCATAACAGGTATAGGCAGGTAGGAACAAATGAGGTACTTGACAAGTATAAGAAATGCAACAGAACACCTAAGGAAGAAATCAGGAAGGCTAAAAGAAGGTATGAGGTTGCCTTGGAGACAAGGTGAAGGAGAATCCTAAGAGGTTCTACAAATATGTAAGAACAAAAGGATTGCAAGGGACAAAATTGGTCCTCTGGAAGATCAGAATGGTAATCCATATGTGGAGCCAAAAGAGATGGGGAAGATCTTAAATGAATTTTTTGCATCTGTATTTACTTGGAAGACGGACACAGTCTACAGAAGTGAGGCAAAGCAGCAGTGTGGTCAAAGATCCGATACAGTTTACAGAGGAGGAGGTATTGGCTGTCTTGAGGGTGGATAAATCCCCAGAGCCTGACAAGATTTTTCTTCATTCCCTGTGGGAGGCAAGAGCAGAAATTGCAGGGGCCCCAGCAGAGATATTTAAATCATCCTTAGTGACTGGTCAGATACCGGGGGATTGGAGGAAATCTAATGTTGTTCCACTGTTTAAGAAAAGCTCGAAAAATAAACCAGGAAATTATAGGGAGGTGAGCCTGATATCAGTAGTGGGAAGGTATTCTAAGGGACCAGATATGAGTGCTTGGATAGACAAGGACTGACTATGGATAGACAGCATAGCTTTGTGCATGATAGGTCATGTCTGACCAATCTTGGAGTTTTTGAGGAAGTTACCTGGAAAGT
The DNA here is from genome assembly GCF_030028105.1 of Mobula birostris. NCBI lineage: Eukaryota > Metazoa > Chordata > Chondrichthyes > Myliobatiformes > Myliobatidae > Mobula > Mobula birostris. The sequence continues at coordinate 44,557,951 of NC_092385.1, forward strand.
GGATAAAGGTAAGGCAGTGGATGTTGTCTACATGGATTTTAGCGAGGCATCTGACAAGGTCTCACATGGGAGGTTGCTCAAGAAGGTTCCGTCGCTGGCCATTCAAGATGAGGTTGTAAACTGGATTAATGGAGAAGCTAGAGAGTGATAGTAGATGGTTGCCTCTCTGATTGGTAGTCTGTGACTAGCGGAGTGCCACGGGGATTGGTGCTGGGTCCACTGCTCTTTGGCATCTATATCAATGGTCTGGATGATAATGTGATTAACTGTAAAAGTAAATTTACAGATGACAACAAGATCGTGAGTGTAGTGGACAGCGAGTAAGACTATCAGAGCTTGCATGGGGATCCGGACCAGCTGGAAATAGGGGTGAAAAATGTCAGATGGAATTTAATGTAGACAAGTGTGAGGTGTTGCACTTCAGTAGATCTAACCAATGTAGATCTTACACAGTGAACAGTAGAGTACTCAGGAGTGCGGTAGAGCAAAGGGATCTGAAAATACAGGCCCATAATTCTCTTAAAGTGGCAGCACAGATAGATAGGGTCAAAAGGAAAACTTTTTGGCATATTGGCCTTCATAAATCAAAGTGCTGAGTACGGGAGATGTGATGTTATGCTGAATTAGTATAAAACGTTGATGAAGGCTATTTTGGAGTACTGCATGCAGTTTAGGTCATATATCTACAGGAAAGGTGTCAATACATTTGAAAGTGTATAGATAATTTACAAAGATGTTACCAGGACTGGAGGACCTGAGTTATAACGAAAGATTGAATAGGTTAGGACTTTATTCCTTGGAGCAAAGAATATTGAGGGGAGATTTGATAGAGGTACACATAGGGTAAATACAAGCAGGCTTTTTCCACTGAGGTTGGGTGAGACTACAATCAGAGGTCACGGGTTAAAGCTGAAAGATGAAACATTTAAGAGGAGCATGAGGGGAAAACTTCACTCAGTCGAGTGTGGAATGAGCTGCCAGCGCAAATGGTGCATGCCGGCTTGTTTTCAATGTTTAAGAAAAGTTTGGATAGGTACATGGATAATCAGGGTATGGATGACTATAGTCCAGGTGCAGGTCGATGGGACTAGGCAGCTTGAATGAGTTTGTATGGACTAGATGGGTCAAAGGGCTTGTTTCTGTTCTGTACTTTTACATGACACTATGACTCTAATGTCAAGAACATAGATGAGGATAAGAAAAATGACTGTATAGGTTAATTAGAGTCAAAAGAAGAGTTAACAGTATTTAAAATGGTGCTGAAAAGATAAGAGTAATAATTACTACTTTTGAGGGCTGTGGAAGATATTTTTCTTTTGCTGAGCAACTTGGGGCTCATCTGTTATCTCTGCAATGAATAACAGTGGTATTAATAGTCTTGATGAATTCAAAAACCTAGAAATAGTAACTGTCAGTGTTCTCAGTTATATTAACCTGTACTATTAAGCTCTGAGTCAGAAGGCTGTGGATTTCAGCTCTCAGCACATAAATAGAGCTTTGGTACAGTAATGTGCATGTAGTTGTTTATACTGAGAATACATCTGATTCACAAATAGGATGGCATGGAATTATTTGAGAAAGTATGCTCTCAGAGCTGGGTAACCAATATTTCATCCACAAAAAAAACCCCACAAATAATCCATTCTCTTCACACAAGAGATTCTACAGATGCTGGAGTACACACCTAGTCTCACCTACTGGAGAAACAACTTTCCTGCCTCTATCTTATCTGTCCTTTTCATAATTTTTTATGTTTCTATAAAATCTCCTCTCATTCTTCTGAATTCCAGTGAGTACAGTCCCAGGTGACTCAACCTCTCCTCACAATCTAACCCCCTTATCTCTGGAATCATCTCTGGAGGCTCATCCCTGGTGAGCCTCCTTTACACTGCCTCGAAAGCCAGTATATTCTTCTTCAAGTAAGGAGACCAGAACTGCATGCAGTGCTCCAGGTGTGGCCTCACCAGTACCCCGTACAGTTGCAGCATAACCTCCCTGCTCTTAAATTCAGTCCCTCAAGCAATGAAGGCCAACTTTCCATTTGTCTTTTTGATAGCATGCTGCACCTGCAAACCAACCTTTTGTGATTCATGCACAAGCACTCCCAAGTCCCTCTGTACAGTAGCATGCTGCAATTTTTTACCATTTAAATAATAATCTGCTCTTTCATTTTTCCTTCCAAAGTGGATGACCTCGCATTTACCAACATTGTACTCCATCTGCCAGACTCTTGTCCATTCACTTAACCTATCTGTATCTCTCTGCAGATTCTCTGTACCTTCTGCACAATTTGCTTCTCCACCCAATTTAGTATCATCAGCAAACTTAGATGCACTACACTCAGTCCCCTCTTCCAGATCGTTAATGTATATCATGAACAGTTGCGGACCCAGCACCAACCCGTGGCACACCGCTCAACATTGACTGCCAGCCAGTGTAACACCCATGTATCCCAACTCTCTGCTTTCTATTAGTTAACCAATCCTCTATCCATGCTAATACATCACTCCCAACCCTATGCATCCTTATCTTATGGATAAGAGTTTCATATGGCACCTTATCAACAGTGGCTATATTTCATACGAGTTTGAGGAGATTTGGTATGTCACCAAAGACACTCAAAAATTGCTACAGATGTACTGTGGAGAGCACTCTAACTGGCTGCATCACTATCTGGTAAGGGGGGCACTGCACGGGATCAAAGTAAGCTGCAGAAAGTCGTTAACTCAGTTAGTTCCATCATGGGCACTAGTCTCCTCAGCATCCAAGACATCTTACAGGAATGATGCCTTAAAAAGGCAGCAGTCATCATTAAGGACCCCCATACCCAGGACATGCCCTCTTCTCATTGCTACCATCAGGGAGGAGGTACGGGAGCCTGAAGGCACACACTCAATGATTCAGGAATAGCTTCTTCCCCTCTGAAAGGACAATGAACTCATGGACATTATCTCACTGCTTTTTCCCCTCTTTTTACACTATTTATTTAACCTTTTTTAATATATACAAATACTTCTTACTGTAACATAGTTTTTATTATAATGTACAGCTGCCATATAACAACAATTTTTACGACATATCCCAGTGATATTAAACCTGATTCTAAAAAGAGAGTCTGAGGCAATATCATACACCTGTGAAGTCACCCAAGTGGCAAAGAAATGATATTAATGTAGAGAACAGTTCTGGCTTCTTCAGAAAGGAAGGTCCCTGCATTTGACTGATCTCTCTCTCGACGCCGTTGGGAGATGGTGCCGGAGTCCTGAGTCTTGAGTAACGTTTGATCGGCGCAGTTTGTAGATTAGACTCTGTGGTTAATGTTACAATGTGGCCTCTTTTGATGACTTTGTGGGTTGGTGTTTTATATTCTGTGTTTTTCACTTGTTTATTGCTGTTTGTGTGATTTGTTTCTTATTTTTTCTTGTTGGGGTAGGGTTGGCGTTTCTTGTTGAACAGTTTCCTTCATTCCTCTTTGTTTCACAGCTGTCTATGGGAAGATGAATCTCAGGGTCGTATTCTGCATACATACTTTGATAATAATGTACTTTGTACCTTTTGGCTAACAGGCATCAAGAAGCATGAAAGAAAGATAGGATGAACTAGAATCCACCCCTCTGACTTTGATTTCTGTGACAGATGATTTGTTCATCTGCATTGTTGGTAGCCTTTTTAGTTTATAGGAATTGTACCTGTGTTTTTGGAAATCCTTTGTGCTTTGTAGTTTAGAAGAGGTTTATAATTTGGAAATGCTTTAGAAGATAGAAATCCTGACTTTTAAGTATGTTTTAATTAAATGCTTATCATTGAAAATAAATGAACTGTTTTAAACTACTATGTTTGCTGCAAGTAGCTTCTAGTTGGTAGGGAAAGGGGACCCTTCACTCGATTAGTGGGTATTAGCAGTTAAATTCACCATGGAGAATAAACAGGGAAGTGAACCAGTCTTTGAAGATCGGACATTTTCAGTTGCATGGATTGGAGAGCATGCCTTATGAAAACAGGTTGAATGAACTTGACCTTTTCTCCTTGGAGTGACGGAGGTTGAGAAATGACCTGATAGAGGTGTATAAGATGATGACAGGCATTGATCGTGTGGACAGAAAGAGGCTTTTTCCCAGGGCTGAAATAGCTAACAAGCAGAGCATAGTTTTAAGCTGCTTGGAAATAGGTACAAGGGAGATGTCAGAGGTAAGTTTTTTTACACAGGGTTGTGGGTATGTGAAATTCACTGCCAGAGACAGTGGTAGAGACAGTTACAGTAGGGTCTTTTAAGAGGCTCTTAGATAGGTGCATGGAGCTTAGAAAAATAGATGGCTATACAGTAGGGTAAATCTGAGCAGTTTCTAGAATAAGTTACATGGTCAGCACAACATTGTGGGGCAAAGGGCCTGTAATATGCTGTAGATTTCTATGATTCTATGTAATCACTCTTTAGTGAGAGTACTTATGACTATTTATATTGAGTAGAGTTCAATGTCTTTCTTTGAGTTAGAACTTTGCGGTCAGCAAACCCAATACCATCACAGCTGGTGCCCAATGTGGTCATATTATATCAAAATTATTACTTTTGAAATAATTTTTATTTTGCAGTTGTCCAACTCAGAGCTCTCGACAACTGCTACAGTACCCCACCTAGTACTATAAAATAGTCGACCTCCTGATTTCCAGCAGTTGTGCAGGCAAAAGCCATTTGATATTATGAATGTGTTAATAATATATCAGAAATATGAGCTAATACCTCGACTGCTCCTCAAGTAGAGTATGATGAATATTTTATTCTTCAAGTCAGAGACTGGAATGATGAAGGGGTTGAACATCATGTAGCATGCAGAGTAGACGGACCAAACCCTGCTGTACAACCTGCTGGACTCAAACCATCACAACTTGGACCAAGCCCCAACAATGTAGCAATAGTTCATGCCTGAAGACAACAAATTGGCCACATGCTTAAGGAATGGAACCTGGTGACCAGTATTTTAATCCCAATGCATGGGGATATTGTGTGTTCCTTCCGGGCTCACTTGAGGTAGCACCTACATCAGTAATGAAGTCTGGAGAACAAATGCCAAGAACATGTACTAGAAGTTCTAAAAAGATTGACTATAGCCCAGTAAAAGAAGAATGCGGAGGCATGTTGATGTACAGGGAGCAGTTGTATCTTCTGCAGTAAAAACTTCCCCTTGACCTTACTGCCATGGGTGACCCCACCAGGAGCTAAGCTCCAGGCGGCATAATTATCAGGGTCTCAGGATCACACAAGCCTCTTCACCATGACAAGAAGATGGTACCCTGGAGAGGAGCAAGCAATAGACTTCTGGACAGGAGTCCGAACAATATCTCGTTCTGTAAGTTTGTGTTTCTACAAAAGATTGCTGTAGATATCTGTTATAATGAGGGAGAAGAAACACAAGCCCCCATACACTATCCCCCAAATAATTTCACCCTAACAGAACAGAAATTTACTGCCTTAGAATGATGCCTTACTATGGTATTCCATACACATATTGCAGTAAGACCATTGCAAGGGGGTAAACTAATTATCATACAGAGTTTGAGGCTTTGAAAAATAATTACAATTTACCAACAAATGAACGGAGAGCTAGCATAACTAGTGGTAGAGGGATTTTTGGATTAACACATCTAGCAAATAACTTCAGCCACCAATCTTCAAATCTGAATATAGATTGTAATTTAAAATGCTTTTATATTGTTCAAAGAAAAAAATAGGTTTCTAAAAACCTTGAATCAAAAACTGGACAATGCTGATTAAAATTCATTTATGTATCTGTGGTGTGGGTATGAGTCGGGAGGTGTGAAGTCTGTGTGTGGTTTCAAAGAAAGCATTGTGGATGCATTGTAAATATGGATTGTCCCATGATGTTTAGCACATAAAATCTCAGGTAGCGTAGGCCAGTGAGATCTTTCTGCCGAAAGCTTCTCAATATGATGCCTGCTGCATCTTGTTCTGTCGAATAAAAAGGCTGCTTCATATCTTCCAGTACTTTTCTCTGGTGAATTCATTCACGCAACAACATTTGGTGTCAGAAGTGGGATACCTTTTTGCAACACATCTTGTGGCCAGCGATCTTAGCAGTGTAAGTAGGTGAGTATTTTTAAAATTAGCACTCACACTTGGATCTGTTCAGGTCTGTGGCACATGGTATCATGGAGTATCACGAACACGGACAGTTGAACTGGTAGATATAAAAGTAGTGTGAGCGTGTGCATTTCTGTTTATGTAAGAGATAAAACATTATGTGTTAATTTGGTGAGATGGAGACACAAGTTGCAAAAGGGTGGTTATTGAAGTTTCATTGCGAGCATCTTCCTAGTGTGTGTGCCTTGGTGCAAAAGTTAGATGCAAGGGAATATAGCAGGCATCATGAGTTCAGGTATACAAAAGTGACAGATTGTGGAGTACATACTCTGCAGTTTTAAATATGTATTGTTTAACTGCTACCCGTCAGTTATATTTTGAGTAATGTGGAATTAGTGTAGATATATTTCAGGGAGAGGTTTTACCCAGATGTATCTGTTGGGATGGCACCTAGAGAGTTCAGGCAATGTCAGGCTGAGAACCCTGATGATCTGAGCCAGCCCTTGACTCTGATTATAACCATTCATAAGCCTTTCACCCCCGGGGAGAAACAGAGCATTTTGTTAGAGTTGCGCTCACTTACAAGTGACATGTGGGAATTCAGAATTCTGGCGCAAGCTCAAGGAAATGTTTGAAATTCACCAGATGCACACTAAAGATATACACATGTTGGTAAAAGTGAAGTGCCGAGGGGATATATGGGACAGTATGGCACAGGGGGTGCAGGATGGTACATGCGCAACTACCAGGAATGTCAGCAATGAAGAAAGGTATCGCTCCTTTTAAGGGGAAATGAGGCAGCGACTGGGAGGTGGTGAGAGTAACTGGGGAATGATAATGGCAGTGATCCAAAGAACTGATGAGACAGCCATGAATTATGCAGAATGTAAATACTGAGCATATGAGGAATATTCAGGGTTGGACAATCCAGGGAGGGATAATCTAGATTTCCTGAAAACGGTGAAAGGAGGCCTCAGCTCAGACCACCAGGAAGTTTTAGATTTGGGGATAGTGGTGGGGTTGACCTACTCTGTGGTAGTTTCGTGGGCCAGTGAGATAGATTAGAGAGAAATTGTAAAGAGGCTATAGTGGATGCAGCTGCTGTGACATCACAAGGGGTTTGTTTTGTGCACCTGCAGCAGGAACACGAAGCAAGGAACTGCTGGAATAGACGTAGAAGGGTAAAGGAGTTGATCTGCTAGAGCAGTGGCCTATCAGAACATGGTTGAAGGCAGTGTCCAAAATAAGAGGAAAGAGAAACAAGTGAAAGTCATGGCAGACACTCAATCGCTCACCCCATCAGCTCATAGAGCTGGTGAAGACTGCTTCTAGGCCAGTAAAAGATGTGATGTCGGCCCCCATTGCCAGTGCTGGTGACCCATGGGTGTACACAATAGCATTGTTAGGGGGCCAGCAATGCGATACGTTAATTGACATAGGGGCACCGGTATCGATAACTGACCTAGAGACAAGCAAGATTGTGGTGGAGTAAAGGTAAACCCAGTTAAAATAGAGTAGGGCCTGCATAAACCCCACAAGCAGTATCCTATAAAAACTGACTCACTGACAGTTGTTCGCAAAACAGTAACAATAGTTAGGGATACTGGAACGAATCCCATGAACACCATCCTAACAGAGGGGGAGACAAGTATGCAGGAGGAATCAATCGTAGCCAGTTTAGTAAAATTATATGAGGAGGTGGAGACAGAAGAGCAGGAGAAATGGAGGAGAAAGGGAGTAACGGAGGGACAAGATGGGAGCTGGCTCCATGGGGAGGAAGAAGTTGCAGTGGTCCCACCATGTATGAGAAAGATGCTTCTGAAATTATATCAGGAGGTGATGCATCAGGGAAGGCAGAGCATGATCACATCCCTCCAGCAGGACTGGTGGTGGCCAGGGATGGGTGGGAATGTTCTACCACTGTTGCATCATTTGTGCCCAGCATAACCATGGTAAAGGCATAAAGCTACAGCTGGCAAACCAGCCATGATGAGGGGACCCTGGGCAAACATCCAGATGGACTTCACGGGGCTCCTGCCAGAAAGCAGGAGGGAAAGCTACTGTCTAGTGACTATAGACCACTTCACCTGGGTAGAGGCTTTCTCAACAAGGGACTGCACCATGTACGGCTGCATGGATTCTAGTTCAGGAAATCCTTCCAAGATGGGGACCCCCTGTCCAGGTGGACACCGATCAAGGAGTACAGTTCACAGGGAAGACGGTTCTACCACGGAACCATTACACCCCAACAGTAAGGGGAGTGGATGTATTGAAAAGATAAAACACAAGTTAAGTCTGGAAAGCAACAAAAATATTCCTGTTCACTTGAGGAAGATCTCATAGAAACTTAGTGATCCAGAGAATATTAGATTAAAGAGAACGGAGAGCAATGATGATTCTATTTTAAATATCACTAAAGGGCCTTTACCTCTTTGTCATATATGAACTAATACACTGGAACCCTTAATCCTTGCCTCTGGAAAACTGATTGTTCCCGTCAAACATTCACTCTGATTGCAATGCAGATGAAATGAGCATGTATTCGTGGGAAGGTAAAGAATGACTTGCAGAAAAGATTAATATTCCGAACAGAACTGAAAGGTTCCAGCCCAGATATTGAAAGTAAACCAATAGAGGAATCCCTTGACATGCATTCCTCTACGCTTGAAGAAAAGTATAGACACTGTTATGTAATTGGATTATCCCACTCATGGGAGCATAACATTGAAACTGTTAGACTAGAACATTGTAAAAGTACCCTTTTTAATAAAGACTTCTCCATTAGACATTCCCTTTATGGCCAACTAGTATATGAATATACTTACTACAAGGATGTTAGACCTTTCCATGTCTCCAATCATGGCCACTGTTCCACTACATTGCTAAATGTCACAGTAACATGACAATTTTCTACATTTATGGGTTATGTTCTAAAAGGTTTAGCAAAGACCTTGATCTGAGTTTTTGCATGGGAAGATGCAAAGATGCACTGAAGCAGACTGTATGATAAAACAAAAATGTTCTCCTCCCTAGTCAATTGAAATTGATAAGTGCAATAAACATTTTAGAGATTATGGTCCCATAGACTACTGTATCAACCAAAAATTTCCTATTTACCCTTAATCAAACAGTTGTGACTACTTTGAGCTATGGTGTGAATAATACCCTGCAATGAAAATTAGTTCAGAATTATTGATGTCCTTATGAATTCCATTTTATTTCAGATAGACTTTGAATACAAGTTGAAAAATGGGGAAACAAGCTGATGACAAATGTTACTGTTGGAAACCAAATGATGATGTTAAATTTTGCAGTTACACAGATAACATTACTTCCCAAATACATACACAGATAAGCTTTCAGTTATTGCTGTGTATTCGGTCACAAGGTGTTATCACCAACAGGCAGAAAAACAAACACGATTTGGAAAATTATAATGGTGACAGTCTTTTGAAGTTGAAGAAGCATGTGCAGCTGAGATTGAGAAGGTGAATACTCTAAAGATAAAATCACACAGAAACCCCTACATTGGGAAGTACTTGAACATCGGATCTAATAGAGCCTTTCTAGCATTGGTAACCCACTGGAGCAATTGGATGAGTGATAGTCTGTCTGTTCCAAAGAGGAGTGTTGGCAGGAATGTTGTTCTTGAAGCTGATATCTGTATGAAGAAGCTGGGTTAGAAATTTTTGGAAGAGGGGTGTGTGATGAATATTTGTTTCCTGGGGAAAGGTGTCTCATGTTTTGCTAAACACAGCAACTGCCACATGCCAAGACTAACAGTTGTTTAGATTCTGGGTGTAAAATGGGAGTCAGTCTTTGGCTTTTAAAATGCAAATGGCAAGCAGTAATCAGCTTGAAATTAAAACACAGCTTTGCAAACAGACTCAGTATGGAGCCTCAGAGTTGCTGGTTCATACCAATGCTGACTGCTCTAGTATTGCAGTATAAGACAATGGGTTATTTGATCTGGCTTGTTTGAAAACAGACACACTAAGTTGCTTAGTTCAAGGAAGATTGCATAGCAAATGATTAATATCATTCAGCTTATCAAATAACTGATCTATTAATGTTGGAAATTTTATGTACTCAGAGAAGTTAGCTTTACCGCATTAAGTGTAAGTAGCTGAGATCTGTGTCTCCAAAAAGACTTCAGACCTTTTGTGTAAAAATGGTATCTGAGAAAATACCATATGCATGTAAAGTCACCCAAGAGAGAAAGAAACTGTATAAACGTAGAGAGCTATTCAGGTTTATTAGGAATGGGGTAAAAAACATCAAGAAGCGTGAAACAAACATTGGGTGAACTGGAATCTATTTCTCTAGCTTTGACTATTGCAACAGAAGATTTCTTCATCTGCATCATTGGTATGTCTTTTCAGTTTATAATAATTGTATCTGTATTTTTGGAAATACTTTGTTCTTTGTGTTTTAGAAATGGTTTGTAATTTGGAAATGTTTTATAAGATAGAGATCCTCTAAGTTTCAAATATGTTTTAAAAAGGTTGTTTGGATTTAAATGTGTACCACTGAATTTAAATGAACTGTATATTAAACTACTTTGTTAGCTGGAAATATCTTCTCATTGGAAGGGAAAGAAGACCTACCTCTTGAACAGTGGAAGCTAAACTCGCCATAAACACGAAAGTGAACTAGTCTGTGAGATTAGGTAGCTACAGTATAATCTCCCTTTAGTAAATATACACATTACTATTTATATCCGATAGGGCTTAAGGGCTTCGTTTGAGTTTAGAACTTTGCAGTCACCAAACTCAATATGATCACAATGCCAGAATGCGTTGAATGGAGCAATATTTCCATAGTACAACATTCAAAACTAAATATTATATTTTTATTTTTGTTCATGAAAAAAGGACTATTCTCAGTACAGTATACAATGGTTACATGGTTTCCTCCACGATCCAAAGTGTTATACTGTTGATGTTTTGCTGTTTTCAACTGAATGCCTAACAACATTAGGTAAAATCTAGGAATTTGAATGACCCTCTTAAAGAGTTAAACATGACACATGACATGTTGAATGTATTGCTGTTATTTCCCTCCTGTGTTCTAGAAAGTACATTCTTATTCCAGGAATGTACTGTATGTACAATGCAAATTCAGATCCCAAGGTAAAGAAAAGTTAAAATTTAAAAAATTTGTAGATGCTGGAAATCGGAAATTTAACACAGAAGACGCTGGAAACATTCATCAGACAGGATCGGAGGCAGGAGAAACAGGGATTCAATTTCAGGTCAAAAACTCAAACATTCAGGATGTCTGTCAGCATCTTCTGTTTTTATTAGTGTAGCCAAACATCAAGTGCACATCTGCCAATTAAATGTCAAAATCTGGTTTTCCCAAAAAAGTTCAGTAATTAATTAGTAATGAAAGGCTTTGGAAAACTGGGAAGATGTAATAAACTACCAGTTAAATGCAAATTGTATCTTACTGTCAAAGACAGCCATATATATTTTTTTTGCATTGTGAGATCGCAGAAAGATTTTGTATTCAAATGTGTAATAATAGCTATATTTTTCACGTAGAGTTTTATACCTTAGTTTTAATGTTGGTAATCACTCCAGTTACCAACTCTCATGCAATAGCCTTATTTTATTGCAGCTAGCTTTAGCCCAACTGCAATACAAATGTCATATTATATCTCTTTAAATTTGTTAAATAATGAAGCAATAACAAGATTTGAACTAATATTTACCCCTTCAAAATCAAGTGGCAAAATATTTTCTTTATTCATCTTTCAGGATGCAGGCATCACTCGCAAGATGAATGCTTATTGCCCATTACTGACTCTGAGAAGGTGTGATAAATCATATCTTGAATTACTGGTCTTCTTTGTAAAGAATACTATTTGGTAGAGTATTTCAGAATTCAAACGCAACAATGAAGAAACGGCAAAATATTTTTAAGTCAGGGTGGTAAATAGCATGATGGGAATGTGTTTTCATGCACCTGCTGTCCTTCATAATTCAAGGTACCTTGACTTTTGGATATGTTGGTGGAATAGTCCAGATGATTGGGAGGAGGAGGAGAAATTGTTCAGGGTGTGTTGTCAATTAAGCAGCTGCTTTGTCCAGAATCCTGTTACGCTTCCTAAGTGTGGCTCAAACTGCATACACCCAGGCAAAAATTCCATCGCACTTTCTGACTTGTGTCTTCTGGATGAATAAAAAGGCTCTGGGGATAACAGAGAGTGAGTTGCTAAGTATATAACACTCAGCTTGTGATCTGCCCTTTTAGACTCTGTGGCTGGTCAGATTGAATCTCCTGACCTATGGTGTCTCCAAGGATGATCATGATGAGGAAGTCAGCAATGGTAATGTCTTTACTTGTCACTAATTTCTGGTTATAGTCCCTCTTGATGGAGATGGTACTTGACTGTCATTTGTATGGTGCAAATAAAAAGTGATTATGGTCAGATAATCTGTAACATGGGAGATTCTGCAAATGATGTAAATCCAAAGCACAAAGAACTCAGCAGGTCAGGTAGCATTCATGGAAATGAACAAACAATCAACATTTCGGGCTGAGACCCTTCTTCATGACAGAAATGGAAGGGGAAAAATGCCAGCATGAAAAGGTGGGGGGGGAGGGGAAGGTGGTTAGCTAGAATGTGAATCTGATAGGAGAGGAGAGTAATCTATAGGAGAATGGGAAGGAGGAGAGGTACCGGGAGGGGGGTGTAGGCAGGTGAGAAAAGGTAAAGGGCCAGAGGGGGGAATAGAAGAATGGGGGAGGGGGATTGGGGGAGAATTTTTTTTAACTAGGGAGAAATCGATATTCATGCTATCAGGTTTGAAGCTACCCAGATGGAATATAAGGTGCTACTCCTCCACCCTGAGGGTGGCTTCATTGTGGCACAAGAGGAGGCCATGGACGGGCATGTTGGAACAGGAATGGGAATGGGAATTAAAAGGTTTGATCACTGGGAAGTTCTGCCTTTGGCATATGGTGTAGAGGTGCTTGGCAAAGCGGTCCCCCAATTTATGATAGGTCTCACCAATGTAGCAGACAAAGAGTTGGGGAGCATTACTGGATAAGGCTGGGAACATGGACTGTTCTATGTAGCCAGCAAAAGGTAGGCATAGCTGGAGCCTCGAATCTGGAGAATGTGGGAGGAGTTGAAGAAGAAAGTATTGTGAATGAGGACTAGTTCTAGTGGGGGTGGAGGGGAACTGGTTGGTTCATTTATTAAGAAAGAAGTGGAGAGCTTTAAGGCCTTCAAGATGGGGAAGAGATGTGTATAGGGACTGTGCATCCATGGTGAAGGTGAGGTTGTCAGGGCCAGGGAATTGAAATTTACTAAGGAGATCCGCAAATATAGGTGATCCGCGGAAGAGAACCAAGGGGGATAGAATGGAGTTAAGGTATGAGGACGTGAGATCGTTGGGGTAGGAGCAGGCAGAGATAATGGGCTGCGCATGTAGGTGGGAAGGGACTGAACCAAGGAGGATAGAATGTAATCCTGTTATGAAAACAGTTTTTTAAAGTTTTATTGAGATATGGTGCTGAGTAGGCCTTTCCGGCCCTTTGAGCTGCACCACCCAGCAACCCCTGATTTAACTCCAGGCTAATCTCAGGACAATTTACAATGACCAATTAGCCTCAATGGGGCAGGAGCAGGTAGACACAATGGATGTTTGTCTCTGTTGATTGGGGGATAGATATTGCTCAGGGGTAACTTCCGTGTGAAATAGCACCACTCAGGTTTAGAAAGAGCTTCTTCATCTCTGCCGTCAGATTTCTGAATGGTCCATGAACCCTACTTCATTATTTGTTTATATTGCACTATTTATTTTTGGAATTTAATGTCATTTCATGTCTTTGTACTTTACTGTTGACACAAAATCAACAAATTCCATTTCATACAAGTCAGTCATAATAAGTCTAATTCTGATGGGAACCCATGAGAGACTCACTCAGGGCATCACCTACATTATTTGCGCATATATCTAAGATTCAAGAAGAAAACAGGAGGAGTTGGCTACTAGGCTCCTCAAGCCTACCCTATCATTCAATATAATCGTGGTTGAACTATGCTGGCCTTAACTCCTCTATTGTGCCAGTTTCCCATAACCCTCAGGTCCTCACCTGTCACACATTTACCCAACATCACCTTAAATACATCTAATGTTTTGGCTTCACCACCCCTGGGCCACCGAGCAGATATTTCTACATACTTCAATTTCAAATAATCAGCCTCTCATTTTTGTGACTCCCCCACTCCCATTCATGAAAATATCTTAACATCTACCTGGTGAGGCCCTTTTGAACCCCTCAGTCTTCTGAACTCTGGTCCAAATTATTTAATCTCTCTCTTAGCAGGACAACCCTCTCATCCTAGGAGTTCGCATGGTGAATTGACTTTGTACGGCCCCAATATTATCATACTTTTTTTTTAAAGCCTGGAGACCAAAAAAGTATGTAGAATTCCAAGCCAGACCTCACCAATACTTTGTAGAAAAACCTGCTGATTGTTAAACTACAATTTCTTTGTAACGAAGGCCAAAATGCAATTTACATTCTTAACTATTTGTTGGACCTGCCTGCTAAACTGTTAAGTGTTTTATGCACTGGAACGCCTAGATCCTGCTGAACTTCATTCATTAGCTAGCAGTCTTCATCCGTTCAGATAAAAATCTGGCTTTTGATTCCAACTCTTCCAAAACAAAAATGCACGCTCCCTCTGATTCATAACTTGGGTTGTTCTACTCCTTCTGGTCAAGATGGTGCCAGTGAACAACGCTTTCTCAGGTGACATCTTTCAGATAGCTAATCTCTTCAATTATTTTACTTTGATTGTGTTTTGGAGACGGTTGAAGTCTGTGTCCTGCAGTTCAGAGTTCGATCCAGTGATCTAGCACTCTGCTCTTCTCAAGGGACCCTGAGCATGGGCTATCTTGTGCAGAAGACCAGAGATGGGGGCATGGAGCCATGATCGACTCCATTTCAAGGTGTCAAGGAAGATTGAAGTCTCGAGGTGAATGTGGAGGTTAGCAGTCGATCTCTGTGGAGGGCACATGTTGACTGTGTGGAGGGTGCTCTCCATGGAAGGCCTGATTTTGAGCAGTCATTCTCCTTGGTGTTAGCAGAAGGATGTTTTTGAAATTCTGAGATTTATGTGATTATTGGACTGTAGTTTTATATTATGCTCCTTCAGTTTTCTGTGTTTTCTTTCTTGTTGCTGATTGACGGCTGGGGTTCCAGGTGAGTGATATGTTGGTTTTTGTACGAGGGAGGGTTTGGGAATTTGGGGTCTGATGCTCTTGTTGGTTTTTCTGTGTTGGCTTTTGTGTATGGTAGGGGAGGTTGGGGGTTTGGTGCTGTTGTTGATATTTTTTGTGGGGAGGGGGTTAGGAGTTTGATGTCGCTGTTTTTTGTGAGGGAGGAGGTTGAGGTTTGATGCTGTTGTTGCTTTTTTTGTAGGGAGAGGGTTGGGAGTTTGATGTTGTAGTTGCTGTTTTTTTGTGAGGGAGGAGGTTGGG
The DNA here is from genome assembly GCF_030028105.1 of Mobula birostris. NCBI lineage: Eukaryota > Metazoa > Chordata > Chondrichthyes > Myliobatiformes > Myliobatidae > Mobula > Mobula birostris. Next base: position 44,573,551 of record NC_092385.1, read on the forward strand.
GTTTGGTGCTGTTGTTGCTATTCTTTTTTGTGGGGAGGGGGTTGGAGGTTTGATGTTGTTGCTGTTTCTTTGTGAGGAGGGGTTTGGGGGTTTGGTATTCAGTATTCCAGCTGCCGTTTCTCATGTGGCGATCTGTTAAGTTTTTTTGTGCAAGGGAAGGGGTGGGGAGTTTGGGGTTTGCGAGTTTAGTTTCTTTTTCCTTTCGTGCGGGGAGGGGGAGGCTGATGTCTTTTCTTTCAACAGCATCTGTAATTTTTCTGTATTTCATGTGGCTCTCTGGAGAAGATGAATATCATAGTTGTATTGCACATGTATACTCTGACAACAAAATGAACCTTTGGAGATCATGTGAGGCTATTAGAGACTTGGAATATGATAAAGTGCAGGCAAAAGAGATCTGTTAATTTAACATCCTATATTCAATGATCAGTGCTAAAATCTTAAACGAACTAGCCAAGACATGCGGCCAAACTGCAAACATCGGTCCCGTTGAAATCCTGAAAACCATAACCTTCGGTTCTCCGCCCAAACACCGAAACTAATCTCTTCAACCTTCCAACGACCTACAGATCACAAACACGGCCGACTCGCAGGCGCGCAAGTCAGCTTGATGGTCACGCGCGCGTACGCGGATCGCTGCGTAATGCGCGCCCCCGATCACATGGGCAAGTCACGCGCCCCCGTGCCCAGCCGTGTGCGCAGGCGCAGTGTGGCAACAGTGGCGATCGATGTGGAGACGGGCCGCGCGTATCGGGGCAGTGAGCTGGGCTTTGCGGCGAGGCCTGTTCACCATGCAGCTGAAGACAGTGGAGTTTGAGTCGTTGTTTACCGATGGCCTGAAGTGTGTGGCAGGTGAGGGGCAAAGGGGCGGAGTGAGGTTTGTTGGTGACTACTACGTCGTTGCGTAGGCCTGATGCAGCAGGACCAGCGCGATGTTTCCAAGCCTTCTCCCGTTCTCGGCTTTTGCAGTCATTCCCATCCCCTTTGTTTCTCATGGAATAACCCGCAGTACACTTTCCCCACTTCCTCCAGAATTGTTCGGTAAAAACAACCACGAGTTGAGAATAGCTGGCGGCGCCGTGAGGGATTTGTTAAGCGGGAAGCAGCCCGAAGACGTGGACTTCGCCACCACGGCTACCCCTGAACACATGAAGGATTTGTTTCAAGCTGCTGGCATTCGGATGATCAACAACAAAGGGGAGAAGCATGGCACCATTACTGCAAGAGTAGGTCTAAACTGCCATTCTGTCCCGTTTCAGCGAAACTGTAGACTCGTTCTGTAATTAGCAATGCTGTCGTCAGTGAATAATGTCTCAAAAGATTGCTTTCAAATTTCAGTCTTTCCCTTTTATTCAAGATATATATTTTAGAACTATCTTGAGTATGGAAGGGCTGTGAAGCTATTGAGACTATTTTGTTTTATTAAGGTAAATTCATAACTTTAATGGTCCAGCTACCCTTGATTTAACAACTGGCCGTAAAACCATTTCAGATGAATATGTAGACTTAGCAATTAAGGGATAAAAAATTGGGTGCTACAGCTAATCTCACACCGGAGTTTAATGAGCAATTTATTAATTTATCCACAATATAATTCAAGTAATGCAGTCAGTTGAAGCAATATAAGTCAGAAGTTTACATACACCATAGCCAAATACATTTAAACTCAGTTTTTCACAATTCCTGACATTTATTCCTAGAAAAAATTCCCTGTCTTAGATCAGTTAGGATCACTACTTTATTTTAAGAATGTGAAATGTCAGAATAGTAGTAGAGAAAATGATTTTTTCAGCTTTTATTTCTTTCATCACTTTCCCAGTGGGTCAGAAGTTTACATACATGTTGTTGGTATTTGGTAGCATTGCCTTTAAATTGTTCAACTTGGGTCAAACGTTTTGGGTAATCTTCCACAAGCTTCTCACAATAAGTTGCTGGAATTTTGTTCCATTACTCCAGACAGAACTGGTGTAACTGAGTCAGGTTTGTAGGCCTCCTTGCTCGCACATGCTTTTTCAGTTCTGCCCACAAAGTTTCTACCGGATTGAGGTCAGAGCTTTGTGATGGCCACTCCAATACCTTGACTTTGTTGTCCTTAAGCAATTTTGCCATAACTTTGGAGGTATGCTTGGGGTCATTGTCCATTTGGAAGCCCATTTGTGACCGAGCTTTAACTTCCTGGCTGATGTCTTGAGATGTTGCTTCAATATAGCCACATAGTTTTCCTTCCTCATGATGCCATCTATTTTGTGAAGTGCACCAGTCCCTCCTGCAGCAAAGTACCCCCACAACATGATGCTGCCATCCCCATGCTTCATGGTTGGGATGGTGTTCTTTGGCTTTCAAGCCTCACCCTTTTTCCTCCAAACATAATGATGGTCATTATGGCCAAACAGTTCAATTTTTGTTTCATCAGACCAGAGGAAATTTCTCCAAAAAGTAAGATGTTTGTCCCCATGTGCACTTGCAAACTGTAGTCTGGCTTTTTTTATGGCAGTTTTGGAGCAGTGGCTTCTTCCTTGCTGAGCAGCCTTTCACGTTATGCTGATATACCATCCCAACCGTGAAGCATGGGGGTGGAAGCATCATATTGTGGGGGTACTTTGCTGCAGGAGGGACTGGTGCACTTCACAAAATAGATAGCATCATGAGGAAGGAAAATTATGTGGCTCTATTGAAGCAACATCTCAAGACATCAGCCAGGAAGTTAAAGCTGGGTGGCAAATGAGTCTTCCAAATGGACGACGACCCCAAGTATACCTCCAACGTTGTGGCAAAATTGCTTAAAGGCAACAAAGTCAAGGTATTGGAGTGGCCATCACAAAGCTCTGACCTCAATCCAGTAGAAAATTTGTGAGCAGAACTGAAAAAGCGTGTGTGAGCAAGGAGGCTTACAAGCCTGACTCAGTTACACCAGTTCTGTCTGGAGTAATGGAACAAAATTCCAGCAACTTATTGTGAGAAGCTTGTGGAAGATTACCCAAAACATTTGACCCAAGTTAAACAATTTAAAGGCAATGCTTCCAAATTCTAACTAAGTACATGTTAACTTCTGACCCACTGGGAAAGTGATGAAAGAAAATACCATTCTCTACAATTATTCTGACATTTCACTTTCTTAAAATAAAGTAGTGATCCTAACTGTCCTAAGACAAGGAATGTTTTCTAGGAATAAATGTCAGGAATTGTGAAAAACTGAGTTTAAGTGTATTTGGCTACAGGGTATGTAAACTTCTGACTTCAACTGTATATCAAGCAATTCACTTACTGTATATGTTCCCCTCTGGTTTCATCTGATTTGAAACTTACGATCTTGAGCCTTATATATAATCTTTCCACTTCACCATAGTGAAAACCATCGCCAGATATACTTCGAAGTATCTTGTTTATTTGTAAACTGAAATCGAGTATGGTGAGCTTAGTGTTGAATTATTTCACTCTAAGAAATTCTTGCCAGTTTAGTAACTTTTGTTGTAACTTGATCATAATAAGATTGATAAAGTCATTGAGTTCATGATAAATTTTAATGTATGTATTTTGAATATCTGGTTCAGGTACATAATCAGAACTTTGAGATTACTACATTGCGAGTTGATGTTGCAACAGATGGAAGGCATGCTGAAGTAGAGTTTACAACAGATTGGCAGACAGATGCGGAACGAAGAGACCTTACAATCAACTCCATGTTTTTAGGTATTCTAGTTTTAGGTTGTATCTCTGTCTTCTGTTATATTTTTATTAATATACTAATATGTTTCCCCATGATGTGATTGTGTATTGAAATATTAAGTTTTTCATTTCCTTCTCAGGCCTTGATGGTACTTTGTATGATTATTTCAATGGTTATGAGGATCTGAAGAACAAGAAAGTTCGATTTGTTGGTGATCCAGCACAAAGGATACAAGAAGACTATTTGAGAATAATGCGATATTTTAGGTTGGTGTAATTTTACTTTATCTAATTAAAGACATTTCTAATGTTTTAAATCATGTATGGGCTGAAGCAAATTTTGGATTCTGACAGAAAACTTTGCTGACTGACTTGTGGGAGTTGCATTCTTGTGTTCATTCATGTTGAGTAATTGGGGACCAGAGATACAGAAGGTATACATAGAAGCACAGTCATTATCACGTGAAAAGTTTAAAAACCATTCCAGTGAAGATGTTCAAAGATTCATTTATTATCAAAGTATGTACGCAGCATACAGCTTGTCTTCAACTAGCCGCAAAACAAAGAAAACCATGAAGTTGTTCAAAGAAAAGCACCAAACACATGACGCCCCCCCCGATACAAAAAAAAAGTAAAAATCGTGCAGTGGCTGCAAGAGCATCAAACACCCCCACACAGAAAAACAAATCGGACAAACTGAGAACAAACCCCACGGTTAGATTAAATTACTCAGATGACAACAAGAAAGAACAGGCAAAAACACAGAACATAAAAGACAAAACTAAAAGAGTCCAACCAGAGTCATAAATCACAGAACTTTGGTAGCATCCTCCGGCCTCGAGGGAGAGGGAAGTCACTCGAACACAGAGGCATAGCAGCGAGGGAGATAGGCAGTCGCCCGCCATGCCTTGTCTCAGTTATCCAGGTCATTGAATATCAGGCAACTGGACTTGCTGTGTTGTCTAGAAGACATTTCATCACTCATCTGGGACGCCTCTTCAGTTCTGATCCATGGTGGGTAGTTTTCCAGTTTATAAACTGGGTTGCTTAAAGGTGTAGCAATCACTTGAGGGTCATTATGAGTTGTAGAGGTTGTGAGGGTCATTAGTCTTTGCATGAGTGGAGGTGTGAATGGGGTAGAGATGTTAGGACTGCATTGTAAGTAGCTGATATATAGTCAAGATTTGGCTGTATATCTATACCTAAAGGACAATAGATATTCCATTGATAACAATGTTCACATCTTGGACAGGAAGGACAGGTGATTTGAAAGCAGCGTTAACGAAACCATCTTTGTCAAACTGGAAAACCCATCCCTGAACAGAGGGGGTGGGGTACGACACCACCTATCAGCTACTTACAATGCAATCCCAAGTATTTCTACCCCAGCGCCTCCACAACAGTTCACACCTCCATTCATGCAAAGATAAGACCAATGATCTTCTCATTACCTCTGACCCTTAATGGCCCTCATGTGATTGCTATACCTTTAAAAAATTCAGAGTTTATAAGCCGGAAAACAAACCACGATGATCAGAACTGAAGAAGCCTCTTGAGTGAATGGTGAAACGTCTTCTAGACAACACAGCAAGTCCAGTTGCCTTGATTTACTACTGATTGATACCACTGACACCTCATTGGCAGAGATCTGTCACAGTGTAGTGAGAAGCAGGTAGTCATCACTGAACCCGTGCCTGCCTTTCAAGGTCGCCTGTGTTTCAATCTTCCTCGATGCTTTAATCAGCAAATAATAAATGTTTTCATCTGCAAAATGGAGTTGCTCATGGGCTTGTGCCTTGTCTCTAAGGTTCACCACGAGGCCCATACTTGTCTCATGGATTGTTCATGGAGGTAGAGTTCTTGATCACTCAGATGATCTCCAAACTGTAAATTGCAAGCTCTTTAACAGTTTCAGAATCACATTTAAGATAAAGGGAAGACATACAAGAAGTGAAATAAACAGTTTTGTGTACTATCTGGAACATGTCACCTGAGGAATTGTTCGCTGGCACCATCTTGACCGAAGTCCAATGATGAAATTATATTAGTAGAGATTACTTTGAATTTTGAAAGTTTCTTTCGTAGTTTGGACAAGGTAATTGTAAATTGGTGTATCAAGTATGGCTATTTACTACTTTCCTGTGCTTTTGGTTTCATTTTTCTAGCTTGTAATTAAGTATTAGCTTGCAGTACGTAGCCATGGGAGGACTGCTGCTTCACATTGTAAAAAATGCTCAAAATATATAGTAAAGTTTTCATGTTTGAGAAATGTTTAACAAAGTTCATACTGTTTTTTTAGTCTCTGCAGTGCTTTTTCATTGGTATATTTTTAAATTTGACACCAAATTTCTTAAAAATTATGCTTTTCCTGAAGCCAGGAACGTATTTGGTAAATGACACACTAAATTAGAATAAAAATATCAGAGGGATTTTTATGTCTGCATGATTGCATTATTCAGTCACTCTCCAGATTACTGCTTCCAATATAATTACAGAGAGAAGGGCCTGAATATAAGTTATGTCTGTTGGAGAAGGACTCTGTATTTGTGGGTTCCCTCTATGCTGTCACATTGCAACCATTAATATCTAAATTGCATGTTAACAATTGTCCTTTCTGGTAGTGTTTTAGGGCTTGCAAATTTCCAGGCCTGTTGGCACCAGGTTTTGAACCTGGTTGCATTTTAATCCCTGTATTTTATTTTCACCCATATCATGGACTAAATTGGTGTACGTGTATGTGCTTTCACCCAGATCCACATCCACTGGTGCAGGAGATCTGACCTCTCTCTCATGCTGACCTTGTGCTGTTACCCTGCATTTTTGATGCTGGCTTAATTGTAAGTGAGACTACCACCAACAAATCAATATATATATAAAATCAGTTTTTGTTTGCTTTTAGAACAAAATGCTGCTTTAGTTATACTGATTAGTGAAAGCTGAATGGCAGTTTGGAGGAAATTCATTATCTGGGCCTCTTGGTGTAGGCATGGCTATTCTCCCACTACCGCCCCCTCCCCCCCAACATGCCTTTATTGCGCTTCCATTTTCCCCAGAGCTATCCAAAACACAAAATATAGATCTAATTGTCTTGTACTCATTTTTGCTTGTTAATGTGCCAGCATGTCTGCAGCAAATCCTTCCCTTGACAGGAGATAATTGGAAGTTTGGAGGTACAATGATAGTTCTATTTCAGTAGCCTTGCGATGGTCATAACATTAGAGAAAGGAAGGAACAAAAGTACTGAGTGAAGCTTCTATGATGTGATTATTATTCTCTTAAATGTTAACTGAGCAATTCGGTGGACCAATTGTTGTTGTAATACCAAAAATCAATATTGATTTTTTCTAGTAAATGTAAATTCTGATGCAAGGTAATCACCAGTATCTTCCCAAACAATGTTTCATATCTTTAGATTCTTCTACCAGTGAACTAGTTCTGGGAAACTGAGGGATCCCGACAATGTAGAGCCCTACCTAAGAAGCACTTTAAACTTACCCTTCTCTCTGCAGGCTAACCAGTTAGTAAAAGGCCTACTGGACTTTCTGTGCAAGAGTGGCTAGATTGTAACTAGTCAGATTTAGATTAATAATATTTAAATAAAGGTTAAATCCTTGGAGTAAAATCTAGTTAATTCTTCTGATGACTTTATATCTTCTAGGTTTTATGGCAAGATTGCTAAAGAATTGGGAGACCATGATCCCAAGACACTAAAGTCGATCAAACAACATGCAAAGGGCATGGCTGGAATTTCTGGTGAAAGAATCTGGTTTGAGCTGAAGAAAACTTTAGTTGGAAATCATGTTGCTCACCTTGTCAGTCTAATGTATGAACTGGATGTAGCTCAGTATATTGGTAGGCATATAATTCTTCATATTTTAGTGAGTTGATATGTATAACAAAGTTTCTTGATAGTTTTGGGGAATTTTAATGATTTTTTTACCTTAAATTTATTTTTGTCTGCAGGATTGCCAGTTATTGATGGCAACCTGGAGGAACTAAACAGGGTGTGCAAAAATGTGCAGCATCATTGTCCAAAACCCATGACTGTTCTCTCAGCATTGTTTCGAACACAAGATGATGTTCTAAGACTTGACTTAAGGCTAAAGATTTCAAAAGAAGAAAAGCAGCTTGGCTTATTCCTAGTTAAGCATCGAAGAGATTTGATAAAATCTGATGGTTCTGATCCACTAAAACCTTACAGAGATTTCATTATTGATGTAAGTAGTGAATTATTTCAGGGAATTGGGGAAAATAAAGAGGCAATTTGGATTTATGTAAAATATTTTGGGAGTGACTAGTTTTAGTTCTTTTTATAAATGGTAGATTTGTTTAGATAAGCAACTTTTACAATTTGTGCTAGTATTGTATGACTTTCATTGCTTTTAGCAGATACCAGTGAAAATTACTTCGTAATATAACAAGCACTTAGCTTTTGCAATATTAAGTCTTAGATATTACTCCTTCAATTTAATCATGGTGTGTGAAATTTGGTTTACAGCTTTATCAACTTGATCATCCAGTCATCATTAGTTGGGTTTTGAGATCAGGCTTTACAATAAATGCAAATAGGCTTTTTGGCTAATGGTGAAAACTTAGTAAATATTTAACATTTGTCAACATAAAATTTCTCTTGAATCTCTGCCTATATTTTCCCTAATCAACTCCTTAATTGCTTGTTAACACAGCAGGCTGCAAAGAGTTGGTATCTCTTGGTGTTGTGCGTGTACTTATTCAACAGGTTACAGTTGATTTGATCTGTTTTCTACTCAATTTTCAGTCCAGAGAACCAGATATGCAGAACAAAGTGTGTGAGTTGCTGAAGTACCAAGGAGAAGAGAAGTTACTGAAGGAAATGGAGCAATGGTCCATACCGCGCTTTCCTGTCAGCGGCCATGATCTACGGAGAATAGGAATAGTTTCTGGAAAGGAAATTGGGACAATGTTGCAAGAACTTAGGGATACGTGGAAACAAAGTGGTTACCTGATGGATAAGGAAGAACTATTGAGTTTAGTAAAAAGTCCTTAAATACTTCTGACTGGTCTCAGCGATTCAGGCATTGAAATCATTCATTGTTTACTCTGTGTGTTAGAACTCTTGCCATCACTCTTGGTTTGTAAATTATGTGTACAATATATATGCTTCATTCTTTGTAAATTCAACTGTTTTGCTTCCTCGTGTCACTAGGATCACTAGTTTGACTGCATGTTCACTGGTTCTATTAAATAATTGGATTCTACTCAGTTGGATCATATGTGCAGATGACTGGTTAATTCTGTTCATGTTTGAAGTTTGAACAGCTTGTATTATTAAAAGTATTGCTGTTGTGTTAGATAGAGCATATGCCATCAAGGACTAGATCTTAACCTGCTTATATAAATTGAGTTTGTGTTTACTCACTAATGCTCTAATTTGAATAGAATCTAGTATGCAAGATATTTTAAAAATTAAAAAAAAACTTATCTTGTTTTCCCTTGATCTTTACCTCTAGTCACAGAAACAAAGAAAATAATTTATCCATGCAAGAGTGAGATTGTGACATTGATGTGAACAGATAAGCTATGGTTGTGAAAAGAAAACTTTAATTTAGTCTTTTTTTTCTAGAACTTGTTTAAGTGGATTTAAGCATTGTAGGGGGAAAAAAACTGGAGGCTATTTTTTTCAAACACTTGGCAATTTGAAAAGATGTATCTCCTTCTAACACTATCTCAGCAGTCCACTCAAGGCATCTACCATTCTGTTCAAACAAAAAACCCCAGGCCCGAATACTCCAGGTAAAACAACCCAGGTTTGTCCAAAGGGATTCACCTTTGTTTGGGTTACCTGGAGAAATCGGAGGTAGCAAAACATTGCATACACAATGGCCATAGGATTGACTGGCACAAAACTACTGTGCTGCGCCAGTAGCTTTTGGGACCATCTGGTAAAGAAAGCCGTGGAAATAAAACTAGAGAATAAGAATTTTAACAAAGATGAAGTCTTGCTCTTAAGAAAGAACTGGAATTCGATTGTAAACAAAATGGGACAGCAGAAACCTGACTCTTTAGTACTCAACCAATCGGGAGGGACGGATCTATAAGGATCTATATACTACCAAACTAGAAGTGCCTAAGCATCATCCCTAAAGAAGATGCTTGAGTTTTTCATTGAAATATAGGTTAAAATCAATACCTGTACCTTTCTGGAAGCCCGAGAAGAGTTTATTCGTCACGTGCTGAGAAAGCACTAGATCCTTTCAAACATGTAGCTTATTTGCCCTGATTGATTTGGGCATAGAACATAAAAGTTGAGAGGTTATATTGCAACTTTACAAATGCTGGTACATAATACTTGGAGTAATGTGTGCAGTGTAGTTCTGGTCACTGAAGAGGGTGCAGAGAAAGGACATTAATGGGGAGATTTTGGATAGGCTGAACTTGTTTTCCATAAAGCAACGGGGACTGAGGTGTGATGTGATAGAAGTATAGTTATGCGAGGTATACAGGGTGGTCAAATCTTTTCTCCCCAGGTTGGGGTATCGATTTCAAGCTGTGAGGAAAAAGGGTGTGTAAAGAATTTTTTAAGGGGTTGATATCTTGAATATTGTAATTAATTTCATTTCAGAAGCATTTAGACATATTTGTATGTGTCAGGCATAGAAGGAAATGGACCTAATGTTTTGTAGCAACACGCATGAAAGTTGCTGGTGAACGCAGCAGGCCAGGCAGCAACTTTGACGTATGACTTGAATTTCCAGTGTCTGCAGAATTCCTCGTGCTAACGTTTTGTATTTTTTTTAAGTTATCTTAAGGAAAGATAAATTGATTAGTTAGCCACTGTTCCTTTTAACGTCAAGATGCATTCTTTGGACAAGTGGCTCATCCTTTGTTAATCCACAAGGCTGTTGTGCTTGTTTATTTTAAAGAGGTTGAATATTAGCAAACTCTCAAACTGGGGAATGAGGGTCTTTTGTACTAATATCGTTAGTTTGTGTTACCTTGGTGCATCTTAAGTTGGTGTGTTGCTCTTACATTAAGAAATGTTTTAGATAAAGACTGCAAGACATAGGTTAGAATTAAACCATTTGATTGTGGCTGATTTATTTTCATTCTCATTTCCTTTCTCCTGCCTTCTCCCATAAACATTGCCCTTTCTAATCAGGAGCCTATCAACCTCTATATTAAATATACCTAATGACTTGGCCTTTACAGCTTTCTGTTGCAATGAATTCCACAGATTCACCACCCTTGGGGGTATAGAAGTGAGATACGCCAACTAGTGGAGTGGTGCCGCAGCAACAACCTGGCACTCAATGTCAGTAAGATGAAAGAGCTGCTTGTGGACTTCTGAAAGAGTAAGACGAAGGAACACATACCAATCCTCATAGAGAGATCAGAAGTGGAGAGAGGGAGCAGTTTCAAGTTCCTGGGTGTGAATATCTGAGGATCTAACCTGGTCCCAACATATCGATAAAGAAGTCAAGACAGCAGCTATACTTTTATTAGGAGTTTGAAGAGATTTGGCATGTCAACAAATAAGCTCAAAAATTTATATAGCTGTACTGTGGAGAGCATTCTGACAGGCTGCATCACTGTATGGTGTGGAGGGCTACTGCACAGCACCAAAAGAAGCTAAAGGTGGTTGGTTCTATTCAGCTTCATCTTGGGTACTAGCCTACAAAGTACCCAGGACATGTTCAGGAAGCAGTGCCTCAGAAGGGCAGCATCCATTATTAAGGACCTCTAGCATCCAGGGCATGCCCTTTTACTCACTGTTGCTATCAGGTAAGAGGTACAGAAGCCTGAAGGCGCACACAGCGATTCAGGAACAGTTTCTTCCCCTCTGCCATCTGATTCCTAAATGGACACTACCTCACTTTTTTTAATACACTATTTCTGTTTTTTGCACGTTTTTCATCTATTCAGTATATGTATACTGTAATTTATTTATTTTTTCTGTTATTAATTGCATTGAACTGCTGCTACTAAGAACAAATTTCACATCAAATTTTCACCATAATAAACAGATTCTGACCCTGATTCTCTGGGTAAAGAAATTCCTCATCACTATTCTAAAGGGATGCCCTTTTATTTTGAGCCTAGACACTCCCATTATTAGAAACATCCTCTCTGTCCAGGTCTTTTCAATAGTAGGTTTCTGAGATCTCTTACCCATCTCCCCCCCCCCCCCCCAAACTTCAATGAGTACAGACCCAGAGTCATCAAATACTTTTCTTTTCATTCCCGGATTAATTGTAAACCATCTCAGCACCTTCTCCAATGCCAGCACATCCTTTCTTAAATATGGAGGCAAAAACGTGCTGTTTTCTTGAGTTTAGCACTCTGCGGCTCTGAGCTGATCTGAAATCTGGACTGATGGGATGAAAGCCTTTGATCCACCTAAGGATCAGATGTCTTGTGGAGAGTTGGGGGGGGTGGGGTGTGGAGGGAGGTAAAGATGTGCTTGGTGGTGGGATCCCATTGAAGGTGGTGGAAGCTGCGGAGAATGACGTGTTGGATGCAGAGGCTTATGGGGTGGTAGGTAAGGTCAAGAGGACCTTCATCCTCAACTTTATCAGTTCTACTGAAGGGTTTCAGCCCAAAATGTTGACTATCTTTTTCCATAGATGCAGCCTGGTCTCCTGAGTTCCTCCAGCACTTTGTGCTACGCAGATTTCCAGTATTGGCAGATTTTCTCTGGGAACTTTATCCCGGGGTGGGGGCGGGGGCAGGGGGCGGGGTGGCAGTTAGGAAGATTGGGTGAGTGAAGATGTCTGGGAAATTGAGGAGATGCAGGTGAAGGCAGCTTCAAAGATAGAGGAATGAAAACCTCTTCAAAGGTCAAAGGCATGGTTCTCAATTGCAGGAGAAAATCAAACCTGGAATTGAGTATCATCTCCATGAACCAAAAGACTCATTTAATCTAGGATGTTATATTAACACACAGATTGGTTTTGCTGTTGCCAATTATCCTTCCTTCAGCACTTCACACATTTGCTTACCTAACTATTGATAAAATGATCATTTATGAAGGCTGAAAAATGTTCCATTCTTATTGCTGCTGCTTTGAAATTTCTGCTTAAATCGATTACTTTTCTATGATCGGAGTCTAAAAGTTAACTCTTCGCCCTAATCACTTTTCGGTAATTTCCAGGTAATTTGATACTGAGGTCAGTGTCACAGATCAGTAACTTCATTAAGATCAAGTGAAGTGAAAACAAAACCTATGTATTGTAACTTCAAAAGATTAAACAAATTCAAGAGAAGATACGGGAGTCCGAAATGAGACCATAAGACAGGAACAGAATTAGTCCATTTGGCCTATCAAGTCTGCTCTGCCCAATCAATCACAGCTGATCCTTTTTCCCCCTCCTCAGCACCACTCCACAGCCTTCTACCTTTGAGGCTGTGTCCAATCAACAACCTATGAGCTCTGCATTAAATACACCCACGACCTGGCCACCAGAGCTGCCTGTGGTAATAAATTCCATAAATTCACCACCCTCTGGTGAAAGAAATTTCTCCAGATCTCTCTTTTAACTGGACACTCCTCTATCCTGAGGCTGTGTCCTTTTGTCCAAGACTCCCCCACCATGGGAAACATCCTTTCCACATCTAGTCTGTCTCAGCCTTTCAACGTTCGAGAGGTTTCAATGAGATCCCACCCCACTCATCCTTCTAAATTCCAGTGAGTACAGACCCAGAGCTATCAAACATTTCTCATATTATAACCCTTCATTCCTAGAATCATCCTTATGAACCTGCTCTGAACCCTCTCCAATGTGAGTATGTCTTTTCTTAGATGGGGAAACCAAACTGTACATGATACTCAAGGTGAGGTCAAAGCACCCACATGTGGCAGCGTGATGATGAATGCAATTCACGTATTTATACATATAACTCAATGAATTATTAAAATGAATAAGAATGCTTAACATAGAACATAGAATAGTACAGCACAGTACAGGCCCTTCAGCCCACAATGTTGTGCTGATCTTCAGACCCTGCCTCCCATATAACCCCCCACCTTAAATTCCTCCATATACCTGCCTAGTAATCTCTTAAACTTGTCTAGTGTATCTGCCTCCACCACTGAGTCAGGCAGTGCATTCCACACACCAACCACTCTGAGTGAAAAACCTTCCTCTAATATCCCCCTTGAACTTCCCATCCCTTACCTTAAAGCCATGCCCTCTTGTATTGAGCAGTGGTGCCCTGGGGAAGAGGCGCTGGCTATCCACTCTATCTATTCCTCTTATTATCTTGTACACCTCTATCATGTCTCCTCTCATCCTCCTTCTCTCCAAAGAGTAAAGCCCTAGCTCCCTTAATCTCTGATCATAATGCATACTCTCTAAACCAGGCAGCATCCTGGTAAATCTCTGTACCCTTTCCAAAGCTTCCACATCCTTCCTGTAGTGAGGCGGCCAGAAATGGACACAGTACTCCAAGTGTGGCCTAACCAGAGTTTTATAGAGCAGCATCATTACATCGCGACTCTTAAACTCTATCCTTCGACTTATGAAAGCTAACACCCCATAAGCTTTCTTAACTACCCTATCCACCTGTGAGGTAACTTTCAGGGATCTGTGGACATGTACCCCCGGATCCCTCTGCTCCTCCACACTACCAAGTATCCTACCATTTACTTTGTACTCTGCCTTGGAGTTTGTCCTTCCAAAGTGTACCACCTCACACTTCTCTGGGTTGAACTCCATCTGCCACTTCTCAGCCCACTTCTGCATCCTATCAATGTCTCTCTGCAATCTTCAACAATCCTATACACTATCTACAACACCACCAACCTTTGCATCGTCAACAAACTTGCCAACCCACCCTTTTACCCCCCACATCCAGGTCGTTAATAAAAATCACGAAAAGTAGAGGTCCCAGAACAGATCCTTGTGGGACACCACTAGTCACAGTCCTCCAATCTGAATGTACTCCCTCCACCATGACCCTCTGCCTTCTGCAGGCAAGCCAGTTCTGAATCCACCTGGCCAAACTTCCCTGGATCCCATGCCTCTGACTTTCTGCATAAGCCTGATGTGTGGATCCTTGTCAAATGCTTACTAAAATCCATATAGATCACATCCACTGCACTACCCTCATCTATATGCCTGGTCACCTCCTCAAAGAACTCTATCAGGCTTGTTAGGCACGATCTGCCCTTCACAAAGCTATGCTGACTGTCCCTGATTAGACCATGATTCTCTAAATGCCCAGAGATCCTATCTCTAAGAATCTTTTCCAACAGCTTTCTCACCACAGACATAAGGCTCACCTGTCTATTATTACCCGGACTATCCCTACTACATTTTTTGAACAAGGGGACAACATTCGCCTCCCTCCAATACTCCGGTACCATTCCCATGGACAACGAGGACATAAAGATCCTAGCCAGAGGCTCAGCAATCTCTTCCCTCACCTCGTGGAGCAGCCTGGGGAATATTCCGTCAGGCCTCGGGGATTTATCCATCCTAATGTATTTTAACAACTTCAACACCTCCTCTCCCTTAATATCAACATGCTCCAGAACATCAACCTCACTCATATTGTCCCCACCATCATCAAGTTCCCTCTCATTGATGAATACCGAAGAGAAGTATTCATTGAGGACCTCGCTCACTTCTACAGCCTCCAGGCACATCTTCCCACCTTTATCTCTAATCAGTCCTACCTTCTCTCCTGTCATCCTTTTTTTCTTCACATAATTGAAGAATGCCTTGGGGTTTTCCTTTACCCTACTCACCAAGGCCTTCTCATGCCTCCTTCTTGCTCTTCTCAGCCCCTTCTTAAGCTCCTTTCTTGTTTCCCTATATTCCTCAATAGACCTATCTGATCCTTGCTTTCTAAACCTCATGTATGTTGCCTTCTTCCACCTGACTATATTTTCCACCTCACTTGTCACCCATGATTCCTTCACCCTACCATTCTTTATCTTCCTCACCGGGACAAATTTATCCCCAGCATCCTGCAAGAGATCTCTAAACATCGACCACATGTCCATAGTACATTTCCCTGCAAAAACATCATCCCAATTCACACCCGCACGTTCTAGCCTTATGGCCCTTCCCCAGGTAAAAATTTTCCTGTCCTCTCTGATTCTATCCTTTTCCATGATAATGCTAAAGGCCAGGGAGTGGTGGTCACTGTCCCCCAGATGCTCACTCACTGAGAGATCTGTGACCTGACCCAGTTCATTACCTAGTACTAGATCTAGTATGGCATTCCCCCTAGTCGGCCTGTCCACATACTGTGACAGGAATCTATCCTGGACACACTTAACAAACTCTGCCCCATCTAAACCCTTGGAACTAATCAGGTGCCAATCAATATTAGGGAAGTTAAAGTCACCCATGATAACAACCCTGTTATTTTTGCATCTTTCCAAAATCTGCCTCCTAATCTGCTCCTCTGTATCTCTGTTGCTACCAGGGGGCCTATAGAATACCCCCAATAGAGTAACTGCTCCCTTCTTGTTCCTGACTTCCACCCATACTGACTCAAGAGAGGATCCTGCTACATTACCCACCCTTTCTGTAGCTGTAATAGTATCCCTGACCAGTAATGCCACCCCTCCTCCCCTTTTTCCCCTCTCTCTATTCCTTCTAAAGTACTGAAATCCAAGAATATTGAGAATCCATTCCTGCCCTGGTGCCAGCCAAGTCTCTGTAATGGCCACATCATAATTACACCTATGTATCCAAGCTCTCAGTTCATCACCTTTGTTCCTGATGCTTCCTGTCTTGAGGTACATACACTTCAGCCCTTCTACCTTACTACATTTACACCGTTTATTCTGCTTCTCTTTTCTCAAAGCCTCTCTGTATGTTAGATCCGGCTTTACTCCGTGCACTTCTTTCACTGCTCTATCACTCTGGGTCCCATCCCCCTTGCAAATTAGTTTAAACCCTCCCGAGCCATGCTAGCAAACCTACCTGCAAGGGTAAACAACCAATATATACAAGATTACTCAAATATTAAATCAACAACACATTTCCCTGCTTGGCTATAAACTTCAATTCTATACATCTAACTATATACACAGTATACAATATAAATCAACTACTACATACAGCCATCCGCAGCAGAATAGATATTAAATTGTCCCATTCAGGCCTAAAGATTTTATTTGCTATGGAAGAGTCTGGATCTTTATACTCACAAAAGCCAAATGCTTGCAACTTTCCTGAAGCTCCTTGAACTCTTCCAGCTTAAAACTAACCCACATTTTGTCTGATTAACATATCAGAAGCTTCCTCAGCTATGTTGCCTACAAAAACTGTTGTAGTTTGGACCATTACTTTCAACATTCATCTGAGGAGCATGGTCCTTCTCTGGTCTAATATGCTTTCCAATCCTCTGTTGCATCATAGTTCATGGTGTACAGCTGAGAGAGTTTTGGCATTATCCAGTACCTTATTTCAGTTTCAGTTGACTTTCTTGCAGGAGACGTGGTATGTAAATGGTGGATGGGTTTCCAATCAGGTTGTAGTTGTCTCAGCCAATCATATCCCCACAACGCTGTTTTTTACCACATACAAATTTAGTATGGCTTGTAGGTTGTTGTACTTCACTGTCACAAATGTCATTCCCACAGGCATTCCCTTTTCTCCAGTATAAGTTCTTAGTTGGATATCTGCAGGCTTCAGTTTAATATCTTTGAAATGCTGCTCAAACTCATTTTGTGGTATGACTAAAACTGCCGAACCAGTGTCCAATTCCATTTTAATCAATCTGCCATTCAATTCTGGTGTAAGCCATATTTTGTCTGTTAGTTTTCACATTGTAAATCACAAGGCTATGCAGTCCTATGCCACTCTCATCATCAAATTTTTCATCAACAGCATGCAGAATAGTCTTTTTAAAGCTTTTTCTCTTCCCTGCGCTGTTCATTTATTTTTGTCTACCTGTCATGCTCTTGTGTCTTACTTTGTTGCATTTTCTGCAAGTTTTGTCTTTAAACCTGCATTGGTCTGCTGTATGTGTAATCCTGCCACAATGCTAATGATTTGTACAGCCAGGCCGGTTTCTGTTCAGACTGCACTTTTGTTCACACTCACTTTCATTCCTGATTCCAACTGATTACATTGATACAGCAATATGAACTGCTCTTTTAAATGTAAGTTGTGCTTCAGTTAATAGCCATTTTTGAATGTTTTCTTGTAAGATTCTATGAACTAAATTCTCTCTCAGTACATCGTTAAGCTCATTACCAAACTGACAATGCTCAATCTCTTCAATTCAGCCATGTATGCTGAAATTGATTCTCATTCTTTTTGATTTTGTTTATGAAACCTAAGGTGTTCTGCAATGAACAATAACATCAGTTCTAAATGCTCATTACTTCGAAAATATCAGCAAAGCTCATTTCTGCTGGTTTGATTGTAGTAGTTAAACTTTGAGGCAAACTGTATGCCTTTAAACCAAATCCACAGAAAAATTGGTACTTATTTCGTATTTGCTATTTCATTTGCTTCAAATTACTATTCAATTTGCTTGGTATATAAAACCCAGTTATCCGTCGTGTACTCAAATGTGTCAACATAGCCAGCCATTTGTTTTTCTTTAAATTTATGATTACTACCCGATACTCACTCTTAATGAACCGATGAATTCTTCCATCTACTGCCTTTTTGAACACTAGTCTCTGCCAGTGCTGTTTTTTTTTCTCTCTTGCTATTCCTTGCTGCGATTTTTTTAGTTCTAACATCTCACTGCACTGTAACAGGTCCATAGCTATCTTGGGTTTGTTTTAAAAAAAACTTCATTACCAATGTTTTGTAACTTTAAATTAGTTTAATATTTTGAAGGAAGACATGGGAGTCCAATCTGTGGGATTACTTCGTGTTTGTTTTAAGTGAGGATCACACATATCACAGGGTAGCATGTTGATGTCTGCCATTCACATGTTTATACATTAACTCACAATTATTTAAACAAACAAGAATGCTTAATCAATTATCAACCAAAACCATCTATCCACACTGGCCTTTTCAATATTGGTCAGTGAGTAAATTCAAATGAAAGGTGCCACATGACATATACCTGCCATAATTGGTGTAAATTTAAGGGGTGAATAGAAAGCACATCCATCTCCTTTAGGTGAGAGGTTTGTCCTTTGCCACAGACCTTGAGGTGGGCAGTAATGTAACAAAGCAGGTGACTAAATGAAACAACTGACCTCCATTTCATTCTTAATTTCCACATTGCAAGATTCAAGAAAAGAACATTCTGCTCACAATACAAGTACCAGCTAGCAATCAACTAAATATGGTCTATTAACTGCAGTGAGGGGAATAGGAAGCAGTAGGGCATCCACCTCCAGAAGTTCAGAGGTGATGATTAATGAGTGAGAAGTACAATTTAAAATGAGCTCACTTACTGTCGAATCAAAGTCGGTATGTAATTAAAAAGTTAAGGGTGAAATAAGAGTTCTGAGGAAGAGGCCCTGGCTCGACACATTTCGCTTCTTTCCTCAGATGCCATTTGACTTGCTAAGCTTTTCTAGCATTTATCTTTGTTTCAGATTCCAACATTGTAAAATCTGTTTCCTCAGAAGTCACCTTGACATGTCAAATTTAGAACAAGAAGCTGTTGTGGTAGTGCAGCTCTATATATTTGAATGGAGCCATTAACCTTCACTGAAGAACAAACAGGTAAATATAAATTCGTATTATTTGAAATATACATGTTTTCCCACTGATTTTAACCAGTCATTTAGAAACTGGGAAAGGTAACAGAAGGTCATCTGAGAAGGCTTTAATTTCCACCACCTGTGGCTGGGATGCCATGTGCTGCTGCTCCATTTCTTGGAAGGGTTATGGCAACAACAATCAGAAGGTTAAGTATATAAGAGAAGAATGTGAGAGAATGATAACTACAAGACAGATTCAAGACTTGCAAAGTCTAGTAAATCAAATTCTCAAGATAATATGAATAATTTAATATATGATCCAACGTGCTTACAAAGAACTTGAACTCTGCATGGCAATTCATGAACTATTTCTCAACCTATAGGAAAGCTAGATAACGGTGTTTACCTATTACTCAGAGAAACGTGAATGTCTTGTCGTGCTGAGGTCACTTAGCAAACGGTGGGAGGAGAGAGAGCAGCGTGCTGCGCGTGCTCAGCCCTCCGGTGAAAAATGATATCGTATCCGTTAAATAGGGGCCGTGGACAATTCTGATTTGATGGAGACAGACATGAAAGCACACAGGAACATCTGGAGAAATTTCTGGAACGCCAGTTCACTGCTGTTGTTACTGCACAGTCGGGAATCTTCCGGAGGGAAGGCCTCAAAATCCCCGGCTTTGCTTGCTGTTGGCGACCGAGATTGAGGTCGAATCGTTTGGACAGAGATGGCGCTCAGTATTTGGTGTTGGAGAGCTGATCGGAGGCTCGAAGTTTTTGGATGACTCAGAGTCGGACTATGGTTGGGTATGGCAGGGAGAGGTTTTCTTCTTTCTCCCGTCTGCGTGAGATGTGGGATATTTGAGAGACTTTGAACTTTTTACTGTATTCATGGACTTCTTCATCAAGTTATGGTATTGTTGCACTGTTGTAACTATATGTTATAATTATGTGGTTTTGTTAGTTTTTTCGTCTTGGTCTGTCCTGTGTCTTGTGATATCACACCAGAGGAAATATTGTAAAATTTCTTAACGCATGCATTACTAAATGACAATAAAAGAGGACTGCGTGTCCTCATAATCTAATCTAATCTAAGATCTAAATGTTATTTTGATTTGAGATGGTCTTCAGAGTGGCAAAGCAATAAACATATTTAAAGTAACTAGAACTGAAGCCACTATAACGATACTTAGATTCAATAGAGAAAAGAATTATTCAGGAATTATTAAGGACTTAATGTATTGTATAACTGTTCCCACATCACCTTGGACTTAAGTAAGCATTTCTTTCAGTAAAATTAAACTGAATTCAGAATTTATGAACATCTACTGAAGCCTCAAAATGACCTTAGTTCTCTTTGATAACTAATAGGTTTTTCAAATATCATGAAACTAAGTACATAAACAGAAAGCAAAGTACCATACCAAATACTCAGATCACAGCTGGTGGAATTATTATTGATTCTTCAAAAGCAGAAGGCTCAGATTTAACTTCCAAAATGCAATTTGTTCATTTTCTGATTTCTTTCTTCTTTATTCTGTTCTAATACATTGCCATTGCATCCAGTTCAACGTTCAAATATCTTTAAAAGTAAATGCAAAATTACCACAAAATGAGAGCCTTCATCTTCCAATAAATTTCAAGTGGCTCAGATAAGCAGGTGCACTTCAATGTACCACTTTTTTCCCCAATCATATCAAAAATTAACCTGTTATCTGTTTCACTTTTAAATACTTTGGATAATCCACTGAACCAGTTAAATTACAGCTAGGAGCATAATAACCTGTATCATTGTGAAAATGGCTGCAAATCCAACTCAGCACCCAAGAATACAGAGCAAGATTTAAACTGATCAGACAACAACTTAGGAACACAGATTTACTAATACTTTTCTTTGTTGAACAAAAGGCAAAAATTGCCTTGCAAAACATTTCAATACTACAAAACATTATTACTTTAATTTGTTCATTAAATATAAAATTTATGGATGTAGGTAGCATTATAAAAGAAATCTGCAAAATTTTGTTAAAGTTAATGTCTCCAAAATATTTTAACCATTTCACTTGTATCTTAGTTCCATTCCATTTGCTTTGTAAAGAACAGTATAAATTACTTCCAATTGAATCTGACAAAAACAAGCCTCTGTACTGAAAAGAGCACTGCTTCCCAGAATACAGTACCTACAATTAAAACAATGCTTTCAAGACAATGATTCTCAGTTACTAAACACACAGTAAATCCCATTATTTACAACTATCTCAAGAAAAATAGATCTCATTATAACACCATTTACTAGGAACTAAGTAATTTGCCAGAATGAAAACTAAGAACAGCACTGTAGTGCCTTATAACAAGTTGACCACATCACAAATTCTGGTCTGTCAACAACTAATACGCCAGCTACTTTGAAATGGCTACAACAGATAATTTTTCAGCAGCCTCAGCAGAATAATAACTGTAGATTTATTGAAAAACTAAAATTAAATCATAAAGTTGTTAGAATAAGCTTGCTGCAAGTCACCTCCCAGAATTATGCACAATGATTATCAAAAAGGCTTAAATGGACATTTTAAATGGTTCCATTTTAAAATATTAGGTGTTATCAAGCATCTTGAAGGAACACTAAGGTAATGATCAAAAGATTTCTAATTAGGCCTACATGCAAAATTAAAATATGATAATTTCTTAATTGTGAACAGCATATTGCTTTTAAAATTGTTGCATTTTGCGAGCTCATTTTATAGGGTACCAACTGCCTTCACTCTCCCACTGAAAACATCTTACCGTAATTATGAGACAGTTCTGCAGTCTATTAATGACGGAAAAAATAGAGGGGATGTACCTAATTTCATAATGTATGTTCTAAGAAAGGAAACTACCTTTCCAAAATTTGTGTGTAAAATTAATCTCGTTTGGGGTTCATAATTCTCTTTTATTTGTTTGTATAATACCTGAGCAAATAAGGCAAAACAATGACTAATCCAGCATTTGTCCATGGGAATGAAGTTCCCTAGGTTGTTACAGTAAGGAACACAGTTGATATGCAGTAAGATAATGGAAGAAAACTATTCATTCCATAGAGGGGCCTTTTAACTGGAACATTTTTACAAATACCCTGTTAAGATGCAATACAAAACTCCATTTTAGAAAGCTGCAAACAGCAATTTGAAAAATAACTTTAGTTAAAAGTAATGTATGTAAACTCAAAATAAAGAAAACAAAATAATGTCAGGGTAGTGTCCTGTCCAAACTCATATGGTAAATTTTCCTTCGAACAGCAAATAGTCAAATATCTCAGAACGTTAAATGACTTATCCATATTCCAAGTGATATTCTTTTAGTTGTTTTTTGTTTCCAAAAGATAACCTTCATTAAATCACTGCACCTGATCTGGGGCAAGTTGCTTAAAACAGTATCGTAATGTATTGATACAAGTTGCATCAATATTTCATATGATAGTGCTATATCTGATTCTGATTATTTTAATATTTAAGTTATTAAATCCAACAGAGCCATGTCATGCACGTCATTCAATTTGCTGTTATATTCTTGAATAACTTTTTGATAAGAACTAGAGGTTCTTTGGCACAAGTAACTACAGTGCTATTCACATAGATATTTATATCTATATATAAAATATATATTTAACATATATACACACACACATTAACGGCATGGTTGCCAACATCCTTCCTGTTGACTTTCATCATCCAGTTCTGGTATCCTGGGCTGCAGAGCTGCCCGTGTTAATCCCCAGAATTTCTGGGGCAACATGTCTTTCTTAGTTGCTGTAAACTTCCAACCCATATGACTTCCACAAGTACGGCACTGGGCTATAGTCCACGCAAAGCTGTCAGGTATTTCAAAATGAGAAAGAGGTTAGAAATTTTCTTAGTTAACTATATGTAGATACAAACCATAACCAGCATTTTGATACCTTTTAATATTAAAACAACTACATTGTGAAGTCTGTTTTGCTGACAAAGCTGATGTGGCTGATATTGTTCTGAACATGGATTTTTAAAAAAGTATTTTCTAAAATTCTACTTAATAATTTTGCCAGCAATAGAATTAAGGGAGGAGGAGTAGCATGAACATTACATATGCTTTGAGCATAAACAGTGGTATTCCCAAGGAATTAATTCTTGTTATATAAAAATGACTTGGACTGGGAATACTGAATACAGGTTTCCCCCGCTATCTGAATGTAGAGCATCCCTATGAATCCGTTCATAAGCCGAAATGGCGTAAAGCAAAGAAGCAATTATCATTAATTTATATGGGAAATTTTTTTTGAGCGTTCCCAGACCCAAAAAAATAACCTACCAAATAGCACATAAAACCTAAAATAACACTAACATATAGTGAAAGCCAGAATGATATGATAAATACTCAGCCTATATAAAGTAGAAATAATGTATGTACAGTGTAGTATTCAATTACCAGAATCAGGAAGTTCGAGCCAAAATTGATTTGTCAGAAAAAAAAATTGACATGTACACGCATGTGCACGTTACGGATTCGCACGTACACGCCCATCATGCATGCACACCTACACGCATTCGCACGTCATGCATGCGCACACACCTGCCCTCGCAAGGCTTCATGGTCATGGTAGTCTTTCTCAGGGTAAACACAAGTTTAAAACGAGCGTCTTTTTTCGTAAAAGAGAAAATCCTCTTTCGGTTAATGAAAACAGGTACGAATGTAGGTCTTTCGTAAAAGTGAAATGTCGCAAAGAGAACATTCGGACAGCGGGGGACGCCTGTATACAGTGGATTCCGGTTAATTGTGACACACTGGGACTAGTACATTTTGGCCCAGTTAAGCAGCTGCCCCAATTAGACAAACTGGGTAGCAAATTATGTACTTAAATGAAATACAGAACAAATAGTAATACAGTACTATACAAATGTATTAGTTTCTAATACCCATCATAGGAATTAATCTAGTGTACATGGCCGTGTTATTTTGATTAACAAAATCAATGTAGACACCTAGTGCAGATAATGGACTGCCTTCATACAATGCTATCGATGACTGCATCCTCCAAATCTTTATTACCACTGTAACACTCAAGATACCTTCAACTTCTTCATATGTCCTAACGTGAATAGTGAAATCGTTTTTTTCACTCCAACTATTTCTATCACCTCCAAACCTGAATGTTTGAAACCGTGGTGAGCAAAACAGTTCTGATTTGTCTTACTGCTTAGTTCTCACCAACTATCAGCGACAAAAATCACTGCTTTTTGAATACAAACACATGCTACTGATGCTATTTAAAAACTGGTGCTCTAAGCTTGTTGTAGCATCTAACAGCCATGCAAGTGCACACAACTGACACTAGTTAGAACCTGTTTGGCAACAGTTTCTTGCCTCAATTAAGCTGGATAGTGTCCCAAATAAACAAAGGGAATCCCGGCAATTTTGTCAATTAGTTTTTGTTCTTTAAGAGCTGCCCCAATTAGCCGATGGCCTAATTAACTGGAAGCCACTGTAATTTAAAAATATGTAGGTTATCTAAAACTTGAAGAATATAATGATGAACATTAAGAACATTTAGACTTATGAAAGAGGCATAGATATGATATAAAACACTTAACATAAGGAAGCATAAAATATTGTGTAAGGAAGAATGTGGAGCGGAAAGAGGTGAGGAAAAAGGAAACTCTGGATACATGCATGCACACATCATTTAAGGTAGCAATAAAGGCTAAACTGTGGCTAACTTACAAGATCCCATACTTAATAAATACATGTATTAAGGACAAAACAGTATCATACTGAGCAGTTACAAAATGTTTACAAGTTGAATTATATACAACTTTAGTAATAGAAAAGAAGCATAAATTGAACAGTAAATGTACATTGTTAAATGAATCCTTAACATTGAACTTTGCTAATTAAATATGCTCAGAATGAGTGAAATAGGACACAGTATTTCAACAACTTCATTACAGTAGCTAATAAATAACAAATTTAACACTCTAAAAAGATACTGTCAAGTATAAAATTACCCAGGGAACCAACTATGCTGAGTTGACGGCCGACCAATTAAGTTCAGGTTGTTAGCTTTATATACGGTGAGGGTTTCATGTACATAGCCATGAGGATTCACATAGGCAGCCATGGGTCCATATAAAGATAAGCTGAAAGAAAATGGATGATAAAAGTTAAGAATTTAAGTATTCTACACAGCAATAAAGATAGAAAACTAACTCTTGAAATTATATTGCCACCTGCACTCAGCAATGCCATGGATTTATCAAGTTTGAATCTGGAGGGACAAACTGGCATCCAAAATATGCCAATGAAACCCTTAGTGGCGGCAGAGCCTCACATGACATAATACAGCCATCTGGATGGGCCAGAACAAATTCCACCCACAAAATATCTTTGAAGAAAGATGGTAAAGCTAACCCCCATCTTTGATACAATATTATTTAAAAAATGATAGAAATTAAAAGAATACAGCTGAGCTTAGGAGGGATAATGGCGCTTAACGGCCACTACCTTTGCTTGCATCTTCAGAAACAGTTCTATTTCTACCTTTAATATCTTTATTCTTCCCTTTCAGGATTCTTTTGAAGACCCTGACCTGGAGTTTCCTTGCAGGCTTCAGTTCTTTGCAGGAATGGGACCTGTTCTCAGGGTTCCACGACTGGCCATTACTCGACATGCCAAGGGTTTGGCCTGAGAGTCTCGATTGTGTTCGGAAGCCTAAGATCTCAGGGCTCTGGAGACAGACGGATCGAGGGTCAGTGTCACGGTAGGAGCCTTGTGTGTCATCGGGGAGGCCGGAAAATCTTCCATTGTGGGCCCAAAGACCCGAGGCCTTTGCGATCTTCGGACACAGGGCTTGGAAAAAGCAACAAAACGGACTTTCAACATCATAAACCAGCGGGCTGTTGTTATGTCTCCCGCTCACTGTGAAAATAGGGAACACCTCTCTCTCTCTTGCCAGGGAGAGAGAGAACCTGTAGCTTGTTGAAAGTTGGATGAAATGCGAAGCCTTTGGGGTAACTTTGGTCTGTGTCTTTGCTATTGCTTAGCACACGCTTGGGCTCAGTGACAGCACTGATGCACGTTTATTTCTGCTGGTGGGGGGGGACTTTGGAGTTCTTACATTTAACTGTCGTTCATTTTTTGCGCACTTCTCTGTTTTCGTGGATGTTTGCGAAGAAAAAAGCATTTCAGAATGTATATTGTATACATTTCTGTCATTAAATTCGACCTTTGAACCTTTAATTTAACCTACTGGAAAAATAATGCCACATCAACCCTAATTAGTATACCAAGGCGCATAAATTTTTGGAATCAACAAAGTGATATGAATCAGACAGTCAAGTGGAGTCAAAGGGCAAAGCTGATCCACCATGATCATACTGAATTGCAAAACAGCTTGAGGACTCTCAATGGTTGACTCTCTTGACTGGTTCACTGATTTTATACCGAAGTGTGAGCAATTCTCCAAGAGATATGGACCAGCGAAGAAATTTAAGTGTCCATTTAGATAAATCATTAAAACAAGTAACCAGGCACAAAGTAATCAAAACATCAATAAAATGAAGCTTTATTTCAAGGAGTTGAAAATTAAGTGAAGTAATGGTTTAGTTATTTGGAGTCCTTAATGGAGTACTGCATGAATTTGGAATGATGCATCTCAGGAAGAATCAGGGACTCATGAATGGAGGCCAATTGAGAGCTTGCAGGATTGTATTCTTAAGACTACTGCATAAACTTAGTATGTTAAGCTTGAGTTGATCTCATGAAGATGTTAAGAATAGGGGAGCTCAATAGAACAGATACATATGTTATTCTGATGGAAGACTCCAGAACAAAAGGAGCAATGAAATCAGGAAAGCATTCCTTTCACACAAAGGGGATAAAAATTTGGAATCTTTTCTTCAAAGCCAAAGAAAATGTGAAAATTGAGATTTTGAAAACTGATTTTTTTTTGTATTAAACTAACATAGCAAGGAACATGGATAGAGTAATGAGGATGATGCATAGATTAGCCATAAGGCAAATAGGCTTGAAGTGACTCAATTCTGGTATTTAATTCTTCAGGATCAAAATATTGCAAGATATTGGGAATGTTTCAATAATGATCAGAAACTTATAGAACCATAGACCATTACAGCACAGAAACAGGCCTTTTGGCCCTTCTAGGCTGTGCCGAATCATTTTGCTGCCTAGTCCCACTGACCTGCACCTGGACCATATCCCTCCATACACCTCTCATCCATGTACCTATCCAAGTTTGTCTTTAATGTTAAAAGTGAGCCCGCATTTACTACTTCATCTGGCAGCTCATTCCACACTCCCACCACTCTCTGTGTGAAGAAGCCCCCCCTAACGTTCCCTTTAAACTTTTCCCCCTTCACCCTTAACTCATGTCCTCTTTTTTTTTTCTCTCCTAACCTCAGTGGAAAAAGCCTGCTTGCATTCACTCTATCTATACTCATCAATTTTATATACCTCTATCAAATCTCCTCTCATTCTTCTATGCTCCAGGGAATAAAGTCCTAACCTATTCAACCTTTCTCTGTAACTCAAGTTAAGGAGTTTCTCAAGTCCCGGCAACATCCTTAGCTACTGGATTCAGAGACACAAGAGACACAAAAGTAGGTGATGGAATCTGGAGCAATTAACAAGCTGCTGGAGGAACTTGTTATTTCAGCCAGTATCTGTGGTGTGGAATAAACAGTCGATGCTTTGGATTGCAAGGATGCATCTGGTCTGAGAAAAGAGGGGGCAGCAGCTTCATTGACAGTAATTTATTGTGCAGAAATACTTCACACTTACCACTTCATGGTTCCAAATTTAAATTATACTATCTTATAGATGGCTCTGTGGAAGATGCACATGGCTTTGGTATATTTGGGATGATCCTGAATTTGATATGTTAAATCAAAGTTTCTCATTTTAAACAGTCCTAAGCAGAAGTATAATTGCTAACAGTATTGCACAATTGTCACAAGGTGGTGTCTTCATTCTCCTACTTTTGACTGTGTGGCCAGATTCTGTTCTAACTCTATCTACAAACTTACAGATGATACGAATGCAATGGGCCACATCTCAAATAATGACTCAGAACACAGGAAGGAGGTAGACAGTTTAGTGACATGACGTCAAGACAACAACTTTTCCCCTCAAAGTCAGCAAAAAGAACTAGTCATTGACTTCAGAAAGGGGGCTGGTGCGCATGTTGCTCTCTACATCAATGGTGTAGAGATTGAGAAGGTTGGCTCTTCAAGATCCTAGGTGTGAACATCACCAAAATCTCATCCTAGTCCAACTACATTGGTATCACAGCCAAGAAAGTTCAGCAACATCTCTACTTCCTTAGAAGGCTCAAGAAATTTGCCATGTCTGCATTGACTCTACCAATTTTTAATCAATTCACTATAGAAAGCATTCTGTCTGGATACATATTGGCTTGGCATGGCAATTGCTCTGCACATGCCTGCAAGAAACTGCAGTGAGTTGTGGACACAGCTCAGCGAATCAAAGGAGTTAGCTCTCCCCCATGAACTCTGAGTGTACTTCTCGCTGCCTTAGTAAAGCAGGCAGCATAATCAAGGACTCCACACATCCCAGATATTATTTCTCAGTCCCTCTCCCATCAAGCAGTACATACAAAAGCCTGAAAATATGTACCACCAGGTTTAAGGGCAGCTTTTATCCCACTATCCGTCAGACTCTTAAATGGACCTCTTGCAAAATAAGATGGGCTCTTGGCCTCATAGTCTACCTTGTTACAATCTTGCCCTTCATTGTTTAACTGCACTGCAATTTAACATAAAGTTTTTACACTTTCTTCTGCATTGTCATTATTTTATGTTATTCTAGCTCAATGTGATGATTTCATCTGTACAGATTGTATGCAAGATGAGCTTTTCACTGTATCTTGGTATAAGTAACAATAATAAACAAATACATGAGGAGAAATCATGGGTAAAATATAGAAAGAAATGCAGATGTCTACCAACAAATTAAAGTGTAGATCATTACATTTGCTTCAAAGGCAAGTGACAAATTTGAGGTGTGTAAGTGGATACCAGAATGGATTTATTTACAAGCATGTACATAGTAATTGCAGATTTAACTCTGAGTAAATGAAAAGTTGAAAGCATGCACAAGCAAACTGATCTATTTACATCACTAGGCAAAAGTTTTCCTCCTGCCTGTTCTTATTTACCTCTGAAGTTGCTAACAATCCTGAATCAGGTTTATTACTACTGTCTTATATGGCATTAGTCCACCTTTGGTCCCCACCTGGCACTCAGCTCTCACCTGTGGCTCCCCGTAGCTGTTTGCATGCGACAGCGGCCACACCCCGGGCAACGGCTTTGACAAGCCGGCTAAACCAGGTGAGGGTAGCCAACGGGTCTCAAACCCTCAGTGAGATAGGGAGTTGTCTATCCCAACACGTGAAGACAGACTCTGGCGGATTGAGCGGATGAGACCCATAGAAGGTCCAACGGTCAAGAAGGCGGTCTCTGCAAGCGTCGTGGAACGTGTAGAGCAGGACAAGACACAGAAGACGTCCTGGTCATCCACTGCGCCTAGTCCCATCTCCAGCCGTCTAGACTCTGTCTTACCACTGGATCCAGATGGGAATTGGGAAGAGAGAGTGAGGCTGACGCTGTGCAACTCTCCCTCACATAAATCCAAATCACGCGCTGGTGTCGAGGTCTTCATCGATGTCAACGATGGATGAACAACATATGGCATTACATTTATTGTTTTGCAGCAGTACAGTGCAAAGACTTAAAATTACTATAAATTACACAACAAATAATTTCAGCAAGAAAGAAATAATGAGGCTGTGTTCATGAGCTCACAGACCTTTGAGAAATCTGATGACAAAGGGGAAGAAACTTTTCCTAAATCATTCGGTGTGGGTCCTTAGGCTTCTGTACCCCCTCCCTGACATCTTAAAGAATTTGTCAGAGAATTACAGTCCTATAATACAAGAATATATAGAAGGAACACTATCCGGCCTGCTGTTATCCATTGAGATTGCGAACGATCGAGCTCAACTTAGTTTTCTTGCAACATCCTTCCATTCCTCTATTCCCTTTATTTATATTTTTCCCTCATTTCTGATTTAAATAAACACAACAATCAAGCCTCCACAGGGTTAGACAATTCCAAAGATTCGTCACCCTGAATGAAAACATTTCTCTCATCCGTCCTCCCCTTGAGTGATCTATGGGTCATCTCAGCTATGAGAAAGCTCCTTCTTATTGACTCCTGCAAGAATATAGCAAGTCACAATTTTTATCCAGTCTCATTAAACCTCAATGAAATTTGTTAATTTGCTGCCACAAAAATAACAAATTTCACCTCATACACAGTGATAATAAACCCAAATCTGATTATTATTTCAAAAGGGGAAAAATATTACCTGAAGATATCATTTTTTGTGGTTATCTCTGTGTGGTGGCATCTTTTACAACAAAGAGACGTACACTGTAAACCAAAACATTAGTTATAACTTTTCGTGACTGTTGTAAATATTTGACCAACAATACAAAATTACAGCACTCAAAAGAAATACATTTGAAGGTAAAATGGCAACTTCCTAAGCTATACCATAACTTACCATAACAGAAAATTCCAACTACTGGAATCCAACTGGGACTTTGAAAAAGGAACACTAATAACCATCATGCACATTTTACTTGTGTCTTGCAGCTGTAAACATTGGTCCCTGATTATAATGCTATGTGATGTGATTTATCAATTAGACAATTGTCTCAACAACAGTATCAGATTAATGGACACTGCTTTTCAAAAATTTGAATAAGGCAATTATATATTCGGTTCTAGTATGGAATACAACACTTGGCACAGATTTAAAAGCACAATTACTGTGTAGAGGAGTCTAATTTAACCTTTTTTAGCACTTACTTTGTCCATCAGATCCAATTCACAACGGAGCCGCTGAATAGCACTACCAATTTTAAGCAGATCTATCCTTAAGGTATCATCAATAGGCAAACACGCAGCAACTCTATAAGAAAAATCTAAAAAACAATAATCAATCAATAATTTGCAATTCTTCTTGTTCGAGATGTAGTCTGGATACCTATCAATGAGTTTTTAAATGGAACTAACTACTGAAATAGTTTAATTAAATTTATTTATTTCTACATGTAATGTAAAGTTGCTAGTCATTTCATTTAAGCTTTCTCCATCCAATGAACTCATTGAACAGCAAGGACTAAAATAAAGCAATTTCAAAACTGCTTTTATGTCTGCATTAAAAAAGGGCAATGAACAGGAAAACTGATTTTGGATTTTTTAAAACAAGCTGAGTAAAATAATTAATGAATAACATATAATTAATAAATTATTATAATTCTTACCTACAGGATTTGAGGGAAGGGAGTCATCTTTGAGATTTTCATCCCATTCTCGGAGTTGTACTTTCATTCTTTCCATTAGTATTTCCTATATAGATAACAGCAAAACTAAATCACTGCTCAGATTAGAGAATAAGTGGTTGTACTTTACAGGTTTTGCCTGCACTTATTATTTCCTCCTAGTTATATTAATTTCCTGCATTCAGGTACTTGACAATGACACTATGTCCTCCCTACAGAACAGAATTAAAATCAGGAAATTAGTGTGGTGACGACAAATTGTTTATTCTATCATGTCTTCAAACTGACTTTTTGCTAAGAAAAGATTTCCTCGCGTGGTCTGGTACTTCATGTAAACAGATAATATTCATGTTTAGCTAACGAATGCGAGAGATTCACTGAATGACAAAGCATCAAATCCAGGCCCTATTCCCACTGGAACCAGAACAAGTGCAAACTTACCATAGAGGAAGTGTTTCTGGCCAATTTTAATTTCATTTAAATTGTTTAGACTTCAAACTTTAGAGGAAATGGGACTGTTTGCAATTTCCTTCTCAATGATCAGTCTGAACAAATGTAGATCTTCCCTATCTGTAGTGTAGTTACTCGCTATACAATCGTGCTAAGCAACTGAAGGGAACAAAACTGGTTCCTTGTTCTGCAAATGAATGCAAATCTTTGCAGACAGTTTTATTTGAATCTCTTAATGGATTGAGATAAATACTGATTTCTGATTAAATTAAAAATACTTGAACATTAGAACATATAATTTTGAACATTCGGTTCTCATACTAAACATACTCATGGCTAAAACTAAACTTAATGTCAATCTTGCAATGGACAGCAGACTGGAGCAGCTAGTGAGTTAGTCCTGACTTCTGCTACTGTGTTCAGTTTGCATAATTTCTCTGTGAATATGTGTGCTT
This sequence comes from Mobula birostris, assembly GCF_030028105.1. NCBI lineage: Eukaryota > Metazoa > Chordata > Chondrichthyes > Myliobatiformes > Myliobatidae > Mobula > Mobula birostris. The sequence continues at coordinate 44,606,136 of NC_092385.1, forward strand.
CAGTTAGGACCAGTGACGGAAGTCTGTGTAGGGGAACACTTTGGTTTCAGTGATCATAACACCATTAGTTTTAACTTCATCATGGATAAAGATAGATCCGGTCCTCGGGTTGAAGTTCTAAACTGGAAAAGAGCCAAATTTGAAGGATCTAAAAAGCATGGATTGGGACAAGTAGTTCTCTGGCAAGGATGTGATTGGTAAGTGGGAGGCCTTCAAAGGAGAAATTGAGAGTGCAGAGTTTGTATGTTCCTGTCAGGATGAAAGGCAAAGTGAATAAGAATAAGGAATCTTGATTCTCAAGGGATATTGGAACTCTAATAAAGAAGAGGATGTATGACATGTATAGGAAACAGGGAGCAAATAAGGTGCTTGAGGAGTATAAAAAGTGCAAAAAAATACTTAAGAAAGGAATTAGGAGGACTAAAAGAAGACACGAGGTTGCTTTGGCAGTCAAGGTGAAGAATAATCCAAAGAGCTTCCACAGGTATTAAGAGCAAAAGGATAGCAAGGGATAAAATTGTTCCTCTTGAAGATCAGAGTGGTCGGCTATGTATGGAACCAAAAGAAATGGGGGAGATCTTAAATGGGTTTTTTACCTCTGTATTTACTAAGGAAACTAGCATGGAGTCAATGGAAACAAGGCAACCAAGTGAGGTCATGGAAACTACACAGATTGAAAAGAAGGAGCTGCTTGCTATCTTGAGGCAAACCAGAGTAGATAAGTCCTCAGGACCCGACAGGGTATTCCCTCAGACCTTGAAGGAGACTAGTGCTGAAATTGCAGGGGCCCTGGCAGATATATTTAAAATGTCGGTATCTACGGGTGAGGTGTCGAAGGATTGGAGGATTGCTCATGTTGTTCCGTTTTTTTAAAAAAGGCTCTAAAAGTAATCCGGGAAATTATAGGTCGGTAAGTTTGACGTTGGTAGTAGGTAAATTATTGGAAGGAGTACTAAGAGATAGGATCTACAAGTATTTGGATAGATAGGGTCTTATTAGGGAGAGTCAAAATGGCTTTGTGCGTGGTAGGTCATGTTTGACAGATCTATTAGAGCTTTCCGAAGAGGTTACCAGGAAAGTGAAGGCAGTGGATGTTGTCTACATGGACTTCAGTAAGGCCTTTGACAAGGTCCCGCATGGGAGGTTAGTTAGGAAGACTCAGTCACTAGGTATACATGGAGAGGTAGTAAACTGGATTAGACATTGGCTCAATGGATGAAGCCAGAGAGTTGTAGTGGAGGATTGCTTCTCCGAGTGGAGGCCTGTGACTAGTGGTGTGCCACAGGGATCAGTGCTGGGTCCATTGTCATTTGTCATCTATATCAATGATCTGGATGATAATGTGGTAAGTTGGATCAGTAAATTTGCTGATGATACAAAGATTGGAGGTGTAGTGAACAGTGAGAAAGGTTTTCAAAGCTTGCAGAGGGATATGGACCAGCTGGAAAAATGGGCTGAAAAATGGCAGATGGAGTTTAATACAGACAAGTGTGAGGTATTGCACATTGGAAAGACAAACCAAGGTAGGACATACAAGGTAAATGGTAGGGCACTGAGGAGTGCAGTAGAAGAGAGGGATCTGGGAATACAGATACAAACATAGAAGAATGAGGGGAGATATGATAGAGGTATATAAAATTATGATGGGTATAGATAGAGTGAATGCAAGCAGGATTTTTCCCATTTGGCTAGGGGAGAAAAAAACCAGAGGACATGGGTTAAGGGTGAAAGGTGGAAAGTTTAAAGGGAACATTGGGGGGGCTCCTTCACACAGAGAGTGGTGGGAGTATGGAATGAGCTGCCAGATGAAGTGGTAAATGTGGGCTCACTTTGAACATTTAAGAAAAAATTGGACAGATACATGGATGAGAGGTGTATGGAAGGATATGGCCCAGGTGCAGGTCAGTGGGGCTAGGCAGAAAAATCGATTTGGCACAGCCAAGGGGGGCCAAAAGGCCTCTTTCTGTGCTGTTTTGTTCTATGGTTCCTCTAAATGCTCTGGTTTCTCCCACAAGGATGCACCAGTAGGTTGCTCACCACTGCAAATTTTTGCTAAAGTAGATGGGTGATGGTGGAAGTAAACGGGAATGTGGCAAGAATAGATTACGAGGAAAATTAGTTGCAGAATAAATTTGCTATGTGAACCGGAATAAGCTCAAAGGGACAAACTGACCTCTTACATTGTAAATATTGAAAATGACATAGACATCACATTCAAATCTTAATTCAGTGCAACCAGGCCTTAAAAAGTGCAAGTTTAGAACAAGGATTGAGTTCTTGACTAATTTCAGTGCAGACAAGATTAATTATAATATGGAAATCAAAGGTTCAAAGGTTCATTTTATTGTCAAAGAATGCATGTACAGTACAACTCTGATATTTGTCTACCTCAGATAGTCATTAAATACAAAAAAGACCATGGGTGTTGAGCAAAGAAAAGGCATCAACTCCCCGCCTACCACCGGCCCGTAAAAGAACAGAAACAAAACTTGCAGTCTCCAAAATCCACCCTGCCTCCCACAGAAAAGAAACAGAGACAATAACAACAATCCCTGACCCCCTCATTCTCAGAAAAGAACAGCAACAGTACCTCCAAACCCTCAACCCACCTCTGGCACAAAAAATATGAACAGATCACACACCAGCCAACTGGCAATGAGAAATATACCACCCAAAAACTGAAGAAAACCAATATGAAGTACAATCAAGCAGAAATGGGAAATTATGCAGCATAATGCGTATCTTGCTTACAAAAATGAATGCAATTAAGTTATTTATCACATAAAATATACACATATCTGCTTTATTAGAAACATATGACAACTAATTTTACAAGCTATAAAATCTAAATAATTGGCGAATTTTTCAATACTCTGTTACATGAATACTGAATTTTACATCAATTAGTATTCAAACAGAAAAATAAGGAGGATTGTCACACTTCTTTTCCCAGGGTAGGGAAGTCTAAAATTAGAGGGCATAGGTTTAATAGAGGGGAGAGTTAGAAGATCAGATGGGCAAGCTTTACAGAGAATGACATGTTTCTGCAATGAGCTGAGGTGGTGGTAGGGGCAGATTCAATTATAATATTTAAGAACCATTTACACAGGTATATGGAAAGGAAAGGTTTAGAGCGGTATGGACCAAATATATCTACAATATATAAGCTAATCTCGTGCACATCTTCACTGGCATGGACAGATTGGGCCAAAGGCCCTGTTTTTATATATCTATAAATCTAAACTAAAAACTACTTCATTTTGCAATATTATTTTGATTTTGATTATCACACATAAAATTTAGATTTATACTCACTGCATCATACAATGAATACACCCACGGAGGCCACCAGGTCAGATTCGCACAATGGAAATTTCTCTAGAGTACAAAGAATTAAAAAAAAGTATAATGAAAAATAAATGAACAAAGATTTTAGAGGTAATGGGATCAATGAGATAATATTTAGCTTTTGATTTTGACTGTACAGGATCTCATTCTACAAACCACTAATATATACCACAATGACACAGATAACAGAAAAGACCTGCCTCATATTTGAAGAGTGTTTATGGAAGGTAAAATTTCAAATCCAGATACTGGTTTATTCCACCTCCTTCAGAATCAGTCATGGGAATAAGGCAATGTTTTATCAAAAACATGGAATTGTTGAGGATATTTTAAAGTTCAATGTTTTTTAACTGCACAAATTTTATATTGGGCCAGCCAATCAGGATTGTGAGATAGGGAGAAGGTCCGAGAGAGAGATTTGTGATGGACAGCTGTCTGGTTTGGGGTCTTTTGGTGGGAGCTGCGGAGTGGGATAGAAGGGATGATGCCGCAGAATGCAGTTGGAAGGAGAGTCCTTATTGCAAGAAGTGCTTTGTGCAGAAGAATGGCTCCAAGGAGAAAGAAGCAATACTCCTGAGAAAGCCAGTTTGTTCAAGGTGGACTTCAAGGGAAGTTTGGAATATGGCAGGTGCTTTCAGACAGACGGTGGGATTGGCGCCGTGAGTAACAGTTATATCGAGCTTTTGGAAGAGATGAAGTCCAATGGTCATGAGCACATCTAGACTGGTCTAATTGTAATAGGCCCTTTTATTTTTTCTTTCTTTTCTATCTTTTAATCACTGTTTTATAAAGCTGAAATAGATAAATATACTTTCTTTATAATTTTATGCACTGTTATTTCTTGCCTACTGATACTGTGTATGGGAAGTATTTACACAGCATTTGCTCAAATCGAGGTTTCTTTAATTGAAACATCACATTCCAGTTTGGTTGAACCCCAAATTATACCAACCCTAGATGTATATTGTTTATGAAAGGTGTCCTTCTCACCGCTGAGTTACGTGGTTGTTAGCAGGGTTAGCTAACGAGCTAAGTTTGCATACGAGTCCAGTGAGAGGGTTACATAGGCTTCCAGCAACTTTAACTAATTTGGAAAGAAATCTTGTGGGCACTTTAATGAAAATACAATCAGTATATAAAAGTAACAATGCACTAAGATTTAACTGCTGCAATATACCGTTCATGAGTTGTATTAAAAAAAAATTCAGTTCCAATATAGCAAAATATTAGTCTTGTATATTTCCTGTTTGGTGATTCTTCAAAAGGTGGGCTTCACATTGATTGTAAGATTACCATTTATATACGTCAATCAAGTGGACAGAGAATTCCAATCAGAAATGAAATTTAAAAATAATGAGAATTTGAGCAGTGTCATAGGATCTGCGGATGTGGTTAAATTAAATAGATGAATAGGTAGCCTAAAAAATGGATTGTTTTAATGTGGTAGACACCACTTCAGATTAAAACAACTCACTTTTTTTCCTACTGCAATATTGGATCAATATCAAGATAGTCATTAAATGTAACTTTTTTTTCCTCCTTGGAGAATAATTTAAGGTTTACTTTGCATTTCAGTAAAAATCTGCCTCTTTTTCTGCTATATTTTGATAAGATAGACAAACTAACCTTTTGATATTTCTGCCACCACTTCTGGGTTTGCTTTAATCGGCATGCAGGGGGCTTATTTGAGACAAACATATGAAGTCTGTTAAGAGAATTAAGCTGAACTCCTGATATACTTGAAGGAAGGACCCACTCTGGCAGGATCTGAACTTTTGCAACCCGAATTCTACGAACAAGTTAAAGTAGAATATGTTAATGTATTTGTCATAAATTGAACTTGTGATATTTTACACATGGTAGAGAAAGTAATTGTTATTTTATACATAGGTTTGCACTCATACAGGTAAAATATAAAAAGGCAATACAAAATGATATCATTAATAAAGTAAATCTTTGATGATCTTTATGATTTTAGTGGTGCTGGATCAGCAGATCTTTTGGACTGTTGGTCACTACTTCCATAAATAGCCAATTTTATTTACACTTTAGACAGATGGGTAACAAACTTTCCCATGAATCTAAAGAGATTAGAGGGTGCAGGAAATATACAAACACTCTGGATCACAGCTCTGGCCACACAACTAAGCATGTTTCTGTGCCCCAATCTCAGTTCTAGTTCAACACCCAACCCACATCTATACTCTAACTCCAGCCAGGCTCTCTGCTTGCACATAATCTTCCTTCTTGATTTGACCTACTGCATATAATATTCATAGATAGGATAACGCATACTCATGTCTGTAAGTTAAAGGTTAATGGTAGGCATCTCTCACTGAAGATGAACAGTATTTTATTGTAAACCAATTCTCTACAATGGGCCAAAAATATCAGTCTTTCTCCCCAATATACTGTCAATTTTCTCCTTCCAAAAATACATTCACTTCTTAGAATGCACTAATTATTGGGAATGACTCCACAAGTATTGATTTCATTCTGGAAACTCATTTTAATGTTCAAGTTAATGTGACAGCCAGCCTGTGAGTCAATGAGCCAAGCAAACTGAAAGGAGCTTCAGAAACGTCCACAATTCCAGCAACAGTTATTAGTTCTCAGTGATCGTTACTGTCCAAGACAAAATTTCTTGTTAGGACAGGTTTGGTAACAACATACTTTCTGCTGATACCTCCACCCAATTGTATTCTGCTGAATAAACCTTCAGGAATCCAATTAATCAAATCAAATGCACCAAAGCAAAACTCCTAAGGTAATGTGTTCAGTAGCTTTCATTTTTCAGTTTAAAAGTTTGCATTTTGCATGTTCTGGCTTGTTGATGTATAGCACAGTGCAATGATATGAGATCAAGATGCAAAATTTAGCCCACAACCCAAATACTCAATGCTGGAAATAAAAACATGGCCTTGAACAAACAAAATATGATTAAGTGCTAACTATATTGGTTACTAATAAACATTATTTTGAACAAAAAGAAACAACAGTGATAGGTAGCCTTGCATGTTGCCATCTTACCCATCAGTTTGAGTTCTTGTTTCAAGAACTTTAAACCTCTGACGTCCAACAGCTTTCACTTTCACAGTTTCAATACCATATTCTTGTTCCTCCCTATATTCATAAATTTCTGCTGTGGTTCCAAATTCTGCAGCACGGTCAGTGTGTTCACTAGGAGAGAACAATGAATAATAAGAAAGTGGAATGGTGCATATTATCAGATGACGACTCAATTACGTACAGATCATGTACATTTAGCTTTGGAAAAGCAGAAAGAAATACCCCCAAAAATGTCAACTGCTCTACCTAACATGTTGTGTACAGTATTACTAAATACTTGGTTTCAAGAAATTTTAGTAGGATACATTTCACTAAACCATTTGTTGTTCATGATATTCAGGGAATCTGAGTTCTCTCACCTCCAAGAACAGGACACTAGGCACCTAAAACGAAAAGTTTCAGTTTCCCTACACTAAAATTCTTTATCTAGTTGAATGCAAGAAAAACTAAAAAGTACCATGTCAATTGTTGAAGTATGCCCAAAGTTGTGGGTGGTATGGCAGTATGGAAGCAGACTCTAACAGTGAGAGTTCTGGTGAAGAATGAAATAACTGATTCAAATATCTCAGGTGCAGAGGAAAGGAATGTGGAGGTTAGTAAAATGGGGATTTGGTTGTGAGTAGTGTAGGTGATTCAAATAGGAACCTCAAAGGTGTTAAATAAAGGATTTTTTTTGTTGTTACCAGCCTTTATAATATGTATACACTAGTTTTTTAAAATTCTTGGGATATTGCCAATATGCAACAGGGAAAAAATACACCTATAATGTAAATAAATTTCAAAAAAGTTCTCACTGGAGATTTCATATAACAGAAAGCTGCACATTAAAACTGAGGTAAAATATGTCACCCAAACACATTTTTCATAAGAATATATTGACAAAACAAACTAGCACTTTTGATGCCAGCCTACCATTAGGATAGCCAAGCAAGCAACTAGTTAATGGGGAAAAAATACTATCTAATTTTATGGATTTTGGAAGTTCTCACTGTATGTTGGAGGAAATCACATTCTGCAATCCCATCTTTTTTATGGTAACAGATGGTGGCCTTTTATATAAATGTACAGAGGGAAATGCTACAATCAAATTGCAGTTAATTGGTCTTGTGTGCATCCATTAGGTCTCTTCAGTTATCACTCAGCCAGCAGCAACATCATCTCTGAATTGGAAGACAGTCGCATGAAGTACTTCAGAATTTTTGAGACTGATAAGATTTTACACTGCTATATCCATCTGAAAAGCATTTTGTATTCATACCTTAATATGAAATTAATTTCAGAAACTAATTTGTTAAGTTTTTATGTAAAGATTTTGTAAAAATATAAAAAAAACTAGCCAATTATTAAAATTTACCTATTAGAGAAAGAAAACTGTGGTAAGACACATACAAATTCAAAATGGCTCATTTCCCATGCAAATGATGTTATATTACTCCTTTCAACAATTAAGAACTGATTGGTTGTTAAACCTTACTGCACATCTAAGAGCCTGCACCTGTATGCCAGGATGCCAAACGTTCTGTCTTTCTGAATCAGATTTCGCATCATGGATATTTCTTGAGGACGAAAAAGCTGCAGTGGTAAGGTTTGCCCAGGAATAAGAATAACAGCAACATGAGGGAGAACTGGGATAGTTGGTCTACTCTCTTCATCATGCACAGTACGACCATGAAACTCCTCCATGTCCATTCCCAAGTACTAAAGGAAAAAATAAAGTTGATGTATAGTTAGATTTAAATTCCTCCAATGTACAGATTATAAAATTGAATGCAAAGGCATCCGGCATATATTGTCAAATAACGCAAACACGAGGAAATCTGCAGATACTGGAATTTCAAGCAACACACATAAAAGTTGCTGGTGAACGCAGCAGGCCAGGCAATATCTCTAAGAAGAAGTACAGTCGATGTTTCAGGCCGAGACCCTTTGTCAGGACTAACTGAAAGAAGAGCTAGTAAGAGATTTGAAAGTGGGAGGGGGATTATTTATTTATATACAGACATTCTTTTTCTCTCTCTTTTTCTCCCTCTGTCCCTCTCACTATAACCCTTGCCCATCCTCTGGGCTTTTCTCCCCCTCCCTCCTTTCTTCCTCCCGGCATCCTGTCCCATGATCCTCTGATATCCCTTTTGCCAATCAACTGTCCAGCTCTTGGCTCCATCCCTCCCCCTCCTGTCTTCTCCTATCATTTTGGATCTCCCCCTTCCCTCACTTTCAAATCTCTTACCAGCTCTTCTTTCAGTTAGTCCTGACGAAGGATCTCGGCCCGAAACGTCGACTGTACCTCTTCCTAGAGATGCTGCCTGGCCTGCTGCGTTCACCAGCAACTTTTATGTGTGTTGCTATATTGTCAAATATTTATGCATGATGAAAATTTAAGATCCTTTTGCCATAAAAGTAAGGTGATCAATTTTGGTTTGTGTTAAATCCTGATACTTGACTAAGATTTACTTCAACAGTACTCCACATGCCTCAATGATTAATACGGAGCGATGGCAAAATATTTGTTCACTATTGTCCTGTCCAGGTGAAACAATGGAAGTAAAATGGAAAGATTAGATCATACATTGTACGTAGTTTGGATGCTAAATCGGCAGAAAATCTGGATAACATGTTTCAATTCTATATTAATGCCAAATGAATCACCAGACTCACACTGTAATTCCTGAAATTGTAAGTCAATTTAATCTGTCAGCCTAAACATAAAAAATAAAAAAGATTGTAACTGTTCACTAAATTTATGGCTCAATATATTTTGAGTTTGATACTATTTAGTTTATGTTTCTATCATCTTGTTTCCAATGCAAGAGTATATTAGCAACTCAAAGGTTGAAATACAACATATATAAATCTAGAAACATTATTTTAAAAGAAACAAAAATGCTTGCTTATATGAAGATGTGCCAGATCAGCTGAGGGGAGAGAAACAAAATTAACTTTCAAGATGATGACATTTCATCAGTTCATCAACGTAAAACATCAATTCTCCTTCCCTCTCCATAAATGCTACCTGACATGTTAAGTATTTTCAACATTTTTTCAGAAATCTGGCCATACAGGAGAAACTCAAGATTGTTCTTCAAACAGAAAAGTGAATCTTTGGAACTCACTATCCAAGGTTATGGAGGCTCAGTTTATAATAGGTTTGAAGATATAAAAGGATTCAGAAAAGCTGGTAAAGTGCACAAAAGTAAAAGATCAATCATAATATTATTGGACGGTCAAGTAGGCACAAAGGCACATAACAGGTTTCTGCTTATTTCTCCTGTTATGTTCAATGTTCAATGGGGGAAAACAGTGGAATTCCTGGGATGCCTGTTGTACACACACAGAATTGCTCAAATAGCCTCCTTCTGTGCTACATCACTCAACTTCAATCACAGAAAGAGTGTGAGTAAATTAAGTTGGTTTACCAAATTATCATTAACATGCTGTCAATGCCTTTTCGTTCTCAGTGGAGTTTGTAATGGCCCAGATCTTGTTTTTTAACTGGCATTTTAGAAAGAACTGGAACTAACATGACTGCATGTATCAGCACAGAAATACTGAACAAGCAGGTGCATCTCGTGTCCCACTCAGCCACTGGATTCCTTACTGATTCTCGGGAAAAAATGCTTAAGTCGTACTGAACTGAGGAGAGATAATCTTTGCTTTCTGCCCATTTGCTTTATACCATTAACTTAAGTGAAGTTGGCAACCTGCATGGAAAATGTAGATAAAAGTAGATGCATTTGATTCATTTTACTTTTAACTGAAAACATTCTTAATCTGTCAAAAAGGATCCAGGAAGATGTTGGGGTGTAGCTGTAGGATCACCACCTAAGGTTTAGGGTCACACATGGGGCAGCAAGGTCTCCAGCTCAAAATAAACTTTTTGGAGACACAAAGCTTGCTCCACCTGCTGGCGCATATTTGAAGACTGACAAAATTAATAATATTAGCAACAAATTTAGAATTTAAAGTAGTTCAGGGTGTTGATGAGCACATTAAGGTAGTATGCAAAAGCAACGGATTTACACACACTTTCACTGACTGAACTAAATTGATGTTTTCAGACTAATCTTTAGCTACTGCTCAAAGCATTCCAGTTTAATGCTTCTTTGGTAGAGCTTGATTTTAAAAAATAAATTCTGCAGTTCCAACATTTTGTATTTTCATACATACAGAGTGTGCAGTAGGCAGACTTGGATCAAAATTGATGATACTTGGTTTTTCAGCCTCTTCACTGTCATGGTCTTCAACTTCCATGTCAGCAAACTCATCTTCATCATCTTATAAAGAAATGAAAAACATACCTTCACAATGTACACAGCTACAATATGACTTTTTAAGGGCTAAACATACAGTGGATTTCAATGCAATAAATTTGAAAATTTTTGAGCAGTTTTATGTACGATTAGATGAAGAGAAATGGAAAGGGATATGTGGAGCACAACATAAAAGACTTGCGCTGTACAGCCAATTTCTATGCTGTAAACTTAATGTAGTTCTAAGTATAATCTATACCATTCTCCTTCATTAGTTTATTAAACTTCTACTTAGATGCTTCTTTGCTGTTGTGACCAACATCTCTACATGATGGTGCGATCAATATTGTAACTACCAATTAAAGATAATTGCTAAAATTTTCCTCTGGATTTACAATACACTTTTTTTGTCCACAAGTATCACTCTGTAGCTTCTAATATGTAGATAAATGTTAAAGCTTTCTGTAAAAAAACTGACATTAATTCTCAGTAATAGAAAGAAATCAAGTTTAATGACATGCAACCATACACACGTATACTGCCAAACAAAACATTTCTCCGGACCAAGGTGCAGCACACAGTACATTTTACTCCACACAACACAGTAGCATTACCTCAAATAAATTCACAAATGATAAAATATATTCTAGAAGACTGACATTTAGCATATGGTACATTTACAACACAAGTTAAAAAGTAGACAGTATATTGCTACATGATGAGATCTGGATCATAGCAGGGAGTTCTGTAGTCTCATGGCCTGGAGGAAGAAGTTGTTTCCTATCCTAGCAGTCCTTGGCCTAATGCTATAGTACTTCTTGCATGATGGTAGGGGTCCAAGAGATTGTGGAATGGATGGGAGGGATCCTTGACAACGCAAAGAGCTCTGTGTACACAGCGTTTCTGGGTGGAACAGAGACCCCAATGATCCTCTCAGCAGTATGTGCAATTTTTGTAGGGTCTTGTGGTCAGATGCCTTGCAATTCCCATACCAGATGGTGATGCCACTGGCAAGACACTCTCATTGGTGCTCCTGTACAAAGTAGTTTAGAATGGGGTTGGTGGGGTGGGAGACTTGCTCACCTCAATCTCCTCAGGAAGTGAAGAAGCTGCTGTGCTTTCTTGATTGAAAATGTGGTATTGAGAAACTAGGTGAGATCGCCTGTTACGTGCAATCATGAATACAAAATAATTTCAAAACTAATTGCAAAATATACCAGTGTACTGCAGTTCAACAAGCAATGTCAGGACAGAGTTTTGCTATGAATACTGTACACATCACTCTTGCTTAAGTGAAAAAAAACATACTTTATACTTTACTTCATATTTTATTGTCGCCAAACAATTGATACTAGAACATACAATCATCACAGCAATATTTGATACTGCGCTTCGTGCTCCCTGGAGTACAAATCAATAATAAATATTAAAAATTTAAAATATAATTCATAAATAGAAAATAGAAAAGGGAAAGTAGGGTGAAGTTATATTTATGCTCTCAGAAAAATAAATCAGAATCTAAATGGGTCACATTGATTGGATGATTTATGGCATAACTAGCACTATTATTTCATGCCATGATTCCACCTAATAGTACAAAAGCATGAAAGGATGCAAAATTAGTCCACAGTTTGATTGTCTACATCCATGGCTGTCTGGCTAAGCAAAGCACAAATGTCATATATTAACTCACCAATGACACCACTGTTGTTGGTAAATTCTCAGATACGACGAGGACACTTAGAGGAATGAGACAGATTGACATCACAACAACTACCTCACATTCAGTGCAAGAAAGAAATGACTGTGGACTTCAGGAAGGGGAAGTCGTCATTGTTCAGTCTATGGTGGAAAGGATGAGCAGCTACAACTTGAAGCTAGCTATCAACATGCTAAAGAATGGATCCTGGGACCAACACATTGATGCAATCATAAAGGAGGCACACGAGTGGCTCTATTTCATTAAGAATTTGAAGAGATTTGATCCATCAATGACTATTATCAGTTTTGCACAGATGTATGGCGGAGAGCTTTCTGACTGGAGTCTCCAATGCACAGCATTACACGAGGCTGCAGAAGTTTATAGATTCCACCAGCTCAATCATGGGCACAACCCTCTCCATCAACGAGGACATCTACATGAGATGGTGCATCCATCACTAAGGATTCTCAGCATTGAGAATATGCTCTATTCTCATTATTTCTATCAGGAAGGAGGTACAAAAACCTGAAGGTAAACATTCAATGATTTAGGAACAGCTTTTTCCCCTCTGCCAACAGATTTCTCAATGACCCAAGAAGTCATGAGCACTACCTCGTTATTCCTTTATTGGCACAATTTCATTTAGTTTTGTAATGTACACATTATGTCTTTGCACTGTACTATTCCTGCAAAGCAATTTCATATTATGTTAGTGATAATGAATCTGATTTGATCCATTGCACTTATAATTAATAATTAACACAATAACCATTAAGGCAGATTAGTCAATTACCCCTGACCTCCTCCCAAATTCCCATCACTCTACTGCAAGGAATAGAATGAAAACAGTTGTCAGGATTGCAGGATTTGCAAATGCATAAAGTTTGCAGTCATTATAAAAACCCAAATTTGTATTGAAACGTGAAGTATTTTTGTTTTGAACTTTAGAATAACAGCTTTTAATGAGGAAGAATACATGAATAATCCTGCACAGTTACGGAAGGTTCGTCAGCTTTTCTTGGTGGAATTTATGCCACAAAATTATGGGTTATAATTCTTCCATTGTTGTCACATCAGCAAAATAACCGAATATCTGTTCATAATTTTTCTTTCTAGACTTAGTCTCATTCAAAAAGTATGTTATATTATATGATGTACACAAAATTCTCAAATCCTCCAACAGCTGAATAACATATTCAAAACAACATGAACAGCCAAAGAGCCCCACCAATGGAGAGAAACAACCAGACAAGGACCAAAAAGAAAAATAAATGGAGATAATCAGTTAGGAAAAACTAAAACAACAGTCAGAGCAAGCAGAATCTTTTGGTCCTCAACCAGCAAAATTCAAGAACCTGAAACAATTTACTCAAACAATTAGAAGTATGAACCACAATATCTTAATGTGTACATTTTTCTCAGAAGTATCCTCACAATCAAATTTGCAAAGGCTTCATAAAATATGTATCTCCTGAAAAATGTGCAGGATCAACATTTCATATTCATAGTAACTGTAGTGCCACAGTTATTTGATACCACAGTAAGTGTTCCTGTTGGTAAGCTCACTCACGGATTACATTTCATATCACAATGCGAATACAATGTAACACACTGTCTAAGAAAGACTGCAACTTCACAGAATGCAAGACATTCAGAAAGAAAGATCAAAATTGACTTGGAATGAATAGCTCTAACTAAAAATTTTAATCTCAATTTGTAAGAATATCTGTATCTAGATATATATATATATCTATATAGATATGTGTGCGCGTGTGGCCAAGTGGTTAAGGTGTCTGTCTAGTGATCCGAAGGTCGCTAGTTCGAGCTTCAGCTGAGGCAGCGTGCTGTGTCCTTGAGCAAGGCACTTAACCACACATTGCTCTGTGACGACACCGGTACCAAGCTGTATCGGCCCTAGTGCCCTTCCCTTGGACAACATCAGTGGCGTGTAGCGGGGAGACTTGCAGCATGGGCAACTGCCGACCTTCCATACAACCTTGCCCAGACCTGTGCCCTGGAAACCTTCCAAAGTGCAAATCCATGGTCTCACAAGACTAACGGTGTAATATAAAAGTGTGTGTGTGTGTGTGTGTGTATACACACACACACACATGCACATATATACAATGCAGGAATCATTTTCTAATAATCAGGAAATTAGCTACAACTTAAGTTCAGATACAAGCAATATTCGCTGCTTCACCATAATAACTACCCCTTTGTTCCCAATAAGCAGGTATTGAAAACTAAAGAGCTCCAAGTCATAATTTCCCTCTTTCACCAAGGCAAACTTAATTATTCTTTTCAATCTCAATTCAAAATGCTAAATTAAAACAAATTCATCGTAACACCTATTCTGGATGAATTAAACATTAAATACTGGAAATACTGAACAGCTGAGACAATATCTGTAGAAAGGGTTTGTGTTTCATAAAACTAAATACTTCACTTTAAGTAAATATGGCGCAATCTACTTAACATTTTCAGCATTAGTTATATTTCAGATTTTACAGCCTTTTTTATTTAGATCCACTTATGGGGAGTTGATTAGGCTGGAAAATGTCACCACTTAAAATATATTTAATCTTCAGTGCACTACCCCACCACCACAGAGCATAATTGGTGAGGAGACTGCATGCTTTGGGTTGTTGAAAGGGAGCAAATTAGGCAGGCTGCTTAGGCCTGGTCATTGAACTTAAGGTGTTTTGAAGGTCGCACTCTACCAAGCAACTGAGGAGTACTCCACACTGTCTTCATGTAAATGGTGGAAAGGCTTTGGGGAGAAGGGAAGTGAGCCACCATCACCTAACCTTTTCTTGAAATTACTGTATTAACACAGCTGATGCAGTTATGTTTTTAATTAATTGAACTCCAAAGATATTGATTTTTGGAGACTCAGTGAAAGTGTTGCTATTGAACATTCCTGCTTGTTCAAGGTGGCCTTCAGTTGGTACTTGCATGATGTAAATGTTACCAGACAGTCCACGGTTGAATGTAGTCCAGATCGTACTACACAAAAGCAAGACCAAACAAATTTTTTTAGTTTAAAAAAAATATTATATTGACTCTTAAGACTTTTGGTGGTCAGCAGGAATGCAGCAATGGCATTTTGCAAGTCTTAAATGAGTGCTTGACCATCTGTATATGGAGAATTAGCTTTAAATGATACAAGAACAATAGGGAATAGTTCAACATATATTTCAGTATTTAAAGTTGGTAGTTCAGCACTTCTACTTGGAAGATTAGTTATATACTCTAAATTGCTAGAATTGCCAACAATCCTTTACATCTTGAGTAACAAACATAGTATCTTATTCTTCAGAAGATAACAATCCTACTCTCAAGGACCAAGAGAAACCAAATAAGAGAATAAGTGACCAGGAGAAACTAAAGATTGACTCTCAAAAATCAAATTTCCTGTACTTCCAAGTGTTATTACTTAAGTTTTAAGAAGTTTTGACTTTTACATTTCATCTATATTTAAACAAATGTACACCAAAAAGCTACTTAATAAGACTTAAATTTTCATTAAGTCTAAGATGTGATCAAGATGATTCTCCAAAGTACTCTTCCCTGCACTTCCAATTATTCTCCCCGCCCCCATTGTGTACATCATCATGAATCTATAAATCAAACTATAAACCTACAACCAGGTTGGGAAATCTCTTTGAGAGAGTCTGGTGATGTCAGTGCTTGCAGTAAATACAAATGAAAACTGAAACCAAAAGCTATTCAAAACAGGCTCCATAAAATTTTCACATATACGTATCTCGATGCAGAATGTCAATTTTCAGAGATTTAAAAAGAGCTACATCAACAAATATGCTGAAAGGGAGAAATAAACTAGTCTTAAGAAAAGGGATTAAACAAAGGAACTTAAATTTCCATTAATATCGAGAAAGTGAAACATGGCAAAACAGTTTTGTTCCATCCACACAACACACATAAAAGTTGCTGGTGAACGCAGCAGGCCAGGCAGCATCTCTAGGAAGAGGTGCAGTTGACGTTTCAGGCCGAGACCCTTCGTCCATCCACATATAGGATTGCAGCATCATGACTTGTAAACATGATATGAAGATGTAACATGCATCTAACATGTCATGACATCATTTTTTCCCTGGCTCTTCAAAGATAGAAAGAAAATCAAGGGTATTAAAGTTATTAGAAGGAACTCATGTACCAATTGGGGTCAATTTAAAAATGATTAAATTCTCCCCCTCCCCCCTAATGCTGTTCTATGGGCTTCATTGTCTAAGGCAAGAAGTTAGTTCTGGGGCAGCTTTAGTGGATATTACAACTGATCTCTATTTTCAACTGAAGCACATGTAAGCAGCACTAATTAGATACATGAACTCAACATGATTTTCCCTCCATTTTGATTATGAATTGATTCTTTTACGCTTTCTCAACTGATGATATGTAACTATCAAGCAATAAAGAGGATTGCAATAAGGAATTAAGAGCTTCACAAGCTCACAGTGCCCCAAAATTGTTAACATAGAAAACAAATGCAAATTGGTGAATATTAAAACCCTACAAAAAGTCAATACTTATTAACCAAATTATCTATTTCTTTGTGTGAACTGCTGGCCAAGACACCCCAGTGACGAGACTTTTTAACTGAAGCTGACAGGTGACGTTTTATTCAGAAGGACGCATTCATGACATCAGATTGTCTTCAATACAAAGGAGTCCATGCAGAATTTTGTATTCAAATCCTTGGAATAAAGTTTGAATCTACATCCTCTGAATGGGTGTGTCTGTGTGGGGGGGCTGTGGGGGGGGGGAGGAGGGAATAGAAGAAAATTCTACCAGCTGAGCTATGACTGTATCTACTGATCCACGCTGCATCTGCGAAGTTAACATCGGCATCAACTACTCTGAATCTTCCCCAATGCATGGCCTTATTCTGTAAGATCAGTCAATGTATTGCCCAAGTTCTAACGAATCTTGGACACCTCACCATTGAATGTAAACAGGCTCAGGATGATAAGTTAGCAGAGGGTTTGAACCACCTCTTGCATGGTGACCAGGGATCCCTTACACGGACTGCGGGATGTAGAGAGAGCCGGAAGCAGCGCGCATCTTAAAAGGGAGGACGGCTGAGAGCCTCAGGTCTACGGCAACACTCAATGAACCTGCTGCAGCCCCTCTTGGATCGGCATAGGTGGCTGCGCGGAACACCAGCTGTCCCGGTCCACTCTTTTCCCTGTACCACGCCCATTACCTGGCTCTGGTAACAACCGGTTCTCTAACTGGTCGCCGCCTCCCCCTTCTTCCTCCGCCATCTTGGTTGTTTATCGCAATGCAATGTGGGCAACGTGCGCACTCCTTGTCTGGCCCGCACATGCGCAGAGAGAAACGACTGCATTATCTGGCGCTCTGCCAGCTGTGGTGGGGAGTTGGAATTACGAGAGGCAAAGAGTGACCAAAGAACGTAGCTAACTGTGTTCATGTGGGGCTGGTGTTGCCACTTGGAACTGCCGCTGTAACTTAGAAAGTTACTGTAAATGTTTCTTATGAAGTGCGGATGCTGCATAATCTTCTCAAAATGTCTTTTTTTCAGTTATCTTGTATTTTGCTCTTGTCCGAAAAATATGCTGTGATATAGAAACAAGCTATTTCGCTCATTATATATATGCATCGCATTACAATTATTCACGTAGCCTTTAGTCTAATAACTCTGCAAATTGTATTTCAAAATACATGCACTGGCCTTTCAAGCAATGTTTTCTAATTTGACAAAGCAAAAAAATACATTTTTTTCTTTATGAACCTGTGGCTCATTTAGAAAGATTTGGTCCAAAGGCACAGGCAAATGGGCATATCTTGAGCAACCAGCCCAGTGGTGTGGGTCAGCAGACTATTGATAGGGCTGTTTGTAAATTGGTCCTTTTAATTTCAGACTGATTTATTGTTTAAAATTTACATTAAGAACTGAAGATTGATTTTTTTTTGTTTATGACAGGAAGCTGAGTAAGAAATATTGGTTGTGAGTTTCACACTCAAAATCACCTCTTTGACCCCTGAAAGAGTCAGCTGCTGTGATAGAATGTTGAACTTGGCAAAAGGGCCCTCGGGACCCTCTGGACCCTGGGCAATGAATATCCATCACATTTCTGGAAGAAGAATGTGATTCCATATCAAATGCATCTTCACACCTTGGTTCCTGCTAAGATCTCATTTGCCGTTGCAGTTTTATATCATGATACAATGATGAAATTATGACTTTAAGATCTGATGGTCGCTGGAAATAAGTCATTCAGCTCAGGAGGTTGAACAAACAATCTGCTGGATGAACTCGGAACTCCTTCAGATCAAAATCCTGCAACATTGAAAATTCTTTGCCTCCCACAGATGCTGCTTGGCCCACTGAGCTGCTGGAGCGGATTGTTCCTCCAATTCCAGCATCAGCAGTCGCTTTTACAGTCACTACAAGGATACATAGAAAGTTTTATCAAGATGATACTTCTTAAGTATCATCTTTGCTTTTGTGTATAACAAACAATGAAAAACACAATTATTAACATAATTATAAAACCAGGTATAATGTAATACTGGAGTTGCTGGGCAAACAAAGATTTATATCCACAGAAAAGTTCACCTTCCTCCATGTAGTCACATGATCTGATATTAATAACTATGCTTAGTAATCCGGGCAATCAAAATATGTCCAATAGTTTGGTCTATACAATTTTCAGGAAGATTGAGGAGCGGATTTATAAATTGAACAGTACAAGTTCAAAGGCTGTGCAAGAACAGAGATCTAGGACTGATAGTTAATAAATCCTTGATGGCTGTTGGACGAGTTCAGAAGGCTGTCAAAGAAAAACAACTCATCCTAGCAGTTGAAAGGAATGAACTGAAATGGGGAGAGAAGATAGAGGCTTTTGTCTTCACAATATTTAATTTTGAAGCAGTGTTGGTATAAAAGTGGTATAAAAGCGGATCACAAAGCAGAGGAAAGAGGACCGGGTCGAGACAACAGAGACTTTTGGAGAAGAGGAGTTCGGTGGTTAATACCGTTCCGGCTGACCGGAAGTGTACTGAGAGTGGTAAGCGTAAAGGAGTTGGGTGCTTACTGATCTGGTTAACAATGGATGGTGCAATCCGGGGTATATTACGATCGAGGAACGTGTTTTCAGACTGGATATTGAACTTTTTGCTGTTGGACTTCGGCCACATTCCACCGTGATACAACACTTGGCGGCACGGGAGGTCGTTCCTGCCTGTGGCCATCGAACGTGCAGCTCCTCCCGTGGAGGGTCAGACACCCTGAGCCAATAGACTGGTCCTGGACTTATTTTCCATCTGGCATAGTTTGCATTTTGTTGTTTGATTGTTTGTGGTTTTTGTATTGCTATATTTATGCTCTATTCTTGGTTGGTGCAGCTGTAACAAAACCACATTTCCCTCGGGATTAATAAAGTACATCTATCTATCTAACAAGTTAGGAAGAGCAGTGTGGTCCAGATCTGTGGTGCTGAATTAGACCTGAGTGTTGTGAATATATACTCAGTGGCCACTTTATTAGGTACACCTGTACACTGCTCATTAATGCAGATAGCTAATCAGCCAATCATGTGGTAGCAACTCAATACAAAGAAGCATGTAGACTTAATCAGAAAATTCAGTTGTTGTTCAGATCAAACATCAGAATGGGGAAGAAATGTGACTTAGACTGTGGAATGATTGCTGGTGCCAGACAGGATGGTTTGAGTATCTCAGAAACTGCTGATCTTCAGGGAGTTTCATGCACAATGGTCTCTAGAGTTGACAAAAAAATGGAGCAAAAACAACAACAAGAATCACCCAGAGAGGGGCAATTTTGTGTGTGAAAATGCCTTGTTAATGAGAATTGCCAGAATGGTTTAAACTGACAGGAAGGTGATTGTAACTCAACTAATCATGGGTTAGAGCAATGGTGTGCTAAAGAGTATCTCTGAATGCACAACACATCAAGCCTTGAAGTGGATGGGCTACAGCAGCAGCTGACCACACTGGGTTCCACTCCTGTACCTAATAAAGTGGCCACAGAGTGTAGCTATCTCCTTTGTTTACCCCACCATGATTTACAGTTGTAACACCCTGGGAAAGGTTTCACTGTTAATGTAATGGTCTTTCTGTAGAAGCAGCGTTTGGGTTATGGTTAGAGATAACAGGTGTTTTGGAATGCGAGCCGTCCAATGACGGGCGGGAGGGTGTCTTCGTGCCGTGTGCCTGACACCAGGGTGATCTGGGTCTTTTGTTGGGCGGGAAATAAAGAGAGAAGATGCCAAAGCCGAGCCATGATCCGACAAAGGCCGGGGAGACTGAAGGAGGATTGGCAAAGGAGAAACGGTGAACTCCAACTTGTGCACATTCGGCCCTTTTTTGCTTTTTCTTCACTGACCCTGTCGTCAAGAGTTATCAAGCTAAATCGTTTAATTGTATGTGCTGTACTGTCTGTTATTTTGTGGTACTGATTTGTAACAGGGTAACAAATCACGCAGCATCCACACAGACAGGGGTTTCGGGGTGGACTCGCATCTCAATCCCACCCGTTTGGCAGGGCCGAAGATTGTCTTCCCTAGACTACACAGCCCGCAGAACCTGAGGGGTACACAGTCAGTTGCTGGATTGTCACTCTTTGCATTTGCAGGTGTGCCAGAGGAGCAAACAACACATAAGATAAATCTTCCTAAACAGTAATTGATACTAAGATGTTATTTTACATTTACTGGATCTGGACATTGCTGGCTAGACCAGTATTTATTGTCGATCTGTAATTACCCTTGGGAAGGTGGTAGCGTATTATATTTTCTGATGAAGCTACTATCACAGTTGCTGTTGGGGAGATAATTTTAGGATTTAAACACAGCAAAGACAAAGGAATGACGGTATATCTCCAAATTAGGATAGTGTGTGTAAGAGCCATGTATCAGTTCTCTATTTGCTTTGTATTCTGTGTTGCGTGTTTATTATGGTAACTAGTCACATTAGTGGGGGCAAGGTAAAAGCAAAGAGAATAAGTTACGTATTCTTGCTTAATTCATGGCAGTTTGTGGCTTGGGACCGGTGGAGGTCATACTTTGCTGACCACTAATACTGCTTCAAAATTGTATGTTTACTAATTGCTAATAAAAGCTCAAAATAAGGAATTTGATTCTTTTGAACAATCACTTCATTAGAGCTGAAAGTTCATTGGAGTCATGCAAATATAACAATCCCATGGTGGTCGCAGGCTAACGAAAATTGTTTTGATTTTGGATTAGTTATTGCCACTACATATTGTGAGCAAAGATTTTGATAGTTATACCAAATGAATACTAGCATTGGAACCAACCTAGACGAGCTTGTGGCAAGTACAACCTTGTTTGTTATTTCTTGCTGTGTGTTTGGATTTGAAACACAGTTTTGATGTGGTCAACCGTTGCCATGTCCAATTGTTGTACTGTAAAGGCTGGAGAACGGTGGTTGCCTGAATTATTCATTCCTTGGTTCTGTTGAAAAGTCTAAGAATTGAAGTATTGAATTTCTACTGTTGAGAAGCTGAATCGAAACTGCCACTGCTTTGTCTGTTTTGCGCACTTGGAAGACAAAATGATTTCAGCTAGAAGAAGCAACCTTGAAGCTAAGAAAGCAATTAAATAAACCTCCTATAATGAAGGTCAGTTCCCTGGGGAATGAAAATATTTACAAATCCAAAGTAGAAACTACGAATACATATATGAGTTACAGGATGATGTACATGCTGAAGATGGCATATCTAATGTGCGTAAAGCATGTTCTGTTGCTAGCAAGACATCTCTTGCGTCTAATATCACATCGGTACTCATTAGAATGGAGGCAGATTTATCTGAGTTATATGCAAGACAATAGATATTGAGTGATAAGCACACCTTGGAGGAAAAGGCGGAACAGCTTCAGAGAAAGAAGAAGAAGCTTAAGTTGCAGGAAGAAATTGCAGCCAATTTGTCCAGAGTTCAAGTGCTACAGCAGAGAAGTTTTCTGGTGAGAGTTCGTATGTTGACATGGAACAGAAAAAATACAGCATAGCTGATGTCAAGGTGGATACAACTGAGGATAAAATATTTATGAGCCACGAATTTGAACTTCATTGGGTAGTTCATTCTCGGGCTGCACCAAGGAGGCACTCTGAACCTATGCAATATCCAATAGTACAAGGTACTTCTAAGAACTTTGATGTACAGTATGATGACACTCATGATTGAAACGATAAATGTCCAAATGCTGTGCTGGAAGCCACGAGGACACGAAAAGCTCAAGCTTTACTACAAGGGAATTTTGGTGATGAGCACAAAATTGCTGTGGCTTTAACGGAAAAGGCTGTTTCCTGGCCACATATTAATTCAGATGACATGAAAGCTCTTCAAGACTGCAGTTTTTCTTTAAAGTTTTTGTAATGTCATTTGAAGATGTTCAGGCCCTGCATGAGTTGAACATACCTGCTAATATGAAGATTGTTGTAAATAAATTGCCAGATAAACTTAGAAAAGCATGGAGTTCGGCACCATATGAGATGCCAAAAAAAAGCACAACCGTATGGTTACTTCCACTGACATATTGATTTTATTGAAAGACAAGTGAAGATTATTACACACCCAGTATTTGGGAAAATATACAAATCTACACCGCCGGCAGTAAGTAAGGGTGTGAACAAAACTGGGTCACAAATTCATTCTCAAGCTAAAGGAAGCAGTTTTGCTACTACTGTGGAAAGTAAAGCAAAAACTGAGCCGGAAGCTGATGAATAGGGTGCACATTTGAAACAAGCCATGAATGAAGCAAACACAGCAGTGAGTACTGCACCGCCATGCTATCTAATGGCCTTTAAAGAGGCCGGTGACCATGATTGTAAACTTCGTATAATTCCAGTTCAGATGAAGTCTAAGAAGAGTAACAGGACAGCAGTCATTTATGCTTTCCTAGATCAAGAAATTACAGCAGTGTTTCGCACAGAGAGCCTCATGAGCAAGCTCAACCTAACAGGAAGGGGAACACACATTCTCTTGCACACCATAAGCCAAGGGAACATTGTGAGTTGCAATGTCATTTCAGGATCAGAAGTGGCTGGCTTGGATAATGAAAACTATTGTGAACTCCCTAACACCTATACACAGGAGCATATGCCCGTCAAGGGAACATTCCTCATCAGAGAGATCATCAGGAATAGTCTCACCTGAAGCATGTTTATTTGCTGGAAATCGAGCTGCTGATAGGGATGAATATGCCTTGGCCATTTGAACCAATGCATGTGATTCATAGTGTTAATGATGGATCCTATGTAATTAGAACTACGGTGGCTTGAACTGTTGATGGACCATTGGAAGGAGACTGTGATGGTAGAAGAGAATATGTTCAGTCAGAGCTAACAGTTAATAGGACTTCAGTTTTGTGCGTGGATGAGCTTTGGCAGCAGCAATTCAAGTCAGATTTTCCTGAATGCAGTCAAGAGGAACAACTTGGTTTGGAGGAGAAGAGCACAATCCAGAATAGACTGCTTATCAAAAGAGAACATTTGTATCAATGTTGAGATTTCATGTCTCCTGTGTCTTAGTAGCATGTAGTTGTGATTATTATAGTATAATAATTAGGGGGCTGCAATATAGGAGTCATGCACCTGTTTTCTATTTGCTTTGTATTAGTGTTACATGTTCATTATGGTAACTAGTGACATTAGTGGGGGTGTGGTAAAAGTGAAGGGAATAAGTTATGTATTCTTGCTTAATTCATGGCAGCTTGTAGCTTGACACCAGTGGATGTCATATCTTTGCTGACCACCTAATATCACTTCAGGGATTGTATGTTTGCTAATTGATAATAAAGGATCAAAATAAGGAATTCAACTCTTTGGGACTATCTTTTCATTGCAGCTAAGGGTGCGTCATGCCAGTCTAACATGGTGCCGGTTGCAGGCCCGCAGAAATTGTTTTGATTTTGGATTAGTTTTTGCCCTACATCTTGGGTTGTAGAGATGAATATGAAGATGGTGTTGTTGCCATTCACTCAGGACTTTTTTTGGTGCTAATTGTAAGAGAATTTGGAGTAGCCTGGTGAGTATCTGCTGTACATAGAAACATAGAAACATAGAAAATAGGTGCAAATGTTGAAAATGGTTTATGTAGTAGCCTTACGTAGGATCAGGATGTTTAGAGGTGTGGTAGAATACCAAGTAAGTGGTGTCAACATGCCTGAGTGCTGTCTGGGCTTATCTAGACAAATTGCATCTTCCACCGTGCTGCTGACACGTGCCTTGACAGTGGAAAATCTTAAGATACAAGGGGATAGGTTACTCATTGCAGGATAGCCAGCCTTTAGCTTGTACTTGTAATCGCAGTTTTATGTCAAAGTAAAACAGTATAGAAACAGACCCTTTGGCCCTTTCCACATCCTCCCTGCCAGTCCTAATTGCCCCTGTCCAGACCATAACCTTCCAAACCTCTCCGCTCCATATACCTTTACCCACCCCAATCATTCTGCTGGCAGCTCATTCCAGATGCTAACTTTTGTGTAATGAAGTTATCTCTCGGGTCTCTTAAATCTTTCCCCTCTTGCCTTGTATCTGTGCCCTCTTGTTTGGGACATCCCAACCCCAGGGTTACGTCAATGACCATCCACTTTATCTATATCTCTTATGAGTTCATTCTGATCCTTCCTGATCTCTCAAGGATGCATGCTTAACCCACTGGTCTACTTGTTCTACCCTCATGGCTGTGCGGCTAGCCACAACTCAGACACCATCTATGTATTTGCCGATGCACAACTGTTGTTGGCAGAATCTCAGATGGTGACCAAAAGGCAAGTAGCTTCGTGTTTCCGGGTGATAACATCTTAGAGGACCTATCCTGGGTCCAACATATTAATGCAGTTACAAAGGCATTCTAGTGCTATATTTCACTCAAAGTTTGAAGAATCTAAACCTTTTAAGGAAGTGCCAATTAATATTAGGGAAGTTCAAGTCACTCATGACAATAATCCTGTTATTTTTTCATTTTTCCAAAGTCTGCCTGCCAATCTGCTCCTGTTGCTATTGGAAGGCTTCTAAGGTACTCCCAATCGAGTGGTTGCTGCCCTCCTCTTTCTTATTTTCACCCACACTGACTCAATAGACAATCCCTTCTCGGCATCCTGCCTTTCTGCAGCTGTGGTACTATCCTTAATTAGCAATGCCACTCCCTCTCCTGCTTTATCTCCCTACCTGTCACTTTGGAAACATAAATCCCAGAATATCAGCAGCCATTCCTGACCTTGTGACAGGCAAGTCTCTATAATGGCCACAATGTCATATTTTCATGTACTAACCCTCACTCTTAAGTTAATCACCCTTGTTCTTGATACTACTTACATTAAAATAGACACACTTCAACCTCTCACAATGTTGCCTTATCAGCTGCCTGTACTTCCTCACATTCTCTCCTACATGCTGCATCTACCTGCATACCAACTGCCCCAACCTCAGGGCTTACTGGTCTGGCTCCCATCCTCCTGCTAAACTGCGTTTGTAGTTTAAACCCTCCCCAACTGCTCTAGCAAACCTGCGCGCAAGGACATTGGTCCTCAAGTTCAGGTATACCTGTTCTTTTTGTACATGTTCTACAGGAGAGATCCCAATGAGCCATAAATCTGAAGCCTGCATCATAAGTTTGCATCAATTCCTCAGCCACACATTCATCTGACAATTCTTCCTATTCTTACCCTCACTGACACATGGCACAGGCAGCAATCCAGTGATTACCACACCTGAGGTCCTGCTTTTCAACTTCCTACCTCATTCCCTATCTTCACTCTTTAGGATGTCATTCCTTTTTCTACCTATGTCGTTGGTACCAGCATTACCTTGACTTCTGCCAGTTCACCCTCCTCCTTAAGAATACTGTGGACCCGATCTCAAATGTCTCTCACCCTGGTATCTGGGAGGCAACATACCATCTGCATGTCTGTGTCACTTCCAGAGAATCTCCAGTCTGGTGCATTAATTACTGAATCCCCTTTCATCACTGCACTCCTCTCCTCCCCCTTGCTTTCCGAGCCATGGAGTGAGACTCTGCCAGGGAACTGGTCACTGCAACTACCCCCTGGTTGGTTCCCCTCCACAACCTCAACAGTATCTGAAGTGTACCTGTTATTGAAGCGAACGGCCACAGGGATACTCTGTACTGTCTTCCTATCTCCTTTCCTGCCTGACAGTCACTCATTTACCTGCATCCTGCAACGTAATCTAGTTAACGATTTTCAATGGCTGAAAGTTCTGCCAAAAATAAAGCAAATTAGATACTGCCCATTTAAGTTCATATCAAATATCTCAGGGAAAATTGTACAATTTGGATTCTGCTGTTATCATATGTTGATGGAATGAGTCCCACATTCCCTGTGTTAGTGGTAACAATCGTGAACAAAGCACCATTATACAGTGTGACCTGAATATCCTTGTGTTCTGATCGCATTTGCCTTGGTCTGAGTTGTAATTATAAATAATAGATAGGCAGAATGCTTCATTAACTTTACAAATCACAAATGTAACAAATACATCACAGCTGTTTTAGGTCAGTATCTTGGAGATGGTATCATAAAAAGTGCACTTAATCCCAGAGGCTCAATTAACTGTAAAATATGGCTTAAATACCTCAGTTGTCATTATAATAGCGCTTTAAAAGGTGAAGGCATTCAGTGCTGTTACACATGCCAGTCATGAATTTTATGATGATAGATAAACTAAAAGAGAAATGTTGGAGAAAACTCAGTTAAACAGTATTTATAAAAAAAAGAAAAATCATTTTTCAAAAACAATAATTATACAATTATAGAAAAACATGCTTAAGTTCTACTTAAAACGGAATATCTTGCCTTGAAAATCAGCCACTTTAAATAATCATCCTGTTGCACGGAACGGGCGAACCCAAATGCAGGGCACTGGCACGGAGATAGAGTTAGGATGCAGACGAGGGCGTGAGCGTGGCTGGAGCTGAACGGCAAACAGGAGACAGGCGGCAGGCAGTTCTTATCTTGACACAGAGCGTTGCTGGATCTAACCAGCAAACAAGAAAGGCAAGCGGCAGGCAATACTTATCTTGACACAGAGTGACGGAGTTACACAGGTAAACCTCGGTACTGAAGTAAAACTTAGAATACACAACCCTAAGCGGCCGGGAACGTGAATTACCACACTGGCAGAAACAACGATCTGGTGATGAGTGGATGCAAAGCCGGGGTATTTATGCTGCGGGTCTAGATGAGAATCAGGTGTGCCACAATCAAAGGGAATTTGGAGAATATGGGGAATTAACGGTTGGGACCGTGACACATTGCAAGCATAGATATTTGGTTCATACTGTTTTGAATATCAATTAAGATAGTAGTTTCATTTTCAATTAAAGAAATATCAATGATGCACTTGCAAATTATGTAGCTGACATCTTTTTCAAATAGATTCATGGTTTAGTCCCAGCAATTTTGGTGTAATGTCCAGATTACACCATTATTGTGGTATTTATGTAGTGGAACAGTAATAGCTTTGGCTGCTGTCCAGGTATATTCAAGATTTAATTGATGTGCCACTATTGGGAAGTTACTGGGCTTGCATTTTCTTGTGCTCAGAAGTGAGCTGTCTGGTATACCCTATCCAAGCTTAGAAGGTGAGTATTTCATGAGAAGGTGAGATTAACATCATCATATGTAGTGGTAAGGATGACAGAGAACAGGATGCAGCTGGTTAAATTTTCACTGTAATTCAAAATGACCCAGTGATCGTATTTACTGTGGTTCACACATGGAAAAATCAATTTTCAATTACTTAGAGCTGAAGCAAAAACAGCACCCTGCTATTGAATTCCCTGGCATATATTCATTATGTCCCTCTATAGTTCCACCATGATTCTGTATAATTCTAATTTATAATAGAAACTGGCTGTTTAAACTAGAGCTGTTTGACTTTTAGGATGGTTTATTGCCCTTTTCACAAAGATTGTTGTTTTTGATTTTTATGTGTGGAAAAACTAAAAATTTGGTATGAAAGTGCTATAACTGAAGATCTGACAACAGGTGAAATGTTGTGCTGCTAAATCAAAATTAATGATTGAGAGAATTGTGAAGCGAGAAATGGACTTAACAACATTTCAGGGTGATGACCTTACATTGAAAATCCCATGTGAAATCCTTTAATGGAACTCTCTTTGAATCTATTGGATTACACTAAAATACTCTGTCAAATTCAAAGCAACTCATGCCCTGCCATTTCTTCCAGTTACATGATTTACATTTTTTTTCTATTTTCTTCCTCAAAACATATTTTGTCCACTAATTTCATTCAATTCATTTCTCTGAGTATGTGGTACACCAGTGGCCTGTTTATCTGACAGCATGACTTCCAATCTAGTCCTAGAAGATACAACTGGTCTAGATCCTTTTTACTGCAGGGGTGGTATGCCAGATAGTCTCTATGTTTCTATGATTTAGTGGTAATAAATGACAATAACACGTAGTACATCTAAATACTCACAAATTGCATTCTCAATAGGATATCAGAAGAAATCCCTTCTTGAGTATCTCAATAAATTCTTCATCAGTTTTGTCCTAAACTTACAGTTAAACAGATCTGAACATTTTTCGGTATATGTTGCAAAGTATAGAAGCGATCTGAGTGGTTTTTTACATAGTGAGTGGTGGGTGTATGATACACTCTGCCAGGCTAGTGGTAGAGGAAGATACATTAAGTGCATTTAAGAAACTCATAGATAGGCACATGGATGATAGAAAAATGGAGGGCAGCATACAAGGGAAGGATTATATTGACTTTAGGTCTGCACAACATTGTTCTGTATTCTATATTACGGAATTCTACTCTGCTTTTATTAAAAATTGTTTGACTGGTTCACCAATGCTGTGATTGTGCTAATCTGTTCTGTTGGTTCTATCATCCAAATCTAATTATGCTGTGATAAATCCTATCATATTGAACAAAAGAAAGTAATTACATGTAAAGTCTTGTTATCTTGTACAACATAATATCAACCTGCATTACATCATTTAATTTTGTAGTTTCATTTATATGTATTGAAGCTTAATCCACAAAAAGCAACTGTCATGATACAAAATACATCATTCATATTTAAAAACTATTTTGTATTTCATAATGATCAGATTGAAGAGAGGTCCATATGAATACACAGATTCAGATTGGGCATTACAATTCATGATTACTTCAGCAGAGTTCTCAGTAACAGATTTGAGGGAATATTCCCTATAATCATGAAAGATTTATTTGATCCTGAGTTAGTGTTTGGGGCTCTCTAGATGTTCAAGGTAACTCACATTAAAATTCTGAAGTGCTCACTGAATCTTACCTCCTTATTTCCTGAATGGTTGTAATACAGATCAGGAACTTTGTGTCAGTAAGTTGTTGCTGTTTCCTTAACGTTTCCAAGCTTACTGAGAGACTTTGCTATCAGTTACACCTGGAATGAAAAGAAAAACAAACAAGCAGATGTTTTCTGTTAATTTTAGTTCCATCATGTTTGGTTAGACATTCACTCCTGAGATCTTTTAATGATTTATCAGGTGTTTAGAGTACTTGGAGAAAGAGTTGTAAAGTCATACATATAGAGTGTGCAAACATCAGCATTAATCCCATTCTCTTGCACTTGACTGGTAGGTTTAAGTGGTTATCTCATGTTTCTTAAATATTCTGAGATTTTCTGCCTCTACCCCCTTCTCTGACATGAGGCTTAGTTTCTGAACATCCTTTGAATGGATAGATTACTGTCAGATACCACCTAAGAGTCCTACCCTTTGTAAACCTATGCCTTCTGGTTTTAAAGACCTCTACTATATAGAATATTCCTATCTATCCTATCTATGCCCTTCATTATTTTTTGTACTTCATTTATCAGGCCTCCATTATGTAACTTTCACTTAAAGAGAAAGAAAACCTAGCCCACCTTGTCTCTCCATTCTCTATTCCAGACTGCAAACTGGTGAATTTGCACCAATAAAATCAATAATAAATAATAATAATTTGCACCAATAATATCAATAAAATGGCACACGATATTCCAGTTGTGGCCTAACCAATGTTTATTTTAAATTGTATTATAAGACCACTGCCCTTAGACTCTAAACCCTGGTTAATAAAGGCAAATGCCCTTATCATTTCTCAATGACCTTAACTTCCTATTCTGCCACTTTCAGGAATGTTTATATTTGAATGTCAATGTCTCTCTGTTGCTTAATGCTGTTTAGAGCCTAACCTAGCTTTATTTGTCCTCTCAAAGTGCATCACCTTGCACTTATCAGAATAAAATTCCATTTGCCATTGCTTTACATTTATTATGTTGTAGTCAAAGCTTCTTCTCTATGTCATCAATATTATCAATTTTTACTTCATCTTTATCCTTACAAATAATTTTTCTGCATTCACATCTGAATTGTTAATACATGTAACAGACAATAAGAATCTCAGCATTGGTAAATGGTTTATTATAACTGAGATACAGAGAAAAGCCTGGTATTGCCTGCCATCCTGACAGATCTTTCCAAATGTAAATACATCATATAGTACAGGGGTCCCCAACCTTTTTTTCCACTGCGGACTGGTTTAATATTGACAATATTCTTGCGGACTGGCCGACCCGGGGGGGGGGGGGTGGGGGGGTGTTCAAGTAGGGTTAAACTCACCTCAACATGTCTTTTACAGTTAGGGTTGCCAACTTTCTCACTCTCAAATAAAGGACAAATGTAGCAGTCAAATCCCAGGACACATTACCCCAGGAAAGACTACCATGACCATGAAGCTTTGCGCGGGCACCTGTGTGCGCATGCGCATACGTGCTGATGTTTCCCCCACAAATCGATTTTGCCTTCATCTTCCCGACTACACTGTACATACATTGTTTCTACTTTATATAGGCTGTGTATTTATCATATCATTCCTGCTTTTGCTATATGTTAGTGTTATTTTAGGTTTTATGTGTCATTTGGTATGATTTGGTAGGTTATTTTCTGGGTCTGGGAACGCTCAAAAATTTTTCCCATATAAATTAATGGTAATTGCTTCTTCACTTTACACCATTTCGGCAGGAAAGGTTTCATAGGAATGCTCTACCTTAGCGGGGGAAATATGGGACAAACCAGTTTAGCCCAATATACGGGATGGCCCAGCAAATATGGGACAGTTGGCAACCCTATGTTCAAGTTCAACAGTGCGTGACAGGGAATGAGGAAAGGTGCAGCTGACTCATATCGTTTCCTCACGGCCTGGTGGCACACGCTTTGCGGCCTGGTGGTTGGGGACCACTGATATAGTACATAAGGAAAACAATATCATTTGAGTGGCCAAGCAACACCTTATATTCGGTCTGGGTAGCCTCCAACCTGATGGCATGAACACTGACTTCTCTAACTTCCGCTAATGCCCTACCTCCCCCTCGTACCCCATCTGTTATTTATTTTTATACACACATTCTTTCTCTCACTCTCCTTTTCCTCCCTCTGTCCCTCTGACTATACCCCTTGCCCATCCTCTGGGTTTCCCCCCCACTCCTTGTCTTTCTCCCCGGGCCTCCTGTCCCATGATCCTCTCATATCCCTTTTGCCAATCACCTGTCCAGCTCTTGGCTCCATCCCTCCCCCTCCTGTCTTCTCCTATCATTTTGGATCTCCCCCTCCCCCTCCCACTTTCAAATCTCTCACTAACTCTTCCTTCAGTTAGTCCTGACGAAGGGTCTCAGTCTGAAACGTCGACTGTACCTCTTCCTAGAGATGCTGCCTGGCCTGCTGCGTTCACCAGCAACTTTGATGTGTGTTGCTTGAATATCATTTGAGTACTCCTTATACAAAATTCCAAAATCCAAAAACTTCTGATATCCAAAAATTTTTGAGCACGGACATAAGGTCACAAATGGAAAATTCCACAAGTTGTTGGGAAGGTTCCCAGGTCTCTCTGCATTGCAGACAGTTCTGAGAAGTAACCTTACATACATAATGAATAGAAGCTACCGAAAAATAGAAAAACTATGCATAAAGTGAAAAATGAACAACTCGATCGTGTATTGTAAAAGTGAACATATGGTGTTTCAAGTATTGGTGATCAGCATGTTGATCATGAAGCAAGCAAAGCTCTATCACGACGAATTGAAAATTGAAGGTAATTGTGAATGTTCAGCAGGCTGGCTGCAGAAATTTAAGAAAAGGCACGGGATTAAATTTTTAAAGATTTAAAAAATTCTAAAGATAAAAGCATCTGCTGATCAGAAAGCTGCAGAGAAATTCATTGATGAGTTTGTGAAGATGGTTGCTGATGAAAATCAACAAGTCTGCAAGGCTGGTTGTTTTTATACCTTACATAAAGCCTAAAAAAAGTAAAATATAAATACTATGACCTTTTAATCAAAACATGGCATCGTAGGTGGAGATTGAAAGCCTGCCATTGTTTGTTGTTGTTCAACATCGGATTCAGGGGCGTGTTGCATTTGTTACCCTGAATACATTATGTTTTCATTATATTAATGGTTTATAATAATTTTTATTGTAGGTACATACTGTATGTGTGATGAACAAGTGTAAGAGAAGAACTGCCTAACAGTAGCACGAAAATTCTGTGTTGAAAATGTTGGCGATCCCAAGCTATCTCATTATATAATCCAAAATCGGGAAACATCTGAAATCTGAAACACATCTGGCCCCAAGCATTTCAGGTAAGGGGTGCTCAACCTGTAACACATTCAGAAAATAGAGTTACACTTGCCGAGAAAGTGTAGTGAGATCCATTCAGCAGCATTATGACAGTGGGATAGAAGGTGACCTTGAGCCTGGTGGTACGTATTTTCAAGCGTTTGTATCTTCTGCCCAGTGGGAGTGGGGATTAGAGAGAATGACTGGCTGATGGTGTTGTTGATTTTAATGGCTGTTTTCCCGAGGTAGTGGGAAGTATAGATGGAGTCTATAGAGTAGAAGCATGCTTTGGTGACATGAATTGGACTGAGTTTACAACTCTGTAATTTTTAGTGGTCTTAGTTAGTTAGCTAGTTTGAGTTTTATTGTCATTGCTGAGTACAACAAGATTGCAGTGCTACTTCATACTGTGCAAAACAACAGACCAGCAATTCAATTAATAAAAACACAATGACTAAATTTTAAATGACATCTGAGTTACTTAGGGTGACATTTAAATTACAGCTGAATTAAAAACAAACAACTCTGAAATGGGGCATTGTTCAGTTGCACACCAGCCCTGGAAAAATGCTATCTTTTTAGTCTGGATGTCCATGCAGAGATATCTCTCTATCTCCTGCCAGATGTTAGAACACTGAATAGGTGATCACTGAGGTGGGATAAGTCCATCATGTCTTTGCGAGCCTGCCATAGACATCATGAGTTGTCAATAGTTTCCATATCTGGTAGCTGTGTCACAATGATATTCTGCATAGCCCTGATCACTTGCTAAAGTGTTTTTTTGGTCAATCTTGTTAAAGCTAATGTATCATACTATCATGCCATAGGTCAGTATGCTCTCAATTACACTCTGATAAAGGTTTACCAGCAGCTTTTGGGGCAGATTTGCACTCTTTAAACTTTTAAGATAGTATAGGCAATGTTGAGCCTTCTCTATTATCAAGGAGGTGTTGGGGATCCAAGAGAGCTCCTCTGGGATATGCACCACAGAGTACTTAAAGCTGGACACCCTTTCCATTGTTACACCAATTATGAGTAGTGGAGCTTGTTCGTAGCTTTTCAATTTCCTGAAATCGATAATCACTTCTCTGTTTTTTTAATGTTGAGTGAAGGATATGGGTTCTTGCACCATTCAGACAGTTTCTGCGCCACCACTCTGTATGCTGTTTCGCTGTTATTTGTAATTAGTCTAATCACTGTTGTGTCATCTGCATATTTGATGATGGAATTGGTGGCATAGGCAGAGGTACAGTCATGAGTGAAAAGACAACTATACAGGAGTGGGCTCAGTATGCATCCCTGCTGTGTACCAATGTTCAGAGTCAAGGAGGTTGTTGTGTACTTGCCTCGTCTGGCTGTCTTGGTATGATTGGTAAGGAAGTCCAGAACCCAGTTGCAAACTGATCTATTCAGCCCCCCCCCCCATTGTGTAGTTTAATGGTCAACTTGTTCTTGAGCAGAACCGTTGCCATCCCAAGCTGTAGTGCTTCCATATCCCTTTCTATGGTGCATTTGTAAAGGTTGCTGAAGGTCATTGGGGACATGCTAAATTTACTGAATCATGAGTAAGTAGAGGCTCTGGTGTGTTTTCTTGGCCATATTGTCTGCATGTTTGGATCAGGACACGCTATGGGTGATATTTGGTTCATGAAGGTCTCGACCATCTCCAGCTCAACACCATTGATACAGACAGAGGCATCCAGCTTCCTGAAGTCAATGACCAGCTCTTTTTTACTTACAGACATTGAGGAAAAGGTTGTCATCTTGACACCATGCCTCTTGGTTCTCCATCTCCTTCCTGTGCTCTGTCTTGTCATTTGAACTATGGTGGTGTCATCTTCAAGACTGAAGATGGAGCTTGATCACTGTGGTTCACTGTTGACCACTGACTTCTGATAAAAACTCCCCTCAACTATTACACTCTGTTTCCTATAACCAAGCCACTCTTGGATCCACTTTGCCAATTTATATAGATTCCCAGGGGCTGTTACATTTTAGAGTAGTCTACCATGTGATATCTTGTCAAAAGCCTGATTGAAATCCTTGTGTCTTACATCAACTTAACTGCTTACTTTGTTACTTCTTTAAAGAAAATCAGTTAAACTATTCAGGTAGGATTTCCTTCTTTGATGAATGTCCTCTGATCAAAATGTAGATTAACTCTATTCCTCAGATTTTTTTCCCAGTGCTACATTCACTGGCCTATAATCATTTGAGGGGCTCTGTCGGTCAGAGTTGACCATGGATATTGCATCCTAGCTGTCTAAGTACGCAAGCCTGGGCAGTATGATATGGGGAGCAAGCTGTTGCCCACGTAGCAAGCTCCCCCTCTCCATGCAACTGATAAACTCAAAGGAATGACATAGACTGATATTGTTTGGTACCAGCTGGATCACAGGAGCTGCCAATCAGCGTTGAACTCAATGTAGGTCTGCCTTAGGGATTCCAACTCCGGATTTTTCCCTTGGGGTTTTACTCCCGAAGCCTTCCCCATGAGTGGGAATAGCTGCAAGGCAGCAGAGGTTTGAGATCAGAGTTTTCCTTCTCCGAGATGAGCTGCCAACTATGGCTGATGAGCCCCATCTGCCCAAAGTGATTGATTTTAGGGTGCTAGTAACCCACCTTTTCCCCTTCTCCTTTCAACAGAAACAGTTCCGTCAGGCTTAGTAGTTAAACCACACGTGAAAGCCAGGAGCTGCACTTGGTTGTCAGAGGCTATTTGAGGCGCATGCCATTGGGAGCATTTAACAGGTAGTGAGAGCTTGTTCCCGTTACCACCCCCGGCTATAAAAAACCTTAAGGTTGATTCAGTTAGCTTATCCCTATTTGCCCTTGAATAAATGCACAACAGTCATCCGTCACCTCACATACCACCTCAACAAACATATCTGAGAAGGCAGCAGTAATCTCCTGCCTTGCCTCCATGAGCAATTCCAGGTTCCTAATTGCAGTGCAAGGAGAACTGCTGCAATCATCAGCACTCCTTGGATGGATTATCTTTAATTATCCCTGATTTATGATTTTTTTTCTCTTCTGATCCAACACACTGTAGTACATTATGATAACGTGCAATATTTATTAGCCAATTTTTAAAAGTAATTAATTTAATTTCAACCTACCATCTGAGTTTCCTGCAACATTTTTGTTTTCTTTGATACTCTTTTATTGTTATATAAATCAGTAGTGATATTGACTTAAGATGACTTGTTCTTTATAATTGGGTAATTGACGATTTATTTC
Source organism: Mobula birostris (assembly GCF_030028105.1). NCBI lineage: Eukaryota > Metazoa > Chordata > Chondrichthyes > Myliobatiformes > Myliobatidae > Mobula > Mobula birostris. The sequence goes on from NC_092385.1 coordinate 44,642,409, forward strand.
CCAGGCAAATTAATCCCCCTAGAATACCAATACTGGCTGATAACAGCAATGAAGTGGCTAACTAATTCTGAAATGCAGCAAGAGGAATAGTGTTCCACTTAAAAAAAAAGCTCACAAATCAAAAAGCTGCATTCATAAGTGCTGTTAAAGTCAAACTTCTGTTGAGATTCTTACAGAAATATCTGCATGATGCTAAGCTAGGGCATATCATCACTGATGTTACCTGGGGTCGTCAGGTGTTTCGGCTCTTTCAACATCATAACCCTCGCCCAGATGACCCGACCGGGGTTGAGCAGACCCCGGCCTGTGCCCTAGCAGCAACCCAGGGATCTGCCCTCTTTATCCAGAGCCATCCTGATGCTTTCTCTGCTGCACCTATGGTGGTAGAAATGGCTCTCCTTCTTCTCTCTCCCGTGATTCCAATTGCAGTGTATACTTTGCAGAGTGATTGGCCTGCAAAGCCACGACACCCGACCTCCACAGGCCAACACTTTTCTCTCCAGCCTCTTCTTTGGCAGTTGTTCTTCAGATCTTCATACTTGGCTCTTTTCCACCCGTAGGCCTCCTCCATGCGTTCTTCCCATGGCACGGTAAGCTCAAACATAAGAACGTGCTTCGATAAGTCGGGCCACAACGCAATGTCAGGCCGCAATGTAGTCTCTGTGATGTGGGGAGGAAACTGCAGCTGTTTTCCCAGGTCTGCTTTTAGCTTCCAGTCCTGCGCAGTGAAGAGCAACCCAGTTGCTTTCTGGTGTTCTGTTGGTCTTTCCCCCTCTTTGACCGGACTTGTTTCCGGCAGATGTTAAGGGTGCTGCAGATGTCTCAGCAATTGTCTGGAGGACCTGGTCATGCCACCACCGAAAATGGCCATTGGCAAGAGCTCTGGGGCAGCAGCTCAGAATATGCACCAGTAAGCGAACCAATAATATAGACAAGGATACTAAAAGTGCATGATTCCATCTCCAAACAAGAAACAGTTTATCATGATGCATTTCAAATCATAGTCAGAGACTTCAACCAGGCTTATTTGAAGAAAGCCAGGCCCAATTACCATCAGCATACTACTTGTAGCACCGAGAAGGAATGCCTATCATTCCTTGTCAAGACTTCATTTTGGTAAATCATTCACTTGGCTGTCCACCTCCAAACTGTACACAGGCAGAGACTAAATAGCAAAGCTCCAGAGATCAGGTCAACAAAGAGATGGTCGCGGGAGGCAGAGGAGAGGCTACAGGATTACTTTGAGTCAGTGGACTGGGCCGTGTTCATGCACTCATCTAGGGATCTGAATGAATACACTATGGTTGTCAAGGACTTCATTTAAACAGCTGTAGATGAATGTGTCCCCACTTAAGTTCAGTCTTCCCCATTCAGAAGCCCTGGATGAGCCATGAGATCTGAAATCTCATCAGAGTCTAGTGAGCAAGGGAGTTACAGGAAGTGTGAAGTAGAAATCCTGGACCAAGCTTGTATTGATGAAGAATGCTTGTCAGTTATGGCAGGGCTTGAATACTATCACCTCTTATAACGTTAAATCAAGCCACATGGGAGACAGCAGGGCTTAGCTTTCAGATGGGCTCAATGCCCTCTAAGCTCATTTTGGCTGTCAAAACTTGGAGGAACTCTCACAAACTTCTACATCCCCCGCATCCCCCAATAGCCGTATGACTCCAGTCTCTGGAGCCAATGTGCAAGCTGCCTTCAGGAGGATGAACCCATGGAAAGCATTTGGACTGGATGGCTTACCTGGCATACCGGGCCACGTACTAAAGACCTGTGCTGATAACTGGCTGGTGTGTGAACTTTTGCCTCTTGTTTCGGCAGTGCGTGGTACCCAGGTTCCTCAAGCAGACTTTACTTGTACCGGTGCCCAAGAGGATTGTGGTGACTTGCCACAATGGCTATCAGCCAGTATTACTTACATCCACAGTGGTGATGTGTTTGGAGAGGTTGGTGATGAACTATTTCGACTCCTGCCTAAGAAACAAATTGGATCCACTCCAATTTGCCTACCAGGTCAAAAGGTCCACAGTAGATGCCATTTAATTGGCACTTCACTCAATCCTTGAACATCTGGACAGCAAAGGTGCATGCATCAGGATGTGCTTTATTGACTACAGATCAGCATTCAATACCACCATCCCCTCAAAACTAATCAATAAGCTCCAAGTCCTTGACCTCAATACCTTCTTGTGCAATTGGGTCCTTGATTTCCTCACTCAGATCTCCATCAGTGCAGGTGCAACACAAGGCTGTATGCTTAGCCCCCTGTCCTACTCACTTTATCCTTATGATTGTGTGGCAAAGCACAGCTCCAATGCTATATTCAAGTTTGCTGATGGCACCACTGTCATAAGCCCAGTCAAAGGAGGTGAAGAAACAGCATAAAGGAGGTGTTATGTTTGTTTTTAATAAAGAAAAACAGTGTGTGTAAATAAATAACACATATTTATTTACAGAACACTCTAGATATGGGTTCAGCTTAATATGAGCATGTGCAACCAGCTCACCAAAGTCACTTCCAGTTCCAGTTGAACTGCCCGCATTGCGCACTGCGAACTGAAGTTCTTTATCATGTACATTCATAATAACATATTTTCCCCCTTTTAAGAAAACACAAAGACAATACTATGTCCTCATAACCCTGCATGAAACAATAATGTGTTCCAATAAAGATATTTACATTAACTTCTATTGTAATGAGCAAATAAAGTTCCTTATTTACTTAATAACTCTCAATCAGTCTCCGCAGTGGCTTGATGATCCTTTTTGATCTGCTTTTTGTCTCCACAGATGTATTGCTTTCACTTGCTGTGTTAATATTAGTGCCTTTCTGAGAACTCTAAGCAAAAAGTTTATTTTTACATCTACAGGCCCCTTTGGCGTACTGACAGGTGACATGTCACAGCTATGGGTTGGAGCTTGTGGTCATAGAACCACACGGTTTCTTCTAAGTGTTGTTTCTCACTCTCTCTGGGTTTGGTAGGAATGTGGAGCAACTTCCTCTTGCACATATCCTTGCATGGACCAAGGTGTGATCTTTGATTCACACCTGATCTCCAGGCTTCAGGACTGGCCTTTCGCAGTCTTGTCGTGATACTGTTTCTATTTTGCTTTCCCTTTCACTTTAGCCAATTTGACCTTGTGTGCCCCTTCACATGTCAACAGGTTTTCGTGCACTGGCAGGTTAGTGTGTATGCGTTGATCCATCAGCATTTGGGCTGGGGGTGAAAGGCCAGACTGCAGTGGCGCACTTCTGTAAATCTTCAGACTTTCATGGAAGTTCTCTCATCCATCTTGCAGCTTCTTCATGAGGCCCTTCACTTCCTTGGCCAAACTCTCTGCTAGGCTATTACATTTTGGGTGATGTGGGCTTGAAGTTATACTTCGAAGCCCCCAATCATTGGTAAGGACTCACATTCACAGCTCATGAATTATGGATCATTGTCTGATACCAACCCACATGGAACTCCCTGCATCAAAAACACAGCTTTTAGGAAGGTGATTATCACTTGGCTGGATGTTGCAAACTCTAGGTAATTGGAAAAAAAATAGTCTGTTATAACAATATCACTTTTCCCATTACACTCAGACAAATTCACTCCAACTTTGAAGTACGGCCTGTTTGGTATAGGGTGGGGTGTAAGCAGCGTGCTTGCTGTTTTGGTTGGCAGGTAAGGCAAACTTCACATGAAGCAGTGGTCTGGCTGATTCATTCTGGAGAAGATGTTTCCAATAGTGGGGAAGTATAGAATAGAAGGCATAATCTTAGAATGGAAAGATGTTTCTTATGATAGAGATGAGGAGGAATTTCTTTAGCCAGAGAGTGGGTGAATCTGTGGAAATTATTCCCTCAGTTGGCTGTAGAGGCTGTCATAAGGTATATACAAAGAGGATAGGTTCTTAATTAGTAAGGGTGTTAATACTTACAGGAAGAAGGCAGGAGAATGGGGTTGAGAGAGATATCATCCATGATGAAATGGCATAGTAGACTCATGTGGGCACGTGGCCAAGTGGTTAAGGCATTAGACTAGCGACCTGAAGGTCGTGAATTCGAGCCCCAGCCGAAGGAACGTGTTGTGTCCTTGAGCAAGGCACTTAATCATACATTGCTCTATGACAACACTGGTGCCAAGCCCTAATGCCCTTCCCTTAGACAACACTGGTGTCGTGGAGAGGGGAGACTTGCAGCATGGGCAACTGCTGGTCTTCCATACAACCTTGCCCAGGCCTGCACCCTGGAGAATGAAGACTGTCCAGGTGCAGATCCATGTTCTTGCAAGACTAACCGATGCCTTTAGTAGACTCATTGGGCAAAGTGGCCTAATTCTTTGGTTATGTCTTATGGTCTTATGTTCTGATCTATTCTTAGTCTTGACATCTATTAAAACAGGTATTTCAAATTGTAGGCCAGACATTCTTCTTGAGATTGGAAATCATCTTTTGAGGCTGCAGTGTCGAGGCTGGTGTATCCATTTCTTATAGAACTCTGCCCATGTTGGGATTGAAGGAAAAGAGGTGGCAGACATTCTAGCCAAGCAATCACTTAAAAATTAAGGATATACTGTAAATGTAGTGGTGCATTTGTGTAAGGGGGAGGTGAAAGCCGTAATTAAAAAGTTTATTAAATCACCATGGCAACAAAGTTGGGATAAAGAAAAGATGGCATTTATTTAAAATTCAGAGGATGGTAGTAACTCAATAGGGGATGGGTATAAAAGGAGGGAAGAAGTTATACTTACATGTTTACGTAATGGACATATTAGGTTGAATAATTCCTTGTTCAGAATTAATTTGCCCGGTATAGGCATTTGAAGGGATTGCACTTGTCAGGAAATGGCGCAGCATAAATTGTTTGGATGCAGTTCCTATGAGGTGCACAGGAAACATCTAATTGCTTTATTGAGATCTTTGGGGCAGATGCAGTTTAAAATAGAAAGCTTGTTAGGATATCACTGCCATCATAATGTATGTAAGTGTGTATTTGACTTTCTGCAAAGCATTAGACTTTTTCATATGATTTGAGTTTTTTTGAGGGGGATTTAATGGGTATATTTGCTGTCTCTTAGCTCCACACTCTAACTCAGTAGTTTGTGGTAATGCAATTTCTGTTGATTTTCCAACTGCTATTAAATGTTACAAGAAGAAGACGAACAACTGTTCTTGATAAGTCCATTAGATGGTTGTTGTAGGGCCAATGGCATCTTGCAGTTTCTGCAGGTTCTTTCTCTGGTTCCCATTATTTCTGTTAAATCATTCAGTAGCTTATTTCTTTAACAAGCACTTCTGTCATGACATAATGGAGAAATTTATAATTAATTGCACATAAGTATCTCATTAAATCATTTTCATTCTGAGCAAAAAGCACATTTATAAAACACAATTTCACACACCAAGGACTTGTACGCAATGGCAATTGAATCACAAGAGCAGAAAATAAAAAAGACTATAACATGTATCCTTTCTACATTTCCACAGCCACATTTTAGTAATTCCTATCTTGTAATGTGAGATTAGTTGGGAACGCTATTCTTTTAACAGAAATTTATCATAAATCTTTGATCCTTGTTGCAAGATGTGTAGCAATAATTACAAACACATAGATTAGGTAGAATTTTTGAGGTTAATGGCTTGTTTTGCTGAAAATTCTACATTCAAACCCAGCAATGCTCAGTGAATGTGCTGGTAAGTCTTGGAGCACCTGAATGCATGCAGAAGCGCTGATGTGCTCACCAAGTTCCATCAGTGATTTATTTTTGTCTGCCTTCCACCGCAGGGTTCCCCAGAGCATCCGCTGACACAGTAAAAGCTTGCTAAGATTCTTAGTATTTACACTAGCCAACTTGCTCTTGAATACTTTTCCTCGATCTTTGATTAAATCTATGGTTTTCTGCTTCAGTTGTTAATGTTTCTTCACATCATTTTCCACTGGTAATGATAGATATTTAACTGCTAAGAAAATCATGTTAGTCATTGATTTTGTCTGGCTATTTCCACACACGTGGATGTGAAGAGGAAGCAGGAGTTGTTCTTGTTGGAAAGGCTTCCTAAAGGATGTTTTAGCGCTTACATTTGACTTAGTAGAGTGGGTAGATCTCTGCCACTGTGCTCGGCATTGCAATCCCCAGTTCCTTCCTGCAGACTAAGAAGAGCTTTCTCTCCACGCCTTTGTAAAGGCACTGATGCCAGAGCATTTTGCAGCACGTTCTCCTGACTTCACTACCATCGCTGGCCAAGGTGCAGGTAGAGGTAGGGAGGTCAGAAGCAATTTTAGCCCCCCCAACATGTTCCAGCATAACCCAGAATGCTGCAAGCCTGGGCTTCTGTCACCGACGAGGAGGAGCCAATGAGGCACATCTGACCAGTGCCGCGTTGGCCCAGCTGCATGATCTCTGCTACCAGTGTGGTGAGGGAGGCCATGTGGCCTGGGACTGCCCTGCAGCAGCAGCACCGTGCCACAGCCCAGTACAGTCATCAGGAACAGGTCTTTGTCAGGAGAACCTGTGCCTCAACCCTGCAAAATGCTGCCAGCTGCGCCTCGAGACAAAGTTCCTGCGGCACGTGGTGAGTGCAGAAGGAGCAGCAACGGACCCTGAGAAGGTGGCGGTGGTCGGGGAATGGCACACCCGCCGCGACGTCTCCAAGCTTCACAGATTCCTGGGGCAGGCATCATACTACTGCTGGTTTATTAAGGACTTTACCACCATCATCAGTTCCCTGCACCAGCTCAGAAAGAAGGAGCGGCCCTTCGCCTGGACTGACACCTGCACCGCTGCTTTCGACCGGCTTGGAGCTGCGCTCACCCAGGCCCCGGTGCTGGCATACCCCATTCCAGCATGCGCTTCATTGTCAACACAGCTGCTTGCAAAGGGAGCAGTGCTGTGACTGGAGGGGAACCAAGGAGAACGCGTTGTGGCCGTACTTCATCTGCACCCTGAGCCACAGTGAGAAGAACTATTGTGTCACTTGCCGGGAGCTCTTGCCCTGGTCCAGGCCCTCCACTACTTCCGCCCCAACCTCTTTGGTTGACGTTTCCTGCTTTGCATGGACCATATGTCTCTGACATGGCAGTTTAGATTCCGCGGTCCCGAGGGGTAGCAGGGGTGGTGGCTAGAGGCGCTGCAGGACTACGATTTCGAGGCGCAGCACCATGGTGAAAGGCACCATGGCAACGCTGTCACCCTCTCTCGCCATCCCTGTGTGGCCACCGAGTGTCACTACTGTCGCCATCTTGAGGAGCCAGGGGCAAGCGGTGGTGGTGATAGTTCAGAAGTAGTGGTGGTGGCACTTCAGGTGGCAGTCTGTGGCGAGGTCGACCTCCTTACATTGACCTCCAGTGGCAATGCAACGAGCAGGAGAGTGATCCAGTGCTGACTCAGGTGAGGAGATGGCTGAGCATAGGATGGTAGCTGGAGCTGGCAGACATCTCCTCCCTGGATCGAGAGACCAAAGCCCTGTACTCTCAATGGGAATGCTGGAGATGCATGACGGTTCGCTGTTCCAGCAGTGGCAGTTTTCTGACGGTGAGAGACATCTCCTGAAGATGGTGGTTCCCTGCGATTGGTGCATGGGCTGGTGGGGGACTGGCCATCTCGGGGTTGCAAAGGCGTTGGGAAAGCTGCGTGAGCGTTTCTATTGGCCTGGGAGCAGGCAGGTTGTGGAGCTGTTCGTGCTCTGCTGTGAAGCTCGCATGTCCCAGAAGGGGTTGGGGTGCCAGTCTAGGGTGCCAGTGGAACAGTACCTGCCGGGGGCCCAAATAACATGTAGGGGTGGACATCCTGGGCCCCTTCCCCTGCACCAACGACGGGAACTGTTACATTCTCATGGCCGTGGATTACCTCGTGGGTGTCCAGCCGTGTATGTGGTCCCAGACCAGAGCATCACGGCCACCGCTGAGGGACTAGTGGAGGAGGTCTTCTGTGTTTTGGCACCCCTGAGGAGCTTCTCTGTGACCTGGGGCACAACTTTGAGGTGGAGGTGTTTGGCGAGGTCTGCAGGTGGCTAGGAATCACCAAAACGTGGACCACCCCCCTTCACCCTCAAAGTGATGGGCTGGTGGATCACCTTAACTGCACACTGGCAATGTAGCTTGCCATCCTCATTAGCCGGCACCAGCCTGCTTGGGATGGCTACCTACCCCTAGTATTGTGGGCATACCCGACAGCAGTTGGCAGAGCTCCAGGTGTACGCTGGCTGTGCTCATGTTCAGGTGGGAGCCGCACACTCCAGTGGATCTGGTATTTGGGACCCCCTCCCGAGCCTGAGATTCCCGGGAAGGCCGGGTTGGATTTCCTGCAGCATCTCAGGGGACTGTTCGCAATGTGGCTCAGCAGAACCGAAGCGCAGCTAGCGGCCACTAAAAACGGGCCTATGATGCCCGCAGCTGGGGGCAGGACTTTACTGTGGGAGACCAAGTATGGGTCACTGCCCCACCCGGAAGAAAGGACTATCCTCCAAGCTTGGAAGCCACTGAAGGGACCCAGGAGAGATGCTTGACCGCGTCTCCAGGTGTGGCTGCCGGAGTAGCAGAAGGCTGTCATGCTGCACCAGGCTGGCACAGTATCGGCCCTCGGCCACCATTGACCCAGCAAGGCTGAGGGAAGGAGGTAGCACTCGGGTGTCCTGCCTCTTGCCTCACCAAACAGTGCCTCCACGGGGGTATACTCCCCATACCCCAGGCGGTGGTGACAACCACCACAGGTTTTGTTGAGGACTCTAGGGTTGCCGGGATTGGTTGACACCTCAGGTGGGGACAGTGGGGGTGTTGAATTGAATTGACTTTATTTCTTACATCCTTCACATACATGAGGAGTAAAAATCTTTACATTATGTCTCCATCTAAATGTGTAATGTGCAATCATAGTATTTAACAATAATTTATAATCAATCAAACAGTCAACGTAATATAGGGTACACTCAAGTCAGCGTGAGTTCATCTGTCTGATGGTCTGGTGGAATAAGCTGTCCCGGAGCCTGTTGGTCCTAGTTTTTATGCTGCGGTACCACTTCCCGGATGGTAGCAGCTGGAATAGATTGTGGTTGGGATGGCTTGGGTCCCCAATTTTCCTACGTGTGGTTGATAGCTCACCCTAGCATTCTGAGCTGCCAGCGCTACTTATTGTTCCTGTTTTAAAATGCAGTCGTGATGTATGTGTTTGTTCGGTAGGATTATGGTGAGATGTTCAAGTTAATTTATTGTTACGTTTCAGCTGGGGTTATACAGTTGTTTGCTTGTGAGTTTGTGTGCCACCCTGAATGTAATCGAGGTGTGTAATAATCACCACTTCTCTGTATGTGACTGAGTTTGTTTTCTCTTCTGTCATCATGGACTGAATGCTCACCACAATAATATTACTTGAACTTCTATAAATGTATTAGAAAGTGATGCATCAGTTTACACATTTTCTTTTTGCCTCACTAACCACTCTTAATCTTCTTCATATTTCTTGTATTATCTAGCTGTTTGTTTTGTTGTTATTCATAACATTTTGCCTCCTACCATGTTTAATTGGCCTTCAGCAATTTTCACTATGTAACTGTCATCCAGTGCATTGCTTAATGTGCTGTTTTAAGTGACTCTGATGTGGAAGGTTGGGTGAGGAACTCTGTGGCCTTCTACTTCATGTTGGAGTTAGTGAAATTTCTTTGCTACATGGAAAAGTCTGTAAAGTTCAGTAAATGTTCTGATGATTTTGAAATATAGAAAACAATTAATACTTATGAAAGTCCAGTCAGGGAGTTTTTGGAACTCAAGGATATTCATGACTTTGAACTGTTTCCAGCATTGACAAAGTGCTGAAAGAAGACACGCTTACTATGACAAAAATAAAAAGAAGCTATTGAATATTGTAAATATCAAAACTTATCAAGTACGTTGTAATGAATATCCACTGGAGTATGGAACTCTGTGTGATTGTAATAAATCTCAAACATGTCACGGTGACCCAATGGTGCCCATAAATGGTAGATTATTTTATAGATATTTACAACATTTTGAAGTCCGCTGGATCTGTGCAAAGATGTTCATCAATGATGACAGGAAAGGAATAGTGACATTGAACACAACCTGCTGTCTTTGTTATTCTAGAATTTCTTTCCATTCACTTTTCTTCTAATATGATTCAGTTATATCTTTCTATTTTTGAAATCCATTTCATTTTGGGTAATAACCTCATACTGTTAATCATATACATTATTTCTGTGATCTAGTACCATTGGAAATGCAGCTTATTTTCTATTAATGTTTAATTATCACACAGTTACACTGGGCCCATGGTTAACATTGTGTTCTCTACATATCATTAACTTTAATGGCTTTATTAATTAATGACTGACTCAGGAAGGTAATCTTGGAATTTTAAGATTGTCAGTGTAAATATTTTGTCATGACAAGTCTAAACAAAGTATCTTAAATTTTCTTTATTTGTGTTTAAAGTTGATGATTATGTAAATAATTTTTATTTTAAATTTCATTTTTAACATACAATTTTAAATCAAACATTGTTGTGATCCTCGTAAAGCCACCTTGTTAATGGCTGTGAGTTTCATTAGTTAAGTTACTGCTGCCTTTTCAAGAAGACTTTGAGGACATCCTTGAATTATTGCTTTGTCCTACTGGTAAGCTAACTTACTGTAATTGAGTCAAGCAGAATGCCTCTTTCATCTGTCAAGTGTGGCACATGTGAGTGCTGTGGATTACACATCAGAGCTGACTAAGTCCTTAATGTTCAGAATTTTGGCCTGGGAGATTCAAAATTCAAAGGAAATTTATTACCAAAGTAGCAGCTGGAATAGATTGTGGTTGGGATGGCTTGGGTCCCCAATTTTCCTACGCGTGGTTGACAGCTCACTCCAGCATTCTGAGCTGCCAGCGCTACTTATTGATCCTGTTTTAAAATGCAGTCGTGATGTGTGTGTTTGTTCGGTAGAATTATGGTGAGATGTTCAAGTTAATTTATTGTTACATTTCAGCTGGGGTTATACAGTTGTTTGCTTGTGAGTTTGTGTGCCACCCTGAATGTAATCGAGGTGTGTAATAATCACCACTTCTCTGTATGTGACTGAGTTTGTTTTCTCCAAGCTATTGAGTTTTTCTCTTCTGTCATCATAGACTGAATGCTCACCACAATATTATTATTTGAACTTCTATAAATGTATTAGAAAGTGATGCATCATTTTACACATTTTCTTTTTGCCTCACTACCCACTCTTAATCTTTTTCATATTTCTTGTATTATTTAGCTGTTTGTTTTGTTGTTATTCATAACATTTTGCCTCCTACCGTGTTTAATTGGCCTTCAGCAATTTTCACTATGTAACTGTCATCCAGTGCATTGCTTAATGTGCTGTTTTAAGTGACTCTGATGTGGAAGGTTGGGAGAGGAACTCTGTGGCCTTCTACTTCATGTTGGAGTTAGTGAAATTTCTTTGCTACATGGAAAAGTCTGTAAAGTTCAATAAATGTTCTGATGATTTTGAAACATAGAAAATAATTAATTACTTATGAAAGTCCAGTCAGGGAGTTTTTGGAACTCAAGGATATTCATGACTTTGAACTGTTTCCAGCATTGACAAAGTGCTGAAAGAAGACACGCTTACTATGACAAAAATAAAAAGAAGCTATTGAATATTGTAAATATCAAAACTTATCAAGTACGTTGTAATGAATATCCACTGGAGTATGGAACTCTGTGTGATTGTAATAAATCTCAAACATGTCACGGTGACCCAATGGTGCCCATAAATGGTAGATTATTTTATAGATATTTACAACATTTTGAAGTCCGCTGGATCTGTGCAAAGATGTTCATCAATGATGACAGGAAAGGAATAGTGACATTGAACACAACCTGCTGTCTTTGTTATTCTAGAATTTCTTTCCATTCACTTTTCTTCTAATATGATTCAGTTATATCTTTCTATTTTTGAAATCCATTTCATTTTGGGTAATAACCTCATATTGTTAATCATATACATTATTTCTGTGATCTAGTACCATTGGAAATGCAGCTTATTTTCTATTAATGTTTAATTATCACACAGTTACACTGGGCCCATGGTTAACATTGTGTTCTCTACATATCATTAACTTTAATGGCTTTATTAATTAATGACTGACTCAGGAAGGTAATCTTGGAATTTTAAGATTGTCAGTGTAAATATTTTGTCATGACAAGTCTAAACAAAGTATCTTAAATTTTCTTTATTTGTGTTTAAAGTTGATGATTATGTAAATAATTTTTATTTTAAATTTCATTTTTAACATACAATTTTAAATCAAACATTGTTGTGATCCTCGTAAAGCCACCTTGTTAATGGCTGTGAGTTTCATTAGTTAAGTTACTGCTGCCTTTTCAAGAAGACTTTGAGGACATCCTTGAATTATTGCTTTGTCCTACTGGTAAGCTAACTTACTGTAATTGAGTCAAGCAGAATGCCTCTTTCATCTGTCAAGTGTGGCACATGTGAGTGCTGTGGATTACACATCAGAGCTGACTAAGTCCTTAATGTTCAGAATTTTGGCCTGGGAGATTCAAAATTCAAAGGAAATTTATTACCAAAGTAGCAGCTGGAATAGATTGTGGTTGGGATGGCTTGGGTCCCCAATTTTCCTACGCGTGGTTGACAGCTCACTCCAGCATTCTGAGCTGCCAGCGCTACTTATTGATCCTGTTTTAAAATGCAGTCGTGATGTGTGTGTTTGTTCGGTAGAATTATGGTGAGATGTTCAAGTTAATTTATTGTTACATTTCAGCTGGGGTTATACAGTTGTTTGCTTGTGAGTTTGTGTGCCACCCTGAATGTAATCGAGGTGTGTAATAATCACCACTTCTCTGTATGTGACTATGAACTTTTCTCTTCTGTCATCATGGACTGAATGCTCACCACAATAATATTACTTGAACTTCTATAAATGTATTAGAAAGTGATGCATCAGTTTACACATTTTCTTTTTGCCTCACTAACCACTCTTAATCTTCTTCATATTTCTTGTATTATCTAGCTGTTTGTTTTGTTGTTATTCATAACATTTTGCCTCCTACCATGTTTAATTGGCCTTCAGCAATTTTCACTATGTAACTGTCATCCAGTGCATTGCTTAATGTGCTGTTTTAAGTGACTCTGATGTGGAAGGTTGGGTGAGGAACTCTGTGGCCTTCTACTTCATGTTGGAGTTAGTGAAATTTCTTTGCTACATGGAAAAGTCTGTAAAGTTCAGTAAATGTTCTGATGATTTTGAAATATAGAAAACAATTAATACTTATGAAAGTCCAGTCAGGGAGTTTTTGGAACTCAAGGATATTCATGACTTTGAACTGTTTCCAGCATTGACAAAGTGCGGAAAGAAGACACGCTTACTATGACAAAAATAAAAAGAAGCTATTGAATATTGTAAATATCAAAACTTATCAAGTACGTTGTAATGAATATCCACTGGAGTATGGAACTCTGTGTGATTGTAATAAATCTCAAACATGTCACGGTGACCCAATGGTGCCCATAAATGGTAGATTATTTTATAGATATTTACAACATTTTGAAGTCCGCTGGATCTGTGCAAAGATGTTCATCAATGATGACAGGAAAGGAATAGTGACATTGAACACAACCTGCTGTCTTTGTTATTCTAGAATTTCTTTCCATTCACTTTTCTTCTAATATGATTCAGTTATATCTTTCTATTTTTGAAATCCATTTCATTTTGGGTAATAACCTCATACTGTTAATCATATACATTATTTCTGTGATCTAGTACCATTGGAAATGCAGCTTATTTTCTATTAATGTTTAATTATCACACAGTTACACTGGGCCCATGGTTAACATTGTGTTCTCTACATATCATTAACTTTAATGGCTTTATTAATTAATGACTGACTCAGGAAGGTAATCTTGGAATTTTAAGATTGTCAGTGTAAATATTTTGTCATGACAAGTCTAAACAAAGTATCTTAAATTTTCTTTATTTGTGTTTAAAGTTGATGATTATGTAAATAATTTTTATTTTAAATTTCATTTTTAACATACAATTTTAAATCAAACATTGTTGTGATCCTCGTAAAGCCACCTTGTTAATGGCTGTGAGTTTCATTAGTTAAGTTACTGCTGCCTTTTCAAGAAGACTTTGAGGACATCCTTGAATTATTGCTTTGTCCTACTGGTAAGCTAACTTACTGTAATTGAGTCAAGCAGAATGCCTCTTTCATCTGTCAAGTGTGGCACATGTGAGTGCTGTGGATTACACATCAGAGCTGACTAAGTCCTTAATGTTCAGAATTTTGGCCTGGGAGATTCAAAATTCAAAGGAAATTTATTACCAAAGTAGCAGCTGGAATAGATTGTGGTTGGGATGGCTTGGGTCCCCAATTTTCCTACGCGTGGTTGACAGCTCACTCCAGCATTCTGAGCTGCCAGCGCTACTTATTGATCCTGTTTTAAAATGCAGTCGTGATGTGTGTGTTTGTTCGGTAGAATTATGGTGAGATGTTCAAGTTAATTTATTGTTACATTTCAGCTGGGGTTATACAGTTGTTTGCTTGTGAGTTTGTGTGCCACCCTGAATGTAATCGAGGTGTGTAATAATCACCACTTCTCTGTATGTGACTGAGTTTGTTTTCTCCAAGCTATTGAGCTTTTCTCTTCTGTCATCATAGACTGAATGCTCACCACAATATTATTATTTGAACTTCTATAAATGTATTAGAAAGTGATGCATCATTTTACACATTTTCTTTTTGCCTCACTACCCACTCTTAATCTTTTTCATATTTCTTGTATTATTTAGCTGTTTGTTTTGTTGTTATTCATAACATTTTGCCTCCTACCGTGTTTAATTGGCCTTCAGCAATTTTCACTATGTAACTGTCATCCAGTGCATTGCTTAATGTGCTGTTTTAAGTGACTCTGATGTGGAAGGTTGGGAGAGGAACTCTGTGGCCTTCTACTTCATGTTGGAGTTAGTGAAATTTCTTTGCTACATGGAAAAGTCTGTAAAGTTCAATAAATGTTCTGATGATTTTGAAACATAGAAAATAATTAATTACTTATGAAAGTCCAGTCAGGGAGTTTTTGGAACTCAAGGATATTCATGACTTTGAACTGTTTCCAGCATTGACAAAGTGCTGAAAGAAGACACGCTTACTATGACAAAAATAAAAAGAAGCTATTGAATATTGTAAATATCAAAACTTATCAAGTACGTTGTAATGAATATCCACTGGAGTATGGAACTCTGTGTGATTGTAATAAATCTCAAACATGTCACGGTGACCCAATGGTGCCCATAAATGGTAGATTATTTTATAGATATTTACAACATTTTGAAGTCCGCTGGATCTGTGCAAAGATGTTCATCAATGATGACAGGAAAGGAATAGTGACATTGAACACAACCTGCTGTCTTTGTTATTCTAGAATTTCTTTCCATTCACTTTTCTTCTAATATGATTCAGTTATATCTTTCTATTTTTGAAATCCATTTCAATTTGGGTAATAACCTCATACTGTTAATCATATACATTATTTCTGTGATCTAGTACCATTGGAAATGCAGCTTATTTTCTATTAATGTTTAATTATCACACAGTTACACTGGGCCCATGGTTAACATTGTGTTCTCTACATATCATTAACTTTAATGGCTTTATTAATTAATGACTGACTCAGGAAGGTAATCTTGGAATTTTAAGATTGTCAGTGTAAATATTTTGTCATGACAAGTCTGAACAAAGTATCTTAAATTTTCTTTATTTGTGTTTAAAGTTGATGATTATGTAAATAATTTTTATTTTAAATTCATTTTTAATGTATAATTTTAAAACAAACATTGTTGTGATCCTCGTAAAACCACCTTGTTAATGGCTGTGAGTTTCATTAGTTAAATTACTGCTGCCTTTTCAAGAAGACTTTGAGGACATCCTTGAATTATTGCTTTGTCCTACTGGTAAGCTAACTTGCTGTAATTGAGTCAAGCAGAATGCCTCTTTCATCTGTCAAGTGTGGCACATGTGAGTGCTGTGGATTACACATCAGAGCTGACTAAGTCCTTAATGTTCAGAATTTTGGCCTGGGAGATTCAAAATTCAAAGGAAATTTCTTACCAAAGTGCATATATGTCACCATATACAGACCTGAGACTAATTGTCTTGTGAGCATACTCAATAAATCCAATAGCTGTAATAGAATCAATGGAAGACTGCAGCTACAGGGTGGACAACCAGTGTGCAAAGACAACAAACAGTGCAAATCCAAAAAGAAGGAAAATAATAATAATAATAATAATAATAATAACAAATCAGCAATTAATATTGAAGACATGAGATGAAGAGTCCTTGAAAGTGAGTTCATAGGCTTTGGGAACAGTTCACTGATGGGGCAAGTGAAGTTGAGTGAAGTAATCCCCTCTGGTTGAATGGTAATAACTGCTCCTTAACCCGGTGGTGTAAGTCATGAGGCTCCAGGTTCTTCTTCCTGATAGGAGCAGCGAGAAGGGAGCATGGCCTGGGTGTTGGGGGTCCTTGATGATGGATGCCGCTTTCTTATGACAGTGCTCTGTGCAGATGTCCTCAGTGGTTGGGAGATCTTTACCTGAGATGGACTGGGCTGTATCCGTTACCTTTTGTAGGACTTCCCATTCAAGGGCATTGGTATTTCGATACTAGGCCATGATGCAATCTGGTCAATATATTCTTCATCACTCATTTATAGAAGTTTATCAAAGTTTTAGATGTCATGCCGAATATTCGCAAACTTCAAAGGAAGTAGAGGCGCTGCAGTGCCTTCTTAATGGCACTTATGTGCTGAACCAAGGGCAGATCCTCTGAAATGATAACACTGAGGAATTTGAAGCTGCTGACTGTCTCCAGCTCTGATCCCCTGATGAGGAATGGGTCATGGACCTCTGGTTTCCTCCTCCTGAAGTCAATAATGATGACAGCAGTGAGAAGAAAGCATGAACTGGGTGGTGGGGTCCTTGATGAAGGATGCAGCTGTCCTGCGACAACACTCAGTGTAGATTTGCTCAGTGGTGGAGAGGGCTTCACTTGTGACGGACTGGGCTGTATCCACTGCGTTTTGTAGGATGATGCTGATCCTGCTTCACTTAATCTGCTAGTAGATATGGAAGGCTTTGTTGAGAAAGATTGGTGGTAGCTCTCTAATGCTTCAAGGTACCTAGAGTAGGGAGTCCATGACATAAAATTATATGGGAAGCTGTGGATTTCTGCTGCTCCATAAACCACGGGGAAGACAGGCTGGAGTTTGAGGCCTTGGAGCTTCAAGGATGTTTTTCCCCAGACAAACAAAGACAATGCAGTGCTGACGCTTTGAAGTCATGGTGAATTGCATCACTGATGGCAGTCTTCACCAAGATGTGGCTCTCAAGATATTGATTTCTTAATGATTTTATGATAGTAGATTTTTTATTGTTGAAACAGTTTGTCGTACAGCAGATTTGTTGAGGACTTTTGCTTTGTGATGTTTCATGTAAACCCCATTTTTTTGTATGCTTCACTAAATGGTTGACAGTGACTTGGAGCTCAGCCTCTGAATGGAAGCATTGCCTGTGTATTTGAAATTGATAACTATAGTTAGAGCGATCTTCGATTGTAGACGGTGAAGCTTGAGCTCTTTCCCATGTGTCCCGTAGACAAATTCCACTCTGCCAGGAAGCTTGTTGCAGGTGAGGTGTAACGTTACTCTGAGACAAGGTGCGCGGGAGTTTCGGGACAGTGACATAGCTTTGCCTAACATTGATCTGCACTGAGATTGGCTCCAATCAGAAACCATTGGTTAAAATCACACCTTGCATGCCAGTAAATTGTCCGAAAACATTAAAGTCATTACCTACATTTATATGATGCACGTTCCTTGCTGTGGAGTTGGAATTTTATACAGATCCTTGCGGACCTGGTCAGATCAAAGGGCGACAGTGAAAATTCTGATCCAAGCAGTCTTTCTAAAAGCTGTACCAATCAAATTTAAAAGGCACAGTGATCAAAGCAAGCTGGACAGTAAGTCTACAAATGGGAGAAGAAGCTGAGTGTACAAACAAGTGTGCAATAACCTGCCATTTTGATAGGAGAAGAATGAAAATAATGGCTCAAGTACATCCATGCATTGCAGGCATTAGAAGACAACATAGAACAGTATAGCACAGTGCAGGTCTTTTGGCCCACAATGTTGTTCCCATCTTTTAACTTTCTTCTCGATTTTGTCCTGAATGGGTGAAATCCAATTTTGAGATTATGAACCCTGGTTCTTGACACCTCAGCCAAAGTGCCTGTTAATGCTAACCCCATTTGCCTGCAATTGGCCCATATCTCTTAAAACATTTCTTGTCCATGCACCCGTCCAAATGTCTTTTAAATGCTGTAACTTTACCAATCTCTATCACTTCCTCTGATAGGTTGTTCCATATATGCACCAATTTCTGAACTGCAAAACTTATGTATCTCATCTAAAACCTCTATTACTACAATGTAACTATCTATCTTATCTCTACCTCGTAATTCTATAAGTCTCTGATAATCAGATACTTTTACAAACTCTTCAAGTAGATTAAAATAAAAACAAAAATGAAAAGATAATAAAGTTAATTGTGAAATTCATTTCCATTACTTATTTTTTCTTATGAATGATAAAATCACCACTTGCTCACTAACACTCTTGACATGTGTAATGCCCTGGTTCATATTTTTTTTCACAGTTACGCTGCTCTGTATTTGATTCTTGTGCCGTTCTCTGCAAGCTGCTTGTTTGGGTTACTGTTGAAGAAAAGAGATAGGAGAACTGTGTGCTGTCCAGTTAGGATGGCCGGATTAAGGGGAGGTTTCTCTGCTAGGGACACTAAGTTTGGGCTTGGGGCTTTTGTTAAGGAGAGGAATAGAGAAGAAGTCATAGGATTTGACCCAGAGCAGGGTCGTGATTCGACGAAGCCCGGGGTGAGATCGAAGGAGGATCGGTGACGGGGAAACCATGAGCTCCAGCTTGTGCACGTTAGACTGCTTCACTTTTTCTTTGTTTACTAACCCTTCAGTCAAATTAAAAATTATAAAGCTAAATCTTTTAATTGTATGTGGTGTACTATCTGTTATTTCATGGCACTTATTTGTAGCAAGGTGACGAATCACGCAGCATCCACACAAACAGGGGTTCTTGGGGGGGGGGGCTCACACCCCAATCTCACACATTTGGTGGGGCCAGAGTTTGTCTTCCCTAGACTTACACACCTGACGGAACCAGACTCTTTCACATAGAACTGAGGGCCAGCTTCCTACCCCAATCCTTAGTACCTCAGGCTCAACCGCTTAGATCAAAGGAAAATTCAGTGGTAGAGCAAGAGATCAGATTCATTTTAGGTTTCCACACTTGGCCGAACATGTACAGTGTCCAAGACACACAGTGGTGCAGTTGATTGAGACACCACATGAATACTGGTTTAACGAAGGCATTTCTAATTTTACCAAAAATAGTTTGAGACATTTGCAACTACATTCTATTTTTTCATGCAATCCAATAAATAGGGAAAGAGTAGAAATGAAGGAAACAAAGTGTATTTTTATATTTTCAAATGCACATTGAGTGTGTGGTACAACTTGGAAGTGATTTCTGTGGGTAAAGTTTGCTTTCTTTTCTTCCTTCACTTCATCAGTTAATGCCTGAGCATTCTCAGCACCATTTTTTATTTCATATGTTTCTATTGCATACTATTGACCATAAAAAGCATCTCCATCCTCTACATGACACAAGTCTCCTGATACACCTCCACAATCCAAGTGAAGTGTTTGACTACACTTCGAGTATTGTGTTCTGTTCATTATAGGAAGGATGTGGAAGATTTAGAGAGGTTGCAGAGGAGATTTACCAGAATGTAGCCTGGATTAAAGAGTATGTCTTATGAGGATAAGTTGAGTGAGCCAGAGTGTTTCTCTTTGGAGTGAAGGAACATGAGAGGTGACTTGTGACTTGATAGAAATGTACAAGATTATAAGAAGTATAGATCAAGTATAACCAAAAACTTTTTCCCAGAGTGGGAACGGTTAATACCAGGGGTCGTATTTTAATATGATTGGAGAAAGTATGGGGTGGGGTGGTGGTGTCAGATGTATTTTTTTAACCCAGGGTGTATGAAACACACTTCCAGGGATTCTGGTAGTGGCACATTAGGGGCATATAAGAAACTTTAAGAGAAGTACATGGATGATAGAAAAATGGAGGTCTATATGGAGGGAAGAGTTAGATTGATTTTATTCATGAAAACTATGAAAGTTATTCATGTAGAAGCCAATAACACCTTGAAATCTTCTAGGAGGGCTGAGAAAACCTATTTGCTCAGAATATCCAAGACAGAGTTTAATAGGTATTAAGGAAATTCAGGAATATGAGGGTGACCTAATTCAACCATACAAGATCTTCAGGGGAGTTAATGTCATTACATTGTTTTCACATGAAAAAGTAGCTGGTCATTCTAAACTGAGGTAGGTAGAAATTTCTTCTTTTAGAGCGTGGTGAAGGCTAGATCATTATATTTACGGCGGGAGGAGAGAGAAGCAGCGCGCCGCGCATGCGCAGCCCTCCGGTGAAAAATGATATCGTATCCGTTAAATAGGGGCCATGGACAATTCTGATTTGATGGAGATGGATGTGAAAGCATAGAGGAACATCTGGAAAAATTTCTGAAACGCACATTTGCTGCTGTCGTTACTGCGTGGTCGGGAATCTTTCGGAGGGTAGGCCTCAAAATCCCCGGCTTTGCCTGCTGTTGGTGACCGAGATGGAGGTCGAGTCGTTCAGACAGAGATGGCGCTCAGTACTCGGTGTTGGAGAGCTGATCAGAGCTCGACGTTTTCGGATGACTCAGAGTCGGACCATGGTCGGGTATGGCAGGGAGAGTTTTTCTTCCTTCTCCCGTCTGCGTGAGATGTGGGACATTTGAGAGACTTTGAACTTTTACTGTGCTCATGGACTTCTTCATCAAGTTATGGTATTGTTGCACTGTTGTAACTATATGTTATAATTATGTGGTTTTGTTAGTTTTTTTCAGTCTTGGTCTGTCCTGTGTTTTGTGATATCACACTGGAGGGAATATTGTATCATTTCTTAATGCATGCATTACTAAATGACAATAAAATAGGACTGTGTGTCTTCATAATCTATATTTAGAGTGGAAATAGGTAAGTATTTAAATGATTGTGAAATTGAGAATAGTGCAGACCTGGCATATAAGGAGCTGAGGCCAGCACAGAATAGCTATGACCATACTGAATGGTTTGGCAAGCTTAAGAGGTAAATAGCCTACTCCTGCTCCTATTCTCTCGTGTTCTTGTGCTCTAAAGGAAAGTTGCACTGAGGTGAAATATCAGCCATGATCAAGAATGGTGGAGCAGACAAGGTCAAAAGGCCTGCTCCTGCCTTTAATTTTTATGCTCGTGGATAGTTTTCAGAGAAATGTAAATCAATAAATTGATTCAAGTTGCAGAAGAGAGCATCCCAGGAAATGACAGGTTCTTTGTTGTATAGCTGGCTTGGGCTTTACAGGCTGACAAGTCTTTGTGCAAGCTTCAGCTTCATAAAGAAGAGAAATTAAGTAATGAATTGTTGAAAGTGTATTAAATATAGACAAAATTGAAAATTTAAAACAACAGCTATGATTTTGCTGATATGTACAGTTGTGTGCACTGGAAGATAGACCTTAGTCATTCATGCTTTAGCATCTTTTATAAAAATAATGTGTACCACATTAGTGTGAAGTACTCACATCGATTATATCCATTGACATTTAAATTACTCGGTTTATTTGTACCTATCAATCTGTCTATCATGACCTGCTGCTCTTGTCTTTTGGGAGTTTTCATTGAAGTAACCTTCTGGACTTCCTATAAATTAACTGGGGCTGTTTTAGTTTTGGCACAATTGAGAATAGAACTGGAGAGTGTGAAACTATCAGGAAACATTGCACAGAGAAGGTCAGTGAACAAAGCATCTGAAGATCCCTTGACCATACTGTGCTCCTCTAATGAATCCTACTCTTAATTTCCTGAAATGAATTGTATAGACTTTTATAATTGTTATAAACCAAAACTGAAATGAAAGATAATCTCAGCTATACTGAAAGAAGACAATAAAATGGAATGTGGGTCATTTAGACCAATATCTGTTCTTAATGTGGATTATAGAATATTTACCTCCATCATGGCCAAACAATTAGAAGAGTTTCTACCCACACTGATACATAATGATCAGATAGGTTTTATACAACAACGCCAAACACAAGACAGTATACGAAGGACACTTCACATTATGGATCATATTTTAAAAAACAAAATTGAAGCAATAGTGATAAGCGTGGACACTGAAAACGCATTTGATTCGGTTAATTGGAATTTTCTTTACAGAGTTTTACATAGATTTGGTCTACATGACACAATTATTAAAACTATACAGGCACTATACGGCAATCCTACTGCCAGGATTAAAATCAATGGATATTTATCTAATAGCTTTACCCCAGAAAGGGGCTCGAGACAGGGTTGTGCATGGTCACCGCTACTCTTCGCATTATATCTGGAATTATTAGCTCAATACATCAGACAAAATGAAGATATTAGGGGAATTACTATTAAAGGGACAGAGCATAAATTGGCCTGTTACGCGGATGACATTTTGATCTATCTAGGGCAACCAACATACTCTTTACCTAAATTGATGCAATCCTTTGAACAATATGGCCAATTATCAGGATACAAGATCAACATAGATAAAACCCAACTACTTTCATATAACTATAGTTCGCCAGAAGAAATTCAAAGTAGATATCCTTGGGGATGGCAAACAGAGTCCGTCAAATACTTGGGCATCATTATGCCAAAAGATTTGGCAAAATTATCAGAATGCAATTATCAGCCTATATATATATATATAAATATTAAGGAAGATATAACAAGATGGAACCTAATTCCTTTTCTTGGTCTCAGTTCAAGGACTGAATCTATTAAAACGAATATACTGCCCAGACTACTATAACTCTTTCAGACCCTACCAATCCAGATTAACCAAAATCAATTCAATGAATGGCACAAAATGTTATCAACGTATATATGGCAAGGTAAAAGGCCTAGAGTTCATCTCAAAGCTTTGCAATTAGCCAAGGAAAAGGGGGGATGGGGCCTACCTTCTCTTAGAGATTATTATTTTGCAACACAGTTGAGAGCTGTGATATGCTCTCATATGGTGCTCAATGGAAAAACATTGAGGACAGGATACTTTCCATCCCCATGCAGGCAATTTTGGCTGATAACAACCTACAAAGTTACATAAATAATATTGAAAACCCGTGGGTGAAATGGACTCTTAAAATATGGAAAACTATTATAAAAGAATATAAACTAGAGAGAGACATTACAAATGCTAAATGGTGTGTATATGACTCAGCTTTTACGCCGAATAAACTGGATGCTAGATTTAAGGACTGGACAGCTAAAGGAATAACAGCTATTTGCAATATAATGAAAGAAGGAACACTGTTCAGTTTTGAAATGCTCAAAGAGAAACACTTATTAGAAAAACAAGACGTTTACCGGTATTTACAGATGTGACAGTATGTTAATAGGACGGTTAAAAATGTAACCAAGTCAAGTACATGTCTGATAGAGCTACTTAGAAAAACATATAATTCAGACAATGGTAGTAGGATAATTTCAAGCGTTTATAAGGCCTTGTCAAATCTTAAAACACATTCGACTTCATACATTAAAACAAAATGGGAGAAGGAAGGAGGGATAATAATATCTGAGGAAGACTGGACAATAATATGGAGGTATCAATGGAAGTGTACCAGTTCACAGAAATGGAGAGAGTTCAGGTGGAAAAACTTTATAAGATATTTTATTACACCCTCTCAGAAATCCCATTATAATAGTAACCCCTCGCTTGTTGGAGAAATTGTGGAAATCAAAATGCAAACCATTATTATATTTTCTGGGAATGCCCCATAATCAAAGACTATTGGAGTGGGATACATAATGCCCTGCAAGACATCTTTAAATGTGAAATACCTTTAGAGAGTAAGACCATATATTTTGGGTATATATCTCAAGAATGGTTGAAAAGAGATAAATACTTAATGAATGTACTGCTGGTGGCTGGCAAAAAGACCCTTACCAGGAAATGGTTATCACAGGAGAACCCAACTCTAAATGTATGGATGGAAATTACAATGGACATTTGCAAAATGGAGAAGATAACAGCATTTGTTAATCATAAGTTGGAACAATTTTATTCATACTGGAAAAAATGGTTTAACTACATAACACCTCATAGGCCTGATTTTATTCTCACAAGTCAATGAATTTGTTGTAAAAA
Source organism: Mobula birostris (assembly GCF_030028105.1). Classification (NCBI taxonomy): domain Eukaryota; kingdom Metazoa; phylum Chordata; class Chondrichthyes; order Myliobatiformes; family Myliobatidae; genus Mobula; species Mobula birostris. The sequence continues at coordinate 44,666,769 of NC_092385.1, forward strand.
AGTCACTCCCTACTCTGTACATAGTTTTCCTCTTTCGGTTGTTCTTTCTTTCCTCTCCTTTCTATAAGTGTATGCCTCAGATAAATATTATGTGGAGATTTGTGACAAATATGATTATATGATACAGGTGTCCCCCGCTTTTTGAACGTTCGCTTTACAAAACCTCACTGTTACGAAAGACCTACATTAGTACCCTGTTTTCACTTTCAGAAGGTGTTTTCATTGTTACAAAAAAAATCAGCGCACAGGGAAAATCAGCCCGCGAAAAAATCAGCGCGCGATAAAAGGCAGCACACACCCCGAGCAGCCGCTCTCCCCCGGATTCGGAACAGCATTGCTTTAACATGTTGCATTGAGCAGCCGTTTGCAAGATGAGTTCTGAGGTATTGGAAAGGCCTGAAAGAGCTCGTAAGGGTGTTACACAGCGTAAAACTAGACATAATTAAGCGTTTCGATCGTGGTGAACAAAGCAAGGACAAAGTGAGTTTGACTTGTGGAAGCTGACGAACATAATGTTGAAGAGGTTTTGGCATCCCATAACCAAGATCTGATAGATGAAGAGCTGATGCAATTGGAAGAGGAAAGGATAACAATCGAAACTGAATGCAGTAGCGAAATGAACGTGAAGCCACTGCGTGAGATTTTCGCTGCAATGATAAAGTACAACTTTAATTTTGAAAGAGTACATCGGTTTAGGGGATATTTGCAGGATAGTTTGAGTCCTTACAAAGAACTGTCTGATAGAAAAATGCGCGAGGCTCAGCAGTCAAGCAAGCCTTCTGCATCAGCCACAGCAGACGATGAACCTCGACCTTCGACATCGAGGCAGGCAGTCCTAGGAGAAGATGAGCTGCCTGTTCTAATGAAAACAGACGACGAGATGACACCCCAGTGTCCCACCAACCCGCGATTCGCGGAGAATGCAACGGTAGCCGGGAAGCACACAGAACATCTTTAAGAAAAAAGCTGAAATAAACATTGTTTGAATTTCCAGCATCTGCAGATTCCTGTTGTTTGCGAAATAAACATGCTAATTAATTAGGTGCCGCCCCACACGTAAATGTCGGCCCAGATCAGAGGCGATACAATCGGCAATTGGCGCTGATCTGGGCTGACAAGTACGTTCCGGGCAGCACCTAATTAATTAGCTTGTTTATTTCGGCTTTTTTCTTAAAGATGTGCTGTGTGCCTCCCGGCTACCGCTGGACGTCTGCCTGCTTCGCTCAGCGGCCCGGAGGGTGGGGGCCACTGCACCACCCCAGCCTGCGATGACTCAGTCTAACACACCATCATCAGTGTGTTGATCATCATCAGCTGAACCAATTCTGGTAAGTGATACTACATTGTACATACATTATTTCTACTTTATATTTGCTGTGTATTTTTACATGTTATTTGGTATGATTTGGCAGCTTCATAGTTTAAAGGTTACTGGAGAGCGCTTGTGCCGTGTTTTTGCCAACAGCGCTTGCGTGACTGCCGACGGCGCTTGCACGAGATTTTCGCTACGGAGAATAGTGCAGTGATGATTGTGGAAAAGTATTTCTACTTCTTTCATTGTCAGAATCAGTACCTTGGATTTCTGAAACCAATAGTTCAATGTGAGTATCTTCACACCAGGTGGATTACAATGATTCAGACATATGACTTACCACCGTCTTCTGAAGGGTAATCATGGATGAGGAATAAATGACGGGTATGTTAGTGATACCACATCCCATGACTGAGTAATAGAAAACGAAAATAGGAATTTTCTCCCCGGTGAAAAAGTTAATAATTTGTATTCCTCTGTAACTACGGACAATCAGTGACATTTCTTTTGTATGTTCTCCATTTAAGAACAGAATCATATCAGAATGAATGAAAAGAAAGCAAGTAACATTAACAGATTGGACTGAAACTGCTTATTGAATAGGGAAAATAATATTTTCTGCTAAGATATCCATTGCAAGTAAGGAGTCATGAAATCAGAATTGTTCATGAATTAATCTTAATATTTTCTTTCTCTGAGTCTTTATAGATTTACTTTATTTCTTGTGTTTTATTTTAGGACATTGATGACCATTTCCAAGCAAGCAGCTTTCACCAAATCTAACCTGTTCTCTTGATCCTCATTATAGTAGCTGAAATGATTTTCATCACAGCATCTGTTCTTCAACTGTCCTTTTGTGTCCTACTGTAACCTAACGTACTCTCTGGTTTTTCAGAACAGCTTCTTTGCCAGTGAATAACTGATTACAGCATGGGCACATCAGTGTTAAATTCTAAAATTGGCCGGTTGATGGGAAAATAGGACTGGTTTTATTTATAATGTTTTTCAAATGCTCAGTAAACCAGCAGCAGGTAAATACTGTTACTTATCACACTCAGTTTTGCAGAATACTGTTGTCATTTTGTCATTTTGTCATCCACATTAGGGCTAACACTGCAGTAATCACTCAGTTTAAGAATGACCTTGAGAGTTGGAGTTTTGCATGGGTTCAGGAGGTGGCGCTGTTGAGGTGCATTTTCATTTGCAATAGTTACAAGTTTAAAGAAACTGTAAGGAGATCCACCATTATTTTCTTTTTTTCCTGTTTTTAATTGTAATTAGAATGTTTCCTCATTCTGGTAAGCTTTTTTGTAATCAGTTTTTAATTTTAGTTTTCTCAATCCACTCAACTGATTCTAAATCACTTTGCAATGAGTTAGACAATGAGTGTAATGCTTAGCCTCTTCTGGGTATTATTGGTGTAACTCTCTCACCAGGGCTTGTATGCAAACTTAGCCTGTTAGCTAACTCTGCCAACAGCCACGTGACGCAGCGGTGTGAAGGCCAACTTTCATCAACAATATAGATTTAGTGTCATTATGATTTGGGGTTCAACCGAACAAGAACGTCGTGATGTTCCGATTAAAGGTACCTTAATTTGAGCAAATGCTGTGCATGTACTGCCCATACACATATTGGTTGGAAGTTGTACATTGCATAAAATTATAAAGAAGGTATATTTAACTTTATCAAACTGTTAATAGAAAAAAAGAAAAGAAAAAGGCCTATTGCTGTTAGACCAGTCCAATGTGCACGTGACCTTTGGAGCTCATACTGGAGTATTCAAGGGTGTATCTCTTACTCACATCTGTGTGATAGAACCTGGCACATTCCAAACTTCCCTCAGAGTCCATCGCGAAGAAATTGGCTGCCTCTTGGGAGTATTGGCTCTTCCTTCTTGGAGCCATTCGTCTGCACGAAGTATTTCATGCAACAGGGACTCTCCTTCCAATGGCATTCTGCAGCATCTTCCCTTGAACATCACTCCACAGCTCCCAACAAAAGACCCCAAATCAGACCAATATCCTTCAGAAAACTCTTCCCCACAGCTGTCCAGAACCTTCTCTCACATCCCATAATCCTGATTGGCTGACTTACATTCCTAACTTGGACAACATGGATCCTTATCTTAGCTGAAGCCAAGGCATACTTTTCAGCATGGCACACTGCTTTTACAGAAAACTGCTAATATAACCAAGCTAACAGCATGGCAGTAGAAATCTTAGCCAGGGCATTACATTGGTATTTGGGAAGATGGATAGGTAGGTAACATTCATAATGTAGATTAGAATACCAATATGTGCAAGCTCTTTTTCAATGTACACCTTGGCTATATCTGCATCATGGAAATAGTAATAATGCCCCAAAGTTTATGATGCAGAAACAGTAATGCTCTCCACTACCCCCAAAGAAACCTTCCCACTTTGCTTTTTTTGAATGCTTGCTGCAACAGGCAGCCATGCTATTTTATTGATCTCATTGACTTTATGTCAGAGTTGTGGGGACTTGTTGGGAGGACTCAAGAGAGATTCCATGGGCTTGTATTTTCTGCAAGCACGGAAGATTCATGTAATCATTTTTGAGGGGGAATCGTATCTCATTTTACCATAATGATTCAGTAATAACTTGCAGCTGAAGGGAAGGCAGAACACACAATAGCAAAACACAAAACACACACATCAGGGAATCCACCAACAGGAAACAAGCATTGTTTAAAATTATGACACAGCAGAACTAAAAGAAGCTTTGGCAATCAATTCAATTAAATGTCTCAAATGGCTAAGAAGATATTGAGTTGTGAAGTAAGTGAGTTATTAAGAGTTTTGTGTTGAACAATCGCATTGAAAATGTATTAACACAAGAGATTCTGCAGGTACTGGAAATTCAGAGTAATATACACAACATGTTGGAGGAACTCAGGCAGCTGAGAGAGTTAGTTGAGTAGAGAAGGGAGATGATGGTACCAGAGAAGAAGGTAGGGATGATGAAGGAATGATCACAAGAGCCAGGGATCAGCAGGTTTTCTCTTTGGTCTACTTTAAATGTTAGGCCCTTTGCACCACAGTACACCTGCTGAGATACGATACTTCAGATGCTGGGATCGGGAGTGAAAATCAAAGTACTGAGGAACTCACTGGGTCAGGAAACCTCTGTGGAGGAACATTTTGGGTTGAGAATTTTTAACTGGATTGAAATATAGAGGGGAGATGGCCATTATAAAGAGTTGAAAGAAAAGGTAGAGCAAAAACCAGAAAATGATAAGTAGATCCAGGTGAGGAGAGATGATAGACAGAGGAAAGAGTGGGAATAGCTACAGAGGCTGGGAGGTGACAGACAGAGGAAACTAAGTGTTATATTTGAATGCACACAGTATACAAAACAAGGTAGATAAGCTTATATTGTAGTTAGAAATTGTGAGTATCACAGAGTCATGGTTAAAAATAGATCACAGCTAGGACTTAAACATCCATGGATACACATCCTATTGAAAGGTCAGGCAGTTGGACAAAACTGTCTCTGCTGGATTAAAAAATTAAATAAAATTCTTTGCAAGAAGTAAAATAGGATCAAAAGATTTAAGATTCCATGAGGGTCGAGTTAAGAACTTGAAAGGGTAAAAAGACCCTGAAGGGAGCTACAAGCTTCTAAAAGAGGTAGGCTACAAAATACAACCGGAGATAGAACAGGTATGTATGAAAGCAACACTCACAACACGCTGGAGGAAGTCAGCAGGTCCGGCAGCATCCATGGAAACAATCAGTCAATGTTTCGGGCCGGAACCTTTCATCAGGACTGAAGAGGGAAGGGGCAGAGGCCCTATCACTGGAGAGGGAAGGGGCCTCTGCCCCTTCCCTCTTCGGTACTGATGAAGGGTTCTGGCCTGAAACGTGTCTGATCGTTTCCATGGATGCTGCCCGACTTGCTGAGTTCCTCCAGCGTGTTGTGAGTGTTGCTTTGACCCCAGCATCTGCAGAGTATTTTGTGTTTAGGTATGTATGAAAGGCAGGGTTACGGTGGAAATGGGGGACTTCAAAATGCAGGCAGACCTAGAAAATTAGATTCACACTGGATCCCACAAGAAAGAATTTATAGAATGCCTATTTGTAAAAAGAATTTGTAGAATGCCTATTTGTAGAAAGAATTTGTAGAATATCATTATGGAGCAGCTTGTGGTTGAGCACACTAGGGAAAAGACAGTTCTGGATTTGGTGTTATGCAGTGAACTGGCTTTGTTTAAGGAGCTTAAGGTAAAGGAACCCTCAAGAGTCAGTGATCATGACATGATTAAATACACAGTACAGTTTGAGGGGGAGAAACTAAAATCAAATATATCACTGTTAATGTTGAATACAGGTAACTACAGAGGAATGAGAGAGAAGCTAGCCAAAGTTGATTGGCAGAGCAGTAATGGCAGGAGTTTCTGGGATTAATTAGGAAAATGCAGAATAATTTCATCCCCAAAAAAGAAGCATTCTAAGGGGAGAATGATATAACTGTGGCTGACAAGGGAAGTCAAAGACAGCATGAAAGCTAAAGAGACAGTATACAATGTAGCAAAAGTAGCAGGAAGCTAGAGGATTGGGAACCTATTAAAACTCAACAGAAGACAACTAAGAAAAAAAACAAAAAGGAGTTAGAAGATGAAGTATGAAGGTAAACATAGTCAATAATAGAGAAGATGCCAAATGTCTTTTCAGATAAATAATGAGTAAAAGAAGCAAGAGTGGATATCACAGCACTGAAAAATAATGCTGGAGAAGTACTAATAGGGAATGCAGGATTAGTGAATGAACTGAATAAGTATTTTGTTTCAGTTTTCACTGTGCAATACACCAGCAGTATACCAGAAATTCGAGTACATTTGTGGGGGGAGGTGGTGTTGTCATTATTATTGAGGAGAAGGTGCTTGGGAAGCTGGAAAGTCTGAGGATGGCTAAGTCACCTGCACCAGATGGTCTACACCCCAGGGTTCTGAAAGATATAGTTGAAAAGATTGTAAAGGCATTAGTAGTGATTTTCAAGAATCACTGGAGCCATCTCTTCAGTCTTTAAGAAAAGAGGGAAGCAAAGGATAGGGAATTATAGGCTGTTTACGCTGACCTTAGTGATTGGTAAAGTGCATAATAAAAGAGACTGGAATTGGCAAGCATTCCTTAAGAGCAGATTTTGCCTGACAAATCTGTTGGAATTTTTTGAGGAAATAGCAAGCAGGATAGAGAAAGGAGTGTCATTTTACTTGCATTTTCAGAAGGCTTTTGACAATGTGGCACACTTGGAGATGCTAAACAAGATAGTAGCCATGGTATTGTAGGAAAGATATTAACATCGATAGAAGATTGGCTGACTGACAGGAAGCAAATAATGGGAATAAAGAGGGCCTTTTCTGTTGGGTCTACTACTTTTCACATTATGTGATAATGATCTGGATGATGGAATTGATGGCTTTCTGCCCAACCTTATGGATGATAGAAAGATAGGTCATGTCGAGGAAGCAGGAGTCTACAGAAGGACTTAGGAAGTTGGGAAAATTTGTCTCTTCCAACTTTGAGAGGTTGGAAGAAGTGGCTGATGGATTACTGCGCAGGGAAGTGCACACTTACTTTGATAGAAGGAATAAAGATGTAGACTATTTTCTAAATGGGAAAAGAATTCATAATAGTGCAGGATTCCCTAAAGGTTAACTTGCAGGTTGAGTCAGTGATAAGGAAGGCAATTGCAATGTTAGCATTCATTTCACAAAGACTAGAATATAAAAGCAAGAATGTAATACTGAGATGAAACCTGATGACGATTGGGGAACCACTTTGTCAAGTCCAGTGCTTCTAATGTGGCCCCTTCTGCATTGATGAGACCTGGTATAGTCTGGGGGATGCTTTGTTATACACCTTCGCTCTCTCTACAAAAATCAGGATTTCCCAGTGGCCAACCACTTTAATTCCCATTCTGACACATCAATCCATGGCCTCCTCTACTGCCACAAGGAGGGGAGGCCACTATCAGGTTGGAAGAACAACACCTCATGCTCCACTTGGGTAGCCTCCAACCTGATGGCCTGAACTTTGATTTCTTCAACTTCTGGTAATTTTTACCCCTCCTCCTCCTTCTAATTTCCCACTCTGATCCCCACTTACCTCTTCTCATCTCTGCACCCACCTATCACCTCTCCCTAGTGCCCCTCCTACTTCCTTTTCTCCCATGGTCTACTCTCCTCACCTATCAGATTCCTCTTTCTCTAGCCCTTTACCCTTTCCACCAATCACCTTCCAGCTTCTTACATCATCCCCTCCCCCACCCACCTGGCTTCATCTATCACCTTCTAATTTGTACTCCTCCCCTCCCCCACCTTCTTATTCTGCCTTCTTCCCCCTTACTTTCCAGTCCTGATGAAAGGTTTTAGCCTGAAATGTCAACTGTTTATTTATTTCCATAGATGCTGCCTGACCTGTTGAGTTCCTCCAACATTTTGAGTGTGTTGCAATGTAATGCCAAGGCTTTCTAAGCTATTGGTCAGACCATATTTGGAAAAATGTGAGCAGTTTTGGGCCCTATATCTAAGGAAGCATTTGTTGATATTGGAAAGCATTCTGAAGAGATTTATGAGAATGATTCCCAGGATGAAAAGTTTAATGTATGAGTAGTGTTTGATGGCTTTGAGCGTGTACTTGCTGAACTTTAGAGAGATGGAGGGGAAGTGGGGATCTAACTGAAACCTACAAGATATTGAAACACCTGGATAGAGTGAACATGGAGAGATAGACAGTAGGTGCAGGAGTAGGCCATTCGGCCCTTCGAGCTGGCACCGCCAATATCCGATGTTTCGAATAGTGGGAGCATCTAGGCCCACAGGGCACAGCCTCAGAATAAAACAACATTCCTTTAGACAGAGATGAGGAGGAATTTATTTAGCTATGGGTAATGAATCTGTGGAATTCATTGCCACAGGTGGCTGTGGGTATCAATTCACTGGCTATGTTTAAAGCAAAGTTTTATAGATTCTTTATAAGTAGGGTTGTCAAATGGTACAGGGAGAAGGCAGTAGAATGGAGTTGAAAGGGAAAATTAAATCAGCTGTGATGGAATGATGGAGCAGACTTATTGGGCTGAATGGCAAAATTCTGCTCTTTTGTGTTTTGGTCTTGTGGTCAATGTGATGCATTTGATGAAATCTGGAAGGAAGGGAAGGTGGAGCGTGAAACCAAATAAGGGAGGTGGAGTGGGCAGATAGGAACAGGAATAAGAGAGGACCCAGTGGGACGAGGGTGTGGGTGATGGGCAGACGGAATAGGCAGAGAATGCGAAAGAGACAGGTTAATGGGATGGCATGTGGTGAATGCAGGTGGAACTTGGTAGATAAACACGAGAGAAAAAAAGGAAAGAGGAGATCAGGATCAGAATCAAATTTAATATGTTGTGAAATGTTTTGTTTTGTGGCAGCAGTAAGGTGCAAGCATTAAAATAAATAAATAATGCATCTGGCAAATAATGAGGTAGTGTTCATGGATTCATGCCTGCAATTCGCTTCAAATTGGAGAATTTAGTATCCATATCGTCAGGTTGTAGATTCCCCAAGCAGAATATAAGGTGCTGTTCCTCTAGTTTGCATTGGTCTTCAAACTTGCATGCAGGAGTCTGAGAGCAGACACGTTTATGTGCGCATGGGGAGAGGAGTTAAAATGGCTTGTGATTGAGAGCGATAGCAAGTCATAGCGGATGGAGTGCAAATAATCCCTCACTCCTCCCCACCCATCCCTTCTCTTCTCTAGGGAAGCAATAGCTTCTTCCTACAACTCCAACCTTGACACCATCCAGGGCCCTTAACGGACCTTCTAATGGAGGTAGTAATTCCCACACATCTTCTGCAACTTTATTTGTTGCATTTGCTGCTCTTGATGTGCCCTCCTCTCTAGGAGTGAAGACAAGCAAAGGCTAGGCAAATGCTTAGCTGAGCACCTGTGCTCTGTCTGTTGTGGCCATATGGATTTCCCGGTTACTAGCCACTACCATTGTAGTGTTAATGCAGCGTCAGAAGTAGTGTGTGGTTAGGTAAGTCAGTACAAAGGATGAACATAAGTTATTTTCTAATTGTTCCATCCAGCACAGTTTTTTCACAATGAGGTGAAAGTACCCAGTATTGCTTCAAAGTGGTGTTGAGTCGGGAATAGTATCACCACATGTTCTATTAATGCAAAGTTACATCTGTAGACATGTTGACTGGCACCCATAAATATCAGTCTGAATTTCTATGGAAATCTGGACCACCCAGAGAGCATTATTATTGTGCTTAATATTAAGAACAAAATAGGCTATAATATTACATTTCTAGGTATTGACAATATAGAATAATCACAGCACCTGAATTGCTGAAGAAAATTACTATAGTTTCAAAAAAGGGCACTTGATCACTGAAAAATAGTTGACAGAGAACAAAGGATGATTGTCAGTCTAATACTATGCTTTTGATATCCTACTTTAGGTAGATGTGGAAATGTCAGTGAGATTGAGCCTTGGTAAACAAGCAAGTACTTGTGAGCCTAACTGAAAGACAGTGAAATACAGGATAGGAAATTTATTCAGTTTTTACAGAGCATATGGCTGGATTTAATCAGCTATTTTTCTGACTAGCTTTTTGCTGCATTCAAACTCGTACAAATTACAACTGCAGTCAGTTCAGATTGGCAACAACATCTCCATGATCTACATCAGCACAGGTGCACCACGGGTCCGTGTGCTTAGCCCTCTGCTCTCCTCGCTTTGCACTTGATGACTGTGTGGCAAAGCACGGCTCCAGTGGCATATTCAAGTTTGCTGATTATACCGTTGTCATAGGCCTTATCACAAGTGGTGATGAACTGGCATATAGAAGTAAGAGTAAAAATCTGGCTGAGTCGTGCCACAACATCATCAGGTGCCGTGCCCAGTTTGAGCTTTGACTGCCATGGCCCACACACTCCTGTTTCGGGTCAAGTAGGTCAATTCATTGGTATTCATTTCCAGTTCTCTGGCTGCTGTCTCCATCATCATTTGTCTTTGTCTCCCTCTTGCTTTCTTCCCTTCAACCTTTCCCATAATTACTGTGCATTCTAACTCCTCTTTCCTAATCACATGTCCAATGAAGTTACATTGCCTTTTTATGATCTCATACATTATTTTTCTTTTTGTGTTTGCTCTGTTCATGACGTCCTCATTAGATATTCGTTTCGTCCATGATATTCTTTGCATCCTCCTCAAAAACCTCATCTCTGCTGCTTCAATTCGTTTCTTCATGTTATTAGATATTGTCCAACATTCTGAGCCATATAACATAACAGGATAAACAACAACACCAACCTCTTACTCAATGTCAGCAAGATCAAGGAGCTCATTATTAACTTCAGGAGGAGGAAACCAGAGGTCCATGAGCCGGTCCTCATCGGAGGATCAGAGATGGTGAGGGTCAGCAACTTTAAATTGTTATTAAGCAATACCATAATTTGATAAAGAGCAGACCATGGGCATGGTAAAAAAAACTCATAGTCCCCTGCAAAGGCTTTGAACTCTGAGCAGTTGAATTGTGAACCATTGTCTGACACAAGTGCCTCATGGCAAGCAAATACCGCTTTCAGGGGCTGTATAACTGATGCTGAGGATGTACAGGACAGCTTGGTACCTCAACATTCCATGAGTAGTAATCCACAGTGAGAAGTTATTTTCCACTTTTCAGCTTGAAACTGTCAGTGCCTGCAATTTGCCATGGAAAGTCTGGGAGTTCTGTGGGATAGAGAGGTTCAGCATTATCTTAGTGCAGTTTTCTGCACACTTCACATTGCTTTACATAATGTCCCAGCTGTAACTCAGGCCAGACCACCACACAGATTGCCTTGCTCTTAGGTGACATTTCACGATGCCTTAATGTCCTTGGTGAATTTGACTGATGAATTGTCATGTATAGAAGTAAGAATGACAAGTTTGGAGTCCTTTAGCAGCAAATTATCAAGAATGGAGAGTGTGCCTCTTTCAAGCCAGTAAGGTCTGAGTTCGTGAGCTTCTTTTGGAACAGCTGGCGATCCGTGCTCACAGTATTGCATGATCTTGCTGCAGATTTGGTCCTTTTACAATTCAGCACGAATGTTGTCCAGTTTACCCTGTGATGCAGGAAAGCTTTCACGTACCTGAGTTAAGTAGATGTTGGTATCTTCCATGAGGGCCGAGTCAGCTTCCCCACTCACTTTTGCATGGCATCCTTGACAGTGTCTGATGTTGTAAAAGATTTGCTGGAGTCTTGTTCAATGTCATAACAGGTTCACTTAAGTCTCATTCTGAATCTGCAGATGCGGAGATAAATCATCCAAGTATTTCAAGCTGAGGAGGCCGACAAGTGGCTTGTGGTCTGCTTCAGGAGGAATTTAGAGTCTATCAAGTAGCAGCTGCAGTGTTTACAAGTGCACATGAGAGCCAGCATCGCCTTTTCAATTTGGGCCTTATGCTGTTCAGTAAGAGTCAATGCTCTTGACACATATGTCACTGGTTTGCAGACCCCACTGGAGTAGTGCATGAACCATCCCCTTAGGCCAAAAGAAGAGATGTCTGCTGAGACCTTGGTTGCTTTGTTCGGATTAGAGTACACCAATGTTGGTGGAGAGGTAAGCTCTGCTTTAAGTGATGAAAATGACCTTTTCTGTGGTGCATCCCAGGTCCAAACGTTTCTCTGAGGGAGGAGGTCATGTAGTGGCTTTGTTTTCTCTGCCAAATCTGGAATGAACTTTGCCAGCTGGTTCACCATGCCAAGGAAACTGCGGATCTTTGATACATTCATAGGTTGTCCCATATTCTGAACTCCCGCCAGTTTGTCTGAATCTGGTTGTGCTCCCTCTGAGGACAATGGGTGGACTAACAACTTTATCTCCAACTTCGCAAATCCACATTTTTTTTGTCCAAGGTGATTCCAGCCTGTTTCAGTTTCTCAAAGGCAGCTTCCATTCTTTTGTCATGTTCCTCACAAGAGCCTCCAAAGATTAGTATAACGTCCATATGGCGGACTACTCCTTCCAGTCCCTCCAAATTTTGGTTTATTGTCATCCGAAAGATTTAAGGTGCTAATGAGATGCCAAAAGAGATGAACCCCGGATCATACAGGAGGCAGAGGGGTGATAGATTAGACATATAGAGAGGTAGTTCCACCCAAGGTACAGGACACAGGAAGCTGGGTGAAAGTCACAAAGAGGAAAGGGGTTAAGGAGCCAGTGCAGAGAACCCCTGTGGCCATCCCCATCAACAACAGGTATATCGCTTTGGATACTGTTGGAGTGCAAGACCTAACAGAGGAAAGTTACAGTGGTCGGTCTCTGACACCGAGCCTGTCTCTATGACTCAGAAGGGAAGGGGGAAGAAAAGGCACGCCATGGAAATAGGGGATTCATTAGTTAGGGGAACGGACAGGAGGTTCTGTGGGCAAGAACAAGATTCCCGAATGGTAAGTTGCCTCCCGGGTGCCCGGGTCGGGGATATCTTGGATCGAGTCCTCAGCTTTCTTAAGTGGGAGGGTGAACAGTCAAAAGTCGTAGTCCAAGTAGGTATCAATGACATGGGTAGGACAAGTGATGAGGTTCTGCATAAAGAATTCAGGGAGTTAGGTGCTAAGTTAAAGGGCAGGACCTCCAGGATTGTGATCTCAGGATTGCTACCCATGCCACGTGTTAGTGAGGCCAGAACTAGGAGGTTTATACAGTTTAATACATGACTAAGGATTTGGTGTAGGAGGGAGGACATAACATTTTTGGATCATTGGACTCTCTTCCAGGGAAGGTGGGACCTGTACAGAAGGGATGAGTTGCACCTGAAATAGAGGGGGACTAATATCCCAGCGCGAAGGTTTGTAAACTTTGCATGGTGGGTTTAAACTGGAGATGCAGGGCGATGGGAAACAAAGTGCCAGAACAATTAGTGGAGAGGTTGTGGAGGCAGATGTTGGTAAAACCTCAAACAAAGTTAGGAATCTAAAGGTTGAGCATGGTGCAACAAAATCGAAAAGGGTGAATACAGGACTGAAGGTGTTGTATTTGAATGCGCATAGTACGTAGTAGTCATAGTCATAGTCATAGTCATACTTTATTGATCCCGGGGGAAATTGATTTTCATTACGGTAGCACCATAAATAATAAATAGTAATAAAACCATAAGTAGTTAAATAGTAATATGTAAATTATGACAGGAAATAAGTCCAGGACCAGCCTATTGGTTCAGGGTGTCTGACCCTCCAAGGGAGGAGTTGTAAAGTTTGATGGCCACAGGCAGGAATGACTTCCTATGATGCTCTGTGTTGCATCTCGGTGGAATAAGTCTCTGGCTGAATGTACTCCTGTGCCCAACCAATACGTTATGTCGTGGATGGGAGACATTGTCCAAGATGGCATGCAACTTGGACAGCATCCTCTTTTCAGACACCACCATCAAAGAGTCCAGTTCCACACCCACAACATCACTGGCCTTACGAATGAGTTTGTTGATTTTGTTAGTGTCTGCTACCCTCAGCCTGTTGCCCCAGCAAACATGATAGCACTGGTCACCACAGACTTGTAGAACATCCTCAGCATCATCCGGCAGATGTTAAAGGACCTCTGTCTCCCCAGGAAATAGAGACGGCTCTCTCCCTTCTTGTAGACAGCCTCAGTGTCCTTTGACCAGTCCAGTTTATTGTCAATTCGTATCCCCAGGCATTTGTAATCCTCCACCATGTCCACACTGACCCCCTGGATGGAAACAGGGGTCACCGATACCTTAGCTCTCCTCAGGTCTACCACCAGCTCCTTAGTCTTTTTCACATTAAGCTGCAGATAATTCTGCTCACACCATGTGACAAAGTTTCCTACCGTAGCCCTGTACTCAGCCTCATCTCCATTGCTGATGCATCCAACTATGGCAGAGTCATCCGAAAACTTCTGAAGATGACAAGACTCTGTGCAGTAGTTGAAGTCCGAGGTGTAAATGGTGAAGAGAAAAGGAGACAAGACAGTCCCCTGTGGAGCCCCAGTGCTGCTGATCACTCTGTTGGACACACAGTGTTGCAAGCACATGTACTGTGGTCTGCCAGTCAGGAAATCAAGAATCCATGACACCAGGAAAGCATCCACCTGCATCGCTGTCACTTCTCCCCCAGCAGAGCAGGGTGGATGGTGTTGAACACACTGGAGAAGTCGAAAAACATGACCCTCACAGTGCTCGCTGGCTTGTCCAGGTGGGCGTAGATACAGTTCAGCAGGTAGACGGTGGCATCCTCAACTCCTAGTTGGGGCTGGTGGGCGAACTACCAGCCTAGGGAAGGGGATCTAAGTGTGGCCCGACGATAGGCCGGAGCAGCTCCAGAACAAGTTTCTCCAGGGTCTTCATGATGTGGGAGGTCAATGTCACCGGTCTGTAGTCATTGAGGCCACTGGGGCGTGGCGTCTTCGGCACAGGGATGAGGCAGGACGTCTTCCACAGCGCAGGAACCCTCCGGAGCCTCAGGCTCAGGTTCAAGACATGGCAAAGTACTCCACATAGCTAAGGGGCACAGGCTTTGAGCACCCTGGTACTGACACCATCCGGTCCTGTAGCCTTGCTTGGGTTGAGGCGTTTTGGCTGTCTTCTCACCTGTTCAGCTGTGAAGCCCACCATGGTGGTTTCGTGTGAGGAAGGGGTATAGTCATGAGAGCAGGGTGGGGGATTGTGAGGAGGGGTAGGAGGGGAGAGTGGAATATGTGTTGGCTGGGGGCCGACAACAGATGACTCATGTGGGGGATGGGCAGGGGCCACAATGTCAAATCTGTTAAAGAACAGGTTAAGTTCGTTGGCCCTGTCCACACTGCCTTCAGCTCCTCTGTTGCTAGTTTGCCGGAACCCAGTGATGGTCCTCATCCCCCTCCAGACCTCTCTCATGTTGTTCTGCTGGAGTTTCCACTCAAGCTTCCTCCTGTACCTGTCTTTAGCCTCCTGATCCTGGCTTTCAGGTCCCTCTGTATTACCCTCAGCTCCTCCCTATTTCCATCTCTAAACACCCTCTTTTTAGCGTTCAGGATGTCTTTAATGTCCTTTGTTACCCATGGCTTGTTATTTGAATAACAAAGGACAGTTCTTGTCGGAACATTGCAGTCCACACAGAAGTTGATGCAATCAGTGATGCATTCTGTGAGACTATCAATATCCTCTCCATGTGGCTCACAGAGTGCCTGCCAGTCTGTCACCTCAAAACAACCCTGGAGCACCTCATAAGTCTCCTCAGACCATTTTCTTACTGTCCTCAAGGTTGCATGTTTACTCTTCACCAGAGGCACGTAGTATATGGAATAAGGTAGATGAACTTGCAACACTGTTGCAGGTTGGCAGGTATGATGTTGTAGAAAGATTATAGCTGGGAGCTTAATGTCCAAAGATACATATTATATTGAAAGGATAGGTAGGAAGGCAGAGGGAGTGGCATTGCTCTATTGGTAAAGGATATACTGACATTGGAGACGGTTCAGAGAAGATTCACAAGAATGATTCCAGGAATGAAAGGGTTACCGTATGAGGAACATCTGGCAGATCTTGGGCTGTATTCCCTGGAGTTCAGGAGAATGAGGGGGGATAGCATAGAAACATTCCGAGTGTTAAAAGGCCTGAACAGATTAGATATGGCAAAGTTATTTCCCATGGTAGGGGATTCTAGGACAAGTGGGCACGACTTCAGGGTTGAAGGATGTCCTTTGAGAACAGAGAGCAGAGAAATTACTTTAGTCAGAGGGTGGTAAATCTATGGAATTTGTTGCATCAAGTGGCTGTGGAGATCAAGGTATTGAGTGCATTTAAGGCAGAGATAGATAGATTCTTGATTAGCCAGGGCATCAAAGATTATAGGGTGAAAGCAGGGGAGTGGGGATGACTGGAAGAATTGGATCAGCCCATGATTGAATGGCGGAGCAGACTCAATGGGCCAAATGGCCTACTTCTGCTCCTATATCTTATTGTCTTGTGGTCTTATGGTAATAAATGAAATCAAATAATTAGAAAGAGCTAACATAGGGTTGGAAGGTGTTGAGTCATTGTGGATAGAGCCAAGGGATTGCAAGGGTAAAAAGACCCTGATAGGAGTTGTATACAGACCACCAAGCAGTTGTAAGGTTTACCGTACAAATTAGAATGGGAGTTAGAAAATACATGCCAAAAGCCCAAAGTTACAATAGTCCTGGAGGACTTCAATCTGCAGGTAGATTGGGAAAATCAGGTTGGTGCTGGATTACAGGAGGGGGAATTTCTGGAGTATCTACAAGATGGCTTTTTAGAGCAGCTTGTAGTTGAATCCACTAGAGGATCAGCTGGTCTGGATTGTGTGTTGTGCAATGAACCAGAATTGATTAAAGAGCTTAAGGTAAAAGAACCCTGAGTGGTAAGTGATTATAATATAATCAAATTTAATTTTAAACTTGAAAAGAAGAAGCTAAAGTCAGATGTATCATTATTACAGTAGAGTAATGGGAATTACAAAGGCATGAGTGAGGAGTTGGTCAAAATTGACTGATAAGGATCACTGGCAGGAATGATGACAGAGAAACAATGGCTGAAATTTCTGGAAGCAATTTGGAAGGCACAGGATTTATACAGTACATCCCAAAGAGGAAGATGTATTCTAAAGGAAAAATGACACAACTGTGGCTAACAACAGAAGACAAAGCCAACATTAAAGCCAAAGAGAGGGCATAAAATAGATCAAAAATTATTGGGAAGTTAGAGGATTGGGAAGCTTTTTAAAAACCAACAGAAGACAACTAAAAAGGTCATTAAGAAGGTAGAGATGGAATAGGAAAGTAAGCTAGCCAATAATATTAAAGAGGAAACCAAAAGTTTCTTCAGATACATAAAGTGTAAAAGTGGATATCGGACCGCTGTTAAGCAATGCTGGAGAGGTAGTAATGGGTGACAACAAAATGGTGGACAAACTGAATGTGTATTTTGCATCAGTCTTCACTGTGGAAGACACTAGCAGTATGATGGAGGTTCCAGGTATAGGGGGGCATGGAGTGTGTGAAGTTGCCATAATTAGGCATAAGGTTCTTGGAAAGCTGAAAGACCTGAAGGTAGGTAAGTCACCTACACCAGATGGTGTACTCCCAGAATTCATAAAAAGGTTGCTGAAAAATGTGGAGGCATTAGTAATGATCTTTCAAGAATCTTCAGATTCTGATATGGTTCCAGAAGACTTGAAAATCTGCAAGAAAGGAAATATGCAGAAGAAGGGAAACTCTAGACCAATTAGTCTGATCTCAATGGTTGAGAAGGTGTTGGAGTCAATTATTAGGAATGAGGTATCAGGGTACATGGAGGCATACGTCAAATTAAGCTGTAGTCAGTGAGGTTTCCTTAAGGGAAAATCTTGCCTGACAAATCTTTTGGAATTCTTTGTAGAAGTAACAAGCAGGATAGACAAAGGAAAATTGTTTGATGTTGTGCAGTTGGATTTTCAGAAGGCCTTTGTCAACGTGACCCACATGAAGCAGCTTAACAAGCTAGGAGCCCATGGTATCGCAGGAAAGATTCTAGCATGGATAAAGCAGTGGCTGATTGGCAGGAGGCAAAGAGTGGGAATAAAGGGAGCCTTTCTGCTGGCTGCCGGGACTAGTGGTGTTCCACAGGGATCTGTGTTGGGACTGATCCTTTTTACATTATATGTCAATGATTTGGATGATGGAATTGATGGATTTGTTGCAAAGTTTGTGGACTATATGATGCTAGGTAGAGGGCAGGTAGTTTTGAGGAAGTGGAAAGGCTACGGAAAGACTTGGACAGATGAGGAAAATGGGCAAAGAAATGGCAGATGGAATACAATATCGGGAAGTGTATGGTGATGCACTTTGGTAGAAGAAATGAAAGGATTGACTGTTTTCTAAATGGAGAGAAAATACAAAAACCGGAGGTGCAAAGGTTAATTTGTGGATTGAGTCTGTGGTGAGGAAGGCAAATGCAACGTTAGCATTCATTTCAAGGACTTTAAAATATAAAGGCAAGGATGCAATGTTGAAACTTTTTGAAGTACTGGTGAGGCCTCACTTGGAGTATTGTGAGCAGGTTTGGGACCCTTATCTCAGAAAGAATGTGCTGGAATTGGAGAGGATTCAAAGGAGGTTCACAAAAATGATTCCAGGATTGAATAGCTTGTCATATGAAGAGCGTTTGATGGCTATGGGTCTGTTTCAGCAGGTGATTGGGGCCGAGAAGAAAATTGGATCAGCAATTATGAATTGGTGGAGCAGAATTGACGGGCCAAATGGCCTAATTCAGCTCCTATATCTTAATGTCAAAAGGCAGTCTCATGATGGCGTATCATCCATATGGTATGATAAAGGTTGTGAGTTTCTGTGACTCAAGAGCTAAATGGATCTGCCAGAAGCCTGAAATAGCATCTAGTTTAGTGAAGAAAGTTTCTCCACCCAGCATACCTAGTGCATGCTCAACAGAGGTCAGAATAAACTTCTTCTGTCGCACTGCATTATTCAATTTTGTTAGATCAACACAGAGCCTCACTATGCCATCTGGCTTGGGAACAGGAACAACGCTGGCACAGCAGTCAGTAGCTGTTCATCAACGGGACTGGAACACGCCTCGCTGTGGTCAGAGAGCAGCCTCAGCGGGATAAGGTACTCTTCTTTCCGTACTCCCAGGCCTGTGAGTAACTCCAGGTACTTTGCCTGACACTGAACACTGGTTAGTGTATCCAATCTTGCAATATGGCTTAGCTTCTCACCAGCATGTCATCCTCGTAGTGGTGAGAAGAGATTATGAATAACATAGACATCTACTTGGAGCGTTATCAGAGGAAAGTATCATCTGGGACTCCCGGTACTTAAGGCATACTCTCTTCTCGCTGTTGCCATCAGGAAGAGGTACAGGATGCACACACAAAATGCTGGAGGAACTCAGCAGGACAGGCAGCATGCATGAAAATGAACACCAGTTTGTGCAGTTTATTGTCTTTTGCACACCAGTTGAACGTGCAAGTCGGTGCAGTCTTTCACTGATTCTATTATGGTTATCATTCTATATGGATTTCTTCAGTATGCCCGCAAGAAAGTTTCAAGAAGGATTGAATTTAAGAGCAGGGAGGTTATGCTGCAACTGTACAGGGTACTGGTGAGGCCACACCTGGAGTACTGTGTGCAGTTTTGGTCTCCATACTTGAGGAAGGATATACTGGCTTTGGAGGTCGTGCAGAGGAGGTTCACCAGGTTGATTCCAGAGATGAGGGGGTCAAACTATGAGGAGAGATTGAGTCACCTGGGACTGTAGTCGCTGGAATTCAGAAGAATGAGAGCAGATCTTATAGAAACATATAAAATTATGAAAGGGTTAAATAAGATAGAGGCAGGAAAGTTGTTTCCACTGGCAGGTGAAACTAGAACTAAGGGACATAGCCTCAAGATTCGGAGGAGTAGGTTTTGGATAGAGGAGGAACTGCTTTTCCCAGAGAGTGGTGAATCTATGGAATTCTCTGCCCAATGGAAGGTACTGCAGTAAATATATTTCAGACAAGGTTGGATAGATTTTTGCATAGTAGGGTGAAAAGGGTTATGGGGAAAAGGCAGGTAGGTGGAGATGAGTCCATGGCCAGATCAGCCATGATCTTATTGAATGGCGGAGCAGGCTCAACGGGCCAGATGGCCGACTCCTGCTCCTATTCCTTATGTTCTTACGTTCCTAAGATGAATCTCAGAGCTGTATACAGTGACATATACGTACTTTGATAATTAATTTACTTTGAAATTGGAACATTCTCTAAATAAAACATTGTTGTAGTTGGTGTTTTCCTCAAATCTACTCCATTACAAAACAAACCTTTTCATCAGATTGAGGTCAATTAGTGGAACATGAAGATGCTTGTAAGAGTAGGGAAGTAGGTTTTGATTTGTTCACAGTTTATGTTCTTAAATATATTTTATGTTATGTAGAATGCTATGGCAAATTTTGCAACATGGTATTTCAGAGAAATATCATCTAGCAATGAAAATAAAGAATGGAAGGAAACATAGGTGCAGGCAATGATATATCGTAAAGGGACCAATTCTTATTGCAAACATGTTGTGAACTGATCAGTGGTATGCTGTTAATGTTAGTGTTCCAGAAATCAATTATTATATACGTCTGCATTGTGTTTACTTCTGCACTTGCTTGTTGCCATTTGCTTTGCATCTTTTTGACAGTGATTCTATTCAGCAGAGCAATCAGTGCTTAGCAAGTAATAGCTTTTTTTTATTTGCATTGCCATTATTTCTAAATTTTAAAAGACAAATTCTCAACTGAATGAGAATCTCAATTATGCAGATTAGTGAGCATTCATGGTAAAAATCACTTCATTAAATAAAAGCTCCCTTATCTCAAAGAGATTGATCTCTGGTCTGACCCAAAGTGATACCAACTATGGTTCAAGAATGAACTAGCAGATTGCTTCAGAACCAATTAAATTTATTATTTATCCCAAACAAAATTACCAGTGGGTGGTCTGCTTTTTCACTGTGTTTATTGGAGCTGTAAATTTATGGAATCTTAATGGAAGAACTGTCAAAGAAATTGGAATGGACTAACTGAGATGCTTTGATCCCAGACTAAACAACTTCTCTGTCAGGATCACACATACAGACTTGGAATTGATCCAGTGATCCATTCTTTGGAACATGGAATTAATGCAATGCTCGTTAGAAGGCAGAACTGTTTCCATGTCTACAGCATTTACTTCAGAGAGAACTCTAATACAGAAAAGATGAAATGTCTTGGACTTCTACGCTTACTTAGTATAGCCTGGGGAGAAGTACACACTCAGGACAACAAAGACTTTTCCGGGTCTTAATTCCTTTTAATTCGGGTTTTCAATGTTTAAGTGCCAGAAGAGGGTCGCAGAACAAAATGAATGAATTTACAACCAGTTCTTGCCGTTACAATCTCAGTTTAACTTTCGATCCACACCCTTGTGTATGAACAGAATTGCGTACGCAGTATAAAAAATACCAGAACTAATACAGTACTAATACGGTACAAATACGGTAGTGGCAATCCTACTTGGATGGTGAGGAACTTTGTATAGGTCACATTACCCAGCGTCGATTCCTTCACTCGTGGAAATCTTTCCTCACCATGTCCAGCACACTCTGGGAGGATCCCAATTCCAACGCCCTACCATGCCTTCAGCAGAAAACAAAATGGTCTCCCCACTATCCCGTGCGTGCATACAGACATCACCGTCTCCCTTAAAGGCACAGAGAACTATTCTAGCATTACTCGGATGGATGCCTAAGTACACTTTTAACGATACTGAATAGGATCCGACAGTCACCTGGTTACATTAGCTTACAATTTGATAATTTTTTTGATATTTTGGTTGATTATTTTTGTATGTCACAAAATATATTTATTATTGTTAACTAGACTTAGACTTTACCACAGTTAAGACTAACAGCTCTGTGGATAAATGATAAAATCTCCGCCATGTTATAGTGTAGCTTTGAAGCATAAGGCTATTAGACATGGGGCCCTTTGAGTCTGCTGTGTCATTCGATTATGGCTGATTTATTTTCCCTCACAACCACATTCACCCACCTTCTCCCCATAACCATTGGCACCCTTACTAATCAAGGACCTATCAACCTTCACTTTAAATATGCTCAATGACTTGGCTACTATAGCCATCTGTGGCAATGAATTGCACAAATTCACCACCCTCTACCTAAAGAAAGTCCCCCTCATCTCTCTTCTAAAGGATCATACTTCTATTCTAAGATTGTATTTTCTGGTCTGAGACTCTCCCACTAATGGAAACCTCCTTTTCATGTCCACTCAATCTCACCCTTTCAATACTTGGTAGTTCTCAATGAGACAGGCCATGCTCCCAATTCTACTAAATTCCAGCGAGTACAGGCGCAGAACAATCAAATGCTTCTCACATGTTAACTCTTGCATTCTAGGAATTGTTCTCCTAAGCCACCTCTCCAATGCCTGCACATCGTTTCTTAGATAAGGGTGTCTGAGGGCGGAGCTCAGCGTGATGGTGCCTAACAGCGACTCCTTTACTTGCATCTTCGGAAACAGCTCTACTTCTATCTTTAATATCTCTATTTTCCTTTTCAAGGTTCTTTTGAAAACCCTGACCTGGAGTTAAACTCTGACTTCAGTTCTTTGCGGAAATGTAGAGGGAGGAGAAGATGGCGGCGTGACGCAGCGCGTGCGGCCGTTCCGAATGAATATCGTATGTGTAACTAGGGGGCCGTGCACAATCCGGATTTGATGGAGACAGCCGTGAGAAGCACGGAGGAACACCTGGAGTAACTTCTGAAATGCCCGCTTCGCTGCCGCTGCTACTGTGTGATCGAGAATCTCCGGAGATGAAGGCCCCAAATCCTCGGCTTTGCCTATTGCCTGTTGCCGGGGCCGGGGTCGAAGCGCTCAGCAGAGGTGGTGCTCGGTGTCGGAGAGCTGGTCGGAGGCTTGGGGTTTTCGGATGGACTCAGAGTCGGACTGTGGTCGGATGCTTCCAGTATGCTGCATTGGCAAGTTGGCGGCGCTGGAGGTTTACCATCTGTGTGAGATGATGGGAGTTCCGAGAGGCTTTGAGACTTTTACTGTGCCGTGGTCTGTTCTTATCAAATTACGGTATTGCTTTGCACTGTTGTAACTATATGTTATAATTATGTGGTTTGTGTTAGTTTTTAAGTCAGTTTGTCATGTATTTTCACGATATCATTCTGGAAAAACATTGTATCATTTCTTAATGCATACATTACTAAATGACAATAAAAGCGGACTGCGTGTCCTCGTAATCTAATCTAATAATCTAAATGGGACCCGATCTCAGGGCCTCATGACCAGCCGCTTTTCAATATGTCAAGGATGCGGACTGGAAGAGTAGCGCACCTTCAGAGTGCCGGATTTTCTGGAGGCGAGCGGATTTGAGGTCAGTGCCACCGCCTGGTGTGTCGTGGAAGCATACGGAAGATCAAAAGCAGTGTGCCCGGAGACCTGAGATTGGAAAAAGCAACGCAACAGACTTTTAACACCAGAAATCGACAAGTTAGACCATAAGACCATAAGATATAGGAGCAGAAATAGGCCATTCGGCCCATCGAGACTGCTGTGCCATTGCTCGTGGCAACACATTCCACAGTTGTTTTGTTATGTCTCCCCTCTTACTGTGAAACGGGGACATCTCTTTTTCCTTTATTATGGAGAGAGGGGGCCTGCGGTATGTCGAATTACCAGTGAACGAGTAGTCTTTGGGATACTGCAAGTCTGTGTCTTTATTGATGCTTTGCTACACGCTTGAGTGCTCGGTGGAAGGTGCAGATGCTTCGCTGCTGGTGGGTGGGGGGGTGTCATCGCTTTACTACTGCTTATGTGTGGGAGGGGGAGCTGGGGGGCGCTTTGGGGTTTCAACATTTAACTGTCATTCATTTTTTGGGGGCACTCCTCTGGTTTTGTGGATGGTTGCAAAGAGAAAGAATTTCAGGATGTATATTGTATACATTTCTCTGACATTAAATGTACCTATTGAAACCAGCTGAAAACTGCTCAGAATACTTCAAATGTGGTATGACAATGCCTCATAAAGCCTCACCATTATATCCTTGCTTTTATATTCCAGTCCTCCTGAAATGAATTGTAACATTGCATTTGACTTCCTTCCTACTGACTCAGCTTGCAAGTTAACCTTTAGGGAAACAGTTGAGAATTTCATATTTCAGTAATATTTGAGTAATATTTTAACTATATTGTTCGATTAATCATTCTTTGTTTACATAATTCATTACAGTTTATATGTAAGAAGTACATGAACAGCATACATTATTACATCTTAAATGCGTGCCTCACCAAAAGTAAAACTAAAATAGACATGTTTGTTCCCAGGCTTTCATGTTTTTTCCTTCTGATTAAACTCTCAAGTTACAAAACATAACAGTAGCGATGAGTAACATTTAAATGAACCCAAGATGACGACCTACTTGTTGAAACTCAGTGAAACGCTTCAGTTTTCTAAAAAGTGCAGCTTGCTTTCTTTGCAAGATGAGAGAGAGGGTTCAGTTTAAAAAGGCAGAAAATGGACAAAATTCACAGGTTCATGAATATTGAGTACCAGGTGATAAAAAGGAAAGGTACGTTGCATCCGGAGTTTCTCCGGTTAGTGGATGATTTCCCTCCACGCCTCTCTGACGTAGTGGGGAACCGCATACGAGGCAAGTTACAGCAGTGGTTTGCCATTGCCTTCTGCTGGGTGAGTTTCCAAAGAGATCACCAGCTCATAACCCAGCACGGATGGAAAGCATGCAGGGGAGCTGGCTGGCTGGCTTTCGTCCCGAAGTCCGACGCTGATGCCACTACGCCACCAGCCGAGTCCCCAGGTGAGAATAAATTTAAAAAAAAGCAGGAATGGCTGGCTACATCAGAAAGGTAAATACATTTGATTGCACAAGAGATAAGTGGATATTGTATACTGAGTGAATTGATCAGTATTTTGAAGCAAATGAAATAGCAAATGAAAAATGAGTGCCAGTTTTTCTGAATATAATTGGTGGAAAAGCATACAGTTTGTTTAAAATTTTATCTGCACCAACCAAACCAGCCAAAATGAACTTTGCAGATATTATAAAAGTAACGAGGGAACATTTAGAACCAAAATCATTGTTGATTGTGGAATGATTTAGGCTTCATAAGTGGTATCAAAAGGATGCTGAAAGGATTGTTTGAGCATTGTAAATTCAGTGATATTTTTAATGATGTATTGAGAGATCACTTAGTTTGTGGATTCATACAAGAAAGCATTGAAAAATGGCTCCTAACTGAAGCACAATTTACATTTAAAAGAGCACTTGAACTTGCTGTATCAATGGAAACATAATTGAGTTGCAGTCAGGAATGAAAGTGAGTGTGAATAAAATTGCAACATCTAAACAGAAACCAGCCAAGCCAAACAAATTGTGCTACTGTTGTGGCTGGGGTTCACATGCACCAAACCAATGCAGATTTAAAGGTGAAACTTGCAGAAAATGTAACAAGGTAGGACACATCAAAGAGCATGTTGGGCAGCCAAAAATAAATGGACTGCACAGGGAAGAAGAAAAGCTAAAAATTCAAGTTGCAGTTTCAAAAAGAGCAGTAAACTGCATTCTGCTGATGCCTACCTATTGATGGAGATGGAAGAAGAGTCCAAAGAGCTTCTCACCATAAGCACTCACAAAGGGTTTTATTTCTATAATAGACATTTTTGGAGCAGCATCTGAATTGACTCGACTTTATCTCTTACATCCTTCACATACGTGAGGAGTAAAGATCTTTACATTATGTCTCTGTCTGAATGTGCAATGTGTAAATTATAGTAATTTGTAATAAATAGTATGTACAGTAAGATATACAACAGAACAGTCAATGCAGCCCAGAAATACAATTGTTCCAGCGTGAATTAATCTTTCTGATGGCCTGGTGGATAAAGCTGTCCAGGAGCCTGTTGGTCCTGGTTTTTATGCTGTGGTACTGTTTCCTGGACGGTAGCAGCTGGAACAGTTCGTGGTTGGGGTGACTCGGGTCCCCAATGATCCTCTGGGCCCATTTTACGCACCTGTCAATGTAAATGTCCTGAGTAGTGGAAAGTTTACATCCACAGATGTGCTGGGCTGTCCGCACCACTCTCTGCAGAGTCCTGTGATTGAGGGGAGTACAGTTTCCATACCAGGCAGTGATCCAGCCAGTCAGAATGCTTTCAATTGTGTCCCTGTAGAAAGTCCTTTGGATTTGGAAACTCATACCGAACTTCTTCAACTTTCTGAGGTGAAAGAGACACTGTTGTGCTTTTTTTCCACCACATAACCAGTATGTACAGACCAAGTGAGATCCTCAGTGATGTGCATACTGAGGAATTAGAAGCTGTTCACCCTCTTAACCCCAGATCCATTGATGTAAATAGGGGTGAGCCTGTCTCCATTTCTCCTGTAGTCTATACGATCTCCTTTGTTTTTTGTGACATTGAGGGAGAAGTTGTTTTCTTGACACCATTGCATCTGGGTGATGACTTCTTCTCTGTAGGCTGCCTGATTATTATTTGAGATTAAGCTAATCAATGTAGCAGATTGGAGCTGTGGGTGGTGACACAGTCTTGGGTATACAGAGAGTAAAGGAGGGGGTTTAGGACACAGCCCTGAAGGCCTCCTGTGTTGAGGGTCAGAGGGGCAGTGGTGAGGGAGCCCACCCTTACCACCTGCCAGCAATCTGACAGGAAGTCTAGGATCCAGTTACACAAGACAGGGTGAAGGCTGAGGTTTCTGAGCTTCTTGTCAAGCCTAGAGGGAATTATGGTGTTGAATGATGAACTGTAGTCCAAGAACAGCATTCTCACATAAGCATTCCTCCTCTCCCAGTGTGTAAAGATGGTGTGTAGAGCTGTGGCTATTGCCTCAACAGTCAATCGGTTGTGTTGGTAGGTGAATTGTAGGGGGTCCAGTGTGGGTGGTAGCAAGCTGCAGATGTAGTCCTTGACCAGCCTCTCAAAGCATTTGCTTATTATTGAGGTGAGTGCGACAGGACGCCAGTCGTTCAGACATGTTACCTTGGTCTTCTTAGGTACAGGGACAATAGTGGATCTTTTGAAGTAGGAGGGCACTCTACACTGGGAGGGGGAGAGTTTAAAAATGTCTGCAAACATACCAGCCAGTTGTGCTGTGCACACTCTGAGTGGCTACCCTGGGATGCCGTTTGGTCCCACAGACTTGCGGCTGTTCGCTTGTTGGAAGCACCAGTCTACTTCAGCCTCAGAGATGACCAAGGTGCAGGTCAGATCGGCGGCTCTCCACAGGGGCTCAGTGTTGGCGACATCGAACTGATTGTTTATCTGGGAGAAAGGCAGTGATTTTGGCAGCATCACTGTGGTTAGCTTTGAAGTCTGCGATGGTGTGCAGACCTTGCCATAAGCTGCGTGTATTGTTGGTGGAGAGTTGTGTCTGGATCTTGTCCCTGTATTGTTGTTTTGCTGCCTTGATGACTTTGCATAGTTCATGGCTGCATTTCTTGAGTTTCTGGTGGTTACCGGCGATGAAAGCTCTGTCTCACGTGTTGAGTGCAGTGCACATGAAACTGTTGATCCAAGGTTTCTGGTTTGGATAGACCCCGCCCGCGTTTTGGATGACAAGGTCTTCGGTGCACTTCTGAACGAAGCTCGTGACTTCTTCCATGAACAAGGAGACATCCTCATTACAAAAGACATTCCAGTTGACGTCATCGGTGCAGTTCTGTAGCATGGAGACTGATTGGTCGGACCAACGGTGGATGGTTTTAACTTGTTTCACCTCTTGTTTCAGCTTCTGCCTGTACACGACGATAAAAGCAGCCTTTGGGTGCTGATGGTCTCATACATTTCCTTGAGAGGCAGGTTACTATCAGCCTGCAGCAGAATATACACTGCTAGGATAATAACAGCCATGAACTCTCTAGGCTGCCAGAAAGGTCTACACGGCAGCACAAGGTACTCCAGATCCAGGGAACAAAAGGATTTGAGGGCATGCACATTCTGCGGGTCTGCACCTCCACTCTGGCAGAAAGCTATGGATCAAGTACTGCAAGGCTGCCAAGGCACTCAATGTTATCTGGATTACATCATTGTTACCGATAAGGATGACATCTCCAAACTCGCAAGATTGTGTTAAAAGGATTATGGGCGCAGAGCATGAGCAACAAGTATAAATTATTTAAACCAAGCATCTCTTACGGTGGTCACACCATTGATGTGCAAGCATTACACAAGTGTGCTGAGAAAATTCAAACACTGGTGCATTCACCAAGGAGATGTATCACCACAGTTGTAGTCCATTTTATGATTTTCAATTACTATAACAGGTTCCTGTCAAACCTGGCTTCTGTGCTCCACCTTTTGAAATCATTACTCCAGATTGGGAAGAAATGGCAAAGGACAAACGACAAGGAAACAGTGAAGCCATATGAAGTGGCTTTCCAATAGACAAAGGAAATGGTGATGTCACACACTGTATGATCCACATTGTACAGTGAAGATCAACATATGTATATATATTCTGTAAGTGAGTTGGAATTTATAGCTAAGCTGGCAGGAGAGCTGTAATATTTGAGTTGCTAATATTTGAGAGCTGTTCATCGACTATAGCTCAGCATTTAATACCATCATTCCCACAATCCTGATTGAGAAGTTGCAGAACCTGGGCCTCTGTACCTCCCTCTGCAATTGGACCCTCAACTTCCTAACCGGAAGATCATAATCTGTGTGGATTGGTGATAACATCTCCACCTCACTGACGATCAACACTGACGCACCTCGGGGTGTGTGCTTAGCCCACTGCTCTACTCTCTCTATACACATGACTGTGTGGCTAGGCATAGCTCAAGTACCATCTATAAATCAGCTGATGATATAACTATTCTTGGTAGAATCTCAGGTGGTGACGTGAGTGTATCCAGGAGTGAGATATGACATCTAGTGGAACGGTTCTGCAGCAACAACCTGGCAGTCAACATCAGTAAGACGAAAGAGCTGATTGTGGACTTCAGGAAGGGTAAGACGAAGGAACACATACCAATCCTCATAGAGGGATCAGAAGTGGAGAGTTTCAAGTCCCTGGGTGTTAAGATCTCTGGTCCCAACATGTCGATGTAGTTATAAAGAAGGCAAGACAGTGGCTATATTTCATTAGGAGTTTGAAGAAATTTGAAATGTCAACAAATACATTCAAAAAATTCTATAGTTGTACTGTGGAGAGCATTCTGACAGGCTGCATCACTGTCTGGTATGGGGGGATTGCTGCACAGGATTGAAAGAAGCTGCAGAGGGTTGTAAATATAGTTAGCTCCATCTTGCAAAGTACCTAGGACATCTTCAGGGATCAGTGTCTCAGAAAGGCAGCGTCCATTATTAAGGACCTCCATCACCCAGGGCACACCCTTTTCTCTCTGTTACAATGAGGTAGCAGGTGCAGAAGCCTGAAGGCACACACTCAGCGATTCAGGAACAGCTTCTTCCCCTCTGCCATCTGGTTCCTAAATAGACATTGAATCTTTGGATACTTCCTCACTCTTTTTTAATATACAGTATTTGGGTTTTTGCACTTTAAAAATATCTATTCAATATACGTATACTGTAATTGATTTACTCACTTATTTATTATTTTATTATTTGTATTTTATTTATTATTTTTTTCTCATCTATTGCATCGACCTCTTATGGGTCCTTTACCTTAAGCTCCCTAATCAAATCTAATTCGTTACACGATACTCAATCTAAAATTGCCTTTTCCCTAGTGGGCTCAATCACAAGGTGCTGTAAAAAGCCATCTTGCATGCATTCTACAAATTCCTTCTCTTGGGATCCAGCACCAACCTAATTTTCCCAATCTACCTGCATACTGAAATCCCCAATAACTATTGCAACATTACCTCTTTTACATGCTTTCACTATTACCTTTTGTTATTTGTACCCCACATCCTGACCACTGTTTGGTGGCCTGTATATTAGTCCTATCAGGGTCGTTTTACACTTACAGTTTCTTCACTCTACCTGTAAGGATTCTACATTTTCTGATCCTATGTCACTTTTTTCTAAATACTTGATCACATTTTTTTTTGACTAACAAAGCCACCTGCCTGTCCTTGTGATAGAATCTGTATTCTTGGATGGACGATCTCACCTGGACCCATAACATCTCCTCAGTGGTCAAGAAGGCACAGCTGATTAAGATGGAGCTGTGCAAGACTCCCCAGCCTCATTCTAACAGCTTTCTCCAGGAGAACCATTGAGACTGTTCCGCCTGGTTGCATCATTGTGAGGTGTGGAAGCTGCAAGGCATTGAAACAGGTGACCCTACAGAGTATAGTGATACCTGCCGAGGATCATCAGGGTCTTCCTCGACACTCTTTGTGACATTTACTGGGAGTGTTACAGACAAAGAGCCTAAAGCATTGTTGAGGATCCCTAGCACCCATCCCATAATCTCTTTGACCCACTATCATCAGGAAAGACTTACAGAACATCAGGACTAGATCTGACAATTCGGTAGCAGCTTCTTCCCTCATGCTTTCAGATTAATGAATACCCTGCCACCATTGAGGTCTCATTACTAAGACAGCGAGCTGCCTACTGTGCTGTTTACCTGTGCTGCACTTTATTACATGCATCTTGAATTTTATTTTATTAACTTATTTATAGTATAAGATTTTGGTTATGTACTGTGTGTGATATATGTTGTGTAGATGCACCGTGGGCCAGAGAAACAATGTTTCATTTGGTTGTATAGATGTACAGTCAGATGACAATAAACTGGAACTTGAATTTGGATGTTAAGCTCCCAGACGTGATCATCTTTCAACCACAACAATGCAACAAGATCATCCAATTTATTTTGTATACTGTGTATATTCAAATATAACACATTCATTTCTGTATTCACTACCATTCATTTCAATCTTGTCTCCATGTAGCCTGAATTTAAGTTTCATTCCTTTCTAAATCTATCTTATTCTTTATTCGACAGACTTCCACAATATGTCTTGTACTCTCTTTCCCTTTTACTTTATCCTTACTTGTCCAAACTGTTGAACCCACCCCTCCAATATTAAAGCTCTGTCCACATCCCCAGTTATTCAATTCATCAGGACCCTGATCCCATCAGAACAGCTCCCTCCTTCCCCAATACTAGTGCCAAAGTCCTGTGAATTCAAATGCGCTTCTCCCGCACCAATCTTTGAGCTGCACTTTTTGCATGACTCATGTCAAATATCCCAGACTCAAGAGGTACTGCAGATGCTAGAAATCTAGAGCAATACACACAATGTGCTGGAGGAGCTCAGCAGGTCAGGCAGCATCTATGGATGGGAATAAATAGTCCATGTTTCGGGCCTAGTCCCTTCATCAGGACTGGAAAGGAAGGAGGATGAAGTCAGATTAAGAAGCTGGGAGAGGGGAGGAAGAAGTTAAAGATTGCAGGTGATAAGTAAAACTGGGAGAGTGTGAGGAGGTGAATCAAAGAGCTGGGGAATTGATTGGTGGAAAAGATAAAGGGCTGGAGAAGGGGGGAATCTGATAGGAGAGAACAGAAAGCCGTGGAAGAAAGGGAAAGGTAGGGGGACAACCAGAGGGAGATGGGCAGGTAAGAAGAGAAGATGTGAGAGGGAAACAAGAATGGGGAATGGTGTAGAAGAGAGGGGTTGTTAGTTACTGGAAAGTTTGAGAAAACAATGTTCATGTCATCCATTTAGAGGCTACCCAGACAGAATATAAGGTGTTGCTCCTCCAACCTGAGTTTGCCTTATGTGGCAGTAGAGGAGGCCATGGAATGACATGTTGGAATGGGAAGTAGAATTAAAATGGGTGGCCACCGGGAAACCCTGCTTTTTGTGGCAGATAGAGTGAAGGTACTTGTTGAAGTAGTCTCCCAATCTATGTCAGGTCTCACCAATATACAGAAGGGCACACTGGGAGCACTGGATACAGTAGATGACCCCAACAGACTCACAGGTGAAGTGTTGCCTCACCCAGAAGGACCGCTTGGGGTCCTGAATGGTAGTGAGGGAAGAGGTCTAGGGGCAGGTGTGTCACTTGTTCCGCTTGCAAGGATAAGTGCCAGGAGGCAGATCAGTGTCGAGGGATGAGTGTGTTGTTATGTGAATGGAATCACCAGAGAGAGAGTTACTGGAAGATACAAAGCAGCTTCTTTATTCGACAAAACAAGGTACAACAGGCATCATACGGAGACGCTTTCGGTGGAAAGGTGTGCTGGCCCAATATGGGGCTTGATATTTATTTGTTAAACACAAAGGACAATTCCATACTTACGAAGTATAGACAATGCTTTCTTTTGAAGCTGCATGTCAACTTCAAACCTTCTGGTTCACATCCATTCCATAGACGCCAGCTTTTAGGAAATGCATTGTTCCAAATTAAGTCCACAATACATTATCAAGGAACAGAAGACTGGTAGCCAAGGCCATTTCCTAAATGTAAATGACCTAAACCCAAAAAGCAATCTAACAAGTGGATAAGGGAGTCCCGTAGGGAGTGAACCCTGTGGAAAGCTGAAGGTGGCGGCGGGGTGAGAGGAAAAATGTTCTTGGGGTGGGGGGATCCCATTGGAGATGGCAATGGTTATGGAGAGTTATGTGCTGGATGTTGAGTCTTGTGGTAGGTGACGACAAGAGAAACCCTATCCCTGGTGTGGCCGTGGGAGGATGGGGTGAGGGCAGATGTTGCGAAGTTGAAGAAATGTGGATGAGGGCAGTGTTGATGGTGGAGGAAGGGAAACAATTTTCTTTGAATTATCTTTTTGTTCTGTGTTTTGAATAACTTTAATCCTAGCTCAATATTTATATGACATCAACATTGCAAGATGTCAGCTTGGCATGGCATATTGTAAGCATTCCTCACCAGGCAAATGACATTTAGTATTATGTTATTGCTGAATTAATAGCTATTGTCTCTTGCACATCCTCCTTGGAGAAATAATCAGAAACATCAGTCTTTCAAAAGCAACTCACAGTTACATAGTTTAGGTCGAGTGTCTCTATAAATGATTCAAATAAAGAGATACTATGGAGCTGAATGATCTTGAAAGGTTCACTACTGCAAATTGAATGAGCTGCTATTGGCATAGTTGAAGAGATTTTGACACAGTCCTATACACTATGAGTCTTTTCAATTTTCTTTGTGAATCCCAAACTTCAATTTTCTTGTGTATTCAGTTCCTGACATGCCCTTAACATTTTAACTTCCTTCACCACTTAAATATTTGAACGTTATCCACCCCAAGATCCTGTGATCAGTCCAACCCAAGACTACCGGTCATATGTGCATGGTGAGATTTTAGTATTGGTCCCTTGATTCTGATTCTCCTGTATTCCAGTCAATTCATTTAATTGTTCACATTAATATCAATGCCCAAAGAACCGAAAAATAGAAATATAAAAATACAGAGCAGGAACAGACCATTCCTAAACTTGACCCTTACTAATTTTTATTAATACACCGTAAAAAGAATCCTTTCTGGATGCATCACAGATTGCTCTGCACATGACCGCAAAAAATTGCAGAGAGTTGTAGACGCAGCTCAGCACATCACAGAAACTATCCTGCTATCCACTTCTGTTTTCACTTCTTCTTCCTTCAGTAAAGCAGGAACATAATCAAATACCCCACTCAATCTAGACATCCTCTCTTCTCCCTTCTTCCATCAGGTAGAAGATACAAAGGCCTGAAATAGTGTACCACCAGGCTCAAGGACAATTGTCCTGCAGTTATAAGAACATTGAATGGTCCCCGATTACAATAAGATGGACTCTTGACTTCACAATCTAGCGTTGCGATCTTGCACCATATTATGTACTTGTATCACACTTTCTCTGTAGTTAATACACTTAGTTCTGCTTCTGTGATATTTTTATCATGTTGTCCCTCATGGGACTATGTAATGACCTGATTTGTTTGAACAGTATGCAAGACAAGCTTTTCACTATATCCCAGTACACGTGACAATAACAAACACGAATAATGGAGGAACCCAGCAAGTCAGGCAACATCTATGGAGAGGAATGAACAATTGATATTTTGGGCTGAGACTCTTCACTAGAACTTGACGTTTCATTCCGAGATCCTTTCCAGCATCTGTAGAATCACTTATGTTTATGACATGTGGCAATAAACCAATTCCATGTTCAATTCTCTCTTCTTTATCTGTCAGTCAGTTTTCTATTTATGCTATTATATTTCTCCCAATCCTATGTGCTTTTGTTTTGCACAACAAGTCTGTGGGACTTTACAAAATGCCAATTGAAAGTTCTAATGTACATTAACTGGCTTTCTCCCATCCACTCAACTTGTTACTTCCTCACAAAGCTCCAATAAATTAGTTAAGTACGACTTCTGTTTCATAATTTCATAATGCAATTCTCTAATCCTCCTAATTTTATCCAAGAGTAGCTAGCAGTCTAGTATTTTTCCTATTATTGATGGTAGACGAAGTGTCGGCAAAACTATGTTTTTCCTCTCTTTCTCTCCTTTTTTAAATAGTGAAGTTACATTTGCCACCCTTGAATATGTTGGAACTGCCCCAGAGTTTAAGGAATTCTGAAATTTGGAGCCAGTGTGTCCAGGGCCACTTCATTCAGTGTCCTGTTATGTAGATTGTCAGATCCTTTGTCTTCACACTGAAATGTTGATTCTAGTTCTCTTCTCATAGATGCAGCCTGGCTCACTGAATGTTTTCAATATCTTCTGTTTTCATTTCACATTTTCAGCATTAACAACTTTGGAATTTAATTCTCCTCAACACGAGTTCCTTGTTGAGTTCAAATTAGGAGAATCACGGGAGCAGAAGTGTATAATGAACCCTGGAATGTTAGCCCATTTGAAAAGGATATATACCGTATTTCAGGCCATCTACCAGAAATTCATTGTAACTGTGCTAGTCCTCCCATTCTGAGAATGTGACCCCAATAATTTAATTTCAATCTTAATTAATTCAATAATTAATATTTTAATGAAGGCAACTTTTAAGAAGTGAGTAACATTTATTAGAGAAGTGTGGGAAAGAATCTGAAACCTGATATTTTGATAATTGTTAGCATCAGCACTCCTGCTTTCCTAAGTCTAAACTTCTTCAAACTCAATAATCATGCATCGAGTGTGATTAAAACTCAGTAATATTATCACATGCAAAATCGTGGGTACTAGTATGAAAAATTATGCTTCCTGCTGTTTTCAGATAGGACACTTCCATTCTTAAGGGGGTCTCTTTTATTTTTAAGAAATGGATGATAATGAAAAAAATTAAAGAAACATAAATGCAAATCTTTCTCCAATTTCTTTTTCAGAATTTGAGAAAAGAATTCCTCATTTTCAATAGTAGCATATTTTCCTGTCAAATTCATCTCCTAACTAGTGTTTATAAATTAAATTTTTCCAATAAACTATTAAATTTCCAACTCTTGAATTTTTTTTGTAAAGATCCCATCACCTTGTTTCATCATTCATAATTTAAAAAAGCTTTCTAATAAGTGATACAAACTGCAAGTATAAATGATAAATGTAGATAACAAGAGAAACTAAAACTAACATTGGATTAAAAGGTGAGATTTATGACTGTTGTTGGCATATTGAAACGAGTTTAAGGAATTAGGCAATGTTAATGGACGTGCAAGAGAATTGGTTACAGAGAAATAAGTGCAGAAATGGGAATAAGAACTGGAATAGAGCTAAATGGCCAACTCCATGTCACAAGGAAATATGATAAGCATGAAATTTTAATGTGACTAAAATGGAAAAAGGTAAAAAAAAAAAGTAGTGTAAGTATGAACTTGAAAAGTTCATTGAATACTGATAAGTAAATACTTCTACAGATATAAAAATAGTCAGTGGTAACAAAAATCTTCCGCCTCATTTGGAGATGGAAGAAATTATAATGTGTATCAGAAAATTTGAAGAGCCATGAAACGAATACTTCATGATGGTTTTCATTGTAGAGGATAAAAAGTGATTTGAAAACAATGGCTTCAGTGGAAATGAAGAGCATAAAATTAATTTTAAAGACATTATTATGGTCAAAAACTGGCAGATTAGAATATTTAACCAGCTATGCTTCTACTTAGAGTATGAAAAGTTGCTATAGGGTTAGTGAACGCACTTATTCTTTCAGAATTTCCCAGACTGTTGAAAAACCCCTGGATTAGAAGATACCGTACGTGACTCTGCTTTCAAAGAGGCAAAGAGGGAAAAGAAAACCAATGGTAGGGTAAGTGCTAATTGACATATAACAAGTGACAGAGAAATTCAATTCAATTGTCTGGAACTAACACTGATTTTCAGAAAGAAAAATTGACTGATGTTAAAACCAAAGGGAAATACCATGTTTTTAGATTTTCAAAGAGATACACAATGTCAGGGCTCACAGTATGGGCGATTGTATGAATTGAACATTTACTTATTTGTTCATTTTTTTCATTTTACAGAATATGGCAGCTCTGCCTATCATATTTATTGTCCATCCTACTTCCTTGATAGACTGGCTTGCTAGGCCAGTTCGGATGGCATCCACAGTGATATCTCTGGAGTCACTTATAGCTAGAACAGACAGACCTCCGTCCCTGTAGGAATCACAGGGTTTTAGATAACAAACCCTCACTAGCAATTAGTTTTTGTGAAACAATAACCAGACAGTTAACTGACTTGAAATTCCATAATTGCCATATTGGGATTTGTCATGAGGTCACAAATTATTTATCAGTGCTACTGGATTACTGAAGTAGTACAATGAGCAGACACCAGACAGTGGGTAAAATGGGTCACTTTTAGATGGGCTTGCTGTAACTAGTAGATTGTTTCAAGTATGCTTGGGCCTCATCTACCTAAAAATCATATTGATAACTTAGATCAGTAGTGTGCGTACTGTATTGATTTTTTGTGAGGACACAAAGTCGCTGCTTTGGCCCTGACTAATTTAAGTGAAGACTGAAGGAGATAAGATATAATTTGGAGGAATGTAAAGGAAAATTAGAAAAGAATGGCATACTTTTCAAATGGTGAGAGATTGGGAAGTACTTGCATTTGGAGTGACCTCTGCCCTTGTACAAGAAGTTAGCAAACTGGTACATTGGCAAGAAATTAATGTAAATTTTTGAAGATTAAGGGTAAAAAAGATTTCTTGCAAAGATGAAGATCTATGCTGAGAGCATTTATGAAACTATATCAAGTCTAATGGAGGAAAAATGCTAGGAGGAACATAATGAAGGTCCATTAAATGAAGTCCTTTGACAGTAATTTTGTAGGTTGTATTTATATTCTCCAGGAAATAGAAGAAATATGATTGAAAGATTTTTAAATCTGTGGATTTTGGCAAGGTTGATACTGGATAATGATTTGCCTGGCAGGGGTTTCTAGAGTTATTTAGAGTTTCAGGAAAAGGAATCAATCATGTAGGACAGAGATGTAGAGAAGTTTTTAAAATTATCATTGGAATTACCCACACTACAAAGCCATAGATATTTAGGCTTTGATTATATTCCACTCAGAGATCAGTAATATTGGATATTTCCTGGACAAAGATGTTTTTTTGAGAAGGTCATGTTGAGGCGAAAGATCTGGGGCAGGAGTCTGGGATCGCATCCCGGGGCGGGTACTCAGGATGTGCGTGGGAATTTCTGGAGTGCCTAAGGGAAAACTGAGCCCCTGAGGAGAGTGGCCGAAGAGATCTGCAGCTTTGTCATCTCTGAGTACGCAGGTGTTTCCAACAAGTAGACAGTCGCAAGGCCACGGGACTGGATTGCACCCCAGGGCGGGTACTCAGGATATGCGCAGCACAACTGGCAGGTGTGTTTACAGACATTTTTAATCTCTCCTTCTCCCAGTGTAGAGTGTCCTCTTGCTTCAAAACATCCATCATTGTTCCGGTACCTAAAAAGACCAAGGTGACATGTCTGAATGACTGGCGTCCTGTCACACGCACCTCAATAATATGCAAATGCTTTGGGAGGCTGGTCAGGACTACATCTGCAGCATGCTAACACCCACCCAGGACCCCCTACAATTCGCCTGCTGACACAACCGATCGACAGATGATGCAATAGCTACAGCTCTACACACCTGGAGAAGAGGATGCTTATGTGAGAATGCTGTTCTTGGACTACAGTTCAGCATTCAACATGATAATTCCCTCCAGGGTCAACAAAAAGCTCAGAGACATCGGCCTTCACCCTGCCTTGTATAGCTGGATCCTGGACTTCCTGTCAGATCACCAGCAGGTGGTAAGAATGAGCTCCCTCACCTCTGCCCCTCTGACCCTCAACATAGGTGTCCCTCAGGGCTGTGTACCAAGCCCCCTCCTTTACTTTCTGTATATCCATGACTGTGTCTCCACCCACAGCTCAAATCTGCTAATTAAATTTGCTGACTACACCACACTGATTGGCCTAATCTCAAATAGTAATGTAGCGGCTTACAGGAAAGAAGACATCACAAGAGACCAACATCTCCCTCAATGTCGCAAAAACAAGGGAGCTGGTTGTGGACTACAGGAGGAATGGAGACAGGCTAGCCCCTATTGACGTCAATGGATCTGGGGTTGAGAGGGTGCACAGCTTTAAGTTCCTCAGTATAAACATCACCGAGGATCTCACGTGGTCTGTACATAACGGCTCTGTAGGAAAAAGGCACAACAGTGCCTCTTTCATCTCAGACCGTTGAAGGTTTTGTATGGGCCCCCAAATCCTAAGAACTTTCTACAGGGGCACAATTGAGAGCATCCTAACTGGCTGCATCACTGCCTAGTATGGGAACTGTATCTTTCTCAATCAAGGACTCTGCAGAGAGTGGTGCGGACAGCCCATCGCATCTGTAGATGTGAACTTCCCACTATTCTGGACAGTTACAAAGACAGGTGTGTAAAAAGGGCCCAAAGGATCATTGAGGACTGGAGTCACCACTACCACAAACTGTTCCAGCTGCTACTATCCAGGAAACGGTACCACAGCATAAAAGCCAGGAGCAACAGTCTCCGGGACAGCTTCTTCCAGTAGGCCATCAGACTGCTTATTTCATGCTGACGCAACTGTATTTCTATGTTATATTGACTATTCTGTTGTACATAATATTTATGATAAATTACTATAAATTGCACATTGCACATTTAGACGGAGGCGTAATGTGAAGGTTTTTGCTCCTCATGTACATGAAGGATGTAAGTCAATTCAATTTAAATTAAGATGGCTTTTTAGAGAAGCTTCTGCTTGAGCCCACGAGAGGATCAGCTATTCTGAATTGGGTGTTGTGCAATGAACCAGAATTGATTAGAGAGCTTAATGTAAAAGAACCCGCAGGGGTAACTGATCATAATATGCTTGAATTCACCCTGGAAGTTGAGGAGGAGAAGCTGAAATCAGATGCATCAATATTACAGTGGTGTAAAGGGAATTACAGAGGCATGAGAGAAGAGCTGGCCAGAATTGACTGGAAAAGAACACTGGCAGAGATGATGGCAGAGAGGTAATGGCTGGGATTTCTGGAAGCAATTCAAAAGGCACAGGATATATACATCCCAAAGAAGAAGAAGTATTCCAAAGGAAAGGTGACACAGCAGTGGCTCACAAGAGAAGTCAAAGCCAACATAAAATCAAAGGAGAGGGCATATAATAGATCAAAAATTAGTGAGAAATTAGAGGATTGGGAAGCTATTAAAAACCAACAGAAGGCAACTAAAACGGTCATTAAGAAGGTTTAGATGGCATACAAAAGTAAGCTAGCCAATAATATTAAAGAGGATACCAAAAGTTTCTTCAAATATATGAGAGGTGAAAGTGGATATTGGACTACTGGAAAATGATGCCGGAGAGGTAATAATTGGGAACAATGAAATAGCAGATAAACTGAATAAGTATTTTGCATCTGTCTTCATTGTGGAAGACACTAGCAGTATTGTGGCACTTCCAGGTGTCAGGGTTCATGGAGTGTGTGACATTACATAACTTCTTGGATTCTTTGGAAACTGGAAGGTTGGAAGGGAGATAAGTCACCTGCACCAGATGGTGTACATCTAGGTTTCTGAAAGAGGTGGCTGAAGATGTTGTGGTGGCATAAGTTATGATCTTTCAAGAATCACTAGAATCTGGAATAGTTCCAGAAGACTAGACAATTGCAAATGTCACCCGACTCTTCAAGAAGGGAGAGAGGCAGAAGAAAGGAAACTATAGGCCAGTTAGTCTGACCTCAGTGGTTGTGAAGATATTGGAGTCAAATATTAAGGATGAAGTCGCAAGGTACTTGGAGGCAAGTGATAAAATGGGCTGTAATCAGCATAGTTTCCTCAAGGGAAAATCTTGCCTGACGAATCTGTCAGAATTCTTTGAAGAAATAACAAGCAGGGTAGACAAAGGAGAATTGGTTGATATTGTGATCCTGTTCAGACGGCCTTTGACAGGGTGCACCACATGAGGC
Source organism: Mobula birostris (assembly GCF_030028105.1). Taxonomy (NCBI): domain Eukaryota; kingdom Metazoa; phylum Chordata; class Chondrichthyes; order Myliobatiformes; family Myliobatidae; genus Mobula; species Mobula birostris. Next base: position 44,707,025 of record NC_092385.1, read on the forward strand.
TGCTTAACAAGCTACATTACAGGAAAGACACTAGCCTGGATAAAGCAGTGGCTGATTGGCAGGCAGCAAAGTGTGGGAATAAAGGGAACCTTTGCTGGTTGGCTGCTAGTGATGAGTGGTATTCCACACTGGTTTGAGTTGGGACCTCTATTATTTTATGTTGTATGTCAATGACTTGGATGATGGAATTGAAAACTTTGTTGCCAAGTTTGCAGATGATGTGAAGATAGGTGAAGAGGCAGGTAGTTTTGAGGAAACAGGGAGGCTACAGAAGGACGTAGACAAATTAGGAGAATGGGCAAAGAAATGGCAGATGGAATACAGAGTCGGGAATGTATGGTCATGCACTTTGGTAGACTAAATGAAAGGGTTGACTATTTTCTAAATGGAGAGAAAATACAAAAATAAATGAGGTGTAAGGGACTTGGGAGTCCTTGTGCAGGATTCTCAAAAGGTTAATTTGCAGGTTGATTCTGTGGTGAGGAAGGAAAATGCAATATTCACATTCATTTCAAGAGGACTAGTATATAGAAGGAAGGATTTGATGTTGAGACTTTATAAAACTCTGGTGAGGTCTCACTTGGAGTATTGTGAGCATTTTGGCCCCCTTATCTTAGAAAGGATGTGCTGAAACTGGAGAGGGTTTAAAGAGGGTTCACGAAAATTATTCCAGGATTGAATGGGTTGTCATATGAAGAGTGTTTGATGGCCTTGGGACAGTAATCACTAGAATTCAAGGCAGAGGTTAATAGATTCTTGATTGGTCATGGCATGAAGGAATATGGGGAGAAGGCAGGAGACTGGGACTGAGAGGAAAATTGGATCAGACATGATGAAATGGCGGAGCAGACTCAATGAGCCAAATGGCCTAATACTGCTCCTTTATCTTATGGTCTTATCTTATTGAATTATTGAATGAACCAGTAGCCTTAACTGATAAAGTGACCTATTCCTGCTCCTCTTTCTTATATTCTTACCGTATTAATCTTTGTAATATAAATTTGCTTGGTTAATGTTGAGTGTGACTGTTAGGTGTTGTGTGTTATGCTTATCCCCAAAAGTAAGATTTTTTGCTTTGAAATTCAGGGAGATAACATTCCTTGGAGTTAAAAATGACTGTGTTGATAGTGTCTGGTGCGAATGTTTTGATGTAGGCACAGACGTAGAACGTATTACAGAAAACTCAGCAGCAAAAACAGCACAGGTTTCCCCGCTATCCGAAGGTAAAGTGTTCCTATGAAACAGTTCGTAAGCCGGAATGTCATAAAGTGAAGAAGCAATTACCATTTATTTATATGGGAAAATTTTGTGAGCGTTCACAGACCCAAAAATACCCTACCAAATCATACCAAATAACTCATAAAACCTAAAATAACAGCAACATATAGTAAAAGCAGGAATGATATGATAAATACACAGCCTATATAAAGTAAAAGTACTTTTACACAATCATTGCCTGAACTGTTCTCCGTAGCGAAATTCTCACGCAAGTGCTGTTGGCAGAAACACGGTGCAAGCGCTCTCCAGTAACCTTTAAGCTATGAAGCTGCCAAATCATACCAAATAACACATAAAAATACACAGCCGATATAAAGCAGAAATAATGTATGTACAGTGTAGTATCACTTACGGGAATAGGGAAGCCAGCGCCGAGCACACTGATGCTGGTGTGTTAGGCTGAGTCATCGGTTTGGGTGGGGCAGAGGCCCCCACCCTCCAGGCCACCGAGCGATACATTGCCGCGAGGCATGCAGGGGTACAGCGGTAGCCGGGAGGCACACAGCACATCTTTAAGAAAAAAGCCGAAATAAACATGCTAATTAATTAGGTGCCGCCCAGCACGTAAATGTCAGCCCAGATCAGAGGTGATTGCCGATTGCGTCACCTCTGATCTGGGCGGACAATTACGTGCCGGGTGGCACCTAATTAATTAACATGTTTATTTCAGCTTTTTTCTTAAAGATGTGCTGCATTCTCTGCGAATCGGTACCTGTCCACGGCCTGGGGGTCGGGGTGGTGGGACACTGGGGTGTCATCTCATCGTTGTCTATTTCCATTAGGGCAGGCAGCTCCTCTTCTCCTATGACTGCCTGCCTCGATGTCGAAGATCGAGGTTCGTCGTCTGATGTGGAAGGCTTGAAAACGACAGTACAGTAGGCTTGACTGCTGAGCCCCGTGCATTTTTCTATCATACAGTTCTTTGTAAGGACCCAAACTATCTTGCAAATATGCCCTAAACCGATGGACCCTTTCAAAATTAAAGTTGGACTTTATCATTACTCATTCGGTTTCGATTGTTATCCTTTCCTTTTCCAATTGCATCAGCTCTTCATCTATCAGTTCTTGGTCATAGGATGCCAAAACCTCTTCAACATCATCTTCATCAACTTCCACAAGCCAAACTCACTTTGTCCTTACTTCCGTTCACCATGATCGAAACGCATAATTATGTCTAGTTTTATGCTAAGTGTAACACCCTTATGAGCTCTTTTAGACTTTTCTGATACCTTAGAACTCATCTTGCTAACGGCTGCTCACAGGCATGTGTTTAAGCAATGCCAGCTAGAATGCCGTTCCGAAACCGGGGGAGAGCGGCTGCTCCGGGCATGCGGCGTGCTGCTTTTTTTTATTGCGTGCTGATTTTTTTTTTCACGCGCTGCCTTTTTTCATAACAGTGAAAACACCTTCTGTTAGCGAAAACAGGGAAATAATGTAGGTCTTTCGTAACAGTGAGGTTTCGTAAAGCGAAGGTTCGAAAAGCGGGGGACACCTGCATTGCAAGTCAGAGTAACAAGAGGAATGATTTACATAATCATCCAATCCTAGCATTTCCAGATAACATATAGTCCCTTGAATGGAAAAATCTACATGAAATGTTGATATGGCCCAGCCCGTCAGGGTATATCCTTCCCCACCACTGAGCACATCTACAAGGAGTGCTTTTGCAGGAAAGCTGCATTCATCATCAGGAACCCCCACAATCCAGCCCATGCTCTCTTCTCATGGCTACCATCAGGAAAGAGGTGGAGATACAGGAACCTCAGGAACCACACTACCAGGTTCAGGAACAGTTATTACCCCTCAACCATCAGCCTCTTGATCCAGAGGGGATTACTTCACTCATCCCAACAGTTAACTGTTCCCAATGAACAGTCTTCTGATGGTCAGGATGCACAATTGCTCCTCCCTCACCATCAGAAGGAGGAGAAGATGGCGGCGCGATGCAGTGCGCGTAGCCTCTCCGGTGAAGTGATATTGTATTTGTAAGTAGGATGCCGTGCACAATTCTGATTTGATGGAGACAGCCGTGAGAGCACAGAGGAACATCTGGATTAACTTCTGAAATGCTCGGTTCGCTGCCGCTGCTACTGTGCGATTGAGAGTCTCCGGAAGGAAGGCCCCAAAATTCTCGGCTTTGCCTGCTGCTGGCAACCAGGGCTGAGGTCGAAGCATTCGGCAGAGATGGTGCTCAGTGCTCGGTGTTGGAGGGCTGGTCAGAGCTCGAAGTCTTCGGACGACCCAGAGTCGGACTGTGGTCAGGTATGGCAGGGAGAGTTTTCTTCCTTCTCCCGTCTGTGTGAGATGTGGCACTTCTGAGAGACCTTGAACTTTTTGCTGTGCTCACGGCTTGTTCTTCGTCAAGTTACGGTATTGTTTGCACTGTTGTAACTATATGTTATAATTATGTGGTTTTTGTCAGTTTTTCAGTCTTGGTCTGTCCTGTGTTTCTGTGATATCACACCGGAGGAATATTGTATCATTTCTTAATGCATGCATTACTAAATGACAATAAAATAGGACTGCGTGTGCTCATAATCTAATCTAATCATACTCAACACAAGTGCCCCACAGGGCTGTGTGCTGACTCCATTGCAGTACACTCTACTCACACACAGCTGCAAGGCTAAACACGCAAGCAATCACATCATCAAGTTCGCTGATGATACATCAGTGGTGGGGTTCATCACCAACAATGATGAGATGGACTACAGAGCTTGTGGCCTGGTATCAGGAAAATGACCTCTTCCTTAATGTCAGCATAACAAACAAGTGGCTCTTGAATTCAGGAGAACTTGCGTCACTCACATCTTCATTTACATCAGCCACGCAGCATTGGAAGCTGCGAGCAGTTTCAAATTCTGAGGAGTGCACATCTCACACGGTCTCTCATGGTCCCAGAACACATCCTACACAGTCAGTAAAGCTTACCAATGCCTCTGCTTTCTGACGAGGCTGAAGAGAGCTAGACTATGCGCATTCATACTCACATCATTCTACAGATGTGCAATAGAAAGCTTCTTAACAAGTTGCATCACTGCCTGGTGTAGAAACTGCACTGTGGTGGACAGGAAGAATCTACAAGTAGTCAAAACTGCCCAACCTATCACCGGCACCAGCCTACCTACCATTAAGGGCATTTGTACGGAAAGGTGCTGGAAAAAGGCCAGAAACATCATGGATTGTTTGTCCCACTCCCATCAGGGAGGAGACTAGTAGCACCCACATCAGACTCAAAAACAGTTGAATAAATTCTCCAGCCAGATACAGGCATCGACTTCAACTGACGTTTTGATAACAAACTCTTCCATCTTCATCAGGGTTGATGCCTGTGCATGTCTAGTCGGTGGTATTTTTACCCCTGTCATCTATCTATCCTGATTGGTTATTTCTCATCCAATCAGGTTTCCACTGTCTCTCTTTGTTTACAATCAAATTCCAGTTCTTTCTAGAGCAAGACCTTTGTCTTTGTTAAAATTCTTTTCCTCCCGCTGGTTTTATTTCCCCAAAACCATTGGCACAACACAATAGTTTTGCGTCATCAAAGTCAATCCTATGGCCATTGTGAATGCAGTGTTCTGCTCCCATTGATTTCTCCAGGTAACCCAAATGGATACACCTCCTGTGCTCCTTGATGCGGATTTCCACTGTGCGGCCTAGCTGGATGATATATGCTGCTCCGCATTCACAAGGAAGCCTTTAAATTTATTTATTTATTATTGCTATTTTTGCTTTTTTTTCTAGTTGTTTCTTTGTTATTTACTGTGAAGGACCACAAGAAAATGAATCTCAGAGTTGTATCTCCTGACATATATGTACTTTGATAATAAATTTACCTGGAACTTTGAACTTCAACCTTTTCTACCCCCATGTCCTGCAGAGTATTCTCTTTCCAGTTCCCTTTTGAAATATACTTTTGGGCAATGTATTCTGGTTTATTTCCTCTCTTGATCCAATGAAGTATAGTATATCTATATACACTGATCATCAAATCTGCTTTGTCATCCTTTATTCTTTTGTTCTAGATTACCTGATACAAGCTCATTTCCAGGGCTTCAATGGTTTAAACCTTACTTTCTTCCGTTCAAGACAGACAAGTAACATTGAAAAAAACACATTTTAGAGAAATAATAACTGATCCATTAGTGATGAAAGTTTTAAAATAGAAATCTGGATATGAATCAGATGAACTAAATGTTGTAATTGTTGGTATTAAGGATCTTACAAACATGAAGAGAGAAACTAATGAGAGATCGAAGTCAATTAAAAGGAAATGCAATCTGCTATAATTGCAGCAATATCTGCCAAAAATTAAACAATCATCCTCATCCGTGTTGCAGGGGTAAAGTTATACTGAAATGTACTAAACACCTGATTTCATTGTACCATAGTGAGAATAGAAGGCATCAGAAGCCAAATGAACAATAGACACATCTGAATCAATGTGAATTCCATTTTGCAATTATGGCTCATTGTTCAAATTCACAAATTTCTGGTTAACATCTGAATAACTTGTGGGTGAGAGGCATTGTACATTTCCAAGAAATGTATTAGTGTTGTTACTATTTAGGGCTATTTGTGAACTGATATTTTCACAAATTGAAAACCATGCTGAATTTACAGAATAGTTTATCGGTCAGTTTATTTGACTGTAGACAATTAAAACCAGACATCCTTATCTGTCCAAAACAGTGCCAATACTGAATTATTCTACCTCTTTATTTTACAACAACCAGACCTAACAATAAAAATTAATCAATGCTACTTCCAAATTCCATTCCTCCTCCATTTTTACATGGCTTGACTTTAAATCTTACTTTCATTCCCCTACCTTGAGCTCTTTACCCTTATCTTTTGAATTGGGCTGTTGGCTGGCATCTATGACAAGCCTGTTGACTTCTGCCTGGTTTACACTTCTCTCATCCTAGGTTATAGTCACAAATAGAATTTACATTGGTGCAGATGCTGTCATTTCTCTAAAGACTCCTTTCCACTCTTTTAGTTTGTCGGTCTTCTTTTCCAGCAATCTCAAGTTCAATACCAGTGTTTCCCCATTACTCGAATGAGCATTCTATGTTTGACTGGACTCTCACTCTGTCAAATCAAGTTACAGTACCTCATTATTGGCTCTTACATCTCCTTCTTGTATCCAGGACAGCAATAAGGTTTTCCTTGACTTTATTTCCCAGCTTACTGCTCTCAGACGTTCTCTTTCATTTCCACCATTTTCAGTTCATCTATTCATCTCTGTTCCATTCACCATTAGCCCAAACATTTATTTTCCCTCCCGTGGCTGCCTCTGCTTAAGACATGAAATGCAATATCTTACCCTATCACTCTGCAACTCTCAGGGTTTTATACTCCTAGGTGCAAGAAATTTGCTTGCCCATCCCTTAATTAATATAGAATATGGTGTTTGCATTTTGTTGATTTCAATCGCCCGGTAAAGCTCGTCATTGAAGGAAGCACATATTGCTACTTGTATGATGATAAAGCTGCTTCTAATTGTTGCGAATCTTGCAAAATTTATTTGAAGCCATAGCTTGTGAAGGGGAGTACTTTCTCAATTACCCATTGGAGGGAGCCAGTAGACTAAAGGCTAACACTAAGAGCACTATCATCAATGAATGCAGCAAAGAAAGACACCAGCAGTTGCTATATACCTATACTAGCTCTTTAAAAGAGCTATTAAATTACCATTTGTTAGGTATTTCTTTAGATTTTGTTGCAACCACGAATTTAGACATTGAGTTGCAGATCATGTCAATGCATCATAAAGTAAAAGTTCCTCTCGTGCCTGTTGTTTTTTCTTTGTCAATTACTTCAATTACCTTTGGTTCTTGTGTTAGGATTGCTGTTTCTCCTGGTTAATTACTGAGATATTATTGAAAAAGAGATTAAATAGTAAATTCATACAGCAGTACAATGAGTTGTAGCCTCGTACATGAAAAGGAAGTATCAGTTAGCACGTGCTATGTCAATGATTTCCTATTCTCTTCAGTAAAACAGGTATAAACCAATGCTGGAGTTTCTATACTTGTAAAGTATGACAAGGATCATCTTCACTCGAGCGTGGGGTCTGGATGACAACAGCAGAGAGGTTATATTACAACTTCTAAAAGCATTGCTGTGGCTCGAATACCTTTGGCTGTTCTGGTTGTACAAGTTTCTAACATTTTTGTCTGTTCCTTTTTTTTGATATGTATGCATTCACCTGTTGGTTATTAATCCAAAATTAGTACAACCATAATTTCATTTCAGTTATAAAGACTGAACATGACCTGTGTATCATTTTATGTTCATAGTTAGAACCGATTATTTACCACACTGTTCTAGGGTTTCATCTTACTTCTTTTATATGCCTCATTGTTGTTCCTTATTGTGCATTAACATAAAAAGGTAAATATTTGATATGCTTATCTTAGTATAGATCACAGGAGAATTATGGAACAAAATTGGATTCTCAAACATAAAAGAAGTGTTACTAAGGTAAATAAAAGGAGACATAATTGTGGAGTAGTTTAGAAAAGAATTTTTTGGCACAGACTTAGGGTATTGGGTGAGGGTGACCAAAGCCTTAAGACTATCAACAGTGGTGGCATAATTAACAAGTTAACATGCAAGGTGAATGAAAGGAGAGACATGGAGGAATGCTGGTATCCTTGAGGTTGGACAGCTGGAGGAAATAAAGAAAAGGACAGGGGTGAGGCTTTGGAAATACTTGCAAAGAAAAAGAGGGTGTTTAGAGATGGAAATAGGGAGGAGCTGAGGGCAATACAGAGGGACCTGAAAGCCAGGATCAGGGAGGCTAAAGACAGGTACAGGAGAAAGCTTGAGTGGAAACTTCAGCAGGACAACATGAGAGAGGTCTGGAGTGGGATGAGGACCATCACTGGTTTCCAGAAAACTAGCAACAGAGGAGCTGAAGGCAGTGTGGACAAGACCAATGAACTTAACCTATTCTTTAACACATTTGACATCGTGGCCCCTGCCCATCCACCACATGAGTCATCTGTTGTCGGCCCCCAACCAACACATATTCCACTCTCCCCTCCTACCTCTCCTCACAGTCCCCCACCCTGCTCCCATGACTATAACCCTTCCCCACACGAAACCACCACGGTGGGCTTCACAGCTGAACAGGTGAGAAGACAGCTGAAACGTCTCAACCCAAGCAAGGCTACAGGACCGGATGGTGCCAGTACCAGGGTGCTTAAAGCCTGTGCCCCTCAGCTATATGGAGTACTTCGCCATGTATTCAACCTGAGCCTCAGGCTCCAGAGGGTTCCTGTGCTGTAGAAGATGTCCTGCCTCGTCCCTGTGCCGAAGACGCCGCGCCCCAGCGGCCTCAATGACTACAGACTGGTGGCATTGACCTCCCATATCATGAAGACCCTGGAGAGACTTGTTCTGGAGCTGCTCCGGCCTATGGTTAGGCCACACTTAGATCCCCTCAAGTTCGCCTACCAGTCCCGACTAGGAGTTGAGGATGCCATCGTCTACCTGCTGAACCGTGCCTACGCCCACCTGGACCAGCCAGGGAACACTGTGAGGGTCATGTTTTTTGACTTCTCCAGTGTGTTCAACACCATCTGCCCTGCTCTGCTGGGGGAGAAGTTGACAGCGATGCAGGCGGATGCTTTCCTGGTGTCATGGATTCTTGATTACCTGACTGGCAGACCACAGTACATGTGCTTGCAACACTGTGTGTCCGACAGAGTGATCAGCAGCACTGGAGCTCCACAGGGGACTGTCTTGTCTCCCTTTCTCTTCACCATTTACACCTTGGACTTCAGCTACTGCACAGAGTCTTGTCATCTTCAGAAATTTTCTGATGACTCTGCCATAGTTGGATGCATCAGCAAAGGAGATGAGGCTGAGTACAGGGCTACGGTAGGAAATTTTGTCACATGGTGTGAGCAGAATTACCTGCAGCTTAATGTGAAAAAGACTAAGGAGCTGGTGGTAGACCTGAGGAGAGCTAAGGTATCGGTGACCCCTGTTTCCATCTGGAGGGTCAGTGTGGACATGGTGGAGGATTACAAATACCTGGGGATACGAATTGACAATAAACTAGACTGGTCAAAGAACACTGAGGCTGTCTACAAGAAGGGTCAGAGCCGCCTCTATTTCCTGAGGAGACTGAGGTCCTTTAACATCTGCCGGACAATGCTGAGGATGTTCTACGAGTCTGTGGTGGCCAGTGCGATCATGTTTGCTGTTGTGTGCTGGCGCAGCAGGCTGAGGGTAGCAGACACCAACAGAATCAACAAACTCATTTGCAAGGCCAGTGATGTTGTGGGGATGGAACTGGGCTCTCTGACGGTGGTGTCTGAAAAGAGGATGCTGTCCAAGTTGCATGCTATCTTGGACAATGTCTCCCATACACTACATAATGTACTGGGTGGGCACAGGATTACATTCAGCCAGAGACTCATTCCACCGAGATGCAACACAGAGCATCATAGGAAGTCATTCCTGCCTGTGGCCATCAAACTTTACAACTCCTCCCTTGGAGGGTCAGACATCCTGAGCCAATAGGCTGGTCCTGGACTTATTTCCTGGCATAATTTACGTATTACTATTTAACTATTTATGGTTTTATTACTATTTTATTATTTATGGTGCAACTGTAATGAAAACCACTTTTCCCAGGGATCAATAAAGTATGACTATGACTATGACTATGACTATAAATATTAACATTGAAATGCACCTTAACCAGCTAGCAAGCCACAAGGGTAACAGGTAAACAGAATAATGCAGATTAGTACAGCAGCAAAGGTTTAGATGACCTCGCATTTACAGAAGGTAGAATGCAGGAATCTGACGAGGATTACTATGGAGTAGCCATATCTAAGAGAAACCTGAATCTTGGATGCAGGTTTTGGCTGCACGGAAAAGTTATGGTAGTAAAAGTAAATTGCCTTATTGATGGCGGGGAAATTTATTTCAAAGCTCATTAATAGTTCAGATATGACAGAAGTTGCAAACATAGTGGTTCAGCTTCAGACAATTGACCAGCAGAGGAATTAAGTCAGTGACCACGGCTGTGGTTTGTGCAGTGCACCAAGGACTTAAATTACCCCAGAATCTAATTGAACAAAATATCTGTTCATCCAGTGCCAAATGTCAGACAAGCTGATGAACAATTAAGAAGCAGTAGAGGGGTGGAAAGCTTGTAATTTCCTTTTAAAGGAAGTACTATTGAAACATCTGAATGAACTGGTGATTTTGAGATCTCCTGGGGGTTTTAATGAACTAGACTCTGGAGAATGCAGGTATGGCTGGGGTGGCCATCGCTGGGTCAGACACTGCATTAAGGCCAGACAGTGGAAGACGAACCCATGCCGATTAAAATGTCAAGCAAGATTAAAATTATTGAGGCCGAGAGTGGAAAACAAACAGGTGTTCAGCGCCATCTGCCTGCGATTGACTGGTCTCCCTCTCTTCTCTCTATTAGCATTGTGCGGGAGATGCAGCAGTCTCACTTCCCATGCCACCAGGCTCTGATGCAGTCGTGGAACCGCGGCCACTGGCCTCCTCGACTGGCTTCACTCGCCTGAGCAACGAACTGGTTTTGCAGCTGTGGACTCACATTGATGACTCCACAGTTCGTGTTCTATGTACAACTTGTTTACTTATTTTTAACTATTTGTGTGATTTGTCCTCTTTTGCACATTGGTTGTGTGGAAGTCGCTGTTGTGTGTGATTTTTTTTGTGGATTCTATTGTGTTTCAGTGTTTTATAGCTGCTTGCAAGAAGATGAATCTCAAGGTTATATATGTTATACATAAATTGATTTTAAAAATTGAACTTTGAACTTTGAAAGAAAGAGCAGTGAAGAGGAACAGTAATCCATCAGCCCTGATGTGGAAGATGAAGTTTATAATTTTGCATGATTTCACAATGTTTTAATGTTTATACACAGACACCGAGCCGTAGTTTTTTTTGCTGCTGTATTGGGGAGAGGAGACAAGAATGATCGATTTCTCTGAAAATCAAACACTTTGAAAATTTGAAATGACCTCAGTAACTCCCACCAACAGTATGATTATATTTAAAATGTGGTTTGCACTGAGTGGAATATTATTTTTCCTGTGACTTACAGGAACTCTTATTACATATTGGAGGTCCACTGCATTCTTGGTTTAATGCAGTCAGGTGTCAGAATGCTGACCTCATTCTCTTTTTACTCCACCAATTTCCAGTCAATATCTATGTAAAATAACTTCATATCAATGTGAAATTGTGAAGAAATGCAGCTTAGGCTACAGCATTATTTTCAATAGTAATTTGATCAATTGGCTGGGTGTCCACTTGGAGCGATTCAGGGTGTATTTGAACAAATTATATCAAAAACTAGAGTCATTATTCTTCATGTGAGTTGCTGAAAACAAAATATCTTTGAAGCGCATTCCAGTTTCTGCTTGTTTGCCAAATATATATGGCAGGAGCTCAGGAATACCAGTTTTGTTCTGTTTCCAGAAGCTTTTCCTTTGCTGACAACTGAGGTGGCAGGGAATGACGGATGGCTTGCTGAAGCAATTGAGACATGTGATTTGAACTGAAATGCTATTGTGCTGCATGGTCTGAACTGCAATAGTCTCACATTTTGTTTCCCTGCTCCTTACAAAGCGGTAGTATGAGCTGCGGGCATTATTATGGGGAAGAGGATGCTCTGAGCGACTCCTTTGTGTAGCAACAAAGTATTGCTTTCAGCGAGTCCAGTGATTGCAATCAGTGGAAAAAATACAATGGACAGCCGCCAGGCATCAGTCAAAGACTTGGACCAAGAGGTTGCAGCTGCTGTTAGTAGATAGCACATTAAGAAGCAATGAAGACCAACATAAACTTACCCAGTCAACCTTCCTTCCTATTACTCCTATGAGGCTAGAACTAGAATATGATTTCTCACGTTTCTCCTAAACCATTCAATTCTTATGTTATTGATGAAGCCAAAGAATTTTGAAATGTATATGTAGATAAACTGGAGAAATTTGGTAGTGGCACTAGAGGAGGTTACGGGGATACAGAATCGTAGGCCCTTGGAAGCAGAAGTCATCAAAGCGTACCATGGCAGGGCATTCCAGCATGTTGTGAGTGTTTCATTATAATGGGGTGTCAGGACATACAATGCAAGGGGATGGTGATGGCCTGATAATTGGGCTCTGACTTTATGAAGGTATGCTTGCTGAGGCTGAGGAAAATTAAGCCTGAGCTTCTTGGAAAAAAGTGGTTTGATAAAAGGTATACCTGAAGTTTGTCACTCCTTGGTCACTTCCTCCAACCAGAATTCTTGAAGGCCGGGAGCCCCAGTCTCCCAATATCATAAAGCACAAATGGTGGTACACAACCTCTTGTTTTATTGACTGACTTAGCAGTCAATAGTTGGTTAGCCAGCTGCCACTCCTACGCCTGACCTGCCTCTGTTAAAACCAGTTCTAGCGTGCACCACTTGACTTTCTGTTGTCACACTTTTATCATGAGTCAAACGTCAATCTTTTTTTCCATTATAATTTCCACTTTCTATGATTGCAACATATCTTGTATGAAGTAAACCTGACACTCGTTGATTGTTCAATTTGGCCACAAATTGCTGAATCTACTAACTTCTTTGCCGTTCCTTATTTTACTCAGTGATATTTTGGACAACCAATATCAAACTGAAAAGAAAAGCATAATAGTTTTATATTTTAAAATATAATAACACAATTAACTTCAACTGTTGAATTATTGCCTGTGACTTTTAAGCTGGAGTTAAAAATCTCTATGTTTATATGTGCAAAACTGGCCATGAGTACTGTGCTTTGGGGTCTAATACATTGCCCAATGAATGCAATTTTTTTATGTGGGTTAATTGCAGTGAATGGCAAACTGAAGATCAAGTACCTTTTGAAAGTCTATAAATAAAAAATCTACCCCATTATCCTGATTGGCCCTCTGTTATTTCATCAAAGACCTGAGTGGAGTTAATTAGATACAACTTACATTTGGAAGCTCCATGCTGATTGTTTGTTATCTTCTGTCAAGCAAAATGACAATTAACTCCTTTAATAACATCTCAATCTGGAGTTGTGGGGACTTTGATCTTTACTGTCTCCATCTGAAGGCCTGCTGTAGACCACTTACTGTCTTCCTAGCCTACTTCTATCCATCTATTAGATTCCTTCTCAGATCACTGAAATTTGTTCTATTTGGGTTTGGTATTTTCACCTTTGGTTTTTTTTTGAGTCCTTCTTCAAGCTACTTTAAACCTTATTATATACTGAATGTTTTTTACTCTCGCCCACTGAAATGCTTCCCATTTGTCAGAATTAAAGCACAAAGATGAGAAAATCTGCAGATGCTGGAAATCCAGGAAATGCTGGAGGCCAGGCAGCATCTATGGGAAAGAGTATAGTCGACGTTTCGGGTCGAGACCTTTAGCAGGACTGGAGAAAAAAGATGAGAAGTCAGAGTAAGAAAGTGGGGGGAGGGCAGGAAGAAGTACAAAGTAGTAGGTGATAGGTGAAGCTGGGAAGAGGAGGGGTGAAATAAAGAGCTAGGAAGTCAATTGGTGAAAGAGATAAGGGGCTGTAGAAGGGGGATCTGACAGGAGAGTACAAAAGACCATGGAAAAAAGGGAAGAGGAAGGAGCATAGAAGGAGGTGATGGGCAGGAGAGGGGGAAACTGGAATGTGAATGGTGAAGGGGCTGCAATTCCCAGGAGAAATTAATGTTCATGCCATCAGGTTGGAAGCTACCCAGACAGAATATAAGATGTTGCTTCTCCAACATGAGTGTGGCCTCATTGCAACAGTAGAAGAGGGAAGGGAACGGGAAGTAGAATTGAAGTGGGTGGCACCCAGGAGATCCTGCTGTTTCTGGCAGATGGAGCCCTGAATGGTAGTGAGGGAGGAAGTGTAGGGGCAGATGTAGAACTTGTTCCACTTGCAAGAATAAGTACCAGGAGGGAGATCAGTGGGGAGGGAAGAATGGACAAGGGAGTGGCATGAGGAGCAATCCCTGTGGAAAGCGACAAGTGGAGGCGAGGGAAAGATGTGCTTGGTGGTGGGATCCAATTGGAGATGGTGGAAGTTACAGAGAATCATGTACTGGACATGGAGACTGCTGGGGTGGTAGGTGAGGACAAGAGGAGCCCTATCCCAGGTGGGGTGACAGGAGGATGGGGTGAAGGCAGATGTATGCGAAATGGAAGAGATAGGGGTGAGAGCAGCATTGCTAGTGGAGGAAGGGAAACCCCTTTCTTTGAAGAAAGAGGACATCTCATTAATTTTGGAATGAGAACAGATGCTGTGAAGATGGAAGGAACTGAGAGGGCTGAAGAAGATGGAATGTGATAGGAGAGGAAAGTGGACCATGGAATAAAGTGGAAGTATGGGGCAGGGAACTGGAGGGATAATGTGTGTGTGATGAAGATACTGAGAGGACAGATAGGAGATTACAGATTAGAAGAACTCCTATTCTAGTTTGAGGCCAGGCACAGATTAAAGGAACAACAGCTCATATTCTACTTTGGTGGTATCTAACCTGATGGCATAAACATGGATTTCTCCAACTTCCTGTATGTTTCCTCTTTTCCACCAGTCCCTTTACCCCTACTCTTTCCTCTCCCATTCCTCTCAGTCTGCCCATCACAAAGACATGTTTTCCTCCAGTTCCTTTCCTCTCCTCCTTCCCTTTATTCTTGGGTCTACTGATCTCTCCTCTCAGATTCCATTTTTAGCCTTTGTCACTTCTATTTATTACTGTACCTCCCAGCTTTTTACATCATTCCTACTCCTCCTACTTCACCCACCATCCCCTTCTCCTCCCCATCCCCCTTATCATTTCCAGTCCAGAGGAAGGCTCTCGACTCAAAGTGTTGATTCTTTTGACCTCAGAGATGCTGCTTGACCTGTTGAGGTCCTCCAGAATTATGTGTGTTACACTAAAAGACTGCAAATGTTGGAAATGTTAAATAAAAACAGCAAATGCTAGAGATACCCAACATGTCAGGCAGCACCTATGGAGAGAGAAACAGAGCAAAAATCGTGAATAGTCACTAAATCTCTGTTTATCTCTTCTGAACACCTTCAGCATTTTTATTTCCATTTCTTTCCTCAATAGGCTAAAAATATATTGATTCAAGAAGTAACACATGCAAAATGCCCGAGGAATTCAACAGGTCAGCCAGCGTCTATGGAGGGAAGTAAAGAGTCGATGTTTCAGCCTGAGACACTTCATCAAGGTTTCTGGATTTCCAGCTCCTGCAGAATCTCTTGTGTTATTGATTAAACAAGTATTTTTTTCACCCTGACAACAGGAATTCTGCAGATGCTGGAAATTCAAGCAACACACATCAAAGTTGCTTTTTTTCACCCTGCACTGGTCTTGATTTTCAGGTTGGTTTCTTCACTCCCTGCTTATATCATTGGTAATTTTTCCAAATTAGCGAGCTCTGACCCAATGAACTAAATTTCAGTCATGCAATCTCAACTCGCGCAACCTGTCTTGTTTTCCAGCATATATTGATATCATTCATCAGCTGTGAACTAAAATACTTTAATTTTTTTGTATCCAATTTTGAAATAATTCTGAAAAATACAAGGGAGTTTTTTTTGAAGTAACTTTATATAGATCTTATTTAAGAAGAGGCACTGAGCCATTTATATCATGGAGACAGGGGAGAATTAGATAAAGGTTAAATTTATTTTGTGAAGTCTACAGGAACATGTTTCTTTCACCATTCACTCTAATTATAGCCAGGGCCTGCTTTAAGGTTTTGAATGGATTACCTACCCGGCAGCTGGCTGGTTTCTGGTAGGCTAAGAAGTATTTGAGGAATGTTGTGGTTTTAGAATAAAACTATATTGCAGGGCAGAATATTACTGTAGTCTTGGCCACTCCTGATACCCCATTGCATGATCTGCAAATGGTAAACCTACTGTGCTGGATTGCCCATAAGCAAGAAAGAAATCTGTCCCTTCCTTCCTCAAGTTTCTGGATTTCTTGAAGGGAAGGAATCTAAATCTTCAACAGTTGAATATAAAATATTGAGTTAAACTGGAGGAACACAACTCCTTTAAGATATTATCAACTTTCCAAATTCTGGATGACGGATTTGTCATCCCCATCATGCAGAATTTGGAAAGATCTCATCTCACCTCTTTCTCCCCATTAGCATGACCTCCTCTGCCTTTTGTTAGATCAGGTAATCGGTGTGATGGCTTTTACTCATCCTTCGGAAAAAATGGTCCATCTGAATATATGTGTACATCTGTGCATGCATATATATCTCAGTGGACAGTTCAAAATAATTCAGAAGATGTTCCCTCTTATTAATTTTAATTCAATTGAAATTGTTCACTGAATTATGTAACAGATTGATAATCACAGAAATGTTTTATTGATGCATATAAAGGTCAACAATGCAGAATGCTTCTAAAACTTAAACTAGAGATTTTAATATTTATGGTTTCAAAATCGGAAGAGAGAAATAGGGAGAACCATACAGATAGGCTGGTATTAATCTACATATACTTCAGTAAACAAGCATTTGGGAAGGAATTGCAACAAATTTGACTTCTAAGGAAGCAAAGCCCCTCAAACTGTTGAAAATCATTTAATCTGCTTTATCACCACTTATGGGTTATAAACACGTTAGAATAACATGCACCTGCAAATCAGAAGCAGAGTGAGGCCACCAAATCTCTCAAGCCTGTGTTTACAGTTAGTAAGATCATAACTGATCTGACTGTAGCCTCAAATGTCTATTCCTGTACACCTCATGGCAATTTTCACCCCTCGGTTACTTCTGCCTTAAACCACCATTCAAAGATTCTACTTCCATTGCTCTTTAAGGAATAAAGTTCCGAAGATTCACTTCCCTCTAAGTGAAAGAAATTCTGATCATCTGTTTTAAACATCTCATTTTTAAACATTGAGCTTCAGTTTTAATTTTTCTCCTAAGGGGAATATTCTCTCTATTCACTGTCGCAAACAATTCAAAATGTTATATATTTCAATCTAGTCCTTCCTTACTCTTCTAAACTCCAGTGGATACAAGCCTAACCTGTCTAACTGTTCCTCAAAAAAGAAAACTGCACCACATCCAATGTTTCTATCTACTAAAGTTTCTCTGAACTGCTTTCAATGCATTAACATGGTTTCTTCGACAAGAAGACCTGTACACAGCACACCAGATGTTGTTTTGACAGTCCTATGTAGCTGAAGCACAAAATCCCAAATTGTGTATTGTTTCCCCTTGCCTAATTACTTAGTCTATTTGTAACTAGCTTTTTGCAAATCATGTGCAAAGGCACTCTGGATCCCCCTGCATCTCTGTGATCTCTGTAATGAATTTCAAAATTAAGCAATATTAATGCAACCATGCAAAACCTATAATGTACAAGAATGTACAGCAAAGTAGAAATACTTCTCAACTATTTCTCTAGTATTGTAACTATGGCACATTCACCACGAGGTGGCAATGTTTAACTCCTTTACAACTTCAGTAAATGGCATTGTTTTGCTGTGTACTGACAATAGCTGGGAAATTGCAAGTGCAACAAGGCCATGTATGAGCCTTACCTTAAATGCTGAAAATCCAAGTATGTACAATGGAACATGCTGCTCCGCACAACATGCATTAACCTATTCCCAACTGAGTCAATGTTACTGTAGTTCTATCTCATTAGGTTCCTCAACAACAGCTGATATGCAATGTGCCCCTGCTCTTTGATCCTCTCAAAATTAATAATTTTTAAATGAAAGGGAGTTAGGAAATTGCTGGAAATTGTCAGATTAAAGTTGATATCACATAAATTGCAATGTACATTATTGATTACTATTTAAATATCTCAATTAATATTTGCCTGTCAAGTGCATTCCATCCTCTGAAACTCATATTTACTCTCCATAGCAAGAAATTCAGTATAATTAGGTTCTGAAGCTAGTGGAAAAAATAAAGAAGAGAATTGTGTATAAAACATCTGGACAGGAAGACATTAGGACTGATGTTTGAAAATGCAGATCTTGTAGGTGATAAACATTGCTTTGTTACTATCAATATCGTGAGTTATTTTTCAAACGCAGAACTGTATAACTGAATAATGCTTCTTCTACTGTGGATAACCAAAAAAAAGCTGGATTAGAAATTTGAAATGTAACTTCCAAGTTCATACACTTTATTCTCATGTGCAATAACAGTCTGTTTCATGGTTTTAATTTGCAATCATATGATATGTTTTATCTGTACAATGAAATTCAGAATAGATTGCTCTTTCATTGGGCTCTATAATCTGCAGGGCATATGTAGAGGTGTTTCCTAAGGGATGCAAGAAAGCATCTGCTCCAACTTGCTATGACTAAGCACATTTATTAAAAAAAATTTAGTTCCACTAAATTATTGCTAAGCGCAGCTTCTGCAGAGTTCTGTACAATGCTGTGTCAAGAAAAGTGTTTTTGCAATAAAATCCCTCTAATAGAGCTCAGGGGAGTTGTTAAACGATTTTAGTTGGAAGAGCAATCGCACACTTGGGTCATAATTCTACCTGCTGAATAAATTTGCATTTCCAGTAATATCATAGCTCTTCACCTCACTCTTTGACACAGTTGAAAAGAATGTTAATTGTGGAGCTTAAACCATTGTTTCATCACATAGTCATTCTGCTTATTTAATATGTACGCACTCGCTGGGATAAATTAAATATTTATTTATGACAGTGGGAAAATCAAAAATGTCCTTTTATTTCCTTGCTTCCCACTTAGATGGCATCCTGTTGATTTTGAAATATGTAGACTGATTTTAGGGTGTTTTAATGTTTTGGGAGAAATGCTGCTCTTTCCAGTAGCATAGACAACAAAAGAATGAGAAAGCATTTGCATGGCACTTTTCGTAACCTTGTTCATCTAAATATTCTTTGCAACTCATGCTGTAGGCTGTAAGCATTTTAATGTTAAAAGATATGGCAACACCATATTCCATAAACAGTCCTGAATTATTTATTCATTTGAGGAATGTGGGCATCATTGACAGGGGTCAGCGTTTATTTCCCATGCCTAATTCCCCTTGAGGCAGAAGAGATGAGTCACCTTCTTGAACCACTGCAGTCCTTCTGGTGAAAATACTCCCACAGTGCTGTGGGTCATAAGTTCCATGATTTAGACATCATGCCAATGAAGCACCCGCTATACATTTCCTAGTCAGGATGCTGTGCTGCTCAGAGGGAAAAGGGCACATTGTGGTATTCTCATTTTTCCTCCTGCCCTTTTCCATAAGTGTTCAGCTTTCTATCTGTAGCTGATGAGTACGTGCATTGCAGTTTGCAGATACTTTACATTTGCATTGACTGTACACTACTGGTGGAAGGAATATGCATTCAATGTGCTGGGAGTTGCATCAAGTTATGAAGTCATATGTAAACTGAAGTAAAAGTGATTTGTATCAGTATCAGAAAGCAGGCAAGACCATAGTGGAACCTCTCCTCTTCAGAAAAGATTCCTTCAGCAGTGCACACTGTTATGTTGTCTTTGCTTCTGCATTCACAAACCTCTAGAGTAGATTATGAACCAACATCTTCCTGGATATGAGGCAAGAGTGTTACCTGTTTGCCGAGAGACTGAACTGTGTCTAGCAGCTGCAATGGAAAGAGCACTTGCCACTGTTACAGGGGTTAAAAAAAAGTATTCATAATTTATCAGGGGAAGCTTGACTCTCCTGTGAAATACCTCCATCTTTGGATGCCATGGTAAATAGTGTTAGAGTGACACTATTACTGCTCGGGGCATCAGAGTTCACAGTTGGATGGGCTGAACTGTGTTTACTTTAATGTGAGAGATACTAGGGACAAGGGCGATGAATTTTGAGAATGGGCCAGTACATGGAACTATGATATTGTGGCCATTACAGAGAAATGGCTGTCACAGAGGTAGGAACAGCTGCTGGGTGCTCCAGGGTTTAGATGCTTCAAAAGAGACAGGAAGGGAAGCTTAAGAGGTGGGGGAATGGCATTGCTTAAGGATAGTATCATGGCTGTAGACAGGAGGACCTCATGGAGGGATTGTCAACTGAAACAGCGTGGGTGGAAGTCAGTAGCAGGAAGGGAGTATTAGGAGTATTCTATAGATCCCCTTGGAGTATGAGCATTTTGGAGTACATCAATTTAGTGACCTTTACCATATCCTTAGACAGTGATAGGAACAGATAGAATAGAAAAGTATTAAATAATGAGAGGGCAAATTATAATGCTTTTAGGAATGAACTTGGGAGCTTAAGTTGGGAACAGATGTACTCAGGGATATGTGAAAGTAGTTTAGAGACCACTTTGATAGGGTTCAGGAATGGTTTTTCCTAATGAAACCGGGAAGGATGGTAGAGTGAGGGAACCATCGCTGACATGAGATGTGGAACATTCAGTCAAGATGAAGAAAGAAGCATACCTAAGGTTGAGGAAGTAAAGATCAGACAAGAAGCTAGAGAGTTATAAGGTAGCCAGGAAGGAGCTGAAGAATTGACTGACAAGAACTAGAAGTGAACTTGAGAAGGATTGGTGAGGAGGAATAAGGAGAAAACACGTTGTGTTATGCACGTACACGAAGAACAGGAGGATCACTAGAGAGAGGGTAGGACTGATCAAGAATAAATGAAGAAATATGTACCTAGTGTCAGGAGAGGTAGGGGAGGTTTTTAATGAATATTTTGCTTCAGTATTTGCTACAGAGAGGGACTTTGTCGAATGTGAGGTCAGCACAGAACAAGCTAATGTGCTGAAACTTTATGGGGAACAAAGTTAAGAAAGATACAGTGTTGGAACTTCTGAAAGTCATTAGGATAGGTAAGTCCCCTGGGGACAGACAAGTTACTACAAGAAGCAATGATATTTAGAGATGAGGTTTTTCATTCCAGAATGAAGAAGGTGTCCTTCTTTTTCAAAGAAACGGGTTCCCCTTCCTCCACTGTCAAGACTGCCCTCAAATGCATATCTTCAATTCCACGCATGTTTGCTCTCACCCCATCTTCCTGCCACCAGGGATAGTGTTGCTCTTGTCCTCACCTACCATCCCACCAGCATTTCCGTCCAGCACATAATTCTCTGCAACTTCTGCCTCCTCCAACGGAATCTACAACCAAACACATCCTTCCTTCCTCTCCACTTCCTGTTTTCCACAGGGATCGCTCCCTACATGATTCTCTTGTCCATTCATCCTTTCCCATCGAGCCCCCTTCTGGCACTTATCCTTGCAAGAAGAACAAGTTCTGCACCTGTCCCTACACTTCTTCCCTCACTACTACTCAGGGTCCTAAACAGTCCTTCCAGATGAGGTGTCACTTTACCTCTGGGTCTGTTGGGGTCATATATTGTGTCCGGTGCAACCGGTGTGGCCTCTTGTATATCGGTGAGACATGACATGGATTGGGAGACCACTTCACTGAGCACTTACGCTCCGTTCACCAGAAAAAGTGGGACATTGGCCACCCATTTTTATTCCACTTCCCATTCCCATTCCAGTTAGAGGAACAATGCCTTATATTCCTCTACTGTCACAATGAGGCCACACTCAGATTAAAGGAACAATGCCTTACAGTCCATCTGGGTAGCCTCCAATCTGATGGGATGAACATTGATTTCTCAAACTTTGGGTAATGCTCCCCCTCCACCGTTTCCCTTCCCCTTTTCCCTCTCTCACCTTATCTCCTAGCCCACACATTGCCTCCCTCTGGTTCTCCTCCCCCCTTTTCGTTCTTCCATGGAGTTCTGTTTTCTCCTATTAGATTCCTTCCTCTCCAGCCCTCTCTCACCAATCAACTTCCCAGCTCTTTACTTCTACTAGCATGACCAAGCATTTTCCGAAATTGTGTTTAATTTGTCACTTTCTTGCCCACTTGCCCATGAATATCGATTATGTTTAACTAGGGGCTGTGCACAATCCGGATTTGATGGAGACAGCCATGAGAAGCGCAGGGGAACATCTGGAGTAACTCCTGAAATGCCTGCTTCGTTGTCGCTGCTACAGTGCGATCGAGAATCTCCAGAGACGAAGGCCCCAAATCCTCGGCTTTGCGTATCGCCTGTTGCCGGGACCCGGGTCGAAGCACTTGGTAGAGATGGTGCTCGGTACTCAGTGTCGAAGAGCTGGTCGGAGGCTCGGAGTTTTCAGATGGACTTGGAGTCAGACTGTGGTCGGATGCTTCCAGGGTGCTGCATCAGCAAGTTGGCGGCGCTGGAGGTTTACCGTCTGCGTGAGATGATGGGACTTCCAAGAGACTTTGAGACTTTTACTGTGCCATGGCCTGTTCTTATCAAATTATGGTATTGCTTTGCACTGTTGTAACTATATGTTATAATTATGTGTTTTTTGTAAGTTTTTAAGTCAGTTTGTCATGTGTTTTCGTGATATCATTCTGGAAAAACGTTGTATCATTTCTTGATGCATGCATTACTAAATGACAATAAAAGGGGACTTATAATTATAATAATAGTATGATCATTCTCCTAATCTATCTAAGTCCTCCTGCATCCATAGATGCTGCCTGGCCTTCTGAGTTTCTCTAGCATTTTGTGTGTGTTACTTGGATTTCAAGCATCAGCACATTTTCTTTCATTTGTAATTGGATCCTTATGCTCTTATTGGCCACAGGAGTAGTACCTCCTGTGAGATTTACGATTTCAACGTACCTAACACTCTACCTGATGACTACATCTGTGCGAAGTGCATTTAACTGCAGCTCCTGACTGACAAGGTCAAGGAAGTAGAGCAGGAGCTGGATGTACTCAGGACCATCCAGGAGGCTGAAAACTTAATAAGATGAGACTTTTGCTGAGGTGGGGGGGTCACACAAAATGCAGGCTTCAGGCAGTAGATGGGTGAAGTAAGAGGAGTATACAGTACAGGGTTCCCCAGTGGCCATTCCCCTCAGCAACAAGTATAACCCCTTGGACACTGCTGATAGGATGACCTATCAGGGCACAGCAGCAGGAGCCAGGTCAGTGGCACTCTGGCTGGCTCTGAGGCTAAGTGAGGCAGAGTGATAGTGATAGGAGACTTTATAGTTAAGTGGGGTGGACAGGAGGTTCTGTAGCCATGAAAGAGAGACCAGGATGATGTGTTGTCTTCCAGGTACTAGGGTCCAGAATGACTTTGAGCAACTGCAGAAGTTTCTCAAGAGGTGGGAGGGTGTGGATGGTGCAGCCAGAGTTTCTAGTGCACATTGGGATCAATGACATTGGTGGAAAGGGGATGAGGCACTGTGCTGTGAGTATAGGGACTTAGGGAAGAGGCTGAAGAGCAGGACCTTCAAGGTGGTAATCTTTCGATTTCTCCCAGTAATATGGGCTAGTCAGGGCAGGGGTAGAATGCCGAATGTGTGGCTGAGGGATTGGTGCAGGAGTTAGGGTTTCAGATTTCTAGATCATTGCAATCTCTGTACAAAACAGACAGGTTACACGTGAAGGGGTCCAATATCCTCGCAGGAAGGTTTGCTGGTGTTGTTCGGGAAAGTTTAAACTAATTTGACAAGGGGATGGGAACTAGATTGATAGTGCTGAGGATGCGGTAGCTGATTTATAAACAATGAAAGTTTGTAGTGAGACTCCTTGTAAAGAGAGGCTGATGATAGGGCAAAATTACAGTCAACAGGATGAGTCGCAATATAAAAGGCAGACAAAATTGAAAAGGGTGAAGGTGTATCTGAATGCGCACAGTATACGGAATAAGGTGGATGAACTCGCAGCAGAGCTGCAGATTGGCAGGTATGATGTTGTAGCCATCACTGAATCATGGCTGAAAGATTATAGCTGGGAGCTTAATATCCACAGATACATATTATATGGAAAAGATTGTCCGGAAGGCAGAGGGAGTGGTATTGCTCTGTTGGTAAAAAAATGAAATAAAATCATTAGAAAGAGGTGACATAGGGTTGGAAGGTGTTAAATCATTGTGGATGGTGCTAAGGGACTGCAAGGGTAAAAAGACCCTAATAGATGTGCTGTGTACAGAATAAGGTAGATGAACTTTTAGCTGTTGGAGAGTGTTTAAAATAATTTGACAGGGAGATGGGAACCAGAGTGATAGAGCTAAGGATGGGGCAGCTGGTATACAAGTAGGTGCATTGTATAGTGAGACTGTGAGGAAAGACAGGCAGATGATAGTGTGAAATTGCAGTCAGTGGGATGAGTTGAAGTGTAACATAGGGGCAAAATTGAAAAGAGGGATGAATACAGGGCTGAAGGCATTATATTAGAATGCATGCAGTATATGGATAAGGAAGATGATCTTGTAACTCAGGTAGAGATTGGCAGGTATGATATTGTGGATACCACTGAGCTGTGGCTGAAAGAAGATCATAGTTGAGAGCTTGACATCCAAGGATACACAAAATGTCGATAGGACAGGCAGATGGGAGGGCATAAAAAATGAAATCAAATCCTGGGAAAGAGGTGACACAGGATCAAGATGTAGAATTCTTGTGGGTAGAGTTAAGAAACTGCAAGGGTAAAAAGACCCTAGTGAGAGTTACATATATGCCTCTGAACAGTAGCCAGGATGTGGGGTAAAAAGTTCAATGGAAGATTAAAAAAAAAGGCATGCAATATAGCCAGTGCTATTATTGTCATGGGGGAATTCAATATGCCAGTAGGCTGCGTAAATCAGGTTGGTGCTGGATCCCAAGAGAGAGAATTTGTAGAAAGCCTGTCAGATGGCTTGTTAGAGCACCTTGTAGTTGAGCCTACTAGATAAAAGGCAGTCCTGGATTGGATGTTGTGTAATGAGCCAGATTTGATTTGGGATCTTAAGGGAAAGGAAGCCTTGGGAGGCAGTGATCATAATATGATAGAATTCACCTTGCAGTTTGAGAGGGTGAAGATAAAGTCAGACGTTTCAGTATTACGGTTGAGTAAAGCAAATTATAGAGGAATGAGAGAGGAGCTAGCCAACGTTAATTGAAAGGGGACACTATCAGGGATGATAACAGAACAGCAATGGCTGGAGTTTCCGGGCGCAACTCGGAAGGCGGAGGATACATCCCAAAGACAATGAAGTATTCTAAAGAGAGGATGAAGCAACCTTGGCTGACAGGGAAGTCAAAAGACAGCACAAAAGCTAAGGAGAAACATATAATATAGCAAAAAATATTGGGATATTGGAAGTTGGGAAGCTTTTAAAAATCTTGATCCCTTTGGTCCTCAGGACAATATCAAACTCCTTGAATACCCAACTATCTGGCTTCTGCTGCTTTCTGTGGCAGTGAATTGCGCAGGTTCACCACTCTGTGTGAAGAAGTTTCTCCTCATTCAATCCTATAGTCTTACTCCTCATCCTTTGACTTAACTTACAAATGAAAACATGACACTCTTAATGTTATAAAGTAGTATTAAATTATTAAAAAAATAAATTTACTGTAAAATGTAAGGCTACATGCTTCACTATTCCTGAGATAAGGTTCCCCTTTGGTAGTCTTCCTCACCTGAAGAATTAGAAAATGCTATTAATGCTGTCTCACCTTCCTCTGTCAGACGTTGCACCTGTCAAAGGAAGGATGGTTAAAGTTTCCCATGATAATAATGCAGAAAGAGCTGTTCTTTTAAGTTACTCTTTGGAACAAGGTCATAAGTTGCAAGGATCAAGTCTAAATCAATTGCAGGCGCTATCTGCTCCAAACCACTTCAACCTCTTCCCACTGCTTATCCTTGTATCCAAAGATGTTTTCTCATTAACTGTTATTGAAGATAGCAACTGAACTTTGCATTATTGACTACACTACCCAAAACATGTATTCCATTCTGTACCTTAGATGTCTTGCATACTTCTTGAAACAATGATCCTATAGAAAATAAATCAATTACACTCATTGGTCTTCATATTTTGTAACAATTTCTTGTCATTATATTCACATTGTTAACAATTAGGGAAATACTATTGCTCCTAAATTTTAATTTCAAACAATTTAAAATAAAATAGCTTTCCACATTGATGAATTAAATGAAGAACTGCCTGAATTGTCACCATTCACTTTCCAAGCCACCTATCAATTCCAATGTAAGTATATTAACTGTTTGCTACTAGATAAAAATAGACACTAATTTCCTGCAAAGTCCTGGGTTCTAATCAGCAACCAATTGCCTCACATTACTGTAGTAATTGGTGGCCAGAAATACTTCACTGGCTGTAAGGTGCTTTGGAAATTCCATAGCCCTACCACTCACAGGATGGTAGTGTCTGAAATTTTCCTCATTTCTCCTCTAGTTCTATCAACTATTTTAATTTTCTTACATGAGAAATTCTGCATGTGTTGGAAATCCAAAGCAACATACACAAAATGCTGAAGGAACTCAGCAGGTCAGGCAGCATCCATGGAAATTAACAAACAGTCGACTTTCCAGGCAGAGACCCTTCTGCAGGATTATAGATCTTTGCTCTTGGTTTTTGACCTTTAGCTTGGGGGAGAGAGAGTAAGTTGTAAGGCTAGAGATGAATTGGACTGATCTTTGATAGCTGGCATGGATCTGGTGCACTGAATGTCCTCCTCTGGAGCAATAATAAAGTAAGAAAAGGTTCTTCCTATTTTTGTGAGCTCATTTCCTCATAATTGTTCAGCTCAAGTTTACTGTCTTTATAGTTTATTTATACTTTTTCATAAATTCTATTGTACTTGTTTTTTTCCTGTGAATGCCTATAAAACAAATCTCAAAAATGAAAAAGAAATGAAAATGAAATATGGTAGTAAATACATACTTCAATTATAAATTTTACTTTGATGTTAGACTATAAAAGTGATAAAAAATAACTTTATGCTGCAGCAGCACAGAGCATTACATAATGAGAAAAAAACATTAGTTTAATGCAAAATTAACATAATTCATACATAAGTGACAAATATGCAAAATAAACAACAAATTAAACAATGACACTAATGTATGATTGAGAGAGAGAGAATGAAATATATAGTTTGAGCTGGTATGAGGGTTTTTCAGCTTGTTTCAAGATTAGGACCGCAGTGGGCGAGAAGTTGTTGTTAAAGTTTCAGGTGTGGCTATTTAGGCTCCTGTTTCTTCTTGCTTAATGGCAGCTCCTGGGAGTAGCCATGGATCAGATGTTATGAGTTGGATGGATATTGACTCCATCTAGCTGTCTTGGTGATAGACCTGGCTGAGTCTACTACTCTCTTATGTTTTTGAGCAGTGGAGTGCCCATACCAGGTTGTGATAAAAACATAGAAACATAGAAAACCCTCAGCACAATACAGACCCTTTGGGCCACAAAGTTGTGCCGAACATGTCCTTACCTTAGAAATTACTTAGGGTTACCTATAGCCCTCTATTTTTCTAAGCTCCATGTAATTATCCAGGAGTCTCCTAAAAGACCCTATCATAGCTGCCTCCACCACCATCATCAGCAGCCCATTCCATGCACTCACAACTCTCTGCATGAAAACTTGCCCCTGACATCTCCTCTGTACCTACTTCCAAGCACCTTAAAACTGTGCCCTCTTGTGCTAGCTATTTCAGCCCTGGGATAAAAAGCCTCTGACTATCCACATGATCAATGCCTCGGAATTGATGCAGCCATTTGGAATGCTTTCCACTCTGAAGTTCGTCAGTGTTTGATGCAATTCTGAATCTCTTTAAACTGCCGAGGAAGTGGAGATGCAGGTGTGCCTTCTTCATACCTGGGTGGCAAAGTAGCTTGGCAGTTTTCATAATGCTTTTACAAGGCCTGTCATCTGGGTTCAATTCCCTCCACTGTCTGTGAGGAGTTTGTATATTCTACCAGTGGTTGCAGGGGTTTCCTCCAAGTGCTCTGGTTTCCTCTCACATTCCAAAAATGTATGGGTTAGTTAGTTAATTGGTTGCCTGAGTGTTATGGGGCAGCACAGGCTCATTGGTCAAAAGGACCTGTTACTATGCTGTATCTCTAAATTAAAAAAAAATTTAATTAAATGATTGCATCAATGTGCTGGCCCCAAAATAGGTATATATGGTAGCTTCATGCACCCATGTTGAGCTCGTCAATTTTATCAACTTTACCTCTGACTTCCAACCTGTCCTTAAACTTACTTGGTCCATCCCTGAGATCTCCCTCCCCTTTCTCAATCTCCCAGTCTCCATCTCTCAGGAAAAGCTGTCATTAACATTGTTTATAAATGTTCTGATTCCCACAGTTATCTCTACTATACCACTTCCCACCCTACCTCTTGTAAAACTGCTCTTCTGTCTTCTCAGTTTCTCCGCCTCCACCACAACTGTTCCCGGTATGCAGCTTTCCATCCCTGGATATCAGAGATGCCCTCCTGCTTTAAAGAATGGGGTTCCCCTCCCTCCAATATTCATGCGGCCCCCACCTACATCTTCTCCATTTCCTGTACATCCAGGCTCAGCCAATCTTCCTGCCATCTTAACAGTGATAGATTTCCTCTTGACCTAACCTACCACTCCAACAGCCTCCCCATCCCACACATTATCCTCCGTAACTTCCACCAAAGGCATCCTACCACTGAGCATATCTTTACCTCCCCATCCTCTCCACTTTCCTTAGGGATTGCTCCCTCTGCAATTCCCTTGTCCGTTCATCGTTCCCCACTAATCTCCCTCCCAACACATCCCTGCCAGTGGCCTAAGTGCTACATGTGCCCATACACCTCCTCCCTCACCTCCATTCAGGCCCCCAGGCAGTCCTTCCAGGTGAGGCAACACTTCTCTTGCGAATCTGCTGGGCTTGTCTATTATGTCCGGCACTCCCAATGTGTCCTCTTCCATGTTGGAGAGACCCATCTTAAATTGTGAGAGCGCTTTGTTAGGCACCTCTCCACCAACTGCCTCCAACCCTCGACTTTTCCACCTACTTGGCTTCACCTATCACCCTCCAGCTAGCCTCCTTTCCCTCCCCCAGCCTTCCAATTCTAGCATCTTCCCCCTTCCCTCTCAGTCC
Source organism: Mobula birostris (assembly GCF_030028105.1). Lineage (NCBI taxonomy): Eukaryota > Metazoa > Chordata > Chondrichthyes > Myliobatiformes > Myliobatidae > Mobula > Mobula birostris. The sequence continues at coordinate 44,736,215 of NC_092385.1, forward strand.
TGAAGAACGGTCTAGGCCCAAAACATTGACAATCTATTCATTTACATAGATGCTGCCCGAACTGCTGAGTTCCTCCAGCAATTTTTGTGTGTTGCTTTGGATTTCCAGCATCTGCAGAATCTCTTGTGTTTATAGTTAAATCTTTCTTTAGCCTCCTCTGTCCAAGGAACAAATCCTAGTATATTCATTCTTTTCAAAATAAAAATTTCCAGACCCAACTGCAAACATGTTTTCTCTCTAATGTGGTGACCAAAACTGTACAGCCTAATTTATTTTGTGTACTGTTGTGGAGAAAGAACATCACTCATTCAGTCCAGTCTCAGGTCAAATATATTTATTCTATTAGTCTTTCAATGAGCAGTAGGGGAGTGCCCAATACAATCTCAGGGTGTGGTCACACACTCTATTTCTAATTGTGCAAAACATGCTATTTTTATATAGGGTACTGTAGATAAGGGAAAAAATCTTCACTAATCCACAGACTTTCAGCCATCTTTTCTGACCAACACAAGATAAAGATGCACAGAATCAGCTGTCTCTGACATCACCTGCATATCCATCTCATGCTTGGAGACCCTTGTATTCCCTTTGTTCAGTTAAGGCCTTAGTTACCATTGTGATGGTACTAGTGTGTACTTTTATCTCCAATTATCACATAGCTCACCTGGGCCTTGTGGTATCTCTTATTTTTACTCTGTTGCAGCAAACAGGTCTGACTGATTCAGTGAGGTAAAAATGCAGTGTTGTCTTGCTGTTAGCTTTACAATATAATGTGCAAGTTAACTCTTCAAACTACATCTGTGTCTGAGACTATTCTAACATAAAGTCTCTGCTCTTCATTTCTGTGCTCCAGGTAATAAATGGCAGTGTTCCACCTCCCTTAATAATCACCTTTATGAACCATTCTTTTGGTTAGGGAAAATATATCAAATCTAAATTTAATATTCTTAATTGTCCCTATATTATTTTCCAGTTGCACTTCTATTATCCTTTGCATACAGAAATACTTCCTAATTTTGAACTTGAGGATTCTAGCATGAAATTTTAATCCACAGAGCCAGCTGAGGTATTCAATTTAACTTTAATAATCCATTGCAGTCTGTCTCCCCAAATGAAAGCACTATGTTTCTCACTAAAAGCACTACAAATGGTAGTGAGGGAAGAGGCCTGAACGGTACTATTCAGGGCCCCAAACACTCCTTCCAGGTGAGGCTATACTTCAGCTGTGAGTCTGTTGGGGTCATCTACTGTATCTGTTGTTCCCAGTGTGACCTCCTGAATATTGGTGTGACCAGGCATAGATTGGGAGACCACTTCGCCTAGCATCTACACCTAGGCCGCCAGAACAAAGTGGGATCTCCCAGTGGCCACCTATTTTAATTCCACTTTGCATTCCCATTCCGACATGTCAATCATGGCCTGTCTTCTGTTGCAATGAGGTCACACTCAAGTTGGAGGAGCAACACCTTATATTCCATCTGGGTAGCCTCCAGCCTAATGGCATGAGCATTGATTTCTCGAGCTTCCGGTAATGGCTGTCCCCCCGCCGCTCACCATTCCCCATCCCCTTTACCCTCTCTCACCTTATCTCCTTGCCTGCCTATTGCCTCCCTCTGGTGCCCCTCCTCCTTTTCTCTCTTCCATGGCCTTCTGTCCTCTCCTATTAGATCCCCTTTCTCCAGCCCTGTATCTCTCTCACCAATCAACTTCCCACCTCTTCACTTCACCCCTCCTCCCTCCCGGTTTCACCTATCACCTTGTATTTCTCCTTCCCCTCCCCCACCTTCTAATTCTGTCTCCTCATCTTTTTCTCTCCAGTCCTGCTGAGGGGTCTTGGCCCGAAACATTGACTATACTCTTTTCAGTAGATGCTGCCTGGCCTGCTGAGTTTCTCCAGCTTTTTTTGTGTTGTGCATTCCTCTACTGTGTTCTCTTGCCGAAAACTATTTCTTAATTCAATTTCAACATATGCACATCACAGGCAAGGGCAGCATTTACAACATAGAACAACACCCTCAGTGACCACTTTATTAGGTACCCTGCACACCTGCTCATTAATGCAAATATCTATTCATCCAATCATGTAGCAGCAGCTTAATGCATTAAAAGCATGCAGGCCTGGTCAAGAGGTTCAGTTGTTGTTCAGACTAGACTTCATAATGGGAAAGAAATGTGATCTAAGTGGTTTTGACCATAGAATGAGAATTGGGGCCAGATGGGGCTGTTTTAGCATTTCACAGACTGCTGATCTCCTGAGATCTTCACACACAACAATCTCTAGAGTTTATAGAGAGTGCTGTGAAAAACAAAAAAAGAACCTAGTGTGCAACATTTCTGCCGGTGAAAGCACTTTGTTAATGAGAGAGGTCAGAGGGGAATGGCCAGAATGGTTTAAGCTGACAGGAGGGCAACAGTAACTCAAATAACCAGGTGTTACAACAGTGGTTGTTGGAGAGCATCTCTGAATGCACAACACATTGAACCTTGAAGTGGATGGGCTACAGCAGCAGAACTTACACTCACATGCCACTTCATTAGGTACAGGAGGTAGAACAGAATACTGGAGGCTTTTTACTGTCTGTTAGAAGACATTTAAACCACCAACCAGCCATTTAGCAAGCATCCAGGCAGATATTCCCAGTAACACACACTAAATGCTGAAGCAACTCAGGACCCTGAAGAAGGGCTTTGGCTTGAAATGTCAATTGTTTATTCTTTTCCATAGATGCTGCCTCACCTGCTGAGTTCCTCCAGCATTTTGTATGTGTTGCGCTGGGTTTTCAGCATTTGCAGAATCTATTTACTAACCAGGAAATAATTTGAAAAGTTCTGGCAGATTATTTTTTTTCTTTTACTTACCAGTATTTGATGCACATGTTTTGTTCCACCTACTCAGTTATCTAGAGAACTTCAGTCAAACGATACATTAATTATGCATGCTAGCTTTTTTAAATATTAAAAATACTTTCAAATCAGTTGCATAGTTGCAGAGATGTAGCTATATTTTTGTCTTTGTTTTGATTTGGCACGTGGAGGCAACGTGACTGCTGATGACTTGATGTTTTCAAGTTTTACATGGGTTTTCTATAACCTTCACCATAATAGGCAAATTTAAAGTGGACATGAGCTGCTAAATTTAATCTGTAACATTTCTGTCAGAGTCTGCATATGGTCATGCAATCTCTAACTTGTGTGCCAAAAAAAATTGCTGCCTTCTATGCAAGAGATTTAACAAATCATCGCAAAATAGTGAATGTAATTGGGCTGCAGATTCTACTGAGCTAACATTATGTTTTATTCTGCCTTCGCTGCTCATCCATTAGCTAAACATGATCTGTAAACTAAGAGCCACTTTAACTGAAAATAAATAAAATTGACAACATCTAATGTGCAAGTGTAATTCACCTGGGATTACTTTACTAAAACCTGTCTCTTATCAAAGATGTTTTGTTTACTTTCATAAAAAAGTCAGTTCAATAAATGCAGACAATATGTGTCAAATCAGAGCAGTGAAATGGAAAGAAGCTGTTTAATGGTTGCTGAAGGTGAGCAAAATGTCACAACTCTCAAGATTGCTGCAGGTGATTAATGTCTATGATTTTTGTTTGTGTTACTTAAGGGAATAAAATCAGATCTGCAGCCTGTCAGATAGAAAATTAATCCATTTTATTCTGGTGCGTAAGTGTGGAGTGTCAGCAGTGAATCAATTGCAGGCTCTTTAAATAAAGATCTTCTCAAGATTTGAATGGATGTGTTGAAGGCCCAACTTCGAATAGTGGATTTGAAAGTGTTTGCATCAATTATTATTATTTGATCGTTATCATGGAAACAGCAGGCAGGTCTCTGCACAGAGTACTTAGCCATTGATCTTTATCCAGAAATAACTAGACATTTGACTGTACAGCATGAGCAACAGGAAAATCCGTCAGTCACGTGATATTTTAGAAATACTTATGCCAATACTGGAGCAATTGCTTACGTTTTGAGAATTCTATAGATAATCAAGGCATATTTGGGAAAAGAAATGTGCTTGCAAGTGAAAAATGCACAACTAGTTTTACCTTATGCCACAATTGTAAATATGAATAAAGGGTTCAATAATTTGCTTCCTATAAACTTCAGGCTTTCTAAATCTCACCACCTTGTGGTGAAATTGCAAAAGAATAAATGTTATTCTGATGAAGGGTCTTGGCCCGAAACGTCAAACGTTTACTCTTTTCCATAGATGCTGCCTGGCCTGCTGAATTCCTCCGGCATTTTGTGTATATTACTTTGATTTCCAGCATCAGTGGACTTTCTCTTGTTTGTGAAATGTTATCTCTGTAGTTTTTCCATGGAAAAAACAGGCACAGTTTTGATTTCTAACCCTTTTATTGTTTTGCTAGTGCCAAACAAAGAAACTTAACAGCTTGGACCTTTCAGGACCTGAGCTCACCATCTGTTCGCCTTTGAAGTCTGTCTTTACTCACAGTGGTTCCCTGGGTGCTCTGTCTGCAGGGAAACTGGCTCTCAGCTTATTGGTGAGACCCAGGGCAGTGCAGGACCTTTGTGAGTAAAACTGACAGGCCTTACCCTGTAATTGGTTTCAGATCTTGTTAAGCCACACTCTCAAGCTAACTAGCTGTCAGCATGACTGAATGTTGATGGATGTTTCTGACATTCAGAAGTGTTCAAATGTATTCAAAATCAATTATAATTCAAAATACTGCTTAAAAATCACATTCCTTATAGTAACACCCCTCACCAGAGTGCTAGAAAACATATAAAACATTTAAATCAACTCAAATTAAAAATAGCAAAATTAGCTTTCCCCACCATTGATTTCGTCCATTGACAGACAGCTTTCTAGGTTTTTACAAGAGTTTTAAGACCATGGAGAAACTTCTAAAAAATATTGAAATTCATTTAAAGAACTTTAAAAATGAAATAAATTTAGACAATGCTCAAAAAAAATCTCAAAATAGTAGCAATCTATTTCAAAGCACGAACGTGAAGTAAAATAATCCATGCATTTTCCTTCTCTTTTGTCTTTCTCCACAAGGTCAGTGGCACCATTGAAATGCATTAACAGCATATATCAGCCCTCCTTGGGATGTCACGTGCTTCCTGAAGGTCCACCCAGAATATCTGTTCTCCATTGCTGGTTTACAGGAGCTGGGAAGTAGTGTCATCTCATCTCCAGCTTGCTTGGATTTGTGTGCATGGACCATAAAACACTTCAATGAGCATTTAGAGCGGCAATGAGAACTTAGCGTCACTTCATTGTGGAACATGGGAGTACCTGGGGAAGGGGAGCACTACATACAATATTAACAACCACAAGCTCAACATGTAATTCCTGCCTGGTTTAGAGAGTATAGATTATGATCAGAGATTAAGGGAGCTAGGGATTTACTCTTTGGAGAGAAGGAGGATGAGAGGAGACATGATAGAAGGTATGCAAGATATTAAGAGGAATTGATAGAGTGGACAGCCAGCACCTCTTCCCCAGGGCACCACTGCTCAATGCAAGAGGACATTGTTTTAAGGTAAGGGGTGGGAAGTTCAAGGGGGATATTAGAGGAAAGTTTTTTACTCAGAGAATGGATGGTGCATGGAATGCACTGCCTGAGTCAGTGGTGGAGGCAGATGCACTAGTGAAATTTAAGAGACTACTAGACAGGTATATGGAGGAATTTAAGGTGGGGGGTTATATGGGAGGCAGGGTTTGAGTGTTGGCATAACATTATGGGCTGAAGAGCCTGTGCTGTGCTGTACTATTCTGTGTTCTATGTTCTATGTTTAAACCCCACTCCCTGCCCTCATACAGTGCCACTATGGCTTTATCAGTCACCTAAGAACCACAGAACAGACTTGAAAGCAAAAATGGCTGGAATACATCAATAATCAAAAAATGTTTGAGAAGTAGAACAATGTCAGCCATTACAGTTTGGTTTGGTGCACCATTCTCACAATATATAAAAACTACAGCAAACAGTTGAGTCAGCAGTAAAGCTTATTGGCTTCTGCCTGCCATCACTGCAGGACGTGCATGAGTCCAGGACAATGAAATGGGCAAGGAAAAACATTGTAGACCCTACCCACCCTGCAAACTGCCTTTTCCGAACACTCCCTTCCAGAAAGTGTGATAGGGATATTGGAACAAACAATTCACACCATCTGAAAGTTAATCTGATCAGCCATTCTAGTTAGCACCCCCCACTCCATCTACCTATTATCTCAGTCACTGCACTGTAAGTACTTTAAACCACATCTTATAATGTTGTTTACACTGTAAATGCATGCTGGCATTTATGTATTTATGCATAGCTTATTCCTTATGCATACTTTAACCTGAATTTTATATAATTCTTTACTCTTTATAATTGTTGAATATCATGGCAACATACCACAGTCGAAACATCGACTGTACCTCTTCCTAGAGATGCTGCCTGGCCTGCTGCCTTCACCAGCAACTTTTATGTGTGGAACCAGACGGTCTGTTCTATTGTCCCATTGCAGTGGAGCACTGATGCTCTAAGGAGAGTCTTTGAGTGATTTCACTTCCAGACTTCACCTTCACAACAGTGTAGTGGGTGTGAGAATGGTAATCTCATTAATAGGATAGGGTTATCGACCCAGTGGAAACAGGGAAATACAGATAACTGCTTGACATTATATTGCTTTTAATTGTTTGTTGGTAGTTTAATGCATTTTTTTCTTATTTTAAAAGAAGCTTCTTAAAAAAGTTATTAAAATAGATTTTGAAAGCCGGTGTCTGTCAACAATAGACCATAAGACCATAAGTACACCACATCTACTGCATCTCCTTTGTCTACCCTGCTTGCAATTTCCTCAAAAAATTGTAGTAGGTTTGTCAGGCAGGATTTTCCTTTCAGGAAACTATGCTGGCTTTAGCCTATCTTGTCATGTGCCTCCAGGTTTTCCGTAATTTCTTTCCCAACAATTGATTCCAACAACTTCCCAACCACTGATGTCAGGCTAACAGGTCTATAGTTTCCTTTTTGCTGCTGCCCACCCTTCTTAAATAGCGGAGTAGCATTTGCAATTTTCCAGTCATCCAGTTCAATGCCAGAATCTATTGATTCTTGAAAGATCATTGCTAATGCCTCCACAATCTCTCCAGCTACTTCCTTCAGAATCCAAGGGTGCATTTCATCAGGTCCAGGAGATTTATCCAACCTCAGACTATTAAGCTTCCTGAGCACCTTCTCAGTTGTAATTTTCACTGCATATACTTCACTTCTCTGACACTCTTGAATGTCCAGTATACTACAGATGTCTTCCATTGTGAAGACTGATATTCAGTTACTCTGCCATCTCTGTGTCTCTCATTACAATATCTCCAGCATCATTTTCTATTGCTCCTATATCTACCCTCAACTCTCTTTTACCCTTTACATACTTAAAAAAGCTTTTAGTACCTTAGATATTGGTAGCCAGTTTCCTTTCATAATTCATATTTTCCTTCTTAATGATCTTTTTAGTTTTCTTCTGCAAGTTTTTAAAAGCTTCCCAATCCTCTATCTTCCCACCAGCTTTGGCTTCCTTGTATGCCCTCTCTTTAGCTTTTACTTTGGCTCTGACTTCACTTGTCAGCCACGGTAGTGTCCTTCTTTTATTCAAAAATTTCTTCTTATTTGGAATATATCTGCCTTGCACTTCCATCACTTTTCACAGAAACTCCAGCCATTGCTGATCTGCTGTCCTTCCTGCTAGTGTCCCTTTCCAGTCGAATTTGGCTAGTTCCCCTCTCATGCCATTGTAATTTCTTTTATTCCACTGAAGTGCCGACACATTGGATTTTATTTTCTCCTTCTCAAATTTCAATGTGAACTTGATCATATTGTGATCACTGTTCCCTAAGGGTTCATTAACCTTAAACTCTCTTATCATCTCCAGATCATTGCACAACACCCAGTCTAGCACAGCCGATCCCCTAGTGGGCTCAACAGCAAGCTGTTCTAAAGAGCCAACCCTTAGACATTCTACAAATTCTCTCTTGAGGTCCAGTACTGACCTGGTTTTCCCAATCCACCTTCATGTTAAAATCTCTAATGATTATCAGGACATTGCCTTTCTGACATGCCTTTTCTATCTTCTGCTGTAATTTGTAATCCACATCCTGGCTGCTGTTTGGAGGCCTGAATACAACTGCCATTAGGGTCTTTTTACCCTTGCCATTTCTTAACTCAACCCATAGAGACTCTACACCTTCCAATCCTATGTCATCCCTTTCTAAAGATTTAATATTATTTCTTATACACGGAGCCACACCGCCCCCTCTGCCTAACATATCTTTCTGATACACCATATGTCCTTGGATGTTCAGCTCCCAATGGCAGCCATCCTTTAGCCAAGTTTCAGAGATAGCCACAACATCATACTTGCCAATCTGTAGCTGAATTTCAAGATCGTCGATTTTATTTCTTATGCTGCGTGCATTCAAATATAACACTTTCAGTCCCGTATTTGTTGCTTTCTGCTTTAATTGCACTACTCCTTCATTGCCTTGTAACTCATCCCACTGGCTGTGATTATGCCTTATCTCCTGCCTCTTCTTTCTATCATCTTTATTGCACATATCTTTCACTTATTTCTGTTTTCCACTTCCTCAGCCCTATCACTGCGGTTCCCATTCCCCCGCCAAATTAGTTGAAACAATTAGTGTTGAAGTCTTTTGTTCTAGGAGCGAGACCTCAGGATATGTTGCTTAAGGCCTATTCACAACTTGAAGTCCAGCCTGTCTGGTCTGTGGGGTATTGTGCACATGGGAGAGTGTGAGAGTACTGGGAGGAAGAAGGCTGGTCTGCACATACAATTCATTGCATTCAGCAAGAGTAAGTGAGTGACAAGTAATCACTCCTTTTCTTGAGGATCACAATGGAATATAGCGAGAGAAGGATTAAGTGAGAAGTTGGACATGCTTCATTGAAGAATCTTTCAGTGATGATCAAAACTATGAGGATTTTTAATGGAGAAAATTCAATCCATGGACCAGCATGTTGATAGCTGGAGGCCATATACTTATTACCAAAACCAAAGGGAGAGTTTGGGAAAATTTATTTTTGTTCAGATGGTTGTTAGGATGTGGAAGGCCCTGCCAATAACAGCATTGAAACAGAATCCATAATAGCTTTTAGAAGAGAGCTGTTTAAATAATTTATAAATCTAATGTGAAAGGTTACAAGGAAAGCACTGGGCACTGGGCTACAATGAGAATTCTTACAACAAACTTGGCACAGGTATGATGGTGTCTCACTGCTGGAAGGTTCTATGATTCTATGGTTCTAAATATTTTAGAAGAGGATGATGGATTACAACTAATCTCTTATTCCTAACTGCAGTCTTGCTTTGATTCCTTCACCTCTGGCTAGTGTTCTTGGAATTTTATAATTTTTGGCACATGTTTCAGATGATATTGTTGAAAAAAGTGTTAATTTTACATCTGAAGAGATAAATAAAAGATATAAATATTGCATATTAACATGTATACTTTATACTCTTTTTCAGAATGTGGGCATCAGCAGACCTATCATTAGCCCAAAGGATCATGCCCTAGTGAAGGTGATGAGAAGCCTTCTGGAATCATTTCAGTAATTCTGGTGAAGATACCTCATCAGTGCTATGGGGTGGAGGGTTCAGGATTTTGACCCCACTAGGAGGAAGAACTGGCAATGTATTTCTAAATTGGAACTGAGCACAACTTGGAGGGAAAATTACAGGTAGACATTTTCTTATGTATCTGCTGTCCTTGTCTATCTTGATGTTGCAGAGAACGGGCAAACCCAAACACAGTACACTGGCAAGGAGATAGAGTTAGGATGCAGATGAGGGCATGAGAGTGGCAGGAACTGAATGGCAAATGGGAGGATGAACAGAAAAGGAGGAGGCCGGCAAAACTTTTCTTGACCCAGGGTGTTGCTGGAGCTGAACGGCAAACAGGAGACAGGCGGCAGGCAACACTTACCCTGAAATGGAGCGTTAAATGGAAAGGTAAACAGCAGGCAATACATATCTTGACATGGAGCAGCAAATGGAAAGACAAATGGCAGGCAATACTTATCTTGACACGGAGAGATAGAGTTACACAGGTAAACTTCGGTACTGAAGTAAAAGTTAGAATACACAATCCTAAGCAGCCGGGAACGTGAATTACCACACAGGCAGAAACAACGATCTGGCGATGAGTGGATGCAAAGCTGGGGTATTTATGCTGCAGGTCTAGATGAGAATCAGGTGTGCCACAATCAAAGGGAGTTAGGAGAATATGGGGAATTAACGGTTGGGACCATGACATTTGAAGATAGAGGCCAGGGATTGGAGAAGTACTGTCACAGTAGCCAAGGTAACTGACCACACTCCATTTTGTATTTGGTACACAATGTAATCGGCTGGTGGTGTAGGGAGAATCAGCACAGGACTTCAAGGCTCATCCTGAGTTCAAACTCAGCCAGGTCCCGACCTGGGCAGCAGCAGTATCTATGGGGAAGAAAGGCCTGGCAATCTACTGCTGTATCTTGGAATGAAAACCCTATGGAGCCTATGGTCCATGAGGTCACGAAGAGCCGGATTCGACTTAACGACTGAAGAAAAAGATCACAATGTAGCCACTGTGCGGTGGTAGTGGGGGGACTAAAAATAATATTTGAGTCCCCAGATGATCATGAAGAGGATTTTGTAAGGTCAGCTGGACCATGAATGATTTTGCCATTTCCCAGTTGGTTTTCTAGTTGAAGCCAGACAGCTTGTCTGGTTTTAACCTAATTCTGTTGTTACTGGGATATTTCAGAAAAACTGTGGTCTAGTATCAAATGCAGGTTAGACCAGTTAGACCCTACCTTGATTAATATTAGGGGCCCATGGCATAAAAAAGTTGGGAATCCCTGAGTTAGACCCTCCTTTAAATACATCAATGAGATCAATAATTTTTTTTTACAGTAATCTTATTGTTTAAGACAACCTTTAATGAAACAAGTCGATTTGTTTTAAATCCAGATTTTTTAATAACTAAATTTAAAATCTTAATCCCAGATTGTTGGTCTAGATTCTTGATTAATACTCTGGTTATTTAATCACTCTGTTATTATTGTGCATTGACTTATATACCTAACAACACTTGCGGTCTTAAAAACGCAAACAACAGGAATTCTGCAGATGCTGGAAATTCAAGCAACACACATCAAAGTTGCTGGTGAATGCAGCAGGCCAGGCAGCATCTCTAGGAAGAGGTACAGTCGACGTTTCAGGCCGAGACCCTTCGTCAGGACTAACTGAAGGAAGAGTGAGTAAGGGATTTGAAAGTTGGAGGGGGAGGGGGAGATCCAAAATAATAGAAGAAGACAGGAGAGGGAGGGATGGACCCAAGAGCTGGACAGGTGATTGGCAAAAGGGATACGAGAGGATCATGGGACAGGAGGTCCGGGAAGAAATACAAGGGGGAGGGAGAACCCAGAGGATGGGCAAGAGGTATATTCAGAGGGACAGAGGGGAAAAAGGAGAGCGAGAGAAAGAATGTGTGTATAAAAATAAATAACAGATGGGGTACGAGGGGGAGGTGGGGCATTAGTGGAAGTTAGAGAAGTTGATGTTCATGCCATCAGGTTGGAGGCTACCCAGACGGAATATAAGGTGTTGTTCCTCCAACCTGAGTGTGGCTTCATCTTTACAGTAGAGGAGGCCGTGGATAGACATGTCAGAATGGGAATGGGATGTGGAATTAAAATGTGTGGCCACTGGGAGATCCTGCTTTCTCTGGCGGACAGAGCGTAGATGTTCAGCAAAGCGGTCTCCCAATCTGCATCGGGTCTCGCCAATACATAAAAGGCCACATCGGGAGCACCGGACGCAATATATCACCCCAGTCGACTCACAGGTGAAGTGTTGCCTCACCTGGAAGGACTGTTTGGGGCCCTGAATGGTGGTAAGGGAGGAAGTGTAAGGGCATGTGTAGCACTTGTTCTGCTTACAAGGATAAGTGCCAGGAGGGAGATCAGTGGGGAGGGATGGGGAGGACGAATGGACAAGGGAGTCGCGTAGGGAGCGATCCCTGCAGAAAGGGTGTGAGGGAAAGATGTGCTTAGTGGTGGGATCCCGTTGGAGGTGGCGGAAGTTACAGAGAATAATATGTTGGACCCGGAGGCTGGTGGGGTGGTAGGTGAGGATCAGGGGAACCCTATTCCTAGTGGGGTGGCGGGAGGATGGAGTGAGAGCAGATGTACGTGAAATGGGGGAGATGCGTTTAAGAGCAGAGTTGATAGTGGAGGAAGGGAAGCCCCTTTCTTTAAAAAAGGAGGACACCTCCCTCATCCTAGAATGAAAAGCCTCATCCTGAGAGTAGATGCAGCGGAGACGGAGGAATTGCGAGAAGGGGATGGCGATTTTGTAAGAGACAGGGTGAGAAGAGGAATAGTCCAGATAGCTGTGAGAGTCAGTAGGCTTATAGTAGACATCATTGGATAAGCTGTCTCCAGAGACAGAGACAGAAAGATCTAGAAAGGGGAGGGAGGTGTTGGAAATGGACCAGGTAAACTTGAGGGCAGGGTGAAAGTTGGAGGCAAAGTTAATAAAGTCAACGAGCTCTGCATGCGTGCAGGAAGCAGCGCCAATGCAGTCGTCGATGTAGCGAAGGAAAAGTGGGGGACAGACACCAGAATAGGCACGGAACTTGTGGTCTGCAAGCCTTTTGAATGGCGCACTTTGCTTCAAAAATCTATAGTAGAATGTTGTTAGTTATTCATTTTGCATAATTGAATATTGACATTTCCATTAAACAAGCATCAAGACATTTAGAATCGTTGATGCACTAAAAAATGCACAATTATTTACATGTTTTAGGAATTTCCTTCCTGCGGTCCAATCCATTACACTGGACAGCAAAGGTTTTGCTTCCTGAATACCTTTAGGTGTATCTTATGAATTTTGGGCTACTGATCATGAAAATCACCATGAAATTTCCCTATCACGCACCATTTTTTAAATAAACATGTTTATTATTTCAATTCATAATTCAAGTCAATTAAAATGTTGCCTACAAAGTAAGCTGGAAAGTTTCCTATCTTGTCCAGGCATGCTTAGGTGGCGCGGCTGCTGCATGGCAGGACGGGTTTTAATAATTATTGCGTTCAGTACTGTAAGGATGGAATTTGCCACAACCAGGCACAAACATTTCTATGAAGGATTTTGATATTTGAGACAGATGCTTCCCAGAATAACTGATGCCACGATTTAGGAAAGCATTTTTGTTGGTCCACAAACCAAACAGGTCATCAATGACAGGCAATTTGAAGAATTTCTAGTGGGATGGGAGAAAATCACATGGAAGGCATTCAAGGAAGTTGTTGAAATTTTTCTCAGCATCTACAGGGTACCAAACTACGTGCAGCTGGTTGAAAGCATGCTTCAAGCATATAAAACCATGAAATGCAACATGTCACTAAAGATTCATTTCATGCATTCCCATTTAGACTTCTTCCCTGCAAATCTTGGTGCTGTTAGTGACAAGCATGGTGAAAGCTTTCACCAGGACATTGCAGTCATGGAGAAAAGATACCAGGGCAAATGGAATCCATCAATGCTGGCGAATTATTGTTGGATACTTAAGCGAAAAGCCTCAGACACTGAGTACACTTGAAAATCATTTACAAAATATTTTAACTTAGTTGAACTATTGCAAAGCATCAACACTATTATGCAATTAAACACATTATATTCAATAAAAGTTAATTTGTTGTTTCTCCAAATTCCTAAGTGATACAAGTAGTCTGAAATTCTATTTGTGTTCATCTTGAAGCATAAACAAAAAAAAATCCTGAGGAAGCAACACCTTTGAAAAAATTTGTTGTCCAGTGTTATTTGCAAGAGCTCTTTTTAAGAAATAGCACAGTAACCTCCAGTTCAAAGTCCTTTCTGCACAAGTAATTTAATTATGGCTGCTTCTTTTAACTGAAATCCTCCATCTAAATAATTGTAGATTTTAGTTAATTGGGCCATCTGTTAATCCAGGAAGCTGCTTATTTGGACCAATTGTCAAACGATAAAAACTAATCGAAAAAATAGCTGGGATTCCCTTAATTAAATTTGGATATATGCCACTCAATTGGGGCAGGAGGTAATTGCCAAACAGTTTCTAATAGTGTAAGTCACATGCACTTGTGTGGCTGGTAGACTGTGCTAAGAGTGACCAGTTTTTAAATAATGTCAGTTGCGTGTGTTTGTGTTCAAAAAGCTGTGATTTTTGTCACTGATAGTTGGCAAGAACTAGGCAGTAAGACAATTCAGAACTGTTTTGCTCCCTGTGGTTTCAAATGTTCTGGCTTGGAGAGGCAAGAAACAGCTGGGAGTGAAAATGAATCAATTTCACTACTTCTTCAAGATAAGGAACTACAAAGAATTTGAAGACATCAACAATCAACTTGAATGTTACAATGAAAAAGAAGATTTGGAGGATGCGGTCATCGATAGGATCCTCTGAAGGCAGTCCATTACCTGCACTACAATACTGCACTGATTGTGTTCAATTACAGTCAGTCAAAAGAATATAGCAGCATACAGTGAATTTCTCCTTTTATAAATATTAGAAACTAACATAGTTTTATAGTGCTGTACTAGTATTGATAGTGTTCTAATTTGTTCTGTATTTCATTTAAATACACGATTGGTTACTCAGTTAAATGATAGCTTGTTGTTTTTATACCTGTATAACTATTTCCATGAAACTTCAGCTAAATGAGGCAGCCTTGTAATTGGGCCAAAATGTACTGGTTCTAATTAATCAGAATCCACTGTATTGTGATCACTCACAGAAAGAATATGTAGAATCCCATAGAGAAGGACCCTGCACTTACTTGTCATATCCAGAATATGTATAACTGCATTCAAATGTTTCTGACTTATAACAGCTCTCTAATTAGATTAGCACTTAGTTAATGAACCATTCCAATGGTCCCTGAGCCCACTGGCATCACAATGAGATTCTATCATCTTCTGTACCCCCACAATAATCAGACAAGGCTCGATTTCTTTTGTTCAACGTCTTATTCACTGATACGAAAGACAATCGCTCAGAGTACTGATAGGACTTTAAAATTACTACTTCTACAACTTCTACAGTGAATATTATACTCTAAGTACTATTATTTGTGACCTGGATCATCCAATTACACATCAGAGATGAACATAATCTTCACCTTTCTGATTTGATACTCCTGCCCCTGGTTCTACCTAACCATAAAAACCATCACTTGATTCAACTAATTAATCAATGTCACATCCCTCCAAGTGAAGTTTGAACTCAACATGCCTGTTATTGGAGACAATATTTTTTCCACTGACCGATGGTATTCAAAGGTCTATTGCCTGCCTGAATTCGTGCTGAGATTAATTGCTTTAGGAACAAGCCTTCTTTAATCTTTAAGAAAACATTCCAATGGGTTGTTTATTAGTGTTGCCAAACTTAATTGCAGAAACCAGGTTTGACTTAAAAGGACACAAGTACCTGTGTTGTTACAACTTATTTTACATTAACTGCATCAATGCCCCAAGTGCAATAAAAGTATAACCCCACGGACAGGGTGATGAGGACTGGTGGAGTGATCATTAAGAAAACCACTTAGAGAACCGTCCATTGACGATAGATGTTTTGTCTGCCTTGTCTGTTGACTGTGTAAAGTCAGGGCCTCTTTAACGAATACTAAATCTAGATTCAACTTGGGATCCTGTCCTGACGAAGGGTCTCAGCCCGAAACCTCGACTGTACCTCTTCCTAGAGATGCTGCCTGGCCTGCTGCGTTCACCAGCAACTTTGATGTGTGTTTCCTGAATCACTGGATGGCTGACAAATCTGAGAGAAATGTCTTGCTCTCTGTCCAAGCTGTTATATCGGACAGCTTTCATTTCGGATATTCAACTCAGCGTAGGCTGTTATATTGGACAGCTTTCATTTTGGACATTCAAAACAGTGAATGGCTGTGCACTACTAACTGTTGTGGAACAGAGTGAACTTGAAGTACAAGTGCACAGTTTACTGAAAGTGGCTGTACAAGTAGATAGGGTTGTGAAGGCTTTTAACTTGCTGGCTTTCAATCTGGGCATCAGATTTACGAGTAAGGGCATTATGTTTCTTTAATATATGTTGTTGGTGAGCCCTTATGCAGTACTGAGTGAAGTTTTGGTCACCCTGTTGCAGAAAGAACATTGTCAAACTGGAGAGATGCAGAAGGTTATAAGGATGCAGCCTGAGTTATAGGGAGAGGTTGCCATGTTGGATATTTGTTTCTGAAACATGGGAGAATGAAGGGAGAAACCTCATTGAAGTTTATAAAATCATGAGGAGTATGGATAAGGCCATAGTTGGCCATAGTCTTTTCCCCAGGGTTGGGGAGTCCAAAATTAGAGGACACAGATAAGAGATAAAAGGGGAAGAATTTAAAAGAAGCCTGATAGATAACTCCTATAATCAGTCAGTAGTGACTACCTGGAATAAAATGCCAGAGGTGGTTGTTGATGCTGGTGCAATTAAAAGGCATTTAGATAGGTGGATGGAGGGAAAGGGCTTGGAGGGTTATGGACTGAGTTTGGGCAATGGGGAGGATGCTGTGGTCAGCATGGACTAGTTTGTCCGAAGGGCTTGTTTTCATGGTGTATTGCTCTCTGCCTATATTATACAGTGTATTCTCTATGTGAAAAAAAGAGAGCTGGAGGAAATCGGCAGGGCAGGCAGCATCTGTGGAGGAAAATACACAGTTGACTTTTAGGTTGAGGCTCTTCAGCTGGAAAAGTTCTGTCTGACCCGCTGAGTTCATTCAGCTCTTGTTTTATAGCTTCAGGTTCCAGCATCTGTTTTCACTTTGTTTCCATATACATATCATAAAGTTTTACAAGTCTCTGATATTTAGAGGTATTTCAAACAATGTTTTGAAGAAAATTATCAAAAACGAAAGCACAAAATATTTGAAACTAAGTGAAGATAAGTAAAAGCAAATCTCACCTTTTTATTTCCGTTGGCCTCCTAATCTGGGGACATAGAAGCCCCATTAAGATCAGTGGGCCTTTCAAATCCAATGGCAGCATTAATCTGGTAAAAGAACTCAGAGGTGATTTCGTAATGTCGGGGTAGCAAAGTCCAGGCTCCAGTGCTAGACTCAATTCCTGAAGCGGCAGCTGCAAATCAAGTCGCATACTTCATATTAACCTTAGCTATAATCCAGGAATTGCACAATTAAAATAACTGAAGGCAGCCAGTTCCTTTTAGTGTCCTGGCCTCAGCCAGTAAGAATTGAGTCAACATGTTGAAATGAGCTCAGAATCTACCCTCTAATTGGAGAAGGACATCCCCAATAATAAAAATCTAATGTACATCCAGCACCAGAATGCTACTGAGAAATAATTGCAAAAGATCTCCGTAATTCATATACCTTTAGGTAGATCAATAGCTGAAGAGTATTTATTCCCCGAGGAGGTAATTAATGATTGAAATTTTGAAGTGCATCTCTAGAAGCTAGCTTTTCAAGTGTTGAATTTTATTCTGTACAAAATAAACAGCTCTCCCTATGGCAGTCTGCAGTAGAAAAGGAATGTTACATTAATGGTTATTAATGGTCTAGGTCCAAACCTAAAAATGACCCAAGGCCAACCAGTTGCATTCATTGCCTTTATTCCTTTGAAAGGTTTGTTTACTATGGGCATTTTACTTAAGATTAGCTATTTGTTATAAATCTAAAATGGGCCTTAAGTAATCCTTTTAGAAGTCATAAAGTGTCATTGTTCATCTCATGTACTGTGTTTCCAGTGGTTCATAAAAGAAAAGTGAAGCTCATTACTGAAAGGAATATCTTATTCTATACTCATTGTTGTAGAAGTATCACCAGATGCTGTGCTGTTTGATGGCAAAGTGGAGAAGCTGGGGAGAAGTATACCATAAGAAGAGTTTTGAAGAGATGATTAAAAATTTGTTTGTGTTGAAAAGGCTGATTGAGATGGCAAGGTTTGTATAGAGTTGCAGAGTCTTATGGATAGAGTTTCAGCATATTGTGGTAACTAGTTTGACAACTCTACCAATAATAACAAGGGAGGAAAATAAGCAATGCTTGGAAAGCCAGAGCAGAAGGGATGCAAGGCTAAAAGCAGGATGATGTGTTTATTTTGGAGGAATTAGGATAAATCATTGGAAGTTGTTATGTGTTGTAACTTCAAAATGTTAAACTAATTCAAGTGAAGATACAGGAGTCCAAAATGTGGGTCTGACTTTGAGTTTATTTTAAGTGAGGTGCACGTGCCACATGGTGGTGTGATAAAATATGCAATTAATGTATTTCTACTTATAACTCATAATTAATTATTTAAACAACCAAGAATGCTTCACCAAACAACATATATACACAAATATTGCTGAAATGCTAAATACACAATACTCCACCCTGCTTAGATTGTCATTAGGAGATGGCTGGGAACGGACCCAAGTGCAAGACACAGACACTGAAGTACTAGGGACAGGACTAGGGTACAGGGCGAGGGCAGGAACATGGACACAAAAACCGGGGACCTGTTAGCTCTAGAAGACTGGACAAGAGATCTAGGAGCCCGGGCTTGGACTCCGAGCCAGAGACTGGACAAAGACCCAGAACCTGGGTCTTGCCTCTGGCTCAGACCCCAGAACTAGGCAAGGATGTGACTTGGCTGGCAGGCAGGACGAGGCTGGAGACCAGAGACTTGAGGCGAGGCTGGCGACCAGAGACTTGAGGCGAGGCTGGAGACCAGAGACTTGAGGCGAGGCTGGAGACCAGAGACTTGAGGCGAGGCTGGAGACCAGAGACTTGAGGCGAGGCTTGAGATTAGAGACTTGAGGCTTGGGGTCTTGAAGCTTGGCTGGGGACTTGGAGCTTGGCTTGGGGCAAGGCTCGAGGTTTGGGGTCTTGGAGCTCCTCCTGGGCAGGGCGCAGATCACCTGGGCAGAGGGGCGCGGATCACCTGGGCAGGGCGCGGATCTCCACCCGATGGAGGCAAGGGACAGGAAGGTACAGAACCAACCGCAGGGTAACGGCAATACGGCCTGACTTACCCGACAGAGGCAAGGAACGGGAAGGGACAGAACCAACTGCAGGGTAACGGCAAGACAGCCTGGCTTACCCGACGGAGGCAAGGGACAGGAAGAGACAGAACCAACCGCAGGGTAACGACAATCTGGCCTGTCTTACCCGATGGAGGCAAGGGACAGGAAGGGACAGGACCCACCACAGGGTAACGGCAACCTGGCCTGGCTTACCCGACGGAGGCAAGGGACAGGAAGGGAGCTAAGTTCAGGGTGGCTACAAGACAAGACTTCAGGCGAGACGAGGCAAGAGTTACCAGCCAGACAAGGCAAGGCTTCAGGCAATGCAAGATGAGACAAGAACTTCATGCGAGGCAAGAGTTACCGGCAAGACAAGGCAAGGCTTCAGGTGAGGAAACAGAAACCAGGGGAAGGGATACAAGGAGTAAGGACAAGAACAATCCAGCAGCCACGCCCTGGTCTCTGAAGGTATTTATGCAGCCAGCCCCAATGAGAATCAGCTGCCTCAATTAGTGCTCAACAGGAACAGAAACAGGGTAGACAGGAAAACCTGGAGCAGGGGTCGATGGACCGGACCGTGAACCGGAATGTGGACTTCACGGACCGGACCATGACATAGATATAAACTCCAACACAGTATACTATATTATTCAACTACTATATACAGACATCCACAGTATAGTAAATTTTAAATTGTCCCATTGCGGCCTAAAGATTTAATTGCTGTGGTGGATTCTTTACTCTTGTGGGATGACATCTTTCCTGACAAAGGGGATCACTCTGCTTAGCTGCTGAGACTTCTGGCAGTGAAACAATCTCAGGTTCTGGGCCCTCCTCCATGGTGGTTGTAGGAATTGACTCTGAGACTGTACAAAGTGGTTCTGATAGTAGTAGCCAAATTTATTCTCTAACAATTGACTCTGGTCTCCTCAGTTGATTAATGTATCATCTCCAGATGATATCAGACGCACTCTCCACTGTGCATGAGAGTGCTTCAGTTCTGTCCTTAATCTTTCCGAGTACCCACTTTTGATCATCACTGTAGTCCCTTCCCAGGACTGTTTGTCCAAGAGTGAAACATTGAACCTTCTTGCTTGTTAAAGTTAAAATCTGTCCTGAGCCTTGTGGCCCATCAGGCCAGTGCTTATGTCGGTTTCTAAGAGGAACCCTCAATTTGTCTTGACTGTTTGCCCTGCATCCTCCTTCGGAGATTAGGTTTGAGGAGATCCAAGCATGAACGCAAGGAAGGACCCAGAAACAGCATAGCTGGTGAGCTGTTGGTTGTGGAGTGTGTTTTATTAAGATATGCAAGGACGAAATTAGCAATCTTCTGGATCTGTGCTCGTGTAGTGTATTCTGCCCCCATTGCTCGCAATGTGCTCTTTAGACTCTAGACAAACTTTCCACCAAGTCATTTGTAGCTGGGAGGTACGGTGCTGATATAATATGTCTTATTCCATTCATTTTTTGGAATGATTGAAACTGTTCCTCAGCAAAATGAGGTCCATTGTCACTTACTAAATGTTCTGGAACACCAGCCTTGCGAGGAGACTTTTCAATGTGCAAGGCTCTAGTGAAAGCTATTGGGAACACTTCAGGCCACTTTTTAGCTGCATCCACTGCTACTAAGATATTTGTGCCTATGAGTGGTCCAGCAAATCCACAACAATATTCTGTCAGGACAATGCAGGATGGAGAGGCGCAGCTCTTGGCATCTATTGGTTATATTGGCATCCCATACAGTGCATGGCAGGCTGCTAAATCTACCCAGGACATGGGACAAAGCTTCAAGCCAACACTTTCATTTTTACCACACCTATATTACTGGCATATAACATCTCCAACATCATAGCTGTCAGCTTGGATGGTACAACAACTCTCAAACCCCACATGAGGCAACCTCCATCAAGGGCAAGTACACCTCAGCGCAGGTAAAAATGGGGAGACCGGAGTTTCTGTTGCACATTCAAGAGATTTTGGGTGGCCATGTAGACCGGAGTCAGTGTGGTGTCCTTTTAGGTTGCCCTTTGAATCACCCCTGCTGTAATAGTGAGACTTTCGATTTGTGTTGGGGATAATACGTCAAAAGGAATGTCCAGTTCATTAAATTTTTCTGTTACTTCCTTTTCCAAGGATTAATGGGAAATCCGTGATTTCCATGATTACTCGTCCTCTTGAATTCAATCTGGTAATTGTGTCCTCTAAGAAACAGAGCCCATCTCTGCATTCGTGCTGCTGTTGATAGTGGAACACCCTTCTGATGATTGAAAATGGACTTTAGTGGTTGATGATTAGTAATGAGGGTAAACAAGTACTGGTTGAAAAGGTTTACACCACAAATCAGACTCATGGTCTTTCTGTCAATCTATGTGTAATTTTTCTCTGCAGAGGTAGAGAAATGTGAAGCAAAGGCTATGAGGCAATCAGTTCCCTCACTCATAACATGTGACCTGACGGTACCGATACCATAAGATGAGGTGTCAAAGGCAAGCTTGATTGGATGATGGGGATCATAATGCATCAGTATAGTGTCTGACTTTACCATTCCCTTAACTCACACTGCTTTGTCCATTGCTATTTCTTCCTGATCTGCAGTAATGAGCTGAATGGGTGGCAGGAAATTGTTATGGGCAGTTTACAAATCCTAAAAAGGACTGCAACTGTGACACATCCTTTGGCCTAGGGACATCCACAACTGCTTGAATTTTCTTAGCACTCTGTGTAATCCTTGTGACCACTGTAAGTGATGGTTGGTTTAAAAGATTCATATTTGACATGTTGTGCTTTGAGCCCATAAACTTCTTATCTTTTTAGTACTATCTTGAGGTTTTGGAGATGTTCCTTGTCATCATCGAGGTAACACTGAGTGCTTGGGCAACCTTGCAGCACCTGATCCATATCTTCCTCCAAGAATACAGGTGTAGATGCTACTCCAAAAATAAGCCTATTATAGGGATAAAAGTCTTTCAAAGTGTTAGGTTGAGAAACATTTTGGATTCTTCTTCCATCTCCATCTCCATAGCTATGTCGATTTTGCTGAAGTGTTTTCCTTCAGAAAGGTTGGTAAAGATATCCTATATCCTGGGCAGAGGGAACTGATTTATTTTCAGAACTGAGTTGATGGTAATCTTAGAATTAACATGGATCCTGACAAGCCCATTTTTCTTGGCTACTGGGACCACTGATGTTGTCCACTCAACTTTGGAAAGAATTCCTTCAGCTTTCATGCGATCCAACTTACTGGCTAATTTATCACAGTGAGTATAAGGAACCAGAGAGCATCTGCAAAACTTGGGTGCAGCATTTTCATTTAACACTATTTTACCCTTGATATGTTTGAGTTTTCCAATGCCATCCTTGAACACTGCTGCATCATCAACCAGTATCTTTCTTAATTTGTGTTCACATGGCTTCGTTGCAGGGAATGTGATATGCAAATTAGAAACATAGAATCATAGAAAACATACAGCACGATACAGGCCCTTCGCTCCACAAAGGTGTGCCGAACATGTCCCTACCCTTGAACTACCTAGGCTTTACCCATAGCCCTCTATTTTTCTAAGCTCCATGTAGCCATCCAGGAGTCTCTAAAAAGACCCTATCATTTCCGCACTCACTGCTCTCTACGTAAAAAAACTTACCCCTGACATCTCCTCTGTACCTGCTTCCAAGCACCTTAAACTATGCCCTCTTGTGCAAGCCAATTCAGCCCTGGGGAAAAGCCTCTGTCTATCCACACAATCAATGCTTCTCTTTATCTTGTACACCTCTATCAAGTCACCTCTGATCCTCTGTCGCTCCAAGCAGAAAAGGCCGAGTTCACTCAACCTATTCTCATAAGGCATGCTCCCCAATCCAGGCAATATCCTTGTAAATCTCCTCTGCACCCTTTCTATGGTTCCACATCCTTCCTATAGTGAGGTGACCAGAACTGAGCACCGTACTCCAAGTGGGGTCTGACCAGGGTCTTATATAGCTGCAACATTACCTCTCGGCTCTTAAACTCAATCCCACGATTGATGAAGGCCAATGCACCATATGCCTTCTTAACCACAGAGTCAACCTGCATAGTAGCTTTGAGTGTCCTATGGACTCGGACCCCAAGATTCCTCTGATCCTCCAACTGCTAACAGTCTTACCACTAATACTATATTCTGTCTTCACATTTGACCTACCAAAATGAGCCACCTCACACTTATCTGGGTTGAACTCCATCTGCCACTTTTCAGCCCAGTTTTGCATCCTATCTGTCGTAAAGTGGGCGTTGATGGTGGACCCAAATGCAAGACACAGACACTGAAGTACTAGGGACAGAACTAGGTGTGTCAAGAAAGCAAGGGAAGTGGGGAAGAAACAATGTGGACAAGACTAAGATACAGGGCCTGGGCTAGGACTAGACTAGGAAAGCGGGACCTGGACGAGGAGCAAGGAACTTGCAACCTGGACAAGGGCTCCGTGCTAGAGACTGGACAGGGACTCAGTACCTATATCCTAACTCGGGTTCGGACACCGGATCTAGGCAAGGACAAGACGTGACAAGGCAACAAACTGGACATGGTGGCAGGACATGGGACCAGAACTGGATGAGGACATGAAGCTAAGACTTGGACTTGGGAGACTGGAACACAGAGCCTTGGTCTTGGGAGACAGGAACGCAGAACCCAGAGCCTTGGTCTTGGGAGACAGGAACGCAGAACCCAGAGCCTTGGTAATCTTGGAAGACAGGAATGCAGAACACAGAGCCTTGGTCTTGGAAGACAGGAACGCAGAACACAGAGCCTTGGTCTTGAGAGACAGGAACGTGGACCACAGAGTTGGGACCCCTCCCTGGGAACAGGATGAAGGGATAGGACTCATACACAGAATGCTGAACATGGCGAGAAGGTTCTCAACACAAGGTAGCGGCAAATGGCTGGACCTACCTAGCGAAGGTGCGGACACAAAGAGACAGTTCCTTATCTAGACACAGCAAGGCTCCGGACTTGCTCAGGCGGTAGAACCTGACAGCAATACAGGTGATGACGCAAGCGAGACTTCAGAAGGGAACAGTCCAGCAACCGAAGCTGAACCCAGGAGCTGTTTATGTAGCCAGCCCAAAATGAGAATCATATGCCTCAATTAAGGCACCAACAGAACAAGGGAAAACCGAAAAACCTAGAATAAGGATCGATGGACCGATCCATGATCTGGAATGCGGATTTCATGAACTGGACCATGACACTATCAATATCCCATTGTAACCTCTGACAGCACTCCACACTATCTACAACACACCCAACCTTTGTGTCATCAGCAAATTTACTAACCCAACCCTCCACTTCCTCATCCAGGTCATTTATAAAAATCACAAAGAATAGGGGTCCCAGAACAGATCCCTGAGGCACACCACTAGTCACCGGCCTGCATGCAGAATATGACCTGTCTACAATCACTCTTTGCCTTCTGTGGGCAAGCCAGTTCTGGATCCACAAAGCAATTCCCCCTTGGATCCCATGCCTCCTTACTTTCTCAATAAGCCTTGCATGGGGTACCTTATCAAATGCTTTGCTAAAATCCACCTACACTATATCTACAACTCTACCTTCATCAATGTGCTTAGTCATATCCTCAAAAAATTCAATCTGGCTTGTAAGGCACCACTTGCCTCTGACAAAGCTATGCTGACTGTTCCTAATCATATTATGCCTCTCCAAATGTTCATAAATTCTGCCTCTCAGGATCTTCTCCATCAACTTACCAACCACTGAAGTAAGACTCACTGGCCTACGATTTCCTGGGATATCTCTTCTCCCTTTCTTGAATAAGGAAACAATATCAGCAACCCTGCAATCTTCTAGAACCTCTCCTGTCATCATTGATGATGCAAAGATCATTGCCAGAGGCTCAGCAATCTCCTCCCTTGCTTCGCACAGTAGACTGGGGTACATCCCATCCGGTCCCAATGACTTATCCAACTTGATGCTTTCCAAAAGCTCCAGCACATCCTCTTTCTTAATATCTACATTCTCAAGCTTTTCTGTCCACTGCAAGTCATTCCTACAATCACCAAGATCCTTTTTCATAATGAATACTGAAACGAAGTATTCATTAAGTACCTCTGCTATTTCCTCTGGTTCCATACACACTTTTCCATTGTCACACTTGATTGATCCTATTTTCTCACATCTTATCCTCTTGCTCTTTACATACTTGTAGAATGCCTTGGGGTTTCCTTAATCCTGTCTGCCAAGGCCTTCTCATGGCCCCTTCTGGCTCTCCTAATTTCATTCTTAAGCTCCTTCCTGCAAGCTTTATAATCTTCTAGATTCATATCATTACCTAGTTTTTTTGAACCTTTCATAAGCTCTTCTTTTCTTCTTGACTAGATTTACAACAGCCTTTGTGCACCATGGATCTTGTACCATACAATTCTTTCCATGCCTCATTGGAACGTACCTAACACAAATATCTCGTGAACATTTGCCACATTTCTTCGGTACGTTTCCCTGAGAGCATCTGTTCCAACTTATGCTTCCAAGTTCCTGCCTGATAGCCTCATAGTTCCCCTTACTCCAATTAAACGTTTCCCTAACTTGTCCGTTCCTATCCCTCTCCAATGCTATGTTAAAGGAGATAGAATTGTGATCACTATCTTCAAATTGCTCTCCCACTGAGAGATCATTTCCCAATACCAGATCAAGTACAGCCTCTCCTCTTGTAGGCTTATCTACAAAATGTGTCAAGAAACCTTCCTGAACACACCTAGAAAACTCTACCCCATCTAAGCACCTCACCCTAGGGAGATGCCAATCAATATTTGGGAAATTAAACTCTCTCACCACAATAACCTATTATTACTCCTTTCCAGAATCACAACCCTATTATTACTCCTTTCCAGAATCGTGGATGGATCTCCAAACAAGTTGCAGTTTTCTTAGAGAATCATGATCCCACAATGCTGGTCCTTCTGTTTTTACCACGTGCAAGGCCAATATGGTTTGCTGGTTGGCGTATTTCACAGTTAGAGATGTCATTCCCATGGGAAATATCTTTTTTCCAGTGTAAGCTTGAGTTGAATATCTGCAGGCTTCAGTTCAATATTTTTGAAATGCCGTTCAAACTCATTGGGTTTCGGTGGGACTCAAGTGCAGTCCAATGAATACTTTTTCACCAGGACTTATTAGGGAGCACGCAGGCAACAGTCTTTCAAAAGCAGAAGGCAGGCACGAATCCGAAATGGCAGGCAGAGGTCTTACCAGGAAAGGCAGTCAGGCGAGGGCAGACAATCCAGAGCGCACAGGCAAAAATCAGGTCCAAGAACGGGCAAAATCCAAAACACCGAATCAGGTAAAATTGGTTGGCAGAAGTCGCAATGATGGGCTAGAACAACACAGGTCAGAACTGGGATGAACTGGCAGAGAATGCTAGTCAAGGCGGGCTTTAAATGGACAGGGTAATGAGTGAAAATTAGAAACAGGTGGATTGAAATGAGGAGACAAGCAGGTAATTGGAGGAAGTCCAAAAAGGAAAGGGGCTGGGCCAGAACCCACATGGCCAGGTGAAAGAAAACAGAAATTAAAGACTGTCGTGATCCAGAGCTACCAGCAGAGGCCCTTTGACCCAGTGTTCAGGCCGGATCCTTAACAGATTGAAAAAGTGTCCAATTCCATTTTAATTAATTTGCCATTCACTTCTGGCGTAAGCCATTTTGCTTGTCTATTTTAATTTTCATACTGTGAGTCTCAACGCTATAAAGTCTTGTGTCACTCTCATCATTATCAGATGTTTCATCAACAGTGAGCAGATTAGTGCTGCTTTTGCAACTGCAACTTTTTCGCTTCCCTGTGCAGTCCATTTATTTTTACTTTGTAAATGTCCTACTCTGTTCCATTTTTTGCAAGTTTCTCCTTTAAACCTGCATTTGTTTAGTGAATGTGAACCTCTGCCACAATGGAAACAATTTGTTCAGCCAGGCTGGTTTCTGTTTAGACACTGCAATTTTGTTCATGCTTACTTTCATTGCTGACTGCAACTCTATTGCATCTCTCTCTCTGTGATTTCCATTGAAACATCAAGTTCAGTTGCTCTTTTGAATGTAAGTTGTGCTTCAGTTAGGAGCCGTTTTTGAATGCTTTCTTTAAAGACTCAACAAGCTAAACAATTTCACAGTTCATTATTGAACTGACGATGCTCAGCCAATCTCTTCAATCCAGCCATGCACACAAAGATGGACTCCCATTCTTTTTGATTTCACCTATGATACCTGAAGTGTTCTGCAATCAAAAATGGTTTTAGTTCTAAATGTTCCCGCATTACTTTGACAATAGCAGCAAAGTTCATTTCCAATAGCTTGGTTGGAGCTGTCAAAGTTCAAAGCGAACTGTAATGCCTTTAAACCCAAATGAACTCAGTAAAATTGGCACTCACTTCTCATTGGCTATTTCATTTGCTTCAACGTATTGTTCCAACAGCTCAGTATACAAGAGCCAATTACCCGTTGTGTAATGAAATTCTTCAATCTTTCCAATGTAGCTAGTCATTTCTGATTTTTAAAAATGATTATTATCTCCTAGTACTCACTCTTTATGAACCCAGAATTCTTCTGTTTATGACCATTTTTTTTAACATCGACATTTCTGCATGCGCGAGGCTGCATTCTTTCCTCATGTGTTTTTGGTTTGAATGTCTCACTGCACTTCAACAGGTTGGTAGCCATCTCAGGTTTGCTTTAAATGTACCCTGGAGCCAATGTTATGTTTTGTAATTTCAAAACATTAAACTAATTAAAAGGAAGACACCTGAGTTTGAAATGCAGGTCTAACTTTGGGTTTTCTTCAATCAAGATATGTATGTATCACGTGGTAGCTTGATGATGCATGTAATTAATATATTTTTACATGTAACCCTGAATAAATGATTTAAATGAAGAAGACTGCTTAATCGAACTATATATCTATATCGACACACAGGAGTATTCAAGTGTTATTGAAATATTAAATGCACAGCAAATTCAGTATCAGGTCTTCCACTTCGTGAGCCTAAATGTTGTTAGTTCAAACTGGAGCAAGTACCCTAGACAGAAATAAAGCCATGCTATGAGTCTTAAGTTATCACAAGGAAATAAGCTGCAGGAGTTTAACTGTTAACTTACAGAACTCAGGTCCAGCATCACTTCGTACTTGTTACCATTGAAAGGAACACCAAGTCAATGTTGACTTAAACTGTTTTCAGTACTTACACTACTGAAATAAATTATTTTATAATGCAATGATGCAACCTTCTTTACCCAACAGAAAATAGCAACGTTTATTAGTTGACCTATAAATATTGGTTGATGGTCAGTGCAGCATGAAGAGCCTGTTTCTGTATGCTATCTGCTATGACTTTATAACTCTTCAGAAGGAGGACTCCCAGCCTTCAGAGAAACCATTAATCCTATTCCTCCACCTATATCCCTGTAACCGATCCTCGCCGACATACCCAACAACTCTCCTTGAGTCTTCCTCAAACAAGGAGAATTTACAAACAAGAGAAAATCTGCCGATGCTGGAAATCCAAGCAACGCACACAAAGTTCTGGAGAAACTCAGCAGGCCAGGCAGCATCTATGGAAAAAAAAGCACAGTCGACGTTTTGGGCTGAAATCCTTCAGCAGGACTGGAGAAAAAAAGAATCTGAGGAGTAGATTTGAAAGGTGGGGGAGGGGAGAGAGAAACACCAGGCGATAGGTGAAACTTGGAGGGGGAGGGAAGAAGAAAAGAGCTGGGAAGTTGATTGGTGAAAGAGCCAGAAGGCCATGAAAGAACAAAAAAAAGTGGGGGGAAGAGCACCAGAAGGTGGTGATGGGGGGGGGGGCAAGGAGATAACATAAGAGAGGGAAAAGGGGATGGGAAATGGTGAAGGGGGGGGTGGAGGGATTACTGGAAGTTTGAGAAATCGATGTTCACTTCATCAGGTTGGAGGCTACCCAAATGGAATATAAGGCATTGTTCCTCCAACCTAAGTGTGGCCTTATCACGACATTGGAGGAGGCCATGGATGGACATATTGGAATCAGAATGGGAAGTGGAATTAAAATGGGTGGCCACTGGGAGATCCCACTTGTTCTGGCGGGTGGAGTGTAAATGCTCACCGAAGCGGTCTTCCAATCTATGTTGGGTCTCACAGATATCCAAGAGTCCACACCGGGATCAAATATCACTGTGATGATTGTACGCTCTAGTATCAATTGTTTGGTGACAATAAAGTAAAGTACTTGGTTACATTTTCTGCAGGCTTCACCTTTAAATCTGCATTAGGCTGGTGAATGTGAGCCCCTGCCACAATGGTAACACAATTTGTTTGGCCAGACTATTTTCTGCTTAGACTTGGCAGTTTTTTCACATTCGCTTTCATTCCTGACTGTAACTCAAATGCCATTAAAACAGCCATTTCAACTGCTGTTTTAAATGTAATTTGAGCTTTAGTTGAAAGCAGTTTTTGAATGCTTTCTTGTAAGATTCCACAAACTAATTGATTTCTCAGTGCACCGTTACACTGATTACCGAACTGACAAGGCTCAATCCCTTCAGTTCAACTGCATACACTAAAATGGATTCCCCTTCTTTTTGATTTCACTTATGAAACCTGAAGTGATCTGTAATCAGCAATGGCTTCACTTCTAGATATTTGTGCATTACTTTGACAATCTCATCAAAGATAATTTCTCATGGTTTGGTTGGAACGGTCAAACATTGAAGCAAACTGTATGCATTTAAACCCAATGCACTCAGCAAAATTGGTACTCTGTTCTCATTGACAATATCACTTGCCTCAAAACACTGTTGAATTAGCTCACTATACATGTGTCAGTTAGCCATTGTGTAATCAAGCTCATTAATGTTTCCAATGTAGCCAGACATTTCTGATTTTATTTTTATAATTATTATCACCCAGTACTCACTCTTTATGAACTTATGAATTCTTCCATTTCCCGACTTAAAAAAAATTGATTGTGTCTTCCCGTCTGTTGAAAACATGCTGCACTGCACAGTCTCTGCATATGCTAGGCTGTGTTTTTTATGTGACATCCTCGCTGCGTTTTTTTTCAGTTTGAATATCTCGCTATGCTTCAACAGCTTGACAGCTATCTCGGGTTTGTTTTAAATTACCTCATTGTCAGTATTATATTTTGTGACTTCAAAATATTAAACTAATTCAAAGGAAGACACAAGAGTCCGAAATGTAAGGCAGGTAGCTCGGGGTGGCATAGACAGTGCCCTGCTAGTTGCAGTCTTCTCGCCTCGATTTTAGTGGTGGGCATTGGTAGGTTGCTATAGGGCTCGACGTTCGTCATGTGCTGTTGGCAACTCATGTCAAGAGCCATCCAGAGCATTCATGTATAGCAACCACCTGGAGACTTTCGCATCGTTTTGGTTAGTGTTCATGTCTCGCACCCTTACGTGAGAATGGACTTTATGACTGCTATGAAAACACACTTCTTAAGCCCTCTGGTCAGGTTCGACTTCCAGATTTCCTTCATGTTGTTCATAGCCCTCCACACCAGCGCCTTCTATATCTTTATGTCCTTCTCCGAACTCATCATTCTTGACCCGAGGTACTTGTAGTCAAAGACTTTCCTAATGGTATCATTCTCTACGGCCTTGAGAGTACCTTCGCCACAGTTAAGTGTCATGTATTATTCAAATATTAGTTAAATATACAAAGAGTGATGGGAAATGTACTGAGATACACTATCAATTGTTAGGAGATATATTGCTGAAGTTATTGAATTCAATATTGAGTCCATTTGGACTTAAGATTAAATACTGTATTAAACAATTTCTGGAAACTCACCTTCCCAGCTGATATTAGTCAAGGACACTTCCACTGAATGTTATCCATCTGTAATATTGACCCTGTTTTTTTCTTTTCATGAGGATAGCCTGGCTAGTTGGGTTTTTCCTTCAGCTCTACATTCGTAGCACATAGCTTTGTCTTTAGGTGTTTTATTTTCTTTCTCTCGATCTAACCTCATGAACCTATTAAACAAAGCATTGACTCTTTCTCATTCCACAAATGCTGCCTGATCTGATGAGTTTTTTCATATTTTCCATTTTTGTTTCAACAGCATTGATATTTCAAGTCAAGTCACTTTTTATTGTCATTTCGACCATCACTGCTGGTACAGTATACAGTAAGAACAAGACAATGTTTTTCAGGACCATGGTGCTACATGAACAAAACAAAAACTACATTGAACTACGTAAAACAACACAAAAGCTACATTAGACTACAGACCTAACCAGGACTGCATAACGTGCACAAAAAAGTGCAGGCATTACAATAAATAATAAACAAGACAAGATGCACATTAGAGGGCAGTAGGTTGGTGTCAGTCCAGGCTCTGGGTATTGAGGAGTCTGATGACTTGGGGGAAGAAAATGTTACATAGTCTGGTCGTGAAAGCCCGAATACTTTGGTGCCTTTTGCCAGATGGCAGGAGGGAGAAGAGTTTGTATGAGGGGTGCGTGGGGTCCTTCATAATGCTGTTTGCTTTACGGATGCAGCGTGTGGTGTAAATGTCTCTAATGGCAGGAAGAGAGACCCCGATGATCTTCTCAGCTGACCTCACTATCCGCTGCAGGGTCTTGCAATTCGAGATGATGCAATTTCTGAACCAGACAGTGATTTAGCTGCTCAGGATGCTCTCAGTACAACCTTTGTAGATTGTGGTGAGGATGGGGGGTGGGAGATGGACTTTTCTCACCCTTCACAGAAAGTAGAGATGCTGCTGGACTTTCTTTGCTATGGAGCTGGTGTTGAGGGACCAGGTGAGATTCTCTGCCAGGTGAACACGAAGAAATTTGGTGCTCTTAACGATCTCTACGGAGCAGTCGTCGATGTTCAGCGGAGAGTGGTCGTTCCGTGTCCTCCTGAAGTCAACCACCATCTCTTCTGTTTTGTTCACATTCATAGACAGGTTGTTCGTTCTGCACCAGACCATTAGCCGCTGCACCTCCTCTCTGTATGCTGACTCATCATTCCATTATGCAACCAGTCAGTACACTCTCAACCATGCATCTATAGAAGTTTGTCAAAGTTCTGGGTGATCTGCTAAATCTTTGCAAACTTCTAAAAAAGTAGATGCGTGCCTTCTTTGTAATGGTACTTACATGCCGGAGCCAGAATTGATCCTCTGAAATGATGATGCTGAGATATTTAAAGTTGCTAACCCTGTCCTCCTCTGATCCCCTGATGAGTACTAGCTCACGGACCTCCAGTTTCTTCCTCCTGTTGTCAATAATCAGCTCTTTGCTGACATTAAGTGAGTGATGTTATTGTGGTACCTCTCAGCCAGATTTTCAGTTTCCTTCCTGTATGCTGATTTGTCATCACCTTTGATTTGGCCAACAACTATGGTGTCACGAGCAAACTTAAATATGATGTTGCAGCTATACTTAGCCTCAAGGACGTCAGTATAAAGTGAGTCGAACAGAGGGCTAAGCACACAGTCTTGTGGTACCCCTGTGCTGATGGTGATTATAGAGATACTGCTGCCAATACGAACTGACTGGGGTCTACAAGTGAGGAAGTTAAGGATCCAGTTGCACATGAAGGTAATGAGGCCTAATATGAGAATGGATGTCACTTAATCTTCAGATATTCCAGATTGAGAGCACAAGAGTGCTATGTTCAAGTGCCATGAAGAGTTTACCATGAAACAAAGATCCCCCATCTTTTGCCCTCTTGGAATCAGTGGTTTGGTAATCCAATGGATCGAGAAGCTTCAGGTCTGACCACCATATCTGGCATGTCTGGAGTGAGCCATGTCTCAGTGAAATAGAGACCTCAGCAATCCCTCCTTTCCCTATAATACAGCAATCCACTCATGTTAAAAGACTGCCCTCTGATGTTAGCCTTTGCTGTCCTAGGAAAAAGCTGCTGGATGTCCACTCTGCCTATGCCTCTTATCTTATAAACATCTATCAAGTTGCCTCTCATCCTTCTTTGCTCCAAAGAGAAAAGCCCTAGCTCACTCAATCTGTCCTCTAATCCACTCTCTAAACCAGGCAGCAGCTGGTCAATCTCCTCTGCACCCTCTCTAACGCTGCCGTATCCTTCTTATAATGAGGCACCAGAACTGAACAGAATACTCCAAATGTGGTCTAGGCAAAGTTTTATAAAGTTGCAACATTACCTTGCAGCCCTTGAACTCAATTGCCTCACTAATGAAGGTAAACATACCACACACCTTCTTAACCATCCTTTCATCACGAGTACCAAATTTGAGGGATCTCTAGACTTGGAACTCAAGATCCCTTTATTCCTTCTCATAAAAATCCTGCCATATACTTTGTACTCTGCCTACAAATTCAAACTTCTAAAGTGTATCACTTCACACCATCTGCCTCTTCTCAGCCCAGCTCTGCATTCTGTCAATGTCCCTTTGAAACTTACGACGGCCTTCTACTCTACCCACAACACTACAAACCTTCATGCCATCTGAAACTTACTAACCCACCTTTCCACTTCATCCAAGTCATTTATTTAAATCACAACAAGCAGGGATCCCAGAACAGATCCCAGTGGAACACCACTGGTCTCTGACCTCCATGCAGAATATTATCCATCTCTGTTTGCTGTGGTCTCACTAATGTTGAATCCAATCCATATTTTTATGTAGAGTGTTGGAATCCATGTTTGTATGTGGAGTGTATTGATCTGGGAGTTACAAGTCCTTTCCTCAGGAGCAAGCTGCTTTTTCAAGTTGAAAAATCAGCATAACTTAAGTTAAAATCTACAGTAACATAGATAATGTAATATTCCAAATACATTTTGAATTTATATTAAATCAATAAAGTATACTCTAGTTGAAATTAATTAGGATTTTAAATCAGTCTGTGATGGAATAACCAGTTTTGTAACTGAAAGGATTTTAATGACCTCTAATACAATAGTGGTAGAATTTGATTAAAACCGTATTTTGAGTTTTTGCTGATGACCTATTGGAGCAGCAGCTTGTCTGTAAGTAAACTTTTGATATCTCTTCCAGCTTTAAGGATGCTCCTCTTCAGTAACGTCATCGAAGTAATTGCTAATTATTTTAATTTGAATTCAGCATATTGAAACGTTTTACAATCTACTCTTCTCTGATAATGGGTAGATTATAAAACATGAGGACAGATGTAAGAAAGCTGTTTATCTGCATAAAACTGCCAAAACATCACAGAATTACCTTTTAATCTTTTACTTCGCAAAAATTAGCTGATTAAGAAATTCAACATAAAGTTTAAAACCTGAATCATTTGCGATCTATTTCCTTCATGTGCTGAGATAAGAGATGGTTAGACGGTTTTGTGGCTTATTAAAGTCACTAATCTTTTGGTGCCTTTGTGCCTTGGTGCCTTGAAACCTACTTTATATAGTTATATTGTTAACACAGTGAAATTGTTATCAATGACGCACAGCTCTCTTAACCTGAGTTCAATCTGAGCTTTGGTGCTTAGTTTGTGGAGTTTGCATGTTCTGTATTTGACCATGTGTGTTTCCAATTTCCTCCACATCATAAAGATCTGCTGATAGGTTAATTGGTGACAACCAATTGCCCTGCTTGAGTTTGGTTGAAGGAAAATCAGGAGGAGATAGTAAATTATGGGAATAGAACACAGAAAATAAAATTGGGCAATCGGATTGAGAGCGGACACAGACTTGACACCTGAGAGGCCTCAATCTACTGCATAAGAAAAAATATGATAAAATAAACTGGTGATATGATTGAAATTAAGGTGATCTTTGAAATTTCTACAAAAGTGAAACATATTCTGAGTTAGGAAATACACAAGTACACTCAGATTCTGTATAATGCTACCCTGCTTAATGCTGATTTGTTACAACGTGGTTATTCAATTTTTTATTGAAATTTTTAAAAATAACAAAAATTCATTCTGAACACTTAAACCTTCTCAAGGGCAGTCACCATTACAGTAAACATTGAATCAGCCAATGAGAGTTCTTTACATATTCTCAGAGTCACTCACAGCCAATCACGTATTAGTTCATGCCTCTTCTGCGTGTGTAAATATGTTTGTTCCCTTGCCAATTTATTCCATTTTCCCACCCATAGTGTCTGGAAAACGGCCTCCAGTAAGGGTAGTACATTTAAGATGTCTAGCAAAGGCATTATCATGGATGTGAAACTGCAAATGATAAGACACTAAGAAGCTAGTGAGCATCAGGTTGATGTTGGCACCTCTTTGAAATTGGCTACATTGATAATCAGAGCAATTATAAAAATGCAGACAAGATAAAAGTTTCTGCAATGACGACCTCAAAGTTATTACCAATGAATGTGATTTGTTTAAGGAGTCATTTGCTTGAAAAAATGGAAAATAGACTAAAAAAATATGGGTGGATGACCAAACACAATGAAACATGCCCCTAAGCCAGCGGATAATAATGGAAAAGGCAGGAAGCATCTTCAATCATATTCAAGAGGAAGAAGAAGATGATACGTCAGTAACATTCATAGCCATCGGAGGTTAGTTTGATAGATTTAAACAACGCAGTAACCTCCATAGCATACATATCTCTGGTGAAGTGACTAGTGAAGACAGCAAGGCATTCTTCTGCAACACTGAAAGCCATAATCAAAAAGGGCGATTATCCTCCCGAGCTTGTCTTCAATGTGGGTGAAATGGGCCAATTTTGGAAAAGATTGTCTTCTCGTACTTTCATCTCCCAGGAAGAGAAATATACAAAGGACCAGTTAACCACAAAATTCCTCAGCACTAGCATCACCACGATCACATAAATTATGGACAGTTCATTGATAATGACCCTGACTGGGAGCAAAGCAATAAGGCAAAGAGAGGTGTTCACACCATGATTTCCTGTTACCGAGAACTGCTTCATGAGAGGAAACTTAAGAGAAGGCAGTCAAATCTCGACACCTGCTTGAAGAAGCCAGTGTTAGAGGAGGACCCACAGCCTGGTCCCTCCAAGATGTAACCACCACCCACTTCCCACCACTGCTGCTGCGAAATGTTACTGCTCCACTGATGTACAGGTTTGGCCTATTTCTGGGTTTGTCACTCCACAACTTACTCTGTATACACAAGATAATATATCATACATCTCGGGTTAGATTTTTTTTTAATCAGGCGCACATGTCCATTTACGTAATGTTATATTGACCCTACATAGTGCTGATTTACATAGCGCTCCACCTCAGAAGAATGCATTCTCAACGTTAAGAGGGGTCTGAATATAATGGCCTATATTGTACCTGGAACGGCTTATGCCTGAAATCCACCTTGTCATCCTAGTCCTTTAGTGATGATGGCCAATATTGTCAAGGTCTCATTGCTGAAGATGTCTCATGAAATGGACTGGCTTGGGAAGGGCCATGCACTTCAGGATGAAGAAACTGAAGTTCCATTCCTGGATCATGTCGACAACCTTCTCAGTACTTCAGCAGCAAGGGCATTTCTCCACTGGACTTACTTATTTTTTTAAAAAGTAAGAATAGGAAAAATTTATTTTAAAACATATTAAGCTGTTGGAAGTTAAATAAAAGTATATATGCAAAGTGAATTCAAAAATTCTCTTCAGAACCTTTAACAATATTGACCTTTTTATTGAGTTAAGTTACTCCTTTCATTTGATATGGTCAATACTGGCAAAAAGCTAAGGGACAAATTTAAAGTGTTACTGGTTTCTCAGTGTCTGCCCGGAAACTGAGGGCAAGTATAGTGTGCCATAAACAGCAATGTATTATATAAAGTCTGAATATTTGTAGATGGATGTTTTAACCTATTCTCATTGTTGTTAACATAATGAGGGCAACAAAATGTTGCACTAGCAGAGCTGCTGCGTCACAATTCGCTGATCTAGATACAATCCTGATGTCTGGTGCTGTCTCTCTGGGTACTCCGGTTTCCTCCCACATTGCAAATATGTGCAGGTTTGAATGCTGATTGACCACGGTAATTGCCTCTCCTGTGCAGGTGGTAGGTTGAATCTAAGGAGAGTTGAAGGGAATCTGTGACATGTAAATCATAGGGAGAATTGATGGGCGGATAGGTTTGCACTCAGAGCTGGCATAGACTCAATAGGATGAACTGGCCTCCTACATTTTAAAAGGAATATAGAAGTTCCTACAATTCCCTAAGCTCTTCCTTCCATCTCTCAGTGGTATTAAAGTAACTACATTGTATATTTTCATTACACACCTCCCTCTGCAACTGCAATAATATTTTGCAAAAGTCCCAGAGACATGAGGCATTATAGCCAGCACTGTTACTTTGTGCCTCACTGGGTGTAAATTGACCTTCTCCTTGAAGCTGTGATTCATGCATTGTCACTCAAAACTTTCCTGGTAATTTTGTTGATGTGTGTCATTTTCTATTCATGGATTCTTTTTCATTGTCCACAAGCTTCAAAAAGTAAATTTCCTCCTAAGTTATTTTTTTAAAGCTGTCTCTGATCTCGTATCAATCACAGGTGCAAAAGCATATTTAAGGATTTCTTCCAAAAGCTATATGTACAACTTAAAAAACGTTTCAGACTAATCATCTATAGGTCTTTGGTGGAGGTGACATCCTTGTCTCAGTTGCACTGGATTCAGACATTGTAAACCTTTGTGTTCACCTGGATAAGAATTCAAATACATTTATTCTAAAAGTAACCTCATTTTATGCCTTGGTGTTATTGCAAGATTTCACATTTACTTAAGAATAAGTAAGAAGTTTATGCAGGCATATGAAATACACCCCGCACTTCCCGTTTCTACCTCCTACCCAAGATCCACAAACCTGCCTGTCCTGGCTGACCTATTGTCTCAGCTTGCTCCTGCCCCACTGAGCTCATTTCTGCATACCTCAACACTGTTTTATCACCCCTTGTTCAATCCCTTCCGACCTATGTTCGTGACACTTCTCACGCTCTTAAACTTTTCGATGATTTTAAGTTCCCTGGCACCCACCGCTTTATTTTCACCATGGATGTCCAGTCCTTATATACTTCCATCCCCCATCAGGAAGGTCTCAAAGCTCTACGCTTCTTTTGGGATTCCAGACCTAATCAGTTCCCCTCTACCACCACTCTGCTCTGTCTAGCGGAATTAGTCCTTACTCTTAATAATTTCTCCTTTGGCTCCTCCCACTTCCTCCAAACTAAAGGTGTAGCTATGGGCACCCGTATGGGTCCTAGCTATGCCTGCCTTTTCGTTGGGTTTGGGGAACAATCTATG
The DNA here is from genome assembly GCF_030028105.1 of Mobula birostris. NCBI lineage: Eukaryota > Metazoa > Chordata > Chondrichthyes > Myliobatiformes > Myliobatidae > Mobula > Mobula birostris. The sequence continues at coordinate 44,774,472 of NC_092385.1, forward strand.
TTCCGTGCCTATTCTGGTATCTGTCCCCCACTTTTCCTTCGCTACATCGACGACTGCATTGGCGCTGCTTCCTGCATGCATGCAGAACTCGTTGACTTTATTAACTTTGCCTCCAACTTTCGCCCTGCCCTCAAATTTACCTGGTCCATTTCCGACACCTCCCTCCCCTTTCTAGATCTTTCTGTCTCTGTCTCTGGAGACAGCTTATCCACTGATGTCTACTATAAGCCTACTGACTCTCACAGCTATCTGGACTATTCCTCTTCTCACCCTGTCTCTTGCAAAATCGCCATCCCCTTCTCGCAATTCCTCCGTCTCCGCTGCATCTGCTCTCAGGATGAGGCTTTTCATTCTAGGATGAGGGAGATGTCCTCCTTTTTTAAAGAAAGGGGCTTCCCTTCCTCCACTATCAACTCTGCTCTTAAACGCATCTCCCCCATTTCACGTACATCTGCTCTCACTCCATCCTCCCGCCACCCCAGTAGGAATAGGGTTCCCCTGGTCCTCACCTACCACCCCACCAGCCTCTGGGTCCAACATATTATTCACCGTAACTTCCGCCAGCTCCAACGGGATCCCACCACTAAGCACATCTTTCCCTCCCCCCCTCTCTCTGCATTCCGCAGGGATCGCTCCCTACACAACTCCCTTGTCCATTCGTCCCCCCCATCCCTCCCCACTGATCTCCCTGCTGGCACTTATCCATGTAAGCGGAACAAGTGCTACACATGCCCTTACACTTCCTCCCTTACCACCATTCAGGGCCCCAAACAGTCCTTCCAGGTGAGGCAACACTTCATCTGTGAGTCGACTGGGGTGATATATTGCGTCCGGTGCTCCCGATGTGGCCTTTTATATATTGGCGAGACCCGACGCAGACTGGGAGACCGCTTTGCTGAATATCTACGCTCTGTCCGCCAGGGAAAGCAGGATCTCCCAGTGGCCACACATTTTAATTCCACATCCCATTCCCATTCTGACATGTCTATCCATGGTCTCCTCTACTGTAAAGATGAAGCTACACTCAGGTTGGAGGAACAACACCTTATATTCCGTCTGGGTAGCCTCCAACCTGATGGCATGAACATCGACTTCTCTAACTTCCGCTAAGGCCCCACCTCCCCCTCGTACCCCATCTGTTACTTATTTTTATGCACACATTCTTTCTCTCACTCTCCTTTTTCACCCTCTGTCCCTCTGAATATACCTCTTGCCCATCCTCTGGGTCCCCCCCCCCCACTTGTCTTTCTTCCCGGACCTCCTGTACCATGATCCTCTCGTATCCCCTTTTGCCTATCACCTGTCCAGCTCTTGGCTCTATCCCTCCCCCTCCTGTCTTCTCCTATCATTTTGGATCTCCCCCTCCCTCTCCAACTTTCAAATCCCTTACTCACTCTTCCTTCAGTTAGTCCTGACGAAGGGTCTCGGCCTGAAACGTCGACTGCACCTCTTCCTAGAGATGCTGCCTGGCCTGCTGCATTCACCAGCAACTTTGATGCGTGTTGATATGAAATACCTGTTATTTTAGGTCGAAGCAGAGAATATAACAATGCGGGGATCCTGCTAATATTATGTAATAGGTCAGTAAGGCCATGGTTTGAGTTATGACACAACCCTGGTCATGCAAAAGAAGTCCTAGAGTGGGTACAGAGTGGAATATAAGTTTTTTGCTAGAGCAGGATAATTATAGTTACAAGAAGATACTGTCCAACTTGTGTTGTTTACTTTGAAATAATTGAGTTTGGGGGAGATTTATTTGAGAGGTGTTAAATTATAAGAGGCTTTGGCAGGTTAAATAGAAAGGATCTATTTTTCATGATGTGTGGAGGATGGCCATTGTTAAACAAATATTTCACTTAGTGAGTAGCAGGGAACAGGAACGTTATCTCAAGGAGCGGTGGAGCCAAAGACCTTCATCAGCTTGAAAGGTATCAGTGAAATGAAAGTTATATTCACGCTATATTGAAGTTGAACAGATACTAAGCAGATTTTTAATTCTGTTTGTTTTCTTGTGCTATTGGTTACGATCCTAGACTACACCAAAGATTTTGCTCTTTAGAGAGGAGGATAATCGAGTCATAGAATCATACAGTCCAGAGACAGTCATTTGGCCCACCACATCCATCAGGTGTCCATCCAAAGTCTCTCCATTTCTCAGCCCTCGGCCTGAATCCTTCTGTGCCTTAGTGACCTGAGTGTTCATCCTCTTGAAAGAATATGTGTCCCCACCACTCATTCAGGCAGTGTGCTGCAGAATCTAACCACTTTTGGGATGAAAAACTTCTTGCTTGGATCCCGTCTTACCTCTTGCCCTAAACATATGACCTCTGGTTATAGACATCACTCAACGTCAAGGAATGTTCTGCTTTATCACAGCTCTTGCAGCTTAATACTGGACAAAATACTTGTTTTCATGATCTTGCCTTGAAACTCCATCAAATGGAGGAGGAGAAGATGGTGACGCGACCTAGAGTGCGCGGCCTCTCCAGAATGATATTTGTATTTGTTAAGTAGGTACCGTGCACAATTTTGATTTGATAGAGACAGATGTAAGAGCGCAGAGGAACATTTGGAGAAATATCTGAAATGCCCGCTTCGCTGCCACTGCTACTGTGTGGCTGGAATCTCCGGAGAAGTAGGCCTCTGAGTCCTCGGCTTTGCTTGTTTCAGCGGCCGGGGCGAGGTTGAAGGTGCTCGGCAGAGGATAGCGCTCGGGGCGCTGTATCAGAGGGGCTGGTCGGAGGCTTGAAGTTTTCGGATGGACGGACTCGGTTGGCTGTGGTCGGGTGCTTCCAATGCATCAGCAGTTCTCGGCGCCTGGAGGTTTATGGCAGGGGAGATTCTCCCTTTTTTTTCAGAATAGTACAGCACAGTACAGACCCAATGTTGTGTCGACCCTCAAACCCTGCCTCCCATACACCACCCCCCCCAACCTTAAATTCCTCCATATACCTGTCTGGTAGTCTCTTAAACTTCACTAGTGTATCTGCCTCCACCACTGACTCAGACAGTGCATTCCACGCATCAACCACTCTCTGAGTAAAAAACCTTCCTCTAATATCCCCCTTGAACTTCCCACCCCTTATCTTAGAGCCACGTCCTCTTGTATTGAGCAGTGGTGCCCTGGGGAAGAGGTACTGGCTATTCACTCTATCTATTCCTCTTATTATCTTGTACACCTCTATCATGTCTCCTCTCATCCTCCTTCTCTCCAAAGAGTAAAGCCCTAGCTCCCTTAATCTCTGATCATAATGCATACTCTCTAAACCAGGCAGCATCCTGGTAAATCTCCTCTGTACCCTTTCTAATGCTTCCACATCCTTCCTATAGTGAGGCGACCAGAACTGGACTCAATACTCCAAGTGTGGCCTAATCAGAGTTTTACAGAGCTGCATCATTATATCGCAACTCTTAAACTCTATCCCTCGACTTATGAAAGCTAACACCCCATAAGCTTTCTTAACTACCCTATCCACCTGTGAGGTAACTTTCAGGGATCTGTGGACATGTACCCCCAGATCCCTCTGCTCCTCCACACTCCCAAGTATCCTACCATTTACTTTGTACACTGCCTTGGAGTTCGTCCTTCCAAAGTGTACCACCTCACACTTCTCCGGGTTGAACTCCATCTGCCACTTCTCAGTCCACTTCTGCATCCTATCAATGTCTCTCTGCAACCTTCGACAATCCTCTACACTATCTACAACACCACCAACCTTTGTGTCGCCTGCAAACTTGCCAACCCACCCTTCTACCCTCACATCCAGGTCGTTAATTAAAATCACGAAAAGTAGAAGTCCCAGAACTGATCCTTGTGGGACACCACTAGTCATAATCCTCCAATCTGAATGTACTCCCTCCACCACCACCCTCTGCCTTCTGCAGGCAAGCCAATTCTGAATCCACCTGACCAAACTTCCCTGGATCTCATGCCTTCTGACTTTCTAAATAAGCCTACCATGTGGAACCTTGTCAAATGCCCTACTAAAATCCATATAGATCACATCCACTACATTACCCTCATCTATATGCCTGGTCACCTCCTCAAAGAACTCTATCAGGCTTGTTAGACACGATCTGCCCTTCACGAAGCCATGTTGACTATCCCTGATCAGACCATGATTCTCTAAATGCCCATAGATCCTATCTCTAAGAATCTTTTCCAACAGCTTCCCCATCACAGACGTAAGGCTCACTGGTCTATAATTACCTGGACTATCCCTACTATCTTTTTTGAACAAGGGGACAAAATTTGCCTCCCTCCAATCCTCTGGTACCATTCCCGTGGACAACGAGGGCATAAAGATCCTAGCCAGCCTGCTATCGGTGACTATAGGAGTCGATCGGGACTTGAGGCTCTTTTTACCGTGGCCATGGTCTGTTCTTTATCAAATTATGGTATTGTTTTGCACTGCTGTAACTATATGTTATAATTATGTCGTTTTGTCAGTGTTAGTCTTTGGTTTGACCTGTTTTTGTGTGAATATCACTCTAGGGGAATATTGTATCATCTCTTAATGCATGCATTTCTAAGTGACAATAAACGAAGACTGAGTGACCTCATAATCTAATCTAATTTAATCTAAATGTATTTGGGAATGATAATTTTTTGATTTTATTCTGTTGTAATTCTTCAGTATTTTATATTCATTTAAAATTTTAATAGTTTGACAGTTGCAGTGAGTAGGCTCATTCAGCTCTGCAGTTACAAGGATCATTACAGAAAATCTTTCTTTCCAAATGGAATAAGCATATACAACAGTTCATCTCTGTGCAACAGGAGAACACACATCATAGTACAATAGTCTCTGTTTTATTATTTTGTACATTATTGCTCATTGGTAAATTATGATTGTATATATTATTATTCTGTACTTTATCATTAATTAAGTTGAGTTCTCATCAGAATAATGACCAATGTAACATCTACCAGATATGCCCATGAACAATGTATTACTATGATTACTACATCTTTATTCCTGAAATAACCAGTTGTTTTGGGTACTACTTACAAATATGGTTCTCTTCAGAATTGTCTTGGCATGATATGAGTACAGATCCCTTGCTTTCCCCTCACCTGCACTCAACATAGAGAGTGAAGAGACGGAAGGACAGGAGTAAAAAGTGGAGGAAGACTAGGAGGATAATGCCAGACATAGGGTAAGCATGAGGGCTGAAGAAATAGGTTCTAGGGAGATCATAAAATATAGGAGCAGATTTGGACAATCAAGTCTGCTCTGCCATTTCATCAGCCACAATATACTGTCTTCTCCCCATAGCCCCTCATGCCCTGACCACACAAGAATCTATAAACCTCTGCCTTAACTATACATAAATACTTGGCCTCCACAGTTGCCTGTGGCAAAGAGTTACACAGATTCACCATCCTCTGGCTAAGGTATTCCTCCTCATCTCCATTCCAAAAGGACACCCCTCTACTTTGAGACTGTGTCCTCTGGTCTTTGACTCCGCCACCACAGGAAACATCCTCTCCACATCCACTCTATCAAGACCTTTCACCATTCGATAGGTTTCAATGAGGTCACCCCTTATTCTTCTGCATCTTAGCCATCAAAACTCTTCATGTGATAAGCCTTCTAATCCTGGAATTATTTTTGTGAGTCTCCTTTGAACCCACTCCAGCTTCAGCACATCATTTCTCAGATAAGGGGTCCAAAACTTCTCCCAATACTACAAGTGGGGCCTCACCAGTGCTTTATAAATTCCTCACATTAGATCCTTGTTTCTATATTCTAATTCTCTTGAAATGAATGCTAACATTCCATATGTCTTCCTCGCATCAGACTCAACCTGCAAATTAACCTTTAGGGAATCCCGCTCGAGGACTCCCAGGTTCCTTTGCACCTCAGATTTTTGTTCTTCCTCTCCATTTAGAAAATAGTCAGCCCTCACATTTCTTCCAACAAAGTGAATGACCATACATTCCCGACACTGTATTCCACATGCCACTTCTTTGCCCATTCTGCTAATCTGTCTGTCCATCTGTAGCCACTCTACTTCCTCAAAACTACCTGCCCCTCCAACTCTCCATATCGTCTCCAAACTTTGCATCAAAGACATCAATTCCATCATCCAAATCATTGATATATTATGTAAAGTTATATATCGGCCCATAAAGTTGTGCTGAACATGTCCCTACCTTAAAAATTACTAGGCTTACCCATAGCCCTCTATTTTTCTAAGCTCCATGTACCTATCCAAAAGTCTCTTACAAGACCCTATCGTATCCGCCTCCACCAACGTTGCCGGCAGCCCATTCCACTCACTTACCACTCTCTGAGTAAAAAACTTACCCCTGACATCTCCTCTGTACCTACTCCCCAGCACCTTAAACCTGTGTCTTGTGGCAACCATTTCAGCCCTGGGTAAAAGCCTCTGACTACCCACACTATCAATGCCTTTCATCATCTTATACACCTCACACAAAATGCTGGTGGAATGCAGCAGCACCACCAGGATATTGTGTGTGTTGCTTGAATTTCCAGCATCTGCAGATTTCCTTGTGTTTACGATCTTATACACCTTTATCAGGTCACCTCTCATGCTCCGTCGCTCCAAGGAGAAAAGGCCAACTTTACTCAACCTGTTTTCATAAGGCATGTTCCCCAATCCAGGCAACATCCTTGTAAATCTCCTCTGCACCCTTTCGATGCTTTCCACATCCTTCCTGTAGTGAGGCGACCAGAACTGAGCATAGTATTCCAAGTGGGGTCTGACCAGGGTCCTATATAGCTGCAACATTACCTCTCAATGGATATTTCTTCCATTGGACTATAGGCAGCTCAGGACACTAGTCGCACCATGCTCAACCTTTTGATTACTAACCTTGCCTGAGGTCTTACCAACAGCTGCGTCCACAACTCTCCAATAATTGTTCTGGCGCTCTGGTTCCCCTTCCCCTGCAATTTTAGTTTAATCCCCACTATGCAAAATTAACAAACCTTCCCTCTAGAATTTCCATCCCCTTCCAGTTCAGGTGCAAACCGTCCTTTCTGTACACATTCCATCTTCCCTGGAAGAGAGCCCAATGATCTAACAAACTTATGCCTTGCTTCCTACACCAAGTCCTTAACCATGGATTTAACTGTATAACCTTCCTAGTTCTGGCCTCACTAGCACCGTGACATGGGCAGCATTCCTGGGATCCCAACCCTGGAGGTCCTGCCCTTTAACTCAGCACCTAACTACCTGAACTCCCAATGCAGGATCTCGTCACTCATCCTGCCCATGTCTTTGGTACCTACCTGGACTACGAATAGATGTTATATGCAGTCTGCCAGGATGGCACTTGCTTTGGGGTCATGCCAGCGTACTTATTTGCACTGCTCCACGGGTTTCTAGTCATAGGAATGAATGAAGTTGGAGACTATATCATACTTTTGCTTTTGCTGATCTTCTACTTGAGCTTCCTGACTTTCAGCCTTCAGGTTGTCAGGTAGATTTTCATTAGCAGCTTTTCCTGTGGCTCTCTTGTGTGTAACGTCTGAGACTCCAAATGACTCCCGTTGCCTAGGGTGAATAGCCGCCGACCCCACCAAACAGTGCAAATGCTTTGGTGCAGATACGGTGTGAGGCACCCAAATATCAGCCACAACACAAATATCAAACAACATACAAAGTGCAAGTATAGAAGTACACTTTATAGTAATTATTGGTGAGGAGTTAGTAGAAACAACTAAAAGAAAAGGCGCCAAATTAGTAGCTTATCAGTCTTGTGCACATAATATTTTAATATGTTGGTGCCCACGCCTCCGAGTCCATCCAAAACGTCCTTCCGAGACTCCGGCCACCATCTGAACCCCTGAGGCTCAGTATCTGCCGCCCTGGAACTACTGTCCGTTCCCCGCACGTTTGTCCTCTCCACTTGCCTCCTGAAAAAGTCCGCGATCCTCAGGTCAGCACACACATACAAGGTAGCATAACGTGACTTTCATTGGCTAGCAAACAAATACAATTTCCATTATCACTAACTATAACCCAAACATGCTGCCACAAAGAACTCCTTACTCAGCAGTTAACAGTACGAGAGACCATTTTAGTTTAACACTTCAGAGAAGCTATTTTGTAATAGACAATTAACAGGTAACAGCCCAGCTATTATTACTGAGAACCCTACATGTGTTTCTCCCCTTCTCCAGCACGTCTCTGCTGCAGTGATGAGTGTATTGCGGAGTGTCTGGCCTGACTCTTAACATCTGAGATGGATTATTGCAGCAAATTGGAGCTGGCAGTTCCAGGGAGCAGGCTGCGAAATGGAGATGTTTGAAATCTGAAGTTAAACTAAAAAAAAGGTGGAAGCACTCAACAGGCCAGACAGCATCTGTGGAAAGGGGAACCAAATCAACATTTTAGGTCAAAGACCCTTCATCAGAGAAGGAAAAAGTTGCCTCTATACTGGTTTTAAATTAGTTTGGAAAGTACTATATATTTTTAATTTAAAATCTGAGTATTCATTGAGGAAATTACAGTATTCCATTTATATCAACAGAAGAATACTGTTTGCCCTTTGTTTGGAATTCTTCAGTGAGCTAGTATATATTACAGAACACTTAGTCCGAGTTTGATCTCCCATGATAAGCACTACATGGCGTTCACTCAAGCGTCTGTTCCCAGGTTAAAGCAGCAGTAAGTAACTGGTAACTGTCTCTGGATTCCCACATTCATGTACACATCTCAGGACTCGAACATCAATAGCGGATTAATATTTAGAGAATGAGCTTAACTTCCTTTCTTCATTTTATGTCAATATATATTTTAATGCATTTGACTGATGGCAGTTACAGGGAACTGAGTCTAAAACCAAAGTGAAAAAAAAAGAAAATTCTGTAAATCTGATTGGGATAGCGTTGGAATTTAGCATCTAGAAAAAGGAAAGCAACAAGGCAAATTATTGGCATTGGTTCTGAAAAATATTAGATTTAAACATCTAGTTACTGACTGAAATGCTGACTGTTTTTCAGAGCTTAGTTCTTCTGCATTATTTACCAAAAATGGAAAAAAATCCAGACCTGAATTCCAGCAAGTTAGAGAAAAGAACAAGTGAATTCAAGTGATAGTAGGTGATTTAGTCGTAATGTGATTTGATTTTAACAGAAAAAGGGCACCAGATTAACCACAGAGTACCTCATTGAAATTCCCAGTAGACACAGCACTAAGTTAAAAGGCACTGTGCCTGCAACCACGAAACAGGTGAACATTCACTGTATGACATCTCTACACATTGATTGAATAATGTCGATTGACTGTCATGGCTTATATTGATGAAGTTTAGTCAATAGGCCCAAGTACTCTGACAAACTTGCAGTTCCATAAAATCTCATTTACTCTCCACTAACATTCCCATCAAAGAATCTGAACTGAGTTGAACTGGCAGGCAAAGTTCTGACCATCTGTTTTATATCGCTTATTTATAGTATTGTCAAAAAAGTCTACTGAGGAAGTATCTATGGATGAAAGTATTTTTTGCTCATTGACTGTTCTGGAGTTTGTCCTATCCAAACTGTAAAGGATTTTTTGGCTATAATTTTGCAATGTACAGTACTGCACAAAGGTTGTTAGCATATATATGTTGCCAGGGTGCCTAAGACTTTTGCACAGTATTTTATATTGGTTAAAATAGGAAGGTGAATGGGAAACAGGAATAAGAGCACCTTGCTTCATATTAGCTCAGTAGTAATAAGTGTTATTTGGTAACAGGAAAGGCATAATATACAGTATTGTGCAAAAGTCTTAGGCATCCTAACTTTTGCATAGTATTGTAGTCTCTGGAAGAACTCGAGAAGATTCTTAGAAGAAATCTTGTTGGTCAGCACAGAACACTGGCAGAATGCTCCAAGTGCAGTACTGTCTGCTGGCATATTAACAAGTCTATTCATTGACTTCAACCAATCTATCAATGATAATGTCAATTCATATAGAAGCCTCATTTGGGTAAACGACATTTAAAAGTGGAAATGAAAATTCCCCCAATATTTCCGTTAAAAGTTGTATGATCCTGAATTTGAGTAAGTTTGAAATTTCAATGAAAGTACTTTCTGTATAATATTATCCATTGAGATACTCTTTAATAAATGATTACTACTTATATAGAAACATAGAAAACCAACAGCACAATACAGTCCCTTCGGTCACAATGCTGTGCCAAGCGTGTACTTACTTTAGAAATTCCCTCACCGTCATTTTACGTATTTCCTTTGAGGCCTTAAATTTTGTAGTTTTTAAATCTACTTCTTTTTGTAGGTTTTCATAACTAGTTTATGTTAATAATCTCATTTCTTTTTTTGTTTACCCATAGGGTTTGGGGTTTGTTGCGGTTTTTTTTATATTTTCTGGCTTTTTCTGTTATATTAAGGATTGTTTTAATTGATTTACCTTTTTTTATTTTTTTTACTGTTTTATAACTAGCTGATCTTTTTTATATTTACACTTTTTTTAGGGAGCGTATACTGAAAGTCATGGGGGTAGTTTTAGTGCTTGCTTCTTTCTGGCTGGTCTGTGTTAGATTTAGCCTTGGGTTCATGGGGTGGGGGGTGGTGGGAGGGGCTTCACGTTTTAGTTTCTTTCTTCTTGGGCTATGTACACTATTGAAGTCTTGGTTGCGTTCTCCTTCCCGGTATCTCTTATTTGTTCTGTTCCCTTTCCGGGTTCATGGGTCGAGCCTATCGTCAATCCTCCTTGTTGCGGGTTGACTTTAGGGTTTATGGAGTCTATTATTAATTTTGTCTCCTGGAATACTAATGGTCTTAATCATCCTATTAAAAGGAAAAAAGTTTTTAAAGTGTTCCGGAGACTTAAAGCACAAATTTTATTTTTACAAGAGACCCATGTGCGGAGGGGGGACAGACTACGTTTTTTTAAATTCTGGAAGAAACAACAGTTTCATTCGAACTCCAACGCTAAGATTCGAGGCGTCTCTATTTTTATAGACTCCTCAGTTACTTTTATACAACATGATATTATTTCTGATCCGAATGGTAGATTTCTACTGGTTAGTGGTCTACTATTTAATAAAAAGGTAGTTTTGGTTAATGTTTATGCTCCTAATATGGACTGTCCAGAATTTTATAAATCATTATTTAATCAGTTCCCGAATTTGAATGAGTTTTCATTGATCTGGGGCGGAGATCTTAATACCTGTTTATTTCCAGCTTCGGACCGTTCGGCTCCTCTATGGACCTTACCTAATAAATCTGCAACTTTGATTAATTCATTCCTCTCTGATTCTGGGTCGACGGACATTTGGCGTTTTTTGCATCCTCAGGAAAAAGATTTTTCTTTTTTTTCACATGTTCACCATTCCTATTCAAGAATTGATTATTTCTTTATTGACTCTCGTCTTATTTCTTCAGTGATTAAATGTGATTATGACTCTATAACCATTTCGGATCATGCTCCACTTAAGCTTTCTATTAAAATTCAGGCCAATACACAAAATAATAGACAATGGTGTTTTAATTCGCCGTTGCTTCAGGACTCGGACTTTGTTAACTTTATGAATGAATAGATTGATCTTTTTTTTACAATCAACTATACAGAGGATATTTCTGTGAACATTCTTTGGGATACTTTTAAAGCTTATATTTGTGGTCAGATTATCTCGTATTCTGCTGCTTTGAGGAAGAAACTGAAGCAGGAGGAGCTGGTAATTGTGGACAAGATTAGGGAAATTGATAAGAAATATGTTACAGCTCCCTCTGAGGAGTTATATAAACAAAGAACTGAACTTTATTTCTGAGGAGTTATATAAACAAAGAACAGTTTATTTCTTTCGTCCTCGATTGTAAACCAATTAAAGAAAACAAGAAGTGAATTTTATGTACACAGTGACAAAATTGGCAAACTGCTGGCTAATCAATTGAAGTCTAATTATGCTAAATCTCAAATTAATCAGATTTATAACCAAAATGACCGACTGATACTTGATCATGTGGGGATTAATCAAACCTTCTGTGATTTTTATTCTTCCTTATATCAATCAGAGTCCCCTCGAGACTCTAAATATATGAATGATTTTTTAGATAACCTAGATTTCCCTGAGATTTCACAGGATATGTCTTCTATGCTAGATACTCCCATTGCCACTGATGAGATTAAGAATGTTATTTTCTCTATGAATTTGGGGAAAGCTCCTGGCCCTGATAGGTTTACCATAGAATTTTATAAATGTTTTGCACCTTCATTAATCCCTTGGTTCTGTAGGGTTTTTGAGGCTTCATTAAAACTTGGTAAACTTCTCGAATCTTTCAATAGAGCGTCAATTTCTCTAATATTAAAGAAGGATAAAAATCCTGCTCAATGTGCATCTTATAGACCAATATCTTTATTAAATGTTGATTCTAAAGTGATTTCTAAGTTATTAGCAATCAGATTAGAAAAAGTACTTCCTTTTATTATTTCGGAAGACCAAACGGGTTTTATTAAAGGTCGTTACTCTTTTTATAACATTCGCACACTGTTAAATATTGTTTATACCCCCTCACAAAATGTTCCTGAATGTGTTATCTCTTTAGATGCTGAGAAAGCTTTTGATTGAGTAGAATGGCCTTACTTATTTAAGTGCTTGAAACGTTTAATTTTAGTTCGAAATTTATATCCTGGATCAAACTGTTATATCATTCTCCTGTGGCCTCGGTCCGTACTAACTCTCTAAGCTCACCTTTTTTCCCTCTTTTTCGAGGTACTCGACAAGGTTGTCCTCTTAGTCCTTTATTATTTGATATTGCATTAGAACCTCTTGCAATTGCCATTCGAGAATCTCCAAATATTACTGGGATAACTCGGGGCTTAAAGTCCCATAAAATATCACTCTATGCTGATGACTTACTTTTATATATTTCTAATCCTCAAAAATCCATCCTTGCTGTTTTAGAGTTATTAGCACAACTTAGTCTCTTTTCAGGTTATAAATTAAATCTTAGTAAGAGTGAACTTTTCCTGATTAATAAACAAGTTCCCTTATATCATAACTTTCCATTTAAATTGATTAATAATTATTTTTCATATCTTGGGATTAAAATTACTTGTAAATACAAAGATTTATTTCAGATTAACTTTTTACCCTTAATTGACCATATTATTCAACTTTCATCTAAATGGTTTCCTTTATATTTAACTTTGATTGGTCGTATTAATGCAGTTAAGATGTTTTTTTTGCCAAAATTTCTATATATATTTCAGGCATTACCAATCTTTGTCCCAAAATCTTTTTTTGATAAAGTTGACTCAAAAATTTCTTCATTTATTTGGCAAAATAAAGACCCGAGGCTGGGTAAAATACATTTACAGAAAGCTAAGAGAGATGGAGGTTTAGCATTACCTAACTTTAGATTCTATTATTGGGCAATTAATATTCGACATATGAAATTTTGGTTACTTGACCAGGATGTACTATCTATTCCTAAATGGGTAGCATTGGAATTACAATCTGTTCAGGGCTATATACTTGGCTCTATTTTAGGTTCCTCTCTTCCTTTTGATTTGAAACGCCTCAAACAGGTACTTAACCCGATAGTTAAGTATACCTTACGTATTTGGTTTCAATTCAGAAAATTTTTTGATCTTAACCAATTTGGGCTAGCGATTCCTATTTTAGGTAATATATTTTTTCCTCCCTCTTTTATGGATCGTGCTTTTCAAATTTGGAAGACTAAGGGTTTTTCACGGTTTTTGGATTTATTTTTAGATGGTTCCCTTATGTCTTTTGAACAATTATCTAATAAATATAATTTATCAAGAATATATTTTTTTAGATATCTACAAGTTAGAAATTTCCTAAGTACTATACTTTCTTCTTTTCCTATGCTTCTTCCTACATACATTTTAGATACCTTAACCTTAATCCATGTCAGAAATGTGCATCGGCTATGATTTATAATATTTTTATGAAACTTAGGAGAGCTCCATTTGATAAGATTAGGGTAGATTGGGAACAGGAATTGGGGTCTATCATTTCTGTGGATGACTGGGGGCAGATTTTACAATTAGTCAATACTTCCTCTATCTGTGCTAAACATTCCCTAATTCAATTTAAAGTTGTTCATAGAGCACATATGTCCAAAGATAAATTAGCTCGCTTTTATTCTCATATTAGTCCTTTTTGTGATAGATGTCCGGGGCAGATAGCCTCTTTAACTCATATGTTTTGGTCTTGTTCTACTCTGGAAACTTTTTGGAGAGACATTTTTAATATTATCTCCAAGGTATTGAATATAGACATCTCTCCTCACCCTATTACTGCTATCTTTGGACTACCTAAAATTTCCAGTAATCTTTCTCCTTCAGCCCGTAGAATGATTGCATTTCTTACTTTAATGGCGAAAAGATGTATCTTACAACATTGGAAAGAGTTTAATGCTCCAACTACCTTTTTTTGGTTTTCTCAGATGATATTATGCTTGAATTTGGAGAAAATTAGAAGTAATCTTTATGATTCCTCACTTAAATTTGAACAGACTTGGAGATCTTTTATTCAATATTTTCATTTAATGTAATTTTTTTTCTCCTCTTTTTTTTGCTCCATATTTATATACCCTTCTTGTTTTTTTTACTGTTTTTAATGGAGGTTGGGATTGAGGACGTGATTTTAAGTTTTTTTAACTCTGCTTGGTTCCAAGTTAGCCCATTGCTTTGCTTTGCTTTTAATTAGTTGCACGGTTGTTTTTGTTTGGGTTTTTTTTTTCTTTTTCTCTATTGATATATATATATATAAAAATTAGTATACTATTATGTTACCTTAGTATGTTATGTTTTAATTACATTGTTTGTATCACTTTTTTTGTATTAATATCTCCTGTAATTTTATTATATTCTAACAGTGTGTTAGTGCCTATATGGCTTACCTTTTTGTATACTTATTCAATAAAAAGATTTAAAAAGAAAGAAAGAAAGAAATTACCTAGGGCTATCCATAGTGCTCTATTTTTCTAAGCTCCTTTCCAAGCTTAAAAGACCCTATTGAATCTACCTCCACCACTGTTGCCAGCAGCCCATTCCATGCACTCTCCACTCTCTGTGAAAAGAACTTACCCCTGACATCTCCTCTGTACCTATTTCCATTCACATTAAAACTGTGCCCTCTCGTGTTAGCCATTTCAGCCCTGGGAGAAAGCCTCTGGCTAGCCACATGATCAACACCTCTCATCATCTTATACATCTTATATCATGCATCCTTATTAACAATAAATGTTTGATGTATATTAGAGAGATAGCCATGACAGATTTTGGAATGACATCGTTATCCTATCTCTAAACTGCTGCATTGGTAAAAGGACTGTTTCTTCTTCCATTGTTCACTCTTAGTCCATCTTCTAGGTAGAGCATATGGTACAGCAAGCCACTGGTTTGTCAAAGTCAAAGCCCTCTGGCAAAGAATGCCAAATCTTTTCATTCATTGTGAATTTGGGAGTAAGGACACATGAAGTCAAAGAAGGTGTTCATGAGATGCAGTGCTTTGAAACATACCTTGTACTGTACTCAAGAGTTGAAAAGCTGGGAAATTTGTAATGGTTGCATAAACCTAACATTTCTTTAAATTATGGTGCTGCCCGTAATCCAAAGAACTTTCAATGGCATAGAAACAAACAGTGAAATGAAGGCAGGCAGGAAAATCTGCAATATTCCTTGAGTGTCCCAAACATAGCAAGGAAATCTTCGAAAGCCAAAAGATAGGGACCTCTTTTCCCCCCTCTCCAACCAAAATATTATAAAATATTATAAAGCATTAGAAGAATGACCTGATTTTTTTTATAGTGGAGTTGGCAGCAGAAGTGGGAACTGAACTTCTGAACTATAGGCCATCCAAAACCAGGTATTCAGGAGAGCAGCTTGGACAGATAAATGGTCAAATAGATTGTTGTTTACCCAGACCATAAAGCCAATCAAATTATGTTTTTGTTCAAGCTGTAATCTTGAAGCTGGATCCTGCTACAGGGCCATAGAAAGCTCTAATAAATGACTGCTCCAATATGAATATCTATATCTGGTGCTATTTCAGTAAGATTATAAAACAATATCTAATGTCAAATGTTAAAATCTTCAATAGTCGGCTTTTGACAATAGCCAAAAAGATAGCTATTCCATCTAATGCAGTTTCTAAGTAAACTAAAAATTACCTCAGCAGAAGACAACATTTCATTTCCTGTGTAATATTATAGGAATTGATTATTTTCTTCTTTGGCAATTTCTCAGGATTAAGGATGATTTAATTGCACAAGCTCAGTTGTTTCTGAGGTGGCTGATGATGCCTATAAAGGATCTATAGCATTTATTTATTGAGATACAGTGGGGAATCGACCCTTCAACACAAGCTGCACAACAATCCTCCGATTAATCCCAGCCAAATCAAAGGGCAATTTATAATGAGCAATTAATCTTTGGACTGTGGGAGGAATCTGGAACACCCAGAGGAAATGCACATGGTTATGGGGAGGACGTACGACTCCTTAAAGGAAGTGACGGGAATTGAACCTGGGTCGCTGACACTGTAAAGCATTGTGCTAACCACTACGCTACCATGCCACTATTTGCGTGGAGCAAAAACAACATCAGAGTAATAAGATTAAATGTCTTCTATTGAGTCATGTTTACCATGGTGTACGCTGGGCAACTCACAGAGCAGGAGTGACAAACCAGGCCCCTATTACAACTCAGGGCATTCCAGAATTTCGAGTTCAAATTCCAGCACCGTTCTGCATGGAGTCTCTGTATGTCCTCCCCATGGAATGCATGGGTTCTCCCTGGGTGCTCCAGTTTCCTTCTAAAGTCCAAACACGTACCAGGTAGGTCATTGTAAGTTGTCCTGTAATTAGGCTAGGGTTAATCGAGATTGTGGTGCTGCTCGGATGGTGTGTCTTAAAGGACTGGAATGGCCTGCTCTGTGCTGTATCATTAAATAAAATAAAATAAATGTGCACGCTCAAAAACCTGCACAAAAAGGGAGGGCCTTCACCATGCAATCAACCGGCCACATGTGGACTTGCCACATTCTTGCAATCAATCCAATATGGTTCAATTTCAATCACAGATAGTCTCCTTTGAATCCTTCTATTATCTCCAGTCACATTATCCTTTTTCTCCTTGTCACTACTGTTATGTTTGTTCTTTATAAGGACAAAGGTGGTGTAGGTAAAAGCTAGAATATTTTATTACAGGATGGCTCCAATTCAACATTAGTGCATATGACCAGGTCACCATTGAAGCTTTTGATTCCAGGTGAGCCATCTGCATTGCCCATGAGGAATTGAAGTTCTTTATTATGCACCCAGAATAATACATCTTTCCCTCTTAAAGAAAAACAAACACAATACTATGTCCCCATAAACTTGCAAGAAACAATAATCTTTTCAAACAAAGATATCTACATTAATTTCAATTATAATGAGCAAATACAGTTTTTATCCACTCAACAACTTTCAATCAATCTCCAAGGTGGTTTAATGATCCTTTTTGCATCAATTATTTGTTTCCACAGATGTATTGCTTTCATTTGTTGTGTTAACATTAGTGTTTTTCTGAGAATTCTGACCAGCATGTTCATTTCTTTCACATCCTTCTGCCAAGATCTTGTCCGTTTGTTTCAGTTCTTGTTCTTGCTGTGTGACAGTAATTCCCTCCACATGCCTCATAATGGAGACCTGGACTGCGTTAATCTGATCAGTGAATGTTTGCACAAGTTGAACGTGATTCTGTCTCAATTCACAAAACTCCCTCTGTTGACTGTCTATCATTGATTGTAACTCCTCCTGTTGGTTTGTGTTGAACTATTGCTGCTGTTCTGACTTTGGGGACTGTGTGGTCTCCTCAACTTCCTTTTTCTTCCCTCTTCAACTTCAGAGAGGATCATGGAGATATTTTTGATTTTCATTCTTTAACTGGAAGTCAATGAGAGACAGATTTTGAACCAAAGCTGCATCATGTGGAAGCAAGACTAGTGACTTCTTCATCATGATCACTCTGTTCAGCACTGGCATCCTGACTCATGCCGGTGTAACTGGTATGGACATCTGCGACGGTGGAGTTCTTGAGCTTCTCTTGTAGAACCTCTTTGGAGCTCCATTGGATGCTGTTATCAGTTTCATGAGTTACATCAGGTAAATAACCGAACCCCTCAAAAACATCTGTGTACTCTTTCATGATTGAAATGTGGTCATCTCTAGATTGTGAAGCCACTACGAAAGCTTTTTTCACCAGGTTGAGGTTTTCACATGCACTCAGACTTAATACTGACTGTATTCTCATTTCTACAATCAATAGCTGTGCCTTTAGGTGCTGCCCCTTGTGCTTGAAGGTCACTATACAGCCCCCTTTTACTGGAATGTTCTCTCCAGTATAACCAGTCACTTTTAATGTCACTGGGTAAATCTTGCTTTTTACTTTGAGAGTCTTGTAGTCATCCATGGCTTACAGATTTACCTGGGCTCTGATGTCAAGTTTGAATGGAATTACTGTCTCATTCACAATCACTGGAACAATCTATTATGTTTTATCAGCAGTCTACAGAGAATCTACAAAAACTTCCTTCATTTCCTCATCAACAGTGTGCACCTTTCTCTTGGTAGCCTTGCAGCACTTTGCAAAATGATTCTTCTTCCCACAATTATTGCAGGACTTTCCATAAAGAGGGCACATCGTTGGACTGTGACTACCTCCACATTTGCTGCATTTGCTTTTTGAGCCTTCATTTCTGCTTAGTGGGAAACACCTAGTGCTCTGCCCCTCTGTATTCACAGCATGCAAGGTTGTGTCTGCCTTGTGTAGCATCTTAGCTTGTGCTCATGTGGTTCCTGCTGCTCTACACATGTCCACAGAGCTTTTTCCAGTGCCCTATCTTTTTTTCACACAGCAATCTTTTCCTGGGCCCATTATCTGCGATTCTGCAAACTGTTTTGTCTCTAACTAGTGAGTCTCTCAAATCTCCAAATTCACAGGACTTACTCTGTGTGTAGCTCAGTTAAGTATTGGTCAAACCTAACATCTTGTTTCTACTCATAGGAAAAGAACTGGTATCTCTCTAATTTCGGACAAAATACTCCTCAATTTTTTCATTAGAGTGTCTAATGTAAAAGCTGTCTCTTTAATTTGAAAACTGCTACAGATATTGAAAACATCTTCATCAATTACATGGAGAAAAATAGACGCTTTCAATTTTTGATCAGCTCTTCCCGCACACTTGCTGCTAAATATATATTGAATCACTGTTTGAAGTGGTTCCAGTTATCTGCTAAATTGCCGGTAAACTGCACAGGAGTTGGAGGACTTCAGTCAACCCTGACAGGAACTTTGTCTCACAACTGAATTTATTGGTGAATCCAGTGAACTTCACAGAGTGTAAGAGCATCCACAACATGCTCTCTGGCTGACAGCTTCTCTCTGTCAGAACCTAGTATCTCTTTCTCAGTCAGGAGGAATTGTTTTAGCCAAAGAGTAGTAAATCTGAGAAATGTTCTGCCACAGACTGTGGTGGAGGCCAAATCTGTGGGTATATTTAAAGCAGAAATTGATAGATTCCTGATTGGTCAGGGCATCAAGGGAAATGGTGAGGGGATGGTGAGGTGTATGGGGTAGAATGGGTTCCAGGATGGTGGAGTGGACTCGATGGGCTGAAAGGCCTAATTCTTCTCCTATATCTTATGTCTTATGGTCTTTCTCAGTCACACATGGTACTCGTTTACTCTCCGTGTTTAGACTTCATGCCAACTTCTGACGCTATGTTATGATTGTTCTTAATAGAGACAACTTGGAGAGGGTAAATGCTAGAACATTTTATTACAGAATGGCTTCAGCTCAAAACCGAGTGTGTGCGACCTGTCACCATTGTAGCTTCTGGTTCCAGGTGAACAGCCTGCATTGCCCACTGGGAAATGAAGTTCTTTATTATATGTACGTAATAACAGAACTATCTCTTTCACTCACTGCTCACTCTCAGTTCAGTTACATCTGCACTTTCACCCTGCTGACTTTTGACCTTGTTCATACTTTTGGTTCCTTAACCCCATTTCAATTTCTAACGCATGTCCTGCAGTTACCTCTGCACTCATATGTCCAAAAGTAACTAACCTGATCGAAATAGCAGGTAGTCATTCATTGTGAAATCTAACTGGCTGCATTAAGTATTTTGTTCAATAATTTAGGATCAGCCTAGAATATAAAGGTGAGTCCTGCTTCATTCTTTTATAGAAAATGGCTTGTTCACACCTTCAACAACCAACAGGAGAGTTTATGAACTGAAAACCAAATGTGAAAAACAAAACATATTAGCTTCGTAGTTCTAATGCAGGGTCTTTCACCTGACCCATTAATTCTGTTTCTCTATCCATAGGTGCTGTTTGACCTATTGATTGTTTCCACCATTCTCTACTTTTTTCAGGCTCACGCCTTATCAATAAGATTCAGGTCATCCAGCCTAAACCCTCTGCTACCTCCCTACCTTCTGAAGCTCATGAGGCCAAGCCTAATATTGCTCCCAGCCTTACTTTCCAAGGTAGTAACTTTTCATAGTTTCTCTCCAGTCTCTCAACTTCTCTAAGCCTTGAAACCTATGGGACCTGTCTCCTTTTCTCAAGGCATAAGGGAAGATTGTAATGCAATTGTCTCCATTCCACAGCTGCAAAGATATTCAAAAGCTCACAGTCCAGAATGAAGCAGCATGTAATTTGTACTTCAGCACAGCAACATTCATTCCCTTCACTACTGATACACCACAGAGGTAGTGTGTGCCAAGTACATACCATATTGTAGTTACCTACAAAGTGTCATTGGACAGAACCTTCCAATCATGATCACTCAGAAGGACAAAGGCAAAAAGTATGTGGGAACCATCCTCCTCCAAATTATACAACACCCTGACTTGGAATATTGTTACTCTTTACTTATTACTATGTCTAGGTACCAGAATTCCCTCTCCAACAGCAGTTTAGGAGGATTTTCACCAAAAAGACCACAAAGTTCAAGAAGACAGTTCACCATCACCTTCTTAAGGGCAATTAAGGATGGACAATGAATAGTCCCTTGGCAGTAATGCTTGCATTTCATCAATGAATATAGAAAAGAATACTTTATGATGCCACCTGGCTTGTCCAGTAGCGTGTAATGGTGTAATGGTGACGCTGTGTCTTTTCAGGAGTTATTATCTTCAGAATGACCTTGTCTTTGAAAGCTACAAGCTTGAGAATTCACATCACAGATTATAAATGGTCTGGTGCCAGGGGCTAATAATTCAACAAGCGATTCAGACACTAATGCTCACATTTTCTACACGTCTAATATATGTCTGGCCCTGCTGAATAAGGTCTGATCTGCAGGAGGAGGTTGTTTTTTGATTTTCAGTAAATTTTAAAGGGACTCTTTTTCAGGATCTTTGCCTTCTGTCTGCAAATGCTTTTAAAACAGCTTGGAGCCACTTTTTATGGCGGTAAGGAGGGTTCTTTTGTTAATTATTTCTAAAATTTAAGGACACATATGACTTAAAGTGGATTACCTAGACGTTTTTTGTTTAATGCAAGGTCAATTCTATCATGAGTTAATCATATTGGTGATCATTTCTGGGTGAATTTGCTCTAATCAAGATACTGTACCATGCCTTGCAGGTCTGATAGCTATCGTGCAGCTGACATGAACCAGTCTCAGACACGTAGTTGATGCCGTTTGTTGTCGCTCAGGTCTGGAAGTATGCATTGGCTGGTTAAGAACATCTCCCACTTGGTCCGAGAGAATTGTTTAGTTTTCCCCTTCACAGTGCCCTGTACTTTGTGAGGGCCCTTTCATGGTACAGGATCCTGCCACAGAGAACTCTCCCAGCAATTTCTTCTGGCAGGAATGCAAAATGTAAGAAAATTCATAGTTATTTCATTGAGATCACAACACATTGGCATTGGGTGCTACTGAATGCCAAATCCATTTCAGTCTGTATTCCATCCAGGTGTGTTGTTCTCTGTATCCATTTAAAATAGCTACAATAGTGGCATAAATGCTCCTTTGTCTCTCATCTCTCCCCAGTCCCACTCCTGATATTAATTAGGGCAGATTCCCAAATCTTTCTCTTCAACAAGCCAACATTCCAGTCAGGTTCCAGTTCAAATAATTTACTGTGAACTAGGTACTGTATACTGCTGAGAAGAATTCAATTTTTAATGCTAACATTATTACAAACGTACTCCACCTTTTGAGCATAACCACATGAAAAATCTTTCCTGCAGCTCTTTGTTCTTACTGGCAGATTGAAATTGTAATTTACATTTGACATTTTGAATTTACCTTGAAGTTATTGTTCCAGCTCAGTCTGTGGTGAGAAAACATAGATTGAAGCCCTGCCAAGGTGTCACCTTGGGCCTTTGAATAAATTGAAAGCAGAATGATTGCAACCACAAAGTTCTCCAGAAGCTTTCATAGACCTTATTGGTGTAAGAAAATTCAAGGTCACTGCTCAATTAAATATCATTACAAATACAGACATAAAACTTAAAAAAGAAATTGTAAATGTGAAATCTGCTCTGGTGGTAGGTGTTTGAATATGTGCCTAGTTCTTTTATACCTCTGAAATTCAGAGGCACATGAACATGAGTATCAATTGAACGATTGCTCTCCTCTCTGAAAGCTGGAGCTGGCTCACAATAAGAATCAGGTTTATTATCACTAACCTCTTCATCACGAAGGATGATTGCATTTCTTACAATAGCTAGAAGGTCCATCTTGTTGAATTGGAAAGAGATCAACCCTCCTACAGTATTTCATTGGTTTTCACAAACTATGCTGTGTCTGAATCTGGAGAAAATTAGAAGTGCAGTTTACGACCCTTCTATTAAGTTTGAAAAAATTTGGAGGCCATTTATTCAGCATTTTCATTTGATGTAATTTGATCATTTCCAAACTGGTTTTATTTCTCTGTACTGTTGTTGGAGGGGAGTGGAATCGTCGACGCTGAGGTTTTCTTCTTTTCCATTTTTAAGTTGTTAGTTTTGCCCAAGTCTTTTAGTTTAGTTTAGCTGGGTTTTTTTCTTTTGGGATGGGTTTTTTTTTCTTTTTTTTTGTCTTTTTCCTTTTTTTTTGCTTTATATTATCCGTGATCAGTTTTACATGTATGGGAGTTTTGGTAATTTCCACTATTTGGTTTTGCAATTACTCCTTTTTTAAATGTAACAATACATCTCATATTATCTGTATTATTGCTATGTTTTGTTTCTATATTTTGAAATTAATAAAAAGATTGAAAAAGAAAAGTTTATTATCACTGACATATGTCATGAAATTTGTTGTTTGATGGC
Organism: Mobula birostris; assembly: GCF_030028105.1. NCBI lineage: Eukaryota > Metazoa > Chordata > Chondrichthyes > Myliobatiformes > Myliobatidae > Mobula > Mobula birostris. The sequence continues at coordinate 44,797,748 of NC_092385.1, forward strand.
AGCAGTACTGAGCAAGACTGAAAGAATCACTATAAGTTACAACAATAAGTAACTAAATTGTGTAAAAGAGGAGCAGCAAAGTAGTGTTCAATGGCTCATGCTCCATTTGAAAATGTGTTGGCAAAGGGGAAGAAACTGTTCCTAAAGTGCTGGGTGTTGCTCTTCAGTCTCCTGATCTCCTCCCTGATGAATGTAAGGAGAACAGGGACCATAATGATGGATCCCAAATTCTTGAGGCACCTACATTTAAGGCAGTGTAGGGTATTTTCTATGTTTTTTTAATCCTTCCTCCATTACCTTCAATATCAAAGGAGGTCAAGTAGCTCATTGGGTCTGTAACAGTTCATAGAACAGGGGTTCTTAACCTAGGGTCCACAGATGTCTTGGAGGTCCGTGGATAGATTCCAGGAGGTCCGCGAACCTGGAAGGGAAAATTTACATCTTTATGTTCACTAACCTCCAACTGAAATGTAGCATTTCCTTCAATTATGAATGTAGGCAACAAATCACAGTAGTATTAGCAGTACCTGTAACTGTCACCAAAAGAAATCATAGATATTTTCATATCACATTACGGTTGTTACAAATACCTCAAGATATCATTTACGTTGCTCATCACTGCTTCAAAATTATGGTAAATCAAATGTGACCGGAGCCTTCCTGTTTGCAGACATGGCAACGAGAGAGAGAGAGAGAGAGAGTGAATGACAACAGGCCCTTCTTGCTCAAGAAGCCTACGCCACCCAATTACATCCATGTAACCAATTAACCTACTAGCCATACATGTTGGAATATGTGAGGAAACCAGAGCAATCCAAGGAAACTCATGTGATCACATGGAGAATGTGCAGACTCCTTGGTCGAATTGGACCTGGATTGTCAGCACAGTAATAGCATTATAGTGACCACTACACTTCACCACCCTCCAAAATGCAAAGCTCAAACAGGGACTTGAACCTTGGTCCCGCATATTAAAAGTCCTGATTCTCTATCGATTAGCTATCTGGGACCTAATGTAGAAAAAAGGAATAATAGAGTGGTGCAGAAAAAGAATTGATGATGTTTTAATTTACGCCACAGAGAACTGTTAGGCAGTGAAAATTTTATTTGATACTAATTCAAGTACACACACACACAAACCTGTTACTTCACCACTCCATCCACACCACCCACAATGTGTGTATTTCAGTTTCAAGACATTTACCTTCAGCTTTGTGAGATTGATTTGAGGACATTTTTATTAAGTTCTCCAGCAGCCAACCTGTTACATTCCTTACCAATCACTCACCTTCCATTAGCTTCACAAAACTAGTCCACCCAGAATCTCTATCCCATTGTTCACGGTTTCCAAGCCTCAGCTGGAACCGTCAACCCATCAGTCCCTGCTCATCTGGCTCCACGTATCACTGACAAGCTCCCGTCACACCCTTTCCCTACACATCTGTGCATCGTCTTTCCTCTTCAACTAGCCATCCCACCAGGCTCTCAATCCAAAATTCTGACCACCCCTTTGTCTCTGCAGATGGTCCCTGACCCATTGAGTTCTCCCATCAGTTTATTTTCTGCTCCAGATACCAGCACCTCCTGTGTCTCTGTTCAGAAAATGGTGTCTAACATCACAGGAGTGAATGCAATGATTGACATTATTATGTGAAAATCAACAATTGTTTTGCCGCTGGAGTTTTCTCGCACAATTTCCTAAAGTAATCACACAAGTGGTTGGAGCTCCATCTGAGCGTGCTTGGAAGTTAAGGTCAGTGTTCAGTCAAAATAACTCCTGCCAGTAGAAAGTAATTTTTTTGCAAGGATCATAAATAACCTTTAGAACAGGACGTCAAGGGGCAGACCTTTCCTGTTACACTTGTAGAATGAACATACTTTCTAGGCATAGACATACTGTGCAACCTACACAGTGCAATCGAATAACAGAAAAAGACACATTTTTATCATGCTGACTGCTCAATAACGTTTACCAAAGTGATCAAATCTTTTTCGTTAATATGAACACTGGCACACCACCACTGAGGGGCAAACTCCGCTTGTGTCAAACCAGGCAACCAACTCTTAAGATTATTAGCTATTAACCACTCTCCATATTATTTTAACCATTGTTCAGACAGGAGATGTTGATAGCACGATGTTCTCACTCAGCTGTGTTGAGCCAAGTACAGAGAATTGAAGCTGCATGTGCAGATCCTGGCCAGGGTGTAGACTGAGCATGTAAAGTGCGTTTAAGGTATAATGCCTGTAAACTCAAGGTAATTCTAGACTGCACTTCATTTTTAATGCTGGGATCTATTATAGATTGAAAAGATTTATTCAGCTCTCCACAATTCCCTAATGTCCAAAATCAAAGCCAATAGCATTTTCCTCAGACCTAATTTCCCTCAAGTTCAATGCCCGTTGATAACTGTAACTCTCGTGATATTTAATATCAATTTCTCATCTTTGTGCATGTAACAAAAATAATGAATTTAGCTATTGGTGTTAGCAAATCAGAGTTCAAGCATTGTTCCAGCTTCTCACTGCATCCCCCACCCACTTCCCCCTCACTTATCACCTGCCAGTTTGCACTCCTTCCCCTTCCCCGCCGTCTTATTCTGGCTTCTTCTCCTTTCCTTTCCTGTCTTGATGAAAGGTCCTGGCCCAAAATGATCAACTGGTTATTCCTCTCTATGGATGCTGAGTTACTCCAGCATTTTGTATGTGTTACTATCAAAATAGAACCAAACTCTGATAATCCAGTATCTGATTCTTCGGAAATTCTGAAGTATTTGGCTCACCCATTAATCCAGAGTGAAAGTAGAACAGGTGGAATTTGGTTGTATGTGTGCTTGTATATTTGCTGTTTCCCTTTAACTCACCAGATTCACTGAAAAATGTTTTATACTATTGCATAATCTGTAAAAATAAATGAAATAATGGGGAGTTTAGCTGTTAATGGAAATAAAAGCCAGCCGTTCCAGAAACCTACCAGTTTGGTATTACAAAAGTGCCATGGGTGTCATTTTGTCAGAAGATTGCTATAATGTGTGTGTGTGTGTGCAGGGGGGAGGGGGAGGTAGAATTAAACAAAACATTTTAATTAGAAACCAATTAGACACAGTATTTACATGCTATGGAAGTTAAGAGATGGGAAAGGAATCCCTGGTCAGTAGTGCCAAATGCCAGTTCATCCCATGATTCCTGATGCAGAGTTTCAACCCAAAATGTTGACAGTTCCTGACTCTCCAGATGCTGCTTGACCTGCTGAGCTTCTCCGGAACGGTGTCTGCCCCTGCAGGTTCCAGTATCCGCAGTTTCTCGTGTAGCCATTGCAACAACCTGGGCTATTCTGCTGAATGGTAAAACAAAGAGAGACGATCAAAACAGAATTTAATATGATATACAGTAAGCTACACCCAATCAGGGACATGCTGAAAGAAAAAGCCATGGATGAATGAAGTGTTAAGAAGCAGCTGAAGCTAAAAATGCAAAAGCTAATGGTGACTGAAACAACAAAAGATGACATAAAGGAGAACAAGAGTCACGGAGTGTACCATCCAACATTGGATATCAATGCAAGACAAAAGGGAATACTATTCATGCTGGGGAAAGAGGGCAACCAGGAGATACCTGGGACACTTGAGAAGTTTATAGAATTAAAAACGAGGACTAGATGGTTATTTGAATGAACTACATCATGTATTTACAGTGAAGAAGAAAGTGTCCAGGACATGAATAATGAATCAAGTACCATCAGTGTCACAGCAATGGCAAAGAAAAATATCTGGATGATTTCGTTAGCACCTTTTAAAGAAAGTAGGCAAAAACATTGTAGGTGCTTCCAGCTCCTTGACCTGGTCCAACAGGAGCTGCAGTACTTTTGTGATACATGTAAGCAACCTGGATGAAAATAGACATGGGAGATGTGGGGTTAGTAAGCTTACAGACTGGCGACATTGTGAGTGTAAGAGACAGAGAAAACTACAGCAGCACACAGACCAGTTGCAGATATAGATGGAGAAATGGCAAATGGGGTTCTACCCAGATGAATGTGAAGAGTTGCACCTCAGGAGATCAAATGTAAAGGAACAATGCACTGTTAGTAATGGCAGAGTGGTGACTGCCTGCTGTGATGGTGGAAACAAATGTGATATTGAGTAGTCAAGAGATTCATATATACAGTAGGCATGTGAATTTGCACTAAATGGAAAGATTTGGAAATTGTATAGGTAATTGGATTAGTAGGGCATTTTATTACTAACTTAATTCATTCACACAAGACTTTGGTCCTCAGGACCTAATAGAAACATAGAAACAGAAAATCTACAGCATAATACAGGCCCTTCAGCCCACAATGCTGGGCCAAACATGTACTTACTTTAGAAATTACCTTGGGTTACCCATGGCCCTCTATTTTTCTAAGAACCATGTACCTATTCAGGAGTCTCTTAAAAGACCCTATTGTATCTGCCTCCACCACCGTTGCTGACAGCCCATTCGACACACTTGCCACTCTCTGCATAAAAAGCATCTCCTCTGTACCTACTTCCAAGAACCTTAAAACTGTGCCCTCTTGTGTTAGTCATTTCAGCCCTGGGAAAAAGCCTCTGACTATCCACACAATCAATGCCTCTCATCATCTTATACACCTCGATCAAGTCACCTCTCATCCTCCATCGCTCCAAGTTCACTCAACCTATTCTCATAAAGCATCTCCCCAATCCAGGCAACATCCTTGTAAATCTCCTCTGCACTCTTTCTATAGGTTCAACATCCTTCCTGTAGTCCTTCCAGAACTGAGCACAGTACCCCAAGTGGGGTCTGACCAGGGTCCTATATAGCTGCAACATCTCTCAGCTCTTGAACTCAATCCCACGTTTGATGAAGGCCAAAACACCACATGCCTTCTTAACCACACAGTCAACCTGCGCAGCAGCTTTGAGTGTCCTATGGATTTGGACCCCAAAATCCCTCTGATCCTCCACACTGCCAAGAGTCTTACCATTAATACTATATTCTACCATCATATTTGACCTACCAAAATGAACCACCTCACACTTACCTGGGTTGAACTCCATCTATCACTTCTCATGCTGGTTTTGCATCCTATCGATGCCACACTATAACCTCTGACAGCCCTGCACACTATTCACAACACCCCCCAACCTTTGTGTCATCATAAATTTACTAACCCATCCCTTCACTTGTTCCTGTGCTGTACTGTTCAATGGCTCATTGGGCAGCTTTTGTGCTGTATCTGTGACTCTGTGGCACGCTGAGGACGAGCTGTCTTGAGGCTCTTTAGGGTAGATAAATACTCGTGGCCTAACAAGGTGTTCCTTCAGACCCTGTGGGAGACAAGTACAGAAACTGCAGGGGCCCTAGCAGAGATATTTAAGTCATTGTTAATGACAAGGTGAGGTACCAGAAGACTGGAGGATAGCCAATGTTGTTCTGTTGTTTAAGAAAGGCTGTAAAAATAAACCAAGAAATTATAGGCTGGTAAGCATGACATCAGTAGTGGGAAAGTTATTGGAAGGTACTTAATATTTGGATAGACATTGATTAAGGATAGGCAGTATGGCTTTGTGTGCGGCAGGTCATATCTACCCAATCTTATAGAATTTTTCGAGTAAGTTGCCAGGAAAGCTAATGAAGGCAAGGCAGAGGATATTGCCTATGTGGACTTTAGCAAGGCATTTGACAAGGTCTCGCATGGGAGGCTGATCAAGAGGGTCAGTCACTTGACATTCAAGATGAGGTAGTAAATTGGATTAGACAATAGCTTTGTGGGAGTAGCCTGAGAGTGGTACTAGATGGTTACCCCTCTGACTGGAGGGCTGCAAGGACTGGTGCTGGATCAATTATTGTTTGTCATCTATATCAATGACCTTGATGATTATGTGGAGAGTTATATGCTCTCAATAATTCCTCCTTTGGCTCCTCCCACTTCCTTCAAACAAAAGGTGATTCCACTGGGCTCCAATTATGCCTGCCTTTTTGTTGGCTATGTGGAACAGTCTATGTTTTAAGTCTAGACAGGTGTCACTCCCCAACTTTTCCTTAGCTGTATTGATGACCACATTGGTGATGCTTCCTGCACCCATGCAGAACTGGTTGACTTCATCAAATTTGCCTCCAACTTCCACCTGGTCCTCAAATTTACCTGGTCCATTTCCGCCACCTCCTTCCCCTTTGTTGATCTCACTGTCTCTGTCTCTGGGGATAGCTTATCTACTGATGTCTATTATAAACCAATTGACTATCACAGCTACCTGGACTATACCTCTTCCCATCCTGTTACTTGTAAAAATACCATCTCCTTCTCTCAATTCCTCCATTTCTGCTGCATCTGCACTCAGGATGAGGCTTTTCATTCCAGATGAAGAAGATGTCTTCCTTCTTCAAAGAAGCAGGCTTCCCTTCCTCCACTATCAACATTGTCCTCAACCACATCTCTTCCATTTCGTGCATGTCTACCCTCATCCCATTCTCCCACCACCTCACTAGGGATAGGGTTTCTCTTGTCCTCACCTACCACCCCACTACTCTCCACATTCAGCAGATAATTCTCCATAACTTCTACCATCTCAGATTGAGATTCAAAAAACTTTATTGTCATTCTAACCGTACATCAGCTCTGCAGGGCAGAATGAGACAGCGCTTCTCAGGAGCAGTGCAATCATAACATAACAAAGGCAACACTAAATAATAAACATAACAATAAATAGTAAAACACAAGAGCCACATGTCAGTTAAAATCAAGTTATAAGTGTCCAGTGCAAGTTAAAAGCCGGATCCCACTACCAAGCACATCTTTCCATCACCCCCACTTTCTGCTTTCTGCAAGAATCGCTCCCTACGTGACTCCCTTGTCCATTCGTCTGTCCTACGATCTGCCCACCAGACAAACCGGGATCTCCCATTAGATACCCATTTTAATTCTACTTTCCATTCTCATTCTGACATCTCAATTCATAGCCTCCTCTACTGCCGCGACAAGGTCACACTCAGGCTGGAGAAGCAACACTTAATATTTCGTCTGGATAGCCTCCAACCTGATGGCATGAACATTTATTTCTCGAACTTCCAGTAATGCCCCTCCCACCATTTCCCATTCCCTTTTTCCTCTCATCTTATCTCCTTACCTGCCCATCACTTCCTTCTGGTGCACCTGCCCCTTTGCTAATCTCACTGTCGCTGTCTCTGGGGATAGCTTATCTACTGATGTCTATTATATTATATAGACTCTTTTGTCTACGGCCTTCTGTCCTCTCCTATTAGATTCTCCCATCTCCAGCCCTGTATCTCTTTCACAATCAAGTACCCAGCTCTTTACTTCACCCCTCCCTTCTGGTTTCACCTATCACCTTGTGCTTCTTCCTCCCCGCCCCCCCCCCCCACTTCTAACTCTGATTCCCCATATTGTTTTCTTCAGTCTGAAACATTGACTGTATTCTTTTCCATAGATGCTGTCTGGTCTGTTGAGTTCCTTCAGCATTTTGCGTGTATTGCTTGGATTTCCAGCATCAGCAGATTTTCTTTTGTTTTTGATTATGTGGTTAACTGGATCAGCAAATTTGCAGATGACACCAAGACTGGGGGAGTGCTGGAAAGTGAGGAAGATTATCAGAGCTTGCAGTAGGTTCTAGAGCAGCTGGAAAAATAGGCTGCAAAATGGTAGATAGAATTTAATGCAAACAAACGCAAGGTGTTGCACTTCAGTAGCATCAAGGGTAGGCCTTACACACTGAGGAGTGATGTAGAACAAAGGGATCTGGGAATACATGTCTATATTTATTTAAAGTGGCATCAGAGGCAGATAGACTGGTAGATACAGCTTTTCACACATTGCCCTTCACAAATCAAGTATTGTGTAAAGAAGATGGGATGTTATGTTGAAGTTGTATAAGATGTTGGTGAGGCCTAATTTGGAGTATTGGAGGCAGTTTTGGTCACCTGCCTACTAGAAAGATGTAAAAAAAAGGTTGAAAGAGTGCAGAGAAAATTTACAAGGATGTTGCTGGAACTGGAGGACCTGAGTTATAAGGAAAGACTGAATAGGTTAGGACGTTATTCCTTGGAATGTTGAAGATTGATGGGTGATTTGATAGAGATACACAAAATTATGAGGCTATAGATAGGGTAAATGCAAGCAGGTATTTTCTAATGAGGTTGGATAGGACTACAACTGGAGTTCATGGGTTAAGGATGAAAGGTGAAAAGGTTAATAGTGAAAGGTGAAAAGTTTAAGGGGAACATGAGGGAAACTTCTTTGCTCAGAGGATCGTGAAAGTGTGGAATAAGCTGCTAGTGCAAGTGGTTAATGAGAGCTCGATTTCAAAGTTTAAGAGAAGTTTGGGTAAGTGCATGGATGGAAGGGGTATGGAGGGCTATGGTCCCAGTGCAGGTCAATAGGAATAGGCAGTTTATATAGTTTGGCACAGACTAGAAGGGCTGAAGGACCTGTTTCTGTGCTGTACTTTTCTGTGATTCTATGACTCTATGGTTGGTTGGTTAAATGGCCATTGTAATTTATCCATACTGTAGGTGGTTTCAGGAGAATTGGGTGGGTGAGGATAATTGATGGGGATTTGAAATACATTATTAGTGCAAATGGGTGGTTGATGATTGGCAAAGACATTATGAGCAGAAGGGCCCATGTCTATGCTCTACAACATACGACTTTTGTGGTATTTGTCTTTAGAACAGCTACTAAACAGGGTTTTGATAGAGCTTTTGAACAGGGTGACTTACATTATATTAAAGAGATGGAATCAATGAAGTACTGCTTATCCAATGAGTTTATATGCTAATATATTCACAAAGCAATGAACATATTTACGAGACCGACAGGAGCTATGTCTTTAAAATGCAGAACTGGTCCCATTTAGTTGTACAATGCCACAAGATAAGCAAGTAGACATAACTAACAATGAACCAAAAGCTCATTCAATTTATGCATCAGTTCATTTACGACGTTCTATTTTTTTTAAATGCCAACTTTTTTTTTCTGTTTTTAGAAGTGCCTCTCTGTTTCCTTGCTCAATTTAAAGTTTACTCTCTACACCAGATTAAATGAATAACAATCAGATTTCAGGCAGTTATGTTGAATTCTTCAACACGTCAATGAGTCACCTACAATAAACCTCCACTTGATGAACTGACACCAGGCTGATAGGAAATAAAGTTCTGACAATTACGAAGAAAAGTATTACAACATTTTTTACAAGTTAGCCAATTGAGTTTTAGGGATTTTATAAAACGAATAACAACGTGGCTATTACAAGACATGTACAATGTACAAAATATAACAAAAATAGCTCTCTGTAATAGTGTTATCGGTGCTGCAGGAGTTTTGAATAAAATGAATGACTCTCCTTTCTCCAGTAAGCCCCTTATTTTACTTTTTTCTGGGTTTGGGTTTGCCCCAGTGCTGGTGTGGGTTTGCAAATGAAAGCTTATTTATCATTTCTGAATGGAGAAATTTCCTGAATTCCTGTTATAATTAGCATATGACACTCAATGACTGCAAAGCAAAAGCCACATACTGCATGTAATCTATGCATAATAACCCATTAAAGTATAGGCTGATCCAATTATATTACAGCATGATGAGGAATTTTCATTAAAGTTTTGCTTCAGTAATAACGAATCATAACGAATGAGGGTATCTTTTGTATATGAAGGATACAAAATCATATTTAAATATATTGAAATGAGCTGAAATTCATACACTTAAAAGTTCAGTACAAAAGAAATTAAGAATCAGCTGATATTTAAAGAACATTATATTCAATAATAAATCACCGACAGTTGAATTATGAAAATGATTTACAAGAGTTCATTTTTAGCTCATTTCACCATTGATTTTTTTCTGATACACCTGGTCATGTTGGATGTGAAAGACCATAGGTAACCACAAAGCACATTGCAAACATGTTGGTCAACAAATTTCTAAGGAAGAGTAACAGGTAAAAATAAATGAAGACAAAAGTGTTTTTTTTTAAATATTGCTCTGTCTCTAGTGCCGTTCCAGCATTGTTCATTAATGACCATGGAGGAGTGGAGTTGGGTTAGGGCAGAATTTCCTATGTGCAATTTATCGAGCAATTAACTTTATATGAACAGATTACAATTTAATTACATACATCAGGTTGTGGTAATTACCTATCCAGTTATATGTGAAGATAATATTCCTAAAGTTATTGCCGAGCAAATGCAGCACCATCAGTGACCACTTTATGGAAGCCAGAGAGATGACCGTAACCTTATCTTCTGGCTTTTACTTATGGCTGTCACAGCAAGACAGCTGTACTTCCTGGTGATGAAGACAAATGGTCCCCATCAGAAAGGTTCACTGGTAGCTTGCACTGCCTGAGAAATGCTAAGCAATTGATGGTTTCCAGTTGAGCAAGGGTCTGTGCCTTCCTCCTGAGCATAAAGCTAATGGTACACTGAACCTTTATGACTCAGTGGTCAATATTACTGCAGATTAAATTAGTATGAAAATACCACAATCTGCTCAGTACAGACTCGAGGGAACTGCCTGTAGGAAGCTGAGACAGTGAGTCTAACATCCTTTGACAGCTGCAATGCTTTCCCCCTGACCACCTGGACACCCCAAGCTTGTGTCATCTGGCAAACTAACACCAGCAAGTAGACCCATGTCTGCCCAAGTTATAACATGTAATTATGTAATGGAAAAATATAAAGCAGACATTAATTAGTTTTGACTTCATAGTCGCCTGGTAAATTGGATTGTAGGAATTGTAAGAAGGTGCTGTACTGCATGAATTTAATTGCAGTTACCATAACAATTGATTTTAAGTACGTTTGTTTTTGTTTGCTGTTACTTTGATAAAATGCTTAATTATATTGTCAGAATAATTAGGAACTTGAAATCAGTAATGACCTAATAAAACCATATGGATAAATGGCTGTGAAGGCAATCAACGTCACCAGTTGTCGGTGCCTTTACAATTAGCTTGCAGTATTAGAGTCAGAGATATACAGAATGGAAACTGGTCCTTCAGCCCTTCATGTCAATGTTAACAAAAATGCTTTACTGAGCTAGTCCCATTTGCCTGCATTTGGCCCATCTCCTTCTAAACCTTTTCTATCCATGAACCTGTCCTCTAAGTGTTGTAATTGTACTCACCTCTACCATTTCCTCTGGCAGCTCATTCCATAGGCCCACCACCCTTTGTGAGAAAATGTACCCCCTTAGATCCTCTTTAAATCTTTCCTCTCTCACCTTAAGCCCACGACCTTCTTGGCTTTAAACTTCCTTACCCAAGAAAAAAGATTGAAATTGAAACCACAGCTTCATGCAGTTCTCAGAAGCAGGCTCTCCAGCTCACCGAGTGCATGCCTCCATCAACCACATGTTTACTGATCCCCACATCTACTGCCCGTCAGATCAGGTTCTACCACTCACCTACATATGAGGGACAATTTACTATGGCCAATTAACCCACCACCCCTGACATCTTTGGGATGTGGGTGGACCCTGATACGCAAATTGTCAAAGGGGGAAACCCCATACAGATGGTATCTGAGCTCAGGAAGGAACCTGGAACACATAGTACATTCTCGGTCTTCAAATGCTTATCTGATTCCCTTCTGAATGAATTATGTCAATGTCACCTTCTTTGGAGTAAAGTTCCTGATTGCAACTCCTCCTGCCATCTCTTTTTTAGCTAATCACCTTATCGTGAATTCTAGTTGCCAACGTGCTTGCTATCCAAAGCTACTTCTTTTCCCTGCATTAGAACATCTCAGTCAGATCGGCAGACATAAAATACTGGAGGAACTCAGCAGGTCAGACAGCATCTACACAGGGGAGTAACCAATCATCATTTCAGGCCGAGACCCTTCATCAGGACTGGAAAATAAGGGGGAAGAAGCCAGAATAAGAAGGTTGGGGGAGGGGAAGGAGAACAAGCTGGCAGATGACAGGTGAAGCCAGGTGAGGGGAAGGTTGGGTGGGTAGAGGAAGGGAGTGAAGTGAGAATCTAAGAGGTGAGAGATGGAAAAGGTAAAGGGCTGAAGAAGAAGGAATCTGATAGGAGAGGAAAATTGACCATGGGGGGAAGGAAAGGAGGAAGGGCATCAGAGGGAGGTAATAGGCAGCTGAAGAGAAGAGACTGGGAACATCAAGAAGGGGGAAGGGGAGAATTATTGGAAGGAAGACAAATTAATGCTCATGCTGTCAGATTGGAGGCTACCCAGGTGGATTATGAGGTACTACTCATTCAACGATCTTCAGTTTACTCTGTTTGTCTACAAAAATGTTGGCTTTCGTCTCCACCAACTCTCAAGGCCATTATAGCCTTCTTAATATGTGGTGTTCAGAGTATATTACAATATATAGACCACTTGGTAAATGTACTTGTTAGTACACTTTTCCAAAAATTTGTTCTGGTTACTCCACACTTACTGGTCCGGATCACCACTCATGCTAGCTGTGCAACAGAGTAAAATTTTGCATGGATGCAACTCCCATTTTACTTCAGACACCACAGCCACACTTCCTCCTCCCCCCTCCCATTCAGTGAAGCATTTTGAGAGGAGACTGGGATCTACTGTAGCTGCCATCAATATTTAATAATTTTAAAACTTTGAAGGGAATAAAAATGTTTTAAAACACTAATTTCAATTACATGAAAATAAGTATACATTTTATACAATATACTGTGACCAGTACTTTGTCAGCGTATTACAATTAAGGTACTTTGTCCATTTTCATAATTAATTTAAACAGGATGATAATGAGACCATTATTTCCAAAGGGCCTCCTGCTGGAGCATGTTCCACCTGTCCAAGTTCATAGTATTGTGAACTCTTTTCCTCACTGGGCTGAAAATGCACCGACGAAGAAGGTTCTCTTTTGCATATTTCAGGAATCACTCTGACTCTGCCCTTTACACTTGTATTATCTTAGTCTGATGTCGGATCATTGAAGCTGTGTCGTCATCACTTCTATGTAGTTCTTGCACCATTCTGCAGACCTGCTTCTCCTTCCCCTTCACATCATGTGATTCCTGGTTGTATTAACCTAGAAAATACTAAACAAATACATCAATAGACAATAGACAGTAGGTGCAAGAGTAGGCCATTTGGCCCTTCGAGCCAGCACTGCCATTCACTGTGATCATGGCTGATCATCCACTATCAGTATCCAGTTCCTGCCTTATCCCCATAACCTTTGATTCCGCTATCTTTAAGAGCTCTATCCATCTCTTTCTTGAAAGCATCCAGAGACTTGGCCTCCACAGCCTTCTGGGGCAGAGCATTCCATATATCCACCACTCTCTGGGTGAAGAAGTTTTTCCTCAACTCTGTTCTAAATGGCCTACCCCTTATTCTTAAACTGTGGCCTCTGGTTCTGGACTCACCCATTAGCAGGAACATGCTTCCCGCCTGCAGCGTGTCCAATCCCTTAATAATCTTATATGTTTCAATAAGATCTCAGCCTTCTAAATTCCAGAGTATACAAGCCCAGTCGCTCCAATCTTTCGACACATGACAGTCCCGCCATCCCCAGAATTAACCTTGTGAACCTACGCTGCACTCCCTCAATAGCAGGAATGTCCTTCCTCAAATTTGGAGACCAAAACTGCACTCAGTACTCCAGGTGTGGTCTCACCAGGGCCCTGTACAGCTGCAGAAGGACCTCTTTGCTCTTATACTCAATTCCCCTTGTTATGAAGGCCAGCATGCCATTAGCTTTTTTTCACTCCCTGCTGTACTTGCATGCTTACTTTCAGTGACTGATGTACAAGAACACCAAGATCTCGTTGTGCTTCCCCTTTTCCTAACTTGACTCCATTTAGATAATAATCCGCCTTCCCGTTCTTACCACCAAAGTGGATAACCTCACATTTATCCACATTAAACTGCATCTGCCATGCATCTGCCCACTCGCCCAGCCTGTCCAAGTCACTCTGCATTCTCATAACATCCTCCTCACATTTCACACTGCCTCCCAGCTTTGCGTCATTGGCAAATTTGCTAATGTTACTTTTAATTCCCTCATCTAAATCATTAATATATATTGTAAACAACTGCGGTCCCAGCACTGAACCCTGCGGTACCCCACTGGTCACCGCTGCCATTCCGAAAGGGACCCATTAATCGCTGCTCTTTGTTTTCGGTCAGCCAGCCAATTTTCAATTCATGTCAGTACTCTGCCCCCAATACCATGTGCTCTAATTTTGCCCACTAATCTCCTATGTGGGACTTTATCAAAGGCTTTCTGAAAGTCCAGGTACACTACATCCACTGGCTCTCCCTTGTCCATTTTCATAGTTACATGCTCAAAAAATTCCAGAAGATTAGTCAAGCACGATCTCCCCTTCGTAAATCCATGCTGACTTGGACCAATCCTGTTACTACTATCCAGATGTGTTGTAATTTCATCTTTTATAATTGACTCCAGCATCTTTCCCACCACTGACGTCAGGCTAACCAGCCTATAATTCCCTGTTTTTTCTCTTCCTCCTTTCTTGAAGAGAGGGACAACATTAGCCACCCTCCAATCCACAGAAACTGATCCTGAGTCTATAGAAAATTGGAATATCAGTCTCTTTTTTACAAGGTTATTGAAACTATGCACAGAAGAAAACATTTGCTACTTGAATCAACTAATTTTTGATATTATTTGAATATATTTCTGAATATATTCATCATAGGTTTAATCTTGTTTTGACTTTAAAACTTCTTTTACTTTACAATCATATGAATCAGATACAATTGTGGTATGGCCTTTCACGGATGCTCAGTTGTTGTGGGTATAAATTATTGAAAATACTCCACTTTCTGTCATGGATATTACAGAAGAAGAAACTTTGCCTGATGCAAAATCAAAAGAAACAGCTGGACATTAAGTTTTGCCAAGCTTTACACTTTCATAAGGATTACCTATTTCTTTTGCATATTCTGTTCTCAAAATATGGCTAAGCTTTTAATTAGGAACTGTTTTTTACCCTTCCTTACACTGGTGCTTTTCACTTCAAGGAAAATTAAATTCTGGCTCTGAATTTACTAAGATAATCAATACACCCTGTGCGTACCCCTTTCTGCCTGGTTGCAGCTACGGTAATGAAGTCTGTTAGAAATTATTTAATTCATATTAATAAATTATTTTTGTTTAAGTACATGATTGATTATTTGGAATTTTACCAGCAAGTAACTGTCATAAACAAAAACGGTTGGTCTTAAAATAAATCATCTTTTCACCAATTATTTCAATAGGGAACACTACACAAAATGCATAGAATGATGTCTGAAAACATTCTACATCAACAAATCCACAGTGGATAATGTGGGTAGGAAGGGGGAGGAGTATTTAACTGAAAACTAAAAGCACAACTAATAAAGGTTTTAAGGAGGGATTTTGAATAATTCAGAATTAGAAAGTACTAGACTGGAGGAAGCATTGGGATGGAAGGATATTCAATTTTTTCGGATGAGTTGCAGTTTGTGAATTGCCGAGGCAGGAAAGACAAATGAGAATTTATGGAAAAGTTAAATATTAAGATGATGAAGTCTTGGGTGTTGGTGAGAGAAGTGTAGATGGATAACAGTGAAATGGCGAAAGCAAGTGGTTTTGATGATTGGCAGGATGCAGGAAGAGGAAGTGAGGTTAAGGATGGGCACGATGTCCCAAAGTCATATTTCCTGACTCAGCTACAGCTAACAGTCTGAGGATGGGGGGGGGGGTTGGGGTGGGGGGAGGATGTGGAGGTGTGCAGTTTGTGGTTGAGATCAGGGGTTTAAATCTGCTGCTGTAAGTTCAAGAATATAACTTCAGTTCTGCCACCATTAAGCTAACAAACAGACAACTGTATCCGAGGGGCCAACATTTTTGATTGATTACACCTACTATAATAAAAAAAATTAATTCCAAATACCTAAAATTATGGGTAAAAACAAAAGGCTGGAAATAGAGAGAATCATCATCACCTGAGAGGAAAAGTAACTTAAGACTTTGGCTATCGTTTTGCAGAATTTAGTCGATTCTTTAACACAATTGTAGAACTGTAATTTTGATGCAGAAGTTTAGAAACGTTAAGCTGAAAGATCAGACTGTAGTTTAGCTTTTAATATTTTTGCAAACAGAAACTTAAGTAATGTAATCCATTAAAGGATTCAAGAGGCTAGACAGACAAATCATTTCCTTTGATGAGGAATTGAGGAGGGAACTTTAACATTGGAACAAAGTCATTCAGAGGTAATATTAATATGCACTTGGAGTATTGAGTTTAGTTTGGCCACCTTGCTATTGGAAAATGTTATTAAACTGAGAGAGTATTGCAGTAAAGTTTTAAAAGGGTGTTGCCAGCAGGGACTCAGTTATAGGCGACGTTTTGTAGGGTACGATTTTATTCCTTGGACCATAGGGGACTGAGAGGTGATCTTATAGAGGTGTTTAAAATCATGGGGAGTACCTGAAGGATGAATTCACTCAGTCTTTTCCTCAGGGTTGAGAAGACAAGAACTAGAGGCCATCACTCTATGGTGAGAGGTTAAAGACTGAATAGGAACTTGAGGGGAAACTTGTTTTTACATGAAGGATGGTATGCATGTGGAACGGATTGTCAAAGGAAATGACTGAGTCCGGTATAATAACAAGTTTTAAAAGACAGTTGGACAGGGACATGTTTTGGAAAGGTTTAGAAGGTTATGGGCTAAATGCAGGCAAATGGATCTAGCTTGGATGCGTATCTTGGTTGACATGGAGCAGCTGAGCAGAGGGAGCTGTTTCTCTGTTGCATGACTATAAAACTTCATACAAGGACCTCGGAAATATTGATTCACTACATCTTGTAGGGGCTGTGTTAATTGAAAAGTTCAGTTCTGAGATCGACTGGTTTTTGTTTGGGAAACAATATAAATGATTATAGAATCAGGATGGTTAGATGGATTTAAGACAGACATCATCTAATTGTGCAGCAAGTATGCTCAAGCAATCATACCTTTCCTCTGATCGTTTTGAGAAGTTGATGAGGATATTCAACATCCTCTATTTATTTTCTAATCAACACTCTATTGTATCATATCAACTCTTTCTGAGCACAGATTACATTTTCACTGATCCAATCATTTGTTTATTTGTCAGAAAATCACTCATGAATGAGTTTTGATCTGTGGGATTGGCATTGCTCTGTTTCCTATTAACTCAGCAGAAAATACAGTGAAAAATGAATTGACAGAACCAACCTTTGGTAAATTTGAAGGGAAGATAGATCATTGAGCAGCTGTATTTATGCAGTGTCTTGAACCCTTGTTTTTTCAGGGAGTAATTACTCACAACCTGGCACAGGCTGAGCAAGTTATTCCATGGGGGGATGATCGCGGAAATAAAAGAAGCTGAATGATGGGTAGTTCACATGTCTGGTCTTCCAGGTGATATATTAGAATCCTTAATACCTGCTAACTCTGCTTGTCAAAAAATATCCTCAGATGAACTGCAATTTCAACTGTAGCCACTGAGCATGTTCATCCACTGATTATCTGCATCACTGCACAGCATGATTCCATGTTCTGCTTATTTTGGAGTATGGCAAATATTCCAGCAAATTACCCATTGCTTCATATAACACTGCAGCAACAGGCTTTGCTGCATGTTAAGGATCGCTTCAAGCAGCAAACAGCATCAAATACAATGCTTATGGTTATCAGTACTGACCGCCAATGTGAAACAGATCAGGCTATTTTAAACTCGCAGACCTTTACTGAGGCTACGTCCACATTACGCCAGAGTCAAAAGTTGCCGAGCATTCAAAAAGAAAATGGAGCTATTACCAACTGAGACAGGGAAAGAACTGCAGAGATGCAATACAATAACAATTATTCCTCTAGAAATTGCACTCTGCACCTACTCTGCTAAAACCTGCCTAGCAACTCAAAGTTTTTATACATATTTACGAATGCTCTGTTTCCTTACAGAAGTTACCTGGTGTACTTTTTGGATGACAAGCATTCAGGAATTTGCATAGTATCTGAAATTGTAAGCTTAGGCTACGTCCACTCTACGCCGGATAATTTTGAAAACCCTGGTTTCAAGTAAAAATGACAGGTGTACATACTAAGCGTTTTTCAAAATATCTCTGTCCGCCCTAACACGGATATTTGGGCGAATCTCCTCTACTGGGCATGCGCAGGGCACACAGAAAACAAGCAAAGAGGAAATGTTATATTTGGTGCGCATTTGTCCAGTTACAGAGTAGAAAAACTTAAAAGGAATTGCTCTTGACTCTCGCACAGGAGGACCTAAAACTGAAAAAAAACAAACACTGGAGCGTATGGAGGCAACCGACAGGGAGTTCGCTGACAGTATGACCCAGCTGACGACGAACATTGAAAACTGACTAACTCTGTTGCATTAATAAAGCACCTTGTTTAATGTATAAAACATGTCTGCATCAGTGTTATCTTGTATTTCCATACAATGTTACATTCGGCTGTTACACATCTATTGTCAGAGAAGTACTTGCATAAATAGGTAAACCACCTTCATACAAGCAAGGACAGAAAACAGGGCAAAGTGAGTGTACTTATTTATTCAGTAAGCCATGGGTCAAAGTATTCAGTGAGTACATTTCTAACTCTTCTGGCTTCAGTCTCGTTGCCGTCTGTTCTGAAATTGTTGAGTTATGTGGGAGGTTGTGTTCAAGAAAACAACGAAATGCCACGCTTTGGCCATCTGTTCTGGCACGTCATGACAGCGTTTTTAAATAGTCAAAACAGCTCACTTTACAATTTAACTCTCACGCCGTTCACATCGACTGTGCGTTATAACAGCTGTCCGGCAGAGCTTGCCCAGTATCAAGCAGAAGCAGAAAAAGCACTGTTGTTGTGGTGTTGTCATGACAGTGTTTTTAAATCTCTCCGTTTACCCCGTACACACGACAACAGATATTAGGCTTTTTCAGATTTATTCACTCTGGAGACTATTTCTGCAAATCTCCGTTTTGGGGGGATGAAAACGCTGCTTTAGTGTGGACGGAGGGTCAAAACAAATAGAAAAAGCTTTGTTTTCAAAATTATCCAGCGTAGTGTGGACGTAGCCTCAGAACAGTCCATTTTAAGAGACTCACCTCACTTGTTTTCATTCTTATGAAATAAGCTCTATATCTTCACTATTGTCAAATTGTACCTTCCTCCTCACTTCCATAAGACCAGAAGACATAGAAACAGAATTAGGCCAGTCAGCCCATTGAGTCTACTCTGCTATTCAATCATGCTGATTATTGCCTCTTAAGACTATTACCTTACCTTCTCCCCATAACCTTTGATGCCTTTACTAATCAAGAACCTATGAGCCTCCACTTTAAATATGCCCAATAAACTGGACTCCAGAATTGTCTGTAGCAATTAATTCCACAATTTCACCACCCGCTCATTAAAGAAATTCTCCTTCATTTCTATTCTAAAGGGATGCCCTTACTAAAGGGATGTCCTGATGAAGGGTCTCAGCCTGAAACGTCGACTGTACTCTTTTCTGTAGATGCTGCACAGTTCTTCCAGCATTGTGTGTGTTTCTTCTGACTATTGTCTTTGGTTGTATCTGACTGTTCATATAATTTTCACCTAGTTCAGCTTTTAGTCCATTTTTCAATTCCAGAATCACTCCCTCAGAAATTATGCCTGTAATTAACATTGATTTATGCAATCCACTCTTTACTGTGTTTCTGATACCTTCAGAATCTTGATTGTAGTTAACGTAATGGATGACCACTTTCAGTGGAGCCAAACTCATCTAAAACCTTGATGGCTTCTTATCTTCACACCCATAATAACCCTGTGCATTGAAATAAATTAGTACCTTCGTCTCGTATGCCTCTATATTTATCATTGTCATCATATGCTCAATCTTGGTTTAGTGATAACACCTTTTTCCCCAATTCAGAGAATTGTAGGCTTTGTTCTCATTCTGGAGACTAAAGCACATTATCCATGTCGACAGCATAGTATATAACTGGACTGCTCGAGGAACAGTTTTCAGCAACAATAAATCTGCTAGAAATACTCAGAAGGTCAAACAACATCTGTGGAGGGAAGGAAATCATTGATGTTTTGGGCTTGAAACAGTGCACTGGTTACTTTCCCTACCCACTGTATGTTGGAGCAGTCTTCAAAGTGGACATTAAACTCGATCTGTCTTTTAAGCAATGTAAATGGTCCATGGAATTATTTTGATGAAGAGAAAGAGAGTGTTCTTGTTAGTGTCAATGAACATCTCCCAAAATATCTGATCATTCTTCATTTTGATCCTTGTGGTGTGTAAGTCTTTCTTATTCACAGTAACTCCTACAGACTATGATTTCCCAACTCCCAATGTGTTCCTCTAGTTCTGTTTTTTTTAATGCATCCTCTCTCCCTCCCTCCCTCCAGCCCCACCACTGATGACTATATCTTCAGCTAATTGCATCTTATTATCTTCCTAGCGCTCATTTTTTCGGCCATTTCTTAGAAATATTCATTTGACTCATTAAGTTTTCATAATATTTGCATTTTTGTCCTGGCATCCGTTCTCCTTACACTTCTGTAAAATAACTTAGGACTGTCTTTAACAGTGAAGGCAAATCAATATTATTACCGCTGTTGTGGTAAATCTCGAGTAAGGGAAACAGATTCTGTTTCAGTTTAAAACATGCCAAATTAAATAAGTTGCAATGGAGCTTTGAATTACATTTTAAATCTGCCGTAGAAGTTAAACTCCTGACAATGTCAAGAATCAGTGGTGTGACGGATGACACTTCACGGTTTCAGATATATCTGATATATTGATAAAAACATGACAGTACTACTGTCCAACAGAGCTACACCATATGTAACTTTCCCTTCCTGACAGTAAAAACAACCGGTAAAGAACTATTCATTTTACACTCTTTAGATATATGAACTCATTAATTATTAGGAAATTTGACAGATGATAAAAATATGAACAATTGTGCCTTTTTTTACATTTCTCAGTTATGAAGATTCACTATTAAAGAACAACTAAAAGGGTAGATGAGTTGTAAATCTGTCCAGAAAACCAGCCTTCTGCTGAAGGCCAGTTAGATAGCCGTGAAGAAAGTAAAAGATTATATTTCAGTTCAGAATCAGAATCAGGTTTATTATCACAGGCATGTGTCATGAAATTTGTTAACTTGGCAGCAGCAGTTCAATGCAATACATGATACAGAAGAAATAAATGTAAATAAGTAAGTAAATCCATTACAGTATATGTATATTGGAGAGATTAAAGTTCCCACAAAAACAGAAATAATATACATTTTAAAGTGAGGTAGTGTTCATGAGTTCAGTGTTCATTTAGGAATCAGATGGCAGAGGGGGAGAGGCTGTTCCTGAATCGCTGAGTGTGTGCCTTTAGGCTTCTGTACCTCCTTCCTGATGGTAACAATGAGAAAAGGGCATGCCTGGGTGTTGGGGGTCCTTAATAATGGACACTGCCTCTCTGAGACACCGCTCCTTGAAGATATTCTGGGTACTTTGTAGGTTAGTACCCAAGATAAAGCTGACTAAGTTTATAACCCTCTGCAGCATCTTCCAGTCCTGTGCAGTAGCACCCCCCACCCCCCGACACCTGCCAGACAGTGATGCAGCCTGTCAGAATCCTCTCCACGGTATATCTATAGAAGTTTTCGAGGGTTTTTTTTGACATACCAAATCTCCTGAAGCTCCGAATGAAGTACAGTCACTGTCTTGCTTTCTTTATAATGCATCGATATGTTAGGACCAGGTTAGGTCCTCAGAGATCTTCACACCCAGGAACTTGAAACTGCTAACTCTCTCTATTTCTGATCCCTCTATGAGGATTGGTGTGTGTTCCTTTGTCTTACCCTTCCTGAAGTAAACAATCCCAAATGCCTTTCACTTCATTTCTGAAATCCAGCTGGCAGTCATTGGAAGATCTAAAGCAGGTGCCTGCCTATTAAATGAAAATTTCCCAAAAGTTTTTCAGTTCTAAGCTCCTAAAGTTCCAAATTCTTCACTATTTTTTCAACCTTTTTCCTTCAGTGCAACTTTCTGCTGCTGCTGTGCCCTGATTGGTTACCCCACTCAGTTGTATTCAAAGCGCATACTTGTTACTGCAAAGAATGGCCACAGGAGTCATGCATTGTCTAGCTCTTCTCATCACCTCTCCTGATCATGCATCTGTCTTCAGCTTGTAGCTTAGGTGTGACCACCTCACTAAAGCTCTTGTCTGTGATGCTCTTAGCATCCTGGATATTTCTGAGTACGCTTATCTCCAGTTTCTTCACATGGTCAGTCAGGAGCTGCAGTTGGGCACATTCCCTATAGATAGTTTGAATTCATCAGCTGAGGGGGAAACAGGGAGGATAACTAGATAGATTTTTATTTCTTCTTACCCTCATTTCAGTCTGTAATACCCAGAAGGTGATTTTATGAGACCTTAAAAGTTGCTGTGATCCTCTTTTCATCTTTCTCTTGTCATTGGATGACATAAGACATGTTGTGCTAACCAATATTCTGTAAATCTACTCCACAAGCAAAATAACCCTTCTCTCCTACATAGCCTATAACCTTCCTTTTTAAAAAAATTCTTGGTGTCTATCTAAGAATTTTTAAAATGTCCTTATTGTTGCAGTACCCAGTACCATCTCTGGTAGTGGAATCCAGGCATCTGCCGCTCTTTGTGTAAAAGACCTACCTCTAAACCTTCCTCCACTCACCTTAAACAGATGTGCTCTGTTATTGGCATTGGTGCCCTGGGAAGAAAGTATGGCTGACAACTTTGTCTAAGTCTCTCATAATCTTATACACGTTCATTAAGCTGGCCAAAATCCTCTGCTGCTCCAATTAGAAAAGTCCTAGGTCACCTAGCCATTCTTCATAACACATGTTCTCTAATCCAGGAAGCATCCTGGTAAACCTCCTTTACACCTTCTCTAAAGCTTCCACAACCTTCCTATAAATGAGGTAACTAGATCTGAACACAATATTCTTAGTGTGATCTAATCAGAGCTTTGCAAGCCTGCAACATTACCTCATGGCTCTTGAATTTAATCCTATGACGTATGAAGACTAGCAAACCATACGCCTTCTTAACCACACTATCAACTTGCATTCACCTTTGAAAGATCTATGGACTCGGACCCAAGATCCTTCTGCACCTCCAGTGACTAAGGACCCTGCCTTTAGCCTTGTACTCCATGTTCAAATTCAGCTTTCCAAATTGTAGCACCTCACACTTTTCCAAATTGAACTCCATCTGCAACTTCTTATCCCATTGTAACTGATGGAAACCTTCTACATGATTCACCTCTGTGTCATCTTAATAAAGTATGATTGCATCAATGTGTTGAGCCCTGAAGAGATTCTCAGAGATGTTGGCAACTTGGACCTTGAAACGGCTCACTCTTTGCTCCACTGACCTCAGTGATGACTGGTATGTGTTCTTCTGACCTCCCGTTCCTGAAGACTACCATCAGTGCATTGGTCTTGCTGAAGTTGAGTGTGATGTTGTTTTTGAAACACCACTCAACTAGCCAAATTATCTTACTCCTGTACACCTCCTGTACATCACCATTTGAGATTCTGCCAACAACAATGATGTAATACATGTGTCTTTGAAATGTCTTCTTTTTTCCTGAAGAATGATTTATTCTCTACCATTATTAATAAAGAAAACATCACATCCATTTTGCATTCCTCTGCTCCCATCTCCTCCCTCACCCTTCACTCTGGACAGAACAAAGGTAGAATTCCCCTGGTCCTCGACTCAACACTACCATCTCCAAATTCATCAGCTCACTCTATGCAAGTTCTGTCACTTTCAAAGTGGTTCTTCCAGCAGACACATCTCTTCCTTTTTCATTATTTCTCAGGGACAATGAAGTTTGTTTTAGTGCAAAGTGTTCAAAATGGTCATAGTGCTAAACTGTAGCAATTTGAGTTGCGCCAGTTGGTTCAAGAACTGCATTGCTGAAGGCAGGTTGCTGCTCTTGAACCTGCTGGTGTGGGACTTCAGGTTTCTTTCCCTCAAAATTGAAGATAATGCAACTCTTGTCCTTTCATCTCTGCCCTTCCCACCATTCAGAGATCCAAACAGTCTTTCCTTCTGAAACAGAAATTCTCCTGCACTTCTTCCAATCTAATGTACTGCATTCTGTATTCACAATGTGGACTCTACTGTATTGGAGAAACCCAGTGCAGTCTGGACATCTACATTCCATTGAGCCTCCTATTCCCATTCCATGAGCTTCCCATTCCCTGTCACTTTAAATGCCCCTCCCACCCATACTGTCATCTATCCCACTCATACTGGTCCAGTAAAGCCCTGTGTAAACTTAAACAACAGCACCCCATCTTCTTATTGGACATGTTTTTTTCAGATACAATATTGAATTCTACAACTTCAGCTACCTTAATTTTTTGCTGTGCATTAGTCATCCATCTATGATACTGGAGTGACTTGCACTGTTTTCCATCTTTTCCCTTCTCTTTAGGTGGAGAACCTGTCCAGTCTGAGGTGCTGAATCCGTCTTTCTGATATCCTTTTTGCAACCCTGCTACTTTTGTCTATGTAATCTCTCTCTAACTGCTCCCATACACCCTCTCAGCTTGTTACAGTTTCTCTCCATGGTCACCCAAGTGTTATGACATCAGAGACAGCCTCCACCCCCCACATTCTGCAGCTTTACAAGCTTTTTATATCTCAGCTTCAATCTGATGAGGGGTCTCCAATAACTCCATTTCTGTCCCCACATATGCAGCCTAGCCTGTTGAGCATTCCCAGCATTTTCTGATTTAGTTTTAGAGTTCCAGCATTGGTAGTTTTTTTAAAAATCTGCTATTTTGGTTGTCTGGAGTTATATGGAGACCCACCTAAGTAAGCATGACAGATTTCCTTTCCTAATGGCCATTAGTAAAACAGATGTAATTCTGCAGTATGACAGTTTCATGGTCAGTATTATTAATGTTAGCTATTCATTCCTGATTTATTTAATTAACAATATAAATTCCCCAGCTGCCATAGTGATATTGGAACTTGAATTTCTGTATCATTATTCCAGGTGTATTGATTACAAATACTGGAGTCTCAAAGTATAGATTTCATATTGTGAAAGAATATATAATTCTGGGGTCAAACCATAAAATAAATATTTGATTCTTCAAGTTGAAAGTGAACTACTCAGCACCACAGCCTGAGGATTCCAAATAATTTCTTGGCAAAGCAATGATTCTATGTAGGTCAAATCATGCTAAATAATTCAAGCCCTCAGTAAATGAATGATACCAAGCAACACAGGAACAGCATTGCAGTGTTCATCAGCTTGGAGGCAAATTAGCGTTTCACTGGGTGGTATTGTCTTTAATCTGGAAGTAAGCAAAAGGAAACAGCAGCTGCTCATTCAATAAAAAGGAGGGGTGCCAAAATTAATCTTCTGCAAACAGAGGGATGACAGTTCATCACCTTCTTCAGATACCACTTGATGACAATATCGAGTTAGAAAATCTTTACACAATTCTCTGACAGAATTTCATTAGCCTTCTAAGCATACAACATTTGGGAGATGACTACAATTGAGAAGGAAATGGAGAGAATTATTTACTGACACCACATTTTGTACGCATTTTGTACATTAACTGTCTTTAGTGAGCATGATACATACATTACCTGTGCGACAGCAGATCAATAATTAAAACTATGAAATAATTAACTTTAGACAGCAGGAAAACAGAAGTAGGTCAACCGTTCACTTAGCTGGATTTTGTTTGACTTCTGTTTATTCAGATGCTCCCTGACCTCCTCAGTATTTGCAACCATCTTTGTTGTTTCCTCTTTGGACTGTATGAATGCAGTATATCAAAGAGAAAGCAGAAACAGCATATCATTGCAAAGGTACAAGGATGAGTTACGATTCGTTTAACATTGTCAAAGCGAATCAATTTTTGCTTTCTAAGTGTTTGGGGTTAGTAACTATTTATAACTGTTTCAGTGGTTTTCTTCTAGCAGATAACATACTGAAGTATAAAATCATTTTTCTTTTGGGCTAGATAAATTGGGTCATTTTCATGCAGATGCATTTTGTATGATTAATGATCTGTTTATGACTAATCTGGATCCTCATTTATGTTGCAGCTGGGGGATGAAATTAAAGCATTAATTCTTCATTTTCAGTGTAGATGTTTGAGGTAACCTCTCTAAGGGCCTTTTCACAGTGACTGTTTTTCAATTTAGATATTAAACAGAATGAAGGGAAGATTTTGAGAAAGGTAGCACGATTAAAATCTGAACAAAATATCTCTCTGGCATTTTATTCCATCTCTCTGAAGAACAAAGTTTATATTTTTGCTTCATTACAAGAAGGAAGTTTTTCAATAGAAGAGTAGCTAGGGAATAGAGGAGACAGTGAAGTCACATTTAAATGTGAAACCAATTTAAAAATTAAAGTTAAGGATTTAATGAGGCTATTTTTTAGAGTGTTATTTTGTTAACCCATTATAACTGCCATTTTTTTTCATTAATGAACTTCTAAGCCAATTTAGTTTAGATTAATGGTAAGATATATTTTGGTCTATTTTACGAAAAACTATGTAACTAATCCATCTTTGTCAGTGGGATAGGTTATTGGTCAGTTCTATCTTCACACAGTGCAAGAGCCATCACTATACTCTTAACACTTAAGATTTAACCCTTGAATTTAGAAATATTTTAATATCATCCCCTCAACTCCACTGCCCCACTACCAGAGTTATGAATGGACAATGAACCCATGAAAACTACCACTACTTTATTCTCTACATATAGAAAATGAGAGAAAGTTGCTGCAAGGAGAAAAATGCTGTAGTTTCTTGTAAATGATTTTTTTTGAAAAGACAAGCATTTGGATTAGTCAAGTAACAATTGCTTTGTATGGCTTTGCACTTGTTGTTAAAGATGGAGCCAGTTTTCTCATGGTTTTCTTTTACCTGTAATTATTCCAAAAGAAGGCTTCCATAAGCATTCCAGAATAGTACACCAGAATTAAATGGGATGTAATGGACATCAGTTGAGTGAACTCGACCTTTTTTCCTTGGAGCGATGGAGGATGAGAGGGGACCTGATAAAGGTGTATAAGATGATGAGAGGCATTGATCGTGTGGATAGTCAGAGGCTTTTTTCCAGGGCTGAGATAGCTAGCACGAGAGGGCACAGTTTTAAGGTGCTTGGAAGTAGGGACAGAGGAGATATTAGGGTAAGTTTTTTTTTAATGCAGAGAGTGGTGGAAAGGGCTGCCGGCGACGGTGGTGGAGGCAGATATGATAGGGTCTTTTCAGAGACTCCTGGACAGGTGTATGGAGCTCAGAATAATAGAGGGCTATGGGTAATGGTAAGTTCTCAGGTAAGGACATGTTCAGCACAACTTTGTGGGCTGAAAGGCCTGTATTGTGCTGTAGGTTTTCTATGTCTCTATCAGGGCTCATAATCCATTATAGCCCTTTTGTCAGTGAATAAATTTTAAAAATAGAATGAATATCTGAAGAGGAATCAAACTAATACATTTTTCTTCATTCTATTCTTCACATTTCTCTTAATTTATTCATTATTTTCAAAATCTTGCATTTTTTGGCAGGAGAAGTGTTTACTTGGTTTCCCGAACTTCTCCTTGAGAAAACAATGGCGACCCACCCTATTTAACCATTTAACCATCTGATAAAGGTATGCCCACATGAAGTAGAGTGGTGATGCTGAAGGAAAAGCAGTCTATTTCTAATTCAGCATAGTGGGGAAACTGTAATTGGTGGAGCTGACCATGGCCTGTTATCCTATCCTCCTTCCTGGCAGAGGTTAAGGGTTTGGAAGATGCTGCTGCAATAGCCTAGACAACTAAATGCAATGGATTTTGTCGAGGCATAAGCCACAGTCATTTTGTATCAGTGGTACAAGGTATGAATATTTAACTTGGTGCATGGGGGCATTATTCAAACTGGCTGTTTTGTCCTCTGTGACTTTGCACTTACTGGGAAGATTTTGGAGTTGTTCTTGTTAAGACAAGTGGAAAGCTTTTTATCACACTCCTGTCCATCTCCTTATAAATTTTGGAAAGGCTTTCTGGTGTGAGGAAGTGAATCACTTGCCACAAGAGACCAAGCCACTGACCCCAACACCTCATTATTTATGTGGCTGATCCAGTCAAGATTCTGGTCAATGGTGATGCAGGAAATTGGTCATGGTCATGTCATTGAATGTCAAGGATAGGAGGGTAAACTTTCCCTTGGAGGCAGTCATTGTCTGGTATCTGTAGTTGAATTGTTACCTGCCACTCAGAAACTTATACTTGAATGTTGTGTAGGTCTTACGGAATGCAAAAGTGGACCTGTTCATTTCTAAAGATCTGTATAGATATCAGCCAGCAATCCCATTTATAGTAACATGCACAAAATGCTGGAGAAACTCAGCATCTGTGTAGAGGACTAAAGGGTCAACAATTTGGGCTGAGACCCTTCAAAAGGACTGGAAAGTAAGGGGAAAGAAGCCGGAAAAGAAGGAGGTGGGAGGAAAGGAGGAGGTGGGAGGGGAGGAAGTACAATTTGGAAGGTTACTCATTTATAATTTTGTGATAGAAGGAAGTTCATTGATAAGGATGGAGAAAATGTTTGGAGTTGAGAAATATTGTCTTTAGGAACTCCTGCAGTGATGTCCTAGGACTGGGATGATTGATCTCCCATGATCACAATTATCTGTCCTTGACATTAGTATTATCAGGAATCCTAGATGTCCCATCCAGACAGATGTTACCTTCTTTTCAGCTGCTTTCACCTTTCTGGCAAGCTAAGCAGCAAATTTATCAGATGAATGAAATGCATTGAAAAGCAGGTTAAAATAAATCAGCTGCCAAATAACTGCCGCCTTCATTTTGAAGCAAAAATAAGAAAATAAATTGGAATTCTATATTGTTCTTCTTCAGAATGCTTTACCACATTTTTTCATGTAAGCAAATACCTTGGGCCTCACTGAGACCTCACATCATATTGGCATATATTTAGAAAGAGGAAATTGAAAAGCCTAGGGCTGACACTCAAACACAGCTCATCTTAGCAGGCTCTTGCAACAAATCTATCACCACCTTAAAAAATAAGTAATATCTTTTGAAAAATTCTGACCTTTCCTTGACAAACAGTTTTTACCAATTATACCTTCAGGAGAGATAGAGGATAAACTAATACCTTCTTATTTCCATTATTTGTTTGTGCTGTCAATACTCAGGTCTTTTTGCTGCAATATAGTTTTTTTTTTAATTGCTTAACCAAAAGGAGAAGGATTAAATCTGACACTTTTGACACCTGATTGCACAATAAATGGTCTAGTTTATTTAGGTTAGCCTTCCATCTGAGTGTGTGTGTGTGCAACTTAATGTCATTCCTTCAACTATTTATATTTTTCATCCCCGCTCCAAATTTCTGGCAGACAAATAGATGGGGTGAGTAAGTTGAAAAAGCTTCTTTCTCAAAGATATCACCTAAGTTTGCATAATTTAGGCACTTCAATGGGATACCAATAAAATAATGACCAATAAATGTAATAATACTTCACAATTTTTCTTAAGACATCAGAAGCCATTTCTAATTGACAAGTTTGACCCTTTTTTGTCCCACTTTACTTCAATTCCCTGTCACTCAAGTATTTTGCTGTTATTATTTGTCCTTGACATAATACATGCCACCACTCAGCTCCTCGATCAGATTTCCCTTGTCAGAAGAGTTGGAAAGGAGGCAGGGCAGAAGAGGAGGTGAACTGAAGAGAACAGGATGCATCTTCTATACAAGTGCTGAGTGCTCAGCTACTTATATTCCATATTTGCCACTTGTAATCCGTAAACAAATAGAGCCAGAAGTCAGGTTGTGATGATGAGGCTGATATTAGTGACATGAGCAAAGGGCTTATTAATTGACAAAATAAATTGTTTATCAGAACTGTACATTCTGCCCATGATCCACAAGCAGCACCGCCATGTAGACCTGATGACTGGCTGCATCACTGCTTGATATGGGAACTGTACTTCCCTCAGGACTCTGCAGAGAGTGGTGTGGGCAGCCCAGCACGTCTGTAGATGTGAACTTCCCATTATTCAGAGCATTTACAAAGATGGGTGTGTAAAAAAGGCGCAAAGGATCATTGGGGACCCAAGCCACCCCAATTACAAACTGTTCCAGCTGACACCATTCGGGAAATGGTACCGCAGCATGAAAGCCAGGATCAACAGGCTCTGGGACAGCTTCTCCCACCAGGCCATCAGACTGATTAATTCATGCTGATACAATTGTATTTCTATGTTTTATTGATTGTCCTGTTGTACACACTATTTATTATATATTACTATAAATTGCACATTGCACATTTAGATGGAGATGTAACGTAAAGGTTTTTAGTCCTCATGTATTATGAAGGATGTAAGCAATAATGTCAATTCAATTCTTGCTTCAGCCATTGCAGATCTGCTTGATTCCCCTTCAGCCACACCCACCTAGCTATCAGTTGAATTTGAAGTCAAGATCACCGCTACTTGGTGGCAGGTGTGGGGAAATGTTCGTTAGGTGTATGAGTCTGGGTAGACTCAAGTATAGGTGCTGAATGGACATGATGCATTAGGTTGATAAGAGAAGGACTGAGTCAACAACAAACCTCAAACCTGCTTGTTGGTATTCTCTTTTTCTTCATTTTTCCATCACTTAATATCTCCTCTGTTAATTTTAATTGGATTTGTCAATACTCTGTTACTCTTTGAAAGCTTTCCGAGATGTTTGCATTGAAAGTTGTCTGAGATCCTTTGAAGCCCACTTTGAGTTTTTGTTGACAGCATTACATCAGCCAATGGATTGAGGTGTGTGGGGCATGTGGCTCATGTAAAGCAGTCAAACTCAACCTCCTCCGGTGACAAGCTTTAAAAGTGGAGGAATCAGAAAGCATGCCATATTCCCCCAGTGAAAAGAAAGCAATTGCACAGGAAAACAAGGGGAGGACAGTTGTATGTAAATTACATGTACATGACATCAGTTACGGCTGAGTAGCCACCAAGCTTGATTGACAAAGGAAATGCTCAGAAGTCTCAACTGTGCCAGGCAAGAAGTCTGTCACCATTTTCAAGTTTAGATTTTAATTAAGTGCAGATTTTCCCTTTGATCACTAACCTTCTTATTGGATTGCTGAATAATCATGCAATTGAACTGATTCAATGCCACATCACCAGCTTATAACATTTTAGTGGAAAGAAGTTAAGCATTCTTTTTTTTATCTTCTTTTCCCCTCTTTTCATCAGTAGGTTAATCAGTTTGAGTTTGGCACCCCAGATAGATGTGTCGATGGTGCTTACAGATAGTTGATTCCTCCAGGCAGCAAGGTGTATCTGGATACACTAATACGTTAAAAGGACACCAAAAGAACATGAACAAACAGTTGACACTTTGGGGCCCTGAATGGTAGTGAGCCAGGAGGAGTAGGGGCAGGTGTGGCACTTGTTCCACTTGCAAGGATAAGTGCCAGGAGGGAGATCAGTGGTGAGGGGCGAATGGACAAGGGAGTCACATAGGGAGTGATCCCTGCAGGAAGTGAAAAGTGGGGAGAAGAGAGACTTCATATCCGGTCCTTAGGTTTTACTCTATCCATAGCTGGTGCACCCACTTTTGCTCACTTTATATGAATGAAATCACTGAGATTCATATTGGAAAAAAGTGGAAGTACTTCTTTTAATGTTGATGTTATTAAACAATTTACATAAATGGAAAACAAGAGAAAATCTGCAGATGCTGGAAATCCCAGCAACACAAACAAAATGCCAGACGAACTCAGCAGGCCAGGCTACAGTCAACATTTCGGGCCCAGGCACATCTTGCCCTCCCCCCCACTTTCTGCTTTCCACAGGGATCGCACCCTATGTGACTCCCATGTCCATTCGTCCATCCCAACTGATCTCCCCCTGGCATTTATCCTTGCAAGTGGAACAAGTGCTACACCTGTCCCTACACCTCCTCCCTCACTACCATTCCTGGCCCTAAACAGTCCTTCCAGATGAGGTGACACTTCAACTGTGAGGCTGTTGGGGTCATATACTGTGTGCGGTGTTCCCGGTGTGTCCTCCTGTATATTGGCGAGACCCGGCATAGATTGGTAGACTGTTTCGCTGAGCACCTATGCTCTGTCCACCAGAAAAATCGGGATCTCCCAGTGGGCACCCAATTTATTTCCACTTCCCATTCCCATTCCGATATGTGCATCTATGGCATCCTCCGCTGTCATGCTGAAGTCACACTTAGGTTGGAGGAACAACACCTTCTTTTCCATTTGGGTAGCCTCCAACTTGATCACATGACATCGATTTCTCAAACTTCCAGTTCTCAAACCTCCTCCTTCACCATTTCCCATTCCCTTTTCTCTCTCTCACCTTATCTCCTTACCTGCCCATTGCTTTCCTCTGGTGCTACTCCCTCCCTTTTCTTTCTTCCATGGTCTTCTGTCTCTTTCACCAATCAACTTCTCAGCTCTGTACATCATCCCTTCCCCGTCAGGTTGCACCTATCACCTTGTGTTTCTCTCTCCACTCCCCTCACCTTTAAAGTCTACTCCTCAGCTTTTCTTCTCCAGTCCTGCCGAAGGGTTTTGGCCCGAAATGTTGTCTGTACTCTTTTCCATATTTGCTGCCTGGCCTGCTGAGCTCTCCCAGCATCCTGTGTGTTACATAAATGGGATTTGGATTTAATTAAGATTTTTCAAAGTTTCATTAGTACATTTTTATTATAATGATGCTAAAGTCATTTAGTTGTTTCTCAACCCGTCGGTTTGAATATAAAAACATAGAAAATCAAATGAGGTTGTAGCGGTGGGCTACACACAGCGCTAGAATAACGACATGTAGTCGGTGAGTTGGAGTTGCGGTAAAAAAGACTTATTCAAACTTCGCGGCCTGCTTTAAAGCCTTCCCGTTCCCACCCTCACTGGGCGGGACTGCTGTGGGGAATGCATATTCACAGATCCTTTCTGCGTGCGGGATTTTCCCCCTGCTGGTGAAGATAGCCTGGTGCCCTTTTTGGGGCCGGCCTCTCTGCTGGCGCGCGCCGTTTTGTGAGCCGGTTCGTGTGTGCCAGAAAGTGGGTCGCCACATAACCCCCACCCCCAGAACTGGCGATGCATCCCCCAATGTCCACAGTCTGGATCGGCCTCTGTTTCAGAGGTCTGCCTCTACGCTGTGGTGCCTGAGCTCGGAACGGCTGCGCCAAGTCCACATGGGCTGGTTTGAGTTGGTCCACTGTGAAAACCTCCTCTCTCCCCCCAATGTCCAGCACGAATGTGGACCCGTTGTTCCTGATCACCTTAAACGGCCCCTCGTAGGGCCGCTGTAGCGGTGCCCGGTGTCCGCCCCGTCGTACAAAAAGAAACTTACAGTTCTGCAGGTCTTTGGGTACGCAGGTCGGGCTCTGTCCGTGCTGTGAATTGGGTATTGGGGCCAGGTTACCGAGCCTCTCACGTAGTCTGTCCAGGACTGCTGTGGGTTCTTCCTCTTGCCCACTTGGGGCTGGTATGAACTCTCCTGGGACTAACAGGGTGCGGCGTACACCAACTTGGCCGACGAGGTGTGCAGATCCTTCTTGGGCATCGAGCGGATTCCGAGCAGGACCCAGGGAAGTTCGTCCACCCAGTTAGGCCCCTCCAGGCGGGCCATGAGAGCCGACTTCAGCTGACGGTGGAAACGTTCCACTAGTCCGTTCGACTGTGGGTGGTAGGCAGTTGTGTGGTGTAGCTGCGATCTTAAAAGGCTGGCCATAGCTGACCACAGGCTGGAGGTGAACTGGGCGCCCCTGTCGGAGGTAATGTGGGCCGGTACCCTGAAGCGTGCTACCCAGGCTGTGATCAGTGCTCGGGCGCAGGATTCGGAGGTGGTGTCGGTGAGCGGGACTGCCTCTGGCCATCTGGTGAACCGGTCTATCATAGTTAGGAGGTACCACACTCCTCACGACACTGGCAGGGGCCCCACGATATCCACATGAATGTGGTCGAACCTCCGGCGGGTGGGTTCGAACCGCTGCGGCGGAGCCTTGGTGTGCCGCTGCACCTTGGCCGTTTGGCACTGCATGCACGTTTTGGCCCATTCACTGACCTGTTTACGAAGCCCATGCCACATGAACCTGTTGGAGACCAGACGGACGGTTGTCCTGATGGAGGGGTGCGCTAAGTTGTGAATGGAGTTGAAAACCCGCCAGCGCCAGGCTGCTGGGACGATGGGGCGGGGTTGGCCGGTAGCTACGTCACATAGTAGGGTCCTCTCACCTGGGCCTACGGGGAGGTCTTGGAGCTGCAAACTGGAGACTGCAGTCCTGTAACTGGGGATCTCAGCGTCTGCCTGCTGTGCCTCTGCCAGTGCTGCATAGTCCACCCTCTGGGACAGGGCCTGTATGGTAGGTCTGGATAGTGCGTCCGCCATGACGTTGTCTTTTCCCGAGACATGCCGGATGTCCGTCGTTTACTCGTAGATGTAGGACAGATGTTGCTGCTGGCGGGACGACCAGGGGTCGGACACCTTAGTGAACGCAAAGGTAAGTGGCTTGTGGTCTGTGAACGCGGTGAAGGGCCTACCATCTAAGAAGTATCTGAAATGCCGGATTGCCAGGTATAGTGCCAATAACTCCCAGTCGAAAGCAATGTATTTGAGTTCGGGTGGTCGTAGGTGTGTTTGCTGAAGAACGCCAGGGGTTGCCAGCGACCCTCGATGAGTTGCTCCAGCACTCCACCGACTGCTGTGTTGGATGCCTCCACCGTTAGGGCAGTAGGAACATCCGTTCTGGGGTGCACTAGCATCCTGGCGTTTGCCAAGGCTTCTTTGGTTTTAATGAAAGCGGCCGCGGCCTCTTTATCCCAGGTAATATCCTTGCCCTTACCTGACATCAAGGTGAACAGGGGGCGCATGATTCGTGCTGCTGAGGGGAGGAAACGGTAGTAGAAATTCACCATACCCACAAATTCCTGCAGGCCTTTGGTTGCGTTGGGTCGGGGGAAGTGGCGGACCGTGTCTACTTTGGCGGGCAGAGGGGTTGCCCCGTCTTTAGTAATCCTGTGGCCCAGGAAATCGATGGTGTCGAGTCCAAACTGGCATTTGGCTGGGTTGATTGAAAGGCCGAATTCGCTCAGTCGGGCGTAGAGTTGACAGAGATGGGACAGATGCTCCTGACGACTACTGCTGGCTATGAGGATGTCGTCCAAATAGACGAATGTCCAGGTCGCGTCCCACCGCGTCCATTAGCTGCTGGAACGTCTGTGCAGCATTCTTTAGGCTGAACGGCATTTGGAGGAATTCGAAAAGGCCGAAAGGGGTGATGAGTGCTGTTTTGGGGATGTCGTCCGGATGTACTGGGATTTGATGGTATCCCCAGATGAGGTCTACCTTGGAAAAGATCCTTGCGCTGTGTAGGTTTGCTGCAAAATCTTGAATGTGCGGCACAGGGGAGCGGTCTGACGTTGTAGCCTCGTTCAGCCTGTGGTAGTCGCCACATGGTCTCCAGTCCCCCGTTGCCTTGGACACCATATGCAGTGGGGAGGCCCATGGGCTGTCGGACCGTCGTATGATCCCCAATTCCTCCATCTTCTTGAACTCCTCCTTCGCCAGTTGGAGCTTGACCGGGCAGAGCCTTCGAGCATGGGCGTGGAGGGGTGGTCCCTGGGTCAGGATGTGGTGCTGTACTCCGTGTCTGGGCATGGCTGCCGTGAACTGCGGTGTCAGTACTGATGGGAAATCTGCCATGACCCTGGTGAATTCATCGTCGGACAGCGTGATGGAGTCCAGGTGTGGGGCTGGCAACTTGGCTTCCAGGGAGAACGTTTGAAAAGTCTTGGCGTGGACTAGTCGTTTCCCTTGCAGGTCGACCAACAGGCTGTGGGCTTGCAGAAAATCCGCCCCCAGGAGTGGTTGGGCCATGGCGGCCAGTGTGAAGTCCCACGTGAACCGGCTGGAGCTGAACTGTAGCCGCACCATGCGGGTGCCATAGGTTCGTATTGTGCTGCCATTTGCGGCCCTCAGGGCAGGTCCCAGTTCTCTGTTGTGGGTGTCGAAACTCGTTGGAGGTAAGATGCTGATCTCCGCTCCGGTGTCGACCAAAAGGCAGCGTCCCGACTGCTTGTCCCAGACATACAGGAAGCTGTCCTGATGGCCAGCCACCGTAGCCATCAGCGGCAGCAGGCCCTGGCATTTCCTGGGAATCTTACTAGCTCTTCCTTCAGTTAGTCCTGACGAAGTGTCTCGCCCGAAACGTCGACTATACCTCTTCCTAGAGATGCTGCCTGGCCTGCTGCATTCACCAGCAACTTTGATGTGTGTTGCTTGAATTTCCAGCATCTGCAGAATTCCTCGTGTTTACATTATTATTCTATAGCTGCCTCTCCTGATTAATTCTTTAGTTTATTTCAAGGTTCAGTGAACTCATACATTATTACACACTTTATTGAGTACATCATTGACATAAATAGTTGATTTTTTGATACAGGTTAAGGCAGGGGTGGCCAACCTTTAACATTCCATGCATCAATTTTTTTACGCACAAGTTCTATATTAATATATTTTTACAAGAATTGAATGGGGGTACAGGAGTTGTATGATGCATCTGAACTCGTGAGTGAAAAAATTGATACATGGAATGTAAAAGGTTGGCCACCCCTGGGTTAAGGCACTAACTACTGTTTAAAGAAGTTAATACTTCTGATTGCTTACATCAATTGTGGCAAACATAGTTTTTCATGTAAGTTCTTTATCAGATAGAATTAAACCATCCAGCTAAATATTTTTCTCCACTTGAAGGTTTGCAAAATATCACAGCTGCTGTGAATCTGGTCTCAGCAATACTCACTGGGGCAGGCAGCTTCTATGGAAAGTGAAACAGTCAATATCTCAAGCCTTTGACCATTCATGATGAATAATTATTGATCCAAAACTTTAACTCTGCTTTACTCTTTGCATATTATTTGACCTCCTTAGTATTTCCAACATTTCGTGTTTCTATTACATTGTGCCTTACTTTAGTTGAATTTATCCAAAAACACAAACTGTGGCATGATGGGATGGTTTGCCAAGGATTAACAAATTAAACTCAGTCATTTCTAAATTGTATTAAAGAACAAGTTACAGGTTACTGCAACATGAAGGAAAAAAACCTTGTATCCAAATATCATCTTTCACAACCTTCCACTTCTCTTTGTTTGGCCTCAGACCACTCCTCAGTTTGAAGATTTCTCTGTGGTGACCACTGCTGAGATTGGTACCATAGAGAAACCTCTGGACTAAGGACAGCTAATGATTGTAATGTAGGAAATACGTAGAGACTTGGTGCAAAACAAGATCTAACAAATGCGACACGAGAATGAAAAGATAACCTGTTTTAAAGATGTTAATTAAACGATAAATTAACCTTGACATGAACACTGGATCCCCTTCGATATAGCACCATAGAATTTGGTACAGCTAGCCAAGAGAGCAGCTTAGTTTCACACCACATCCAGAGTTGCAGCAAACTATCACATCAAATGACCTCATCATTTTAAACTGTTTTCAAATGAACTTGCGTTGTATCAACAATTATAGTGCTAAATCGGTAGACTGATATCACCATTTGTTGCTCTGTATGTGGACTATATGTGGAATTGTAACAACTTGCAGTGAATAATGGAGATGGATAGCCAACCTGAAAAATATGATCATAGGCTTAAAGTAATTGTGAATGAGGACTGTTCTAAAGTGCCACTTTAAGGAGGAACTGTGATAGTAACATCAAAGATAATGAAGTATGATGCAGGGAGGAGGAACCTGAAGCAAATGTAACAGAAAGGAAAATGGAGCATTAAATTAATTTAACCGTGATGACATGAATAAAATAGAGAAACAAAGAATGGCTAGCAGAACTTGCAAAATCTCTTGAATAAAAATGTAAAGGGCTATTATTGTTTCTATGGTAACCATAGATCTTCCTGAGAGATAATTGGAAATGGAGAACAAGGTGAAATGCCACAAACTGATGACAAAGGGCACGTAATCAGCTGTATGAAACGTGTATTAAAACAAAGCCTTTGTTTTAAATATAACTCCTAGCAAGAGGACAGGGAGGAGAGCAATGCACACACGTTGTAAGGAGGAAATTTTATAACTGATTGGCAGAGCTTTTCAGTGATAGAATAAAACAGTGAATTAAAATTTCTGAACGATCAAGGTTGCCAAAGCAACAATTTAGGACAATGAGAGTAGTACTTTGAACAGAACTGAAATACCTTGGCCTCCAACTATATAACAAATTGAAATGCAGAGTTGTTAGACATGGAACGCTTTGTCACAGAAATGGCTGATTCTTCTCAGGAAAAAATGAGTAAATGTTTCATTTGTTTATATAGGAGCTAATTTTTTTCTCTTTAAAAGAATTGCACATGTTTTGCACAGTTAGTTGACGATTATTGCTAATTTTTGTAAACCGCTGAAATTCCAATTGATTTGCCTTCTTTCGCATTCATTATGCTTTTTTGATACAAGGTTTTGTTTGAATGGAAAATGTCAAAGTGATTCATGTATCACCGATCACTGTTCCCAACACTGAGGATTATTAAATCCATAGTTGTTATTGTGAAGAAGAGGAAAGCAGATTAAAAAGCATTTTAATGTACCTCTGTTGATAGTACAGTTTTTTTGTAATTATCCAACAATTTTAAGGTGTGAAAAAAATGAAGATTCTAGTGGAAATTTTTATTTTAGATTTGGTCTTCCATGCCATGAGGATTGAAATGTGGTGGTGGAGGAATGGGATTGGGGGCTGGGGTAGAAATATTCTTCACAGAAGCCAGTAATGGAGTTACAATACATAGGGGCAGAATTAGGCCATTCAGCTGATCAAGTATGCTCCACCATTTGGCCCATCAAGTATGCATCACTATCCCATCATGGCTGGTTTATTATCCCTTTCGACCTCTTTCTCCTGCGTTCTCCCTGTAACCTTTGACATACTTACGAATCAAGAATCTATCAACATCCACTTTAAATATAGCCAATGATTTGGTCTTCTGTGGTAAAAAAGAAAAGTCCACAGATTCACAACCCTCTGGTGAAAGAAATTCTTCTTCATCCCTGTTTTAAAGGGATGTCCTTGTATTCTGAGGCTGTGCCATCTGGTCATGGCCTCTCCAACTATAGGAAACATCCTCTTCCCTTCCACAGAAGCAAACCTTTTGGTCACTGAAGTATCCGTGACCATCAGTCACCCATTTCCACATCCCACATCAATCCCATTTTATTACCCCCATTCTCGACACCTTCTACCCCATTTCAACTAACATGCCAGGGACAATTTACAGTGGCCAATTAACCTTTATGACTTTGGGATGTTAACACCGAGAGGAAATCCAATTCTTCACAGAGGAAATATGCAAACTCCACAAGGACAGCTCTGTGGTCATGACTGAATTCTGCTCTCTGATGCTCCAACACATCAGCTCTACTTACAGACCCCTTGTGTGTTCCTACATTTTTATCCCATCATAATCAATGGAGTGAAAAATCAGATGGATGGTATAAAAAAAAAGCAGCCTGCTCCCTTCCTGCTCATCAGGCCCCTACCAGATGAAAAATCATTCATAGATTCTAGATCTCTGCCTGCAGTAACACATGGTTTTAGCATTCTTTCAGAGACTTGCACAGATACATCAGAGATCCAAACACATCAACTGTTTAGTCAAACTATAAAGTTTGATTGCTGTACTTGCAGTGCTGTTGACTTGTATAGTTTATTTCTGAATTCTATGTTAGACCACCTGTCACCCTGTATAAGATGTATATGTTCAATCCCCTCATCTCTTTAAAAATTCCCCGTCTCTGCCTTTAATTTCTAATGATCATTTGGCCATAGTAACCAATACACAGGGAAGATTTCTACCACAAAGTTCTGCAAAAGTGTTCATCCTTCCTGCTATCTCCTCTATATTTTTACAATGATAAGGCATCCATTAGTCTTGCGAGACCATGGATCTGTGCCTGGAAAGTCTTCACTCTCCAGGGCGCAGGCCTGGGCAAGGTTGCATGGAAGACCAGCGTTGCCCATGCTTCAAGTCTCCCCTCTCCACGACACCAATGTTGTCCAAGAGAAGGGCATTAGGACCCATACAGAGTGGCACCAGTGTCATCACAGAGCAATATGTGATTAAGTGCCTTGCTCAAGGACACAACACTTTGCCTCGGCTGGGACTCGAACTCACGACCTTCAGGTCACTAGCCCAATGCCTTTACCAATTGGCCACATGCCCACACTTTTGCAATGAATTAATCAGTTATGCTGTGAATGTACTGGAGTCAGTTAAGCTTTTAGCCTACAAGACTTTTGTCTTTCAGGAATTCTCATAAGCTTGGAAAATGATATCACTAATCTCTAAATATATCTTCAGGTCAATTCTACTTGGATTAGGCAAGGTATAGCATCTCAAGTTAATAAGAAGGCAAAATTAGCCAGCACATTTTTCCCTGGGTCTTTGGGTTTCTGAATTAACACATCCGACATTATTAAAAATTTCTGGTATATTTTTGTACGGGGTCTTTCTTTTGTTACATTTAAAATGGCGATTTTTGTTATGTTAATCTGTGGAATGCGGCTTTGTTGTGTTTTAACGCTGCAGAGAGTTTGCGCTAGCAGTTTATTGTGGTTTAGAGGGTGATAAGAGGGTGCTATTAGCCAATGGGTGGTTATGTATCGTTTTGTTTTCGGATGCCATGCTGTATGATATGACTGTGGACTGAGTTTTGGCGGGGAGTCGGGAGGAGAGACGAGGAGGACGGCGGACGTGCGGAGAGGCTCCGGTCGATCACTTCGGGTGGTCCCGAGCCGTGGGTCGACGGAATTCGGGTGGTCGTCTGACGTCGAACTTGAGCTCCAACGGTAGCGCGCGAAGAACTTGGACTTTGAATAAGTGTTGGCGCTTTTTTTTTCATTACTTTCCTCTCTGTATCAAATGTATATTAATGCCCTAGAATTAGTAATATCTATAAAGTGTATGTGTTAAAATTTACTGGGTGTGCTGGCTGATGATTGATGTTTGTGATTGATTCGGGCGATGATTGACCCTGAGGGGACTGCTGAAGCAGGTGCTGGGCGGGATTTCCCCTAGACATACACGAGCCAAAATAACGGAACGTTACAAGTGGGGGCTCGTCCGGGATCTGGATTTTTTTTTCGGGAAAGTTGTACTTGTGGTTGCGGTAAGTGGTGTGAAGATGGAGCGAGATAAGATTGTAAGTTGGTGTGAAATGGAGGAGGTACCGGTGAATCATGCGTGTGTGGTAAGCGGGGTCGATTATCGCATTCCGGCAGAGGTACTGGTGCGAGGGTTGAGTTTGATTAAAGGTATCGGGCAGGTAGAACTTGTAGCTAGAAGGGGTGGGAAAGAACTGGAAGCTAGCTGGATGTTGGTGCGGGCGAGTGCCGACGTCGTGACTTTAGAATTACCAGCGACAGTCCACGTCCAGGGGGAGGCGGGGCCGTGGGGTCTCCATACCCTCCCCGAGGACGCAAGTGAGGAGGTGCCGGAGGAGGAGGAGCTAGATGAGGCCCCCGGCCGGGTGCCCGTAGCAAGAGGTAGAGGTGCGGAGTGGGAAGGTTTGGCCAGGCCCGGCCCCCATGGGCGGGATGAGAATGCCGAGTTAACGGCTGCCATTACCTCCCTGGCGAGAAGGGTTGAGGGGCCCCGCCCGAAGCTGAGAATTTTCTCGGGAGCCAAGCCCACCCCGGAAGGGGAGGATGACTATGATACCTGGGTTGAAGATACATCCCAATTGTTAGAGGTGTGGCCAGTTTCGGATGAGGAAAAGAGACAGCGATTGGTGGAAAGCTTAAGGGGCGATCTGAGAGCGGCACGCCCCTTGGCTTCCCTATCGGAGTGTTTAGACGCTTTGGAGGAAGTGTTTGGACTGTCAGGGGATCCCTGGCGGCATTTAGCACAGATGGGAACGGATCGGGCAGTAGATCAACTGGGGGCTGACGGTGACGCGCTGCCCACTGCTTACTGTAATGTGACTGCTCTGAGGAACCGGCAGCTGCCGGAGTTGAGTCACCAGGAAGTACAGGCGGCTCAGCGTGATGACCCAAGCCTTGGCACTATCTGGTACGCGGTTAGCCAGGGTGATATGGGGCAGGTGGAGAAGGCGAAACATGCCTCCGTTCCTCTACTACTGAAGGAGTGGCCCTGGTTGAAGCTGAAGAACCACGTCCTGTACCGAGTCACGTCGCCTCCGGACCACCCCCGGCGCTGGCAGCTGGTCATGCCCGAGAAGTATCGAAAGGCTGTGCTTCAGGCTCTACATGATGATTCCGGGCACTTAGGGGTAGAGAAGACCTATGGATTAGTCAAGGACCGGTTTTACTGGCCCCGGATGAGGGGGGAGGTGGAAGAATACTGTAAGACCTGTAGCCGTTGCGTCAGGAGGAAGACCTTGCCTGCGCAGGCGGCTCCGTTATCCCACTTGCAGAGTGCAGGACCCATGGACCTGGTGTGTATGGATTTCCTGTCTATTGAGCCGGACACCAGCAATACCGCGAATGTTTTGGTCCTCACGGATCACTACACTAGATATGCGCAGGCTTTTCCTACTAAGGATCAGAAAGCGACTACAGTGGCGAAGGTGTTATGGGAGAAGTACTTTGTTCATTATGGCCTTCCCCGGCGGATCCACAGTGATCAGGGACGGGACTTCGAGAGCAGGCTTATCCATGAATTGCTGGATATGCTTGGGGTTGAAAAGTCCAGAACCACCCCCTATCACCCGCAGGGTGATCCTCAGCCCGAGAGGTTTAACCGGACCCTGCTGGACATGCTCGGCACCTTGGAGATTGGACGGAAGAGTAAGTGGAGTCAGCACATCGCCCATTTGGTTCATTGTTACAATTGTACTCGCAATGATGCTACGGGGTACTCGCCCTACTATCTGATGTTCGGACGGGAAGCGAGGTTGCCCATTGATCTGTGTTTTGGGACTGAAGCGGGGGAAATACCTTCGAAGCCATGTCTGAAGTACGTGTCCGATATGAGGAGAGAGTTGAAAAGGGCGTACGAGTTGGCTGAGGCGGCAGCCACCAAGCAG
Source organism: Mobula birostris (assembly GCF_030028105.1). NCBI lineage: Eukaryota > Metazoa > Chordata > Chondrichthyes > Myliobatiformes > Myliobatidae > Mobula > Mobula birostris. Next base: position 44,840,836 of record NC_092385.1, read on the forward strand.
AACCAGCGGAATAAAAGGAGGTATGATCAGAAGGTAAAGTTCGTCCAGCTATTGCCGGGAGACCGAGTCCTTATCCGGAATTTAGGACTACAGGGTAAGCACAAGTTGGCGGACCGTTGGGCAGCCACCCCATATGTGGTGGAGAGTCAGATGCCGAATCTCCCGGTTTACCGGGTGAGACCTGAGGGCGGGCAGGGGCCTGTCAAGGTACTCCATCGGAACCACCTGTTGCCTCTGGGTCGAGAGGTGAAGATGGACCCAGAGTCCGAATGGGAGTTTACTCCTAGTACGAGGACTCTGCGAGGGCGCGGGGCGCGGGAAGAGGCCGCTGCGAAGAAAACGGGGCCGGTCCCCACCTCGAGAAGGGATACGTCATCGGAAGATGATGATTCGGACGTGTGGTACCTGCTTCCGTTCGCTGATTCCCCGGTGCCAGGAGAAGAGACTCTTGGCCCTTCCATCACTGAGTCAGGGGGACCGAGGGAGGGTGTTGCAGAGCCGCCTGTATTACAGCCGGCACTGGGGGAGGAGAGGGTGGAGGCAGAACCCGAGCCAGAGGGCTCACCGGGGCAGAGGGATCCCGGTGAAGGGGAAGGTCCGACAGATAGGCTCGAGGGGTCACCTGGGGTGTCTGAACAGGGAGAGTCCACAGAGGAAGTCCTGAGGCCTCAGAGGAGTAGGCATCCCCCGGAAAGACTCACTTATATAGCGCCGGGAGAGCAGGGTGTGATCTCTACTGCCCTGCAAAGTTATGTCACTGCTTTATGCACCTGGGTTGGGTTTTGTGTTTTACAAGGAGTACTAGTGAATTCTGTTAACGTCATGAGGGCATGACTTTTTTAGGTGGGGGGAGAGTGTACGGGGTCTTTCTTTTGTTACATTTAAAATGGCGATTTTTGTTATGTTAATCTGTGGAATGCGGCTTTGTTGTGTTTTAACGCTGCAGAGAGTTTGCGCTAGCAGTTTATTGTGGTTTAGAGGGTGATAAGAGGGTGCTATTAGCCAATGGGTGGTTATGTATCGTTTTGTTTTCGGATGCCATGCTGTATGATATGACTGTGGACTGAGTTTTGGCGGGGAGTCGGGAGGAGAGACGAGGAGGACGGCGGACGTGCGGAGAGGCTCCGGTCGATCACTTCGGGTGGTCCCGAGCCGTGGGTCGACGGAATTCGGGTGGTCGTCTGACGTCGAACTTGAGCTCCAACGGTAGCGCGCGAAGAACTTGGACTTTGAATAAGTGTTGGCGCTTTTTTTTTCATTACTTTCCTCTCTGTATCAAATGTATATTAATGCCCTAGAATTAGTAATATCTATAAAGTGTATGTGTTAAAATTTACTGGGTGTGCTGGCTGATGATTGATGTTTGTGATTGATTCGGGCGATGATTGACCCTGAGGGGACTGCTGAAGCAGGTGCTGGGCGGGATTTCCCCTAGACATACACGAGCCAAAATAACGGAACGTTACATTTTCTAATTACTTGACTTATACAAAGCTATTTAACTTGTGGCTTCATGTGGCACTTGACACCATTACAGTTCAAAGCTGCAGTTCACAGTTCATCCCTGTCATGAGCCCTGTGGTTTGCCAGAGAGTGTTGAGCTTCTGGAGTTCTTGAGCACCTGTATTTAATAATTGTTATCTTAACTAGAGCTGTTAAGCTCTTCTGCTTTTGGTTTAGTCTTGTCAGGTTAATTGTGACTGGCACGTGTTTCCCACAAGCTATGATTATTTAAGGAGGACTCTCATTCATGCCTTAGTGGCATAATTGTGTTGGAGAGGATGAATTCTTGTAGTGTCACTCAGTTGCTCCTCTGAAGATTTGATTTCAATGTTTAACCTCTTGTATCTGTCCCTGCTTCAGGATTCTGCCATTTTTCCACAGCTGGGTCCAGTCGTTTGAGAGCACACCATGACAATTCCAGTGTCCTCTGTAGGCAAGATTGGACATTCCTTTCCATGTGCGCAGGTTTCCTCCGGGTACTCCAGGTTCCTCTCACAGTCCAAACACGTCCCAGTTAGTAGGTTAATTGGTCATTGTAAATGGTCCTGTGGTTGGATTAGGGTTAAATAGATGGGTTGCTGGCAGTGCAGCTCAAAGAGCACAGAAAGCCTGTACTGCACTGTATCTCTAAATCATTAAATAATAAATACAGTTGTGTACTAAATCTTTCCAGATATCAGCAAGGTAAGAATTAAGCTATGGTATTTTGTAAATTTAAGGAATAGGACTAATTGGTAATTAGGAACAGTAGGATGGCTAGGTTTCTGGTTTCCTTCAAAATGATGAAGTAAGCAAATTTCATCCTTTTCAATTGGTTGACCCAGCTCACAAAAAATAACCTTCCCTTGTGAAGCCCCTTCTGTGCCTCAGTCGCCTAACTGATTTGGATTTTATTTTGCTGCAATGCAGCACAATGTCAAAAGAGATTGGCTGCAATTAAATTGCGAACAGATTATAAAGTGCCACCTCTGCCTTTCAGAACTCCCTCCTGACCTGGCACGAGCGATCGGAGTGAAATGGATGTCATAGTGCTAATATGCCAGTGTACTGTATATTAATTAACTCTTCAAAATCACTTAATTTAAAACTTGAGAATTATTAAGAAATTTTATCCATCTGGCTTCCAAGTTAATATGAGAATGAGATAACAAGCCATTTTAATCAGAATCATAATCAGAATCAGGTTTATTATAACCATATATCACTGACATACTGTATGTCATGAAATTTGTTGATTTGTGGCAGCAGTACAGTGCAATACATAAAATATGCTGTATATTAACATAAGAACTGAATATGTATATAAAATTGTTAAATAAGTACTGCAAAAGGAGAGCAAGGATAGTGCGGTAGTGTTCATGAATTGGTTCATGAGTGTGTGTCTTCATGCTCCTGTATCTTCCCCCCTGATGATAGTAGTGAGAAGAAGGAATGTCCTGGGTGGTGGCGGTCCTAAATGATGGATGCCACTTGTTTGAGGCATCACCTTTTGATGATGCCCTCGATGGTGGGGAAGTGAGTGCTTATGATAGCAATGGCTCAGTTTACAACACTACAGCTTTTTTTGATCCTGTACAGTGGCCCCTCCGTACCAGATTTTGATGCAATCAGTTAGAATGCCCTCCATGGTACATCTGTAGAAATTTGCTAGAGTCTTTGTTGACATAATAAATCTCAAACTCCTCAAACTATTAGCTGAACATAGAACATGGAGCAATGTACAGCACAGGAACAGGCCTTTCAGCCCACAATGTTTTTGCTGAACCAGCTCAAAAGTGAATCAAAAGCCCCCGAAAAACTAATCCCTCCTACCTACACAGTGTCGATATCTCACCATCTTCCTCATATCCATATGCCTATCTAAATGTATTTGCCTTTACCACCATTCCAGGCATCCACCACTGTCTGAATGAAAAAACTTACCCCTTACATCCCCTTGGAACTTACCCCCTCTCACCTTCAATACATGCCCTCTGGTATTAGACATTTCTACCCTGGGAGAAAGATACTCCCAGTCTACTCTACTATTGCCTCTCATAATCTTATAAACCTCTATCAAATTTCCCCTCAGCCTTGGCTGCTCCAGAGAAAACAACCCAAGTTTGTTCAGCCTCTCATGATAGCACCTGCCCTGTAAACCAGGCAGCACATGGTAAACCTCTCTTGCACGCTCGCTAGAGCCTCAACATCCTTTCTATAGTGAGACGACCAGAAATATATGCAATACTCCAGATGTGGCCTTACCAGAGTTCTATAAAGTTGCAACATAACCTCCTGACTTTTGAACTCTGCCTCAACTAATAAGAGCAAGCATTCCATTAGCCTTCTTAACCACTTTATTGACCTGTGTAACCACTTTCAAAAAGTTATGAACTTGGACCCCAAGATCTCCTTGCTCAGCACACTGATAAGCTTCTTGCCCTTAACAGCATACTGCCTCCGAGCAGTTGCCGTATGAAGCTGAGTTAAACTCCATCTGCTGTTTCTCTGGCCATGTATGCAACTGATCTACATCGTACTGTATTCTTTGCTAATTTTCTACACTATCCATAACTCCACCAACCTCAGTATCATTTGCAAACTTACTAACCCAACTATCTACATTTTCATTCGGGTCATTTATATACATCATAAACAGTACAGATCCATGTGGAGCACCACTAATTACAGACCTCCATCTTGAATAAGTCCCTTTGACCACTACTCTCTGTCCGCATAAGCCAATTCTGAATCCAAACAGTCAATTCACTGCAGATCCCATGCTCTCTAGTCTTCTGGATTAGCCTCCCATGAGGGGTTTTGTCAAACACCTTACTAAAATCCATAGCTCAACATTCATTGCTCTACCTTCATCAACTCCATTTGTCACCTTGTCAAAAAACTCAATCAAGTACAAAGCCAAGCAACACACATAAAAGTTGCTGGTGAACGCAGCAGGCCAGGCAGCATCTCTAGGAAGAGGTGCAGTTGACGTTTCAGGCTGAGACCCTTTGAGTGGTCCTGCCCTCTCCCAAGTTATCCTGATGAAGGGTCTCGACCTGAAACGTCGACTGCACCTCTTCCTAGAGATGCTGCCTGGCCTGCTGCATTCACCAACAACTTTTATGTGTGTTGCTTGAATTTCCAGCATCTGCAGATTTCCTGTTGTTCAAGTACAAAGCCATGCTGGTACTCCCTAATTAGGCCATGGGCTTCCAAATTCTCATATATTCTATCCCTAGAAATGTTCTCCAGCAATTTCCTTACAATTGACATGAGATTCACCAGTCTATAGTTTCCAGGATTTTCCCTTGTTCCCTACTTAAATAGAGGCACAACTTTAGCCTCTCGCCAGTCCTCCGGGACCACGCCTATGCCTAGAGACAACACAAAGATACTGATCAAGACCCCAGCAATGTCCTCTCTTGCCTCCCTCCAACACCTGGAGTAAATCCCAACAGGCCCTGGGGATGTATCCACCTTTAAATTCATTAGGAGACCCAACACGTTCCTCCTCCTTGACCTTTAAATGCCCCCAACGTATCTATGCACTCAGTACTGATCTCCTGCAGTGCCTGTCCTTCTCCCTGGTAAATATTGAAGTAAAATACTCATTAAGGACCTCACTCACATTCTCCCCATCCAAGCAAATGTTCCCCTCTTTATCCTTGAGTGGTCCTGCCCTCTCCCTAGTTATCCTCTTGCTCTTGATGTATATATAGAATGTCCTGGGATTCACCTTAATCATACTGGCCAAAGACATTTCACAGCTCCTCCTGGCTTTCCTAATTCCCTTCTTGAGTTTTTTTTCTGGTTTCTTTATAATCCTCATGTGCTCTGTTTGATCCTAACTTCCGAAGCTGTACATACTTATCTTTTTTATCTCTTGATTAAATTCATCACCTCTCTGGATACCCCTGTCTTTCCTTCTAACAGCAAAATACCTTTCCTGTATTCTGTGCAACTGGTCTTTAAACACCCTCCAATTGTCTGATGTGGACTTGCCAGACAAAAGGTGTTCCCAATTAACTATCCTTAGTTCCTGCCAAACGCCCTTGTAATTTGACCTTCTTCAATTTAAGACTCTCCTGCAAGGACCATACCAATCCTTATCTATAGCTATCCTGAAAGTTAAGAGGTTGTGGTCACTGCTCACCCACTGAAAGGTCAGTCACCTGGCCAAGCTCATTACCTAACACCAGGTCCAGCACAGCCCATCCTTTTGATGACTGTTCACATACTGATTTAAGAAACCCTTCTGGATATACTTAACAAACTCTGCCCCATCTAAACCCTTGCACTAAGAAGGTCCCAGTTTATATCAGGGAAGTTGAACTCCCTCATGACAACAATCCTATTATTTTTATATATTTCCTTAATCTGTTGACATATCTGTTCCTCAATATTCTGGTGGCTATTGGAGGGTTCTGCTGTACAATTGCATCAATGTGATTGCACCCTTCCTAATCAGGAGTTTTACTGGAATGGACTCAGTGTCTGAACCTTCCTTTATGTCCCCCTGAGTGCAGCTATGATACTGTCCCTGATTAGTAGTGCAACTCCCCCATCCCCTTCACCTCCTTCTCTATCTCTTCTAAAATGTCGAAAACCTGGTACATTGTCACCCTTTCACGCCCTCTCTCAACCAAGTCTCTCTAATGGGCACAACATCATAGTTCCATCTACTAATCCATGTTCTAAGTTCATCACCTCTACCCATAATATCCCTATCATTAAAATGCACACACCTCAAATTATCCATCCCATCATATCCGTTATTTTGATTTTGTCTGTTAATACCTTCCCTGACATCTATCTTGCTGTCCAATCCTTCACTTACTGACCTGATGATCTGGTCCCGAGCCCCACTGTACAACTCGTTTAAGACCTTCCAGCCAGGACATTGGTTTCCCTCCAGTTCAGGTGCATCACCTCCCTCTTGTACAGGTCACCATTTCCCCAGAAAAGGTTCCAATGGTCCAAGAACTTGAAACCATGCCCCCTGCACCATCTCTTTAGCCTGTCCTGTCATCCCATTCCTGCCTGTAGTAGCCCATGGCACTGGGAGTAATCAAGAGATTACTACCTTGCTGGTCTCGTTCCTCAGCATCTTTGCTGACTCCCTATACACACTACGCAGGACCTCATGCAGTTTTATGCCTATGCCATTGGTGCCAAAATACACCACGACCTCTATAAATATTCTGCAGCTGCTCCAAAACATCCTGGACTCTCGCACCCGGGAGGCAACATATCATCCTGGTGTCTCTTTTGCGGACACAGAATCTCCCATCTGTCCTCCTAACTATCGAGTCCCCTAACACTACCGCACTGCCTGACTTTTACCCTGACATGAAATATAGTTTAGAGAGACTAATAGATCGTTTTGTACAACTGCTAATATATTTAAGAAAAGCAGATACTGCCAGATAGAAGCTAATTCTTCTGCAGTATGTTATTAATTTAGAGTAAGACTAACAATATGCTAAATTTGTAACCATACTGATAGAACTCTGAAGATTAAAATTCTTAATCAAAAGGCTGACTCAATTTGTATGCTTAGATGTAACATATTTGATTGTCCTATCATATAACTATTCTAAGTAACTTTAAATAACCGTCTGTGCCAATTCCAATGACCAGTCTATAAAGTTATACATATATGTTACTTTCCCAGGTGTACCTACCATAGGCAGCCCTAGACCTGGGAGGAGCAATGCTGCTTCTGTAAAATCCTCCACATCGAAGGAAAGACAAGTGGTTCAACAGTAGAATCATCTGCTCAACGTACATCCCTGCTGTTGGGGCACTAACTATGCTCGGGTGGCTCTCTCGGCCAGGCCTTGATATTTCAATACCCCAACATCAGGCTCTTGAAACAGATACTCTTTTCTGAGGATGAGTTTAACAGCTGGACAGAGGAAAAGATTGAAAACCTTGTTGAAAATATCTCCATTGACACCTTGGAATTTTGGTGCCATGCATGATCAAAGTGCAGAAGGAGCATATGGGACAGTGTTGAGGAGCCTGGGTCACATTAGGTACACACAGGCACAATGAAAGAAGTGTACAACCTCACAATTCCCCACTCTTCCTTTTAGGTACTTCATGCCTGTCTGTGGAAAAGGCTGGTATCGTCATCTGAAGCCCACAGAAACAGAATGGAGGAAAATCATAAACACACGAGATTCTGCAGATGCTGGAAATCCAGAGCAACCCACAAAATGCTGGTGGAACTCAGTAGGTCTGGCAGCATCTGCAGAGGGGAACAAACGGTCTACACTTTAGCTGAAACTCTTCATCAGAAGGCAAGTTTCCTCAGTGCAGAGGGGCTACTTGAATAACCTTGGGTCTTCATTGCATTTGACTGCTGATTGCGAGTTCCAACAATGCTCAAAACAAAACTGACTTTGTTCTGTTCTTGGCATTAATGTTTCCTCACTTATTTTCTCCCCATTTTTAAACTGTAAAATACTGAGAGAAGACCTTGAACTCTTGTTCTTGCACAATGAGTGAAAGAAGATCATAACAGCAAATTAAAATTAAAGCACAATCAAATGCATGCCATAATTCTTACTATGGAACTGGAAAGGTATGAGACTGTACTGACGTGGGATTGTTCTTTAATATTAAGATCTTTCATATTGGTTTCTCAGCTTTCAGGAAACCTGGCAACAAAATGGCAGCTGGGTGGGGGGAAATGGGCATGGGGGTCCAAATCCAGGTTACTGTCTAACAAGAGCAAGTTGCAGGAGCACAAATTAACAGTCCAGGGGCCCTCCCTTCTGCTGTAATTACTGCCTCTTGTGAACCTCTTCTCTGTAAGGATTTTCACCTCCAGTGACAACAGCAACCTTTAACCAATCCTCAGTCTCTGAAGCATGAAGCTCAATCTTCAGACTCCCTGCCTGTCGAGAAATAGAAACATCCACATGCATTCCCAGCTGCAGCCTCCTATTAAAGGTTTCCTCTCTGTCAATTTAGCTAGCTGAGAAAGAAAATGGAACATTATAATGAGTCCTCCTGTTAGGATTAGCCTGCCCTATACAACCTCAGCTGCATTTTCCTTCCCAGTTCCCTCCCAGGCTCTTAGCAGCTATTGGATGAAAAAAGACAATTTATACAATCCTTAAACATCCTGCAGAAAATACCAACAATAGGCACATCCTATTGACCCAGTGAGAAAGGTCAACGCAGCAAAACGTCTACTTTGAAGAAAATCCTTTGCACATGAGGATTAATTAAAATGATTGCTGAACTGCTCATCACTCAGTGATGTCCAACTCAACGGTAGTTTTATGACTTGAACATAATTAGTGCATTGTCAATTATAAATAAGTCTGCAGTTAGTTACCTATTAAAAATTGAAAAGCAGCAATCTGGGAATTGCAAATCTGTTGTACAATGTTGCTTGAGTTAAATGTATTACTTCACTAGAGCGCAGACTACGTAATTTCAGAACCATAAGAAAGCGTATTAAAAAGGTGTTGAGCACTCAGTATTTGTATTCAAATTGTGTATTCAGAGCGATCTTGTACTTAGTGAAAGTGTTGTTTGTGATGGTAGGGAGGATTCATTTTTGTCAAAGGAAGCCATGTTGGGCAGGACCCCACTGAATTTTTGCTGGCAGTATCATAGGGAACCAATGCCGAGCTATTAAATGTACTGGCGGGTAGATGCCGGTACATCTAACCCTCTGATGTACTCAGAAATTGGAAAATATGCAAAGAAGAATGACAAGAAAGTTGTTGGAAGTCAAGGCCTTGAGTCATATACATCGGCAAACGGTCCGAGCTTGGTTGGGTACCTTGGTCAGCATAGACAATTTGGGCCAGGGATCCTTTACCTGTGATATATCATTTGATTAATCTATGCCTCCTCAACTTGGCACTGAATCAAGAGATAGTTTCTCATTGTACTGAGCTGAAGAGCTTACAACATATTACATTTGACTCCTTGGCATTATGCCAGCTACAGCTTTATGCCAGCAGCAACCCTCAATTGTATTTGTTTGATTTATGTCTGGTACGGTACAGGCCTCAATCCTATTCACTTGATTGGGATGGCCAACATTCAGTACAAAGTTACCTTTTGAAAATTATTCAGATTTCAGTTGTTTTCCTTCAGAGACATCCAGAGAAAGCAAGAAGACACTGTGACAGCACACGCTTCAGGGCCGTTGGGTGAAGGGGAGCCTTAGGTTGCACCACCTGATGCCTTGTTGCCCCTTGCGATCTGTCCCACATTGTGGAAGAACCACAACAGTAACACATTAAGATGTTGGGTGCAGCACTGTGGTTGAAGGGCAGTAACTATGGGTCTCCAGTGATAGTTGAATGCAAGACATGAATTCGCTGACGCCAGCTTATTGCTTTCTTCAGTAACAAACCCTCTTGTCTTGGTTCAGTTAAAGTGGTCTTTGCTTAGCTAGTGTTGGTAAATAGTTAACTCTCACACTTATCAGTGAATGCAATGGTGAAGAATGGAATTTTGTTACTCTCATGAAAATAAACAACAGAACACATGGTAAATGTTATAAAGATTTTGGAGACCTGATAGAAGAGTCATGAGTGAGTTTATGAACCATGTAGCCATCTGCCATTGCTATACCTGGATTGTTGGAAAATCCCTAAGAATACACGCCTCTTTAGTCGTTCTGCACAACTGATGAAGGATCTGCCCCCTATGATGCAAATCAAGTCAAGTCAAGTCAAGTCACCTTTTATTGTCATTTTGACCATAACTACTGCTACAGTACACAGTAAAAACGAGATGTTTTTTGGGACCATGGTGCTACATGAACAATACAAAAACTACACTGAACTACGTAAAACAACACAAAATTACACTACACTGCAGACTTACTCAGGATTGCATAAAGTACACAAAACAGAGAGAAGAAGGTGGGGGCTATCCTGCCTTTTGTGGCGGACAGAGCGAAGGTGATTGACAAAGTGGTCCCCCTTGGTCTCACCAGTGTAGAAGAGGTCACATAGGGATCACTGGATACAACTATTGATCCTGACAGACTCACAGATGAAGTGTCTGGAAGGACTGTTTGGAGCTTGACTTCATCTGCTGGAGGCCACCCATTTCAATATGATTTCCCATTCCCATTCTAACATGTCTGTCCTTGGCCTCCTCTACTGCCATGATGAGGCCAAATTCAGGCTGGAGGAGCAATGCCTCATATTTCATTTGGGAAGCCTCCAACCTGATGGAATAAACATCATTTCTCCAACCTTCAGTAATGTCTGCCCTCTTCCTCCTTCTCCACTGTCACTAGTAAACTAATGGATCTAAAGGTGGACAAGAACCTTGGTCCTGATAGGATGTATCCCAGGGTACTCAAAGATATGGTCAGTGTTTTCAGTTGTCGAAGTCACAACTATCATTTATCAATAATCACAATTGGAAAATTGTCTTCAGGGAGTGCAATGTATGGTAACCTTGGTTTTGTGCTTCGTTCAGATTCCTTCAGAAACCAATTAGATTTGTTGAACCAAGACTACTTTATTGTGCATTGTGAAATGAACTACAAAGGTCAAACAAGTCTCTAAAATTACTAGGGAGATAATTTGTGAAAGCATATTGGTGTCAGCAGCGGATTTATCAGTCTGCAGGCCAATCACTAAAGTTACAATATATCAATAATCATCTATGGAAGCTTTCACACTACAGTTCTTCCAAACCTCATATGCTGCTATGCATTATTTGCCTCTAAGGCATCACTCAATGATTTTTTTGACAATTGCTTTAATGTTCACAATTCATTGGAGCAAAACTTAACATAAATTGTCCTCTGGTTTTTGTGAATGCTATCTGCCAGGGATGGTTGTTGCTTGCAGCAGCCATTGTCTTGGAACAGGATGATAATGGGATGCAACTCCAAAGTGAATCATGCTACTTACAAAGCAATGTTGGTGACCTGACTTGAAGATTGTATCCCTTTCTCTATACTGAGAAATGGTTCTTGCCAGGCTACCAAGCATATGTGCTTAATGGGTTCCAATCAGCAAGTTTTAGTTAGGGCCCATTTTTTGTTGAAAACATTTAATTGACTTGCTTAATTTGATTTGTAGTCACAGGTAACTTCATTTTTATAGTCATGCATTTGTCAGCTCTTGGTGATCAAGTGGATTCTATCTTGTGTGTTGACTAAAGCCTATATGTGGGCATCAATGTTGCTGCACCCATCCTGCGATGCTGAACACAGTTCATCAACACCAAACTCATGGTATTGATAGCATCCAGTATGCACCCTGTCAATTCTCAGTGCTACTCTGAGTCTAAGAGGGGGACATTCACTGTTCCCCTCCACTGAGTGCCATCGTTGTGGTATACACCACTAGCTTTTCTCTTACTCCTTTCAAAACCACCTCAATCCCTCCATCTGAGGAGGTGGAATTGCTCCTTGACTACATTTGTCCAGCTGCAATACCAGGGTCCAGTTGCTCACAATTCCCCTTCATGCGACCACACCTACTGCTAAACCCTCAGCAGCATTCTGTCTCCGGCCCAAACCTACATGCAGCTATCTCCAAGCATGTATCCAACATCTGCTTATTGCTGCCCGTGACAATCAAGTTACTTTTGACAATGCATTGTGATGAGTCTCGGAGTCAGCCTGTTTGTTATTATATTCCTTGATTGAATTTCAAATGTCCCATTGCATCAGACACAAGGCAGAATCTGACCTCTAAAATGCAGTATAAGTTAGTTTATATATTGACTGAGAAATTCTTTATGCAGTGATTTTATGTTTTATTATCTATTCTGCCAACCAAATCTGAACTCTCTGTCATTGTATCATTATGAGACAGTGGGTGATTTTTCCAATCATAAAGATCTCCATGCTTTTTGATTTCATTCACAGGAGATTGACCAAGCTGGTAGAGGCAATATCCACATCTGGAGTACGATTTTCGCAAAAAAGAAGTTTGTTTTCCTCCAATGAATTGTGAATATTTCAGCAATTGTCAAAAAAAAATGTTGAAACCATCCCATCTTAGGCAAAATCTTGTCATATGATTGTCCATCTACAACTAATTTAGAGACAACCATTGTTTGGTCTAGAGTCACATATAAACTGAATTTGATAAGGGTGACATGTTTACATCCCTTAAGACAATAGTGAGCCAAATGAGTTTTTGCAATGATCTGTAGCTTCATGGTCAACATTGCAGATATAAGTTTCAGAATTGTTTTGTTAATTGAATCTAAACGACCTTAGCTGTAGTAGTGGAACTCACCATTTCTGATCAATATTCCTTGTATTTGAGTACTGGTTTATCACAGGCCCCAGAACAGACTAATGTGGCACCTATCAAGTTTCATCATAGTGTGATGTTCCCACCAAATAACACACTACTTAATTTTTAAATTTAATTTTAGGGCACAATTTTTGATTAGAGCACGTGGATAACAGAGCAACTATCTACCATTGCCAGATACTGCTACAATACAGAGATCGCCCAAAAACAAACCTTCATGAAGATCTGCTGAATAATTACGCAACCTCGGCTTGCTGAGAGGATCAGGCCTACAGTCCTCGGAGTCGCCTGATGCTGGTAGACGGAGGTGGGGACGTTGTAAGCAGTGTGCGAGGAAGTGGAAGCGAGGCGAGCGGGCAGGAATTCATGCCAGGCAAAAAGAAAACCCTAGCCAGCCGGCTCTCCCGTCCATTCTGTTCTCCAATGTCCACTCCCTGGACAATAAATTGGACTACATCCGACTCCAGCGAAATACTTGGCGGGAGTACAGAGTCTGCTGTGCGTATGTTTTCACAGAAACGTGGTTCACCGACGGAATCCCGGACACCGCCATTCAGCTGGACGGGCTTGTCTTGTTTACATCAATACTGATTGGTGCACGAACTCTGTGCTGGTTTCCAAATACTGCTTATCGCTAGTGGAGTTTGTGACTGTTAGATGCAGACCATTTTGTTTACCACGGGAATTCACCACTGTCCTTATAGTCGGTGTCTACATTCCCCCAGCGCTAATGCTAAGGAGGCACTCTGTGAACTGTATGGGGCTATTAGCAAACTGCAGAATGCACACCCTGATGGACTGTTTATTCACTGGAGATTTTAACCACGCGAACCTTAAGTCAGTGCTCCCCAGATTCCATCAGAACATGGACTTTGCAACAAGAAGGGAGAACGTGTTGGACCTTGTTTACACAAGCATTCCTGACGTGTACCGGCAGAGCCCCGCCCCCACCTCGGTTACTCAGAACACATCTCTGTTATGCTAATCCCAGCATACAGACTGCTCTACAGCGCTCCAGACCAGTTCAGAAGCAGGTGAAAACCTGGCCAGCAGGAGCTATCTCTGCTCTTCAAGACTGCTTTGAGCACACTGACTGGCAAATGTTCAGGGAGGCTGCAACCGATGGTCACTCTACCAACTTAGAGGAGTACACTGCGTCAGTAACTAGCTACATCAGCAAGTGCACCGATGGTGTCACTGTGGCCAAGACCATGACTACACGCGCTAACCAGAAGCCATGGATGACTGCGGAGGTGTGTGCGCTGCTGAGGACCCATGACTCCGGCTGCAGAGCGGGCGACAAAGCAGCCCTAACAACAGCGAGGGCCAAGCTGTCCCGGGCCATCAGAGAGGCAAAGCGTGCACACGCGCAGCGAATCCACAGCCACTTCCAGGACAGAGGCGACACACAGCACATGTGGAAGGGCATTCAGGACATCACCAACTACAAGACAACACCACCTGCCTGTGCTGGTGATGCCTTTCTCCCAGATGTGTTGAACAACTTCCAAGCTCGTTTTGAGGTGGAAAATGACGTGGCGGCGAGGAAGACCACCCCTCCTCCAAATGACTAGGTGCTGTGTCTTACCGTGGCCGATGTGAGGAGAACCCTGTGCAGAGTCAACCCACGGAAGGCTGCTAGACCAGACAATATTCCTGGCAGAGTGCTTACAGGATGTGCAGACCAGCTAGCAGAGAATCTCATTGACATCTTCAACATCTCCCTGAGCAGCGCCATCGTTCCTACGTGCTTCAAGGCCACCACCATCGTCCCCGGGCTGAAGAAGTCTTCAGTGTCCTGCCTCAGTGACTACTGTCCCGTTGCACTCACATCCATCATCATGAAGTGTTTAGAGAGGCTCGTCATGAGGCACATGAAGACCCTGCTGCCCCCCTCACTGGACCCCCTGCAGTTCGCGTACCGTCCCAACCGTTCAACAGATGACACCATTGCCATCACCCTCCACCGGGCCCTAACCCACCTGGACAAAAAAGACACGTACATTCAAATGCTGTTCATAGACTTCAGTTCAGCATTCAACACAATCATTCCTCAGAGACTGTTTGGAAAGCTGAGCCTACTGGGCCTGAACACCTCCCTCTGCAACTGGATCCTAGACTTCCTGACCTCAGTCAGTCCGGGGGCCCCCCAGGGCTGTGTGCTCAGTCCACTACTGTTCACTTTGCTGACCCACGACTGTGCTGCAACACACAGCTCGAATCACATCATCAAGTTCGCCGATGACACGACCGTGGTGGGTCTCATCAGCAAGAACGATGAGTCAGCATACAGAGAGGAGGTGCAGCGGCTAACGGACTGGTGCAGAGCCAACAACCTGTCTGAATGTGAACAAAACAAAAGAGGTGGTTGTTGACTTCAGGAGGACACAGAGCGACCACTCTCCACTGAACATTGACGACTCCTCTGTAGAGATCGTAAAGAGCACCAAATTGCTTGGTGTTCACTTGGTGGAGAATCTCACCTGGTCCCTCAGCACCAGCTCCATAGCAAAGAAAGCCCAGCAGGGTCTCTACTTTCTGCAAAGGCTGAGAAAAGTCCATCTCCCACCCCCCATCCTCACCACATTCTACAGAGGTTGTATTGAGAGCATCCTGAGCAGCTGCATCACTGCCTGGTTTGGAAATAGCACCATCTCGGATTGCAAGACCCTGCAGTGGATAGTGAGGTCAGCTGAGAAGATCATCGCGGTCTCTCTTCCTGCCATTACAGACATTTACACCACACGCTGCATCCATAAAGCAAACAGCATTATGAACAACCCCTGGCACCCCTCATACAAATTCTTCTCCCTCCTGCCATCTGGCAAAAGGCACCAAAGCATTCGGGTTCTCACGACCAGACTATGTAACAGTTTCTTCTCCCACGCCATCAGACTCCTCAACACCCAGAGCGTGGACTGACACCAACCTACTGCCCTCTACTGTGCCTATTGTCTTGTTTATTATTTATTGTAATGTCTGCACTGTTTTGTGCACTTTATGCAGTCCTGGATAGGTCTGTAGTCTAGTGCAGTTTTTGTGTTATTTTACGTAGTTCAGTGTAGTTTTTGTATTGTTTCATGTAGCACCATGGTCCTGAAAAACATTGTCTCATTTTAACTGTGTACTGTACCAGCAGTTATGGTCAAAATGACATTAAAAAGTGACCTGACTTGACTAATTTCTAGTGAATAGTCAAGGAACACAAGTCATGGGGTTCTGTGGTGAGATGTCCACTCATCTGTAATGTGACAGGGCAGGTTGGCTGTCTATTCCACAAGGCTGTGCAGCCATGGTCATGTGCCTGCACTCCTCTCTCTGGTTGCAAAGGTATCCACAGGCCATAACTGTTGTGCAGTCCATGTCAAATAAGCACAAGCAAGCCTATAACAGCAGCCAGGCCACAGCAGAAGCCTTCATTCCTGAGGTGAGCAGCACACTTTAAGAGAGCTGGAGAATTAATCAGCTTTGAGGAAGAGCCACACAGGAAGAGAGGAAGGTTCTGCCAATTTAAAAGCATTGCTGGTTTTCTTTAAAGAGCAATTAAAGATGTCTGTACTCGTGAATTCTCAATTGCATGAGAGCTCTCATAAAGTTCTTCCAGTCACTGGGTGTATTGATTATGTGTGACTCATACAGAAACTATTTTCCATGCCAGAGCTAGATTTTCATAAACTTGTAAAGGCATTTTTCAAACTGTAGCCTCTCCCATCCTTGACAGGGAAGGCAATTGCGATAGTGGATTTGTTACAAGAGACAAAGGATAAACCTTGATCTCCTGGAGCCCTTTCAGTCTGGCTTGTCCTGAGATGCCCTTTCGTCGTCATGGTGCACCAACTACCTTCCAGTGGCTGATAGGCTGGGTGCTCCAAGGCTGTGAGGACTGCAGTGCAGCGTTCCTTGATGACGTGGCTGTCTACAACCGGATGTGGTCAGAGAATCTGGGCCATCTGAGCAGGGTCTTGGGGAATACTCATGTTGCTGGCCTCACCCTCAATCTACAACAATGCAAGTGGGCAAAAAGGGGAACCAGAATGCCTGGCTACCAGCTGGGACAAGGAGAGGTTCAAGCACAGGAGGAAAAAGTGGAAGCATTCTGCAACTGTCCTCGACTTCCCACCAAAAAGGAAGTGAAGTCCTTCCTGGGTCTGATAGGGTGACATTGCAGATTTATTTCCCAATTCACCACTCTGGCTGTACACCTGACTAATCAGACTGGGGAATCTGTAAGTAACCTAAAGAGATGGACAAGTGAGGGTGAGAACACTTTTCAAGCCCTTAAAGCTCACATGTGTTCTTTACCTGTTGTTCAGAGCCTAGACTTTATCAAACAATTCCTTGTTCAGGTCGATGCCTCAGGATTAGGCATTGGAGCAGTGTTGGCGCAAGAACAAGCTGGAAAAGAGCGAACTGTCCATTACCTGAGCCAAAAACTCCTCCTGAGGGAAAACAGGTATTCCACCATTGAAAAGGAGTGTCTGGGGCCGGCTGGTGGTGCAACGACATCGGCGCTGGACCTGGGAGCGGAGGTTCCCAGGCTCGAAACTAGCTGGGTTCACCCCCTAGTACGCTTTCCATCCGTGCCGGGTTGAGTGTCGAGAACGCAATTTGACCTCGTAAAACAAAGAGAAAATACTGCGAAAAATGTCTGTGTGAGAAGTGGCACGCTACACAATCTCTTTCTCTCTTTCTCGCTCCGTGTCTTGTAAAAGCCATGAAAAAGACATCATTCCGGATGCATGCACGGATGCACGCATGGACACGCAGACACACATGCACAGATGCGCACGCGCACACACGCAGACGCACATGCACAGACTCCCACGCATGCAGGCACACACCAAAAAAAAGAGAAAAGGAGCGTCTGGCCATTAAGTAGACCCTTGACAGCTTTTGGTACTACCTCCTTAGCAGAGTGTTTGATCTTTACACAGAGCATTGAAATGGATTCTGACAATGACGGACCATAATGACTGACGTGGTCAACATGCACACCCTGAAGCTTTCCCAACCCTTTTGGGGGATTTTAACCAGACAAGCTTGAAAAATTCACTGAATAATTATCATCAACAAATCACTTGCAGTACCAGAGGAAACAACACACTGAACTACAGTTACACCTCCAAAAAGAGTCTTTACCATGCTACTCCACCCCCACACTTCGGAAAGTCTGATCACCTGGCTGTACTTCTACTCCCGGAGTATAAGCAGAGACTGAAGACTGCAGCACCAGTAGTGAGGACCAAGAAGGTATGGACAAGGGAAGCACAGGAGAGATGACAGGACTGCTTTGAATCGGTGGAATGGACTGTATTCAGGGATTCATCTTTGAACC
Organism: Mobula birostris; assembly: GCF_030028105.1. Classification (NCBI taxonomy): domain Eukaryota; kingdom Metazoa; phylum Chordata; class Chondrichthyes; order Myliobatiformes; family Myliobatidae; genus Mobula; species Mobula birostris. The sequence continues at coordinate 44,858,926 of NC_092385.1, forward strand.
TGGATGATTATTCCGCAGTTGTTACTGACTTCATTAAAACCTGTGTGGATGAGTGCGTGTGTCTATGAAAACTTGCTGTACATTCCCAAATCAAATGCCATGTATGAACCAGGAGGTTTGTCAGCTGCTGAGGACAAACCTCTCAGATCTGTGACATTTATGTCTTGTGACCCAGGTCTGTACATGAAATCCAGGTATGACTTGCGGTGGGCTATTTCAAGAACAAAGAAACATATCCGAGTGAGGTTGGAGGCAACATCGGATGCACGTCAACTCAGGCAGGGTTTGCAGGACATTATTTCCCACAAAGTGAAACCCAACATTATGAATGGCTGCAGCACACACAAAATGCTGGAGGAACTCAGCAGGCCAGGCAGCATCTATGGAAAAGAGTACAGTCAACATTACAAGCCGAAACTCATCATCAGGACTGGACTACTACTTGGGTTGCCAACTTTCTCACTCCCAAATAGGGACAAAAGTAGCATTTAAATACGGGACACTTGTGTTTACTCCAAGAAAGACTACCATGACCATGAAGCCTTGTACAGGCACCTGTGTGCGCATGTGTGTACGTGCCGATTTTTTTCTACAAATCGGTTTTGGTTTAATCTTCCCGATTCTGTTACGTGAAACTACACTGTACATACATTATTTCTACTTTATATAGGCTGTGTATTTATCATATCATTCCTGCTTTTACTACATGTTACTGTTATTTTAGGTTTTATGTGTTATTTGGTATGATTTGGTAGGTTATTTTTTAGGTCTGGGGATGTGCAAAAATTTTTCCCATATAAATTAATGGTAATTGCTTCTTCGCTTTACATCATTTCGGCTTACCAACAGTTTCATAGGAACGCTGTACCTTAGCGGAGGGAGTATGGAACAAGGGCGGTCCTGTATGGGACAAACCAATTTAGCCCAATATATGGGATGTCCCGACAAATACAGGACAGTTGGCAACCCTAACTACTACACTCCTGAATGGCAGTGATTCTTCACTACCAGACAAGCTCAACGCCTTCTATGCCTGCTTTGAAAGGAAAAATATAACTACAGCTGTGATGATCCCTGCTGCACCCGGTGACCCTGTGATTTTTCTTCTGGGGGCAGATGTCGGGCTGTCGTTCAGGAGGGTAAACCCTTGCAAGGCAGCAGGCCCCAATGGAGCGCCTGCAAAGGCTCTGAAAAAATAGTGCCAACCAACTGGTGGAAGTATTCAAAGGCATTTTCAATCTCTTATTGCTACGGTCAGAAGTTCCCACCTGCTTCAAAAGGGCAACAGTTATACAACTGCCGAAGATGAGTAGTAGGAGCTGCCTTGACGACCACCATCCAGTAGCACTCACATCGACATTGATCAAATGCTTTGAGAGGTTGGTCATGGCTAGAATTAACTTCTCCCTCAGCAAGGACCTGGATTCAATGCAATTTGCCTATCACCATAATAGGTCTACAGCAGATGCAATCTTAATGACTCTTCAGACCGCCTTAGATCACCTGAATATACAAACACCTATGTCGGGTTGTTGTTCATTACCTATATCTCCGTGTTTAACAACATCATTCCTACTGTCATGATTGAAAAGCTACAGAACCTGGGCCTCTGTAACTCCCTTTGCAACTAGTTCCTTAACTTCCTAACTGGAAGACCACAATCTGTGCATATTAGTAATAACATCTCCTCCTCCCTGACAATCAACACTGGCACACGTCAGGGATGTGTGCTTAGCCTACTGCTCTATTCTTTCTATACTCATAACTGTGTGGCTGGGTATAGCTCAAATACCATCTATAAATTTGCTGATGATATAACCATTGTTGGTAGAACCTCAGATGGAGAGGAGAGGGCATACAGGAGCGAGATATACCAGCTAGTTGAGTGGTGTCATAGCAACAACATTGCAGTAAGACCGAAGAGCTGATTATGGACTTCAGTAAGTGTAGGATGAGAGAACATGAACAAATTCTTAGAGAGATCAGAAGTGGAGAGCATGAGCAATTTCAAGCTCCTAGGTGTCAATTTCTTTGAGAATCTAACCTAATTCCAGCATTTTGATGCAGCTATAAATAGACAAGGCAGTGCCTATACTTCATTAGGAGTTTGAGGAAATCTGGTTTGTTACCTAAATTACTCGAAAACTTCTCTACAGATATACAGTGGAGAGCATTCTGACAGGCTGCATCACTGTCTGATTTGGGTACCCTACTGCACAGGATCGAAAGAAGCTACAGAAAATAGTAAAATTAGTCAGATCCACCTTGGGTATTAGCCTTTGTAGTATCTAAGACATCTTCAAGGAGCAGTGCCTCAGAAAGGCGGTGTCCATTACCAAGGATTTCATCACTCATGAAATGCCCTCTTCTCATTGTTACCGTCAGGAAGGAGGTACAGAGGCCTAAAAGCACACACTCATCGATTCAGGAACAGCTTCTTCCCCTCTGCCATCCGATTCCTAAATAGACGTTGAACCCATGAATATTACCTCACTTTTTTATTATTATCTCTGTTTTTTTTCACTATTTCTACATTAACTATTTAATATACATATATATACTTACTGTAATTGATTTATTTATGTTTCTATATTTATCATGAATTGCATTTTACTGCTGCCACTAAGTTAACAAATTTCACAACATATGCCAGTGATATTAAACCTGATTTTGATTCAAGGTGGGTACCTCTATTTGTTTTGTAATGTGATTAAAACTCCATTGTAGGGTGCATCATATTGTGATTCATGTTTGGTCTTAAGTTAACTTTGTGGGTAATTAAGGTTGGTATGTCCTGGTGCCTAAAAAAACGGGGCAGATTGCTCTCGACAGGAAAAAGAGAGAGATCAGGCTGCCAGCAGATCACACTGATAATCGTACATTGATATATAATTGTGTTTCCTGATAGATATCTTTTATCAAATGTTGGTAGTTTTCTTATTGCTATTTTCGTTAATCTTTGTAAGCTTGGTTTTTTGACGCACTTAGTAACCACCTTTGCACGAACATGCTAAACAACTCCAGCCACTTTTCTCGGTGGTCAAAACTCACGTACGTAACACATGCACAGATGTAAGATTTTGATCATGGTTCTTTACAATAGTGGTTGCATTGTGACAGTAACTTACCACATATATTTCAAAATGAGTATACCGTTAATGACTTGAAAGTGACATGCTGTTGTCCAGAACACCCAGTTATTCTGTGCCCAGTATATCTCCAAGAAGCAAAGCAGTGAGGCTGAGCAAATTCCTCTTTCTGCTTAGTCACTTAGAAGATGCTGGAGCTTCCTTGTGGGTCTAAATTCAAGCCAGGCTTATACAAATGGGAATTTAATGCCTTTTCCTACTTTACTCATAGATCTGCTATTATATTTATTGATTAGCTTCAGCCAATTTTCTAATTGGTTTGCCTTGACTGTACATGTTACCTTTACTGCACTGAAGTGACAAATTCGTTCAGAGAGTATGAATTGACTAAAGGCAGAAAAATCACCACACTGTTCTTTTGAGGTTGACAGACCTCGACATAATCCCAAACTACACTGGCATTGTGTGATAATCAGAAGCATAATAGACAATCATAATAGAATAAATGGCTTCAATTTTCATTGCCAGTAAAATAAGATAATATTCTTGGGAGATATACAGTTAGGTGAAATTTGATGCTGAGTCAAAAAAGGGAATGATAAAAACTAAGTATTTTAAGACAGTTGAGAGAGTCTTAGATACGGGTTATAGGTCATGTAGAAAGGAAAGATTAGATTGAGACCATAAGTAAAGTTTTATATGCACTTGGTGGCCACTTTATTAGGTACACCTGTACACCTGATTGTTAATTCAAATATCTAATCAGCCAATTATGTAGCAGCAACTCAATGCAATAAAGCATGCAGACATGGTCAAAAAGTTCAGATGTTGCTCAGACCAAACAGCAGAATGGGGAAGAAATGTGATCTAAGTATTTAAGTGCCTTCGACTGTAGAATAATTGTTAGTGCCAGATGGGGTGGTTTGAGTATTTCAGTAACTGCTGATCTCCTGGGATTTTTATACATAGCAGTCTGTAGAGTTTACAGAGAATGGTGCAAAAACCAAAATCAAAACATCTAGTGAGCGACAGTTCTGTAGGTGAAAACACTTTTTTAATGAGAGGAGAATGGCCATATTGGTTCAAGAGAAAGGAAGGAGACAGTGATTCAAATAGCTATATGTTACAACAGTGGTACGCAGGAGATCACCACTGAACACATATGTCAAACCTTGAAGTGGATGGCGTACAGCAGCAGAAGACCATGATACATTAAGAAGTAGCCACTGAGTGTAGGTTAACACACCATTTTGGGTTTTAGATTGTGACCTGTACTGTGCTCTCTGTTGAATGTTCACTTGGCTAGATGGAATTCTAGAGCTCAATGTGCTCAGCTCAAGTGCCATCTATAAATTTGCTGATGATACAAACATTGTCGGCGGAATTTCAGATGGTGATGAAATGACGTACAGGAATTAGATATACCAGTTAGTTGAGTGGTATCACAGCAACAACCTTGTACTCAACATCAGCAAGACCAAAGAGTTGATTGTGGACTTCAGAAAGTGTAAGATGAAGAAACACAAACCAATCCTCATAGAGGGATCAGAATTGGAAAGAGCGAGCATTTTTAAGTTCCTAGGTCTTGGTATCTCTAAGGATCTAACCTGGTCACAACATATCAACGCAGCTATAAGAAGACAAGGCAGTGGCTATATTTAATTCGGAGTCTGAGTAGATTTGGTTTGTCAATGAAAACATTTTGAAAATTTCTACAGTTGTACCATGAGGAGCATTCTGACAGGCTCCATCACTCTGGTTTGGGTATTCTACTGCACAGGATTGAAAGAAGCTGCAGAAAGTTATAAAATTAGTCAGCTCCATCATGGATACTAGCCTCCATAGTATCCAAGACATCTTCAAGGAACCTTAGGAAGGAGCATCGTTAAGGATCCCCACCACTCAGGACATGCCCTCTCCTCAGTGTTACTGTTGGGCAGGAGGTACAAAGGACTGAAGACACACATTCAGTGGTTCAGGAACAGCATGCTCTCCTCTGCCATCTGATTTTTAAATGGATATTGAACCCATGAAAACTACCTCACTGCTTTTTATTATTTCCTTTTCTTTTGCACTACTTATTATAGCCTAACCATTTAATAGACATACATATGCTACTGACAGTAATTCAGGTTTTTTCTCTATATTGATTTATCATGTATTTCATTGCACTGCTGCCATGAGGTTAACAAATTTCACGACATATGCCGGTGATTTTAAACTTGATTCCGATTCTTATTTTGATGTAAAGTTTTGTAAAGGATAAAATTGGGAGGATGTTACACTTGGTTGAGAGGTCTCAGAGAGGGTGGGTAGGGGCAGGAGTTTGTGGTCATACTCTCGGAGTAAAGATACAGCTATTTAGAACTGATATGAGTGAAATGGTAGTGCATTTTTTGGGATTCGGTTGATCATTTTGAATAGCAGAGCGAGCTTGAGAGGCTGAATCACCGTCTACAGTCCCTATTTCTTCCATTCTGATAAGAAAAATAATGTCTTTTCTTCAGCAACACATTCCTTCTCTTATAACCCGCCCCTTTGCTTTCCAGTCTCCCGACTACAGACAAGGTTAATCAGAAGGAGAGAAGGTAATAAGTTAAGATTGAGGGAGCATGGAGGAAACAGAGAAGAGAGTGGAATCGTGTGGTATTGTGGCTTCGCAAAGGAGTTGGCACAGTGGGAGAGTAAGAATTCATTGATTAACCTGTCATCAATATGATAACGTGAGTTCACTATCACCCACAACAAGAACCTATCCTTTCATGATAATCCATCTAGCAGCTTATTATGTGAGTAAAACATTATCTTCAGAATGCTTCAGGAAACGGAGGGGCATAAAATGCTGTAGGAAATGTGAGATACAGCTGCAACAAAAGTAGCACTCTAATTTTGTTCACTGAGGAATTATCTGATCATTTCCTTTCCTATCTCCCCTCAGTTAAATTTTTAGTATGAATTGCTTTGCACCAACCTTTATACTCCAACTCCTGAAATTATCACTGAAGTCCCACCCCACTCTGTGGATACCATTGTAACATTTAAAGGTATTAAAAAGAGTTAAATCAGTGGAAAGCCCTGTGCTTTGCAGTACTGTAAGTCATGATCAGGATATGTTGTGAGTTCCAAATTAGTGTGTGTAAATCATAAAGCAATATGTGGCAAGGAAGATTGAATAGATAAAGATTAGCTTTATTTGTCACATGTGAATTGAATTGAATTGAATTGACTTTATTACTTACATCCTTCATATACATGAGGAGTAAAATTCACCTGTACATCAAAACATACTGTGAAATGCATTATTTTACATCAAATTATATCAACGAAGATTGAGCAGGGCAGCCTACAAATGTTGCCTCACTTCTAGTACCAACATAGCCTGCCCACAACTCACTAACCCTAACCATATATAGTTTGAATGTGGGAGGAAGCCAGAGCACCTGGAAGAAACCCAAACGGTCACAGGGAGAACGTATAAGCTCATTACAGATAGCGGTTGTTATCAAACTCAGATCTCACAACTGGCGCTATAAAGCAATGTGCTAACCACTATAGTACCATGTCACCTGTACAGTGAAAACTAAAACCTTGCAAATATCCCTACACTTGAAATACCTGGTTGTGAATTTGCACCTCTGGCAAAGAAAGGCAAAAGATTCAGAGTAGAACATGTGTCGAATTAATCAAGTCCTCCAGAGATATCAATCTAGACAAATCTGAAGCAATGTTATCAAAAGAATATATAAGCTGACAAGACAATAACGCAATGCTTCTTACAGTGCAAGTTATGAACTTTGATTGCCTTTCTGAAAATAATATTCGAGACTGCCATTATCCAGAACTACAATAAACAGAGGTAAAGAGCTGTTGTGCAGGATTTCATACCAGGAATGTTTTAATCAAAAACTGCGGGCTCACTATCTGAGGATTAAGTATAAACATTATAGGTCATTTGCACTTTACTGCTGATAGAGATTAAAGTCTTTATTTTTGTGCTATCTGAATCGAGACTAGCAGACTGGAAATGTTGATAGAAAATCCAACCAATCAAATACAGGAGAGCAGCTTGAAAAATTAATGGGCATGTATTTTTCCTGTGTGCTTTTTAGTTTCCCAAAGGTTGTGCTGTTGGTTTAGTTTACTGGCATTTTGTCAGCGGCCCTGAGCATGAAAAACTCAGTTTGACAGTCCTATCCATTTAAAAAATAGCTATATAGTGCATGGTACCTTTGAGCATAAATGGGTACCAGTGATTAGGAAGAACCATACTTTGATAATATCCTGAAGCTTACAATTTGTCCTGCAGTGAGCATTTTGGAGTAAATACAGCTCACGTGAAATGTTACCTGCCGTGAAGAAAAATGATCTTATTTATACCACAGGACAAGCTTCGGTTCTAGAAAGACAGTAATATATTATTCATGATTAATTTTGGTTTAGTATGTTATAGTCTTGAAACTTTAAAAATTGATGAAGGGTGGGTGCGTTTTGCTTCTGTTATTTGTTCCTCTGGGAATCTGGATATACTATCATTAATGGTTGCTTCCTAAAGAACAGATCTTTAGATAGCACAGAGAGCAGAGATTTCTTTTGTGGAATTGTGCTCTCTGTTTAAAACTCAATTGATCCACAATGAGAGCCCAAGGCTTCTGCAAGAGTAATCTGAGTGGTTGTACAAAAGACCATTGTCTCAACAGACTTTGCAGCTGATCTCCCCATAATTACCAAGTGCACCCCAGTAGGATATGTACCCAGAGAACAATTCTTTGTTAGTAGTGCCAAAGGTGTTTTATACATGTTGTACCGTGCCTCCAACATTCATCCTTTTGAAGTTATAGGGAAAGGTGCTGACTTGACTATTTCGCATGTTTAGTGCAATCAATCAGCCGGGATGAACTTCTAAGCAAAAGGTTTGTCAATCTAACAGACATTGGTGGCATAGAAAGATCAAACACTTGTGTCATCTTAGGCTAAAAGAACAGCTTTAATGTTGAAGCTATTATTGCATTGGCTGAGAACAAAAAAGCTTGCTTTTTTGCTTTCTGGATGATTAATGTGTGCCAGAAAAAAAATGAAACATTTCCTGTGTTGTAGGATGATTTTCTTTGCGAGGTTGTTGCCTATATTTCTTTCTATTCTTTCACACCAAACATTTGTATGTTTTAGGATTACACCCATAATTAGTCAACACTGCTGCTCCGCACATTTTTCTCCAGTACCGACATGCTGCAATTATAGAAAATACATGCTTTCCTTGCCAGGAGAAATGCAGCCATGATTGCCACCACTACTACATATACATGTCCCACCTGCAATAGAGCTTGTGGGTCCAGGATAGGACTGTATAGTCATCAAAGATCTCACCATTGAAGAAGTGGACGTCATCATCGGATTTCGATGGACAGCCGAAGAAGAAGAGATGTTCAGATACGTGCCGTGGACAAATAACAATTTAGCGTCTACTTTTAGTTGATGATGTCAGCATGCTCATTTTTCTGTGTTGATTATGTCTGCAGAACTCCAGAAGCATTGGAAAACTGCAAGTCAGAATTCACAATAGGTAAGTTTTTGTCCTATTTTAAGGAAGTCTGATTTCTTTCAAAATGTAGTTAGAGTGCAGATGGCTGTCTTATGTAACTCTGCAAACTTTTCTCCCCTTTTGTATTGGGATGATGCTGAGTCCCTTAGATGCTCCTGTACCTTGTACCCGTGACTGCTTCGTATCAGCTTGCCTTAGTCACGGGTTCTGTAGAAAACAGTCAGTTATCTGCAGTTTGGAACTGAGCACATCTTGACACCACTGAGCAGCACAGAGCCGGTGGTGGCTTGTAATACTAGCACTTGGATGCCGTCAATGTGGAGTTTGCATGCTCCCCCGTAAGTGCACGCGTTTGCTCCTGGCACTCTGGTTTCCTTTCACAGCCCAAAGTGGGGCAATTTACAATGGTCAGTTAAGCTCCCAAGCTGGATGGCATATCCTAATGATGTGCAGATTGGTAGGTTAATTGGCCACTGTAAATTGCTTCAAGTGTGTAGGTGAATCGTAGAATCCAGAGGGGGTTGAAAAAGGTGTAGAAAAAATTAAAACAAGTTTAACGGAGCATGAGCATAAATGGGTGATTGAAGGATGGCAAGGACTTGATGGCTGAATGGCCTGATTTTTGAGCTTTATCCCTTTTATCCCTCTATGTGTAGTCAGGCACTGATGTCTGAGACAATCTGGAGCTCAGATGATGTTACTGAACATAGTGGAAGAGCAGGATGTGGGGATGGTGAGGTGAGGATGGTGTGGGGGTTGAATAAAATTCAGTTTTCATCATTGCTTAGTGCGAGATCCGTGACTGCATGCATATTCTTAAGGATAGGATCTATAGACATTTAGAGAATCATGGTCTGATCAGGGACAGTCAGCATGGCTTTGTGAAGGGCAGATCGTGTCTAACAAACCTGATAGAGTTCTTTGAGGAGGTGACCAGGCATATAGATGAGGGTAGTGCAGTGGATGTGATCTATATGGATTTTAGTAAGGCATTTGACAAGGTTCCACACAGTAGGCTTATTCAGAAAGTTAGAAGACATGGGATCCAGGGAAGTTTGGCCAGGTGGATTCAGAATTAGCTTGCCTGCAGAAGGCAGAGGGTGGTGGTGGAGGGAGTACATTCAGATTGGAGGATTATGACTAGTGGTGTCCCACAAGGATCTGTTCTGGGACCTCTACTTTTCGTGATTTTTATTAACGACCTGGATGTGGGGGTAGAAGGGTGGGTTGGCAAGTTTGCAGACGACACAAAGGTTGGTGGTGTTGTCGATAGTGTAGAGGATTGTCAAAGATTGCAGAGAGACATTGATAGGATGCAGAAGTGGGCTGAGAAGTGGCAGATGGAGCTCAACCCGGAGAAGTGTGAGGTGGTACATTTTGGAAGGACAAACTCCAAGGCAGAGTACAAAGTAAATGGCAGGATACTTGGTAGTGTGGAGGAGCAGAGGGATCTGGGGGTACATGTCCACAGATTCCTGAAAGTTGCCTCACAGGTAGATAGGGTAGTTAAGAAAGCTTATGGAGTGTTAGCTTTCCTAAGTCGACGGATAGAGTTTAAGAGTCGCGATGTAATGATGCAGCTCTATAAAACTCTGGTTAGGCCACACTTGGAGTATTGTGTGCAGTTCTGGTCACCTCACTATGGGAAGGATGTGGAAGCATTGGAAAGGGTACAGAGGAGATTTACCAGGATGCTGCCTGGTTTAGAAAGTATGCATTATGATCAGAGATTAAGAGAGCTAGGGCTTTACTCTTTGGAGAGAAGGAGGATGAGAGGAGACATGATAGAGGTGTACAAGATAATAAGAGGAATAGATAGAGTGGATAGCCAGCGCCTCTTCCCCAGGGCACCACTGCTCAATACAAGAGGACATGGCTTTAAGGTAAGGGGTGGGAAGTTCAAGGGGGATATTAGAGGAAGGTTTTTTACTCAGAGAGTGGTTGGCGCGTGGAATGCACTGCCTGAGTCAGTGGTGGAGGCAGATACACTAGTGAAGTTTAAGAGACTACTAGACTGGTATATGGAGGAATCTAAGGTAGAGGCTTATATGGGAGGCACAACATTGTGGGCCGAAGGGCCTGTACTGTGCTGTACTGTTCTATGTTCTATGTTCTATGTTCTATATAAATGGGTTTTGCTGAACTTGCAAAAGATTAATTAAAATCAAAAAAGAATGAATGGATGAACGAATTGACTTTATTTCTTACATCCTCCTCATACATGAGGAGTAAAAATATTTACGTTACATCTCCAGATAAATGTGCAATGTGCAATCATGGTAATTTATAAGAAATAGAAGTAAATGTAACATAGAATTACACTCAAATCAAAGTGAGGTAATCAGTCTGATGGCCTGATGGAAAAAGGTGTCCTGGAACCTGTTGTTCCGAGTAATTCCCGGATGGTAGGAGCTGGAATAGAATATGGTTGGAGTGCCTTGAGTCCCCAGTGATCCATCGGGCCCTTTTCTCACACCTGTCTTTGAAAATGTCCTGAATCATGGGAAGTTCACAACTACGGATGCGCTGGACTGTCCGCATCACTCCCTGCAGAATCCAGTGGTTAAGGGATGTACAGTTCCCAGATCAGGCAGTGATGCAGCCAGTCAGGATGCTCTCAATTGTGCCCATGTAGAAAGTTCTTAGGATTTGGGGGCCCATACCAAAGTTCCTCAACCATCTGAGTTGAAAGAGGCGCTGTTGTGCCTTTTTCACCACACAGCTGGTGTGTGCAGACCACGTGAGGTCCTCAGTGTTATGGATGCTGAGGAACTAAAAGCTGTTTACCCTCTCAACCCCAGATCCAATGATGTCAACAGGGGCTAGCCTGTCTCCATTCCTCTTGTAACCTACAACCAGCTCCTTTGTTTTGGCGACATTGAGGAAGAGGTTGTTTTCTTGACACCACTGTGTCAGAGAGATGAATTCTTCCTTGTAGGCCACCTCATTTGAGAGGAGGCCAATCAATGTAGCATCGTCGGCAAATTTAATCAGCAGATTAGAGCTGTGGGTGGTGACACAGTCATGGGTACATAGGGAGTAAAAGAAAGGACTAAGTACACAGCACAGAGGGGCTCCTGTGTTGAGAGTCAGGGGATGCAGCCCACTCTTACCACCTGCTGGCAATCTGACAGGAAGTCCAGGATCCAGCTGCACAAAGCAGGGTCAAGGCCGAGGTCTCTGAGCTTCTTGTTGTGAATTATAGTGTTGAATGCTGAACTGTCGTCCAAGAACAGCATTCTCACATAAGCATCCTTTTTCTTCAAATGTGCAAGGACAGTATGTAGAGCAGTGGTTATTGTGCTGTCTGTCGACTGGTTTTGTTGGTAGACGAACTGTAGGGGGTCTAGTTTGGGTGGTAGCAAGCTGCAGATGTAGTTGTTGACCAGTTTCTCAAAGCTTTTGCTTACTATTGAGATGAGTGCGACAGGATGTCAGTCATTCAGATGTGTTACCTGGGTCTTTTTTGGTATGGGGAAAATGGTTGATAATTTGAAGCAGGAGTGCACTCTACACTGAGAGAGGGAGAGATTGAAGACGACTGTAAACACACCTGCCAGTTGTGCTGCGCACGTATTGAGTACTCGCCCCGGGATGCCGTCCAGTCCCGCAGCCTTGCGAATGTCCACTCGTTGGAAACACCTGCGTACCTCAGCTTCAGAGGTGACCAGGTTGCAGGTTGCAGCAGTGCCTCAGGGCCTCAGAGTTAGCGACATCGAAACTAGCAGAAAAGCGATTGAAGCAACACACATCAAAGTTGCTGGTGAACGCAGCAGGCCAGGCAGCATCTGTAGGAAGAGGTGCAGTCGACGTTTCAGGCCGAGACCCTTCGTCAGGACTAACTTAAAATAAAAGCGATTGAACTCGTCTGGGAGAGAGGCTGCGATGTTGGCGGCTCCACTACGTTTGGCTTTGAAGTTTGCGATGGTATGCAGCTCTCGCCACAAGTCACGTGTGCTATTTGTAGTGAATCTTGACTCAATCTTCTCCCTGTATTGTTGTTTCGCAACCTTGATAGCTTTGCGCAGATCATAGCTTCTTTTCTTGAGCTCCTGCTGATGGCTGGCAGCATAAGCCCTGTGTTGCACTGTAAGTACTACTTGCACGGAACTATTGATCCTGGGCATCTGGTTCAGGAAGACCCTGACCAACTTCTGGGGGACAACATCGTCGATACACTTCCGAATGAAGCACATGACGCCATCTGTGAACTCGGAGACATCTTCATTATGGAAAACATTCCAGTCGACGTCATCGAAGCAGTGCTGCAGCATGGAGGCTGATTGGTCGGACCAACAGTGGACGGTTTTAGGTATGGCAGCCTCTTATTTCAGCTTCTGCCTGTATGTCGGCAAAAGCGGGATCAAAAAGTGATCCAATTTTCCAAAAGCAGGGTGAAGGAAAGCTTTGTAAGCATTGCAGAAGGGAGAGTAGCAGTGGTCAAGTATGCTATCTCCATGAGTACTCACCTGGATATGCTGACAAAACTTTGGAGAGACTTTCACTAGCGACGCGCAATTAAAGTCACCGGCAATGATGAAGGCAGCCTCTAGGTGTGTAGTCTTCAGCGTGCAGATAGTCTCGTACAGTTCCTTGAGAGCCAGGTCAGTATCAGCCTGTGGCGGAACGTACACCGCTGTAATGATAACAGCCATGAACTCCCTAGGCAGCCAGTAGGGTCTGCACGGCAGCTCCAGGTATTCCAGATCTGGGGAACAAAAGGATTTGAGGGCATGCACATTCCAGACGTCGCACCAAGCATTGTTGACCATGAAGCATACCCCTTTTCCTTTACTCTTCCCAGTGAGGTTTTTTGACTTGTCCACACAGAACAGAGAGAACTCAAAGGGTTTGATAGTGTGCTCCGGTATCTCCTCTGTCAGCCAAGTCTCCACAAAGCACAAACGTTATATTCCTTTGTTTCCTTTGGCAGGAGATTTTGGCTCTCAATTCGCACAGCTTGTTGTCCAGGGACTGAACGTTAGCCAGGAGTATGCTAGGAAGTGGCAGCTGATTAGCACGCCATCTCAGCTTCACCAGGATGCTGGCGTTCCTTCCAAGGTAGTGGCAGTGTAAGAGATGAGTCTCCCGTGGATTGCACAAGCAGGGGTTCCCTGTAGGAAAGATGGCACATAGTAGGTAAATGCCGTCTTTCCAATGTTCAGAAGGTGAGTCTATCATTTCTGAAGTGACTAACAGCTACTTGGACAGAAACTACTAAGAAAATTGTAGAAATTAGTAGTGTACTCTAGATTTGGAATGGAGCTCGTAACACAGCTGCCGTATGTGAAGCCATCTTAGGAATTTGTAGGTTGCAGGTACCAGAAGTCTGAAGCAAAAGCAGACAACTTTGCAATTCAGGCAGTATCTTTGGAAACAGAGAAAACGGTCTTTATAAAAAATTAATAAAAAGAAAGCAATTTAGTTTAATAGACACAAGCAGTCCTGCAGATGCTGGAAATCTCGAGTAACACATAAAAATGCTAGAGCAACTCAGCAGTTTAAACAAGGGAATAAACAGTTGACATTTTGGACTGATGCCTTCATCCGGATTGAAAGTAAAGGGGAGAGAATCCAAAATAAGAAGGTGGGGCTGTGTGCAGGTGGAGTCGTGCAAGTTGGCAGATGATAGGTGAAACAAGTTGAGGGTGGGTGGGGGGGTGATGTGAGAAGCTGGGAGGTGATAGGTGGAAGAGGTGAGTGGCTGAAGTAGAACATTGAATCTGATAGGAGAGGATGGTGGGCAATAGAATAAAGCGAAAGAGTTGAGAACCAGAGGGAAGCGATAAGCAAGTAATGAGGGTGCGAAAGGAAAGAGAACACAGAAACATAGAAAACTTACAGAATAATACAGGCCCTTTGGCCCAGAAAGCTGTGTTGTACATGTCTTTACCTTAGAAATTGCCTGGGGTTACCAATAACCCTCTATTTTTCTGAGCTCTATGTACCAGTCCAGGAGTCTCTTAAATGATCCTATGGTATCCACCTCCACCATCGTTACCGGCAGCCCATTCCATGCACTCACCACGCTCTGCGTAAAAAAAAACTTACCCCTGACATCTCCTCTGTACCTTCTTCCAAGCACCTTAAAACTGTGCCCTCTCGTGCTAGCCATTTCAGCCCTGGGAAAAAGCCTCTGACTATCCACACGATCAATGCCTCTCATCATCTTACACACCTCTATCAGGTCAACTCTCATCTTCCATAATTCCAAGGAAAAAAGGCCAAGTTCTCTCAACCTATCCTCATAAGGCATGTTCCCCAATCCAGGCAACATCCTTGTAAATCTCCTCTGCACCCTTTCTATGGTTTCCATATCTTTCCTATAGTGAGACGACCAGAACTGAGCACAGTACTCCAAGTGGGGTCTGACCAGGGTCCTATATAGCTGCAACATTACCTCTCAGTTCCTAAACTCAATCCCATGATCGATGAAGGCCTATGCACTGTCTGCTTTCTTAACCACAGAGTCAACCTGCACAGCAGCTTTGAGTGTCCTATTAACTCGGACCCCAAGATCCCTCTGATCCTCCACACTGCCAAGAGTCTTACCATTAATACTATATCCTGCCATCATATTTGATCTACCAAAATGAACCACCTCACACTTATCTGGGTTGAACTCCATCTGCCACTTCTCAGCCCAGTTTTGCATTCTATCAATGTCCTGCTGTAATCTCTGACAGCCCTCCACACTACCTACAACACCCCCAACCTTTGTGTCATCGGAACAGGTAGAGGGCCTCCAGAATGGGGGAAAACAAAATTATGGGGAACAGAGAGGAAGGGTTACTGGAAATTAGAGAAATCAATGTTCATGCCATCATGTTAGAAACTGTCCGTACGGAATATAAGGATTTGCTCCTCCAACCCGTATTTGGCCTCATTGTGGCAGTAGAGGAGGCCATGGACAGACAAGTTTGTGTACAAATGGTAAGTCGAATTAAAATAGGTAGCCACCAGGACATCCTGGGCCGGGACGCTTTCTAGGACACAGGGCCGGGATGACTGCTAAGGTAAACTGCTGAGGATTCGGATGGGGACGATCTAGCACAGGACAAGGAATCTCCAGCACATGACGAGGAATCTCCAGCACACGATGAGGAACCTCCAGCACCGGGCTGGGTGAGGAACTCCTGTACTGGACGAGGGACTCCTGGACTGGACGAAAACATGAAGCCTTGACTTGGACAGGACTGGAACATGGCACCTGGAACTTGGAACACAGGAACACAGAACACAAAGCTGGGACCCCTCCTTGGGAACAGGACTTAGGGCTGGGGCTTTACACAGAGTCAGGACCCCTCCTTGGGAGCAGGACCTAGGGCTGGGACTCTTCTTTGGTACAGACACTGAACACAGGGACACAAAGATAGTTCCAAACTCGACAAAAGATAGTTCTTTATCTTGGCGTGGCAAGGCTGCAGTCTCACTCCGGCAGTTGAACTTGATGGGGATGCAGGCGAGGCTTCAGAAGGAAGGGGAAGGGAACAGTCCAGCCATGAATCTTTGGTTTGAGAGGTATTTATGTGCCAGCCCAAAATGAGAATCAGGTGCCTCAATTAAGGCACCCCAATGGAACAAGGGAAAACAGGAAAACTCGGAATAAGGATCAATGAACAGGACCGTGAACCAGAATGCGGATTCCACGGACCGGACCATGACAGAAGGGGCTCAATGGGGCAGTTCCCAAATCTGCGCCGGGCTTACCATTGTAGAGGATGCCACATAGCAGGTGAAGCTCTGTCACACCTGGAAGGACTGTTTAAGCTGCAGAGAGGATGGGGATGTATGGATTTGACAACAGATATCTTTAGTAAGATGAAGTTTGAGCCACCATGGTGATAAATTGTCATTGAAGATACCTGATCAGTTAATGAGCGAATTAAAGAGAGAGAAAACTAACAAGGGAAAGGTATAAGCTGTGAACATCATAACTTTGAAAATTTCTCAGCAGATTAGGCAATGTTGGCAGAGAGAGAAAAGATTGAGTTAATATTACAAACGTGTCACCTACATTGGCAGCTCTGGTTCAAAGTGGGAGAATATGTTGTCTGGAACTGCTGATCCAATATCAAAGGCTGCAGGGTGCTCAGAAGGAAGATGAATTGCTGTTCCTCAAGCTTGCGTTAGGCCTCAAGAGAAACAGCGCAGGTGACAACAGACCGATACATCAGCATGGAAGTGGAATAGAGAATTAAAATATCAGACAACGGAAACCTCTGAGGATTGAATGCAAGTGCTCCACAATGCATATTTGATTTCTCCAGTGCAGAGGAGACCACACCATAAGCATCACATTCGACTGTAAAAAAATGTGAGTGAAGAGATTTACCTGAAAAGATTGGTTACACCCGTGATGGTGGGAAGGGAAATGATAAAAAAAACAACTTGTGCATCTGCTGCAGTTGTATGAGAAAGTACCATAAAAATAGGAGTGGTTTTTACCCTTTTTCTAATTGATTTAAATTTAACTGATGTGTGGAGGGTGCATAATCCATCTGCTAAAGACTATACCTTCTTCTCCACAAGACATAAAACTTTCTCTTGGATAGTTTACCTTCTTATATCCTCTGGTCTGCTGCCTTTGGTACACGCAATAGAATTTTTGTCCAGACATCTATCTGATCACAACCCAGTCATATCTACTTTTAATTAGGGAATATTAAAAGTAAGGCTACTAGGTGGAGGTTTAACTCCACCCTTCTAAAAAATGACGAATTTCTATCACAACTGAGAACAAAACTGACAGAATTTATAAATGTAAATAAAAATAGTGTCTCAGATGTGACAGTGATTTGGGCCTCCATCAAAGGTTTCTTACGAAATAACACCATATGGTTCAGTTCCCATCTACATAAAAGCCGGCTTCAAAAGATTTCCACTCTAGAAGAGCAATGTAAGATTCTGGAGAATGATCTCAAAAGGAGATACACCATAACAAAAGAAAATGAGCTCAAAGCAAAACAAGCAGAATTAAATGATTTATTAAGAAGCAGGGCAGAATATATGATCCGTATAACCAAACATAAATATTACGCAGAAGGCAGCAGACCGAGCCACCTTTTAGCACTAACGCTCAAACAACAGGAAACTAAAAGGTCTATACCAGTGATTAGACGTGCTAAACGTGGCGTAGTATCTTCAACAGAGGAAATAAATGAGACATTGAAGAATTACTTTACAGAACTGTATACAAGTGGCTCAGTTCCTTCTGAGAATGACTTCACGGACTTTTTTTAGTGGATTAGACCTCCCTACATTGTCATTAGAGGACACCAAAACTCTAGACTCTCCTATTACTCTGGATAAGCTACTTAAAGCAGTCAAAGCTACAAATAAGGGCCATACGCCAGGTATAGTTGGCATACCTGTGGAACTTTACCGAGCACTTTGGGATATTCTTGGACCAGTATGGTTAGAAACATTAAATTATGCTTTTGGAAATGACGCTTTCCATAGAGATCTAAACACAGCCCTGATCACAATTATACCTAAGCCTGGTAAGGACCACTTGGAGTGTGCTGGTTACTGTCCAATCTCCTTGATAAATGCTGACCTCAAGATATTTTCCAAAGTCTTAGCCAGTTGACTTCAGACAGTAGTAGGGAAAATAATTAGCCCAGATTAAATGGGCTTTATCAGGGGGCGTTTCACATCTGATACTATTTGTCGGCTCTTACACATACTGAGTGCAACACATAAAATCCTGTCTGCCTGTGGCCTGCTATGTCTAGATGCTGAAAAAGCATTCGATCGTCTTGAATAGCCATATCTTTGGAGAGTTCTAAAAGAATTTAAGTTCAGCAATAAATTTATCAATATGATTCAAACACTATATGTTAATCCTTCAGCCCGGGTATGTGTGGGAGGAGGTTTCTCAGAGTTATTTGACATAGGATGGAGCACATGACAAGGGGACCCTTCGTCTCCTTTAATTTTTACTATATCTATTGAACCGCTTGCACATTTAATTAGAAACTCTCCTCAGATCTCTCCTATTACAATAGGTACGACATCACATTCAATATCACTTTACGCGGACGACACACTAGTTTATATGGCAAATATTCAACAAGCTCTCCCCTATGTTTTAAAAACACTGCAACAATTTGGATTTCTTTCAGGATACAAAGTTAATTTGTCAAAATCAGCACTGATGCTGACTAATACAGATAAAAGTAAGGTGTCTCGCCCTCCCCAGATAAAGGTTACAAATGAGGTCCTCTACTTGGGTATTAAAGTTAATACTTCCCTATCATTTGAGACTAAAACAAATTACTCTTTAATTTTGAAAAATATAGAAGAAGATATTAATAGATGGAGACACCTGCCAGCATCAGTCCCAGCCCGTATAATGGTCATTAAAATGAACATCTTACCCCGCATTAATTTTATCAGCTCAATGATCCCACTTGCACCTCCAGCAGGATATTGGCAAAAACTGGACTCCTTACTATGATGCTATGTTTGGAATGGTGAACAACCCAATATAAAGTGTTCAGCTCTACAATTCAAAAAGTCGGATGGGGGATTGGCATGTCCAGATTTTAAATTGTATCACTGGGCATTTGTATTAAAAAGTCTTAGCTATTGGTTGGAGGAGGATGAAGTTTCATCATGGAAAAATATAGAACAAGAGCTAATAGCACCAATAAGTTTGAAGGACTTTCTCCTTACAGGTATGTCTACCAAAAAATGTGATTTGTATTACGGTCCAATTTTAACCCATATGCTATAAGTGTTTAGAGCAGCTGAAAAGTTCCTAAAATTTGAAAGCGTATGGTGCAAATCATCTCCATTATGGAACAATAATCATTTTCTATCTGGGGGGAACCATTCACCAACAGAACTTGGGAGGATAAAGGTATTGCTACTCTTCAAGATATTAATGGGGCAAGTACTATCCTTAGCTTTCAAGAACTGATATCTCGATATAATATTGATAAACACTCTCTTTACTTCTACCTTAGAGCAAGATCAGCTTGTAAAGCCTACGGCATTCCCTAGGAGTCAGATTTAAAGGACCATCCCATTTTAAGTTGGATACAGAGTGCTCCAGCACAGATAGTGTCATATATCTATGATAAACTCCCATAAAGACATGCCCACATCAGGAATGAAAGCCTGGGATAGGGACATATTTGAATTGGGACAAAACTTAGACTGGGAAGCGATTTGGGATAATGCTGCCGGTGCTTCGTAAAACCCAAATCATCGGTATATACACTTGAAATTTTGTCATAGAGCATATTTAACACCGAGAATTAGACATCAAATGGGACTGGTTCCTGACCAATATTGCTCTTTTACGCCCATGGAGCCATTGGCTCTTTTATACATGTTGTATGGGAATGTTTTTGGTTTGTGGGGGAAGGTTATCAGTACTGTTACAGAACTAACGGGGGTACAATTACCAATGGACCCCGCTGTACATCTTCTAAATGATGACGCCCACCTTTCCCTTACAGAAAAAAACACGCAAAATCTGGCTGGCAGGCCTGACTGCAGCTAAGAAGATTGTAGCCCAGCGATGGAAACCTCCCCATGATATTTCAAATACTCACTGGCTTCAGAGCTTTTTGGACATTTCTTACCTGGAATTTTCATCAGCAAGAGTAAATGATGCACGACCAAACACAATCTTAATGTGGACAGATTTGATATCTAACTTAAAAGATTTTTTGTTAAAATAGGAATGCTTTGTCTGTGTATGTACTACTATTCAGTTGGTTGGTGGAGAGGAGAGGGATGGGGGGAGAGAGGTGGAGGGGGGATGGTGATGAAGGTTGGGGGGTGGCTTGGTTAAACAGTCAAAATGTAATTGGCGATTGGTTGTATTGAATGTAATTTGTTGGTGTTGCAATAAAAAATTAGTACCAAAAAAAAGGAGTGGTTGGTAGTGGAGAATGGACCAGGGAGTCATGAAAGGAATTGTGTATTTGAAATGCTCAGAGGGGAAAGGAAAATGTGCCTGGAATATGTGATGGAATCTAATTGGATATGATAGAAATTATGAAAGATGGTCAGTTGAATGAAAAGACTGGTAGAGTAGAAAATGAGGTTCAGGGGAGTTCTTTTCCTGTTCTTTCAAGGAGTAGATACCTGATTTGTTGAGTACTTCTTGGATAGCATCAAACCTCATTGTATTACCTTTCCAATGCTCAGCACTGATGCACAAAGGGATATCTGCAGGTATTCATTTGGTTGGGGGAGGGGTGGAGTTTGATGGATAACTGAGAGATTGAGTATATATTGTATATCGGGCTATCCTAATTGTACTCAACCCATCCACATAATGCTCAGTGTATCTTGAGCCACTAATTTGATTTGTGCTCAGATAATTGGTATACAAGCCTCAAAATATAGAACATTTATAGAATTGTGAGTAGTTTTGGGTCCCAATATCTAAGAATAGCCTGAAGGTTCAGAGGAAGTTTACAAAAATAATTCTGGGAATGAAAGGGTTTGAATGTTCTGGGATTTAATTTACTGGAGTTTCGAAGAATGAGGGGGAACTCAGTGAAACCTACTGAATATTGTATAACCTAGATAGAGTAGATGTGGACAGAATCAGAATCAAATTTATTATCATGGGCATGTATCGTGAAATTTGTTAACTTTGTTAATGGATCCTTCCATTACTAGGAGAGCGAGAGTGAGAGGGTACAACTTCACAATAGAAGGACATTCCTTTAGAATAGAGATAAGGAGTAATTTCTTTAGCCAGAGGGTGGTGAAACTGTGAAATTCTTTGCCACAGACAGCTGTGGGGCCCAAGTCACTGTGTATATTTAAGGAGCAGGTTCTTGATCAGTAAGGATGTCAAAGTTTATGTGAAAAAGGCAGGAGAAAGTGGTTGAGAGGGAAAATGAATCAGACATGATGGAATGGCAGAGCAGACTGGATAGGTCAGATAACCTAATTCTGATCCTGTTGGCCACAAAGGACTACAGTGTACAAATCTGTGAATTTGAATGAATCAAGAACAATGGAAGGAGATGGACTAATTGCCTTTGTTCTTGCCCTGAGGGAGGAGATGGAGACTGCCATTTTATGAAGAGACTCCATTTTGTGAGCTAATGTCTCTTGGCTTGATCAGTATTTTAAAGTAGACACAATAATGCCTCAGGTAATCTGCTGAACCAGGGGTCATTTCCAAATAAGAAGATATTTGTGAGGTGTTCTATGGTTGGATATAATATGTGAATGTTGAAGTCTGTGTCTGGTCTGTTTGATTCAAGCTTGTTGCTGATTGAGAATAAAAAGTCATAAAGTACCGATTGTCACTTGCTGGGAAGCGGGCAATAAATGGATGCTGGCCTGGAGCAGAGCTAATAAAACGGTGTTAAAGGTCAGACACATGACCTACAGCCAATGATACTGGAATGCAATATTTGAATTGGTAAGAAATGA
This sequence comes from Mobula birostris, assembly GCF_030028105.1. Classification (NCBI taxonomy): domain Eukaryota; kingdom Metazoa; phylum Chordata; class Chondrichthyes; order Myliobatiformes; family Myliobatidae; genus Mobula; species Mobula birostris. The sequence goes on from NC_092385.1 coordinate 44,880,970, forward strand.
GTATGAAAGCAAAGGTTTTCACATACAGCGCAGCGACAACTCAGTAGGAGTCTCACCTTTGTTGGTGCAATGTTGCCCACGGACACATGGAGATTCAGAATGGGACTACAAGGAGCATGTGGTGAGCAACAGAAACTTCTTTTTAATTGGTATTTCTGTTATTTGACTGTTTTTGGAAGATCGCAGCAATCCTACACATAACGAGCCATAGGTACTTAGGAAGATGATTAGAGCATGGGAAAAAGAAGTGTGGGAGCTGGATTTTAACTTTAGAAATACTCCAAGGGCAGCTTCAGTGTTTTTCCTTTGAGAAAAAGCACAGAATATCAGGTGGGGAAATGCAGATCAGAGCAGAAGCCAGCAGAGAGATCGTAGAAGAGAAGTAACACAGTGCTGAAATGTGCCTTTGCCCAATCAGGGAAGCTGCTGTCAGGGGCAGTACAGCGCTCAAATCTGCTGTTTCCGAATTCGTCATATGGGTCATTATGCTCGGAACTGTACTTCCGACAGTTCAGATAATTTAAATCCTAACAAAAATCAGAGATTGGGGTTACAGAAGGATCAGAAATGTTGGTATTTTTGTTAATGTAGGGATTTCATGCGTTACATTGTTCAATGTTGTTTACTTGTGTATTATGAATAACTTCCAACATTTCTTTGTTTTGAAGGCTTGGAGTAACACACTTCCTCAATGTCATCGAATTGTAACTGAATGTAATGTGCTGCAAGGTTTCACCACTAATGTAATGGTTTCTCAGTAGTAACTATGTTTGGGTTATGACTAGAGATGACGGGGGCTTTGGAATGTGTGCCATCCAATGAGGGTCTATATGAGGGTCTGAGGGTCGGCTATGCTTGGAGGAGGTCGACGGGGAACGAATGGATGGAACCGTGAGCTCCAACATTGCACATTAGACTGTTTCATGAGAATGAACCCTTTTCCTTTTCTGTTTCTTTACTAACCATATAGTCAAATTAATAATTATAAAGCTCAATCATTTAATCACATATTGTGTACTGTTTGTATTTTCATGGTACTGATTTGTAACAGGGGAACACATCATGCAGCATCCACCCAAACAAGATTTCTTAAGTTTGGCTGCGTCGGGGGCTATCTTCCCCTAGATTAAGCCACTAGCTGAACTTAGGGTTATGTGAAATTTTTGGGTAATTGTTTAACTCTTTGGAACAAGAGATTTTGTGAAATGGTTTAAACTGTAGTTTGCATGTTTCAAGTGTGTAATGTGCAGCCACATTTGAAAGAGAATGCATGTGTCAGGAGCCCCCACCCAGTAGTTTTTTTTCTCTCTTCCTTGGTTCTTTGGAAAATGTGTGCAAGTTTTTCATAGAAGTAATTAACTGATTATTTTAAGATTTGCAGTTTCTTTTGAAAGGTCCTGAATGAAGAATAGTGTGAGCATGGAGCTTTTGAGTTTTGTTTTGTTTGTGTTTTTGGTTTCTGTTTTTTTTTCCATGGAATTGATTTTAGGGGAACCCAGATTCCACACTGGCCATGTGTAATCTAGGTTGAGATGGAAATGTGCATCTCTATTCTGAACATGAGATGATCACACTTCAAAGGGAAATGGACATTCAAGGAAATGGCTCATTGGTGGTCAGTTAAATTTGGAATTTGAATTTAACATTTTGGCAAGATTGGAACATTTGGGAAGCAATCCAAAAGTAGCTTTTATTAACAAAACCCTTTCATTTTACAGAATATAAATTGTGTTGCTCAAGACTTTTGACATATTGATTTTGAGTTTGAGATACCTTTGAAAAAGTAGTTTTGAAGCAACCAGTGTTCTGTAATGTAAAGAGAAAATGGAAGTTCAAACAGCATTTCAGCATTTTCCTTGCTACTGCTGGATATTCAAATTAAAATGTCTTGGTCAGTCAGCCTTGGCACTGCAGGGTTGAGATGTCACTGTAAAAGGTATCAAAGTTTCTACCTCCCTTGCAGATAACATTTATTGTACTGGAGAACCACACGGGTGTAAGTGTATGATAGCAAGTGATCCGAAGTGCCCATTTGTATCAAGATAATAAGGGGGGAGGTGGAAGGAGATCAGAAAGCAATACTGGCGAGCAAATGCACGAACAAAGGGAAAACACAAGGGAAAAAAATCCCGTTTTAAAATGTTTGTAAATCACTCCTGATCAGTACAGGTGGGTGAGAGGAGAATTGGGTGCAGTATATATGTAGGGGATGAAAATGGCCAGGAAAGGTAAAGTATAACCTTAAAGTTATAACATTATGAATGCACAGGGCAGCAGAAATAGTAGCTGTGGTATGTGGTTAGCCACCCAGAATATTTTCTACCAGGATTAATCATACATTCTGACAGTATGTACATTTCTAATACCCTTACAGAACATTTGCCTCTTTGGGAGACAAGACTGCCTCTCCTATCTGCTGCTCTGTTGTGGTATATATTTGAAGAAGCAAAGGAGAAAGAGTACAGAGTCATAAAGATAATGTCACCATATAACAATAAACAATTACAGCACGGAAACAGGCCATCTCGGCCCTTCTAGTCCATACCGAACTCTTACTCTCACCTAGTCCCACCGACCCGCACTCAGCCCATAACCCTCCATTCTTTTCCTGTCCATATAGCTATTCAATTTAACTTTAAATGACAACATTGAACCTGTCTCAACCACTTCTACTGGAAGCTCGTTCCACACAGCTACCACTCTCTGAGTAAAGAAGTTCCCACTCATGTTACCCCTAAACTTTTGCCCTTTAACTCTCAACTCATGTCCTTTACCAATGCCTTGTAAAATTTTAACATTACATCCCAACTCCTATACTCAATGCTCTGATTTATAAATGCCAGCATACCAAAAGCTTTCTTCACCACCCTATCCACATGAGATTTCACCTTCAGGAAACTATGCACCATTATTCCTAGATCCCTCTGTTCTACGCATTCTTCAATACTCTATCATTTACCATGTATGTCCTATTTTGATTAGTCCTACCAAAATGTAGCACCTCACATTTATCAGCATTAAGCTCCATCTGCCATCTTTCAGCCCACTCTTCTAACTGGCCTAAATCTCTCTGCAAGCTTTGAAAGGCTACTTCATTATCCACATCTCCACCTATCTTAGTATCAGCTGCATACTTACTAATCCAATTTACCACCCCATCATCCAGATCATTAATGGATATGACAAACAACATTGGACCCAGTACAGATCCCTGAGGCACACCAGTAGACACCAGCCTCCAATCTGACAAACAGTTATCCACCACTACTCTCTAGCGTGTCCCATCCAGCCACTGCTGAATCCATTTTACTACTTCAATTTTAATACCTAACGATTGAACTTTCCTAACTATCCTTCCATGTGGAACCTTGTCAAAGGCCTTACTGAAGTCCATATAGACAACATCTACCACTTTTCCCTCATCAACTTTCCTAGTAACCTCTTCAAAAAATTCAATAAGATTTATCAAACATGACCTTCCATGCACAACTCCATGTTGACTGTTCCTAATCAGACCCTGTCTGTCCAGATACCAGCAAGTGCAGATAATTTTTAATCTAAACAAAATAATGGTGCTCAGTTGCAACAGGACTGTTATTTACTCATTTTCTTGGAAGGTAACTAAGCAGGAGTGAGTTTCAGTCGGTCAAAAATAAAAAAAAAAGAGAACTATTGGAATTAGTGAAGGCTTGTTATGCTTCAAGATTTGCAATGCTAAGTGCTTTACATAGAGCAGTTAGGAATGCAGACATAGTCCCTTCATCAGAAAATGCGGATATTTCAATAGAAGATTATTGGAATCCGATACAGACTAATGAAAATGGTCAGAGTGCATCACAGACAACCCTGAATTCAGTTAAATTTCTGAAGCCCCTTTAGGATACAACAAAATTGATAATTGACTGCATAGACCTCAATTCTAAAGGAACGCATAAAGCTGAGATCCCTGCAACATATACCAGTTGGTTGCTCACCATGACTGGTACAAAGTTATTACAACTAGATGCACATCAAGTATCAATTTGGGCACCAGATGAACAACTAAATCCATGAGTTTGGGAAAAGTGCTCTTGTGTCACATTGGAAAGCTTACACTAATCAGCAGAGTACTGGATACACATTTTGATGGCAAAAGGAAGTGTTATGTCCTTGCATATTTTCATAATCCCTGACATGGAAATAATTTAACCTACTCTTTGAAAAGAGTTCACAATGTGGGTAAGTATCATGAGAAGGCATGTATTCTTAAGTAACCCACCCCAACACATGCTATTGTTATGAATGGTAGCAGGAAAGGGATAGATTTATCAAGTTGTCAGAAAAAGGGCAAAACCACTGGGCTTGTCCAGAAAAGATGACAAGACAAAAACTTCTGGATTGTGGTTTCAGTACTTATGACAATTGTTTATGTGTTTCATGCCTGTAAATAATGAACTTTTCTTACAATATTCATTGGTGGGACAGACATTATAGCAACAGAAACAACAGGTTATACCAAGAGATGGAAATAGTGTCCTCGGAAAGTCATAATGTTGTACTTAGTAACATGATTTTGGACTTGACTATTGGAAGATGAGCTTTGTCTCAGCCAGCAATAAATAATGGAGAACCTCACAATCAGCAAACTGATAAGGATCGATATTTGTGGGACTACCTTGTTACTGAGTTGATTCCTCATTTGACGGCAGATTGGACATGTCTGGACATGTGTTGTGGAGGAGGCAAAGGGGATTATCCATCAATGGACTAAATACACAGAAGTTGTTAAGACATGCTGATGACTTGCTGGTGAAGCAAATGACCTATTGCATGATTCAGACTCTTGGGATAAGTTTTGGAGCTGGGGATCAAATGTTCAAATACATCCATGGCTGAGGATAGTATTGTATTCTGCTGTAATATCAATTTTATGTACGCTGATCATGGTAGTGTTTAAAGTGTATCACCTTAGAAGGTGGAAGGCTGAAGTTCGGTAAAAGGAAGAAAATGATAGTTTTGTTATCCAGAGAAGATGATTGCCTGTATGCAGAGTGTATGAATTCAGAAAGTAAATGGTACATTTATCTTTGTAAAATATAAGTTTCACACACCTGCTGAGGATTCATGGCAGTCCTATGAGTAACTGATAGAATAGAGAAAGATGGTGAGCATAGGATAAATATCTTTGGATCAAAAAGAGGGAGATGTTGGCAAAAGAGAACTTCAATTTACAGATCAGTGAATTCAGACGAATCAAGGACAGTGGAAGAGATGGGATAAGTGCCTTTCTTCTTACCCTGACGGAGGTGATGGAGGATTCCATTTTATGAAGAAATTCCATTTTGTGAGGTAATGTCACTTTGGTTGATCAGTGTTTAAAAGTAGACACAATGATGCCTCAGGTAATCTGCTGAACTGGGGGGAATTTCCAAATAAGAAGTTATTTATGAGGTGTTTTTTGGTTGGGTATAACATGCAGATCTGTGAATGTTGGGGTCTGTGTGATTCAAGCTGGTTGTTGATTGAGAACAAAGAGCTATAAATTACTAATTGTCACTTGCTTGGAAGAAACAATAAATGGATGCTGGCCTGGAGCAGAGCCAATAAAGAGGTGTTAAAAGTGAGACACATTAACACCTTTTTATTGGCTCTGCTCCAGGCCAGCATCCATTTATTGCTTCTTCCCAGCAAGTGACAGCCAATGACACTGGAATGTAAAGAAATAAGTATAAAAGCAAAGGTTTTCACATCCAATGCAGCGATGACTTGGTAGGAGGCTCACGTTCGTGGATGTGGGGTGCCCCACGGACATATGGAGATTTGAAATGGGACTACGAGGAACATGTGACAAGCAGCAGAAACTCCTTCATAACTGGTATTATATTTTTTTTGTTTTTTGACTGTTCATGGCAGGTCAGGAAAGCTTAGTAGGTGTGCACAGAGATATTCAGTTGTGTAATTTCACGTGTTCTTCTGTTGAGACAATAAAGGTACTTGTTGGTAATTATAGATTCTCTCTGTGCCTCTCTGATCATTATTACTAGAGGTGATTCTTGTAACAATCCTATGTCTTATGGTCAAATAAATTCAGTCACTACATTTCCCTGGTACAATTAATAATAAATCTCTGTTAAATTTCTGTCTGATCCATCACTGAACATAGTTTATAATAGTAACTTATGCCAGGATGACACAAATACTGCTTCATAGGGACACTTAATGTGACAAATTCAAAGAGTTGAAATCCATTTCCATCTCTGCCTTGCCTCAATCAACCATGGGTGGATTAAATTAGCTCTTAATTTAGTCTCCTCTCAAATTGTATCAATGCCTTCTCTGTTTCCCTGTCTGAACTTTTTAAGAAATAGAAAGAGTTAATTTTCTTGCAGGTCCATAATATTTTCTGTAGTGTATATTTTCTACCTTGTATTCCTACCTTTCTGCATTGACTGATGACATTAGCTGTATCATGCAATTTTTTTTATATAGTGAGAATGAGAGTCAGCACCATTAAGGTCTCATGTGGGACTTAGGGTCAGCAACATGTAGAGTCGTTGTCTAAGGAACAAAATTACAGCTCATATTAAGCCTTGGAGATATAACATCAATAATAATATACATTTTTGTCTTTTCCTGAAAAATAATTTCAACCCTGTGTCTCTTGTTTTGCTTGAAGCCCTTCTTATGCTAGCATAAAGAAACAAGACTACAGACGTAATTTCTACAGCACAGCAAACAGGGCGTCTGTCTATATTTAGGAAATACAACATTACTAGCAAGTCAGAGGCAAAATCTTATTCTAGTATTTAATGCAATTTCCCAGTCAAATGGAAGGCTGCTGGTTGGCCAATGGGACAGCTTATGAAAGAAAAATCTTTGTAAGAACTGCCCTGTGATAAAAGCAAAATATCCTGGAAATTCTCTATAGATTAGGGTGAAATATTTTTCTCTAGTTCAAGGAGAATGAGAAGAGATTTGATAGAGGTATACAAAATTATGAGGGGTATAGATAAGGTAAATACAAGCAGGGTTTTTCCACTAAGGTTTGATAAGACTAGATCTAGAGTTCATGGGTTGAGAGTGAAAGGTGAAATGTTTAAGAAGGACATGAAGAGAACTTCACTCAGAGGGTGGTGAGAGTATGGCATGAGCTGCTATTAGGTGTGGTGGGTGCAGTTTCAATTTCTACACAAGAGAAATTTGGATAAGTGATTGAGATAGGCATGGAGGTCAGGTCTATGGGACTAGACAGAATATTAGATTGCATAGACATGTTGGTCAGAGGTCCTGTTTCTGTGCTGTCGTACTCTATGACTCCAATCAGGGTTTAATGCTTCATGTTGATAGATCTTCCTTTAGAAATTTTAGTTCAGTGTTTTCGTTTTAATTTGGATTTCCAATGTCTGTCACTTTTGCTTTCCAAGAACTTGTGTATTCTGGTGGGATGACAACTGGTTTAGTGGGGGAAACTGGGTGGTTAATTGATTATGATTGAAAAACAAGTATTTAATTCATTAGTACAGTTTTTTTTAATATAGTTGTTCATTAAAATTATTTAACTTGTAGATCACAGGTTGATCATATTGGGAATCATACGAGTTGAAAAATTGGGCTGAATATTTTTGTATAATATTCATGTCCTACCATTCTCATCTTTAACAATATAAACAGGATTTCAAAGGTGAAACCTACAAGCTTTGCTGAACATTTCCATTTTGATATTGATGTATTATTAAAGTGTCTGCTAACTCACTGAAAATATTTCACAATCATTTTCATTAGTTCCTCATCACTTCAACTTTGAATGTTATGTCTTTTAATGCACTCCTTTGCAAATACTGCCTCTCCAATCATCCTTCACCTTGATATGTAATTGAGCTATTTAAGACTTTGAACTTCACTAGGGCATGTTAGCTACTGACTCAGATGATCATTCTATCCCCCTTCCCCATGTGCTCTCCAATCTCTGTGTCAGCATTTTTATGCAGCTTCTCTTTGGCTGCCTTGGGACGGTTTCCTTAAATTGGGATAACATTGCAAGGCTGATGGATTTTTGCATTTCTCATAGGAAATCTAGGAGCCCCCACTTTAGTCTATCTTTCTGGAGCGTAAACCGTTCACTATTGTTCAATCATCATTTTGGTTAGTTTCATAAATAATGAGTGTTAAATCTCTCATAAAAAGAGATATTGTTTCAAAAATGGATGAACTAGGTATAACCCACTCTGATGTAAGTGAAGGGTCTGAATTTTAATAGATTCAAGGCCAGAGAGAAAGTTATAGTATACACCAATATTTTCAATAATTTGAATGACTCATGTTTGCAGCAACCCAGCCAGTCAAGTGCCTCACTATGTATACTTTACACTGAAGCTTTCCTGCTCTTTCTTGTCTTTTCAACCTTTGAGTCCAAAGAAATTGTTGCAAAATGCTGTTGTCATTTCCATTTTATACAATGTGCCTGGAACATCCAGTAGCCAGGACTGTAGATGGGTGAGGAGAGTAGCGGGGTCACGGCTTTTACTTTGCTCACTGCAGCTTCACTTTGTGGAAGTGAGGTGCCCCATGGACACCATCCCACAACCCATCTCACCAGCAGATGACTTGATTTCTCAAAGGCACAGGTTTTCTGAATGAGGCATTAAGCGCGGTTTTCAAATCTGTTTGTTGTAATGATGAACATCTTCTATATCATTAATGTCCTTTGAAAATACATCAAGTATATTCATTCTATATTGTTGAGAACTGTCTTACTTATGTTCACCCTCCCAGAATCTCTTATTCAATGATAATTTCAGTGATCAGTATGAGCTAAAAGCATATCTAGACTAATCAAATAGTAAATTTGTATAGAGCAGTTGCAAATGGTGAAAATCAAAATAACATCAGCAGATGATAGAACTCTGTAATAAAAACAAAAAATATGAGAAATACTCAGCATGTCAGGCTGCATTGTAACTGATCATTAACTTTTTCAGGTTGAAGACCCTTCAATGCAACTTGGAGAAGATAGCTTGTTAAGTCCCTGTTGGGTTTGAGAAGTATTGTGAATCAAGCCTTGGAGTTGCTACACTGCATCTTTTTTTATTCACAGGGTACAATGGTTGTTAGACCATAAGATCCACATCTGGAGGCCTGGACCATTGATCCAAGGACATGAGTTCAAACACAGCCAGAGAAATTGAGACATTGAGTTAAAGTAATTAAGTAAATCTTGAAATAACAAGAAGCTTTTACTAATACTGACCAAGAACCTATCCGATTGCCATTATAAAACTCATCTGGTTAACCAATTCCTTTCTGGAAAGGGAATCTGCCATGCTTTCTTATTGAAAGCTGCGTGTGACTTTGGGTTGTCTAATGAGTCATTGTTCTTAACTACCTTTTCAAGTTTGGGGAAATTAGAGATAGACAATAAATAGTTCCAATTCCAATGTTACATGCATTCTGTGAATGAGAGAAAAACACAACAACCAAGCTGCTGTGTACATCTGCGGAAATCTTTTTTTGGCATCCAAAATATAATGCTTATACCTAACTTCCTTTGAGTGCTTTTCCGGACCATTTTACAGGTCAGTAGGTCCAGGATCGCATATAGGTCAGACTGACTTAAAGTGGCAGTTTTTAATGATAATCCTTTATTTTCATGTTACTTTTACTGATAGAAGCATATTTTTGAATCCATTTTTTATTCATCTATCTTTGTATGGCTCTGTTATTATGGCAGGAGATGAATAGCATTAGTAAAATGGACCTTTGGAATTTAAGGTTTGTATCTTAATCAGAAAGTTAAAATTCTCTGACCAAAAATTTGATTAAGTGGACCTGTGTATTTCTGGATGGCATTAATCCCTTGAGTTCGGTTGGAGTACACACTAAGGTAAATGGAGAGTATTCCATTACTGTCCTGATTTCTACCCAGAAGGGCCGAGGGGAATAATCAAGAGTCATGCCTTAGAATGAACCTGATCATTCTGGTCTAGTGCTCAGACCCAGCATCACCCTATGGTCCCCACCTAACTTTCCCAAATATCGGGGCCGGACAAATTGATCTTCAGGGATGACGGGGGTGGGAGAGTTAATGAGAGTGTGAGGGGAATATTTCAAAAACTGGATTAATATAGGATTAGTGTGGTTGATGCTCAGCACAGACTTGAAAGAGCTCAGATCCAGCCATATCTACTCAACGACTCTATGGCCCAACAGGTGTCCTGCTAAGCAGAGTGAAGTCTGAGCAATCAAATAGGCAGCAGTCAGCATACCCTGAGTCGCAACCTGTGGAATCACTGTTGGAGGCTTCAAAGATGTTTTAAAATGTCTCTGATTACCAGAAACATTCAAAAGTTATTCAAAAGGATTTAAATGGCTTAAAAATAAAATAACTAAATATATGATGTTTTGTAAACCACATTAAAACATGGTAAGAGGATTTAAAATCTCAACAGAAAGTAAAATAAGTTAATCATTTATTACATTTTCCCACAGGGTTATAGATCCTACGGTTACAGCTAGTGTCACTGGACATGCTGGGTCTAAGAATAAGGGTCAGATGTGAGGTGCATTTAGACTCTTTAGCAAGTAATTTCTCTACAGATGGGCTCAAATGTGAATCCAGTGATGTACCAGTACTTGACTTTCAATGTGTTCAGATCTCCTTACTTTGTATAGATACTGGAGTTCAAGATTAGCTGATGGATGAAAGCTATCCGTACCTCAGTTCATGATCTAGCCTCTGACCAGATCATTTTTCTAGTCAAAGGCAATTTCCAGGGCATTGACCGTGGGAATTTTTGGCAGTAATTCTATTTAATGTCAAAGGCACGTGGTTAGATTATCTTTGCTGGTGTTGGTCATGCCGAGTACTTTTGTGACACAGATATAGCTTGTAATTTTTAGCAAAGCCTGGATTTTACCAGACCTTGTTGCATGTGGACGCAGATTGTTTGGTTTCTTGCAGAGTTGTGAATGGAACACTGTATATTCATCAACAATGGTCTGCATATCTGACTTTATGATGAAGGGAAGGTCAGTAATGAAACACCCGAAGATAGTAGGGCTTAGCACAGTACCTGCCACATCTCTTCACAGGTGCCCTGATATGAAGATACTGTTCTCCATTTACCAGAACTATCTTCTTTGGTACTAGATATGAATCTAGTCATTGCAAAACTTCTCTCAGCACTTCACAGACCAGCTTTGAAAGCTGCCCGATCCGAATAAACATGGCTACAAAGAGAAGGTTAGTCCTTCTCACTGAGCCCCTGGAACCTTTTGTTCATATTTTAAGCAGGATTTTAAGAGGACTAAAGCTGTGTAATTGTGCTGAACACAAAATAACCAGAAGCAAGTAGGTTATTAGTGTGCAATTATTGCGTGATAGTTCTGTGTCAACACCATCCATTACTTTGCTGAAGATGGAGGGCTGGAGGCCGATAGTTCAGCAAATGGCTACTTTTGGTAAGGTTGTGGAGGTTCACTATTAGGCCAGACCACTAAACAAAGTAGGAGCCCATTGTGTTAGAGCAGGGGTTCCCAAACTAGGATCCATGGACCACTCAGTTAATTGTAAGGGTCTATGCCATAAAGAAGATCAGGAAACCCTGTGATATAGGCAAGGTACTAGCACAGTTAGAAGATGGGCTGAAAAGTAGAAGTTAGAGAATTAGGTTACATGGACCTTTTCAGGTAGGATGCCAGTGACTAGTGGAGTTAAGCAGGGATCAGTATTCAGTCTGCAACTTTTCATTTCATATATCTATAATCTGGATGAAAGAAACTGATGGCATTGTGGCCAAGTTGGCAGATGATACCAGGATAGATGGTGGAGCAGATAATGTTCCAGAAAGCTTGAACAGGTTAGGAGAGTGGACAAAGATGTAGCTGATGGAATACAGTGTAGAGAAATACACAGTTATGTACTTTGGTAGTAAGAGTCTATTTTCTACATGGGAAGAAAATTCAAAAATTGGAGATGCAAAAGGGCAAAAAAATCCTAGTTCAGGATTTCATCAAGGTTAACTTGTAAGCTGAGTTGGTAATAAAGAGAGCAAATGCAATGGTAGCATTTATTATGAGAGGATTAGAATATAAATTAAGGATGTAATGCTGAGGCTTTATAAAGCTTTAGTCATACCACAAATGGAATTTCATGAGCAATTTTGAGCCCCAGATCTGAGGAAGGATGTGATGTTCCTAGAGTCGGTCCAGAAGAATGGTCCCAGAAGTGAAAGATTTAATTCACGAGGAGCATTTGATGTTTCTGGGCCTATACTCAATGAAGTTCAGAAGGATGAGGGGAGTTGTCATTTATGCTTACCAAATACTGAAAGGCCCAGAAAGAGTGGACATTGAGAGAATATTTCCAGTCATAGCAGAGTTTAGGATCTGGGGGCCTATCCTCAGAATAAAGGAATACCCTTTTAAAACTGAGATGAGGAGAAATTTCTTCAGCCAGAAGGTAGTGAAACTCTAGATTTCATTGCCACAGAGGGCAGCAGAGGCTGAATGATTGGTGTATTGAAGGAAGAGGTTGACAAGTTATTGATTGTTAGGGAGGTTAAAGGTTACAAGGAAAAAGCAGAAGAATGATGTTAAAAATATTAGCAGTGTTTGAATAGTGGAGCAGACTAAATGGGCTGAATGGCCTAACTCTATTCCTATATCTTATGATCTTATTTAGACAATCATGAGCTGTATGTCTCCTCATGCTTTTTCAGATAAGGATCAGAAAAATTTCTCAGGTGATGATCCTGATGATCATACAACCTGACTCATTAGAAGGCGTGCATGGGAAGAGAGTAGAGGGTTGCGTTGAAGTTCTGCAGAAATCATTCCATCCCATTACTTCACCAAGAGGGTTTCATGTTGAAATTGTCTAGTGTAATTCTCAGAGTAAAACCATAGCATTCAGTCTCTGCTTTTGGCAGTTAAGTGGGAAAGTTGATAAATCAATAATCTATTTCTATAGACTGTTGGAAAGTATCTGTAATGTTAAATATGGCGGGGGGGGCATGCTATTGCATGAAATATACAGAAACTCGGGTTTCTAGTGTTACGTACCCCATAACTGGGTTGCCAAACCAGCAGAAATGGATCACTCAGTTGGAGTCTGGATTACTAGAACTAACAAAGTTTTATTAAAGAAACAAGTAACACAGTAATCAAAAGGATAATAAATGCAACAGTTCAGCATTGATAAACACACGTGCACAGAATTAAGATAACAGCATCAATCAAGCTCTATCGCTGTCTAGGGGTAAATGACCAATTTCAAAGTGACACAAAGTCCAGTTCAATTTAGTTCAGTTCACAGTAATCATTGCCATGGTGATGGACAGCGTAGGGGGAGGGAGAGAGAGAACGAGAACGAATGATCATTCCAAAACGGCTTCCACTCACTGACCTGCAATATTGCTCACAAGCAGCTTTCGGGCGAGTCCTTTGTGATGCCACCTGAGGTCACCGACTGTGACCCCTCCTCCAGATGCGGTCAATCCTCTGCAGTGAACCCGGCACCCAAGCGAGGGCGGACACACACCGGGTTCCCGCTGATTGTACCTTTCCACCCTGTGCGTTTATGGTCCAGTACTTCCCACCGACTTGTGAGAGGCGCACCGCTTCCAGGGTCTTGTTACCTCGGGTGTCGTGTGTGTCCTGCCTTAGCGAACCTGTCCCTTTTTATCCCCCTGCTGGGGTATCGCCTGTCCATCACTTCAAACAGTTCAGGGTTCAAAGAGGGAGCCGATCTTGACAATACCCAGACCGATGGCTCCTTCATTAACACCTCCAAATGCTGCTTCATTGTGTGCCTTATCTCTCCCTCCCCTGAGGACAGGTGGCAGACCAACTGCTGATGCCACTGGTGCTAGCCCAGGCCAGCAAACATCTTAATTTATGTGTATTCTCGTCACACTTCCCCTCTTTAAGGATTTTTACCGGGGTAAAAATTACAAACATGAGTACATTATTTGATACACACAAATATACATCTTTATCAGCTATTTGGCTAATACAGAGAATTTGAAGTTGTCAACACCTTACAGACAGTCAGCCATCACATTTTCTGTTTCTTTTATATGTGTTATTAATAATCCTTTAGACCAGGCTCCAACTCAGCAAACTTCATAGTAGCCAAAAACACTGATGAATTGCGATCAATGTAACCTCTCATTTGGTTTTGTCCCGGACCACAATAACAAGAGTCGTCCCATTCCGACCTAGTTTTCTCTCGCAAGGGCTTAGTAGGAGGGAGAGGGATAGTGACCGCAGAGTTATTGCAGAACTTCCTACAGTACCCCACCATCTCCAAGAGCCTTCTGAGGGCCCTCTTGTCTGTCGGGGTTGGGGGGTCAGCGATAGCCTGCACTGTAGCTTGCATCGCTGCCAGCTGCCTCTGTGTCACCACAATTCCCAGGTAAGTGACCTTCCTGTGGCCAAACTCATTTTTTTCAAGGTTCACTATCAAGCTGGCTTCAGACAGCCGTATTAAATTGCCAATACACACCTCTGTGTTTGTCAGCCCTTTAGTCACTGAATTACTCATTCTATATAGCTGTTGTTTACTAGGCTGACCTATTCTAGGCTGCTTCATTGTGTTCCTTATCTCTCCCTCCCCTGAGGACAGGTGGCAGACCAACTGCTGATGCCACTGGTGCTATCCCAGGCCAGCAAACATCTTAATTTATGTGTATTCTCGTCACACTAGTTAGATCATCAGGTCACTCTCTCTATACCTTGTACCTTGACGACACTGACCACGACAACTAGCTTTGGAGCAGTTGCTTATTACATCATGAGAGATATAGAAAATAGAACATAGAAAAGTACAGCACAGTACAGGCCCTTCTGCCCACAATGTTGTGCTGACCCTCAAACCCTGCCTCCCATATAAGCCCCCGCCTTAAATTTCTCCATATACCTGTCTAGTAGTCTCTTAAACTTCACTAGTGTATCTGCCTCCACCACTGATTCAGGCAGTGCATTCCACGCACCAACCACTCTCTGAGTAAAAAACCTTCCTCTAATATCCCCCTTGAACTTCCCACCCCTTACCTTAAAGCCATGTCCTCCTGTATTGAGCAGTGGTGCCCTGGGGAAGAGGCGCTGGCTATCCACTCTATCTATTCCTCTTACTATCTTATACACCTCTATCATGTCTCCTCTCATCCTCCTTCTCTCCAAAGAGTAAAGCCCTAGCTCCCTTAATCTCTGATCATAATGCATACTCTCTAAACCAGGCAGCATCCTGGTAAATCTCCTCTGTACCCTTTCCAATGCTCCCACATCCTTCCTATAGTGAGGCGACCAGAACTGGACACAGTACTCCAAGTGTGGCCTAACCAGAGTTTTATAGAGCTGCATCATTACATCGCAACTCTTAAACTCTATCCCTCGACTTATGACAGCTAACACCCCATAAGCTCTTTTAACTACCTTATCCACCTGTGAGGAAACTTTCAGGGATCTGTGGACATGCACCCCCAGATCCCTCTGTTCCTCCACACTACCAAATATCCTGCCCTTTACTTTGTACTCTGCCTTGGAGTGTGTCCTTCCAAAGTGTACCACCTCATACTTCTCTGGGTTGAACTCCATCTGCTACTTCTCAGCACACTTCTGCATCCTAACAATGTCTCTCTGCAATCTTTGACAATCCTCTACACTATCTACAACACCACCAACCTTTGTGTCATCTGTAAACTTGCCAACCCACCCTTCTACCCCCACATCCAGGTCATTAATAAAAATCACGAAAAGTAGAGGTCCCAGAACAGATCCTGTGGGACACCACTAGTCACAATCCTCCAATCTGAATGTACTCCCTCCACCACCACCCTCTGCCTTCTGCAAGCAAGCTAATTCTGAATCCACCTGGCCAAACTTCCCTGGATCCCATGCCTTCTGACTTTTTGAATAAGCTTACTGTGTGGAACCTTGTCAAATGCCTCACTAAAATCCATATAGATCACATCCACTGCACTACCCTCATCTATATGCCTGGTCACCTCCTCAAAGAACTTTATCAGGCTTGTTAGACACGATCTGCCCTTCACAAAGCCATGCTGACTGTCCCTGATCAGACTATGATTCTCTAAATGCCCAGAGATCCTATCTCTAAGTATCTTTTCCAACAGCTTTCCCACCATAGACATAAGGCTCACTGGTCTATAATTACCCGGACTATCCCTATGACCATTTTTGAACAAGGGGACAACATTTGCCTCCCTCCAATCCTCCGGTGCTCATTTGCTTCATTTTAGTTCATGTACTTAGAAAGAACGTGCAGAATTCCATCACAATCAAAAGCACTTGTACTTATTTCTTTGTCCTTTTTTGTTTCTCACTCTCCTCATCTGTTTAATTGTTCATTACATGGTGGGTTTACTGAATGTTTTTTTTTCCTGGTTCACATTTCAAATTTTACCTCCTTACTTCACTTGCAATTTTAAAAATATAAATGATTAATTGATTGGTCTGCACATACTGCTTTATGACATATGTTAATCTAATTCTTCATGATGTTTCTTTAAAGATATCTCATTTTCCTTGGTGAAGTGCTAAACAGTCATTTCAATCAATACACTGAAGTGTTACAGTGAACCAACACCCTTAGGGTTTCTTTTTCTTTTAACTTGACAAGAATATTACTAATATGATGAGAGAATCACTGTGCTGAATTAATTATAGTCAAGGCTTGTCTGACTATTTGTGGAACTGAATCATAAAGTGCCAATGAAGTCTGCCTCTTGCCATTAACTTCCAACAGGAATCACCACTTTGCTTCAAGCAAGAGAACATGTGCCTAGTACTAGCTTACATATGAAACTGGTTCTTTGGGACAACTAGGGATGACAATTATCGTTGCCTTGCTGATATAAACCACAGTGTAAATACGTACCAGGTAGGTTAATTGTTTATTGTAAATTGTCCCATGATTAGGTTAGGGTTAAAGTGGTGTTGTCAGAAGTCATTGGGGTTGTGCATCTTGAAGGGCTGTATCTTGAAATAAGTGAAATAAATAAAGGCAAATTAGTAAGAGTATATCATTAGAAATAGCAAAGACTTTGGAGCATGAAGGGAAGCTGGCAACTGAAAATCAGGGGTACATGATCCACAAGATTCAGCAGATTTAACTCTCAGATGGTTCTACAAAAACAGAAGTAGGATGTCCATCTGTTTCAGATGGGAGGTTATATCCATATTTAGATACTAACATTCAGCGCTGGCTACATGGTGCTTTTCAAGTTTCAGATGGTTCACACTCAGACATAGGTATTATGTGCTCAAGTGGACTTGGCTGATCAGTGAATTATAGTTTGGTGAGGAATAAAGAATTATCATCCCTTGCTAGAGGAATTACTTTCCACATGGATTAATTAAAGTGTCAGGAAAGTTTGTTGTCCCAGATCAGAATCAGATTTATTATCACTAAACTATGATGTGAAATTTATTGTTTTGTGTCAGCAGTACAGTACAAATATAAATTTGATAAATATTATTTAGAACTTTGAACAAAGACATAAAAGTACTATAAATTGCAAAAATAAATAGTATGATCAAAAAGGAATGAAGAAGCAGTGTTCACGGGTTTATGGATCGTTCGGAAATCCAATGACAAAGGAAGAGCTGTACCCAGTAGTCCATGTTTCCTGATGATGAGTTTGTTTAAAGATGCTCTAAAGATCCTGGTGAAATGAGGGCATGTTTTCTCCTCATATAGCTTGCTGAGTGCCAGTCTGTTGCAGCAACATATTATTTCAAAAAAAATTAGAACTGTTTTTTTTAGAATAAAACATATCTATAGGGTTTTGTTTGCTGTATTCAGTTTATATAGGACTTAAATGGGAATTGCAATGGAAAAGTCAGTGGGTTTGGAACCTGGAGTATAAAGGAATTTGCTGACTCCCAACTGGGATTGTGTTTCACCTATTACTGAATAGTGCAACTCATTGCTTAACTATTCACTTTCAGTCATTTACTTAATCGAATAAGCTTGGCATTTCAGAATATGCCAGATGAATCTACTGAGCCGACCAAGTTTTCCTGAGCAATTGAGTGGTTTGATCTAAGTTGGTCTGCATTGGTCTGAAGGCATTTGGTTACAGAGTTCCAAAAAGTGCTTGAGAAGAATTGGATTCAAGTATTGGGTTCAACTGAATCTAGGCCTGGAGCAAACTTTTGAAACCAAAGTTTTCCCTTTGTTTGACCAATTCAAATTGACATTTGAACTTGAACAATTCTCATTAGGTAAATTGGTTTATGCTTGGTTCACTACATGCCTTTTTTGGAGAGCATCTTGATAAACGAAGTTGCTTGTCATTGCATCAGAGCATGATGCTAATGGATTTAATTAAGTATCCATTAACTGTAATTAGGCATCATTATGATTTTGACTTAATTTGATATATAGGTAGAACACATACAAAAAACTGATGCACGTACAGAGGTCAAGTTCAGTATAGGGAAAGAAAAAGGATACAAACGAGCCATTTTTACAGTAATGACAGAGGTCACAGTATAAATAGAGCCACGTCCCCAGTAGGACATGTCACGCTTATGTTTATTGTTTCTCTGTAAATTTGTGATCTGGAAGATTTAAGTGGTTGCCAGTTTACATTTTCTTGTGGGGTTAATCGGCATAGCTATCAAGACAGAATATGTACATTTTATTTTGAGATTGTCCATATACAGTAAATGGACAAATAGTGATAAACTCTCTTTCAGATATTAATACAAAATACATATTCTTTAATTTGATCATTATATCTCGTACATATTTCAGAATTACAATTATAAATTTGAGAAGCATCTATTACTTGATATTCATTATCTTTCCTTTCATTTGAACTAGTACAATTTGAACTTACTGAGCTAGTTTAATTTTCTGATTCTTTGTCCATATATTGTTGTAATGTTTAAAATATTGTTATGTATTATCTGGAAAGGAAACCAACTTCATATTGGTACAACTTTGAGTTCCACTGAAGTTAATGAGCAAGTGTTACACACCAAGCTGAATAACCAGTTGATAGACCTTGTGCATATGAACTGTACAACCTCCTCCTCATGGAGACAGAGTAAGAGAAAGAATTGGTTATATGGGAGGTTTCTAAATAATGTGCAATATATTTAAAGCTAGACAATTTATTAAAAGTTATTTATTGGATATGAGTGTTACTAACATGTTCAGCTTTCGTTACCATCCCAAACTGTCCTTGAAAAGGAGATGACCCCCTTTGTTAAATTGCTGTGGTGGTGTGAAGAGTGAAGATATGCCAAAATACTGTTCAAGATTTCCCCACAGCACTGTAGTGAAAACATGGAAGACATAAAACCTACTGCATCTTGGTCAATGACAATTTGATGGTGGTTATGATTTCCAAAGAATGTATTGTCTTACAAAGGAGTTGTTTATGATCAGGAAGGCACTTCTTGAACAATGATCAATGCAGAATTAAATGTAATTTTGAAATGGGAATTGGATGAATGCAGAAAAAAAATATTTTGTAGGACCCAGGGTCATCTCATGGTCAACATTTGTTGGTGGTGAGCATTCAGATTAGACAACAGCAATGGGCCAGAACTAATTGGAACAATGTTTTCAAGGGATCAGAATAGTAAAGTGAGTTGGATATTCTCCTTCAACACTTTCATATCCCATGGTTTCATTTTTGAGAATTCAAACACTTTGCACTACTTTCAAGATTAATTCTATTTCTTTCCCCTGTTTCTTTTCTATTATTAATATGTGTTTAAATTGGCTGATTCATTTTCTGAAGAATCACACTGGAGGTTGAAATATTCATTATCTGTCAGTTGTGAGTGCATAATCTTTTTGGTTTTTGACTCTCATCAATTAACACGAGGAAGTGCTGCTTTATGACATTTAGCCATAAAAATGGATCACTGTAGATCATCTCATTCGAAGAGGCTTCTTTTCTTCATTTACTTCTCTTTGAACTAACGCTATTATACTATATCACCCTACTGTTGCTCATTACCAGGCCTAATTATCCTACACATTTATAATACATGCAAGAGCCTTGATAGTAACTGCTTTCATATCATTGGACTGATGAGCTCACTGAGGATAAAGGCTATTCTGCTCACACACATACCTACAGAAACAAAAAGACAACGAAGTGGAAAAACTTAGCTGGTCAGGTGACACCTGTGGGAAAAGTAGCACTTGATACTTCAAATCTGAGACCCTTCATTGTTCAGTTCTGATAAAGAGTGGTAGATATAACATGTTATCTATTTTCTTTCTCCACAGCCATTGCCTGAACTGCTGCATGTTCAAATAGTATTTGCTTTTATTTGAGTTATTCAGCATTTGCAGATTTGTTTAACTTTTCATACCATAGATGAATTACTGATAGCAATGGAATCAGTACCCCTCTTTCTCCTTGAGCACCAAATGAAGCTCTAACACCTCCTCCATCACTCATGATTGGATTTGGAACACAGAGTTGATTGTCTGGACATTGGATATTCCTCATATCTGTTAGTTGAGCTTCAGAAAGCTTGCCAAACTTTTGCTTTACTGAAAAAGAGACAAACTACTTTGTGAGGTTTTGCATTTTTGTGCATCATATTCATTCCAAAATGAAAGTACATTAGATCACAAATTGAAGTGTTTTGTATTATTATCTGAAAGCTTAATGGCTCCTTATCAAATCCCTTGGTCCTTGCTATTGAAATGGGATGTTGACTATACTCTAACTCTCAGATTTCTGGATTAGGGTAAAAGATTCCTCTCAGGTTCCACGTGGTTAATTGCAAAGAAATCAAATGTCATTGCCAAAATAATCGTGACTCTTTTGGAGATGCAAATGCATAAATAATCTGAGAGAGGAATGTGATTCAATGCACTGATGTGAGATCATTATTCCAGTGACTTTTTTATTGCACATCAAATGTATGATATATCATATTCTGCTGCAAGTGATGCATAGTCATAATCACCAATAAAGTCTTCTTTGAGCTCTCTTTTTAATAAATTGTTCACTGCAGATCAGATTTTATAAAATCCACCAGGATTGTGGCAGTCTCTCAAAACTGATTAACCGCTTCCATTAGGATAAAGCTATTTTACTAACATCTTTGACAGAGACTATTTCATTACTTTCTTTCGGAACAGAATTTTTTTCCAGTGACTGAGTGCTTGGAAATAAGAATTAAATTCACACTGATATGACTTCAGTATTAGTCCATTCCCAGAGTTTCTACTTCATAATTAAGTCATTCAACATTAGCATTTTTGAAGTATCTCTGTATTAATTCCATCTAAATTACACAAAGGATTGGCATTTTTCAATTTTCAATTGGAATGATGATTAATTCCTTAAGTAATACCAGTTTCACTATAATTAAGATTTTTAAAACAAATTGTTAGAGTCATGAATACCCAGCTCATGGGATCTTCATCTAATCATTTCTTTTTGCCTAGAGCATAATGGGATTTAAAGTTGCATGAACTTAAAGAGATTTTGTTTCAATTCATATATCACATTTTAGGATTCCTTGGGTCATTTTTCCAGGTGCTCAGAATGACAATTCAGAGATCAAAATTCAAATCTCATTTGGGCAATTCAAATTTAGTTATCTGGAACTTGTAAACAAAAAGACTAATTGTAAGAAATAGAGTGCTGGAATCACTCAGCAGGTTAGATTGCATTTGTGGACAGAGAAACAGACTTCGTGTTTCAGGTGAATGACCTTTCACTCCGGGTGATCACAATATTGTTGTGAGGGCCCAACAGCTTCAATAATGTCCTTCAGAAAAGGAAAATTGCTGCCCTTCCTTAGACCATCCTCTGTGGTTGACTCTGAAGTGGGCAAGAATATTTAAAGTTGGCTAATAAATGCAGAAGCTGCTAGTGATCTTGAAACATAATAATCATTTTTTTTAGATAAAGTGTGGTTGTGCACTGTTATAAGTAAAAGCAGAGAAGAACATGACACAGATATAAGCTATTTTTGATGCTTATCTATAATCCTTAAATAATAAACAGCTTCATATCTGACCTGAGCAACTGATAAATGTCCTGCTCCTGATATACTGTATTGCAAAGTGTATGCATCTATTTGTAAACAAAAGAAGGTGAAGAAAAGGGACAATTGGTTAAATATCAAATACAAACAAACACAAAGGTGCACAGAAGAAGAAGAAGAAACAAAGGTTTAGTAATTTTCTTTCAAAAGCCATGGAGGATGATTCACTGATTCGAAACGTTCTCACTAGTGTTTTATCATTCAGTATGCGTGAGACAGTGGGCATGGCTGAACATCACATAATGATAGCATGAATTCTTACATTAAGCATGGGCTAACGTCCTTCTATTCAATGCAGTAATTTTGTCTGGTTGCTTGGGAACCAATCTTCCAGTATGTTAAAAAAGCAGTGTAAAAACAAAAGAGGGAAAACTAACTTGCAAATATGCCTTTCTTAAAAGAATTAAGAAAACCAGCATTTATAAAGTATTATTTGATACATTCCAAACTGATTAAAATCCAAGAAGCAGTTTTGAATAATAATGACTCATTGGAGTGCAGTCTAGAATTGGAGTGCAGAGAACCATGTTAGTGTATCTGTGGACAGCAGGATTCTAATTAACAACCAAGTAAATGGCAAGGTCATTTGTTTTTGGATTTAGGTGGAAGCATATACAATCAATGGGCACTTTATTAAGTACCTCCTGCACCTAATAAAGTGACCACTCAGTGTTTATTTGTGGTCTTCTGCTGCCGTAGCCCATTCATTTCAAGGTTCGATATGTTCTGCATTCAAAGAAGCTCTTCTGCACAATACTGTTGTTAATTGAGCTACAGTCACCTTCCTATCAGTTTGAACTAGACTGGCCATTCTCCACTGACTTTTCATTTACAGGACATTTTGACCCACAGAACTCCCACTCACTGGATGTTTTTATTTGTTTTTTGCACCATTTTTTTAAACTTTGGAGACTGTTGTGCTTGAAAATCCCAGGAGATCAATGGTTTCCGAGATACTCAAACTACCCTGTCTGGCACCAACAACCATTGTGTGGTCAAAGTCACTTAGATCACATTTCTTCCCCATTCTGATGTTTGTTCTGAACAACAAATAAGCCCCTTGACCAGATCTGCATGCTTTACTGCATTGAGTTGCTGCCATATGAATGGTTGATTAGGTATTTAAATTAACAAGCGAGTGTAGCTAATAAAAAGGCCACTTGATAAATCCTGGCAACAGAAGGAAGTATCATTCAGTTTTTCTAACATTGCCAAGGGTTCTTTAACTTCACCTGAGAGTGCGCACACGTGTTCTACTGTTGCAAATGAAATATAGTGCAGCACCTGTTTCAATCTGGATATAAGTTTGCCTGAATGTACAATCTTCTGATTACCACTGACACAGAGTATCACCAGGATGATAGAATATAAAGTTAGGACACAGGGGAAAAAGAGTAATAAAGCTCAGCACGAGGGAATGGATGACCACATAGACGAGTGACCTCTGAGGTTAAACGCGGGGGTTTACTTGTCATACATGTATGGAATCTGTTATACCTCACTTTCATTTATATAAGTAGATTTCAATCTGTTTAATATTATTGTTTATTGGATTTTTCTCCATCATTTTCTGCTTAAAGCAGCAGTTATTCCTGAGTATAACACTGAAAGAAATGGCTAATGTCCAGCCCATCTTCTTGGCATCATTTCTCATATAAATTTTAATCCCATGTATCTTTATGACATTGACAATGCAGTGATATTTAATTCTGCCCTCACAGAGTTTGTACCACATTCAATTGCTGTTGTGATTACTGGAGACGGACTAGCCATATGTCTTTGTAAGAATTCTAAAAATTATGATCAATCATACGACATCCTTTCAGATTTAATTGGCCAGGTAACTCAACAAAAAACAGTGACTGAAGTTGAGGCTTCCTGGATTAGCTCCAAACAAGGACACACTGTGCATCACACAATTAATGCAAGTGTAAAACAAGGATGTTTTATGAAAGCTATGATTATCTATATTGATATCACTCCAAAAGATCGGTTAAAAAGAGTAGCATCCATCACTTTTCCTTATTAATTTTTTCATAGGTTGTGGCTAGATTAGCTATTGGTAATCTCCATATACTGTGAATTACGTGGTTTGCTAGGCCTTATCAGAGGCCAATTAAGACTCATTCACCTTTATGAGTCTGGAGTTGTTTTTTGGGCAGTCTAGATATTTCTAATGAAAGGTCAGCAACACAAACCATTAACTGTTTTGATTTCTGAAGAAGAGTCTCAGCCCGAAACATCGACTGTTTATTCATTTCCACAGATGCTAACTGACCTGTTGAGTTCCTCTAGCATTTTGTGTGTACTTTTTTGGATTGCCAGCATCTGCAGATGTAAGTAAATGAATTACAAACCAGAATGGCCACACCATGAAACAGCTGCACTAACTAATAAGATTGTGGCTAATCTGATTGTAAATTCAATTCTACAATTACATAATTCATGGTAATCTTTCATCCCTTTGTTTTTCAAAAATCCAATTATCTCTGTCTCAAAAATATATAGACTCCACTTCCACCACGCTTTGAAGAAGAGAAATCCAAAGACCCACTGTCCTTTAAGGAAAATAAATCTATCTCACTCAAGTTTTGAATGGGCAACTTATTTTTTAACAATGATCCAAATTTTTCAATTCTTTTCTTTTTCAGATCTCCAGCATTTCAGTTTTATGCAGATTTCCCACCCTGAAGGAAATCAGAGAACCAGATGAAATTTTTCAACCGTCCAGTAATTTAATGGTTATTACTGATACTAGCCTTTTTTTCTAGACTTAATTAATTACCTAAGTTAGAATTTCCCGGACACCATAGTGGGATTTGAACTTGTGTCTCTTAATCGTTAGTCCAAGCCTTTGGCTTCTAATGTGGTAATTTAATTTCTCTGTTGCCATAGTCCATAAGTCTATATTTTCCTCAACATGGTTACTCTAATCTCCAAATTTTCATCTACCACCATTTATATTCTGAACAATTGGCACTAGATGTAACACTTGGGAAGGTTGACACTGAAATTGCTGTGAACAGTTAACATTTTATTTAGAATAACTAATTAAGCTGAGTCTACAAAACAGATAAATTGAGTGATTAAATTTGTTTCAAACTTCTTGACAGTGATTTGATATAATAATGTGAGAAGATGAGCATTAATTTGATGACATTTGCAATATGGACTGGTATTTGCCAAATGACAAGGTGCTTCCAGACAGTAAAAACTAATTGTATTATCCCATAAACAATGGTGAACTTTTTAATAATAATGAGTTGATTTAAAAATAAGTTAACCTCTTATATGGGCAGTTCATCATATTCTAGGAATTGTGCAGCAAATATTCGTGGATATGTTAGATATGTACAGTACTCAGTCTGAATCTTAATGTTTTATTTCTATTCAGCTATATTATTGACAAGACCGATATTTATTGCCCTTCTCTTACTGCATTTAAATGACGGTGTGCATTGCTAAATCATTTCATAAGACACGTAAGAGCCAATCAGTCTTGTGAGTCTGGAGTCTCATATACGTTAGACTAGTTAAGAATAATAGATTTCCTTCCCTAATATTATGAGGTGACCAATTAGGTTTTATAACAATGCCAGTTTTGTGGTCATTATCACTGCCACTAGCTTTTTAATTATTGATTTATGTAATTGGTGATTTTAACCTACCTATCTCTTTTACTTGTCAATCACGTTGTCCTTAGCTGATTATATTTCTGATATGTGAAAAAGAGTAAGAATTCTATAGTGGCAAATGCACATATTTTTCTGCTTCCAAAACTCAATCCATTGCCATCAACAGTAAAGATATTTTCCATATTAGTATCACCTGAAGCACAAATAAGATATAAAATAGTGAAAGCCTACTCCCTGCAAAACTACCATGCTACAGATTACATGATAATATTACCATATTATTCAAATACCTTATCTGTTTGGACACTTGGCTGCTAATGTAGAAGCCTCCAAAATGTTTCAGATACCAATGAGCACATCCTCTTAAGTAAAATGTGGAAGATGGTAATACAGACAAAATGCAGGAGGAACTCAGCAGGCCAGGCAGCATCTATGGGAAAAAGTACAGTCGACGTTTCCGTCCGAAACCCTTCGGCATGACTTTTGTGTGTGTTACTTGGATTTCCAGCATCTGCAGATTTTTCTCTTGTATGTGGAAGATGGCCCTTGTAACCCTTCCTTGACCGGATATTTTTGTCAGGGCTGGAGGTGACATCACCATTTCCCTGTTGGATTGTAACTCATTGGAAGATATCCTCACTGATTGACCATGTAGTAACACCATCTATCAGAAAAGCAGTGGAACTGAAATAATAAGTCATCTGATGAAACAAATGAGAACTGTAATCAAAACCAATGAAGGGCACATCTTTTTCTTCAACTATCATTCTAATTTTGAATAACTCTTGTCCAAGGAAGTTGATGTTGTCAGCTAAACTATTTCATTCATATATACTACAGATTTTACAGGTAGGTTTTTCTGGCATTCCACATTTGCAATGATTTAAAAAATAACTTGGAGAAAATGTGCTATATGGAAGGAGAGATTGAAGTGGACCTATAGGCCATCTGAACTTCATCTCCCATCCTGAAGACCTTCCTACTGATCATTCTGTTAAAATGGGATTTTGTTTGCTGGCCGACATGAAGGTCTTCTGATTATAGAGCATTGTATTTGAAATTGTTTTTCAAAGGTATTACCACATCATTGGTGCGCTTGTTGGGTTTACCTTGGTGTGGCTTGTATAGTTTTGGATATTATTCAGACTTTTGCCATTACTCAGGTATGTAGTTGCCTTTCTAACAGTTACCAGAAAAGCATTCTTCACTTTATCATGAAACCAGAAAGATAAAGAAAAATAATCCAAAATTGATAGAAGTATGATTGATGAAGCTTCATTGTGGGCACCAGCATTTTTGACATTATCACTGCAGTACATAAAGTCCCATTCAATGGCATATGTTAATGTGAATTATTTCATATTCACTTGTGTTTTAATTCAAGGTTCAAAGGTTCAAACGTCCAATTTAATGCCAGAGAAATGTATACAATATACATCCTGAAATGTTTTTTCTTCGCAAACATCCACATAAACAGAGAAGTGCCCCAAAGAATGAACGATAGTTAAAGGTGAGAACCCCAAAGTACCCCCCAGCTTTCCCCTCTCTTGCTTAATCAGCAGCAAGCAACGATCCCCCTCTCCCCAGCAAAAAAAATGCACCCACTACCGAGCACAAGTGTGAGCTAAGCAATAGCAAAGACACAGACCTTCCAGTTACCCCAAAGACTATTGCGTTTCATCCGGCATTTGGTAAACCACAAGTTCTCTCTCTCCCTAATAAGGGAGAGGGAGATGTCTGCCATTTTCACAGAGAGTGGGAGACATAAAAACAACTTGCTGGTCTATGATGTTAAAAAGTCCGTTTCATCGTTTTTGTGAGGTCTGTGCCTGAAGATCGCAAAGATCTCCGGTCTTTGGGTCCACAGGGAAAGATTTTCCAGCCTCCCCCACAACACACGAGCCTCCTACCATGACACCGACCCTCGATCCGCCCGTCTCCAGAGTCCCGAGATCTTAGGCTTTCGAACACGAGCTAGATTCTCAGGTCGAGCTCTCAGTGTGCCGAACAAGAGTGACCGGTCCTGAAACCCCGAGAACAGGTCCCATTCCCGCAAAGAACTGAAGTCTACATGTAACTCCAGGTCAGGGTCTTCAAAAGAACCCTGAAAGGGAAAAATAAGGATATTAAAGATGGAAATAGAGCTGCTTCTGAAGATGCAAGCAAAGGAGTTGCCAATTAGCACCATTTTAACTCCGCCTCCAACTCTGCCATAAGTGTGAAATTTGATGTCAAAAAAAGAATTGAACAGGAAACATTTTGAGTATCCAGAAGCAACAAAGAGATGTAGGAATACATATTGGCAGAGTAATTGCATACAGAGTAACCAGAAATAATCATATACAGACAAAACAGAAATAATCAAAATCGCTAATGGATCACTAATAATAGATGAGAAACAAATATAATGGAAGTTATGTCATAGTACAGTATATAGAGATTTGCATACTAAATTATGTTTACTGCACATTTTCTCTCCACCATATCTCAAGAAGAAATTATTCCCCTTGGGAGCAGCAGAATTACCAGAACAATAACAGATTTCCTGTATTTAAGTTATGATATGAAATTACTGAAACCAGGACTGTATGCCCTTGAATGTTTAGGTTGAATTGATTTGATTGATGGGATAGTTGGAACCTTTTTCCATTAGTTTTGGTATTGCAGACCAGAGATATGGTGAAATTAGGAAACCCTTTTACTTAGGGTCATGAAAGCTTTGTCTTTGGTTGTGCAAGAAATCTATAAGTTTTGAATGATGAATTCAAATAGATAGATGTCTCATAAATAGAAATAGATGGTTTAAATAATTTAAGCATTTGACAAAGTTTGGATTCTAAAAAGATTTTTGTGCCTCTGCCCAAGGTATAATGAAGTTGTGTATTTACATTCCTTGTGACTGCAAAGGCAGCTGACTGATTGACAATTATGCAAATAGTTGCTGGGACCTTGAATTGGTGCCAACATAGACCAGTTAATCTAAGAATCCACGAAGTGCCAGTGCCAACATTAGGGCGATGAAAGCTGAACTTACATTTGACTCTTTGCTGTCATTTTAACAGAAGCATTGAAACTTTGAAGTAAGTTTCTCAGTACGTGAATTGAAAATAATAGTTGAGCAAGCAGGATTTTATCCTCTTCCGTTCAGTTTTTGTGGGAAAACAGTTGTAGCAAAATGGAAATAAAAACTCCCCTTTGGTTGTGAAAATATTCAACAAACCCGGCAACGTCTGGAGATTAGAAATTACACTCAGTGTCCAACTCACAATGTACAGGAGTGGAACACAGAGTGGTCTTCTGCTGCTGTAATCCAGGGGTCCCCAACCTTTTTCGCACTGCGGACCGGTTTATTATTGACAATATTCTTGCCGACCGGCTGACCGGGGGGAGGGGGGGTGAGGGTAGGGTTGCCAACAAACAAAAGTAGCAGTCAAATACATTGAGTTTACCCCGAGAAAGACTACAATGACCATGAAGCCTTGCACGGGCACCAGTGCGCATGCGTAACCTGCCGATATTTTCTCCTCCTTCTACAAATCTTTTTCGGTGATTCTGTTCGGGGTGGGGGAGGGCTATTAATCACGACCAGAATATAGGTGATAAGTGGCTAATACACTCAATTTCATTTCTAAAAGGGTTTATCTAACAAATTTAATATTAAACACACCGCATATTTTCCATGCATGAATATAGTGATAAGTCAATTATCAGGGGAGGACAGGGGAGCTTCAAGTAAGTGTTGAACGAACTACCAGTAGAAGTGGCAGAAGCAGGTTCGATATTATCATTTAAAGAAAAAATTGGATAGGTATATGAACAGGAAAGGAATGGAGGGTTATGGGCTGAGTGCAGGTTGGTGGGACTAGGTGAGAGTAGCATTCGGCACGGACTAGAAGGGCAGAGATGGCCTGTTTCCATGCTGTAATTGTTATATGGTTATATAAGTCAGTTAATAGCATCATAACATTTTGAGTAATGTTTGGATATTAAACACACGGCACATATTTTCTCTGTATGAACATTGCAACACACCAATATCGCTGAATCAGTGGGAGCTCTGGGCTTTTTCCCTGCAACAAGACGGTCCTATCGAGGGGTGATGGGCGATAGTGATAGGGGGTTCCTCCTGTCCAGTCTATTCCGCAATTTAGTTTTCGTTGCATTCAATGCAGAAAAATGTTGGAAATGAAAGCAACGTTTTCAGTGCTTTCGTGGCTATCTCGGGATATTTAGCCTTGACTTTGATCCAGAATGCCGGCAGAGATGTTATGTCAAACATACTTCTCAGCCGGCCGTCATTTCCAAGCTCAAGGAGGTGATCTTCTTCCCGTGCTGACATGGATGACACGTGTGTAATGACCTCACGTGTGTTCAAGCTCAATACAGTAGTGCATGACAGGGAATGAGGAAAGGTGCAGCTGAGTCATATCGCCAAATCATATTGTTTCCTCGTGGCCCGGTAGCACATGCTTTGCAGCCTGGCACCGGTCCGCGGCCCGGTGGTTGGGGACCGCTGCTGTAGTCCATCTACTTCAAGGTTTGATGTGTTGTGTGTTTAGAAATGCTCTTCTGTACACTACTGTTGTAGCCTACATTTATTTGAGTTACTGTTGCCTTCCTGCCAACTTGAACCAGGCTTGCCATTCTCCTCTGACCTCTCTCATTTGTAAGGCATTTTTGCAACAGACTACTGCTCAGCGGAAGTTTTTTTTTGTTGTTGTTTTTTTGCATTTCCATTCTTTGTAAACTCTAGAGTCCATTGTGCATGAAAATCCCAGGAGATCAGCAATTTCTGAGATATTCAAACCACCATGTCTGGCACCAATGATTACTCCATAGTTAAAGTCAATTAGATCACATTTCTTCCCCGTTCTAATGTTTGGTCTGAATAACAACTGAAACTTTTGACCATGTCTGCATGCTTTTATGCATTGAGTAGGTGTCCATTGGTTGACTGATTAGATGTTTACATTAACAAGCAAGTGTACCTAATAATGTAGCCACAGAGTGTATGTTGGCAATCAAGGGAAAATCTGCAGATGCCGGAAATCCGAGCAACACGCACAAAATGCTGGAGGAACTCAACAGGCCAGGCAGTATCCGTGGAAAAAATGTACAGTTGATGTTTCTGGCCGAAACACTTCAGCAGGACTGGAGAAATAAAAAGCTGAGGAGTAGATTTGAAAGATAGGGGGAATTTACTCCTCAGCCTTTTTTCTCCAGTTCTGCCAAAAGGTCTTGGCCTGAAATGTCGACTGCACTTTTTTCCTTAGATGCTTCCTCGCCTGCTGAGTTCCTTCGGCATTTTGTGTATGTTGGGTGTACGTTAGCATTCAGATCAAAGACCTGTTGTCAGTATAGTTCTGAGAAGGATCTTTGACCTGTTCTATCAACTATGTTTCTCTTTCCATAGATGCTGCCTGAACTGATGAGAATTTTTTGAATTGTATCTTCTTATTTCAGCTTTCCAGTATCTATAGTACTTTGCACTTGCCTCCGCATTGTATCCCTGCATACATAATTTTAGAGGGTGATATTCAAATGGTTCCCCTGTGCCTACCAGCAACAGACAAGAGCTACAGTGATGCATCCTCAGATTCCTCTACACATGGAACTGACTGCCAAGCTCCCTGCTACAGGTCTCTTTCAGTGCTGTTTAACAGGGCACCTATCCATGAGTTGTCTGTTCACTGCAGTTTGTTGGATTTTATTTTAGGTTATCACATCAGTCTTTATTTTGGGAAAATCATTTCAAAACATTCAGAGAGAATAAAGAGAGCTTGCCACATGCACCAAGTGGAACTGCCATGCTTCTCCTCTCAGGATAGATCAAGAGAAGCAGTATTTGTAACAGTTTCAATTAATGTTGGTCAGTGCATCGATAGCTAATGCCTTTTCCCTCTGAATTTTCTGAAACAGCAGGAAGAGGCCAACCTCACAGACCTCTCAACAACAGCAAACTTTGCCAGAACAGAACATTCAAAAGCACCTCAGCAGAGCACTGAATGTTAAGATTTGACACCAAGCCATGTAAAAAGATATTTGAGCAAGTCAATAAAAGCTTGATCAATGTTCTCTCAGTGGCCACTTTATTAGTTACAGTAGGAATGTTTCTGGTCTTCTGCTGCTGTAGCCCATCCATTTTAAGGTTCGACATGCTATGCATTCAGACATTCTATCTGCAGACCTCTGTTGTAGTGCATGATTATTTGAGTTAGTGTTGCCTTACTGTCAGCTTGAACCAATCCGGCCCGTCTCGTCTGCCCTCTCTCATTAACAAAACATTTTTGCCCACAGAAATGCTGCTCACTGGATGTTTTTATTTTGCTTCACGCTCCATTCTTGGTAAACTCTGGAGACTCTTGTGCATGACAATCACAGATCTGCAGTTTCTGAGACACTCAAACTTCCCAGTCTGGCACCAACAATCATTCCACAGTCTAAGTCACTTAGATCACATTCTTCCACATTGTGGTGTTTGTGCTGAACGACAGCTGAACCTCTTGACCATTTCTGCAAGCTTTTATGCATTGAGTTGCTGCTACGTGATCGGCAGATTAAATACTTGCATTAATGTACAGGTGTACTTAATAAAGTGACCACTGGGTGCAATAATATCAATGAACAGTTAGCAAACTATAACATGGTGTTGTCTGCAGATTTCCACTGCCGAGAGTGTGATTTCGTTAAAGGAAATTGACAGTGAAGGTCTGTAGCTGGTGTATTTCTCGTTTATTGGGGCATGGTTTCAGAACAGATGGAGGAGGGATGGATAGGAAGTCTGAGTTTCCTTGATCAACCGAGTTTCAATTCTAAACACTGTTGGAAATGTTTCATTCTCCTCACTGTATGGATGGCTGGATTGGTAGGTGAGGAATCAGCTGCCCAGGACCACAGTGAGGGTGGGGAGTGAGGAAGCAATTGGGAGATTACAGATGGTTGCTGGGGGAAATTGACTGTACAGCTGGTGAAAGTGGAGGAGTTGAGGAAGAAGGCAGGTTCCCTAGTGA
Organism: Mobula birostris; assembly: GCF_030028105.1. Taxonomy (NCBI): domain Eukaryota; kingdom Metazoa; phylum Chordata; class Chondrichthyes; order Myliobatiformes; family Myliobatidae; genus Mobula; species Mobula birostris. Next base: position 44,913,650 of record NC_092385.1, read on the forward strand.
ATTGGGAATTAATTCTGTAAGTTTTTTTATATGAGGTACCTGGGTCAGTGGGAGGATATAAAGCTACCAGTGGTGGTATGGTTGGTGTTCTCATGGTAGCTTTTTTGGGCCTATAGAAATCATTCAGGCTTGACCAATCCCTTAAGGAAGGCTGTGAAGGCACTTAAATAATGTACTTAATCTTTTTACCACGTGTTTGCTTGCAAGTTATAAGACCATAAGATACAGGAGCAGAATTAGGCCATTTGGCCCATCGAGTCTGCTTCACCATTCAATTATGACGGATCCTTTTTCCCCTCCTCAGCCCCACTCCCCGGCCTTCTCCCCATAACCCTTTGATGCCATGTCCAATCAAGAACCTATCAAGCTCTACCTCAAATGCACCGAATGACCTGGCCTCCACAGCTGCCTGTGGTAAGACAATTCACAAATTCACCACGCTCTGGTGAAAGAAATTTCTTTGCATCTCTGCTTTAAATGGACACTCCTCTATCCTGAGGCTCTGCCCTCTTGTCCTAGACTCCCCTATCATGGGAAACATCCTTTCCACATCTGCTCTGACAAGGCCTTTCAACATTCGAAAGATTTCAATGAGATCCCCCTCATCCTTCCAAATCCCAGTGAGTACAGACTGTCAAACATTCCCTATATGATAACTCTTTCATTCCTGCAATCATACTTGTGAACCTCCTCTGAACCCTCTCCAATTCTTTGATGAGGAGGTCAAAACTATTTACAATACTCAAGGTGAGGCCTAACATGTGCTTTATAAAGCCTCAGCACCACATCTCTGCTCTTGTATTCTAGATCTCTTGAAATGAATGCTAAGATGGCATTTGCCTTCCTCACCACCAGCTCAACCTGCAAGTTAAACTTAGGGGTGTTCTGCACAAGGACTCCTAAGTCCCTTTGCCTCTCAGATTCTTAGATTTTATCCCAGTTTAGAAAATAGTCTGCGTGTTTATTTCTACTGCAAAAGTGAATGACCATGCATTTTCCAACATAGTATTTTATTTGCTACTTTCTTGCCTGATCTGCCTCAGCCCTCCTGCAGCCTACCTGTTTCCTGAACACTAACTGCCCCTCCACGAATCTTGGTATCATCTGCAAATTTGGCACCTTGTCAAAGACCTTCTGAAAGTCCAAATATACAACATCCACTACATCTCTTTTACTTATCCTATTTGTGATCTTCTTAAAAAATTCTAACAGGTCCATCAGGCAAGATTTTTCCCTGAAGGAAACCATGCTGACTTTATCCTACCTTGTCCTGTGTCACCAAGTACTCCAGAACCTGGTGGATCAGAGGGATATTGGGGTCCAAGTCCATAGGACACTCAAGGCTGTTGCGCAGGTTGACTCCGTGATTAAGAAAGCATACAGTGCATTGCCCTTCATCAATCGTGGGATTGAGTTTAGGAGCCGAGAGGTAATGTTGCAGTCATATAGTCATATTGTGTTGGGCACGTGGCCAAGTGGTTAAGGCGTTCATCTATTTACCTCAAAGTCGTTAGTTCGAGCCGCAGCTGTGGCAGCATGTTTGTGCCCTTGAGCAAGGCACTTAATCACACATTGCTCTAGTCTGCGAGGAGTGGTGCCCCACATAGACTTCCAATATGCACCTTGTAAGGCATGAAAATGCCCGACGCAGGCCTCTCATGGTCTGAGTCGATGATCCCTCCTCCCCTCCCTCCCTTCCCCTCCCCTCCCCATATAGGTCCCTGGTCAGACCCCACTTGGAGTACTATGCTTATTTCTGGTCACCTCACTATAGGAAGGATGTGGAAACCATAGAAATGGTGCTGAGAAGAATTACAAGGATGTTGTCTGGATTGGGGAGCATGTCTTATGGGAATAGGTTGAGTGAACTTAGGCTTTTTTCCTTGGAGCGACAGAGGATGAGAAGTGACCTGATAAAGGTATACAAGATGATGAGAGGCATTGATCGTGTGGATTGTCAAGAGGCTTTTTTCCCAGGGCTGAAATGGCTAGCATGAGAGGGCACAGTTTTAAGGTGCTTGGAAGTGGGTACAGAGGAGATATCAGGGATGTGCTTTTTATGCAGAGAGTGGTGAGTGCCTGGAATGGGCTGCTGGCAACGGTGGTGAAGGCAGAGATGATAGGGTCTTTTAAGAGACTCCTGGACAGGTATATGGAGCTCAGAAAAAACAGAGGGCTATGGGTAGCCCTAGGTAGTTTCTCAGGTAAGGACATGTTCGGCACAGCTTTGTGGGCCAAAGGGCCTGTATTGTGCTGTAGGTTTTCTATGTTTCTAACCTCGTCCTTAAAAATTGATTCCAACATTTTCTCAACCACTGAGGTCAGGTAACTTGTCTAACATTTCCTTTCTGCTTCCTTCCTCCTTTCTTAGAGAGTGGCGTGACATTTGCAATTTTCCAGTCCTCTGGCACCATGCCAGAGAGCAATGATTTTTGAAAGATCATTACTAATGCCTACACTATCTCCACTGCTACCTCTTTCAGAACCCTAGGGTGCAGTTCATCTGCTCTAGTTGACTTATGTACTTTAGGTCTTACAGCTTTTTGAGCACCTACTCCCTTGCAATAGTAACTGCACTCATTTCTCTTCCCCCACAACCTCCAACATCTGGCGTACTGCTAGTGTTTTCCACACTGTAGATTGATGCAAAATACTCATTTATTTCATCTGCCATTTCCTTGTTTCACATTATTATTTCTCTCATAGCAGTCCTCTATCCACTCTCATCTCTCTTATTTTTTACATACTTGAAAAAGCTTTTACTATCGCCTTCGATATTGTTTGCTATCTTGCTTTCATGTTCCATCTTTTCCCTCCTAATGATGCTTTTAGTTGCTCTCTGTAGGTCTTTAAAAGCTTCCCAATCATCTATCTTCCCACTAATTTTTGCTTTGTTGTATGCCCTCTCTTTTGCTTTTACATTAGCTTTGACTTCCCTTGTCAGCCACGATTGTACTACTTTACCATTCGAATATTTTTTTTTTGCTTTTGGAACTCACCTATCCTGCACCTTGTTCATTTTCCCCAGAAACTCACGCCACTGCTGCTCTGCTTTCATCCCTGCCAGCATCTCCTTCCAATTTGCTTTGGCCAACTCCTCTCTCAATCTACTGTAATTTCCATTACTCCACTGAAATACTGCTACATCAGTCTTTACTTTATCAGGGGAAGTTACTCCACATAAGTTAAGAAAAGATACTTGTTCATGTGGAGATGCAATCTTGTAAAACATTTCAAAAACTTATCGTTCACACTGATAGATCAGTTATTTGACAAACTCCATTCACCACTTGTGTGAAAGGCAGTAGCAAGCAGGGTTGAGATGTTCTGAAGGTTCAACATTGAAAATCATTCTGACAAACACACTTATTCATGAAACTTAAAAAACCTCATTTTATACAATTTAAACAAAAATGATGTTTACATATACTTAGCATTGCAACCCTTTCAGGAAGCACAGTAGTAAAATTAGAAAATTTAGGCACTGTGCTCTTGCAAGATATACAAGTGTTGAAATGTTTAATTAGGACATTATTTCCTAGTTATACATTAGACAGATCACTAGATGTTTATGTTCCTACATTTAGATAGATGCTGTACAATGTACTAATCCTTGTTGTTACGTTTCTGAAATGTATGTCTGCGAATGCAAGTCAAAAATAAACAATTGAAGAGAATGTGAGTAGGAACACCTAAAATGGATCTTCTTCTCACTGTACACCAATGAAAGACACACACATTCTGGAGGAACTCAGCAGGCCAGGCAACATCTATGGAAATGGGTACAGCTGACGTTTCAGGCCAAGAACCTTCAACATGACTGGAGGAAAAAGATGATGAGTAGATTTAAAAGATGGGGGGAAGTAGAGGAGAAACACTTCGCCTGTGAGTCTGTTGGGGTCATATACTGTATCTGGTGCTCCTGGTTGGGCCTTCTATTTATCGGTGAGACCTGACGTAGATAGGAAGACCACGTCGCCGAGCATCTACACTCCTTCCGCCAGATGAAACAGGATCTCCCAGTGACCACCCATTTTAATTCCACTTTCCATTCCCATTCTGATATGTCAATCCATGGCCTTTTCTACTGTCATGATGAGGCCACACTCAGGTTGGAGGACCAACTCCTTATATTTTGTCTGGATAGCCCTCAACCTGATGGCAAGATCATCGATTTCTCAAACTGCTGGTAATGCTCTCACCACTTCTTCACCATTCCCCATCCCCTTTTCCCTCTCTCACCTTATGTCCTTGCCGACACATTGCCTCCCTCTGGTGCTCTTCTCCCCTTTTCTCTCTTCCATGCCTTCTGTCCTTTCCTGTTAGACTTCCCCTTCTCCAGTCCTGTATCTCTTTCACCAATTAACTTCCCAGCTCTTTACTTCACCCCTCTCCCATTTTCACCTATCTTACTCCCCTGTCCTCACCTTTTAAATCTACTCCTCAGCTTTTATTCTCCAGTCTTGCTGAAGGGTCTCAGCCTGAAATGGCAACTGTACTTGTTTCCACAGATGCTGCCTAGCCTGCTGAGCTCCTCCAGCATTTTGTGTGTGTTGTGTGGATTTTCATCATCTGCAGATTTTCTCTTCTTTGTGATCGGAGTATGCCAATGCCCTGTTATTATCACTAATGACATAACTTGTAACCATGGCTCACCATTGCACAATAGCAACCTATAAGCGGCAATCATAAATCTCTCAATTCTTTGAAAACTGCTCCCTCTGCTCACCTTCTCTTTAAATGGTTATTTTTTGGCTTACTTTCACGTATTTGGAGGATGTAATGACAAGGATTAGTGCATTGATTATTATCAATCTAAATGAAGGAAAGTAGCATTTCTATCGATAACTCTTTTTATCCAATATTGCATGTCACGTTTAAGCTACAACACCAGGGACAAACTCTATTGCTACGAACAACTCCATTAGCTGTTACTGTAGATTTATAGATCTACACCCAAGGCCATTCAACAGATGCTTTATGCTCAGAGACTGCTGGTGCCATTCAGATAAACCCATCGCTCCAATTTCAGTTCAGGGCAAATATCGGAATCAGGTTTGTCATCACTGACATCAATCATAAAGTTTGTTTTTTTTATCCTGTGCAGGCATAAGAAATTATTCTAATTAATAATAAAATAAATGAATAAATAGTGCAAAAGAGCAATAATGAGGTAGCATTCATGGACCAATCAGAAATCTTAAACAAGGGTATCATTTCACTCACTTAGAAGAAGATGATGCACCTGGTTTGTTCAAATGTGTTTGATTTATGACTTGGACAGAAATAAGTAGTCAATCAGGTGATTTGTAATATGATAATTCTATCAATATCTAGGTCAAGATATTGTCACAGAATGTAAAATCAAAGAATGTCAGAGTTATGCACATTCTGTTCCTCTGGCAAATCTTTCAATGGGAAGTTTAAAAAGAGGAGTTTCCTCCCCTTTTTCTCCGATTCCTTGGAGGCATTTCGGGAGATGATGAATGTATGGATTATGCTTGATCTAACTGGAATGTTGTCATAAGCTTGAGGAGCTAGATGCTTTTCCCAATGTTCTTGTCACACAAAACAGGAACAAGGCATCCACAGCAATCCTGGATTTATTGCTAGAAGCAGTGGTAGCTACTGAATATTTGAATCAGTGTTTGTTTTCCAGAATTGGGAGTGCATCACATCTTTCCAAATGTTTTTATTACTGTAGCTGGATGTTACAATGGCTCAAGGCTTTAAATAGGACCAATTTAATTGCTCAATCAATTTGAGGGTATAAAATAATAACCATTATAGAAAGAACAGGAAAAGGATTAACTTGGTGTTTTTTTTCAATGATTTTCCTGCCACAAATTTGACTTTACCAACTGCTGTATCTGTTTATATGAATCATACATATTTACCAGCCTGTAGAAATATCTTTAGTATTTTATTTGTTAGTGTGAACTAATGGCACAATATCATAGATCTTAATGCTCTGTGAATCAAGAACCTTATTTGTAACGTTTGGCCCTTGCTTCTTCTGTTCTGTCTCTCCAAAGATAGACCAACTAATTACGCATGACCAAGCGAGCTTCGCTGTAGTTATATCCCTTTCTGACAGGCATGCAATGTTTTTTCAGCAGGACTATACAAACTGGAACACAAGAGGATAGTTAGGCACTATATTATTTTGTTTCCATTAAGCAGAGTGGCATATAGAGGTGGATAGCAAAGTCTGCATTTCATTTTATCTTATAATGACATATTATCCTTTTTGTGATTTTTATTTCAGAGTCTAAAAGGCATAACGCTAAAAATACAGTCATTTATTATGAACTCTCATATTGTTCAGTGTGGCAGAGAAACTGCTGTGAGTTTTATACTAATCTATGTCACTCACCAGTTCTTTGCTGTAGTCAGTCATAACAATTGATCATTTTCAAGTAGGATAAATAATATGTATTAGAATATTCTTATTTTTTAACATGAGAGAAAAACAGAAGATATGTCTATTGCATTTTTAATGTGGAAGCTTCAATTTTATCTTTCAAATTGCCTCTTCATCCCTTTGTCAAGAGAAAATACATGTGTGATCCCATTCATTTTTGTTCAATTTAAATTATTTCTATTAAGTTCTGGAAATATTTAGCCAGGTTTTTCATTTCTGTTAAAAACTAGCCTCAGCAGTTGTAACTCCTCAAATAATTTCTTGAACAAAACTTTACTGAAACAGAAGCGGAATGGTCCTGAGGGCGACACAATAGTTTAATTGCCAATGCTGCCTGTAAGGAGATCGCACTTTCTCCCCTTGACCACGTGCGCTTCCTCCCATAATCTAAGGAGGTACAGTTGGGATTAGAGAGTTGTGGGTGTGCTATTTTACCTCCGGAAGTGTGGCAACACTTGTAGGCTATCCAGTACAATCCTCACTGATTTGATCTGACACAAACAATGTATTTCACTGTTTGTTTCAATTCCTCAATGTAGATATGATAAATAAACTAATCTTTAATCTTTTTAAGCATATAAAAATGATCATGAACAAATGTTATCATTTATGTGAAGTATATTAACTAAGCTATATTTGGTTGTTTTCTTTAATGATACATTTTCATAATGTTTCATGCTCACTGAATGTTGTCCTTTGACAGCTGAGTGACAAGGAGCAATTGCAACATCTTTTGACAAAGCATCTACTATTAATAAATGCCAACAAATCTTGCTGTGAAGAAATCTAATAGCTTTCAATGTTGAAAACATTGAAGAACTAATTGGAAAATTGCCAATAGTGCAGCTGAAGTCGGAATTGACAGTGTTTGATTTATTCAGGTAATCTACTGGATTACCTTTCAATAACTATAATTTGCATGTTAAAGATATCCGTCCCATAGCACACTAATCTGACAAAGTAAGTGAAGTTTCGTGTGACATGTTTGGCAACAGCTATACAGAATAAGATATATAATTTTGTTGCAATAACAAGACAAATATAAGTATGTGTTGGGTTTCGAGACCATAGCAGAAAATTGAAATAAAGTTCAAGGCTTCAATCTAAGATATTAATACTGCTATGTGTATGTAATATATGTACCGACAGAGATCGTTGGATGGTGAGGCTGCGCAGGGTTTATAAAGATCATTGCAACCTTTTCGGCACCACACAGAGGCCATTAAAAAGAAGCAAAGTGTAAATTTGGAGATCACTGTGGGTGCTGCCATAGTTGGAGTGGACCAGTATTAGAGTGGAGAGAATGTTTCCTATACTAGAGGAGTCTAGGACCAGGTGGCACAACTTTTGGATAGAGAGATGTTCATTTAGAACAGAGATGAGAAAGAATTTCTTTAGCCAGAGGGTAGTGAGTCTGTGCAATTTGTTGCCATGGAGGGCTGTGAAAACCAAGTCACTGAGTACATTTAAAGCGGAGACTGATTGATTCTTGATTAGTTAGGGTGTCAAAGGTTAGGTGGAGAAGGCAGGAGAATGGGGTTGAGAGGGGTATAATTCAGCCATGATGGAATGGTGGAACTAACTCGATGGGCCGAGTGGCCTAATTCTGCTCCTCTGCCTTATGGTCTTTTGTGCTTTTGTAGAATTTATAATTTCCTGATTAAACCAAGTCTATGCAAATGCTTTCAAGAGGACAGTGAAAGATGCAGTCTGCTAATTGGGAATGTGGAGAGAGGATTGGGAATTAATGCCATGGCTCATGGACAGCTACATCAATATAATGCTTTCACGACTATACCTTCAAAGTACTCCATAACTGGAGTACTAACAGTTAATTTCATATTTTTCTAATGCTATATGAGAACAAGATAAAGCATATCTCATTTTGAAAATGAGGTCAATGACTCGTGAAGAATTATCAGACAAAGAGATTGATGCTATCACGATCCAACATGCATCATGTGAGATGTGTTGACAACATTTGACTGATGTTCCAACTATTGATGACTGGTTGGTTTCATTATGATATAAAGACATGTCAGGAGCAATAGCACTACATGCACAATCCATTGTTTGAACTAAATTAAGGATAGTAATAGGCCTTAAGATAGTCTGTGAGAAACTAAAGGGTATAGCCTTTGTGCATTGTAATATCTGTAGAAAATCTATTGCAAGTATATAGTTTTTTTTTATCTCTTGTGGTTTAAAGTATTGATCACCTCAGCAGTCTTACTGATATCTGCATTTGCACAGTTTGCACCTGAACTCTGAATGTCAATGCTACTGTAGCTCTTTGCAGAAACAGAATAACTCCAATGTATGAATAAATCAAAAATAACTTAAAGCATGAAAAATTGCAAAAACAGTGCAGTTACCTGTTAAGGATTTTAAAAAATAATTGAAGACAAGTCCCATGAGGGACTCTTGGACTCCATAACAATTACATGATTACAATCCGATGTGCTTAATCTGAGAAGTGTTATGCTGGCTTTCCGTGTGGCAAAGATTATTTATTGCCTAATTGCCGATTCGGCTAACATTTCCCCCAATTTATCTCGCTCCTGTCATTCATAAATGGCATTAAAGAAATAGGCTCCATCTCACTCTGCACTTTTGAAAACCATGCTGACATGATTTCACTTTTCTTCAACAAGAATTTTGGATTTGCTTTACAGTTTTGTAGTTCTGCCCCACTGCGGATAGACCTTTGCATTTCATTTAAAAAATAATTTGTGATTTTATTCTTATTGTTTTGAGTGACTATTTAACACGGCTCATAGAGCTGCTGTATCACAGTAGCAGCAATCCCTTTTAGCACTTTCTTCTAGCGTTGACCATGTGAAGTTTGCAACTTACTTCTGTGATTGGATGTTTTTCCTCCAGGTGCTCTGGTTTCCTTTAATGTCCCAAAGAATACTAGGGTAATTGACCACTGTAAATAAGCACGCATGTCTGAGTCGGTCAATCTGGGGGAAGTTGTATGCAGGGAGAATAAAATGCGATTAGTACAAGGTGTGTAAGTGGATGCTGGATGATTGGTGCATCCTGTGAGCTGAAAGGCATATTTTCATGCTGTACAACAATAAACTAAATTTGTGACTAAAGAACAGATTCTTGAGGAAGTGATTGGCAACCTGCTTGACCTGCTGGAGGCCATGAAGTGGAGGTAGTTGCACAGTGCTCTAAGGTGGAGATCTCCAGGATCATGACTGTGTTGAAGAAGGAAATAACATCTGCCAGGGTCCTGATGAAGGGCCTCGACCTGAAATGTCCACTGTACTCTTTTCCATAGTTGCTGCCTGGCCTGCTGAGTTCCTCCAGCATTTTGTGTGTGAAACATTTGCCAAACTTCATTTAGTGGCACTATAATGTTTAGAATGAGAGACTAAAACCAAATCATATGAACAGAAATTAGAGACCTAAATCAGATATGCATTACACAACAAGATTTCCACCTTAGATCCTGAATCATTGCAGAATGATCTTGTCAGTTTTTCAGATTTGCATTTAGCTTGCTATGTCAAGTCAAGTTGGGATTATTATGACAAAGTGACCAGTGAGAAATTGATAAGATTGCTCAGTCCTCCCAGCCATCACTCTCTCGTTCCAGTATTTACTTTTCTGTGGAAGGAGAACATGGTGGCATCCACTGAGGGTGAGAAATAGAAATGGGCCGAGGATTGGCATCTCCCTAGAGCAAGGGGTTTAGATGGGGTGGAGTTTGCTAGGTGTGTTCAGGACGGCTTCTTGACACAATATGTAGATAAACCTACAAAAGGAGGGGCTGTACTTCATCTGGAATTGAGAAATGAACCTGGTCAGGTGTCAGGTCTCTCAGTGGGAGAGCATTTTGGAGATAGTCATCACAATTCTATCTCCTTTACCATAGCATTGGAGAGGGATAGGAACAGACAAGTTAGGAAAACGTTTAACTGGAGTAAGGGGAGATATGAGGCTATCAGGCAGGAACTTGGAAGCATAAATTGGAAACAATTGTTCTCAGGGAAACATATGTAAAAAATGTGGCAAATGTTCAGGGGATATTTGAGTGGGGTTCTGCAGAGGTCTGCTCCAATGAGACAGGGAAAGGATGGGAGGATACAGGAACCATGGTGTACAAAGGCTGTTGTAAATCTTATCAAGAAGAAAAGAAGAGCTTATGAAAGGTTCAAAAAACTAGGTAATGATAGAGATCTAGAAGATAATAAGGCTAGCAGGAAGGAGCTTAAGAATGAAACTAGGAGAGCCAGAAGGGGCCATGAGAAGGCAGGATTACGGAAAACTCCAAGGCATTCTACAAGTATGTGAAGAGGAAGAGGACAAAATGTGAGAGAATAGGACCAACCAACTGTGACAGTGGGAAAGTGTGTATGGAACTGGAGGAGACAGTAGAAGTGCAGTACTTAACGAGTACTTTGCTTCTGTATTCACTATGGAGAAGGCTCTTGGCGATTGTAGGGATGACTTACAGTGGACTGAAAAGCTTGAGCATGTAGATATTAAGGAAGACGATGTGCTGGAGCTTTTAGAAAGCCTCAAGTTCGATAAGTCACCGGGAATGGATGAGAGGTACCCCAGGCTACTGTGGGAGGTGAAGGAGAAGATTACTGAGCCTCTGGTGATGATCTTTCCATCATCGATGGGGACGGGAGAGATGCTGGAGGATTGGAGTGTTGAGAATGTTGTTCTCTTATTCAAGAAAGGGTGTAGAGATAGCACAGGAAATTGTAGACCAGTGAGTCTTACTTCAGTGGTTGGATAGTTGATGGACAAGATCCTGAGAGGCAGGACGTATGAACATTTGGAGAAGCACAATATGTTTAGGAGTAGTCACCATGGCTTTGTGAAAGGCAGGTCATGCCTTACAAGACTGATTGAATTTTTTGAGGATGTGACTAAACATATTGATGAAGGTAGAACAGTAGATGTAGTGTATATGGATTTCAGCAAGGCATTTGATAAGGTACCCCATGCAAGGCTTATTGAGAAAGTAAGGAGGCATGGGATCCAAGGGGACATTGCTTTGTGGATCCAGAACTGGCTTGCCCATAGAAAGCAAAGAGTGGTTGTAGAAGGGTCATATTCTACATGGAGGTCAGTGACCAGTGGTGTGTCTCAAGGATCTGTTCTGGGACTCCGACTCTTTGTGATTTTTATAAATGACCTGGATGAGGAAGTGGAGGGATGGGTTAGTAAATTTGCTGATGACACAAGGTTGGGGGTGTTGTGGATAATGTGGAGGGCTGTCAGAGGTTACAGCAGGACATTGATAGGATGCAAAACTGGGCTGAGAAGTGGCAGATGGAGGTCAACTCAGATAAGTGTGAAGTGGTTCATTTTGGTAAGTCAAATATGATGGCAGAATATAGCATTAATGGTAAGACTCTTGGCAGTGTGGAGGGTCAGCGGGATCTTGGTGTCCGAGTCCATAGGACACTCAAAGCTGCTGTACAGATTGACTTTGTGGTTAAGAAGGCATACAGTGCATTTGCCTTCATCAATCCTACGTTTGAGTTTAAGAGCTGAGATGTAATGTTGCAGCTATATAGGACCCCGGTCAGACCGCACTTGAAGTACTGTGCTCAGTTCTGATTGCTTCACTACAGGAAGGATGTGGAAACTATAGAAAGGGTGCAGAGGAGATTTGCAAGGATGTTGCCTGTATTGAGGAGCATGCCTTATGAGAATAGGTTGAGTGAACTCAACCTTTTCTCCTTGGAGCGACGGAGGATGAGAGGTGACCTGATAGAGGCGTACAAGATGATGAGAGGTACTGATCATGTTGATAGTTGGAGGCTTTTTCCCAGGGATGAAATGGCTAGCACGAGAGGGCACAATTTTAAGGTGCTTGGAAGTAGGTATAGAGGAAATGTCAGGGGTAAATTTTTTATCCAGAGGGTGGTGAGTGCATGGAAAAGGCTGCCGGCGACGGTGGTGGGGGCGGATACAATAGGGTCTTTGAAGAGACTCCTGGATAGGTACATGGAGTTTAGGAAAATAGAGGGCTATGGGTAACCCTAGGTAATTTTTAAGGTAAGGGCATGTTCGACACAGCTTTGTGGGCCAAAGGGCCTGTAATGTGCTGTAAGTTTCTATGTTTCTACGTTTCTATGATAGAGGCCGTGATAGAGCTGCTACCCTTTTTTATGTTGTTATCCTGTTAGAACATAAAAGTCCCATCCACAAAGGTTGGATTCCATGTAATAAAACAGTATCTCATACACAAGAGAAAGCCTGCAGATGCAGGAAAGGCAAAGCAACACACACAATATGCTGGAGGAGACCTGCAGGTCAGGCAGCATCAATGGAAATGAATAAACAGTTGACGTGTAGGGCCGGGACCCTTCTACGGTATCTCATGACTTTGTTTACAATGTTCATGGGGCATGTTTAAAATACATTTACAGCCAATTACTTCAGCTGATAGCTTCAATTTGTTTAAATCATTCAGTCAAGTGGCAGAAACATTGTAATATATCCTTCCCTGGTGTGAATCTTCAGTTTTGTTTCACTGTAGTAATCATCTTGAAGCCTCCTTCATCTCCTTACCATCAATTTTTGCTTTTCCATCCTAGTTACAATCAACATTTTTTCCAAGCTTCGAAACTGCTGTAATTGAACTAAACGTAGGAGTATGCCTTAAATATTCTTCTCTTGGTTTATTTACTTACTACCCTGGATACAAAAGCACCCATAAGTCTCCAGCCACGGATTTTTAAAAATATTTACCTTTCGGTTAACTATTTCTGAAAGTCTGTGTTTTCCATGTCCTTTTTGTGATGTGTAAAGAGTTTTGGACAGCCAGGAACGGTCAGAAGCAGTCAGGGTATTCAGTGAGCAGGCCTTCACATTCTGCATCCTAAGGCCTGGATGTCATTCCCAGCCCAGTCTGTCCCACAGAATGGCCAGGATAGTGAGGAAGACATTCACTGATACTTTCCAAGTGCCTGCTAAAAGTAGTGTGGCCTCTGGATTACTTTTCCCCAGCTTTATTCCCTGAATAAAGTAGACTCAATCATAAAGCACTAGCCAGCTCCCGTGAGGTCCATCTCATACTATGCCTCTGCTGAGATGCTAGAAGAGCTCTCTGACTGGGAATTCATCATCAGGGCTCTGATATATGAGGGAATAATTGACTACAGGACACGCATTTTGAATTTCTTTCTAATGCTTGTTTATATGTTAATATGATGATTGTAGAACCCTGTCAACATAATTAAGCTATGATGTCTCTTGAACAGTTTGCAACCTAAAAGATTACTTAAACTTTCAAAACTCACCCATCCAACTCAGATTAAATCAAGGACATCTAGCATGCATGTATAAAGGAAAATCCTTATTTAAAAATTGATGGGCTCTTTAGTTGAGCCATTGAATAGAATGTAGCTGAAGCAGAGCTTTACACTTTAGATAGGTGCTTCTGGGCAGTCACTTGGGATCACTGGCTTGCTTTCACCCCAGTTCTGTGGGTTCAGAGCTGGCTGAAGAAACCAGTGGAGACACTCAACCTCTGGCACAGGTGGAGTAGGAGGTGCCTACTGAGGCAGGTGGGTAAATGGTTTAGGAAGTATATGCTCATCTAATTATTTCCACCGCTGAAGAAAGGGCTTGAGGTCTTCAATGCCGTTCCAAGTGCTCTATCTCATAGGCCAAGGATTTCCATCAGGCAGAGGAGACATTATGACCACTGTCCTGGTGGGTTTATGAACCATTTTCCAGGAGAGAGACAAATCTGTCCCTATTAATTAGGAAAAGATGCAGAGGTGCCCAATAACCACTCAGAGCTCAGCAAGGTACAATACACCACAGGTATCAGGCAGTATGGGGTTGGCGGCTCTGTTCCTTCTCAGCCTCCCTGCCAGATCACATGTCCCATTTGGCGAGTTCAGTGAAGAGTAGGCTAGCTCAAACGCCATTTAGCTTCCAAATGGAAAGCACCAACTGAGCAAGCAGTTAACGTTCCTAATATTTTTCTTACCTCTGAAAAGAAGTGGAGATCATAAGAGTGTCATGTGAGGGGGTGGGCGTGAGTGAGAGTGAGATAGAGAGAGAGTGAGAGAGAGAGAGAGAGAGAGAGAGAGACAATGAGAGAGAAAGTGGGGCAGGAGAGTGAGAGAGAAAGGGGGGTAGGACAGAGAAAGAGTGTGTGAGTGTGAGAGGGAGAGACATTGGTAGGGGAAGAGAATCTGCATCACAGTTCCAGAGACCCAGATTTAATGCTGATTCAAGTGTTGTTTGCATGGCATTTGCACATTCTTCCTGTGATATTAAGGTGTCTCCTGAATCCTCCCACCTACATCCACGTTCCAGAGATTTGCTTGTTTTTAGGTTCAATGACTGCTGTAAGTTGCTGTTAGCTGATGTCACAGGACAAAAGTTAAGGAGCGGACGTTGTTAGAGATGTGAATAGAAAAATGTCACAAGTGTACATTAATATTTGATGGTTGACACCAATGTGCTGAGTGGAACAGTCTCTTTCCAGGCTCTATAACGATATGCACCCTATCTGCTTCTGAGTGAATTCATTTTCCATCTCAAAACGGTGTCTTGATCAGGGAATTTAACCTATCTCCTATATTGATTTTAAAGTAATTACACATTAAAGTTTAATGTCTGTGACCTTCTCACTCAGACAAAGATGTAGCTTCTAGTTTGGCAGATACATCCTTCTACATTTACTGACTTGGCAAAATAGGCTCCGATGGCTAATGATTGTGCTTGTGTGAGTTGATTGAAGTTGTGATTCTAAGCTGTCCTATGCCACCATCAGCCCTTCTCCCTACTTAAATGTCATCCACTGTACTTTCACAGGATTCCACTTGAAAGTCGGGATTTCTCTGTGAAGTTATAGCACTGGCAGTTGAACCCTAACATTTTTTGTAGTCAGATGTATTCATGGAATATTCAAAGTGAAGAGGTAATTCCCCTTGCTACAGAATGGCTTGCAGCAAAGCTGAAGAACATGATGTCATGTCATAGTTAGGATCACCACATTGACTATAGCTCAGCATTTAACACCATCATTCCCACAATCCTGATTGAGAAGTTACAGAACCTGCGCCTCTGTACTTCCTTCTGTAATTAGATCCTCGACTTCCTAACCGGAAAACCACAGTCTGTGCAGATTGGTGATAATATCTCCTCCTTGCTGATGATCAAAACTGGTGCACCTCAGGGGTGTGTGCTTAGCCCACTGCTCTACTCTCTCTATACCCATCACTGTGTGGCTAGGCATAGCTCAAATACCATCTATAGATTTGCTGATGCAACAACCATTTATGGTAGAATCTCAGATGGAGCCGTGAAGGTGTACAGGAGTGAGATATGCCAACTAGTGGAATGGTGTCGCAGCAACAACTTTGTACTCAATGTTAGTAAGACAAAGGAGCTGATTGTGGACTTCAGGAAGGGTAAGACAATGGAACACATACCAATCCTCACAGTGGGATCAGAAGTGGAGAGAGTGAGCAGCTTCAAGTTTCTGGGTGTGAAGATCAAACATGGGGCATTGGGTTATGAATGACTCCATCATGGAGTGGCAAGGAATAGTGAAGCATCAGGGTGAATGCTGAGCGGGTCAGCGATTGCTCCTGACGGAGACCACCGGGTTGGTGGCGTTCAGACCTGGTCAATGATTGCTCACTATGGAGGCTGCTGAGGTGAATGTAGAGGGGGTCAGTGGTCGCTCCCAACAGAGGGCAATTGGTCAGCGATTGCTCCCAACTGGAAGCTAGATGGTCAGCGATTACTCCTGGCATGAGTTCGGTACATGGAAGGACTGTTCAATGCTCTGAGACTTGAATTATTGGTCTGTACTTTATATTGGTCTCCTTCAGCTTTTCAGTGACTTCTTTCTTATGGTCTATTGGTGGGTGGGTGATATGTTAATTCTTTGTGTGTGAGTGAGTTGGGGGGGGAGATGAAGTCAGGGATTGTTGCTGTTCTTTTTTGCCAGTGAGGGGGTCGGGAATTGTTACTGTCGCTGTTTTTTTTCTGTGGCAGAGGGTTTGGGGATGTGTTGATATTGTTGCTACCTTTTCCTCTGTGAGTGAGAGGGTTGGGGATCGTATTGCATTGTTTTTTTCTGTGAGATGGGGTGGGGGATTTTGGAGTCTGTGAGCTTTTTTCCTTTTTTGTGCGGGAGGCAGGAAGTTGATATATGTCTTTCTGTATTTAATGGCTATCTGGAGAAGACAAATACCAGAGTTGAATTGTACATGCATACTTGGACAATAAAATGAACCTTTGAACCTTTGAAACTTTTAAAACTAAAATAATGCAGATGATGAAAATCTGAAATAAAAACAGAAAATATTGTAAATACAGAACATGTCAGCCTGGCTCTGTGGAGAAAGAAACAGAGATAATGTTTGCAATTGAAGACCTCTCTCAGATCAATTCTGATAAATGATCATCAACTTGAAATGTTAATTATGTTTCTCCCTTCATAGATGATGCCTGCTCTATTCAATTCCCATTCCTTTAGAGCTGTGTAAATGCTAACAACTTGTATATTTCCAATCACTTCAGAACTGTGTAACTCTTTACAGCTTGGATCTTCATAATGTGATTTCCTTATTGACATCATATGCTTTTCTACAATGAAAATCAATTTTAGTACTAGGCTTTGTACACTATCATTAGGTGAAGCACTTGCTACTATTCCATCATTTGATGGGAGGCATTTGGAAAATGAAGATAAACGCCTTTTTCAGCTCTATGACATCAGCTTGAACAGAATGCTAATGAGAGAAAATCTGCAGATGCTGGGAAACCAAGCAACACATACAAAGTGCTGGAGGAACTCAACAGGCCAGGCAGCATCTATGGAAAAAAGTACAGTCGACATTTTGAGCCAAAACCCTTTGGCAGGACTCTGGACAAAAGTACAATTGACATTTCAGGCCAAAACCCTTTGGCAGGACCCAGAATGCTTTTCAATTTGTTTCACTACTTTGTGACCTCAAACAAATAGAATAAAAGAGTTTGGTTCTTTATTTTAATAGAAGTACATTAATTGCTAATCTTATTGATAATCTCACCCTGACTGCTGTTTAATTATTCATACAAAAGGAAGAGTCAATTAAAGGCATTAGTTAATAAAATATGCAGGCCAGAGCAATCAGCATGATTCATGTGTATTCTAAGGCCTTTGTGTAATTTTGGCCAACGTTCTACTGCAAACACCATGTCAAAGTTATGGTATTTCCCTGGAAGTGTATTGAAAAAAGCAACTATAGTACAATCCCCAACCCTCTCACTCATGGGCAAAAAATGTAGCGACAATAGCAACACATCCCCAAACCCTTGGGCTGCCCCAGAGTTTGCTGGCTATTCTTCTCTGGTTTTGCCCACAGTGCTTTGAAATTAGAATCCTTATGGATTTCAGTGTTGGAATGCAAACTTACTATGATACCCTCACTGTTGCATATATCAGGCAAAGGAACACCAACTACATTAACCTAAATTATCAGAAAATTACAAGGGACAAAGGCATTGGGCAGCTGAATGCTTTTTTGATTTATTGAGGTTTCTTATTTTTTCTCATTGTTTATAAGTATCTTCAAGTTTTTGTGTATTTGCTTAATTAAAATAATTGTATCATATAACATTCAATAGTTGTTAAATGTGTGAGTTTTTAAAATGTTTCTGAATATCAGAGAGATTCTGGAGAATTTGTAGTTATTGACAGACTTGACAGTTGGCTAAGCTGATATGTACCCCTAGCTGACCATCATTTGTGTTCTGTACTGTGTTTATTCAGCCACCCGCCTCATTCAACATAATGGAATTGTGCTGCACAAATGCTTCTGCATTTAGGATTCAGACAAAATTGAGCACTGTCAGACCAGAAAAGATAACTCCTAGCAGCATTATGTCAGTAAAAGTTTTTAGGCTAGCATTTTTCTCTTTATTAGTCCAAAAAAGAATTAATTTATTGATATCCTGAGAATACAACTATCATAAGAGTTTCAAATAACTCATCACAAAGTAGAGTATTAAAGGCACTAGAACATTTGAAATTGTTACCAGATGAGAACCCTGAAGCCTGCTTCATTCAGTAAGATTATGTCTGATACAAGCTTGACCAAAATGATTCCCCCTCCACAGCTCTCTAGGGTGGGTAATTGGAAAGATTTCTCTCACAAGAGAAGAAGTATCTCCTCGTTGTCTGAAATGGGTGGCTCTTTATTTCAAAACTATGCCTAACTCCTACAGGCTCTCAGTATTCACTTTGTCAGACCCCTCAGAAACTTCGATGTTTCAGTAAGATTGTTGCTCATTTCTCAATGGTTCTATGAATAGGGACCCCACCTCTTTAATTTCTCTTCGTATAATAAATCCTTCATCCTAGGAATGAATCTAATGAACCTTCACTGCACTGCCTCAAATGTGAGAATATTTTTCTTTAAAGTATGCAGTCTCACTATTACCTACCCAAAGCTTACTTTTTAAAAATTATTTCATACTCCCTGCATTTAAGCTAATATTGAATTAGCTTTCATGCTTACTTCCTGTACTTGTGACTCAAAGCATTATGGTTCATGTGTCAAGATCTGCCCCCCCCACTCCCAAACCACTTGTACCACATTATTTTGTAGATTCCTTACTCTATTTCAATAATAATTGGATCTTTAGTTCTTTCTTCCAAAGTGGATGAATCCTGCTTCCCCATATACTGTTCCATCTTCCAGCTTCTTGCCTACTGACTTAATCCACCTACAACCATTTGCAGGTCTTTTGTCCTCGTGTCTTATCATGATATCATTTCATAAGATACCCACCTATCTATTTAAAATGAGAAAATATGGCCATAGTATACTTGCTCCCTTGATCCAATTGATTAATCTAGATTATAAATACATATGATTATTCAGTAGGCATATAGATCAATTTTATAATCTTATAGATTATAAAATAGATTCATATGCCTATTTAAACACAGATTGACAAATCCAAAATGACCTGTCATTATTCTGTCTTCTGTTACCAATTACCTTCACATTCCGCTATCCCCAACATCCTTGGGTATAACTCCAGCTAACATCAGGATTGGTTTGATGATAATGACACAGAGATAGAACAACTCATCTCCAAGAAAAGGAAAGCATTTTTTTCCCTGGAAGAATAGCATCAGCAGCAATGCCAAATGAGAACCTTACTCCAGAGCCAAGGCAAATGTCCAGTGCAAGGTGAAAGAGCTAACAATTCTTGGTGGAGTGAGAAAGCCTTGGAGGTCCAGAGAGTTGAAGTCTCTGGTAACATGGCAGGCTTCTTCAGTGCCACCAAAGGAGTCTATGATCCAAATTACTGTGGATTAATACTCCCTCAGATCAAAGGGTGGGAAGACTTTACTTAAAGTCCAAATATCTGGACCTACCTCTCGTTTTTTTTTTGCACTACCTTACTTTCCATTTTTCTATTTTCTATTTATAATTTATAAATTAAGTTTTTAATACTTGCTATCGATTTGTAATCCAGGGAGTGGGAAGCGCAGAATCAAATATCGCTGTGATGATCGTACATTCTAGTATCAATTGTTTGGCGACAATAAAGTATAAAGTATAAATGATCAGAAAGATATCAATGATCAATGGAGAAAGCACTTTCAAGAACTTCTTAACCACAACAGCACAGTTGAACCAAAGGTTGTTAACCAAATCCTCCAGACATCTGTGAGAGAAGACATGGTGGAATTTCCCAATATAAAAGAGATCCATGATGCCATCAGGAGCCTGGAAAGCAAGAAAACCACTGATCTTTGCTGCTGACTCACAACTGCACTGCCAGATTCAGCTGAAATTGCATCACCAAGTTCATTGAGAATACTATAGTAGTTGGCTTCATCAGCAACAGTGATAAGTTGGCATACAGAGAGGCAATTGAGAGGCCCTGCCAAATGGTTTGAGAGCAACAAACTGAGTCTTAATTTGTACAAGACAAAAAATATGATTGTAGATTTCAAGAAGGCACAGGTCAACCATTCACCACTGCACATTAATAGCTCTGTTGAGAAGAGAGTGAAGAGCACAAAATTCTCAAAGTGTGCACATCATGGACGATGTGACCTGGACCCACTTCCTCACTAATCAAGAAAGCACAGCAGCATCTTTCTGAGGAGATTGAGGAGTATAAAACTCCCAGTCTGCTTTTAACCACTTTCCACAGGCGCACCATCGACAGTGCCCTGCCTGGCTGCATCATTGCATGGTATGGAAGCTGCAAGGCGTCGGACTACCAGACCCTACAGAGAAGGTCACCATGTTATTCCACCCCACAAGTAGGCAGCCGTCAATCCCAGGGGATCATGGGTTTGCGCCTCTGGTGGACTGTATCCTCTCCAGGGCGCAAGCCTGGGCAGGAAGATTTGAAGAACCGGATATTGCCCATGCAGTGGATTCCCCCTCTCCATGTCAAAGATGTAGTCCAAGGGAAGGGCAAGCACCGATACAGCTTGGCACCAGTGTTGTCGCAGAGGTTGGCAGAGTGAAGTTGTAAACAACATCAAGCTTCCTTAGGGGCCCCCGCTCTGGATTTCTTCCTCAGGGTTTACTCCCGAAGCCTCTCCCATGGATGGGTATGGCCACAAGGCAGCTGAGGTTTAAAATCAGAGTTTTCCTTCTCCTAGACGGACTGCCATCCAAGACTGATGAGCCCCACCTGCCTGAAGCAACTGGTTTTGAGGTGCCAGTGGTCCACCTTTGCCTTTTCTCTTGTCAGCAGAAACAGTTCCGCTGGGCCTAGTAGCTCAGCCACACATGAAAGCCAAGAGTTGGACCTATGCGAGACTAAGGAAACAAAGACCACAACTTACAGGCCCAAGTAAAACTTTTGGCCAGTAGAGTGGTCATCCTTCCTATTTTACGGTGTGGAGCCTAATCATAGACCACATACAGTAAGCACTGAGAGCCCTGGAAGAATATTACGAAATATTTTGAGGACCAACACAGAAAATGCCTCAAAGGTAACTTCAAAAACAGCCAGAAAAAAAAACAACAGCATTACATCTAACAACTGGGAAGACATTGCACTCAATAGATGCACCTGGAGGAAATCTGTTCAAGAGGGAGCTGCGCTACATGACAGCAACTTCGGCTATGCCGCAGAGAACAAGCGGCAGCTGCGAAAGGAGAGACTGAACAACCCAAAAGTCGCAACCGCTTACTCTTGCCCACACTGCACCAGAATAGGGGAATCCCCGCATCGGCCTCCACAGCCACCTGAGGACCCAGCAATAGACAGCCCCTTAGGAGAACATCATGCTCGACTCGAGCAATCACACTACTACTATTCCTATCTATAACATTCTGTACTCATTTCTTGTCCAGTAAACTTTTACTGAACACCCTATCGAATACCCTCTGGGAATCCAAATACTCTACATCTGCTGATTCCATCCTGCTGTATCCAAAATGTCTGCTGCAACTGCATAGAATGGCAGAAAATTTGCCAATAAATAACTTGCCCTTCATAAAACCACACTGATTCTGCTGATTGGCTGATCATTTTTTTGAACATTTTGCAATTTCTTCTTTAGTAATCTTAATGACAAAACTGAATGTTGCCATTTTATTTATGTATTTAGCGATACAGTGCAGAGTAGGCCCTTCCTGCTCTTCGAGCTGTGCTGCCCCAGCAACCCCTCAACCCCGGTTAACCCTAACCTAATCATGAGATAATTTACAAAGACCAATTAACCTACTCACTACATTTTTGGACTGTGGGAGTAAACCAGAGCACCCAGGGAAAACCCATGCTCTCCACAGGGAATGCGTGGGTTTTACAGAGATACCTTACAGAACAGCACGGAATTGAACTCTAAACTCAGGAATTCCCTTGCTGTAAAAGCATTGCACTAACTGTTACACTATTGTGGCACCCATTTGGCCTATCAGGTCATGTTGGCTCTTTGAGAAGTACTTCCATCCTAAGTGTCCTTATTTTGCTATACCCTTACAACTCATTCTGTCCCACATAAACCTCTCCATTCCCCTTTGATTGCTTTTGCTACTCATCTACTCTCAGGTGCAATGTACCAATTTACTAATTAACCTTCAAATCTTTAGGACGTTGGCAAAAAACTGGAGCATCTGGATCATGTGGTCATGGTCAGAATATCCATATTAGATACTGAAAAAACCCAAGAACAAGCTTGAAACTGGATTACTAACTGCAGCATCACCATGTCAGCGTTATGGATCACAGGACTTGATATGCTAATATGCCTAGTTTTTTCTTGTTCTCATACGTTTGTGGTTTTCCATTTCTCTGGGACTACTCCAAGACTGAGAGAGTTTCACTGCCTTTCTAGTCTCTTCCTTTAGGACGATAGGATGAATAGGACCAGGGAGCGTGCCAACCTTCAGCCTTAGTTATGTGCTTAGTATTTTTCCTCCAGAGAGATGTATTGTTTAAGTTCCTTCCTCCCTTCCTATAAACACATTAATTTTTATTAGTGCCTTCAAAGTTGAAAGTAAATTTATTATCAAAGCACACATATATGTCATCGCATACTATCATAGAAACATAGAAACGTAGAAAGCCTACAGCACAACAAAGGCTCTTCAACCCACAATGCTGTGCCGAACATGTCAAGTACTTTAGAAATTATCTCTTAGCCCTCTATTTTTTTAAGCTCTATGTACCTATCCAGGAGTCTCTTAGAAGACCATATCGGATCCACCTCCTCCACTGTCGCTGGCAGCCTATTCTACGCACTCACCACTCTTTGTGTAAAAAACTTACCCCTGACATCTCCTCTGTACCTACTTCCAAGCAGCTTAAAATTGTGACCCCTCGTGTTAGCCATTTCAGCCCTGGGGAAAAGCCTATCCACACAATCAATCCCTCTCATCATCATCTACACCTCTATCAGTTCGCCTTGCATCCTCCACTGTTCCAAGGAGAAAAGGCCGAGTTCACTTAACCTATTCTCAGAAGGCATGCTCCCCAATACAGGCAACATCCTTGTAAATTTTCTCTGCACCCTTTATATGGTTTTCACATCCTTCCTGCAGTGAGGCAACCAGAACTGAGCGCAGTACTTCAAGTGGAGTCTGACCTGGGTCCTAAATAGCTGTAACATTACCTCTTGGCTCTTAAACTCAATCCCACAATTGATGAAGGCCAATGCACCATATGCCTTCTTAACCACAGAGTCAACCTGCACAACAACTTTGAGTGTCCTATGGACTCGGACCTCAAGATCCCTCTGATCCTCTACTCTGCCAAGAGTCTTACCATTGATACTATATTCTGCCATAATATTTGACCTACCAAACTGAACCACCTCACACCTATCTGGTTTGAACTCCACCTGCAACTTCTCAGCCCAGTTTTGCATCCTAATGATGTCCTGCTGCAACTTCTGACAGCCCTCCACACTATCCACAGCAATCCCAACCTTTGCAACATCCACTAATTTACTAACCCATCCCTCACTTCCTCATTCAGGTCATTTATAAAAATCACGAAGAGTAGGGGTACCAGAAGAGATCCCTGAGGCACACCACTGGTAACTGACCTCCATGCAGAATATGACCCGTCTACAACCACTCTTTGCCTTCTGTAGGCAAGCAATTCTGGATCCACAAAGCAAGGTCCCCATGGATCCCATACCTCCTTACTTTCTCAATAAGCCTTGCATGGGGTACCTTATCAGATGCCTTGCTGAAATCCTATGCACTACATCTACTGCTCTACCTTCATCAATGTGTTTAGTCACATCCTCAAAAAATTCATTCAGACTCATGAGGCATAACCTGCCTTTGACAAAGCCATGCTGACTATTCCTAATCATATTATGCCTCTCCAAATGTTCATAAATCCTGCCTCTCAAGATCTTTTCCATCAACTTACCAAACACTGAAGTAAGACTCACTAGTCTATAATTTCCTGGGCTATCTCTACTCCCTTTTTTGAATAAGGGAATAACATCTGCAACCCTCCAATCCTCGAAACCCTCTCCAGTCCCCATTGATGATGCAAAGACCATTGCTAGAGGCTCAGCAATCTCCTCCCTTGCCTCCCACAGTAGCCTGGGGTACACCTCGTCCAGTCCCAGAGATTTATCCAACTTGATGCTTTCCAAAATATTCATTAAGTACCTCTCCTCCGGTTCCATACACACTTTTCCACTGTCACACTAGATTGGTCCTATTCTCTCACGTCATATTCTCTTGCTCTTCACATACTTGTAGTATGCCTTGGGGTTTTCTTTAATCCTGTTCGTCAAGGTTTTCTCATGGCCCCTTCTAACTCTCCTAATTTCATTCTTAAGCTCCTTCCCGCCAGCTTTATAATCTTCTAGGTTTCTATCATGACCTAGTTTTTGAACCATTTGTGAGCTTTTCTTTTCTTCTTGACTAGATTTTCAACAGCCTTTTTATACCACGGTTCCTGCACCCTTCCATCCTTTCCCTTTCTCATTGGAATGCACCTATGCAGAACGCCACTCAAATATCCTCCTGCCACATTTTTTCCGTACACTCCCCAAGAACATCTGTTCCCAATTTATGCTTCCGAGTTCCTGCCTGATAGCTTCATATTTCCCCTTACTCCAATTAAATGCTTTCCTAACTTGTCGGTTTCTATCCCTCTCCAATGCTATGATAAAGGAGATAGAATTGTTATCACTATCTCCAAAATACTCTCCCACTGAGAGACCTGACACCTGACCAGGTTACTTTCCCAATACCAGATCAAGTACAGCCTCTCTTCTTGTAGGCTTTTCTACACATTGTGTCAGGAAACCTTCCTGAATACCCCTAACAAACTCCACCCCATCTAAACCCCTTGCTCTAGGGAGTTGCCAACCAATATTTGGGAAATTAAAATCTCCCACCATGACAACCCTGTTATTATTACACCTTCCCAGAATCTGTCTCCTTATCTGCTCCTCGATGTCCCTGTTACTATTGGGTGGTCTATAAAAAACACCCAGTAGAGTTATCAACCCCATCCTGTTTCTAACTTCCACCCATAGAGACTCAGTAGATAATCCCTCCATGACTTTCTCCTTTTCTGCAGCCATGACACTATCTCTGATCAGCAGTGCCATGCTCCACCTCTTTTGCCTCCCTCCCTATCCTTTCTGAAATCCCTAAAGCCTGGCACTCTAAGTAAATATTCCTGCCCCTGAGCAATCCAAGTCACTGTAATGGCCACAGCATCATAGCACCATGTACTGATCCACACTCTAATCTCATCCGCTTTGGTCATGATGCTTCTTGCATTAAAAAAGATCCATCTCAAACCGTTGGTTTGAGCATATCCCTTCTCTATCACCTGCCTATCCTCCCTCTCACACCGTCTCCAAGCTTTCTCTATTTGTGAGCCAACAGACCCTTTCTCCATTTCTTCAGTTAGGTTCCCACTCCCCCAGTAATTCTAGTTTAAACTCTCCCCAATAGCCTTAGCAAACCTCCCAGTGAGGATATTGGTCCCCTCGATTTCAAGCAACCCGTCCTTTTTGTATAGGTTGCGCCTGCCCTAAAAGTGGTCCCAATGATCCAGAAATCTGAATCCCTGCTCCAATCCCTCAGCCACGCATTTATCCTCCACCTCACTCTATTCCTATACTTACTGTTGTGTGGTACAGGCAGTAATCCTGAGGTCCTGCTTCTCAGCTTCCTTCCTAACTCCCTATAGTCTGTTTTCAGGACCACCTCCCTTTTCCTACCTATGTCATTTGTACCAATATGTACCACAACCTCTGGCTGTTCACCTTCCCACTTCAGGATATCATGGACACGATCAGAAACATCCCAGACCCTGGCACCTGGGAGGCAAACAACCATCCGTGTTTCTTTCCTATGTCTGACCCCCTAACTATAGAGTCCCATATTATTGCTGCCTTCTTCCTTTCCCTACTCTTCTGAGCCACAGGGCCAGACTCTGTGCCAGAGGTGCGTCCACTGTTGGTTCCCCCAGGTAGGCTTCCCCCACCAACACCAACAGTACTCAAACAGAAGTACTAATTATTAAGGGGGCAGTATCTGACTCTTGCCCTTCTCTCTCTTGTCTGTTACCCACTTATCTGTCTCTCGAGGCCCCAGTGTGTCTACTTGCTTATAGCTCCTCTCTATCACCCCCTCACTTTCCCTAACCAGACGAAGGTCATCAAGATGCAGCTCCTGTTCCCTAAGGAGCTACAGCTCGATGCACCTGGGAGTCTCCCAGACTCCCCACATCTGACAACCAGTACAGAACACTGGCCTCAAAGACATACTTCCCGTTTCTATACCTCACAGGTAATTTATCTCACCTTGACCTATTATCGCCGAAGCCCAAATGAGCCAAAGCCCTATCATTCTGCCTCAGATCACTCGGTCGATGACCACTCCACTAGGCAGTGTCTCCCTTTTATGCCTGAACCTTCTCTGCTATCTATCTCACGATTGGTGCTCCGGTTACAGCTGCTGAATGGCCACGTACAATGGACAAACACTCTTCAAGCTCCCTTTTTAAATAACCACCTCCGACCTACAAGGAATCCTTCTTGGTAAAGCTTTGTTGATGCCGCTAATAGGCCACGTATGATAGGCCACGTACATGATGAATAAACTCTTCTCAGACTTCCAGCCAGGTACAAGTATCGATTTTAACCAATGTTTCGAGATAAACTCTGCCATCTTCATCAGGGATGATCCTGAGATTCAATTTCTTGTGGGCATACTTGGTAAATCTGTAATAGAATCAATGTAAAGACTTCAATTGGACATTCAACCAATGTGCAAAAGACATGAAAAAGTGCAAATGCAAAAAAAAGATGAAATAGTAATAATAATAATAATAACAACAACAGCAACAACAACCACTTGGCACATGGCCAAGCGGTTAAGGTGTTTGTCTAGTGGTTTGAAGGTTGCTAGTTCGTGCCTCGGCTGAGGCAGTGTGTGTGTCCTTGAGCAAAGCCCTTAACCACACATTGCTCTGTGACGACACCGGAGTCAAGCTGTATGGGTCTTAATGCCCTTCCCTTGGACAACATTGGTGGCATGGAGAGGGGAGACTTGCAGCATGGGCAACTGCTGGTCTTCCATACAACCTTGCCCAGGCCTGTGCCCTGGAAACCTTCCAAGGTGCAAATCCATGGTCTCATGAGACTAAAGGATGCCTATATTTAAAAATAATAATAATAAATAAATAAGCAATAAATATCGAGACCATGAGATGAAGAGTCCTTGAAAGTGAGTCCATAGGACTCACCACGAAGGCTGACTCAAGCTATTTAGAATTCAAGTCCTTTCTTATTTCCCATTATTAATTCCCCAATCTCAAACTCAAAGGGACCAAAGTTGATTTTAACTTCTCAGAGAAACATGGCAAAATACTGGAGGAAATCAGTGGGTCAGGCAACATCTAGGGAGAAGGACTACGAGCTGACATTTCGATCTGAGATTCTTCATCAGGTCTTTTTAACTCTTCAGGGAAGTGACCTGACCTACTGAGTTTCTCCAGCATTTTGTGTGCGTTATTCTAGATTTTCAGCATCTATAAAATTACTTGTGTTTCTAACTTCTCTCATTTCTTTTTTTTTTACCTTTTCGTGGAAGCTCTCACTTCCTGTTTATACACTATTACTGCTCCCTCTCCTTCTTTATTAGAACAAGAAAAAGTTGGAAACATCAGGCAGATCGTCCTTGATGTAAAACTCAGCAGCTCCTCCCATAGATTCTGACAAACCTGCTGTGCGTTTTCAGCATTTTCCATTTATGTTTCAGAATTCCAGCTTCTGCATTTTATTTTATTTTTATTCCTAATAATCATCTTCAGTCATCCTTTTCTGGCTTCTAAGAATTTCCAAAACCTCTAGGGGGAATTAAGAAACTCTTTGGGAGCCACATGGTTGATAGAAAAATGGAGGGCTATGCAGGAAGGAAGGGTTAGATTGATCACAGAGTACGTTCAAAGGGTGGCACATCATTGTGGGCCAAAGAGCCAGCACTGTGCTGTAACGCTCTATGATCTCTGACCTACCATTTACTGCAATATCGTGTTCAATGTTATATCATTGCTAACATCCCCAGCTAGCACAGATATTGGATACTTCTCATGGAGACCTTCTTTCTCATTGCAGTATACCTTTGTGGAACTTTATTAAATATCTCATTAAGTGTCTGCCACTGCAGTCATCCTACCTATTAATCTATTTTCCCAGTCCACTTTATCCAACTCTGTCCTCATGCCTTTGTAATCGCCTTGATTTAAATTTAGCATACTGGTTTCAGATTGTGTTATGATGATTCTTTCCTCGGGGATCCTTTACTCTTTGGTCATTAATTAGTCCTGTCTCATTGCATAATACAAATCTAAAACAGCCTGGTCTCTGGTTGGCTTATCAGTGTGCTGTTCTTCAAATCCACCCAGAATATACTCAATGAATTCATCCTCAACTACCCTTTCCAGTTCACATTATTTAATCTACATGATAATTGAGCTCACTCATAATTATTGCTGTAACATGTCACCATTATACTTGACTTATACTCCATCCTACAGAGGGGGCAAGTAATATTTCTGTCAGTGGTTCCTTCCTATTTCTTTTCTCTACCTGAAGTTGTTTTACACACTGTGCTTGTGAACCAGTATTATTTCTCATCACTCTAGTAATCTCATTGACAGAAATAACTTTCTTCCCACCCCCTCACCTAGCCTTTATCTTAACACCATGGACTCAGTGTTTCATAATTATTTTTTATTATCCTTACAGAAATAGAGAATGTGCAGAGTATTGTGAGTTTTATTCAATTGCAGTAGTATGTAATATTTACGGAATGTATTGTCAAACATTTTTGAATTGTCTGCTAAACATACTCCCGTTGATAGTGAAGGGTCTTGTGGGCATCACAGAGGCATGTTTCCTTTCTCCTTCAGCTCCTCTTCACCTTGAAATGGATGAAAGTCAGTGAAATTTGGACATTCACTGAGCGATGATCTTTGGAAAAGCTTTCGTTTTGCTCTGAAGTTGCTGCCGCTCACTAGGGAAATGAACATAGAATGAAGGAAGTGTGAAGCCTGAAATGATTTTGACAGGATTGTCCATTTTCCTTGTGCTGTGCAGGTTTAATTATGTAAAAACAGAGAATGTGACAGTTTTACTAATTTAAAAGAGGAACAAAATGTAAGTTCTTCAATTGCTCTCCAAAGGAACGTCAGTAGTTTTTTTTTGCATTTGCAACTACAAAAGGTCATTCAAAAACACACAGCTCTTCTAATAATTTAATAATGTAAAAGTAAACATTCAATCAGCAACGTATACCCAGATACAGATATTGTGC
This sequence comes from Mobula birostris, assembly GCF_030028105.1. Lineage (NCBI taxonomy): Eukaryota > Metazoa > Chordata > Chondrichthyes > Myliobatiformes > Myliobatidae > Mobula > Mobula birostris. The sequence continues at coordinate 44,943,356 of NC_092385.1, forward strand.
ACAGTCTGTTGCTATTCTTGCTGAAATGAAAATTTTTGAGAGCTTCTCGATTCATGGTCTAAAGTCATCTGTTGGCTGCTCCAGTGAGAGTCACCTGCCTTCTTCCAACTACGTTGTTTCTGGCCACTGGGAGAACACGCACAAAGCTATGAGAACAGATGTAGGATGACACAATGAGATGGGTAATTGATGGCTGTTTTGTTCTAGGCTTGACTACACATTGTGGATTATTGATTTTTATTTTGTCAATATCCTCACATGGTGATCAGTGAAGGGTGGAGGTCAGAAGTGAACCAAAGGGAATTGGGGCCATGCTTGTTGGCAGTCAATCGGATAAGGTGACCATGGAGCAAGAACTAGCCACCTCCCCTTGTTCTTCATACTTAACTCCTCCATACCTGATGAAAGTAGTCAAACCTTTATGATTGTGAATTTATGGGTTACACCCACCGACATTCTCCTTCACCTGGCTTCACCTATCTCCTTCCCCCTCGCACTCCTTTCCCCCCTCTCCCCACCTTTTTATTCTGGCTTCTTCCACCTTCCTTTCCAAATCCTGATGAAGACCCAAAGCCTCGGTCTTTTATTCCCTTCCGTAGATGATGCTTAACCTGCTGGGTTCCTTCATCATTTTGTGTGTGTTGCTTTGGAATTCCTGCATCTGCAGAATCTCTTGTGTTAGTGAATATTGTGGCCTGTAATAACAAGTGCTTTGATGCTCCTCCAGAACCACCCAGGCAGCTTTGATATGTTGGCATCCCATTCTTGTAAACTGCATGGCATATTTACCTCTTGGACTGTTTACTGGAGTCTGAAGCCATACAGATGGCAGATAGCCTGTACCATTCAGTGGCTGTACTGCAGGAGCAACAGATGTTAGGTCCTTCCTGCTGAGGAAGGGTGAATCCTTTGTGGGTGTTTAGTACATGCCTCGGCTGGAGCTTTGATTTAACTTTCAGCACTGGCATTAAATCAATGGTATATGTTGATTGATATCATGTTTTGACTATGTTACTGTTGGATCTCACTGTATAATTGTTATTTTCATTGCAGTTTAACAATTAATTGCCTGTTTGTGTTTTATATAATTATTCATGCACATATAACTATTAATACACTTCCTAGTGGCCACAGTATGTACAGTTCATCCCTTAGTGGTTACACTGGTATAATTCTGGAAAGTTTTATAAGATTCTCTTGTGCAGCATTATTTAAATAGGAATTTTATGATTAGATGACTCTTCTCTGCAAATTTGATTGGAATTTGTCTCATCTATGTAGTATAAAAAGTGCTGCTGAACACTGGGCACCATCTTTCTGTCTATATGCTCTATTCTGCTGCTAGCTTTTGCTCTTGTTACTGTCCTTTTCAATTTTCTTTTTGTCTATCAGTGCTTAATAAAATGTTTGTCCAGCAATAAGTTTTGTGCCTTTTGCCTGACTTCTGAAAGAACATGGGATTAAAAACATCAGAATCCAACAATTGGAATAATCAGCAGGATCATAATGATTGTGGAATTTTAAGGACATGAAACATTGCAGACAAAGTGAAAGAACTTTTGGGTGTGCAACAAAAATGGGTAAGAATTTCCTCTGTTCCAACTTGTCTGAGAGAAAACTTTGCTCTGGCTTCAATGCATCATTGGATTGAAACTTGGAGGGAGGGAACTACTGTGTTGCTATTTTTAAAAAAAAAACAGAGCTGTAAAAACATCAACTGCAATCTATTTCAGTTTATTCAAATTTTGGTTGTACAACAAACCATTTGGTATTGAGTACATTCGACTGCACAATGCATTGGTTACAATGCATCAATTTAGTTGGAGGGCAACCTATCAGTCATGGTATGATCTATTGGTTGCAGGATGATACATCAGTTACAATATATTAATATTTTGAGATCATAGTCAAAATAATACAAAGTACAAATGAATAAGTTCAAATCAAAGCAACGGCTAAGTTGTTAAACCTACTAAGAACCCTGACCTGAATAAAATATTTTAGTTTGATAAAATTAATGAAAAAGTCTGAATGAAATATACCAACAATTTTAAGTTTGTTAAGATCTAGCAAATGCCTGAAGGAAAGGAAAAAATTGGAATGGCTACTAGTGATTTAGAGATAGGTCCACATTGTTGGTTTGATTGACTGTGCGAGGAAATGAAAAGGTTAACAGGGTGAGTAAACCGATTTGGAAAGAAATGTGAAACCTGTGATAAACTACAAAAAAGAGACAGTAAAAAGTCTAAAGGGCAAATCTTTGCATGAACTGAATGAGCAAAAAGAACAGTTATAATTGTAAATCAATTGAACTGCATTGTATGGCGTTCAGAAGCAAACAGAAACAATATGGAGAAACTGAACAGGGACCTCGAGCGGATGAAACCGCGAGTGACACTTCAGTTGGTGTTACTGCTGGTGTCCCTCCGTGGAGAATATGCCCTGCATTGAACAGTCTCCGGAGAAAGCAACAACATCCAAACTCTGAGGAACTGCAGAATGAACATGACATAGACTCAACAGCAGCTCTAAATGACTCAAATAAAGATGATGGTGATGAAACAATAAGCAACTACGTTACAGCTTGCTCCAATGAAGACCAAAGGAGTGAGGACATACAGGACTGAAGATAAAACCATTGCTATTCAATGTACTGACAGGCTAACTCTGTGGTTAAGTGAATGTGATGTGCTTTATTTGCTCCATTATCTATCCTCCGAAAGTCACAAATAGAATCTAGACAAGGCACAATTGTAACAAGAGGAAACAATCTAGATGGATAGAAAATTTTGCAAGGTAAACAGGAAATCACTGAGGATCGTGCAAAAGCTATTATGTCAGCAAAGCCTTCGACAACAGTTTACCAACTCCTTTCTGCAACTACAACAGAGCACGTGTCAATTCATATGCTGAGAATGCTCAATCAACAATCCAGTGAGGGGCAGTAAAAGCTCAGATGACCCCCTGACTCATATTAAAAAACAACTAGTAGCTTTTCAAAATGTGAAGGTGACATTGTGCATTGCACCTGCTTCAGGAATCCCCGATATATGTAGAAAATTTACCCTGTATATCAATAAGAAAAGTGGCCTCATGACAGCAGTCTTAACTCAAGAACATGGAGACCAACAGCATCCTGTAGGGCATTACTCTCCTAAATTGGATAATGCAGCATTAGGTGGGGGTCCATGTTTGTGAGCAGTGCAGGCAACCTATCTGGCAGCCATGGCTGTTTCCAGCATCGTGCTTGACCAAATTGTAAAGGTTGAATGTCAACACTCAGTACACACTTTACTGACTAGGAATAGGGCCCTCAAGTAACAGTGGCTCATTGGTCCATGTAGTCTACTGGTCTTGAGGCACTTAATATCATTATTTAATAAGTGGGTCCAGCAAATCCATCTACACTCTTACCATTGGACAAGGAAGACTGTGATGACCATGATTATGCTGGAATAGTAACATGTCTTGGAGATGCAAGTTATTACAAAGAAATGCCCTTATCAAACGCAGATCTGATTCTGTACACTAATGAGTCCTCAATGACTGAGATAGAAATTCAAGTGGCTGTGTAGGCCATTGTTTCTGGAACTGAAATATTGGCATCAGGAAGCATGGCTCCTGGTACCTCTGCTCAGCCGGCAGGACTAAAAGTTTGATTGAAGCTTATAAGTTGGCAGAAGGAAGATCAGCTAATGTTTACACTGAATCTTGATATGCTTTTGGAGTTGTTCATGATTTTGGAAATTAATGGAGAAAAGAGGATTTCTTACAGCTGTAGTAACCCCAATCAAGAATGGCCAACTGGTACAAAAACTTATTGATGTCATTCAACAGTCATAAGAGATTGCTGTACTAAATTGTAAAAGCTACTTCACAACGACTACAATAGAAAGCCATTGAAATGCATTCACAGATGAAATTGCAGAAGAGGCACCATGGGAAGGAATAAAAGAAATAAAAGGAATAAAATTACCAAGAGCATATGCAGTGAACCTGACAACAGGCTCTTCAAAGACTAGTTTACTTCCCTTTTTATTCTCCTTGGTGAGTTTTTGCTGCCAAGACCCACTATTTGAGCAGTGGGTCCCTTCTCCCTACCAAGAAGAAGATACTTACAGCTAATAAAGTAGTTTAAAACACAGTTAATTTATTTACAGTGATACACAATTAAATCCACATATTCTTAAGTCACATTTAAAACTCACTGAGGATTTCTATCATAAATATATATTTCTCAATTACAAACCATTTCTAAAACTCAAAACATTTCTTAAACTCTGAATGTTTCCAACACACATGTAGGATTCCTATAAATTAAAGACTTACCATGATGCGGATGAACAAGTTGTCTGTCATGGAAATCAAAGCTAGAGGAATGGATTCTATTTGCTCCATCTTACTATCATTCTTCTTGATGTTCTTCAATCATTGCTAATGAGCAGGAATTGTGCTCTACATTTATATCCTTTTTCTACCACTTGGGTGACTCACATCCATATGATATTTCTCCAATGTTCTTTCATTAAAAATAGTCCAAAAGCATTTTGGAGATATAGTTCTTTGCTAGCTACCGTTAATGTTATAAAGCCCTGAAGCTAACTTCCTTAAGCACAAAGAACCTTCCAACAGTGACCACATCATTGTAATCAATGTGCTAAATAATATTATCCATCTGTTCTGCAAGCTTCCTTGAACCAAGCAACTTAAGAGTCAGCTTGTCTATTTGAAACACCCAGAATTAAACAACCCATTGTCTCATATTACATCTTGAGCAGTAATAAAGCAGGTGTAGTAGCTAAACCTGACTTCTCCAAGACAGAATGTCTACTATCCACAAAGCTTGTTTGGAACCAGGTTTTTAGGGAGTGTTTGTTTTAACCTCAAGGTGATTAGTACTTGCCACTTACACCTCAAGAACTGAAGACTGACTTCCCTTTATGATCAGAATTTAAACAACTGTTAGTTGGAAATTTACTTACATCAATTTGTGATCTTACAAGTGGCAGATGCTGTGCTTAGAAAGTAAGATTAGCAAACAACCAAGAAAGAGAAGGAAGCCCACTGGCCAAGAAGTGAATATCCGTGACAGTGGTTATGTTAGTATAATTCTGGAAAGTTCTGGAAGCTTCTCTTGGTACTGCATTATTTGAATAGGAGCTTTCTGGTTGGCTGCCTCTTATCTAGAAATTTAAATGCAGTTTTTCTTATCTATGTGGTATAAAAGTAGTTGCAGAATGCTGAGCACTATCTTTCAGTCTTTGTTCTCCCTTCTGCCACCAGCTTCTGCTCCTGTTACTGTCCATTGCAATTTTCCTTTGTTCCATCCATTGTTAATAAAACAATCATGAATCAACAAGTTTAGTGCTTCCTGTTTGACTTCTGAAAGAACCTTGTACCAAAAGCATCAGAATCCAACAATACATATATGAATAGTAATGATGCTACATGCATTAACACACTCAAAATACCAAAGTGGAGGCATATTGTGACTCTTGACAGCTAACACAATAGTAACGAAACTTTGTAGTGATTTTCTTTAATAGTTAGATATATCTTAATTGTTGGAACTTAAGTTTCGACCAAAGAGAAATTCTTAACACCATGTAGGGGACAGAAGATGTCATTGTAATCAGTGAACTCATCTGCTGGCATAAACAATAATAATTGATTATGTTGGCCACACATGGCTTCGTTCCTGCTTCAATCTGTTGTCAGCTGCAGATGATAGTCGATAATGATGTAGTGTATTATGAATCATACTACTTTGGTGGAGACTTGAATATTTTCCCAGCTTTTCCAGCTGTTTGCAATTAGTTCAGCCTTCAGAATAGTTGGTTCACAGAGCCATCTACATTAGTTAGTTCCATTCCAAACAGATTTCATTTAATTAATTGGCAAAATTATACATTCATTCAAATCCGGTCTATTTATTCTTTGATTGCGTCCAAACTGGATCAGTTTTGTAACTTGAAAATACTAATTTCAATTGTAACAGTGAAGAAAAATTTGGATTGGTATATAAATCAGAGAGGTATGGGGGTGGGGGGGGGGGGCTACAGTTTGGATATAGGTAAATCAGGGAAAAGACCAGGGTGGTACAAACAAGATGGGCCAAAGGGCCTGGTTCGGTGTTGTAGTACTCTATGACTCTATATAAAAATAGGTAACATTACTTGGAAAATTATCTCTACTGTTGAGTCCAACCCTGGATAATGAACATTGGTCAGATATTCCTTTCTTGACATCGTGGGTCATTAGAAGTGAATTAATTTATTTAAACATTTGAAATATTATCTCTGAAGGTAAGACAACCGAAGGATGCGAAAAGTTTAAGGTGCATTTTAAATATTCCAAAATGTTAAAATAAACTCAATATTTAAAAAAAAACTAACATCTTACTCCTCTGTGGCTGTACTTCCTTTTGGCATCAGCCTGACTGTGCAGATTTGTAAGTATGAGTGTTGCCAATCTTTACTCCACAAGGTGACCAGCACCGCCGCTGAATCACCAATGAAAAGACATCAGGATGCTAATCATTTCTGTGTTCGCACTTGTACGTGTGAAAATTCTGAATTTCCGGCAAATTGCAGAGAGGAATTTCATCAGTTAAACATGTGGGACTACTGGAACTTCTCAAAACTCGGCCATTATTCCTGAAATTCCAAAGAAGGAAAAGAAGGAAACAATATTTGTTCATTATATGTAGCTGGATAAGTAGAAGCTGCTAAATGGGCACTCACAATATTTAGCAAAAGCTTAACAAAGCTTTCATAATGCCATATGTAGATTCATCACACATTTGACATTGATTCTCTCATGCTGACTAGTTTTATTATGTTTAGAAATTGAAAAAAATATTCTTTATTGCATCTTCTCTAAATGTGTGTCGAGTACACTAGTTCATGGTTAATCAAAATATATTAAAACATTTCTAACAATGATGTGTCATCTTCCATAACTTTATTCCCTCTCGGTGTTTTTATTGTCAAAGGGGATGTCTTCTGCCAGGCATTTCCCTTGGTGTCTCCATCCTCTGTACCTTCATTGATCATGATGATTAGATTTGGGGATGGAGGGGGTGGGGGAACGGGCTCTTCAATCAGGAGAGCAGCACTCAGGCAGATCTGATCTTTTAGTGACGGACACATGACAGTGATTAGATCTGACTGCAGCATCACTGTTCCAGGAAAGCTACATTCAGCGGCTACTTTATTAGGTATACTTATATACCTGCTCATTAATGAAAATATCTAATTAGCCAATCATCTGGCAGCACATCAATGCATAAAAGCATGCAGACAAGGTCAAGAGGTTCGGTTTTGTTCAAACTAAACATCAGAATGGGGAAGAAATATGATCTAACTGATTGTGGAATGATTGTTGGTGCCAGATAGGGTGGTTTGGGTATCTCAGAAACTGTTGATCTCCTAGGATATTCATGCACAGCAGTCTTGAGAGTTTACAGAGAATGGTGTGAAAAGCATAAACCATCCAATAAGTAAGTGGTGGTTCATGGGCAAAAATGCCTTTTTAATGGGAATGGTCAGAGGAAAATAGCCAGGGTGGTTCAAGCAGACATGAGGGTGACACTGACTCGAGTAACCGCATGTTACAACAATAGTGTGCAGAAGAGGATCTCCGAATGCACAGCATGTCCAACCTGGAAGGAGATGGCTACAGCAACAGAAGACCACAAGCATTAACTCGGTGGCCACTTTGTTAGGTACAGGAGGCACTGAATAGAGTGGCCACTGTGTGTAAATAAAACCATTAATTTTGTTGCCACTTCTTCAGCAGTTCGTAACTCAGCATTATCACACTTGCTTTGTTGATGTTCTCTACCATACACATGGGCTGGAATGTCATTCTGCTTATCATTATGTGAACATATCAGCCTTGGAATTCATCCACAGTTGGTAACACTAATTGTGCTATATAATGGTGACTGTGTCTAGTACTCTGCATCACAAACTCCATCCATTGGTGTTAATGTTAAGGCAAATAACACATTTCACTGTATGTTTCAATGTATGTGTGATAAATAAATCTGAATTTGAATCCATCGACTTAAAGGGAATTCAGATGCAAAGAAGAATACACTAGAGTTATCATATTACCTAACAAATGGATTTAAATTTTGAGCCAAGCATGTCTCCCGTAAATTTCTCAGTCTGTTTGTGTTGTATCTCCATTAAAAAGGTCGGACAGAAATCCTTTTGCCAATGATCAAGAGAAATATCACAATGTGTGTTGCAGAATTGGCTTCTCAAAATTCCACCCACTTCTGGATATTCAGCATCCATAAGGGAATTTGATTCCGGACTCTCTGACAGTTTTCATTTGCGTGGTATCTTTTGTTTGGTGTAAAACTCGCTCAAACGATAACATTTCTCCATTTTTCAACTTCAAAGCACAAAAGACTGCAGACGCTAGAATATGGCACAATGGACAAACTGCTGGATTGACCGGTGTTGCTAAAGGGAAATGAACAGTCAACATTACTGCATCTTCAACCTAACCAGCTAGGAAATATTCACAGAGATATGAATTATAAATGCAGATGTTTAAGCAATAAGCCCCCACGTATTGTGTTATATTAGGAGAAGAAGTGAAATTCTTTTTCTCAAATGGCAACATAATTACCAGTGTGAGCAATCATTTGAAAGGCTGACCATGACAAGTGATCCGTTTTAATTTGAGAATGAATACGGTTTAGATTTACATGTAAACAACAGCCCTCTGTTCAATGAGAAATGTTTCAGTTCAATTAGACCACAATCCAGAAAAAAACCTGGTATAATTTCTAAACATAAAATGCAACTCAGATAATGGATTGTTGAAAAATGCATGATTGCAGAAAAAGTGCTATTTCAAACAGCATACTGAAAGGAAAAACAGAGTTACTTTAAGATAAAGATTTCTTATTAAAATGGCTGACATTTAAATGGGGGTAGGTGTAACTTTTTGTCAAACCAGGAGGTGCTTATCCATCCTACTGATCTATCAGATGATGAGACCATCTGAGTCATTCTGCAAGTTGATAGGTTGGAACACATTGCTGCTTCAAGTAGTCACCTTGGATGTCCATTGGACCATGTCATGTACAACTGTAGTTATCCAATTAAAGAGGACATTAATGAAGAATGATTAGAGCATAATTCCACAGTGATTTACATGGATGGTATAAATTGGCTTTTGAAAAGCTTTAAACATCAATCCTTAATTCATATATTAATCTCCTCTACCTATACTGCAAATCCCAGTGTTTTATTCATATGTTACAGGATTATTTAAAATGATTTGTACATGAGATTGATGCCAAATGGAAATGAAAGAAAAACATTGAATTGGGTACTCCGGAACTGACTGAATCACACCAATGTTACCTTTAACAATACTAACTTTGCATGTTAATATAGCAAAATACACACTGCTTCTGAGGAACATTAACTTATAAGACCATAGGAGCCATTTGGCCCATCTGCTATTCTATCATGGCTGTTTTATTATTTCTCTTAACCCCATACAAAATAAGATAATATTCAAACTTCATACGAAATTTCAGATAAAGGTGCACCAGTGGTAGCATGAATCATATGAGTTACTTTTTCATATTTCAGTATCACTCAAAGTTCTACATAAATAACATAAAAGATCAAGAGGCTTCACTTTAATATGATGTCTAAACAGATCGTTGATTAACGTTGCCTATGAATAGGTGCTAATTACTTTTGCTTTTAGTCAAGTGTTACTGATGAAACAAAACCGACTCTGCTGTCTATTGTCTGAAAGAAAACAGACTCTGTTGCATGTGTTTTGTTGCATTGACTCAGCAGCCATGTCTTTTACATTTCTAAACATAAAATGATTTATCCAACAGTTCAACGTAGATGAATGCAAACTAATTTACTGTATTCAATGTGAAGGGAGAAAGGGGGAGATCAGAATCTGATAAATTATACCTTCCTTTCTGGTGGGTGTGGAACATTTATCAGCCTAGTGAATAAATCACTGGTAATTGCATTTTAATGGTCATATCATAATAAACATAATTAAGCGACTAATCAAATTCAAATAAAACTGCTGATAATAACCAAGAACATGAATCAGAAATTAAATGGAAATGTAAATTTTGTATCACATGATGGTGGCTGCAAACAAACATAAGGCTCAGGATCACAGTTTAGAAATGAACAGTTTGAGGGCTTTCTTTAAACCATTGCTTTGATAAAAACAGAACTTCTATATCTAGAGAACTGAAATACTAAAGGGTAAAATACAACAATCCAGCCAGTTGTGTAGTGGCATCTGCACCAGACTTCAAGGCGAGCGGTCCTGGGTTCAAATCCGGCCGGCCCCTTGCACGCCTCCCACTTGTGCTGGGCTGAGCATCGAGCTAGCAACAATTGCTAAGGAAATGGCAACGTTGCCGCCCGATGTGCCACAAGGTGTGGAGAGGAATGACAACAAGATACGGCAAAGTATAAGAACTAATGTGATGAGAACATCCCAGTTGTCCTATAATCTGTTAAGAGCTGGAATCTGGTAACCAACGAAATTAAGTGGAAAACTGAGGTACATGAATATGTTTTTAAGATGTAATCAAGTTTGTTTCATAAAATTGATATTTTCACGTTCACCAAGATACAATGAAAAACATAGTTTTGCAAATCATCAATACAGATAACTTCAAAACCTACCTTTTGGGTATTATGAGGGAAAAAAACAAAGAAAAAACAATAAAATTTTATCAAATGACCTTTAATCTAGTGCATATTTAAAAGGATTGTTAAATGTTATGGCATTTGTATGTCATATTACACATATTAACACTGGACACTTTGGTTAAACAGAGTAAGATCTATAATTTATGAAGGGACAGAAGGACAATTGTCAATCTGTAAAAGTTGTAAAAGTCAGGGATCATCTCTACACAATGAAAATGTTTACACTGTTTCATTGAAACTTTAGTTGAAATTGGTAATATTTTAGACAAATTTTAAGGTATTTCAGCCAGGAGCGGCGCTAAGGTGGTGCTGGCTGGTGCTATAGCCCCAGCAGAAATTGCAATGGCATCAGCGTAGCATCACCAAGAAATTAACTGAAATTTTACATACAAATTGCAGCTGCTTTGCTTTCTCTGTATAGTTTTGAATACAGCTTGTTTCTCCAGTTGATCTGGTGAAACAGCACCCCCAATTACTATAGCATCCACGCAGCAAGAAAGTTATAACCTCTGTCAGATCCACTCTACACTTCTGCTTATTCGTTTGTTGTCGACGTCTTGCCGTTGCTGTCCTCAGATCAGTTAAGCTGATCTAAGATCACTTAAGGTGGTGATGTCACTCACTCTCACTCAGGCGAGAGATTGATAGTATACATCCAGGCGCAGATCCATGGTCTTGCGAGACTAACAGATGCCCCCCCCCCACACACACACACATTGTGCTTTTAAAAGCTAGCATGGGCCGGGCACGTGCATTACTTTGGCCGGCGTGAAGAATGGATCGATTTTTAGTGAGAAAACGACCTCATCCAGAGGAATCAGTGGTGTCCCAACTTGAGACTGTCTTAATTGAAAGTGACATGCAGAAAGAAGTAAATGGGGATGAGGATGTCAGCAGTTCATCGAAGGAGTGTGAGGGTGAAGTAGAGGAACAAGAAATGGAGCAGGATTTGGAAGAGAACACGGATGAAACTGCTCTTAGTGCTAGTGGGAATACTGTTAGCGATATTAGCCAGCAGCCTGAGGAAAGACCCCGTCGGCCCGCATTGAAAAAGTACCTTCGCTGTCCGCAACAGTTTGGCAATCAGCAAAGGAGTTTTATTCGTGGCTGGTTTGACTGACTAGAATATTCGATCACGAAAGATACTACATTCTGCTTTGCATGCAGACATTTCCTGTGTGGAGGACATGGGTTCCATTCTGAGTCTACCTTCACTGTCACCGGTTACCGCAACTGGCAGAAAGCTACAACAGCTTTCAAAACCCACCATGTAAGTGCAGCTCATAAGTTTGCTATGGAGATATGGGTTGAATTCAGATTGAGAAAACAAGACGGATTAAGATTGGGAAATATGCTTGACAAAGGACATGCAAAGATTGTCCAAGAAAATCGTGAGTATATGAGAGCTGTGGTTGAGTCTCTAGCAAAGACAGACAGTGAATGACACAGTGGAATTTCTAGCTCCAATGAGACCTTACCACGATGCATTTATAGATTTATACAAAATCATCTGCATATCACTGACTCTACCTGTGACATCTGCCTCATGCAGACAGAGTTTCTCTTGCCTCAGATGCCTCAAAAACTACCTAAGGAATAGCAGCGGCGATGCTCGGAACAGCAACTTGGCCTTGTTGGCCATAAACAGCCGAAGGACCAAAGGACTTGACGTCCAGAAAATCATTGATGTTTTCACCACCAACCACAACAACAGACAGATTGTGCTTCTCTGAAAACATCAATGGTGAGTGTAGTTGATTTTTTTAAAATTTGGGCTAAGTCTAATGCTGATTATTATTATTATTTTGTGGTGGATACCCCATAGTCCTTATGCTTCCTGCAAATCCTAAACTATTACGTTTACTGCTATTAAGCCTACTGGTTTTGCTTAGACTTGCAAACGGTGATTCTGTCTACTTTTGTTTTAAATTCAGTAGCCTAATTAATTGAGGTATTGTATGGTCAGAGTATGATTTGTCCAATTCCTGGTAAAGCCTTGCATCTGTTGTTTGCCTTATTTGACTTTAACAACGGTGTATCTTTTGGCATTTTCTGTCTATGTAATGCGAATAGCAGTGGACATTGTGGGTTAGTGTTGTATTTTTCAGTTGAAAAGCACGCATTTCACGCTGATTGCGGGATTGGTGCGCGATTCACGTTGTGCACTGTGGGTTGGATGCTCTGTTGGTTTGTTTGTTTATGCTCTGTGTAGCCCAGGTTGTCCCAGGTTGACACTGTTACAGTTCACTTCTATATTATATTTATCAATTGCTGTTGCTTGTGAATCAACAGAGGCATTTATAGTAGGTACATAATGCTTCAAACTGACTTTTCAACACAATTCATCTAGCATTTTGAATACATATTACCATAGGGTACATCCCTCAGCACCATCACTGAATAATTCAGCCCCACTGTAGCACCAGCAAGAAAAAAAATAACTAGCGCCGCCATTGATTTCAGCTCAGAGGCTGTCTACCATGCTAATGTTTAAACAAGGCATCCTTAAGACCATAAGACACAGGAGCAGAATTAGGCCATTCAGCCTGTTTGATTCTGCTCTGCAATTCCATCATAGCTGATTTATTATCCCTCTCAACCCCATTTGCCTACCTTGTTCCCTTTACCTTTGACACCCTGACTACTCAAGAATCTATCAACCTCTGCTTTCATTATAGGTAATGGTTTGGCCTCAGCAGTCAGCCGTGGCAATGAATTCCACAGACACACCACCAATTTCCGCCTCATCTCTGTTCTAAGTGGACATCCCTCTATTCTGAGGCTGTGCCCTCTGGTCCTAGACTCACCTACTATAGGAACCATTCCTACCACATCCACTTTATCTAGGTCTTTCAATATTCAAGAGTTTTTAATAAGATCCTCCTCATTCTCCTAAACTCTAGACAGTACAGGCCAGAGTCATCAAATGCTTCTCACACATTAACCCTTTCATTCCTGGTATCATTCTTGGAAATATTCTCTCGACCCTCTCCAATGTCAGTGCATTCTTTCATAGATATGAGTGCTAAAACTGCTCACTGTACTCCAAGTGCAATCTAACCAATGCCTTATAAAGCCTCAGCATCACATTTTAGCTCTTGTATTGTAGCCCTGTCAAAATGAATGCTAACATTGCATTTGCCTCTTTTACCACCAATTTGTGAATTTTCTTCCCTTTAGAAAATAGTCGACACCTTTATTCCTTCTACCAAATTGCATGACCATACACTTCCCTCAACTATATTCCGTCTGCCACTTCTTTGCTCATTCTCCCAATCTGTCTAAGCCCTTCTGCAGACTCCCTGCATCCTCAACACTACCTGCCCATCCACCCGATAATGATATCTAGTTCTTTGCTTGCGAAAATCAGGAGGGGGAAGAGTCCCCAGGAACAATGGCATGATCATTGGTGACTGTAGAATCCAATTTTTGATCTGTAAACTCTGGAGCAGTAAGGACACTGGGACAGCTGAGAAGATTCTTCCTGCGTCTCTCTTCTCTTTAGCAGTCGCTCTTCTGGGCTTCTCAAAATTCTAGGCTGCTCTGTGGATCAGCTTTCTTCAGCAGTCTCTGTCACAAGCCAGCTGCTGCCACTTGCTGACCTCAATATTTGCCTAAGAGAGCTGCTGCTCAGGTTGGGTTTTGTACCGCTTGCACGGAGCACTACGATCTCTCTTGCCCTGAGGGAGTTCTCCATGGAGTACTGCTCTCAGTACCCTAGGGTTGTCCATGTGAGGCACCTGGCCTATTCAGTGCAGCTGCTTCAGCAGCAAAGTGTCTTCAATGCATGGAAGTTGAGCCTTGTCATATGTTGAAAGATTGGAGCGGCTGGACTTGTGTACACTGGAACTTAGAAGGATGAAAGGGGATCTGATTGAAACATATAAGATTATTAAGGGATTGGACACGCTAGAGGCAGGAAACATTAGATTCAACTTTATTGTCATTGTGCCAAGTACAGATACGAAGCCAATGAAAGGCATTTAGTATCTGACCAGAAATGCAAAGAATAGTGTTATTTACAAAATAACTGCGAGTAAAAAAAAACTACAACACACAAATATAAAAGTACTGAGACAGTACAATACAGATGCAATACTGCTTAGCGCTGTGATGAGAGGTTCAGCAGGGTCACAGCCTCAGGGAAGAAGCTCTTCCTGTGCCTGCTGGTGCGGGAGCGGAGACTCCTGTAGCGCCTACCGGATGGGTGGAGAGTAAAAAGTCCTTGGTTAGAGTGAGATGCATCCCTGATAATGCTTTTTGGCCTGCCCAGGCAGTGTTTATGGTAGATGTTCTCAATGGTGGGCAATTGGGTGCTGATAATCCGCTGGGCCATTTTCACCGCACGCTGGAGCATTTTGCAGGACAATTGCCATACCACACTGAGATGCAGTAGGTGAGTACACTCTCAATGTTACAGCGGTAAAAGTCCGTCAGTATCCTGGGACAGAGGTAATCTTTCTTCATGCTCCGCAAGAAATAAAGGCGCTGTTGCGCCTTTTTGATCAGGACAGAGGAGTTCAGGGACCAGTTGAGATCCTCGGAAATGTGGACACCAATGAATTTGAAACATGTTCCCGATGTTGGGGGAGTCCAGAACCAGAGGCCACAGTTTAAGAATAAGAGGTAGGCCATTTAGAACGAAGTTGAGGAAAAACTTCTTCACCCAGAGAGTTGTGGATCTGTGGAATGCTCTGCCTCAGAAGGCAGTGGAGGCTAATTCTCTGGATGCTTTCAAGAAGGAGTTAGATAGAGCTCTTAAAGATAGTGGAATCAAGGGATATGGGGAGAAAGCAGGAACAGGGTAATGATTGCGGATGATCAGCCATGATCACAGTGAATGGTGGTGCTGGCTCGAAGGGCTGAATGGCGTACTCCTGCACCTATTGTCTATTGTGTATTCTCCAGGACCTCACTGTTGGTGACACGATCCTGCCAGCTGATACCCATGATGGAAAAAGGCAGTGCTGATGGAAGTAATTGAGCAACAAGATTTGCTTGTGGTTTCAGAGCAGTATAGCAGTGCTGTGACAATGGAAGCCCTATACACCAGGACTTTTGTGGACAGATGCAGGTTGTGGTTCTTCTACACACATTACTGGAGCCACCCAAAGGCTCTAGAGAGTCGACTGTCAATGTCCTTTACTACCGTAGCATCGTTGGGGGTGACACTGCCCTGGTGAACTGGTCAACCATGATGAGATGTGGTCATCAATGGTCATTCGAGGTGGGCGTAAATGTCAAGAGGGAGCTTCTAATGGAGGATCATTGTTTTCTTCAGGACTGACCATTAACCTGAAAACCCTTGCACTCTTGGCGAACTGAGTAACTGCAGCCTGTACTGCGTGCTCTGTACGTGTTTGTATCATTTGAAAATGTGCCTACAAAGCCATCAATTCCATCATCTTCTAAAAGATGCTGGTGAGCTCAGATGCAGATGCCACTCTGAGTCTTATCAAAGGTGCATTTGTTCATCTTGTAAGTCTTATTTACAATCACAAATAACTGCTGGATACTAAGTACATTAGGTATTGCAGGACTATCCCATCAGTGAGTTGCTCGATGGTGATGTAGTTGAACTTATTATGTACCATTGTTGTGTTATTGTCTAGACTTGTTGCGTAAGGTTGTGCTGGCATGGTGCGCTATCCAACAAATGGAGCGCGTGATTAACTAGAATGTTTTTATTGGGTTCACAAGACCCTGCTAGACATCGGTAACATAGAAAACTGTGTGGTTCACAGTGTAATCGATGAAACGGATGTCGGGGAAGCTGCGTTGCCTCAGCTGTGGTGAGAACTCAGTTGTGGTGAGATTGCATGGATGAACTACAACAATTGTTCATCTCAGTTTGGCAAAAGAATAAATCAAGGAAGGTAGTGCACCCGTGGCTGACAAGGGAAATTAGGGATAGTATCAATTCCAAAGAAGAAGCAGAAGCATACAAATTAGCCAGAAAAAGTGGCTCACCTGAGGACTGGGAGAAATTCAGAGTTCAGCAGAGGAGGGCAAAGGGCTTAATTAGGAAGGGGAAAAAAGATTATGAGAGAAAACTGGCAGGGAACATAAAAACTGACTGTAAAAGCTTTTATAGATATGCGAAAAGAAAAAGATTGGTTAAGACAAATGTAGGTCCCCTACAGACAGAAACAGGTGAATTGATTATGGGGAGCAAGGACATGGCAGACAAATTGAATAATTACTTTGATTCTGTCTTCACTAAGAAGGACATAAATAATCTTCCGGAAATAGTAGGGCACCGAGGGTCCAGTGAGATGGAGGAACTGAGGGAAATACATGTTAGTAGGAAAGTCATGTTAGGTAAATTGAAGGGATTAAAGGCAGATAAATCCCCAGGGCCAGATGGTCTGCATCCCAGAGTGCTTAAGGAAGTAGCACAAGAAATAGTGGATGCATTAGTGATAATTTTTCAAAACTCTTTAGATTCTGGACCAGTTCCTGAGGATTGGAGGATGGCTAATGTAACCCCACTTTTTAAAAAAGGAGGGAGAGAGAAACCAAGGAATTATAGACCGGTTAGCCTAACATTGGTAGTGGGGAAACTGCTAGAGTCAGTTATCAAAGATGTGATAACAGCACATTTGGAAAGCGGTGAAATCATCGGACAAAGTCAGCATAGATATGTGAAAGGAAAATCATGTCTGACGAATCTCATAGAATTTTTTGAGGATGTAACTAGTAGAGTGGATAGGGGAGAACCAGTGGATGTGGTATATTTGGATTTTCAAAAGGCTTTTGACAAGGTCCCACACAGGAGATTAGTGTGCAAACTTAAAGCACACGGTATTGGGGG
This sequence comes from Mobula birostris, assembly GCF_030028105.1. Taxonomy (NCBI): domain Eukaryota; kingdom Metazoa; phylum Chordata; class Chondrichthyes; order Myliobatiformes; family Myliobatidae; genus Mobula; species Mobula birostris. The sequence goes on from NC_092385.1 coordinate 44,960,900, forward strand.
TAAGGTATTGATGTGGATGGAGAATTGGTTGGCAGACAGAAAGCAAAGAGTGGGAATAAACGGGACCTTTTTAGAATGGCAGGCAGTGACTAGTGAGGCTCAGTGCTGGGACCCCAGTTGTTTACAATATATATTAATGACTTGGATGAGGGAATTAAATGCAGCATCTCCAAGTTTGCGGATGACACGAAGCTGGGCGGCAGTGTTAGCCGTGAGGAGGATGCTAAGAGGATGCAGGGTGACTTGGATAGGTTAGGTGAGTGGGCAAATTCATGGCAGATGCAATTTAATGTGGATAAATGTGAAGTTATCCACTCTGGTGGCAAAAACAGGAAAACAGATTATTATCTGAATGGTGGCCGATTAGGAAAAGGGGAGGTGCAACGAGACCTGGGTGTCATTATACACCAGTCATTGAAAGTGGGCATGCAGGTACAGCAGGCGGTGAAAAAGGTGAATGGTATGCTGGCATTTATAGCGAGAGGATTTGAGTACAGGAGCAGGGAGGTACTACTGCAGTTGTACAAGGCCTTGGTGAGACCACACCTAGAGCATTGTGTGCAGTTTTGGTCTCCTAATCTGAGGAAAGACATCCTTGCCACAGAGGGAGTACAAAGAAGGTTCACCAGATTAATTCCTGGGATGGCAGGACTTTCATATGATGAAAGACTGGATGAACTAGGCTTATACTCGTTGGAATTTAGAAGATTGAGGGGGGATCTGATTGAAACGTATAAAATCCTAAAGGGATTGGCCAAGCTAGATGCAGGAAGATTATTCCCAATGTTGGGGAAGTCCAGAACGAGGGGTCACAGTTTGAGGATAAAGGGGAGGCCTTTTAGGACCGAGATTAGGAAAAACTTCTTCACACAGAGACTGGTGAATCTGTGGAATTCTCTGCCACAGGAAACAGTTGAGGCCAGTTCATTGGCTATATTTAAGAGGGAGTTAGATATGGTCCTTGTGGCTAAAGGGATCAGGGGGTATGGGGGGAAGACTGGTACAGGGTTCTGAGTTGGATGATTAGCCATGATCATACTGAATGGCAGTGCAGGCTCGAAGGGCCGAATGGCCTACTCCTGCACCGATTTTCTATGTTTCTATGTTTCTAACTAAACCTCGGCCATGGTGTTGCCTGGAACAGAAAGGCTGTAACAGCTGCCAGGGGAGAGAGCAGGAACTCTGCTGGGCAAACTGGAATCATTCTGGGTTGGGCATGGCTGCTCCTGCCGGAGCTGCCATCTGGTGTTTACTTAACGCTGCTGTCCAGTGTCCACTCAGTGTTACGCTCCAATATTCACACAGTGCTGCCCTCTAGTGTTCACTCGATGTTGCCCTCCAATGTTCGCTCAGTAGAAGAACAAGTTAGGCAAGGACAATACACAGTCATGCCACTCAAGGACTTTGGCTATATTTTTTTCTTTTTGACTGTATGTTTTCAGAAGTCATAACCATATATACTATTGCATTTTTATTTGTTTAGCAATACTGTGCAGAGTAGACGCTTCCAACCCTTCAAGACATGCCGTCCCAGCAACCCCACAACCTCAACTAACCCTAACCTTAATCATGGGATAACTCACCATCACCAATTAACCTATTTGGACTGTGAGAAGAAACCGGAGCACTCAGGGAAAACCCATGTATTCCTCAGGGAGGACATAAAGAGACTCCTTACAAAACAGCACTGGAATTGAACTCCAAACTCCAGAATGCCCTGAAATTTAACAGCGTCGGTCTAACTGCTACACTATAGTGGCACCAGTATGCTGTTGGTAATGTGATTTACACCTTGACCACAGAGGAACTCTGTTTCATTTGGCTATATCCATGTATGTTCGAATGATAATTGCACATGAATTCAAATCAACACAAACTGTTGACATGTAATGTGAAAAGAAAGGGTCCCAACACCACTAGTCACTGACAGCCAACCAGCAAAGTCCCCCTCTGCCTCCTGCCAGTCAGCCAATTTTCTATTCATGCTATTATCTTTCCTGTAATACCATGGGCTCCTAAATTGTAAGCAGGCTCATGTATGGCATCTTGTCAAAGGCTTTCTGAAAATCCAAGTAAACAGCATCAACTAACTCTCCTTTGTCTATCCTACTTATTATTTCCTCAAAGAATTCCAACAGATTTTTCAGGTTTGATTTCCCCTTAAGGATGCCATACCGACTTTGGCCTCTTTTATCATTTGCCTCTAAGTATCCCAAAACCTCATCCTTAATAATGGAGTCCATCATCTTCCCATCTACTGAAGTCAAGCTAACTGGTCTATAATTTCCTTGCATCTGCCTCCCTCCCTATTTAAAGATTGGGGTGACATTTGTAATTTTTCAGTCCTCCAGAACCATTACAAAATCTAGTGATTCTTGAAGGATTGTTAATAATACCTCCACAATCTCTTCAGCAACCTTTTTCAGAAGTCTGGGGTGTAGTTCATCTGGTCCAGGTGATGTATCTACCTTCAGAACTTTTAGCTTCCCAAGCTCCTTCTGCTTAGAAATAGCAACTACACTCTATTCTGTCCCTGGCATTCTCAAATCTCTTACATATTGCTAGTGTCTTCCATAGTGAAAACTGATGCAAAATATTTATTAAGTTCATTTACCATTTTGGTGTTCCCCATTACTCCTTCTCTTGAGCAAAACACAAAAAATGCTAGAGGAACTCAGCAGGTCAGGCAGCATCTATGAAAATGAATAAACAGTCAATGTTTCAGGCCAAGATCCTTCATTAGGACTGGGGAAAAAGACGAGAAGTCAGAGCAGGAAGGTGGGGGAGGGGAGGAAGAAGCACAAGACAGGAGGTGATAGGTGAAACCGGGAGAAGGAGAGGAGGTGAGGTAAAGAGCTGGGAAGTTGATTGGTGAAAGAGATAAAGGACATGAAGAAGGGAATCTGAGAGAAGAGGGTAGAAGATTATGGAAGAAAGGGAAGGAGGAGGAGAACCAGAGGGAGGTGATGGGTAGGTAAGGAGATTGGAGAGAGAAGGAAACAGGAATGGGGAATGGGGAGGGGGACAATTACT